>NC_092135.1:101722963-104222963 GCF_043159975.1 Macaca nemestrina
ATGCCAGGAATTCAAGACCAGCCTGGGCAGCATCACAAGACTCCCTCCCCTACTTCAACTCTAAAAAAGTTGAAAAAAAATTAGCCAAGCATAGTGGTGTGCACCTGTAGTCCCAGCTACCTGGGAGGCTGAGGCGGAAGAATTGCTTGAGCCCTGAAATTTGAGGCTGCAGTAAGCTATGATCACACCACTGTACTGCAGCTTGGGCAATAGAGTGAGACCTCGTCTCTTAAAAAAATAAAAAAAGGATTTCAGTAGATGGAGGCCTGTTAAGGAGTTTATAGCGATGTACTTACTATATTGAACCTAAATCTAAAGTTTCCACTTGGTGAACCTCACGTACATTGTAAGGGTTATTTCCCCTGAAGTAAGTGGTATGTAATGCAGAAAAATAGAAATGAACTTTACCAAAGGAAATGTGTGTTACGTTTTGTTACATGAAAGGTCAATGTTTGCTTAGATATTGTTTTAAATTTCTCTGCCCTGATTGCCTCAAGACCCAGTGAGATTTTGGTTGTTGACCAGATGCCTGGTTTTTCTGTTGGCCTTGCCTACACAATTCTAAAATGGAATTCAAGGCTGTCTATAGTTTAAAGACTGATTACTTCAACTTTAGAGAACATTGCTGTGAATTATCTTCTTTACGACTTGCAGAGCCCTATAGATCATTTACAATAAGAAAGTTGGATAAGATACAGAAAAGACCGAATTGCCTTTTAAATCTAAATTTAAATTTGACGGAACCCAAGCTTGCTCCTTTGCTCTGTGTTATCACATCTGCTTTGGGACCCACTAGATTGTCATTTTCTTGACTGTCCCACTTCCTCAACTGTTCTGTTTCCCCACCGTCAGCAGTTTTCTGGCATCATTTCCTTAAAAGCCAGCTTAGACTTGTAACCTATCCCTTGGAGCACTCTCTCACCATTTTATTTTACTTTCCATCCATTGCACTCACCCACCAAGTCCTTAACCCTAGATCAACCCAACTTCTGACTAGACAGCTGTGATGGCTAATACCGAGTGGCAACTTGATTGGATTGAAGGATACAAGGTATTGATCCTGGGTGTGTCTGTGAGGGTGCTGCCAAAAAAGATTAACATATGAGTCAGTGGGCTGGGAAAGGCAGACCCACCTGTAATCTGGGTGGGCACAATCTAATCAGCTACCAGCTCTGCTAGAATGTAAACCAAGCAAAAAAATGTGCAAAGAGAGACTGGCCTAGCCTCTCGGACTACACCTTTCTCCCCTGCTGGATGCTTTCTGCCGTCTAACATCAGACTCCAAGTTCTTCAGTTTTGGAACTCAGATTGGCTCTCCTTGCTCCTCAGCCTGCAGACGGCCTATTGTGGGACCTTTTGATTGTGTGAGTTAATACTTAATAAACTGCTTTGTAGATACGTATCCATTCCATTAGTTCTGTCCCTCTAGAGAACCCTAATACAACAGCTTTATCCCTTTACTTTATACATGTGTTTCCTTGTTTAGGTGTGTTTCTTGTAAGACATTTATAGCTGCATTTTGCTTTGTTTTTATTCCAATCTGAGAATAACAGCTTCTTAAATTGGTGAGTTTAACTTGTTTATATTTATCGTGATTACTGATTTATTTGGGTATATTTATATCACCATTTGAAAGAAATTTTATGTTTTTTCTTTGTGCTTTTCTTTTACTATTTTAGCATCACTTTTAAAAAAGAAATATTTCTTTTCTTTGTTTTAAAAATTTACGTTTTTTTCTTATTCTTTGTTTGTTACCTTCAAAGTTTTAACATGCTGGCCGGGTGCGGTGGCTCACACCTGTAATCCCAGCACTTTGGGAGGCCAAGGTGGGCAGATCACCTGAGGTCAGCAGATCAAGACCAGCCTAATCAATATGATGAAACCCTGTCTCTATTAAAAATACAAAAATTAGCTGGGTGTGATGGCATGCTCCTGTAATCCTAGCTACTAAGAAGGCTGAGACAGGAGAATCGCTTGAACTCAGGAAGTGGAGGTTGCAGCGAGCTGAGATAACGCCATTGCACTCCAGCCTGGACAACAAGAGCAAAACTCCATCTCAAAAAAAAAAAAAAAAAAATTAACATACTTACTTAACATGCCTATTTAACTAACATTAATAAATATTTCTATTCTCCCTCAGAACAATATAAACACTATGGAATAGTTGAGCTCTGACATCCCTATCCTGTATTCCATATTGTTGCTTTCCAGAATTTTAGTTCCATCTTGTTTTTAATCCTTCCAATTACTACTATTTGAACAAAAATTTAATTTTATATATACATATAGAAAAGTACACAAATCATAAGTACACACTGGAAACATTTTCAAAAAGGAAATATAACCCAGGTAACAACCACTCAGATGGAGAAAGGGAATATATTACTAGCACCCCAGAAGCCCCACAAAGCGGTTCTCAGTCACCACCCCTCTCAAAAGTAATCTTGATCCTAACGTCTGTGATCATGGATTAGTTTTGCCTGTTTTGAACTTTATATGGACTCTTTTGTCTGGCTTCTTTCCATTAACATTGTTTTCGAGAGATTAATCTGTGTCTTTAGGTGTAGCAGTAGTTTGTTTATTCCCATTGCCTTAAATTATTCCATTGTATGAATATATATATATAATTTATTTATTCATTCTGCTATTGATGGACAGTTAAGTTGGTTTTAGTTTGTCTGTTAGGAATAGTCTATTATGAATATCTTGTCTTTTGTACTGTTTCTGGGCACATGCTCTTAGGTACATGTTCGTATGTACCCATTTCTGTTGTGTATATCTAGGAATGGAATTGCTGAGTCATTAGACACACAATTTACATTTTCACCAATAGTGTATGAGAGTTTTGTGAAGTGCCTGTCCAAATTCTTTCTGTGGTTTGTACTTGTTTATCATTAGATCATTTTTAGATAAGATTACTTTTTACTGTGGAATCCTGTGTGTCTGGGGTTGTGAATATATACTCTGGAGTGTTTTGTGGATGTGTATTAAGTTCTGCACTTACTTCTGCTGGGACTCTAAGTGTACAGTTTTTGGCTTGGGATTCTAGCACATAAGGGTGGTACAAATTTGTACCTCACACCTGGAAGGGACACGTGCTTAATGCATCAATTTCTCACTGGGTGAGTTTTCCACCTTTATCCAAACATTGAGGCAGATAGCACATCTTCTTCTGCTTCTTTGTGATGGTGGCCAGAGATTTCCTAGATTAGTACTGTCCAGTAGAACTTTCTGTGCTGATGGAAGTGTTCTATATGTATGCTGTCCAACATGGTAGCTACTGGTACTCAGTAACCCACATGTGGTTATTGAATACTTGAAATGTGTGACTGAATAATTGAATTTACATTTTGTTGAATTTTATTTTATTTTATTTTATTTTATTTTTTTGGGATAGAGTCTCGCTCTGTTGCCCAGGGAGGAGTGCAGTGGTGTGATCTTGGCTCACTGCAACCTCCACCTCCTGGGTTCAAGCAATTCTCCTGCCTCAGCCTCCTGAGTAGCTGGGACTACAGGTGCTCACCACCATGCCTGGCTAATTTTTTGTATTTTTAGTAGAGACGGGGTTTCACCATATTGGTCAGGCTGATCTCGAACTCCTGACCTCGTGATCTGCCCGCCTCGGCCCCCCAAAGTCCTGGGATTACAGGCGTGAGCCACCGCGCCCGGCCCAGATCTCAGTCTTATTTCTTTTCTCACTCTATATATCTTCCCAGGGTGATTTCATTCCAATTTATGGCTTCAGGTATATTTTATGAGCTGATGACTCCTAAGTTTGTCGTCATTTTTGAAGCATTAACTGTCTTCTCTGTGTTTCCTCTTCCTCATTAGTTTAGCCCTCATCTCTGCAAAAACAAAAAGTAGAAACGAAAAATACAAAGCAGCAAGTTTTTCTAGGCTCATAAGTTTTTTTTCAAGTTTCAGTTATTGATTAATTAAAGTGTAATCTTCAACACATTATATCAACGTGATTTTATATATTTAGAGGAGAAATACTTCCTGGTTAAGTGGAAAATTGTGTGGATGGCTTCTGGAAAACCTTCATTCTAAAGCAGCTTTATAGTGAAACATTTCACTTAGAAATCTGGACCTTCTTTCTTCAGTTTGCTGTAATCCACATGCACTGAGTAGAACTTATATTGATTCTTGGGACCCAGTTTGTTCCAGGGCCCTGGGTTATTCTTTCTGTCCCAACTAACATCTGGATTGAACAATGCCAGACACAAGGGATAACACTGCTGCTCCAGGACCTCCAGCTCCAATAAATACAAAGAGGGGCATCAAGCTTGGCTGCTTCTTGGAATAACTGAGGATCTAGCAGAGCAAGTTTGCGGCAGAGGCCCTCGACTAGAAATGAGAGAACCAACCTAACTACCAGGCACTGGGCTAAGTAGTATTTGGCTCATAAGTTTTGAGAGCAAGCTCTAAAACTCCAGTGAACAGTTAGCTGCATGCTGTATTTAGGCAGACCCTTGACCCAGTCCTTCCCTAATTTGTCTTCAAAATAATTGTGGGGGCACTGAAGAATTGTGGGACACTGGCATGAAGAAGAATCTTAGAGATATTCTTTGATCTAGTTCAATTAATTAATCAATCAATTAACTGACAAAAATTGTATACATTGATGGTGTATAACATGATGTTTTGATATATGTATACATTGTGGAATGGCAAAAGCAGGATAATTGACATATAAATTACCTCACATACTTATCTTTTTTTTTTTTTTTTTTATGATGAGAACTTTGGTCTGTTTTTCTGGTGAATAATATGTAGTAGGACTGGTACCAGAACCAGGTCATCCAGAGATGTTCTGTCTGCTGCCATCAACTCAGGGCCTCAGAAGGTGGTACTCCTTCCCTAAAGGTGAATTATTTTAACTAAAAAAACACAAAGAGAAATCCTTATTTCTAGATGAAATAAGAACCAACAGGAAATTCCAGGAGATTTCAGTTATATCAGTTGTTACAGTTGCTATATAGTGATATAACATCTGTTACAATGAAAACAGCAAGTATATATTTAATATACTTTTACAAAGTCCCCATATTTTCTTTTCTTTTCTTTCTTTTTGTTTTTGGAGGGTAGCAAGGTTTATTGTAAAGAGCAAAAGAACAAAGCTTCCACAGCGTGGAAGGGGACCCAAGCGGGTTGCAGCTGCTGGCGGGGGTGACCAGCTTTCATTCCCTTATTGGCCCCTCCCATGTTCTGTTTTTGTCCTATCAGAGTGCCCTTTTTTCAATCCTCCCCGTGATTGGCTACTTTTAGGATCCTGCTGATTGGTGCATTTTACAGACCACTGTTGGTGCATTTTACAGAGCGCTGATTGGTGTGTTTTGCAGAGTGCTGATTGGTGCATTTTACAATCCTCTTACTAGCTACAGAGTACTGATTGGTGCATTTTACAATCCTAGCTACAGATTGCTGATTGGTGTGTTTTACAATCCTCTTGTAAGACAGAAGAGTTCTCCAAGTCCCCACTTGACCAAGGAAGTCCTGCTGGCTCCACGTCTCAATCCCCCCTCTAAACAGGACATCCCAGCTGAAAAGTCCCCATATATTCTTTTAGTAATCATTTTAATGTGTGTGTGAGAAAAGGACACTATTAAAAGAAACTTTTCAACTTTTCTAATTCTGTGTCTACTTTTAGCCAATATTTGTGAGCATCAATCATATCCTTCCTCAGTAATTATATTTTATTGTTTCCTCCCAGGTCATGTGAAAGACTGTGTATAATTCAGAAGAGATATTTCTACGGTGAAAAAAATACCCCATATTTAAATCAATTCAAGTTTCTTCTTGACATCTAGGCTGTATCTAGGACACATCTGGACATCTGGAAACATCCAAATTTGACTGACTTTTCCAGTTTTCAGCAGAACATTTAGTAAATAAAAGAATAAGAAATTTGTACTAATCATATTTTTTTAAAAAAAGTCAACAGCACTTCAGTGGGGCTGGTATCCTCATGGCCTGGCCTTTATTTCTTGCCACATGTCAGACTTCCCATGTTGGTGGAGGAGGCTGACATTCAAAGGGTGTGGTTTTTGAGGTTGCCACATGCCTTGCCATGACTTAAAATATCTCTGTCTGACTGCCAGATGGCCTGGGGAAGCACCAAACACAGGATCCACTGACCTCAGAACTTGGTGCTTTAGGAATGGAGCCTCTTTCAAGGTCCTTCTTAAATTTCTGTTTCTAAATATCTGAAGCACATCAAGCCTTAAACTGAGATTTTGAGCTGCTTCTCATCGCTTTACTGAAAGCAGAGGGTGAGAATTAATTTCGGGCACAGATAGTAAATG
This sequence comes from Macaca nemestrina, assembly GCF_043159975.1. NCBI lineage: Eukaryota > Metazoa > Chordata > Mammalia > Primates > Cercopithecidae > Macaca > Macaca nemestrina. Next base: position 101,729,269 of record NC_092135.1, read on the forward strand.
CTGACTTTTCATTGTTCCCTCGAGAACACTTTACTCTCCAAGAGAAAGTCTCCCTTCTTCAGCCCAAATCTTGTGGAAACTGTGCACATGAGGTGTGGAGAAATCCCATGGGAAAACTGGGAGTCTACAAACAGGCCTAGTCTTTGAGGATGCTCAGCAGGGGTGGAGGAAGAAGCCTCAGGTATCTCTTCAGGGCCAATTCCCTACTGGATATAGATATACAAAATGTAATTTACTTCCAGTTATTGAATGATAATGTCTTGAAACATTAGAAAAACAGTCATCTTGAAGGAAAAGGCAAAGAAGATTATTTGGAGAGGAGTAGACTTTTTTCTGTTTGTAGAGTGGAAAAGTGAGATAAATTGGTTTGAAAAGAGAAAAGTAAATACATTGCAGGGGAGACTTTATTCATTAAACATTTGTTGAGCATCTACTAAGTGCCAGAGATAGTTCTAGTCTCTGGAGATATAATAGTTAGTGGACTAGATGAACGTGTTCTTTGGCCTTATGGACTTCTCAGTCAAGTGAAAGGACATGGAGGGGCCCTAACCCAGTGAAAGTGTGCAGCGAGGGATCAGAGGAGATTTCTCTGAAGGAGTGATATTTAAACCAAGACCTGAATAGGGTTAGATGGACAAAGCCCCCAGTTTAGTTTGGCTTCATTTTCAATGATCCCATTACAAAGCAAAACAAAACAAAAACTCAGTTCTAAATCCTTTGTTTTTTTCTACTTTAGATTATTGCCTGCCTGAGATACAACTCTGATTTCAACAAGAGACAATTGGATTGCTATTTTTCTCTCTCCTTTGACTTGATATTTATTATTTCTCATCTCTCACTGTATTATGATTTATTGGTTTACGTCTGTCTCTCTCTATAGATTAGGAGTCACTAAAGGCCAGGGACTGTCTTAATAGTCTTTGTTCAGGCACCACATAGCCCTAGGATGAATAAATAAAGAAATTAAGATGATTGAATAAAAATAACAGTTGTTCTCACGGCATCATTCTGCATCGCGAAAAGTGTCATGTCAAACTATTCTTCCCATCCAATCTATTTAATTGCACAACTAACCGAATCTCCCATCCAGTCTATTCAATAACACTAATGCATTGAGCATCTACCATGTACAGGCCACGTGTTTGTCATGGGGATGTAATGGTGAGCAAAATAGACAAGGCATTGGCTCTTGTGGAGTGTACAGTCTGATGGAGGAAGACAAACTTTATATAAATAGTCACTCAAATACTGAATTCCTAATTCTATCAAAAGAAACAATGTAGGTAAAAATATTGAAATAAAAGATTTGAGTTGAAAATGGCAGGAAAATTCAAAGTTTTGCCAAGTTTTTGGATGCCTGTAAGAAATGTGTCTTATATTTGCTTCCTCTTTTCCCTTCTAGCCTCTTGCAGTAATTGAGTTTGTAAAATCAAAAATCCATTTTTTGGGCAAACACCAGCTAATCATTAGTGGTACTTTGATTTTCCCCAAAGTTGTTTTCTCGTCATCCTGATAACTATTAAGCAAGTCAGAATCCAATTTTGCACGGAAGTTTTAAAGCTCTAAAAAATTACCATCGTCTATAATCAGGGATGTTATTCCTGCACATTAAGAGTATGAGAGGATATACCAGGAAAGGGAAATGGAAGAAGAAAACAAACAAACCAAAAAAGCAAATGAGATGACAGATGGATATAGAGATAGAAAATAGGAGTAATAATAATTTGCACTGCTCTCCAAATGTCAGAAAGACTACTCTTTTTTTTTTTTTTTTTTTTTTTTTTTTTTTTTAAGAAAGACTACTCTTAGAAGCTTATGAGATAATTATACACAGAACAGGATACACATGTTTTTTTGGCTCCAGATCTAAGAAAATAACTCTTCTGTATTAGAAGATGAACAGTGAAGGAACAAACTGACCTTAATATAGTAGGACAATAAACTACTATTAAGTTGATATTTCATAGTTCTCTTTGAAATTTTTGGATGTAAATCAGGATTCCTCTTCCCCCACCCAGTGTTCTTTCCCTTTCTTTCCACATTTTTCTCATTTTTGATTTTTTTTCTTTTCTTTTTTTCTGAATGCTATCATGTGGATCTCTGAACTGTGCTGCTAACACACATGATATATATGCTACTGACAATAAGCAAGTATGAAGGTGAGAGGGCACATGAAATGGTGTGATGACACTGGATAATAGTATTCACAGATATTTTACTTCTCAGGTAAAAGAAACTGCTAATCATTTAAAAAGGAAAGGCATATTTGTTACTGTTGCTTAATATTATAAAATGTTTGATGAAAATACTGTCTTCTTTATTCCTAGTCTGGTATTGAATTGCTTACCATTTTAATAAAAATATGAGAGCTGAGTTGGTAAGAATAAAGACAGCAAGAGAGATAGAAAGAAAGATAGAATAATATAAGTGAACTGGGCGCAGTGGCTCACACTTGTAATCCCAGCACTCTGGGAGGCTGAGGTGGGTGGATCACCTGAGGTCAGGAGTTCGAGACCAGCCTGGCCAACATGGAGAAACCCTGGGTTTACTAAAAATATAAAAATTAGCTGGGCGTGGTGGTGCATGCCTCTAATCCCACCTATGTGAGAGACTGAGGCAGGAGAATTGCTTGAACCAAGGAGGCAGAGGTTGCAGTGAACCAAGATGGCACCACTGCCCTCCAGCCTGGGTGACAGAGTGAGACTCCATCTCAAAAAAAAAGAAAAGAAAAAAAGAAAAGAAAAAAAATAGAAATATGGGACACTACTCACTGCTTCACTATTATAGTAGACTTTCTCCACCTACCCAATGAGCCTCCCATTTGTGTTTACCTTGTCAACCATGGAGGACAACCAAATAAGAACCTTATACAGGGTGCACTTCATATGCCATTAGTCATGCATCCTCAACAGGGGCTATGTCACCCCCAAGGAAGTGAAAATTGGTCATGAGTATATGTAATCTTGCTTTTTAATGTATAAAGCCATATATATATATATATATATAAACACATAGATACATAGTTTATATAATATTAAAATTTCATGGGGGCAATTAAGAAAAAATGTCTGAAAATGTTTTTTAGGGGGACAACAATAATGAAAACAAATGATTGAGAGACACTGGCCTTAATTGTATCTTCATGCTTTGTAGAGGAGGTAATTTACTTCTGGGTGAAGCTACTTTATCTTAAAGAGCTTGATATTTATACTGCAACACCAACTAGGAAATGACCATTATTGAATGAAGCCAAAATGGTACCATGACTACCAAATGGTGGAGAAGCTTGAGGCAAATGGATAGGCTTCTCAATAGCCTTACTATAAACCCAACAAATATAGCTCCAAATCGACTATTTGTACTGGAAATAAAGAAGTGATAAGAGGTAAATCAGTTTTTGCTTATTTGCAGATTATTTTTTTTCCCCCGAGACGGAGTCTTGCTCTGTTGCCCAGGATGGAGTGCAGTGGCACAATTTTGGCTCACTGCAACCACTGCCTCCCAGGTTTAAGCAATTCTCCTGCTTCAGCCTCCCGTTACAGGCGCACACCACCACGCCCAGCTACTTTTTTTTTTTTTTTTTTTTGTATTTTTGGTAGAGACGGAGTTTCACCATGTTGGCCAGGCTAGTCTCGACCTCCTGACTTCATGATCTGCCCACCTCGGCCTCCCAAAGTGCTGGGATTACAGGCCATTAGCCACTGTGCCTGGCCTGCAGATTTTAATTTACAGAGTCTATAATTTCAGGGATACATGAACAGTAGACATTTTCACAACTGACTCTCACTTAATTAACTTGCCAGATTAATAGAGGTTCTCCATATCCTCTGTAATACATCCCGCTGAGGTCCATGGCACTCTGCACACTCTATGTTAGTAGGCTACTCACTATTATACCCTACACTTCTGTTATCTTCAGTTTTATGCTTACTTAGAGTAAACTTGGTTTATTCCCAAACCCGTTTATACTGGTTGCATTTGTTACTATACTTAGTTATTATTTAATGAAATAAGAGGTAAATCTATGAATGCAAAAGGAAAGAGGATTATTGTTTCTACAAAACCCAAATTGAATGCTTTAAGAAAGAGTCAGTAAGGAAAGTCACAATTTAAATTAAGAACAGTCAAAGTGATTCTATGCTTCTTCCAAGCCATGTTCAAATACAGGTACAGAATAGGCAGAGCATGAAGGAGGTAGAGAAGGTATAGGGAATTAAAGGTGTACCTAATAGGTTAATGAATATTGTGATAAATATTGGACTTTAAGCTAGTTAAGGAGAAAAACAAGAACACGAAAGTCTTGAGAGGTGATGATAAGATGGTAGGCTTTGTCAACTGGAGGGCATTGGGTTATAGTCAGAGTCATCTGAAATGTTGCAGGTTGTGATTAGAGGATGAAATGTTTGAAATTAAGATTATGAAGGGGGTTCAGTTAATGGTAGTAATGGTAATGACAGGAAGGGATTAGGTGGTGAAGTGCTGTAAAGGACAACTAAATAGGGGTAAATAAAAAGACAGCAGAGGCCAGGTTATTGGAAGGATACTGAAATCACTAAGAATTACCCCAGGAATGTAATTGGAGGGAGATAGTGAAATGATCAAAGAATACAGTGTCATGTAATTCAGTAAGTGATGTTGGTAAGTGCCAGAGATACTCAGAGGAAAGAAAACATTATGTGTTGCCATGGTTGGAAAAGCATTGTGGAGGAATGGGGATTGCATCTGAGGGTTGAAGGCCAAAGAATCAGGTGGGATAGATGGAGAGGACAGGGGAAGGTGTTTCGGGTTATGAGTCATAGAGTGAGCAAAGGCCAAATGGCAGGAAGGAGCATGGTATGTTTTTGATGTCAGTGAGTTTAGGAGGTGTGATGGCTTTGGATTGTAAAAGGTTTGGAATGCTAGACCAAGGTGGTTGGTTTTTTTTTTTTTTCCCCCGCTTTTTCTATAGAAGAGTAATTATTGTTTGGCTGCTGCCTTTTAGAATTCTCTCAATGGAGTAATCTTTTGTGTTTGTGTCTTAGAGAGACAGGGTCTTGCACTGTCACCCAGGCTGAGTGCAGTGGCTCCATCATAGCTTACTGTAACCTGGGCTCAAGTGATCTTCTCACCTCAACCTCCCAAGTAGCTAGGACTACAGGTGTGCACCACCATGCTTGGCTAGTTAAAGAAAAATTATTTTTGTCGAGCCAGGGCCTTGCTTTGTTGCCCAAGCTATTCTTGAACTCCTGGCCTCAAGTGATCTTCCTGCCTCAGCCTCCTGAAGTGCTGGAATTACAGGCATGAACCATCATACCCAGCCTCAATGAACTAATCTTTACTGATATTATCTTTTGAGTGAGAATTTATTCTTGTATTAAAATTTTAGGTTGTGAGAAATTGCCTTCATTTGTAAACATAGGTCAATAGTCATGCATGTTAAACTATAAAGGGGCAGATGGAAATAGATCAGAAAGTTAGACTACAAAAATTGAGTCTGAATCCAAGCTCACTTAGTGGCTGTATTCTCAGAAGCTTGTGCCTGTTAAACTTCAGATTCTTTATCTTTGAACCCAGATCTTAGAGCTCTTCAATCTTAGAATGCCACCCCTTCAAATTTCTGATTTTTTTTTTTTTTTGAGATGGAATTTTGCTCTTGTTGCTGAGGCTGGAGTGCAATGGCACGATCTCGGCTTACTGCAACCTCTGCTTCCCAGGTTCAAGCGATTCTCCTGCATCAGCCTTCTGAGTACCTGGGATTACAGGCATGCACCACCATGCCTGGCTAATTTTGTATTTTTAGTAGAGACGGAGTTTCTCCATGTTGATCAGGCTGGTCTTGAACTCCCACGGGTCATCTGTCAGCCTTGGCCTCCCAAAGTGCTGGGATTATAGGCATGAGCCACTGCGCCCAGCTGATTTTTTTTTTTTTCCTGGAGAACTAAAAGTAAACTGAGTCACAACCACTTCCTTTTGACTTCCCATGTAGTATCTATTGATTTGAGAAGAGATATTAAGCTCTCACAAGACTCTGTATATAGGGACGTTTTGACCAAAGTCTTCTATGTCTTTAGCCAAAACAACATGGAAGGTCAAACTATCAGAAGGCTGCTAAATGAGGTGTAATCAAAATAAGGGTAATTTTTCTGAATGAGACAAATGTGTATTGATATTGGGCTTTGCATGGCCTATGTGTCCATCCCCAAATGGGTCTTCCTGTCCTTCTTCATCAGTTATTTCAATCATGGTCCAGGTGGGAAAGAGATGGCACAGTCAAAGGTTTCCTTTAAGAGAAAGACACTTCAACAAAGGGACTCCTTGTAGGGCTGCAGGTAGGATTAAGGGGACTAACAAAGATGACGAAGCACCTAGGGGACTAGCAACGTTGGGAAGCTGTTACTTCTGCTCCTAGGCCTGCAGGGACAAGAAGAGTGAGTGGTGTTAAAGACCCAGAAAGAACAGTAGCCCTGGGAGAGGGGCATCTAAGAGAAGCTGTGGACATAAGTAGAGGAATGCAACCACTTAGGGAAAGAGTAAGCAGAGCAAATACTCTGGTCTCTCTCTTTTCACCCTTGAATCTCCTGCAATTGGTGGAGCCCAACTGGAAGCCAGAAGGGAAGAAAGCCTAGATGATGCGGTCCAAGGTGGTCCACTCCTGAGAGGCAGCAAAGAAGAGAAGTGCTAAAAATAGATCTGGACAGGCAAAAAGAGAATGACCAGCACCCTGCCTCAACCTCCCAAGTAGCTGGGACTACAGGTCTCGATCTCCTGACATCGTGATCCACCCACTTCGGCCTCCCAAAGTGCTGGGATTATAGGCGTGAGCCACCGTGCCCGGCCAAATAGAGGTGTTTATAGTATTCTCTGATGGTAGTTTGTATTTCTGTGGGATCAGTGGTGATATCCCCTTCGTCATTTTTTATTGTGTCTATTTGATTCTTCTCTCTTTTCTTCTTTATTAGTCTGGCTAGTCATCTATCTATTTTGTTAATCTTTTCAAAACACCAGCTCCTGGATTTATTGAATTTCTGAAGGGTTTTTCATGTCTCTATCTCCTTCAGTTCTGCTCTGATCTTAGTTATTTATTGTCTTCTGCTAGCTTTTGAATTTGTTTGCTCTTGCTTCTCTAGTTACTTTACTTTTGATGTTAGGGTGTCCATTTCAGATCTTTCCCGCTTTCTGATATGGGTATTTGGTGCTATAAATTGCCCTCTTAACACTGCTTAACTATGTCCCAGAGATTCTGGTACTTTGTTCTCATTGATTTCAAAGAACTTCTTTATTTCTGCCTTAATTTTGTCATTCAGGAGCAGGTTGTTCAGTTTCCATGCAGTTGCGCAGTTTTGAGTGTTTCTTAATCCTGAGTTCTAATTTGATTGCACTGTGGTCTGAGGGACTGTTTGCTATGATTTCCGTTCATTTGCATTTGCTAAGGAGTGTTTTACTTCCAATTATGTGGTCAATTTTAGAATAAGTGCTATGCGGTGCTAAAAAGAATGTATATTCTGTTGATTTCGGGTGGAGAGTTCTGTAGATGTCTATTAGGTCCACTTGGTTCAGAGCTGAATTTAAGTCCTGAATATCCTTGTTAATTTTCTGTCTCGTTGATCTGTCTAATATTGAATGGGGTGTTAAAGTCTCCCACTATTATTGTATGGGAATGTAAGTCTCTTTGTAGGTCTGTAAGAACTTGTTATATGAATCTGGGTGCTCCTGTTTTCAGAGCGTATATATTTAGGATAGTTAACTCTTCTTGTTGCATTGATCTGTTTACCACTATGTAATGCCCTTCTTTGTCTTTTTTGATCTTTGTTGGTTTAAAGTCTGATTTATCAGAGACTACGATTGCAACTCCTGCTTTTTTTGCTTTCCATTTGCTTGGTAAATACCCTTCCATCCCTTTATTTTGAGCCTATGTGTGTCTTTGCATGTGAGATGGGTCTCCTGAATACAGTACACTGATGGGTCTTGACTCTTTATCCAATTTTCCAGTCTGTGTCTTTTAATTGGGGCATTAGCCCATTTATGTTTCAGGTTAATATTTTTATGTGTGAATTTGGTCCTGTTGTCATGATGCTAGCTGGTTATTTTGCATATTAGTTGATGCAGTTTCTTCATGGTGACTTTATATTTTGGTTTTGTTTTGCAGTAGTTGGTACCAGTTTTTCCTTTCCATATTTAGTGCTTCCTTCAGGAGCTCTTGTAAGGCAGGCCTGGTGGTGACAAAAATCCCTCAGCATTTGCTTGTTAAACAGACATTTTTCAAAACAAGGCATACAAATGGCTAATAAACATATGAAAAAATGTTCAACATCGCTGATCATCAGAGAAATGCAAGTTAAAACCACAGTGAGATACCATCTTACACCAGTCAGAATGGCTATTAATAAACAGTCTAAAAACAGCCAATAATGGTGAGGAGAAAAGAGAATGCCTATATACCATTGGTGGGAATGTAAATTAGTACAGCCTTTATGGAAAACAGTATGGAGATTTCTCAAAGAACTAAAAATAGAACTAGCATTTGATCCAGCACTCCCACCACTGGGTATATACCCAAAGGGAAAGAAATCATTATGTCAAAAAGATACCTGCCCTCCCATGTTTAGTGCAGCACTAATCATAGTGGCAAAGATATGGAATCAACACAAGAGTCCATCAACAGAGGATTGAATAAAGAATATAGGATATAGCTACACATGGAAGATATATATATACACACACACACATATGTACAAAAGGTAGTGTGTATGTGTGTACGTATATATATACACACACACACACACACACACAGATATACACATCCACATCCACAAATACCATGGAATAATACAGAGCCATAAAAAAGAATGAAATCATTTGCAGCCACACGGATGGAACTAGAGGTTATTATTCTCAGTGAAATAACTAATAAACAGAAAGTCAAACACACATGTTCTCACTTAAAAGAGGAAGCTAAACAATGTACACATGGACATACAGAGTGAAATAACAGACATTAGAGACACCAAAAGGTGGGAGGGTGGGAAGTGGGTGAGGGTTGAAAAGTTACCTATGGGGTACAATTCTCAGTATTTGGGTGGTGGGTACACTGAAAGCCCAGACTTCACCACTATGCAATATATGCATGTAAGAAACCTGTATTTGTTCCTCCTAAGTATATATTTTTTTAATTTTAAGAGTTATCAGGACAAAAACATAAGGGTATTCATTACCTTTCAGTTGCAAGACATCTAATATGGTAATAAGCTCTAATATCTCTTTAGAGCTTGAGTGGAGTCACTTAGGAAATGGTGGAGTGGCCCAAATGGCTCTGGGAAGTCATAATTAACTGTGCTTCATAAAAGTGTACCTGTATTTTTCTGGAGAAATTCCAGATTTGTTAAATCCACACAAGCCCTTGCTATTCAAGGACATATGCATCATGATGAAACAAACAACATTAGTCCATCAGTGAACAGATTGAAGTCGCAACCACATTGCTTGTTAGAGAAAAATATAATACAGGTGACCAAATTCTATAGGTTGTTTGAAACATAACAGGAACTAAGGTTGAAAATAAGATCCTGTGAGGGAGTTGAGTGAGGAATGAATCTCAGGGCCTTCACCACTTACTGCTCTCTGGTCAGGATTTTTCTCTCTAATCTGAGTAAATTGCCCTCATTCTTGCAGGTTCAGAGTAAACAGAACCTCTTCAAAGATACTGTCTCCAGCCACCATAGACTACACACACACACTCCCCACTTCTGACCCATCTAAACCAGGTCTCCCTGCTATAATCTCCACTGCACTCTATACGGCATAGTGGGAATGCCAAGAAGAAAAAGTAACTACAGTTGTGTTCGTGCCATTAAGTGTTTAATGTCTGTGTCCTCCAGTAGACTATAAACATGATGAGGATGAATCCATGTCTCTCTCATTTCCAGCTGTATCCCCTCTGTCTAGCTCATAGTAAGGGCTCAATAAGGCATTTACTGAAGGAATGAAACACTCCACCATTGCTTTGTGACCCCCAATCAATATGCTTGCAATTGTGAATCTTTTTCTCTCTGGTACTCTGGTCATGGTAATCTTCCCATCCCTGGTTTCCCAGGGATATGATAATAGATATATTCTTGCTGAAAATAGCATCTTGCCACTAGCTAGGACATATATATTGCTGTCTGTTCTCTACCCTATATTCCTGTCTGAGCTGTGCTCAGTGATGCAGAAGACTCAAAGACCTAATATCTTCACAACTCATTTCTCTTACAGCCAAGGCCAGAGTCACGCCTAGCCACTCAGCATCTCCCTCCTCTTTCTCCTGGGCCTCCTGTGGTTCCCTTCTGGACCTTGAGAGATGAGGAGCTTCCTGCACAGAATGCAAACCCAGACTCAGTTTACCATTTAGAATGCAGAACAGGAAAGGTAACTGACTTGGGAATTCCAGCAGCTAACACACAGACTTGAAGACCCACAGATTTAGGGATCAAATGTAGTTGGACCACTTTCTAGTTATATAATAATCTCAGAAAGTCACAGCCGCAGTTCCTCATGTGTCAAATAGGGATGAGAATACCTCACTTGATATATTGTCCATATCTTACACAAAGTGTAAATCTCCCCTGCCTTTAAGACACAAAGAAGGTTTGATGAATCTCCATTTCACACTTACTGTAGGGGCTGAATAAATCTTTGTTGGAGCAACCAGAATGTATCCTTGAATATATGTTTGATATATTTATGTGGATTGATTTTACTCTACAGCATGAATGCCACCAGAAACCTATTTTTAAATTAGCGTAGTATTCCTCCTTGATGTACAATCCTTTAATAATATATACCAGTATAAACAGCAAAGTATCATTGAAGAGTCTTTAAGAATTATTGTGGTCAAGCTGGTCAATGAGAAGCCCCATGGCTCTCTCATACACAGCAAGCCTACCAGGATAGTATCTTCTTTGATCTAAATTCCAGATAGAAACTTGCTTTCATTTCAGTTTCTAATCTTCCTCAAAGCTCTGCCTTACAGAGATTCGAATTATCACATGGTGACTGTGGGGGAAATAATGAAGCCTGGGACTTTGTGTTTGAGCTGTGTGGTATTATTCTAGCTGTTGCTATGAAAAACTTTGTCAAAAAAAATAGACAAAGATGAAGTTAAGAAAATCATGCATATTATCACAAACCAGCAGGACCAAAGCCTGAAAACAAACAAACAAACAAACACTATGCTAAACCTAAGAGAAAGAAAAATCAGAAATAATGGCCATATTGATTGACTAATCCCACTGAATAAACAAATATTACAAAAAGACATATTTGCAGGAACAATTCATGAGGCTTTATCAAGGATTACACGAAAAATAATGTGTTACATGAAAAACGTGGTTAAAAATCGCTTAAAACAATTACCTAAAAACCTTTTGATCACTTAGAGAGACAGGCCTATTACTTCAAGTTATGAAAGCAACAGCTATCATTTATTAGAGGCATCCTGCCCCCGGGTACTGTGCTAAGCATTATGCATGCATTATCTCATTTAATCCTGATAACAACTTAGGGAGTTGGTACTACCATTATCTCCATTTTATAGATAAGCAAATCTAATCTTACAAAACTTAAGTAATTTGTCCACAATGATACAACAAGTAGAAAAGAAGAGATTTGAACTCAACTTTGACTCAAAAAATGAAACTCTAGATTTGAGCATCATGTGAAAGATAGACACAGTCCTGACAAACTAGCAGCTTAATCATATGATTGATTGATAATGCAGAGGTTAAGAGCAAGGTTTTTACAGAGAAATGTACCTTCTGTATAGGCAAATCTGACCTTCAGCCACCAACTTTATAAAGATTCAGCAGAAGTCTATGTGTGACTTGCAAAGTCTTCCTTTACTCTATGATATGATGCGGTTCTTATTACTTCCCTGCTGACTTTATATTCATGTAGATCCAGACAATAGAAGATGCAAAACTTGTGTAGTTGTGACATCATCCTGGAGAAATTAATCCTGACCAGATCATGAATTTGTGTACTGTCAGCAAGAGAGATACATCATGAACCCAGGCAATGCTGATCTGAGCTTCAGCATAGCTCCATGACAAAAGGTCCATTCACTTGATCATCTGAAAAAAAGCAGAGGGGGAGTGACAGAAAAAAGTCAATTGAGGCCGGCGCAGTGACTCACGCCTGTAATCCCAGCATTTTGGGAGGCCGAGGCAGGCAGATCACGAGGTCAGGAGATAGAGACCATCGTGGCTAACATGGTGAAACCCTGTCTCTGCTAAAAAATACAAACAATTAGTTGGGCATGGTGACGGGTGCCTGTAGTCCCAGCTACTTGGGAGGCTGAGGCAGGAGAATGGTGTGAGCCTGGGAGGCGGAGCTTGCAGTGAGCAGAGATCACGCCATTGCACTCCAGCCTGGGTGACAGAGTGAGACTCTGTCTCAAAAAAAAAAAAAAAAAAAGTCAATTGCCATCACTAAAGGCGGGGGAAACTATCACCAATCATATTCCATCTAAATTATTATGACAGTATAAACTTATAAGTCTTAGGACCCAAAGAGATTGTTATTAGAGAAATCTACACTTCTCAAAAATCCTGTTATTCTGAAGATCTAATGGTCTCACTGAGCTGTGCTCTTTTTGGGCTCACTGAGGCCCAGCCACCTGCCTTGTTGCTGACATTCCACAAAGGTATCAAGAGCTCTGTGTTTGGCTGATTTTTTTTTATTTTTTTTGAAACCACTAGGACATTTGTATATTTTCTGGAAACAGGAATGTTAATTAAATTTGACTGGAGTTGAGAGGGCAAGGTAAGGAATGCATTTCACTCCACATCTTGTATTGAACCTAATTTGACCCTCTCTGATTCCCTACTGTGCAATCAGTGGAATGGTAAGGAAGCAACCTCTGGCCCCTTCAGGAACTGCAGTCTTGTCCTAGCCTTGGGAAAACTGTCATGCTTGGTTTTCCTCCTTTTGGAACAATGTTAAGGGCCTTCCTCCCCTAACATGTTGTTTAGTACAGCCCCTCCAGGAAATAGAACTGTTAACTTCAACGTTGCTCTCAGTGGTCTCTCATGTTACCAGGCCCCCATGGGAACCTTCTCATCTTCCCCCTCACTGCATCTCCCTTCCCCCTACCCCTTCCCACCAGTTCCCACACTCACTGAATAAGGAAGGTCAATCTGAATACATCTGTCCACATCTCCAGAATGTCACAGAGGAGTAACAGCTGTTGACCTCTGTTCTGAACACATTATCCTGTTTGTCCCAAAAGTAGCTTGGGCGAGTTCCAGCTAATATATGCAATCTCTACTTCCTATGGGGAACTTAGGGCCAGCAGAGTATACTCCCCACACTTGCTTTTTGGCATTGGAATAAAAATACAACCTGTTTTCATGTACCAAATCCTATCATTGCTATTAATAATATTAATAATTATAATAACAATTATGGCCAAAATGTATCAAGCATTTGCTAGCTGCTAGATATAGCACAAAGCTAAAAGCATCCCAAAAGGTTTTTAAGCCTTAATTTTTCCTTTAAGTTTTAGAAAAGGCAGTAATTTTCTTTCTCCCTAAGTGACTATACTTCCACATCTTAATATATACACACACACGAAGCCTTTATTAACCTCTCATAGGTACAGGTAATAAAACTGAAGACTGTGTGCTTTCTCCTAGAAATACTGGAGGAAAAATAAAGAAACTCAGGGAGAAAAAAATACCTGAATCTGAGATGTTGCAAGATACCCAATAGTAAGGTAAAGAGCAAAAGTAAAGAGGCTACAGCCCAAGACAAGGTCCAAACAAATCTAGTATTTGTCTGAGAATCCATCCAGAAACACCCATTAACATCACAGTGCATATGATGTCATGTATACATTGTCTTGAGGAAAATTCCAGGCTAAACTTGTTCTTACAGAATTTAGCTTCCATTATGTTACAGATGGCTCAGATTTGGAATGACTGGTACTTGGCTCATCATTCTCTTCATTGAGGAGCCAGAGTCAATAGTGGAAACACGAGGAAATCTCATCCCTTTCAGGAATCTGATCTAGGTTGACCTCTCATGCTAGGTTGTTCATTGTATGAAATGCACCCAGCTTTGCTATGCCAAATTGTTATAGGACTTCTAGAAAATCGGAATTATGTAACTGGCCTCTAAGCAGAAAAAAGGAGGGTAGGAAGGCTTATAATGACCTTGAAACTGCACTTGCTTACCCCAAACCCTGTGTTCTGTGACTACAACACAGAAGGTGTTGCCCTACACTGTGGGGCCAGGAGAGACTAAGGCAGTCCTCTTGCCTCCAGGGAGCTCAAGTCTGGAAGAAATACTGAGGAAGAAGGCCCTAACTTGCCTGAAAAGGTTTCTCTGGCCAGAGGTGCTATGAGTTGGAGGATAACCAAAACTGGCCAGATCAGCACGGCGAAGAGAGGGTCTTCCCGTCCAAGCAAAGTATACACTACTTGGAAAAGTTTTAAAGTGTATGGCTTACTAAGGGAACCACAAGGAGCTCAGTGTGGCTAGAACAGAAAGGACACTGAGGAAGGGCCCAGGAGGTGACAGGTAGTTGAGGTCGGTGACAAAGGGCCTTTTATGCCTTGCTAAGCAGTTTGCTCTTCGTACTGAGAGCAATGAGGAACCCTCATAGGCACAGGCAATAAAACTGAAGACTGTGTGCTTTCACCTAGAAATATTGGAGGAAAAATAAAGGAACTCGGGGAGAAAGAAACACCTGAATCTGAGATGTTGCAAGATACCCAATAGTAAGGTAAAGAGCAAAAGTAAAGAGGCTACAGCCCAAGACATGATATGGGTCGGCCCACAGGTCTGGGTTGCCGGGACAGATTTAGGAGGTAGCAGCATATGAAAGCCAGGATTTCAAATAAGTTGAATCTCTTGCAGCAGCGCCAACGGATTGAAATCAGCTGTCTGACTCACTGTGTTGTACAGGATTTCTGAAACTTCATATCAGTTCAATGGGAGCATAGGAAGGGGAGGAGGTGCATAGGAAATAGTACTCCTGAGACTCCCAGGTCAGGGTGAGAATAAAGCCATGAACCCAGATCAGATTGCAGGCTGCTGTTCCCCACCTGTCCCTTAAATCTTGGCATTTTTCCATTGTTGGAGTTTGAGGTGGCTAATAAATTACTCCTCCTACTTGCTAATTCAGTTCTAAATCCTATAAGACAGACCAAGAAAGACAAAGGAGTCAGGCAGACACAGAGGAAAATGTCACTGATAGAGGACTACCCGAGAATGTGGCTGAGCTATGCAGTCACAACAAGCACCCCAGAATTATTAGGCAGACCTACCCACCCATCACAGTTCCTGCCCAGAAACCACAGGTACCACCCCAAGGGAGAGAGTCTTTACCACTAAGCTACCACATGGTCCAGAGCAGGATGCTTGCTTTCTGCAGGGAGGCAGGTCCCCAAGGCGGGAGCAGGTGGCAGCAGGAGGCAGAGGGAGAAAGACTGAAGATATAAGCAGTAGAGGATAATCTGCAGGAGAAAAAAACGAGGCAATGAGAAATGGCCCTAGGATGCCAGCTAATACTTTAGCATTCATTAAACAGGAGCAAGCTTCCTTTGAGACTGTCACATTTGTCTAGGAAAACAAGTTATAGCAGTTACAGATGAACTAGCGCTGATCAGGCATTTTTCAATTCACACATGTTATCTCATAGAAATACTGTATAGGAGTCAGGATTATTCCATTTTATAGATGGAAAGATCTAGTAAGTAGCAGAAAAGGATTCAAACACAATCCTTCCTGTCTAAGATTGTAATCTTGGGAAAGCTGCTGGATTCTTTGACTCTGGCTTCTTGCTCTTTACCATTAAACCATCACTTCAGAATGAGCTTCCACTAGACTGTGTGAATGAGTGAAAGGGGCATTATCAGAAACCATCGTTCGGTTTGTGTGGTGGAGGGTGGGAAGCAGAGGATGGGGGTGAGTGAATGGCCTCATTTTCCAGCAGTGTATGTGTTCCCTTTTCTCTGCCACTTTGCCATTATCTGTTATTTTTTGACTTGTTAATAATAGCCATTCTGACTGATGTGAGATGGCATCTCATAGCGGTTTGATTTGTGTTTCTCTAATGATTAAGGATGTTGAGGATTTTTTATATGCTTGTTTGTTGCATGTATGTCTTCTTTGGAGAAGTCTGTCCTTTGCCCAATTTGTAATGGGGTTGTTTGTTTTTTGCTTGTTGAATTATTTAAGTTCCTTGTAGATTTTGGGCATTAGACCTTTGTCAGATGCAGTTTCTGAGTTTTTCTAGTTTTAAATTGTCTTGTGCTACTACGAAGAATTTTTATTTGATTAACTGGAGACAGACCCTCCTTGCAAGTTCAATTTCTAAAATCTCTGAAGAAATGAACAAACATTTCTTCTTCCCTCTCTCTTTCTTCCCTTCAAGCTGCAGAAATAGAAGCATTTTAATTTCAGCAGAGGGAAGTGAAGGTGAAGTGTTTACTCTGGGTCCACCCTCAGACATGTGGGAAACCAGGCTAACTTCTCAGGGCTTGCTGTTGATGCTGTGTCTCTATTGAGAAATTCAGACTTCCTATAAATAGCATCGATAAGGTGCTGAGCAATGACGGGTGGCAGACAGGCTAGTGATTTGCATTCCGCTTGCAGATGTTGTCCCTGAGGACTCTGAGGCTACCACCCAAGGGAATAGGGAGGGCTCTGGCTGGCTGAATGGACTTTCTCCAGGTCCTAGGGGTCAGAGTTTCAAGAAAATTATGTCCCTTCTTTTCCCAGATCTCTACTTAGGGAAGGTTTATGGAAATGCACAATATGTACCCAAGATTGTGGGTTTGTTCTCTCAGATCTCTCTCTAAGCTCTCTATATCCATTACTCTCTTTTTATTTCTCAGAAATTCAGTCTCTGAATTAGTCTGCAAGCTGGACAAAGTTATGTATGTGTTTCTGTGCAAGCATGAGATTAAGTACTTATTGCCTCTTCCCTTTTTCCACTCAGTCAGAATGCAAAAAAAAGGTCTCATATGAAAGAGGATGTGTGGGCATTTTGTCCCCAACATTCCTCTTATATCCAGCTGGCAAGACTATGCCCAATAAGTCTGACAGCTCTTAACCATTTTTTTGTGTCAGGGACCACTTTGGTGGTCTGGAAACCTGAAGACCCCTTCTCACAATTATGTTTCGAAATGCATAAAATAAAATACATAGGATTGCAAAGAAAACGGAAAGTTTTGAAATGTAGTTTTCAAAAAATTTTTAAAAACAAATGTTCATGATATAGTAATAAATATGCTTCATTAACATATTAAATCTAACTATGGTATGATAACTACCATAATTTTGTTTTTGTTTTTTTTTAGAGTCTCGCTCTGTCTCCCAGGCTGGAGTGCAGTAGCACGATCTTGGCTCACTGCAAGCTCCACCTCCCAGGTTCATGCCATTCTCCTGCCTCAGCCTCCCGAGTAGCTGGGACTACAGGCGCCTGCCACCACGCCCGGCTAATTTTTTTTATTTTTAGTAGAGATGGGGTTTCACCATAGCCAGGATGGTCTCAATCTCCTGACCTCGTGATCCACCCGCCTCGGCCTCCCAAAGTGCTGGGATTACAGGCATGAGCCTCTGCATCCAGTCGATAACTACCATAGTTTTGAAGTGTGGTAAGCATAAGTCATATTTTGAGATACCTGCAACAACTATAATGTGACATGAAAATATCTGTGATTCTATTGATGACAAAGTGACAAGTACTGCAAAAAATACTGTAGTTTGTTACTTAAATATATCATTGAAATGTTAAATTTCAGTTAGAGATGATAATGAAAATGAATGTGTAATTTTTTTCTCAACTGAGTTTACATTGGACACCTAGTTAAGAACCCCTGAATATGTCAGTATATCCTGTTCCAGTTAGCATCTCATCTACCCACACGTGGATGACACACACACATATACACTCACAAACACACAAATGCACACCACTGCATTCCCTATGGTCTCAATACTGGAATCTGGCAGCATTTTAATGACAACCATAAAGGACACTTCCCAGATGGTATATGCAGTGAAAGATCAAGGAGCAGAAAGTGCAAATAATACTGTAGACCTCAGTAGCAGAATTCTCTATAGCCTTCAGTTCCAAATACTAGTTGGGTGTGGATGGCCGCTCCCAACCATGGTTTTCTCCTTTCCTCATGATACCTGGACCAGAATGATAAACTCTACAGTTTCACATGTACTTTTTTACTCCCACATTTTAGATAAAGTCCAACATTCCGTTCTACACACTATTACTCAGCAGGGTGGAATATGTAGTATGTGAGATTACACGTGCAGTGGGAGGACCAGACTCAAGCTCAGACCTCTTGCTGTGGGTAATGATGTAAAGCTTCCTGAGCGCTCTGCAAACAGTTAGCATCCACCATTTGGTATCATGTCCTTGACAATAGATCCAAAAATCCTTAGAAGACTTCTGCCAGTGAGGACACACTCACCCCCTCACTCACTCTGCTATAGACTCATGGGCATTGTTTTTTATCCTCCGAAACGCCAATTTACTTTAGGCCTGGGGTCTTTAACATGTGTTTTTTTCCTCTAAAGTGTTCTTCCCCTTTACTCATCTCAGGCCTTTCCCTTCCTCCTGACAGTTACTTCTCACCCCTCTATGTACTTCCATTTCATCCCTACCTCAATATCTAGTTTATTTTTCATAACTGGCCACATAAAACATAATTGTTTTATGTATTTTGTTTGTCTGACTCTTCCACTAAAGGCTGAACTTTTTTTTTTTCTTTTTTTTTTTTTTGAGACAGAGTCTTACTCTGTTGCCCAGGCTGGAGTGCAGTGGTGTAATCTCAGCTCATTGCAACCTCTGCCTCCTTGGTTCAAGTGATTCTCATGCCTCAGCCTCCTGAGTATCTGGGATTACAGGCGTGTACCACCATGCCCGGTTAATTTTTGTGTTTTTTAGTAGAGATGTGGTTTCAGTATGTTGACCAGGCTGGTCTCAAGCTCCCGGCCTTATGTGGTCCACCTGCCTTGGCCTCCCAAAGTGCTGGGATAACAGGAATGAGCCATCGCACCCGGCCAAAGGGTGAACTTCTTAAGGGCAAGAACCACATCTTGTTTGTCCACCTGTGTACTCTAGCAGCCGTACAACGCTTGGCACATAGCAGGCACACAACAAAAATTTGGTAAGTGGATTAATCAATAGTGAGTATTCCCTCTTATAATAGGGGAATATTTTCTATAATATACAATGTACGCTCTTTGCTCCTATATGAGAGTGGTCATGGAAGGTAGTGAGTGGGGTGAAGTATCGAATATTCAAAAGCATCCCTCCATTTCATGGACCAGAAGTGATATCCCATTTGGCCTAGTTTGTCTGTCACATGTTGATCCAGCTGCCACAATTCACCCTACTTGTTGTGCCAGAATCTAACAACTGGGGTGGATAATTCTGATTCCAGGAAAGATGGTGATATGAAGCACAGAGCTGTTTAATCTCTGGAACCATGGAGTGTGGCACCTCAAGGATGTTCCAATCCTGGCTGGCTAAGCACTTCTTCTGGCAAACTCTCTCATGTCAGTGTCATGGTACAAGTCAACTTTTGGGTGGTAGTCACCTTCCTGCAATTCACTTCCTCTGCAAGCCATTCATTCATCCAACAAATGATTAATCAGAATTTTACTCAGTGATAGACCCATTAGTATGGCCTGGGAAGACAAAGACAAATAAAGCATGCCCTCAAGTGGTTTGTAACAGACAAGTAAACCAATGACAACTTGCACAAGGTGAGGTTCTACTTTCACATTGAGAGAAGCAGAGCACATTATCGTAGCTCATAAGGAACTACCTTTCTTTTTTTTTCTTTTTTTTTTTTTTTTGAGACGGATTCTCGCTCTGTTGCCAGGCTGGAGTGCAGTGGTGAGATCTCGGCTTACTGCAACCTCTGCCTCCTGGGTTCAACGAGTCTCCTGCCTCAGCCTCCCGTGTAGCTGGGATTACAGGCACGTGCCACCACACCCAGCTAATTTTTGTATTTTTAGTAGAGACAGGGTTTCACCATGTTGGCCAGGATGGTCTCGATCTCTTGACCTCGTGATCCACCTGCCTCGGCCTCCCAAAGTGCTAGGATTACAGGCGTGAGCCACCGCGCCCAGCCAGAACTATCTTTCTAAAACATCTATAAAACTATTTAAATGAACCAACCTGCTAAGCACATCCACAGATATGTTCATGTGTATATGTATGTATATATTCACATCTGTTGTCTCTGACAAGATCCTCAAAGTATCAGAGAAAAATGAATCTCCCTCCCAGGGGCATATGAACCAGACTTTACCATTCAACGCAATTACTGTTGCTTTAAGAGAATGTCTGGAGCTGCTGCACTGCCCAGCCCAGTAAGCACAATGGAACATTTTCCTTGAGATTACTTCACTCCTACTGACCCACACAGGAAATAATTATTTTGGTAGTCACCAGTAAACAGTGAAACACACTTACTTGAAAAATAAGCTCTTTTTGACCCTGCAAGACAGTGGCTTCACAAGTATGGCTGAACCTAGTTTCCATCCAAATTCAACAATTTTGTACGTAAATGGTGCCTTATTCTTGGATTGTGGGTTCCCAGATCCAGACCACACTTCAGAGTTCTGCCAAAATGCCACAGCAAACAGTGGTTTCCTTGTATTTCTGGCTAAAGAAGAATGTAGCATCAAAGAAATATCAGACTTCTTTCCCGAGATAGAATATGAAAATTCCATAGATGCCCTAGCAACACATTTAAACACTGTAGTCATGTCTGAGAAAGTGCTGCTGCTCTTTCAGACGTCAATCATTGGGTGTGCCAGAGAAATATGGCAATGTTTAAAGGAGTAAGTATCAGTCTTGGGCAGGATTTTTGAGTTGAAGTGAAAAGTCTAGATCTCTACTCCCTTTTCTGAGGCCTAATATCATAGCCCTTTCTTTTTGTAAGCATAAGTGATGCCATTTCTGGGTTGTACCCTTAAAGGGAAGAGGCAGGCCATATGGGTTGGCAGATTTACATGATAGAAAACACCTGGGTTCCAGATCCTTGAGCTGCCATACCAGTCCTGTGCTGCTTAGGTCCAGATTTTTAGATGAGACAGGAGAAATCATCTCTATAGTAGTCCCCAAAAGGCTGCATCCTCAATGGAAACTACAGAGTGTCCCAGGAACCTATCTCTGAGAGAAGTAAGGCTACCTGTTGAAAACAGGTAACTTGGGGTAATGAGGCCATGTTCTCAACTAACATTGACTGTATTCTGCTGAAATCCAAAGTCACTGAATTAGGATAAACCTTGACTTCCTTGACAGAGACCTAAAATAATAGCAGTTTAAGCACACTAGATGGTTTCCTTTGTCTCATCTAACAATCTGGAACTAAGCAGTCCAGGACCAGTATGGCAGGCCAAGGGTCTGGAACCCAGGTGCCTTCTATCATGTAACTCTGCTGACCTCAGACCTATATGGCCATGGCTGTTCCCAGCTACATGTTGCGAATTCTGTTACTATAGGAAAAAAAAAAATTGATGCTGGAGGACAGCTGGTGGTTTGCTACAGTCGTTGATTTTCAGATAACTCCTTTGAATGATGGACAAGACATAGCCTCTTTTGTTGCAAAGTTATTGCAGTGTGCCTCCCTCCAAAACTGCTCCATTTATCAGACTAGCTGCACCATTATGACACACTGGTATGCCTAAGCAAGGAAAGGTTGTGAGGGTAGAGCTACTTGTGTGGTAACCCCTGACCAGTTGGTTAACCCCTAACCCCTGAGCAGGGCTGTCCCTCCTCCTGCAAAACTCCCTTGATGATGCCTCTGCTGGGTCTAAGAGTGTTACCTTTTTCCTGTAGACCAAAGAATCTGCTTTGATGACCATAAGCCCCAGAGGTTATTCCATGGTGTGAGAATGGCCTTGTCTCACTCTGTCTTCTCTATGGCCCTAATAGGAGAGCAATCTAGTAGTGAGTCAGAGACTCAAAGCTCCCAGGCAGTTTCAGCTTTGGAAAGGAGAGAGGATTTCTCCAACCCTGAAACCCCAAAGGAGTAAAGTAAAAGAAAGGGGCTACATGGCAACTTGGAACTTTTGTGGGATTTCTGAGGTCACTTCAAGAAATAGGTGATGTGGAGAGGAAGCTTGGGGGTAATTGATCCAGTCCTCTTCTTGGGTCGTTTTGGAATGAGACTCACTGGCTGCTAAAGCTATAGAGAATTCCTGAGCAGGGACTTCCCAGAGATTTTCCTTCACTACAGAGGAAAGAACGAGGGGCTCCATGCTGAATGGATTAGAATCCCACCTGCTGTTTACCAAACTGCAGGATATGCTTAATATCCTGGCATGAATAGGCCATCACTTGGTGATGGCAGACAGCACCTGTTTATGGTGTCTAGTCTATTCAAATGAACTCAATGACGCTCTAATATCAAGTAATATAAAAATACCAAAGGTATGGATGTTCAATATCTCAAAGATAAGCTGAGAAATGAATCAGTATAGGGGGCCAAATTGAAACAATTTCTAGTGAGAGAGAATGAAACATAGAAGTGAGTTTGTTTTTGTGTTATTAGCAGAAATTGTGACATATTACTACCAAATTATGATTAAGTCATAGCAAAAAAAGTATTTGAGTTGAGAAATATTAATTCTCCTTTATGAAAAAACAAAGTATCTTTTAAACATAGATCTACAAACTATAGAAAATTTAAGGAATCTCACAGTTGATTTTAGTGACTGTATATAGTACATGTGTGGTGGCTGATATATAATGTTCACACACACACACACACACACACACACTACAGAGTACAGGACAATAAAATCTTAACAATGATTTAAATTACAAAACTATTCCAAATTCCAATTTAGGTCTCTGGTCAGGGAACATTAGGACATCCTTTTCCTGTTTCTGCCTTGTCCAAAAGCTGGGACAAACTCTTGGAGGGGGTCCAGGATGTCAGGAACAAATTATTTTAAGTGTTGTTATGTTTGGGAGGGGCAGCAAGGCAACATGAATCGAGCTCTATATCTGCATCCACGTATAGTAAAACAAAGCATACCCCCAAAAGACTCTGCTTTGTTAATTTCTGGCAGTGGGTAAGGGAAATTGCACAAATGTCCTACACAAAACCTTAGTCACTCCTTCCTTCATTCCCTTAGCGCAGTGTATGTCCCTCCATTAGCACTTACCTCATTCTTTACACTGTAATTATTTGCTCACAGGCCTGTCTCCAGCACTGGCCTGTGACATGGGAAAGAGTTAAGAATACTAGCCCTGGAGCCACATTGCCTGGATTTGAATCCTAGCTCTGCCATTAACTAATTTCTGTAACTTTAAGCAGGTCCCTTAACTTTTCCAAGCTTCAGTGCTCCATCTGTAAAAGTTAGTAATTATCTGTTTAATAGTGTGGCTAACTCCTGAAAGTCTGTAAGTTGAATGAATTAAAGAATGAGAAAATGTGGAGAAAAGGCATTCCCCTCCAACGCCCTTAATTCACTCTGCTCCAAAGCAGCAGAAAAGCCTGTTAAGTTTTGAAGAAATAACTAGGTATGAGTGGCCCAGCCCCACCTGGCTTCCTCTTGAACATAAGCTGCCTTCATGGGGCCCTTGCCAGACTCTATCCTTCTAGCTTTGCCCTGGAGAGTAATTGCCCACAAAAAGCAAACACTCTAGGCCAGCACAGTGGTTCACGCCTGTAATCCCAGCACTTTGGGAGGCCGAGGCAGGCAGATCACTTGAGGCCAGGAGTTTGAGACCAGCCTGGCCAACATGGCAAAACCCCATCTCTACTAAAAATACAAAAATTAGATGGGCGCTGTGGCAGATGCCTGTAAGCCCAGCTACTTGGGAGGCTGAGGCAGGAGAATCTCTTGAACTCGGGAGCTGCAGGTTTCAGTGAGCCAAGATTGCACCACTGCACTCTAGCCTCAGCAACAGAGCAAGACTCCATCTCAAGATAAAAAAAAAAGTAAACACTCTCTACTTTCCTCCGGGAATAGACTTTCCCTGACATGGTTTCATGCCATCTGAGACTGGGTAGGAAAGACTGATGAATTCTGGGCTCAGCTAGTAGATTTACAGGTCCTCCCTCACACTAAGCCATTCCTCCAACCTAACCTGACCAATCACAAACATGGTATTTTGGCTTTCATCTGCCAGTCATTTGGATCATTCCCCAGGATGTTCTGTTTATTGGGCCCTCTCCAAAACTCTAACAGTGGCTTAATAACAAGAAGTATTTCTGAAGATTTTTAATTTTTCAGAATTTTAATATAGGGCTGCTCCTGGGAGAAACTGAAAGTACCCAGATTTCTGGAGGACTTAACAGTCAAAAAAATAGGGTACTGGGTAACATGGTGAAACCCTGTCTCTACTAAAAACACAAAAAATTAGCCGGGCATGGTGGCAGGAGAATGGTGTGAACCCAGGAGGCAGAGTTTGCAGTGAGCCGAGATCGTGCCACTGCACTCCAGCCTGGGCAACAAAGTGAGACTCTGTCTTAAAAAAAAACACAAAAAAAACAAAACAACAACAACAACAACAAACACCTCTATGCAAATAAACTAGAAAGTCTAGAAGAAATGGATAAATTCCTGGACACATACACCCTCCCAAGACTAAACCAGGAAGAAGTCGAATCCCTGAATAGACAAATAACAAGTTCTGAAATAGAGGCAGTAATTAATAGCCTACCAACCAAAAAAAGCCCAGGACCAGACAGAGTCACAGCTGAATTCTACCAGAGGTAAAAAGAGGAGCCGGTACCATTTCTTCTGAAACTATTCCAAACAATAGAAAAGGAGGGATTCCTCCCTAACTCATTTTATGAGGCCAGCATCATCCTGATACCAAAACCTGGCAGAGACACAACAAAAAAAGAAAATTTCAAGCAAATATCCGTGATGAACATTGATGCCAAAATCCTCAATAAAATACTGGCAAACCGAATCCAGCAGCACATCAAAAAGCTTATCCACCATGATCAAGTCGACTTCATCCTTGGGATGCAAGGCTGGTTCAACATACGTAAATCAGTAAATGTAATCCATCACATAAACAGAACCAATGACAGAAACCACATGATTATCTCAATAGATGCAGAAAAAGCCTTTGATAAAATTCAACACCCCTTCATGCTAAAAACTCTCAATAAACTAGGTCTTGATGGAACATATCTCAAAATAATAAGAGCTATTTATGACAAAACTATAGCCAATATCATACTGAATGGGCAAAAGCTGGAAGCATTCCCTTTGAAAATCAGAACAAGACAAGGATGCCCTCTTTCACCACTCCTATTCAACATAGTACTGGAACTTCTGGCCAGGGCAATCAGGCAAGAGAAAGAAACAAAGGGTATTCAAATAGCAAGAGAGGAAGTCAAATTGTCTCTGTTTGCAGATGACATGACCGTATATTTAGAAAACCTATCTGTATACTTAGAAAACTGTATATTTAGACTGTATATTTAGAAAACAATCTCATGCCAGTTAGAATGGTGATTATTAAAAAGTCAGGAAACAACAAATGCTGGCGAGGCTGTGGAGAAATAGGAAGTCTTTTACACTGTTGGTGGGAATGTAAATTAGTTCAACCATTGTAGAAGACTGTGTGCCAATTCCTCAAGGATCTAGAACCAGAAATACCATTTGATCCAGCAAACCCATTACCGGGTATATACCCAAAGGATTATAAATCATTCTACTATAAAGACATGCACATGTATGTTTATTACAGCACTGTTTACAACAGCAAAGACTTGGAACCAACCCAAATGCTCATCAATGATAGACTGGATAAAGAAACTATGGCACGTGTATGGGCTGGGTGTGGTGGCTCATGCCTGTAATCCCAGCACTTTGGGAGGCTGAGGCAGGCAGATCACCTGAGGTTGGGAGTTTGAGACAAGCCAGACCAACATGGAGAAAGCCCATCTCTACTAAAAATACAAAAATTAGCTGGGTGTGGTGGTGCTTGCCTGTAATCCCAGCTGCCTGGGAGGCTGAGGCAGGAGAATTGCTTGAACCCAGGAGGTGGAAGTTGCAGTGAGCTGAGATCGCACATATATACTATAGAATACTATGCAGCCATAAAAAAGAATGAGTTCATGTCCATTGTTTCAGCCCAAAAACTCCTTCTGATAAGCAACTTCAACCAAGTCTCAGGATACAAAATCAATAGGCAAAAATCACAAGCATTTCTATACACCACTAATAGACAAGTAGAGAGCCAAATCATGAGTGAACTCCCATTCACAATTGCTACAAAGAGAATAAGATACTTAGGAATACAGCATACAAGGGACGTGAAGGACCTCTTCAAGGAGAACTACAAACTGCTGATCAAGGAAATAAGAGAGGACACAAACAAATGGAAAAACATTCCATGCTCATGAATAGGAAGAATCAGTACCATGAAAATGGCCATATGGTCCAAAGTAATTTATAGATTCAATGCTATCACCATCAAGCTACCATTGACTTTCTTTGCAGAATTAGAAAAAACTACTTTAAATTTCATATGGAACCAAAAAAGAGCCTATATAGCCAAGAGGATCCTAAGCAAAAACAACAAAGCTGGAGGCATCCTGCTACCTGACTTCAAACTATTCCATAAGGCTATAGTAACCAAAACAGCATGGTACTGGTACCAAAACATATATATAGAACAATGGAACAAAACAGAAACCTCAGAAACAACACCACACATCTACAACTATCTGATCTTTGACAAACCTGACAAAAACAAGCAATGGGGAAAGGATTCCCTATTTAATAAATGGTGCTGGGAAAACTGGCTAGCCATATGCAGAAAACTGAAACTGGTCCCCTTCCTTACAGCTTATACAAATATTAGCTTAAGGTGGATTAAAGATTTAAATGTAAAATCTAAAACCATAAAAATCCTAGAAGAAAACCAAGGCAGTACCATTCAGGACATAAGCATGGGCAAAGACTTCATGACTAAAACACCAAAAACAATGGCAACAAAAGCCAAAATTGACAAATGGAATCTAATTAAACTGAAGAGCTTCTGCACAGCAAAAGAAACTACCATGAGTGAACAAACAAACTACAAAATGGGAGAAATTTTTGCCATCTATCCATCTGACAAAGGTCTAATATCCAGAATCTACAAGGAAATTAAACAAATTTACAAGAAAAGAACAAACAACCCCATAAAAAGTGGGCAAAGGATATGAACAGACATTTCTCAAAAGAAGACATTTGTGCAGCCAACAAACCTGAAAAAAAGCTCATCATCACTGATCATTAGAGAAATGCAAATCAAAACCACAATGAGATACCATCTCATGCCGGTTAGAATGGAGATTATTAAAATGTCAGGAAACAACAGATGCTGGCGAGGCTGTGGAGAAATAGGAACTCTTCTACACTGTTGGTGGGAATGTCAATTAGTTCAACCATTGTGGAAGACGGTGTGTCGATTCCTCAAGGATCGAGAACCAGAAATACCATTTGACCCAGCAAACTCATTACTGGGTATATACCCAAAGGATTATAAATCATTCTACTATAAAGACATGCACACGTATATTTATTGCAGCACTATTTACAATAGCAAAGACATGGAACCAACCCAAATGTCCATCAATGATAGACTAGATAAAGAAAATATGGCAAATATATACTATGGAATACTATGCAGCCATTAAAAAGAATGAGTTCATGTCCTTTGCAGGGACATGGATGAAGCTGGAAGCCATCATTCTCAGCAAACTAACACAGGAGCAGAAAACCAAACACCGCATGTTCTCACTCATAAGTGGGAGTTGAACAATGAGAACACATGGACACAGGGAGGGGAACATCACACACTGGGACCTGTCAGGGGGTGGGGGGCAAGAGGAGGGAGAGCATTAGCACAAATACTTAATACGTATGGGGCTTAAAACCTAGATGATGGGTTGATAGGTGCAGCAAACCACCATGGCACATATATACCTATGTAACAAACTTGCATGTTCTGCACATGTATCCCAGAACTTGAAGTAAATTTAAAAAAACAAAAAGAAAGGAAAATGTCTGTTCATGTCCTCTTCCTACTTTTTAATGGGGTTGTTTTTTTCTTGTTGAATTGTTTCAGTTCCTTGTAGATTCTGGTTATCAGCCTTTTGTCAGAAAATATAGTTTGCAAATATTTTTCCCATTCTACAGGTTGTCTGCTTACTCTGTTGATTGTTTCTTGTGCTGTGCAGAAGCTTTTTAGTTTATTTAAGTCTCATGTGTCTATTTTGTTGCCTTTGCTTCTGAGGACTTGTTCATAAATTCTTTGCCTTGGCAGATGTAAAGAAGAGTTTTTTCTTGGTTTTCTTCTGGAGTTTTTATAGTTTCAGGTCTTACATTGAGGGCTTTAATGCATATTGAGTCAATTTTTGTATATGGTGAGAGGTATGGGCCCCATTTCATTCTTCTGTATATAGTTAGCCAATTTTCCCAGCACCATTTATTGAATAGGGAGTCCTCTCCCTAGCATATGTTTTTGTTAACTTTGTTGAAGATCAGTTGGTTGTAGGTAAAGTGGCTTTATCTCTGGGTTCTCTATTCTGTTCCATTGTTCTATGTATTTGTTTTTATACTAGTACCACGCTGTTTTGGTTACTATAATCTTATCATATAATTTGAAGTTAGGTAATGTGACACCTCAAAGCTTTGTTCTTTTTGCTTAGGATTGCTTTGGCTATTCAGCTCTTTTTGGATTCCACACGAGTTTTAGGATTGCTTTTGCAAATTCTGTGAAAAATGACATTCTTTTGTTCTGATAATTCTTAACCCCCCTCAGATCAGTTTGCTCATCTGTAAAATGGGGATAATAATAATCTTCCTCACAGGTTGTGTATTAAATGAGATCTGGAATGTAAAGTTCTTGGTATGGAAATGCTATTATTTTTACCGAAAATGTTGTAGGGTCTCAGTGTCCTGTGTATTGCTGGATTTAAGGTCCTTATGTTATTTCTGTAATTTCTACCTCTTGGTATATGTGAATGCCATTGGATTTCAAAAGCAAATGTGAAAGGATTCTAATGAAATGGTTTGCTTCTTTAGTGTCATACATGTTAAAACAAAGGAAGGCAAATGTCAAAGTTTGTGTTTCTTTTTATTCTATGAAATGAAAATCAAATATGGCTGGTCAAATAATAAGGCCAATAATATTTAATTATTGCTTTGTGAATTCGTATAAGTCAGCTGACCTCTGTGGGCTGCAGCTTCCTTCTCTGCAAGATAAAGGAGTTAGACCAGATGAGTGAACTGTTTCTTTTTCAGCGAAGTTTGACCTGATTACTACTATTTACGTAGTATTAACTAGATGCTATGTAGTCATCTTTAACATGCTTGAAGACAGTTATTAACTCACTCCTTAGCCTTTTGTTGTTGATTATGGAAAACTACTGGGTACCTATGTTTCTACTGTATATATTCTTGGTATGTATAATGAGTCTCAGAGCCTCTTGTTCTAAGATCTGGGTAGTTTGGTGGCTCTAGAATAGGGATGACCTTTTAGGAAAGGTCACCTTGCCATCTGTAAATTTTCCCCAGATAGACTTCAGGCCCTGGGTAAGGCATGGGTTCCCCTAACTGGATAGAGGATCAGAGCCAGGAAGGCTGAGTCAAATTCCAGAAGTGAATCTTCTCCAGGACTCAGGGCATGGCTTTGTCACTTACCTACAGTTCAGAAGTGTGAATGAATCATTTCCAAGGACAAATTTCTCCAAAGGACCAAAAGATGTGCTAGTAAGGGGGGTTCACAAAGACTGTGTTTGTGGCAAAATTGAAGTGTGAACAAAGAAGGTCTACCAGGACAGGAAACACTTTTGATCTGTCATTTATCAGATCAGGAGGGAGGGACATGAAGCCTGCCTCCTCTTACAGCTAGGTCATCAAAGAGGTTGACTCTAGCATTTTAAAATAGCAAAGAAAAAAAAGGTAACAACACTAGGGGTTTGTTAAACAATTTATGATATAATTATAGAATGGAATATTATGCAACAGTTACAAATAATGTTTATAAAGATACTTAAATGACGTGGGAAAATGTTCAAGATATAACAAATAATAGTACATATCTGATGAAAACTGTAAGTAAAACATGATATTAAAGATGTAAAAATCTTAATAGACAAACAGATGCAAGGCAGTGGACCAGAATATTAGCAGTGTTTATATTAGGGTGGTAAGATTATGGATGAATCTTGTTTTAATGCTTATAATTTTTCTAAACATTCTCTATGAAATATGTCTTACTTTTATAGTTAGAATAAAAAGCGATACAAGTTATCTTTTAAAATAACCCACAAACACAAAATCCCCAACAAGAATAATTAGACAAAGCTTAAATTATCAAAAAGAAGAAAAAAATTACTGGAAAAGTTTTGAAGAAGTCATTGAGTACAAGATACTGACGTAGGTGCCGGAAGAAGAGAGCATTTGGCTGTGCTGGTGGAATAACCCTCTCTGCAAAGGGCCTGGGAAGAGGGGTGCAGAGGGGTGGTTATGAGTCTCAGAAATCCTGCTACAGAGCCTCCTTTTGTGCCCTATTACTTAACCTTGAGGGACATAGAGAGCATGAGACACAGGGGCTTTTGGTTGTCTTACCATCCCGCTAAGAACAAAGAATGTTGTTTTGACTTTCCCTTTGCTTAGGGAACCTCCCCCAGATATTCAGCTGGCTGGCTGCTTGCAAGTAGAATGGGTTTTGCAAAGTTCTTAGAAGTGAGTTGGAGGAGGCTTGACATAAATCAAGCACTGTGTGCTAAATGCTCCAGAGGGCTACCTTATGTTCCACACAAATGTTACATTTCTAATATTTGTAACTCCTTTAAACATTTATGTGGATGTTTCCCAATTCCTCAATAGAATTTTTACCATTGTCTTTTTGACACAACCTGTCCCCATCCTATGAAAATCTCTCCTCTGCGAGAGACTTTATTCTTTCTCTCTTTCTTTCTCTTTCTCCCTTTCCTTCTTTCCTTCCTTCCTTCCTTCCTTCCTTCCTTCCTTCCTTCCTTCCTTCCTTCCTTCCTTCCTTCCTTCCTCCTTCTTTCCCTCCCTCCCTCCCTCTCTCTCGTTCTTTCCATCTTCCTTCCTTCCTTCCTCCCTCCCTCCCTCCCTCCATCCCTCCCTCTCTTCCTTCCTTTCTTCCTACCTCTTTTCTTTTCTTTTTTTTCTCTCTTTCTGTCTTTCTTTTCTTATTCTGTTGCCCTGGCTATAGTGCAGTGGCATGATCTTGGCTCATAGCAGCCTCCACCTCCTGGGTTCGAGCGATTCTCCTGCCTTAGCCTCCCTGGTAGCTGGGATTACAGGTGCCCGCCACCATGCCTGGCTAATTTTTCGTATTTTCAGTGGAGACGGGGTTTCACCATGTTGGCCAGGCTCGTCTTGACCTCCTGGCCTCAAGTGATCCACCTGCTTTGGCCTCCCAAATTGCTGGGATTACAGGTGTGAGCCACTGCACCCGGCCTGTTCTTTCTTAAGAACACTTTGTCTCCCCTTTAATCTCTGCTGGATTTCAAGCACCCCTTTTCCACAACTCTTGATATCTATCAGTGAAGAATAATTCCCATAAGCCCATCATGTAGTGACCGACTATTTTTCAGTGACAAAAAAGTCTTTAAAAATAGAAGTAAAAGTCTAAAGTCATCAAAACAATGTTATATCCTGTGTGAAATGCTGTAGTCAGGATGCCTTGTGGTTTGAGTGCCTTGATCATGTGCCTTAAGGGGATGGTGGCGGTGGTGGTGGCCGTGGATGACGGAGACTCTCAGGCCTTGGCAGGTGCGTCTTTCAGTTCCCCTCACACTTCGGGTTCCTCGGGGAGGAGGGGCTGGAACCCTAGCCCATCGTCAGGACAAAGATGCTCAGGCTGCTCTTGGCTCTCAACTTACTCCCCTCAATTCAAGTAACAGGTAAACAATTTTAATTTCTTACTTTCTCTAAATATTTTTTGAGGTCTTTCGACTGGCTTAGTTTATTTTAAATTTCTAACAATGTGTGAAATTTGAACGTTTGAAGTGTAGTTTTGCTATAATAGGGCAATGTGTTATTTTGAAAATCAATGATTCTCAGACTACAATATAGTATCTTAACAAAAGTCCCTTGGAAACAAGTGATGTTTCTCTAGCTATTAGTTGATAGTGTCTCAAGAATTTATTATTATTATTATTACTATTATTATTATTTTTTTTTAATTGAGATGGGGTTTCACTATGTTGCCCAGGCTGGTCTTGAACTCCTGAGCTCAAGCAATCCACCTGCCTCTGCCTCCCAAAGTGCTAGGATTACAGGCATGAGCCACCATGCCCGGCAAGAATTTTTAACTTATATATAGTTTCTTTCTTTTTTTTTTTTTTTAAATTTAAGAAAGCTGCTGTAAGTAGATTGGTTCT
This sequence comes from Macaca nemestrina, assembly GCF_043159975.1. Lineage (NCBI taxonomy): Eukaryota > Metazoa > Chordata > Mammalia > Primates > Cercopithecidae > Macaca > Macaca nemestrina. The sequence goes on from NC_092135.1 coordinate 101,761,656, forward strand.
GGAAGCTCTGAATTTAGGCCGCCTGTGTTCCTATCACAGGGCCAATTCTCACTAGCTAAGCTTAGGCTACAATTTAAACTCTCTAAATCTCAGTTTCCTTATCTGTAAAGTGGGAATAATAAGAAACCTCACCTCAAGGTCATTGTGAGGTAAAATGAAATAATCCATGTGAAGGGCTTAGCTCAGTCCGTGCTTGGCTTGCAAGATAAATGTGAATTGTAATTACTCTATCTACCTGAATTGAATGAGTTCCAACATGAATCCTGGAGTCACCACAGAAGCTGCTGCAATACCAATATTAATAAATTAGTTTCCTTTTACAATCGGCCAAAATGCATTTTCTTAGATTTAAAATTCTTTAAGTTCCCAGTGACGATGATGAGGAGGATAATACATCTAGCACTTTGAGCAGCGCACAGTTCTCGTAACTAGAAGGTAGGTATTAGAGTTAACTTCATTTCAGATGAAGAGACTGAGGGGTAGGCACATTAAGGGATTTGCCCAGGGATGTACAGGTGGCAGCTATTGGAGGCAGGGTCTGAACCACCTTAGTCTGACTTCAGAGCCAGTGTTGTTGATTATTATGCTGTTCCATCTAACATGGTGTGATTTGTAATTTCATGGACCCAGGTAAATCCAGGGTTAAATTAACTTCGGAAAATCACAAGCACAATTCCTAACAGAAAGAACTTGTTGCTCGGGTGGACTGGAGTAAGATGCTCATTCAACTTGTTCTCAGAGTTAGAAAAAGGCCCCCGCTTGGTTCAAAAACTGGACTGATAGGGGTCAACAGTCATGCTTAAATAAGGACAGTTATTTCCCCTGAAAGATACATTGAAAAGCCAGTGTCTTCAATTTTCTTTCTTATTTTGGCAGTATAGAGACTGCATTATTTGTTGTTATTCTTAAACATTAAGTGTATGTAGCCCAAAGAGTATAATTTTCCAATCTTCAGAGGTACAGTAGTTGCATATATACCCGTTTATATTATGGGCTGATGTACCAGTGAGCACAAATTGTGTATATTTATAAAACGTGTTGATATAATGAAAGACATGAGTTGGCAATGAGATCTGGTACCAAGCATTTACAGCTACCAAATATATTCTACAAGAATCCTTAAATTTTATTTTAAAAAGGTCTAAAACTTATTTAAAAGAATATTTAAAATTTCTTAATTTGTTAGTCAAAGGAAGCCTACCCTGACTGAAAACTATTTAAAATTGTTAATTGTACACTAAATACTTTTCTGATGTGCTTTGTGGACACCTATCTGTCATCAACTTATTCACTCTCTTTTGAAGAGTTTTTGGTAAGACTCAAAACTTTGCATGTTTTCTTTAGAACGTTTATTAAAAGGGGGCTAGCTGGATAAGTAGTTGGAGAGTTCACACACGTAGGGCCTTTGTTTTCTGCTTTGAGATATATTTACTTTTCAAATGCCAATTCACTTTTCTAATAATGTTTAGCATTTGATACTGAGTGACTATCTAATGAAGAAGGAAAGGGATGGGAGTGAAGGGGACACTTTTCCAGTCTTTTCCTATAAGAAAACTTAGGAGCAAGAAAAGAATGACAACATAAAAAAATGTATGATTCGGCCGGGTGCGGTGGCTCACACCTGCAATCCCAGCACTCTGGGAGGCTGAAGCGGGTGGGTCACTTGAGGTCAGGGGTTGGAGACCAGCCAGGCTAACATGGTGAAATCCCATCTCTACTAAAAATACAAAAAATTTAGCAGGGTGTGGTGGCGGGCGCCTGTAATCCCAGCTACCTGTGAGGCTGAGGCAGGAGAATTGCTTAAACCTGCGACGCGGAGGTTGCTGTGAGCTGAGATCGCACCCCTGCACTCCAGCCTGGGCAACAGTCTCACACACACACAAAAAAATTATGATGCATTCTAATCAAATAGTGCAAAGCTTCTTGTGTGCTTTCCCTTTCTCCGTATACACCTTCCATTAAGAAATTACAGATAAGGAAATTCTCTGGTCAAAGTGTAATTGTCCTAGCTAGGTCTGAGAAACCACTGTTATGCCTGTGTTGAGATGTGTATCTGTGTGCACGCATGTGTGTGTATGTATGTGTATGAAGAATAGTCGTTCTTTCCGTTAATAATGTATGGGTATGTATGTATATGAAGAATAGTTCTTTTTTCTATTAATTTAATAATGTAAATGTAACTTATTTGTTCATAGCATAGCTTAAAATATTTATTCTATAAAGGTTAAGTCCAACCTGATTCCCTATGAGTTGGATGACAGTGTAGAGAGATATTTATGGCTAAGTTAAAGAAGTGTGATTTAGGAAGAGTGAGGAAACCATAACTTAGATAAACCCTTTGCATCTTTTCTACCAGACTTGGATAATTGCGCAACTGAGATCCACAGAGAGGATTTTGCTGGACTTTGGGATAGGAGTCCAGCCCAGAACTACAGAGCCTTAAAAGGGAAATGCTCTGGGATTGATGATAGAAGGATGGTATGCACAAAATACATGACATTGGTCACATATTTCAGGCCATATTGGCTATTTTTCTTAGGAAGCCTAATCATGCAGTATGAAGAGAAAAATCACCATAATACCGCTTATTTTTCCATGAGGCCATTCCTTTTCACTTCTCCAAAACTTGGGCAAAAAACTGTCAAAATGGCCAGTTTGGACAGAGCTAATTTCTCCAGTGCCTTCCCCTCAGCACTTATTTTTCTGAGAGAGGCACGGAAGGCAGGAAAATAACTGACATTTAATAAAAAGTCATCAGCAAAGCAAAGTAATTAAAAATTTTATTTTTACTCTAATCTTCAGCCAAAGACTCTCCTGAGCTAGTTGTTTTTTTTTCTTTCTTTCTTTTTTTTTTTCTCCCACCCCCCTGAGCTAGTTGTATATGGAAAGAAGTAATTCGTTTCTCACAGTTAAGGGTTGTTCTGAGACTGGGCTTTGGAAAGTAAGGTGAAAAGATGGATGTCGAAAAATCAACAGGTTGCCACATTTACATGACTTCCAAAACGTGGTGGCCAGTTTTTCTGTTAAAAGAAATTGACTGGATATTTTGTCATTTCAAGTAAATTTGATGGATATTTCAAAAGTATAGGCATTGCTTAAGGATTTGTTTTATTCTACTACCATGTCCTAGTTAACACATTGTGTTTTTTTGTTTTTGTTTTTTTTTTTTTTTTGAGACGGAGTCTCGCTCTGTCGCCCAGGCTGGAGTGCAGTGGCGCGATTTCGGCTCACTGCAAGCTCCGCCTCCCGGGTTTACGCCATTCTCCTGCCTCAGCCTCCCGAGTAGCTGGGACTACAGGCGCCCGCCACCTCGCCCAGCTAGGTTTTTTTTTTGTATTTTTTAGTAGAGACGGGGTTTCACCGTGTTAGCCAGGATGGTCTCGATCTCCTGACCTCGTGATCCGCCTGTCTCGGCCCCCAAAGTGCTGGGATTACAGGCTTGCGCCACCGGCCCACATTGTGTTTTTTAAGGCGACCATCCAGCAAGGACGTTTACAGCAAGGACTGTAAAATTAATATCAATATATGAATACCAGGAAATGGAATGAGTCATTGCCACAGATAGATTAGAAATAGAAATGAATCTGTGATTGTAACTTCAAAGCTCTCACATTCAAACTTTTACTATGGAAGGGGAGAGGATCTCGCTGCCTCCCCTTCTTTAAGACATAGACCCTCCTCCTTTTTAACGTCTTTATTCTTTTTTTCAAGGGTGGAGAAATGCCATATGATTACCATTTGGCTTTTATCTTGTGTGGATATCTTCCTCCAAGTATTTCCTGCATGCAGTGTGCTGACATTTACAAGATGAAAATTTTTATGCCACCAACATCCCAGAAGAAAATTTTGTTGTGATTTATCATCTCTAACACAAAAGCCCTTTATTAACTAGTGTAGCATTGATAAGGATACACAATTCATTTCAGACTTTGTTGTCTAAAAATCAGAGGACAGACACTCCTTCAAAGCACAATTGTTTCCCAGCAGGTCATGGCAAGGGATAGAATCTTCTCTTTTTCATGTTGGTTAAATTTTTGTTTGCCTTTGTCTTCAAGAAATGTATTATTTATGGAACTTCACAGAGGCTGGAACTTTTCTCCTCAGTAGATAGTTGAGCTGAGCATCTGGAAAAATTACATCTGGGTGGTTTTGTGACTGACTGAACAGGTCTCTGGTTAAGCTGTGTTAAGATATCTGTGTCTCTTTTACGGTGATTTCTTTGGCCGGTTTTGGCCAATGACAGGGTGTTAGCACCAAAAACCCCAAACCAAAAAACCAAGACAATTCACTCAGAGCTTTGAGCCTGATAACTATAGCATGAGAATTGGTGCCTGAAGCTGGGGGGAAGGTAACTCAGGCCCCACAGAGAGGTGGCTGCATGCAAGTATCTAATTTTTTCCTTGTTAATCTCATTTTGATGACTCCAAACACTAGAAGAGAAGTGCCCTGGATAGGATCAAGAACTACTCAGTCATTTGGTAAAGGCTTGGAAAAAAGAGTTTAGACTTCTCACTATTTCAATGTTAATTTCAAAGGCATGTTTATTTAGTCTGGTGTCACCATGCAGGTTACACGTGCTTCTGTTTTCATTGCTGGAAGAGAACCTGCAAGGTGGTGGAGAATTTACTTAACTTTGAGCTGCTCCCTTATCTCTGCATCACCATTGTCGTCATCTTTTTCTTTGTCATCATCTTCATTATCTTGGGTACTCTGGCTGACAGTGTAACCAGGTTAATGGTTCCTGATGCTGTCATTCAGAACTACTCATTCATAGTTCATTTTGGCCTCTGATCTAATTGTGAGCCCCTTTCTGCAACATCTGAATCACCTCATTGGCTCACAGTCCACCATGTAATCTATTTGTCTTTCATGTTAGACTTCTGGTGAAAGATCCACCTCCTTGAAGAAGCTTCTGGGGACTTCAGCCTTTGTTGTGGTCTTGGAAGAGGAGTTCTGATAGAAGTGTAGCTCAACTTAACAAATATTTATTAAACTTCTCATATTTTAATCTCCATTGGAGTCTCAGAGAATATAAAAAGAAATATAGGCTGGGTGTGGTGCCTCACACCTGTAATCCCAGCACTTTGGGAGGCCAAGGCAGGCAGATCACCTGAGGTCAGGAGTTTGAGACCAGCCTGGCCAACATGGTGAAACCCCATCTCTACTAAAAATACAAAAATTAGCCAGGCGTGGTGGTGCACACCTGTAGTCCCAGCTACTGGGAAGGCTGAAGTAGGAGAATTGCTTGAACCTAGGAGGCAGAGGTTGCAGTGAGCAGAGATTGTGTCAATGCACTCCAGCCTAGGTGACAGAGAAAGACTTGTCTCAAAAAAAAAAAAAAAAAAAAAGTATATATATATATATGTAAAATCAGTACACAAGTATTGTGTAGTACAAGTAATTAGGTAGTTAACTGAGTTCTCTCTGCTTTTACAGCCTCTATGTTTTAGTTGAGTAGATTATATATAACAGGAGGATATAACATCTGGAAACAGATAAATACCACTTGGCAGTCACTACCTCACCATGCTATTTGATGACTTAAGGACTTTGGTCTGCATACATTATTTTTATAATCTGACATGTCCTCTATACCTCTCACCTGAAGAAGCCTTCTCTGAGACCCCAAATGGCAAAGAGAGGGACTTCTTTCCTTCTCAAGTGTCTCCAAATTATTATTGTGTATTGACACATCTATTTTCTTTTCCACTAGACTATGAACTCCTTGAAGGCAGAATCATGTCTTATTCATCCTTCTGACATCTGTATTAGGCACAATGCTGTAAGCATGTAGTTACTCCATAAATATTTGTTGAGGAAGGAAATGAATGAATTAGTAACAAAATGAGGAAGCATAAAACAAATACTCTGGTAAGATTTATGTAGAAAGGTAAGCCTTTATGGAGAGTTGGGAATTAGACTGGACAGTAGACAAGATTTGAATGAATGTTATTAACAATAATTGCTAGTTAACATTTATTTTTACTTATAATGTGCCAGGTAGCATTCTGCCTGGCTTTCCCCGTATTAAGTCGTTTAACCTTCCCCCAAGTCCTATGAGGTAGTTACTATGATTGCTATGATTATACTATTTCATAGATGGGGAAACTGAAGCACAGAGTGGGTAGAGCATCTTGCTTATGGTCACAAAGCTACTAAGTGTGTAAATCCGGATTGCTTGCTCTGGGGTTCATGTTCTTACCCATGCTGTGTTGTCTCAGGAAGGAGAAGGTGGATTAATAAAGAAATTAAACCAGGAGTACTGTTTCATGTTCTCAGAACAGATGGCAAATCTGAATGTGTGAGGTCATGGAGAAGCAGGGGAGAATCCAGTTAGGCAAAGGATTGAATACTGATAACAGAAATTCAAACTTTATTTTCAAGTCATTTTGAAGTAATGGCCTGGGTAAGAAGAAAATATTTCAGAATCCTCATCTTTGGAATGAAGCTGAAGTTATGGGAATGGATGGCTAGTCGAAAGGAGAGGGCATAACTATAGAAAAGCAGAAAGTGGAGCTGAATTTGGAAACTGGCTCTGATGGGAGTCAGCTGAAAAGGATGGTTAGCTAGTGAAGGAGACAGAGAAAGTGGTGAGAGAGGCAAGGGGACAGTGAGGCTAGTGGAATGCCACTAAAGCCAACAAGGGAAAGAGTTTCAAAAAGATAGTGGTTAATGGCGTTAAACATAGGAGGGAAAGGTGTGAATAATGGTTTGGGATTTGGCTGAAACACCAGCTGGGACTTTTGAGTTTAGGCAGAGACATGGAGAAGGAGGATAAGACTTCACAGGATTAAGAAAAAGTGGAGGGGGACAAAACAGAGACAGTGAAAAGGAGAGGAAATAGATAAGGTAAAGACAGGAATGTATATCATCTAAAATATCTACCATGGTATTTTGTGCATGTAACAATAAATGTTTGCAAATGGCTTAGTGACTTAAGTATATTTGACATGTGGAAGGAGCCAAGTGCTGGACCTGAGGGGAGGGGGGCAGAGAGAGTGTGTGTATGTGTAGCATTGCAGGGCTGGAAGGTAGAGAAGGCTATTATTAGGAAAGAAAGGAGGAGGAGAGAGAGGAAAAAAAGAGGGTGGGGGCAGTTTTCTCAAGGAGATGGGGAGGGTTGCATAGGAGATAGGTGTATTAGAGAGAGGAGGACAAACCTCTAAGAAGATGGGGAGCAAGAGAAGAGACTTACGGGGGTAGAGATAAGTTAGATGATGCTATGGTAGATGAGTGATTCTATACTGGTGAACCTGAGGTTAAAAACAAACAAATCTCTCAGAGCAGGTCATAGTGTTAAACCTGCATCAACAAGGGCTACTGGGTAATACACGCCTTCTCTCTGAAGACTTAGCCCATTTATACTTTAAATTCTTGCTTGAGCCCTCAACAATGCACACTATGGCTAGGCTTGACCTCAGCTCATGGCTGAGATCACAGGGTCACAGGGTTCAAACCAACCCTGCCCAACATTATGGGCGGGGCTCCAGTTTCCAGTCAGGGATGTTAATCTTAGCATTTCCCTGTGTGTTTTGGAACAAGGATATGGTTGCTTGACCTTGGCTTAGGGAGGCCAGTCCGCTATTCTTTTGCCCTCTCTTTTTTCAAACTCAAAAGCTAATCCCAAGGATTTCTCAAGGTGGGGGATGTGATTAGGAGTATTAGTCTGTCATGCTGTGACAGAACTTTTCTAGGCCTTGGTTTCTTCATCTGATACATGAAGAGTTTGGGCTGGAGGATATCTCAGGTTTACTTTCTGGCTTAAAAGTGCTTCTGAGGTGGAATTTTTTAAAAAGCTAGCTTTTGTCAGGTCTAACAAGGCAGCTCAACTACCCCACCCCTTGTGGATGCTCTTATGACCTGATAGAGCAAATAGAAGAAATTACAAACCAGCCATCTCTGAAATCTCTTGCAGGGATTGCTAACTGGGATCCTAGATGCTGCTAATGTGCTTAGAAATGACTGCTGGATTTAAGGGGGCAATGCTGCCTTTGCTGTCTCCTATTTTCCTATGCAATGTTGAGGTCCAACACAGTAATTATGTAAACTTCTGGGCCATGATATTTACCTGGGGGTTCTGTATATGACAAGGTGATCCTGAGCAGATTCTTCAGAGGTATGTGATTTAGGCAGAATGGAACAGACAGGAAAAATGTACTGTTGTCTTCATTACAGAGTTGTTTTGAATGAGGGATCAGGATAATCGTGGCTCAGGAGGAAAATATGGCTCTCAAATTTGGTTACTAGATTAAAACATATATTTAGAAAATAATAAATTAATAGAGGAGGTCTCTTTATACCTATGGGTTTTCTTTTGATCTGTTAACTGAATTACTATAATAATATATATGTACAGAAAGCTATAATTCCCTGGTTACCTTCTATTTGGACTACAGGCAACCTTTTAGGATAGTAAGATTTGATTTTGGGGAGTTGTTTGGTGGCTTTTGGTACGGGTTCCACTTTCATGTAAGTTAAGGTACTCTTGCTACGTTGTCCCCTTAGATTGTCTTTCTAACATTAAGAGATCAGAGGAAAATAGCAGATTTGACCTATGAACGGTAGGGACTGGGTCACACTGCACCTGAGTTTATGTTGCTTTGGGTTTAGGAAGTTTTGGTCCCAGAGCACTCACATCCTGCATTGCTGGGTGGCATCTCTGAGTGATAGGGATGGATTACAGCACAGGTGATGGTTTTTAGCGGTTTTAATATTAACTGTCATCCTAATACATATGAACTTCCTAATGTACATTTCTGTCCCCAACTGGCTTCCTTGAACTCTAGTCCTGTGCTTCTAACAACTTCTGGATCTTTCCCCCAGGATGAACAAATTTCCTCTTAACTTACCTGATTTTGTCAATGGTACTTCCACTCACACCCTTACCGAGTGCATGAACTCTGGGTCAGTTTCCATTCCTGTTCACTATCAGTTTGTAAAACTGAGCACCAATGCCTTGTTCGACCCTTTCATACCAGCTGCCACCTCCGCAGCTCAGGCCTGATGAACTCACATCAGTGCTCTTGCATCAGCCTCCTGATTGGTCTCTGCCTCAGCTCTTCCCTTGCTCCAAGCCAAGGGCAGCCAAGATTGCTTGCTGCACTCCTCAAGGTTATGCTAACCTTCCCAAAGCAGCATGTACCACAACATTCTCAACTCAGACATCTTCAGCATCTCCCGTGGTCTTTCTGGTAAGATCCATGTGCCTTTTCTTGGCATTTAAGGCTCCCCATGACTGGTACCGGCCATCTTCATCTGTTTCCATCCTACATAAATGGAATGCTCTGCCAGTTCCCAATAAACCTTCACACTAAGGTCATTTCCATGATCTTAGCCTGTCTAAATTTGCCCCAGACCTTATGGCTCAGCTAAATGCGAAGCCTCTGCAAAAGCCTCCAGAATCATCCTGTCTGGAAACAAGGCCTCTTTCACGTGACTATCAATGACGCTTTATAGGGTCCATGTACCACAGATGGCTTCAGAGAGTAGCTGATTGTGTACTTGCCTTAGGATTTCTCCTAGGATGAAACAGCTGTGTCTTTTACATCTTTCCATCTCCTAAGAATCAAGTACATTAGGTACTCGATGAATAAATGAATGAATGACGCTGTCACAGCAGAAGTCAGAATACCAAAGGACAATTCTCTGACACATCAAAATTTCTTCTCAGAAAGTACTCATTGATTGTTTTTGATAACTTTTCCCTCTCAAAAATGAATGTCTTAGGTCTTGGTGCTCAGATGGGACTTTTTGCTACTGAACTATCTGACCTTTGAGTTACTTTCTGACAGTTATATGTAGCACAATAACTTTTTTAAGAGGACAAGAACAAGTGTCCTCTATATTATAGTGTCTGCCTGTGTAGGAACACAAATAAAGGTTAAAGGTGGGGCTTGGATTAGTGCTGACCAAAAGCAACTTCTTTAGTAAATTATTTATTTATTTGAGATGGGTCTCACTTTGTTGCTCAGGCTGGAGTGCAGTGGTGCGATCACCACTCACTGCAGCCTTGACCTCCTAGGCTCAAGTGATCCTCCCACTTCAGCCTCCCAAGGAGCTGGGACTACAGGCACATGCCACCACAGCCAGGTACCACCACACCCAGCTAATTTTTGTAATTTTTGTAGAAATGGGATCTCACCATGTTGCCTTGGCTGGTTTCCATCTCCTGGGTTCAAGTGATCCACCTGCATCAGCCTCCCAAAATGCTAGGATTACAGGTGTGATAAATTAGTAAATTTATTAATCAGGATTTTATTTCTATTTCTATTGTTACCTATAATCATTTGTCCTTGTTCGAACTAAAACCTCTTTAGATTTTGTTTTAAAACCGTACTTTCTGTCAATAACAGTTAATGTGCTTGGTATAACCGATAGTTGTGACATACACAATCTTGGCCAAGGCTGGTTGCTTGGTCTGCTTTTCTTGATGGAAGTCATTGCTTCTGTCATGGTGGCCTCCTCTTCACTACTCTCTTTCCTTCTGGTTCTGGTAACTTCGCTGTCCCCTGGTCTCTTTAGACCTAAGGGTGGTCATAATTCTGCTGCTGCAAGTCACAGGCTCTGGCACTACCCCTTGTGGTTCTGCTGTCGCCACACCTTTGCCAACAGTCCTTTCATAAATAATCCTTCTACTCTTGCCCACTTTTGTGTGTGCCATCTGTTTTCATTTGGGATCTGGAATGAGACAACATATAGTTGGCCCTCCATATCCATGGGTTATGCATCTGTGGATTCAATCAACCATGGATCAAAAACAGTATTTGTGGGATGCAGAAGCTGTGGATACAGAAGACCAACAATTGCACGACTTGAGCTTCCATGGATTTTGGTATCTGCAGGAGTCCTGGAGCCAATCCCCCATGGATCCAGAGGACAACTATATATGCATGGTTATCAAGCTTATTCAAAGTCCCCCCCCAGCTTTTTTTTGTGAAGAGATTTTCCTTAAACCTTCATTTCTTGTGAAAATGGGAAGAGTTCCAAGATAACAGTCAACAGAAAACTAGATGAAATGACCACAGAATTATTTTAAACCATAACCTGCATTATTATTAGCATTTTTTCATTTTAACATGAATTTCTGGGAGAAAAAGTGGGTCCATTCAAAGCATGGTGGGTCATGAATAGCTTTGTTTTTATCTTCATTGAAGCTCAGAGAGGATGGGGAAAGGTGCTACAGTCTGGTGAATGTTTTGTACTTCTCTTTCTCTTATCAGAAGGAAGCCAGGCCACCAGCTAAGGTTATCAGAGCCGTAGACTGTTGAGTCCCCCTTTCTTCTCAGGGAGCACAGTTTGTCTCACAGGTTCCTGAGCAACCACCAGGTTGTCTTGTGGGGGAACCTACCCCTTACAGAGCCTGAAAAGGAGCCAGTGGACAGATGGTCACGTGTTGAAGGGCATCCTGGGCCTGAACAGGAAATGTACTCAGAGGAAAGTTACAGTAACTTAACCAGCTCTGTGGTCAGGAGGGAGGTGCTCTTCTATGCCAGGGAAATCAGCGTCACCTTCACAGTATGCTCACAAATATCACAGGGCAAGACGGCTGAAAGTAGAAGCTTTCATTGTTTTTGGTTTCTACCTAACACATGAAATTCTGTTCAGTCCGAATTTTTAAAAGGAAACCAGATAATTAGAATCTTACAACCTGATTTCTCAACTGCAAAAGAAAGTCAGACTATGATGTGTATAAATGGAACCTGATAAAGTTCTTAGATTCTGGAGGAAAATCACATTGCTAATTAATCATGTATTCCAGCTCTCTAACTGCTTCTTTAGCTTCCCAGTACATGTTCCACTCTTGAGTGCTGCTGACTTTACTGTCTGGTTCACCAGTGTCTATGTGTCATTTTATTTCTCTATGGTGCTATGAGAAAGAAAAAGAAAAAAATGACAAACAAATGTAATTCACAAAAGCCCCGAAGTTAAGGATTTTCCTAGTGAAGTTCAGACTGAAATGTGACTTTATGTGTTGACTCATGTCTATGTTCAATCCCTTTTGTACACTTGGGTAAGCTAGAATGGAAGATCTCAATGGTATAATTATTACTTGTACATCAGAAATAATTTATAAGATCATTTGATGTGATCATACTGTCTGTAGGCCTTATTTGGGATCCATCTGTGACCTTTAGGAAGGCTTCAAAATTGTAAGCAAAATGTTTTGTATATGTGCATTAGAGGCAAAAAATTTGGAAACAAATTTTTTCTAGATAGGAGCATGAAATAAATTCAGTCTTGCTGAATGAACAAAGTTGTTTTTCTGTCCATTCATGATTTAAAACATTACTTCTAGATGTCTAAATAAATAAATTATATCTTAGCTCTCCCCTTATTTGTGTGACCTTGTTTGAAAAGTCATTTACTTCTTCTTCTTTTTTTGCCCCAATGGCCTCTTTTTTAAAATAAGGGATTGACGTAGATCATCTCCAAGTTTCCTTCCAGTTGAGTGGTTTTTTTTTTTTGCAGGATAAGACTCTAATAAAATGATGGGGAAAATGAAATTTATTTTGTTCTGATCCTCTTCCCATTCCATTCACTTCCCTACTTAATGGTAATCTCCTCCCTAACCCTCACTCCAGACATCTAGTACCATCCTCCCTATCAAGTCCAACTTTGAGAGGATCTAGAACCAATCACTGAAATTGTGTTGAAATTGTGATGCAACATGGCAGAGGGAAATGAACAGTAGATTAGAAGTCATGAGGTATGAGCTTAAATTTCAAGGATCACTTATGTTTCCTGTAACCTTGGACAACTCATCTACCTCTTTGACCTCAGTTTCCCTGTCTGTAAGATGGGCATAAAGATGACTGTCCTGCCTATTTACTTCACAGTTCAGATATATATATCTGAGTTCAGATGAGATAATATAGAGTTCAGATGAGATAAAATAAGAAAGAGCATTTTATAGCCCTATGAATGTAAGCCATAGATACTAAATTAAGCCAATGTGTTTCCCATATTGCATTTTAGGCTTCATTTTCTTTGGAAATCTAAACATTAACTGAGCTGGTGGGAGGGTCCTTTTAAGGTCAGAGTTCTTTGATGCTGGGAGCCACACCTTAGAGGTGGTTACCACCCCACCTGTGCAAAGGGTTGACCTCGTTACTAAATATGGTAATTGACCTGTTTATAATAGGTGTAAACGGCAAGTTGTTTTTTTTTTTTTTTTTTTTTTTTTTTTTGTAACCAAGCTTCCCCACCACCCACTGCCATTCTCATGGAAGTTCAAGCAACTTCAATTTTCCTGAAGTCGACTATATCACAAGATTCACAGATTATCTGTGGGAAATCTTTTAGCTCTCAGTACCTTGCTCACAAGCAGCAGATAAGTACCTTCTCACCTCCAGTCTCACTCTTCATGTTGCCTGTTGTTAAGCAGGAGCTGTGAGGGAAAGAGGTTTGAGGTTAGTGCTTCCTGTCTCCACACCTTTAGCTGGTTTAGCTGCTAGGAAAGGCTTTGAAAAGCAAAGCACTAAATTCATCATCAAAACAACTTGTCAATTCAGTTAGAGAAATGTCAGTCAGGCCAATCTTTTGATAACGTAAGCAAAGAAAATGGATGGGTTGACAATGTTCCTTTTAACCTAGTAGGTTTGACCTAGGTAGACCTTACCTGAACACCCACAAGAAGGAAAATCAAATATTCATAGGGAAAGGGCTGGGTCTGCTAATACCCAAGTAGCCTAAGAAGAATGTCTTCTACTCCTAGCATGAACTGGAAAGCAAAAAGAAATCAAACAGAAGTTAGGACAAGGGAGCTAAATATTTGGGTTACTTCTGAGTCTAGATATGTCCTTACATTTGTAGTATGTTCTTACATTATTTGAAGTACTGTGGATTTTCAGAAACTCAGAGGACCAAAATACATGTCAAAGCCAAATGTCACCTGATATTCTGATTATCAGCTACTTTGATTTCTCCATGTTTTTACTTCACTGTCATAGAGCAAGGGGTGTGCATTTTTACACATGTCCCATTTTAAAAGAAAATAAGAGAAATCAGAATTACTGTGTTTACTCAAAGTCACAATGATCACACATATTCAATATCACTGAGAGTCACTGGTTATCTTTTTCTAGCACCAAAAGTAAATTTCTTTCATTTTAGTGTCTTGCAAAGCAGATAGAGATTCTGAGGTCTTATGAGATAGTTTCCCATTTAGGCTTCCCTGAATTATTGACATGAACCAAAGTGGGACCAAATGTTATGAGGATATAAATATTGAGAAACAAGAGATTTTATCAGCCAACCTTGAACTCAGCTTGAACTCTAAACTAGGAGGTTGTTCGTCACATATTAACACATAGTAAGCAAACTATTTCAAGTATAGTATCTGTGCTTGAGAGCTAACTAATTTAAAAATGATCTATGTTGACAAAGAAGAGGGAGGAAAGTAAACATGAACAATAAATTGGATGGCTTTTCATCAAATGGCCTTATTCAAAACAAATAGTTTTCAAGCTCTTTTCCAGCAAAATCTTAGCACTTTTCTGCATAAAAGCCTTCAATAGATCTTCATCACCTTCAGAAGAGAGCCCAGGCTCTCTAATGGAGTGAACTATGCTCACTTTGACAATCTTCCCTTTCATAACTCATGGCCCAGCAAAAAGAAGGTAGCTGTAATTCCCCAAGTCTGCCACACTCTTTCTTACCCTCCTCATCTCCCTTGCCCAGACTGCTCTTTTTCTCTCTTTGTCTTATCCTCCCCACAGTCCCCTAACTCACCCCCAGGCCAAACACACTCTCCCAACTCACCCCAGTCCCCAACACAAAGACACATCTTAGCCAGGTTAACTTTTACTTAGTAAAAGTTGGTCAAATCCATGTATGCATAATCCTTCAGGACTCAGGTCAGCAGTCATCTCCGTAGATCCTTAGCTGGTTCCCCAGTTCCCCTCAGAAGTTTTGTGCAGATCACTGTGTCACTATGTTTAAAGTAGGGTCTATTTACATCTTTCTTCCCCATCAGATCATGAGCTGCCCAAGGACAGGAATTGAAAGCCATTCATTTTTGGGAAATCAATTCTTCTCTCCCATGTGCATCTTAGGAACACGTCACACCCTGAGTTAGACAGGACATATTCAGCAAACCACTGGACTCTAGATGCCATAGCTTTTGTTCTTTCCTCCCTCTCCCTTCCCTCTCTCCACCTCACTGTGGGTGCTGGGAGAGAGTCAAACTGGGGAGCCATCTGAGGTTTCTTTCCAGCCCACCCGCACTCCCTTTTTTATCCCCACGAAGAAGTCCTATTGTCATTCTCATCTTTTTCTTTAAATCAGCTAACAAAGGCAGATCAGCAAGAATTTGAATGTGCATTAAAACAAAATCCAAATAATTAGCAATAGAAACAAAATTCCCAGGGGGGTGAGCAAGCAGAATACAAATGCCTAAGCTGCATTCTCTGAAAAGGAGGGGAGATGCAGGCATTGCTTGCTGGAGCTGGTTGCTCTTCCAATCAGAACTGACCTAATGTCTCCTTCAAAGTGAAAAAAGGAAACAAACAAAATAAATTAAAAAAAAAAAAATTGGATGTTTGTATTAAGACAGGTTGAACCTTTTAATTCTTTGCATGTTTACTTTTCAGTGCTTTTGCAAAATATTTGTGGAACAAATAAGTGAAGTTAAAGTTGTTGACACAGGTTTTGAACAAGGATTTAATGAGATGGTAGTCAAACCTAGCTGCTGATAACAACAGTACAGCAGGATCACCATCTTTCACTCAACAATTATTTAATGAGAGTCTATTAGTCATACTGTGTTATGTAAAGAAGCATAATATGTGGTCCTTTCTGTCAAGAGACTTGGAAACCAGGGGCCTAGGGGAATTGTACGTGAATCCAAAGCTAAGCAAATTGAAGCATGTGAAACAAGAGTTGTTCAAAAGGTAGAACTCGACCAAATGTCAAGTGAGTGATACAGATAGTAATCATTTTGATACCTGAGAAGGGAGTGGTGCTCCGTTCCAAGGAGTTAGTAGACAAAGCACGGAGGTAGGAATGCTCACAGTGTGTTCCTGGGATGTTGGCTTAAATGGTCTGTCTAATTAGGAGGGTTTCGATTTAAGGAAATGAGGTTGGAAAAGCCTGTGGAGGCCTATCTGAGGATAAGAAATTAGGTTTCCTCTGTTAGGCCACTGGTTCTCAAACTTGACTGCCATCTAGAATTACTAGAGAAACTTAAAAAATATGAATGGATGTCTGGGTCCTATACCTAGAGATTCTGATTTAATTGGCCTTGGAAAACCAAAGGCTTTTAGAGTTCTCCAGGTGATTCTAAATATGTTGTCAGGTGAATTCCACTAGGCCATAGTGGCTTTCAACCCGATTGAATATTAGAATTAGGTGGGGGAACTTTTAAGCCAATATGAAAGACAGTCCACAGAATGAGAGAAAACATTTGCAAATCACATATCTGATAGGAAACTTGTATCAAGGCTGAGGCAGGCAGATCACCTGAGGTCAGGAGTTTTAGACCAGCCTGGCCCACATGGAAAAACCCCATCTCTACTGAAAACATAAAAATTAGCTGGGAGTGGTGGTGGTCACCTCCAATGCCAGCTACTCGGGAGGCTGAGGCAGGAGAATTGCTTGATCCCAGGCGGCAGAGGTTGCAGTGAGCCAAGATTGTGCCACTGCACTCCAGCCTGGGTGACAGATTGAGACTGTCAAGAAGAAAAAAAAAAAAAAAACTGTAAAAAATGTATAAAGAACTCTAATAATTCAATAATAAAAAGAGAAATAACCTAACCAGTTAATAAATGGGCAAATGATCTGAATAGAGAGTTCTCTAAAAAGAATAGACCAATGACTAATAAGCACATGAAAACATGCTTAACATCATTACTTATTAGAGAAATAGCAAATCAAACCATAATGAGATATCACTTCATGCTCACTAGGATGGCTACAATAGAAAAGATGGACAATACCACCTGTCAGCAAGGATGAGGATAAATTGGAGCCCTCATTCACTGCTGGTGAGAATGTACAATGGTGCAGTTGCTTTGGAAACAGTTTGACAATTCCTCAAAAAGTTAAACACAGAGTTACCATATGATTCAGCAATTTTACTGCTGGCAAATACCTAAGAGAGTTGAAAACATATGTCCACATAAAAATCTGGATGCAAATGCTCATAGCAGCATTATTCATATAACCAAAGGGTGATGAATAGAAAAAACAAAAACAAAAACAAAATAATACAATGGAATATTATTTGGTCATAAAGAGTGATGAAGTTCTGATGCACATTACAACATGGATGAACCTTGAAAACATTATGCTAAGTGAAAGAAGTCAGACACAAAAAGCCACATATTGTATGATTCTACTTATAAAAACAGTCCCGAACAGGCAAATTCATAGGGCCAAAGTAGATTCATGGTTTCCAGGGATTTAAGGGAGGGAGGAAGCGGGGTGATGGTAAATGGGTATGGTCTTTCTTTATGGAGTAATGAAAATATTCTGGAGTCAGATAGTGGTGATTCATTCATAACTTTGTGAATATACTAAAAAGTCTCCGAATTTTACACTTTAAAACAGCAAATGTTATAGTACCTGAATTATATCTCAATAAAGTTATTATCTAAAATAAAGAAAAAAACTTAGTATCAATCCTTTCCCCCATCCTAGACCAATTAAATCAGAATTTCTGGAAGCGGGAGGACCTGGGCACAGATATTTTTTCATTTTAAAGTTCTTGATATAAAGCCAGCAACGATTTTTTAAAAAGAATTTTGTAGAGATGGGTTCTTTCTATGTTGCCCAGGCTAGTCTGAACTCCTGGGTTCAAGCAGTCTTCCTGCTTTGGCCTTCCAAATTGCTAGGATCACAAAAGTGAGAGCCACCATGCCTGGCCAGCATTGTTGATTATATAGGAGACAAAAAGTTACTATTAATTTAGTTCTATGCCATTCCCTTGTTACCAAAACCAAAACAAAACACCTGTGTGTATGAATTCAAATTCAGTTAAATTGTAAATTTCATTTAAAAATGAATCTGATTTTGTTTGGTTTTTCAGTGTGAGTATACGGATGTTGCTTCAAATAAACTTAAAAGAAATGCAAGTAGGTAAATAATTATTAATACACCCCAAAACAAGAACAAAAAAAATGCTTTTGTTTGCATTGAAATTTGAATCAAAGACACAAAGTGGTTTGTTGTTTTAGAAAAATTCTTGAGGGCTGGGCGCAGCGGCTCACACCTGTAAGCCCAGCACTTTGGGAGGCTGAGGCGGGTGGATCACCTGAGGTTGGGAGTTCGAGACCAACCTGACCAACATGGAGAAACCCCATCTCTACTAAAAATAGAAAATTAGCTGGGCATGGTGGTGCATGACTGTAATTCCAGCTATTCGGGAGGCTGAGGCAGGAGAATCACCTGAACCCAGGAGGTGGAGGTTGCAGTCAGTTGAGATCGTGCCATTGCACTCCAGCCTGGGCAACAAGAGCAAAACTCCTTCTCCAGAAAAAAAAAAAAAAGAAAAATTTTGGAAGGTCTCTTGGTTGCAAAGTTGATTCTCAGTTTCTCAGTGCTTCAGTGGTCTATTTCTCAGGTGGTTGTAGATAACTTGGGTTTTAGTTCTGGCTTTGTTTACCATTTGTTTGGTGACTTCAGACAAACCAGCTAATGTTTCTAGGCCTTATACAGTCATTAGAAAAGAAGAAAAAAGTAATACTGTCATGTGCCAACGCCGAGGATACCATGGGAAATGAGATCTATGTATTATCTTCTCTTATGGAGTTGATAACCTAATTTCAGTTTCTTTGCTTTTAAAGATTGAACTAAATGGTCTCCAGATTCTTTGATCTTTTATTGGGATAGCAGTAAAGGTAGATGACGGACCAGAGAGGTAACTCCCCTCTGGAGCCTTTCACCCTTTATGATTTAAGGGAATAAATCTATGAATTTCTTGAGGAGGCTATTCTCTGAATTTGGTGTGGAAAACAAATTAAAGCAAACTCTTGGGTATATTTTTTCTTGTTTCTTCATCCCACTCCTGGAATGGTCAATAAACAAAGTAAAAATGTTTCAAAATATTTTAATTCCTTTACAAAAGCCTGTATCACAACTTAAAAACAAATCTATTTGTAGGTTGGGCTTGGTGGCTTATGCTTGTAATCCTCGCACTTTGGGAGGCCAAGGCAGGCAGATCACTTGAGGCCAGGAGTTTGAGACCAGCCTAGCCAACATGGTGAAACCCCATCTATACCAAAAAAAAAAAACCAAAAATTAGCTGGGCGTGGTGGTGCATGCCTGTAATCCCAGCTACTTAGGAGGCTGAGGCAGGAGAATTGTTTGAACTCAGTGGGTGAAGGTTGCAGTGAGCTGAGATTGCACCACTGCACTTTAGCCTGGGCGACAGAGCAAGCCTCTGTCTCAAAAACAAACAAACAAAGAAACAAATCTATTTGTGTGTCTGTCAGGCAGTAAAGCCACCTCCAAATATATCACTCAATCAGGAAATTGGCCCAACGTATGATTAATATTAATGTCTTAGGAATATAGATTTAAAAATTTTGAGTGTATAGCTGTGGTGCTCAATGCCAACAGAAAGCCATGTACTGCCTTCTAGGTGTAAACATGCTCCATTGCTCCATTCAAAAGAGGATGCAAATAATATCAAAATGTTAACTTTTGAACTCTCAGTATAATTATCCCTCGAAGAGGTCCTACATCTTCTGCCAAGAGAAAACCTTTGCTGGAGATCTGTTCATTTAGTTAATTAATAAATTTTTCTTTCAGGAAGAAAAATTATCCTTTTATTCTTGTTCTAAGCAAATGATTTTTTTCCCCCCAGGAAACAAGATTTTGGTGAAGCAGTCGCCCATGCTTGTAGCGTACGACAATGCAGTCAACCTTAGCTGCAAGTATTCCTACAATCTCTTCTCAAGGGAGTTCCGGGCATCCCTTCATAAAGGACTGGATAGTGCTGTGGAAGTCTGTGTTGTGTATGGGAATTACTCCCAGCAGCTTCAGGTTTACTCAAAGACGGGATTCAACTGTGATGGGAAATTGGGCAATGAATCAGTGACATTCTATCTCCAGAATTTGTATGTTAACCAAACAGATATTTACTTCTGCAAAATTGAAGTCATGTATCCTCCTCCTTACCTAGACAATGAGAAGAGCAATGGAACCATTATCCATGTGAAAGGTAACATACAACTTTACCAGTGTACCACCCTAAAATAATGGTTTTCAAATGCAGTCCTGAAAACTAAGTCATGGTCAGTGGTGGGGTTGAGTAAGGCCTAAGTGATTTGATACTAACAAAGACAAACAACGTTTTCAGAAAATTTTTTCCTTTTACTGTAGAGGAGATTCAAGGTTATATTTTGAATATCTTTATTTTACTTTGCTGACATTGAGTGAGAGAGTAAGTGATGAAGTTACCGCATGTGGGAATAGATCATTTTTCTCCATTGGAGTGGATCATGACAGAAAAGAGGTTACCATTAAAATGTAAGCCCAGGTGCCCTCAAGTAACAACTGGGTCTAATGGGTTAAGACTCAGGAAGACTCAGTTCTATTTCTAATTAATTCTTTTTTTTGTGCTCCGTAATCTTCCTTTGTAAAAGTACCTTTCCATTTTCTTTTTCTTTCTTTCTTTCCTTTTTTTTTTTGTTTTTTTTTTGTTTTTGTTTTTTTGAGATGGACTCTCACTCTGTCACCCAGGCTGGAGTGCAGTGGCGCGATCTTGGTTCACTGTAAGCTCCGCCTCCCGGGTTTAAGCCATTCTCCTGCCTCAGCCTCCCAGGTAGCTGGGACTACGGGAGCCCGCCACCATGCCCGGCTAATTTTTTGTATTTTTAGTAGAGATGGGGTTTCACTGTGTTAGCAAGGATGGTCTCCATCTCCTGACCTCGTGAGCCGCCTGCCTCAGCCTCCCAAAGTGCTGGGATAAGAGGCGTGAGCCACCGCGCCCAGCCTGTACCTTTCCGTTTTCTAAAATATACAAAGAATGCTGAACTAGAAACTAGGGGACATAAAATTTGCTATTAATCAACTCTGCGATCTTGGATAAGTCACCTAACTTTTTCATAGTCAAAAACTCAGTACAACTATTAAGCGGTATTTGTGAATTAGTGAAAATAAGTCTGCTGAGTTTTTGTTGGTGTTATGTTCTGCCTAAATGTTAGGGGAAAAAAAATCATGATTCCTCAACTCAGAAGAATACAGTTTATTAGTAGCAACAAGTAAAATTTGATTTTTTGGTATACTTTGTGGATATATCATAGGTTTTCCTTTTTGTGGAATGATAATAAGAAATGTATATGTTCGGTTTTGTATTGAATCCTAGCATGATGCCATTAAATAGTTTTTCTTCTATGCTGGAACAGAACCATGCTGATTAAAAATAGGATACCAAATAAGGAAAGAACCGTTAACTTAATGTGGCAGGTTAGATTTTGTGTTCTGGCAAAATAGAGACAATTAATGTGTGAATATTTTGTTTGCTGAGTCCCATTTAGATTTCTAGTATCTATAATGTCCAAACAGAATATTTCACTTGTATCAAGTCAAAGGTTTAAAAATTATGCTATCTTGCTTGTAGTTAAGAGTGAAATATTTTTTCCTATATGAATGATATACTACTTTAGGATAGTATTTTATATATATGTATACACACATATACACATATCATTTATAGTAGAACTGAGGACACCAATGCTCCTGTACTTAGTAATTTTCAGTCCTGTCTATATATTATAAATCTGAGTAGGTTTTAAAAGAAATACCAATGCCTAGTTCCAGCCCTGAGATTCTGATGTAATTGATATGGGTTGAGGAAGGGGTGTTGAACATCATTATATTTTCAAATTTCCTCAGATAATATGCAGCTAGGATTGAAAACCAATGGACTAGAGGATTTTTGGTATGCTTTCTAGTTCTAATTTTCTCTAATTTTGAATAGAATTCTATAGGTTCCTTCTCATCCCCTTTTGATTCCTAAAGATATAAAGCGACTTGTTCATCATCATATAATCGATTAGGCAGGGTTGGAGCTAGAAATTTATTCTCTGATTAGCAGTCCAGTGTTCTGACTGCCATATTAGGCTGATGATTTTCTTAAGGCTTGAAAACATGTATATTATTTAACTTATTCCAAGGATGCAGTTTAGGGTCTAGATTAACTACCTTCTGATGGGAGAGAGGGGTAAAGTAGGTTAAGGCCATTGGAAGTCACCATTTTGAATCACACAGTAGAATCCACAAAGTCAAGTGAATACAAGTCTACCAGTGTACCATCCTAACGTAATGGCTTTCAACTGTAGTCATGAAAACTGACCAGGTCATGGTCAGTGGTGGGGTTGGGTAAGTCTCAAACAGGAAATCTATTCACTCTAAGCTGGTAATATGTTTAATATTTTTATTTCTTTCACATTTTTCTCTGATGTTCACAAAGAAGGAAATGTACTCAATTGCTATTCCTGTATCATTTAATCCACTCTATTTTGTTTTTCAGGGAAACACCTTTGTCCAAGCCCCCTATTTCCTGGACCTTCTAAGCCCTTTTGGGCACTGGTGGTGGTTGGTGGAGTCCTGGCTTGCTATAGCTTGCTAGTAACAGTGGCCTTTTGTATTTTCTGGGTAAGAGAAGCAGCACTGCTTTTATGTAACTTTTCCACTGCACATGCAATCTGAACACATTCAAGAATTTTGTCTATGTGGTTTATTTTCTGTTTAATATATGACGATGATTTTCTTTTCCCCATGCTTGAGTAGGTTCTCTTTTAGCCCGTTCAACTCTATCTGAGATAAAAATCTGATATGAGTTAGATTTCCCAGAAGGCATTGAGTAGGTGGTGAGACAAAATAAGAAGCTAAATGGGCAAATTAGGGTAGAGGGATTAGGAGCAGTTGCCTTTTTTCTCTCCATTTTGCAATATAATTATGACACATAAAACAGTTTTAATGCATATATATGTATAAACACCTAGGCAACTTGGGAAGCTAGGCAACTGAAGCCAATGGACAATGTTGGCTTGATCAAAAATCATGAGAAACTTGGCTACTGAAATTGTGTATTCAAACCTAGCAAAGAAACTAGATCTGTTTATCTGAGTCATATTTTTTTCTCCTCTGAAGCAGTTGAATTGTGTGAGGCCAAGTATGGTGCTGTCATTATGAAACTATAATGGGAGTTAGAGTTTTCTGAGCTCTCACCACTGAATTGAAGTACCAACTTTTGCAAATGTTTACATAATAAATGTGGTGTATTTTTCTTTACCTTCCTCAACATTGAATTTTTGGCCTGGGTTTGAACATATTTTGATGAACGCATTTACAGTTAAGAACGTACCCCTGAGTGACACTTATTCATACTCAGAAACTTCTTAGGTACACAGTTATGGTACAGAATGTATTGACTCCATGTTGTCTTTGAATTTTTTTCTAGAAGTTACATGCATGGATGAGTCATTTCTTCAATGAGAAATGTATTCTCTTCAAAGATAAAAGACTATTTCTTTTCTTTGAGACGGAGTCTCGCTCTGTCGGCCAGGCTGGAGTGCAGTGGCTGGATCTCAGCTCACTGCAAGCTCCGCCTCCCGGGTTTACGCCATTCTCCTGTCTCAGCCTCCCGAGTAGCTGGGACTACAGGCGCCCGCCACCACGCCTGGCTAGTTTCCTGTATTTTTTAGTAGAGATGGGGTTTCACCGTGTTAGCCAGGATGGTCTCGATCTCCTGACCTCGTGATCCGCCCTTCTCGGCCTCCCAAAGTGCTGGGATTACAGGCTTGAGCCACCGCGCCCGGCCGATAAAAGACTATTTCTCTTGATAGTCTCCAAAAGACTATTTATCTTGATATTCTCCATTTGATATTAAGTACATTTGGTGCTTAATGAACGCTTATTGAATTGATGAATTGATAACCTCCAGAGAGGTCAAATTAAGGATTTAAATGAGTCTGCCTGAAGTATGATACTCATCTTTAAGGCATAATCCATATATTTACCTAATTCGTAGATGGGTCAGTGATTTCTGAAAGCCTTATCATGTGAAGTCATTCTGTTTACTATCAGCTTGATGACTGCAGGTACAGACCTGGATCCACAGTCATGCCTTCCTATTATCCAGTCTTAGATTCTTTTAGACTCTTCTTGGCCTATTGCCGAAGCTTACCTTTCAATTGTTTCCCACATGCTCCTTGCAATTCAGAAGACCCTAGGGCTCAGATGGACATTTGTCAGGCTGCCTGTTGCTTACTCTGTACTGCTGCAGGGTAGGAAAGAAAGTGGTCGCTTGTTCCTGGAAATTCTTTATACTAGGTATCATCTTAAGAATTTGCCTGGCTTGCCTTCTGCAAGTTGCCCAACCCTGAAGGTGGGACTTTGGTATTGTAAAATATTGCCTGAATTCTGCCTCTGATGTTAGTTGACTACTTTCATCTTTCCAGATCTTAGTGTCTTCATCCAACTTAACTTCTAGCTTTGATCCTCCGTGGTGTTTGCTGCTTATTTTAGAGTTTTTAGAATTCTTAGTTCTTGTTTCTTCTTAATCTCTGGACATTGGCTTTTATGCCTACCATATGGCTTTTCAATCCTCTCACTGGGAATCTCAACTTTCTAACTTAAAGGCCAGGTGCAGTGGCCCTTTGGGTACCCCTCCAGGAAAGGCATTCCCCTGTGATATGCTGACCTAGGTCAAAGTAATTTACTAGCTCTGCGGAAAGTAGTTTTGAGAACTACTTTAACCTTCAGTGGCAGAGGACACTGCTCATTATTGAAAACTTATTATAAATATGCATTAGAATGTCAGTTACTATAATGAGACATCAATTTGCTGAGTGACTTGAGTCACCCAAAGGGACAAAAACAGCTTCTCACTTTCAATGAATTTAAACTGTTCGCTTTCGACTCAGACACATCACAGACACGCTGGGTTTTTCCTTGGCAGCACTACTAATTCCTAGTGAGATTCATCTTGCTTTGTTTTAAAAAAATTTATTTTTGTTTTACTTTGTCTTACAGACTCCCTGTGAATTGGGCAGGCCTGTCATTTGTGGCCTCTTATAGTCAATTCGGTTACCCAATAAAAACTACCACTTATCTGCATCTCAAACCTGTGTCTTTGTACTCTCTTACCAAAAGAGTATAAATACAAGTTTGTCTATATTTCATAGAATAACATAGTATTTTTACTCTGGGCTTATCTTTTCCTGCTGTTGCTGTTTAAGCAACAAGTACCTTGCTGAGCTGGGCATCTAGGCCATTATGGATCCCTGGAGTTTAGCTATTTCCTGGGTAATTTTCTGAGATCCTATTTTTGGCCGGTCTGCAGTGTGCCTTGATGTAAGTTGCTGTTTTCCGGAACTTCCTGAGGGCCTATGATATGCTACTGTAGGCAGTTCTGGGTTGAGTGGGTTTCTAGGCTGAGTGGGTTTCTGGGAGCAGCTGCAGATTCTATCTCAGTTCTTGACCTGATGTTGACATTTGAGTAAATAAAGAGCTCCCTTCGGTCAAGCTGTCACAGGCCAGCACCTGTCACTGTCTTTCAATTCTCCATTCACACAGCTGTGCTGGTAAAGCTGCCCGTTTTCCTAGTCTAAAGAAATCTTTTAAGAAAACATTATGTTCCCCACTGCAGATCACAATGTGAGGAATGTAGATAGTGTGTGTACAGGTAGTGTCTGCTTTGTATAATAAACCAGTAGATTCTTAAAGACCATGTACTTAAGTAGATTACCTTGCGTATGCCCTGTGTGTTGCTGCTGTTCCCAGGAAACAAGGGGGTAAGGCTGGCATGTGGAGAAGGGCAAAGGAGGAATGGTCCAGAAATCACATACCATTAGCTGACGTTCACTGTTGAAGGGGTAGAGATGACATAGACACATAGGGTAGGTACTTCCTGCACACATATCACACATACTTGATACACATGGGTACCGTAGGTTCTTCATGGTATTTGTTCCCAGCCATGCATTTGTCATTTTCATCCCACTGCTGTGTTTAGAGTTAGGGTGATAGTAAGTCAGTCCACCATCGACAATCGCTTGAGGATAAGCATGGGAGTTGACTGCAACAGACCTTTCATTATCTTTACGTGCAATGTGAAGAACCTGAGAATCAAGACATCTTTATTATTATGGCCTCTCTACCAGCTGTGATTTGGTTTGGATGTCCAGAGGCAGAGGCTGACACTTGGAGGTTTGGCAAAGGGAGTCCGCAGGGTTGGAGTAAGTACTAAAAATGCTTCCCAGGTTATCAGCTGTTTTCTACACTCATCTGGGGACAGACATTTCCTTGGTCTTACCCCTGCCTTGCTGTGATCCTGTGCTCAAGACAGCTCTAGTCTTTCATTTACAGAAAAGATGTAGAACCAAAACAATTCTTCGTTGCAGAGGGCTACCCTGTGCATTGTAGGATGTTTAGCAGCATCTCTGACCTCTACCTAGTAGATGCCAGTAGCATCCCTCCCCGTTGTGATGATCCAAAATGTTTTTAGACTTCACTAAATGTCCCCTGGGACAGGGATTAAGGGAGCTTGAGGTGTCAAGGATGAGGTTAGGAGGGCTGTCTTGGGCAACTGTATATATGGTAGTGTCATTCACTCAGATGAGAAACACTAGTAAAAAAACCCAGCATTTTGGGGAAATCTTGAATTTATTTTAGACATGTTGAGTTTACAGTGGCTTTGAGGTTTAGTCCAGAGATATAAATTTGGGTGAGTAGGTGGTAATTGAAGCTGTGAATGTGGATGAGATTGCCTAGGGAAAGAGGATACAGTAGAGAAGAAGGCCTAGGACCAAGCAGTGAAAAATTCTAACAGCTGGTTAGAGAAGGATGAGCTTGCAAAGGAGGCAGGGAAGGAGTGACAAGACAGGTGGGATAAAAACTGGGATGTCATAGATGCAAAGAGAAATAGTATCACAAAAAGAAGAGAGTTATCAATAGTATAGAATGCTGCTGAGAGTTGAAGAAGGTGAGGACTTAAAACATGTTAGCTATGTTTAGTAACCTGGAGGTCAGTGTTTTTTCAAACCTTTCTTTAGCACTTACTCATGCCCCTTTGACGAGGAAGGTGTGAAGTGCTCAGGCAGGAGTGTATGGAAACAAAACCAGGGCTGAAATCATTCACTTATTTATTCATTTAGGTATCATGTCATTTATGTACAGCATATCTACTTAGGTATCGGCCTGTATGCCAGGAACTAGGCACCTTTGTCATAATAGAGAATTCTGAATCCAAAAATCTGATGGCTTTCTGTTTTTAGATGTTTTCTGGGTCATTTGTAAGAAATGTAAAATTTTACTATCACGTTGATCCAGAAATGATGCTCCTAACCCTTAGTCAAAAATTTTGCTAAGATTCATGGTGGGCAAACTGATTGCCCTTATTTCCCTCACTTCTGGTGGAAATTCATCCTGAGGGAGCCAAGCCTATGAAAGAGAGATGAGTGACAGTATTGTCTTTATGGAAATACATACCCATAAAGAAATAAGAATGTGCTAGTTGTCTAGAACTGTAAATTGCCATTAGTTTGGACTCCATCTTTATAAATTTGTGATTATTCCAGACTCTGCAGGAGCTGAAGGTCCTCTTTGGTTAATTATGGAAAAACAGCTTGTTAAGCAAATGCTAATGTAAGAAGATCCAATGTGGGCAGGCTTAACCTAGTCAAAGGAGAAAGGGCCTTCAAGTGTATTTACATATCAATAGTGGATATGTTGATTAGTATGCATTTTGAATTCAGGTCAAATGACAGCATTGAGAGTAACAGGGACGCATTTCTCTAAAATACTTTCTTTGAGATTTTTTCGAGTTCAATGTGAAGAGTCAGTAGTTGGGTGTGATTAGTCATTACTGAAGTCCAGGGTGCTCAAAAAAGGTTAGTGTTTTAGTGTTTCTGTCATTTGACAGTTAATAATATCAACAGTTGTGTCCAAAGTCTTAGAACTCCTTCCATGATATTGTCCCTCCATACTGACACTTCTCTTTTCTGCAGATGAGGAGTAAGAGGAGCAGGCTCCTGCACAGCGACTACATGAACATGACTCCTCGCCGCCCCGGGCCCACCCGCAAGCATTACCAGCCCTATGCCCCACCACGCGACTTCGCAGCCTATCGCTCCTGACACGGACGCCTATCCAGAAGCCAGCCGGCTGGCAGCCCCCATCTGCTCAATATCACTGCTCTGGATAGGAAATGACCGCCTCATCTCCAGCCGGCCACCTCAGGCCCCCGTTGGGCCACCAATGCCAATTTTTCTCGAGCGACTAGACCAAATATCAAGATCATTTTGAGACTCTGAAATGAAGTAAAAGACATTTCTTGTGGCAGGCCAAGTCTTACAGTGCCATGACCCACATTCCAACTTACCACGTATTTATTGACTTGACTGAGAAGTTAGGGTAGAAAACAAAAAGGGAGTGGATTCTGGGAGCCTCTTTCCTTTCTCACTCATCAGAACATCTCAGTCAAGCAAAGTGTGGTATCCACAGACATTTTAGTTGCAGAAGAAAGGCTAGGAAATCATTCCTTTTGGTTAAATGGGTGTTTAATCTTTTGGTTAGTGAATTAAATGGGGTAAGTTAGAGTAGGGGGAGGGATAGGAAGACATATTTAAAAACCATTAAAACACTGTCTCCCACTCATGAAATGAGCCACTTAGTTCCTATTTAATGCTGTTTTCCTCTTAGTTTAGAAATATATAGACATTGTCTTTTATGAATTCTGATCATATTTAGTCATTTTGACCAAATGAGGGATTTGGTCAAATGAGAGATTCCCTCAAAGCAGTATCAGGTAAACCAACTTACTTTCCTCATTCCCTGCCATGAGACTTCAGTGTTAATGTTCACAATATACTTTCAAAAGAATAAAATAGTTCTCCTACACCAAGAAAGAATATGTCAGGAAATAAGGTCACTTTATGTCGAAATTATTTGAGTACTATGGGACCTGGCGCAGTGGCTCATGTTTGTAATCCCAGCATTTTGGAAGGCCGAGGTGGGCAGATCACTTGAGGTCAGGACCAGCGTGGTCAAGATGGTGAAACCCCATCTGTACTAAAGTACAAAATTCAGCTGGGCCTGGTGGCAGGCACCTATAATCCCAGCTACCCAGGAGGCTGAGGCATGAGAATCACTTGAACTTGGGAGGTGAAGGTTGCAGTGAGCCAAGATTGTGCCACAGCTCTCCAGCCTGGGTGACAGAGTGAGACTCTGTCTCAAACAACAACAACAACAAAACCACAATTTTTTTTTGAGTACTATGAAGGATTATTTGTTTAACAGTTCATCCCAATCAGACCAGGTAGGAGCTTTCCTGTTTCATATGTTTCAGGGTTGCACAGTTGGTCTCTTTATTGTCGTTGTGGAGATCCAAAGTAGGATGTGGAAAGAGTGTCCATAGGAGAAGTGAGAATACTGTGAAAAAGGGATGTTAGCATTCATTAAAGTATGAGGATGAGTCCCAAGAAGCTTCTTCGGAAGGAAGAGGAATGATGAAATTCTTGCCATGTGCTGAGGAGGTGGCCAGCATTAGGTGACAATCTTCCAGAGGGTGTCAGGCAGAAGGAGCCGTGGTGAGAGCTCCTTTACAGGGACTTTATGTGGTTTAGGGCTCAGAATTCCAAAACTCTGGGCTCAGCTGCTCCCGTAACATGGGAAAGTATTTTGGAATGTGTCTTTTAAGAGAACATCAAAGTTCTTAAGGGACTGGGTAAGGCCTGACTCTGAAATGACTATGGATATTTTTCTGCCTACAGTTTGAGTCAACTAAAATATGCCTGGGGACCTTGAAGAATGGCCCTTCAGCAGCCCTCACCATTTGTTCATGCTTCAGTTAATTCAGGTGTTGAAGGAGCTTAGGTTTTAGAGGCACATAGACTTGGTTCAAGTCTTGTTAGTAGTTGAATAGCCTCAGGCAAGCTACTGTCCACCTAAGATGATGGTTCTTCAACTATAAAGTGGAGATAATGGTCACTATATTCCTATAGTATAATCTCCATGAGGGCATGTCCCAAGTCTGTCTTTGTCTCTGCCTACCCCTGACATTTAGTAGTATGCCTGACATATTTAGCTATTGGTATTATTGCCATTTAGATAAATTATGTATAAAAATTAAACTGGGCAATAGCCTAAGAAGGGGGGAATATTGTAACACAAATTTAAACCCACTACGCAGGGATGAGGTGCTATAATATGAGGACCTTTTAACTTCCATCATTTTACTGTTTCTTGAAATAGTTTATCTTGTAATGGAATACAGGGCACCTCCCACTTTTATGTATAGAAAGAGGTATTTTAATTTTTTTTTTTAATGTGAGGAGGGGAGGAGTAGGAATCTTGAGATTCCAGATAGAAAATACTGTACTTTGGTTGATTTTAAAATGGGCTTCCATTCCATGAATTTAATCAGTCCCAAGAAGATCAAACTCAGCAGTATTTGGGTGCTGAAGAACTGTTGGATTTGCCCTGCACCTATGCCACTTGCCAGCTTCTTGGGCACACAGTTATCCCACTTATCAGATTGTATTTGAAAATGACAGAGCTGGAGAGTTTTTTGAAATGGCAGTGGCAAATAAATAAATACTTTTTTTTAAATGGAAAGACTTGATCTATGGTAATAAATGATTTTGTTTTCTGACTGGAAAAGTAGGCCTACTAAAGATGAATCACACTTGAGATGTTTCTTACTCACTCTGCACAGAAACAAAGAAGAAATGTTATATAGGGAAGTCCGTTTTCACTATTAGTATGAACCAAGAAATGGTTCAAAAACAGTGGTTGGAGCAATGCTTTTATAGTTTCAGATATGGTAGTTATGAAGAAAACAATGTCATTTGCTGCTATTATTGTAAGAGTCTTATAATTAATGGTACTCCTGTAATTTTTGATTGTGAGCTCACCTATTTGGGTTAAGCATGCCAATTTAAAGAGACCAAGTGTACATTATGTTCTATATATTCAGTGATAAAATTACTAAACTACTATATGTCTGCTTTAAATTTGTACTTTAATATTGTCTTTTAGTATTAAGAAAAATATGCTTTCAGAAGAGATATGCTTCGCTTTGGCAATGAATCTGGAGAGAACTTGCTATTTAAAAGAGGTGTGGGGTAAATCCTTGTGTCAATCTCCAGTTTAGCCTTTTTTGAAAAAGCTAGAGTTTCAAATACTAATTTCATTTCAAGCGGGTTACATTTCTGGTTTGTTTGCTTGACTTCAGTCACAATTTCTTATTAGACCAATGGCTGACCTCTTTGAGCTGTCAGGTTAGGCTTACCTATGTGTTCTGTGTCATATGAGTGCTCAGAAATTTGAGAGAGATCCAACTTCAGCCTTGACCCCATCAGTCCCTCAGGTTAACAAACTGAGCCACCAGTCCTCAGGGCTATTTTAATGAGGATATTGGTGGTTAAATGGATGTCTCATCCCTTATCCCAGCCATTTGCACTGCCAGATGGGAACTATACCCGACCTGGATACTGATCCCAAAGTGCTAAAGTAAACTACATCCTGGAGATTAGAGATAGTGCCAATAATGGACCCAGAACCAGGATCTTGATTGCATAGACTTATTACTAATCCAGGTCAAAGACAGTGACATAGATTCTCTCAGACTCGGGGTGAGGGAGTTTGTGTTATCTGCAAGGCCATTTGAGGCTCAGGAAGTCTCTCTTTCCTATAGATAGATGCATACTTTCTGACATATACGAATGTGTCAGGAATACTCAACCAGCACAGGCATGTTCCTACCTCAGGGCCTTTACATGTCCTATTTACTCTGTCTGGAATGTCCTTCTGTAGATGACTTGGTTTGCCTCGTCACTCTTCAGGTCGTTGCTCAAGTGTCATCTTCTCCCCTAGTTAAACTCCCCCATACGCTGTCTGCTTTCCTTGCTTATTTTTCTCCATAGCATTTTACCATATCTTACATTAGACATTTTTCTTATTTATTTATGGTTTATAAGCTTCATGAGGCAAATAACTTTGCTTTGTTTCTTGCTGTATCTCCAGTGCCCAGAGCAGTGCCTGGTATATAATAAATATTTATTGACTGAGTGAATAAGTTTTACACGGCCTTATGTAACGGTCAGTCTAAATGTTATAATCATACTTTGAGAGGGAGAAAGCCAGTTCTATTTTCTACTTTCCTGTTAAGAAGTCCAAAAATTCATTTTATTAAAAAAAACAGGAGGTAAAATATATACACAGCCAAATCTGGTGAAAGAAAATCTGATGCGTATAAGTTCATTTATGTTTTAGAAATTTTTGTGCAGTGAGGAAAACCAATACTGTTAGAAAATTCATGCCAACTAAGCCACCGTCAGGAGTAAATTGATTTTCCATTGAAGCCCCCAAATTCCCTCTTAATGGAGTATTGGTTATGTCTTAAACATATCTTTAGCTTAAGACTTCTGAAAATGTTGTCTTTGTAGTTAAAATCCCATCCCACTAGTGACCTGCTGCTCTTTTTTCTGGGGTGATTTTACCCCCAACAAATTCTATAAATACTTTCTCTGACTCTGATTCAAAAAGTGCTCACAAATGGAAATGCTGGGGACAGAAAATTTCAACTTCTTCACCTGTCATACTCATATCATAGCTGAACACTCTAATAGCGTGCACACACACACACACACACACACACACCCCTATCATCTTGTGGGTAGGGGAAGGGAAAGGTGGTTGAACAACAGACACAAGAGCTGGTCTAATAATTCATGCAGCACCTTCTGTTTCCTTCGTTGAAATTTTGCTCTGAAAGTGACTCAGAGTCAATTAAATCGGTGTGCAATGAGTTCATCTCTAAACTGATTCTTTTCTTTGGTGAAATGAAGCTTATTAAACTTAATAAAGGTAATTAAACTTGAAAAAGATGAGCTTATATGTCTCTTACTACTCCAAGAAAGACTGAACTCAGCTGGTTACGCATGGATAGTTCAATAAGACAAATCAAATCAATTGGAAAGGATCAAGGTGGGTAAAAAAAAAAAAAAGTCAGCTATTAAATGAATCTGCTCAATAAGCACTCCTTTACTGTGCTAGTAAAAACAGTGTAAACCCACTTCTGTAAAAAGGTTCTAGTACCTTGAAACTCAAGTTCAAAACAAAATAAAATGCAAACTTTGCTTCATCTAACACCTCCCACCACATTCTAGCTACTCAACTGGGTGAATATTGTAATTGTCCACAACCCTGAATTCACTTTTTCCCTCCAGTATGATAAAACAGATTGATTCCTTTTTTAAAGCAATACCCTTTCTTCTCTCCCATCTTGTCGGGATCAGAGATAATGGATAGGTGAGAAAAAATTAAAGAAACTTCTGGATCCATTGTAATGGGGACCTAACCATCACACTGTGCAGCAGCAAATGGGATGGTCTGGAAAGCAGACCAGAAGCTTGTCTGGTAACTTTGCTTCTAATGTCTGTTTGTGTTTCCTAAACTGAAGCTTAACTCTTGCCTTTTTGACAGTAGTGCTCATAAGAAAGTTTGGGCCTGGGCATGGTCACTCATGCCTGTAATGTCAGCAATTTGGGAGGCTAATGCAGGAGGATCACTTGAGTCTAGGAGTTCAAGACCAGCTTGAGCAACATAGGGAGATCCTGTCTCTATTAAAAAAAAAAAAAGAAAAAAAATTAGCCAGACATGATGGTGCAGGCCTGTAGTCCCAGCTACTTAGGAGGCTGAGGCTGCAGTGAACTGGGATCACACCCCTTCAAGAACACATGTGAATGGTGGGGCCTCTTGGCTTTCCCTGATTTGGCATCCCAGAAGAAATATGTGCTTTCTCTTTGAAGATTCACAGGATCCTAGCACTTAGAAACCAAGGCCACTGTCCAGAGCAGAAAGTCACACACTTTCTCAGAGTGACTTTTGTTCATTTCAGGGTGTTGACACTGGGCCCAACACTTGAAAATTGCTTGAGATGATCAATTGCTTGAGGTGATCAAAGAATATATCAGCTCTTCCAAGCTGACCTCATTCTTGGTGCAACTCTCAGGGCCAGAATGTGTGCTTCCCGAAGCTCATTTTCCTAGCTGGTTTGCCTGTTGAAACTCTATGAAAGACCCTTGAATGCTAGGAATTTGAAGGGACAAAAAGTTGAAGAAAGGTGAATGGATTTCAGGGTGGGAGTGGACTGGATTTTACTCTCACTTCATCAGGCAGAGCTATCTCAATGATAGATTGAAACTCTCCTCTGGCTCCAAAGAACAAATCATGAGCTGGGTGGAAATGTCAGTTGAGAAGAAGAGCAGCAAACAGCTTTGTTTTCCTATAGTTGTGGTTTTACATGGTGATGATGACACACGAAGATGAAAATGTGCAGCATGAACTCCAGTTGTTATCTGAGTGAGCATCTCTGCCAACACTGAAGGATATGTGTGGGTGTCACCTGAAAACAAAGAGAGAGAGAGAGAAAAAGAAGAAAAGGAGGCCCTGTTTCGGAAAGAAGAGCCAGTTAATCAAAGATCAACAGTGACAAGTGGTGCTGTTTATTTCATGAGCTTTATATTTGATTTCCTTCCTTGCTAATCTCCATGTCTGAATTTAGTCTCTGTACTAAATATATTTGCATCTGGTGACTGAGGAAGGGGTGGAAAAGGTGACCTTGAATGGGCATCAGGGTAGTTACCATAATTATTTAGTCATTTCTTCAGTCTCTTGGGCACATACTTAGCTTCCCAAGTGGGGGTTCCTGCTAACTTTTGAGAACCTGTGACATATTACATAGGGCAGACAAACTTTAGGTTTTTGTTGGGGACCCTCTTTTATCCCCAACCCTATGCAATGCTTCTTTCATTTGCTTTATGTTTCTCCTTCCTCTCTTCTACTTCATTCATTCTAGAACTAGTTAATGGGCACCTGCCCAGCACTAAGATGTGGGCTAGGTACAGGGATGTGGCATTGAGCAGCACAGATACTACCTCCACACTTCCGAAGTGTAGAATGTCTGCTTTGTATATTACTTCAGGTTTTTTTCTTCTTTTCCTGTCCCATATATCCTGCCTCTAGGGGTAACCACTTAGTCTTGATTTTGGGACTTAGGTCTTAATGTGGCTACTTGATAGCCTTTGTTGGTTTGCCTGAAATTGATTTCTTTGACATGTTCCTATTTAACATCTCTAACTCTTTCAACGTCATAGACCAGGAATTGGCAAATTTTTTTCTGTTAAGGGCCAGATAGTAAATATTTTAGGCTTTGTGACTATACTGTCTCCTATAAATAATCAGTTTTGCCATTATAGTGTGAAAGCAGCCATAAACAATATATAAACAAATAAGCATGGCTGCATTCCAATAAACCTTTATTTATGGATATTGATATGTGAAGTTCGTGTGATTTTCATGTCATGCAATATTACTTTTCTTTTGTTTTTTTCCCCTAACCATTTATACTTGGAAAATCAATTTTTAGCTCATGGGCTGTACAAAGGCAGGTGGTGGGCTGGACATAGCTTATGGGCTACGGTTTGCTGATCCTTGACTTAGATCTAAGCCACAACCTTAGCTATAAGCTTATTTTTGAGTTCTACATTTTTAGGGCCAGAAGGAATCAGTTTGAATGTGTGTAAAGGCTTCTTGGGAGTGATGAGAGTCAAGTATCTCTTTTGAAAGAAGGACATGGATCAACAAAGAAGAAAGAAGAGCTTTCATCTAAGGAAAGCTATTTGAGGTAGAAGAAATGGGAAGTTATAAGCAAAGGGAATGAGAAGCTGTTTCAGGATGACAGAGTCTTCTCTATATTATTATTATTATTATTATTATTATTATTATTATTATTATTAATTTTGACAGCGTCTTGGCTCACTGCATCCTCTGCCTCTTGGGTTCAAGCGATTCTCATGCCTCAGTCTCCCGAGTAGCTGGGACGACAGGCACATGCCACCACTCCCGGCTAATTCTTTTATTTTTTATTTTTATTTTTATTTTTATTTTTTAGTAGAGATGAGGTTTCACCATGTTGGCCAGGTTGGTCTCAAACTCCTGGCCTCAAGTGATCCGCCCACCTCGGCCCCCCAAAGTGCTGGGATTACAGGCGTGAGCCACTGTGCCCAGCCTATATTATTGATGAAAGCCTAAACGCCTTGGGAACTGTTGTTACTCTTTTCTCAAGTCCTTTCTACTCTTTTCCTTCTTTTCTAGGCATCACATCCTTATAATCTCCAAGGAAACAATTTTTTTTTCTTTTTCTTTTTCTTTTCTTCTTCTTTTTTTTTTTTTTCAGACAAGAGTCTTGCTCTGTTGCCCAGCCTGAAGTGCAGTGGTGCGATCTCGGCTCACTGCAAGCTCTGCCTCTCAGGTTCACGCCATTCTCCTGCCTCAGCCTCCCAAGTAGCTGGGACTACAGGCGCCCACCACCACGCCTGGCGAATTTTCTGTATTTTTAATAGAGACGGGGTTTCACCGTGTTAGCCAGGATGGTCTCAATCTCCCGACCTCGTGATCCGCCTGCCTCGGCCTCCCAAAGTGCTGGGATTACAGGCGTGAGCCACTGTGCCCGGCCAGGAAACAAATTTCTATGCACAGAAGGGAAGGGGCAGGAAATGGTCTTTGTCGGATGTGATGAACCGGCTTGACTTCCCTGCTAATTCTTCCCTACATAGTATACCCAAATCCAACTCGGGGTGGGTAGAGATCAGAAGCAGCTCTCTCTGAATTGGCCTCCCACTTTCTACCTATCTCATTTTCTCAATCTGTACTTGGCCACCATTTGTGGGTGGCCAAAAGTAACCCCTCATGAATCTACATTAAGGCTCAGCATTTCACAAGCAGCTGATGAAATCAGTATTACTCAGATCAGAAAGGCACCGACCTAACCCTTACCATCCCTTGCCCCCATTCCTCACTCTGGTCTTGTTATACCCAAGGTACAAATCGTTCCTGGAAGCAGCCCAGCATATGAGGGCACTCTAAGTCATACACCTATTCACACCATCTGGGCAATTTAAAAATAGGGCCAAAGGGAGCATTTAGCCTGGTCTGTCCAGCCGAGATCAGGAAATTGCCTCTAAAAGGTTGGATGATTAAGATTATTGTGCCAACAGTCTAGGATGTCAGTAATGAAAAAAACTTCTGGCAGAATGAATTCTCCTGACTTTACACGTGGTGTTCCAGTTCCGAGTTGGGGTGAACAGCTTCGGGAAATCCCAAGATTTTTCTACTCCAGAAAATAGTACTACTACGTACATTTATGCATTGTGTGCCTTGCACAAAGGCCCCTAGTGAAGGGAATGGAGGGGGCTGAAATCTAGTCAAGCTCCCCTTATCAAGCTCTGCACCTGCTTAATGAAGAGAAGGCGCCTTCTCTAATGCCCTCATGTATAGGCTATTGAGGCCCTGATAGAATGCTAGCCTTTCTGCCATTTGGTTACTGAGCTTTGTAGAAGCTATATCCCCATTCTCAAAGCAGGAATTTTCTAGGATGAGTAATAGTTAAAACAAAATAAAACTACCCCTTTCCCCACAAAATGGAATGGTTCTAAATATCACAAAAATTTATCTCCTCGGTCCCTTCTTTAGTCTTTCCTTCATCTTAGCTCTGCATGCTTTAATTTAGTTGGTTGGTTTTTCTTGACTTACATTGGGTGGGTTTGTCTTTGGGGAGTAATGAGGAGAAGAAACTTCCTAGTTCATGTCCTAGTTAGGCTCTTAGAAGAAAAACAAAAAATGTTTTTGTGACCTGAAGAATACTAGGTGATATAGCTTGGATATTTGTCCTCTCCAATCTCATTTTGAAA
This sequence comes from Macaca nemestrina, assembly GCF_043159975.1. Taxonomy (NCBI): domain Eukaryota; kingdom Metazoa; phylum Chordata; class Mammalia; order Primates; family Cercopithecidae; genus Macaca; species Macaca nemestrina. The sequence continues at coordinate 101,799,359 of NC_092135.1, forward strand.
TTTGATCCCCAGTGTTGGAGATGGGGTCTAGCGGGAGGTGTTTGGGTCATGGGGGCGGATCCCTCATGAATGACTTGGTGCCATTCTTTTGGGATTCAGTGAGTTCTTGCTGTTAGTTTCCAGGAGATCTGGTTGTCAAAAAGAGCCTGGCATCTTATTCAGTGCCTCCCTTCTCCCCTGACTATTTCGCTCCCTTTCTCACTCTCTCTTTCTCTGTCTCACTTCCTGCCATGTGATCTTTACACACCAGCTCCCCCTCCCCCTTCTGCCATGACTGGAAGCTTCCTGAAGTCCGTGACAGAAGCAGAATAGAGTGCTATACTTCTTGTACAGCCTGCAGAACTATGTTCCAAATAAACCTCTTTTTGTTATAAATTACCCAGTCTCAGGTATTCCTTTATAGCAATGCAAATGGACTAAGACACTGGGCTTGGGGTTAGTTTTGGGGATGTACCTAGAACCCTTCAGTTAATGTAGTCTACTCTTATTTCCTAGTTATCAGTACATGAGGGGGCCAGACTAAAGAACCTCAGCCACTCCAGCCTGGGCGACAGAGCAAGACTCCGTCTCAAAAAAAAAAAAGAAAAAAAAAAATTCAAAGCATACTTATATTTAAAATTTTCTTCTAATGAAATGTTATCATAAGACCAAAGTAGATGTACTGGACCTGGATCTTCATCCTTTCAGTCTCTCCTTGATTTTGGCAGTGGCACCTCAGGCAACAATTGATCTTCTCTGGGGGTCCTGGGATAACACATTAGCTTCTAGAATGGCTTGGGGATTTCCTGCGTGTGTCCTATAAAAAGGACACAAACTGGCCACACATGTGTTCAGTCTAGTGATGGGCACTGAGAAGGACAGAAGGAGATTTGACATAGTTTTGACCTTAGCAATTTACTACGTGGTTGGGGAAATAACTGATCGTAAAGGTAGTATATACGAAGATCTAATTAAGTGATGAACAATTCCAGTTCAGAGGTGAAAGACTATTGTGGACTGGAATTCCAATCTGGCCCTGAAAAGCAATACACAGCTTTTCAAACTTGTGGGAAATAGAATAGCTTTGAGAACAAGTACTTGCATTTTTAATTTTTAGAAATACTGCCAATTTGCTTTGCACAGAGGTTACAATGATACACACTCCCACCAGTCACGTATGAGACAGCCTTTTACCCTATTTATTCTCATTAACACAGTGTAATCAACGTGTTTGATCTTTGCCAATTTGATAGTTTGAAATGATATTTTATCATTGAGTTGATTTGCATTTCATTTTTATGAAACAAATTCATCATATTTTCATTTCTCATAAGAGTCATTTTTATTTTTTTCTGTGAACTGTCTACTCATATCCTCTGTCTATTTTTTTCCAGTTGTATTGTCAGCTTTTTAATGTAGAATCACTTCAAAGAAACTATTCCTTTGCTTGTAACTCCTTCATTTTAGAGATGAATAGATGTACGATGTAAGCTTATTGTTTCTTTGTTTATTCATCAGCATTTATTAAGTATCCATTCCATGCCAGGCACTGCACTTGTCACAGGAGCTAGATATAGATCCTGTCCTCAAGAAGCTAAGCTCCCAGGCTATGGGAGACAAAGCTTTTCACATGGTTTTCAGGTCTATGATAGAGCTCTACATAGTGAATTATTGTGGCTCAAAGGTGGGGCATCATCTAACTGTGCAAGGAGTTGGGGAGGCTCAGGAAAGTATTTGTAGATGAGTGCAGCTGAATCTTAAAGAACAAGGGAGGCTTAGGCAAGTGATGAAGAAGGGAATTACATTTCAGGTAGAGAGACTAACTTGTGCAAAAGCACAAGCACAATGCCTTTGAGGAGTTCAATGTGTGAATTCCGGATGGCTGGAGAGTAGGTTAAGTACAAGAGAATATAAGAGATGAGACCACCTGTATTAAGACAAACTCTTTATTCCAAGGAAGTTGGGGCTTATCCCAAGGGCAAGGGGAAGCTAATACAATATATAATTTTAAAAATTTGCTTTAAAATTATTATTTGTAATATATAACCAATAATCTTACATTGCAGAAAGCTACAAAATGAAAACTAAATGTCTTCCTCCTCCTTGTCCCCTGTCCCACATTTCTATTTTTCAGAGGTTACCATTTTTAACAGTTTCCATTTACCTCCATAACTCTCAATATGTTTATATCCCTGTTTCTTGATTTGTCAAACCGAACAGTATTTACAGACTCTCCACTCTGAAGATGAAGAATTCAGCTCACTTTTACTAACTTCTACCCTTCCAATTTTTTGGAAGGTTTTAAGCACAAGAGGGACCTGATTAAATTTGCATTTCGGAAAGATTATTTTGCTAGCAATGTGAGGAGTGGTTCAACAGCTGTTGCAGTAAATCAAAGAAGAACATGAGTTGAAGGGATGCATTAGTGGAAGGTACTTAGAGGACAGAAAGGTGAGGACCACTGGCAGACTAGAAGATAGGGGGAAGGAGAAGGTCACTCCTTGGTTTTATTTATTTATTTATTTTTTGGAGATGGAGTCTTGCTCTGTCACCCAGGCTGGAGTGCAGTGGCACAATCTCAGCTCACTGCAACCTCCACCTCCTGGGTTAAAGCAATTCTCCTGCCTCAGCCTCCTAAGTAACTGGGATTACAGGTGGATGCCACCATGTCCAGCTAATTTTTGTATTTTTAGTAAAGATGGGTTTCACCATGTTGGCCGGGCTGGTCTTGAACTCCTGACCTCAGGTGATCCACCCGCCTCAGCCTCCCAAAGTGCTGGGATAACATGCGTGAGCCACTGTAGCCAGCCACTCCCTGGTTTTAGACTGGTGCAGGTGGTACTTACACTCTCTAAGCTAGAGATGCAGGAGGAGAAATTAATTTTAGTAGGGGGCATGATGGTGAATTTCACTTTGGACACGTTGAATTTGACATGTTTGTGAGAATCCAGGTGGAGATGCCTTATGATGCAGCTGTACAACTAATAGAGTTGTGGCACTCAGGAGTGAGCAGAGGCTAGAGAGATAGATCTATGAGCCAGTCCTCAATGTATAGTTTATTCATTTTCTCATTCATTTAATAAATATTTATTGAATACCATCTATGAGCTATATGCTGGGTATAAAATGATGAGAGAAGAAATAAATTTCCTCACCTCATGGAGCTTTTAAGCTGGCAGAGGAGACAGACATTAACACAGAAACTCACAAATACATATGCAATTATGGACTGTGGTAGGTGCTACAAAAAAGAATATAGGCTTATGTGATAGAATAACAGCATGCACCGAATTTAGACTGGGGCCTGGGAGGGAAATAGATGGGCAGGCAAAGCTTCTTTATACCTAGATCTGCCAGGTGCAGAAGAGTTAAAGAAGCCATGTGCAGAGGACATTTTGAAGTGGAGGTCATGGTCAGGACCAGCCATAATCTTTGTGGAGCTTAGGATAAAGTCCAATCAACGGAGACCCACTAAATATCTAGACATCATCAATCAAGAGAGCTAAGTGTGATTACATATGTTCTATCCCCCTATTTTGACAAATATGTCTTTTTGATGACAAATAGAAAACTACACGTAAAGTAAAACTGAAAGTTGGCAAAATATCAATGACAATTGAATTTAGTTATTATCACACACGTCCGGGTCTTCTGTTAATGGGTTGAGATGATTGTATGAGCAATAAAATTAAGACAGATACAATATTCAGTTTCTTGAACTGGGTGCTGATTACTATTCACTCTGCAAATTTTCTGAGCTGTATATGTATGACTTGTGTACTTTTCTGTATTTACTATTCCATAGCAGAAGATTTAAAGGATTTATCAAATATTTATGTCATAACATTTACTTATTTATTTATCTATTTTTTTGAGACAGAATTTCTTTCTTTCTTTTTTTTTTTTTTTTTTTTTTGAGATGGAGTCTCGCTCTGTCGCCCAGCCTGGAGTGCAGTGGTGTGATCTCGGCTCAGTGCAAGCTCCGCCTCCCAGGTTCATGCCATTCTCCTGCCTCAGCCTCCCGAGTAGCTGGGACTACAGGCGCCCGCCACCATGTGTGGCTAATTTTTTTGTATTTTCAGTAGAAATAAGGTTTCACCGTGTTAGCCAGGATGATCTCGATCTCCTGACCTCGTGATCCACCCGCCTCAGCCTCCCAAAGTGCTGGGATTACAAGCGTGAGCCACCACACCCAGCCTTGAGACAGAATTTCACTCTTGTTGACCAGGCTGGAGTGCAGTGGCATGATCTTGGGTCCCTGCAGTCTCTGCCTCTCAGGTTCTAGCAATTATCCTGCCTCAGCCTCTGGAATAGCTAGGATTACAGGCACCTGCCACCATGCCCGTCTAGTTTTGTATTTTTTTAGTAAAGACAGGGTTTTGCTGTGTTGACCAGGCTGGTCTTGAACTCCTGACCTCAGGTGATCCACCTGCCCGCCTCGGCCTCCCAAAGTGCTGAGATTACAGGCATGAGCCACTGTGCCTGGCCCATAAAATTTATTTTTCTTGCCTTTATTTCAGTATAAATAACACAATCTAATCAGGATTTTTCCATATAATTTGTGCATTATTGACTTAATACTATTATAAATTAAACAAGTTTTCTTTGTTCATTGTAGTTGTTAGTCTCAATTGAGATTGTGCCTTTATCTCAAACAACCAGAAAATAGTCTAGAGAAATTAGTTTCAGGATTATTTATAGGTGAATCTTTTCCTTCATATCCTTGCAAATGGTTTTGTGTTTTGTTCTAATTTCTTTATGTTTTGTTGAAATGCTACTTTAGTTTCAGTTTTTAACATGTATTTTTTATGCAGAAAACTCATTCGCTCTAAAATAAAAATTAAATTTCTTTTTAAAATAAAATATTCACATTTAGATTTGTTTCTTTTTGTAATAGTAAATGGTAACAATTCATATCAAATAACTAGAGCTAGAACTAATACAGAAGTCATTTCATTTTCTGACAAAGACTGCAATTTGTTCTTTGAGGATCTTCTGTTGTTTTACTTATCTTTGCTAATGCATTCTATAGCTTATTTAAGTTAAATCTAGTTGCTTTAATAGTGTTTGTTGGCATTCCCATCTATCTTAGTCGGTCTGGACTGCCGTAACAAATTACCATAAGCTAGTTGCTTAAACAGAGATTTATTTCTCACAGTTCTGGAGGCTGGGAAGTCCAAGATCCAGTGTCTAGTGAGGGCCTGCTTCCTGGTTTGCAGATGGTCATCTTGTGGTACCTTTATAGGGTATGAAATAGAGAGAGGAAGCAAGCTCTTTTGAGTCTCTTCTTAGAAGAGCACTAATTTCATCATGAGAGCCTCACCCAAATGAGCTACCTACCTCCTAAAGTCCTCACCTCCTAATAGCACTCCATTGGGGGTTAGGGTTTCAACATATGAATTCTGTGGGACACAAACATGTGGTCTGTAACAGTCATGTTTTCAAAAGCAATTGTAAGGTCAAATTTGAATCTTTCATCAAGATTTCTATCTGTTGGCAGATTCATAAAATATTGTGTGTAATCTTTGAATTTTTCTAAAGAACATTGTCATTATCAGCATATTTGAAATCATGTCTCCTAGTGCCAAATACAAATGATGAGTCATATGTGCCTTCTGTATTTTTAGGCCAAAATTCTGACATATGTACATTGTTATGTACATTCTTTCCAACCATGGTATTGCCATTCTCATAGGCTTTCCTTTGATAATTAAAAAACAAAACAAAACAACATTAAAAGGCCAGGCATGGTGGCTCATGCCTGTAATCCCAGCACTTTGGGAGACCAATGCGGGTGGATCACCTGAGGTCAGGAGTTCAAGACCAGCCTGGCCAACATGGTGAAACTCCATCTCTACTAAAAATACAAAAATTAGCTGGGCGTGGTGGCACGCGCCTGTATTCCTAGCTACTTGGGAGAGTGATCGAATAGAAAAAAGAGTATCATTTCTCTCAGCTTCAGCCTGAAAGGTCTCGGGGAACTATTTTGACTTGTTCACCTTACATCAAATGCCAATGGGGAGGAGTCTTTTATGGAAGAAGGGGAGAAGCCTACAGACATGATTTCTGGAAAAATAATTGTCTGCTGAGCTGCTGCCCCATTTTTATCTAAGACAGGTCTAAGAAATGTCTAGTTCTTCATAAGAAAATAAGAAAATGGAGGTTTTGGAGTGTCACACTGTTTCATTCACTGGCAAGTTTTCATGAATCCGGCTCCACGTTTTTTTTCCTTGTGCGTATATTCTGGGCTTGTTCCTAGTATATATCTGAGTCACCACTAAATTCAATTGTTCATAACCTTTTGATGGAAAATGGACCCTTTCGGGAATATTTTAAAAGTTATGGAACTTCTTCCAGGGAAAAAAACATATAAACATAATTTTTTTCTATTGTTTCATGGTATTTATTTATTATTATTATTTTTTTGAGATGAGTTTTGGTCTTGTTGCCCAGGCTGAAGTGCAATGGTGCGACCTCGGCTCATTGAAACCTCTGCCTCCCTGGTTCAAGCAATTCTCCTGCCTCAGCCTCCTGAGTAGCTGGGATTACCGGCCACTATGCCTGGCTAATTTTTGTATTTTCAGTAGAGACAGGGTTTCGCCATGTTAGCCAGGCTGGTCTTGAACTCCTGACCTCAGGTGATCCACCTGCCTTGGCTTCCCAAAGTGCTGGGATTACAGGCATGAGCCACTGCACCTGGCCTGTTTCATGGTATTTATAAAAATTCTTAAACTCATGGAGTATTCCTGAACAAGCTCATGCATAGGTCACCTTTTTTTTTTTTTTTTTTTCTGAGATGGAGTCTCACTCACTCTGTCACCCAGGCTGGAGTGCAGTGGTGCGATCTCAGCTCACTGCAACCTCCAACTCTGGGTTCAAACTATTCTCCTGCCTCAGCCTGAGTGGCTGGGATTACAGGCATGAGCCACCGTGCCCAGGGATGGTCATATTTTAAGAAGGAAAATTGTGTGTCATTATGATGTTGTGAATTTGGACATCTTAACAGATATCAAGAGATTTACCTTTGGTTGCTCTAGGAATGTGTATTTTTAAAAATAATTTTATTTATTTATTTTTATGGGTACATAGGTGTATACATTTATGGGGTACATGAGGTATTTTAATATAGACATGCAATGTGTAATGATCACATCAGGGTAAATTGGGTATCTATCACCTTAAGCATTTATCCTTTCTCTGCATTTTAAACATTTTAATTATACTCTTTCAGTTATTATAAAATGTACAATAAGTTATTGTCGACTGTAGTCATCTTGTGCTATTGAACACTTGCTCTTATTCATTCTATCTAATTATATTTTTATTTCCATTAACCATCTCCAATTCATCCCTCTACCCCATACCCTTCCCAGCATCGTTCTATTCTCTACCTCCATGAGTTCAACTGTTTTAATTTTTAGCTCCTACAAATGAGTGAGAAGCTGTGAGGTTTGTCTTTCTGTGCCTGGCTTATTTCACTTAACATGATGTTTTCCAGTTCCATCCATGTTGTTGCAAATGACTGGATCTTACTCTTTTGTATGGTTGAATAGTACTCCATTGTATATATGTACCACATTTTCTTTATATATTTATCTGTTGATGGACACTTAGGTTGCTTCCAAATCTTGGCTATTGTGAATAGTGCTACAACAAACATGGGAGTGCAGCTATCTCTTTGATATATTGATTTCCTTTCTTTTAGGTATATATCTAACAGTGGGATTGCTGAATCATATGGTAATTCAATTTTTAGTTTTTTTGAGGAACCTCCAGATTGTTCTACATAGTGGTTGTACTAATTTATATTCCCACCAACAGCATATGAGAGTTCCCTTTTCTCCATATTTTCACCAGCATTTGTTATTGCCTGTCTTTTGGATAAAAGCATTTTAACTAGGGTGAGATGATATCTTATTGTATTTTGATTTGCTTTTCTCTGATGATGTTATGTTGACCACCTTTTCCTATACCTGTTTGCCATTTGTAGATCTTCTTTGTTTTTTTTTTTTTTTTTTTTTTTGAGATGGAGTCTCACTCTGTCACCCAGGCTGGAGTGCAGTGGTACGATCTTGGCTCACTGCAACCTCTGCCTCCCAAGTTCAAGTGATTCTCCTGCCTCAGCCTCCTGAGTAGCTGGGATTACAGGTGAGCACCACCACACCAGGTTAATTTTTGTATTTTTGTTAGAGACAGGGTTTCGCTATGTTGGTCAGGCTAGTCTTGAACTCCTGACCTCGTGATCCACCCATCTTGGCCTCCCAAAGTGTAGGTCTTCTTTTGAGAAATGTCTATTCAGATCTTTGCCCTTTTTAAAATTGGATTATTGTATTTTTTCCTATTGAGTTTTTTGAGCTCCTTATATAGTCTTGTTATTAATCTCTTGTCCGATGGATAGTTTGCACATATTTTCTCTCATTCTGTGGGGTGTCTCTTTGCTTTGTTGATTGTTCCCTTTGCTGTGCAGAGCTTTTTAACTTGATGTGATCCCATTTGTTCATTTTTGCCTTGGTTGCCTGTACTTTTGGGGTATCACTCAATAAATCTTTGCCCAGACCAATGTCCTGGAGATTTTCCCCAATGTTTTCTTTTAGTAGTATCATAGTTTGAGTATTAGATTTAAGTCTTTAATCCATTTTAATTTGATTTTTGTATATGGTGAGAGACAGGAGTCTAATTTCATTCTTCTGCATATAGTATCCAGTTTTCCCAGCACCATTTATTGAGACGGCTGTCTTTTCCCCCATGTATATTCTTGGCATCTTTGTTGAAAATGAGTTCACTATAGATGTATGGATCTATTTCTGGGTTCCCTATTCTGTTCCATTGGTCTACGTGTCTGTTTTTATGCTAGTACCATGCTATTTGGGTGCTATGACTCTGTAGTATAATTTGAAGTCAAGTAATGTTATTCCTCCAGGTTTGTTCTTTTTGCTCAGGATGGCTTTGGCTATTCTGGGTCTTCTGTGGTCCCAAATAGATTTTATAATTTATTTTTCTATTTCTGTGAAGAATGCAATTGATATTTCAATAGGGATTGCATTTGGTCTGTAGATTGCTTGGGTAGTATGGACATTTTAACAAGATTGGTTCTTCCAACTCATGAACATGGAATATCTGTTCATTTTTTCCTGTTCTCTTCAATTTCTTGCATCAATGTTTTATTGTTTTTATTGTAGAGATTTTTCACTATAAGTTTACTCATAGGTATCTTATTTTATTAATATTTGTAGCTATTATAAATGGAATTTTTAAAAATTTCTTTTACAGATTGCTTTCTCTTGGTATATAGAAATGCTGAGTTTTGTGTGCTGATTTTGTATCCTGCAACTTTACTGAATTTTGTTTATCAATTCAAATAGTTTTTTTGGTAGAGTCTTTAGGTTTTTCCAAATATAAAATCATATCATCTGCAAACAAGAATAATTGGACTTTTTCCTCTTTAATTTGGGTACCCTTTCTTTCTTTTGTTCGTCTGTTTGCTCTAGCTAGAAGTTCCAGTATTGTGGTGAATAACAGTGGTGAAAGTGGGCATCCTTGTTGTGTTCCAGGTCTTAGAGGAAAGGCTTTCAGTTTTTCCCCATTCAGTATGATACTAGTTGTATGCCACACATGGCTTTTATTGTGTGAAGATATATTCCTACTATCCTCAGTTTTTTGAGTTTTTATCATAAAGGGATATTGAATCTAATCAAATGTTTTTTTCAGCATCAGGTGAAATTATCATCTGGTTTTCATTCTTCATTCTGTTGATACAATGTATCACATTGATTGATTTGCATATGCTGAACCATCCTTGCATTCCTGGAAGAAATCCCACTTGGTCATGATGAATGATTTCTTTAATGTGTTGTTGAATTTGGTTTGCTAGTATTTTGTTGAGGATTTTTACATTAACGTTTATCAGGGATATTGGTCTGTAGTTTTCTTTTTTTGATGTGTCTTTGTCTGGTTTTGGTATCACAGTAATACTGGCCTGGTAGAATGAGTTTGGAAGTGTTTCCTTGTCTTCTATTTTTTGGAATAGTTTAAGTAGGATTGGTATTAGTTCTTGTTTAAATGTTTGATAAAATTTAGCAATGAAGCCATTAGGTCCTGGGCTTTTCTTTGCTGAGAGACTTTTTATTATGATTTCAATCTCATTACTTCTTATGGTCTATTCAGGTTTTGGATTTCTTCATGGTTCAATCTTGGTAGGTTGTACAGGTCTAGGAATGTATTCATTTATTCTAGCTTTCCCAATTTATTGGCATATAGTTGCTCATAGTAGTCTGTAACGATCCTCTGAATTTCTGCAGTATCAGTTGTAATGTATCATTTTCATCTCTTATTATATTTATTTGGGTCTTCTCTCTTTTCTTCTTAGTATCACTAAAGATTTGTCAATTTTATCTTTTCAAAAAACCAACTATTCATTTCAGTTATCTTTTATATTTTATTTTTGTTTTAACTACATTTGTGTCTGCTCTGATCTTTATTATTTCTTTTTTTCAACTAATTTTGGGTTTGGTGTGCTCTTACTTTTCTAGTTCTTTAACATGTATTATTAGGTTCTTTATTTGAAGTTTGTCTACTTTTTTGATATAGATGCTTATTGTTATAAACTTTCTTCTTAGTACTGCTTTGGCTGTGTCCCATAGATTTTGGTATGTTGTGTTTCCATTTTTATTTGTTTCAATACATTTTTAAATTTTCTTCTTAATTTCTTCATTGATTCACTGGTCATTCAGGAGCATGTTGTTTAATTTCCATGTGTTTATATAGTTCTCAAAGTTCCTCTTGTTATTGATTTTTAGTTTGATTCAACTGTGGTCAGAGAAGATACTTGATATGATTTTAATGTTTCAGATTTTTAAAGATTTGTTTTGTGGCCTAACATATGGTCTATCCTTGAGAATGAGCCATGTACTGGGGAGAAAAATGTGTATTCTGCAGCCATTGTATGAAATGTTCTGTAATTATCTATTAGGACCATTTGGTCTATAGAGCAGATTAAGCCTGATGTTTCTTTGTTGATTTTCTGTTTGGAGGATCTGTCCAATGCTGAAAGTGGAGTGTTGAAGTCTCCATCTCTTATTGTATTGGGGTCTATCTCTCTCTTTAGTTTTAATAATATTTACTTTATATATCTGAATGCTCCAGTATTGGGTGCACGTATACTTACAATTGTTATATCTTCTTGCTGAATTGACTCTTTTATCATTTTATAATGACCTTCTTTGTTTCTTTTTATAGTTTTTGTCTTGAAATTTATTTTGTCCAATATAAATATAGCTACTCTTGTTCTTTTTTGGTTTCCATTGGCATGGAATATCTTTTTCCATCCCTTTATTTTCAGCTTCTGTGTGTCTTTATAGGAGAAGTGTGTTTCCTTTACCTAGCAGATCACTGGGTCTTATTTTTCAATCCATTCAGCCACTCTGCCTTTTTATTGGAGAAGTTAGTCCATTTACATTTAATGTTATTATTGATTATATTACTATTGATGTTATTGAATGTTATTATTATTATTGATAACTAAGAACTTACTCCTGCCATTTCATTATTTGTTTTCTGGTTGTTTTGTGGTCTTCTCTTCCTTCTTTCTTTCCTCCTTGTCTTCCTGTTACTGAAGGTGATTTTCCCTGGTGGTATGTTTTAATTTCTTGCTTTCTATTTTTATGTATCTGTTGTATATGTTTTGATTTGAGGTTACCATGAGGCTTGCAAATAATAAAACCCCTTATTTTAAACTGACAAGTTAAAACTGATTGCAGAAACAAACTAACGAACAAGCAAAGCAAAATCTAATAAAAGCTCTACACTTTAACTTCATTCCCCTGCTTTTTAACTTTTTGTTGTTTCTATTTATTTCTTATCATATTGTCTATGTCTTCAGAAGTTTTTGTGGTTAATATGTGTATATAAAAAAATAATATAATACATTATATAATATATGATAAATAATATATATAAACACACACACGTGTGTATTTTTTTTTTTTTTGAAACAGGGTCTTGCTGTGTTACCCAGGCCAGACTGCAGAGGCTTGACCAAGGCTCACTGAAGCCTCAACCTCCTGGGTCAAGTGATGATCCTCCCATCTCAGCCTCCTGAGTAGCTGGGACTATAGACATGTACCACCATATCCATCAAACTTTTTTATTTTGTAATTGTTTGTAGAGAGGGGGTTTCACCATGTTGCCTAGGCTGGTCTTGAACTCTTGGAGCTCAAGTGGTCTGCCTGCCTTGGCCTCCTGAAGTGCTGGGATTACAGGCATGAGCTACCACACCTAGCCTATAGTTATTATATTTAGTAGGTTTATCTTTTAGTCTTTCTACTCAAAATATGAGTAGTTTATACATCACAATTACAATGCTGTAATATTCTGTGTACTTACTATTACCAGTGAGTTTTGTACCTTCAGATGATTTTTTATTGCACATTAATATTCTTTTCTTTCAGATTAAAAACTCCCTTTAGCATTTCTTGTAGGACAATTCTGGTGTTGTTGAAGTCCCTCAGTTTTTGTTTCTCTGGGAAAGTCTTTATTTCTCCACCATGTTTGAAGGATATTTCCAACAGATATACTATTCTAGGATAAAAGTTTTTTCCTTCATCATTTTAAATATGTCATGCCACTCTATCCCGGCCTGTATGTTTTACACTGAAGAGTCTGCTCCCAGACATATTGAAGCTCCATTATATGCTATTTATTTCTTTTGCTGCTTTTAGGATCCTTTCTTTATCTTTGACCTTTGAGAATTTGATTATTAAATGCTTTAAAATAGTCTTATTTGGGTTAAATCTGCTTGGTGTTCTATACTCCTCTTGTACTTGAATATATTTCTCTAGGTTTGGAAAATTCCCTTTTTTTATCCCTTTGAATAAACTTTTCACTCCAATCTCTCTCTCTATCTCTTCGTTAAGGCCAATAACTCTTAGATTTGCCCTTCCAAAGCTATTTTCTGAATCTTGTAGGCGTGCTTCATTCTTTTTTCTCCTCTCACTGTGTATTTTCAAATAGCCTATCTTCAAGATTATGAATTCTTTCTTCTGCTTGATCAATTCTGCTGTTGAGAGACTGATGCATTCCTTAATATGTCAACTGTATTTTTCAGCTCCAGAATTTCTGCTGGGTTTTTAAAAATTATTTCAATCTCCTTGTTAAACTTATCTGATGGGATTTTGAATTCCTTCTTTATGTTATCATGAATTTCACTGAGCTTTCCCAAAACACATATTTTGAATTATCTATCTGAAAGATCACATATTTCTGTCACTCTGAGATTGGTCACTGGTGCCTGATTTAGTTGATTTGGAGTGGTCATGTTTTCTTGGATGATCTTGATGCTTGTGGAAATTTATCATTGTTTGGGCATTGAGGAGTTTGGTATTTATTGTAGTTTTCACTGTCTGGGCTTGTTTGTACCTGTCCTTTTTGGGAAGGCTTTCCGAGTATTCAAAGAAAATTGAGTGTTGTGATTTAAATCCTTGATCGCTATAACCAGACCTGCATTAGCAGGCACCTTAAGCCCAGCAATGCCGTGTCTCTTGCAGACTTATAGAGGTACCATCTTGGTGGTCTTGGATAAGATCCAGGAGAATCCCTAGATTACCAGACAGAGACCCTTGTTCTCTTCCCTTACTTTCCCCTAAACAAATGAAGTCATGAAGTCCCATTCTCCATGCTGAGCTGCCTGGAATTGGGGGAGGGGTGGCACAAGCACCGTTGTGGCCATCAGCACTGGGACTACACTGAGTCAGACTTAAAGCTCGCACAGCACACTGAGTCTTACACAAGGCCTATAGTGACTACTGCCTGGCTACTGCAAATGTCCACTCAAGGCCAAGGGCTCTTCAGTCAGCAGGTGGTGAATCCATCCAGGCTTGTGTTTTTTTCTTCAGAGTGGTGAGCTCCCCCTGGCCCAGGGAAGGTCCAGAAATGCCATTGGCAGTCAAGGCCTGGAGTCAGGAACCTGACGAATCTACTTGGTGCTCTACCCTACTGCAGCTGAACTGACACAATATAAAGACTTTTCCACTCTTCCTTTTCCTTTCCTTATGCAAAAGGAGTTTCTTTCCCTGTCCAACACTGCCCCAGGTCCATGACAAATACTGTCAGGCTATGGCTGACGTTCACTTTCAGTCAGCTTGTGGTGAGTGCTGCCATGCTTGGGTCTCTCCTTTCAGGGCATTGGGCTCCCCTCTAGCCTAGAGCAGGTCTAGAAATGCCTTCCAGGAACAAAGGCCTGGAATCTGGGACCCCAAGAGCCTGCTCAGTGCTCTACCCTACTGTAGCTGAGCTGGTCCCTAAGCTGCAAGACAAAGTTCCCTTTAATTTTCCCTCTGCTTTCCTCAAGCAGAAGGAGTCTCTCCCTGAGGCCACCACAGCTTGGAATGCACTGAGTCACAGCAGAAGCCAGCATGGCTCTGAGTCTCACCCAAGGCCTGTGGTAAGTACTGCCTGGCTACCACTGACGTTTACTCAAGGCCAAAGGGTTCTTTAGTCAGCAGGTGATTAATCCTGCCAGGACTGGGTCCTTTCCTTCAAGGCAGCAGTCTCCGTTCTGGACCTAAATGTATCTAGAAATGTTTTTCAGGAGCTAGAGCCTGGAATGGGGGCCTCAGGACTCTGCCTGGTGCCCTAGCCTGCTGTGGGTGAGTTGGTATCCAAGTTGCAAGAAAAGGTCCTCTTTACTCTCCCCATGCCTCTCCTCAAACAGAAGGAAGGAGCCTCTCCTGGAGCTGCGAGCTGTGCTGCCTTGGGCTGGGAAGGGGTGATGCAAACACTCTCTTGGCTGCTTTGTCTCACTAGGTGTCTCACTAGATTGCATGCCCCACAAGTCCACTGGCTTCAAGCCACATGGCATCAGTACTTGCTTAGGAATTGCAGTCCTTGTGGCTTAGACTACCTTTCAAGTTTATTTAGGACCCCAGAGTACTTTAGCCTGAAGTGGTGGGGCTTGCTGGAACTCAGGTTCTGACCACAGGGATGTGCAATTCTCCTCTGGCTAGGGTTGGTCTAAATGCTCCCTCTGTGGGTTCTGGTTGAATTCTGCCCTGTGTTGCTTTCTGCTGTGGCAGGACAGCACTGAGTTCCAACGTGAAGTCCCACAATCACTGCACTCTTTCTCCTCCAAGCACACACATTTTGTCTCTGCTGCTGCCAGGCTATGGGGAAGGGGTGGTGTCAGTGATTCAAGACTGTCTTTATTACCTTCCTCAGTGTCCCTTTCCTTGATATGATGTTAAAACCAGGCACTGTGAAGGAATGTGTATTTTTGAATCCATTCTCATGTTGAATCAACCCACAGAAAGATACACAAATCTAACATCATTTCTGTTCAGACAAACAACAAAATTCAGTTAGTTGTTGTGTATTTGTGATGTTAAACATCACAAATTAGTATGTCAAACACGTGATGACATCCAACGAGACACTTGGATATAATGTTTGTTAATTTGTTTTCAGTCTTGAAAGCTTTCTGGGTAGAAGAGAGATAAATGAGTTTCATTTTATGAGGCCCAGAGGTATAGAATAAGGACCAATTACTTGAAGTCTCAGAAGAACCAATTTAAGACAGTTGAAGCCCCTCTCTCTTTCATTCCAAAATGGCAAGAGATGTATGTTGAAAGCAAGAATAAAGGGCTTTGGTTGGGCTCAAGAGGCGTCATCTGTTTAAAATACGGCAATGGGGTGTATTGTCCTCAAATTCCTCACCCCAGGTCAAAGTGTTAGGGAGAGAGGCCTGGTCTACTAATGGGTACATGGTATTCCCCTATCTAACATCAGGGCCTTGGTTAACAACTCATTGCTTATAAAAGGGGCAGAAGCTTCTTCTTAACTCCACTTCCAAACTTCCTAAGAGAGCAGTGTGGGGAAATGATGATTCCTTGATTTAATTTATACTGCCTATTTCCCTTCCACCTACACAGGAAAGGCAGGAGAGTCAACTTCCAGTAGAAGTGGCACTTTCTTCTTACATAGTAGGATGAAGTAATTATCTTTGTCATGTTATAAGACTCTAATTGACATCAGAGTTGACTATATGCCTTGGACATCTCTTATGTATCACTGCAAATCTCAACCTTGCCTGTCTTTTTTCTCCTTCTGTTGAGGCAAGCAGTTTGCAGTTTCAACCTGACAGTAGCTCATCTCAGATGCCCTCCGAATGCTGCTCACCTGCTCTGGGGCTTCTGAGCTGATATCTTTGTGTATATTCCTCAGAAACACAGTTGGTGCCCATATATGCTTGACAGATTAGATTATGACTTTCAATCTTCACTCCCTCCCTGTAATAGAATTATACATTGAAACTTATTGTCAAGTGTTTTTATCTTTAGTACCTCCCAGTAGAAGAGATAGAGATTTTATCTCTGCCTCCTCGACTTTGGGTTTGGCTATATGACTTACTTTGGCTTATGGAATGTGAGTGCATGGGATGCAAGCAGAAGCTGTAAATGTCTGTGTTGTTTGACTTGGTCTCATGTTTCTGCCATTCACCGTGAGAAAGCATGGACCAGGAAGTTTCTGGTCCAAGGAGAAGATACACATGGAGTAGAATTGAACCCAACCCACTCACAGACTGGAGTGGAGCATGGTCAGCTGACCTACAGACCCAGGAGTGAAAAACTGACATTTGTTTTGTAAGCTTTTAAAATTTGGGGTTGTTTGTTATATAGTATTGTTGCAGTAATAGTTGGTGATACCGTTTGGATCTGTGTCCCTGCCCAAATCTCATGTCAAATTGTAATCCCCAGTGTTGGAGGAGGGGCCTGGTGGGAGGTGATTGGATCGTGGGGCCGATTTCCCCTTTGCTGTTCTTGTGATAGTGAGTTCTCACAAGCTCTGCCTGTGTAAAAATGTGTAGCCCCTCCCCTTCATTCTCTTCCTTCTACTCTGGCCATCTAAGATGTACCTGCTTCATCTTCACCTTTTGCCGTTATTGAAAGTTCCTGAGGCCTCCCCAGCCATGTTACCTGTATATCTTGCAGAATCATGAGTCAATGAAACCTCTTTTCTTTATAAATTACCCAGTTTCAGGTATTTACCCTTGACTTGGCTTTCCATTCTCCCAGGTTTTGTGTCACCTTGCTATGACTACTGCCTCCTGGATTCACTCCCCAGTAAAGTATTCATATAGACATCTTTGTTTCCCACTTTGCTTTTTGAGGAACCCAAGCTAAGACACTCTATGTTTACTTCTAATTTTCATTAATTACAGGTTTATATACATTGTTCAGATATTGGAGGCTCCAAAGTGTTCACCACCCCAACCTCCCACACTTTTGCCAGCAATTAGACAGTCACATTTTTTAGGTCTTCTTTGAACAAGCCTAGGGGGCTTCAGGGGATGTATCGGAGGGCTAATGAGAAGATGTTGACCTGATTTGAGACTAAATTTTATTTTATCTTCCGGTCTATCTCAATCCAAAGCCTCCTCTGTCAGTTATCAACAGAGCCCTTGCTATCGCCTACCCCAAGCCTCTTTCTTCTTAGACAGCTAGCAATCCCAGCAATAAGAATGTACTCTGTAACTCTTGGAGAATTTTCCAAAGATGGAATGGACTAACCAGGGAAGCAAGGAGTTCCTCATCACTGAAGAGGTGTTAAGGAAGCTGAGTGATCATTTGTGAACTATGTAGGAATTAAGTAAGTAAATAAAAATCATAGCTATCATTTATTTAGTGCTAAGCACATTGTTAAATATCTTAAATATACTAGCTCAAGTCTTCACAATAACCCTTCACACTACTTTCTTCATTTTTTTATCTGAGGGAATTGAGACTCTGGGAGGTTAAGTAACTTGTTTAAGGTCTGTGACCAGGAAATGACAAGGCCAACCCAGTTTGTCCTGCTTCCAAGCATATTCTCTTCTTGCAAGTACAGATGACATTTTAATTACGGGCTAGGGGCTTAAATCAACTTGATCTTAAGATCTCTTCTATTTCAGACTCTACAAGTCTACTAACTTCTGCATCAAAGCACAGTAGCAAAAGGAGATGATATAATACTGTATGAGGTTTCCTTCCCACCTGTTTTCCTTCCTTTAAAATTGAAAAGATTGACACATCATAACTTTTTTAACAAACAAGTGAGTATAGTGGTTTTCACACTCAAATCACACCCAAGGTTGTTTTCTGATTCCAGACAGGTTTTTGCAGAATGTAGTCATTTATAAATTAGGTGAGGCTTCTGCTTGACTGTTCTGGCTGGAGTGGAGAAAATGAGCCATGAAGGTCTGTGGGAGTGTGGGGGTCATGCTGGGGGAGGTATAGGTGATGTTTACAAGGACAACTACCACAGTCAGAGATGTCTTACACCTGGGTGGCCTCTGGCTGTTTGGGAAGGATTATAAGTACTAAATATAATACAAAAGGAAAAAAGAGGGGCAACGGAGTTGGGTTTGGCCTAAAAGCTTATGATCTGACTCATAGACACCTGAAAACATTTGAGAGAAGGGGAGGAAGGTGTGTGCTTTGGGAGGATATGAGTGCACGCACGTAGGACAGTACATCTGTCACTTTAAGAGTGTACTTGAACATTTTCATGCCCTAAATAACGACGTGTTACTTGGGCTCTTCTAAGGACTAAAATGTGCTAAGTGCAAACACCGACTATGTGCTTTTTTTTTCTTGACCTCTGAACTTTTTATTGCCCTCCTGTTCCCTAAAGGGCACCCTGCTTCTGGGGCTTAGTGTCTCAGAACTTCGATTTCATCGGTCTCAGACATCACTTTGCCATCCACTATCGGGCAAGTGGGGGTCTTTTGGATGGTTTGCATGGAGCTGCTGCTGTCCAGGGCATCACCAAAATTGAAGTCCTCGCCATCTTCCAGCAGGCAGCAGTAGGTGGCAATCTCAGCCTCCAGCTTGACCTTGATGTTCAGCATGGCCTGGTACTCCTGGGCCTGGCCCTGTCCCTCTGCCCAGGTCTGTGCCAGCTCTGACTCCAGGTGCAGCAAGATCCCATTGAACTGTTCCATCTGCAGAGTGTAGCAGGCCTCCACCTGCTTCAGGCTGTTCTCCAAGCTGGCCTTCAGATTTTTCATCCAGTCCAGGTTGATACCCAAGGACTGGACTGTATGTGTCAGCTCCGTGAGCATCATCGCAGCAGCTCCAACCTCAGCGGACTGCGTGGTGACCACTGTGGTGCTCTCCACAATCTTCTGAGACCAGTACTTGTCTAGCTCCTCTGAGTTATCTGAGTCGCCTCATTGTATTGGGCCCGGATGTCCACCATGACCTTGGCGAGGGCCTGAGATTTGGGGTTATCTAGTGTCACAGTCAACAGAGCTGGCAATCTGGGCTTGTAGGCCTTTTCCTTCCTCTTCATGGTTCTTCAGGAAGAGCAGCTCCTCCTTGAGAGCCTTGATCTCTGTCTCCAGCTGCAGCTGAGTGACACTGATGTGATCAATGACCTTGTGGAGCCCATGGATGTCATTCTTCACAGACTGGCACATGGCCAGCTCTGTCTCATACTTGACTCTAACGTCAGCAGCAAGACACGCATTGTCGATCTGCAGAATGATGTGGGCATTGTCAACAGTATTTGTGAAGATCTGAGTCCTCAGGTCCTCGATGGTCTTGAAGTAGTGGTCCCAGTCTCTGACCTACGGTAGCTTCTCCTCCAGGTGCTCCCAGATTTTGCTCTCCAGCTTCCAGTTTTCTGTCTCCAGGTTCCTCACTCTGTCCAGATAGAGAAACGCCAGGTGGTCATTTAAGCTTGGCATGGTCTCTTCATTCTGGATGCCTCCCATTCCTGCCAGACTCCCGACCATCCCTGCAGCCACATCCTTGTGTGTCTGGAATTGGTGGGTTCTTGGTCTCGTTGACTTCAAAAATGAAGCCACAGACCCTCGTGGTGTTACAGTTCTTAAAGATGGTATGTCTGGAGTTTGTTCCTTCAGAGGTGTCTGGAACTTCTTCCTTCTGGTGGGTTTTTGGTCTCGCTGACGGGTGATGTTGCAGACCTTCACAGTAAGTGTTACAGCTCACAAAGGCACGGTGGACCCAAAGAGTGAGCAACAACAACATTTATTGCAAAGAGTGAAAGAACAAACCTTCCACAGCTTGGAAAGGAATGCAAGAGGGTTGCCACTGGCTAGTCAGGGCAGCCTGCTTTTATTCCCTTATCTGGCCCCACCCACATCCTGCTGATTGGTCCATTTTATAGAGAACTGATTGGTCCATTTTATAGAGAGCTGATTGGTCCATTTTTACAGTGAGCTGATTGGTCTGTTTTGACAGAGTGCTGATTGGTGCATTTACAATCCTCTAGCTAGACATAAAAGTTCTCCGAGTCCCCACTAGGTTAGCTAGATACAGAGTACTCATTGGTGTATTTACAAACTTTGAGCTAGACACAGAGTGCTGATTGGTGCATTTACAATCCTCTAGCTAGACATAAAAGTTCTCCAAGTCCCCACTAGGTTAGCTAGATACAGAGTACTCATTGGTGTATTTACAAACCTTGAGCTAGACACAGAGTGCTGATTGGTGTATTTGCAAACCCTGAGCTAGACACAGAGTGCTGATTGGTGTATTTACAATCCCTTAGCTAGACATAAAAGTTCTCCAAGTCCCCGCTAGACTCAGGAGCCCAGCTGGCTTCACCTAGTGGATCGCGCACCCGGCAGTGGGTGGAGCTGCCTGCCAGTCTTGCACCATGCACCCATACACCTCAGCCCCTGGGTGGTTGATGGGACCCAGCGTGGCAGAGCAGGGGGCGGAGCTCATCAGGGAGGCTCGGGTGGTGGGAGAGCCTACCTTGGGGTGGGGGGTTCAGGCATGGCAGGCTGCAGGCCCTGAGCCCTGCCCCGTGGGGAGGCAGCTGAGGCCTGGCGAGAACTCTAACACAGGGCTGTCCTGGGGGACCCGATGCACCCACTGCAGCTGCTGGCCTGGGTGCTAAGCCCCTTACTGCCCTGGATCAGCAGTTCTGGCTGTCTGCTCTGAGTGCTGGGCCCACGGAGCCATGCCCGCACCTGCTGGAACTCATGTTGGCCTGTGAGCACTGGGCGCAGCCCTGGTTCCCGCCTGCGCCTCTCCCTCCACACCTCCCCACAAGCAAAGGGAGCCTGGGCCAGCCTCGGCCTCTCCAACCTCGGCCCTCTCCAGTCTCGGCCAGCCCAGAGAGGGGCTCCCACAGTGCCGTGGCAGGCTTAAGGGCTCTTCAAGCACCACCAGAGTGGACGCCAAGGCAGAGGAGGCGCCAAGAGCGAGGGCTGCTAGCATGTTGTCACTTCCCACCTGGACCCCAAGCCACCCCGGAAGCTGGTGGAGTGGGACATAGAGATCCGGGAACCAGAGCCTCCAGTGCCTGCATAGACGCTGGCTGCACTTCTGACTGGTGGGTGTGGTAGCTAGGCGCCTGGACAGAACCAAGGGACCCGTAGTTGGTGGGGAAGCAAGTGGTGAGGTTCATACTGTCCGGGCCGGGGGTAGAGTGAGAGGACAGATCAGGCTTGGCTGAAGGCTTTGTTGTTGTTGTTGTTGTTGAGATGGAGTTTCGCTCTTGTCACCCAGGCTGGAGTGCAATGGCGCAATCTCGGTTCACTGCAACCTGTGCCTCCCTGGTTCAAGCGATTCTCTTGCCTTAGCCTCCCAAGTGGCTGGGACTACAGGCATGTGCCACCACGCCTGGCTAATTTTGTATTTTTATTAGAGACTGGGTTTCTCCATGTTGGTCAGGCTGGTCTCGAACTCCCGACCTCTGGTGATTCACCTGCCTTGGCCTCCGAAAGTGCTGGGATTACAGGCATGAGCCACTGCTCCCGGCCTGCTCTGTTTTTAATTAGCACATAAACCAATGACTATAGTCATATAGACTACAGGCACCAAAAACTATATGTAATCTGAAAATATGTAACTGAGACATTAGGATTTAAAAACATATAGAAAAGACACTTGTGATTAAGACTTCATATTATAGTATTACATCATAAACAAATTGTGATTAATTACCTTTAAGAAAATCTGCTCTATAGACTGAGAAGGGGGAAGTGTTGCTTCAGTACAAACCATCTTTTTGTTGCTTTGGGTTTATGTTAATGTTTTGTTTCCTTGAGTTCCTATATACTATATCATATTATATAGGATGGGAATAGTTGTGTAGTTTTTGCTTAATAAAACATTGTTTTGGGACATTTGTTATTCCTTACCTGGGAACAGAACTCCAACATAACAAAAATTAGAGAAGATATTCTGAGAATTAGGTAACAGGAAGTAGGAATGCAGAAACAAAAGAGGAAGGGGCAAAATATAAAGTTTTATTTGCTAGAAACAGTATTTTGCAAAAGGAAAGAGAATGGAGGGGGTCAAAAATTTGGAGAAACACTATAGATGATGTTGTCCTCAGTTGTCACTGTGTACATTAACATGTTAAAGGTTCTGAAAAGTCCCATAATAAAAAAGCTGATGTAACTTGGATAAACAAATGTTTTCCAACTCATTTTGATCATCTTACTTTTTAAACATTTTAATTTTTTGCATAATATGTATTAATAATTTATGGAACTATTGTTCTGTACCACATTTTGGGAAGTTGGTCCAGAACTCATATTGGTTCAACCCTTGTCCTCTAATGAAGGTACTTGTCTTCATCCAGTTTGAAGCTGATAATTAAAATAATAATAAAAATACCTTAATTGTATAGCACTGTTCAGTTAATGAAATGCTATCACATCTACTTTCTCTGTTGGTCTTTATGACAGCAGTCTGAGGTAGACAATATTGTTCTCATTTCACAGATAAGGGAACTGAGACACAGAGCGTTTAAGTGGTTGTTATGGCAACATGTAGAGAAGAGAAGGGAGTTGAACCTTAGTCTTCTGCATTTAAATGGCAGGCTTATATTTATTATGCTGTTGAAAGTGTTTTTATGTAAATGTATGTACTTAATGAAATGTATATAACTGGCTGGGAGGGGGAAGAGAGAGGGAGAGAGACTGAGAGAGAGACAGATATTGCGATGTGATGATCAGACTGCAGGTTACAGAACCTAATCATCTTCTATATCGCCAATGGAAATTGGAGAAAAAGTTTATTGGATTTCATAATGACTCTATGTTTATGATCATTTAAATTATTCAGTTAAAGTTTTTTTTTTTTTTTTTTAAGTAGAAATACTATTTATTTATTTAAGATGGAGTTGTCCAGGCTGGAGTGCAATGGCACGATCTTGGCTCACTGCAACCTCCGCCTCCCGGGTTCAGGCAATTCTCTTGCCTCAGCCTCCCAAGTAGCTGGGATTACAGGTGCCTACTACCATGCTCGGCTAATTTTTGTATTTTTTAGTAGAGACGAGGTTTCACCATGTTGGCCAGGCTAGTCTCGAACTCTTGACCTCAGGTGATCTGGTTGCCGCGGCCTCCCAAAATGTTGGGATTACAGGCATAAGCCACCGCGCCCAGTCAGAAATAATACTTTAATCATTGGGAAGAAAGAACACAAAAAGCTCAACTACTGACATGTGAAGTATCTTATCTCTCTATAGATAAAACAAGATAAAACCATAGACAAAACAAGGGCAATACAGTTTGTTAAATCCCAGAAGGATTTCTAAATAGTCATAGGGAAAAGTTTTAAACAAGAATTCTTAAAGGTTCTGGCATGTGAAATTAAAAATTCCACAATAATGTTCTCAAGAACAAAAGGTTTAATCTCGTGTGTGTGTGTGTGTGTTGTGTGTTTGTATAGCCACATGAAGCATGATATCGTTAGACTACAAGACTTTGATGAGTCAAGAAACGTAATTATTTGGTCAAGCTATTGAATTCAAGCAGATATTTTCATAGTGTGAGTCTTAAAGAAAAACAATCATAAAAAGGAAAAAGCTTATGAATAATGAAGACGAGAAATTCAGGTCACACTATGCCCAGAAGCTATACTTTTTTTCTACCTCAAGTAAGGAGCTCTCTAAACATATATTCTTCATAGATACAGAAAACATTTCTTTCTTTCCTTTTTTTTCTTTCTTTTGAGACAGAGTCTCTCTCTGTTGCCCAGGCTGGAGTGCAGTGGCACAATCCCGACTCACTGCAACCTCCACCTCCCAGGTTCAAGCAATTGTTGTGCCTCAGCCTCTCCAGTAGCTGGGATCACAGGCATGCACCATCATGCCCAGCTAATTTTTGTATTTTTAGTGAAGACAGGATTTCACCATGTTTGCCAGGCTGGTGTTAAACTTCTGGCCTCCTGTGATCCACCTGCCTCGCTCTCCCTAAGTGCTGGGATTACAGGTGCGAGCCACTGTGCCCAGCCACAAAACATTTATTGTAATGGTCTTTTATAGGAGACATTTGCAGATAATGTTCCAGAACATATTTCTCCGTAGGTGCTTTGCATTTCCTGATATTTCAGAATTTGCATGGATCTATGTAGTAATGATTTAGCAGCACAATGAGCTACACCAATAGATGTATACAGTTAATGAAGCATGTGGTTGAAATAGAAAGTGTAATTTAAAATGGAACTACTAGCACCAGAGAAATGTGAATGCTTTGTTGTTGGTCTGTTGCTGTTAGGCCTGATTCAAGAATCAACATATCACCAGGTGTGGTGACTCGAGGCTGTAATCCCAGCACTTTGGGAGGCCAAGGCTGGTGGATCCCTTGAGTCCAGGAGTTTGAGATTAGCATGGGCAACATGGTGAAACCCTGTCTCCACAAAAAATACAAAAATTGTGTGGTGCATGCCTGTAGTTCCAGCTACTTGGGAGGCTGAGGCAGGAGTATCATCTGAGCCCGGGAGGTGGAGATTGGAGTGAGCTAGTGAGCTGAGATTGCACCCTTGCACTCTAGCCTGGGCAACAGTGTGAGACTCTGTCTCAAAAACAAAACAAACAAACAAAAAACACCCCAAGAAACAAAAACGTGTCATTGACGAGAATGTCATCAGAAGATCATGAGAGAAAACTATAGTTGGGACTAGAATCCTAAGAATTTCATTAATACTTTGTTCTTAACGATTTCATTCAGATGAGTATAAAGTACAGCTCTACTTTAGTAACAAATTGCTCACATAGAGATTGACCAAATAGTCCCATAGACAGGTTTTTTTTTTTTGTTTTTTTTTTTTTGGTAAACATAGCAATTAACCCTTCTGGTCTTAAAGCTTGAAACTTACGTTTGTTTTATGTGAGTTCCTAACTTAGAAAACAACCCTCAGGCCTCCCAAAAAGTATCAAATCACTGAAACTCACCAGATCATCCATCCAGACAATGAGAAGCCAGGCCCCTCACTTGTCATAATTGCTCCCTTACCTCTCAGTAGTTCCTGTTTTCCCACACAAAGTTACATTTCTTCCCTGCTATGTAAACCCCTAATTTCAGTTGGTCAAGGAAATGGATTTGAGACTGCTCTTCCACCTTCTCAGCTGCAGCACCTGATTAAAGCCTTCTTCCCCAGCAGTAATTGGCATCTCAGCAAGTGGCTTTCTGTGCAGCAAGCAGGACATAAACCATATCCTTGGGGTTTTGGTAACAGCATCACAAGAAGTTTGGTAGGTTGTCCATGGCTGGTACAGGAGCTGAATCACATGATCAACGCCCAGGCTTTTTCTGTCTTCGGATGCCACTATTTTAGGATTTGGCTATTGTCCTCAAACTTGCAAGGTATCTGCTTCATTTCAGGAATCATATCTATGTATCATTCGGGAAGAAACGTAAAGGGTCAAAAGCCTTCATGAGCTTGTCTTGTTTTCTTCTCAAAAGTGTTATTATGTTTTGGCAAAATACACCATCCACATAAAAAGAGTTCAAATAATAAATGTATAATATGTGTGCACACGTATATATGTGGTTCAATGTATGATAATATAATGAAAACCTGTATATGCCTGTCCTAGAATAAGAAATAGAAAATAACTATTTTCTATTGCATGGAAGATTGTCTACATGGGAAGTTCCTTGCATCCCTTCTCTATTCTATCTTCCTTTCTCCTTATCAGAGATAAACATTGATTTGTGTTTTTATCATTTTCTTTTCTTTAATTTTAACATATATGTATGCATTTTTAAGAAGTATGTTTTTCAGTTTTGCATATTTTGACCTTTATGTAGAATCATATTCTATGTTTTCTTCTGCAACTTGCTTTTTTGCTCAATATTAGATTTGAGATAGTTATCTATACTGATGCTATTCATTTCCATTGTTACAGTTTTTCCATTGTTTCAATATATCCTTCCGGTCTCCAATTTTAGTTATTTTCTTTTCTTTCTATTTTAAGGAATCAGGCTATTACATGTCTCCTTGTGAATGAGTGGAATATTTTCTTTAAAAAATATATATCTAGGAGTGGAATTGCTGTATTTTAGGTTGTGTTAAATTTCAACTTTTCTAGATAATGGCAAATTGTTTTCCAGTTATTGTGTCAATCCTCTTTACCATTAGCAATGTTTAGGATTACCTGAAACTGTAAAACTCCTAGAAGAACACATAAAAAAACAGCTTGTTGACATTGGTCTTGGTTTTGATTTCTTGGATATGACTGCAAAAGCATAGGCAACAAATGCAAAAAATAGACAAGTGGGACCACATCAAGTTACAAATCTTCACAGCAAAGGAAACAACAGAATGAAAAGGTAACAAAAAGAATGAGAGAAAATATTTTTAAACCATATATATCTGCCAAGAAGTTAATTTCCAAGATATATATGAAACTCTTTTTTTTTTTTTTTTTTTTTTTTTTTGAGACAGAGTGTCGCTCTTTTGCCCCGGCTGGAGTGCAGTGGCGTGATCTCGGCTCACTGCAACCTCCACCTCCTGGGTTCATGCCATTCTCCTGCCTCAGCCTCCCTAGTAGCTGGGACTACAGGCGCCCGCCACCGCACCCAGCTAATTTTTTGTATTTTTAGTAGAGACAGGGTTTTGACATGTTAGCCAGGATGGTCTCCATCTCCTGACCTCGTGACCACCTGCCTCAGCCTCCCAAAGTGCTGGGATTACAGGCGTGAGCCACCACACCCAGCCAGAAACTCTTACAATTCAATAACAACAAAAAGGCAAAAGATTTGAGCAGACATTTCTTTAAAGAAGACATGCAAATTGCCAACAAGTATATGAAAAGATGCTCAACATCATTAATTATGAGGGAAATACAAATCAAAATTACAATGAGATATCACTTCACACCTGTAAGAATGGTTATTATTTTTAAAAAGTGTTGATGGGAATATGAAATGGTGCAGACACCATAGAAAACAGTATGGAGAACACTTCAAACATTAAAAATAGAACCAGATGATCCAGCAATCCTACTTCTGGGTTTACAACCAAAATAATTGAAATCAAGATCTTGAGGTGATCATAGCACTCCCACTTTCATTGCAGTTTTTTTTTTTTCCACCATAACCAAGATACAGAAACAACACAAATATCCATGAACAGATGAACGGATAAAGGAAATGTGGTGTATACATACAATAGAATACAATTCAGCCTTAAAAAAAGAAGGAAATCCTGTCATTTGTGACATGGTTGAACCTGGAGGACAGTATGCTAAGTGAAATAAACCAGTCACAGAAGGACAAATCCTGCATGATTCTAGCTGTATAAGGTATTTGTAATAGTCAAACTCATAGAAGCAGAGAATACAATAGTGGTTTAGGGAGTAGGGCATGGGAGAAGTGGGGAGGTGTTGTCAAAGAGTATAAAGTTTTAGTTATGCTAGAGAAGTAAAATCTAGAGATCTGCACAATATTGTGAGTAAACAGTACAGTCTTGTGCACTTAAAAATTGGTTAAGAGTGGCCAGGTGTGGTGACTCACGCCTATAATCCCAGCACTTTGGGAGGCTGAGGCGGGCAGATCATGAGGTCAGGAGATGGAGACCATCCTGGCTAACACAGTGAAACCCCATCTCTACTAAAAATACAAAAATTAGCTGGGCATGGTGACGGGTTCCTGTAGTCCCAGTGAGAGGTGACAACGTGCTAGCAGCCCTCACTCTCGGTGCCTCCTTGGCCTCGGTGTCCACTCTGGTGGTGCTTGAGGAGCCCTTCAGCCTACCACGGCAACTGTGGCAGCCCCTCTCTGGCCTGGCCGAGGCCAGAGCCGCCTCCCTCTGCTTCTGGGGAGGTGTGGAGGGAGAGGTGCTGGCAGGAACCGGGGCTGCGTGCAGCGCTCACAGGCCAGTGCGAGTTCTGGCGGGTGCGGGCTTGGCGGGTCCCACACTCAGAGTGGCCAGCCGGCACCGCGGGCCCAGGGCATTGAGGGGCTTAGCACCCAGGCCAGCAGCTGTGGTGGGTGCGCCAGGTCCCCCAGCAGTGCCGGCCTTCCGGCGCTGGGCTCGAATTCTTGCCGGGCTTCAGCTGCCTCCCCACGGGGCAGGGCTTGGGACCTGCAGCCCGCCATGCCTGAGCCCCCACCCCCGCGGTGGGTTCTTGCACAGCCCCAGCCTCCCTGGGTGCCACCCCCCTGCTCCGTGGCACCTGGTCCCATCAACCACCCAAGGGCTGAGGAGTGCAGGCGTGGCTCGGGACTGGCGGGCAACTCTGCCTGCAGCCCTGGTGCAGGATCCACTAGGTGAAGCCAGCTGGGCTCCTGAGTCTAGTGGGGACTTGGAGAACCTTTATGTCTAGCTAAGGGATTGTAAATACACCAATGAACACTCTGTATCTAGCTCAGGGTTTGTAAATGCACCAATCAGCACTGTGTGTCTAGCTCAGGGTTTGTGAATACACCAATCAGTACTCTGTGTCTAACTCAAGGTTTGTAAATACACCAATCGGTACACTGTATCTAGCTAACCTAGTGGGGACTTGGAGAACTTTTCTGTCTAGCAGTCTGTGTCTAGCTAAAGGATTGTAAACGCACCAATCAGCACTCTGTGTCTAACTCAGGGATTGTAAACGCACCAATCAGCTCTCTGTAAAATGGACGAATCAGCAGGATGTGGGTGGGATCAGATAGGGGAATAAAAGCAGGCTGCTGAGCCAACCACTGGCAACTGGCTCGGGTCCCCTTCCACACTGTGGAAGCTTTATTTTTTCGCTCTTTACAATAAATCTTGCTGCTTCGCTCTTTACAAAAAATCTTACTGCTCCTCACTGTTTGGGTCAACGCTGCCTTTAAGAGCTGTAATACTCACTGCGAAGTCTGCATCCTCACTCCTGAGCCAGCGAGACTGCGAACCCACCAGAAGGAAAAAATGGCGGACACACCATCTTTAAGAACTGTAACACTCCCCGCAAGGGTCCATGGCTTCATTCTTGAAGTCAGTGAGAACAAAAACCCACCAATTTCAGACACACCAGCTGCTTGGGAGGCTGAGGGAGGAGAATGCTGTGAACCTGGGAGGCAGAGCTTGCACAGTGAGCCAAGATTGCACCACTGCACTCCAGCCTGGGCGACAGAGAGACTCCGTCTCAAAAATAAAAAGAAAAAAATTGGTTAAGCGGATAGATCTCGTGTGTTTGTTCTGCCAAAACCAAAACAAAACAAAATCAATAAAAACAAAACAAAGGGACACAAGAAAACTTTGGGCAGTGTTGGATGTGTCTATTATCTTAATTGTGATGATATCACAGGTGTTTGCATTTCAAGCTCATCAACTTGCCTGCATTAAATGTGTCTAGTTCTTTGTATATCAATTATACCACAATATAGTTGTTAAAGATTTCCCCACATCATTGCCAGCAGGACTCATTTAATTTTTATTAGTCTGATGGGTATAAAAGAGTATCTCTCCCAGTGCTTTGGAAGGCCGAGGCAGGCAGATCACCTGAGGTCAGGAGTTTGAGACCAGACTGGCCAACCTGGCAAAACCCCATCTCTACTAAAAGTGCAAAAATTAGCTGGGCGTGGTGGTGGGCACCTGTAATCACAGCTACTCAGGAGGCTGAAGCAGAATTGTTTGAACCTGAGAGGCGAAGTTTGCAGTGAGCCAAGACTGGGCCACTGCACTCCAGCCTGGGCCACAAGAGTAAGACTCTTGTCTCAAAAAAAAAAAAAAAAAAAGATGTTTTTTACTTCCTATTTTTCAGGTTACAAATGAACTTAAGTACATTTTATGTTTTTTGGCTTTATATGTTTTCTCTTATGTAAATTCCAGTATAAGCCTTCTATCCATTTTTTTCTGTGTTTTTTTTTTCTCTCTATTTCTCTTTTACTTTAAGGAGTTCTTCATATTTTCTGAATTCTGGTTCTTTGTTATTTATGTGTTACAAGCACATACTTCCATTTTGTGACTTATCTTTACATGACGTTTATGATGTCTTCTTGGCTGAGATAAAATTGATAATTTCTGCTCAAAGTCTTTTCCTTTTAAGTTTGTGTGTTTGGGTTCCATTTAAAAAATCTCTTACCTGAGATCATAAACGTTTTCTTTTAAAGGTTTTTAAGTTTGTCTTTCACATGTAAGTCCACAATCTATTTGACACTGATTATTTTGAAGACAGTATGAAGTTGGGATACACTTTTATTTTTTCCGTGATCTTCATTCCACCATTTTACCGATGTGTAATGTCACCCACATATGGATGTGGATCTATTTATGGACTCTCTATTTTGTTTCAGCTAATTCTATTTTGTTGACCTAAAATTGACTTCCCCTAATAACTATGGCTTTATAATACATCTTGCTTTCTGATGCTCCTCTTTAGGAGTACCTTGGGTATTTGTTTTATGTAAATTTTAGAGTTAACTTACCAAGTTCTATGAAAAATCTTGTTGGTATTAGGATTGGAATTTCATTAACTTTAAAGGTCAATTTGGGGAGAAAGTATTTATATACTTATATATATTTATACGCTAAGTTTTCACATCTAAATACATAGCATACCTCTGCATATATTTAGTGTTCTAAAACTATACCACTTTAAAAAGAATTAAAATAAGGTATATAGAAGTAAATTCGGAAAATATATGCAGTAACTTCAAGAAGAAAGTTAAAAAACTTTACTGAAGATACATTTCTTAATATTTTGTTTCTGTTGTATAGTAACACAATTGACTTTTATGTATTGATTTTATATCTAACATTCTTGCCAAACCCTCTTTTTAATTATGATAGTTTTTCCGCATACTCTTTTGGATTTTTTTTTTTTTTTTTTTGGTAGATGTGCTTTTCCACTGAAGTATGTTCACTTCGGGTCCTACTTGCTAAGTATTTTTTTTTAAATACTGAGTTTTATTTCACATGTATATTTTTGTCTCCCCACCATTTCCATGTCTGACCACTGCTGCTACTATGTCCTGTCATAACATTCCATACATACTTAAAACCAAGCAAAGGGTGGAGTTCCATCTTTAAAAACTAAATAGGCATTTTGGACAACACATTCTTGGCAATGGAACCTGGACAGCATTCATCAAACACGGTAGGGAAAGTTCTTACTCTGCATTATAAAAAGGACAGCCAAATATCATTGTTACAGGAATGAAATAAGACTGAAAATTTTAACAAATTGTTTAAACTATTTTCTTAAAGAGATTTCCCCCACTGCCAGAGATCTTGAATAGCCTCCTGCTCAGTCGTACGGAAGCAGTTCTTCACATAATTGATGAACTTGGCTTCCACTCTGGGAAGAGAACCACCTTTTTCTATACTTGCTTGCATTTTTGCTTTAATGTCTTCTACAGAACTAGGTCCTTTCAGTGTTTTAGGATTTTTTTCCTGTTTTTTGAAGGATTCTTGTCCTTTTGATCTTGGTGTTGATGATGGTTTTGAGTCTATTCCATTCCGATTTGACTTTTGTCCATCTTTGGCTGGAGTATCTCAAATAGATTTCTTTACTGGTTCTTTTCTTCAGCTTCCTCTTAAAAATCATCATCTTCATCATCATCATCTTCATCAGCAGCAAGTTTTACTTTTTTCTGTGGAACCTTGCTACCACCTCCAGGGGCAGACCACTTTCCTGATATACTTAAGAGTTTCACATCCTCCTCCTCTTCGTCTTCTGACTCTGCATCTTCCTCCACAGCTACTAAGTGCTGTCCACTAATATGCACTGGCCCTGAACCACACTTCAACCTTAAGACCACTGGTGGTGGGATTTCAAAGCCCCCAAGGGAAACCGCTGGCTGTACAGACATTTTCAAAGCTGCTAGTGTTACTTTAATTAGACTGCCTTCCGTAATTCATTGCCTCTGCTTCAACAATGTGCAATTCATCCTTTGCACCAGCCCCTAAAGATAACTGGTGCTCATTTTCATCATTATCCACCTTAAAGTGATCATCTTTGTTGGTCTTTAGTTCACAACTGAAAAGATAGTTCCAGGGCTTCAGGAGGCTCATGTCCATGTCCATTGAATCTTCCATCAGGTGGCAGCATGCACTTAGGTGGGAGAAAAGGCAGACGGAGACAAACGACCACTACTCAAGAGAAGAGCCGCTCAGGACGGAATCACATCAGTTTGCTAAGTAGTTTTTAAAAATAACAAATGAACACTGAGCTAAAACAAGTATTTTTTCATCTTTTCATTTTAAAAGCTAATCTTACGGCTTTTCTAATTTTGATCTATTAACATGGTTGTGATGGCCATGCAAACACTTTAATCAGACATCCTGATGCAGGGAACACAATTGCCTGATGACCCCAGCTGCTACCCTACTGGAAAGCACTTTGTTCACACCGAAGCCAAACTTCCTGTGGGCTGCTCCCAGCCATTGGCTAACCAGGGTGAAAGTACTAATGCAGGACTATTTCCACAAGACACAGGAGTCCCTCGTGGGCAACTTTGGCTTGTGAACGCCACATTGGCATGTTTAATGTGCTATTATTTATTGTCAGGTATATAGTTGTTTGTTCTTATGCACCGAATAGTACCACTGGACTTTTGTTGGAAGTCTCAATCTCCTAAAATAAATAATTTATATGTGTTTTCTCTTTTAAAAAACAGATTTATTGATGATCCAATCCTCCAGGATACCGAGGATAGAAAGAGAAGAACCATGTCTCTGAAACAATTGATCAGTAATGAATATATAGTTGCTGTGAAAGTTAAGCCAACATTGGGGGAAAAAGTGATTATACCCATTTTACAGGCCATAGAATAGTCACTGAGGCCAACATTGGGTTTGTCCTACATATGAAAACTGATTTCAAAATGCTTTTTGGGGTTTTCTCATGGCCGGAGACTCCAAAAGGATAGATGATACAAAGTGGATGGGCATTTCTTAAAATGAAATCTTGAGAATGTGTTGAAAATGATTACAGTGAGGAAGAAGTGGAAACAACTAACAGAGACAGCGAAGTGGTCGAGGAGCTTACTGGCGAACTCAGAGTTTAAAAGGACACATCTGAGCAATGGAAGATGAGAAAGCGGCCAAATGTCACTGAGTCATCAGTTCTTACATTTTTTCTCATGGTGTTTTCTCTTTTTCCACTATCTCTGTTTGAGAAAGAAAGCGACCCTAAGCTTCCTTGTCTCAGAAGAGATTTGTAGTGTGGTAAAATATCCAAGACTTTCTAGCTTTTGTTTCCAAGAATTTGAGCCTTTAGGAGTCCTTAAACAAAAAGGAAGACAGCTTTCTTGGATAGGGGCAGAGTGTCTAGGCAGCACGGGACTTTCCCAGGTTAGAAAGAGATTGTCCATAGGACGGTCGGAGGAAGAGTGGTCTGTAGGGCCCTTGAGTCGAGGTCACCTGTGCACTGAACTCTGGCTATGCTTGTTCAAAACCATATCCCGTGATTTTCTAGCGCAGAGTTTACTACTTGGCAAAAGCTTATAAATATTTTTTAAATGTGTGAGCATCTGAAACTTTGAATGCAGTGACTCGTGAGGAATTCTAAGGATAACACAAAGAACTTTTGAAGAGCTTCCTAATAGGAGAAAAAGGAAGGAGAGCCTACTATTTGGCCAGGTTGGTATATCAGATGACACTAAAAAGAGAAAGTCACTCAATTCTGATTTTATTTCCTTGTTTTTTTAGAACTGGGGCATGTGAAATAAACTAACCTCTCAACTGAGGCATGTGAAGTAAAAATGGCTAAGGGGATTCCTCAGGCTAAGGGTGCTGGTTCATCTTCATCTCTACCCTTCTCTGTGCCACATGTGCTCTGTTGCTAGTTGGCTTCTTGTTGGGTTTGGCCAGTGGGGAGTACTGGTGGGCAGTCCAGAGCTGGGTGAGAGAGAGGCTGAGGTGTTTCTTCCCAGCACCCTCCCTGACTTTGGTGTCTCATTCCTTCACACCAATGGACCCTCCTCCTGTTCCAGTTTCAGTTTGCAGACAGTTCTAGCAACTACACTTCCTTCTCTTACCCTTTGGGCTTAAGGGGCTGTGCTGGCTATTCTTTGCTCTTCTGAATCCACTCACCCCGATCCTCCACCTTGCTCTGTGCTCAGGTGGCTCCCCTGTATAGACTTCACTAAAAACTTCCCTTTCCTCTGGCATCCAAGTGGGCTCGGCCAATAAGAGGCATCAGCAGGATTTCAGAATGAGGAGGGTGAGATTGGGGCATTCATTCCCCTGTCTTCATATACCTCCCATACCCCTCCCCAACAGTGCTGGGTTGGCTGTGGGCTGTGGGCCTCTACCAAAGGCCACACAGCGCTGCTGTCAGAGCTGTCCTATACTACAATCTCTGTGGAGTCTAACAATAGTTTCTTCCACTTATTCATTCAGACCCAGGGATATGCACTTCCCCTGTCCTTACTAGCCCCCAAGATATTGAACCATCACTTCTTGTATATCGTAAACACTGCCCACTGCTTTGTAAGTGTTCCCTTCCCTCAATTACCTAGTTTAAGTGGGTCATCTAGTTCTTTCTGCCACCCTGACTCATTCAGAGTCTTAACCAGCTTTCCATTATCTCTGGTTGCTGCACTATCCCTGTCTATTTCCTTAACTCTGCCCTCATCCCTGTAAGTTGTCCTTCTATTAAAGTCTCTTCATGTTATCCCTCTGGGGTGAGGAGGGGATTCTATGTCCTACCCGGACCGTGACCAATACATTAAATGAGGACATGATTAGACATTTACTTGCTGCATTAAGGGAATTTACATTCTCAACCACAGACAGATTATAACTCATAGAACTGAAGTCACTTGCATTATTAGCACTCTCAAATCATTATTAATAATTTCTTAAAAGCTGTGGAGGCTAGGAAACATGATAGGAAACTAGAGATAAGCAGCTGTGGTACATGAAGTCCCTCCAAAGGAGAGAAAAGTGGCTTCCAGCAAATTCATATCCATGAAAACATAGGTTCCTAGTAAAATGCCAGAACAAATTCTCAAGCAGATATTTTATGGTTACTTAGAAAAAGAAGTAGTCGTCACCAAGCATAGTTATTAAGAGAGGAGTAAATAAACATTTTACATCTTTCATAAGATCTTCAGTCTAAAGAGATAGAGAATTGTCAGTCCATAATATACATTGATTTCAAGTAAAATGTGATGAAATACCTCATGATATTTTAGAGAAGAAATGGATACTGACTGAGACACATTTAGATGGATCAAGTGATAGTTTGAATACTTGCATCCAAAGAGAACTAACTGATTAGTTTCAACCTGGAAATAAATCTCCTGGGGTCTTCTCCATGGCTTTGTTTTCAGCCTTATTTAAACATTTTTACTGGACACTGATTTGAATGAGCACACAGCATGCACCTTTGTTACCCACAAATTTGACAAATTGTGGGGAAGCAGACAATATTCTGGGTTGTAAAATCATGATTTGAAATTACCTCAACCAGTTGGAATTTTAGACGTAAAATGAAAGATAAAATGCACTAGAGAGAGGCGTAAGGATTGGAAGGGAGGAAACAAAGTGTCATCATTCACAGGTAACATGATTGCATATGTAGAAAGTCTAAAAGAATCTACAGACAAATTATATTGATGTATGAATTTGGCAAGGTCTCTGGATACAAGACATACATACAAAAATCATTATATTTTTATATACCAGCAACAAACAAATAGAAAATAAAATGTCATTTGCAACAGCACAAAAACTATGTATTTTTTTTCTTTTTTTGTAGAGTCGGAGTCTCTTTCTGTCACCCAGCCTGGAGTGCAGTGGCTGATCTTGGCTCACTGCTAGCTCCGCCTTCCGGGCTTACGCCATTCTCCTGCCTCAGCCTCCCGAGTAGCTAGCTGGAACTACGGGCGCCCGCCACCATGCCTGGCTAATTTTTTGTATTTTCAGTGGAGATGGTGTTTCACTGTGTTAGCCAGGATGGTCTCGACCTCCTGACCTTGTGATCTGCCCGCCTCAGCCTCCCAAAGTGCTGGGATTACAGGCGTGAGCCACTGTGCCCAGCCACACAAAAACTATTAACTATCTAGATATATATGTAACAAAAGACACATGCAAGACTCTTACCCTAAACATTACAAAACATTGGGAGAAATTAAAGAATGTCTAAACAAGCAGAGGAAGAGACCGGACTAATGGGTTGGAAGACTCAGTATTATAAAAAAGTGAGTTCTGGCCAGGTGCGGTGGTTCAAGCCTATAATCCCAGCACTTTGGGAGGCCGAGGTGGGTGGATCACCTGAGGTCAGGAGTTCAAGACCAGCCTAGCCAACATGGCGAAACCCCATCTCTACTAAAAAATACACAAATCAGCCAGGCGTGATGGCAGGTGCCTGTAATCCCAGCTACTCGGGAGGCTGAGGCAGGGAGAATTGCTTGAACCCAGGAGGTGGAAGTTGCAGCAAGCTGAGATCATGCCACTGCACTCCAGCCTGGGCGACACAGCAAGACTCAGTCTCGGGGGGCGGGGGGGTGGGAAGAAGTGAGTTCTACGGAAATAAATGTATAGATTCAACAGAATTCTAGTCAAAATACCACAGATTATTTTGCAGAGATTGTCCAGATAGTTCAAAAATACGTGTGGAAATACAAAGACCCTAGAATGGTAAAAGCATTTTAGAAGCAGAACAAAATTAAAGGATATATGTCATCAGATTATCAAGGCTGATTAAAACATGTAGTATTGGCAAAGGAGAGGCAAAATGACCAAAAGAAACAGAATAGAAAGTCTAGAAACAGAATCCACATATGCATGTTGCCTGACTCATGATTTTTAAAAAGTCCTTCAATGGATCCTTTAACAGAAAGGATGGTCTTGTCGATAAAAGGTGTTGGGTCAGCTGGATATCCAAACGAAAAAAGTGTATTTTGATTTCTGCCTCATACCATGCCCCCAAATTTTATTCCAGATGAGTTGTCAATCTAAATTTTAAAAGTAAAACAATACAGTTTTTAAAAGGAAATGTAGTAGAAGGATTCCATGATTCTGGAGTAGGCAAGGATAGCTTAAACAGGACATAAAATGTGCTAATTATAAAGAAAAAAATTGGTTAATTAGGCTATATTAAAATTAGGAAATTTTGTTTTATCAAATATACCATTAAGAGAATGAAGAGGCAGTATAATTACATAATGGAGCATTTTCTAACAACAAAAATGAACCAGCAATAGTCATATAAGACATTGTGGATGAAACTTACAAATGTAATACTGGGCAAGAGAGTACACACAGTATGATTCCATGTATATAAAACACAAAAACACGAAAATTAATCTGTGCTGCTAGAAGGCAGGGGAGTGGTTACTGCTGGGCAGACAGTAGATGCCAGAAGGCGTGAAGGGGCTTCTGAGGTGTTGGTATTTTTTTTTGTTAGTTACACATGTGCATTCAGTGGGTGTGTGAAAATTTATTGAATTAATTCACTTATGGCACTTTTCTGTAGGTATGTAATTCATGAGTAAAAAATTTAAAAGTTAACAAAAATAAATACAAAGTTTTGAATTGAAGTGCAAAAGTGCAAAAATTAAAGTTCACAAGCAGCAGCCTGGTGTGTCTGGAGTTGGTTCCTTCTGGTGGGTTCGTGGTCTTGCGAATGAAGACACCAAGAATGAAGAATGAAGCCCGGACCTTCGCAGTGAGTGTTATAGCTCTTAAAGGTGGCAGGGACACAAAGAGTGCACAGCAGCAAGATTTATTGTGAAAAGCGAAAAATGAAGGATCCACAGCGTGGAAGGGGACCTGAGTGGGTTGCCGCTGTGGCTGAAGCGGCCAGCTTTTATTGCCTTATTTGTCCCCACCCATGTCCTCCTGAATGGTCCATTTTACAGAGTGCTGATTGGTCCATTTTACAGAGTGCTGATTGGTTCATTTTACAGAGCACTCATTGGTGCATTTTACAAACCTTTTGTAAGAAAAGTTCTCCAAGTCCCCACTCGACCCAGGAAGTCCAGCTGGCTTCACCTCTCACTGAGGAGTCAGGTTAACTAATGTTAGATGCGACAACGAACAGACTCTGAAATTTCAGTATTTTAAAGAGCAAACATTTCTTTCTCGTTGATGCAAAGTCTGATGGGAAGCCTACCTTCATGTGGAATGTGTCCTCCAAGGTCTCTGCAGCAGGGGAAGAGAGGAATGGAAGAGACATAATGACTTTTAACTGCCTTGGCCCAGGAGTGACATGGTATTTCTCCTCCTGAAACTATAAACATGGCCCCTACCAAACTGTGAGGAGGCTGGGAAGTGCAGGAAAGCAAATGGGATATTTGGTGAACACTGACTGTGCCACACTTAGCTTGATGGCAGTTGGCTTGAAAAATACTGCAGTGTTTTTAGTTAACTACAAATGTAGCTTGTGCCACCTGTGTATGTGTAATGTGGTTGCTAAGCATAAGGCAACTTTGGAAAGCACTGAAAAAAAATAAATATGGTGCTCAGGAAAAAAAACAACAACAACAAAAGAAGGAAGTAGTTTTCCAGTTTTATTCCATCAGGGTTAGGTCACATTTGAAAAATTGTGTTCGTTTCTGGATATCATCTTTTAAAAGTGACATTGACAGGCTAGTGCATGTCCAGAGAATGGTAACTACAAAGATATATTAGCCATGGCAGGCTAGGATATATTGCAGTGATAAATAAACCCTCAAGCCTTTTTGTTGTTGTTGTTGTTGCCGTTGTTTTTGAGACAAGGTCTTGCTCTTTCACCCAGGCTGGAGTGCAGTGGTGTGATCATGGCTCACTGCAGCCTCGACCTCCTGGGCTCAACCTATCCTCCCACCTCAGTCTCCCAAGTAACTGGGACTACAAGAGAGCCACCACGCCCAACTAATTTTTAAATTTTCTGTAGAGATGGGGGTCTTGCTATGTTGCCCAGGCTGGTCTCAAACGCCTGGACTCAAGCAGTCCCCCCACCTTAGCCTCTCAAAGTGCTGGGATTACAGGTGTGGGCCACTGCACCTGGCCCAACCCTCAAGTCTTAATGGTTTAATACAACACTCATGCCACAGTCTGACAGGTGCATGAGAGGTAGCCTTCTATGTGCTGACGCAGGGATTCAGGCTTCTTCCATCTCACAGATTCCATGCCTCTTATGTGTCCTGAGAATTTTCCACTGGATCCTCTGCACTAAGCAAGCCAATGAGTGAAAGAGATCAAGGAAGATCTCATAAAACACATGGCCTAGCATAGAAGTAGCACACATATGTTCAACCTTGTTTTATTGGCCAAAACCCAGTCACATGCCCCAA
Organism: Macaca nemestrina; assembly: GCF_043159975.1. NCBI lineage: Eukaryota > Metazoa > Chordata > Mammalia > Primates > Cercopithecidae > Macaca > Macaca nemestrina. The sequence continues at coordinate 101,838,774 of NC_092135.1, forward strand.
CCTAATGGCTATGGTATTCTTGTATGCCCAAGAAGAGGAAATGGGATTGGGGAGCATCTAGCTAGCTCTGCCACAGATGATGACAGATCCAGTCATGTGGGACACAGTTGAAGGAACTAGATAAAGTCAAACTGGAAAAAAATGATACCTGTTCTCAAATATATGAAAGGAGGCACACAATAGCTCCCTCAAATATTTAAAGTGCTGTTGTGTGGAAGAAGGAATATACTTACTCTGGATAGCTTCTGAAGGCAGAAGTAGGAAGAAAGAGTTAGACAAATGGGACAAATTTTTATCTGTTTAGTATAAGAAAGAACTTGCTATCAATAGAGCTGTTCATCTCAGAGCAGATTGCTCTGAGTACTAATAAACACTGTTTTATTAAGTGCTTACTATGTGCTAAAATCTTAAATCATTTAGTTGTAATAACTACTCTTGAAATACTACTACTAATATCCATACTTTGAAGATGAAGAAACTGGTCTTAGAGAGATTGTGTAACTTGCCCAATGACACACATATAGTAAGAGGCAGGACCAGGATTTGAATCCTGGTCTTTTTGAACCCAAAGTGTGTGCACTTAAACCCTAGGCTATACTGCTCTTAAGGAATTTTGTGATTAGGTGGTGTGGATAATAACAGTTCAGCAGGGATATTTCAAAGAGGGTTTCTTCATTGTGTTTGAGTTGGACTGAAATGGAAGCTGTCTCATGATAGGTATGTATAAAGAAACTTCTGGGTGCTCACTTCAGCAGCACATACATTAACATTGGAATGACACAGAGAAGATTAGCATGGTCCCTATGCAAGGATGACATGCAAATTCCTGAAGTGTTCCATATTTTTACCCCCTGAATTTTGTAAAAATAAAAATGAAATAAATAAAATAATTTAAAAAGAAACTTCTGGGGACCTTGAAAGGCTCTGTTAAGTAACTAGTGCTTTGGTGTTGGGTGCTGAGGGAAGCACAGGACTCACACAGGGAAGCAAAGTTAAGCAAAATTCATTGCTGTTCCAACTAAAACTTTGCCATGAGTGTGTGGTTACCATAAGTGATTAATAAACAGTAGGAGGTTTGGGGGTGAAAATGACTCATGGGGCTACGTCCTATGCATGAGGGTTTGGCTACCATCAAAGCAAATCTTGATACAGCCACTGCCAGGAATATTGCTGGGCTTCAGTTGGATGCTCAACATCTCCCCCTATAGGAGTTGGAGATGCAAATCGTCTTCTTCTGTTGGCTGTAGTAATTTGTTTAGTTCACACGCATAGAAGCAGGCGCTGGCAGCCTTAGTGATTTTGTCAGGTAGCCATGGAGACGCTATGTTGCTTCAGAAATTCATAGTCTACAAAGGGCGAGTGGATTCTGAAAGCATTGGAAGTGCATCATAATTCCTTGTCTCTGGCTTGCATTTATAAAAGCAGATAAGCAAAACAAATATAACTGGACCCAAGTATCCAAACCGATGAAGAGACTCAATGGACAGAACACAGTATTACTAGTCCTGCATCCTACAACAAGCAAGTTCTTATCTGGACTCACGTGGCTATTTAGGAATTGCTGCATGCCAAGAATACAACACTGCAAGAAAATGCTCTCTAGTTTGTAAAAATTTATACCCTGTCTAAAGTGGTTCAGAAGTCACTGCCTATGCCATTAAAATGTGAAACAAAACAGAGTTCACCCCAAAGGCGAAGAAAGAGTAAATATATTTGGAGCACAGAATTGAACAGATTGCCAATTTGGGCAAGAAAATTGCTACAAGATTTCCAGTAGACAAAGCTGTAAGAGAAACACAGTTATATATTTTTCATTTTCTGACAACAGGAACCAAATAAATCCATCAGCAGATAGATTTTTTTTCTCCCTGCAAATAAATGAAATCACCAATGAATGGTGTGGGTTCTTGTATAAAATTCAGAGATTTATGGAGTGAACAGAATCTTAACTTCAGTATAAAAGATACTGAAATGAGCCCTCAGATGGCTCTTGAATCAGACATCCATAAAGACAGAGAGAGCATAACTTTAAGTAACAATGAAGTTATTTTTGTAACAGGCTCTGTTGACATTGTGCAGAAATTCTTTTTCCAAGGTTTAAGTTAATAGAGGGATAGAACTGTGAAGCTCTACATCAGGGATTCTCAAGCTTTAGTGAATGACTTTGGGAGCTTGATAAAAAGGTGCATCAAAGCTTAGGCCCCTTTCCCAGAGCTTTGGATTCTGTATGCCTGGAGAAGGGCCCAGAAATCTGCATTTTTAACTCTCATCCCACCAAGTGTTTGAGATGGAGGTGGTCTGTAGATCTGAGTTAGAAATACAGATGGGATGACATAAGTGGACTTTGAGCAGGTGTTAGGCCAAGATCTGTTTGCAATGGGTGGGAAACTAGCTGGAGGCATTTCACAGCCTCTGTGGAGCTGAGCCTCATTTGGAAGAAGGACTCAAGGTCTAATGTGAGCCAGGAACTACACTAGATGCTTGCATATACTGACTCATTTAAAGAACCAGGGAGCCACAGGCAGCATTTCTCTTCACAACACATTCGATTCAATGCCTATTTAAATTATCTGCCATGAATTGCTTAGAGCAAAAAGCTTACGATAACATTCCAGTTACAGAATTATGTGAGCATTTTGGTATGTCCAGAGTCCCAGGAATGTTAAGTGTATCCCTAGATGGTCGCATTTTTTCTATTGCTCACAGTTATGAAACATAGTTTAAAACTTGTGTCCCCATGAAAGGAATTTGTGCTTTGAAGTTCTTCCTACATCTGAGAAATCTAAACATGCCAGTGGTCATCACAAAGTAACCCTGTGGGCCTGAGGGGGATGTGGGTGTGCATGAGTGATGGGCAGGGAAGCTGCGGACAAGATTAGAGAGCTCCTTCCATTTTTCTCATTGCTGGTTGCCACAGGTCATGCCTGATTTGAAAACAGAAACAAAACAAACAAGCAAAAACCCACCTAGCTTTTTGGGTTAAAGAATGGTTAACTTTGGGGCCGGGCGCGGTGGCTCACGCCTGTAATCCCAGCACTTTGGGAGGCCGAGGCGGGCGGATCATGAGGTCAGGAGATCGAGACCATCCTGCGAATGGTGAAATCCCGTCTCTACTAAAAATACAAAAAATTAGCTGGGCGTGGTGGTGGGCGCCTGTAGTCCCAGTTATTCGGGAGGCCTGAGGCAGGAGAGTGGTGTGAACCCGGGAGGCGGAGCTTGCAGTGAGCTGAGATAGCACCTTTGCACTCCGGCCTGGGTGACAGAGCGAGACTCCGTCTAAAAAAACAAAAACAAAAAACAAACCAAAAAAACGGTTAGCTTTTTGGGTTTGGTGTTGGTGCACATCTCTAGTCATGATAGGATGCAGGTCAGAGGGCAGGGGTAAGAGGGAAAAACCCATGATTGCTTCTAAGAGTCTAAACCAAGGACACATCCCACCAATGGTGGTGTACCATGAAGCCTTTGAAGGTCCACGTAAGACATTTCGAAGCCATGAATCTTGTTTGTTTATTAAAAAATTTTTTTTGTTAAACTGGAGCATAGAAATCTATCTTGGGGCAAAGTTTCAGAAAATAAGTAAAAGTCCAGTTTTCTAGATTCAGAACAATCAAAGGCTAGACAATGGCAATCAATAATAATGCTCCCGTCCATACCAATTTGAAAAGTTAAAAATGTTATCAGATGCTCAGATGTCTTCACATCATGAAACAACTGGAACATTTTTTTCTCCTTCATTAAATGGCCGATTTGACAGCTATTTCAGCTCAACACTCTTATTTTGATTATTTGTTATTCAACATTTGGCCCTGATAATATTATCGATTCTAAAGTGCCCAAGACTATATTTAAATCTACTGAAATATTTTGGTTATGTTTTATTTATGGGACTTTTCTCTGCTTGTCTTTTAACCTCCTTTAGTAGCAGGAAACCAAATTATTAGCTCATCTATTTTGGCGGAATAAAACAATTCATGGTTTAAAGAGTTTGGAAAAGGTAAAACTTCAGAGAAGTCATAACAACGGCCAGCTTATAATGCTGTTTGTGTACTTTCTATAGGATGTGTAGCTTCATCCTGTGGGAGGATTTCCTTCGTTTGAATCCCCAAGGCCTCTGAATGATTTCCCTCTTCCTTTGGTGCTGTTTGTGTTTAAAAAGTAATGCCTAAGGGAAAGATAACCATCATTCTGTTGCTTTGTGGACACATGCATTCTCATACAATTTCTGTTCCCTCTTCCTTGTCAGTGATGAGATGAAGAATTGAGTGTAAGCACATCAAAATTGCACAGTAAGTGGTCAGGAGTCTTTCAAATAGCACTAAAAGAGGCTGAATTGCCAGTGAGGAAGGCACAGCTGGAAGCTAGATATTGCATCATCTGGCCTTCCTCTGCTGAACAAAGAAAATTATTTTGTGAAATATGTACAGATGCCCTTATTTCAAGTGACATAATGCATTTGTTTCAATGGACGTTTTCAATCTGCAACTTTGAAACTTTTCTCCGTATGGAAAACCCGATGACAATTCATTGTGCCCTGGGGTACATCTGAAAGAAAATTGTTGGATCTTAAAGCCAAACCAGCAATTTGGACAAACTTGGAGGATTATTTTTCTGGGATGTTTCCATTTAATATTACAACACAGAGGTTCTGCCTTTATGTCCAAAGGGAAGAACTAGAAAAAGGCTTTCTGTAGGCCATGAAACTAGTTAAGCTTTGTGATTGTAAATCCATATTGACCACTATAATTCAAGTGTTTAAGTTGCGTATTTTTAGAATTTGTGAATTTTTCAGAAAAGCAAGCATCAATATAGGCTTCTAAAAATCAAAGCTAATTTAGTCATTTACTTATGACTACCAGGATGACGCTTCCTTTGAAAATTCTATTTCATTCAGAGCAACAAAAGCAGATGACAAAATCTAAATATTTTCATGTTTATTCTAAAGATTGGTGGTAAACATATTGCTGGATATTTTATCACCATGAATTAATTGCTCAAGAAATAACCTTCAGATTTAATAAAAGAAAAGAAGTTCTTCATGAGCCAGTTAAAATCATGGATAGGCCCCATAACCCACCTCTGTCAGATAGCAAGGTTGCTTATGGAAAGGAGAGCCACAGAAATTGTTTAAGCAGGCCAAGGAATTGAAAAAGTGGAAAAGGAGAAGGTTGTCTCAACAGAAGTCACTAGTACCTTTCTAACTCAGAATCTTGGAGGAATTTCTCTGCACATCTCTTGTCCTTTACTTGACAGACCAAAATAAACTAAGATACCAGAAGAGTTTGTTCAGATTTTTTAGTTTAGTTTCAGTTCCCCAGTTTTTCAGAATTGAAGGCCAATAATATTCCCTCCACATGATGATTCACCTCTCTACCCCTTCATGTCTCTTTAGCTTCATTGCCTACTATAGTATACACGAAACTTGGAGTCAGGTGGACTTAAGTAATGAACCAGAATATATTTATGACCTACTCCTCGAATTCCTGTGCTAGGTACTGTAGGGGTCATATGGAAGTACCTGGATTTTTATATTCCTTAATAGGCTCCTTTTGCTTTAGCCCAGCCAGTTCACTTGCTGTGCATGCCCAGGACTTAAATCCCTCCCTCTGGAAACTGCTTACGCTTTCTACCTGGAATACCTTCCCCACACCACTCCGGGAGTTCCTAGCCTTCAAGTATAGCTCAAAATTAACTTCTTTCAGCCGGACGCGGTGGCTCACGCCTGTAATCCCAACACTTTGGGAGGCTGAGGCAGGCGGATCACGAGGTCAGGAGATCACGAGGTCAGGAGATCGAGACCATCCTGGCTAACACAGTGAAACCCCGTCTCTACTAAAAACACAAAAAAATTAGCCAGGCGTGGTGGCAGGCGTCTGTAGTCCCAGCTACTTGGGAGGCTGAGGCAAGAGAATGGCATGAAGCCGGGAGGCAGAGGTTACAGTGAGCCGAGATCGTGCCACTGCACTCCAGCCTGGGTGACAGAGCAAGACTCCGTCTCAAAAAAAAACAAACCAAAAAAATCCAAAAAATAAAAAATAAAAAATTTACTTCTTTCACTCACCCCACTTTGATTTTTCTGTGTCACCTCTGAAATTATGTATGAAAACTCCTACTTTGAAGAGTTCCTATGAACTCCTTGAACGTGGGGATCACAATTTATTAATGCTTGTGTGCCTTGTGCCAAGAATAGCCCAGGAAGAAAGTCCATAAAATGATAGATACATACCTTCATTTATTTTCAGGGAAAGGATTGGTCTGAAAAACTGGCCTGCCATTATTGGAAATAGAAAAGCGTTAATCTCTTTGAAGAACATCGTGTTGTACATTGACCAAAGGGTTGGGAAAAATAAAAATAAAAGAATAAGAACACCATGTGCCCTAATTTCCTTATCACTTTTCCACAAAATAGTGTTTTGCTTGGGGAGATAATGATAAGAAGCCTCTAAGAATTTGGTTAATTTTTACAAATTTGTTTTTTGTTGATCCTGACATACAAATATATCTGTATCTATGGATTTGTTCACTCCTTGACATAATCCTCTAAACTCTTTAGGAGTTTTCTACCCTCTGATTAGGAAGTATTTATTTAAAATATCATTTTTTTTTAAATGAACTTAGTGGACTTAATGTAGTACAATTTTAGACTAACTTGTAACAAGACAGAATGCCAGACCTTAAAAGATAATTTTTTAATCTTAAATTTAGGGTCTAGACTATTTCCTTGTCTCCTTCCTCATTTTCCCTTCCCGTGGCTGGCTGGAGGACTTGACTATTTACATAATATATTAAGGCCAATTTATTTTGACTGATACTAAAGGTAGACTTGAACTTTGTAATTGATAATAATAATTACTTACACAGTGTTTACCATGTGCTAGGCAGAGGCTTTGCTTGTATTACCTCATTTAGCCCTCACAACTCTAGGAAGTAGGTTCTGTTATTATTTATTATTGTTATCCCCTTTCTCCTTTTATATGTCAGTCTGAATGCAGATTCTCCTCTTTTCATTCATTGACCTTCAGACTGCAGGTTTAGCAGTTGCTAAAAAGCAAAAATCAATCCAGCTCCTATTTCTGCCCCAAGCTGCCAACAACAAGTGTTGGGGAAAACTTTTCCAGGGTGACAATTATTGTTTCCTATAGGCTGTCTGGCAGTAGCAGGAAGGCAGGCTGGGTCTCCCATGATTGCCAAAGCAAGGAGGGAGGGCTTCTGGTGGAAATGGACTTCATTGATGTATTTTTCTCCTGGGCTGATCTGCTTTCCTGTTTCTCCTCTTTCACTGGTGTGTGTGTATGTGTGTGTGTGTATGTGTGTGTGTCTGTGTGTGTCTGTGTTTATTTCAGGTAAACACACTTGGAGATCCTTCCACAGAGGTAAATTCAAAGTTTAGCAGTTGTGTTCTGGGTTTTATCTTACAAGCAAAGGCTGTGATTTCCAAACATCTGTTCTCTAGGCAGTGTTAAAATTCATTATCCTGACAATTGCCCTTTGGCCTATGTGCCAGGGCAGCAGAAGCCAACCCACCCTGGATTCCACCTACTACTCTTTATGATGAGACAATAGTAATTTTTTTTTATGAATCACAGGGCAAGTCAGTGAATAATGTCCTTGACATCATCTTTACTGCAGGTACAATAACAAGTTTCAAAGGGCCATTCTTTACAATACACTTTAATATCTATGACGCAATGTCAAAACTCACATCCGTGAAATTAACTCTACAAGGCACACAATACAAGTGTGCAAATTTCTGATGGTTTGGTTTGAGGATAAACTTTTAGTGTGCCCAATGCAATCAAGATGTCCTTTACAACTGTTACTTCTAGTGAGCTCCAGGTTATACTCCTGGACAAGCCTTTAAGGCTGTGAGGAACCTGAGAAATCCACTGAAAATTTACATCTAAATACAGTCACCCCCCCTTCTCTAATCATGTGCTGTGGGAGAATCCCAGTAAGCAGACAGCACTTCTAGATGTTCTTATAAAACAACTGGAGTTGACCCTGGCACAGAAGAATGGATGACTGTAGACCTAAAAAAAATAAGCCCCAAATTCATTAATTCAGCCATGATTAAAATTGAGCTGAAGTCATAAATTAAAATCTTTAGTAATAGGAATCTTGAGATAATAAAAAGCTGTTGATACATGTACTTTGGGAATACAAAACTCTGAGCTGGCTTCTTGACATCTTGTTGTGAGAGATAAGAAAGCAAGTTAGAAAATGTTTGCCTACCAGGGACCATACCGATTTGGGTTAATTTAGTTTCTATTCCCTTTCTTATTATTATATTGAGTTTCTGTCTACTGCTCTTTGATAAAAAGAGCAAAGATTTTTTTCTGAAATAATGGAATTTTAATAGTTTCAAAATCCGCTGACTGATAATCTTGGGACTTTGAATGTTTGTTACAAAAGATTACATTTGTAGAATGATCAATGAGGAAAGCTGTTAAAGTAGAAAATTGTTTTCCATAGAAAGCTAATTTTATTCATCAACTGTGAAGAGCCTTCCGTTGTACCAGTATTTATTCACTCCTTCCATAGCGACAAGATTTGTAGCTGTGTACAAAGATACCTAGGATATAAGCAGTGAGCTATGGCCATGTGACTAAATAATGGCCAATCGTATGTGAGCATAGGTTAATTTGTAACTTTGTGAAAATGTTCTCAAAGGGAAAAGAGTGCCCCACTGGGGTCCTCTTTCCTGGGGTCTGGAGTGTGGATGGAATGGCAAGTCACCTTGGAAAATACAGACAAGGACAGAACTGCAGTGCTGCAGAGCAAAGATAGAAGCATCTGGGTTTCTGACTCCATAGAGGGACTCATACCTGCCTACAACCTCTTACCTCCGGACTTTATTCATATGAGTAAGAAATAAAGAGCTGTTTTTTACAGTCACTATTATTTTGGGACTATTTGCTAAACCAAATCCTAACAAATAAACCAACTTTGTGCTAACTGATCTGCTGATGATGACTTCATTGATTAAATTCAAATGAACCTAATCAAGTAGAAGACTCTCCAGATCATCTGGAGACACATACAGTTTCTCAGCCATCCCTCGATCTTTGTGTCACCACCACAAGAGTCAAAGTGTCTGATGAAAGCATCTGATTGGCGAAACCAATCTCCTTTATGTGTTAAGGACGAGGCAAATTATTGGGTCTTTCTGGCTTCTACTTCAAGATACAGACAGTGGGGAATTAACCCCTAGAGAAAAGGTGTTCAAATAAAAGAAGATAAATGCCCCCAGTGCTTTCTGAACCAGGTCCCTTAGAGTTGGATTTACTGGTGCATCAAGTAAGCAGGAAGCTCTTCAAGGAGATGGAGTTGGGTCAGGTGGTGTTGGGTAAGGCGAGGGGGCTGCTTGAAGGAGGAGTACATCTTACATCAGTGAAGGACAACACTAAATCGTTGTGGATATTTACATAACCAAGGTATATATTAAACATGGAAGAGGGCATGCTGGAAAGATGATGGCTCAGCAAGTCTCACCTTCCCTTCTCTTTAATTACTGAAGACTCCAACCTCCAACCTCTTCCCAGCTAACTAGGAGTTGGGACTGGGAGGTAGGTGCAACCTGGAGGGCATGAGCCCTGTAGCTGAACTTCCAACCCTGCTACTACCCTAAAGCCAAATAAAATCCAGGCAAAGCCTTGGAGAAGATTTGAAAGCAGCAGTTCCTGGGGAAGGCTTGGACCATGGACATCCCTGAGCACTCAGGGAGAAGGTTGACATTGGTTAGCATGAGTGTGCCTGTCTTTTTGGTCCCCAGGAGGCTGAGGGGGAAGGCTGGGTTCTCTCCACTTCTGAGGTTGAGTGAGAATGAGAGGCCCATGGAGAAGAGAAACATCCTCCCAATTCCTCAGCAGAGGCTTAGAAACCTTTTCACTGATGCAATGGGTCAGAGGATCAGAGCTTGCTGCACTTCTACTGCTCTCAAGACTGCTACTGCTAAAGTATCTTCAAGAACAGACCAAAGAAAATAACACGTCACCACTGGGGCCAGCAGCCATACAGAGAAAAAGAGTAAATAAAATAATCAAAGAGGACCTTAACAAAATCGGAGTAATTTACTTGCAGAAAGATTTCAAGCAAACAACAAATAAATCCAAAGACCTCAAGATAGAAGAAGATACTTTGGGGAGAAATTAGTGGTATGAAATGAATCTTCCAATATGTATAGTTAAACGGAAATGGATAACTATATCCATTTAACTATGTATAGTTAAATCAAAGTGGATAATGCACTATACTATTTGAGTGTGTATAACCTAAGAGAAAACTAATGTAGAAAGTAGCTAAAATTGGCTGGGCACTGTGACTCACACCTGTAATTCCAGCACTTTGGGAGGCTAAGGGGGATGGGTCACCTGAGGTCAGGAGTTCGAGACCAACCTGATCAACGTGGTGAAATCTCTACTAAAAATACAGAAATTAGCGGACAGTGGTTTTGCACGCCTGTAATCCCTGTAATCCCAGCTACTTGGGAGGGGTACGAGACACCCACTCTTGATGGAGATAGGGAAATGCAAATTCTTATATATTTATGTTGTTAAGTTCTTATAGACTGTGAAGAAAGCAATTTGGTTACATCTTTTAAAACTAAAAATTCATATATCCTTTAATGCAGCAATCCCAATTGTGGAGAACCTATGTCATAGAAATATAAGCAGCAGGCTGGGTGTGGTGGCTCACACCCGTAATCCCAGCACTTTTGGAAGCTGAGGCTGGCGGATCACGAGGTGAGGAGATTGAGACCATCCTGGTTAACATGGTGAAACTCCATCTCTACTAAAAATAAAAAAAATTAGCTGGGCGTGGTGGCACGCACCTGTAGTTCCAGCTACTTGGGAGGCTGCGGCAGGAGAATCGTTTGAACTCAGGAGGCAGAGGTTGCAGTGAGCAAAGATCATGCCACTGCACTCCAGCCTGGGCAACACAATGAGACTCCATCTCAAAAAAAAAAAAAAAAAAAGAAAGAAAGAAATATAAGCAGCAGTAGGTAAGAACACTAATATGAGATGTTTATTTGGCATTGCTCTAGTGATAAAAGACTGGAAATAGTGTAAATGCCTAAAGATAAGGAAATAGATAAATAAGAGTACATTTACATCATGGAATAACACGAAATCATTAAAAAGAATGAAAACAATTGACTTACAGTGATTGCCACAAAGTATTGTTGAAGAAGAAAAATCAGATACAGAAAGAGATAAGCATACTAGGACCCCATGCTTATAAAATAACCGGTGTCAAAATCCTGCCATATATCTGATGATTTATGAATATATATGTGTATATGTATATGGGTAAATTGCTTATATGTGGCTATGTGTATATAAAAGTACAGAAGGGCACACACTGGTTGTTAACATGAGGTATGAGGGTGGAGAGTAGGGCAGGATGACTGGAAGGACATGGATGTAAGAGATCGAAACATGTTAGAAAAACAGAGGCTGTTTTAAAAGGGCCCACCATGTAAAATATAATCCTATTTATGTAAAAGGAATGTATGTGTGTGTATATTTACATATTAATAAATTTTCAAGCAAATTAAGCAAATAAACAATTTTAAGCAAATCGCAAATACTGTGTAGTTTCATCTGGAACTATCTTAGTAAGAACCTCTAACATGTATCTTTATGCATGCTTGCAGTGGTGTTATGAACCAGGAAGAAGGAAAAAGGAGGAAGCATGTCCACTGGATTGGTAGTATGGGTCTCCTCCGAGGGTGGAAGTGAAGTGGGGGTAGGAGGGGTATAATTAGCCTTGCCTGTCTATGTTTTTGAACTGTATTGTTTCACTTGCTGCAATAAGCAGGGACAAACTGGCAATTTGGTCCTTTGGCAGGCCTGAGACTTGGAAGAGCCTTTAGGAATATCTACCATCTTTTCTCGCATATTCAAGGCAGCACATTTAAGCAACTGTGGACATCAAATAGATAAATAGCAAACTATTAGCGAGGAAACTAAGGGATGGCTTTTACCAAACCTGGTAAAGTTAATATTTAATAGTCAGAGACACCACAAAGCAAGATGGGGCAGAGCTCATAAATTTTGGGGTGAAGAATTATATGTATCTCCAACTTCTAAGGAAATAAATGTAAATTTAGAAAATACTTCGTACTAGATGCATTCAGGTAGATAGACTTAACTATTCTGCAATTGTTGGACATAGATATTGTCACCCAGATAATAATGCAATACGTATCTTTCTTGACTGTCATTAGAAATGATGTTTAAAAAGACTATAGGATGATAAACCCCTTTTCAAGACTAAAGGTTAAGAGAAACAAGGAATGATAGGTATAAAAATATCTCCTGCCCTTGCAGAAAAAAAAATCTTATGCATAGAAAGAAGACCAAAAGGAAATAGAGTGCACCAGAATACTAACACTGGTTGTTTTTCAAAAGTGATATTATGTGTATTTATAAATAGTTCTTTCTATTATTTTCTGTGCTGTCAACCTTTCTGTAATGAGTTTATAATATTTTATAATAAAAGAGAAACCAATAAACCTAAAAAAACCCGAGAAACTTAAAAAATTTAAGTGCAAAACTTTCCTTTGACAAAAAACATTTATAAGCATGTTGTCAAGGTATTTTAGAGTTTTTTCACTATTTATGGCATTTCATCCATATATGGACTATTAAGGGCAGAAATAAAATATCTTTATTTGGGTCAAAAAATCTCTGTATTCAAAAAACAGAACTATAAGGCATTGCAGACAGGAAAATACGAATATGCTCTGAAATTAGTATTTTGGATCCACTATCAGGAAATGCCAGTCTGACATGAAATATTGAAGACAGGGTGGAAAAAAAAAGCTAGACCATTTCATTACTAATATGACAAAAGCAGAAGCATTACTAGACCAGGTCTAGAACAGCCCAGCTTCCCCTTTCACTTAATTACTTAATTTCATTCATTCATCCTCACTTATTTGCTCATAAAAATATTCATTTAAATATCATATACTAAGGCAAATTAACCTCTCTGATTGGCAATTTTCTCGCAGGTTAAATGGGGACAATCCAGGGGTACTACTTAATTTGCTTACAGGGTACTTCTGAAAGTAAGGGATAATGAATGTGAAGTTCCTGGCACCTAACAGATACTAAAAAAAAATTAGAACATTGTCGTTGTTCTTATTCTTCCTATTAGGTGCCCAGTTTAGTACTAACCACTGTTGGGGAATGGTTTCACAATAATTCTGGTGAGGAGGAACTGGTGCCACAGTATGTTAGATGCTGCTTACAATTAACAGCATAGAAAACAGTGTGTGTTTTATCCCTAAAAGAAGATTCAGTGTGTCTCTTATGTCTCTACAATTTTTAAACTAATTTTTATTGTCTGTGCTAAATCCTTAGTTGAAAGATGTCTTTTGGTCCCTGAATCAGGGTGGCCTGACCTATATGTTCACTAGCTGTGCCACTGAGACAGGCCATACCCCTTGCCTAGTGGTAGCTTAAAAGCTGCTTGCTGGTAGGTAAGTCACCCCTTACCTGTATGTGAGGTGATGACATGGACCCTTTAAATCTTTCCAGAGTCCGTTGCTAGGCTTCTTGGTGGAAACTGCTAGGTGCAAGTTTTTCTGTGAGTACCTGGTAACAGTAACCATGTGTCTCAGTGGCTAATGCATCTTGTAGCCACTTGGAATAGCAACAAGAATCTCCAGATGGAAGGAAGCTGCCAGTGAGACTTTATATAGTTAAAAGAACATTTGGAAGTCTGGGGATACACATGCACTTTATGTAAATCCAAATTCAATTTAGACTAACACCATGGCCTTCTGGCACCCGATAAGGCAAAGTAATCCAGATGCATGTTCCCATCAGGTGGTAACTCATTAGCTGGAGTAGTCTAAGCTTTCAGCGGTTATGATGAGGGCTCTGTGAGAAAATGCATGCACAGTGCCTAGCATAGTCAGCAGTCAGTAATAGTGACGATTATTTCTGTTGTCAGCATCCAAATCACCATTCTCATGGCTCTGTGGTAATTATCTGACGGCTCAACCAAGAAGGAGCTTGCCTCATTCTAGCTGGTTGCAGGATGAACTTAGTGCAAGGGAAACTGCTTTTCTGGTTATAAAATCAGGTTCAGGGAACACAGGAGTTGTGGCATATGGAGATACCCTGTTTTTTCCTCCTAACTTGATGTGTGGGCTGTTCTTTTTCTGTCCTAGAAATCATAGTGTTTTAGAATACCTCTTCTTAATGCCCATTCCCCCCTTTTTTGTGGGGATACACATGAATGCTACATACTTCCACTGAATGTATCCAGATTTGATCAAAAACAGCAAATTGTGGTAAAGCAAAGCACCACACTTATTCATGAGTGACAGAACTATGTGCAGTTCACCAGAGCTGGTAGCTGTCTCAGTTTGGGGCTTCTCTGAAGCAGAGTCTGAAACAAGGACTTGGATGCAGGCAGTTTATTATTATTATCATTATTATTTTATTATTATTTTTGAGGCTAGTCTTGAACTCCTGACCTCAAATGATCTACCCGCCTCAACCTCCAAAGTGCTGGGATTACAGGAGTGAACCACTGTTCCCGGCCCAGGCAGTTTATTTGAGAGGTGATTCTATGAAGCAGGAGTAAGGAATGATGAGATAAGGTGGAAAAGGAGGAAAAGCTAAGATAAGAGCACATGATGGAGTCTGTCACATTAAGCAAAGGGGCCTTGATTCTCCCTGGACCGTGGAGAAGCATGCCGAATGCGTCTCAGAAGCATCCACCTGAAGGGTTCTCCAGTCATATGCTGTTTGCCCTGAGCTTTACTGCTCTGAAATTCTGGGTTTATGCTTGCACATGGTGAGGTGGAATCCAGAGAGAGAGCCATGAGTTAAAACAAAAACAAAACAAATCAGGGTGGAGGGATCTTCTAGAAAGGTGGAATAAAGACCTTCAAAAATCTGCTCTTTCATACAAGCAGTGAGAACTGTCAAAATCAACTTTTTCAGAACTCTGGAAATTACTTAAAGGCTTACAGCAATCTGGGTGCTTACTCATGAAAAACAGCTGAATCTCAGTAAGAAAAGCAAGACCTGTGGCATTCCAAGTTGCCCTAATTCCATCCCACTCTCACAGCTCGGTCAGGCCGTGGAAATCAACAACCTTAAAACCAGCAGTTGTGAAAACACAGCCTAGCAGCTACTGCAGGGTGCAGAACAGGCTCGGAGTTCCCCAAAAGCCCATCCCTAGAGAAGCTGTCACTTTTTGACCTGACAGCTCAGGGCTTGTCTTTGTTTCATTTGACTCAGAGGTTGCTCCATGCAACCAGCCCCACCCATAGGGCATTTATCAACAATAAACAAAAGGCAGTTGTTTAACATTGCATTACCTGAGGTACCATTACAAATTCAGGCTAACAGAAGGCTAAGCACAAAATGTAAGAGGAACACTGGTGAATTAGATATCTGTAGGAGATTTTGAAAAGTTCTGCTGTGTTTCTACAAATCTAGAAGGCCACATGCATGCATAGGGCTGTGTACATGCTCGGGAAAGGCCTAGAAGACCCTAGGCTCTCACCTGTGGCTGACTTTAAAGCTCTGCACATGCAGGAAGTGAAGGTAAAGGCAGAATTGGAAATGGCTGCTAAAATGTTGGCTAAGGCGCAGTGGTTCACGCCTGTAGTCCCAGCACTTTGAGAGACCAA
Organism: Macaca nemestrina; assembly: GCF_043159975.1. Taxonomy (NCBI): domain Eukaryota; kingdom Metazoa; phylum Chordata; class Mammalia; order Primates; family Cercopithecidae; genus Macaca; species Macaca nemestrina. The sequence goes on from NC_092135.1 coordinate 101,854,432, forward strand.
GGCGGGAGGATCACCTGAGGCTGGGAGTTCGAGACCAGCCTGACCAACATGGAGAAACCCCCGTCTCTACTAAAAATACAAAATTAGCTTGGCGTGGTGGCGGGTGCCTGTAATCCCAGCTACTCAGGAGGCTGAGGCAGGAGAATCACTTGAACCTGGGAGGCGGAGGTTGTGGTGGGCCAAGATCATGGCACTGTACTCCAGCCTGGGTAACAAGAGCAAAACTCTATCTCAAAAATAAAAAATAAAAAAAATAAATAAAATGTTGAAGGAGTGCCCCAAAATACACACAGATACTGTAGGCAAAGGCTGGGAGAATCACTGGTTCAAAGAATTTAAAGAAATCTCTGTCCAATTATTAGCTGACCGCTAAGCTAACCAAGCCGAGACTCCAGTGGCTGCAGAGGACAAAGAATATGGACTAAATAGAATTAGTCAAAGAAAGTCACTAAATAAACAACAACAATGAAAAAAAACAACAAAGAGCAACAACAGCAAACCCTGGAAAGGGAGGGGAATCTGATTTCCAGAGGTGACATCATTTAAAATATCTAGTTTTCAAGAAAAAAACCGATAAGCTGACAGGTCAAATAGTGACAACTCTCTAGAGATGGGCTTTTGGGGAACTCCGAGCCTGTTCTGCACCCTGCAGTAGCTGCTATTTTCAGCTGCGTTTTCACAATTCTCGGTTTCAAGGCTGTTTATTTCCAAGGCCTCACATAAGTATGGCCCACACAGTGGGGGAAAAAAGCAGTCAATAGAAACTGCCCCTGAGGAAACCCAGACGTTATACTTACTATACAAAGTCTCCAAATTAGTCATCAGAAGTATGTTTAAGGATCTCAAAGAAACCATGTCTAAAGAATTAAAAGAAAGTATAAGAATGTTGGTCCATTAAATACAGAATATCAACAAAGAGTTATAAATTACAAGAAAAAAGAGAACTAAATAGAAGTTCAGGGCTTGGAATGTTGCTATAGCCTGAATGTTTATGTCCCCCAAATTCATATGTTGAAACTGAATCTCCAGTGATAAGGTATTTGGAGGTGGGGCCTTGGGAAGGTGATTAGGTCATGAGGGCAGAGCCATACCAGAACTTGACCATGCTAGCAATCTCATCTTGGACTTCCAGCTTCCAGAACTGTGAGAAATACATTTCTGTTCTTTATAAGCCACACAGTTTATAATATTTTGTTACAGCAATCCAAAGAGAATAAGTAAAAGGTACAATAGCCAAAATTAAAAATTAACTGGAGGGTATCAACAGCAGCTTTGTACTAGAAGAAGAAAGAATCTGTGAACTTGAAAGCAGGTCAACTGAGAGTGCCTAGCTTGTGGAACAGAATGAAAAAGAATAAAGAAAAATGAATGGAACCTCAAAGACCTGTGTGACACCATCAAGCATACCACATACAAATAATCAGGGTCCAAGGAGAGGAGGAAGAGAAAGGGGTAGAAGGGGATAAAATATTTGAAGAAGTCATGGCTTAAAAGCTTCCAATCTTTGATGAAAAACATTAATCTGCACATCCAAAATGGTCGACAAACTCCAAGCAGGAGAACTCAAAAAGATTGACACTTAGGTACATACATTATAGTCAAACTTTTGAAAGACAAAGAGAGTACTGAAAAAAGCAAGAAAAAACTCATCACATACAATGGATGCTCATAACGAAGTCATTCATAATGGTCAAAAAGTGGTAACAAATGTCCATTAGGGGATGAATGGATAAACAAAATGTGGTACATTCATATAAGATAATATTATTTGGTCACAAAAAGGAATGAAGTTCTGATACATGTTACAACATGGATGAACCTTGGAAACTATGCTAAGTGAAAGAATTCAATCACAAAACACCATGTACTGTATGGTTCCAGTCACATGAAATATCCAGAAAAGACAAATCCATAGAGACAGAAAGTAGATTAGTGGTTGCCAGGGGTGGAGGAGAAAGAAATGGAAATTGACCATTAATGGGTTTTTTCTGGGATGATGAAAATGCTCTGGTATTAGATAGCACTGATTAATGCACAATATTGAGAATATACTAAAACCACTGAATTGAACACTTTACGAGTGAACTTTATGGACTGTGAATTTTATCTTGATAGGCTGTTATTTAAAAAAATCAAACAAACTATTTGGTGAGTGCTGGAGGTGGGACACTGCCAGCTGAAGATAAATTTGAGCTCTCATGAACTGCCCCACCACTGCCATGGCTGAAATCAGAGGTGAATTCAGGGCAGGTGATGTCTGGCACCAAAGAGATCTGCTCCAATAGCCTGTGAATAGGTAAAATAAGTTGCAGGTTATGTACTATTTCTGGAGTTTTAGGGGTAAATTTGTGCCTTGCTTTCCTGCTAAAGCAAATGAAAAGGAAAATGAATAGAAGTGGTGCAATTTATAGTGATTACATTGAATCACCTGTAATTAAATTTAAATGCAATTCTCAATTTTATATTCTAAATGCAATTCTAAATTATAATACTTTAGAAAAATCATTCATTTTTTTTTGTTTGTAATACATCTTACAACAGATAGAAAGTTAGCACTGTATGGCAAGAGCCTGGTAGACAGCCCGGCTTAAGAGATCATCTATTTCAGTGGCTCCCAGATTTTGGTAAGCACAAGAGTTACTTTAGAAGCTATTAGAAATGTTGACTCTGGATCTCTCCTATTCTCTAAACTCCCTTCTCATTCCTCAGCTAAAGAATGTGATTCAGTATGTCAGGAGAGGGGCCGACGTGTCTACACCGCCAAAAAGCAGCCCTGGTGGTTCCAATGCAGGCAGTCTGTGGTTCTAGTTGAAAAATACTGATACTGCCCAACTCACTGGTCTTGGATGAGATAATTGAGACACACAGAGGGGAAATGACTTGCTTGAGGCCACATGATAGAAGCAGAGGTATAGAGTGGGCATTTGCATTTAGGTCTCGTCACCTGCACGCTCATACTCTGTCCATTACATCACAGCCCTTCCCAGGTAGTTGGGTTAGAACGGCCCTGTGGTCACTGCTCAGGAGTGCTCGGGAGAGTGGTTGACTTGTGTCAGGGAGCGTTCAAACCACTATGCACTCGCCAATGGCTCAGGCAACCCGAATTTCTGCTGCTTTTGCATATAAAAAGCATCGTTTGCAGAACATCAGAATGTGAATGATGCCATGTGGGAGCCGAGGAAGGCCAGTGAATGTGAGAATGTGCATGTTCTTGAAAGTACTTGGAGATTTCAGAGAACAGCAACCCAAGGACCCACAATGACTCATTTCTTTTTAGACCAGAGCTACACAGTGTTAAGCATTCAAATATTGTCAGACATGTGGATCACTGACTTAAGTGTTCAGTTTCCTGCTGGCACGTAATATCACGAAATTACATTGCAGAGAATTCTAATTTATAGTCAGAACAGTTATAAATATATTTGGCTACAAAAAACAGAGACAATGAAAGTAATGAGACAATGAAAGGAAGAGTGCTATGTACACTCTTCAAGGATAAAAGATTAGTCTTGAAACTATATCATAATTTTATAGTATGGGGAGTCTAGGCTGAGAAAGCTTTATATGGTGGCATAAGAAAACATAGTGCATTACAGGGACTGGGAGATATGGAGTTTGGTGTGGCTGGGTAAGGAGTGTGTTTGGTATGGCTGTGTGTGTGTGTCTGTGTGTCTGTGTGTGTGTGTATGGGAGGCAGGGGAAGGGAAGATTAGGGATAGGGAGGAGCATGAAGCTGAGAGACAAGGTCAGTGTGGGAGGAAGATCCAGATCACTAAAGGCCTCAAATGCCATTTTATGGAGCTTGGACCTCATCTAGTTGACACTGGGGAACTACTAGAGGATTTCAAGCCATGCAGGAGGAATTGCAGTTTAGAAGGATCACTCAGGTTGGAGTATGGAGAAAAGCTGGAAAAGGGATGCAGGAATAGAGGCCACTAAAAAATGATAAGGGCCCGAACCAAGGTCTTCGCTAGAAGTTCTTCCCAAGCTTGAGGATGACCAGTTTCAGTTGCTGCCACTGGGCAGGTCTTCAGAAGACACAATACTTGGGACCATTGTCCCCACTGCCTCTTTACTTCTTAGGAGACATCTGTGATCAGATTTGAGAATCAAATTTCAGAGAGGCAAGCTTGGACGATGGGTATAAGTGTTATAAGAAAAACTGGTAAGGAAACGAGAAGAAAAGATGAGGAAAAGGAGCAGGGAGAGGAAGAGAGGAAACAAAAAAGATATATGAATATCTAAAACTTAGAAGAATCATTAAGAGGTCATTCTTAGTTTGCAAAATATTTCATAATGATTGCTTTAAGAAAAACACCCAGAATTTTTAAGCTCGATATCTTCTCTAGTGATAAAATTAATTTCTAAATTTATTTTGAAGAGGTCATTATTAAATTAATTATCTCATAGCGATCTCATGTATAAATATCATGCCAAAAAGGTAAAAATTCATCGAGCCTCACACAGGAAGCTGATCAACATTCTGTGGTTTGACAATCTGCACTCTGAGCAGGATTCAGGACTTAACTTCACCACATCTCAGAGGAATTCAGATTTTCTGAGAAAGGGCTGAAAAATGCACACTCCCTGGGATGGCAGAGGAGGCTAGGGCTAGAAGCCAGGTTACCAAATCCCTGTGTGGAACACGTGGGCAGATGTGAAAAGTGGGAGGAATGTTCAGACCACACTGTCTCCTAGTGAAAATACCAATGCAAACTTGCAACCATAGCAACACAATAGCCCTGTTAAAACACACACACAAAATCTGTGTCAATGAACTAAAAAACTCCACTTTTTGCTAGTAAGTAAAGTTTGGCATTTATTTTTGTTTGCCCTTTATCCATTTGCTTAGAAACCCCCTGTGAAAAGATTTCAATTCCTTGATAACCCTTTCTAGTACAGAGACAAACATTTTAGGAATATAATTTGTACTTGAAGAAGATAATTCTCTTGTGACTCTAGAGGGGAGAAACATGAAGAAAACATGAACTAATAAGAAAGACCAGGTGTGGCAACTCATCCCCGTAATCTTAGCACATTGGGAAGCTGAGGCAGGAGGATCACTTGAACCCAGGAGTTTGAAACTAGACTGGGCAACATAGTGATACCCCATCTCAAAAAAGAAAAAAAGAAAGAAAGAAAGAAAGAAAGGAGATGGCCTTAAGGTTTCTTGTCTTGGCACCAAAATGAAATCAGTGAAGAGTGGGTGGAGGGCTGGAGTTACTATGGGCAGTGCGTGGGGGAGATATGAAGGAATTGCCCTAAAGATATGTCAGGTCTCTTTCTAAAGAGTAGGGCTGGGACCAAGGAGAAGGAAGTGAGTCATGCAAGCACAGGGTCAGATCCTGTCTTCATTAAAAATGTGATATTTTGATAATAATTTATTTTTCTTGCATTCATTTTATTTTATTTATTTATTTTTTGACGGAGTCTTGCTCTTTTGCCCAGGCTGGAGTGCAGTGGCACAATCTCGGCTCACTGCAAGCTCCAACTCCCGGGTTCACGCCATTCTCCTGTCTTAGCCTCCTGAGTAGCTGGGATTACAGGTGCCCGCCACCATGCCTGGCTAATTTTTTTGCATTTTTAGTAGAGACGGGGTTTCACTGTGTTAGCCAGAATGGTCTTGATCTCCTGACCTTGTGATCCGCCCACCTCGGCCTCCCAAAGTGCTGGGATTACAGGTGTGAACCACCGTGCCCAGCCACATTCATTTTTATTCTTTAAAATATTACATGAAAATGTTACTTAATTTTTTTTTTTTTAGTGCTCCTTAAAATTTGTACCTGACATGTCAACTCATCTTAGCTCCTGCCCTGCTAAGGGGAAATGTTAATAAATGAGAAAAAATATTTATAGTTCATATTAGATATTGTTTGCATTCTGAACTCTACTTGGGAAGCAAAGCCATGTTCTGTAGGTCCACAAGTCCCGAGCTCTACCTCCTGTGGTTTCCCAAGGCCAGGGTGTGTGGAATTGAACATTTCACAATCTGGGGGAGGCAACACAACTTCATGGTTTTTTCCTCTGATTGCTTTGAAGATTTTCTCTCTATTTTAAGCAATTTGATAACATTATGCCTTCATGAAATTTTCTTCTTGTTTCCTAAGCTTGGTGTTGGTTGAGCTTCAAATCTGTGAGTTTATAGCTTTAGACAAATTGACATCTAAAAAAATGTATTTAAAAATTTTTTCTGTCTTCACATCTGTCTTCCAACAGGAAAATAATATCTAATTGGACTGCGGTACTCCAATTATATGTGTATTGGACTGCTTGAAGGTGTCTGACGTTCTCTTCATTTCTCAGTGTTTTTTCTCCAGGAGTTTTATTATGCATGGTTCCTATGGCTATGCCTTCAAGTTCACTAATACCATTTTATTTAGTGTTGAATCCACTGTTTATCCTACCCAATGTATTTTTAATTTCAGGTGTTGTAGTTTTCATTTCTAGAAGTTCTATTTGGGTCATTTTAATAGATCTCATGCCTCTTTTTAATGTGCTTAATCTTTCTTCCACCTTCTTGAACATATGGAATATAATTACAATAACTACAATGACATGATCTCAGCTCACTGCAGCCTGGACCTCCTGGGCTCAAGAGATCCTCCCACCTCAGCATCCTGAGTAGCTGGGACTACAGGAACGTGCCACCATACCTAGCTAATTTTTGCATTTCTTGTAGAGCTGGGGTTTCATCATGTTGCCCAGGCTGGTATGGAATGCCTGAGCTTAAGTGATCTTCCCACCTTGGTCTCCCAAAGTGTTAGGATTATAGGTGTGAGCCACTGAGCCTAACCATAACTACATATCTTAATGTCTTTCTCTACTAATTCTAACATCTTTATCATTTCTGGGTCTGTTTCTACTGAACAATTTTTCTTTTAATTATGAGTTATATTTTCCTGCTTCTTTGCATACCCAGTAATTTGGATTGGATGCCAGATATTGTAAATTTTACCTTGTTGGGTATTGTTTTTTTTTATATTCTCATAAATATTTTTAATGTTTGTTCTGAGATACATGTAAATTACTTGAAAACAATTTGAAGTTTGCTTTTAAGCTTCGTGAGGTGGGATGAGAGCTGCCTTTGGTCTAAGGCTGATTTTTCTCACTACTGATTCCAGACTCCCAGCTCCATCTTCTCAACTGAGACCTCCTCTCTGCACTGTCTTGGAAATTTTTGAGGCTGTGAGCTGGAACAATCATAGAGCTCACCTTATTTGCTTTCCTACTCTTAGGGATCACTGTCCTGTCTTGTCTGATGTTCAGTGTCTAAAAACTATACTTTCTGATATTTTGCCCATTTACTTTTTAGCATTTTTCAAGACAGGATGAACTAGGTCTTTTGTACTTCACTTTGCCTGAAGTGGAAGTCTTGAACATTATGGCTTCTGAATGTGGTTGATAAGTAATATTTTTACAGACAAAATAAAGTATACCTTGAATGATCAATTAAAGCTTTCTGAATGGTTTAAGATGGTTTACTAAAATTTACATCAACTGTAAGTGTCAAAACAATTATAAATTTATACTCATAGTTTTCATATTACCCCTTAGTGGGTAAGTGTCAAAGTTTCATTTCTCATTAATGAGGTAACCAGAAGAATGATAAAGCCAGTTAGGAAAGTGACACAAAGAGAAGGCAAATGGCCAGGCGCAGTGGCTCATGCCTGTAATCCCATCACTTTGGGAGGCCGAAGCGTGTGGATCACTTGAGACCAGGAGTTTGAGACCACCCTGGGCAACATGGTGAAACCCCATCTCTACTACAAATACAAAAATTAGTCAGGCGTGGTGGCACACACCTGTAATCTCAGCTACTTGGGAGGCTGAGGCATGAGAATCGCTTGAATCTGGGAAGCGGAGGTTGCAGTGAGCCGAGATGGCACCATTGCACTCCAGCCTGGGTGACAAAGCAAGACTCTGTTTCAAAAAAAAAGGCAGGGAGGGACAGGCGAATGACATATTAGAGGGAGGGGGGGAGGCAGAGAGAGAGAGAAAGGGAGAGAGATGGGGAAAGAGAGAATGGAAAAATATGCTGGAATAAAATTGCTAAATTACATACAAAACTGGTTAATGTCCCACAGGGCAATAAAATCATAACCTTTGGAGTTATCATCTCAGCTGAACAGAAATAATTTTTATCTCTATGATAAAAAACTCATTTGCATCATATTTGTTTTCCACAAATTAACATCAAATCCTTTACAGACTTAAAAATGTCTAGATCTTTAATAGTAGTAATGGTAAAAGTTACTTTCCACTAGAGGGTCAGATGATCCTTGGATGGGCTAAAAGCAATGTTTTAATAAGGGATTGAATGGACACAAGTCGTCTTTTTGCCTTATTTCCAAGTTTTGGGAAAAAAGGTTTTGGACACATTTTTTTTTTTTAAATATATATAATCACAAGAATAACCTGTAAGTAGATGTTATCTGCCATTATATAGTTGGCCACCCTGGGTCTACATTTGCTCATTTAATGAAAAGACAAAACTAGACTAGTGGTTTTAAATTGTGATTATATGTTAGAATCACCCGGGGGAGGTTTTCAAAAATACAAAAGAAAGGGTCTCTTACCAGACCAACTAAATCAGACACTTTGAGGGGGAAGTCTGGGCATCACTAAGTTTTTTAAAAGGCCCCTAGTTATTCTAATATGCTGCTAGGGTTGAAAACCACTGTTCTAGACTGAGTTGCTCAGACCCCTTTCAATAAGAATGCGCTGTGATTCTATAGCTTGAAGCACAGGCAAATCACTTTTGCACTGAAGAAAGTTGACATAAATACAAGCTCTGCTGACCTCAGTGCATTCCCAGTGACTTGGAAATGATTCAGGGCTGCCAGCATTCATTCCATGGTGTGCAAGCAGCGGGAAAAGCCAGGGGTGGGAGCGCTGAATGACTGGCCTTTGTGTTCCAATTAGATACAGTCAGCTTGAGTTGTTAGAAAGAGATAGGAATGTCTGCAGCCAATTCCTTAAAAAAAAAAAAAAAGATATATCCAAATTCATTTTGTGCCCCTGGCTGTCTATTGCTAACCTCATTCCTACTTCCAGAGCAGGTGCTCTTTCACACAGTTATTGGAGATGGCATTTCTGACTTAAGACTGTGCATTAGTAAATTAAGGCCATGACATGCACAAAAATAGCGACATAAGTATAAGCCTTTAAAATAATATTAAATAATGAAATTTTATTCCTTCATGCTTGTTATCACTGAAAACCATTTTTTGTAGCTTTTACAAAAATTACAAAGCATTAAAAGCAAGGGCTTTTGAAATGCTTCACCCTACAACTATGCTTATAAGAAACACATAGGATATGTTACTAACTGAGCAAGCCGGAAATTAAAAGAAAAATTCTTTAACTTGATAACAGTTTTTTTTAAATCATAAATAATGTTGAATTTTTTCAAATGACTTTTGGGCATCTTTCTTGATTATTGTTTGACTTCTTTCCTTTGATCTGTTAATATAGTGAATGTTAATAGATACCTAAATGTTCAGATATCTTTTTACTTCTGGGATCAGTACTATTTGATCATGATAGGGTATTCTTTCAGTATTCTATTTGATTTCATTTTTTTCCCTTCTGATACTTTTGAGGATAGTCTTCTTTTGTATGTAGCGAGTTGGGTAGGGACAGTGTTAATTTCATAATCATTTGATAGATTAGAAAACTGAAACACAGAGATAGTAAATGACTTATTATCCAAGAATGAATGGCAAACAAGTGTTTGATTTCTGGCCCAGGGATTTTTGGTCTGTTCTCCACTAGGAAATTAGTGTTTCATCAAGCAAATATGCCATCCACCAAGTATTTCGCATAACATAAGAGTAGTGTCTTCTAGTTTAACTACATCATTAATGCCACTTAAAATCCTAATTCCTAGTGCTCTCCTTTTTTTATTCTCCACAGTGACAGTTGTCATAACTATATCTAATGATTGTGGGACTTGGAGAAAAATGCAGAGTGGAAGCAGGAGGAGGTGAGAATAAGGAGGTGAAAACAAGGCAGAAGGATGGTTGAATCATTAGCTGAGCTCTCCAACCTCCTCCTGTACTGTTCTCCCCTTTACTCACGAAATCTAGCCACACTGGCCTTCCTTCTGTTCTCTGAACTTTCCAAGTCCATTCCCAGCTTAGGGCCTTTGCCTTTGCTGTGCCTTCTGTTTAAAATGGTCTGCCCTAGACTTATGCATGGCTGGCTCTTTCCTTTAGTCAGGCCTCAGCTTACATACTACCTCCTCAGAGAGGCCTTCCCTGACCTTCCATCTAACTAGCAGATACCCACTATATAGCTTACACATCCATAATTTGAAAGCCTCAAATCCAAAAAGTTCCAAAATCTGGAACTTTTTGAGTGCTGATATGATGCTCAAAGGAAATGCTCACTGGAACATTCTGGATGTTTGATTTTTGGATTAGGGATGCTCTGCATGGGTAAGTATAATGCAAATATCCCCATATCTGAAAAATTATTGAATTCTGAAGTAATTCTGGTCTCAGGCATTTTGGATACAGGACACCTAATCTGTATTAGTTTGCTAGGGTTGCCTAACAAAGTACCACAGACTGAGTGACTTAAACAACAGAAATTGATTGTTTCACAGTTCTGGAGGCTGGAAGTCTGAGATCAAGGTGTCAGCAGGTTTGGTTCCTTCCTATGGCTGTGAGGGAGACTCTGTCCCAGCGTCTCTCCCTATAGCTTGTTACACCGTCTTTTCTTTATGAGTGTGTCTGGGTCCAAATAAGTTTACTGGGAGGTGATCCTGGTAGAGGAGGGGAGGGGTGAGGCAGAGGAGGGAAAGAAGCCAACAAAGCATGTGCACTGTGGACAACTGGAGCTTAATCCTGCTGATGCCCTCTGGGAGCCAGTGTGGAATACACCCGAGTCATCTCCCCCGACAGGCACCCGTGTTCACCAGTGTACCCAATTCCCATCAGCCATGGTTGGTCTGCTCCGGGGTGCTCATGGGTGGAGAGCTGCTCATGACTCTGGTGGCCAGAGAAAGACCACAGACTAAGAGTTGGTGGCTGCTGGAAATCCGTCCACCAGTGTCCACTGAAAGATAAGGCCTGAAGGAGTAAAGACAGGGAAGCGACCGTGTCTGCTCCTGATTGATCATGGGTGTGTGGCTAGGGCAGAGAGGCAGTGAAGCTATGAGGAAAATTTTTCCCTACTTTCTCTCCTAGGAAGTAGAGGAAAAGTTCTTTTTTTTTTTTTTTTTTTTTTTTTTTTTTTTTTTTTTTGTGAGACAGAGTCTCCAACTGTTGCTCAGGCTGGAGTGCAATGGCGCAATATCAGCTCATGGCAACCTCCGCCTTCTGGATTCAAGCAATTCTCCTGCCTCAGTCTCCTGGGTAGCTGGGATTACAGGGATGTACCACCATGCCGGGCTAATTTTTTGTGTGTGTTTTTAGTAGAGATGGGATTTCACCGTATTGGTCAGGCTGGTCTGGAACTCCTGACCTAGTGATCTTCCCGCCTCGGCCTCCCAAAGTGCTGGGATTACACGCATGAGCTACCGCACCCGGCCAAGGAAAATTACTTGATGAACATCCTTTTGAAAATTATTTTGAATAGATTATACTCCACATTGTATAAAATTCAAGTATAAAAGTACACAGTGACAAGTGTAAGTCTCCTTTTCTCACTACCCACCTCTGTCTTCTGCTGCACTTTCTCATATATCCTTTCAGAGATAGTACAACAGTGTTGTGTGTGCATGTGTGTGTACATATTATACAGGTAGGTAATTATATATGTATGCATATTACAGGTACAGTTAATATATATGTGTATATATGTGTGTACACATGTATGTTATTTATGTTTTTACATAAATTGCCCTACACAAGCAGTAGCATATAATATATTGTGCACCTTTTACAAATATATCTTGGGGAACTTTTCATATTACTGCATGTAGCTTTGCCTCAGTTTTTAAAATGGCTGCATAGCACTCAATTTTATGGATGCCCCACAATTTATTTAACACGTCTTTTAAGTTGTTTAAAAATTGTTTTCTTCTGAACTAAGTATTTTTGTACATGTGTTACTGAGAACATTCCAGGAATCTGTAGGGTAAGTGTGTGGGAATAGAATTCCTGGGTCGAACGACACATGCATCTAAAATATTGATAGATAGTGCAGAATTTCCTGGACCCAACGTACACTCCCATGGGACTGACCATTAGGAGGCCAAAGAACGGAAGTGGAGGGGTAGGGAGTAGAAGAGGAGTGTGGGGCAGTGAGGCCCGGAATATCAGACATCAAGATTCTGGTGGCACAGTTCCTGCTGAGGACAAGGTCCAGGGTGTGCCCGCACCAGGAAGTGGGTGGCATGGGGCACAGTGCAGGCAAAGGTCAGTGAAGCAGAGGAAGTTAAAGAGCTAGGAAGTGGTGGATGACTCACACCGGTGATGTCAGCCAGTCTATGCTGATGAGCTCTTCATCAGAACTGGAGAAATGCTGTTAGAGAAACCTTCAGCTTCCCTTTAAATCTAGCAGGGAAGCGCCAGATGCCTCCCAGTCCATTGTCTACCCTGAGGAGCAGAGAAAAAACACTTCACACTTGCACTCTCTGAGGAGAAAGGCGCATCAATCAAAATGACTGCCTCAGGGGACCCGCCATGATGTCTCCATTTTCTATGATGGCATCTGTGGACCGGGACAGGCATGGCTGTTTCTGCAGATCCTCCAGCTTCAAATGAATTATGCTTATGGACAACTCATTTCACATCTCGGGTCCTCTAAGTGTTTCTGACATTGTCAAAACACCCCTGGCCCGGGGCACCTCTTTCTTGATAATAAAACCAATAGCAACAATGACAACAGTAGCGGTTAACATGCTGAATCAGTTAGGGGTTGTGTTCAGCCACAGGTAGCAGAGACCTGAAAAACACTGGTTTAAACCAGACATGAGTTCTCATTTCCCTCAGGTACCATGAAGTTCAGGGATAAGCATCCCATGTAAAGGTATAGCAGCTCCGCACTGCCTTTTGGGTCAAGAGCCTCTGTTTCTGCTCTGCCTCTCCACTGTTGACTTCCATCCTCCCAGATGGTGGCTGGAGCCCTAGCCATTGCGCCTGTTTCATGCTGGAAGAACGATGTAGGGGTCAAAGATGAAAGGGAGCATGACAGATGAATTGACATCTCCCGCTCCTACCTTTTAATGAACTGTCCCAGAAGCCCCACTCAAACACTGGAAGCTGACATCTCACTGGACAGCTTATAGTCATGTGGCCACCCCTATCTGCAGGGAGCCTGGGAAACAGATTTTTAGCTGTGCTCATTGCTGTCGCCACCAAATCCGGGTTCTGTTAATAAAATAATACAGGAGAACGGATATTGGCTAGGTAACTGGCAGTGTCTCCCAGATGTCCCAGGCGCTTCACATTTTTTAAAAGTTGTATTTTATTTTTTACTGCGGTAAAACATACGTAACATAAAACCATTGTAACCATTTTAAAGTGTGTAGTTCATTGGCATTACATATATTCACAAGGTCGTGCAACCATCACCATTATCCATTTCCAGAACATTTCCCTCATTTTCTGTCTGGAGTTAATTCCTTGCAGTGGGTTCTTGGTCTTGCTGACTTCAAGAATGAAGCTGCAGACCTTCGCAGTGAGTGTTTAACTCTTTTTTTTTTTTTTTTTGAGACGGAGTCTCGCTGTGTTGCCCAGGCTGGAGTGCAGTGGCCGGATCTCAGCTCACTGCAAGCTCCGCCTCCTGGGTTCACGCCATTCAAGCGGCAGGGACTCAAACAGTGAGCAGCAGCAAGATTTATTGTTAAAAGCAAAAGAACAAACCTTCTACACATTTCAAGGCGACCCAAGTGGGTTGCCCCTGCTGGCTTGGGTGGCCTGCTTTTATTCCCTTATTTGTCCCCACCCCTGTTCTGCTGATTGGTCAACTTTACAGAGTGCTGATTGGTCCATTATACAGAACACTGATTGGCCCATTTTAGAGTGTGCTAATTGGTCCATTTTACAAACCTCTAGCTAGCCACAGAGCGCTGATTGGTGGATTTTTACAGAGCACTGATTGGCACATTTTACAAACCTCTAGCTAACCACAGAGTGCTGACTGGTGCGTTTTACAGTCCTAACTACAGAGTGCTGATTGGTGCATTTTACCAAATCCTCTTGTAAGACAGAAAAGTTCTCCAAGTCCCCACATGACCCAGAAGTCCAGCTGGCTTCATCACTCAATCTCAAACAGTAACACTGTACCTGGTAAACAGTAATTCCTTCCCCACCGCCCTGGCTCTCAGACACTGGGAATTTCTCCTTTACTTTCTGTCTCTGTGAAGTTAGTACCTTATGTACATGAAATCATACAGTATGTGTCCTTTTGCATCTGGCTTATCTTGCTTAGCATAGTATTTCCAAGGTTCATCCAGGTTGAAGCATGTATCAGAACTTCATTGCTTTTAATGGGTGAATTACATTCTATTTTATAGATATATCACATTTTATCTACCTATTCACCTGTCGGTAGACATTTGGGTTATTTCCAGCTTTTGGCTCTTGTGGATACGCTGCCAGGAACGCTGGTGTACCAGTATCTGTTTGAGTCCATGCTTTCAAATGTTTTGTGTATATACCTAGAAGTGGAATTACTAGATCATGTGGTAATTCTGTGTTTAACCTTTTGAGGGGCTGCCAGATGCCCTTCACATTTTGTATTTTATGTTGTTTTTACAGACTTATGGTTGTTGAAACCAACGTTGGACCTGATCTAGAGGTGCTGCCTCCTCTGGATCCAGGTGACTCTCCAGCTGGTTGCTGCTGCCCACTGTATCTATTCGGGGATTTCTGTTCAATGTATGCTGAAGTGAGCTAGATGGATTTATCCCCATTTTAGAAATGAGAAACAAAAATAGGAGGCTAAGCCAGCGATATAACCCACTCTTCCGCTGATAACCAGAACTCCTCTAATCAAACTTCTGACTCTGCCCTTAGGAAGCCTCACCGAGTGCTTGTGGGCAGCCTTATTGGGTCTATAGTGGATTTCTTTGATCAGTCTGGACTCGTAAAGACCACACCATAAGGTTCCAGGCAGGAGCTATTTCCACTCCCTTGCTCACCCTCAAACCAATCTGTCACAAATTCAATAGGGAGAGAGAAGATGAACTGTGTTCATTTTGTGCCCTGTGATAGTTCAAAGTGAGCCTTATCATAGTGGTGAAGAACATGGCAGACAGAGCCAGGTGGCTTGAGCTCAAATTCCAACTTCTGTGTGACCTTCATTGAAATTATTAAACTTCTCTGTGCTCAGCTTCCTCATCTGTAAATTGAAGCTTAATAACAATGCTTTTGCTTGCTTCATATGGTTGTTGTGAGGTTCACCTGAATTAATGTGTAGAAGCAAGTACTTTAGGAAGGTACCTGCACCCTGGAAGTGCTCTGTAATGGGAGGTCAAGGTAGTGGTGTTGACATTATGCTTATACCTAAGAAATGGAAATTCTCTCTTTTTCTCTCTCTCTTTCTCTTTTTTTCTTTGAGACAGAGTCTCGCTTTGTCACCCAGACTGGAGTGCAGTGGCACAATCTCACCTCACTGCAACCTCTGCCTCTTGGGTTCAATCGATTCTCCTGCCTCAGCCTCCCCAGTAGCTGGGACTACAGGCACGTGCCACCATACCTGACTAAAATTATCTTAACAATAATAGTTAATAGCAAACTGACCATGGATCACCACTGAAACTTTGGAAATTACCAAAAAAAAAAAAAAAAAGAACCAGTTTAGGAGGACACACATGAATACAGGAGAAGCACAGCTGAATGGGTTGAAAATTCACTGGACCATTTTGGCCCAATGTCAGAGGCTAGAAAATGCTAGCCACTTGGTATCTAAATTTGTTTGTCCCTTCTGAATTGAGTGCATGGCACCATTGTGAGGATTTATTAAAACAAAGATCAGGCTTGATAAACTCTTATCACTAAACAAATATATCAAGACTTTGAGTTATAATCTGAAGGAAGCCCTGAAGCTCTGAGAGTCACTGCCCCAGACTGATTTGGTGTTTGTGGCCAGGTCTTGGCACTAAAACTGAGGAAGATTGTGGAAAACATGGAGGGAGTTCAGAGGCCAAGGGCAGACATGAGGAAGAGTTGGAATTTTTATTTATTTATTTAGAGATAGGGTCTCGCTCTGTGGCCCACACTGGAGTGCAATAGTGTGATCATAGCTCACTGCAGCTTCGACCTCTTGGGCTCAAACAAGCCTCCTGCCTTAGCCTCCCGAGTAGCTGGGACCACAGGTGTGTGCCACCATGCCCGGCTAATTTTTTAATTTTTATTTGTTTTTATTTTTTTGTAGAGATGGGGTCTTGCTACGTTGACCAGGCTGGACTAGAACTCCTGCTCTCAAGTGAATCTCTTGCCTTGGACTCCCAAAGTACTGGGATGACAGGTATGAGCCACGGTGCCTTGCCAGTTGGGATTCTAATGTAGTGCATGTGTACCAGATGTTACTCACTGAAGATGGGGCTGGGATGATTGCATCAGGATTTGAAGAATTGGGCTAATTTTCATATAGCATGGAATTTAAAATGCCAGAAAGTGTTTTTGAAAATGGCGAAATCTGAGTCCTCCTCTATGATTCATTATCCAACTGTAACAGGGAAGTGGAAGCTGCACTACCAGTACAGTGGTTGTTGCAAAGATGGACGGACCCGAAGCTCTCGCCTAGAGCTGTTTAGACCTGACTGATTCTGAGAGGTCTGGAACTAGATATTTATTTAGCAGTCACCTTCTGCCATCTATGGGTTCATATGTTTCATTGCAGTTACAGGGGAGTAGGCTGTGATACCATCAGACACAAAGCTGATGTTTTTGTTAAACTAGTCACACCTCCTTTTTGTACACAAAAGCCATTTTTCATTTTTTCAGTATGTTTGCTTTAGTTTTTGGTAGATAAAACATTTTTTTGTGATGATAAATAATTATTTCTTTGGAACAAGGGAGGAAATTTGTATTGAGACATGCATGAGGAAGGACCTGGATGCTTGGATACCATTTGTTAATGTGTTTTTAATAGCCAGGAAATTCTTCCCTCTGCATTAAAAGCCATCATTTTGAAAAATCCTGTGAGGCTTGCATTTTCCCGCAGGTTACAGGAAAAGGGGACCAGGAGTTGGAGCGATTTCTGCTTTCTATTGTTCTACTGCTTTATTTTTAGCATCAACTGGGGTAGGGAAAGCCACTGATTGTGACAAAGGAAACGGGGCAGTGCCATGAAGGTCAGGACAGGTAGGTGAGCAGTAGACATGTGAAATCAGGGAGGACTTTTTAGAGGGGATGAGGTGGGCTCTGGGTTTGAAAAGAAATGAAAATCGCAGGAAGAGGGGATAGGCTGGTGGAAAGGACCACCTGCACCTTATGTTCTGTGTCTGCAGTTCAAGAGAGCTTCATGCAGAAAGAGGACACAAGTTTCCCACATGGCTGCCTCATATCTAGCTTCTTTTCTTTGGATCTCCATGTCTATTTCACCTGCCTGTTGCCATGCTGAGCTCCCTCTCCTTTTCTCTGGTTCAACCACATGAGTCTTTTTCAGTTTCTGGAAAGCACTATGGTCTCCATTACTAGGGGCATTTGCATCTATTGCCTGCTCTGCTAGAAACTCCCTGTGCCCTGGGAACTCCTCTCCATTCCTTACATCTCAGCTTAAAACTCACTTCCTCAAGGATGCCTTGCCCAATCCCTCGGATTGGCTCTACGTGCCATGCATCATATTCATACTTTTCAGAAGCTCAGATTCTGTGTCCAACATCAACCTTCTTTCTATTGCAAGTATGGCGCTGTGCCTGCATCCTCCTTATCCAGGAAAAGGCACATGGAGGAGTCAAGAGGGGAAAACAGTAACAAAACTGCACCTATTCCATTATTAAGTTTTCTTTGGAGGTTTATTTTAGAAGCTAGGCTAAAGGTGACCAAATGTGCCAACTCACCAACTCATGGCAGAGTTGAGGGAGAGAATACTGTGGGTGTCATTTTCCCAGTACAGTAATGGAGTCAGCCCCTGTTTTCTGATTCCTCCCTGGTCCTGTGGGGACAGGAGGGGCAGCACTCTGGGATGCAAGCTCTGTCTTTCCTCCTACCCCTAAGGGTGGAGTAGGATGGTGATTGTGCAGAGAGGCCTCTGGCTGGAGCATGACAAGACCATTAAACTCAGGAAAAAGAGAAGGAGAATTTTCTCCTTCCATTACTTGAGATAAGCTATTTCCCAGAGTGCCAGTACGAATTGGAAAGATTAATTATGGCCACAGTACAACCCTTGAACTTCTTTTTTTTTTTTTAATTTTGAAGATGAGAAATATAAAACGTAATCCAAGAGGCTAACTGGGCTGCAGTATTTGGGGAGAATTAGAGAAGATGAGTCCTGGAGAGATGGGTAAGGGTCAGGGCTGATACAGAATGCACAAAGCGGAGTTTGGAAGGAGTCCTGGGTTTCAGCGTCTGCGGTGTGATAAGGTGGGGTAGCACAGCTATTAGGGGACACCTGGCTCAGCTATTGGTGTCAAGATGGTCCTGGAAAACCACTCAAGAGTTTTGCAGAGATCTGTTGCCTCACATAGGCCTGGGCCATGTGAGTGTCTTGTCAACACGATTTGAAGTTCACGAGAGAATTGCTTTTTGATTGCCAGCAAGAAGCACCTGGTATTGCAAAGCTGGGACAAAAATAGGAACTGGCGTATAGGCAAGCCTGGTCATTTGACTCCTGATTCACCAAAGAGATTTGAGAATGACCCAGGGGAGGGGAGGACACTAGGTCTTTCTGGCTGTAACATGGTAATAGCAGGTTTCCTGGGGAATGAGGTCAAGGAGTAAGAGGGGTCGCTGACACCTGTAAGTTTGAGAAAACCCTCATAGGCTCAGGGGGAGTTGCTCATGCTATACATACAGAGTTGGCTAAAATCTTTGAATCCAGTTTGGCTAACACCGTGATCATCAGTTTAATGGGAGAAAATCCCAAGCGTTTGTATTTAGGAGTACATATTGAGTTTTTACTGATCATATATTTCATGACTCCCTTGAGGAAAACCTTTCATGATAAGGTAGCAGGTAATATTCTAAAGCCCTCCCTTACTAGTAACTCAAGATTTGAACCCTTGATGTCTTCTCTTAGGAGCCCCCTTTGGGAGCCTGTGCAAGTCAGTGGAGAGTAGTGCTGACCCGGCAGGAGGGAGTCTGGGTTCCATTCTCAAACTTACCACTCAGTAGCTATATCCATGAGCAAGCCACTTCACCCATCTGGAACCCAAGTTCCTCACTATTAGATGAAGCAGCTAACGTTCCTCCCACCTCTAATGTTCTATAATTCTCTGATTCAGTAACTGGAAGCAGTGGCGCAGCTTGGTGCTGGAGAACAAATAGAGGCATTCCTCCTGTTATGAAGTGAGTTGTGTCCTCCCCATCCCTCAAATCCGTATATTGAAACCCTAAGCCCCAGCGTGTCTCTATTTGGAGACAGGGCCTTCAGAGAAGTAATTAAGGTTAAACGAGGTTCTAAATGTGGAACCCTAATCCAGTAGGACTGCTGTCCTTGTAAGAAGAGAAAGACTTTGGAAGGCTGAGATGGGCGGATCACCTGAGGTCAGGAGTTGGAGACCAGTCTTCAACACGGTGAAACCCCGTCTCTACTAAAAATACAAAAATTAGCCGGGCATGGTGGCAGATGACTGTAATCCCAGCTACTTGGGAGGCTAAGGCAAGAGAATTGCTTGAACCAGGGAGGAGGAAATTGCTGTGAGCTAAGATCATGCCACTGCACTCCAGCCTGGGTGGTAAGAGTGAAACTTCGTCTCAAAAAAAAAAAAAAAAAAAAAGAAGAGGAAAGGATATGGGAAGACACAGTGAGGAGGTGGCCATCTGCAACCCAAGGAGAAACCCCTCACCAGACAGCAACCCAGTGGCAAATTGACCTTGGATTTCTAGTCTCCATAACTGTGAGAAGATACATTTCTGTTGTTTAAGCCAGTCAGCTGGTGACATTCTGTTAGGCAGCTTGAGGAAACTAATATACCTCCTCATCCCTCAAGCACTGGACTATGACTTATTGGTCTGTGGCCTTTGGGGGTGTTTGCATTTAACTTTTTCCATTGGCAAAGGAATGGCAAAGTAAATTAGCTCCTGGAAAAACAGGCACTCTACTGCTTTGGAATTTATGGAGTGGAGTCATGGGTGTTTCTGAGGTGTTTTGTCTAACTCTAACCAATTTTCTAACATGAGTTTGGTGTCCAACAGTTCAATTCAATTCTGAGCCTGTCTACATGATGTTACTATCAGCTCCCAAAGTTAAAGGGCTTGGTCCCACAAGACTGCCCCCATCTCAGATACCAGTTGCAAATCCCAGCTCACGCATACTTCTGACTGACTGGCTATAAACTGGAGGTTCCCTTGACTTCCTCCTCAAGTTTGGTGATTTGCTGGAATGGCTTACAGGACTCAGGAAAACATTTTATTTGTGTTTAGTTGATTGTTATAAAAGATACAATTCGGGAACAGCCAAATGGAAGAGATGCATAGGGCAAGGGGTAGGGTATGTGTGGAGTGGAGCGTCCATGCCCTCCCATGGTGCTCCATTCTCACAGCACCTTGATATGTTCACCCACCCAGAAAGCTCTCCAAACCTTGTGGTTCAATAGTTTCTATAACCCAATCCCTAGTCCCACCACCCCTTCTCCGGATGATGCCCAATTTTGAGGTGGTCCTCTTGCACCAGTGTGGAGGAGCCTGTGGGGTTACTTTCTGAGCAAAAACTGGGCTTGGAAACCTTAAAAATACATCGGTATTGACTAAAGAAGTTTTCAGAGACTTCTGCCAGAATATCTTGGTTGCGGAGCCCTGTGTAGACGTGGGCAGCTGTGGCGCAAGTAGATGGCGGCCACTGCTTTCCAGAAGGGAAGGTCTACATTGTCACCCTAAAGTCCCAGATCACAGGACTTAGTAGAGCGTTGAGCTTCTGTGTCTCTTCCTTGAGAGTTGCCTGTCTGGGACTTGGCAGTGCTTGGACAGGAAGTGGTCTCATGCTAATAACTGGTTCAAGGACCCGTGAAGGAGGAGCAAGCAAGCTGCAGAAGAGCTGGACACCAAACATAGGGGGTTCCTGGGGGGAGTCTGAGGGACCTGCAGGCCCAGAGTAACAGCAAACATGAGGATCAAAGGACTTGAACTGGACTCTGAACTTCCTGTGAGGCCACAGCAGAGCTTGTCCAGGATTTCTTGGTGGAACAAGATATTAACATTACACAATGGGGTGGAGAAGGTGGGGTCAAAGACAGCTGTCAGTGCCTGCAAACACACTGCCTGGCCCTGCTGAGAGGGTCACGTGTGTGTGCCAGGCTGGCTCCAGGCCCCGCCATCCACACTCCCAGGGTCTGTGGTGAAATCGAATTTATTCTCATTCTCATCATTACAAATATGTCTAATTTGGAAAGAGACCACATTGAACTCTGACTTCTATTGTCCCCTCAAAGGTGTGTGTTAAGCAAATCGGCACGAAGGATTTTCTTCTCTTTTACCTGGCACTGGGACATCTACATCAGAGTTCATAATGTCACTCCAAAGGCACTTGCTGAGAAATCTTGAAGGTGCAGAGTTTTTCTGAATTTTCCAAGAAACAGATTTTTAAAGAATAGGCACATCTTATCTTCTGTTTTTGAAAGTTTGTAATCTATGGGCCAGATACAGATTTTCTGTATCTAGAATACTTGATTGTTTTAGATTGGGAATTTACAAGAATGCATGGATATATTTTATCTATGTAAATAAACCCTAGGCTGGGCACAATGGCTCACACCTGTAATCTCAGCATTTTAAGAGGCAGAGGGGTGCGGATCACCCTAGGTTAGGAGTTCAAGACCTGCCTGGCCAACACAATGAAACCCTGTCTCCACTAAAATACAAAAATTGGCCGGGCATGATGATGCACACCTGTAATCCCAGCTACTCGAGAGGCTGAGGCAGGAGAATCGCTTGAACCTGGGAGATGGAGGTTTCAGAGAGCCAAGATGGCGCTACTGCACTCCAGTCTGGGTGACAGAGTGAGACTCTGTCTCAAAAAAAAAAAAAAAAATTCAAAAAAGAAAATAAACCCTTTTCATATACCTTGGAAGCATTTTTTTTTTAAGAACAAAATTACCTTGCTAATAAAAATATTTATTGTGAGAAGTATCAAAAGAATGTAACACTTGGAATTATTTGAAGTACTGTTTGAGCATGTAATAGGACATTTTTGTAAATGTATAGATATTGAGGCCTGCATCTAATTCATATCTGAATCCTTAAAAGAAATCCCGCTTGCTACTCTATAGGTGATACATTCTTGCTAAAATTCTGTTGAATTAATTTCTCAAAAGTAAATAGTCGGAGCCACTTATTTGAATACCTCTAGAGTTGTGCTAGCAGAAATAAGAACTGTATTCAAAACAGACTGAGAAACAGACCCAAGGGATTACAGATTTTAAATTTGTGGTTTGAGATATTCACCGTTCATGGGCACCTGTTGCCTGCTCTCCCGACACTTCCATGTTCAGTATAGTGCAGTTAGTTGTTTCAATCTCTTTTCTTTCTTTCTTTTTTTTTTTTTTTTTGTTGAGACGGAGTCTTGCTCTGTCGCCCAGGCTGGAGTGCAGTGGCGCGATCTTGGCTCACTGGAACCTCCGCCTCCCAGGTTCACACCATTCTCCTGCCTCAGCCTCCCGAGTAGCTAGGCCTACAGGTGCCCGCCACCTCACCCGGCTAATTTTTTGTATTTTTAGTAGAGGTGGGGTTTCACCGTATTAGCCAGGATGGTCTCGATCTCCTGATTTTGTGATCCACCCGCCTTGGCCTCCCAAAGTGCTGAGATTACAAGCGTGAGCCACCGCGCCCAGCCTGATCTCTTTTCTTTTATGCTACACTCAGCATGTAGCTGTGTGCACCCATTGGCATTGGCTAATTGCCCACTGTGCTCCAGCTGGCTTGTCTAGGGACTGGGATGTTAAAAGCCCCTCATATGTGGCCATCTCTCCGGTGGTGGGTCTGATCAGAAGAATGTATCACCACTAACACTATACTTCCCAGAGATGGAAACTCCCAGCTGCAGCTTCATGAATGTACTCCACCCCCAACCACACCCTTAGGCTCTCGGAATCTGTCAGAATTCTCTTTTTTTCTTTTTTTTTTTTTTGAGACAGGGTCTTGCTCTGTCATTAGTCTGAAGTGTAGTGGCGCAATCATAGCTCACTGCAGCCTCAAACTCCTAGGTTCAAGCAATCCTCCTGCCTCAGCCTCCTGAGCAGCTGGGACTATAGGCATACACCACCATGACCAGCTAACTTTTAAATTTTTTGTGGAGACTGGATCTCACTGTATTGCCTAGGCCGGTCTTGAACTCCTGGCCTCAAGCAATTCTCCGACCTTGGCCTCCCAGAGTGCTGGGATTATAGGTGTTGTCAGAATTTTTAGTTGTAGGCAACACAGACTCCAACTGATTTAAACTCATTTACTGGGTTCTAGGAGAGTTGGAAAACCAGGCTTGGAGCTACAGTAGCAGGACAGCCTACCCCAAATCATGCCACAGGGTGTTCTGGTGAAGGTGTCATTCTCACTAGCCTGTCCAGATGCCGTATTCTGCTGCTGTCACAGTAGAATGTCTGCTCCAGGTGGAGGCTGGGGACAGCACTGCAGCCACTGCTGCCTTGGAAACCCAATCTTGCTGCCACTGCCACCACCTCTAGAAAGGGTCTGAATCGCTGTTTCTTTGTGTCACTAGCATCTGATTCAGACTCCAGAGTGGGTGCTTCTGATTGGTGGATCCTGGATCCTGTGCCCATAACCACCTGCAAAGGATGCTGAGAAAGGTAGTACCACATCTCAGTTTTTATACTGGAAAGGGGGCTGTGCCTCCCATGAAGACTCATAAGAAAGGCAGAGCTCCAAATAGAGGCAGGAGACTCAAATGGTAGGCAGCTGAAAGGAAGGGCAACTGTCCATGATGTGGACTAAACTATAGCAACTCCCCTGCTACCAGAAAGAGGACAAAAGCCTCGCTGTACACAGATCATTAAAATCCCAGCCAAACCAAAAGAAAAACTGACAATGGTAACCATGATAGCAAAGAAACACTTTATTCCTTTATTGCCTATTTTTGAAAATCCTCAATACTGTGAGAATTGCTGCATATGTAATTGTTCAAGTTTTGCTAGACTAGGAGTTTCAGCTTCATCCAAATCCCTCTAAGGGATATTAGCTCTGCACTCACCCTTGCTGTCCCCACCCCAAGCCTATGTTACTGGTATGCTATGGTACTGGATTGGAATGGATTACTTTCCATGAATATTTTCCATTGCTTCTCATTAATTTATTAAATTTATTAAATAAAATATTATTTTCCATGAGAAACAATGGAAAATGGAAAATATTCATGGAAAATAACCCATTCCAATCGAATACTCTAGCGACTATGTGTCTGGAAACATCCAAACTGGAGAGCTTTAGTTCTTAAAACTTCTGTGGAGATAATTAGGCTTTCCTCAACCCAATTTAGCCAACGTCTCCTTGGATTTTATTTAAAAACCTGAAGTAGAGCCAAATGAGCCACTTCTGCTTAGATGAAAAAGGTGTCATCTTTCACTAGATTTGTACTGTGTCACTTTGTCACCCAAGGTTTCCAATTCACTCTTATGTAGAGGTGCAGTCCCAGAGTACAGGGCATGTGGCATATTGGTGAGAAAGAAAGAGGATGTAGCAGGGAGAGTGAGAAGCCAGGGAATGAAGCTTCCCAAATGGTATTGTACAAGCCATTTTACCCTCCAGAGAGCATCCCTCAGCCAGGGTTTACCTGGTGATGTGGGTCCAGTTATTCCAGGTGGTAGTTTAACATAGTCCAACATTGTTGCACCAAATAAATTGGGGATCATTCTAATAAGATTCACACCTTCCCATTGACAATAGCTCATCTTGGTCAAGGGAGCGTAGGGAGTAGATATGTGAGATAGAAAAAAATTACTCATCTTATATACTTAACTCACAGCATTAATGAATTAGTTCATTTGGTAACCATTTACCAAGATCCTATTATTTACTAAGCCATGCACTAAGTGCTTTGCATGTGTTACCGCATTTAATAATCCCTCTAACAATCTTATCCTGTGAAGCAGATCTAATTCCCTCCTGCCCCCAACGTTTGAGAGAGAAAAAGATGAAAGCTCAGAGAGCTTAAGAGGAGGAATTAGGACTGAATCCACATCGCTTTGACTGCAAAGTCTGTGATTCTGGTCACTGTTTCTTGTGATTTTTAGTGCCTTGTCTATTGAGGTGGCTGGTGGACAGTTTCTAACCTCAGTGATGGCTGGACATCAGAGAAGAAGAGAGATGTTAGCATATAGTGTGATCCATCCTATAGTAGTAGTATATGCAGGAGTCTGGCCTGAGGTCTGGATGAGAGGGTGGTTCAGGAAGCTTCTCGTAGGAGGGAGAACTTGAGTTAAGTGAAGAGAGTGACCAAGATGTTTCCACAGGAAGAGCATGTGTACAGTTGTGGAGGTGTGAGAATATGGTGGCATGGCTGGTGTGTAGGATGAGTGTGTGTAGAGGAGAGAGAGTGAGGGGGGCAGGGAGACTAAAACAAGCCTGGAAAGATACCCAGGGGCACAGTGGATGAAGAAAACGGTGCAGATTTGAGAGCTACTTGGGGAGTAGATTCGCCATAACTTGGTGATTAGATGTAGGGAATGAGGGATGCATTTATTCTTTATTTTATTCATGATAGTTAATGAATGCCTACTTTAAACCAGGCACTATAGTAAGGGCTGGAAATAAAGGGGAGAAAAGAGCTGGCATCCTTGCTCATGGGCTGTACAGTGTGCAAAGAGGAAAGAATCAAAGATAACTCCAGATTTCTAGTTTAGATGATAGAGACAAAAAGTTAGAAAAGCACTAGGTTGATGTGGGAAGAGGCTCAGGCATTTCTGTGGGACATCACACAAGATGGCCAACAGGTAATGGGATATACAGATGTGGAGCTAGGAGAGAAATCTAAGTCGGTGATATAGATTCAGGTGCCATCCACATGGATGCGGAAGTAAAAACCGTGCATGTGGGTGTGGGGCGTGATCGCTCAGGAAATGTGTAGCAGGGTGAATGAAGACAATGGAACTGGGGAACTCCAGCCTTTAGAGGCAGAGAAACTGTGAAGGAGTGGTTACAGGGCTAAGGGAGAACCATGAGAGAGCCATGTCATGAAAGCGAAGTGTTATGGCCTGCCTCCCCCACGCCCCAAATTCATGTGTTGAAGCCTTTATTTCCAATCTGACTGTATATGGAGTTAAGGAACTTTAAGAAGGTAATTAAGGTTAAATGAAGTTATAAGGGTAGGTCCTAATCTGATAGGACTGGTGTCCTTATAAGAAAAGGAAGAGATACCAGATCTCTCTCTTTCTCTCTCTGAGAGAAAAGGCCAAGCCAAGTAAGGACATAGCAAAGAGGCACCATCTGCAAGCCAGGAATAGAGGCCTCACCAGATATCATCGTTGCCAACATCTTGATCTTGAACTTCCAGCCTCCAGATCTGTGAGAAAATAAATGTCTGTTTTTAAGCCACCTAGTCTGTGATGTCTTGTTATGGCAGGCTGAGCAGACAAATACACCAAGATGAGAGGGTTTCAAGGACTGTTTAAACAAAGGCAAATAGTCAACAAAAACGAGTAGGCATTTGTCCTCTGAATTTGACAATCTTGTAACCCTAGCAAGAGCAAGGAAGTGTGAAGGCTAGAAGCCAAACTTCAGTGAGTTTCAGGGTTGGATGAGTAGGAGGGATTGCAGGTTTCACATGCAAACATGGCCTCTAGGTTGGATTTCGGCATCTCCTACATCTATGTCTGTCGTCCCAGTAAACCCCTTTGTGCCGACTCCCCCAGGGTCCAGAACCGGCATATAGCAGGTTCTCAGTAATGCCTGCAGGATGGCCTCGCTCTGCTAAGTACAGGCTTAGGTGTAGAGTTAGATCAACATTACTTGACTAGTGAATTAGCCTTATGTAGTGATATGAACAACTTTCATTTAGTGCATTTTAAGTGCCCAGCATTGGGCTAAACTCTTTACATATATCTTATCATGTAATTTTCATTATGAATTAGGTACTATTATTGTTATGCTGTTTTTTCTTATGGAAAAACTGAGATAGAGGTTCAAATATAGACAATCTGACTCCAAAACTCAGTCTCCTAAGTGAAATGCTGTATAGCTTCTGTACCCCCTTTATCCCTATCCAGGTGCAGATACCTGGATCTGCCATGTGAGACTTCTGGGGAACTGACTTGAGGTTCTGGGCCTCAGTATACCAACTTGCAAAATGTGGTATTTGGAGTAGATGAGTTTCTCAGGTGCTTTCTGGCTCTACCATTCTATGATCTGATGGTCTGGACTCAGTTACACTCCGTTTATGTGATGTGGCGCTAATTCATACAGAAAAGTCAACCTGAATTTGCCACTCTTGATTTATGCAGGCAGGGAACTTGGGGGACCCCAGCCAGCAGTTGGCTGAGAATGGAATCCCTGAGGATGTACGAAGGGACACTGGGAAGCTTGAGTTCCACATCTGTATCTCCAACTACCCCCACCTAGGTAAGGTGGAGGTGGACTTGGGAGAAGCCCCTACTTCTGCCTCCTGTATGGCTTCTGCTCATTGGCTAGGATGTGAGGAGGGTTCTGGTTGAAGGTTGGCCAAGTAAGTTTATTGAGGAGAATCAATGAACTTCAGTTGGCCACCACCACCGCTGTTGAAGGGTTTAACAAAGGCTGCTTCTGGGTATGCAGGGTCCTGGGCAAGATTATTTTGTGGGCCCTCTCTCTCTATAAATAATTTGATTAAAAATTATCACAAATTGTATCACAAAAATTTATTGACCCATGTAAGGCCCATATGATGTGTCAATGAAAGTTTAGAACAATGTGTAGAAAAATGGTACTTTTGAATTTACTTTTTGTCTAATCAGTGCACATGAAGATTTCTGTTTGGGTCTGGGAACCATTTCTTTGTAATCTTTATCATCAAATATGCTGTTCCTGGCTAAGTTAGCATCTACCACCATGAGGAAAAGGTAGCAATGCTGTTCTTACTCACAACCCTAAAGCTCTTCAGAACCTGTTTGTATTGAAGCAATATAGATCTTCCAGCCTCTGTGGTTCCCTGATTTTATTTATTTAATGCTGGTGCAGCATTCTTTTTTTTTTTTTTTTTTTTTTTTTTTTTTTTTTTTTTTTTTTTTTTTTTTTTTGAGACGGAGTCTTGCTCTGTCGCCCAGGCTGGAGTGCAGTGGCGCGATCTCGGCTCACTGCAAGCTCCGCCTCCCGGGTTCACGCCATTCTCCTGCCTCAGCCTCCCTAGTAGCTGGGACTACAGGCACCCACAACCGCACCCGGCTAATTTTTTGTATTTTTAGTAGAGACGGGGTTTCACCGTGGTCTCGATCTCCTGACCTTGTGATCCGCCCGCCTCGGCCTCCCAAAGTGCTGGGATTACAGGCGTGAGCCACTGCGCCCGGCCGCAGCATTCTTCTTGATACAGCATCATCCATCAGGCTGCCTGTGAGTATTGGACCATCTCCAAAATTGTTATTGTGCTTCACTGAGGATGACCACAAATGCAAATCTTACTTAATATGTAGAAATGTGTGAATGATAATCTGTTTTCTGGTCATGTTCAGAATTTTATAGCATAATGTGTAATAACTCATCTTCCACATTCCTTTTGAACTTTTTAGGTAGTAATTACTGTATTCCCAGAATGTGACCTCCTTCAATAATGATTGTGTGCCTGCCTTCCATACATAGCCATGAGTCGCAAGGAGAGGTGAGGGTCAATGGGCAGAATAAAAGAGAGGTCTCATTCACATAAGGAAAGTGTGGCCCATGCCAGGTACAACTTAACACTGTCCCTGGAGAGTATCATCACCACATCAATTGAAAGCAAGCGAGAACATCATTTGGAAGAGCCTGTTGGTGGGAGGGGCACTACAATGGCAGAGGGGTTCGACAAGGTTGGGTACCTGCTTTCATTCCTGCCTCCCTGAGTGTTGTAACCAGAGGTGGCACTGAGGGCAGAATAGTCAGGTTAGAGCCCATGCATGGGCTTGCTCATGTGGCTCAAGCCCTAAGGTCACGGTAGACTCTTAGTGTTCTATTGCTGCCATAACAAATTACCACACAGTTAGCAGCTTAAAACAACATCCATGGTATGGTTTGGCTGTGTCCCTACTCAAATCTCATCTTGAATTGTAGCTCCCACAATTCCCACATGTTGTGGGAGGGACCCGGTGGGAGGTAATTGAATCATGGGGGCAGGTCTTTCCCGTGCTATTCTTGTGATAGTGAATAAGTCTCACGAGATCTGATGGTTTTATAAAGGACAGTTTCCCTGCACAAGTTCTTTTCTCTTGTCTGCCACCATGTGAGACGTGCCTTTCACCTTCCACCATGATTGTGAGGCCTCCCCTGCCATGTGGAGCTGTGAGTCCATTCAACTGCTTTCTTTTGTAAATTGTCCAGTCTCAGGTATGTCTTTATTAGCAGCATGAAATTGCACTAAAACAATCTATTTTATTTTCTCACAGTCATGTAGGTCAGAAGTCTGGACACACATGGCTTGGCTGTTTCTTTGCTCCCATCCATTTTATTTTTTATTTTATTATTATTTTTCGAGACTGGGTCTTGTTCTGTCACCCAGGCTGGAGTGCAGTGGTGCAATCTCAGCTCACTGCAGCGTCAACCTACTGGGCTCAAGTGATCCTCCTGCTTCAGTCTCCTAAGTAACTAGGACTATAGATGCTTGCCACCATGCCCAGCTAATTAAATTATTTTTATTTTTATTTTTTATTTTTTTGTAGAGACAGAGTCTTGCCATGTTGCCCAGGCTGGCCATCCATTTTATTATCTCACAGTCTTGTAGGTTGCAAGTCCAGGCACACATGACTCAGCTGGTTCTCTGCCCCAGGTTTCATAAGGCAAAATCTAGGTGTGGGCGGGGCTGTGTTCCTTTCTTGAGGGGATGAATCTGCTTTGAAGATCATTCCAGTTGTTGGCAGAATTCAGCTCCATGCAGTTGGAGAAATAAAGTTCCCATGTCCTTGCTGGCTGTCTGCCTTGGATCCCCCTTTCTCCATTTTCAAAGCCAGCAGCAATGGATCTCATACTTTGAATCTCTCTGACTTTCCCTTCTGCCTCATTTCTCTTCTGTTTCCAGTTGAAGAGTGTTCTCTGCTTTTAACAGCTCATGTGATTAGATTGGGCCCACCTGGATAATCCAGGCTTATCTCCTGATTTAAAGTCATACTGGTCTGGCGAGGTGGCTCACGCCTGCAAGCACTTTGGGAGGCTGAGGCGGGCGGATCACTTGAAGTCAGGAGTTTGCGAACAGCCTGGCCAACATGGTGAAACCTCATCTCTACTAAAAATACAAAAATTAGCAGGGCATGGTGGTGCGTGCCTATAATCCCAGCTACTCAGGAGGTTGAGGCAGAATTGCTTGAACTCAGGCGGTGGATGTTGCAGTGAGCCAAGATGGCACTACTGCACTCCAGCCTGGACGACAGAGCAAGACTCAGTCTCAAAAAAAAAAAAAAAAAAAAAAAAAGTCTGTACCTTAATTACATCTGCAAAGTCCCTTTGCTGTGAAATGTAACATATTCAGAAGTTGCAGGGATTAGAGCATGAATATCTTTGAAGGGTCATTATTCTGCCTACCACAAGGATTGCTGGTTGTTCTAAGCCCTGAACTCATCTTGGGTCTGATATGAGTGAAGTTCACCCTCAAACAGCATGTTGGCACTATTCTGGCAGCCCAATGCTGCATGAATCCATGAAAGAAATATCCCACTGGTCAGCGAGAGCAATCTACTTGCCAGACCACCCTCTTGGAATGAGATCTGACCAGGATACCTGGGACTCCCATATGGGCATGAATCCCAGAATCCCTTAGGCAATGTGGTCCACTCTACAAGTAGTATAGGGTTTAAGAACATCCTAAAAGAAGAAACAGGAACTGAGGCCAACGTAGGTCCCTGTCTAGGCTCCTGCTTGGATAGAATTGCTGATTCTGGGTGTTTCCAGGCATGGGAGAGGGACTCAAAGAAGACATTACACTAGCAGAAGTCCCCTGTGGGGTCTGAATTGCAGCCCTGCTTGCCTGGGTCTAAGGGCAAGGTGGTACTGCTTCCAGCAACTAAGCTGGTAGGAGATATTTTAATTTTCATGCAATGTCTCTGTAGGGTCCAGTTGGCATTGTGGGGTAGGGTGTGAGGTTTCACTCCAGCCAGCCTTGATACAAGTCCTGGATATTCTCCATAAGCTTTATACAAGTCCTGGATATTCCCCATGTTAGCTGGATGATCTTGGACAAGTTACTTAATCTTGTGGAGCCTCAGTCTCTTCAACTGTATGGCAAAATGAAGACAGTAACAATGAACCCTGACCCTGAAAGGGAGGAGATATATCATAGATATTTTATATTCATATCTGCCAGTTATTATTTCCACCTTTCAATGTTGTGATAATCAAGTGAGATGGCATATTTCACTTAAAGATGGCATAAATCACCTGGAATACAAAAGGCACACCATACACTTCAACCGTAAACAGTGATTGAGCCCAATGTCAGGCTGATAAATGTGAAATCACAGGTTCTCCAGGAGAGGAGAGGAGAGGAGGACGACTTGTGTTTGCTGATTTCCATGGTGTACACACTCCCAATGGCTCATTTCAAACAACCGATCTGTTGTCAGTGGATGTGGGGTTGGGAAGAGCTGACAGTCGGCTCTCCTGACAGGCACGGTGTTTAGTGATGGAGATACAGTGACAAATTTGCATGAAGCTTATAAGTGGTTCTCTTCTCTGTGCTATTTTTTCCCCCAACCCAAAGTATGAGCCTCCAGAATATTTTGCAAATAAGATGTAGTTCTAGGTAGAAAAGCATGAACTCAGTAACCTCTTAAGGTGTCTCTCAGCATTTGCCTCAACCAGTAGAGGAAATGTTATTTCTGGCTTCTTGGCAAGCCAGCAGTGTTGTTTCCATAGAGCTGAGTTGGGTATGAATAAGGCCAGAAATGCTGCTCTCATTGGTTTGGGGTTTGGTGTTGGTGGAGATATTTCATTTCCTGGAGGCCCACTCGACAACACTCGGAGGGGAGGGTGCTGGCTCATCCATTCACGATCATGGGGACTGAATGACCCGGTGAGAACAATAGTCATTTCCCAGTTGTATGAGGTCACATGCCCTGACCATGCCCACGCTTCACTGTCCCCGAGTACTTCGATGGTGGGGATTCCATTATGACTGACATCTGGTATTCTTAATAGGAAAGCAATCTCACTGTTCTCGAAGTAGGAAAACCGGTTTTGGAAGGTTTTAGAATGAAGCGGGTTGAAAACATCTGTGCAGAGTACTTGGAAATGTGTGAACTGGTAAATCTAAAGTGCACGGAGATGTAGGTTGTCTCTCTCTCACTCTCTTGAGTCACTGAACACCCATACTGTAAGTTGCTTTATATCATTTCTCAGAAGGCAATCTCTTTTCTCAGGGTAAGTTTCCACGTAAGGTGATATTAAGGGTAAAAAAAAGCATGATGCAAGCACTGTGGTTACTGGTGTTTAAAAAGGGTCATTAAAAATAAAATTAATATCTACCCTGCTTAATATTGTATCCAATTGGAATTTAATATAAAAACTAGGACCTCAGTGGAAATTTTTTTTTTTGGTGAATAAACTTACAAAATTTATTTGGGAAGGTTGAGATTATTTTATTTATTCATTTTTTAAAACCACATTTGGAAAATTAAAATGTGTATTTAACATTAAAGTCAAGCTATATACCCAAGCTTTGGAATAAAGGACAGACTCTCAGAATTCCAAAATGGCCCTACAATAAAAATAGAACAAATTAACGCTCAAGGATAATAGAAAGACAACTGCAGTTTATTTTTGGAGCCAGCATGGGTATGGGTGAAGAGGGATTTCATTTCACTAGTGCATAGGTGACTGGTGGCTTGTTTCTAAGTTTTTCCATTCTGGACAACTCTAGTTAATTTCTCATGTGTCCAAGATTTAGCATTGTTAGCTGGTTTCCGCAATAACTTTTACATTTATTATAGACTAATATATCATTTTCCAGCTTGGAGCTGTTGGGTTCCATGTAGAAAATGTGCAATAAGAATCAGATCAATTATTGTCTCCAATTTTTCTCTTGTTCACTTTCTTTCTTTGCATGAAGTCTTGACGCTGTTGATAATTATAATAATAAAGTTACAATAAAAGCAAACATTTATTGAGAGCTTTCTATATAGGCAGTATTACTCTCTGTTTCTGATGTGGACCTTTAAGGATGAAAATATATTCTAGAAGTTGGCACATGTTGACAAGATACAATTAAGTTAAAATGCCAAGATGGCATTTTAAGAGGACATTATGATAGCCTTAAATACTAAGGTAAGCTGCTTAAATTTTAAAGTCTTCAATGATTTCCCTTTGCCTGAAAAATTAAAAGCATGGACAGGGTGGTAGTGATGGTGTGGTATGATCATAAGTTTGTATTTTAGATATATGTAGAAACATATGAAAGGTGGATTGAAACAAGGAGAGGATAAAGACATGAGTTAGGAGTTAGGATTGCAAGATAAAATATAGGAAGCCGTGTTAAATTGAATTTCAGA
Organism: Macaca nemestrina; assembly: GCF_043159975.1. Lineage (NCBI taxonomy): Eukaryota > Metazoa > Chordata > Mammalia > Primates > Cercopithecidae > Macaca > Macaca nemestrina. The sequence continues at coordinate 101,888,126 of NC_092135.1, forward strand.
TAAATAAGAATTTTTTTTAGTATAAATATGTTCCATGCAATATTTGGAAAATATTTGGAATATGCTTATACTAGAAAAGTATTTGTAGTTTATCTGCAATACATTCATATTTAATTGAGTATCTTGTATTTTTATGTGCTAAAACTGGCAACTCTATTTAGGAGGTTACTTTAGTAGTCCAAGAAAGAGGTAACAAAGGACTAACTGGGGTGGTGGAAGAGGAAATTGATAGGAGAGTATGGATGTGAAAGAATTGAGAAGGTAAAATTGATAGGACTTGGCAACTGATAAGGGAAAATGATGTGGCTTTAGATACCATAATGTGGAAAGAGGAGCCAGGATCTAATAGGCTAATTTTCTAACAGAAAATTTATATATTTCAAGGGAAAAAAATGGGTGAACTGAACATAGAGTAGTGGTTCTGTGAATTGAGAACCTTGATTAGTACAGTGAAACGAACATTGAAAGACATTATTGCAAGTTTAAATTAAACTAAAAATTTAATAAAAGTTACATTCTTGAAAAATAGTTAACATTTTTGTAGATGTATTGAGCATTTTAAATATGTTATTAATAGCATTGAGGATGTAAGTCTGCCTTTTCATAACCCAGACAAATGAAAGCTCATAACTTTTATTCTCCTAAAACATTTAAAGTTATGTCCTAAAATCAGACAATAGCTGTGTGTTTCATTTTTGCTTAGAAAATAGTATATTAAAATGAATCTTTTTATCAAGCTGGGCAGAATAACTTTTGCCTCGTATCAACCAGAAGGGTTGAAGGGTGTTTTATAAAATTCTGCATTAAAATTATTTGATGTTACCCCCATGCTATTTTAGCACAATAAAATAGCATGGGAGTATTTTACTGTATTTTATATGTACAGAGTACATATACTGTGTATAGTATTTTATTGTGCTAAAATAGCATGGGAGTGTTTTACTGTGCTAAAATACATTTAGCATGGGCCATTATATCTTATGACTTTGATGTCTAGATATACCTATTTCTAAACATCTATGGGTATATATTTTAAGATGGTAGAATAAATCAGAAATTATAAAGATGTCTCTTGAGACCCTTTAAACTTTTATAAAGCCCATTCTAATTTATTCAGTAAATATTTATTAGGTATCTATTATGGACCCAGTTTTTTACCAATAGCTTGAAAGAAAGTCCCTCTCCTCATAATCTTAAAGAACAAATCAATTATGGAGTAATCAAGTTGGGATGGAAACTTCAGATAAAAATGATATTTCCCCATTTTACCTGCCAACTTTATCCCTGTTCGTTTCAGTGCTAGTAGTGACCTGTATCCGCTAGGGTCCAGGCAGAAGACAGAAACCACATCAACTATTTGAACAGAGAGAATCTTACATAAAGAGTTGTTGGCTGGGCATGGTGGCTCACGCCTGTAATCCCAGCACTTTAGGAGGCCAAGGCGGGCGGCTCACAAGGTTAGGAGATCAAGACCATCCTGGCCAACCTGGTGAAATCCCGTCTCTACTAAAAATACAAAAATTAGCTGGGTGTGGTGGCGCATGCCTGTCATCTCAGTTACTCGGGAGGCTGAGACATGAGAATCGCTTGAACCCAGGAGGCAGAGGTTGCAGTGAGCCGAGATTGTGCCATTGCACTCCAGCCTGGTGACAGAGTGAGACTCCGTCTCAAAAAAAAAAAAAAAAAAAAAAGAGTTGTTAACCAGGCATAATGCGGTTAACTGGGTAATTGAGAAGCAGAAGGAGAATGCTAATGTATCTCGGAGGAAGCAGCTGCAGCTACTACTCCTAGGGTTGGAGGAACAAAAGGAAAAGGTTAGAATTACTAAAACTTAGAAATTTACAGAAGGAGTCTTGTAACCTGGAACCCAGACCCCTGGGGGAGGTCTCCAGTTGGCTAGTGTTGATGTCTCTGGGGAGTAGCATAAGGGGCAGTGAAGCTGGTTCGGCAAGTCTTAAGAAAACTGCAAAGTGGATTCAGCTGCTGCTAATGGACACACCTTCTGCTGTTGCTGGGGTGAAGAAGTGAGCCTGGGGTGACATCCACACAAACATGGAGCAAGTCCCTGCTTCCTGCTTCAGCCTTGCCGTTCTCCCTCTAACACCTTCTACTGACAGAGTCTAACACAGATCCAGAATACTATGCTGCCATAAAAAGGAATGAGATCATGTCCTTTGCAGGGACATGGATGGAGCTGAAACCTGTTATCCTCAGCAAACTAACACAGAAACAGAAAACTAAACACCATATGTTCTCACTTATAAGTGGGAGCTGAATAATTAGAACACATGGACACAAGGGGCATGGGAACAATACACACTGGGGCCTGTCGCATGGTGGAGGCAGGAGGGAGAGCATCAAGAAGAATAGTTAATGAATGCTGGGCTTAATACCTAGGTGATGGGTTAATCTGTGCAGCAAACCACCATGGCACACATTTACCAATGTAACAAACCTATATCTCCTGCACATGTACCCCAGAACTTAAAATAAAAGTTGAAGGGAAAAAAAAGCAGAAATGTAGTTTGCAGACTCCCAGCCTCAGCATCACAAATCATAGTAGTGTCGATGTGAGCTGAGGGACCATAACTTGCTAATTGGTACACTTCCTAAATACTTCTTCTGGATTATATCTTGCCTTCTCGAATAGGAACTCTGCCCTGAACCAGAGTGATCTTCCCAAATCCCTTCAAAATTTCTCATGGCTCTCGGAATAAGGCAAAGATGCTTAACATGACCCACGAGCCTATGTGATTTGGTGCCTGCACATTTCCATCCTCATCTTGGATCCTCAGTCTCCCTCCATAGCCTGGCTGGCCTCCAGTCCTTGAGGATATCATGTTCTCTTCTCCTTCAGGACTTCCATACATACTACTTCCTGTGCCTGGAATGTTCTTCCCCTCCTCTTTGCCTAGTTTAGTTCCATTTATTGTTGAGATTTCAGCTCAAGAACAATTACTTCTTCAGGACGGCCTCCTTCATGCCTTAGATGAGGCGATGCCTCCCTGTTAAATGTTTCCATGGCTTTTGTGCACTCTTCATGGTTTGTAATTGGATTGTTGTATTTGATACTTGTTTCCCCACTATTATGAGATACATGAGTGTAGGAATAATGTCTGTTTTGCTCACCATTGTTTTCTCAGTGCCTACAAGGTGTGTGGCATATAATAGGCACTCAACAAATATTTATCATGTCACTAAAGAGCCAAGCCAAATTATTTTGTAAGAGGAAGGATTTATTGCCATAATTTAGGATGCTGTTGTTGGTTGTAAGTACTGTCATTTTATCATGAAGAAAAGCAGTTGGTAAGGAGCACTCTGAAAACATGTCAATTTTTCAGGGTCCAGATCCAAGACAGTGAGAGCAGCTGTATGTATTTGTTTATTTAAACCTTTCACAAAGTTTTGTTGCTCCGGCTTCAATAGTAACACAGATTGGGGTATCATAACAGAGTCCTGATTGTGCGCCACTCAGCCCATGTCAGTCCGCTTTTACATGAAGTGAAATAAAATCTGTACATTCTACATTTTCAATGCCTCAGCAACAGATCTGCCCATGAGTGCAGAAAACAGTGCTCCATGAGAACCAGAGCAAGTGGGCAGACACAGCACCATCCAAGTTCATTCTTAGAAAAGAAGTGTTTCTTCAGAGGAAGCATAGTCTGCCCACCCTACAGACAACTTTTTACATTCTCAGAAGAGCAATTCGCTTCCTGCTGTGATGTCATCTCAGGCATCTGTATTTATGATTAGGGTCTCTGCTCTACGAATAAAAGGCCTGCTCCAGCGATTTTCCCAGAACGACAGATTGGTCTGTACCAAACGTTTGTTTGAGTCTCTGCCTCACAAGCCAGAAAAGTGCTTACAGCCTTGAAACGATGGTTCTAGTTTTTACCCTTCCCATCAATGCTTCAAAGACGTGAAGACCAAGTTCTGGTCAGGGCTTATGCTTCAAGTACCATGAGTAACATCCCCCCAGCAGTGTCTGTGAGAAGAGAGTTTCTTACACGTGTGTTTATCCATTCCGTCATCCACCCCTTTAGCTCACATTTACTGAGTGTTTACTATGTATGAAGTGTTGTTCCCGGCACTGGAGCTGTTGAGTTGGCAGAGAAAGACAGATCATAGTTAACAAGATAATTTCAGGCAATGATAAGCGGCATGATGACAATAGGGAGTAACTTGTGGGGCTACCGTTTGGATGGGAGATCATTGATGTGACTGATAAGACGACATTTAAGCAGAAATCTGAATGGCCAGAAGGGACCCGTCTTACTAGGATATGGGGAAAGAACATTTCAGACAGAGGGGACAAATTGTGCCAAAGCTTTGGAGTGGGGATGAATTTGGACAAGTGTGGCTGGGGTATAGGGAGCAAGGGAGCTGGGAAGAGGAACCCAGCTCTGAGACAATGCATAGAAGAGTGACCTACCTCTTTCATGCTCTGTACCATGTTGCCTTTTCTGTATGTAGGGGCAAATTGCATTTTGTTACGTCCGTGGGCAATTTCTGCTTAGGTTCTGTTGGAGCGTTCAGTTGCTCTACCATGATACACCAACAGGTAAACTTCAAATATAGATGGAGAAAATAATACAAAGATGAGCTTATCCTTGGATATTTTATAAAGCAACTGCTGCATTATATTCTTAAGGATGTTGGAAAATCAAATAAAATGTGGGGTCATATGTTTTGCTAGATAACACCTTCCCTAGCTTTGACTGAGTGTTTCCACTTATAAATGTTGTAAAAACCTAAATAGCAATGAGATATCACTACATACCTATTATGATGGCTAAAATAAAATATACTGATAATATCAAGTGCTAATGAAGAGTCAAAACAACCAGAACTCTTAGACATTGCTGGTGGGAAAGCAAAAATGGTGTAGCCACTTTGACGGTTTCTTATGAAGCTAGACATACCATAGGACCCAGCAATCCCACTTCTGCACATTTACCTTAGAGAAATGAAAACTTACGTTCACGCAAAACTTGTACATAAATGTTTGTAGAAGCTCTATTCATAATCACCAAAACCAGAAGCAACTTAAATGCCCTTCAACTGCTGAATGGATAAACTATGAGACATCCATCCAATGGAATACTTACTACTCATCAGCCAAAAGGAAGAAGCTACTGATGCACATAACTTGGATGAATCTCAGAAGCATTATGTTAAGTGAAAGAAGCCCGTATTAAAAGGCCACATAGTATATGATACCATTTATTTGGCATTCTCCAGAAGACAAAACTATAATGACGGGGAAAGACATGGGGACAGTGGCTAGGGCTGGGAGCAAGTGTGACTAAAAAAGGATAGTATGAGAGAGGTTTTGGGAATGATGGAATTGTTCAGTATTCTGATAGTGATAGTTATATGAATCTATACATGTGTTAAAATTCATGGAACTGTATGCCCATTTTTAAAAGTCAATTTTGCTGTGTGTTAATTTAAAAATTAAAGCTGAAACCCAACAACAATCAAGAAATATATTGGTGTGTCTGAAGATGAAAAGGAACTGTTTAAATTGATAAACAATAAAGAAAAGTCTTAAATTTTTGGTTGTGATTTCTGCATGTAGTAAGTTGAATCTTTCCAAACTGAGAGGTTGTCACATTGAATATGAATTCAGAAAGTACTAATTACTCTGTCACCAAGAAATTCTAACCCATTAGTAGAATATAATGAGATTCACATTAATTAAAAAAAATATATAATATAGTCAAACTTCTCTGAGCAATTGACTGCCACATGCTATGAAATGAAGACAGTGCTGCAAGGAATGAGAAACAAGATATTGTCTTTGGCTCCTAAGGAGCTACAATCTCATAGGGAGGATAAGAGAAGGAGAAAAGCAACAATAATACCAAACAGTCAAGAAAAGTGATTACATAAAAATGCTAAGAGGCGCTCACGTATCTCTGCATGTGGAGAGGAAGGAGAGAGGTCCTATTGGATAGAGGGTCACAAGTCCAGCTGCACTCTTGACTTCCTGATTTGATCTTTGGCAGTCGGCTTTTGAGAGGAAGAGATAAATGAGGAGAAAACAAGTTATTTCAGAAATTTTATTAAAAAGTAAAACAGGATCATTCATACATTGTCTTGGAGTCCTTGTGGAGTAAATCCCTTTTCCAGGGAAGATCATTTTTCATGGAATACCTGATAGGCTTAAGCACACTTTGGGAAATGTTGTGCAGGGCTCAGAGAACTCTCAAAAGTGGTTTTCTGAAGGTTTGAATCCTGGTCTAGTGTCAGGAGATGGGGAGGAAGTTTAGGCTAATGCTGAGTATTGGTCCTTGCGAGAGTGAGGCTTCAGGAGAGGGAAAGGGCCGGTGGATTGCCGGCTCATCAACAGGAGACAGGGTCTCAGAAAAGCCCGTGCTCTTTGCCAACTTCCACTTGTGTTTTGGTACATGGGCTGTAGGTTACTAATCCTCTGCTAGATTTCTACAACTCGTTTCATTGTTGGATAGCTCTAGTTATTAATACAAAGAGAATCTTTCTAAATTCACTCTGCCTCTCCTGTGCCTTCCACCCTGTGGGTCTCATTACAACCCCAGGGTCCTCACAGATGTCTGTTTCTTCCTATGTGACCATGAGTGAATAACCTAATTTCTTGAGCCTAATTCTTCTTCTGTAAAACCAGGGCAGTAATACCTACTCCTTAAGAATATTGTGAGTATTGGCCAGGCACGGTGGCTCACACCTGTAATCCCAGCACTTTGGGAGGCTGAGGCAGGCGGATCACTTGAGGTCAGGAGTTCGAGACCAGCTTTGCCAATATGGTGAAAACACTTCTCCACTAAAAATACAAAATTAGCCAAGTGTGGTTGCAGGCGCCTGTAGTCCCAGCTACTCAGGAAGCTAAGGTGGGAGAATCACTTGAACCCCAGAGGCAGAGATTGCAGTAAGCCAAGAGATTGCGCCATTGCACTCCAGCCTGGGTGACGAGAGTGAAAGTCTGTCTCAAAAAAAAAAAAAAAGAAAAAATTGTTGTATTAATGAGATAATGGACATTAGTCATCTGCCATAGTGGCTGCTACAGTAGACATTCAATACATTTGTATTTCCTCTCCCTGTCTAAATAACAGCCTTTCAAATAATAGTTATCAGGTATCCCTGTTTTATCGCTCTAAACAAAGCTTTCCCTGTGCATGCATGCATTCATTCCACTATTCATTCATTCGTCTATTGATTCTACAGTTACTTATTGATCCTCTCCTGTGTGAAAGGCCCTGTGCTGGGCACTGAGGATACTGTGGGGAACAGAGCAGACAGTGTTCCTAATTCTAATCTCATGGAGTCTGAAGGCAAGTAAATAGGTGATAACCGTTCAGTGCTGTAAGTACCCTGGGAAAAGAGGGAGAGAGAGAACTCTTCCAGGTTGGGGGGGGATATTAGTTTCTTGAGGCTGTTGTAACCAATTACTACAAACTTGGTGGCTTAAAGCAACAAGAGTTTATTCTCTCAAGGTCCTGGAGGCTAGAAATCTGGCAGGACCACACTCCCTTTGGGGACTCTAGGGGAGAATCAGTGCCTTGCTTCTTCTAGCTCCTGGTGGCTCCCCGGCATTTCTGGGTATGTGGCTACATCATTCCTGTCTCTGCTTCTGACTTTGCGTCACCATCTGCCCTGTATGTTTCTATAAGATCTTCAATTTCCTCTTTTTTGTAAGGACATTTATGATGGTATCCAGGACCCACCCAAATAATACAGGGTAATCCTTTCATCTCAAGATCCTTAACCCAGTTACATCTGCAAAGACACTTTCTCCAAGTAAGGTAACATTTTCAAGTTCCAGGGATTTGGACATAATGTCTCTGTGTAGCCATTATTCAACCTACTACTACTACAAGGGATAAGGATGAAAGAAGGTTTCCTGGGGGAACAATGTATAAAACAGGACCTAAAAAATTAGGCAGAATTTTGTCAGGAGGAGAAGCAGCAAGAGTGATAGAGAATATTCCAAGCAGAGAAATCAGTGTGTGGCAAAGGCCCTGAGTTGAGGGAGTGTGGTGAATCAGAGAATCTGCACAGAGTGGGGTTATGGCTGGAGCATGTAGTAGGCGTGTGTGTGGATGCGTGAGGGGAGGGCTGTGGGAGGACAGACAGGAGGTGAGTCTGGAGAGAGAAAAACACTGGCTAGATCTTGAGGGACTTTGATAGCCTTGCAGAAGTGTTTGGATTCTATGCCAGATGTCATGGAGAGTCATGGAAGGGTTTTAAGAAGATACCTTACATGCTCAGATTTGCACCAGCCTCTGGAGAAGAGGTGAGGGGACTCATAGGAGGAAAAGACATCAATCAGAGGGCTGCTGCGGCCACTCTGGGGAGAGATGGTGGCAGCCAGAGCTGGCTGATTTCTGCTTCTGCTAGAACATGATTCCAGCTCCATTGCGTTCCTCATTACAGGGATCAGACCTCATTTCCCACTGCTATTACGGTTCCTACCCATGCTTGTCAATTAACACGGTGATTGATTGGTCACAGGATTTATTATATGGCTTCCAATAAGCCTTGGGGTTCCAAGTCTGACTGTGGAAAAGGAGCTTACTCAACTGAAACACTTTGTAAGTGACACTTCTCCATCCCCCTTCCTGTGGCAGCCCTTCTGAGCACAAAGCCATAGACCAGGGTGAGAGGCAGTGGTGGAGGGGCAGGAAGGTAGGAGGACAAGTCTGGGAGACAAACGATAAAGGAGGTTTCCAGTATGCTTTCTGATCTTTCTGGACTTTTTTGTGGGCTAACTGAAGGAAAGGTTTAATTAACCGAACACACACATATCCAAAAGCCTCTGTAAAATTGTAATGAGGTTAGAATTTTATCAGCAGATAAAATTTTATCACGACCTGGGAGGTGTCCCTCTGTCACTGATTTGTCTCAAATGCTTGCTTGTTTTCAGAAGCAGCAAATGTGTTGAGACCTGCATGTTTCTGACTGACTATATATGTTGGCCTGTTCTATGGTTAAAAATCCATAAGCATTGGATCTGGAAGCAGATTTTTATATATTTCTCTCAAAATAGGATCAGGCTTTCCAGAGGGTGGAGGGTTGCAAATAATGAAAAGGAGTGGAAATATGCCTATAGTATTCTGTAGCTTGACCAAATGGTGATTCTCACAGTGTGGTCTTCCCACCCCCTTGTGGACCAATCACTTAGGATCTTCTAAAAAAATACAGTTTCCCATGACCCCCTTTAGTCAAATGAATTCAGATTTCCAGGGATGGGGCTCAGGAGTCTGAATTTTTAACAAGTTCTTCAGGAAACCAAAACACTCCTGAAAGCGTGAGACTACTATTAGAGCTCACGGAAAAGGAGGGACAGAAATGAACAATAAAAAGGAGGAAATGCCTCCAACCAATGGGCTCAGACAGAAAAGGAACCAGTCATGTAAATTATGGTACATCTATGTCATAAAATACAGCAATCAAATACTGTAGATGGAAATATACTGACATGGAGATATATTGACATGGAACTATGTCTGTCATATGCCATCAAGTGCAAAAGAGTGTGTATGGGATAACTCCGTTTTATATGTATATATGCATAGGAAAACATCCTAAATTCATTAATCCAAAGGATATCCACTGAGTTATCAGCTGTGAACAAGACTGATAGGGTCCTTTGCTCAAGGTCTAGTATGCATACATATATCATTGCTAACACATTATTTATGGGTATAGGAATTCTCTTGCTTATATGAGTTTTTAAAATTTTTTCTGTACTTAACATGCATGGATTTTGTAATAAAAATAGTAAAAAATGAATATAAATACTCTCCTCATGTATCCTTTTGGTTTTATGAGTCACATTCCTTGCGGGTACATAACTTTGTAACAGAGTGTTTTTCTGCCCTCATCTTCTTTTATACTGGTTTCTTTTGATCATGATCTAATCTTTCTTTTCTACATCCAAATCATCAGTCTTATTCCACTATCTTTGTGTGAATGAAAATCAAATTCATTTAATTCATTATGCATATACTAAGTATGGGCATATAAATATCTGCTTTCATAAGTTTTGTTCATAATCATCTTTCCTATTGTCTCCTCTTGTAAACTTTATGGGTAATGTCTTCCATTATGGTACTTTTCTCTAGTTCAGACTACATGGTGCACAAGTGAGTAATAATTCCTGGTAAAGAAAGTAGGAGTCAGTGACAACACTTCTCAGTGTGTTTTAGGTAGGTCTAGAGTCTGTGAGTCCTCCCTGTGATTTTATGTTCGATTCTGATTAGTCCATCTTCCAGGACCAAACAAAGCTGAACAGGAACTCGAGTCACTCAAGTAACTTACATAAGGAGGTGCCTTGAACTCAACCGTACCTGTTGATCGAGGGGCTGTAGGGTGAAAGGAGAGAAGCAGGGATTTTGTTAGGCAGACTTTCTGGCTTCCTTTCCTCTCCTGACCAGACTTGGCTTCAAGACTCTCCTCTGTTTTATAGATGTAATTCCACTCACCCTCATAACTTTATAAGCTGTAGGAAAAATGAGCAGGTGCAAATTATTTTAAATTCAACTTTACTGGAGCCTGAGACCCAAGGAAGTCTCTTGGACATATATTCAGTTACTCTAGATGATGCAAATCTAGAAATGAGAAGTATGTTTTCTTTCCTTTTTCCCCCCTTTTTTGGCTTAGCAAAGCCACAGAAACTCTAGGTTATTATGTTTTAAAATGTTTTAAACTTATTTTCAGCTTACAAATATTTTTATGTGATTTCCTCCAAGCAGATCCAATTCCTCATGCAACTTTAGGGTTAAAGTAATGGTCCACATTCAAGTACATGACAAGCCTTAGTTTTCTTCTGGACCAATGTGAGGGCTTAGAACTGTGGAGAATAGAGGTGGTAAAAGGGATGAAGGCCTTCTCATTAGGACTTCCCTTTTGTACTCCATGCTCTGTTAAGCTGCTACTACTCTGGGAATGAGAGAAAAAGAGCATTGCTGCACTGTCTGCTGGTGATGGCCGGGGTTGTGCACATGTTCATGGAAGTTATAACTTCACTTCACCTAAAGCTAAAAAGGCTGTGATATATGAATCTTAAAAATGGCATTCTATTGTTGTTTAATCAATTTCAATCCCATTGAAAGTCTCTGTTCCATGGACATCAGGAAACCATTTAAAGCCTGCTCTTTATGCATACCGGAGGCTCAGCAAGTGCTGTCAACTCTAATGCAATTTAGAAGTTACAGATTCATAAGAGCAGCTTTGAGTCTTAGCAGCATTCCTGCTAGCATCCTAGTAAAAGTAGGGCTGTGTGTCTAGACTAAAATGGAAAGTTCTGATTTGACATCTATATGTTTTTCAATCTAACACTGTATATCTGCATTTAAAAAAACTACATTTTGGTGCCTGATTATTTGGGTTTTCATTGTGATTTTTTGATACCTGCCTGGAACCTCGAAAACATGTGAACTCAGACTATTTAGGCTTTTAGGAAACCTTTTAGGCTTTTTAACATTTTAGGAAGGTTTTGTTGTTGCCTTAGAGAATCCACCATAAGATGGGTAGACACTTGAGTGTGCTGATTGGCCGAGGAAAAGAAATGCAAAGAGGGCAGACACAGAGGAAAAAAAACATGAATGTAATGCTATGCCACTTTTTTCCCCTCTAGTAGATAATTCTGAAACACTTTATGTATTGTATCTACTGTGTGCAAACTTACTGTTCACAATCCTGATGGCATAACAATAAAACCAATGTGGTTCCTGACTTTAAGGAATAGAATATGGGGAGAAGATTTGCAAATTAACAAGGGCAATAGAGTGTTGTTGATGTTGATAGAAGTAACTATAAGATACAGTCATGGCAGAAGAGTGGTTGGTAATCTACCAGGGTGGAGAGGAGGGAAAAGGAAGAGGGGAAAGACTGCATGGAAAAAGTAGAACTTCATCAGGTTAATGAAAAATAGGGTAGCTCAGGCAGAAGGAGAAAATCAAAGTTTCAGAGAGCCTGGTAGGTTCACAGGATTGGTCTGGCCAAAGAGCAGGGTGCAAGTGGATGGAAGATTCAGGAGGCGGATAGCAACCTCCAGAGAAACTGGGTCTTCATCCTGACCATTCTGTGGACTATTATTAAACAGTTCTCAGGTCAGCACCTCAGGTCGCTGTTGCTCTTTGCTCAGTTAATGCTCAGTTTTATGACCCAAAATAAATGAATAAAAACAGAATACAATAATGAGAAAACTTTCACATTTATTGAATTAACAGATTTTTTAAAAAAGATAGGTATGTTAGAAAAGTTGCAAAATCTGTAGGCTGCTGATGGGCATGCAACCTGATGCATTTTGCCTAATACTTTCTACATATATATTAAAAGCCATAAAATTCTTTGACTCATGGTCCCACTGCTGGAAATTAATCTTTTAAATATTTATTTAGTAGAGATGGGATCTTGCTTTGTTTTGTTTTGTTTTCGAGACAGAGTTTCACTCTTGTTGCCCGGGCTGAGTGCAATGGTGCGATCTCGGCTCACAGCAATCTCTGCCTCCCGGGTTCAAGCGATTCACCTGGTCAGCCTCCCGAGTAGCTGGGATTATAGGCATGTGCCACCATGCCCGGCTAATTTTGTATTTTTAGTAGAGACAGGGTTTCTCCATGTTGGTCAGGCTGGTCTTGAACTCCCGATTTCAGGTGATCCACACGCCTCAGCCTCCCAAAGAGCTGGGATTACAGGTGTGAGCTACTGCTCCCGGCCAGGGTCTTGCTTTGTTGCCCAGCCTGGTCTCGAACTCTAGGCCTCAAGGAATCCTCCCACCTCGGCCTCCCAAAGTACTGAGATTACAGACATGAGCCACCAAGGCTGGCCTGAAAATTAATTTTAAGATAAAACCTGGGACCAGATTCTTTTTAACAATTTAAAAATTTTTAATTGTGATGGATACATACTAGTTTTACATAGTTAGGGGTACATGTGATATTTTGATAGAAGCATATGACATGTAATGATCAAATCAGAGTAACTGGGATACTCATTACCTCAATAATTTATCATTTCTTTTGTTAGGAACATTCCAGTTTCACTCTTCTGGTTATTTGGAAATATGAAATTTCATTTATTGCACACACATAGGAACCATGAATGACTGTGGTACCTACCCATGAAGCAGAGATTAGAAAAACTCTGTCTTCTTGTTTTGGGAAGCTGCAAGGAAGCCTACTACAAAAGTTCATGGGATTTGAATTAGAACTCCCTGCATGGAGTAAGTAAGCCAAACCAAGAAAATCACATTAAAAGTGGTCTCTATGGGCCGGGCGCAGTGGCTCACGCCTGTAATCCCAGCACTTTGGGAGGCTGAGGCGGGTGGATCACAAGGTCAGGAGATCGAGACCATCCTGGCTAACACGGTGAAACCCTGTCTCTACTAAAAATACAGAAAATTAGCTGGGCCTGGTGGCGGGCACCTGTAGTCCCAGCTATTCGGGAGGCTGAGGCAGGAGAATGGCGTGAACCGGGAGGTGGAGGTTGCAGTGAGCCGAGATCCCGCCACTGCACTCCAGCCTGGGGGACAGAGTGAGATTCCGTCTCAAAAAAAAAAAAAAAAAAAGTAGCCTTTATCTGGTAAAACACAGAGACAGAAGCAAATTGGAAACTGCCTGATAAGAACATCTCCATACCCGAATGTCCCGGAATGTCAACAGTAAACAATTGCAGTGAAGATGAGCTCACTGTAAAAAAGTCACAAGGTTTCAGGAGCATAACTGACCAAAGCCCCCAGATGCTGTGTTCTGACGTCCATCCCTGTATTTGTGGTGCAGTTAAAAACTTTCAAGCTTGCCATGGGCTGTTCCCAGTCAATGACTGAATGCAGCAGGGACGCTGAAGCAGCCCCTTCCTGGGAGAGGCAGGACTCCGTGGATAGCCGTTTTTAGCATGAGAATTCTCTGGAGGCTTTTCTGAACCTTCCTCGACTATGTAGCAGTTGGGGGTGGTTCCACCCAGCCTTCCTTCTCTCTCTCAATCAGGCGTAGAAGCGCACAAGGGTCTGACGGCTCTCTCCCAGCCTTTTTCAGCTCCCTCCTCATTTTTTCTCACAGACATTTCCCCTACTACAATCCTTGCATGTTTAATCCCATTTTGGCACCTGTTTGTTTTTCCCATAGTGCTTCTGTTGGAGCACTATGTGTTTTACCAGATAAAGACTACCTTTTTTTTTTTTTTTTTTTGAGACAGAGTCTCGCTCTGTCGCCCAGGCTGGAGTGCAGTGGCACGATCTCGGCTCACTGCAAGCTCCACCTCCCGGTTCATGCCATTCTCCTGCCTCAGCCTCCCAGTTTGGCACAAATTCCCAGGCTGTAAACTGGGAATTTGGGACTGGCTTTTCCACCAAACAGCAGTTGAAAAGGACACAGTCAGGGCAACTACAGATTGTCCCTGGCACAAGCTGCTAAAGGTTTCACCAGTGGTGGCATGGTGAAAATGTTCAGGTGGAGGGTAGTAGTGAGTAAGGTGCAGTGATCCAAGATATTAAAAAATATGGAGGGAATAATGCATACAGAGACAGTTGCATTAATGCCCCACAAAAAGGATGCTGGCAGACTAAGGAGTGGAGGCAGTTTATTGCTAAGTTTGTGAGCCAGAGAACCTCTGTGATCACCCTCAAAGTGGCCCAGATCCCCTGCAGTAGGACAGATGTAGCTAAGAGGCAGACTGAAGACTCAATTGTTAGAGTCACAGAGCTCCAGAGATGTTTAAATTCTCAACCAAAGCAGGTAAATTATACAAAGGTCAGGGACCTGCAACATGGGATGGGGACATCTGGATGGTACCCTGAGGATGTTCATTCTTCAACTCCCTTAGATCCTCTGGGCTTACAGAGGTGGCTCACCTTCCACAGTAAAGGCTAGCAGTTCTACAGTGCTGGAAAATGCTGTAGAAATCTCACCCCTGCAACAGGTGCCACCTTCAGGATCCAGGATCTGCCCCCACCTCCTCTCTTGCCTGCCAAGTCAATAACTAGGATTGAGGTCATGCTGGGCCTGGTAAGTTAAGAAAGAGACTCTATGCCTAAGGAATTGCAATAGTTAGCCAGCATTAATTGGCAGAAGCCAGGGGAATACTCCTAGGATTTGATTTTGAGGGTGCTTGATCAAGGGAGCTAAAATGTAAGACTAGATAAGCAAGAATTCATGCGCCTAAGGGCACTTTCTTGAGACCTGATATTTAACACTCTAGAAAAGTTGTTAGGTGATAGGGCTAACTCATTACTGGGTGGCTCTTAGAAGGCTGGATAAAAAATAGCCTACTGTCATGAAGTAGAAGCGCCTGAGTTACCGTAGCAGATGGTAGACGAATAAAGGGACAGAAGAGGTAGACACGCTGGAATGGATATATTATGTGAGACCAGAAGATTCACCAGAGGAGGTTGATGTTCCATGACAGGGACCAGAGGACAAATCATTCACTAGGGTTATAAGGAATATGCTGGTGAGAGGGGCACCAGCACCACAGTTGTTTCCTCCTTTGCATGTAAGAGATTATGGCAAGAGAGGTAGTCACAGAGTTGAGTTTGTTGACATCCATGAAGATGATGGAGATCTGGGAAGCCAGGAGGCTGACTGCAAAAAAATAAAATAAAATCAATCAATCAATCAATCAATCAATCAATCCGGGTAAGAGCAGAGAACAACTACTCCATTAAAAAGTCACAATCCTTTGTGCAGTTCCTGAACTTGAGCCAATTTTCAGATTTGTAACCCATTGACTGAAGAGGTGGCCTGGTACTAGGAGGAAAGACCTTTCAGCACTATGGCAAGAATGTACTGAGATAATTCCCTGAGTCCTTCCCCAAGGGACTTATGATTGCTTACATGGATGTGAAAGAGGGGAACCACCACTCATTATTTGGAATTAATAGACACACGGTCTGAGCTGACATCGGTACTTAGAGACCTAAAGTGTCACCATACTATCCCTTGTTAGAATGAGAGCCTGTGGGTGTCATGTAATAGATAGAATCCTAAGAACCCATCCAGAGGTGGTTGTTTTCCCAGTCCCTAAATGTACAATTGGAGTTGACGTATTTGGAAATTGCAGTAACTCCCCATATAGGTTTCCTGGTCTGTAGAATATGAGCTATTAAAGTAGGCCAAATGGAAACTTTTCAAATTGTCCAACATCTTTCTCACTTCATTCAAGATAATAAATCCAAATATCATATATTTTGGAGTGAGAGGATGATGAAGATGAATGCCATCATTAAAGGTTTTAAGGATGCAGGGGTGGTGGTTCCTACTTTATCTCTGTTTAATTCACCAATCTGGTTCCTTAGAAACTGAACAGATTCTGGCAGTCCTCTACACTGCCATAGACTTAATCAAGTATCAGCCCAAACAGCACTTGCTATCCCAGATGTGGTATTGTTCCTAGAGCGTTTTATTAAGTCCTCAGGTTCATGGTATGAAGACATGGATTTGGTTAATATGTTCTTTTTCATTCCCATTAGAAAAGAGGATCAGAAACAGTTTGTATTCATGTGGGAGGGACAACAATATTCATTTACAATTTTGTCTCAGATCTGTGTTTCTGCCACCCTCTGTGATGGTGTAGTCTGAAGGATCTGGACTGCCTGGACACCCCATAGAACATCACTCTGATCTATTACATTGACAACATCATGATGATTGGACAAGTTGAACAAGAAGTGACTAGTGTGAGGTGTCTTGGGAAAATATGTGCTCTAATGGTTGGGAAGTTTCAGTGAAGACTTTTAGAGGTTTGGTAGTCATGGGCATGCTGGGATATCCTCTCCAAAGCAAAAGACAAATTGCTGCATCTTATATCCCCTATCACAAATGAAACAGCATCTGGTAGACCTCTTTGAGTTCTGGAGGCAACACATCCCACATCTAGGGATATTGCTTCCACCCATGCACCAGATGGCATGGAAGGCTGCCAGCTGCCAGCTTTGAGTACTGTTCAGAGCAGGAAAAGGTGCCACAGCAGGTCCAGGCTGTGGTGCAGCATCCCCTACTATCTGGGTCATGTGGTCTAGCAGATCCTATTGTGTCAAAGGCATCAGTGGTAGAAAAGATGCAGTGTGGAGTATATGGTAAACTCCAGCAGGAGAATCTTAATGCAGACCTTTGGGATTCTGGAGCCAGGCCCTTTTCAACAGGGAATAATATGTCCTTGGAGAAAAAGCTCTTGATTTGTTACTGGACCATGATAGAGGTAGAACCCTTGGCCGTAGGACTCCAAGTGACTGTGTGTCTGGGACTTCTCATTATAAACTGGATTTTGTTGGCTTCACCAAGCCATAATGTCATATGGACCCAGAAGCAGGCTATCATAAGATGGAAATACTAAATCTGAGATGGATCCCAAGAAGAATGAGAGGATATGAGAAAGCTAAACAAACAGGTGGCCCAGACTCCCACATCACCCACCACAGTTGCACCAGGGTCCCTCCCTCAGCTTGTGCCTATGGCTAAATTTGGGATTATAATTGATTTCAGCTGACCAACTGAAAGAGGAGGAAAAAGTCAGAGTTTTGTTTACAGGTGGCTTGACTTGGTACTTGGGTACAAGCTGAATATTGACAGTAGCTGCATCATGGCCTCATTCAGGGGCGACCCTGAAGGCAGTCAGGTGGAAAAGTCTTCCCAATGAATATAGACATGAGCCATGTATCCGATCATCCACTTGTGTGGAAGGAGAAGTGGCCTGAAATGAGAATATAGATCCTGGAAGGTGACCAATGGCCTGGCCATCTGGTCAAGAACCTGGAAGGAAGGTCAGAGAAAAGGAGGTCTTTGGAGTCTTATGGCTAGACATGTGGAAGCAGGCACAAAGTGCAAAGATTTTGTGTCTTACATTAATGCCCACCAGAAAGCATCCACCATGGAAAAGGCACTGAACAACCAAATGAACAAAATGATTTGGCATTAGCCAGTCTTCATCACTAGTCACCCCAGAACTGATATGCTGGACATGTGAATAGAGTAGAAGAGATGGAAATGACATTTTGTCTTAGTAGTATGAATTTTCACTTACCAAAGTAGATTTAGTGACTTATTTTAATGAGCGTCCAAATTGTTAGCAACACCAAGCTTCTCATATGGCACGATTGGGTGACAAGTTGATTACATTGAGACCTTTCCATTCTGAAAGGGCCAGTTGTTCATCTTCACAGGGAACAATACCTATTTTGAGGATGGATTTGCTTTTTCTGCCTTCAGAGCATCATATCAACACTATTATTCTGGGACTTATTGAATGCCTGGTCCATGTACATAGAATTCCACTCTCAATAGCATCTGACCAGCGGACCCACTTTACATCAAAGGAGGTTTGAAATGGACTCATGTCCATGGGATCCACTGGTCATATCACATTTTGTACCCAAGAGGCAGCTGGCCTCATAGTATTCTGCAATGGCCTTCAAAAGTTGTAGCTAAAATGTTGGTATGGAGGAAGCACTTTGAAAGAATGGGTTATTATCCTTAAGGATGCAATGCATTGATTAAATCAGAGACTCCTATATAATACCATATCCTCAGTAAGAAGAGAACTCGAGTTCAGGAATGAAGAGGTGGAAGCAGAGTGGGTCCATTTGCCATAGCTTCCAATAACCCATTTGGGGATTTTGTGCTTCCTGCCTTTGCTACTTTGGTCCCCCAAGGGTGCACATTCTTGCTTGAAGACACAACAAGTGTCCCACTGAATTACATGTTACAGAGACCACTAGGACACTTTGGAGTCCCATTTCCAAGGTAAACAGGCAGGAATCAGAGTCATCATACAGGCAGGGATAATTGGTCCTGGTCAAGGAGACCAAGGCTGGTTCTACACAATTGTGACAGAGAAGAATACAGGTGAAACACAGGTGATCCACTTAGGTGTTTCCTGGTATTCTTGTCCCATTATAACTGTGAACAAACGTGTGACAACTCCGAACAGTGAAGGGTATGATTCTTAAGGGCTCAAACTCCTCAGGTATTAAGGCTTGGATCACATGACCAGGTAAACCACCAAGACCTGCTGAGATGATAGTTGAGAATGAGGGAAAGGCATCTAGAATGGTTTGGGGAGGAGGGAGAGAGGAGGACCAGTTGTGGCCTTGATCAATTGCAGTGATGAGAGTTGTTCATCCCATTAATCTCCCTCTTCTGAGTTTTTTTGAAGAAGAAAGGCTCACAGAAATCACTAAAGAAGAGCTGCTTGAACCTTTGTGGACAAGCGGATCAACATGGCATAAGGGATGGACTATGCCCTAAGTCTTATAGACTTACAGACTCTCTCCTGTAAGTAGTGTAACGGACCAAAGGCCCAAGCCACTGCACTCTGGCATCCATTGCCCTTTGTCTTAGTCCATTCAGGCTGTTATGACAATACCATAAACAGAGTGGTTTATAAACTACAATTCATTTCTTGTATTTCTAGAGCCTGGGAAGTTCAAGAGCAAGGCAATGGTCAATTTGGTGTCTGACGAGAGAAGATAACTTCCTGGTTCATAACAGCTATCTTCTCTCTTTGTGTTCACATGGTGGGAGAAAGAGAGAGGGAATTCTCTGGGGTCTCTGTTATGAAGGCACTAATCCCATTCATGAGAGCTTTGCTCTCATGATCTAATCACCACCCAAAGACCCCACCTCCAAATACTATCCAATTGATTAGGATTTAAAATCTGAAATTTGTGGGACAGAAACATTCAGTCTATGGTGCTCTGTTTTTGCTGAGATCTTGCTTCCTATGAACTGCTTCCAGTCAGTGACTGAGCAGGGCGGGAATGCTAAAGCAAGCCTGTTCCAGATGCTCACCTCAGATCAAGATGCCCTGACAGTCTTGTCAGGAGCCATTTAGATTTCACTAGGTTCTAGACCCATTCCACCCAACTTCTCTTCCTTCTATCCTTCACTTAGGGGTCAAATTTGCATCATGATCTGATGGTTCTTCCAGATTTTCTCATCTCCCTCCCCATATTTTTTTAGAGACATTCCTCTAACAAAATTCGTGCTTGTTTAATCCAACTTTGGTCCAAAAAGTAAACAGTTCTGAGGTTAGGAAATTTTGGCTTAGAGAAATGATGACAGTGGAAATTGGATATCAGTATTGATCCCATTATTTTGTGATTCGCTGGAGATAGAGGTCTCTGGGATTGATCCAAATGTCAGATGTTACACCAAGAAAAATGATGTTTCTGAGAAGCATTCAGAATAAGACTAATAGTGTCTTATTTTCAAGGGTCAAAGTAACTTGCTCTGAGAATGCATGAACTTAATCCTTGCCCTTCCTTCTTTCCTTCTTTCCCTTCCTTCCTTCCTTCCTTCCTTCCTTCCTTCCTTCCTTCCTTCCTTCCTTCCTTCCTTCCTTCCGTCCTTCCTTTCTCCCCCCCTCTTCTCTCCCTCCCTCCCTCTTCCCTCCTCTCTCTCTCTCTCCCCCTCTTTCTCTGTCTCTCCTCTCCCTTTCTTTCTTTTTTGACCCCATTGACTCTGTCTCAAGATTGTAGTTAGTAACTGACAATGATTACACTATAGTTCCATCATGAAAACATAATTCTTATGCCAGGAGTTTATGATGACTTTTAGTTTGAAATTTCTCAAGGTTCAGTTTCAGATCAAGGGTGAATGTTCTTGGAAAGTTTGAACTTAATCAGAAGCATTATTTTACAATTATGATCTTAGAGTAATTTCTGGGTTTTTAGATTTGGAAATATATATACACACACACACACACACACACATATATATATATATATATTTTTTTTTTTTACCAGTTGTCCACTCCTTGCTCAGAGATTTGAGTTAAAATATTTATCATTTAATAATAATTTTTTCCTCCTCTTCAGTTCTTACACATTTGCACAAATTTAGTTTCACTTCTACTGTCAGCACTGCACTCCAAATTAAAACTGAATTCACTCCAACTTCAAGTTCTAACTGGGTCAGGTTTGCTAAGAAGTAAGACCAGTTTTATCAACTCTTTTTATAAAATTGAGTTGGGTTTCAAGAGCGTAATGAAACCAGAACGTGGGGGAGTTTAGAATGTAGTCTGGTCTCAATTCGTCTGCTGTTTGAAAACCACGGTCTAGTTTCAACCCTACTAACCTTGGATAGTTGAATTAAAAAAAAGAAAAAAAGTAAGCGGCAAATCCCAGCAATCCATGGAATACAATAACATCTTTTGAAGGACAATAAACTCAGAAGGGAAAGGAAACACGGAATTTTTCATGTAAGGTTTTCCAGTAGAGTAAAACAATCTTATCAGAATTTAAATTAGTT
The DNA here is from genome assembly GCF_043159975.1 of Macaca nemestrina. Lineage (NCBI taxonomy): Eukaryota > Metazoa > Chordata > Mammalia > Primates > Cercopithecidae > Macaca > Macaca nemestrina. Next base: position 101,909,350 of record NC_092135.1, read on the forward strand.
TTTGTCTCTTTGGAGAGAAACCTTGGGCCTCCCTCCGATGCTCCTTAGATGCTTGGGCATCTAAGCTGACTTTATTTATGTCTTTTATCTCTTTCTTGATCAATTTCTTTCGTCTGTGTTCCTAATATCTCAGCTCCCCCATCCGTCTCACCTCACTCTGGGCTCTGTTTCACCTCAGTCCTAATTGAAGTTATAAAGGTTTTACGTCTCAGTACTTCATTGAAAGAGCCTTAGCCCCAGTAATTATCTAAGACTTGGGTTCAGTGAATTTCACATCGCTGAGCTCTCACGTGGCTCCTGGTCTTGGAAATGGCCACTGGACTGCCTCCATAGTCAGGTAAGGCCCAGCTTTTCCCCGGTCCCTTTTGCTTGGATCTGAGAGGACTGAGTTTCTGCTTGGGCTCTCTTGGCTGCCTTGCTCTAAACAGTTCTTTTCCCTGGGGCCAGAAGCCCTGTCCTGAACTCTATCTTTCTATCTTAGGAGCTGCGGCTCACCCATCTGTGGGCCCACCTTCCCAATGAAGACATATTCGGCTACTGCCTGCCTGGTTTCCTCCTTGTGCTCTACATACCTGCCTGCATGCGATATCTTTTCTTTAGGTTCTAGTGCAGTTACTCAAATTATGCCTGGTGAAAGTTTGTCATCACACCTGCTCTGATCCCCCAGAGGGGCCTGGTACTCCACTGCAGTCCTGCACAAGTGGTAGGTAAGGAGGAAATCTCCTTCCTCTCCATCTCTACTTGCCTTGAATGGTTGTGAGGCAGGAACATGCCTCTCCTCAATTATCATAATGTAATAGTTCATTTCTTTTTCTAGTAGTACACTGCCATAACCGAAAATGTTTCTGGTATTCAAAGACCTGTAGCACAATCTTTGCAATATCTTCAAAGGCAGCACTCATTTATTGTTTGAATGTGAATTTGATTTTTCCCCCAACAATTTTCTCATTAACTAAGGATAGTTGGTGATCAAACCAGGTGTTTTCCACTTTGTAGCAAAACCAAGACATGATCACAAAGTAATAACACACTGCATTTTTTTCTCCCCCATAAACGTGAGAATAATTCCAAGAGTTATCCCAGAGATGTTCTGAACAAGGACAGCATTGCTGGAAAATTATAGCCTTCTAAACTGACATATTTGAAGGGTTACAGTCACTTGGATTTGCAGTTTTATATTCACCTTCCTGTAAAGATAAAACAATTGACCTTTCATTACTGAGAGTTTCTTAAAGCTATGATGAGCTGTGGGGAGCCAGCCATCCTTACATTTCCCTGGGATTCTCCTTGTTACTGGTGGAGATGTCTCCTTAAATATTATACTATTGTCTTAAACTTAGGTAAATCAAAGGGCTCCACGTGCTAAAGAAAGATGACCCTCTTTTCCTTCTTTTGCCTCCTTCTGCCAGAGAAGAGGCTGACATGGTCGGGAGTCTTGGGCTATACTCCTATAGCTCAGACAGAAAAGTATCTTTAAGTAGGAATATTATTCTGACAGAGAGGAATCAGCCAGAGAATTATTCTAAAATTGCATAAGATTGGTCCCTCAATTTTCTGTCCATGGTATGCTGAAGGTCATGTCTATTTTATTATACTGAATGTGGAATATCTGGGAATTATCTGATACCTGATTCTGACAGTTTTAACCCTTGACATCTGAATCCACCTTAAACTGAAGGTAATCTGCCTGACCTGCTTGGTGTATCTTGTATGATTTCTGTAAAGTTAAAAATGAGGACATGCACTCAGACAATGCAAAGTCAGCAGTTGATGTGGAGCCAGGCTTAGCCCTCTGCCTTTGAGGGTCAGCTTTTCCTTGTCACAACCAAAAAGAGATAAACCTTAAAGTTCTGATTCCCATATTCAAGGTCTCAATGAATTTGGGCCCAGGTAGCTCAGACTATATTAAACAAATTTACCTCCTTCTAAAATTTGCCCCACTATGATGGATATCTTTAATACCTTGGTTGTGGTTTCAAAAGCTAAAAAAATTTTGCTCCACTAAAGTCTTACTCTTATATAGGTCACATAATCCACTTATTTGCATGTCCAATGGACCATATCTAATAATGTAATTTATCTTTGGGGAAAAGAATGCGTTTCTTAATGTGTACAGTATCTTTTATAGCATTTCAGGAAAGTTAACACAAGAAGTGCTTTAAGCTTATTGTGATGATGATGGAGTAACAAAGTGGAGAAGCCGATGGTGTAATACATTGTGCTAGAGAAATTCCTTCTTTGGTGTATATTCTAGAAACTGGAGTTCTCATATAGACTAATCTTGGATTTTAAAGCTCTGCATGAAAGAGAAGAAGCTAAATCCATATCTTACCTCCTTTCAACTTCTCCAAAAACCAGAATGCCAAAGTTCTGATGACCTGACGTATACTTAGTGTTATATAAACATTAAAAGGACTTAATTTTTGTTATTTGCAATATCCTTTTTTTCTAACCACAAAATAACACATATACATTCATAAAAATGGAAAATACAGATAGGTAAAATACGAAAATAAAAATTTTATGTAAAAATTATGTAAGCATCACTAACATGTTACTATATATAATTCTGCATGTATTTTTGCTTTAATTTTACAAAGCAGATCATACTCTAAATATGATTTTATAATCTGAATTTAAAATTTATATATCATGAAGGGAAAATACACTTTTAATTAAAAATTGTTGAGAGTTGAAAGTAAGAGACCCTTCCTAATAGTGCCTCCTTATCTCTCAGGTGAGAAAAACTCTGATGCAATTGTATAACTAAAATAATTCACATTTAGGCAGCATCAGAGCCAGGTCTATAACTAAAACCTCTTAAATCTTGGGTAACTACTTTATGCATTTTACAAGTGTCCTTTCTTACTTTTCATATGCTATAACTAAATCCAGAGTGATTAATTGGTATTAGAGAGCACGGGAAATTCTTATCTTCCTTTTATGTCCTTTAGCTTGGCTAAATGTTTGCTGGAAAACAGTCGGTAGGATCAATTAACACAGAATTTATTGAAAATATTTTATAGAAATAATTTGTACATTTTGTGACGGGTTTTCAAACTTTAAAGTTTCAAATTGAGATCTCTCTGCAGGAACAACAGGATTTGAGGCATTGAATCTCAGTAACATCTCAAACTGCCGTAAATCTCTAAAATGTTGTTATCTAACTCAGTGTCAACAGAAACATGATTAAATCTAAGTAAGAATTTCCTTTTAGGTTTGTGACTTCAAAAAACCATTTATGCTGAAGAAATTTGAGTTAAAGGCTCTAAAAAAAGAGTCAATGAGTCTTATCAATCACAATCAATTTTGTTTGCTAAATTTAGTACTAGAATGACATTATCTGTACATTCTTTGTATAAAAACATCTAGCAGAGCAATTTTTTGGGGTTTTGTGATATCAAGAGGTTTTTGGAATTTTAGGAAAGTTCCACCCACAATAAAAACCAACGTTCTCTTATCGCTGATTAATTCTATCAGATGGGTCAGAATCGATGCTTCTTTGAATACATGCAAATTATCCTTCATTTAAAGTTTCTGTTTTGTCTTTCTTCCTTTGTTTTGTTTGTTTCTCATTTCTCTTATTCTTCTCATTTTCCTCTTTATTCCCATTCTTTATTCCCATTGTGTTTGTGGGTACCCAAAATAAAAATCTTAAGGATATCATTTATTTTTTTTCAGTTTTTCTTTGCTACAGGAGATACTGAAGTCAGTGAGTATATTCAGATTGTACAAATGGCATTCACTGACATAGACATTGTATGTTGTTAAAGTAAAAAAAAAAAAAAAGCCTGGTTATTTGGAGAGAGATTCAGATAATTTGGAAGTGATCTATTTTCTCAAATGGAAATAGTGATTACAAATGATGAGAAAAAGAACTGCATTTATTTGGCAACATGATCATGAACTTGCTTACCGAATTTATCCTATGAATCTGGATAATAAATTCCAGTGACAAACATTTAATTTTTAAATATCATAACTTCCTTTAGCTCTTTTTTTTTGTTAGCTTAAAATTCCAGATAAACTTACTTGTTCTTATGCTCACAACTGTCTATCTTATCCAAAGGATGAAATGCAGGAGATGCATTTGATGGAAGCTTCTTGATCTGCTTATATTTTAAGAGCACAGGAAACACATGTTTCTAGCATTTTCTACTTGTCAGCATTTCTTAACCAATGGAACAGAAATGTCCAGAACTACAAAGTTCAAACTTTGCATGTGGCAAGAACTTTATGTGATCAGACTGAATCTAAATAATGTTGAGAAATAACAAAAATATAAGCAATGGATTTCTAAGCAGACAATGTCATTGCCATGACATGGTCCTATCAGGTGCATACAGAAACTGAGCTCTATGCATGTGCCAGACAAAAACCAAAGAGCTTTGGTTTTAATTACAGTGCATTATTCTTATTGCCCTCAACAGGTCCTGATGTGACCATGTAAATGCAATTATTTAGTTTCTTCCTCATGGCTGAAGTGTTGGGCCAGAGATTTTCCTCTTAGAACATAATCTATGAAATGGGGCCTGATAAGGAAAGCTGCTTAATGTAACCAGCTCCTTCTAAATCATATTCTCCTAAAGCACACTGGAATAATACAGTTCATTGGGCCAACGTTTTCTAACATGGCTTCCCTCCATCTCATTTAGATAGTTCACAGCTGAGTAACCTGTTAGAAAATTGTGCCCAGGAGAGGGCAGAGCCAGTGATCCACGTCTCAGATTCTGGCTGATGATGGTTCAGTGTGATGTGGGATCAGAATTGCAGATAGTGAGAAATAACCAGAATCTTTTCTCCTTGCCTCATGAAGGATGTGTCCATCAGTTCATTCTTTTGACACTTGGAAAAAAGTGGAAGGTGGCTTCAGATTTGGCCAGATTACATTCAGAGAAGAACAAAACATATGGCCAATAATACTGTAAGACCAATGGTGTGCCTTCTGAGATGGTGAATGCCTATAGAATCTGTCGATATGACTGTATTTTTTTGTGTGTGTGGTAAAGTGCACATAACATAAAATTTACTGTTTTAACCATTTCAAAGTGTACAATTCAGTGGCATTTAGTATATTCACGACATCATGTAACAGTTACCACCGTGCTGCTCCAGAGTGTTTTCATTACCCAAAAAGAAAATCTCACACCATCAAGCAGTCATTCCCCATTCTCCCTTCTCACATCCCCTAGCAATCAGTAATCTGTTTTCTGGCTCTACAGACTTGCTTATTCTGGATATTTCATATAAGTGGAATCGTACAATACGTGTCCTTTTGTGTCTGGCTTCTTTCACTCAGCATAAGGTTTTCAAAGTTTACCTACGTTGTAGCATGCACCTTCATTCCTTTTTATGGCTGAATAATATTCTGTGGTGTAGATAGAGCACATTTTGTTTATCCATTCATCAGTTGATGGACACTTGGGATGTTTCCACTTTGGCTGTTGTGATTAATGCTGCTATGAGACCATATGTGTATGTTTTTTTACTGAAATGATTTGCTGATTTGTGTTTGTGGGTACCCAAGACCTAGCAGGAAGTTTGGTGGGGCTGGGTTTGAATTTGCAAACTGGGCAGAAAACTAGAGCCAGAAGCCATGTCAGTTCAAGAGGTTCTGGGGAAGATGATGAATGATGGTAAAGGCGGTGAGAAGAAAATCACACTAGCGTCAAGAGCCCTTGGATTCTCATCTTGGTTCCGCCACCAGCAGGCTGTGTGAGTGATTTAGGTAAATCATTTCACCTTCCTGGGCCTTCATGTTCTCTCTTTAAAATGAGACAGCAGAACTCACTAACATTTCTTCTAGCTCTAGGAGTCAATGCCTGCCACAGGCTGTGCAAACACCCTGTATTTTTTGTCACCTAACACACCCTTTTCCACCATCACAGCTGCTGTCACTCACACTGTAAACAGTATAGGTACTCTTTTTCTATATTTTCTGTACTCGAGGTTTGGGCATAACCATTTCCTATGAACTGGAAGTATGAAGAGGGTCAAGGCCTGGCGTCATTGAAATGTGGCAGTTGCAGCAGGGCCCAAAATAACACAGCTCAAAATATGAAAGCAATGTCTCTGTAACCAAGAAACTGAAATAAGTGCTCGAGGTTGAGATTTTATCACCCACAAATATCATGCAAGAAATGGGTTCCATCAAATGTTTGGTACTTCCAATGTTACTATTCATAGATAACTAGCAACTTTTGGGGTGTAGGTGGGTGGTTCATTCAGCATTAAAGACGATTTGTAGCCCAAGTCCAAGATTTCCCTCTCCTTGCACTAAGGCAAGAAAACATTAGTGATTTGTGAAGTTTCTTCTTTTGTAAAATGGAAATGGTACTGGGTAATCTCAGCTTGTTCTAAATAGAAATCAGGTACACTCCTGAATGTACCATTCAGGTGGGGTATGTTGCGGGGAGGGTGTCGTGGGTCAAATATGGGACTATTTATCCTTCCCTTTCTGTTTATTTCTACTTGACAATGAAAGAATAAGATCTGAATATGTGACCCTGGGCAAGTCAATTACCTTCTCAATATCAGTTTCCTGATCTGTAAAAAAGAAGGTTACCTATTTTTGAAAACATCTATTTTTGGCTTTTGATAAAGCCACTTACCTAAATTTATTTATGGCTGGCTGTGTTGCAACAAGGCTGAGGGATTAAGAAAAAAGACAACATCCAACTTTAATTTTACTTTTAGGAGGGAGACGCTAAGGACATTGATAGACAATCAGAGATGATAATGTCTAAAATTCAAAATATAATAACAACATTATCCATGAGTGGAGATAAGATATTCAAAAGATGTAATCATATAAAGTAAGGAGCTTAGGCAATTAGAACACAGATTCCCTGTACAAATTGCTCTGTGACCACAGTTAACATATTATTAATATTATTTTTTGAGACAGTGTCGCTCTGTTGCCCAGGCTGGAGTGCAGTGGTATGATCTCAGCTCACTGCAACCTCTGCCTCCTGGGTTCAGCAATTCTCATGCCTCAGCCTCCTGAGTAGCTAGGACTACAGCCACGCACCACCATGCCCAGCTAATTTTTGTAGTTTTAGTAGTGATGAGGTTTCACCAGGTTGGGCAGGCTGGTCTCAAACTCCGGACCTCAAGTGATCCACCCGCCTCAGCCTCCCAAAGTGTTGGGATTACAGGCATGAGCCACCATGCCCAGCCGACTTATTATTTATTCATTCAGGCAGGGCGCGGTGGCTTACGCCTGTAATCCCAGCACTTTGGGAGGCCGAGGCGGGTGGATCATGAGGTCAGGAGATTGAGACCATCCTGGCTAACATGGTGAAACCCTGTCTCTACTAAAAATACAAAAAAAAAAAAAAAAAAAAAGAAAGAAAATTAGCCGTGCATGGTGGCAGGTACCTGTAGTCCCAGCTACTCAGGAGGTTGAGTCAGGAGAATGGTGTGAACCCGGGAGGCAGAGCTTGCAGTGAGCCGAGATTGCGCCACTGCACTCCAGCTTGGGCGACAGAGAGAGACTCTGTCTCAAAAAAATAATAATAAAAAAAATTTATTCATTCAAAAATATTTGTTTTCATTTCTATATAATTAAATCTGTGACAGGCGAAGATTGCCCTTCAACTGAAGCAGGCTCTGCATTTCATTGTCATCCAAATCAGCAAATAAAACTTTGCTTCCCTGACAACCCTGTTCACAATGTAAACTGAAAAGCCAGCAGGAACCTACTCTGTTTCCCCACAAAAGGACTGACAAAGTCCACAGCTCAGAAGCATCCATTTTTTACCTAATTTTATGAAATGGATTATAGTTTCCTAGGGACTGAAAATTAATCTACCACATTTATTTAAGTGGGTTCTTGCCCAGCCCATATTTTCACCCTTTAATGGTAATGAAGCTAAAATTTCTTTCCAGTCACTTTGCATATCATTTCCTTTCTCTTTAATTCTCTTTCAAGTGAGATGATTGATAGATTCTTCTTCAGCAGTCACTTACTTTGGTAGATGATTTTCTTTTTCCTTTGAAGTCGATTTTGAAAGGAGCTCTGTGTGATGAGCTAATTAGCACAAACACACAGAGTATATAACCTTAATTAGGCATGATTATAGGTTCAACGTAATGGGATGTCCTGAAACTGCACACTATGCAAATATTAGACTTTTCATTCTTCCCATTACATCCGAAACCGTCAAGCAAAGGATGTTTTGCAGTAGGTACCACAGTCGATGCCAGGTGCAAATCTTTCAATAAAAAGTTGATTTTTTTTTTTTTTTTTTTTTTTTGTGTACTAGTTGGGTAAAGGATAATTGGAGGAGGTTTAGGGAAAAAAAGGTTCAAAAATCTGAAAAGTTGAATTAAGTTCAGAATGAGCTGTACAAACTGAGGAATTTTACAATTAAGTAAACAACCCAGTTACTCTTCAAACTCTACCTCATTTGGAATTCTGAAGATACTTCACATAGGCACCACTGTGAATTATGCAAATCTTGAGAGATCTTTCAAACCCAGTAACCACTAAGAGTACTACAAAACCAATCTGGGGTTTACTCAAGCTATTAGGATATAAGAAGATAGTGAGTATAAATGAAATCACAGTGAATCCCCAAGTCCTAATTTTAGCCGATTATTTTCATTTCCTTTACCACCAACCCCCCCACCTTTTTTTCTTTTATAATTGGAGTGGTAAAAATAATTAGCAAATTGACTTTCCCCTTCCTAACCTGAAATGAAAATATCCAAGGATGTCTACCCTTAGACATTTGAATATTCGGCCACTGAATAATTGAGAGCTTATAATACATAATTCTTAGATTATGTGTAGAGTTGTGAGTTTTTAGACTCAATCAGGTAAAAAATAATAAGCTGTTTGGTTCCAGATACTCACGGAAATACTGACAGGGCAGAAATTAAATATGTGAGTATTAGAATAATTAGTATCTGATTGTAATCTAAAATACCATCTATTCAGCAGAAATGATAATGAAAGAGGATTTATATAACAGCTGAAATTTAAATTCCATAGCTTTCTCTGTGTTTAATATGTAAGCTAATTTTTCCTGAGAACATAGTATATTATAGGCACAGTGTTCAATAACTTCTTGGTATAGGCTCAATGAATCATCACAATAATGATATAAGATAGTTCCTGTAAATTACCCATGTTTTACAGATGAGGAAGCTGAGGATCAGAGAAGTTAAAAAATGTCATCCAAGATCACATATCCAGAAGCAGCAGAGCCAGGACTTGAACTCATGTCTGTCTGACTCCAGCCATGCTTTTAATCACTCTGCTGGGCTCATTAGTGCCTATCAGGCCTATGATTGTGTGCTTATTGATTAGCACTTTCCCCAGAGCTGGAAATGAGATGCTGGAGAAATAAAAACACTTGAGATCTAAACTGAAATGCAGAAATTCTCTATTATCTGTTAGGTACAAAGGAGGCCTTGATTAGGTGCTTTGTGTGTGTTGAGGATGTAAGTGCTGTGGAAATAGAATTTGGAGGAAGACAGAATTGCACATGATTGACTATAATAAATACAAACCTATATGATACAACATGTTATTACTGTACATAAGATAACTGGGGAAAAATAAGTACTGAATGGGAATGAGAAGACGAAGATTTCAATCCAGTTTTTGCCACATACCAAATGTAACACTGGATTGAGGAGGGTCTCAACAGGAAACAGGGGGTTCAAATAAGAGATTCAATGAAAGAACTACTTTGAGAAATATTAAAAAGCATTAGGAGTGGAGGTTGGTAATGCACCCAAACACTAACAACAGTGGAAGCTGATAGCACCCCTAGGATGGAAAGGACCAGGGGAGGTAAGAGTGAGAACTGGCATCATAGAACAGGGGCCACCAAACAAGAGCTGTACTTGTGGAGAGGTACTGTTACTACCAGATACATGGCCCTGAATCTGGAAGAGGGCAGGGACGAAAGACCTGGACTTCCACCTTGTACTTTCTGATCTGCTGGGAACTTCCAATGTTAAGCCCTCAGAAGACACCCTGACAGGGAACTAAGGAGAGACGTTGTCTACAGGGGTCTGTCCCAGGTGGAGCTTGGATCTGAGGAAAGCAGGAGGAGAATCACCTTCAGCAAGTCACTTTTCCTCTCTACATTTCAGTTTGCTCATCTATTGTTTATTGCCTACCATATTATTAATAATATAAATAGTTGGCCTTATAATTTTTACTTCCATTTTTTTGAAAAACTTCAAATTTACAAAGAATTTGTAAGAATAGTACCATGAACACACACATATTCTTCACCTAGATTCACCAATTGTTAACATTTCATCACTGTTGTTTAATTCTTTTTACCTTTCTCTGCTAACATAGATGCATATTTTTGCTGAACCATCTGAGAGTACTTGCTGACATTCTGACACTTAAACCTCGAATACCTCAGTATTATCTATAAACAAGGATGGTTCCCTACATAACCCCAGTACAATGATCACATTCAGGAAATTTAACATTAAGGCAATGCTATTATGAAATATAGGCTATATTCAAATTTCCCCCAGTGTCTCAGTAATCTGCTTTGTATTATTTTTTTCAAGCAAGAATCACACATTAAATTCTGTTGTCATGTCTCTATTTTCTCCTTCAATCTAGAGTGGTTTTCCAGGCTTTTCTCTTTTTAATCTTTTGTGATATTAACATTTTTGAAGAATCTAGGCCAGTTATTTTGCAGAATATGGATTTGTCTGATTATTTCTTCATGCTTAGATTCAGTTAAAACAATTTTGGCAATAACTACACAAAGTTGTTGTGTCCTTCTCAGTGTATTGTATCTGGAGGTACCCTATGTCAGAACACTCCATCATGGTAATCTTCAGTTGGGATCACTTGGTTAAGGCAGTATCTGCTAGATTTATCAATTATCTTTTCCCTATTATAATTATCAAGTAATCTGTGGGGTGGTATATGTGAATATATCTTCTCACCAAGATTCTTTTACCCGGCTTTTTTTTTTTTTTTTTAACAACCATTTGAATTTTCTTGCTATGACAGAATTAGTTTCATAAAAGCATAATTAAGGTATCTAGTAAGACGTCTTTGAAGGTTCTAATTACAACCCTCATCTCTTCTTATGTTAAACTGCTTTCATTCATTTACCACTCATTTAACAAATGTTTAGAGAATGCTCCTTTTGTGACTTGGCCTGTGACATTTTCATCAGTGGCTTCATGGTTGCCTAAACTAATGTCTCTTCCTGTGCTCCAGAATCCTATTGGCAACTGCTTTCCATGGATGCCATAAACTCAACATACCCAAATGAAAGCTGTCATTTCACTTTCTTACCTGCTCTTCCTGTTATTTATTCCAGTAAATTGCACCTCTGTCTTCTCAGTGACCCTATATAATTAGAAAGGACTATTTATTGAGTGGCATTCTGTTACAATAGGCCTTTTATACATGCTACATGCATTATCTCATTTAATCCTTTCAATAATCTTGAGAAGAAGATGCCATTATCTGGAGGACATTGGGCTTTGAGCCCCAGGTAAACAGTAAGCAAGTCCTCATGCTAGGAGGCAAATCCAGTTATCTTGGACTTCAAAATCTTTGCTTTAGCATAGTGATAAAGAGTATCACTGGCTTCAAATCCTGTCTCTGCCACTTCCTACGGGTGATTGGATAAGTCACCTTAACTTTCAATGCCTTGGTTTCCTTCTTTATGAAATGGGAAAAATGATAACTCTTGTCTTGTAGGGTTGTTATGAGACTTGAAAGAAACAAAATTTGCTGGGCGCGGTGGCTCACGCCTGTAATCCCAGCACTTTGGGAGGCCGAGGCGGGTAGATCACCTGAGGTCAGGAATTCGAGACTAGCCTGGTCAACATGGTAAAACCCTGTCTCTACTAAAATAATACAAAAAATTAGCTGGGCGTGGTGGCGGGTGCCTGTAATCCCAGCTACTTGGGAGGCTGAGGCAGGAGAATCGCTTGAACCCAGGAGGCAGACCTTGCAGTGAGCCAAGATTGCGCCATTGCACTCCAGCCTGGGCAACAAGAGCGAAACTCTGTCCCCCCAAAAAAAGAAAGAAAGAAAACTTGACATTTGAACAATTTCTGCAGCACCACAGTACTTCTCAAACTATAATTTTGGTGTCATTCATTCTAAACTTCTCCCTGCACTCACTGATTGTGGACTAATCCCGTAGGGACCTTGTCTTCACAGCTGTCATTACCTTAGTTTAGACCAGGGGTTGGCAAACCATGGCCCACAGGCCAAATCCAGACTTTACCTATTTTTGTAAATAAAGTTTTATTGGAATGTACACACACTCATTTGTTTACATGTAATATATGGCTTCTTTCATTCTAAAATGACATAGTTGAGTAGTGGCAACAGAGACCATATGGTCGGCAAATCATAATATATTTACTATTTTGTCCCCTACAGAAAGCTTTCCAAATCCTGCTGCCTAGCGTATTCCAATAGTCTTCTTCCCAATTTTCCTGGTTACGTTTCTCCCTGAACCCATCCTCCCCATCCCTAAAATTTCCCCCAAATGTGAACTCAGTCATACCAATTTGCTCCATATGTTTCATTGGTCCTTGCTGCTAAGAGGATCAGCTTGCACCTTCTGCTCATCCCCAGACAAGCTTTGTCCTCTGACCATAATGAGCTCTTCATACCATTTCCAACTTTAGCCCATGCTGTTCTTCTTGTCTGAATATCCACCCTTTTCCCTGTTCTCAATAATAAGTTCAGGCTTTTCTTCCTCTGAGAAGCCCTTTCTGACTTCCACAGGCTGAACCACTGGCTTCTGCTCCTCTATGTAATACTTCAATTCCAGCATTGATCTCACTCTATCATGATCATGGGTTTAGCTATCTGTCCTTGCCACTGCTGTGTGTTCCTCTTGAGGGCAGGAACATTTGTTTTTCACTTTTTAGAAAACCTCCGGTGCCCAGTCTGGCATTAGTAAGAGCCCATTAGGTTGCTATTGCTAGTTGATATTTGAGCTGTGGCTTGAAGATTTCTATAAGGTGTAGTGGAGTATAGAAAACAGGCAGGTCAGAAGGGGCTTCCTGGAGGAGGTGACAGCTGAGCTAAGTCCTGGAAGATGGAAGGAGTATAAAATAAGATAATAGGAGAAAAAAGGCAGTAGGAACAGCATGGGTAAAAGTGATGAGGCCTGAAAGAGGCATGTGGAAGGAAAGACAAATGCAGGAAAGGGGAATGGGAGGGAATGCTGGGGGACAGGTCAAAGAGGGAAGCATGTGGTGAGTATTCTGCAGAGCCTCCTCTGCTGTACTGAGGTGTGGACAATGGGAAACCATGGACAGACTGGAGTAGGCAAATGCCATATTCCCTGTTGCAACTGTCTGTTTGCATGTCAGCCTTCTAGAAGCCCCTTAAGGTATCAACTATGTTTTTGTTTTGTCATCATTCAATCCTAAGTGCACACAACTCCTGGCATATTACAGGCTCCCTATATAAATGTTTCTTTCTTTATTAAAATGCATGAAAATTCTCCAGATTTAAGGAAGGTCCTCAGTGTTTCAAATTCTTTTTGTTAGATCATTGGTCCTCTCTACAACTGTCACAAGTTTAAGGACTCTGGTTATATTTAACCTTCACTTTTGAATTTTCTGCTTGAAAAACTTGTATTAGAAAAAAAAAAGTCTATCCTTTTATGGAAGGCTCTAATCTCTTGAATCATGTGGATTGGCTTTTCTTTGGACCTTCTTTAACTCTGTTTTGTCTCTGTTGAGTTAAGGCTTTTAAGAACATCTGAATTCTTTCCTTCTGCAAAACCAGAGGCAGCTTTTTTTCTGCCTGTTTTCAGTTTATTTCTTGTGATTTTGGTATTTTCTCTTAACCAAATGCTAAATGGAATTAGGAGAAATAAACTTATTTGTAAAGCATGTCAAGGGACGATTAGAAGGATGGTGCTTCACAGATAGAGTACAGTTTTTTATGAATGATGCCTACAGATAAATCCTGCCATTAGCCCAAGGGATCAGAAAGTTAGCAGCCTAGCAGGTTTGGAGATGTCAATGAAATGAATTGGATTGGATGGTTAAGGATGCCCAAGAGATTGAATAAAATTAGGAGGACCCTTGTACTCCAGGAAATTCTCCAAATCTCCACTTAGTTATCCAGATCCTCAAAGTGAACATGAAGCTTCGGTTTCAAATTGAATACATTTTCCATCCATGGATTGGCTTGTTTTGTTCAGTTGAGTGCTTGAGGTTGTCTTTTCGACGTAACAGCTAAACCCACGGCTTCCTTTCTCGTAAAACCAAAACAAAAAGGCTTTCTATTCAAGTGCCTTCTGTGTGTGCACATGTGTAATACATACCTGGGATCAAAGCTATCTATATAAAGTCCTTGATTCTGTGTGGGTTCAAACACATTTCAAAGCTTCAGGATCCTGAAAGGTTTCGCTCTACTTCCTGAAGACCTGAACACCGCTCCCATAAAGCCATGGCTTGCCTTGGATTTCAGCGGCACAAGGCTCGGCTCAACCTGGCTACCAGGACCCGGCCCTACACTCTCCTGTTTTCTCTTCTCTTCATCCCTGTCTTCTCCAAAGGTGAGTGAGACTTTTGGAGCATGAAGATGGAGGAGGTGTTTCTCCCACCTGGGTTTCATTTCTTTCAGCAGTCAAGGGCAGTGATTTATAGCAAAGCCAGAAGTTAAAGGTAAAACTCCAGTCTGGCTTGGCTGGCTCTGTATTCCAGGGTCAGCAGGGAACAGTTGGGCGGCAGCAAATAAGCAAAGAGATACCTTAGAACAGAGTGCCAGGTATTTAGTAGGGGCTTCATGAATGCATGTGAGTTGGTTTAGGAGAGAGACACAGGCAATTTCAGACCCTTCTACGAGACTGGAAGTAATTTAAGAGGGAAAGGATATCCATAGTCCTGAATACATTTGAGCTGGGTTTCAGGATGAGCTCACAAGTTCCTTTTTTTTTTTTTTTTTTTTTTTTTTTAATTGATTTAAGCAAATCCTGGGAAGAGTTTCTTTGCCATACAATTCAAGGTTTTAAGGTCCTCGGATTCATATGCTTTATAAACGAATTAGCCAGCCTGTTTAAAATGTAGGGAAATCATGGGAAGAATGCCTTCTTTACTTAATTCAAGGTTTTAAGGTTCTCTTAATCAATTCTACAAGCTAATTAGCCAATTATATAAAAATAAAAGCTTGAAATTGCAAAACACACACATACACACACACACACACACACACACACACACACACACACACACACACACGAAAAAGGAAAGAAAGCAAGCCACCAGTCTGTTTGGCATACAATACTTAATTGTTACCTGATCTACATGTGGGTTTCAGATGCAGATCCTCAGTTTTCATCTCTTCAGAGGCTGACACTAGGTTTGTTACACGGCTTAAAATGATGAGTATTTCCATTGAATCTCAACCTTATCTCTCTCTAGACCTTCTTGGTTAAGAAACCATGTAGTTTGTATGAAGTAGGTGCTCAAAAGTTATTTGATGGTTTAATTTTTACTGGAGAAGAAATATTCACATATATTTTCTTATTTTTACATGTTTTAAATATGTAAAGATTAAATAAATGCTCTTAGAAGTACTTAAATTTCCTAAAGTAAATTTATCTCAACTAGTAACCAGGCAGGACTGTCCCATGACAGATACTGGAAAGTTGAGTGTGACCACATTTAGTGGTGATAAGTGGGAGCTTGCCTGGGGAGAGGGCAGGACATTTAGGATTTCTTAAGCTTAGAGTCAATACAATAAAGATTACTGAGTGCTCACTTGGGCGGCATATAATCACTGCTCACAGGAGTTCATGAACCACAAGTAAAAAAGTGGAGAGATGTGATTAACTCACGAATAATTTTATACAGGGCAGAATGTAATGAAGTGCTGCAATGGAGTTATCACAGTGCTAAGGATGCTCAGAGGGCATCTCTGATAGGCAGAGGCGAGGGTTAGGGAAGGAAACTATAGTCTAGCTAGCTAGGGCTGCTGGAATAGACATGACCGTGGCTGCTGCCAAACTGTTTTCTCTTCTGAGGACAGATGTCCAGTACAGGTGGCTTGGCGGAAGGGACTAGTGTCTCTAATATAGGGTGATTTATAAGCAGGAAAGTGTGTCCTAGAAATTCAGACTGGAGTGATAGATTGGAATTGGATCATGGGGGACTCATTGAATGTTATGTATTTTATTTGTTTTTGCAATCGGTGTTAGTAAAGCGTCAAAGGGATTGAGCAGATGAGTGACATCATGCAACACAAGTTTTGGGTTTCACTTGTCAGACTGACTGGAGAGGGGCCAGGTTAGTTACAGGAAGGTAATTTGGCATGCAGCCACTATTTTTGAGTTGACGCAAGCCTCTCTGTATGGAGAGCTTTATCTCCTTTATCCTGTGGGGAAAGAGAAAACAAAGGAGCACGGGAGTGTTCAAGACAAGGAGAAAGAAAGGGCAGAGAGGCGGCGTGGTGTCAGGGGAAGCCCACAGGAGTTAACAGGAGGGTTGCCTCAACCTAGAGAGGAAACGACCCGGTGCCCTCGGCTCTGTGGCTTCCTTCATCTAACAACATCTTCCACTCTACAAAAATGCCAGCGAAGGCGGAGGCTGGTACAGTGCATCAAGACAGAGCTACTGCTTGGTGATAGAGGTTCAGGGCCAGCTCAATAAGTAGGCAGAGGTTTTTGACATAGGCTTTGAGAGATAAAGCAAGATTCTGTACCTCAACCTTCAGAATTTCCCCTACCACTCATTATAGTTCCGGAACTATATAGCTCCTATTGTTCTACCGTAACCTTAGAATACCAGAGAAGATATCATCTCATCTAATTCTCTCTTACTATACATGAGAAAAATGAAGGACATGGGGGAAGTGTGACTTGCTCCAAATCACATATTTCATGGGAGAGCCAGGTCTTCTGTTTGTCATATCGGTGTTCTTCCTGCCACAACCATCTTGAAGAATCTATTTCTCAGTAAGAAAACATCTATATGGAGAGTAGCTGGAAAACAGTTGAGAGATGGAGGGGAGGCTGGGAGTGTGGAGAGGGGAAGGGGTAAGTGATGGATTTGTTGATGGGGGAGAGAAGGCCATGGGGATGAAGCTAGAAGGCAGAAGGGCTTGCCTGGGCTTGGTCATGAAGGAGCATGAGTTCACTGAGTTCCCTTTGACTTTTCCATGATAGCAATGCACGTGGCCCAGCCTGCTGTGGTGCTGGCCAACAGCCGAGGGATCGCCAGCTTTGTGTGTGAGTATGCATCTCCAGGCAAAGCCACTGAGGTCCGGGTGACAGTGCTTCGGCAGGCCGACAGCCAGGTGACTGAAGTCTGTGCGGCAACGTACATGATGGGGAATGAGTTGACCTTCCTAGATGATTCCATCTGCACAGGCACCTCCAGTGGAAATCAAGTGAACCTCACTATCCAAGGACTGAGGGCTATGGACACAGGACTCTACATCTGCAAGGTGGAGCTCATGTACCCACCACCATACTACATGGGCATAGGCAATGGAACCCAGATTTATGTAATTGGTGAGCAAAGCCATTTCACTGAGTTGACACCTGTTGCATTGTGGTCTTCTATGCGTAAAAACAGTTTTGTTCCTTAATTTCAGGTTGTTTATTTTTAGGACTGTGGAAATTCTCTTTAAGAGTTCTCTACCACATGGTAGCCTTGCTTATGATAGGTAGCAACCTTAATAGCATTCTGACTATAAAATAAAATTATTGGGGGAAGTTGGGGCACTTGCTCTGGAGTGCTAATCATCGTGACGCTTGACCCATGCTTTTGATATGATATGATGTTCCTGGGGAAGTAGTCCCAATAGCCAAACCTATTGGTGGGATACCCATGCAATTTAGGGGTGGACCTCAAGGCCTGGAAGCTCTAATGTCCTTTTTCCACCAATGTTGGAGAGTAGAGCCCTAGAGTTTAAAACTGTCTCAGGGAGGCTCTGCTTTGTTTTCTGTTGCAGATCCAGAACCGTGCCCAGATTCTGACTTCCTCCTCTGGATCCTTGCAGCAGTTAGTTCGGGGTTGTTTTTTTATAGCTTTCTCCTCACAGCTGTTTCTTTGAGCAAAATGGTGAGTGTGGTGCTGATGGTGCACCATGTCTGATGGGGATACCTTTAGTGGTATCTACTGACCAAAAGATGGTGTTGAGTTTAGTGTTCTTGAGATGAGGCAATAAATGAAGAGAAAGAAGGACAGTGGTAAAGAACACACTAGAACCGTATGCATTGGCATTTGAGGTTTCAGAATGACTAATATTTTAGATGAATTTGTTTGATATTGAATGTTCGTGTGCTTCTGAGCAGGGTTTCAATTTGAGTAACCGTTGCAATAACATGGGGCAGCTGTTTCGCTCTTTGTCTTCATGACAGTTGTACTTAAGCTAACAGCCCTGAAAACATGAGATTAGGCTAGGCAGAATGCTGCTAGAAAGGACCATCTGGATGGTCTTTATTCGCCTTCTCCATGGCCCTCTTCATCACCTGGAATTCACCTCTTTGTGCCACTCTGGTACCTTCCTTGTCCAAGCTGTAGCTGCTCACATAATACCTATCCCTATTATCCGGTTTGCTTTACTGGGAAACGAAAGTCCCAGTTTTTATTTATTACAGGTGTTAGTGGTAGAAGAGGTAGAAGTATGGAATCAGGCCTCCTGTCAGGATTTCTTTTTGACAGTCCCTCTCAGACACCTCTGCCTAAGGCTGGCTTTGCCATTACAAACTCACCCTTCTCCCTCCCTCCCTTCTTCTCTTCCTCTGCCGTCTTCTCTCCCTTTCTCTCTCTCTCTCTCTTTCTCACTCTCTGTCTCGTATACACATACACAAAGATACACTCTATTCCAACATCCTCCACCCAACCTGACAGAGATGTCCTTTGCTGTAGGTTCAGCAGTGGAGATGAGAAATACAGCTCTCAAACAGGATAACTAAAGCTTATTACCTTATCAAGCTTGTTCCCTTGCAGACAAGATCGATCAATTATCATGGGCTTTCTGGGTGTTCTTTGTGAAGCTTTCTCAAAGTCTCTTTCTCCTATCTTCCATTCAAGGCAAATGATTGCCATTTAACATCAAAATCACAGTTATTTATCTAAAATAAATTTTAATAGTTGAATCAAGAAAATCTCCTGAGGTTTATAATTCTGTATGCTGTGAACATTCATTTTTAACCGGGTAGAGACCCAATATGTGTTGAGTTCTATTATGGTTAGAAGTGGCTTCTGTATTCCTCAGTAGTAATTACTGTTTCTTTTTGTGTTTGACAGCTAAAGAAAAGAAGCCCTCTCACAACAGGGGTCTATGTGAAAATGCCCCCAACAGAGCCAGAATGTGAAAAGCAATTTCAGCCTTATTTTATTCCCATCAATTGAGAAACCATTATGAAGAAGAGAGTCCATATTTCAATTTCCAAGAGCTGAGGCAATTCTAACTTTTTTGCTATCCAGCTATTTTTATTTGTTTGTGCATTTGGGGGGAATTCATCTCTCTTTAATGTAAAGTTGGATGCAGAACCCAAATTACGTGTACTACAATTTAAAGCAAAGGAGCAGAAAGACAGAGCTGGGATGTTCCTGTCACATCAGCTCCATTTTTAGTGAAAGCATCACTTGGGAATAATATGGGGATGCAGCATTATGATGTGGGTCAAGGAATTAAGGAATGGCACAGTCCAAAGAAAGAAAAGGCAGGGAGAGAGAGAAAGGACTATATTGTACACATCTTATATTTATGTATGAGACGTTTATAGCCGAAATGATCTTTTCAAGTTAAATTTTATGCCTTTTATTTCTGAAACAAATGTATAATTACATCAAGGCTTCAAAAATACTCACATGGCTATGTTTTAGCCAGTGATGCTAAAGGTTGTATTGCATATATATATTTTAATTTGATAGTATTGTGCAAGGAGCCACATATGTTTTTGTGTATTTGTTTATGGTTTGAATATAAACACTATATGGCAGTGTCTTTCCACCATGGGTCCCAGGGAAGTTTTGTGGATGAGCTCAGGACACTAATACACCAGGTAGAACACAAGGTCATTTGCTAACTGGCTTGGAAACTGGATAAGGTCATAGCAGTGCTTGATTGTGCGGAATTGTGCTGAGTTGGGGTTGACATGTGCTTTGGGGCTTTTACACCAGTTCTTTTTAATAGTTTGCAAGGAAGCCACAGCTGGTGGTATCTGAGTTGACTTGACAGAACACTGTCTTGAAGACAATGGCTTACTCCAGGAAACCCATAGGTATGACCTTCTAAGAAGCTCCAGTTCGATGGGTCCAATTCTTACAAATATGTGGTTAATGCCATGGACAAAAGAAGGCAGCAGGTGGCAAAATGGGGTACATGAAGGTTTCTAAAAATTAACACTGCTGGTGTTTTTAACTCAATATTTTCCATGAAAATGCAACAACATGTATAATATTTTTAATTAAATAAAAATCTGTGGTGGTCATTTTCCGGAGCTGTCCTTATCATACTTGCATTTGAGTATTGTGTTTAAATTTTTGATTCATTCATTCAGTAGTTGGTGGAGTCTCCAATATGTGAAATACTGAAAACAAATTGAAAAATCACAGAAGGACAAATAATGCTTCATGAGTCAGCTTTGCACCAGCCCACTACCTGCAAGTAATTCTTGAAAGGTATCCATCCTCTTTCCTTTTAATTTCTTCACCACTATTTGGGATATAATGTGGGTTAACACAGACGTAGCAGTCCTTTATAAATCAATCAGCATGCTGTTTAACACAGATTCTTCACCTCCTCTTTCTTACCCCTTGCTTTCTCAGCTCAACTCTCACAGGCATTACAGTTGTCATGGCAACTCCAATGTTGGCAACCAAGTCCCCGGCAGCCATTTTGATCTGCCTTCCTGACAAATAGAACTTTTCCTTGTGGCTTCCAAATGAACTATTTTGCAAATGTGGGGAAAACACACACCTGTGGTCCTATGTTGCTGTCAGCTGGCACACCTGGGCCTGGCACACTAAGCCCTCTGTGATTCTTGCTTAACCAATGTATAGTCTCAGCACGTTTGGTTTCCACTTAAGGTTTCCTATTTTTGACCTCCATATCCTGTTATCGTCTTTTGCAATGATTCTCAATGTGGTCAGGGACCACCTGTAACCGAATCCACTGGGTCACTTACTAAAAACACCAATTCACACTTATTCCCAGATGCGTTGAATCAGAATCTTTGAGTGGTGGGGCCAGGAGTTTGTATTTCCAAAAATCTTCCCAGTGCTTCTTATACCCATCAAGTTTTGAGAATCACTGCTTAGGCAACTCTGTCTGTGTCTCTTCCTCTGTCTCTCTCCCTTGCTCATTCTCTTGCTTGCTCTTGCTCTCTTTCTCTCTCTCTCTCTTTCTTTCCCCAGCAAGTACTAACGAACACACAAGACAGCACATGGTAAGCATTTCATAAGGTGTTGTTAAATAAAAATGAATAGGTCTTTCAAAGTAAGGTAATGATTATTACCTAGAATGAGCTCCTTTTCTGTGGAAGACTGTGCTTCTTGCTCTCTAGGCCTTTGGATGGTAGCCATGAAGAAAAACACCAATCAGGAGCCTCAGTGGATAGTATATCATTTCTACTCCTCTAAACATCTTTAGAGAGATTACCCTTTTTCATAGTTGATAGGCAGATGTAAGTGACAGAGAGTGCCTTACACAAGTCATGCCCTCCAGGTACCTTTCAGACACCCTTAGATAATGGACTACTTTATTTAAGCTTAATATTTCCTCTGCTATTGCCTAAAATTCTACCATTTGTTGTTAACTGAGGTAAGCCTTGCCCCCTTCGTTCAGTCTCAATCTTAAAAAAATAAAATACCCTTTAGCTCAAAAAAGCTTCCCCTGTGGCAGAAGAATTGTACAAGAAAGACTATGACCTGCTGAAAGACTTTCTCCTGCTGAAAGGGGAGAAAACAAATATGAGGGTAAGGGAGTGCATCTGGGCACCAAATGAAAGCCTCTTCTAATCCCCATGTCATTTACGAGAGAAGATCCTATGTCTGCAGTACTTGAGAGGTGAACTGTCCCCAAATCAGAGGACCAACCATCACGTGGGATTCCAACCTTCATCACCATCTCCATTTCTGGGATCAGGGTCCTCCTGGAGCAGCTCCAAGCCCAAATAATCCATGAACTTAAAAGGGGCTTGGCCTACCATGCAGGGGAAGCCTGGGCACTGCAACCCTCCTCCTTGGAACCACTTGTCCCTGGCAGGAATGTGGATGACAAGGGAGCCAGATAGAGTGCCCAGGGGCTACAGAGTCAGCTCCTCCTGCCACATGGCTCCTAGCAGATGCCTCTGCTCATGTCTCTTTCTTCAGCATGGTACTTGCATTCCTGCTGCTTCCCATTTCCTCATTTCTCACCTCCAAATATTATAATCCTTCATTCTCATACCCATCAAGACTAATCCCAAATTTTGCCTCCACCATCAGATTTGCTGACATTTTAAGCTCATGTGGATTTCTCCCCTTTTGTTTCATAACTATACTTGATTTCATCTCTAATAATTTCAAGCATGTATGTCTTTTCTGCCTAGTTAGATCAGGAACTTCTCCAAGACAGGGATAATCACAGCTTTAGGCACACAGTAGATGCTCAAATAAATGGATTGATGAGTTGGAGAACTAAGACCTCCAGGACCGTTTTCCATACAGAACCCATCAGTGTTTTCTTAGGCAGTCCCAGCTTAATCTCTATCCCATTTGATCAGCAGAACTTTGCGCAGGTCTACTCATCTTTTGTCTTAAACCTTAAAGACTCTGGACTGTGAGCTACAGCTGCCTACTGTGTCTCATTCATTCTACTTTTGTCTTAATCCAGTCTTACTTCCAATCTTTTTCTTTCTTTGGTGAATTCTTATTTTTATTCTTTTTCTCTTTTGAATTGTTGGTTGTTGCCAAAATTGACTATATTTTTATACCCAGTCTGAGCCTTCTTCCACATCCACAGTTAATAGAGAGTTTGTTCAACGTAGTTGGGACTGAGCTTGTGAAATGTTGATGTTCCTGTGTTGTTAACTGGAGCAAAGCCAGTTGAGAAGTTCAAGACTTTATAAATTCAGTTATTGTTTTGGGAGGTCTCAAAGCAAAGGAGAACATGGCTTTCTCTGGAAAGTTATTCCCATTGCCTCACTTGTTGTTTGCACCTGGTTAGAGCCATGACTCAGGCTCTGTAGAGACTTTGTTTTATTTCATATATATATATATTTTTTCTCATCTCAGGTCAATTTTTTCTGTTCAGTCCAGAAACATGACACGCCCTATTGGTAAAAAGGGAGGAAAAGTTTATTCTTTCCTCTTTCATGTTTCCTTGGCTACATGCTGGGATAGGGGCTCGAAGTAAGTTTGCCAGATTCAACCAAAAAACCCCACAAAAACAAGTAAACAGTCTGCCCTGTATTTTATCTGACAACGCTATCAGCAGGAAAGCTTATGCTTCTAATGCAGTGTGAATAAAAAGTGTACTGGAGACTGGGTACAGTGGCTCACACCTGTAATCCCAGCACTTTAGGAGCTGAGGTGGGCAAATCACTTGAGGACAGGAGTTCAAGACCAGCCTGGCCAACATGGTGAAACCCTGTCTCTACTAAAAATACAAAAATTAACCAGATACGGTGGCGGGTGCCTGTAGTCCCAGCTACTTGGGAGGCTGAGGCAGGAGAATCGCTTGAACCGGGAGGCAGAGGTTGCAGTGAGAAAGATCACACCACTGCACTCCAGCCTGGGCGACAGAGTGAGGCTCCGTTCCCACCGTCCCCCAAAAGAAAAGTGTACTAGAGACCCCTCTTCAGAAGTTTCTGTGCAAGAACAACCTGAGACTGCGACCACTGTTCCAACTGTAACACAATCTCCTGTTCTCACTCCCAGGTGCATCTGGGATTGATGCTATGTCACTGGAAGCTAATGAGACCTGCAGAAGAGGTAGCTATTTCTCTTCTAAGCAATTTTCTTGGAGGAAGTTAACCCATCTTGGTGCATATTGCAAGGAACCTGACATTCAGACCCTTCTTGGAAATCTGCCTTCATGGGCGCACTCTATGTGCTTACATTTATTTCGTACAATAATCACCTGAAGCATTTGGAAAAAGTGCAGATTGAGGTGCCTCCGACCCAGAACTTCTCACTTATAAGGTCTGAGGCAGGGTTTGGGGATTTTAATTCTTCAGACAGCCTTTAGGCCATACAAACCAGATCCTTCAGGTTTAACTCAGGATTCTACCATCACAGATGATTAGGAAAGGATATTGGAAATGATCCTCAGATTTTAGAAGAACATAAGGCTCGAAGACGTTAGGGACCTTGTCCAAGGTTCTAGGGCGAGGCAAGATTTGAACTAGGCTAAGAAGTCAGATCTCCAGGTTTTCACATCAGAGCTCTGCAGTGGGTGGCACTGTGTACCTTTCTGGCCAGGAGCTGTCCTTTCCAGGTTGCTTCTGAGACCTCCCTGCCACCACTCCAGGCTACCCACAGAAAACCCGCTTTTCCATCCACCTCCATCCCAAGTGCTCCTGTTACACCTTGGTGTGATTATCACCACTGTTGCTGCTCCAATGTTGGCTCCATCTTTTCTCTTTCTTCTGTAACCTTCCAGGGGACTTAGGAAAAGCATCTCAGGTGACCCAGACTGTTCTTAGCAATCCTACAGAAGAATGCTGCAGGGGGACAACACAAAGCAAAACACTGCCAATAAACAGTCTGTCAGCAAAGCCTGCAGTACACCGAGAAAGCTCCTATTGCCGCTGGAAGTCGTGGAACAACCCGTTGAGATGATACATGCTCTTTTAATCACACACAGTAAAGTTACCATAGCAACCAACACTGTTTCAGAAACATGATTATTAGTCACACAAAGTAATACTATCTATTTGAACAAAAAGAAGAAGCTTTCTCTGAGAGGAATTGTAAAAAATATATTTCGCCGGGCGCAGTGGCTCATGCCTGTAATCCCAGCACTTTGGGAGGCCGAGACGGGTGGATCACCTGAGGTCAGGAGTTCGAGACCAGCCTGACCAACATGGAGAAATCCCGTCTCTACTAAAAACACAAAATTAGCTGGGCCTGGTGGCATATGCCTATAATCCCAGCTACTACGGAGGCTGAGGCAGGAGAATTTCTTGAAGCTGGGAGGTGGAGGTTGCGGTGAGCCGAGATCGTGCCATTGCACTCCAGCCTGGGCAACAAGAGTGAAACTCCGCCTAAAAAAAAAATCTATATCTATATCTATATCTATATCTATCTATATGTATATATTTCAGGGTACGATTGCAAATTTTAGAAGATAACACAGATGACTTCTCATGAGCAGCACTTTCCTGAAGGACATCATCACCTTTTTCTTCCTGCTTGTCATTTTCTTCCTGCTTCCACCTTTTCATGTTAGCCATGCAGCATGCATCCCACTGGTAGCTTTTTTCTTCACCTTGTTGAAAATGAGTTTTTCTGGCCGGGTATGGTGGCTCATGCCTGTAATCCCAGCACTTTGGGAGACCGAGGCAGGCATATCTCTTGAGGTCAGGAGTTCGAGACCAGCCTCGCCAACATGGTGAAATCCTGTCTCTACTAAAAAAAAAAAGACCTGAGCATGGTGGTGTGCTCCTGTAATCCCAGCTACGTGGGAGGCTGAGGCAGGAGAATCTCTTGAACCTGGGAGGCAGAGGTTACGGTGAGCCAAGATCATGCCACTGCACTCCAGCCTGGGCGACAGAGTGAGACTCTGTCTCAAAAAAAAAAAAAAAAAAAAAAGAGTTTTTCTTTCCTTCTTTGTAGTTAGCTTGCAACTCAAACATAGTCTCTAATCTCCTGTGAGCACCTTTTCATTATGGTAAACCATAGCAGTATGTTAAGGACAGGAAACATGGATTTGTAAATGAAGACTAGCCCTGTATTCCTTTCCTATTGAGGAAGCTGATTCACTAAGATATAGTTCGTGAATTCCTTGTCCTGAATGAACAGGGAAAGGAAACCAACTTATGAAGCCTCAAATACTGCACAAATGGATGTACATTAGCTAAAGCAATTCCCACAGTAACCCTGTGGAAGAGGTTCTGCCATCATCTCCATTTTACAAATGAGGAAACTTAAGTTCAGAAAGGTTTAATTACTTGCCCAAAGCCATACAGCTAGTAAGTGGCAGAATCAGGATTAGGATACAGTATGTTTAATTCCAAAGCCCACGTTCTTTTCGAACGACCAAATCTGACTTCTGGGGGTTACTGGCAAAAGGAAAAGAGCAAACTGGAAGGTGAAAGGGGATTGAAGTATTGGAGAAGTAATGCATGTATTACAGGGGTTACAAATGGGTGTTGATATCAGTCAATACTCTTTTGGACGAACGTTTTAAAGAGCTTTCTGAAGGTGCTTATTTTGAGATTGTCACCAGCAGCAGCTCTCTCCTGCAACCAGAGAGGAAAACAGGAAGTTGAAGACATTTAAAGACGGACCACTGGCTCCAATTCACAGTTTTAGCAGTAACTAGCTGCTTTCCCATTTCCTGGCGCTGAAGTCAGTGCTGCAATATTGCTGGTTTGCATGCCTTTCTGGCCCTAAGGTGTCATAGGTTCTCTCACACTGATACTTGGCTCAGAGATGGGGGAAAATGGAAATCATTAACACAGCCAGTGAGAAGCTCTGATCTTCATGATACCTGTAGCACGCTCCTGGCAAAGAGAGTGATTCTCCATTTGAAACAGGCTAGAGACACAGGACGTAATGAACATGGAAGTCAGTGGGAGTTACCTTGCATTCATATCTGTGAACCTTGGAATGGGGCTAGTTTCTAAAAGGGTAATAACCAGCCTGGAGCAGAAGCTGAGGGTGGGGTGTTGAGGGTGAAGAGGAGGGAGGGTCTCTGAGTTGAGGTTGAGGGATGCTGGGAAAAGACACTGCATCCCTTTGAGGAAAAAAAAATAGAGGGCAAAAGCAGACTCCAGGGCCTGAAGATGTCCCCAAATGGCAAATTAAGTGAACTGGTATATGGTGAATAAAGTTATAGAGCTGGGTCCAATGCCAAAGGCCACATAGAAGATTGCGAGACTCTAGGCAGAAGCAGGGAGCTAGTCAGCCAAGACTGTGATGGAGGTAGCTATGCAGAAGTAATTTCTACCAGAAGTTGAAGTGTAGGAATATCTGGGGTCAAAGCAGAAAAATACTTTCCCCGCCGGGAATGGGAGTTAAAAGTAATTATTCCACTCTGGATCACTGGGGGTGGAGGCAGGTGGCACTAATCAGGGGTGAAAGCTGATTATGGAGGAGCGGCGTCAGGAAACATCACGAAGGAACCCCTGAGTACTTTAAACCTAGGTGGAGCTGAGTAGCACGGACTGCACTTGTGCTAGTTGGAGTGTTGATAGTGTTTGTAATTTGTGCCTGAGAAGACATGATTCAAGGATGGCATGAAAGCTGTGTGTAAGGTGTGAAAGAAAGGCTGTCACATGAATGAGAGATTAGATTTTCTCTGTGGGCTTCCTGGAGCACTCAGTGCTGGTGTTCCACAGAAGCACATGACCAAAGAGGGGGTTGGCATTATTTTTCTTCCTGTATTAGACTTGGATTCAGAGTCAGAGAGAGTGCACTGGACGCTGTCGTACTGCAGACTGGCCGGGGCAGGCCTGTTGGATCCTCACTAACAGCAGCTGGTGGGTAAAGAGAGGCATCAGAGGACCTAGTTGGGCAGGGGGCTGGGGAAGTGGGCCTGCTTGAATGACTAGCTCCTGCTGGCCTAGCTCCTCCTACTACTTGCATCTGAGACTTGTTATGGGTTCAGGCTCCATTCAGGCAGGCGTCACTGTCCACAGAGATCTACCTTAGCAGGAAGGTGCCACGGCAGGAAAGGATGTGGTAGGAAATGCCCAAAGTCAGATGGCTGTTGACCTTCCGGTGGGTCAATCAGTTCACATTAGGATACCTGCCAACATTTGGAAGTACTGAGAATAGGATCCCACACTTAAGGTGAGGCTAGGCAGGGTATCATGGAGAATTGGAATGCTGGGCCAGTAAACTGAGACCAACAACTAGTTAAACCCCATAAACTGGGGAGTACTACCTTTTGGAGACTGAGATGGTTAACACTGAGTGTCAACTTGATTGGATTGAAGGATACAAAGTATTGATCCTGGGCTTGTCTGTAAGGGTGTTGCCAAAGGAGATTCACATTTGAGTCAGTGGACTGGGAAAGGCTGACTCACCCTCGATCTGGGTGGGCACCATCTGATCAGCTGCCAGTGTGGCAGAAAAATGTGAAAAGAGAGACTGGCCTAGCCTCCCAGCCTACATCTTTTTCCCATGTGGATGCTTCCTACCCTCGACTGGACCTGAAGTTCTTCAGTTTTGGAACTCAGGCTGGCTCTCTTTGCTCCTCAGCCTGCAGATGGCCTATCGTGGGACGTTTTGATCGTGTGGGCTAATACTTAATAAACTCCCCTTTATATCTATCTATCTATCTATCTATCTATCTATCTATCTATCTATCTATCAATCAATCATCTGTCATCTATCTATCTATCTATCTATTCCATTCGTTCTGTCCCTCCAGAGAATACTAATACAGAGACTTTGCCTGGAGATACTGCCATAGGCTGGGTCACTGATCCCGGTTGCGTCCTAAAAATTCTTTTCAGTGCAGTTCTCTAGGGAACCATGGATCATCATCACAGTTGGCAGTCAAGATGTCATTGAGAACTCCAGAGATTTTAAGCTACTTCCTGCCTTTTCTAAGACCCAGCTCACATGTCCCTCTTCTGTAATGCCTTCCTAAACCCTCACACATGGTTGCTCTCACTTCATTTGGTCCTTTAATCTTTTGGCTCTTACCACTCTGCAGTATCAACCTTTGTTTATGACCTTGTCTCTTCTCAAGATTGAGCTCATGGTGGGCAATGAGAGAGTGCTTACCATATTTGTCTACCTAACCCTTTAAAGAGGAAGATATTATTTCTATTTTTGTCAAATAATTTGCCCCAGATCTCATCATAGTAAGTGGTAGAGGCGGATTTGAATTCAAGTCAGTCTGATTTCAAACTCTGTGCTCTTTTCCTTAAATCTTGCACTCAACTTTGTACCCTTCAGCACATTGGCATGAGCTCAGGTGGCAGGAGAACAAAGCTGCATTTTTGAGCATAGACAGACATATAAGGAATTTCGTGGCTGCTCTAGAAGTAAAATTCTCCTGCTATACCCTCAGAAATTTCCATCTTCTAGGCTGCGTATAGTGGCTCATGCCTGTAATCCCAGCACTTTGGGAGACCGAGGCAGGAAGATCACTTGAGCTCAGGACATCGAGACCAACCTGGACAACATGGCAAAACCCTGTCTCCATGAAAAATACAAAAACTAGCCAGGTGTGGGGGTGTGTGCCAGCAACTTGGGAGCCCAGGAGGTTGGGGCTGCAGTGAGCCATGCATGATTGTGCTACTGCACTCCAGTCTGGGTGACAGAGTGAGACCCTGTCTCAAAAAAATAAAAAAATTCTATCTTCTGTGGTGCATTATGTACACTGGGATCAAACTGGTCTTGATGAATCTGACTTTTGACAGCCATCCTAACACTATTGGCTTTATTCAGTTGCAGCTGAACTATTTCTGTCTAACTTGGCTGCCTAACCTACAAACTGTTTCAAATCAGATGTCTCTTTTGTCTAGTGAAACTGAGAGAATTATTTTATAATCACACTCTGGAAAAAAAATAGTAAATGGAAAATTTTAATAAAAAAGAATGTGGTAGAAACAGAATTTTAAGTTACTAATTGGAAAACATGCGGCAAAATCTTTATCCACTAGCCTACAGTATTCTGCAGTCATCTGTGGAAATTTATGGGTATTAAATTAGATACAGGCTGGTTTTTGTGTTTGTAGAACGTAACAGAAACCTAATTGAAAACCACATAGCAACATCATAAAACCAAATGCGATGTCTATTCCTTTCAGCATCAAAATGCATACACACATGAAGACAATTACTTTGGTCCTTAAACAAAAATACCTCCATTAATATTTTTATTAAATACTGCAAATTTCTAAGAGGGAGATAGTTAAGAAAGTAAATGTAAGCATCTGTCTCAGAGTCTAAATTATATTCAAGAGTGATTGTAATAAGGACAAATGTTTAGCATACAAGGTTAGTCTTACTTTGCTTGTATTCTGCTGTTTGAATGTTTTCCTGTGCCTAGATTTACAAGTCTATGTTTTTTTTTTTGTTTGTTTGTTTGTTTTTGAGACAGAGTCTTGCTCTGTCGCCCAGGCTGGAGTGCAACCTCCACTTCCCGGGTTCAAGTGATTCTCTTGCCTCACCTCCCAAGGAGCTGGGATTACAAGAGTGTGCCACCACACCAGGATAACTTTTGTATTTTTGGTAGAGACAGGTTTTCACCATATTGGCAAGGTTGGTCTCAAACTGATCACTGACCTCAAGTGATCTGCCTGCCTCAAACTCCCAAAGTGCTGGGATTACAGGTGTGAGCCACCATGCCCAGCTTATGTTTAGTTATTTAAAAATCGCTGGTCACTGGCCTTCCCGCAGAGCCTAGAAAATGAAAGCAGAAGAGTTTGACAAGAGCTTCATTTGACGAAAGAGCACATAATATTTCCTGGGCTGAGGGAAGGAGGCTGGGCAAGGTGACCCTCTGGGATCCTGTTGGATGAGGTGCCAGATCTGTGAATTAGAACTCTGTCCCTGAGAACACTTCTGTGAAGCCCTGCAAAGACAATTGTCAAGGGCGAGGGAACTAGTAATCCTTCCCTGGAGAACTAGGAGTCCTGGGTTCTGTTCTTGGCTCTGCCCCAGCAGGTCTGCCATTGCCTGGAGCTGTTTCTGGGTTAGGTGCTCTTTAATAATCACCTTGGTCTCTTCCCGGATTGCTCCAGTCCAAGCTGAACTCCCCACTCTGGACTCATTCGCATGCTGTCTTACAATGATGCAAATTGTGATTGTTTAATTCTGACAATTAAGTTTTTGTACATTAACGGTGCTATCTCCCTAAATATCTAATGAATTCCCCAAGGGACTTTTTTACTTTAGAGAGGCAGTGTAGAGTAGTGGTGAAAGAATGACCTTTCAGCAAAAGGATTAGGGCCTATCCTTCTCAACGCACTATGCCTCAGTTTCCTCATCTGTTAAATGAGGTTGCAGGTTAAATGAGTTACTATATATGAAGTGCTCAGAATGGGCCTGACACAGGGTAAATGCTATATCAAGTTGATACATGTGGTAAGTATATTACTATAGTATACTTTCGTTATTTCTTTTTGACCCCTCGTAGTATTTGGTTCAGTGCCTGGCATAGGGTTGTTCTACGTTTTTCCTACTTGTCTGCGTTTCTTTTACCTTTTCTTTATTTTCCCTTCAGTAAATATTTGTTAGGCAAATAAGAGCCTTTGTAATGAGATGGATCCTGGTGAAAATGGAGGTTGGGTGGTTGAATTCACTATATCTGTTGGTTGTTCTCCCTTTGCTCCCCCAAATTGATTCTCTATTCTATCCCTGCTCAGTTCTATGCCTGGGGGAGCTGACCTGAATGGGCCACGTCCCCTGCCAGCCCTGCCCTATGGAAATCCAGCCCCAGAAGACACAGCAGGAGATGGGAGAGTGGGCAGAAGAGTGCTTGGGATATTTCTTCCATTCATCCCTGCTTTGACACAGCATCCAGGACAATAGTTGTGTCCTTCCTTGATTACACCTCGAGTGGTCTGGCGGCCCCTCCTATCTTCCTGCCCTCACTGGGATTTGGTGGCTATTTCCCCATTTCATCTTAGACTTTGTAGAACTAGGAGTTTCTGCTGGTGCAGGTTGCTGGGGGTGGGGGGTGGGTCTCAGCATCCACTGTTTTGCCTTAATCCTGTCCACTCCTCTATAAGTAGTTTTTTTTTTTTTAATTCACATTTCTTCAGTCAAATCATCTGAGACGAATTCCATTTTGTGCCAAAATCTTAACCGAGACATTCCATATTCCTGGAAATGTCCTTTTATGCCTCTGGGTCTCCATTTCTTCCTCTAGAGCAGAAGGGGGTTGGTCAGAATCACTGTCTGCAAGGTTTTTTCTAGGCCTGAGAGGCTACTGGGCTATCATTAGAATTTAGAGTGACTTTATGATAAACTGCAGAGGTTTTCAGTTATGAACAAGGTGAATTCCAATCAAGAACAAGTATAGAGAAGTGCTATTTGTGAAGAAAAGCAAATTACAGAAATACCAGGTGATAAATGCCTGGCTGTGTGCAAGTACATCAGCAAAAGACCCAGGGATGAATAAGCAGTGCGTGATGTTGCTTGGAGTGGGTACATCTGGGTATACTAAGCAAGATGTGATCTGTAGAAAGTGCAAGGCAATCCCCTGGAAATGCTTATGACTGTGCACACCAGGCCTGGATGCTGCAATTTGATTCAGTTCAGTAACTTAAAAGGTGAGAAAAGAAACATAAAGTTAGATTGGAATTGGAAAGATCAATTTCTTCTTTCTTTTCTCCTCTCCTTTCGTTAAGAGCCTGAAACAGAATTAAGCAGTCCTCATTCATATGAAGGAACATCTCAAGTCCCTGTGTCTTGGAAATGAACTATGTTGAGCAAGTTGCATCTTAGTTAATCATACGTGTAATTGTGGACATAAGTTACAATGATCAGTAATTTGTGTGTTGTTAATGGGTTTGTCACTGGTAGTATTGAAAGGTCTTGAAAATATTTTCTTTTCACTTTGCCCATTTTTTCCACTGCGATGGCTTAGACACTGAGGAGTGACTGACATAGAACTGGTTTTCACTGAATATCTCTAGTGGAAAGAGTACCTGATTAGTTAAAAGATGGCCATTTGAATAGCTATTCCCCTTTTTGATGTTAAACTCTTTCGATTGCTTTTAGGTCATAAAAGCTTGGGTACGGTGCTTATTTCTAAAGCATGCCTTTTAAAGTGGCTATG
This sequence comes from Macaca nemestrina, assembly GCF_043159975.1. NCBI lineage: Eukaryota > Metazoa > Chordata > Mammalia > Primates > Cercopithecidae > Macaca > Macaca nemestrina. The sequence continues at coordinate 101,942,240 of NC_092135.1, forward strand.
TTGGTTTCACAAGAAGAAATGGTAAAAGTAACAAGATCTGGAGAAGAAATACATCTAGCTAGCAAATAAAAATGGTTAGCTCTGTGTCCCAGTCTCATCACCAATTAATTGCCAGTTTCTTGCAAGTCATTTAATCCCCTGGGTTTGAATTTTCTCACTATCTTCCATTTGAGGAACACATTTCTCTTTTAAAAGCATGTTCATATGTAGTGCTGAAATGTAGTAGTAAAAGGAAATGATGGTTCCTTTGGCCATCAGAACTGTTCTGGAACTATGGAGTGCCAGGCTGATCAGGATTTATAGATAAGAGGGTCAGGGCTTAGGGATGTTAATTAACTTCGTTAAGAAATAGAGTTGTATTAGGATTTTTTACTCCCTCAGTCTATTTTCAGCTTCGTTTTATTGTGATAGTATCTCTGTGATATATTTAGTAAGGAACATAAATGTTAATAGAATTATTGACTTGTAAGTTTTGAAATGAGCAAGTAAAATTATTCAACACAGCCTGTGTTCCTAGGTCTTTCTTGCTAGAATGTTCATTTTTATTAGTGAATGAAAGGCAAGTCATTTGATTTCGTAATAGATGCCCTTCCTTCCCCACTCCACACAAACCGCAGAGCCTTGCTCTCTGGAAAGAACTCAATATATAAGCTCCACAACAAGTAAGACTTGAGATGCACACTTGGAACAGTCAGAATGGGTTTGGTGAGGTATGCTAATCAAAAGAGGAAAGGAGCACAATTCATTTCTGAATTGGTTATCAAATTCTTCTTGTAAGTGACACGATTGAAACTGTCAATTGGCTTTGCAACCTGCTGAGTCCATATTTCTACATCTGTGAAAGCTCAGCAAATGAGAGCTTCTCAGCAAAGGAAGAGAGTTTCACCAGCAAGAAATTTCATGAGGTGTCGCGCCCTGTGGCCAACCATTTCTCAAGAGATCTCTTTCTGTTTCACCTATTGAATTACCTTATGATTGACAGGCGGCTTCACTCATTACTCAGATTTCCTATCTCCTTGGCAAATCTGGTCACCACAATACTTTTTAAAAAACACAGTCACATTATTAGTATGAAATCATTCAACACTAGAGCTTGTTGGGACTCAAAGAGTCCCCTTTCCCAAGAGCAGCCATTCAGTTTCCCCATGTTGAACCCTTATCAGGTAGGCCCGAGAACCCTTCTCTTCATCTCTGTTGAAATATTTTACAAAAGATTCTTCTCAATTTTATTCTATGCTGCCATTCAAAATCATAGGCTCCCCACACTACAAAATGATGCCTTGAATCAGAAGATGTTGTACTAAAAATTATAACCAAGAAGCTCCATTTAAGTGACAGGGTTTATTTAGTCATTTTTAGCATTGTAAGATGGACAGAGGTATTACTCTGTCTTCCATAAGGGAAGAGGCATCTCATGGAGGTCTATCAGTGTTTGAGCAATGTAGAGTTGAAGCTCATCCATTTACATTTAACCTTGAGATAGTCTTCTACTCTTTGAAGTCTTCTTCTGTAAAATCTCTATAGATGTCTTCTTCTATAAAGATGTTTTGAGGAGTACGATGTGTTTAATATATGTGAGGGGGCAAAGGTCATTGAGAAAAAAATCATATGTATTTATTTTTTTTCTTTTGTGTGTTTTCTTTCCTTCCAGACATTATGTCTGTTTCAAACACACACTCCTAGTAACAGAATAGCTACAGCCACATGAATAAACACATTGTCCAGCTGAAAGAACACTATTCAGACTGCTGAAAACAGAGCCAAGTTAAACAACAGGTGCATAGAACTGGTAGAATGGCATTTTGCCACTTAATGAATTATAAGAAACAGATGTAAGTTGTTTAAAAGGACACATAGCCTGAATGTGGTCCATTTATCATGAATTTGCAAAAGGACTTAGATTCATGATTTAGAGAATAGTCACTAACTGATTTATGTATACACATGCATTTGATGATCCTGTCATATGATTTCATGGCTTTTCTCATGCGAAGACCCACTTATTATTGGAGATACTTAATGCTTTTGCTGGACTGGGGTTGAGAAAATTGAAAATTTAGTTATCATCCACTTCTTACCACCATAGTACACATAATATTATTCTCCTTGCCTGGGATTTCCTAACTACTTTTTTAGAACATGGTGGAGTGGGTGCTGCTTGTACATTAGAGATAATTATTAATAATTATAAACTCCCTGAGGTCAAGTCTCTACCTTATATTCTGCTGTATTTCCTACAGAATGTAGCACAGTACCAACAGAGCAAGCACTTCAATATGCTTAATAATAACATGTTGCACAACCATATTCTTGGTAACATCTTCCCCTGAAGAAGCTTGCACAGAATCTGATCATCTACCTCCATATAGCCATCAAGTAATGGCAAGTTTGGGACTGGGAAGCACAGAGAAAAAGCAAAGGCATGAGATGTTGTGATGAGGAAGAGAAGAACCAAGACAGGGGCTAGTAAGGTTAGGAATGTTGAAAGGAATAAGCAAGGGGAGACCACTTGGTAATTTGTGGCTGTTCAAGAAGAGGTCAGAATAAAGCAAATGATTACAGCCCTGAAGGACTATATTTAGTGCCAGGCCAGAGCTAGAAGGTGAACTTTTCTGAAACTGTAAGTGAGGTGGATGGCTCACAGAATTTGCCCTGTCCAAGGAATTCAGGGGAAAATGATGGTGGGCTCACCAGACTAAGAGAAGACATGGACAAAATACATGTAATTAGCCTACTGGCTCTAGAATAGTCACGATATATCCATTAAAAAATTACATTTCTGGCCAGCACAGTGACTCATGCCTATACTCTCAGCACTTGGGGAGCTCAAGATGGGAGGACAGCTGGAGGCCAGAAGTTTGAGCACAGCCTGTGCAACATAGTGAAACACCATTGCTATGAAAAAAAAAAAGAAAAAAGTAGCTGGGAATGGTAATGGTGGCACACGCCTGTAGTCCCAGCTACTTGGGAAGCTGAGGTGGGAGGATGGCATAACCCCAGGAAGTCAAGACTTCACTGAGCCATGTTTGAGCCACTGCACATTAGCCTGGTGACACAGAAAGACCCTATCTCAAAAAAAAGGGGGTATTTCTACAATTTGGCAAGGGATGTGTGTGTGTGTGTGTGTGTGTGTGTGTGTGTGCATAAGAAAAGAGCTTCAGAGTCTCCAGAAATAATAATTACAAACATTTAGTGCTTGATATGCCCTCAAACTGTCTTAAACCCTTAAAATAGAATTTTAATCTGTCTTCATAAGACTATTGAGGTAGAAACGATTACCTTCAGTTGTAAGATGAAAAAATTAAGGAACAGAATGATTAAATAATTTGCCCATTATTGTCTTAGTCTGTTTTATGCTGGTGTAGCAGAATATTTGAGACTGAGTAATTTATAATGAACAGAAATCTATTGGCTCACAATTTGGAAGACTAAGAAGTCCAAGATGGAAGAACCGGTATCTGGTGAGCATCTTCTTACTATGTCCTCTCATGGTGGAAGGACAAAGATAGGGCAAGAGAGAGCAAGAAAAGCCCAAACCCACTTTTATACCAAACCCACTCTTGTGATAACAAACCCACTTCTGTTCTAATGACAGAGCCCTCATGACCTAATCATGTCTTAAAGGTCCTACCTCTAATACTGCTGCATATTAAGTTTCCAACACATGATCACATTCAAACCATAGGAACTGCCAACTGGCTAAGAAGAACAACAACTAGGTAGGCTGGTTCTATGGTAGAAGTGATTCTAGGGATAGTAGGATAAACATATTGGGCAAGACAAAAAGGTATGGAAGGATTTTTTTTTTTTTTTCAAATCAAGTTCAGAATTGGGGATAGGTCTCACACAGGCAGCTAAGACTTGTGTGACTCTCTAACCATTCTGGGAAAAGGGAGTATTTCAGAGACAAGACAATTTAATTTCAAGTGACTTAACTAAGCTTGTGGAAGAGTATCTAGGTTGGGTAGGCTGACAGCATTTCTATCCTTGCCCCATAATATATCTGCATGTTTCTAACTTGTTAGAAAACCTTGGGTTCACAGTTCCTCCTTTTCTAGTTGCTGTCTTTGAAAAATAGAAACATGAGATTCTAGGCAGGGCGCGGTGGCTCAAGCCTGTAATCCCAGCACTTTGGGAGGCCGAGACGGGCGGATCACAAGGTCAGGAGATTGAGACCAGCCTGGCTAACACGGTGAAACCCCGTCTCTACTAAAAAAAATACAAAAAAAAAAAAAAAACAACTAGCCGGGCGACGTGGCAGGCGCCTGTAATCCCAACTACTCGGGAGGCTGAGGCAGGAGAATGGCGTAGACCCGGGAGGCGGAGCTTGCAGTGAGCTGAGATCCGGCCACTGCACTCCAGCCTGGGCGACAGAGCGAGACTCCGTCTCAAAAAAAAAAAAAAAAAAAAAGAAACATGAGATTCTTATTAGTCACTTAATGTCTGCAGAGCCCTTGGCATTCTACTAGGAGTGCATAGTAAAAATTGATCTCCCACTCCTTTATTCTTTTTGCTTTGTGTTTAATGTATATAGTAACCAGTAAAGTTATCTATTCAGTTCACTAAATATAGGTAGAATTTGAAACATCAGAAAGGAAGGAATTCCCATAAGACATGAGGATTGACACTGAAGTAAGCTCCAGTATCAAAATTCTGCCATTTGTAATTGAGTACTGAAATCATATCTCTTTCCTGTGTTCTTGCTTTATATCCCAAATCTTAAGCCCCATTAAAAATATTTTTTAAGAGAAAGCGATAAAACAGGATTTGTAGGTGGGTAGTGACTTAGTACTTTTAAGCAGTGACTGCTAACAATCTGAAATGTGAAATTATCTCACTTTCACACAAGAAGAGTGTAGAAGCTTTTATTTGAAGTGTGTCTTAGCGGGGAGGGGAGAGACCTTGCAGCAACAGACAGGATCCAATATGGCTGCTTCTCTGATGGAGTCCAATGCCTTCTCTAGATTTATCCTGAACTTCTAGTAGGAGGTGGTTATTATTCAGCTATTTCTCCATGTAAGACCTCCCCTTCTGAATTATCAAAAGGCAGAGGTTTAGGAATATTTTTAGCAACCTGAACTATAATATGAAAAAGTAATTGAGGACCTAGGACTGTTGAAAGGCTCTTTTCAATTTCAGTTAACACCCAGGCATGCCCGATCACAGCACAGTTGCCAAGACAAACTTCTTGCTTCAAAACATAGCATCCTAGATTTCACAGTGGTCCTAGGGCTTCAAGGCTGTTCACACCTTCACAGTCCTTATAAAATCACATATAGCAGCTGTCTGCCTTCCAGCGTAAACTCTCTGGTGAAGAGGATTGAACGTTTTCAGGCTATATATTTGGAGTGATCCAAGGAGATAGATCTGGAAGAAGTTATTATTAAGGGCTCACTCTTAGTTCACATTTTACTGATTTGAGTAGTTTCTATCTTTCTGTATTCAAACTAGCACAGTAAAATAAAGGAAGGGAGTTGTTTTAGTGCTTCATCAAGTATATTGGTCATTCAGCAACCAACCAGCCAGCCAACCAGCCAGCAGTGTTCAAGAGGCTGCTATATGCCATGCATTGCTCTAGGTGCTTCATGGATACTCAGCTTGCAAGGAATACTTAATGAACAACCACTGGATTCCCTCATATTTTGAAGTAAAGTCCAACTGGAATTGCTCATGCAGAGTGATGCCAATACAACACCTATGGATGTAGAGCAGACATGAGTCTTAGGGAGGAATTATGCATTTAACAATTTTCTTCATTTTGGTAACTCAACTTGAGGTTTGAATTTCTGACTGCAGGCTTCATTCTGCTAGGTTAGTGGAAAGAAATCTTAACCTCAGTTCTTTCTGGGGTTTCCCCATGTCTCCCCGGGATTGTGTCACACTCTGGATCTTGTGCAATGTCAAGACACTGGGGTAGGGTGCTGGTCAGGTCCTCTCATGCCTGTCTACTTACATTCTCTCTTTGTCACTCTTCAGGAATGGTGACTCTCAGCTATTCCTGTGTTCTACTTGGGGCCAGGAGATCTTGGGTGAGGTGTCTCTGGTCCTGTTGATCTGTGTGCACCCTATAGCCAATTCACTTCTTTCTCTGAATTGCTGTCTTCCAGGTGGTGACCCTAGGGATCGAGATATAAGTCCTCTCTGCTCCTTGACTTACCCCTCTCTCCCTCTGACCTCAGGGGGAGTCTCTTTAGGGCCCGAGGGAAATTATTCTCTGTTCAGGTTTCTTTGAAATCCTTCCTTATCCTGAAGACTTTCGTTAAACAAATGGCTGAAAAACTAGTGGGGGTAGTTGAACCATTTTCTTTGACACATTCTTCCCCTGAGCCAATGAAGAATAGAGGCAAGTTATGAGAACATGGGAGGGATGGTGACAGAGAAGTGAAAAGAGGTAATACTAGGAAATAAACTATTTCAAATAACTATTTCAAAATATTAACCCTCAGCAACCGTAATGGATATAAACGTATGTGCTCATCAAAATGGCAGCAAGGGGAGAGGGTCAAGGGAATAGAAGGAAGGGTGAATCTGACTCATATGGGACTGAGAGGGTCTCTGGTGTGTCAGGACATAGCTGTGCATTCTCAATGGTGCCTCCTGAAGATTGGATGGCATACAAGTGGGCAGCTCTCATAAATGACTGGCTGGGATTGAATGGCCCCAGGGTAGAGTGGGCAATGATCATATGTCCTGTGGAGCAGTTGGAATGTGGACTATTCGTGATTGAGGGGAAGGGGTATTAGAAGAAAGAGATAAAGTTTCTCCGCAAGAATTTCTTCTACTTTGTAAAGATAGAACCACTGACTCTGGATATTGGTTTTAGGAAAGATTGTCAGAGCATAGAGTCCCACAATCTTTTTTTTTTTTTTTTTTTTTCATATGAGATGAGTTTCTCTCTTGACTCCCAGCCTGGAGTACAATGGCACAATCTCAGCTCACTGCAACCTCCACCTCCCGGGTTCAAGTGATTCTCCTGCCTCAGCCTCCTGAGTAGCTGGGATTACAGGCATGCACCACCACACCCGGCTAATTTTTGTATTTTTAGTAGAGATGGGGTTTCACCATTCTGGCCAGGCTGGTCTCAAACTCTTGACCTCAGGTGATCCACCTGCCTCGGTCTCCCAAACTGCTGGGATTACAGGCATGAACTACCGCGCCTGGCCCATCTCATTTTCTAAAGGACAGAAAGATGAAATGCTTTGCCTCAGATTGTCTAGTCCATGGTGAGAGTGGAGCTAAACCCATTTTGGGGGTCCCTGTCCCTTGTGCTCTCTAGGATGTTCTGTATACTGCAAACATATTCAGCAATTTGATTATTTTAAGAATAAAAACAAACTGAAAAAGATCATCTTTATCGATGGTAGTACATTAACATTTTTTTTTGTTGTTTCTGCGACAAAGTCTATGCTCTGTTGCCCGGTCTGGAGTACAGTGGCATGATCTAGGCTCACTGTAACCTCTGCCTTCTGGGTTCAAATGATTCTCATGCCTCAGCCTCCTCAGTAGCTGGAATTACAGGAGTGCACCACCACACGTAGCTAATTTTTGTATTTTTAGTAGAGACGGGGTTTTGCCATATTGGCCAGGCTGGTCTTGAACTCCTGGCCTCAAGTGATCTGCCCGCCTCCGCCTCCCAAAGTACTGGGATTACAGGCAGAAGCCACCGTGCCTGGCTCACTGATAAATTTTAACAGGTTTCAAAGACAAATACCCTTTGTCTATGTAACTATTCCCTGGCAGTTTATTTCCAGGAACTGGAGATGTCATCTAAGGACTTGGATTGCACAAAGTGAATCACCATTGTGTTCTCAGACTCAGAAGCTCAGGGCAGCTGCATGGCCAGATGGCCCAGTGGCCCCACAGACCCTATCCTTCTGGCTTGAGAGAAAGAGAAGCAAAGGAGTGAGAGAGAGAGAGAGAGAAATTATAGCCAGTGGCTGCTGCAACTCCAGCTGTTGATCCTATTCCAGACATGAGCACAATGATGATCTGGCTGCCAAAAGAATAACACATATTCTAGCCAGGGAGAACTGCCAAGGATCTGATGATGGTTTGCTTCCATACATGTGGATTGTCTTGTGAGCATCCAGAAGATGGATGAAGCTCAGTTTAATTTTTTTCTTCAGTATCATTTGAAGAATATATTTCATGATTTTTTTTATGCCTTTGCTACTCCAAGCGTGATTTGTGTACCAGCGGCATCGGCGTCACTCACAGTAGGTTAGAAATGTAGAATCTTGGGACCCACTTCAAACCCAGTGACTCAGCTTCTGCATTTTAACAAGATCCCTGGGCGATTCACATGCACCTTACAGTGGAGAAGCAGAGTGGAAAGCACACCATGACAGGGCATTGGACTGGGCCAATAGGATTGGAAGGAAAACCCAGTGGTGGCCAGCATTGGGTAGTGCCAAGAAGACCAGACTGAGATAGGAGACCTGGGTTCTAGACCCAATTCTACCACTTCCGTTTGTGTGACCCTGGGAAATCACTCCCCGTCTTGAAGCACTGATTTCCTCATCTTTAAAATGGGAAAAATATCTGACTTGCTTGTTGCAGGGCTGTGGTAAGGATCAAATGAGATACTTCATCAGCAAAATGGTCTGTGAGATATAATGCACTTTTCAAATGCAAGGGGCTGACAATTGTCATTGTTCAGATCTACCTAAAATGGAATTTGGGCTTTTTGACTTGTGAAATGAGTCATTGGACCATTCTAAGTTAACTACGAAGAATATGTACATGACATGCAAGAGCAGGAAACACCTCTGAGCCACTTTCCTCGGAGATGAGCGCAGGATTCTAATGTTACAAATGGATACAGGGAGGCCCTATTTATGAAGTTAGCAGTGGTTCCCCACCTGAGGTGTTCATTACAACTACCTGGGGAATCTTCTTAAAAATACCCTTGCTTAGGGGTGGGTACAGGGGCTCACACCTGTAATTCCAGCACTTTGAGAGTCTGAAGCAGAGGACTGCTTGAGCCCAGGAGTTCAAGACTAGCCTGGGCAAGAAAGTGAGACCTGTCTCTACAAAAAAGTTAAAAATTAGCTGGGTGTAGTGGTGCGCACCTGTAGTCCCAGCTACTCAGGAGTCTGAGGCAGGAGGATTGCTTGAGCCTGGGAGTTCGAGGGTGCAATGAGCTATAATTGCATCACTGCACTCTTGTCTGGGTGACAGAGTGAGACCCTGTCTCAACACACACACACACACACACACACACACACACACACACACCTGCCACAACAACACAAAAAACTGCTGCTTGGGTCCCAACAAGGACCAATTGAATTAGAACCACCAGTGCTGGGACATAGATTTTATTTTTAAAAAACTCCCAGGTGATTCTAATGTGCAGCCAGAGTTACCAATTGCAGATAAAGTGCTACATCAGAACAAGTTTTATGTACAATTGAACTCTTCTCGTCATTGCCAACTGGGATAAAACTAGGAAAGGGAAACACTTCTGTTTCCCCCCTTCATGTTTCAAGAATCCCTCTTAAGGTAATTCATTAGAATTTAGAATTTGAACTTGGCAAGTGGTTTTTCTTTGACCTGTTGGTTCTGGCCGATGAACTTGGTGAATTTTAAAACAAAAAATGAGCTGGTTGTAGTGACATGTGCCTGTAGTCCCAGCTACTTGGGAGGCTGAGGCAGGTGGATTGCTTGAGCCCAGGAGTTCGAGGCTACAGTGAGCTATAATTGTGCCACTGCACTACAGCCTGGGTGACAGAATGAGACTCTGTCTCTAAAAAACTGATAATAATAAAAGAAGATAATAATCTCATTATTACCTTCCGAGTACTAGGAACTCTGGGCACAAGGACTTCTTTAGGTATTCTATTATGATGTGATCTAGTGGAGTGGGGCATTACAGTTCCAGTTTCCTAGGCTTTACAAATGGGACCTATCAAAAGAGGGATGCAGAGAATAAGGAATGAACACTTGGATTCAGGGGAAACCCCCCCAAAAAATTTATTGGTTAGGGGAAGTCTGATGACAGTGAGCCAGGAAAGAAAACTCAGGTACTCAGGTACTCAGGTGCTTCAAGGTGATTCAGAAAAAAAAAAAAAAAAAAAAAGAGAGAGAGAGAGAAAAAACAGAAAAAAGAATAAAAAGGCTTTTTATGTTTTTCTATCTTTTTTTCTCTCTCTCTTCTCCCCTTTCTGAATGCTGAAGGAAAGTATTATGGTCACTGGAAAAAACAAACATTTTGACATACGCACACGTATGTTTATTGCAGCACTATTTACAATAGCGAAGACTTGGAACCAACCCAAATGCCCTTCAATGATAGGCTGGATAAAGGAAATGTGGCACATATACACCACGGAATACTATGCAGCCATAAAAAAAGAATGAGTTCATGTCCTTTGCAGGGACATGGATGAAGCTGGAGTCCATCATTGTCAGCAAACTAACACAGGAACAGAAAACCAAACACTGCATGTTCTCACTCATAAGTGGAAGCTGAACAATGAGAACACATGGACACAGGGAGGGGAACATCACACACCAGGACCTGTCAGGGGGACAAGGGGAGGGAGAGCAACAGGACAAACACCTAATGCATGCGGGGCTTAAAACCTAGATGATGGGTTGATAGGTGCAGCAAACCACCATGGCACATGTATATCTATGTAACAAACCTGCACATTCTGCACATGTATCTCAGAACTTTCTGCACATGTATCCCAGAACTTAAAGTTAAAAAAAAAAAAAAAAAAAAAAAGGCAAACATTCTGAAGTCAGAAGGACAGGCATACCTCCCACCAGGCTTCTAAATTGCTGTCACCCACTCTGTTTTATTTCTGTGAGTCCCACCTTCTTTTCTTACAAAAAGGATAGAAAGAAGATTAGTGTATCTGTCACTCAATATTGCTGTGAGGTTTCAGTATCTTTGGGTTTAGCAATTTAAAGAATTTTAAGCAGTTGTGGCACAAAAGATTTCTTTCGTCATATAGTATCTGTATAATCATACCTCCAAATTCTGTAACATTTAATTCTTCTTGGAAAAAAAATAACCCAAACCCCCAAAACAAAAATCTTATTCTCTGAGGTTAAAATCTATAGTATATCTAGTTTCATGTAATAACCTGGCTTGGAAAATCATCAGCCAAGCTTCCTGATCTCCCTTTCCTTTATCTCCTTTCCTTAGGGCCTATGGCTTGTTCCTGGTGGTCCCTAGAGGCGTGTGCAGTTATGGAGGTGGAGAGAAGGTACTCCAGAGGAAGGAGCTTGAGAGAGGAAGCCTGCTGAGCTGATCATAATTCAGTTTCTTGATGATGGCCTGGACAGTAAGCAGATATTGAACATTTTAGAATTTTTGTCTCTTTAATTTGATTTATAGCCCAATTCCAAATATTTTGCTTTCAATCTTTCTACTCCTTGTCCCAGTTCTGAAGGGGGTCAAAAAAAAGATGCCATTTTTGTGACCTTGAGAATCAGATCCTGGTTCCCCTTTCTTTAACCTGGCAGAAGGTGATGGGATAAATTCTCAGGTAGGATGGGGGTCATATGCACGCTGTAGGAAGGTTTCCAGGTGGTAGGAAGAGGATTGCCAGCCTAGATGGATGTAACCAGATTTGATCTACCAAGAATGATGGTGATTAACTGACTTTAATTTTTTTAAAAAACAGGATATTGTTGCTCAGATATGTTACACCTGTGGTATTTTGGGGTATTCTCCCTGATATTGGTGCTGGCATGAGCCATAGAATCACATTCTCAAATAGTAGCTAAACCTCTTTCCTGCCTCTGATTGGACTTTCTAGGCTCTGTAATCCAGGTGATGGCCTGAAAATGTACTAAATATGCAGCCAGGGCAATGAAATTGCAAAACATGCTTTATGTAAAACTAATTATGTTTTGTCGCCTCAAAGGTCCAGAGAAAATGTTATTTAAGTCAATGAATAGAGCCATCATTTTCATGCAGATTCTCTTAATTTCTTTCTTTTTCTTTTTTAAAAAATTTCTTGAAATAGTTAGTTCCTTATCTGTCTTTCACTTCCCATTAGAAAGTGCTGACATTGTGATTTTCTGTAATCTTATTACTCTATGTGACTTTTATAGAGCTCCTTCTTATTTTTTCTTCCTGTTATTTTTACTTTTGAACATTTACAGGTTGTTAGCTGTCAATGACGATGAACCCCAACTATAGTCTTTAATCTTTTCACGGTGGGGCTCCAAGATCTTTGTAACTACCAACGAAGAGCTCTGTGATTTGCCAAAATTCCAATTATAAGGAAGAGTAACCCCCTCCACACTGTTTTTATTGTGGTCTTTTCCCTCCTTGCTCTACTACATTTGTGAGCATAAAGCTTTGGGGGAATGAAAAGTGGCTGCTTGTCACCAAAACTTGAGGACCCCTGCTTTCTAGAGAAACCTCAAGAGATAGTGCCATTCTCATAAACCTTTCTGTCTTTTCAAAATCTTTGTTATAGTTTAAGAGTAAAAATGGCTAAGCTATCTGTTACCTTTTTATTATTTTTTCCATTTCATTCTAAAATACCAGGATTTACATTTCAAATACTACTATCAATGAGGTTATCATATGTAGCTCTAATTTATCCGCCTTCTTGCCCAACTCCAAAAGAACAGGCTCGGCAAGGAGATCTTGATACCTCTTTTTCCCCAGGGTCACAATCTTCCCTAGTGGCTGGGCAGAGTGATTATCAAAGATTATGTTGGAGGCTGTGTGTGCAACTCTGCTTCTCTAATGTTACCGAGACCCAGGAATCTCATGATAACAATTTGTGATGGTTAGTTTTATGTGTCATTTTGGGCCATAAGGTGCACAGATATTTGGTCAAACATTATTCTAAGTGTGTCTGTGAGGTTCTGGATGAGATTAACATTTAAATCAGTAGACTGAAGAAAGCCGATGGCCCTCTCTAAACTTGGGTGGACCTCAACCCATCAGTTAAAGGCCTGAATAGAACAAAAACACTGCCCTTTCAATGAGTCAAAGGGGACTCTTTCAATTCAAAGGCTCACTGTCTTCGAATTGGGGATAGGTTTTTGTTTTTGTTTCTGTTTTCCTGCTTCTGGATTCAAACTGAAACATCACCTCTTCCTGTGTCTTCAGCCTGCCGGTCTTCAGACAGAAATTACACCGTTGGCTCTCCTGATTCTCAGGCCTTCGGACTCTAAGATTAGAATTATACCATTGACTTTCCTGGGTCTGCAGTTTGTCAACTGCAGATCTGGGAACTTTTCAGCCTCTATAAGTGCATGAGCCAATTCTGTATAATAAATCTCTCTCTCTCTTACTCCCTCTCTCTCGGTTCTGTTTCCCCAAAGAATCCTAATACATGGATATAATAATTTTACACTTGAACATCACAAAATCTCTTGATGTTGAAAGGGAGATCTTGATTTCCATGTTTTCATAATAAGCACTTTGGGAGACCATGAATCTTCATCTATAGATCTTTTTGGATCACGTGGTCTAGTGTATAGACTCGAACCTGAGACCCAGTTTCCAATACCATTTCTGTTACCAGGTGGCTGTGTGATTAGGGACAAATTACTTCCCCTCTCTGTGCTCCATTTTCTCATCCCTATGAAAGGATCACAGTGGATTATCCCCAGTGGTTTTTTGCACTTCTAAAATCCTAGGGATTTAAATTTTTTAAGTAGGAATGAGATCATGTCCTTTGCAGGGACATGGATGGAGCTGGAAGCCATTATCCTCAGCAAACTAACACAGGAACAGAAAACCAAACACTGCATGTTCTCACTTACAAGTGGGAGCTGAACAATGAGAACACATGGACACATGGAGAGGAACAACACACACTGGGGTCTGTTGGTGGGGCAGGGGAGGGAGAGTATCAGGAGAAATAGCTAATGCATGTGGAGCTTAATACCTAGGTGATGGGTTGACAGGTGCAGCAAACCACCATGGCACACAACACTACCTCTTCTTACCTTCTCCATTTCTCTAAGATATGGGAGGTAGGTCTGCTTTGCCAAATCGAAACATTGGCAATGATCTGTCAAGTATAAGCTTGAGGATACCTTTTCTGAGAATCTAGGTTCCTAGAGGGGAGATATTTTTTTGTCCCGAGCATTCTGCTTTATCTATTCACAGACAGATTTTCAGCTAATAGCTCTTCTTTTTACCCAGGAGATCTGAGCAGAATATTTTCAGAACATAGACACAGACATACTTTCTTGGGCACAGACTTAAATACACAAATAAGCACACTGACACATAGACGGAGAGACACCTACACCAAGCTGCTCATTCAGAGACCCCTCAGAATCCAAGAGATTAAACTTGTGCATGCTATTAGCATGGCTTTTAAAGGGAAGAGCTTGTTGCAGTCCCTGGGCTCAGTTTTGGGTAAGCACAGGTTGTACTGGGACTAACTGAGCCTGCATTTAACTGATAATACTTCTAATTAGACACATGTGCTCTTTTCTGAGTGCCCTAGTATCTCACTGAGTATAATTGGTGGTTAACTACACCCAGAAACAAAGCAGACCCTGTAAACGCCCTTTAAAAGTGCTCATCTTTGAGGATTGTTTATGATCCTAAAAGAATCTGTATTGAGGATTAGAATTCACAGACGTGAAGAACTGAATACTAATAAGCACTCATTTTCTTTAAGCCTGTTATTGACTTTGGCATATCTTTCCATATTCTGCAGTGCTATAAATTCTTCAAACCAACACAGAACATCATCATCACCCTCTCTGCATAGCTGGCAAGAGCAGTGAGAGTGATACACAGCTTGTCTGTGCCCCCAGGAATTCAGAGTTGAAATTTATGCTGCATATGTTCAATATGCCAAGCAAGGATATGGGTTTTCCTTGCCCTCTAGTAAAACTTTCAAGGGGGAAAGTAAGTATTAAGCACTTTAAAGAGATTAGTTAGGAAGCAAAACAGATTCTAGTTACTTATTCATTCATTCCACAGTTAGCTTACTTGCTGCACCTGTCTGTGGCAGGCCCAGTTCTAGGCACTGAAGATACAAACTATCTCTGGGAAGAAGCAGACAAGGATCCCTGTCCTCAGAGGGTTTACACTGTAGTAGGTGGAACATAAAGTTTTGGAGTTGCACAGTCTGTATGATATTTAAAGATATGAGACTATATATGATCACCAAGGAAGTGAATGCAGATAGGAAAGAGAGTTCTAGGAGCTGAGAAGCACTCTGTGCAGAAGCAGGGATGAGGAAGAGGCTAAAAAGGAACAGTTAGTGAGGATGGAGGGAGTCCAGGAAAGCAAGGTGCTCTGCAAACAAAATTAAGTGTTTCAAAGAGGAGAGAATACACATGTGTCCATGCTGACAGGTCAAATATAAACTGGGTTGAGAGTTAATCATTGAATTTCATAATTTGGAGGTCACTGTTGATCCTGACAAGAGTAATTTTGGTGGATGGCTGTGAAGAATAGACTTGACTAAAGTATGTTCAAGAAAGATTGAAAAGAGAAAAATAAATTACAGAAAAAGGATATTAATTATCTAATGTTTTTGCTCATTTGTTTTACAGTACAAAATTGTGACTATAGTTGAAAGCTACAGCGTGTTATATAAAAAATATTAGACTTCAACAGTATCTCCAGGTTTTATTTTTTTAACCTGCAATTTTAGACAGAGGTTGTGTTAGTTATGATGCTATTAATAATTTTGCTGCTGTAACAAAGGCCAAATTGGCAGTCAATAAGATGGAAATTTATTTCTCTCTTACTTAGTGACTACTTGAGTGAAAGGATTGAAGGAGACCAGTGAAGTTGGGGGTTTGGATCCTTTTTGCTCTGCCATGCTCAACATGTGGCTTCCATCTTGTGATCTAAGATGGCTGCTCTAACTTCCACTATGACTTCCACATTCTCACAAGCAGGGGCTGGGAAGAGGGAAGAGCAAATTCCTGTCTTTTAAGGACATGACCTGAAAGTTGCACATCATGTTTTTCCACTTCCTACTGGCCAGAACCTACTCACACCTATCTGCAAGGGTGACTGAGAAATGTAGTCTTTGACTGAATAGTTATGTGTCCAGCTAAGTCTTCCTATTACTAAAGAAGAAAAAGAGAGGAGATAATGGAGAAGCAATTCACAATTTCTGTCACAAAGTTTCTTTGAGAACAACTAAACTGTGACTATGAAATAAAAATGTTATACATTTTTACAATTATGCTTTACTCCAAGGATAATTACATTAAACAAATAATGAATAATCTACAGTGAGGTTTTTAAATTGAACTTCAGTTTTCCCCATTAGGAATTAGCTTTTGGGCCATACTGGTCGTTTTCTGTGTTACTATGGTCATTTCCTCGTGTCTAGCTTATATCTTGTATCTGACAACTGAGTAAAATTCTTATTGCCTGCAAATGCATTTGTTTACAATATAGCCTACAAAATGCCTGATGCAGTTACTTTTTAAATAAGACACAACTTCTCTTGATTTTTCTGACTCATTTTGAGAGCTTTCTGTTGTTTATTCACTGTTTTGTGCTGTGGTTTCTCCCCAAAGAACACTTTCTAACTCATTCTATTAGGCCAGTATTACCTTACACCAAAAGCAGACAAAAATATCACAAGAAAAGAAAACTACAAGTCAATATCCCCTGTGAATATAGGTGCAAAAATCTTCAGTAAAATACTAAACTAAATCCAGCAACATATAAGAAGGATTATACACATTAAGAAGGATTATACAGGACCAAATGAGATTTATCCCAGGAATGCAAGGTTGGTTCAATGTACAAAAGTCAATCAATGTAATGCACCATATTAATAAAATAAAAGATCATCTCAATAGGTGCAGAAAAAAAATTTGATAAAATTTAACATTTTTCATTATAAAAAACACTCAACAAACTAGGAATAGAATGGAACTTTCTCAATATGATGAAGGTCATATATAAAAAACTTATAGCTAATAATTGTGAAAGTATAAAAGCTTTTCCTCTAAGAATAGGAACAATACAAGGATAGGTCTTTTTGCCATTTCTAATCAACATTGTACTGAAGGTTTTAGCCAGGGCAAGAAAAAGAAATAAAGGCATCCAGATTAGAAAGGAAGAAATAAAACTTTCTATTTGCAGAGGACATGATAGTATATACAGAGAACCCAAAAGAATCCACACACACTGGGGGGGCCGAGACAGGGTGGATCATGAGGTCAGGAGTTCAAGGCCAGCCTGGCTGACATGGTGAAAACCCGTCTCCACTAAAAAAATACAAAAATTGGCTGGATGTGGTGGCAGATGCCTGTAATCCCAGCTACTCGGGAGGCTGAGGTTGCAGGAAGCAAAGATCATTCCATTGCTCTCCAGCCTGGGAGACAAGAGCAAGACTCTGTCTTAAAAAAAAAAAAAAAGAATCCACACACAAAACTGTTAGCACTAACAGATGAGTTTTGCAAGGTTGCAGGATACAAGATCAATATACAAAAATCAGTTGTATCTACTCAAGCTTGGCGAAGGTTGGTAGTTTGACTTTCTGATGGGAGTTTAAATGAAGAAGAGTCTGCTCACTGTGTAGAGCTACACATGCCAGAATGTTTCCTGCATAGCATTATGAAACCATCTTCTGCTTGTAACACCTTGGGCTTTTCTGTTTCATTTCATGCTTGTAATGGAGTAGCCTAGGGGCATTTAAATGCCAGACCCTGGAGGAGAAGTGCTTTTCTTTGACAGTGTTTCATTCATCTGTAGTAAAATGAGAAAAACATTTTCATGTAGTGATGAAAGTGGATGTAGTGCCCTTTTAATTCAATGTAAAGAACTATCATTCTTTTGAGAATAGATTCATCCTACTTTTTGATATTAAACATGTTCCTTCTTTCTATATCATGGTAGTTTATATTAAGATCTCTGTTATTTTAAAAAATTTACTTATTTTAATGCCATTACTTGGTAAAGTGAAAAGCTAACAAAGATGTCTACTGATGGATTTATTTATTTTTGAAAGTTTACTTTGTGAAATTCAAGAGTCTAGGAAGTACAAGTAGAAGCTATGTTAGCTGTGTTTACTATACCTTTAGGGCTCTGCAGAGTCACCTTACCTATATCTTTACTACTTCCTAGTCTTATCTTCCTTTTTCTCTTTTTGTTTTCAGCTTGTGTCCTTAACTCTTTTATTTGTTACGAACTAGAAAAATGTTGTGGAGAGGAAGAACTAGAAAATAGTTTGCATGATTTGGATTGCTTTACTTGGAGCCCTAATATCATTCCTCAAAAATCGAGAGGTCGTAATGTGAAGAGCATGAACCATAAATACTTTTAGTGGTCAAAATAGAAAGAATTGGGTTATAGCTGCTGAGCATTTGGTTGAGCAACAATAAAGAATTCATAAAATGGAACAGTTATTAACCTTGGAACAGTCTACCCAGATCCAGCTTGGAGTTTCCATCCCCATAGAATGCTGGCCATGTCAACGCACATCTGCCCAAGTTTTGAGGCTGGACCTGGTAACCTTTGTGTAGTCATTCCAGCTATCTGATTACAAAACATTTTGATGACCTACCCACAAGTCTCATGTGATTTTTACATCACTGTGTGTGTGCTCTTAAATGTTCCAAGTTATCAAGTAAAGTCTATAAATCAGTACTGACCCATAGGCCTGAAAAATGTGCTTCAACCAACAAAAACATGACAAGAAAGAACAATGCTCATAGTTTAAACAACTTCATTTAAAAAATTATTATTATTATTTTTTACTGTTCCTTCTATGTGCCACTTTAAAATATTATTCCTGGCCGGGAGTGGGGGCTCACGCCTGTAGTTCCAGCACTTTGGGAGGCCGAGGTGGGGAGATCATGAGGTCAGGAGATTGAGACCATCCTGGCTAACATGGTGAAACCCCATCTCTACTAAAAATACAAAAAATTAGCTGAGTGTGGTGGCAGGCACCTGTAGTCCCAGCTACTCTGGAGGCTGAGGCAGGAGAATTGCTTGAACCTGGGAGGCAGAGGTTGCAGTGAGCCAAGATTGTGCCACTGCACTCCAGCCTGGGAGACAGTGTGAGACTCTGTCTCAAAAAAAAAAATTATTCCTAATAAACTGTATTTTTTAGAACAGTTTTATGTTCACAGAAAAATGGAGTGGGAAGTACAGAGAGTTTCCGTATTCCCCTTGTTCCTATGCATACGATCTCCCACCCACAATCCACATCCCCCACCAGAGGGGTACATTTGTTACCATTGATGAACCTACATTGATATATCATTAACTCCCAAAGTTCATAGTTTATATTAAGGTAATTCACTTTTGGTGTTATGTATTCTATGAGTTTGGACAAGTGTTTATTTTCAATGCTCTGTTGACTTCACTTACTGCATGATTATCTTGTTCATAATGATCAAAGCTGGTAAACATTCATCAGGCAAGCCAGTAAAAGTTTTATAGAGTCTGAAGTGTTCTTTTTTTCTCTTGTTCACAAATCATCCTTTGCCCGATTAACTCTGTTAAGTTTAATTTGTCAAAGTTCTTCTTTTAACAGGAGCAAAGATAATCTAACAAATCAAAGATGGTCTTCTCAATAAATAGTGCTGGAAAGACTGGACATCTACATGCAAAAAACAAGAACCAAAAACCAAAAACTGAAGCCAGACACAGGTCTCCCCCATCACAAAAATTAACTTCAAATGGATAATAGACCTAAATGCAAAACACAAACTATAAAACCTTTAGAAGATAACACTGGAGAAAATTTAGACAACCTTGGGTATGACTATGGCTTTTTACATACAACACCAAAGGCACAATCTATGAAAGAAATAATTGAAAAGCTGAACTTCATTAAAATTCAAAACTTATCTGTGGAAAAAAAAAAATGTTACGAGCATGAGAAGACAAGCCATAGACTGGGAGAAATATTGACAAAAGACACATCTGATAAAGGACTGTTATCCAAAAGAGCTCTTAAAATTTGACAATGAGAAAATAAACAACCCAATTAAAATTGTATGAAATACTTGAACAGTATCTCACAAAAGACCGTACATGGATGGTAAGTAAGCATGTGAAAAGATATTTAACATTATCTGTTGTTAGGAAGCAGCAAATTAAAACAACAGTGAGGTACCATGACATCCCTATTAGAATGGCCAAAATCCAAAACATTGCTAACATCAAATGCTGTGAGAATGTAGAACACCAGGAATTCTCATTCATTGATGGTAGGAATGCAAAATGCGTACAGCCACTTTGGAAGACATTTTGGAGGTTTCTTACAAAACTACACACACTTTCACCATATGATCCAGCAATCATGCTCCTTAGTATTTACCAAATGAATTGAAAACTTATGTTCACACAAAAACATGCACATGAATGTTTATAGCAGCTTACTTCATAATTGCCAAAACTCGGAAGCAACCAGATTTTCTTTACGTGAATGGATAAATAAACTATAGTACATCCAGACAATGAAATGTTTTTATTTTTTTGCTCTTGTTGGGAAACAGACAGTAGAATATTATTCAGTGCTAACAACAAATGAACTATCAAGCTATGGAAAGACATGGTGGAAAAGTTAATGCATATGACTAAATGGAAGAAGACAATATGAAAAGTCTACCTACTGTGTGCTTCCAACTACGTGACATCCTGGAAAAGGCAAAATTATAGAGACAGTGAAAAGATGAGTAGTCTCCAGGGGTTGGAGGAGGGAGAGATGAATAGGGAGAGCATAGATAATTTTTAGGGCGGTTAAACTATTCTGCATAAAACTGCAGTGGTAGAGATATGTCATTATACACTTGTCCCAACCCATAGAATGTACACCAAGTGAACCCTAATGTAAACCATGAACTCTGAGTGATAATGATGTGTCAAATAAAGGTGCATTGATTGTAACAAATGTACCACTTTGGTGGGGAATCTTGATAGTAGGGTAGGTTGTATATGTGTGGGGACAGGGGTATTTGGCCACTGTCTGTACTTTTCACTCAATATTACTGTGAACCTAAAACTGCTCTAAAAATAAAATTTATTATTAATAAAAAACCAAATATACAGAAACATTTAGGAAAGTAAGAAGATCTTAATGGCTATTCACACTTTCTTGTGCAAAAGTTTGGGTGGGCCATTTTTTCTTTACCTAGAGGGAAAATAGCTTTGATTATGGGTAGAAAAAAGAGGAATATGGTAATTTCAGTGTTTGGGGGAATGTAATAGCCCTAAACTTGGGGAGGTAGAAACTAGTAGGTTGTAGATAGTAAGGAAGGTAAAACGGT
The DNA here is from genome assembly GCF_043159975.1 of Macaca nemestrina. Taxonomy (NCBI): domain Eukaryota; kingdom Metazoa; phylum Chordata; class Mammalia; order Primates; family Cercopithecidae; genus Macaca; species Macaca nemestrina. Next base: position 101,963,438 of record NC_092135.1, read on the forward strand.
ACCAATAATTTTTGCCAGTTTAAAAATGATATCCAAGTGTACTGGTTAATTTTACGTGTCTACTTGACTGGGTTAAGGGATGGCCACATAGTTGGTAAACCATTATTTCTAGGTGTCTCTGTAGGATGTTTCTAGAAGAGATTAGCATTTGGATTGGTAGACTGAATAGGAAAGGTCACCCTCACCAGTGCAGATAGGTGTCATTCAATTCATTGAGGGCAGGAGGAGAACAAGGAAAGGCAAATTTGCTCTCTCTGAGCTGGGGCATCTATGTTCTTCTGCCCTTAGACATCAGTGCTCCTGGTTCTTCGGCCTTTGTGTACTTAGACTGGGACTTATACCATTGGTTCCCCTGGCCCTCAGGCCTCCAGGTTTGAACTGGAAATATACCATCAGCTCTCCTGGTTTTCCAGCTTGCAGATGGCATACTGAGAATTTGCAGCCTTCATAATTGTGTGAGCCCATTCCTATTATAAATCTCCTTTTGTATATCTACATATATCCTATTGGTTTTGTTTCTCCAGGGAACCCTAACTGACACACCCATGGTTGGTCCTATGTTGTATGAAAGTAGCGCTGTGTTGATATATGTAAGTGTGTGTATAGATGTGTTTTTAATAACATTATTATCCGCATGGGTAATTTTGTGTCTTCCTTTCTAAAGTTTTCACCTCATACTTCCTTTTCTTGTATTGTATGAACCAGAACTTCTACAGTAATGTTGAATTACAGAGAATGATAGTTGGATTCCTAGCCTTGTTCCTGATTTTAAGGTGAACATGCCCAGAGTTTTAATGTTAAATACAATGCTTAGTTTTGATTTCTGTTAATCATCCAGGATTAGAACAACACACCCATAACAATAAAGTATACTAAGCACTTTTATTAGAAATGGCTATTGAATTTCATCAAATGTCTATTAATTAGTCAAAATTAATTTATTTCTATTTATTATAACTTTTGCATAAATTTCGTAACTTTTTATATGTACATATACTTACACACATGCATATTTTCACAGATGTTAAATGTGTGATGTATGTACTTTTTACATCCTTACCGCACCTTCTCCCATATCCCTGATTAACAGCCTTAAATGTATCCTTCTGTACCTTTCTGATAATAATGTATTTCTTTATATATGTATATTGTATGCACATTTTTGCATTTTGCTTTTCTCCTTTAATAATATTTCATGGAAATACCTCCAAGTTAAACAGATGTTACATTTTAGTCCCACCCTGCTATTTATTAACTGCATGTCCTTGGGTAGGTTAAGTAACTTCTGGCACAAGTTTCTCTACTTAAACATGAGGCCAACTATTCCTTTCTCCCAGGACTACTGTGAGAACAAAATGATATCATATATATAAAGCACTAAACATGGAACCTGGCAAATCGTAGGCTCTAAGAAAGTGTTACCCAATCTCATGTCCAGTACAGGGAGGGCACCCCTTTGTTCTTTCCCCTTTGGCAGTTATGGCCTCTGGGTTGAAGATTTGTAACTCTGTAAATGCCTGAGCACCTGTGGAGGGTCTGGGAGGATCCCCTGGGTGTTGGTTTGGTTCAGAGCAACAGTTTTGGAGCCCCATGACCTGGTTTTTAAACCATGCGTCATCCCTTCCTAGCACGGACAACTTTCTAAACCTCTCTGTGCTTCTGCTTCCTCATCTGTAAAATGGGAGTAAGAGTACCTGTTTGTTACTCCTATTGTGGGTGTAATGAAATGATGCATGTGACACACTTGGAGCAGTGCCTGATACACTGAAAGCCCTCAGTGAGTTTAAGTGAGTGAAGTGACAGGGCACAAGTTTTGAAATCAATTGACTGAGTGCCACCATTTGCTGGCTGTTGGACTTTGAGCAAGTTATTATTGCCATCAAAAGTAATTGCAAAAACTGCAACTACTTTTGCACCAACATCCCACAAGCTGACTAGATCCCAGTCTTCATGGGTGAAATGGGGCTAATCTCCACTTTCAAGCACTCCTTTGAGAGTGAATGAGGGTGGTGCTCAGAGCAGGCTGCTTCCCTGCCAGGGTTATAGTCCAGCCAATGGACTGAATGTGCTTGGCTGTCCTAGGACTGTACCCAGCCTTCATAATTCTCTCGATTCCAAACATGGGCCTGCCAACAAACGTTCAGAACCCAAGTTCACTGTGAATTGGAACATACCTGCATCTTGTCTGTCCATTCTCTTCAGGTGCTGGGGTCATGCTTTGCTGTCAACAGCCATTGCCACCTCATTTTGTTTCTTTCCTGTAAAGGGGAATGGATATTTTATTTAAAAGTTACTCATCTTGCTCCCTGGGGCATGGATCTATTGCTAGTTCAGTAGGCTTTGTAGGATGACTGTGATGTGTGTTTACAGTTAGAGGAAGTGGGAATGGGACCAAGATGAGATGATGTATATCAATTCCAGCTGACTTTCTTGCCCTCTCCAGGATATTGCAATCCTCCAAGGACATCGGTTTCCTTTTCAAATCTCTGCATGGAAACTCTCTCACTTCCTTCCTTCTAAAGCAAAGCTACACACACACATGCACGCTAAAAAATAAAAATGCAGCTTTCCAGACAGGCATCTCCTTCAATGCAAACACAAAATTCTCTCAAGAGAACAATTCATGGGGCAGACATCATCACATCAGACAATTTGTCCATCTCTTCTTGCTGAGACTTACTTGCTACTGTTGGCAATACAGTAATTTACTACGTTTGCTCTGAGCCTGTACAAAAAACTGTTAAAAAAAGAATTTTAAAAAACATTGTCCCTTACAGTGCATTGCACGCATGCCTATGGGGCCAGTTCATGATTTATTTTTATTTTTTCAGAGAAGCAGCAAAAGCATTTGTACAGCTGTGGGTTTGGGGAATGAAGTATGATTCAGCAGCACCCTCTGCTGGCGTATTTGGGAACTGTAGAAAGTTCTGAGGCGAAGGAATCGGGATTTCAGAGCAGGAAATCCTGAGAAATAATTGGTTTCTTTTCTTTGTAATCCATAATAATATGAGATATCTCACTCCTACCTTATTCAAAGATGTTTAGTTTCATGGAACATTTCTCCATGTTTCAATAAATTGTAATCATCCCATTACTTTTTAAAAACAATTTTGGCAACCCAAGTGAACAAATAAACATCTGCATTTCTGTGCATGGTCTCCGGAGTCATTGGAATATTCCATCCGGGGCACACTTCTGCCTGTCTCCATTTAGGTGGCACAATTTCAGGAAGTGGTGCCCAGTTCTACTCTTTTATTGAAGAAGATTCTGTCGTTCATCGACTGGAGTGAGTATCGATTAACAGAACTGGTTCTGCGTTCAACCACAGGCAGTTTTTCCAGGCTATGGATACTAAGCATTTGTAGTACGTGTGAAAGGAATTAAGTTGACTAACTTCAAGGAGGTCAAATGCTCTGTTTTCTCTATCAGATATTCTAAGTAATTAAGTGTTATCTTATATCCCTTACATAAATGACCGGGCTTCCCATACCTGGAACCTAACCAATTTTGTAATTTGTACTAAGGTGATATAGTTTTCTTCCTTTGGTGTCTGAAAAGGCACATCAGGGTCATTATCAATTTTTTTAAGGAAAATTGATAATGTTTTTCTATAATGGGCTGAAGTGTTGCTGATTGATGGAATCCCCAGAGCAGAGCACTGATTTTTCAAAATTAGTAAACATTAAAAACACTTATGCAGTTGGGACAATTGGAGAGCACGTGCATATAATGGAAAACTAGGGAGTCAAATAAATGGATTTCAACCTCTGCCACTTGCTACTTTTTAAGCCTTAGATTTCTTATCTGTAAAACGAAACTGCTATGAGGATTAAATGAGATGATGTATGTTAAATTCTTAGTACAGTGTATGGAAGCTTACTTAATAAACATCAGTTCTCCCACACTGTGTAATGCAGGAAAAGAGAGAAAAGTTGAAACAGAGAGTTTACAGTTGACAGAGCTTGAGTGGTGGAATTCGAATTACAAAGCTTGAGTTGTGGAATTTGAGTTACGAAGCTTGAGCTGTGGAATTCGAATTAACTCAGCAGTCCCCAACCTTTTTGGCACCAGGGACCAGTTTTCATGGAAGACAAATTTTCCACGAATGTAAGGGGTTGGGGGAGGGATAGTTTTAGGAAGAAACTGTTCTGCCTCAGATCATCAAGCACTGGATTCTCACAAGGAGCGCACAACCTAGATTCCTTGCATGTGCAGTTCCCAATAGGGTTGCTTCTCTTATGAGAATCTAATGCTGTCGCTGATCTGACAGCAGGCAGAGCGCAAGGCTGTTCACCTCCTGCTGTGTGCCCGGTTCCTAATAGGTCTCAGACTGGTACCTGGAGTTGGGGTCCCCTGATTTAACTGATGCTGTACCTTTTAAAAATGTAGTGGTTATAAGCCTGGGCTCTGGAATTCTCCTCCTGTGTTTAAATTCTAGATCTGCCATTTAGCAAGCTGTGTGAGGGCCTTACGCCACTTAAACCCTCTTTACCATCTCAGGTTCCCCAGCTGCAAAGCAGGGATGATAGGACCATCTACTTTATCAGGTTGTGTGAGGATTAAATGACTCAGCACATGCAAAGTGTTTAGACAAGAGTCTGACATAGAGTAAGTTCTCAGTAAACATTTGGTGTCATTAGTATTAAAAGGTTTTGAAATACATGAAAAGGGTCTGGAAAATATTGATGATTAAACCCATATATTTTGTTATGAACATGTTCTTTTAAGTCACATACTTATTATTTTACCTGTGTATGGTGTCAACCAACACTGTCCAATTGAATTACAATGTGAGGCACACATGTAATTAAAAGTTTTGTAGTAGCCACATTAAATAAAAGTAAAAATCACTAGTAACAAGACACATTGACATCATGAGCCCTTTGCTAGAATGCACTGAGAAGGGCACTTCTGTCTGTGATTTCTATTGCCAAAAACACACACTCATTCATAAGAAATGAGAATCATGAGAAAACACTACACAAACCTAAACTGAGGGACATGTTACAAGATAACAGATCAGTGCTCTTCAAAAGTGTCAAGGTCATGAATGCAAGGAAAGACCGAGGAACAATCATAGATTGGAAGAAACTAAGGGGACATGACAACTACATACAACGTGGTATCTTGGGTTGGATCCTGGGGAAAAAAGGACATCAGTGGCAAAATTGGTGAAATTTGAGTACACTTTGTAGTTTATACTAATGTATCAATGTTAATTTACTGGTTTTGGTCATTGTACTGTGGTTATGTAAGATATTAACTTAAGGGGAAGCTAAGTGAAGACTATATGGGAACTTATACAATTTTGCATTTTTTCTTTAAGTTGAAAATAGGTTCAAAATAAAATAATTTAAAAGGTAAAAAAATGTGAATTTAATTTTAATATTTTATTTAATGCAATATATCTAAAAATTGTTTTAATATAAAATCAGCATAAATTATTAATAAGAGATTTAAAATTTTTGTACTGTTTTCAAAAATCTGGTGCGTATTTTACATTGTGCATCTCAGTTTGAACTGGCCACTCGCAAGTGCCCAGAAGCCACGTGTGTCCCAGGGGCAGATGCAGTGGTAAGGACCTCATCCAGGGACCCAGTGACTCTTTGACAGCATTTTTCTGGGTTGACTCCTTTCCTGGCTCTGGTTCTGGTCCTCCCCCCATAAAGCCTTAGTATGCCCAGAGGGGATTATCCTCTTGGAGGGGGTGCTCAGATTAACTAAATTCCAGTAACACTGGTGACTAGTCTATGAAAAAAATGGCTTAATTTATTAAGAGCATGGTGTTTTCTATGAAATAAAATGCTCACAAACCCAACAGTTTCTAAAATGTGAAATGGATAACACCTGTTTTTGGAAGTCTAAGGAAAAATGACTTCAGGTGTTACTTGGATAGGGCATTAAATAACATTCACTTACCAAGTGAAAATTTTTTTTCTCATTTAGATTCTCTTTTTTTCTTTTCATTATATTAAAGACCAATACTCATTTAATGCCTCCCTAACACACTAGGATATATATCTATATATAGATATATATAGATATATATAGATATATATCTGTCTCTTCTCTGTCTGTTATTAGGATCTGGATAGAATTTAAGGTATTGTTTGTTTCTAATTTATTGTTGTCATCACCTTTTATTCATGGCAAATAATATTGGCTTTCCATGCAATTACTGATATGAAAGTTTTAAAATTTATTTAAAATAAAATATAAATATAAGGACACATTTATTAAAAATACAATTATTAAGATAATCATAGTCCAAGTGGCACTGGAAAATAGCAAAAACAAATAACACCAAAAAGCAAAGAAACTAAAATCATTCAGGGACTATGACAGTGTTTGCAACTTGGGGAGATCACTTCTCAGTTTCAGAAATGTCGCCTTATAGAAGCCGCTAAGAAAACAAGCCTGGGTGTTCTCAATAAACCTATTCCCCGTCGTTAAATCTCTCCCTAGTAAGACTGCATTTCTTCTCACAGTCCTTCCTTCTTCTCCTACTCCTTCTCCTTCCTTTCTCTCTCTTCTCCTTTATTTTTGTCCCTCTTGTCCTTTCTCTGCTCCCTTTCACTATTTCCTCTTTCACCTCCCTACCTCTGGCCAACATTCGGCTCTCCTCACTCACCAATCACTGCTGGCCTCTAACTTTGGGCGTTCTGCGTCTGACCAATCAGTGCAGCATCTGACACCTGTGCTTGCGGCTGTTTTCACAGGACCCGTGTACACACAGGACATTTGCCTGGATATTTTGGAATCCCTTCACGGTTTCTTTAACAATTTTTGGGTCAAATTCTGGGCAATTGAAGGGTACTATTCTCTACTGAAGGAAACTTTCCCACGTCATTCTACCCTTGACTCCCTTGGACCAGATGGGGGAGTTTCCAGGTGCATACGGTTCTCGCTATTTTATGCACTGATGAGGCAGTAAATGAAACTTCCAAAATCTGGCTTGAGTAATTTATGCCTTTGAAAGGCTGATATTATTGCATTAAATTCTGAGGGCATTTAGGAAAAACACTGCCACTGAAACTCTAAATAAATATGTCCAATACAGCAATTTGGAAACGATTTGAGGGAAAGTAATTACTCGGTTTCCTTCTCTCCCACCATCGTTATGGATGGAGTTTGATAGGAAGGAAAGGTTTAGGGGAGTTTATCTCACTAGGAGGTAATGTAAGCAAACTTTTTTGACCTCAAACCTGAAAATAATGGCACGTTCTGCATTAAGCTTCATCATACCTCTTCTCTGTCCTCACATTTCATAATATTAGTTGTCTTCTTTCTATATTTAGCTTTTGGAGCACACAAAGTCACAAATAGTTTCAAGTTTTTACTAAATCTTACAAGGAGAGCAAGAAAAAGATTTTTTTTTTTTTTAAAGGTAAACAACCTCTGCATCTTCAGAGCAAAACCCACTGAGAAAACTTGTGCCACAAAACCTCACTACCACCACAGCCCCAGCTCGGGGACCCTGACAGACAGCTCGAGCTGTTTACCAGCTAACCACACAGGCCACCCTTTGATTCACACTTTGATTACAAGTCCATTGTTTGTTTGAATGGCGTAGACAACAGAGCTGAGGCATCTTTGCTGGATAAGAGGCGAGAAGTTAGGTGTTATTTTTCTATTACAACAACAGCAGCAGCAGCAGCAGCAGCAGCTAGTACTTATTGAGAAAATAAAACATTAGGTTTTATGTCATACTAGGTTTATGTTAGCACATTAGTTGAAATGCTTTACTATGTTAACTTATTTAACACAGTTCTCACAACAGACTAACAGGAGATAGGTACTGTCATGATCTTCATTTTACAGATGAGAACGTTGAACCCCGAGCGGTTCCCTCACTTGCCCACGAACCTGCAGCTCGAGAGACTGCAGAGCCTGATTCAAACCTGAAAGGCCTGTCTCTGCAGCCAGCTCTTCATCTCTGCACTGGACACCCGGCCTTTCTGAAGGAAGCACAGTTGCTTCAACAGTTTGTAGCCAAGCAAGAGTCTGTGAAGGGAATCCAGTTTTTCTATTTTGAAATCAAGTTGGATTTCACTGGAAGAATTCCTGGGCACTGGGTCTAATAAAAATCACATGTAAGGATGCAGGAAAACTTCTCAGTTTATATATTTGAAGGAAAAACTCCTTTGTATCCATAATGGTTAGGAACACAGTTCCTCAGTGAGTTAAGTAAAAATGAACATCTTTGGAACTTGAAACTAAAATGAGACAATATAAAACAAATGACTCCATTAACAGGGCTTTTATTACCCAGAACTTTTTATTGTTGAGTCTGAGATCTCTAGAACTTCAGCAATTTTGGTTTTGATTTTTTTTTTTTTTTTTGAGACTGAGTCTTGCTCTGTCACCCAGGCTGGAGTGCAGTGGCACGATCCTGGCCACCGAAACTTCCGCCTCTTGGGTTCAAGCAGTTCTCCTGCCTCAGCCTCCCGAGTAGCTGGGACACAGGTGCCCGTCACCACGCCTGGCTAAGTTTTGTATTTTTAGTAGAGACGGGGTTTCACCATGTTGACCAGGTTGGTCTCCAACTCCTGACCTCAGGTGATCCAGCCGCCTCGGCCTCCCAAAGTTTTGGAATTATGGGCATGAGCCACTGCACCCAGCCTGATTTTCCTTCTTAAGTTTATTTTCTAGATTTACTCCCAAGCCTACTCGATGCTTTTATTCTAAGGCAGTGGGTTCCCAAGCACAAATTTCACAAAAGATTCCACTACCTTTTAGTAATTGCAATGGAAACAGGGGATATCTGGATAGTATTTATTCCTATGGAGAGAAAAATAATAAATATGATTGTTTGGGGCTCTTTCTTTGCTTTGCTCTCCACTACTTTTTAAACTTCCCCTGTTCCTATAGGGCAGTGACCAACAACAAACTGAATAGGCTAAACCTTAGTGGGCAGATCGTGCAAATTAAAGTGGTTGGGTTAGGTCAGGCTACGGCTTCAAAGAGACCCAGCTGTCTCCAGTAAGGATCTATCAATAACTTTTGTTGGCATAGTAATACCTAGTGGTCAGGTAAGGAACTGACCTCTGTGATTCAGGGATCTTGTCTTACCTCATGTTGTAATTTGAGTTCTTATTCTTTTACAATCAGTTGAGTTTATTAGTGACTTTCCATACCTCTTTACCCAGTAAGTAGACCTTAATACAGTATCATTGTGCAAGATGAGATGACATATTGAGTTCTAAAATGCCAAGTTCTTGCTTATAAACGAAGCTTTGTCCTAACAGTTGGTAGAAGAGTCAGTGGTCCAACCATACGTCAGTTCCCCCATATGGCTGACAAATAAATGTGCTAATTATTTTGCTGTCCCAAAAGATGCATCTGATGGCATCTATTGATGGATGGGTAAAGAAAGTGGCCATGACTTCGCTTTAGGTTGATATACACAAGTTGCAGCTTCAGGATGCTGACACAGTGAATTGCTTTGGTTTTCTTGGTCTGGCGGAGAAATTCAGCTTTTTCTTTCTCTTTGAGTAAGTCTTTATCTTGGGAACTTTGGGAGTGGGTGTATTAATTTGTTAGGCTGCCACAACAAAGTATTACAGACTGGGTGGCTTAAACAACAGAAAGTTCTCACAATGCTGGAGCCTAGAAGTTGAAGATCAAGGTGTTGTCAGGTTGGATTTTCTGAGGGTCAGGAGGGAAAGATTTGTTCTAGGCCTCTCTTCTTGGCTGTACATGGTCGTCTTCTCTCTGTGTTCTTCACATGGTCTCTCTCTGTGTGTGTGTGTGTGTGTGTGTGTGTGTGTGTGTGTGCATACTAATTTTTTCTTATAAGGACACCAGTCATATTGGATTAGATCCCACCCATATGATCACATTTTACCTTCTTTATCTCTTTAAAGGCCTTATCTCCAAATACAGTCACATTCTGAGGTACTGGGACTTGTAATTTCAACATAGGAATTTTGAGGGGGACAGGATTCAGCCCATATCGTGGGTAATCTAATTTGTCCTAGGTTGGTAAAGAAGAGATGCTTAGCTTTAGAGCCAGCCTTCAAACTTAGGAGTTGAAAAAGTCCGTCTTTGGTATACATAGTCTTTCTTTGGTATGCATAGTCTTGTAGGTTTTTTCTGGGTCCTTTCTTCACTGTGTTGTCACTACCTTTTTTTTTTTTTTTTTTTTTTTTTTTTAGACAGGCTCTTGCTTTGTCACCTAGGCTGGGTGCAGTGGTGCAAGCATGGCTCTCAGGTTCAAGCAATCCTCCCACTTCAGCCTCCCAAGTAGCCGGAACCACAGGAGCACCTCACCATACCCAGCTAATTTTTAGATTTTTGGTAAGGACAGAGTCTCCCTATGTTGCCCAGACTTGTCTCAAACTCCTGGGCTCAAGCAACCCTCCTGCCTCGGCCTCCCAAAGTGCTGGGATTATAGACGTAAGCCACCGTGCCTGGTCATCACCATCTTGTTTGTCATTATCAGACTCTGAGCCTCACTGTTCTATCTCCCTTTATGGTGAATGCTATTCCTCAAGAAAGAATCCGATATCAGTCATTTCTATAGTGCAGCAATTTGAAGTCAGGGAAGTTTACACTCTATGTAAATGCAGTGTAATGAAAGGCTTTGTTTCCACTTAAAGGAAATTCACATATTAGTGAGTAGATCAATAGGTGAGAAGGCCAGTGAGCTAAAGACCTTTGTCTTGCCTCATCCCTGAAATAACAATAGATAGCCAGGCACTTACTATATTTATCTTTACAAAATTGGTCTATGACTCAGTTGGGCCACTCTCCCCCTCCAAGGAAGCAGGCAGTAAACTCAAGTTCGGGTGACTGAGGAGAGTGTAATCAATGATGATTAACCAAGGTGTGAGCAGGGCTAAAGAAAATCAACAGAAGGTGCAGAAGCATTCCAGGGAAAGCAACAGGAAGCCATTCCCACCTCCAGATCTGAAGTTCGGGGAGAGAATGCTTACCAGAACCCAGGCAGAGCTGCAAGGGTCGCCGTAGCTGTGCGAGAAGGCTCCTGAGAGGAGCTGTGGTTTTGCAGGGAGGTCGCCTCGGGAACAAACACTCCAGCCTCACTTTCCTCCTGCCCTCCTGTCTCCAGCCAGAACTCCAGCAGCTGAGAGCAAGCGGAAGCCAGAGGCTGGGGAAGTTGAGGTGCTCTGTAAGCCTCGGCATCCCACAGCACAGAGGAGGGTGAAAGAGGGTCCTTCTCACCCCAAGGTTTTCATTTCTTGTTGAATATGAGGTACCTGAGCATCACACTATACCAGGCCTTTGAACAGTCAAACAACGAGTGCTAATTCCAGACTCCCAGTTTCCCCTCTATTTTGAAAGATGAAATGACTAAGAAAAAGCTTATGTTAGTCACTGGCAGTGACTTAGTCTAAAAGCTTCACTATATATCCTACCTCAGTAAGTTTTTGTACTGTGCCTTCTTTGAGCATTTATTTTATCCTCAGTGTCAACATAAAGAAAGCATCTTCCCATCTGTGCAGACCTCTGCTGTTTTTGTCTGCTCAACATTTCTTTCCTTCTTTTCTGGTAATAGCACCTAGATTTTCCTTTAGGGGCCACTATTCCCGTCTCTTAGTTCATGTGGTTGGCTTAGAGCAGACCTCACTCCTGGGCTCCAGGCATGGGCACATGGGCAGGCCTAGCTGAACAGAGCTCTGCATCTCTTTTGCTACTGGGATTATTTCAAAAACAGGCATGTGAACTGTATCTGTCCAATGCATCACACCTAGGCCTTTAGCCAATGCTATACTGGTTTTTTTTTTTTTTGAGACTGAGTCTCACTCTGTCACCCAGACTGGAGTGCAGTGACATAATCTTGGCTCACAGCAACCTGCACCTCCCGGGGTCGAGTGATTCCCCTGCCTCAGCCTCCTGAGTAGCTGGGATTACAGGTACCTGTTACCATGCCTGGCTAATTTTTGCAATTTTAGTAGCGACAGGGTTTTGCCATGTTGGCCAGGCTGTTCTTGAACTCCTGACCTCATTTGATCCGCCCACCTTGGCCTACCAATGTGCTGGGATTACAGGCATGAGCCACTGCGCCCGGCATGCTATACTCTTTATTAGCTGTTGAGCTTGCAAAGCTGGGAGGAGAGAAGCATAGAGATTCTTGGAAGAACCTGCTTCAGAATGAAGTCAACACAAAAAACAGCAAAAAAGAGATATAAGGAAAGAGAGATTTCTGGATCTAGCTGTACCTAAAGATAGATTTTCCTGAGTTTAAGTTTCATGAGTCAATAATTCATTTTCTTAAGTCATTTGGGTTTTGATCACTTACAATGGAAATCTGTAACTAATATATTCTCTGTGATCTTAAAGTCAGTATTGCTTTATGTTGGGTTCTACACATCTTGTTTATCATTATGTAGCCTTGGTTCAGTAGGTGCTTTTGTGTTGCCTGATGAGAATTAGCATTGTTGAAAATACATTCATTAGCAGAAAAATAAAATGCTTTCTAGGCTGTCAACTGGCATCTCTTGGGGGGAATTGAAGCCATCTATCAATTGTAAAGAACATGACTTGTTGGCCAGGTGCAGTGGCTCATGCCTGAAATCCCAGTACTGTGGGAGGCCGAGGTGCGCAAATCGCTTGAGCCCAGGAGTTCAAGACCAGCCTGGACAACATGGCCAAACCCTGTCTCTACCAAAAAAAAAAAAAAAAAAAAAAAAATTCACCGAGTCTGGTGGTATATGCCTGTAGTCCCAGCTACTTGGGAGACTGAGGTGGGAGGATTGCCTGAGCCCCAGGGGCAGAGGTTGCAGTGAGCCAAGATTGTGCCACTTTACTCCAGCCTGGTCAACAGAGTGAAATCTTGTCTCAAAAAAAAAATTAGAAAAAAATCACTCGTTTGATAAAATAATGCAAAATGCAGACACAGGCCATCCCCATCCATAGGAACACACAGCATTAATTTTTTAGTTTTTATATAATAGCAACAAAACTACTAGAGCAATGACAAATATAGCACATTTAGAAGTTCCTATTGTTTCTTATACATCTTTATTTTAAATATATTTCAGGATCTCTTTACCTCAGTCTAGGAAGGATAGGTAGAACAGTTCCAATTACATTTTCTATTTGTTTTGCTGTTATTCTCTTTCAGGTTATCAATATGTTTCTAAGGGTACTTCCAGGACAAATGTTCAAAGCTGGAATAGGTATGTACTCTGGCACATACTGTTCAGGCTTTGTCCATCAGACACTAAACACTTAAAAAAAATAAAATTTAGCCAGGTGCAGAGGCTCAAGCCTGTAATTTCAGCACTTTGGGAAGCTGAGGCTGGTGGATCGCTTGAGGTCAGGAGTTCGAGACCAGCCTGGTCAACATGGCGAAACCCTGTCTCTACTAAAAATACAAAAATTAGCCAGGCGTGGTGGTACGCACCTGTAATCCCAACTACTTGGGAGGCTGAGGCATGAGAATCACTTGAACCTGGGAGGTGGAAGTTGCAGTGAGCCGATATCATGCCACTGCACTCCAGCCTGGGGGATAGAGCAAGACTGTCTCCAAAAAAAAAAAAAAAAAAAGTTATTCAGTCATTTGGAAGGTACCTTCCACCACATGGCTGTGAGGGAGGTAAGACAACATATGGATGTCTGATGTTTATACAGATGGTCCCTGACTCAGGATGGTTTGACTTAGGATTTTTTGACTTTATGATGGTGCAAAACCCATACTCATTTAGTAGAAACTTAACTTCAAATTTTGAATTTTGATCTTTTCTGGAGCCAGCCACATGTGGTACTCTTTCGTGATGCTTTGCAGAGGCTGCAGTTCTCAACTCCCAGTCAGCCACGCTGTCTCAAGGATAAGCAGCCGATTCTTGATGCCTTTCTGAAAAACACTGTGCCTGCTAAACCATCAGCAAGTGTCAATGTCCCACTGCCTTCTACAGAGGCTCAGCAGGAGAGAGAGGAATTGATGACCTGTTCCTGTAGCATCCTTACCATCCAGCAATTAACTAGTTCAGTGCCTCAAACCTCCTTCAGGTCCCAGTGTGCTTGCAGCTGTGTATGTTAATGGTGCGTACCCATATACAAACATTCTGTTTTTCACTTTCAGTGCAGTATTCAACAAATTTAATGAGATAGTCAACATTTTATTATAAAACAGGCTTTGTGTTGGACGCCTTTGCTCAACTGTAGGCTTAATATAAGTGTTCTGAGCATGTTTAAGGTAGGCTAGGCTAAGCTACAATGCCTGGTAGGTTAGGTGTATTAAATGTATTTTCAGCTTGGGATATTTTCAACTTACAATGGGTTTATTTGGGTGTAACCGCATTGTAAATCAGGAACGTCTGTAAAGATAATTTATACTATAGATATAGATGCATGTATGTATATGGGGTTGGAGTCCTAACTAGAACTTTAATGGGGACCCTGGCCTGCTTGGAAATGTTTGATGAAGTGATGGGCCAGGCCTCCTGGGAGGGTGCTGCTTGGTCAGGAGATCAGGTGATGTGGTTTAAGACTTCTGATATTTGTTACCAAATGGCTGTTTAGAAGGTTGTATCAATGTTCACTCCTGCTAGTTGTGGACAAAAATGTCCATTACTTATTTCCTTACTAAAACTGAACATTAGATTTTATTTAATATCCTTGGAATATCATTGAATATCTTTTAAATATCATTTAAATGTCTAATTTTTTCCAAAATTGGTAGGAAAAAATGAACCTTGTGGTTTCATGTATCTCATTCATTTTTGCTGACTAGTGAGCTTGAAATTTCTTTGTCTTAATGTATATTTTGGACTTCTGCCTTTCTTCTTTTGTGAATGGCTGACTTAGGCTTTTTATGCGTGTGGGTGAATTGCCTATTTAGACTTTAATTTAAAAAACTTTTTCATCTTATTAATAATTTGTAAGAATTTTTATGTATTGGTCACATTGGTCTTTGGCCATCATATAAGTTGCAAATATTTTTTCTCCCTTCACCATTTTACTTTTAGTTTTAATTTTTTTGATGCAGGAAAATGTGAGAGTTTTTAGGAAGTAAGTATATCAAGGTTTTTCTTTCAAATTTCCTTTGTTTTTAGGTTTCAAAATACCTTTTGAAATATATAGATGAAGTATTTATCAATATATTTTCTTAAATATGCCTTTTTTGGCACATGATTATGGCTTAAAAAAAAGATGCTATCAATACAGATAAGGAGAATGTCTGAGAAATAGTGAGGAAGGAGTTCATCCTTCCAAGCAACTAGGGAATACTTTCTAATCTAAATTTTCTTCAAATTTATTTATGATTTCAGTTTTTTACATCTTGATTCATGAATTTATTTTGCCGTATTATATGAGGTAGAGATCTAATTCCATTTTTCCCCAAAAGGTTAGCTAATTATTCCTAACACTTTGTTTAATGAGAAATACATATTTTTCCCACAGACTTGAAATTCTATGCATCTGTCATTTTACTGAATACTGAATATTATTAGGATTTGGTTTTGGATTTTGTGTTCAGTTTAATTCTTATGCCTATTCGTAGGCTCAACCACTCATCACTTCTTCTTCTAGCCCATTAATTGTCTTGGTGATTCTCAACTTCATTCTTCCGAAGAATTCCTGGATCATTTTGTCAGACTCCCAAATGTGATAAATACAACTGGAATTTTGGTTGTAAAAATATTATATTTATAAAATAATTTGGAGAGAATTAATATTTTTATAACATTGCGTCTTCTCACTGAGAAGCATTGTATGCCTTTACATTTATTGAAATCTTCTGTTAATGTCCCTCTGAAAGTTTCATAGCTTTCTTCATAAACTGTGCTTGTTTATTGTTATTTTCCCCCTTATAATTTTCTAACCATTCATTTTCCCCCTGACATATAAAAAGCTGTGGCTTTTCTTATATTTACTTTGTCCTTGGCTGCCTTACTAAACTTTCTTATTAACCCCCTTCCAGTTCATTCTCTTGGATTTTCTTGGTAATCAGTGACATCAGAGCAAACATCTGATAATTGTCTCTTCTCTTTTTAAAAAGGTATAACAATTATTTCTTTTAAATATCTTTCTGGATATTGAAAAACAACAGGGGTAGTGCCTTCCTTCTAACCTCAGGGGATCCCTTCAGTGTTTCATAAGTAAACACGACAATGTCTGGTGATGTGTGGTATGACTTTTCATCAGGCTAGGAAATATCCTTCTAGTTCTGATGTATTCACAGATTTTTCTTCTTAAAAATCATGCAAAGTTACTGAGATATAGACATTTTATTTTTAAGCAATCCTTGCTTGTTGGGAGTAAATCCTATCAGTGAATTATTTCCTTAAGAAACCACTGGACTAGATTTTTTAGTATTTAATTTAGAATGTATCTATATTAATAAGTGAGATTGGTTTGTTAATCTTTTTTGAGGTAAGCTTGTTAGATTTTGTCATTAACATTATATCAACTTCACACAATAACCTGAAGAATTTCTATTTTTACCTCTAGTGCTTCAGACTAGTCTAAATAGCACAGGAATTTTCTACTTTTTGAGTCATTAAATAACTCACTTGTAGAATAGTCAGGGTTCAGCCCTTTTGTATGAGTTAGTTTCTTAGTTCTATTCCTATTTTCTTCCAAGGTTATGACTCTGTTCAGTTTTTTATTTCTGTATCAGTTTCCTGTGTCCCAAAACATTGGCCATTTCAACCATGTTTTTAAAAGTTACATGGTATTTTGTGTTGTATTTTCTTTAAAATTTAAAAAATCTCATCAGTATCTGTATTATTTCCTTCTCTTTTAATATTGCACATATATATTTTCCTTTTCCTTATGCTAAGAGAGTCTTGTTCAAATTAATATTTTTAAAAGTGAAAACAGGAATTTTGGTTTATTAGTTACATTTTTTCTATTTCCTAACTCAGTATTTTTTCCATTTCTAAATATATATTAATTCTACGTTTCTACTTTTTAAAGGCTTACTTAGTTTTTCTTTTTGTATCTCTTGATTTAAATGATTGGCTCATTAGTGTCATTTCATTCTTGTTAAATAATATAAAGAACCAAAGGTGTATGAATACATTTTTTCCCAATTATAACTTGGACTGGCCACATCTAATTTGTTTTGGTAAGTTATATTTCACTATCCTACTTTCTCCAAGTAGTCTGTAATTGCAATTTACTTTTTTTTTTTTTTTTTTTGAGGTGGAGTGTCACTCTGTTTTCCAGGCTGGAGTGTGGTGGCCCTATCTTGGCTCACTGCAAGCACCACCTCCCAGGTTCAGGTGATTCTCCTGCCTCAGCCTCCTGAGTAGCTTGAATTACAAGCATGCCCCACCAAGCCCGGCTAATTTTTGTATTTTTAGTAGAGACGGGGTTTCACCATATTGGCCAGGTTGGTCTTGAACTCCTGACCTCAAGTGATATGCCCGCCTCGGCCTCCCAAAGTGCTGGGATTACAGGTGTGCACCACCACTCCCAGCCGATTTACTCTTGATCACAGAGTTAGAGAGGGATATTTGAAATTTTCAAGTAGCTATGTTTTAACACTTAAATGTTTCTTACTAACATTTAGGTTTATTGCATAGTGATCAATAAAGATATAAATTTCCTGCTTTTGAATTTATATTGAGGGTTTCTTTGAGTTCTAATACATAATTGCTTTTCATAAATGTTCCATGTATTGGAAAAGTAGATATATTTTCTAATAAACTAGAATTTTAATATGTATCTAATCAAATTTTTACATTTTTATTCAAATTCTCTGTACATTTTGCTTATGCGAATTATCAGACTTAATGCAATCTCTCATAATGATTGTGTTTCCATCAGTTTTACAAATATTTCTGGTAGTTTTACTTCAGAGATTTCAATGATGTATTATACAAATATAAATGCAGCTAGTAAAGCTTCATTGTGAATTATGCTTTTTATTAATATAAAATCATTTTTTCTTGAATTTTTCCTTGATATTATCTTTTGACCCATTTTTCTTTCTATTTTTAACTATTTATCATATTCATGCACATCTTTTTACATTTTTCCCTTTTTTGTCAATTTAACATTCAAGTGCTTTGCATATTTATCTATGGGGTCTTAATGTTTGAAAGTCAATTTGCATGAGGATTTAAAATATGACAAATATTAATTCTTTGCCTCTTTCCTGTAAGTATTGTCTTGAATGTCTTGATTATAATCATTGTATGTTGTGTACAAAATTCCTTTTGGATCCAGTCTATTAACATTTCTCTGCAAGGTTTCTTTTGTACATAGAACATATTTCTTTATGTTCTTTCATTTATTAATGTGAATTTTTATAATTTAACTTTTTAATTTATATGCAATTAATTTTGATGTAGAGTGTAAGGTATAGATCTAAATACATCTTTTTTCAACTAGCTACCCAAATGCTTTGTCATCATTTATTAAATAACTCTTCTTTTCTAGCTGATGTGAAATGCTATTTTTGATAGATACTGGAATTCACTTGCTCAAATTCCACTCTAATGTCCAAGTGAGCCTTTCTATATTATAGAGGCTGAAAATTTGAAAATGACCTTTCCTGGGGTTCCTTGCAGCTATGTTTCAGATGTAATTTTTTTTCCACCAATAAGATGTGCCAATACCTCACTTGCTTTTGGAACTGCATTAATGGCAGAGAAGTGGTAGACATCTATTTTGCTAGCACAGATGGTCACAGCAGGACAGTCTTATAGCCAGTTGATTCGAGACATGGCAGCCTCTAACAGTGGTCATGACAGCTTTTATGATTATGACAAAAACCATGTAAGTCTGGGGGCTGGGAGTTATTTCTAGAAGCTCAGCCCAAGAATCTGCTTCTCTAGGCCTTCCAAATGTTTTGTAATATCTGGTAACAAATCCTTTTCTGGTTAAACTGGAGAGAATGGTTTCTGTTATCTGCAACTGAACCCCATCCAGTGCAATGATAGTATCAAACATTAAATTCTTATATACACAAATACCTAGTTCTGGATATATAGTCTATTCTGTTGAATTGTCTGTCTTCATTCCAGCCTAAAATGACTGAATTATTATAACTTTATAATATGGTTTAATGTGTGGCAGATCTAGTAATCGTCTTTACTCTTTTTTCCTAAAAAAATGTTCTCTTTTGGATGAACTTTAATTTCACTCTGACAATTCTCACTCGACCTGTGTCCCTTGGAGATTTTGATTCAGTATGCTGTATGAGGAAACTGCTCATCCTCTGGGCTGGAGGTCCAGATTGGGTGTACAGTGTCTTGATAGTAAATCTAGTGTACCTGTTATAAAATAATTCTAGAGATTTAAGGTGGGGGTTTGGATAATAGAGTGTGATGTTAATTTTCATGGCTTTATAACCACATCTATCAAAACTGTTTTTATTTTTTATATCAAATGACTTATTAAAGGGTAAAATAAGAGAGGTCTGGACACTTCAGTGCTTCTCTAATTTGGGAAATGATCAATAACCAACAGACGGGAGGCTGTGTCTAGTAGTTTTTACAGTTGTATTCATTAGGCACAGGAAAATGTAAACTCAGAGAGTCTGAGATAGAACCAAGCCTCCAGGATAAACTTCAGCAAATCTAACACCTTTGTTTCTCTTTTTCTTTCTGGACACTTGTAACAGCACTAATCTAGAAGTGAGTGTATATGAGTTCTGGTCCTGGCTTAGCTAATTTGGGCAAACGATTTAACTTCTTTGAGACTTAGGTTTCCATTCTAACAAGATGCAGGTGATAATATCCATTCTGTGCAAGTCACTGGTTTTTAACATATAATGTGTGTAGGTGTTATGCACACTGTACCATCCCATACAAATGTGAGTTAATATATTTTCTGTCTTTATTATCTCTTTTACCTGCCTTAATCACCAAGCCACTGTGATCTGTCACTCCATCTTCTCCATTAAACTTTTCAACCATTTCTATTTTTTTTGGACAGTTACTTACCTCAGTCATCATTTCTTATAATTCCCTATCAAACCCTGCTAGTGTCTGTGAGATCCTTGCCCCTCTTCTCAAGTGGTTCAATCTTAAGAATGGGGACAATTCTTTTTTTGTGGGGGCGGGGATGGAATCTCTCACTCTGTTGCTCAGGCTGGAGTGCAGTGATGCAATCTTGGCTCACTGCAACCTCTGCCTCTCAGATTCAAGCGATTCTCCTGCCTCAGCCTCCCAAGTAACTAGGCTTACAGGCGCTTGCCACCATACCTGGATAATTTCTGTATTTTCAGTAGAGACAGGGTTTCACCATGTTGTCCAGGCTGATCTCAAACTCCTGACCTCAAGTGATCTTCCTGCCTTGGCCTCCCAAAGTGCTGTAATTACAGGCATGAGCCACCGCGCCCGGCTGGGACAATTCTTGTTATATGTTAATTTCTTAAAGACACCAAAGTCTATTCAAGATATGAACTAGTGGTTAAGAAATAAAGGTGGAAATTGATAAAAAGTATGAGGTTAGTTTCACATATGCACATTCTTATAGCACTTATAATGGCATCTGTTAAACCTTCATCTAACTTTTAAAATAAAATGGCTTGTAAATGCTATGAATTACTAGGCTGTGGGATGCTGTTGGGATCTCCAAGTAGTAATGTAGAAGTCTAGGCACTCAGCACTGTATGGAATCAAAATTCCAGTGGAATGTGGAGAGCAGAAAGATTGGGCAGGGAGAACTTGTGAAAATTTAAACATGATTTTCATGTTCATTTGGAAAAAACATTAGGTGACAATAGATATTTTTAAAAAACACCACCAACAAGGGCATTTTCTGGCTATAATTTATTGAGTTATTTTATCACTTTCATTCTCTGTGCTTTAGATATTCCGCTTCCTCATACATAAGGTAATTTTGTAAAACTTTATGGAAGAGAAAACAATCACACATACACTCACACATAGAGTATATGTTTATTGCTGTTATAATAAATTAATAAAAAACCCAAGAAACCTAAAACCATTCTCTCTAGTTTAACCAGAAAAGGATTTGTTACCAGATATTACAAAATATTTGGCAGGGCTGGAGAAGCAGATTCTTTTTTTTGAGACGGAGTCTGGCTCTGTCACCCAGGCTGGAGTGCAGTGGCGCGATCTCGGCTCACTGCAAGCTCCGCCTCCCGGGTTTACGCCATTCTCCTGCCTCAGCCTCCCGAGTAGCTGGGACTACAGGCGCCCGCCACCTCGCCCGGCTAGCTTTTTGTATTTTTTAGTAGAGACGGGGTTTCACCGTGTTAGCCAGGATGGTCTCGATCTCCTGACCTCGTGATCCGCCCGTCTCGGCCTCCCAAAGTGCTGGGATTACAGGCTTGAGCCACCGCGCCCGGCCGAGAAGCAGATTCTTGGTCTTAGCTTTTAGAAATAATTCCCAGCCCCCAGATTTACATGGTTTTTGTCATAATCATAAAAGCTGTCATGACCACTGTTAGAGGCTGCCATGTCTCGAATCAACTGGCTATAAGACTGTCCTGCTGTGACCATTTGTGCTAGCAAAATAGATGTCTACCACTTCTCTGCCATTAATGCAGTTCCAAAAGCAAGTGAGGTATTGGCACATCTGATTGATGGAAACAAAATTACACATGACTTTTGTTTGCTGAATTGTTACATGGGCATAGGGGAAGGTTTTGAAATGCAGAAAACATAAAGGAAAAATAATCATTAGTTATATTTAGCATATTAATTAGCAAATTAACATTCTGGTGCCTATCCTTTCCCTTTTTCTATGTATTGTTTTTATATATTTTTCTTTATAGATTTTTATATAAAATTTTAAACATTAAACTTATATATATGTTGTACATGTAGCTTGCTTTTTTAATATACTGTACCATGAACGTTTTCTCATGATTTCACAAAATCCTTGGCTTGTACATCTGGTGATTACACTTTTAACAGTGTTGGACTCTGCTGGAGGTGATTTTTTTTCCCTTCTTGATCTGAGAGATGAGCAGTTATTTTTCTTTTTGAAAAGAGAAAGCCAATTTTCAGTTTATACCAGTAGGTGTCATCCATTCACACAAAGCATAACCCAAGAAACCTAATATAATTTGACTTAATCTCTATAATTTCTACCAAATTCTAGCATAGTGTTCCAGCCTCTCTAAGCTCCTTGGGTGAAGGCCATTTAGACTTTCAATTGGATTTGAAGAAGAGGTTATTTTTACCATTTAAGGTGCTTGCAAAGAAAGAAAAAAAGAGAGCAGTTTTGAAATGGAATGCATTGCATAGTTTGAAGTTATCATTTTATCTTGTAAAAATACATCAATTACTGGAAAGAGGCTTTTAAAATCTTAAAATATTACTCTGAATAGCCACTCAAAGAAGACCAATGTTACTGTTTTCATGATTTTCTGAAAGAGGGTCACCAGTCTTAATCCTGTGTACAAAAAGTTGGGATGAGTCCAAACATAATAAAATATTTAAAAAATATCAAATGATGATTAAAAAGTCATGAAAATTTAAAATCATAATAACCATATTTTTGGCATTATATAATAGTTTTTAAGAACTTTCATAAACATTACCTTTAGGTCCTCACAAGGATTCTCTGTGATTACAAATGAGTGAACTTTCGCTCACAGAGGTTAGGCATCTTTCTGAAGACCACACAGTTGGTAAGTGACAGAGTCAGGTCTAAAACAAAGGTATTTGAATTTTATGTGCATATATATATATGTATGTACTGCCAATTAAGCATCATCCTTTAAAGCAGAAGTTAAAAATGAATAGTCCATGGGCCAAAGTGGGTCTTTAGATATGTTTTGTTTGTTTCCCATAATGTTGGCTCACAATGTATTTTAAATTTTTTGAATAAGCTCCAAAATTTAAAAATGGGGATATTTCCCACAAAGACTAGAATTTCATGTGTCTTTGGAAAAAATCAGAAGAGATGGTTACACTGGATTCATATTCCCTAGTGGCGATGGATAGCTGGAGCTGCTTGGTGGCGTCTCCTGTATGCTATCCATTTGGCCCCACTGTCCACTGCTCCTTACTGCCTTACACTTGGTCCATGTCATCCATTTGTTCTATGTACCTGGCCCTGTGTGCGTGTAAGTTTGTGAGTCTTTGGGGTTGCAGTTTTTTGGAGGAATGATTATATACTCATTTCAATTGTGCTATTATGGCTCAAAACACTTTTGAATAGCGTTAAGAGTCACACCAGAAAAGTGGTGTCAATATTTTAGCCTATTTAATTGTTTAGTTAACAAGTGGCATCATCTACTTGAGTACTTGGGAGAAGTACACAGAATGAGCAGAGCAGAGAACTGAAGCTCGAGATCTGGGGAACAGTAACATCAACATGTCAGAGGAGAAAGGAATTAGAGAACTGACAAAGGAGCCCAAGAGGAGAGAGGGGTCTGAGAGATGGAAAAAAAGAAAAGGAAAACAATGATTCTGACCTTTTCTGGGGATCATACAGGGGCTTCAATGAGGTGTTGTTTGAAATTAGGTGGATAAGGTTTCCATCAGAGGGTTAGACTTTAAATTTAATACAGAATAAATTAGAGTAGAAGCATGAAGGTTAACCTACGATTAACAGGATAACTCTTAGTTCTGATAACCAACCAGGAATGGGTGGTACCATTTCAAGGTCAAGTATAAGTGTAACATCAAACATGAAGTGTAGCATCAAACAATTCAGACAGGTCAAGGATGGTAAGGATGGAGTGTGTTCATTGGAATTTTGCAGTGGTGAGCTTAGGAAAAACAGCTGCAGAGACAGAAACCAATCTACAGTGGGTTGAGGAAGAACTAGAAAAAACAAAGACTAGAGGCCGACTATGGACTTCTCTTTACTAAGAAAGAAGAGAGAGAAGATGGTGGGGTTTGCAGAGTCTGAGGAAGAGAGAGAGAAAGAGAGAGAGAGAGTGTGTGTGAATGATTGGAGAGATTCTAGCTGGTTATAAACTGTAAGGAAGGAACTTGACATGGTGTGGCTGTGCCCCACACAAATCTCATCTTGAATTGTAATCTCCATAATCCCATGTGTCATGGGAAGGACCCAGTGGGAGATAACTGAATCGTGGGGGGCAGTTTCCCCCATGCTGTTCTCATGACATTGAGTGAATTCTCATGAGATCTAATGGTTTTATAAGCCCACCTCTTGCATCAGCAGACCCTGGATATGAGACATGGAGTCAAAGAAGATCATTTCAGAACTTTAAGGTTTAATGACTGCCTTATTGGATTTCGGACTTGCATGGGGCCTGTATCCCCTTCATTTTGGCCAATTTCTCCCATTTGGAATGGGTGTATTTACCCAACGCCTGTACCCCCTGTATTTGTCTGTTCTCACACTGCTGCTAAAGACATACCTGAGACTGGGTAATTTATAAAGGAAACAGTTTTGATGGACTCACAGTTCCACATGGCTGGGAAGGCCTCACAATCATGGCAGAAGGCAAAGGAGAAGTGAAGGCATGTCTTACCTGGTGGCAGGAGAGCTTGTGCAGGGGAACTCCTATTTGTGAAACCCTCAGATCTCATGAGACTTATTCACTACCATGAGAACAGTATGGGGGAAACCACCTCCACGATTCGGTTATCTCCACTGGCCCTGCCCTTGACACATGGGAATTATTACAATTCAAGATGAGATTTGGGTGGGGACACAGCCAAACCATACCACTCCCATTGTATACAGGAAGTAAGTAACTTGCTTTTGACTTTACAGCTCATAGGTGGAAGGAACTTGCCTTGTTTCAGATGAGACTTTGGACTTGGACTTTGGGTTGATGCCGGAATGAGCTAAGTCTTTGGGGCACTGTTGGGAAGACATAACGATATTTTGAAATGTGAGGACATGAGATTTGGGAAGGGCCAGGGGCGGCTTTGGCTATATGGTTTGGCTGTATCCCCACCCAAATCTCATTTTGAATTGTAATCCCCAGAATCTCTGTGTGTCATGGGAAGGACCTGATGGGAGGTAAGTGAATCATGAGGGCGGTTTCCCCCGTGTTGTTCTTATGATAGTGAGTGAGTTCTCATGAGATCTGATGGTTTTAAAAGCATCTGGCATTTCCCTTGCTGGCACTCATTCTCTCTCCTGCTGCCCTATGAAGAGGTGCCTTCTGCCATGAGGTAAGTTTCCTTAGACCTCCCCAGCCATGCGGAACTGTGAGTCAAGTAAATGTCTTATCTTTGTAAATTACCCAGTCTCAGGTATTTCTTCATAGCAATGTGAGAGCAGATGAATACAGAGCTGTAGAATGGTGATTCAGGAGCCAAAGACAGAACTAAGGGAGCCTGAACTCTGCAGAGGCCGGAAGGAACGGGATCCAGAGAGGTGCCTTACTGATGTTTTGAGGAATGATACTATCATTGGAATAAAGGCCAACATGAATAAGTTGCAGTATATTTGTTAAAAATATCAATCATATCATTTAGCAGTCACATCTCATGCTGATTTTTTTTCACCCCTCATGGAAATATATAATTAGTTTTCTGGGCTTTATGGATTAATTAATAACTTTAAATGAGAAAATATTTGGCTGTCAAAATGGAATATACTTTTGTTTTATGATTAGAGATGGGCAAGTGATCAGATGAGAGATGAATCAGGCTGATGAATTATATATTTATTCAATTAATTTCAATGTGAAATACAAACACATTTTGATAATTTTCTGCTCTCACATTATGATTCAGAGTGAAAAATTGTCATCGATGAGAATTCCCAAGGTCATATCGTTCCTCCAAAAGTCAAGGATTCTTCAAACACTTGTTCATTCAATAAATAGTTGTGGAGCATTGCAAACAAACTTGCAAAGAAGGCATCTTTAGGCTGAGGCAGGCAGATCACGAGGTCAAAAGATCGAGACTATCCTGGCCCACATGGTGAAACCCCGTCTCTACTAAAAATACAAAAGTTAGCCAGGCATGATGGTGTACGCCTGTAGCCCCAGTTACACAGGAGGCTGAGGCAGGAGAATCGCTTGAACCCGGGGGGCGGAGGTTGCAGTGAGCCGAGACGGTGCCACTGTACTCCAGCCTGATGACAGAGTGAGACTCCGTCTCAAACAAACAAACAAACAAACAAAAACAACAACAACAACAAAACCGAAGGCATCTTCAGTTCTTGTTCTGATGTTTCTCAGTTTAGTAGAAGCTGTCAGAAAGCAAACAGGCCATTACAGTGGTATAATTGTTAACAATTGTTACAGGTAGTTAGACAAGCATGAGCTGGGCGGGAGAGGGCAATTCCCCCACTCATAGGAATGCTGGGTGGTGGTTTGGCAATTATCACATTGCCTCTCTAAAAGTGATAAATTGGCAGCTGGTGCCAGGGAGAGGTCATTTCCTGATGGTCCACACCTGTTGCACTAAAGTGTTACTTGAATGCAGGTACCAGGTAGAAGTAACTTCCTGGGCCTGTGCATTAAGAGACAAAATGGCAGAGTATTTATGACCTTTGTGGAGGCACACCACCAGAAAAGGGAAGAAAGCCTCAGATGAGCAGGCCTACAGTTTCCTAAACACACTGCACGTGCTCACCTCCTAAGCGTAAGGAGGGCACTGCACATGTGCACAGCCCACCCTAAGGGAAGAATCCTGTAAAAGGGGCCAGCCTATAAAGTCCTAAAATCAAGGTTAAACCCCTCACTTGACCTTGGGTCTCTTCCAAGCATACTCTCCTTTTTTCTCTGTTCTAAAGCTTTTTCAAATAAACTTCTATTTCTGCTCTGAAACTTGCCTCGGTCTCTTTTTCCGCCTTATGTTTCTCAGTCGAATTCTTTTTTCTGAAGAGGCAAGAAATGAGGTTCCTGTACGGATTTTCTGCTAGTAACTCAGATACCTTCCACCGGTAACCTAATGATTTCTAGGATGGGGGACACAGAGGAGTGTTGGGAGGATGCAGAAAAGCCACTAAATGGACACTAGTTATGGGGGTGGTTGGGAGTGAATGACATTGGTCAGGGAAGATTTCTTTGATGAATTGATGGGTATGGAAGCAAAGGCCTGAAGGATGGTGGGATATCTGCCAAAGAAGGTAGGCTAGGGTGGTGAGGAGGGGAAGTACAGACAAAATGATGGCTCCTGGCAGTAGAAGGAAGAGTTAGTTTGGGGAATTTAGAGAACTTCACGTCATTCAATGTGACGGAAACATTTGGTACAGAAGGAAGAAAGAATAAATGTGGCAAGAGATAAGGCTGAACTGGAGAAGGAGCTGCCCTTCATAAGGAGTCTTGAAGGGGTGTGGGCCTTATCTAAGAGAGGAAGCCAGTGGAGGATCCTGGGAGGGGTGGGGACACAGATGAATTCTATTTAAATTTTACAAAGATTACTCTGGTTGTAGCATGAAGATGGACTGAAATGGGACAAGAGTGGGAACAGAAATGACAGACTCGAAGTCAGTGACCTTGGCAAGCGAGGAGGAAAAAGTACTTGAGAGACAGTTAAGAAGTAGAGTAATTGGGGTTTATTGGTGAATCAGCAGGAGAAAGGAGAAGGCTGGTTGGTGGTACCACCCAACAGTATAGCAAGGTAGGAGGAGAAGCAATTGTGATTAGGAAGGACCTCTCACTTTTGATGCTTGTCCCTTTCAGAATGGCAAACCAAGCTCAGAAGAAGCACAGACATGTGGGGGGTGCTTTCTAACCCTATTGCTTGGACTCAATCATGCTGGTGTCTGAGCTTCTTTACTCAGACAAATGTTGCTTTCGGTAAGTTTCAAGCAAAGCAAAAGAAAGACATTCAGCTACAGCGGTTCAGAAAAGCAAGCATGCTGCATGATGAACTCTGGTGCCCAGGAGGCAAGAAATAAAAAACACTTTTAATGTAACCAACTTTCCATGCCCCACCCTCACCCCAGGCATCTGCATACACAAATCAAAACCCTCTTAAGTCATGGAATGAAAAAAAATGTAAAAGCAAACAAAAAGTACTTCCTGTGAGGTGAATGGAAATTTTTGCCCAGTTAATTTTCCAGGCACGTGAAAGCAGTTCTGAATATTTAAAACCACAAGTACTTGTATTCTTGACCAAGATTTTTGAGAAGGCGAGACACGGGAAGGATCATTGAAACAGGACTTTGACATAAAACATCGTTTACATAGAAGCGAGCTCTGCTCCACCATGGGATCAGTTTACCACCCAGTGTCCGACAAACTGAGAAGCGAGAGGGTTGGGAAAAAGCAAACAGATTCATCTCAAACAAAACCGCACATATCCAGTTGAACTAAAGCTGAATTTAACCTAACTTGTGAGACTTTTCTCCCCTTGAGGTAGAAACGTTACACCTCCAATTGACCAGGACGTCTTTTTTTTGCATTTAAATTATCTTGGAATTTCCTTTAGGACCTAAGCATCCTTCCACCATGAAAATACGAAAGCAAAAAAAGTAATGCTTCCAGTAATTTCTAGCCAAATAAATGAGGATAAGCGTGTGAGTGTGGTGGGGTAGTTAAGAGTTTGGAATCCAGAGTTTCACCGTCTGGATTTGAACAGGCTCCGTTGCTCATCAGCTCTGTGACCCCGGGCAAATGACTTAATCTTTCTCTCAGTTTCCTCATCTATGAAATGAAAGTAATAGCAGACTCTCCCTCATTGAGTTGTTTGAGAATGGAATCAGACAATGCACGTGGAGCCTGGTGTCTGGCACACACTATGTCCTCACTGCACGTTTATTATTAGGTTCCTGCCTTGTATTTTTCTCTGTGCAACAACCCTGAGCTCTAGAACTTATGACAGCTTTGCTCAAGTGAAGTTAAAGCTCCCCATACTCAGTTCCAGAGCTAGGCCTCAAGTAGGTTGGAAGAAGTCAGTTGCTCTCCACTGCCTGCCTGTGTGCTGGAAACGGGCTCCGGTACAGTGCCCGTGGGGCTGGAAGCCTCTCCTCATGATGCTACAGGGAGTTCAGTGAAAAGGGAGGAGATTGGGGTAGCAAGGTCCCAGGGGTCCTGGCCACCCAGGCTCTACTGCTCAGGCTAGCTCAGTCCCTCAAACAGCTTCCTTCACACCAACTGCTGAGACCCAGGAGCCCTATAGAAGGTAGCTAGGGGAAGCGTCAGCAGCAAGGGGGACCCCTGCAGGATCAGCCTCCTCCTTACCTTGCAGACTCCTTGGCTGTGGTCTGGCATTCCTAGTGGCTGGCCTAAAGCCCCAAACCTGGAATCTGTTTCACAGCCTGGACCTTTTGGACTCACACCTTGGTTTCCCTGGCCAGCTGATTTGAGCTTCTCATCTAAATGTCATCTCTCCAGGCTAAGGGAAGTCCAGCCTGGATCTAGCATCCTGGAAGCCCATTCAGACCTCTGGATGGAGGGATCAGCAGGCCGTGGTATAGGTGGTTCTACCTGCTTTGGCTAAGGGCCAGACTCTCCAAGTCCTAGCACTGACACTTACTATGTGACTTGGGCCAGGTTCTTTTCCTCTCTGCCTCAGTTTTCCTCATCTGTAAAATGGGAGGTTAGTGGTTCACCATTGGGATGATTAAGAAGATTAAATAAGTTAATATATGTATAAACTATAGTCATAATGTAAATATGTATATAAACAGTAACCATTTGCATGCATGTAAAACAATATAAATGTAATATTAGCTGTATTCATATATAAAAATATGTATATATGAATATTTTATATATAAATATATTATTTTACATTTAATTTTTTACATTTTGCATTGATATATTATTTCTTTATAAAACATTTAAGTACGTATACATATCATTATTTATGTAATTATTACTTTTATTGTTGTTATTGTCTACTTTACCTCCCTGCAGGGATAGAGAGACCACAGCAGGCTTTTAAACGTTCTTGGTCTCACTGAGCCCTAGGTGAGGAATCCCTGGTTCCTACAGACTGCTGTAATATGAGGAGCAGGGTTTAAGTTAGTTTAAAACTGACCCCATCACTTGAAACATTGCAATCTACAATGAATGCCACATAAATATCATCTCTCAGATTCCTATGATTCAGATCTTTTCATTTCAATTTCTATAATAATTTTGTTTGTTTCTTGTCCTATTTCAAAGGCTTTCTTATCTCTGGAGCACCTAGCATAAGATAGAAATGTGTCAAAATGTATGTTTTATTCATCATGTGGGTATCCGTGGGTCCTGTTATCCCCAATAACTATTGATTCAGAGAAGTATGGTGATTCTGAAAAATACAGGCATTATCTCTTTAACCTGTTTTGTAGGAACCAGAATAAGGGTAATGTTTTCCTCTGTCTTCAAAATCATCAATAATCCATGCATTGTTTAACTGTCATAAGCAATAATGCCTTTCACATAGCCATTGGCATCAAAGAAGAGACACCCCCTTGGTTTGATGGTAAGCGTGACACTACATAAACTCCCAGAAAACCCACTTCCTTTCCAGCAAATAGAAAACAACTGAGAGCCTGAATTCACTGTCAGCTTTAACACTGAACACGAGGACTGTTAACTGTTTCTGGCAAACATGAAGTCAGGCCTCTGGTATTTCTTTCTCTTCTGCTTGCACATGAAAGTTTTAACAGGTAAGTGGCCTATTGAACATTTCTTAAGTTATAATTCAAGGAAACATTAAGAAAAAGCAAAGGTAAAAAATTATGCACCCAAAAGAAAGTGGTTTTGGTTTTTGAAAGTAGGAATAGTTTCAGAACAGCCCGAGGATATGGCCAAGGGCACCATGTCACTCATGTCACTGTGGATGGCATTGAGTTTGCATTGCTGCCTTTGATACTGTGTCTTGAGATGAAAAAAGTGTTTCATCAGACCATTAAATTTTTAAATCACCTGCTTGGAGTTACCTGTCAGTGGATAAAGTAGCAGAGTGGCTTACTGTTCTTACAGAAAGATGAAAGGCAAAATGACTTGTGTCAACAGAATGAAAATTAAATAGCTCTGGCATTTGGACTGGGAATTCTTTCTGTGCCAGAAGATAAAATGGGAAGGCTTTGAAAAGAAGGATTTTGATTTTAATCTTACCTGGATGATCTGTTATCTGAAACGTCCAGGGTACCATAGAGTTTTTATTGACACTAAGTATCAGAGTTCACCCTAAAAAGCCAAGGAGGAAAGGATAATGTAAAAATACTTCCTAGCCCCTGTAGACCTTAAAAAAAAAAAAAAGATCATTCTGGAGTCCCTGATTCTTTCTCTTGAATGGTATATAGCAGACTCTATATGGACAATTTAAATAATACTACATACAGTGTAAGTTAATATATGTGTTTCTGCTGCTTTTTACTGTGTATAATTTGCACTACTTTTATTTTCTCTTTCACACTGAGCCCTCTGCTTGAGGTTGAAAAAAGGAAAGTGAAGTTATATTAAATAACTTAAATAATCAAATAAACTAAAAGTGAAGGCAGAACTTTTAGTAGGTATGATCCTATCTAGGGATAATTTTTTCAGTGGTAAAAAAATAGACTTTACTGTTTTTACAAAAAATTAAAAAAAAATCAAATGTTTCATCTTGTGCTGGCTCAAAGTGAGTTAAGTGCTGTTAAGTAAAGAGGACTGAGGAATGTAGAATGAGCCCAAGGACAGTTTTGGGCTACTTGCTGGTTTATGCCTTTTCTAGAATCTCATGAAGTCCTTTAGCAGCATGAATGACATGAGCAGCTCTGGAATTCGTATTCATTCTTCATTCATCCATTTACTCATGTCGCATGGGGCACTGTGCCAGATGGTGTATGTACAAGGATGAGCAAAACCAGGTCAACCCCTGTTCTTCAGAAGGTAACTGCATGGTAGGGAGAGAGATATTAATCAAATAATCCCATGGATTAATGATAATTACAGGCAAAACTTAATTCTATGAGGGAATGTAACAAGGAGCTTGACTAGATTAGGTGGGTGTGGAGGTGGAGCTGAGGAGCAGGGTTCATTGAAGTGTTTCCTGTGCAAGTGGCACTTGAGTAGAGATTTCAAGGACAAGTAGGAATCAATGAGGAGAACGGTGTGAAGGTAGGGAAGAACATTCCATCCCGTGGAAAGAACAAGTACAAAAGAGCCTGTGGCAGGAGGGAATGAGGTAAGGTTAGGGAACTAGAAGAAGGCAGACAGATGTGCCTGAGCAGAGAGGCTGAACTTGGTCCAAGATGACCAACTGGTCCAAGTTGGTCCAAGATGAGGCTGGAAAGGAAAGCAGAGGCCAGACCATTCAGACCATATGGTCTATATTCAAGATTTTGGATATTCTTCCAGGAACATTTGTACCATTCATGGAAGGGTTTGTTTGTATTGATAAAAATCATTCCACTAGGCCAAACCAATTTGGGCAGTTCTGGTTGTGGTATTATGCTCAGGAGAATTAAAGTAGCATTGGTGTCAGTTCTGTAGAAGGTGACATCCAGCCTTAGGTAGGATTATTTCAAGTTGCCAGATTAAGCTGGTGAATAATTTGTATTCTGGAATAACATTCATAGTATATTCTAAATGAATACAGCCAATGTTCACTCTCATTATAAAGACAACCATGCGACGTGGCATCCTGTTTGACATGTGGCAAAACTGAGGCATGAGTGGCTAAATGGTAACGATAAATCTACTAACAACGATCCTATTCAAAATATCTCCACAATGCATGTATCCAGAAACTGCCATTTAATAGCTCTAAACAAAAAGAGCCAAACTCAAGTAAACTAAGCACTTGCTTGTCCTCTGTCGTATTTTCAATCCTCTCAA
Organism: Macaca nemestrina; assembly: GCF_043159975.1. Lineage (NCBI taxonomy): Eukaryota > Metazoa > Chordata > Mammalia > Primates > Cercopithecidae > Macaca > Macaca nemestrina. Next base: position 101,995,977 of record NC_092135.1, read on the forward strand.
TTTACGTAGGCTTTCTCATGCCCTGAAGATGTAGGCTTTCTTACCTTTAGTCAGTGTTTGAAGAATTTCCAACCAGGAAAGGCTAAGTGATTTGTTACATAGTAATTGGTGGCAGAACCAAAATTAGAACTCCACTGTGACTCCAACATCTACATTCTTTGTAAACTGTGTTGAAGTAGTGGAGGCGTAACATAAATCTAAAGGAACGTAAATCTCAATGATTCTGATCACCTTTGTTATTTGGTGTGAATTACAGAAGGATGGAAATCTTGGTGATTTCCAGTCTTTGATGGATCTCAATGTAGAATTTAACAAAGCCTTTTTTTTTTTTTTAATGAATTTGGAACAATAGGAAGCTTTTAATTGTAAAAATATCTAGGAAAAATGTGAATATCTAACTACATTTTGGAGACCCTCTTTGTAGACTTTATGGGCAACAGGGACCAGGTGAGTGATGGGATGAATTCTGGTTTTAGAAAGATTACTTTAAAAACAGTGTGGATAATACACCAGAGTAGGAAGGGCTGATGGCAGAGGGTGTCTAACAAACGTTCATGTCTTATGATGTGTTCTGTGAGGAAGCTGGGAAGATAGCCCTCAAGGCCATTTTGAGCCTTCCTTTGTCACTGAGGCATTCCATTAGTGATTCCTAAATTCCACTCGGGAAAAGAGCCCCTCAGTGTCTCCAGCGTCTGAGGGAAGTCTGTGAAGATGGCTGACCTTGGAGCCCCTCTCAGCCTCTCCAGGACTGAGGAAATGTCATCTCCTGGAAGCGCCCCCTTCCAGCGTTCTTGCTAGATTTTTAAAAAAATCCCAGTTGTCGATTTTTTCTTTTGATAGATGAATTCAGGCCATTGCCAGTCAGCATAAGCCTCTACCTGTTTTTATTTCTAGGTTTGTTTACTACTTATTTTTCTTTGTTGTATCCTGTTTTTCTCTTTTATTTTTGTTGGTGTGATGAAATTTCTTTTGACTCTCCTCTTTGCCTCCGATTAATTTGGAAGGTCGACTACAGTTCTTAATTTACTAAGTAATTATCACGTTCAGAGAATCTTAATTGAATGTCTACTTGTTTATCGTTGTATGAAAATAATGAAAATGCCTTTGTCTGATGTGCCTAGTCCCCATCCCCTGCACTGATATGAGAACTTAAGAATGTTCTTCCTTTCCCACTCTCACACTGCCCCCAGAGTGCACCCTGCTCCATACATGGGTTTTGTGGAAACAGTTTAAACCTATAGAGGCAGATCATTGCTAGGTTTCCTCTTACAGTATTTCTCTTCTGTTTCAAGAATCCTTTCTTAACACTTACATCACATACGTTCAGTGACAACATCATTCTGGACATCTGCTCCTGTCTTGTGATCTGTTCTGATCTAAGGATCAGAAGATTTCTCTTATTTTCCTTAAATATCCCCAACTCTCTGAATTCCAGCACAAGTAAGGGTGTCTTCCTTTTACCTTGATGGGTGACTGATATCTTTCCTGGGAATAGGAGTCCTGGGTGGCAGCCTTTCATCTTAGTGGTTGCAGATATTCCTCCACTATCTGCTGGCTTCTAGGGTTGTGGGTGAAGAGTTTCATGGTAGTCTAATTCTCATTCCTTTGTAAGTAATTAAAAAAAAATCTCTAGAATTTCATAATCTCAAAAGCTATTTACTTCCATATTGGAATTCAGGAATTCCTCCAGGATATGTGTAACTCTCTCCCTCTGTTTCCCTCTCTGTGTGTTTCTCTCTCTCTCTCTCTCTCTCTCTCTCTCTCTCTCTCCATATATATATATATATATATTTTTTTTTTTTTTTTTTGAGGTGGAGTCTCACTCTGTCGCCCAGGCTGGAGTGCAGTGGCGCAATCTCGACTCACTGCAGCCTCCACTTCCCGGGTTCACGCCATTCTCCTGCTTCAGCCGCCCAAGTAGCTGGGACTACAGGCGCCCGCCACCACACCCGGCTAATTTTTTTGTATTTTTAGTAGAGACGGGGTTTCACCGTGTTAGCCAGGATGGTCTCAATCTCCCGACCTCGTGATCCGCCCACCTCCGCCTCCGCCTTCCAAAGTGCTGGGATTACAGGCGTGAACCACTGCGCCCAGCCCTTCTATTGATTTTTTTTTTAAGACTGGGTGAAGCTTTTCAATCTCTAGACTCGAGCTTTATTCTTCATTTCAGTCATTTTTTCCTAGTATTTGTTTAATCATACCTTATCCTCTTTTTCCCCACTCTTTCTAGAAATGTCTCTTATTCTCATGTAAGATCTTGAGTCCTTTATTTTTTCATCATTTGTGAACAAAATGGCTTTCACAACTTGCTGTTGTTTGCTAACCACAACTCCTTCAGATGAAATGGATATTTCAGTTTTAAGTTACTAGTAGCATATTCCCATTTCTTGGTAGAAACAAAATGTAGGCATGTAGGGGGGACTGAAATTCTTATTTTTACTCACTGTAAGATTCATAGCATTATTTGGCTTAAAAGAATTCATCCCAGTATTCACAGTTGTAAACAGCAAAATCTACAACATATACTGCTTCCCTACTCTAAGAATATTGAGTTTTATATGCAAAATGACTTATTGGGCTTTGCAAAGTTTTAAAAACATATTTTATAATCGTTTGTAGCTTGCAATAACTGAAGAAAAGGTCACAGTTTCTCTGTAAATAGCACCTCAGTACTACTGCTGTTCTAATAAACTAGGTCTGTCAAATGGCACTTTTTGGCCATTCAAAGTGAAATAAGAAACTTGGCATTTGAAATCTTCTTATAAAAATTCACAATTATATTTTGGAAAGTGGAACTTAAGTATGTAGGGGATATGGCACACAAATTGAAAGCGTTAGTCAAAAAACGATTTTTTTTTTCACTAGTTTGGCCTGAAAGGTTGACCAAAACAGGTAAAAGTTTGCAAGTTTAGAGAGTCAGAAATTGGGGATATGAACTTCCTTCTGGGTCACATATAACATAATGATGCTTATATCTACTTTGCTTGAGGAAAAAAAAGAAACAGGTTGTCCCCCAACAGGGTGATAGACTCAGGAGTTTCCATCCAGTTGACCACAAGTACTGTTAGGATCTGTTTATTTGAGCCATGCTGACACAGACACAGCACTTTCAATAAGCAATTAATGATCATTTAAAGGTAACTTTTTTGAATTTGATAAATAGATTTTTTTTACAGCCTGTGTTTGTGTTCTCCTAGGACTTTGCATCGAAGAATCTGTTCATGCAAAAACAACAATAGCAACAACAAACTCTCTACTGCACTCACAGTTAAAGTTCTGTTTACTTTGCACTATCTAGGACTAATGCAAAAATCTCACAGATGTGCCTATTTTCACTTATTTAATTATGATGAAAGTTTCTTCTATATGTGAATCCATTTCTGTACATTTCTACAGGCAGATAAGTGATGGGAAAATCATTAAGAATTTAGACTTCATCAGAGAAGAACCCAGGTACAATGACAGCCCAGCTTAATACATGATGGCTGATGAATGAAAATGTCTAGGGAAATGAGTGTGTTATGTACAATGTAATTTCATATCTAAGTCACTTTAAAATAATTTTTTGATGTATAATAACCCTTTCAATCACAGAACACATATGTGGCACCAATGTGGATACTACTTTAAGTATTAGGGGTGATAATATATCCAATATACCTAGAAGGAAAATAAATACCTAAAATTCATTTTCGTATCCAACTTAATGTTAAAAGCTTCTTTTTGTTTTTTTATTTCTTAGCAAATCTCTTTAGCTCTGATGCTTGAGTTTCAGTACAGTGAGGGGGTTGGACTAGATTATTGGGGAAGAGATTAAGTAAGTGTGTGGACCCTGGTGTCACATTATCTTATTCTTTAGTCTTTGTTTTTGTTGGACTGGGTTAATTCGAAGACCTTGTCTTCGAGCTCTGAATTTCTTTCTTCTAGTGGCTCAATTCTATTGCTGAGACTTTCCAGAGCATTTTGCATTGCTAAAAGTGTGTACAAAGTTTCCTGAAATTGTTATTGATTTTTCTTTAAGCTATCTATTTCCTTGAATATTTCTCCCTTCACTTCTTGTATCATTTTTTTGATTTCCTCGCATTGCGCTTCACATTTCTCTGTTCTCTCCCTGATTAGCTTAATAACTAACCTCTTGAATTCTTTTTCAGGTAAATGAGGAATTTCTTCTTGGTTTGGACACATTGCTGGTGAACTAGTGTGATGTTTTGGGGATGTTGAAGAGCCTTGTTTTGTCATATTAGCAGAGTTGGTTTTCTAGTTCCTTCTCATTTGGGTAGGCTCTGTCAGAGGGAAGGTCTAGGGCTGAAGGCTGTTCAGATTTTTTTGTCCCACGGGGTGTTCCCTTGATGTCGTATTCTCCCCCTTTTCCTATGTATATGGCTTCCAGTGAGCCAAACTGCAGTGATTGTTGTCTGTCTTCTGGATCTAGCTACCCAGTGAGTCTACCCGGCTCCGGGCTGGTACTGGGGGTTGTCTGCACAGATTCCTGTGATGTGAACTGTCTGTGGGTCTCTCAGCCGCGGATACCAGTGCCTGTTCTGGTGGAGGTGGCAAAGGGTGCAATGGACTCCATGAGGGCCTTTGACTTTGGTGGTTTAATGCTCTTATTTTTGTGCTGGTTGGCCTTCTGCCAGGAGGTGGCGCTTTCCAGAAAGCATCAGCTGTAATAGTATAGAGAGGGTCTGGTGGTGGGCAGGGCCCTAGAACTCCCAAGATTACATGCCCTTTGTCTTCTGCTAACCAGGGTGGGTAGGGAAGAACCATCAGGTGGGGGCAGGGCTAGGCATGTCTGAGCTCAGACTGTCCTTGAGCAGGTCTTGCTGTGGCTGCTGTGGGGGATGTGGGTGAGATTCCCAGGTCACTGGAGTTGTGTACCTAGGAGGATTATGGCAATCTCTGCTGAGTCATGCAGGTTTTCAGGGAAGTGGGGGAAAACCGGCAGTCACAGGCCTCACCCAGATCCCAGGCAAACTGAAGGACCGGTCTCACTCTAACCATGCCTCCCTCAACAGCTCCAAGTCTGTTTCCAGGCAGAGGGTGAGACTGGCTTGAAAACTTGCCCAAGGCGTTCTGCCTCCCAGCTGTGTAAGAAAAGGACTTGAGTTCTTCCCCTGCATGTGAAATCTGCATGCTGGATTCACGGCCTCCCCCAGTTCAGGCCAGGAGACTTCTTGCCCTGTTCAAATAGTTACGGAGTTCAGCCAGAGAATTCCTTCTCCCTGTGGAGTTTTACTCCTGCTCCTCTGGCCACCCTCCAGATGGATCCCTGTGGTGTCAGGCAGGAATGGGCTGTTTGGGGACCCACTGAGCTCCCAGAGCCTTTCTGCAGCTTCCTCTACCCCTGTATTTTGCTCCATTTGGCTCTCTAACTTGACTCACCTCCAGACAAAGTCGGAAACTTCTCCACAAACAGACCTTCAGCTTCTCCAGTCACAGTGTGTGTTTGGGAGAGGAGGGTCTCCCTTTCCCATGAGTCTTTCTTTTTGACTGGGAAATAAGTATCTCCCAATCTTCAGGAGGTTAATAACTAACATCCTGAATTCTTTTTCAGGTAAATGAGGAATTTCTTCTTGATTTGTATCTATTGCTGGTGAACTAGTGTGATTTTTTTGGGGATGTTGAAGAGCCTTGTGGGATCTCTTGCTCTACTTTTCCTGCTCCTCTTCTTGGCCCATTACAAAGATATTTGCCAAACATGCTTAGCCTTTATATTATTCTATTAATATTAATTCTTTTATTTAATATGATTGAGCTTCCACTATGTTCAAGGTCCTGGGATTGTTTAGGCAACTGTAATGCAGTCCTTATCTTTGTGGAGCTCATGGTTAAATGAGGAAGACATACAAAAATAGTTATGATCCAAGATGCTATGCACTAAAATATACTGGCCTAAACAAAGTATTATGGGGAGCGTAGAAATAAGAGTCTTTGTCTGGTGGTCTTGGAAATATCTCAAGAGAGAAGTTGACATTTAAAATGGTTCTTGAAGAATGAATAATAATTTCTTCTCAGATTAACGGGTAATCAGATATTTTAGTTTATGGTAACAGAAATATTGAAGTGTGAAGCATATTCGAGCAATAAAGAACAGAAGTGTGAAAGAAATGGCCAAAACATTCAGTGTGGCTTCAATAGATGGCCTATGAGATTGTGAAAGCATTTTGTGTCAAGCCAGATATATACATTTTAAAATACCTTATAAGCAATAGAACACTAATAGAGACTTTTAAACTGGGGAGTGAAATGCTTTTCTGAAACATAATTTTGGGAGCAGCATGGAGGAAGGATGGGGAGGAGAGAGATCAGTGTTGAGAAGGCTAGTCAAGAGGATGCTTCCACAGATAAAGGGAAGACATGAAAAAGGTGCAGATTGGCAATGGGAATGGAGATAAAGAACTGAATTTAAGAGATATTAATGAGCTGGAGTCAACTGGACTTGGTGACCAATTGGATGATGAAAATCAGAGAGAGGAAGAAATGAGGAAGACTCTGAGGTTCCTAAGGTCAGACTAGTGACTCCCTGAAAAGACAGGGTTTGGGTTTGGTGAATGAATACAGTCATGTGCCACTTGACGATGGGAATACATTCTGAGAAATGTGTCCTTAGTGATTTTGTTGTGTGAACATCATCGAGTGTACTGACATGATGATGTCTACTAGATGGTAGATGATGTCTAGTCTAGACTACTAGATGGTAGATGATGTCTAGTCTAGACTACTAGATGGTAGATGATGTCTTGTCTAGACTACTAGATGGTAGATGATGTCTAGTCTAGACTACTAGATGGTAGATGATGTCTAGTCTAGACTACTAGATGGTAGATGATGTCTAGAGACCATTGAGTAGGCATCATCTACCTGCACTACCTAGGCTATGTGGAGTAGCCTATTGCTTCTAGGCTACTAACCTGTACAGCATGTTACTCTACTGAATATTGCAGGTCATGGTAGAACAATGGTAAATATTTGTGTAACTAAACACATAAAAGGGACATTAAAAATTACAGTATATAATCTTATGGGACCGCCACATATACAGTCCATCATTGACTGACACGTCATTTATGCAGTGCATGACTGTACTGAGCTCGGTTTGGAAAGGTTACACTTGATGTGTTAGGGTATATCCAGATAGTGATGTTGAAAGGAATTTGGAAACAAGGAACTAGAAGTTTGGGCTGGAGAGAAAATGTGGCTCCTGGGGGTAGACATAAGAGCTGGAACGATAGGTGCAAATGAGTTCAGGCAGTGAACACCCTGTCCATGTGCCCAAGGAGTTTTGCACAGTAGCTGAGCAATGGGAAGCAATGTAGGTATTCAGAGGTGTGGAGAAAATCTTCTCTCCCTCCCACTCTGTGGAAGAGAGTTGGGTTCATTTAATCTCATGATTTCCCTAGTACAATAGTTTCAAATCAAAGGCAAAGAAGTAACTAACAAAACAACTTGTTTGCAAATTAATTACTTTGTGAATATTGCTATGAAGCTTTATAATACCCCTGGGATTTTTTCATTTTTCATGAAGAAATCAGTTTTAACTAGGAGAAAATCAATCTTTCATTTTTCTTATTATATACACTTAGAGAACCAAAAGGGTGTTTTGTACCCCCTGTGGAGTTCCTTGGAGAGTAAAACAATGCACATATTGTGTGTGTATACATGAGTACTGTTTTGGCTTTTTCTCCTCACTTTTCTACTTCCCATTTTTTTTTCCTCCAAATGTTAGGCATTTAGATTAGATCGGGTTTATCTTGTCTATCCTCTCTCTCTTCTTTGCCTCAGTCGCTTCTTTAGATTATGGGTGCCTTTGAATAGCAATGTAAGTTTAGAAATGATGCATATATAAAAATCTACTAACCAGGATTCTAAAAGTTTTAGCTAGTAGACTTGTAAGACATGACATTGCTTTTATGAAAGGTGAGAAAAGTAGTAGGAAGCACTTTTTAAAAAAATGCCAGGATTTCTTAGTAAAAGATCAAAAGTAACTCAAACCTAATATAAACATTTCAATTTTTAGACTTTTGCCTCTTGTGTCACATTCATGTGCTGTGCTAAGCTAATACTTATCATTGTTTCATTACAGAAAGTATGTTTAATAAGCACTATCAATGATTACAAACTCAGGGGATCTTATCTTTCCATCACTCTGAGACCTTTGTGGAGGTTTGTGGTTAGAAGTCTAAGTTAAAGAAAATAAAATTACACTTCTGACATCTTGCACGCTCTGCACTGAGTGGATTCTTTAAACGTTTCCTCCAGAGGATTTTCAACCAGGAACAATACAACTGCTTGCAAAGAGTCCCAGCAGGATGGGTCTGGGCAAGAGCGTCTTATCCTGGAGAAATGAAGTAGTTCAGATATTAAAAGCATCAACTGGCAAATGAACTCATCTGCACTATAGTGCAGTTCTCAGGTGAATGACCTTTTCTTCAGAAATTTTCTTAATCGTCCCCCAAAAGAAGATGAAAATGTTCTTGTGCTTTATAAAGAGGGAAAAAATTTGAAAACCTAAAGAGATCACTTAATATAAAGATTTTTATTTTACTCTTGAAAACATTAGTCTATTGATATCAACAGTAATATTATAAAATTATTATTATTATTATTATATTTTGAGATGGAGTCTTGCTCTGTTGCCAGGCTGGAGTGCAGTAGTGTGATCTCGGCTCACTGCAACCTCCAACTCCCAGGTTCAAGCGATTCTCCTGCCTCAGCCTCCTGAGTAGCGCATGCCACCACGCCCAGCTAATTTTTTGTATTTTTAGTAGAGGTGGGGTTTCACTGTGTTAGCTAGGATGGTCTCGATCTTTTGACCTCGTGATCCTCCCGCCTCGGCCTCCCACAGTACTGGGATTACAGGCATGAGTCACCACACCCAGCCTATAAAAATTATTGTTAGCAGCAGTTAACAGACTTGAGCCTCGATTGGGAAGAATATGCCCTGTTAGACACAGTACTCTATGTGATGAAGAAAATATAGTACCTGTTCTCTAGACTGATTATAATCTAGGGTTTCCAATAAAAAGTAAACAGATATGGTAGTAAAACAGACCCTCATGTTTAATATTCAGATTTTAAGACTCATCGCCAGGATCCAAGACCACACATTTCTTTTTGTGTTTTTGGTAACATATTAAGTGCTAAAAGATATAGGATGATGTTTATATCACAGATCACTAACATGCTGTGTTTATAAAACACCTTGGTATATTAGAACAACCATTGGTCCAGGGGTTCTTGTCCTGGCCATATATTGGGCAAATGTAATGGCTGCACTTTGGGACATCCAAGTTAGCAACCAGGTTTGTTTCTCACTTGGATGGAACAAAGTTGTCCTGCCCTCCATAGACATATAAGAGCCAAGATAATCATCAGTTATCTAAATAAGTATTTATGAGCCCAGTGGATATTTGTAGGTAAAGAAAGTTTTTCTTTAAAGCTCAGACAGATAATTTCCATTATAACATGACATCTCAGTTTGGGTAGTGTCTTGTATGCATGATTGTGTATCTTCATGTACTTGTTTCCAGAAGAAAAGCAACATGGCATATCGTAGCTAACTCTGGAATCATGTCCCAGCTATGAGCTATGTAATCCTGGGCAAGATATTCACCTTTTCTGGCTCTAGTTTAATTTGATAAATGCAAATGGAAAATGCAAAATGAAAGGTTTAACTTGTCATTTCTAGAAACCCTTTTGGCTCTTATATTATAAATCTTATGCTTCATCTCCTCAGATTTAAAATGTCACCGTCTACATATTCATTTGTTCACCCATCCAACCACGCTTTCATCCATCCAATAAATAACTGATTGCAGCTTACAACATACCAGGTATTATTGTAGATACTTGGGATGGATTTGTGAATAAGACCAACAAGGTCCCTGATTTTAAAGCTTACATTGGAGTGTAGTAGCCAGACAATGAAGAAGAAAACAATCAGATAAACCAGATAATTTCAGACAGTGATAAATGCTTTATCTCAGCTAACATACTAGACAATGACCAGGATATATTCTTTAGATTGGGTGGCCAGTGGTCACTGAAGAAGTGTCATTACTCTTGAACGATGATAAAGAAGCAGCCATGTAAAAATCAAAGAGAATGCTCTAGGTGGAGAAAAGACAAATTAAAAGCCCTGGGAACCAGCTTTGTGTGTTTGAGGAACAGAAAGAAGGGCAGTGTGACTGTGGTGTAGTGTGTGACTGGTATAAAATGGGGAGAGGTAGGACAGGTCATGTAAGTCATGGGAAACCAGGGTAAGGAGTTAGATTTTACTGTAAGTGAAATGAGAAGCCCCTGGAGATTTTATAAGCAGAACAATGACTCTATTGGATTATGTATGTAAGAAGGTCATTCTGGTTTCTCTGTGGAGAATGGATTGTAAATGGGCAAGAGTAAAAGCAGAAGCTTTTGTAGTTAGGAAGTTCTTGTAGTCCCAGGGAGAGGTGACAATGGTTTGGACCAGTTGAAGCTGAGATGGAGGAGAAGTGGATGGATTCTGTTGGACATAAAACAGAGGTGCAGGAAATTAGGTGTTCTTCCTGCACACAGATTTTAGCAGTGGTCCTGTAACTCAGTTGTTAGTGACCACTGTCTAGCTTCCTGTGGTTGCCTGCTTTTATTATACTTCTGTTGTTGCTGGTGACACTTTGACTGTGGATTGAGCCAAAAATCTTTCACGCACCCAGGAAGCTGTGTGACCTCGGGCAAATAATTTAATCTGTCTGGGCCTTTGGTTGTCTGTATGTACACAAAAGAGGTCACCAGGTCTGACTGTGTATGATGCTGAGAAGAGGTTGAATCATGTTACAGGAAACAAAAGGTGTAAAGCTGAGGGTGTTTATAGGATGCCTGAAACATGAACAGTGTTGATGAAATTTATTGACAATGGAAATGGTATGTTAGGAAGTAGGAGGAGCATATCAAAGACACTGTGAGAGAGGATATTTTGGAGAAGATTTTATATTAAAGGTGGTATGAGAAGAAAAGAAAACATGAAAAAAAGGAAGAAAGAACAAGAAGAGAGAGATTGGTAAGGGAAACACTCACAATTTTTAACTACTGGCATGGCAACAGAATTGACCAAATAGATTTGACACCGCACCAATCATAACAGACACTATCTATGAAATTGGTGCTATCATACTAGCATTCCAGATTGAGTATTAGACTTGGAGATAAGAACATCCAAGAAGGATGGAGAAAAGATCCTAGCTGTTTTTGCAGTTATAAGAATCTGACGTATTCAGATCTTCCTTAAATTGTCTATCCATTAAATGCTTTAGTCATGGTTATGAGGGGCAGTCTCCTTTAATACTATTTTCAAATGTTACCAAAGGCTAAGAAGAATTTGTAATTTGTCCTTTGAGCATTGTTTTAGTCCATTTTCTGTTGCCATCACTGAATACTGGAGACTGGGTAATTTATAAAGAAAATAAATGTATTTCTTACAGTTCTGGAGGCTGGGGCCTAAGTCTAGGGGTCTAGGGACCTAGGTCTAGGCTGAGGCCTAGGGGTGAAATTTGGTGAGGGCCTTCTCTTGCTGGTGGGGACACTCATCAGAGGCCCAAGGCATTACAGAGGATTACATGATGAGGAGGTTCTTGAGAGACAGCCAATCTGGCTGTTTATAACATACTAACTCTCATGATAATTAACCCACTCCTGTGATAACCTATTAATCTGTTAACCCATTAAGCCATGAATTGGATTAAGCTCTTCATGAGGGTTCTGCCAATCATTTCTTAAAGGCCCCATCTCCCAATTCTATTACACTGGAGATTAATTTTCAATATGAGTGTCAGTCTGAGGGGGATAAACGTTCAAGTTATAGCAAGCATATCTGTTCTATATCTGCCAAAATAGTTACGAAGTAATTAATTAAATCCTATAGTTAAAAACATTCAAACTGCAGACTTAGAGCTGCCAAGTGGTTTTCCAGATGGAAAGTTTAAACACTGGATATGTGGAAACTGAAGTCAGTCTTCTGATAACTACATTTCATAATAAATAGGTGATCCAGGTAGTTTTTAAATTAAAAATAATAAAATGAATAATTAAGAGTGTCCAGGCTAGGCGCAGTGGCTCACGCCTGTAATCCCAGCACTTTGGGAGGCCAAAGTGGGTGGATCATGAGGTCAAGAGATTGAGACCATCCTGGCCAACATGGTGAAATCCCGTCTCTACTAAAAATACAAAAATTAGCTCGGCATGGTGGCACGTGCCTGTAGTCCCAGCTACCTGGGAAGCTGAGGCAGGAGAATTGCTTGAACCTAGGAGGCAGAGGTTGTAGTGAGCTGAGATTGCACCACTGCACTGTAGCCTGCTGGTGACAGAACAAGACTGTCTCAAAACAAAACAAAACAAAACAAAACAAAAAAGCAGAGTGTCCAATAGAAAGATACTTTGAAATCTTCAGCTGATGTCAGTGGCAAACACTCTCAACATGCCATTCAAGAAAAATTGAGGCACAGCATTCCTAGTCCTACCTAAATACTTTTGTGGGCAAGAAAGATAGTCTTCTTTATTTTAATTTATTCTGACTTTCTGGAATAGCCCATTATGATATTGAGACTGAAAGTGGTTAACAGGAACATTGTTTTCCCTGTGGAGGACTCACCCAACAGCAAAGAATTAGCTCTCTCAGTTGTTTGTGGTCTTATCTGGTTGTATTCTGATCCTGAATCCAGAGAAAGCAAGTGTTAGAAAGAACATTACGATGTTTTTGTTTCACTTCCTTATTTCACGGAGGAGGAGGCTGAATTCCACAGAGGCACCCTAGCCACAGAGCCTTACTAGTGCCAGAATTTGCCTCTGGTTTCCTTGGGAGCCACTGCAATGCACTTCCACCACACTGCACTGCCAACCATTCATGTCCTCTTGTGTTTGCCACAGTGTGGGCACAATGGGGGAAAAATCTGCTGACAAAATCATCTTCAGAAGTAGAAGACAATGCATCTATGTCTGGTATACATAGTGACCACAGACACTTTGGCTCCAAGATCTTTGTGGTTTTCTTACTGCCATTCTAAAGACTCTGGGAAATTTTTTTGTGAACATGTCTAAAGGAACTGAGAACCAGTCCACTGATTTTATCTTCTGCAGCAGACGGTAGAGACATACACATCAAAGCAACAGTGGGGCAACATATTTCATATTTTACTGTCAGGCAAATAAGGCCCCAAGCAAAATACCCTACGTTTTTATCTAATGTAGACTGCACCTGTTCTCATGCCAACAGTTTTTTTCTTTGCCTGTTGTTTACATTGTTCCCTCCAGTTTTTAAAACGAAGCAAGTATTATTTTCCTTCTGTATGCTTTTAAAAATACTTGTTATTATAAAACAAAACATCCATATAGAAAAGTGAAAAAAAATGTAAAATTTAATGAATAGTGCTAAAGCATACTACCTCACCCTCATAATCACCACATGTCAAGAAATACAAGATTGTCAGCACCCCTGTTTCCTTCTGATTCCAACTCTTTCTCCCTCTTTAGATAAAACCTTTAGGCTGAATTTTGTGATACTAATTCAGATTATATTAACTATTTCTATTTTTTAGTAATTATGGAAGAAACCACAACATGTATACTTCACTTAGAAAAGTTTCAAATTACATATACCTTCACTATCTTTCTAGACAATGTGCTCTATATTGACAGATGTATCTTTTAGCACATTGGAGGTATATGTTATAATTCCTCCATATCAGGGCTCTTATTGTTGATGCTGAAACAGTCTGATAGTTGCTCCTTGGAAGGTAATCAGTCTCTTTTCTCTGGCTGCTTTTAGGATTTTCACTAAGATACATGTAGGTGTGCATACTTTTAAAAAATATGCTTGTGAATTGTTGGGATTCTTGAATCTGTGGAGTGTGATTGGGTTCTAACTAATTTTTCCAACCTATCTGCTGGCTCACCAATTTTCTCTTTAACTCTGTCTGATATATATTAAACCTCTCTATTGAGTTTTAAATCTCAGTTAGTGCATTTTTTTTTGGCCGATTCTTGCAGGTTCTTTTTCAAATTAGTTGACTTAAATTTTCCTATGTACTACAGATATTATTACAAGTTTTTCTTTTATTTGCTTAAGCATAATAAGCTCAATTACTTTGTCTTGGGGACCTGATAATTCAAATATATAAATCGTGAGTTTGTTTTTGTAGTTTGTTGTTTCTGTTGTTACCTTGTTTTCTTGTATGTCTCATTATTTTTATGATGCATTTGCCATTGAATGTGAATATTATTTGTAGGAAATTTTTTGAGGCCTAGGATGTCAACCTTTTCTTCTTGTAATAGTTTGCATTTTTAGTTTCAAAAGCTGAAGGGTAATAATAATGCAAATCTCCTTAAAGAAAATTCAAAGATTGAGATTTTCTAGACCACTGAAATCCAGAAGATTTTTCTAGACCATCTAATCTGAGTGAGGTCTGGTTTATTTCTGGTTTACCTGTGCTCCAAGCATGTAACTCTTTGGGATTCCAATTTACTGGGAAGAGAGTTTTCTGCTAGATCTTTCACTCTGCAGATTCTGGGAGCTAAGACATAAAAACAAAAGTTTGAATTTGAAAGAACAGCAATGCTTTCAGAGTAAAAGCAGCTTCCAAGCTTTGCTTGTCTCTCGGGGTTCTGGTTCTCTCTTCAAATTTAGCCAGGTAATTTCTCCTCCTTTGTGTCACTCTTTAACGCTTTTAATAATATTTTTGGACATTTGTTCAACATTTTTGGCTGTTTTGGTGTGAGAATTAGTTTGAATAATAGGGACTACTATAACTGAAGACTAGAACACTTGTGTTTATTTTCACAATCAAATCACCCAAATTGAAGATATATAGGGGAAATATAAATTGAAGCCTAGGGATATTAAGAAAATAAGTAATTGTGAATCTTAAATAAAATTAAGACAACTAGTGTACATAGAGGTGTGACAAATAGCCCCTCCTGCATAATGCTAATCCTGTTACAAATTTCAGAAAGCAAAATAGCAATACATATTATTTTAACTTTTAAACATTTTGACCAAATGTCATAATATTTACATAAAAGCAAAATGCTGAAAATAATCCCAATATCCAACATTAGTATTTTAGTTTAACAAATTATGATAGATTAACATTTGGGCCAATAATATAGTCCTCAAAAAGGATAATTATGGTGACTATGTAAAAAATGAAATGCTTATGACATAAAATAACAATAGCAGAACACAAAATAACATGTTTGCTATAAATAATAAGTATGTTTCTGAAAGATAAGGAGCAAAAATATACAAAGAGTATTTCTATTTCACTGTAGAACTAGGTAATTTTTCTCCTTAAATTTTTTTTGCACTTCTATAGTTTTCTCAAGAACAAAGACCAAGATTTCAAAACTTATGAAAAAACCAGCATGCTAATCATTTTCCTAAACAATTTCAGCATGAAAAATTGTCATATTAAAAAGGAAAATAAAACAAAAAGAAAGGGAAGGCAATGAGCAGTTTGAATTTATAGTCTAATAACTCAGAATCTGCAACCACCAGGCCAAGGCGATTTCAGTTTTTTCGTTCTGTGATTCCTGTGTAGCTTGCAAAAACAACCTTGGCTTCCGATAAGCATAAATTTATTTCAGAAAATGAAAAAGTGGGACTGGGCATGGTAGTTCACGTCTGTAATCCCAGCACTTTAAGAGGCTGAGACAGGAGGATTGCTTGAGGCCAGGAGTTCAAGACCAGCCTGGGCAACATAGTGAGACCTATCTCTACAAAATTTCTTTTTCAAAAATAGCCAGATATGGTGGCGTGTGCCTGTATTCCCGGCTTCTTGGAAGGCTGAGGCAGGAGGGTCCCTTGAGCCTAGGAAGTGGAGGCTACAATGAGCTAGGATCATGCCACTGCGCTGTAGCCTGGGAAACAGAGTAAAACCTTTTCTCTGAAAAGAAAAGAAAGGAAAAGAAAAAAGAAAAGAGGGTGAAAAAATAAACAAAAATCTGGGACTTTATATTTATTATCAGGTCTTGATTCGGTTCTCAGTGGATGAGGTTTGGAGAAAATACATTTCTATCATTTGAAAATGATTAGTCTGTTCTTTTACTCTCCAGCAGGAAGAATAATGTATGTGTGTATAGATGTATGTATATGTACACAATTGTTTGTATACAAATACACACATAGTCTGTATATATTGTAGTATACATATACCTATAATACATATATTTTAATACATAATATATAATATACATACATATAACATATATTATATATACAATTATTCATTTTTAAACTACTTTGTACTTTTACAAAGTGAGCAATTTCTATTTTTCCTTGTATCTGCTTTACTGATGTACATCAGAGATTATTTACTCATCAAAAGTGCACATGGTTCTTGTCAGAGTAATTTGATCAACAGCTAGACAATTCCTTCTCCCCAAGACATACCTACTAATAAATGAAGTTTTTCCTAAACTTCAACTTTTCCCATATCTCTCTGTTTGGCTAAGTGCTACCAATTCTGTAATTCTAATTTTAAAACTCACTTCCTCAAGGTGGCATTTTCTGATTCTATAATCCAAATTATAACCCACCTGACCCTACCACCTTTATTTAAATAGTACTCCATTCCTATCACAAATTATGGTGCATTACTACATATTTATTCCTTTACCATCTGCCTCCAATATGAAAGCTACTAAAGGACAGAGACCATACCTGTTTGATTCATTCATACTATGTAAATATATTATTTAATATTTAGTATATTCTATATTCACATATGACAAGTGAGTTTCTGGTTAGGATTCTTTTTTTCTCTAGGACAGTTTTATCTTACGTTCTTTCTTGAGGGGTAGAGGGAGAATGTGAAGCTGTTTCATTTTGGTGCAACAGAGATGACTTTATGCATAAAATAAATTACTTTTATGTTAAAATATAATTATTAGGGCAACATATTTATAAAATGTCACTTTTGCTTTTTTTTCTTTCTTTTTATGCAGGAGAAATCAATGGTTCTGCCAATTATGAGATGTTTATATTTCACAACGGAGGTGTACAAATTTTATGCAAATATCCTGACATTGTCCAGCAATTTAAAATGCAGTTGCTGAAAGGGGGGCAAATACTCTGCGATCTCACTAAGACAAAAGGAAGTGGAAACACAGTGTCCATTAAGAGTCTGAAATTCTGCCATTCTCAGTTATCCAACAACAGTGTCTCTTTTTTTCTATATAACTTGGACCGTTCTCATGCCAACTATTACTTCTGCAACCTATCAATTTTTGATCCTCCTCCTTTTAAAGTAACTCTTACGGGAGGATATTTGCATATTTATGGTAAGACATTGCTTTCATCTTCCAAACTTAAGAGTATATATATGTTTTGACAACTTTTCTCACTAATGAAAACACTTAGACAAATAAATATCTTTTGTGTTGAAGTTCACTTAGATGCAGTTGATGGCAATCATTTATAATGAAGACATACGGGTGATGATTTACTATTAATCATAATTAGTATTATTCAGCAATATGCAATGTAATCCCATAGACTGCTAAGTCAGAAATAGATCATATTGCCTTTTAAACACATATGCTATTAAAAATCGGGAAAAACATTAAGACAAATACTTAAACTCATGGCTTAATAATGGGTATTATCTCTATTCACCTAAGATTTAAGGTTTGGTTTTGTACTGTGTTTGTGGAATGAAGTGTGATGATTGAAAATCATAGTTTTATAACATTACTTTTACTACTACCTCTTTTATAAAAATATAGGCAGAAAAGCCCTTTCTATTAACCACATTTGTAAATACATTATATGCATAATCTTTTAAGTTTTAGTTCCTGGATCCTTGTCATAATACTGAGATGATGTTAGTCTAATAACTTGCCCACTTACTGGATTTCACGACTATAGTAAAGAAAAAGCTTCATTTGATTAAATAGCTCTTTTAAATTTGGTAAGAGAACTCTTGGTTCAGCACTGAAAGAAGAGATTTGATTCTCAGAATTTTTCACTAACATACCTTTTTTTCCAATCCAGAATCACAACTTTGTTGCCAACTGAAGTTCTGGTTACCCATAGGATGTGCAACCTTTGTTGTTGTCTGCATTTTTGGATGCATACTTATTTGTTGGCTTACAAAAAAGGTAAGCAATTTCTATCTTTCCTTGTATCTGCTTTACTGATGTACATCAGTGATTATTTCCTCATCAAAAGTATGCATGGCTCTTGTCAGAGTAGTTTGACCAACAGGGAGACAATTCCTTCCCCCCAAGACATACCTACTAATTAAACTAATCACTTGGAACAGAAGTTATTTATTTGTTTTATAGCCCACACATTCCAAAGAAGACTTGACTTGATGGCTTACAGAGACTTATGTTATCATTATTATTGTTCAAACTAGATGAGGAAATTGAGGCCAAGAGAAGACTAAAGGTCAGGAGGAAGGTTAAAACATAAAAATAGATGCCTCTGATTTTTAAAAAATTATTATGCGTGGGCTGCAAATTTGAATCTAAGGTTCCTGAGAGGCAGGGCAGAGATGAAACAATTAGTTATAAGTTTTGCTTCGCTGGTAAGTTAAAAACAGTCAGCAAGAAATCCTTCTAAGGTGTCAATTGTAGCTGAGAAGGAAACTGACAACTTCTTTACATGGTAAGTTATTAGACTCCTTGCTTTTAAAGAAAACCACTGAGGAGCTATTTAGAAAGATAAACAACAATGACTACAACAAAAATCTCCCTGTGCTGGGGGATATTCTTTTTGATCTCTCACATTACAGGTTCTCAATCAAAGAACTGACACCACTCTGCATATTACGCGAGTATGCTAGTACTCAAGTATATCCACGGTGTGGTCATTGGCCAGTGTATATCTGTGGGAGACATAAAGAAGGAAGAGAATGAGATGGGCCCATGATCTAAGTCTATTGGGAAAGAAACAATAATGGCAAAAATGAGGAAGAAAGTTCAGTAGAAAGCTCTTTTTACATAAAGCCTGTTTCATATTGTTTTCCTACTTAGCCTAAAGCCAGGAACCTAAGTCACATTACCATGTTTTTGTCACATACCACTTCAACGAAGAATAGAAAACAGTCAAAAAACAAAGAGATGGAGAAGAAAAGATGACAGAGCATGTTTCTGGCTTTTTCTTTCAGAAGTATTCATCCAGCGTGCACGACCCTAACGGTGAATACATGTTCATGAGAGCAGTGAACACAGCCAAAAAATCTAGACTCACAGGTATGACTCCATTTGGGGGTTTGGGTAGGGAAGAGCTTTCTTCACAGTAAGCCTGCAATGTTAATTTTTTTTTTTTTTTTAAGAAAGGAAAACATCTCCAAGGCCTAATTCTAGTATTTTCTGTGAAAATCTGGATTTTTCACTTTAACTAGATTTATATTTTCTGCAGTATATTGAAAACAAACAAGCAATAGGTTTGTAAGTCACTACTGAAACTAAACACACAAACAGTTCATAAGCCACCATTGTATCAAGGCAATCTTCCAATTGATGTTTCAAAAGTTGGGATGGTTCTAAGTGTTTTTTGTTGAAGGTTTTATTCAGTCATTCGATGAGCGTTTATTGATCATCAGTGAAGTGTGAGTTACTGAGTGAGGCACTCTGGGGAATTTGGACAGACGTATGCTAATTTTGGACTGAGATTAGGAAAAGAGATCTGCGCTGGTGCTGCTAGAGGGAAGAAGGAGAAATTGCTGAAGATATTTGGTTATTTTGATGTCAAGAGTGTGCAGGTTTAGAGAACTTGAATGGCTTTAGAAGTCTCAGTAACGTGGGAATTTGACCTTTTGTGTTAAGAGTCAGAAAACTGAAAGTTGCCAAGTTTGAGGAGCACCCAGAAAGTTTGAAGCTTCCATTGTGGAAAATTCATGTCTTATACCCTTGAGGTTGGAATGATGTGCGATATGTAATGAGACAGAAGACACTGCATTTTTCCACCCCTCAGTGGCTACAGACTGTCTAAAGGGGACACACATAGCTTGCATTGTCATGGAATTATAGCATGGTTTGGGAGCTAAAAAGGCTCCTTGAGTTCACATTCATTTTTTAGATGACAGAAATTGTTGCCCAAAGTGTTCAGTGATTCTTTTGGTTCCCTAGATAGTTAATACCATAGCTTTGACACTTGCAAAGAGCTTGTATTTCATTACTTTGCCGTTGAAAAAATATGATCTCTCGATCTCTTTGCTTAATGTGTTCTGTCTGTGTGGATCCCCACAAGCAGAACCTGAATAAGGACTTGGGTGCAAGTAGTTTATTTGGGAGGTGATCCCAGGAAGAAGGGGTGAGGGGATAGGGAGAGTGAGACAGCTAACAAAGAGAAGCAAATGAAGGGCACATTATTATCAAGGTCTCAACTCCAGGCCACAGAGGCCTGACTTCATTGGACCTCTGAGAAGTGTACAGATGCTGCCCAGAACTATTCTCCTGAAGGATGGCAACCACTGGCTCCATCCTCACTGATTTGGGGTTGCCTGCGGGGGGCATTAGCTTTCTCGCATCCCTGAGCTGTGCCTCTATTTGGGATGAGCCTACTTGGGATGAGTCTTCAGCGAAAGTCCGGGGCAGAAAAGCAGTGAAATGCAGTGGGGCTGTTGTTCTAGAACAGTTAGCCCTTGCAGAGCTTTCTGCCCCAGCAGCAGCTGAAATCAGAGGTGGACAGTTTCAAAGTGATGAGTTCAGATAATGTCTGTTATGGGAGTCAGGAGTTAAACTTCTTTGGAAATGGGGAACTGGTGCTGGGTCTTGGAGCATAAAGACAAGGTTGCATGGTGTGTGTGTGTGTGTGTGTGTGTGTGTATGTGTGTGTGTGTGTGTATGTGTGTGTGTATGAAAGGCAATGGAAAGGGGGAAAGCTTCTTGTAGGGAACTCACACATGGAGAGCATTTAGAGAATTTATGCTAAATTTTTGTTACAGATGTGACCGTATAATCTGGAACTCTGGCACCCAGGCATGAACAACGTTGGCCAGTTTTCCACAACTTGAAGTGCAAGATTCTCTTATTTCCTGGACCACAGAGAGTCTGACTTGATTTAACTACATACATCTTCTGCTGGTGTTTTGTTCAATCTGGACGAGTGACTGTATCAGTCAATGGGGATTTTAACAGACTGCCTTGGTACTGCTGAGTCCTCTCAAAACAAACACCCTCTTGAAACCAGCTTTAGAGAAAGCCCAGCTCCTGTGTGCTCAACAAATAGACCTCACTGGGAGTGGAATCCCTGTCTCCACATCTGCTCCTAGCAGTGCACCAGCCAGTAAAACAAACACATTTACAAAAATATGTTTTAAAGATGCCAGAGGTACTGAATCTGCAAAGCAAACGAGCAGCCAAGGACCAGCATCTGTCCGCATTTCACTATCATACTACCTCTTCTTTCTGTAGGGATGAGCATTCCTCTTTTAATCACACAGTCAAGGGAGATGCTACAAAGCTGGAGCTATTTTATTTCTGAGATGTTGATGTGAACTGTACATTAGTACATACGCAGTACTCTCCTTCAATTGCTGAACCCCAGTTGACCATTTTACCAAGACTTTAGATGCTTTCTTGTGCCCTCAGTTTTCTTTTTAAAAATACTTCTACATGACTGCTTGACAGCCCAACAGCCGCTCTCAATAGAGAGCTATGTCTTACATTCTTTCCTGTGCTGCTCAATAGTTTTATATATCTGTGCATACATATATACACACATATGTATATAAAATTCATAATGAATATATTTGGCTGTCTTCTCCCTACAAGAATATTTTTGCTCCAGAAAGACATATTCTTTTCTCAAATTCAGTTAAAATGGTTTACTTTTTCATGTAAGTGGTGGGAAACATTGCCCAGAATTGAAAACAAATTTATTTTATTATCCTATTTTCTACCATTATCTATGTTTTCATGGTGCTATTAATTATAAGTTTAGCTCTTTTTGTAGATCGTATTAAAATTGCAAACAAAATCATCTTTAATGGGCAAGCATTCTCCTGGGGTAGAGCAGAATATTCATTTAGCCTGAAAGCTGCAGTTACTGTAGGTTGCTGTCAGACTATACCCATGGTGCCTCTGGGCTTGACAGGTCAAAATGGTCCCCATCAGCCTGGAGCAGCCCTCCAGATCTGGGTGGGATTCCAGGGTTGAGAGACTCCCCTGAGCCAGGGGCCACTAGGTATTCTTGCTCTCAGAGGCTGAAGTCACCCTGGGAATCACAGTGGGTCTACCTGCATTCATAATTCCAGGATCTGTGAAGAGCACATATGTTTCAGGGCACAATTCCCTCTCCTAAAACCACACAGCCTGGAAATTGGCCCTGGCCCTTCAAGATAGCCTTCTTTAGAAGGTGATTTGGCTAGAAAGATTCTTAAATACATGGAATGTGATTATTCTTAGCTGGAATATTTTCTCTACTTCCTGTCTGCATGCCCAAGGCTTCTGAAGCAGCCAATGTGTACGCAACAACATTTGTAACTTTAGGTAAATTGGGATTATGTTGTAGTTTAACATTTTGTAACTGTGTGCTTATAGTTTACAAGTGAGACCTAATGTGTCATTATGCATACTTATATTATCTTAAGCATGTGTAATGCTGGATGTGTACAGTACAGTACTGAACTTGTAATTTGAATCTAGTATGGTGTTCTGTTTTCAGCTGACTTGGACAACCTGCTGGCTTTGCACAGGTGTTCCCTGAGTTGTTTGCAGGTTTCTGTGTGTGGGCTGAGGTATGGGGAGGAGAGCCTTCACGGTGGCCAACCTGGCCTGGTTGTCCAAGCTATGCCTTGACACATCTTCATCCCCAGCATGAGACGTTTCAAGATGAATTATTAAAGGACAAAATTTCTGTGAAATCAAATCCGGTTTTAAGAGGAGTCACTTATCAAAGAGATTTTAGCAGTAGTAAGAAGGGAAAGAATAAACATTTGATATTCAGCAACTGGAAATACCTCACTGTGTTTTCTTGGGGGGAGTAGGGAATTGATTACCTTAGCTAGCATGTACAAAGTTGATATTGTACTTGAAGATAGTTATATTGCTTGGAACAGTTACTTTCTTCATTTTCTTTTTTTTTTTTTTAATTTTGAAATAGCCACAAACCTATAAAACAGTTGGAAGCACAGCAAAAGGACTATTCTTTTCCTGAGTAAGTTTCTGATCGAATGTCCTGTCACTTCTGAATGGTATTTTTTACAAACAAGAACACTGTCCTTCCTAACTATAATATAGCCTTCAGAAAATTAACATTGATACATTGCTACCATCCAATCCTCAGAGCGCCTTCAACATTAGCCCTGTGCATTTAGTTGATATGTCTCTGTAGTGTCCAGTCTGGACAGTTTCTCAGTTTAGACTTCATGGCCTTGACACTTTTGAAGATTAGAAGCAGTTGTTTTGTAGAACATCCCTTGTTTGGGTCAGTCTGATGTTTCTTCATGATTAAAATCAGGTTCTTCATCTTTGGCAGAAATAACACAGAAGTGACATTGCACTGGCTTATTGGCTTCCTATCAGGCAGCCCACAGTTCTGATTTGTTACATTACTGATAATGTTCACTGTAATCACTTGACTAAGGTGGTGTGTGTCAACCTTCTCCACTGCAAAGTAACTCTTGTCCCCTTTATATTTTAATAAATATTTTATGGGAAAGTATTTTGAAACTTTGTAAATCTTCTGTTCCTTCTGAAAATTTTAACTTATTTATTCATTTATATCGGTATGGCATCATGGCATCCTGCTTTATTCAATAGATAAAAATTTGTTACTGTCATTATTCTGTTTTCATACTGAAATTGCCCCATCCTTGGCCAGCAGGAGTCCATTTCAACTGGGTCTTGTGTTGTTGCACTGTGTCCCCAATGTTCTTTCAGCACTCTTTTGCTTTCTGGCAGAACGAGCTAGTCCAGCCTCAGCTTGAGCTTTCACTGTCCCAGTGCTGGAATCAGCTGCTTCTCCAAGAGCCCCAGTTTCTTTGAGAGATGGTTTTAGAAGCCAAGACCTAGGCATTAGTCCTGCCCATTGCTATTGGAATCTCACTGCTCCTAGGTCCCATGGGTGGACAGAACTGGGGATAGATATCTATCCAGATAGATAGATAAATATATGTAAAATATAAATGCAGATGTAAATGTGTGTGCATATATGTGTATGTGTGAATACAAATATGTATTTATATATGATATGTATAAGTAGATGTAAATGTGTGTTTATATGTATCCACATACACATTAGTCTGCCTATATATTTGTGTATCCTACCAAGAAATCCATGAGTTCACACCCAAGCCATTAATTCCGATGCAATACTACATGGTGATTCATTCCAGACTTATCCGTTTCTTTTATTTATCCTTCTTCTGACAGTGAGAAAGCTCACTCTTAGATCCTTACTACATTCATTATTTAATCAATCCCCTAGTATGAAATTCACCTCCCATCTTCTTCCTCACTCCTTCCCCACATGGTTCTCTCCTCTCTCTGCCTCTGCTCTGACTTCTCATTCCAGGCTGCCCATTCCTGTTACCCACTTTGCCCAGGTGGCACTGTATCTCCTCTTGCTGGGCTCTCCCACGCCATGGATTCCCTTTTCACCCTGTTTGGGCTCCAACACTCCAGGCTGGGTCATTCCTTCTTGAGGATGCTCTCCATACCGTGCCTGGGTCTGCTCAGGGTCACAGTGGATCTTTGGGCTAGAGTGGATGATCCTATGGCTTATGCTTTGTACCGCATCCCACAGTGTGCTGTGGTGGTGAGTTCCATTGCCTACTGTGATCACTGGCTAGATGCACGTTAATGATAGATGTTCCTTCCCTGTCTCATTTTCCTGTGTCCCTACTGGCGTTTTCTTCGCCTACTATGTAAACTTTTCACCCTGGAATTCTTGTCTCAGTACTTGTTTCTAGAAGAGCTCAAACTAAGACACCTCCCTTGCCCCTCCAAGCCTTGGGGAAATAAAGGGTTTTCCATGGTTCCCTGGTGCTTCATCCTTCCTTGTTTATCCCTTAACTCCTTCCACACTTTTGAAACAATCCCTTCATTAGCCCTCTTCACTTAATTTTTTTAATTACTAAGTATTTCTGTGGAGAATTTGACTGAATTGCACCACAATATGGCCGGCTCCTTCTGCTCCATCCCCATTCTACATCAGGACCCTGGGACCTATAGTCTTCCCATGGTCTCACCTCCTTCTGTAGGAGTCTCCGCTTGACTTCTGACAACTAATGTTCTCTGCCTTGTTGCATCTTTTTCTTTGTGAAGTCCACATTCGTCACAAAAGGGGACCATGTTTTCTTTTCTTTCTCATTTCCAACTCACTCCATTGTTTTCCTTTTTGCTTGGGGGATACAATTTCTCTTGGCGCCACAGAAGACAGGCTGTACTCAGCCTAGTTGCTAATCAACCTTTGTTTGATGAAAATAAGTAACTGAGGAATCTGGAATTTTCTATGAGGATGAATGTATTAGTGTCAACATTTAATCCCTTCCTCCAGGGTCTGTGTTCTCAGTAAAATGAGGAAGATGGTGAATTCTCCAAGTCTTTCCCACAAAAAGGCAAGCTATACTTTGGTGTTTTTCACTTTATGCCATGTTTTATTTCCCTCTCTACCTTGCTGATTAGTGCTTAGGAATTCAATGTATGAATCTTAACTCTTTACTGCCTTGCCATATTTCTAAGGCAGTGAGACAGGCTATCATCAAATCTGTCAGTAACTCTAATACCAATCCTCTCACTTTTTTAGTCTTTCCAAATCTACCCATTCTTGTGTCTCATTTCAGGAACATGCCCTAATCATGACTAAAAGATCCCTTAGGCTCCTTCATGGTGCTTGCTATACATTTTTTCATTTTCAAGAAGCTAGAAGTTGTGGTCAGGCAGGTTCACTGGGAACCTAGTCTCTGGGGGTGCAGTTGACCAAAGCCTTCAACTAAACCATGGATGTCTGCCATTGACCTCTTTTCTCCTTAAGAAAGAGTCTCCATTGAGACAGATTAACAAGTAAGTTCTAGCTTCATATGGGAGAAGTTTTAATCTTCAGTGTTCATAAATACTATAATAGCATATAAGTACAATATTTTTTTGACAAAAATATTGAATTCTAAAATGTGATTTCTCCTTAATATGGTCTCTTTCTGTTTTGTCTTTATGGTTTTATGGTGATAATCCAAAACAATTATTGCTGACGCTTAATGAATGTGACATTCTTTTCCGTCATTTTTCCAATTATTTGGAGTCATGTGAAAATGTCCTCTTGAGGCTGAATTCCAAAATGGCATATAAATTAGCACAAAATCCCTAGTATAAAATCCAGGTACCTCTGAGTTTACTTGGAGTTCCATTCAAAGAAATGATGGTCCATCAGAAACACATTGTAACTGAGAAGCCTATCTTTTCCTAGTCTTTTGAGCACATGCCAGAATGGGTATGAGTTTCATTTTAAAAGCACAGAAAAACAAACTTTTTTTCTTTCTTTCATTTTTTAAAATAGAGAAGGATCTTGCTCTGTTGCACAGGATGGAGTGCAGTGGCGTGATCATAGCTCACTTGCAGTCTTGAACTCCTGAGCTCAAGTGATCCTCCCACCTCAGCCTCCAGAGTAGCTAGGACCACAGACACATGCCACCATACTTGGCTAATTTTTGAAATCTTTTTGTAGAGATGGAGTCTCGCTATGTTGCACAGGCTGGTCTTGAACTCCTGGCCTCAAGCAATCCTCCCATCTCAGCCTCCCAGAGTGCTGGGATTATAGGCATAAGTCACTATGCCCAGCTGCAAAATTTCATTAAATAAAATCCTTTCTTCTCATTATCAATACCTCTACAGACCTGGAGGTAGCCCTTGAAACAACATCTCCTTGTTTGACTTCTCCTAAAGCCTTTATCTTATCAGTCTGAACATCTCTTTTATCTCTTCTCCACATTTTCCTAATTGAAGCAGCTAATAAAATAGTATGCTCTCTCCCTTCCTCATTTACATCATCCCTGTATTGTTTATCTAGGGTTGTTATAACAAATTACCAAAAGTCAGTGGCTTAAAACAGTACAAATTTATTTTCTTACAGTTCTGAAGGCCAGAAGTGTAAAATTAGTTCCACTGGGCTGAAGTCAGAGTGTTGGCAGGGCCAGTCCTTCTGGAGGCTCCAGGGAAGAATCCATTTTCTCGTCTTTTCCACACTGGCGTGACTGCCAACATTCCTTGGTTTTGGCCACATTGCTCTGATCCCTGCTGCCATAGTGATTGCTTTCTCCTCTTCTGTAGTTGAATCTCCCTCTGCTACCCTCTTCTAAGCACATTTGTGATTACATTTATCAACTAATCCAAGATAATTCCATTTCAAGATCCTCAACTAATCATATCTGCAAAGTCCCTTTGGCCATATATGTTTGTTTGTAGGACCTGCATATATTTTGGGGGGCCTTATTCAGCCTACCACTGTCTCCTAACTGCAAGGCATCCTCTAAATGTCTTCTTGCCACTTTCCTCACATGTTCATGGTTCCAATGTGCACAATCATTTTATCAGACCATCCTGGGAAGTATTACACTTCTCACCCTGAATTTGATTTCTAGCAAATAACATTATCTACTACCTTACACCTTGAGTTTCATGAGAAAGTCACCTTGAAACGGAGGCTTTGGGTGGGGTGGGGATGGAGAAACCCCTATGTACCCTTCCTTCCACTCCCAACCTGGGCTTCTATATTTAGGACTCCCCACCTTCTTCTCTAAGCCTCTTGTTCTGAAACTCCATACCCCTTCTTGAGAAAGTTCCCATTTCTAGATATTTTTAGGTTCTTTATTTGTCTAGTGGGCCATGTGCTAAGTCTGAGTCTGACAGTCATGAGGAGAGCTTTAGACTCCAGCCCACTGGGCAGCTGAAGCTCATTACTCTTAGTAATGTAGGTGCTGGGGTAGAGGAAAACAGGGAGTGTGGACATTAGTCCTGGGGATAATAGTGAACTCAATTACTTCAATTCCAGTTTCCTTTTCATTACCTTCACCAAAAGGAGCTGCAGCCCCATTGGTTTCTTGGCTAGTGAGTCAATCAAAGTAAGCACTCTGGCCTTGAAGAACAAACTATACTTGAGCATCAGTACAGTCTAAACCCATGTTGAGAAAAGACTGAATTGCCTCACTGAGCCAGGAGCCTGCCCTGCCCTTGGTGTCATTGTGTCCCCATCACTGTGAAATAAAGTTGTGTGTGTGTGTGTGTGTGTGTGTGTGTGTGTGTGTGTGTTTTGCTTTATCTGGCAAGCTTTTCAAAATCCTAAAATAAGTTGGCATTAACATTTAATGCCTTTTCACTTTATTTATATGGGAAGTGGGCTAGCCTAAATTAAATTATTTTGAGTCAGAGTTTCCCCTCTAATGGAAATCAGGGTGGCTATCTTCTAATTTCCTCCATCCCATGGTATATGTTAAATGCTATGGTGTCTGAATTTATTTCCTAGCAACAGTCAATAAAAATGGCTATTTCTGGGAAGTACTCCTCTTTTCACATAAAGAAACCCAAGTGAATGAACATGAGAAATATGGGAACCATTGCCTGCCTTCCAGTCGAAGCTTGGGTCCACCTAACAGTTCCCAAACAGGGTTTTGAGAGTTAATCCTATTAGTATGTGAGGATCAAAGGAGTAATTTAAAATAATCAAAATACCTTCCCACTCTTCTCCAACTCCACTCGATTACTCTAAAGAAACAATTATGTGGAATCCTGGATTTCAAGCAAAACGTTACAGAAATTCAACTGTCCAGATTTTCAACTGTCTGGAATAATCAGTATGTGAATAAGCCAAGGTTTGAGACCTTAAATCTCATCACAAGGAAAAGTATTTATAAAGCTCAGCAGAACAGAGGCTCCTCAACCACAGACTCTCCAAGGATCCCCAGTCCAACATCATAGATAGTTTCTAGAAGGGCAATGATTTACCTGTGGGTACACTCCTAGTCAGTGTCAGAAGCAGAACAGAAACTCTTGCTTATCTCTTTCTCCACATGCTTTATTCTACCCAATCTGACTTCACGTGCTTTTTGTTCACTCCCTAAATATTCACTGTCCTCTCTTATCTCCCATTTTTCTCTACCCACTGTGGGAGGCTGTGAAGAGGATAAAGGGGGAAGCAGGGGAAAGATTCTGGGTGGTCAGCAAGTGGATGAGAGCCAATGGTGGGAGAATCTTCTCCCTCTTCTCCAAGACTTGCTTCACCTCCAGGCTTGTCTGATCTCCAAGACCAATGTTCTCCCAACTCCCCACTCCATTCCTGACACAAGAGACACTTCTGTAATGCCCTTCATGCTCCAAGTTCTTGTCATACATGAGAAGCTCTGGTCAACAACTGTTGCTTCAATAAAAGCATTCATGGGAATGAGGACTAGATCCCTGAGTTCTGGGACCCAGATCCTATCCTTTCATACCTGCTAAATCCTTTTAGTTTATTTGCAGCTCTACTACTCACTCTTTTGCCTAAGACCTGAGAGTTGTGCAATTATCATCATCAGTCAAGAAAGAATGTGCCAGCACTAACCTTCACCTAGGGTTTCTTCTGATAAGCATTCTGAGTAAGAGAAGTGTTTTTTGTCAGTCAACAAAGCTTCAGAGCCCTACTTCAGTCTTATCAGACTGTATATTTTACTCGGACACTTCAACTCCAGCAGGTAAAATCTGCTTACCTAACCACCAATTGTAGTATGGCCCATCTTGAGCTCTGAGCCTGCCCATGGTTAGTATCAGCTCCTCGTCCAGGTGAAAATATGTAACAGGTTTTCTCATGGCATAATTACTTCTGCTTTACTATTTCTTGATGGCTGTTGCTTCATGTCTGATTGCTTATAGTTCACCTGTTGATGAAATATTCTGAGTCAGTCTGAGTAACTGAAAAATATAGGGGAAGAAGAAAGTTAGGGACCAGTCAATGCACAGTTCAGGGCAGACCAGGCTTGAGGCAATAAATATAGAAAATACAAATGGACAACATGAGTCTAGGACAATCAAGAGTTTAGGTGGTCAACTGCCAATAAATACTCAGAGAGCAAGGAAAGGTATATGTCATTGAGTCTAGTCTAACCTCCTAGTCAATGTCTGAATTGTCTCTGTAGAAATCCTGGAAAAGGGTCCTTCAGCTTTTGCTTGAGTGCAGTGAGTGTCAGAGAGCTCACTCTCCTGTGGTGACTCATTCTGCTTTAGAACAACTCCAAATATTGGAAAGCTCTTCATTATGTTGAGCTGAAGCCCGTTTCCTTGTGATACTGCTCTTTGGTTCTAATTCTCATTGTAAAGAAACACAAAATAAACTTTCCTCCATATGATAAACTTTTCTCCCATACTCTTACCTAGCATTTTCTTATATATTCAAGGGAAAAAATAAGTCTATTGTGTGCAAGGCACTCTACTAGATGCCATGGGGAATAAAAGCATCAGTATAGTTTAAACCCATGTTAAGAAAAGACCCAGTTGCCACGTTAGCCAGAAGCCTTCCTTGCCCTTGGTGTCAATGGGTCCCCATCACTGTGAAATAAAGTTTTATTTTTTTGCTTTGTCTGGCAAAATCAGTGCAAATCCTGATTAATGCCTTCAAGGAACTATAATTTTGTAGAGATAAAAGACAATATTGAACAGAGTAAGAACCTAGGCCAAGTGAAAATTGTTATATGGTATTGACAGACTGGGAGATACAAGAGAGGTAGAAATCTTTAATTAATAAGCTATATGTGAATTGAACCTTAAAGGATGAATAAGACTTTGATAGATGGAAATAGGGTAGTACCAGGATGTACACATGTAAGACAGGATAATTGGCTGGGCACAGTGACTCACACCTGTAATCCTAGCACTGTTAGAGGCTAAGGAGGGTGGATCACTTGAGGTCAGGAGTTTGAGAATAGCCTGGTAAACATGGTGAAACCCTGTCTCTACTAAAAATACAAAAAGTAGTCGGGCATGGCGGCAGGTGCCTGTAATCCCAGCTACTCTGGAGGCTGAGGCAGGAGAATTGCTTGAACCCAGCAGGTGGGGGTTACATTGAGCTGAGACTGACCACTGCACTCCACTTTGGGAGGCCGAGGTGGGTGAATCACGAGGTCAAGAGATCGAGACCATCCTGGCCAACGTGGTGAAACTCCATCTCTACTAAAAATACAAAAAATCAGCTGGGTGTGGTGGCAAGTACCTGTCATCCCAGCTACATGGGAGGCTGAGGCAGGAGAATCGCTTGAACCCTGGAGGTGGAGGTTACAGTGAGCCAAGATCATGCCATTGCACTCCAGCCTGGGCAAAAAGAGTGAAACTCTGTCTCAAAAATAATAATAATAATAATAATCTCATTTCCCTCATATTTTATGAGTAGGGAACTCTATTCAAGGAAGGTTCCCACCCTTTGGCCCATTATTACTTACTCTTCTTTAACCAAATGGCAGGCGACAGCCATTGGGCCATTTCTAGAGCAAAACAATACATGAAGGTTGAGACCCTTGATTGGAAAGCTTTAATACCTTGGGCCAAGGGAGCTCTTCAACTCTGTCAGAACAGTTAACAGGAGCAAGTATATATACTCTTAGAGTTTGTGAGGCAGGGGTCTTTGCATATTTACAGCTTTGGTGGGGGATCTTAGCAAATTCGGGGAGCTTCACCTGACCTTTAATTTCTCAGATGCAACTTGGCATATTTCATGTAAGACTGAAGTAAGAATTACATCATTTTAGGAACAAGTAGGTGAATCAGTATTTGTTGCTTTCACCATGTTTCTTAGGCAGGCCTTCCAGCTGAAGATCAGAACTTTAAATAACAAAGAGAGCTGTTTTAGGTAAAATAATGCCGCCCTACAGAGGTCCACATTCTAATTCTGGAACCTGTGAGTATGTTACCTTACATAGCAAAAGGACTTTGCAGATGTGATTAAGTTAAGGATCTTGAAGTTAACCTGGATTATCTGAGTGTGCCCAGTGTAATCACAAGGCTCCTTACAAGGAAAAGAGGGAGGCAGGAGAGTCACGAAGGAGATGTCACGATGAAAGTAGGGGTTGGAGGGATGTGATTGTTGGAAGGGGGCTATGAGGCAAGGAATGCAGACAATGTCAGAAAAAGCAAGGAAATGGATTGACCCCCGGAGCCTCGAGAAGAAATGCAGCTCTGCTGACACCTTGATTTTAGCCCAACGAGGCCTATTGCTGACTTCTGCCTTCTAGAACTAGAAGTTAATAAATCTGTGTTGTTTTTAGTCAAATTTATGATAATTTGTTACAGCAGCAACAGGAAACTAGTACAGTAACGACGGTCCCATGATAGTTAATATGGAGTGTCAACTTGATTGGATTGAAGGTTGCAAAGTATTGTTTCTGGGTGTGTCTGTGAGGGTGATGCCAAAGGAGATGAACATTTGAGTTGCTGAACTGGGAGATGCAGACCCACCCTCAATCTGGGAACCATAGCTGCCAGCACTACTAGGATAAAAGCAGGCAGAGGAACGTGGGAGGACTAGACTGGCTAAGTCTCTGGCCTCCATTTTTCTCCCGTGCTGAATGCTTCCTGCCCTCTAATATTGGACTCCAAGTTCTTCAGCTTTTTGACTTTTGGGCCTATACCAGTGGTTTGCCAGGATCTCTTGGACCTTTGGCCACAGGCTGAAGGCTGCACTGTCCACTTCCCTGCTTTCAATGTTTTGGGACTTGGACTGACTTCATTGCTCCTCAGCTTGCAGACAGACTATTGTGGGACTTCACCTTGTGATAGTCTGAGTCAATACTCCTTTATAAACCCCCCTTTCTATATATATATCTACCCTATTAATCCTGTCCCTCTAGAGAACCTTGAATAATCCAGCTCTCTAGTGCCAGAAAACATTACTGTGTGAGAGTCTAGCTTCAAAACTTTAGTGCTAAGTCTGAGGAGGCAGTGCCAGATCACTTGCCCTCAATTCTTACCAAATAGAATAATAACTTCATAAGCAGTGACTATGACATTAGGTTTCAGGGACCCAAGCTAAATTTTGACCATCAAAGGCTGATGCATTGTATTAATAAACAAATGAAAAGGATGGCCAGGTGCAGTGGCTCATGCCTATAATCCCAGCACTTTGGGAGGCTGAGGTGGGCAGATCACCTGAGGTCAGGAGTCTGAGACCAGCCTGGCCAATATGGTGAAACCTCATCGCTACTAAAAACACAAAAAATTAGCTGGGTGTGGTGGTGCACGCTTGTAGTCTAGGCTACACAGGAGGCTGAAGCAGGAGAATAGTTTGAACTCAGGAGGCAGAGGTTACAGTGATTCGAGATTGTGCCACTGCACTCCAGCCTGGGTGACAGAATGAGACTCCATCTCATAAATAAATAAATACATAAATAAAATAAATAAATGAAAAGGAATGGAAGCAAATAGCAGCTTCCAGTTTTGATACATGAAGAGGTTGGGCAATTCCTTTTGTAGAAAATAAGCAAAGGTAGACACAAACTTGAGAAGAATCTGCATCTGATAATAACTGTGAGCTGGTGGTTTCCTTGTCTGGGGCACTCCCCAGTCCCCCATCCTTCCCAGCATAGGCTGTGGAAAACTGCAAATGTTTGGAAATTAAACAATTTGTTTATAAATAACTCATGGGTCAAAGAAGAAATTACAGGGAAATTATAAACTATTTTGAACTAAGTGAAAATGAAGATACAATATATCAAAATCTGTGGCATACATACAATGTGGTGCATAATGGGAATTTTATAGTTCTAAATTCTTCAGTTAGAAAAGAATAAAAGTCTAAAAATCAATTATAAGCTTCCACCTTAAGAAGCTAGAAAGAGGAACAAATTAAATCCAAAGTACTCCAAAAAGGAAATAAAAATAAAATGAATGAAGCAGAAAAGAGTCAAAAATAGAAAGAAAATCAAAAGCTATTTCTTTATGTACATTTGTCAAGAAAAAGGCAAGAAGACAAAAAAAAAAAAAAAAAAAAAAAGGCAAAAAAAACTTAACCAAAATAGGGAATGAAAAGAGAGACATTACATAGATCCTTCAGACACCCAAAATAAATAAATAAATAAATAAATAAATAAAATAGAGTAAAATAAAATAAAATAAAAATAAAATAAGGGTATTGTATTATTCAGGGTTCTTAGAGGGACAGAATGAATAGGACAGAAATAGATATATAAAGGGGTGTTTATTAAGTAGCATTAACTCACAAGGTCACAAGGTCCCACAATGGGCCATCTACAAGCTGAGCAGCAAGGAAGCTAGTCTGAGTCTCAAAGTTGGAGTCTGAGGTTCAAGTGCAGGATGCATTCAGCACAGGAGAAAGATGTAGGCTGGGAGGCTAAGCCAGTCTAGCCTTTTCAGTTTTTTCTGCCTGTTTTATATTCTAGCTTCACTGACAGCTGATTAAATAGTGCCCACCCAGATTAAGGGTGCCTCTGCTTTCCCAGCCCACTGACTCAAATGTTAATTTCCTTTGGCAACACCCTCACAGACACACCCAAGATCAATACTTTGCATCCTTCAATCCAATCAAGTTGACACTTGGTATTAACCATCACAGATATATTAGGAAAAACATTATGGCAATAAATTTGGTAACACAGATGAAATAGATAATTCCCTTGAAAGACACAAATTACTAAAAGTGACTCAAGAAGACCTAAATATCCTCATATTTAAAGCATTGAATTTGTAATGAAAAACTTTTCAGAATGAAAACTCTGTACCCAGAGGTGTCTTGACTGGTGCAATCTACCATTTAAGGAATATGCAACATCAATCCCACACAAACTGTTTCAGAAAATTAGAGGAGGTTAGAACACTTCTCATTTTGTGAGGACAGAGACATGACAAGAAAAAACTTTAGACCAATATCTCTCTTGAACATAGTGGCAAAAATTCTTAACAAAACCTAGCAAATTAATCCAGCAATACACAAAAAGAAGAATGCATTGTGACCAAGTTGATTTTGTCTCAGGAATGCAAAGTTGGTTTAACATCCAAAAATCAATTAACATGCTTCACCATATTAATAAAATAAAGGCAAAAACTATGTGATCATCATATATACAGAAAAAGTGTTTGACAAACTCTCAGCAAACTAGAAATAGAAAGGTACTTCCTCAATTGGATAAGAGCCATTCAAGAAGATCCTACAGATAGCATCTTACTTTCTACCATAGGAAGAAGGTAGGGATGTCTGCTATCACCACTTTTTTCAACATTGTCCTGAAAATCCTCATTAGTACAAAATCACAAGAAAAATAAGTAAAATACATGCAGATTAGAAATGAAGAAAAAAAATCTGTTTTTATATCAAGATTACATTATTGTGTATGTAGGAATTTGTAAGGAATCTATAAAAAGCTTTAAGAACTAGTAGTTTAGCAAGGTCACAGAATAGAATGTTAATATACAAATGTCAATACCATGTTTATATACCACCACAAAGCAAACAATTTGGAAATAAAATAAAAAGCAATTCAATTTAAAGTGAAATGAAATTAATGAAATATATTATAAACATAGAATAAAATTAGCAAAAGATGTGAAAGACCTGTGTGCTGAAAACTAAAAATACATTGAAAACTACAAAAAGAGAAATTAGAGAAAACTTGAATAAATTGAGAGATATAAGCCATGTTAATTAATTGGAAGATGCCAATCAAGTCAATAAAATGCCAATCAAAATCCTAGCAGGATTTTTAGTATAAATTCACAAGATGCTTCTAAAATTTATATGAAAATGCAAAGGAAATAGAATAAATGAATCTAAAAAAACAAAAAGGAAAGTTGGTAGATTTATACTATCTGATTTAAGACTTCCTAGAAAGCTACAATAATTCAAGAAAGTGTGACATTGGCATAAGGATAGACATAGAGATTGACATATCACACATATACAGTCAATTGATTTTTAAGATAGGGACCAGCAAAATTCACCAGGGGGCTGAGGGGCAGAGTTTAATTTCTTCTGGGAATTGCAGAATGTGAGGGAGTTTATACGCAAATAGCTCTGTAAAAATTGGACATCTGTTGGGAAAAATTAAACTTTACCCCTTACCTCATGCCATACTCAAAAATTAACTCAAGGCCAGGTGTGGTGGCTCACCCTTGTAATCCCAGCACTTTGGGACGCCAAGGTGGGCGGATCACCTGAGGTCAGGAGTTCAACACCATCCTGGTCAAAGTGGTGAAACCCCATCACTAATAAAAATACAAAAGTTAGCTGGGCATGGTGGTACATGCCTATAATCCCAGTTACTTGGGAGGCTGAGGCAGGAGAATTGCTTGAACCCAAGCGGAGGAGGTTGCAGTGAGCCGGTATCATGCCACTACACTCCATCCTGGATGACAGAGTCTCCAAAATAGTCATAATAATAATAATAATTTTAAAAATAATAAAATAATAATAACTCAAAATGGATCATAAACTTAAATAAAATAATCAAAACTATAAATCTCCTAGAAGGAAGCACAAGACAAAATTTTATGACTTAAATAAAAATTTCTTAGGAAGGAAACCAAAATATAAATTATGGAAAAAATTATAACTTAGATTTTATAAATTGTACTTTTTCTTTTCAAAACATACTATTAAAAAAATAAAAAGACAAGTCATAGACTAGTAGAAAATATTGTTAATACCTATATCTTACAAGGGACATGTATCCAGAAGATATAACTCAATAATTAGAAGAAAAACATCCCAATTAAAACGGGCACAAGATCTGAAGATGCCAACTGGTATGTATACAATTCACAAAAGATATATATATGTACAGCCAACAAACATGAAAAAGATGTTTCCTTCCCTCTGACTACCCTTCTTCTCATAGTACCACTGATTCACTGCCATGGTCCTTCGCTACATTAGTGTGGGTCTAGAGTAAGTATTGTGTTTAGGAAGCAGTTTTGCCTGAGATGATCTCTTTAAGGGCTGGGATTTGTTTGATTTCTAAATTTTACGGATGTAGTGTTAAAATCCAAGGCAGCAGTGTTTGAAGGAATTTAGACTCCACCAGCTATCTAAGCCTGAGCCCTTTAGCTGAGTCTAAGTGGAATAATAACTTGGGGAGAAAGAATTAAGGACATTAAGGCTTTTGCACATGAGATTATTTGAACGTTAACTTGCAAGATAATTTAATCTTTGGATCTCCATTTCTTCTGGGAATTTCACAGTGTGAGGGAGTTTATATGAAAATTTTGGGAATCTTTATGTTGTTAGAAATTTATTAGTGAAATATATTAGTATTGCCATTTAATCATCTTGCATAACCTCTGGTGAGTTATATTGGGCAGCAGAGTTGGGCATAATTTGGGATGGGAAATAGAAGAGGGAGAAAATTGTCAGCCTTGGATACAGTGCAGATGTGGAGTTAATCTAATTAATGTACTGTCTGGGAGCAATTTTATGTTTCCCATCAGTAGTCACAGGAGGACACCAAATAAGCAGTAGGTGATATTGAAGAAGCAGCCCATGAAGGTGAGAATAGGACTGTTTTGATGAATAGCTGGTCTCCTCCCTTCCAGAGAAGGGTCACAGTCTTGGTTGATACACTTCAAGGTTAATTCCAAAGGATAAGAGGAAAAACAGAGGAAATGATTGGGGAACATCCCACTCCCAATCAATCTGTGTGTGTGTGTTTTTTTTTTTTTTTAACAGGAGGGTCCTTAGCTAACACCCTTGTCTTTTGCCCATTTTCTTTCTTATTCCACCCACTCTGACCAGTAGGAGACACCCATCGGTCCATGTTTATCTGTTTGATGGAGCTGGTCTATTACAAAATTCCAAGTATTGGGATGTAAATCTCCATTATTTTCTCTATCAATGTGAGGCTGAGATCCTGGATAGTGTTTGAGTTTTCAGATCCAAGTTTTTCCCTTCATTGGGCTTTCCTAAGATCTCACTAGAATATGAATGGGAGGTAGTATAGTAGAGAGTATCAGTATACCCTTTTTATTGCACAAATTAGCTACCATATTAGTCCATTTTCATGCTGCTGATAAAGACATACTTGAGAGTGGGCAATTTAGAAAAGAAAGAGGTTTAATTGGACTTACAGTTCCACATGGCTGGGGCAGCCTCACAATCATGGTGGAAGGCAAGGAGGAGCAAGTCACATCTTATGTGGATGGCAACAGGCAAAGACAGCTTGTGTAGGAAAACTTCGCCTTATAAAGCCATCCGATCTGGTGAGACTTATTCACTATCATAAGAACAGCAAGGGAAAGACCTACCCCAGTGATTCAATTATCTCCCACCAGGTCCCTCCCATAACACTTGGGAATTATGGGAGTACATTTCAAAATGAGATTTGTGTGGGGACATAGAGTCACACATCAGCCACATACTCCATCTTAGCCTTTATAGTATTATATCTAAAATTTTTATCTCCATTTATATGTTTCCCATTGACAGTCTATTTCTCAACTGGTTTTTAGCTCATGTAGGGAGTAGGAGAGTTATTTTTTGGATTCTTTCAAACCAAAGGAATGAGTGCAAAATCACAAAAATAGGGAGTAGGGTTTGTTAGAGACCAGGGACTTGAATGCATGACAGTAGTGGGCCATGAGCCAGGACATAGAGTTTGCAGCCAGACAATAGTCACGGCTTTAGATTTAATTTTTTTTTAATCAAATGGAGGGAGCACTGGAGGCATTTCAACAGGGCAGGAACATTTCCAGACATGAGTTTTCCAAAGAATAATCTGACAGCAAGATGTAAATTGACTAAGGACAGGTGAAAGGAGATGGTCAATAGAAGAGAAGACAACTGAGGAAATAAAGGCAAGAAAGGATGATAATATTGTAGAGGTGTAACCAATAGAAGTTGGCAGATGATTCTCTGTTGAGGATGAAGGAAGTAGAGTTGTCAAAATAATGAAGTCACTCAGCCTTGGCAGTTTAAACGAGGATAAGAAAACTTTTTCTGTAAAGGGCAGATATATGTATTTTAGGTTTTGTGAGCCATGCAATCTCTATGGCAATTATTCAATGCTACCATTGTAGCTTGGAAGCACCAGTAGACAATACAGAAACAAATGACAAGGCTACGTGTCAATAAAACTTTATTTACTAGAACATCTAGCCTATAGGCTGTGATTTGCTGACCCCTGGTTTAGAGGGTTATGGTACAGGGTTTATGGTTATTAAATTATTGCCTGTGAGTTCTAAATTCACCCTCTTGTCCCTGCCCTGGGATGCTGTGGCTGAGATTCTGCAGACCATGTTTCCGTTTTGCCAGCTGCTTCATGTGAGGTCTGGAGCAGGGAGAATGGGCATAGTTCTTCTGGTTTTGCTTGCTGTTCTTGTTAGAATCACCACAACAATAGTTTTTGCACTAGGCCACCACAATGCATTCTGATTTCCAGTTGGTTCTCACATTCCTGAAATGCAGCTGTGATCCAGATGCCTCAGAAACACCAGCTGGTTGGTACTCTCTCCTCAGAGGTTTGTGTCTTGGCATCACAAGGCTCCACATCTGAGCTTCTGAGGCAGCAGCACCAACTGGGAAGTGCCCTCTCCCCAGATCCAAGCTTCTACGTACTGATAACCCTGACCTCTACCCTCTGCACTACTAACCCTAAGAGTGGTAGCTGCTTTCTGCAGTCACTGTTTACCTCACTGTTCCCTTTGTTTTGCCCTTTCAATCCTCTAATGCCTGTTTAACTTATTCCCCATATTAAATTCTTCCTATTGAAATAAGTGGTGTGGTTTTCATTCTCTTGACTGGACCATGATCAATATAGAACTATATTCTGTATAAAATAGGGCTCTACTTATGGATATAGATAGAAAGTACAAGAAGTGTAGTCTTGAAGTCTTGACATGTTGTGTCTCTTTTTAGACAGGTTTGAGATCCTGACGAATCGACCACTTACAGATTTCTTCCTGACCGTTGGATATTGAATGTCAGGGATACGTTATTCACATGGCAGTGTTGTTTGCATGAGTAGAAAACAGTAACTAGGTAAGTATAGCTAGAGTGGAGAAGACAGAAATGGGAATCATCTTCATTTCTGAGAGATAATGAAGAAGAGACAATGAAAGTGACTTAAAAAATGATTGTCTTAAAGGCAGAAGAAAGCCTGCAGAATACAAGAAGCAAAGAGTGAGTTTTAAGGAGAAGATGGTCAAGATAAGCAAATCCTATATGCTTCAAGGCAGATTATTGGTGACTTACCAGAGGATAGTATCAATAGAAGAGCAAAGTTAGAACCGGAAGAGTTAGTTGGTAGGAGAAGAGGAACAAGTAGGACTTTTTTTTTTTTTGAAGTAAAGACATTTGGTGGTAAAAAGAAGGTAAATGACTATGTAGAGATTTATGAATCAAAACAAATCATATTAAAAAAATTTCACTGCACTTGAGGAAATTTCTAGGTAGAGAAGAAGCTATCAGTGGAAAGGGATAATGCAGTATGCATAGGATAAAGGATCGTGTGAATGGAGAAATGTGGGTGAGGATGAATGGGATGCAAAATGCAACTGATAGAAAGGAAGGGTACCTCTTTCTCTGAGCTCCAGATAAATTTAGATGTGGGGAGCAGAAAAGCTAGACTTGTTTTGCAAACTGAAACTCTCCTCATTCTCTGTCCCTGTGTTAAACAACAATAGGACCAGATAGAGTTTCCGATTCCTCTGCTAAACAATGCTGTGCCCAAACAACACTAGTAGCTGCTTTTTCAGGAAATGCATGCTCACGGTTGATGAGACTGTGGACCACCCTGCCCAGATCCCTCTTCAGGGAAAGACTTCTGCCCTTCTGCTCGGAATGCTACCGGGAGAAAGCCTTTATCCGTCATTTCGCTCAGGGGTTGCTTAGTTGCAGAAAGCTGCTTTGCTCTAGGTATTTTCATTCAGGCTCAGCCTATGTCCTATAGCATGGCCCAATGTGGGGCATTTCTGATGGGTCATTTTAAATCCAGAGCTCCCTGGGTTGGCGGTGGGCATTGATTAAGACTGCATCATAGTTTGACTTCTCCCTCTGGCTATTGTGGAGCAAGGCTGCGTTGTGGAGGCTGCATCACAGCTTGGATTCTCCCTCTGGGCAATGCAGCTTCCTCCCCGTCTGTTCCACAGGTGCGATCTCAAAGGCGCTTCCTAATAACCATCCTGAATACTAAGCTGCCCCAAGCAGGCTTCATGGAGAACCCAACCTATAATTCCAGCTCAGCGGCTTACTTCTGACAGCTTGCCCAGAAAGACCAGCATGAATGCTCCTGCCTTCCTGTGTCCACTGTGTCAATTTATTTTGTCATACACTCTCCCCAATCCCAACTAGCTTTCTGCCTTGTGATACCTACTTTAAAGTCACCCAGCCCAGACATAGAACTCTGGAAATAACCTACCTCAATTGTTTATTTTGAGACTGTTCTCCCTTACTTCAACAAGTTTAATACACTTAGCTTTTCTCGAGTAACAGGTTTTTCTGGTGGTCTCCTAGAGAATTGATAGTGGAACATTTTCATCAGATGTCATTGTTCTTTCTAAGTTTCAGACAGTCTGGTAGCTTCAGAGAAAGAGGAAAAGTCTGGAAAATATATATTGTTTGCCAATGTAATAAGAAAATTAACCCTAAAAATTACATTTTCTGTCTTGACTTGGGATTTCACAAGGAGGGGTGATCTCCTTGGGATGGAGAGCAGGCAGGAGTTCTAAACATTTGGGCTTGGTTGGCCGATATAGAACAATTTGTCTTCTGTCTTCACTTTGCACTTTGTAACTAGTGTTCTCTCCAGTCCTTACTCTCATGAGGCAGCTTGGGCTCTGATGAAAGTGGAGTCCCTGATTTCTGCTTTAATTCAGGTGTCATTTGTTTCCTTGGTGCCAAGGCCCTTTGTGATTCTGAGCACTCTCATCTCTCCTTTTCTCCCCTCTCTGAGGCTTCTCGTCCCACTTCCATGATCCTCTGGTACCTATAGGGTCAGCAATGGAGGCTTGTAGCCACAGAAAGCTATTTATTTATTTATTTATTTGAGGCAGAGTCTCGCTCTGTTGCCACACTGGAGTGCAGTGGTGCAATCTTGGCTCACTGCAACCTCTGCCTCATGGGTTCAAGCGATTCTCCTGCCTCAGCCTCCTGAGTAACTGGGACTACAGGTGCACGCCATCATGCCCAGCTAATTTTTTGTATTTTTAGTAGAGACAGCGTTTCACCATGTTGGCCAGATTGTTCTCAATCTCTTGACCTACAGAAAGCTTTTATCTCTTCCTTGTGTGAAACATATTGATAGGAGCTTGGGAACACATAGACCAATACAATAATTTTCCTTCCAAATAATCCTAGAGATACCACAGTGAGATGAACTTTGATGTGCTCAAATACATCATGACTTCAAGAAGAAATGTAATCCATTCTCCTGCTTTCTACTTCATTCTTAGAGATGGGTGTTTCCTGTAGATTTTTAATAGTTCTCACTAGAATATATCTCTTATTTGTTGAAATTTAAACCCATTTCTTTTTGCTGTTAATGAAAATAATTCATGCAACTATTACTGAAGCCCTACTAGGACAGATTCACCAACCCTGGCATGATGTCATGTTTCATCCTGGAAGGTGGTTAGCAAACCTTTTCTCCATCTTCTCTTATGTAGACCAAATGGACCCGATTTATTTCCTTTATGTGATTACCAAAATACAGTTTTAATTTCTCTCTTTTCAATGCACTGTTGGTAAAGGAAGAGGTGGGGTATTAAGTCAAGCTCAACCCACAAAAGATCCTTAACTCAGACTACCAGCCTGACTTTTTAAGCTTTTGAATATAGGCTTACTTGAAGTCACTTGGGTTTTCCCCTTTTTCAATTATCTTCATCATCAAGAGCATACACTGGTGCCTCGAGGCACTAAATATTACCATTTCAAGCACCCTACTCAACTCAAGCTCTCCTTGCTGTGCCCTTAAAAAGTGCTTTGAATAATGACTTCTTTTCCTCTGGGTAGATACCCAGTAGTGGGATTGCTAGATCAAATGGTAGTTCTATTTTTAGTTCTTTAAGGAATCTCCACACTGTTTTCCATAGCAGCTGTGCTAGTTTGCATTCCCATCAGCAGTGTAGAAGTGTTCCCCGATCACTGCATCCACACCAACATCTACTGTTTTTTGATTCTTTGATTATGGCTATTCTTGCAGAAGTAAGGTGGTATCGCATTGTGGTTGATTTGCATTTCCCTGATCATTAGTGATGTTGAGCATTTTTTCATATGTTTGTTGGCCATTTGTGTATCTTCTTTTGAGAACTGTGGGAGCTAAGCTGCGAGGATGCAAAGGCATAAGAATGATACAATAGACTTTGGGGACATGGGGGAAAAGTGGGAGGTGGGCGAGAGATAAAAAACAACAAATATGGTGCAGTGTATACTTCTCGGGTGATGGGTGCACCAGGGTCTCACAAATCTCCACTAAAGAACTTACTTATGTAACCAAATACCACCTGTACCCCAATAACTTATGGAAAAATAAAATTAAAAAAAGAAAGAAAAAAAGTGATTTGAGGCACAGCTGGCTATAGGGGCCATTTAGAAACCATTTTTACTTAGAGGCATAGTGAAGGCAGTGCACAGTGCTGAGAAGAGATAAAAAGACTGAGTTCGGATGCTATAATCTAGAAACTCTGCCACCCCCACAAAGAACAAAACAGAAGCTCTTGCTAAGCACTTTTTTTCCATAGTATAACTTGTTCTTGTAAAGAAGTGGCATTTAGTGTTTCGGTGGATCAGATTAGCATATACACCTTTTAAAAACATCTTTAAAAAAAGACAAACCTGAATTTTAAAGTGACACCTTCTTTAGAAAAAAAGGTTAGGACACGTTTTTAAATTACATGCTTGCAAGAAAGTCTACAATGTGGTTATACAATTTTCACTAAAAATTTGCCTAAAATTAGTACAATTTCTATTCTCATAATTATGAGCTTTTCGGCTTTTGCACTTCGCATCTCTTCATTTTCCCACAGTTATTACTAGGTGTGAGCTTTCCAGTTTCTATATATCACCCCCTTCAAATCCCGCAACCTCTCTGTATTTGGGGAGGGAGAGTGAGGCGTGCACTGTAAGTGATCCAGGACTGAAGCCGGGGGGTGTTGCAGGTCAGGTCACTACATCTCATCCCACTTATGACCAACCCCATTCGTCTGAACCCTTGCACATACTTTTTCTTACTTCTAAAAGCATGTCACTTTTTGTCTGTGTATGTATCTTCACACTCAGTCATTTCACTGCCAGTCAAATATAACTGAGGTCTCCGTTTCCTCTGCAGAAGAGAAGGATTTCTTCATTCACCCATCCGTGGGCTCATTGCTGAGGCCTCCGTAACAAAAGAAAGATTAGCAAGAAAAAAGAGTGCAGATTTATTTATTATAAATTTTACACGACATGAGAGTCTCCAGAAATGAAGACCTGAAGAAAGGAAGAAAGTTGTGCATTTTTATGCTTAGGTTTGATGAACAGTGGACAGTCGTTGGGGAAGTGTGATTGGCCTGACCTAGTGGTAATAAACTGGGGAACTTAGCAAGGACTGTTTGTTCAGATTCTTCTCTGCGTCCTGTGTCTTCAGAGATATGGATGTTTTTTTCCTCTGCAGGTGTAGGAAGGTACCTGTTGAATGAGGATCTTATGACCTACTTCAAGGGGAGAAAAGTGGGAGAAATTCAGAGAGTGGCCTTTCCACTTCTGCTGTTTTCTCAAATGCCAAAGTGCCAAATTTTGGATAGTGTGG
Organism: Macaca nemestrina; assembly: GCF_043159975.1. NCBI lineage: Eukaryota > Metazoa > Chordata > Mammalia > Primates > Cercopithecidae > Macaca > Macaca nemestrina. The sequence goes on from NC_092135.1 coordinate 102,040,634, forward strand.
CCTGAACTCCATCACTTCATTAAAAATTAGCTGCTGAAGTCTCTTCTATCTCTGAAGATTTACCATTCTATCATTTAAAAATCTTTAGCTCAATCCTCGGGATTTAGATTTCAGCATTTCCTTAAAATCTTTACTGGGTGATAACTTTGAGGGTTATACGAGTGTGTGGTTTTAGTTCACTGATAAAGCCATGCCCTTCAGCTCTTTATTCTGCCCAGGTGGGTGTGAGGACAAATCCTCCGTTTACGAAAGTACCATAGATTATGTTTGCAAGATGAATTTGTATCTTTAAAAAAAAAATTGGGCATGATGTTTTACTTCTGAGAGCCCCGCAGTTAACCATTTCACAACTTCCTTCTCTGATTTCTGGGAAACTCCTAAATTTTTCAAAAGTCACTGTGGAAATCACCCATATCACAAGATATTTTCTATGTTTATCTTCTACCCTTTGACAACTTGCTTAGGAGGAAATAGTCTGCTTAGATTTTTACTTCAATTTGGGAGTTCCTGTTTTTTTTTTTCCATTTTTTTGTATTTTTATATTGTGACTTTCATGGTTTTTTTTCCTTTGAAAGTTAGATGCGGTAAAGGGTATTGCCCCTATGAGAATGGATAGGAAAGAACGACTTTATAAACGTAAACAAGCGTTTTTATTTGTGGCAGTGCTACACGGGGAACATGTTGAATTAGTAGCCTCCCAATTCTTAGGTTTCTAGAACAAGAATATATGTAACGTAAGCTTCTCTTATGTTATTTCAAAGGAAAAAAGTTAAAAAAAAAAAGTCATAGATGGCAGTCAAAAATGCTTCCTGGGCTTAAGTGACAATTTCAAAATCAGAAACGTTTGGATGAAATTTCTCACACAACATGGCAGAGAGTGGCTGGGTGCAGTGGCTCATGCCTGTAATCCCAAGCACTTTGGGAGGCGGAGGCGGGTGGATCACCTGAAGTCAGGAGTTTCAGGCTAGCCTGGCCAATATGGTGAAACCCCATCTCCACTAAAAATGCAAAAAAGTAGCCAGGCATAGTGGCTTGTGCCTGTAATCCCAGCTACTTAGCAGGCTGGGACGAGAGAATAGCTTGAACCCGGGAGGCAGAGGCTACAGTGAGCCAAGATCGCGCCACTGCACTCCAGCCTGGTGACAGAGCGAGATCTCGTCTCAAAAAAAAAAAAAAAAAAAAAAAAAAAAAAAAAAAAAAGAGAGAGAGAGAGAGGGAGAGAAAACCCGGATGCAACCTAGTCTTCTTTTTGAGTAAATACAATATACTTAGTCCAAGAGACAAACAACATGCATTTCAATCTCAAAGTCTGTTAGGGCCAAGACGCATCAAGGTTTGGAACAGGGAAGGAGATGAGAGTTTCCGAGCTGTGTAACTGCCAGGGGTGGTGTTTATACATTTGAAGAGTAAGTAGGACTGCCCCAGGATGGGTGATCCATGGGTTACACCTAAGGCAAGAGTAAGTCAGCAATGCCTAGACAGATGCAGAAATCAAATGGGATCTGAAAAAAATGCCTATTCCCCCAAAAGTGAACAACCAGGGAGAGTAAATGTAGATAAAGGAGTTGCTTCTGAGAGCTCTAGAGTCTAGAGGAATAGGTAGCCAAAAATGAGTTAAAGTTGATGGAAATGTAAATATAGCAAATTGTGTGACAGTGTGTTCATATGGAGACCCAGATTAAATCTGAGGACAAGGAAGTTGCTCAACCTTCTGTGCTCCTGACTTTGGACCTTCAAGTTTCTCTCTCCAACTTCTGACATGACGATGCTTATTTAGCACCTACTCTATGCCTGGCATGGAGAATACACATTAGACTCAAGATGGGCTTGCCTCTCCTGTGCATTCGCAGCTATGGACCCATCATGCTTCTTGTCTTTTTTGTCTCCCTACAGCTTCTTCTTATTTGACCACTCTCTTTTTTCTTTTTTATTGGCTTCTTTTTCCCATCTCTTTTCATTCTAAATTTTCTTTCTTGATATTTAATGTATTCCCAAAGATTAATCTATTATTCCCAAAGGGGATGACCATATCTCTAGGTACTTGAATACTTCTCAGAATTTCCTTTCGTCACTTCACACATTATATATAAATTGTTTAGTATGTGGGGTATAAAGATGAGTATGATACACATTTATCCATTCATGTATTCATTTATCCAGTGACTGTGTATTGAGTGCCTAATAAGTGCCACATATTATTGGAGAAACTGGTGAAACAGAGATCATGAAGATGAGTTTCTTTTCCTCATGGACTCACAGTCTAGGGGAGGAGTAAGACACATAAACATATAAAGGTCGCAGAGGCTTAAGTGAAGAACTGTGAAAAGCCAGAAAATGTATAAGATTGTATGATAAACACTTAGCAGCCTAACATCACTCCTGTCTTCATCTTATTTTCCCATAATTTGCCAACTTGAATATATTTAACTTTGCTAAATAGTGCATATCTCTGTATGTGACATTATCTGCTTATTTTTTGTCATGGTATGTGTTATGAATAAATACAATAAATAGAAATCTATATTTAAGGAAGATGATTTTGAGATGGGCATTGAAGGATGAGTAGAAGTTCAAGTAGTAAGAAGAGAAATAAAGGCAAAATACACAGTATATGCAAAGGCTTACGAGATTAAAGAATTTGAGGTGTTCCAATAATGGTGGGTAGTTTTTTGTGGAGGCCATAGGGTACTTGGAAAAGAATGGCAAGAAAGTTTTTCTGGAAGAAAAAGAACTTCTGATCATACTAAGGAGATTGGACCCTATCCTGTAGTTAATGAACAAACATTGTAGTCAATGAAGTAGAGGAATGGCATTTGGCTCTTTGACGGCAGAGTGAAAATGATAGATTGAAGTGGAGGAGGCCAAAAATTAGGCAACAACAGGAATGAGGGCCTGGACTAAGATAATAGTGGCAGTGGTACAAATGAAGTGATCAATTTGAACAATATCAAAGAGACAGAGTGACAAGACTTGAAGAATCTTTGGGTACAGGCAATAGGGGAGAGAGGAGAGGCAGGCTTTCATCTGGATAGTGAATGACAACCTCATTCCCACAGACTTTGGTTGCATGGGCCTTGGATGTAACTTAGAATCTGGGGTGGGGGGTGGTAAAAAGACACCAGTGAGTGAGAAGTGAGTTAGCCACAGTTAACCTTCTCTTACGGTTTGCAGTTTGCCATAGACTTCCATTCCTTTATTTGATACTCTATGAATGATGTCACAGGCAATACATGATCAAATGTCAAACATAGATGGGGGCATGCTATAACATCAAGAATTCTGGGCTCACCTTCGGGGCTGACAATAACTGGAGGTGTGAATTTTGGTAACCACTTACTGTCTTTGGACTTCATTTTCTCATCTTTAAAGTTTGTTTCAGGTGGGGTAGGGTGAGGAGTACTCTAGGTGACATTTAAGTTTTTTTCAGATCTATTAACTTATGAGTAAATACTCATCTTTCTTCCCCAAGATAGTTTCTCTTTCTGACTAGATTGCTATTTCCTGGAAGGCAGGGACTGCTGTGTTCATCTCTGGATCCCAGTACCCTGCATAGGATCTGAAAAGTGCAGGGTTAATGTTATTGAGCAAATGACTGAATGAACGATTTTCCTATTTTATTAATGATACTATATAGCCCATTCTCTCTGCTTCCTGTTATTAAAACCTTGGAGTATTCTGTACCCCCCTTTTTCTTGCATAACACCCTCACTCCCCCTTGGTCTTGCTTCCTTAATCAGGACACACTTTTTCCCTCCAAGCGTCTTTTAGATACGGCTTCCTTTTCCACCTCTAGAGAGTCACCCAGATCTCTGCACTTCACCTTAAATTGAGACTATTGCAACACTATGTTTGCTTTCTGTTGTAATCTCCCTCTCTTAAGCCCACTTCATATACAACTACCATATTGAGCTTCCACCGCTTTGTGGCTTAAACCCTCAAATGTCTACAGTGTACATTTACACTCAATGCCAGTCACAATCTGGCTCCAACCTGCCTTGACATGAATTGTCCACTTAACCTGTCACTAGTGATCTTCTAGACACTTGCACATTGCCATCTCTGTGTGTTGCTTATTGCCATCTCCCCTGTCTGGAAAGCTGTCCCCACTACCTAAGTGCAATTCATCAGTCAAGGTCCAGCTTGTTATTTCTCCACCAACCTCCCCCTGAAGTCTTCCCAGGTTGTATTTTTGCCCACAGTAATCTGTCTTTCACTCAGCTGACAAATAATATCATCACATATTTGTTAGGCTACTTCTCATGTTATCATCTTATCACAGGTTATGTCTCATCACCCCAAGTGTCTTGCAAGCTCCTTGGGGTGGTAGGAATATGTCTGAGGTATCTTTGTATTTCTCATTGTCTAATGACCACCATGACAAGAACAACAGCTCACACTGGTTGATCACTCATGTGTATTAGACATTGCCAAGCCCTTGATAATCATTATCTCTCTTAATATCTAAAACCACCCTATGTCATGGGTACGATGACTATCTCCATTCTTCAGATAGGGAAACGAAAGCTTAGAAGTGTTAAATAATTTGCATTAGGTCACCTATAGATTAAGCCTAGTTTAGTTTTTACACTTAGTAGGCACCCCCAAAATGGAATAATTAATTGTCAAGAGATATGTCTTGGTGTTTTCCCTCTCCAAGTGACTGAAGCAAAGACGTTGAGAAGGTGGATAGTTTTGAGGTCAGCTATGGAACAGTCTTGAGGAGATTTGGAGGGAGTCAGTAGCAGAGCAGAAGGCCTGTCAGTGACAGGTAAAAGATTGTGAGATGAGGAAAATCTGTTTTGGAATCAGTTAGACCCATATCTGGGAATGTAGCAAAATGTAAAATACCCTGGGTCGATAACCTATGAAAATGGAGGAGGTTTAGAACAAGAGTTATCCAAGATAGAACTTATATGTTTGTTTAGCTAGGTTATTTGGGTAGCATGGAAGGTTTCCAGCTAGATTTTAAGGAGTAAGCATGCTAGTTAATATTAAGACAATATTTTGTAATGGGAAAACTGTAACAATAAATAATATGCTTCAATTAAAAGGAGTGGGTTGCATATGATAGTGTAATGCGTTTAGGGTCTAAGAGGCAGTTCAGGCTACATTCTGGGTTCATTCTTGCCTTTGGGAACCATAAAGTGGGAATGATAAACTTACTTTCTATTCAAAATACTCCCAGGGTGGGATGTATTCCCAGAACTTCTCAGGGTGGGAAAAGGATAACAGTGGTTGAGATGACTACTGGCCTCAGGGCTCACATGAAGCGTCTCCTGGACTGGAGGTAGCCTTGTGTCCTTGAAAGACACAGTGCCCTGGTCCGCTCTGGCATTTGACAATGGACACCCAGGTTACAATTCACCAAAGGGCACAATCCTAAGAAGCCAAGTGCCCATCAGTTTCCTGCTCTGGAAGTGGAGGAGGCAATGAGGAGCTCTGAGTTCTGGCCACCACCGGAGAAGGACCTCTGGAAGTACAAGGCCAAAAGCCCTGACATGGGAAGGACGGCAATGAACACTGAATGAGCATTTAGACTATGTGCAAGAGCAGTGTTTGGCACTTTAGACACCTTACCTTATTTAAGTTCACAGCCCCATGGGAAAATGGCTTGGGAAGGTTAAATAGCTTATGCAAGATCCCACAGCTAGGAAGTGGCAAAGTGGAGATTCACAGCTAGATACTTTGACTTTCAAGTGCATACATGTTACTTTCTGTTCACCAAGAAAAACACTCTGCCCCGTTGAGCTCTAACTGCAGCTTTGTTATTAACTGGCTATGTGACCTTGGCAGGCCTCTTAAAAAGATCTTGACCGAGGTTGCTTCCAACACTCTGAGTCTCTCTCTGATCATATTATCAAATGGAGGAATGGGAAAAAATCCAAATGTTAGGTAGAAATGGTGTGCCCTATCTCAATCTGGTCGTTCAACCTAAATTTTTGTACCATTAAAATCAGATAATGGAAATGAAAGGATCAAAAGAGGGAATTCGTGGGAAGCCCAAATTCCCACGAACTGGAATTACTGCATTCCTGGAGCAGTAAAACAGATAAGCAATGTGGTGATAAACACACAAAGACCAGCAGACTTTCAACAAACTCACTTCTTCTCCTCTGGCCTGTCCTCCCATGTGAGCTGGGACCTGCCTGGGATCTTTGGGTCCTTTTGCTTTTGATTTAAAAATGGGTCATCTATTCCCAAGCCAACTGACCAAGAACTTAAAAAGGAAGGTAATGGAAGATGCACAATGCTGTGTGCCTCTTAAAAAATATACAATATTGGTTGTCTTCCTATGGAGGATGCAGAGATTGTACAGAAATCATTACAGTCCTGCGCCACTTAATGATGGGGATACATTCTGAGAAATGTGTTGTTAGGCAATCTCGTTGTGTGAAAATCATAAGAGTGTATTTACACAAATCTAGATGGTATAGCCCACTACACATCTGAGCTGTGTGGTATAGCCTGTTGCTCCAAGTTATAAACCTATACAGCCTATTAGTGTACTGAGTACTATAGGTAACTGTAATGCAATGTATTTGCATATCTAAACATAGAAAAGGTCAGCAAAAATATAGCATAAAAGATTAAAAAATGGTACACCTATTCAAGGGTGCTTACCACCAATGGAGCTTGCAGGATTGAAAGTTGATTTGGGTGAGTGAGTGAGTGAGTGGTGAGTGAAGGTGAGGGCCTACATTACTGTAGACTACTGTAGACTTTATAAACACTGTACACTTAGGCTACACTACATTATGAATTTTTTCTTTCTTCTATAATAAATTAACCTTAGCTTACCATAATTTTTTACTAAAACAGAAACACATGGTACAGCTGTATAAGAATATTTCCTTTCTTTATATTCTTATTCCATACTTTTTTCTATGATTAAAATTTTTATTTATTTATTAATTTTTACTTTTTAAACTCTTTTGGTGAAAAGCTAAGACAGAAACACACATTAGACTAGCCAACACAGGGTCAGGATCATCAAATCAATATCAATGTCTTCCACCTCCATATCTTGTCCCACTGGAAGGTCTTCAAGGGCAATAACACTCATGTAGCTGCCATCTCCTCTGATAACAATCCCTTATTCTGTAACATCTCCTGAAGGATCTGCATGAGGCTCTCTTATTGTTCACTTAGAAACAAATAAGTAGAAGCACACTCTAAAATAATGATAAAAACTATAGTAAATACATAAACCAGTAATATTTATTACCATGATCAAGTATTTATGTATTATACATAACTGGATGTGTTAGGCATTTACATGACTGGCTGTGTAGTTTTGTTTACACCAGCATCGCCACAAATACATAAGTAATGCATTGCACTATGATGTGACAATGGTTACGATGTCACTAGGTGATAGAAAGCTTTCAGCTCCACTATAATCTTATGTGACCACCGTCATATATGCGGTCTTTGCCCGAAACATCATTAAGTAGTGCATGACTGTAGTTACAAGAGGTATCAAGGCTACAATGGGAGAGGATAGTCAATGGCCACAGCGGCTTTCTTTTACAAGTTTGAATTAGTTTTATCTAAAGTTAAGGTAGTAAAAAAGGGATTGAGGTGCTGACACATGTTACAACATGAAGGAACCTCAAGAACTTTGAAAATGGAGTGATCTGTTTGAAACACTTAACCCTTAACTGGCACGTAGGAAGTTCTCAGTCCACGGTAGCTATGCCAGTAGATTTCATCATTATTGTTACTACTTCTAATAGTGAGAATGTATATGAAAGTCTTTCCTACAGTGTCTTGCCCATGGTAGACTCAGTAAAATGTTAGTGCCACTTTCTCTAGTGAGAATTGTGTTCTTTTCCTTTTCATTAGAAAAATATGACAAGTGAAAAACCATTTCTACTAGCAAAGCAGCAATTCAAAACTCACTACCCTCACATTCATTCATCTGACTGAAATGGAGACATTATTAAAATAATTCAGAGAACTAAATTTCAATAGATAATTTTTCCCTTTCCAAGAAATCCCTGAAAACACATTTGACCCCCTTGTCCTGAAGTGGCCTTGGTTCAGGGACTTTATCCAGATCTGAGGACAAACAGGCATTCTCATCCTAGTTACGAAGTTACAGAAATCATCTGTTTGCTTCATCTGCAAATTTATGTTGTTTTCCTTTAGAAGGTTTTCTGTTATAGACCACATGGTTTCTGATTTAGTCAAGTTCCAGTTTCTTAATCATTCAGAAACTCTCAATTCAACCAGACAAAGTTAATCATTTGGAGAGCCTCCTCCTTTCTCCTTAGTAAAATCCAAAAGCTTTGGCTGAGTTTATTGTGGATCACTTATCCTACCACTTCATGGAATAAATCTACAAAAGAATCTACAAAAAACATGACAGTTAAGACGTTTGCTTTTCCAGTTCATATTTAGAATTTTCTTACATTTGTATTTCTAATCCAGAAACCACATATTAACTCTCTTTAGGAGAGAGAGACCTGCTTTCATAAATTTTTACATGGGAGTTCAGAAAAGTCAGGGAAAACCATATAACATATTTAAATACTCAGAGGACAGAATATGAAACAAACATGTATACCTAGAATGTACGGTGTCAGGGCTGACTGCCATATCAATGTTTATTTGTTATTGCTGCCAGAACTCTGATATCAGTAGATGTGGTCATTTGAGGTGTCAAAGGTAATTTGAAAGAAAGAAAGCAAAGACTCCTATGACTGACTTGCAGAACCTTTGGAGATTTTATTGATCTCTGGATGTTTCATTAGACACTATGGGCACAAGGGTCAGGGACAACTCCATCCCAGCTTTAAGCAGACAAAATGAACAGAGACAAATACTTTCTCCTACTTTATCACACCAGCCCCATCCTTCACTGGGTTGTTAGTTCTGTGAAATCCCCTCTTTTGCACTTGTGATTTCTTGGCATCTTTTGTTATTTGGTGTGTTTCTTCCCACGTGTCTAGCCTTAATAGATTAAAGACATCAGATAAGGGAACATGCATCTTTATTTTTCCCTATCTTCATCTTTCCCCTACTCCTTACTCACAGGGCTGTGATTAGTAACACACAAAGATGTCAGTCTCTAGAACTCAGTAGCCAAAGAAAAGAAACCACAGAGAGGTTGTGTAAACAGAGGCCAAGAGCCATTTCACTTTCAGGAAAGTGTCTTGCATAAAGAGGCATCAGGGAGGGAATAGTTTTGAACATCTCCCATTTTTAAAGCTGGTTACTCAGCATAGTTGATCTTAATTGAGACAACTTGAATTTCCCTGACACTATTGATTCGTTGACTTGGATCTTTCTTTTTCTTCCTATTCCCAGTGACAGTAATCTCATTCAGAATCTTACCTTAGGGCTTAAATTGGTCCATTAACCCCTATCTACTCTTGACTCTGGTCTTTAATTCGTGTACAACAAGGTTAAGTTAAAATTCCTGGAATATAATTTTCATTATGCTATTGTTCTTGATATTTATGAACTAATAATAGAGTCCTGTTATTTTTCTGCTTATAAGTCTAGAATGAATCTTCAATGTCCAAACACTTAGCCCTGGCATTCAAGTTTCATCATAATCTGGTACCAAGTATCTTTCTAGACATTTTTTTCATTACTTTTTTTAATCTTCAAAAAGCTTTCTCTGCAGCAAATTGATTTAGTCATTATACCTTCCCTCTCCTCTCCCTACCCCGCGCTTGCCCAGCCACAACCCCTAGTGAATTCTTGCACTATCAAGCTACTGACAGTTAGTATTTCTAGGAACAAAAAACTTTACTCAGTGAGACCTATAGGGGAAACCTCAGGGCGTTAAAAATCTTCATTTATACCCAATTCATTCAGGCAATCATTTACTCATTCATTCAGTGTCAGTTTTATCAAAAGCTCTTTTGAACAACTAAATCCAGTGGACATCAAGACACATTAGACATGGTGCCTGATCTGGAGAACAAATATGTGTACCTAAATGTCATAGATGGAGGTGCACAGGGAATGAGTGAATCTTCCAGAGAGGGAGACATCAGGGAGAAAAAGTTTGAAAAGGAAAGTAACATTTGAGCTGCCTGTTGGGATATGAGCCAGGGTTCTTCTGAAGATTATGGGAAGGACAGTCTACCTGGAATGGGTGTGAAGACTGACAGAGAGCAGCTAAAGAGAGGAAGCTGTCACAATAGGTAGAGATCAGATCTCAATGGGCCTCCCTTATATGTTATGTTAAGAAGTTTGGATTTTATTCCAGGAGCAATGGGAAATCACTGATAGACTGACCTAACAACCTATATTTCTGGCGTGGGCACCTATGTGAATGATGTTGCTAGTCATAGAAAGAAAAACATAGGTAAGAAGCACATTTCAGGGGACTAATAGGTCTGTTTTGTATCTATTGAGTTTGAAGTGTCAGTGGAACTTCAGAAGGCAGTTAGGTGCTCAGGAGAATTTGGGCCAGAGACTTAAACCTGAGAATAAACAGCCTATTATGTTAATGTCTCAGGAGTTTGAGCTGGATTGAGAGGGTATGTGGAGTGCTGGTCCTTGTGCTGTAAGCATGGAGCTAAGAGTGATCCAAGAAATTGTTTGCAAAAAGAGACTGGCACTGGATTTTCTCTGAGGTCTCTTTCTGCTGTAAAATGTTATGATTCCATGATTAATTTGCTAAATAAATTAATAGTGCAAACAGTATTTCAAGAGGAATGTTTAAATTACTTATGAGAACAAACTTTTTAAGTGCCCTCAAGCATCATAAAAACATCCACTCCCATAGACATAATTGATACACCAATTATAAATCTTTCTTAGCTGTTCACTCAAACAGATTTCCTAAGAACTATGTTTGGCCACATTCTATTTACCTAGAACAAGTTATTGTTTGTATTTCAAAGCCATCAAACTTCATTTCTTTATACAACATGTTTCAGCCTGGCCAGGCCCCCAGTAGGGTTGAATTATTAAATTTTTATAATATGTGCAAGATCAAGTCTTGATGGATTGGTTTTTCTCTGGAGAAATGCCTATCTTCTTCTTAATTTGGGACACAGCTGTTAGAATTGCAGACTTCATAAAAATGGCAACATATAACTCAGACAGTTCACAGAAACATTTCCTCTCAATTGGCATGGTCTTTGAGGACAAACCACACTCTAAAATGTTTGTATAACAGGAAAATGTGGTGTCAAGATGATCAAAACAAGATAGGAAATGATATATTTTCACAAAATTTGCATATATTATTTAAAAGTACCAGACAGTGCACATACAAAATAAGAACATAACCTTTAAGGGAGACAGCCCTGATAAAAACGCAGGCAAATAAAATGCACATGTGAATGATAACCCATGATTAGTGACAATAACTTTGATTTTCTTTTTCAGATTGGGGAGAACATCAGCAATGCTCCCTACCACAGCAAAAGCAGATGAAATCTGTTATTCTTATCATTCTTCGGTTATTTTACACTTAGATGAAATGTGTGAGTTAGCCATTCTGAGCCTCAGCTTCCTTAGCTGTGAAGTGCAGAACATCAAGCAGAGTCTTGGAGAAATCAGATGGCACATGCAAACTAGGTTTACTCTTCTTAAAGAAGAGGTTAATTAGAGACTATTTTCAGAAATGTGGGTAGGATTCCAGAAAATTCTTCGGGGTTGCAGGAGCAAGGATCCTGCCAGTAGCTCTACGTAGGAGTTACCCGACATGCTCTGCAACCTCAGAACAGGGATGTGGTCAATCTGTGACAACCTGAAAGGGAGACAGCTGGAGATCTCACCCTGCTGCCACCTTCTACATCTCCTGTTATTGCTCCATTGGCCAAACCCAGCTGGAAGCCAGAGACCAAGGGAGCCAGTTGAGGCACTCTATAGAGACCCATTTCCCATGGCAGACAGCAGGGTGAGGCAGGGAGGAGAGTGAATCTAGAGGGCCATAAGCAAAATATCCACCATGGTGGATAGTAGAAGTATCAACTTTAGGGTAGTTGTGAAGATTAGGGAAGAATGGAGAAGACATGATTAGCACAGAACTTGACCCATAATAAGAACTTGGCTTAACAGCTGAGGGTAGTGACACATGCCTGTAGTCCCAACTACTTGTGAGGCTGGAGTGGGAGGGTCACTCGGGCCCAGGAGTTTGAGGCTGTAGTGTGCTATGATCGCACCTGTGAATAGCCACTGCATTCTAGTTTAGGCAACATAGTGAGACCCCATCTTTAAATAAATAAATATTTGCATTTAATATTATTTTTATTAACAGAGGCATTCAGTTTCGTCTCTTACAACATGTTTGATTTTCCCTTGCAGGCAAGAAAGAGCCAGTTGTACTACAGCTGGTGTCTCTGGAGTGTGAGCTAGATTGAGTGTGGAGGGCTGGCCCTCATAATGTGAACATAAAGCTAAGACTCATCCAAGAAAGAGGTTGTATATTAGTTTCCTATTACTACTGTTACAAATAACACAAATTTAGTGCTTTAAAAAGAACACAAATTTATTATCTTAGAGTTCTGGAGGTCAGAAGTACACAAAGTCAGTTTCATCAGGCTAATGTTTCTTTTATAGGCTTCAGGGGAGAATCAATTTTCTTGCCTTTTCCAGTTTCTGGTGGTGGCCAGAATTCCTTGGCTTGTGGCCCCTTTTTCCATCTTCAAAGTGCATCACTCCAGCCTCTGCTTCCATCCTCACATGGCCTTCTCTCTGACCCTGACCCTATGGCTCATCTTTTTATGAGGACTTGTGATTACATTTAGGGACTACTTGGATAATCCAAGATCATCCTCCTACCTCAAGATCCTTATCTTAGTCACATCTGCAAAGTTCCTTTTATAGTGTTAAGATAACATAACAGTTTTCAGAGATTAGGATGTGGATAGGTTAGGGGTGAGGGAAGGCATCATTTAACCTACCACAGGTGGATTCAGGACTTCTCGATCTAAGTGGAATTCATTGCTGTGTGATTAAATAGCTGCTTCTGAAGATTCCTAAAATATCCAATATCATAGTCTTAGTCTGGGTTCCCTATACAATGAGAGCCCAGAGCAAGGGTTTATATGCAGGTAGTTTATTTTGGAAGTAGTCTCTGAGGACCTGAATGATGGATTTAGAAAAGAAGAAAGGAGGGAAAGCCAATTCAAGGACAAATTATTGGCTAGATCATCAGCGTAGGCAGCTAGAACTCAGCCAGGACCTTCTGAAGAAAACACAGAAGGTACTACAGAGTAGTCTGTCCAAGACAGCAGGGCTGGTGGGAGAACACTAGTTTTTTATCAGTCATTGACCAAGAGTTGCCCTACGGGTGCTAAATCACTTGCACTTCAAACCTGCCCCTTCGTCAGTCCAGGAAGTTTCTTTCAGGTGTTCCATGATACACCATAAAAGTCCCAGGGCTGAAAGCTAGAGATACATGACCAGATAAGGTCAGGAAACCTGGTTTAACCCCAAACCAACTGGTTTCTGTCACAGTGCCTAGAAAGAGTGATACAGAAGAACACAAGATGGGGCACAAAAGATGTCTAGTACAGTCAGCAAGGCTAATGGTAGAGGCAGAATGATCTTGGATTGGAATTGATAAATGTGGCTCATTGTGCAGTGGTATAGAAGATGCGAGAATTATTTGAAAATTCTGCCCAAGTTCACTCTTTTCTTAGAGAGAACATTGGGTCCATGATATGTGGTTACAAAAGAAAGCTCAGAAGGGCTTGCGACAGCCTGAAATGAAGCTTCTTTTGACCATCTACTCATAGTTTGCTTTACAGTCTGGTGGGGAAAGCCAATATTAACGTTAAATAAAAGATAATACAGAAATAAATATTTTCAAGTGTTCTGATTTTCATGTACTTAGCCTGGGAGTCAGGGAATCTTTTCTTGAGAAATTATAACTAAGCCGAAACTTGAAGAATAAATAGGAGTTTGGTAAGTGGATAAAGGGAGCAGCATTCCAGGCAAAGGGAAGAGCCTGAGAGGAGTGTCTGAGTCAGAACAGAGCACTGCATGCTCAAGGGACAGAGAGAATCCAGCATAGCGGGAGCAAGGAGGAAAGTCACAAGAAGAAATGGAAAAAGTGGGACGTGGTGGTACAGAGAGACATTATGCAGAGTCTCATGGGCCAATACAGATTTTAAACTACATCTTGGGAAGTCATTGAAGGTTTTTAAAAAAATAAATTGAAGACTCACAAGATTAAATGTATTTGTTTGAAAGGTTGATTGGTGGAGCTGAGGGGATTGAGGAATGAATGCCGGGAGAAACATGAGTGAGTCACAGGGAGACATAATGATTGATATACTGAGGACACAAGTCACTGTGATTAGAGCTAACCCAATCATTTATGAATTCTAATGTTTACCAGAATGGAAGTGACCTGTGTCTAGGAGGTAGTTTATAACTTCTGAAAAAGCTGAGAAGTCTCACTTCAGATTATGGACAATAGGTAGGTCAGAGAAGACAAACTAGTCACCAGTAAGGTTGCAGCTTGAATAGAAAATAGGGGCTGCAGATCTTGGCTCAAAATATAGAGGAACTTTTTAACAGTTGGAACTTCCTCCAAGTGAAATAGGCTCAGAAACTAAACACATTGAGAATATTCCAGCAGAGGCTGGCTGGCTAGATATGGTAGAAGGGATTTCTGCATTTGGGTTCTAAGATCCTTTTCAGAGATAGTTCTAGGATTTGTCATTGACTGGGTAGACCTCTGCACAAAGCAGCAGCTCCAAGAGCTATTCAGATCAATCAATCAATCAATCAATCAATCAATCAACATTTTAGTAGATTTAAGTTTAATATGCTTTCCTAAAGGTAAGCTTTAATAATGGGAAGAAGAGGATTAAATGCTATGGAGTACCTGAGGTGTATAAAGAGAGGTATTCACAGAGGTTAGATTATATATTATAGAAACTGAGAAAGAGAAAGAAGATGAAGAAAGAGGAAGAAAGAGAGAGAGAAAGAAAGAGAGAGAGAGAGAAAGGAAGGAAGGAAGGAAGGAAGGAAGGAAGGAAGGAAGGAAGGAGAAAGATGCCAAGAACAAAGAGTTTGTAGATTAACATTATTCTAGACCAGGGTTTCTCAATCCTGTTAGCATATTGGTTTGGATAATTCTATTGGTGGGAGTGGGAAGGTGGGTTTTATGTGTGGGAAGGTGGGTTGGATGTGTTGGAAGGTGTTAATAGCATCCCTGATCTTGCCACACTAGATGCCAGTAGAAGCCCTGCTCCTTTCACCTCCCCCAAGAGACGTGCCAACCAAAAATGTCCCCTGGGGAGGCAAAAAACATTCATTGTCAAGAACCTTTGTTCTAGACCTTGTATATTTTTGGTGCCATCAGAAGAAACATGGACAAATTACAAAGCCTAAAAAAGATTATTTTTTTCTTTTTTTAACCTCCTTTTACAGGTAACCAACTTACCATTTGGATTATTGGTTTTTAAACTTTGAAAATACTTAATTCACTTGCAGATAGTTTTGATTCAAACAATAAGAGGGATGTTTTATTACAACCTGTCTTCTATCTGAGCCAAAATGTTTCACGTGTGGAAAATAAGTCAAGCTGAAAAACAAGTTGAGTCAGTGGGTCACCAGAACTCTATGTGAATAGACTTTTATGCAAATTCACCTGCATTTTGCTGCTGAAAGAGAAACATTGAGAAGATGAAAAGGTTGGCACTGATGAAACAAAATTATGCATTTTTTTCTTCATTTTCTATAGGCCAGAAAGAGTTTAAGTGATTTCCCATGATGTAGAAAAGCAACTCCTACTTGCAAATTATCAAATCACCCATTCTTCTTCTTTCTAAAGAGTGATCTAGCCATAACTGGAGATTTCTTTCATTGCAATGTTGCCTACATCCCTCTCCATTTGATTTTTAACACCTTAGCTGAGGGAATAATTTTTTCAACATGCAAATCTGATCATACTTTAAAACTTGTTATTGTCTTCCCTGTGCTCTTAGGCTAAAGATCATAATCCTTACCAAGGCCCCTGTCAGCTTCCCCCATCAACTCTTAAACCGTGTATCCCTGTTACATATGCTTTGGCCACACCAGTCTTGTCTCAATTCTTTGTCTACTCCCTATTTCATCCCTTCATAATGCTTTGCATATGTTATGTGCTTTGCTTGGGAACCTTTCCACAACTTCTTCAACTTGGTGAACTTACTCTCACTCTTTATATCCTGGCTCAAGTAACATTTCTGTAGAGAAACCTCTCTAACCAACAAATAAACAAATAAACACTTCATCGTTAAATCGTGTCGTAGCACCATATGTCTGCTTCATAGCCTTAATTGCATTCGTAACTTAATATAGGTGTTTATTTGATTAATGTCCAACCCTTCCATTTAGGTGTCATCTCTATGAAGCAGGAACTACATTCATTTGTTTTGCCATTGTATCCTCAGCACTTAACATAGTAGGTTCTCAGTGAATATTTGTTAACTTGGTAAATTAATTAATCAATTAGTCAAAATAGAGTCACAGGTAACTATCTACATCGAAGTTCAGCAAATTGTGGCCCACTGGCCTGTGGCTTGCTTTTGTAAATAAAGTCTATTGAGACACAGTCTCAATAACCCATTTGCTTACTGTTTCCTGTGGCTAATTTTGCTGTACAAAGGCAGCATCGAGTAGCTGTGACACAGATGATATTGCCTGCAAAGCCTAAAAACTTACTCTCTAGCTCTTTACAGAAAAAGTTTACCAACTCCTGGTCTAAATCATTTATTTCTTATATGGTTTATTCACCAGTTGTCATGCAGCTTAATCCCAGGAAAATATGAAATAAAAGTAACATATATATATATATTTTTTTTCATTGGCAAAGTATTTAATAATAGCAAACTCTAAATGAGCACTTGCTGTGTCACTTAGCCATTGAGTTAGGCGTGTTACCTACGTTATTTCATGAAACCCTGACAAGGCCCCATTTTACTTGAAAAAGAAAGTATTCAGGTTAACGTTATTTCCCAGAATCATGAAGCTGATTTGGAGAAACGTAGACTAGCATCAACTTTCTGTTTGTTTGATTTCATTATTAACTGGATGCTGGGGAGACTTGTGCATGGTAGTGATTTATGCTTGAAATGTTTCAGGGCCTACATTCCCTCAGACTGTCCAAAAGGCAGAGGTGAATGGGCTGATATAGTACAGAGTGGGATAGTAATGGGATCCTTGGTGTATTAGTCCATTTTCATGCTGGTAATAAAGACATACCCAAGACTGAGCAATTTCTAAAGAAAAAAAAGTTTAATGGACTCACAGTTCCACGTGTTTGGGGAGGCCTCACAATCATGGCAGAAGGCAAAAGGCACATCTTACATGGTGGCAGTCAAGAGAGAATGAGAGCCAAGCAAAAAGGGAAACCCTTTATAAAACCATCAGATTTTGTGGGACTTATTCACCACCATAAGAACAGTATGGGGAAAACTGCCCCCATGATTCAATTATGTGCCACTGGGTCCCTCTCACAATCTTGAGTTGTGGGAGCTACAACTCAAGATTAGATTTGGGTGGGGACACAGCAAAACCATATCACCTGGAAAGTCATGAAAACCTACTATGGCGCTTATTTTATTATGGTGGGTTTGAGCATGCCACCATATGGCAGGGCTCTTGGTGGCAAAAGGGAAAAGTTGGCTAAGAAGAACCAAATTGGGAAATTGGCTGGGGAAATAGTGGAGAGAGCAACAAAAGTGTCCATATGGCACTCATAGGTCCCAAGAGTCTAAAGAACCTGAAGAAGTCAGATTTGGCAGTGAGGAAATGACAGTTAAGGGACTTGGGAAGTCAAGCTGGAGGCTTGAAAACCCAGAATGGGAAACTTGGAAACAAAAGTAAGAAGGCAGAGTCCATATGACATAGATTCGAGAACCCTAAACGAAGAATCTGGGCAATCAAATATTAAGTTGGAGGTAAAGGGTCTGAGAGGATAGCTACAGGAGCAGAAGTGAGAATGCAGCTTGCTGGGAATTTGGTATTCTGAGGACCCCTTGCCCAGGGCCAGAACCACACTCTCAGAGTACAAGACTCCAATTCTGATGATAGAGGGAATTTTGTCTACCTGGCTACCTAGGGGAGGAAGAGAAGGCAATTCTTGACAGGTACTAAAAACAAAACTAAATCTCTAAGTTTAATGTCTCTCTGGCTTTGTCTTTCCCTTCATACCTGTTCCTCTTTCTCTTCGCTGTATTTCTGACATGTGCCTCAACTACCCAAGTTTGTTTTACTTGGGTGCATTTTTACATTTTTTATATTTTTAACTCCTTCTCCTTCAGCAACCCGCAAGACCCCACCAGCACTTGCCAACAAAACCAGAATATCATACGTCCTACTCATGTTTCCTGGTCATGGCCAAGTTCCCTTTTCCCAGTTCCTTTTCTCACATCATTGTAATTGCCTGGAATGGCTTTACCTAATTTTGCCACCTGAAAAAATATGAAGTTATCTGACAGGGCCAGCCCAAATGTCACATCCTCTCAGTAACATTTTCAGACTTCCCCAACCTTCGGGAAGAATCGACTCCATATTTTCTATGCTCATAGCGTTTCTTACATAGAACTTTTATAAAGGATTTATGCCTCCTCGATACTCTTCATATAAAGACAAAACCTTGATGTGGTCTTCTGGTTCCTATGTAGGTACCATCCCACCTCACCAGTCTTGCCCTAGCCCTCTTCTGACCTTGATGGAACTTTCTTCTCCCTAAAAGGCTCGTTCTCTTCTCCTTGCTTTGTTAATCTCTAGTTTTCTTTCAGGTCTTGGCCAGGGAGAGCCTTCCCTGAATTCTGTGACTAGACCAAATCTCCCATTTTAGGCTCTCATAGCTCCCTGGGCCTCGTTTTCACAGTCCTGTAGCAGAGGCAGTTCTACTATTGTTTGTGCAATTATTTGATTGGTTGCCCTCCCCACATGTTGTATATGCTAAGAGTTGAGGAAACGTTCCTGTTGTTGCTGGCCTGTATTTCTGGTTCCCCAGCCCAGTGCTTGGCTCTGAGTGGGTACTGAGCACACACTGTGATGAATAAATCAATAAATCAGTGCAGCATTTGTTTGCTTTTGGGTCTTTCTCTTTCTCCAGCTAGAGAGCTCCTGGGAGGCAGGGCTGTAACTTAGTCCTTTAACCCCTCAGTGTGTACCATAGTACCTGCCCCAGGGTAGGTTCTCAGTGTATTTAAAATGACATTATATTCCATTTCAGTGTCACAGATTGGCCTACAGTTTGATCAACAGTTGTATCTTAAGTGCTTCTTTGATCACAAAGGTGGCAAGACAAGAAAATATCATGAAGAAAATGTGTCCCCATGGAATATTCTTTCTTCTACATATTTCTTTCCATCATTCCATGGCCTCTACAACTTATCTCTCACTGATAGTGCTCTTCTTCCATCCTTGACACTGGTCATCCAAGGAGCATCCTCAATGAGTGGCTTTTCCTTCTTCTCTTGACCTTCAACTTTCAGGCTTTCTTTCCTAATAATTTTATTAAAATCACTTTTCTGGATCTTCTTCTCCTACTCCTCCATCCTAAGGCTTTTGCTACATCATAGAGCCATTATTTACTTTCTTAATTTTGTCAACTTAACTTTACCCTCATCCTCCTACATAGATTTCCTTCAAGAAATCAAAGGATACTATCAAAAGAGTACCAAGAATGAGAAAAAGCACTGTGTTCTTCTACTTGAAGCAAAAGCACTGTAAAGGAAAATGTAGGAGGAATAGATTTTTTGTTCTATTTTAAAGCAGAAAGAGGGCAACTTCTGCTGTTCTTTGTGTTTGAAGCAACAGAAGAAAGTAACAGATGCAATGAAGATTTTTGATAGTTAGGTTGTGAAACATTGCATGAATTGTTTACTCTCTAATCTCAGAATGCCCTCCTGCTGAATAAGGGAGTGAGCCTAGACCTGTCTTTGAATGCATGCCAGGGTCTCAGAGGACCCCAGAGGCTCATGCAAGAGGTGACAGGTGACTCCTGGGACCCTCCAGGCTCCATCTGAGCTTCAAGGAGAGAGAAGTTCTGGTGGAGTTTGTTTGATTCCTGCCCTCTTTTCAATGCTTAGCCTAGGGTCTGGAGCTAGATATTTGTTGAATGAATGACACCATCTTATATATTGGAATTTCTTGTAAGACTTTATTTGAAGGGAAAAAGTTTTATTGATTAAAAAAAAAAGGTGTGCGAACCACTGGATTAAATGCTCTGTAGAATCCTGTGTGCTTTAAAAACAATTCTATGATGTTTAGAACATCAATTATATAAAAGTAAGCAGTATGATAGCCTTGAGATAAAAATACCCTGAATCATTATGCAAGATGGCTTTTCTTCATTTCAGAATCATAATCAATAAAATATGTGTAAAAAACTTAAAGTAAAACAACTGAGCACTTAGAAAATAATTCAATGTATAATCCATTATCTTAGCCGGGCGCGGTGGCTCAAGCCTGTAATCCCAGCACTTTGGGAGGCCGAGACGGGTGGATCACGAGGTCAGGAGATCGAGACCATCCTGGCTAACACGGTGAAACCCCGTCTCTACTAAAAATACAAAAAAAAAAACTAGCCGGGCGAGGTGGCGGGCACCTGTAGTCCCAGCTACTCGGGAGGCTGAGCCAGGAGAATGGCGTGAACCCGGGAGGCGGAGCTTGCAGTGAGCTGAGATCCGGCCACTGCACTCCAGCCTGGGCGACAGAGCGAGACTCCGTCTCAAAAAAAAAAAAAAAAAAAAAAAAAAAAAAATAATCCATTATCTTGCTTTTGCCTTCTATTCCTTTCAGCTTCAAGCCTACCTTCCCCAGGAGTTTCCAGGAACCACACAAAAGCAGGTCTCATGACTCGGGTCATTTGTGTTCTTAGTTCTGAATCACTCATCCTGACACATCTCTTATCACCTCCCAACTCCTCACAGGATGTGGCAGTACCACATGCCCCACCATGACCATTGGGTGCATGTTGCTATATAATATGGTTTGATTCTATAATATGGTTGACTCCCACCCAAATATCATGTTGAATTGTAATTCCCAATGTTGGGGGAGGGACCTGGTGGGAGGTGATTGGATCATGGAGGCAGATTTCACCCATGCTGTTCTCGTGATAGTGAGTGAGTACTCATGAGATCTGATGGTTTAAAAGTGTGTGGAACTTCTCCCTTTGCTCTCTCTCTGTCTATCTCCTGCCACAATGTGAAGAAGGCACTTTCTTCCCGTTTGCCGGAAGTCGTGTTTGTGAGTTTCCTAAGGCCTCTCAGTCATGCTTCCTGTCAAGCCTGTGGAACTGTGAGTCAATTAAACCTCTTTTCTTCATCGACTACCTGGTCTCTGGTAGTTCTTTGTAGCAGTGTGAAAACAGAGTAATATGCTGTGTGAAAATGTATCCTTCTGGTTACACTTTCTCCTGTGTGATATTCTGCTCAGTATGATCCTGCTCAAAGAAGCACTAACCTGGTAAAGACTGTTGAAAGGAGATGTTTTGCCTCATTAACTGTGGCATCTCAGACACCACAGAACATCAGGCCTTAGACATCACAGTTCCAGGATCACTCCAGAAGTGACCCAGGAAATACAAGGATTGACATGCAGTTCCTGTGTTAAGCTAACATGGCACTCATGGAGAAAGCCACCCCTGAGACGTGTAAGAGATGTGGTGACAGTACTGTCTAGATGCTCTCGTGGCCTGGTCCCGTGGCTTAAGGTGTTTCTTCCTGCAGACTTCACATGTAAATATTTGCATCAGTTATCTTTGCAAGTAACACAGTCATTTTTCCTTTTGGTGGATTTTTTAAATGAGCGGATATATTTTGTGGAGCCTAAACCTCAGATTCTCAGTAATACAGTGAATCTCAGCCTGATGGAAGTGGAATCAGTGTCATTTTCATCTTCCTTGTATCTCCTTGCTTCTTATTCTGCACTCTCCTTTTGAGAACTTCCCCCCACCCCATGTGGCTGCGGGGGCTGTCAGTCATAATCCTTGTCCTTTCACACAATACCCAGCCATGGGAAGGCTATATGACTCAGCCTTTCCACTTTATTGTAATCCACTGCCCTGGAAATGGGGATGAGTTTGTAAGCTGGGTATATGACCAATCAGGGCCAGTCAGGGACCTTTCCTGGGACTGGTAACTGAATGCTATGACCAAGACACTTCTCATTCTGCCAGATGTCTGCATCCGGACGCTGTGGGCTTGGGATTGCCAAGGGGCGTCTCTCCATCACACAGGAGGCCATCTGCCAGAAGAGACCAACACTCAGAAAGAAGTAGAGCTGAGAGGTGGAGACCTGAGAACCTCATTTTACTGCAGATTTCATCTACGCACATTATGTGAACTAGTAAATTCTCTTTTTTGTTTAAACTAGTTTATGTTAGATTTCTGTCACTTGCAAACAAAAGTAGTTTGACCAACACAGAAACTGGCATTGCCAGTGACAGACCTTACACTGTGGAATTACCTGTGTTGAGGTGAAGTAGAAAACTGAGAGTCATCCACCATCCCAGGCTGGGAAGATCAAATATTTACCATGCCCTAGCTCAGTAGCTAACTCATTATCACCTCTGGGATTTTAGGACTCAGGCTATGAGCCTACCAAGTCTGGAGTTTCAGAGGATTTGCTAGAAAATTATCAGAATTATAGAGGGTGTTGCCTCTTTTTGCAGTATTCACTATTGCTCTGAAAAAACGGACAGGTTGGTGGGTTAAAAGTAGAGAAAGAATAACAGACATCTGTTGATTGCCAGAAAGTCAAGAGCACTAAGGGCAAGAGAATCATGTATTTATGGAACTGCAAATGTCAAAATATCTGTCTAATTTTTAATTCAATGCAGAGAAAGACAGGAGATTATATTGAAACCAGAGAAAGGTCAGAGAATACAGAAACTCCTCCCAAATACTTCCTGCACGGTGTCACTCCTGCTAAATAAAGGTCATAATTACCCCTATACAAAGACCTCATCCAATGGGATACAGCCTGGCAGCCAAGGACAGATTAGCTTTGCCTCACCACTCCAATTTATTGTTTCATATAATCCTAAAGCAGTGACCAAGACTGATGCATAACACAAAGAACCAGGAGCATGGGCAGAGAACCAAGATTCGTTGCTAAGAGACAGAAACTTGAAAGTCAGGATTCAGATTTGCAAATTGTGACTGGCCAAGATTGCTAGCATTGGTTCCAAGCTAATGGAGTTTTCCTAGAATTGATTCCATTAACAACTTACTGGGGTTTTAAAGGGTTATGCTATCTGAGAAATCTCGTGTCTAGAAAGCGACCTGGGATTGCTCAACCATTAGGGCAATTCCCAGACCTCCATAACCATGCCTTGGGTATCAGGCTACTAAAGAGACCCTAGCATACCCCTCTATACACATCTCAAGGGCAGCCTTAGAGTTTAAATGGCCAAAGGAGAGCCTCCTTGTAAGCAAGACTAGGGATGGAATTGACTTCAGGCATGCATTCTTACGACACACATCCAGCAGGATATGGCATGTGGTATTTGTATTCTTTCCTCTTTTCTACTCACCAAATTGCAGTCTCCATTGTTGTTATTCTGTCTTCCTCTGCTATTTTATACTGGGTATGTTGAGGGTGGTTAACTTTGTCATTGAGCCCTAGGTTCTACTGTTGTGAGAAACTATCTGGATGTAGTCAGGGCAATGTACACGATCCAGATATGCCAAACTGGGATGTGATTTTGGGTTGTGTTTCTTTAGGGAGAAGGTGATCAAATCCTCAGGTGAGGGCACCTTTGAAATGACCTGTATTGGATAAAGATTAAATGTGCATGCTGGGAGATCAAGGGGTGAAATATAGTGGGCATCTGTTTTTGTCATCCTGGGATGTCTTCACCCTTTTTATAGCAATAACTCCTATAATTTTCTCAGGGGAAATTGTTCCTTCTCATTCCAAGTAGTGTTAATGGAGCTCTTGGCCACAGTACTCTCTGGCCACAGGGATAGGCAGGCATTGTAGCCTTTCTTCTAGAAATAATGATTGGTCCAAAGAGTGGGTACATGATCAAACAGTCAATCAAGAGTCCTCCTCTCAGATTATTATATGGGCTCTTGGAGAAATAAAGTTATTCTTTCTTCTGGAATTTTAATATCAGAAAGTTCTAGGACTGGGGTTTCAGTGGCCACTTTCTCCCACCAAATTGAGGGAAATATTTATAGAAAGAAAGAAAGAAAGAAAGAAAGAAAGAAAGAAAGAAAGAAAGAAAAGCAGAGATGAGACATGGAAGGAGAAAAAGAGAAAAAAAGAAATCCCGAGAGAGAGAGACAGACCTAGACTTAATGACTGCATTTAAGTCCCAGTCATTTCTGAAGAAAGCTATATCCCCAGCTTCTTAGTTACATAAGGCAATACATTTTCTATTCCTTTAAGCTAGTTTAAGTTGAGTTTCTGCTGCTTGATACTGAGAGGATCCTGACTAACAGAATTGGCCATTGTGTATGGAAATCCAGGAAGCCCCTCTGAAGATTATGTGAGGGATCTTAACAGTACTTTTGTTATGCTGAGTAGTGTCAAGGTTACCACTTACTGCCACACTTAGATTATTGGGTCAGACAGCTGCTCTACCTGAGTAATGTATATATGCAAATAACTTGTGCTGAATCGATAGCATCTTGCTAATGCAACCCTACAAAGGACTCTTTAGAACCTTCCATGATGAACCTTTTTGAACTAGTGAGGTCAGCAATCTAGACCATCAGTTGAATCATATATATGGCCAGAAGATTGGTTCATCTTACAGGCACCTCCTGAGACTCAGGATGAACTTAGGTAAGTAGGAGAAGAAGATTCTTCAGAGACTCATCTAAGCAAATCCACTAATACTACAAGAAGCGGTTAGTGCCATAGTTGTTCAGCCAACAGCTTTCTGCCTGAAACTCTTTGTACCAGGGAACCCCAAGCCCACTTACAGGAGATTAGAAATGGGCAAGCTTGCCAGGCATGGCTCTATTTTCTCTCTTGGATTATCATAGCTTATTGCCATTATATATTCTGGGTGTCAGGTCTTCTTCCAGAGACACATGATGGGTAGGTCCCATGGAATTATGATATGTTATTAACCAACAAGAACAATTGTTAACCTACTCTAAGACTGGACAGAGATGTTTGACCAGTATCTGCTGCTGTAACAGGATGTAGGCTTTCAGCTATAATCCACTGTTGTAGTGCCAGTGTGGTGGCAAGTTTTAGGGAAGAGGGAGTGTTCTATAATCTTCCAATTGAATCTCAGCCTTTTAGCTCATCCGTGTCTTGGAACTGTGACCGTCTCCCAGTGTTTCTCCATAGATGTAGCTTTCACTCCCTCCAGACCAGTCCTTTCCAATGTATTTTCTTGAAGCTCTGACTGTTGATTGTGTCTTTTTCTTACGTGAGACAGGAAGGCTAGGGAAGGCTGGGATGGGAGTAATGACCTTCCCCTAGCTGGGATAAGGCTCTGGCAAAGTCTTTTTTTCTTAGAGAGTAGGCTTTTGTTATGGAGAAGGCTCTAGGGTGTTTCACCATATGAATCTTCTCCACCCCGGAGCCTAGAGGACATCTTTCTCAGATCTTCATTATGAGAACCTGTGGGATTCCTAGAAAGAAAGCCCATGAAGGTGTGGGGGCCACCTCTAAGACTGTGACCTCCCAGGAGTTTCTTACTCCCCATTACTCAACACTCAGCCTCCAGAATCCATCAAAATGACCATTTAAGTGTTCCTATCAATTCAGGGCTTCAGCAGCTTCTGTTCAAGAGAAGCAGATCTTGGTTATGTCTCTCTGGATGCCCTGACTGTACAGATTTCTTGGTGACAGTTTGTTCTGCAACTTCAGTTCCCAGGTAGGTCCAAGAAAAGTAATCAATTTTCAGTTTGCTCAGTTTTTTCTTTTCATATAAACAACAGTGAGGAGATTTTCATGTTGAAGCTGAGGCTGACATCATGTCACAAAGTGAATTTCTGTTTGTCAATTCCTTCTTGGTCCTCCAACCCTTATCCCCTTCCATGGTTGCCACACAGCAGGAAGAAAAGGCACATGGCCACAACCTTCACACCTTACGCTAATGACTTGCGAGGTCCCTGGGAGCCAGACACTTAGGTCAAGGAAGTAAAATGTTGTTTCTCAGTTCAACACTCTGCCTGCACTGGCTAGAAACCAGGGTACTATCAATCTTTTAAATTTCCTTCAACACTTGTCAAGTTACATCACTTGTTAATGAGTCAAAACATCTTCCACCGCAGCTCCAACTCTGTGTGATAGTAATTTTACCCACAAATCATTCCTCTCACTCCTGGTTTGCCACAGTCTTCAACTGGTAAATTTCTCTGGCATTTTTGTTATTGTAAAGCTCTAGGCTTGGAAAGAGGTATAGCAGCACAGATTACAGAGAGACCAAATAATTTGAATATTTTAACTTTGTGATTGCTCAGCAAGGTCTATATGACCTGAGAGCATTTGGAGGAAGAATGATGCCCAAGATGTCTCGAAATGATATGAACTTCCCATTACACTCAAGGGTGTATTCAGCCCTTAGACTCTGCAGTGCCCCCATCATGACGTTTTCAATCACGTTACATGATGTGGAGTTTTAGGGGAAGAGACAATCTATTGGTGACGTATTGGCGTAACGGGAAGGCAAGATCAAATTGCAATTTTCTGTAGATGAAGTTCAGTTTCAATCATTGTAGTCTTGTCTGTCAGCTATTGTGGTTGAAATGAAACTCAATGGGTGTGATTTGAGAATCATTCCACCGTCACATGGGTTGATGGCTAACACATTTTCCAATTTTTCTGAATATTAGAAGATTGCAGAAAGAAGTGGAGGAAAACCATTATTTTATATTTTTAACCCTTAAATCTCCATATCTCCTTCTTTAATTTCAACGGTTAATTGTAAGCATTTTCAAAACTTAGTTGCTAAACTGTCAGGAACAGTTTCAAATCATTGCGGCTATATCTTATATTAGTACATTTTGCATGAAGAATAAAAAGTACTGAAAATATTGCTTAAGTCTCTTTATTCACCACAAGGTAAAAAGCTGAAATATCCCATGATGATACTAATCTGAATGAGCATGCAGCTTACAGAGTATATGATTAGAAGCCTCGGTCTGACTCATATGTGAGGAGCAGTTTTATCCTAAGTTAGGATATGAGAGTTATCTTCTGTCACTCCTTCAATCCCAAACTGAAACATGAATCAGACAAGAACTCATTTGTTCCCTATTGCAAGCCACTGGACAGGCTTGTGAGTTAAAAGTGTGATTTATAAATAAAATTATATATTGTTGATATTGCTCTATAATTTTACCCATACTTAACCATGGAGTCTTCTGTCTACCTTGTTGGTTGTTTACCACCCTAGTTAGTAATATGCAGTGTAATTTGGGTTCAAGGATGAGTAAGAATGATGACTTGGATTGAGTTCAAGAACTTCTTTTTCATAAGTGTTTTTACCTAAACAAGGGAAAGTCACAGGTGGTTGGTCACAATTCCCCATTCTGCCCAGGCTTATCATGGAAATATAGCTGTGGTTGGTGATCTTTGGCCCGGAACTCCTGTATGTTTAACTTGGAAATTCAGGGAGTGCTTGGGACCATTCTTGACTATTGAGAATAGAAGCCATTGGTAAATGCCCCCCCTCTTTGATCCTCTGGATAGATGGTCCGAGTCATATTTGCAAGGATCTTCAGAAGGTCTTGGTGGGCTCAAACACCAGTTGCCTACAGGCAATCAATAGTCTTCACATCAACTCCTCATGCTGGCTTTCCCTTCTTCCCATTTCCACTATCCTTGCCTTGCAGTCCTGTTCCCTAAGGTCACATTCACAAATTAACTACACTCAAGCAAACCTTTGTCTCAGGCTCTACTTTCAGGGAAACCTATGATAAGGTACATTGATACAAGGATCCAAATTGGACTCTTTGAGTCTCATATAAGATGCCAACTTTTCCATCTCTGTATCATCTGTTTTCTGGAAA
This sequence comes from Macaca nemestrina, assembly GCF_043159975.1. Classification (NCBI taxonomy): domain Eukaryota; kingdom Metazoa; phylum Chordata; class Mammalia; order Primates; family Cercopithecidae; genus Macaca; species Macaca nemestrina. The sequence goes on from NC_092135.1 coordinate 102,068,548, forward strand.
GTAAGGATCTCCTTTCAGTATCATTGAGCTGTCTACCATAGGACCCTTGTGGAAAATCTTCAGAAAGAAATAACATATGAAAGGTGGTTGAGAGGAAATAACCTTGATGGGAATAAACTAAGGGGTGTGATGACTGTATTCGGATCCTGAGGGGGAAACAGATGGCATACTCAAATCAGGATAATTCGAGGATGGCTTATAGACAAAAGGACCTATTCCAAAGACGTAGGCAGGGTGCAGGGGAACCATAAGAGTACAGCAGGAGCACAGGTTAGCAGCTGATGGTCCCCTTAGGCTAGAGTTGCCAGATCAATACAGGATGCCACATTAAATCTGAATTTCAGATAAACAATGAATAATCTCTTAGCATAAATGTGACCTAAATATTGCACGGGACATCCTTATTTTTAAAAGTTCATGGTTTATCTAGAATTCAAATTTCCCTGGCCATCTTATATTTGTATTTGCTAAATCTGACATCTTTATTTTAGACTCAAAGGGAAGTGAGAAGACAAGAGAAGTTGTAAGGAGACAGTCATATAGAGTAGACTGCTCTGAGACACACAGTAAGCTTCTGTCTAGGGATATGAGGCAATTCCAATTCAAGGCAACCACATGGGGAAGGAACCAGAGAATAAATACTGAGATCTCCATTTCTTCTCCGCCTCTGATCTCCTGCCAGGGCTCATCACTGACTGAACCCAACCAGAAGCCAGCGGGCAGGGGAGCCTGTGGATGCAGGCCAGCAAATCCGCCTCTGTGATAAGGAGCAGGGTGGGAAGGATGCAGCAGCATCTGGAGGGGCAAATGGAAAGATTCAGTACAGCAGGCATTGCTCCTTCTGCTCTAAGTGTACATTCTCTAAGCGTTACCTCTGACCTAAGTGAAATCGTAGGAAGTGACATCCCTGACGTTCCTAGACCAGAAACCAGGCTGTCTGATGATAATTACTCTTCCTTCTTGGCTACAGCATTTCATCATTCGATTCCTTGTGTCTCCATGGTTCTATGCTTTGGTAATTCTGTGCCTTTTATTAGAAAAAGTATCAAGTCTTTTGGGGTGGGGGTGGTAGGTGGGTGTGGATAAAATAAAAATAGTTTCTTTTTTCTATCGGAGCTCTTCTGAAGCAAACACAATATGCCCAGTGTCATAATTCCGTAGGTTCTCTTTTCTTTAATTCTTTCACTTTATCTCTTTATTACCTGTGGCTTTTCCTCGTGGATCATATGTCACAGCCGGTCGGTAACATTTGTTAATGTTGAGAGACATTTTAAAATGCTCATATTTGGTACATAAAATTAGCCGGGCGTGGTGGCGGGTGCCTGTAGTCCCAGCTACTTGGGAGGCTGAGGCAAGAGAATGGCATATACCTGGGAGGCAGAGCTTGCAGTGAGCCGAGATGGCACCACAGCACTCCAGCCTGGGCGACAGAGCAAGACTCCATCTCAAAAAAAAAAAAAAAAAAAAAAAAGAAGAAGAAAAATGCTCATATTTGAATACCTCTGTAATCTCTAGCTTCCTTGGCATGAAGCCTGTGGTGGTTATATTCATGTCCTGGTTCAGATCCATTGCCACAATGTCAATATTCTAACTAGAAGCCATTGCTTTATTCCCTTGTTAGGCTTCTAAAGTATTTTCTTTATTACTGTCACTAGCACTGGCATTTGGCTTTTCTTCAGGGCTGTTTACATGAAGAAACAACGTTATAGTCATACCATGAGTGAGTTGCCACACGAGCAGCGGGCAACAAAGCAGTGCAGATAGGCAGATGCTAGCCTTCAGGACTAGCAAAATGACTCATTCTCTCTCAGAGGGCGTGATTCAGATTCCCACTTCAGAATGTTTCACAGTAAAAACTCACTAAGGAACTTCCCAGGTTACTTTTCAACTGTTGAAACTGTTATAGACTCAAGTGTCAGGCATGTATGGTAGGAGCAATAGTTTGCACACTTACTGTGTACAGGTTTCTCCTGTAAGTACTCTGCATGTATCATCTCATTTAAGACCCATGACAACCCTCCGAGTTAGGCAGTATCATTTTCCTCATTTTATAGGTGTAGTAACTAAGGTATTGAGAAATTAAGTAACTTGCCAAAGGTTGATAGGCAGTGTGTTAAATAATATAGCTCTTTAATTCTTTCTCACGTAAATGAAGCCTACCAGGAGGCAGGATGGCATTGATGTTGTAGCCCTTCAGTGACTTCAGAGACTCTGTTCTAAATTTCTGCACACGATCCTAGAACACCATTTCTGGTCTCCTGGTCACCTCATGGCTCAAAATGGGTGCTGGAACTCCAGCCATCATATCCACATTGCAATCTAGAAGCAGAACAAAAGGGAGAAGGACAAAAAATAAGCCATCTATCTTATTTATATTTCACTGGATAAAATTTAGTCCTATGCCACAACCTACTCCCATGGCCTCACCTAGCCACTAGGGTGGGGATAGGAAATAGTCTTTTATTCTACAAGGCAATATGCCCAGATAAAAGTTTGAGGTGTTCTCTAAAGGAAAAGTGAGAGAATGGATATAGGGGTAAAAAAGCTAGGGTTCTTGGCTACTGTGATGGGCTGGGTTTGAATTTGAGTCATCTGAATCCAGAGGAGCCCCTACCCTTTTGTGACTATACCATATCCACACTTGGTTGCTACTTTATAATATGGTGCTATTTTTTAAAATAATATGGTCTATCATGGCATTTTCCCAGTAAGTTCTCTTCTTGGCTTTCAGTATCTCTCATACTGGTCATTAGCATCAAGTGAGTAAGGACTTTGATAAACGCTAACTTCTTAGCAGAATCAGAGTTCTGACAAGTGACCTGTGAAAGTGAGGGGTAGAGACTGCGGTGGAAAGAAGGTGAGGGCCTTAGCATGTGGTTCAACCATAGGCCTGAAAGAAACTGCCTGGCTAGCTTTTTGTAAAAAAAAAAAAAAAAACTCAGGCCCATTGGACCTAAAGGAAACCAAACATATAAAGTCTTATCATCTCTCTGTCTTCATTTATATTAATCATTTCATTAAATACACTAATTCTCAAAAGAAAATATAATGCAGAAATTTCACAAATCTCATGCTGGTAATGGTAATGAAAATTCTATCAGCAAAAACACGTTTGATTAATCATATACATGCATGATTTTTCTCTTATACCATCTGTTTAGAAGATGAAAAATGTATTCTGCTGGTAGTTTGGCATAAAATATATTTATAGAAAGATTTTATTTATAGTCTGCCAGTGGATTCTGAGCCTGCCATGACATAGCTTTCAGAACTAGGTAGGCTGAAATGTTCAAGTATTAATGCCAACAACATTCTTATCATTAAAACATGAAAGTTAAAATGTTTTCATATTCAGTTCATATTTTGGAGTCTGTGGCTGCAGACTGAACAGTCTATTTGGAACTCAGCTTCAAAATATTACAGCAGAATTTGATAGCCTTGGTTATTCTCAGTGATGGATGGTATCTAAATTATTCTGGTTAGCCAATTTTATTTTCTGGCTATCCAGCATTAAGAAAAACAAGGCTTATCTCAGAAAACATTTCCACAGAATGGAATACATGTAATCACTGATTTTTAGTGATTAAGAGATCACATTACAGGAACTCCAAAGTAATGAGGAAAACTCTACAGGCTGGAATTGAGATATTGGATGTTGATATTAACATATTAGAAGCGGAGAGACAATTAAAGAATAACATTAGATTCTTTCTCTCTCTTTTTAATACCCCTAACCCATTGCCACATCCTTATTTATACATATATTGCATAAGTTAAAATTTCAGTTGCTTTTGTTTATACCTTAAATCTCAAGGATGCCTATGTAAGCCAGTGAGCCACTTGAGGCAAGAGAAAAACCCTGTTGCTTTTGTGGGTTTTATGAGAAACAGCTGGGGCACTTAGCCTTGGGATATTCTGGAAGGTGGTTGTCCTGCTCTTCTTGACTACTTGCCTCAAGTATCACTGACACATAGCGAAAGTGTCCTCCAGGAGCCTTTTCATGGTCTCTACTGATCTAAAACATTGTTATTCTCACCCTAAGGAAGAGTCTGATGTGCAGTGGAGTCATACATCCTGAGATGTGAGGGGTCAGGCATAGAAAAATTGAATGCTTCTTGTTATCAATAAAATCAGGTCTTTTTCTTAACCTTTCAAGCAGTAAGCCCTAACAAATAGCAATATGAGGGAAATAAGCTTTGTGCTATATGTAAGTCCAACCATTCTTAACCTCCATGAGATTTAAGGCAGATTTGGGTGGGTTTCTGGGAAAAAAATCATGTTACTTAAGTGAGGGAAAAACATCTCACTCACGGAAAGTCTCTTCCTTAAGAACCACAAATTGCATCAATAAAATAATCAATGGCACATAGCAGCTAACATGTTCAATTCTTCACATTTAAAGCGGCGCTCTTTCTGGCTCTGTGAAGAAGAGAGCCAAATGTTAGATGCTATAAAGACAAGCATATAGAACACGTGGTAGAAAATGCCAAAGAGTTCTCCAAGAATTCCCAGTAGAAGAACCCCTGAGCCCATGTTGAGACAGGCCCTACCAGAATGAAGGTGGACTTGATTGGTGCTAACTGTGGGAAGCATTCTAGTCCTCTTGTCTGACCTTGCCCAGACTTAAAGGGACACACATCTTGTCTCTGCAGGCAGCTGCTGGGTTTCCCCGACCACCATTCCCTCGCCAACCTCCCACTCCCAAGACATTAAACCTCCCTGTGTTGAGTACATTGTATCAGGGGCAAGCTTAGTTGTTAGTGGTGAGTATCTACTGAGTACAATCACGTCACAGGCCCTGGGCTGAGCACGCTACAACCGCTGTCTCACTGAATCCTTGCAATTGCTCTAGGGGGATGTTTTGGGGGAATTTTTAGTCAAAAAATAAGAGACTCCTTTCAGGTCCCAAGCTGATAAGTACGTTCTTTCTGTATGACAGTGAGCAGGAGGTTCAGAATTTTGAGACAAGTAACAGAGTCAGAAGGTTTTATTTTGTTTTTCCCCCAGCAAACTCCCTTTACTTTTGACTTCAGGTCATATTACATAACAATCAAATATTACCTGATCTGGTTTTTCAGTTTTCTGATGCTGAAATCTCTCCCTTAAAGTGATGAAAGGTTTCAAAGCTCTGGATGGTGATAAAAATCTGTTTCTGCCTTCTTCACCAACCAACACCCACTCTTTCTTAGGCAGATCAGGCAAAAATATGTTTGTTCACAAAGAAGCACAGTGGACACAACACAGTCGTCACAGCTTCCCCACCTTGAAGGAGCAGCTTCCCTGTGACACTTACAAAGACCAGCATGAATGGAGTCAAGCTGCAGCTTCTCACCTGGGGCACAGAGAGAGAGGCTGTCGCAAAGTAGCAAGGATGCAAAACATGACAAGTGTCTCAGAAAAACACAAAACAAAGCTAAAGACCACCCTAGGCTCTACTCTAGTTCCCTTATTTTAACTTAATATATTGTTTTGGTGAAATAGAGTATTTTAAGCTCTGTTTTCCTCAACAGCTTTGTAAATTCAGTATGTTCAAAGAAGCAGGAATGATTGTCACAAATGGCCAAAAACAAGTCCTGGCGTGTGTCTCTAGGATTGCCCCAGGGTCTCTTAGCCCACAGAGGCACTTTGAACATTATGATTTTACAGATACAGGGATGAGGCCCAGAGAGCTTGATGAGATTTACATAATCAGAAAGTGGCAGATGAGGGAATTAGGACTCAGGTGACATAGTTTTAAAATGGTTTTCTGATCTACCACTGTACTATACTGTCTCTTGGAAGCCAGCATGTTTGCATCTTTACACTGACCAGTATCAAGACAATACTAACTTAAGAGAGAATCAGACGGGTGGTTCTAAGGCCAAAACTGGGCCAAGGGTCCATTCTGTGTTAAGTTAGAACCACAGAAGATTTGCTGCTGATACTCCATTAGAATGAATCAGGTAAAACACTCCTTAAAGTCTCTTTAGTTCTCTGGGATTGTGCATTTGTCAATTAATTTTCTTTCAAGGAAACTTTCAAAAAGGTTTTTAAATTTGGGGGTTGAGGGTGGAGAGACTAACTAAACATATCACTTGTCTCATATATATATATAAATAAAAGATAGTCTAAGCCCACATTCCTGGAATCAGAATGAGGCAGAAAATTGGACTGAGTTCAAAGAATTGTAAGACAAAGGACTAGGAGCTTGGCAGAAGTGAATATTAAGGAAAGAGTAAAATTACCGACTGTGTATAGTTAGGCCAGAGTATGAAGTGGGGGAGGAGGGTAAAATAGATGGAGCTCTTTGAGATTTGTGATCCTCAAGTACAGCTACCAGGGATTGGATGGCAAATATTCTGTCAGGTGACTGTGGATTTAATAATCAAAAATCATTCTTGCCTGTGAGCTACGTGAAGCAAGGATGGCACTGCTTCATCAAAATGGCATTTCCTTGGAAAACACACTGTAAATGAAAAGTTAGTAAAACAGGCTATACTTATAAATATCATAACGTGTGAATTTTGTGCTGGAAAAAAATGCAAAAAGTTTGTTGGCCATATCCCAGGCAGATTGAATTGCCCTTTGAGAGAGACCAGAGTTTTTTTAAGCACAGGGCTACCTAAATATTCTCCTGGTTTCCAATTGCTTTCTTCAAGTTTTTCCTTTGCCTCGTTCTTTCTTCCTCAAGAGGGCACCAACACCCCATCCCTAGAAAGGGTGCTGCTATGTGTGGATTTCACACTGAATGTTGAAAACATCTCTACAGGAAAGAACCTGGTTATAGACCAATAAACCAATAATGAGACTTCCTATTTAGTTTCACATATCTTTAAAAACAAATTGCATTTTGTTTAAACCCAGACTGATCATTAAACAAACAAAAAAAAATCTGTTGTATTTGGGAGAGGAAAACTGTGAGATTATGTTCATGGTCTCAAAACAGGAGAGGCAAAGTTCAGCTGAACTGCAACAATTAGACATGATTGTGCATTCATATTTGCGGGATATTTTTCTTAAGTCTTGGTGGGAGCATGAAAGGAGACCTTATTGTGTGTGTGGGACTGGTATACAAACCAGCAAGCACACATTAGTGACAAACAGTCTTTGTTAAAACCCAGGCAGCAGATATGTTTGAGGTATGCCAAAGAAAGCTTAATATTCCTCTGTTGAACACATAGCATTTTTATTTTGGTCGAAGAATACTATAGACAAAGGATATAGCAACGCTGTGGACTGGCTGCGTTCTTTTAACGTTTGCTTTCATATGGAATAAAATGCTTCATTTTTCCCAACAATTGTCTTTGTCTGGGTGGTGAAATTCATAAATAGCATGAGTACCATGCCATATTTTCTATACCTGTTTGAATGGAATGAAGCAATGTTGCCTATAGGTTTTGTTTTGGGTTGTGAACTAATGACCACATGTTAGGAGCAACTGTTTACAAAAGTCATTTCTATAGTGTTTACTGCTTTGACCAAATAAAATTTACAATAACTTAAATCTAACATTTAATGTACACATAATTGTTACTGTGCTATTAGATTATTAAGCATAAATGGAAAGCAGTTTACATAATTAATATTGTTTTACCCAGCAGAACCAGAGTTTGGAGTTTTACTCCTCATTCAGCTTTGACTGTGATCATAGATATAAAATTATAATAATATTGTCATTTTACTCTAAAATTAAGCTTTTCTCCATCTCCTTATTTTTTTCACTATTTTTCTCTTCTGTTTCTTCTTTTTCTTTATCTCAGTAACAACTGTGGTCATCACTGTTACCATCATCGTCTTCCCCGAACACTGACATACTCTGATATCCACGTGAATTGGGGCAGAGAGCTTTGGATCTGGCTTCCAAAGTTGGGAGATCTTTGGTCTAAGACCCTCCATCCTCCTGTGCCCGGGGTCAAAGTTCTCAGGGCTTTGCTTCCTCTACCTGTACTTAATCCCCTTGATAGCCTGAATTAATTTTCTGGGGCTGCTGTAAGAAATTAGCACATATTTGGTGGCTTAAAACAACAGAAATTTACTCTCTCACAGTTCTGGTGGCCAGGAGTCTGAAATCAAGGTGTCCTCAGGGCTATCTTTGTCTGAAGGTTCTAAGGGAGGATCTCTCCTTCCCTTTTCCTAGCTTCTGGTGGTTGCCAGCAATCCTTGGTGCCCTTTGGCTTGCCTCCTTCCAATCTCCTTTCTGTTGTCACATGGGATTCCCCCTGTGTGTCTGTGTCCAAATCTCCCTCTTATAAGGATGCCAGTCCTCTTGGATTTGGGACCGTAATCCAATATAACATCATCTTAACTTGATTACATCGGCAAAGATCCTATTTCCAAATAAAGTATTTATAGGTTCTGGGATGACCTGAACTTTTGCGGGACATTATTCCACCTACTACATACTCCCAGCCCTATGCCACCCCTTTCCTGAAGGGGGCGATCTGCTTCCTGCTGTCGCTCTTCCTCTTGCCTGTTTTTCTTGCTGCCATGTTTTCACACCTAGCACAGAGCCGGGTGTGACTGAATACCTATTGTTAAAAGAATAATGTTCTTTTAACATTATTAAGAATCATACTTTCTAGAAGAATGTAATATAGAAGAATCATACTTTCTAGGAGGCTTGAAACTGCAATAACTCCAAGATCTGAGACTGTGGATTCCCTGAAAAGGGGAGTTGTAGAGAAAGATGAGAACCTAGGCCATGGTGAAGCCACAGGAGAATGAGGAAGGCATACAGGGAAAGCTGAACCGTTGTGAGACTAGACCAGGGTGTTGAAAGGGAAGCAATTGATTTCAAGAAGTCAGGGCAAGGATGGGCGAGTCCGGGTTGCTGGCACATGATTCCCTAGTCCTAGAGCTATACACAGAGGAGACGGTGCAGTGAGAGATAGAGAAAGATAGAGCTCTAAAAGTATCCATTATGCTTGGATCTATTTCCTATTTCTTGATACTTTCCCACCAAGATAAATCTCCACTAACTTGCTGCTGCTTTTAATAGAAAAGAAAAAAATTTAAACCAAATATGATGATGACAATTAAATCTGGTTAAAATTTGGTAGAAGAGCACATGCCAATGGTTGCTCCTCTGCTCTTTTTCCTGGGAAAAAGATATACAGTGGGGCCTCCAGGAGAGATGGTAGACAACTGATGGAAGAAAAGCAGAAGTAAGAGGAAGCTGCACATTTTAGGTTTTGCCGAGTCTAGCCTGCTTATCTCTGTTCCCATGGGGACATGTATAGACGTGTTTCATATTTAGAGCAGCTGGGCTGACCTACGTCTCAGCAGGTGTTTCCTGTGAAAGGGGCCTTACAGATTATGATGATCAAATCATATGCACTGTGTGGTAAAATTCATGGGTGACTTATGGATGCCATAGAATAATTGTCATATCATGTTTATTTAAAAGTCTTGAAAGGGCTTGGAGGTCATATTCATTGTGGTTATTACAGAAGATTTTTCAAATGACATCCATCAGGTGATGAAAAGAAAATCTTAGAAAGTCATATTTTAAGTCCAGAAAAGAAATTTTAGACAACTGGATCTTCTGGGCAACATTTTTTGTTTGTTTGCTTATTTGTTTCTTTTTGAGATGGAGTCTCACTCTGTCATCCAAGCTGGAGTGCAGTGGCATGATCTCAGCACACTGCAGCCTCCACCTCCTGGGTTCCAGCGATTCTCCTGCCTCAGTCTTCGAGTAGGTGGGACTGCAGGCATGCACCACCACACCTGACTAACTTTTGTATTTTTAGTAGAGACAGGGTTTCACCATGTCAGCCAGGCTGGTCTCAAACTCCTGGCCTCATGTGGTCCACCTGCCTTGGCCTCCCAAACTACTGGGGTTATAGGCATGAGCCACCATGCCCAGCCTAGGCAAGTTTGAGATATTCTTAAAGCTACCTTCAGCTAGCTTGCATAGATTCAGTGATCCCTCCTGATCCAGCACCTTTTACCTTTGGGAAAATGGAGGCCTAGGGAAAGAAAGGGATGTGTCCAAAAGTTGCACAGATTATTACAAGCAAAGCCAGGACTCAGACCCATGTCTACTGAGCCTAATGCTTCTTCCACTCCACTGTGCTGCAAAATTGTCACAGCCAATTTAAATTTAGCTATCTTCTAACATTCTTTAGAGTACCATAGTGATGATGACCTTTGGATTTTTTTCAAGCAAAGGCAACACATGAAAAGAAAATGAAGGGTAGTTCCAAGATGGCCGAATAGGAACAGCTCCAGGCTACAACTCCCAGTGTGAGTGCCACAGAAGATGGGTGTTTTCTGCATTTCCAACTGAGGTACTGGGTTCATCTCACTGGGGCGTGTTGGACAGTGGGTACAGAACAGTGGGTGCAGCCCACAAAGCAAGAGCCGAAGCAGGGTGAGGCATCGCCTCACCCGGGAAGTGCAAGAGGTAAGGGAATTCCCTTTCCTAGCCAAGGGAAACTGTGACCCACAGCACCTGGAAAATCAGGTCACTCCCACCCTAATACTGCGCTTTTCCAAGGGCCTTAGCAAACAGCACACCAGGAGATTATATCCTGCACCTGGCTCGGAAGGTCCCACGCCCGTGGGCCCTCCCTCATTGCTAGCAGAGCAGTCTGAGATCTAACTGCAAGGTGGCAGAGAGGCTGGGGGATGGGTGCCCACCATTACTGATGCTTAAGTAGGTAAACCAAGCAGCCAGGAAGCTCGAACTGGGTGAAGTCCACCACAGCTGCAGGAGGCCTGCCTGCCTCTGTAGACTCCACCTCTGGGGACAGGGCATAGCCAAAGAAAGGGCAGCAGAAACCTCTGCAGATGTAAGTGTCCCTCTCTGACAGCTCTCTCTTTGAAGAGAGTAGTGGTTCTCCCACCACGGAGTTTGAGATCTGACAATGGACAGACTGCCTGCTCAAGTGGGTTCCTGACCCCCGAATAGCCTATCCAGGAGGCACCTCCCAATAGGGCAGACTGACACCTCACACAGCCAGTTACTCCTCTGGGATGAAGCTTCCAGAGGAATGATCAGGCAGCAACATTTGCTGTTCAGAAATATTCACTCTTCTGCAGCCTCCACTGCTGATACCCAGGCAAACAGGGTCTGGAGTGGACCTCAAGCAAACTCCAACAGACATGCAGCTGAGGGTCCTGACTGTTAGAAGGAAAACTAACAAACAGAAAGGACATCCACACCAAAACCCCATCTGTATGTCACCATCATCAAAGACCAAAGGTAGATAAAACCACAAAGATGGGGAAAAAACAGAGCAGAAAAGCTGAAAATTCTAAAAACCAGAGTGCCTCTCCCCCTCCAAAGGAACACAGCTCCTCGCCAGCAACAGAACAAAGCTGGATGGAGAATAACTTTGACGAGTTGAGAGAAGAAGGCTTCAGACTATCAAACTTCTCCGAGCTAAAGGAGGAAATTCGAACCCATTGCAAAGAAGCGAAAAACCTTGAAAAAAGATTAGACAAAAGGCTGACTAGAGTAACCAATGTAGAGAAGTCTGTAAATGACCTGATAGAGCTGAAAACCATGGCACGAGAATTACGTGACAGATGCACAAGCTTCAGTAACCGATTCGATCAACTGGAAGAAAGGGTATCAGTGATTGAAGATCAAATGAATGAAATGAAGCTAGAAGAGAAGTTTAGAGAAAAAAGAGTAACAAGAAATGAACAAAGCTCCAAGAAATATGCGACTATGTGAAAAGATGAAATCTACGTCTGATTGGTGTACCTGAAAGTGATGGGGAGAATGGAACCAAGTTGGAAAACACTCTGCAGGATATTATCCGGGAGAACTTCCCCAACCTAGCAAGGCAGGCCAACATTCAAATTCAGGAAATACAGAGAACACTACAAAGATACTCCTCGAGAAGAGCAACTCCAAGACACATAATTGTCAGATTCACCAAAGTTGAAATGAAGGAAAAAATGTTAAGGGCAGCCAGAGAGAAAGGTCGGGTTACCCACAAAGGGAAGCCCATCAGACTAACAGCGGATCTCTCAGCAGAAACTGTACAAGCCAGAAGACAGTGGGGGCCAATATTCAACATTCTTAAATAAAAGAATTTTCAACCCAGAATTTCATATCCAGCCAAACTAAGTTTCATAAGTGAAGGAGAAATAAAATCCTTTACAGACAAGCAAATGCTGAGAGATTTTGTCACCACCAAGCCTGCCCTACAAGAGCTCCTAAAGGAAGCACTAAACATGGAAAGGAACAACCAGTACCAGCCACTGCAAAAACATGCCAAAATGTAAAGACCATCGATGCTAGGAAGAAACTGCATCAACTAATGAGCAAAATAACCAGCTAATATCATAATGAGAGGATAAAATTCACACATAACAATATTAACCTTAAATGTAAATGGGATAAATGATCCAATTAAAAGACACAGACTGGCATATTGCATGAAGAGTCAAGATCCATCAGTGTGCTTTATTCAGGAGACCCATCTCACATGCAGAGACACACATAGGCTCAAAGTAAAGGGATGGAGGAAGATCTACCAAGCAAATGGAAAACAAAAAAAAGGCAGGGGTTGCAATCTTAGTCTCTGATAAAACGGACTTTAAACCAACAAAGATCAAAAGAGACAAAGAAGGCCATTACATAATGATAAAGGGATCAATTCAACAAGAAGAGCTAACTATCATAAATATATATGCACCCAATACAGGAGCACCCAGATTCACAAAGCAAGTCCTTAGAGACCTACAAAGAGACTTAGACTCCCATACAATAATAATGGGAGACTTTAACACCCCACTGTCAACATTAGACATATCAGTGAGACAGAAAGTTAACAAGAATATCCAGGAATTGAACTCAGCTCTGCACCAAGTGGACCTAATAAACATCTACAGAACTCTCCACCCCAAATCAACAGAATCTACATTCTTCTCAGCACCACATCACACTTATTCCAAAACTGACCACATAGTTGGAAATAAAGCACTCCTCAGCCAATGTAAAAGAACAGAAATTATAACAAACTGTCTCTCAGACCACAGTGCAATCAAACTAGAACTCAGGATTAAGAAACTCAATCAAAACCACTCAACTACATGGAAACTGAACAACCTGCTCCTGAATGACTACTGGGTACATAACGAAATGAAGGCAGAAATAAAGATGTTCTTTGAAACCAATGAGAACAAAGATACAACATACCAGAATCTCTGGGACATATTTAAAGCAGTGTGTATAGGGAAATTTATAGCACTAAATGCCCACAAGAGAGAGCAGGAAAGATCTAAAATTGACACCCTAACATCACAATTAAGAGAACTAGAGAAGCAAGAGCAAACACATTCAAAAGCTAGCAGAAGGCAAGAAATAGCTAAGGTCAGAGCATATCTGAAGGAGATAGAGACACAAAAAACCCTTCAAAAAATCAATGAACCCAGGAGCTGATTTTTTTTAAAAGATCAACAAAATTGATAGACCGCTAGCAAGAGTAATAAAGAAGAAAAGAGAGAAGAATCAAATAGACGCAATAAAAAATGATAAAGGGGATATCACCACCGATCCCACAGAAATACAAACTACCATCAGAGAATACTATAAACATCTCTATGCAAATAAACTAGAAAACCTAGAAGAAATGGATAAATTCCTGGACACATACACCCTCTCAAGACTAAACCAGGAAGAAGTTGAATACCTGAATAGACCAACAACAGGCTGTGAAATTGAGGCAATAATTAATAGCCTACCAACCAAAAAAGTCCAGCACCAGATGGATTCACAGCCAAATTCTACCAGAGGTAAAAGGAGGAGCTGGTACCATTCCTTCTGAAACTATTCCAATCAATAGAAAAAGAGGGAATTCTCCCTAACTCATTTTATGAGGCCAACATCATCCTGATACTAGAGCCTGGCAGATACACAACAAAAAAAGAGAATTTTAGACCAATATCCCTGATGAACATCAATGCAAAAATCCTCAGTAAAATACTGGCAAACCTAATCCAGCAGCACATCAAAAACTTATCCACCATGATCAAGTTGGCTTCATCCCTGGGATGCAAGGCTGGTTCAACATACGTAAATCAATAAAAGTAACCCAGCATATAAAAGACAAAAACCAAAGACAAAAACAACATGATTATCTCAATAGATGCAGAAAAGGCCTTTGACAAAATTCAGCAGCCCCTCATGCTAAAAACTCTCAATAAATTCGGTACTGATGGAATGTATCTCAAAATAATAAGAGCTATTTATGACAAACCCACAGCCAATATCATACTGAATGGGCAAAAACTGTAAGCATTCCCTTTGAAACTGGTACAAGACAGGAATGCCCTCTCTCACCACTCCTATTCAACATAGTGTTGGAAGTTCTGGCCAGGGCAATCAGGCAGGAGAAAGAAATAAAGGGTATTCAATTAGGAAAAGAGGAAGTCAAATTGTCCCTGTTTGCAGATGACATGATTGTATATTTAGAAAACCCCATTGTCTCAGCCCAAAATCTCCTTAAGCTGATAAGCAACTTCAGCAAAGTCTCAGGATACAAAATCAATGTGCAAAAATCACAAGCATTCTTGTACACCAATAACAGACAAACAGAGAGCCAAATCATGAATGAACTCCCATTCACAATTGCTTCAAAGAGAATAAAATACCTAGGAATCCAACTTATAAGGGATGTGAAGGACCTCTTCAAGCAGAACTACAAACCACTGCCCAATGAAATAAAAGAGGACACAAACAAATGGAAGAACATTGCATGCTCATGGATAGGAAGAATCAATATCGTGAAAATGGCCATATTGCCCAAGGTGATTTATAGATTCAATGCCATCCCCATTAAGCTACCAATGACTTTCTTCACAGAATTGGAAAAAACTACTTTGAAGTTCATATGGAACCAAAAAAGGGCCCGCATTGCCAAGACAATCCTAAGCAAAAAGAACAAAGCTGGAGCCATGATGCTACCTGACTTCAAACTATACTACAAGACTACAGTAACCAAAACAGCATGGCACAGGTACCAAAACAGAGATATAGACCAATGGAACAGAACAGAGCCCTCAGAAATAATACCACACATGTACAACCATCTGATCTTTGACAAACTTGACAAAAACAAGAAATGGGGAAAGGATTCCCTAGTTAATAAATGGTGCTGGGAAAACTGGCTAGCCATATGTAGAAAGCTGAAACTGGATCCCTTCCTTACACCTCATACAAAAATTAATTCAAGATGGATTAGAGACTTAAATGTTAGACCTAATACCATAAAAACCCTAGAAGAAAACCTAGGGAATATCATTCAGGGCATAGGCATGGGCAAGGACTTCATGTCTGAAACACCAAAAGCAATGGCAACAAAAGCCAAAACTGACAAATGGGATCTAATTAAACTAAAGAGCTTCTGCATAGCAAAAGAAACTACCATCAGAGTGAACAGGCAACCTACAAAATGGGAGAAAATTTTTACAATCTACTCATCTGACAAAGGGCTAATATCCAGAACCTTCAAATAACTCAAATAAATTTACAAGAAAAAAACAAACAACCCCATCAAAAAGTGGATGAAGGATATGAACAGACACTTCTCAAAAGAAGACATTTATGCAGCCAACAGATACATGAAAAAATGCTTGTCATCGCTGGCCATCAGAGAAATGCAAATAAAACCACAATGAGATACCATCTCACACCAGTTAGAATGGCAATCATTAAAAAGTCAGGAAGCAACAGGTGCTGGAGAGGATGGGGAGAAATAGGAACACTTTTACACTGTTGGTGCGACTGTAAACTAGTTTGACCATTGTGGAAGACAGTGTGGCAATTCCTCAAGGATCCAGAACTAGAAATACCATTTGACCCAGTCATCCCATTACTGGGTATATAACCAAATGATTATATAGCATGCTGCTATAAAGACACATGCACACATATGTTTATTGCAGCACTATTCACAATAGTAAAGACTTGGAACCAACCTAAATGTCCATCAATGACAGACTGGATTAAGAAAATGTGGCATATATACACCATGGAATACTATGCAGCCATAAAAAATGATGAGTTCATGTCCTTTGCATGGACATGGATGAAGCTGGAAACCATCATTCTCAGCAAACTATCGCAAGAACAGAAAAACAAACACCACATGTTCTCACTCACAGGTGGGAATTGAACAGTGAGAACACTTGGACACAGGAAGGGGAGCATCACACACCGGGGCCTGTCATGGGGTGGAGGGAGTGGGGAGGGATAGCATTATGAGATATACCTAATGTAAATGACGAGTTAATGGGTGTAGCACACCAACATGGCACATGTATACATATGTAACAAACCTGCACGTTGTGCAAATGTACCCTAGAACTTAAAGTATAATAATAATAAATAAAAGAAAATGCAAATAAGAAAATTTGTCTATTAATTCATCATGTTCTTATTGTGAGCCAATTTTATACCAGATACTACACCCAGTGCTGAGTTATTATTTGAACTTCTGATCCAAAGACACATAATGCACTCTCGAAGATTGCAATCTTGAATTTTGGTCAACATTTTTGCTCTTTTTTTTTTTTTGAGACAGAATCTTGCTCTGTTGCCTAGGTGGAGTGCAGTGGCACAGTCTCAGCTCACTGTAACTTCTGCTTCCTGGGTTCAAGTGATTCTCATGCCTCAGCCTCCTGAGTAGCTGGGATTACACGTGTGCACCACCAAGTCTAGTTAATTTTTGCATTTTTAGTAGAGATACAGTTTTGCCTTGTTGGTCAGGCTGGTCTCAAACTCTTGGCCTCAAGTGATCTGCCTGTCTTGGCTTCGCAAAGTGCTGAGATTACAGGCATGAGCCACCACACCAGGCCAGCATTTTTGCTTTCAACATTATTTTTTAACTCAACAAAATATTTTCTATAGGTTCTGTTGCCCTCCAATAAAATGCTTTCATATTTCATAGTAGTGGGGAAGAAGAGGGCAGGGGTGTTGGGTATTGGTTAGGTCCTCATACTAGGTTATGAGGCCCAAGGTTAATGTAAGAGCTCCTGAAGGCCAAAGGGACCAAAATAATCTCACCAACCTTTGATCTCTTAGTGGGCATGTAGGAGCCATTCCACGCATCACCTTCCACCCCAGCTTCACATTCTCTTAGGGAAAGGTACAATACATATTTGGACTAAAACATAAATATTACAAATTGTTCCCTCCATTTTCTATTCCTTCTACCTGGCTCTACCTCTAAACATATGTGTGTGTTGGGTGGGGGAGCAAGATACTTAGTTAAAACATTGAAGTTTTCCTAACATATTAGAGCTGAATTTTATGTGCTTTCTTTGTAAGTTATGCCTATGTTGCTAGCAAGATACCTGGGAGTCACCTTCATGCTTTCCCTTCTGTCATCCCATATCTATCATAAAACCCCATAGATTCTTCCTTTAAATCAGCTGAAAGCTCTTATTCTTTATGTCTATTGCTATAACTATAGTTCAGGCCATTGTTATCACATGAGAGAGAATGTAGCAATCTCCCTGCTTTAGGTTTTTCCTTCACTAATTTCTGCCATGCCAGACATAAGTTATGTCTTCCTAAGACATCAGTGTCATGATAGCATTTATCCTGAATGTCACCCAAAACTGGACGACCTCTATGGCTAGGGATTTGCTTGTTAACCTGGCTTGAAATAGGAATCATCAACTAATTTATTCTCAAAAATCTATAATTGCCTCCCCTTGCTTTTTGAATCAACCAGAAGTTAAACATTCAATACTTTTCTTCTACTCTAATTTTATACTCCTAAATTCTCCTTAATGCACCCTCTCTTTTTCTCAGATTGGCCACTGCTCCATGCACTATCTTTATTAATATATTTTTGCTTTTGATTATATGGCTTTTGCCTCCATGCTCAATCTCTTCCCATCTAGATACTTGTGTCATCTGTTTTAACCTATCTGTACTTTCAAATCCATTCCAAGGAACAGCTCCTCATGGTGCCATTTGTAGTCACTCTAGTCAATAATGATATCATCCCTTCTGGACTATCTGTAGGACTCTCTGAGAATCATAAACTATAGAACCTGATGATATTCAACGTAAAACTTAATGATATACTATCTTGTATTATTTTGCAGTTGCTTTCATGCATGTTTCATTCATAAAATAGAAATCCTAATACTTCCTTTGAAGTATGGGCACGTTAAATGTAAAGTGCTTAGAACTGTATCTGGCATAGGGTTGCCCTTTGATGCGCTTCCATCTCCTTCTCTTTTCCTTTTTCAGAAGATTCAAGTTATATCTGATAATTTTGTCTTTTCTATAGCATATATTAGGTACAATCATACAGTAGTTCTTAATCAATACTTATCGACCAGAACATAGTTGACCTAGAGACCCACACCCTTGAATCTGACATCAAATATGTATATTTATATACTCTTGGTTCATAATATTATCAATTTTTAAAATCAATATTCTCAAATTATGATACCTAGTCATCTATTTATTGCCATAAACTTTCATCTTACCCCACTCATTAGTATTTAAATATAATATTAGTCTGGAACATGTGCAGACTAAAATTCTCTCTGTTGATGGCATAGCATTGTCATTAACCATTATGGTCTTTGCTTTGAGACGTGAATGCTGCAAAGCCAGCAAGCCTTGCTGAAAGTACACATTTTCTATTTTCATGTATGCCTTGCTTTTCTGTTGGCAGAAGAGGAAACCAGATCTCCAGAAATTAGGAATCTTGGCTGAAGTGAGTCCAGCTTTCCAATTCTCAAAGCCCTTGTCTGGGCAGCTGCCCTTCTGAGGATGTAGTCAGTTTTTACTCTTGCTTTTAAGAGCAGTCTTGTTCTACTCAGATGTTCTTTCACAAACTTTTTTAACTCACTAAAATTAAAACGTTTGTTCCTGACTTCCCAAACGTTATTTATAAGCTCTCAACTGATGGACAGGGTACACAATTATTCCTCGGAATAAAAGCACGTCAAGTCATATTTATTTCAGTCTCAGCTACTATCCATGAAAGCTGTTTTAATTTTCTGTATAGTGGTAAGATTCACGCTGCACACAATCATCATCAGCCATGTATATTTTGAAAACAATCCCTAGTTTGGCAATAGTTATTCCTAAAGTGATATTTCTTTGCTAGAGAGCATCATACCATTAAACAGATTTTTGCAAAGTATTCTAATCATCTGAATCTAAGACAACATATTATTTATTTCAAATGGTCAGTCGTGTTCCAAATGCCATTGCAAATTAGATTAGAAATTATACAGTTGGTGTGTAAACATTCCACTAATTTACCTTGTGTCTGGTTCTTTTATTTGATCTTGAGGAATTTAAATAATTTAATGTTGTTTAGCTCTCAGTTCAACCTTTCTTTCTGGATATTTACTTGGAACCTCCTAGTGTTTATTTAAGGATATTAGAAGTGCTTGGGGAGGATGTTTTTACTGCCCACGAGGTTGGTACAGCTACGTTGATAATGTGGCAGTAGGTTTATAGCAGTCTTGCCTGCTTGGTTGAAGTGATTGTCTAATTTCTTCCATCATGAACCCGCCCAAGGAGCTTAGCTCTGTTGAGCGATTAACACCAGTGCCACCAGACTGGCAGGCCTGAAGAAAACTAGTGAGACAATCAAATTCCTTTAGCGTGCTCCTGGTTTCCAATTTTAAAATTTTATTTATTTTTCCTCACGGTTTGGAGCTTTAGAGTAAAACAAATCTAGACACTTCCACTTTCTAGCTGTCAGACCTTTGACAAGTTACTCAATCTGTCTGAGCCTCAGTTTCTTACCTGCAAGATGGGAATAAGATATATTTTTCTTGAAAAGATTATTGCAGGGATTAAGTGGTATCGGACATGTGAAAGCACCTTTCAAGACTTTAGGTTATTTTTCTCTCAAAACAGTCCTTCTTCTTGTATATATACTAGAAACCTCTTATTTATTTAAATATATGACAGTTTACTTAAATATATGATAATCTGCAGTCAAAAAGCATCATTTCTCTTCTCTTCTTATAGGCACCCTGAAATTTCTTTTGCAATCTCCATTTCCCAGGCATAACTCATTCTCAAAGACCCAAAAGTCTTCACACACTGAAGTATAAATTACTGGTAGCAACCAAAACCCTTAATCTATAAATGAGAATGTTTCTCCCAAGACTTTAAGTTTAAGAAGTGTCTGAGCAGCTATAGAATTATGGGCATTCATTCGATTGTAGATTCTTTCCATCAGCCATTATCTGAGTGCCTACTATGTGTCAGGGACCTTTTCAGCTGCTGCAAACATTGCAATGGAGAAAACAGATGACAATTCCTGGCCATCTTTCAGCTAATCTCTACAAGATAACAGCTCTAATGGTGACTCTGACCAGATCCAAGGTGACCAGCAGAGAAGTAGCAACACAGTAGGATGTGGGAAAAATGAAGAAAGCCCAGAAGCCCAGGCGTGCTGAAGCAGAGACGGATTTTCCTTCTCTCATGGGCCACCCCCACCATACTCCGGGCAGCCTAAAACATAGCTCTTCTATAGCCAGAGGGGGTTAAGGGCCACTTTTACAGTTTAAAATGCTTGAAATATAGCTGGTGGTAATTGAGGATTTGCCTTATTAGTTCATTTTTATGTATGAGAGAAACTGCAATAGAAAAAAAAAATCAGTGTGCATCTTTTTTCAATTTGAGTCCAAGAGATTTTTGGCATTAAAGCTTTCTCTGTTTCAAATGTTCCAACTCTGGCTGTATTTATGTGATGCCAAACCAACTAGTTGAAAAATTACAAGTATGGGAAATTAGCCAAGTCTTTTGTCTACAAACTGCCAACCAACCAGGTTGCCTATTTTTTTTTTTTTATCTCCACTGAATTGTCCCATCATTCAACTGAATTGACTGACAATGGCCTGCGAGATGCAAACAAAGCAGAAAATCTGTTTCGTATAATTCAAAGTATTGATTCATTGTTGTCCGGTAGAATATGCTCATTGTAGAGAATACAGATAATACAGAAAATATCAGAAAACAAAAATCACCCAAAGTCCTATCATGCACAAATATTGATATATACCCTTGCAGGATTTTCATGCATGTAGACACATGTCACAAAACCGGAATAATGCTCTAAATATGATTTTATCAGATTTTCCTCTTTTTATTTAATGGTATATTATAAACATATTAGTAAATAGTTTTTAAAATAATGTTTTTTTTTTTAATTTTTTTGCATGTTGTTCCCATATACAAATGTACCATCATTTATTTCACCAGTCCCCTATGGGTGGGCATTTGGGTTATTTCCAATTTTGGGCTGTTATAAAAATTCAGCAATAAACCTTTCTTGAAATATAAATTTTTGTGTGTACCTCTGATTATTACATTGGTACACAACTTTAAATAGAATATTTTCAAACTCTCAATCAACATTGCCAAAACCTCCCGTCAACATGGTTGTAGCAAAAATTATAGCAGATTTACATCCCCACATACAAGCATGTTTATAAGAATTTCCCCTCCGTTCTCCTGCCAATTTTCAATCTTTGCCAGTTTGATAAATGGGAAAAATGATATTTCACTGCTTTATTTATAGTTCTTAAATTACTAATGAATGGACATTTTTCATTTTTATTGGCCATATGTATTTTTTGTGATCATTCTGTTATTATCGTTTTATTTTAGATTCAGGGGGTCCATGTGCAGGTTTGTTACAGAAATATATTTCATAATAGTGAGGTTTGGGCTTCTATTTCTAAATGCTTTCTTTTCAAAATGAGGAAATGCAAATAACAGCAGAAGATTAAAATAATGTTTTTAAGTTTCCATCTCCAGAAAGTCAAAGAAAGTACTTTAGTGAATGTTTTTCTCTTCTTCAGAAGGACACTAAAAAAGGAAGCTTTCCTTATTTTCCCTTGTAGCAATTATTTTTGAATTTACTAATTAAGTCCTAATTTAAGAAATGTAATAAGGTGCTAGAGCTAAACTGAAGAAGTTTAGAAAGATAAATTTTCTGCCCAGTGGGTACGGGTTTTGGGTAACGTGGATTCAAGAGTCATGTCTGATGGCCGCCTTGGGCTTCTCTTTTGAATGCTGTTTCCTGTTACCTTCCCAGAAAGGGGTGTGGAAAAGTGATTGAAGCTTGAAAATACTCGTTGGCTGCTTCGTTGAAGTCATTAGTAGAAGTTCCATCTCCTGAAAGTGGTGATTCTGAAATTATTTAAGGCAAAATTAACAATTACGCTTAATTACTTTCACTCATGTGTTCATTAAAATCAAGTGCTATGAGCCCATTTATTATTACGGAGTCATAACCTTGATAGGGTCATTTCCTTCGATTTTGCTTAAATTTCCTTTCCTTGTGCCAAAATAAGCAGATCACATGCTTACCTATAAAATGCAAAATCTTGTGATGTTTTTTAAAAAACAGACACATTGCCTTAACAGAGCCTTTCTTGAGATTTCATTTTACTTTGTAGATGATGTATCTTTTTGCTACTTTGCTATAAATTTTAAACAAGGAAAAGCATCAAAATCAGCACATGGCTAGTGTGTATGGGCCCACGTCCTATAAATAACTATGCCAGCTAGTCCCAATGTGGAAAAAATGGAAAACCAGATCCTGTTAACAAAAGGAAAATTCCATTTTTCATACATGGTACTGCTCTTATGCCTCGCCCAGTGAAAAATAAGCACTTTCCTTTTCTCCTTGTGTATTACATTAATGGGTTGGCAATATAGGTGTTTCAATCTTTATAGTAAAGGTGACAAATCTATCACCATACTCATTTCACATAAAAGCTTGGTCTCTGCAGAAGCAAATTGATACCATCTTCTATCTTCTCTCTTACATTCCCCCCCTGACCCTGGCCGTTTCCTAAACTAGTTGATATTGAAATGGAGGTCTTGCCTAAAAGCCTCCAACTCAGACCACAAATGGGCAGAATCCGTTATTTAGATAGGACTTAGCCAATGAGCATCACCGGACTAGTAGAAAAATCAGAAGGAAACATGAATGAGAGAAGGTAGTGAAAGGGCACCTGATTTTAACTAGCTCTGTCTTTGGGGGAGGTATCTTTGGTCATCTGCCTCTACATTTGATGTATTCCTTTTCTCATACTCTATGGAATAATTTCCTTTAATAAAGCAGGAGTCCTTAAGACAAAGGAAAGTTAAAGAATTACTCCTGTAGGCAGGAAAGAACTTTTGCCACCACCATATTTTCTCCAAAATTTTATTATGAAAATTATCAAACATATAATAATGCTGAAAGAATTTTACAGCAGACACCTGTGTACCTACCATGTACTTTTATGATTAATACTTATTCTACTTGATCACATATCTATCTAAGCCTTATTCATCATTAATCCATTTATTTTTATGTATTTCAAAATAAATTGCAGATCTCAGTATATTTCCCCCTGAATACTTCACCCTGTGTCTTATTAAGTAGAGTTTCATTTTTGTTTACAGTTTTTTTTCATTTGATATAAAATGTACATACAGTGAAACATGCAGATCTTAAATGTACATTTGTGGTATATTTCAAATGTATATGCCTGTGTAAACTGTAAGGGCTAACGAGATTTAAAAAATTATCATCATCCCAGAAAGTTTCTTCTACCCCTTCCCAGACATCCTGCCTGTCCTTGAAGCAGCAACTATTTTGAGTCTTTCCTATCATGGATTTGTTTTGCCCGTTATAGAATGTAATATAAAAGAACTCATATAGTATGTTCTCTGGTGTGTAGGGCTTTTTTCACTCAGCATAATGTTTTTGAGGTTCATCTAATATTCAGTATTTTGTTCCTTTTTATTTTATAGTAGCAAATCGTATGCCATAGTTTATTATTCATTTTCCCATCGATGGATATCTGAGCTGTTTCCATTTTGGCTATTATGATAAAGCTGCTATGAATATTACCATAACGTATTTTGTAAACATAAGTTTTCATTTTCTTTGAGTGAATTCCTAGGAGTGGCCTTGTTCAGTGACAGGAAAGGTGAATGTTTAGTTTTATAAGAAACTGCCTGCAGCCAACAGACACATGAAAAAAAGCTCATCATCACTGGTCATCAGAGAAACGCAAATCAAAACCACAATGAGATACCATCTCACACCAGTTAGAATGGTGATCATTAAAAAGTCAGGAAACAACAGATGCTGGAGAGGATGTGGAGAAATAGGAACACTTTTACACTGTTAGTGGGAGTGTAAATTAGTTCAACCATTGTGGAAGACAGTGTGGCGATTCTTCAAGGATCTAGAACTAGAAATACCATTTACCCAGGGATCCTATTACTGGGTATATATGTACCCATGTTTATTGTGGCACGATTCACAATAGCAAAGACTTGGAACCAACCTAAATGTCCATCAATGACAGACTGGATTAAGAAAATGTGGCACATATACACCATGGAATACTATGCAGCCATAAAAAAGGATGAGTTCATGTCCTTTGCATGGACATGGATGAAGCTGGAAACCATCATTCTCAGTAAACTATCACAAGGACAGAAAACCAAACACCGCATGTTCTCACTCATAGGTGGGAACTGAAAAATGAGAACACTTGGACACAGGGTGGGGAACATCACACACCAGGGCCTGTCTGGGGTTGGGGGACTGGAGGGAGATAGCATTAGGAGAAATATCTAATGTAAATGACGAGTTAATGGGTGCAGCAAACCAACATGGCACATGTATACCTATGTATCAAACCTGCATGTTGTGCACATGTACCCTAGAACTTAAAGTATCAAAAAAAGAAAAAAAAAAAGAAAAAAAAAAGAAAGAAAGAAAGAAAAGAAAGAAAGAAACTGCCAGCCTGTTTTCCAAACAGGTTGCACCATTTCACATTCCTGCCAACCGCAAACAGATGAAAGTTTCAGGTGCTCCACACCCTCAGCAACATTTGGTGTTGTCATTCTTTTTAACTCTGGCTGTTCTGTTGTATATGGCCACCATTATATATTTATATATGTCTGTTTAAACCTAACCTCAATGCTATTGATGCTTAGAATTTCTAGTTCTCTGTCACCTTGGAGAAACAATGGGCAACTTCATCTCTTTCTTGCTTTTTGGTACTGAGGTGATGGACACAGAGTATAAAATAAAAATACATAAATAGCAAAGCATGGTAATATTAACAAATTGTGCAACAGAAGCCTAATAACACTATTGGCTACTATCCTATAGAGGTGTATGCTGCTAAGCCCTTTATATAAGTTTTTGTCATTGTTTTTTCAACAATCTTATGGAATAGCAGATAGTAAGTATACTATCCCAAATTACAAATGAAGAAACTGAAACTTGAATGTAAAAAAAAAAAAAAAAGCCCATGGTCACACTGCACACTGCTACCAGAGGTTTGCCTGATCCACAGAGAGAAGGGATTTAAGAGCGTAACTAAACGTATTTAACTTAAGTAATAAATAAGATGTTTCTGCCAACTGGTAATGACGTTCATAATTTCAGTGACCCTCAAAAGGGAAAGTGGAGGAGGAAAGTGTTTTTCTTCAGCATTACCTGCAGTATTCACACAACACTGAGTTAATTCATTAAAAGGCCTCCGCATAACCCCTTAATGGGTAATTCAGCTTTCATAGAGTTCATTGTCTTTTACTTTCTTTTGTTTGCTTCACAGATGGAGTACTTTATAATGCCTATGAAAAATTTTCCATCTGGATTAGATCAACCTCAAATGGAAGACAAAGAGAGAGGTATATGCTCCTGTGTTTCCACGGGGATTGTCAGGATAGGAAGACTTTTCCAAAAACAACACAAGCTTGGTCTCAAAAATTGGGCAACAGGGAGAACTAGTGCAATGAATAATAATCACGTATGGACTTTTTCTTTGGTAGCTTCAGACTAAGTCTTCCCCAGATAGTATGAGGCCTCTGTAAGATGACTGTGGTGACAGGTAATGAGCTGTCAGCTGGATATTCCTTTACCGGAGTTCTTACTTTCATCTGCTCACATTCCATATTTATCTTAATGTCATTCTTCTCTATGTGATTAGTGCAGAGACACTGCATTTTAATGATATTTTAACCTACCTTCATTCATTTAATGCTCACAATGGCTCTTCAATAGGGAATAAGAAAGAAAACTGAGATGCAGAAAGTTCATTCATTCACTTACTCAACATTTAAAGATCCCCACAGAGCTGAAAAGGACAGTATTTTTCTTTAAAAAGCTTATGATTATGGATAGAGACAGATATATTACTTGAAGGTAATATGTAATTACCTTCAAGTGTGAAAAGTACTACACGCGATTTAAGTAAAGAGTGTTAGGGAAGCAGAGACAAATGGATGACTAAGGTTGGGTTATTTGGTATTGATAGGAAGGTAAGTCTATAGATACCAGATGGGCTAATTCTTTGACTAATGCTTCTTTCATTAACAAAAATGGAGTTTAACCTCCATAATTTTTTTAAAATATGCAACTTTCTCTCAAAAATATCTAAGTAGCTTACAAAAAGGTCTATATAATATGAATTATTTGTACATGAGTTTGAACTTCTTTAAAGTGGATTCATGATGCTGTGCCTTCCAACAAACCTGAAAGGTGTTTTTCTTCTCTCTTTTTCTTACATTTTTTCTCATCAGTTTGCACACAAGGATGGCTAGGCCCACCGCATAATGCCACGGTGCATGGGAAAGTTTCCAAGGAAAAGAGTTATGGCTGCCCCATTACCCATGTTATCCCTTCCTCCAACAGCTAACATGCAACCAAGTGTGGAAGTCCCCATAGGCCAAAAGAGATGTGTCCCACTGCCCCTCAGCTGTGTCTAATCCTGATCCATATATCCCCTCTCCTCAATTCCAAGATTCTTCATTTTTCAAATGTTGTCATTAGACAGTCTTTACTGTTTACTTTATTTCTAATGTCTTTCCAGGGCAGGCCTGAAGGGTGAACACGATTGGGGGAGAGGTGATGAAGAGCCATTTATTTTACCAGTAGGACCCCAGGGACTATTTCATGCATATTCATTTTCATAATCCTTCATGGAAATGGCTTTAGTTACTTGGTATTTTCCTTTAAAAGTTAATAGCAATCTACTTTCTATTGCTTGGGACAGGCTATTCAAGAAAGGAGACAGAAAAGGAGGAGGAGGAGGAAAATGGGGAGGAGGAGAAGGAGGAAGAAAGACCAACACACACACTCTGAAAAAAAGAAAAGAAGAGTAGGGATTCAATATAGTAAAATCTCATGACAGTTTTGGATGAGATTTGGACATAGTACTTTATCTGTTGAACTAAATTAAGCCAAATGAGAACAAGCTGTTACTGAGCTTTGAACTAAAATGTTCAATTTTTGCTATCCTTCACCTCTTTCCTTAGAAGATCAATGTGTTAAAAATAGCTCCTCTTTCCTTAAAGGAGGTGTCTGTTTTATTTTCCAATCTAATCTTCCATCCATCTTCACTTCCTATCTGTGTCAGAACTTTGAGAAATGTCTTGCTGCCTAGAAAAGCCCATTCCCTCAACTTGCCATCAGTTTCACATTCCATTCATCTAGGCTTCAGTCACTTGCGTTATGGGAAGCTATTGTCGCCTTTTAACTATCGTATCAGACAAACTCCAATTCCAGTCATAAACTTTGTGCTGGATTCACTCTTTACATTCATGGAAAATCATTTAAAAAATGCTGTTTGGAACATTCTGCTGGCACTTCAAGCTCCATTTCTGGTATGTTTCAACAAAAAATATATTTATGGATTCTTTTTCTCTTACACCTCCCTTTTCCCTCCTGCCTTGAAAAAGTTGGAGATTTCGTAAGTTAAATTAATGCTTGATGTAATTTCCTGTAATAGAAGACACAGGCTCCAGCACTAACTATCCTTTCATGGAAAAACAGCTCATTGCCCCTGGATGTGAAGTCACACCCTTGAATTATGAGTCTGGATCATTGCTGAGTGGATCACTTTGGAGCCAGAAATCAGAGTGGTAGCAGGAGAAAGGAGCTGGCAACTGGAGCGGGGGGAAAGGGTTTGTAGGGAATGAGTGCCAGGACAATGTTTAAGGAAAACAGAAATGCAGTAGAAAA
This sequence comes from Macaca nemestrina, assembly GCF_043159975.1. Lineage (NCBI taxonomy): Eukaryota > Metazoa > Chordata > Mammalia > Primates > Cercopithecidae > Macaca > Macaca nemestrina. The sequence continues at coordinate 102,096,525 of NC_092135.1, forward strand.
AAGGCAAGGACACTTAAGTTACCTAGAAAGAACTGAGAAGCCAGGAGAGATTCAGACGGTACTGGGTTAGAGCCTGCCATGCAGCAATTTAATTTCCAATATTATCAATAAGTGGAAAATTTCTGGGTTGTAATGCTTTTGAAGAGATAATGCAAGCCATGGTCTTTGGGATGTCAGGAGGACAAATAAGCAGATGAGGCAAAGGAATTCTATATGTGAGATGAGTTAAAAGCAATTTGTATCCCTTTGTAGGTCTGTGCTTACATGTCTTTCCAAATGCATCTCTAATCTCTTAGGTCTGGAAATGAAGTCTACATGCCAAATTTTCCTGTGTTGATTTACCTGTCTATCCTGATTTAGGTGAGGTTAGATTGCTGTGCAAACAGAACTTACCTGGTGGTGAATGATTACGGTTTGCTCTGTTTCCCAACGCAGCCTAAATGCAAGTACAGAGGCATTCAGTGAAGTTACTGTGGTTAATTCTTCTAAACTTTCAGGGACTTTAGGTTTAAATGGGCCAACATTTGAATAAAGGGTCAAATTGGTGGTACAGCCCTCTTTTGAAATAATCTTAAACTAAATTTTACAGCTTAAGGTAAGATATGATCATATAGAATGCTTATTGTGTCCTTGTTACCCAAACAGCAGCAAGAAATAAATTAGACCACACAGGGAGGTATGTGTAGGTTAAGAAGGGCACAGATAAATTTGGGACAGAAGTGAATCTTTAATCCGTGTTATTTAACTTACACTCTTTTCTAGAGATTATTTGCTTCATGAAGACATAGGTGCTATAAAAAAAAAAAAGAAGAAGAAAAAGATAGTTGTGGTAGAATAAACAATGACTTTACCTTTAGGGGAAAGAGAAATTTAGGTTTCTGAAACATTGAAGGAGGCATAAACATTGGGAGAATAATGAATTCCTGTGCAGCTGACCCAACAACTGAGCTGTAGTGTTACACATACGCGGCAGTTCCATCCATCCACACTACAGCAAGGTTTCTAGCCCCAGCACTATTGTCACCTTGGACTGGATACTTCTTTGTTGTGGAGTGCTATTCTGATTTTTGCAGAATCCCTGGCTTCTATCTACTAGTGACCAGTAGCACCTCCTACCTAAAAAAATGGCAATCAAAAATGTCTTCAGGCATTGCTCAGCATCACCTCAGGGGCAAAAGGATCAGTGGTTAAGAATCACTGTACTAGCTGGGCATAGTGGCTCACACCTGTAATCCCAGCACTTTGGGAGGCTGAGGCAAGTGGATCACAAGGTCAGGCATTTGAGACCAGCCTGGCCAACATAGTGAAACCCCATCTATACTAAAAACACAAAAAATTAGCCAGGCATGATGACGGGCATCTGTTATCCCAGCTACTCGGGAGGCTGAGGCAGGAAAATCACTTCAACCCTGGAGGCTGAAGTTGCTGTGAGCCAAGATTGTGCCACTGCACTCCAGCCGGGGCAACAGTGCAAGACTCCACCTCAAAAACAAAAACAAAAAAACCACTGTACTAGAGCAATCATAAAGACTAGTGTAGATACTAAATAATTAGACCTTTATTAAATAGTATCTTAAGAAAAATGTAATGACAGACAAAATAGTGTTGTTGAAAAGGCAGGGTCAGGCGAGTGTGGATTCCAAGATCATTTTCTCTAAGTCACAGAGTTTGTCAAATGACAGGCTCTAGAGATTGTAGATGGAATGTGAGAAAATGGAGGAGGAGAGAAAAGGGAATACAACAAATGTTCAGTATAAAGAAATGGATACTCTTATTAAGAAAAATTCCATTTTTGTGTTTTCCAAAGGACACTTGTGTGTGTGCACGTGTGTGTGTGCACGTGTGTGTGATGTATCTGTGGCTTATCCGAGCTTCTTGAATGTAATATAATCCATAGAGTAAATCACTTACATCTCTTAATTTATTGCAATTATGAGTTGATTACCTACCACATACCATGCACCGTGATAGGCACTGGGGATTCGATGGTGAGGAAACAGATTTGGTCCTTGCCTTCCTAATAATCTTCCTGTTGGGGCCATTAGTGTTGTTGAGCAGAAAACTATGACTGGGTAAATCTGCGAGTGTATAAACCTGGAGCAGCACATACAGGTTTTGAGAAAGGCAATCTTCCTGGGCCCAGAGTGTCCATGTACATTCTTTTTGAGTATGCCAAGAATGCAAGACCCTGACCAATCTTTATCAGGACCATTTTTCAAGGTTATGTTTGCAGCAAGCAACCTTCAAGGATGAGGCAATGTGTACCTCTGGAACAAAGAGCAGGCTTCCTTACTGCTTGCTATAAAACAGCAGGTTCCCAAGCCAGTATTTCTCTCCTGTACAACAACCTATATGTGCACAGCATTCACCTGAACCTCTTCTTCTTGTCCCCAGGAGACTTGGGGGGCGGGGCAAAGGAAACTGACAGTCATGCTGCTTGCTGTGCTGTGATTAATAGCGTCCTTTGTTTCTGACCCAGGAAACTCTAGTCTTCTAACATCCATGAAACAAAAACAGGCAACCTTATCTTGTAAGCAGAGTAAAATCAAATCCCAGATTCTGACAGTGGGATCCAGTAAATGGGGCTTTAAAACATGGGCAAGGAAAGGAGGTTTTCAGAGTGACTATGAGGACAGACTTCAGTGCTTCATCTGAGTCCTAGAGAGCAACCAGTTCCAAGTGAAGCAGGAGAACTTGGCTCCAGGAGTGATCTCATTAAGGAAAAATGAAAAGGAGAAGTTCCTTGATGTGCTTACAGATAAAGAAAGGAGACTTACACATCTGGTGGAGACATGAAGGATTAAGTATTTACAGATTTTACAAATTCTCAGTTAATAAAAAAATGATTCAGGCCTCTACCACAGGCCCCATTAAAGATGTTACCTTCTCACCTAAGCTTTGGTGTCAGATGACTTCCACATAGCTACTGAGTTGAGAGAGAAGAATAGAGGTGAGGAAATAAAGAAGTCAAGGTTGAGAACTGTATCTAGGAAAAAAGTCTAGTAGACTAAGGAAATGACTGGCAGCAAATAAACAAGTAGTCTAATGAATTTTTTTTTTTTTTTTGAGACAGAGTCTTGCTGTTTTACCCAGGCTGGAGTGCAGTGGCGCAATCCTGGCTCACTGCAACCTCCACCCGCCAGGTTCAATCAATTCTCCTGCCTCAGCCTCCTGAGCAGCTGGGATTATAGGTGCCCACCACCATGCCTGGTTAATTTTTGTATTTTTAGCAGAGACAGGGTTTTGCCATGTTGGCCAGGCTGGTCTCAAACTCCTGACCTCAGGTGATCTACCTGCCTCAGCCTCCCAAAGTGCTGGGATTACAGGCATGTGCCACCACACCCAGCCTGGGAAGTCTAATGAAGTTTTGAGGGAATTATATTGTCGAAGACACTGTAAACTTAATCTCAAAAGCCTTTTGACTGCTCGGTAAGTCTTGAAGTAAACCCCTAGCAGAAAGTATGCTGTTAGAACCCACCCAATTCTCCGGGAAGGCAGACACCTCAACACCCACTTTAGATGTGTCAATGGAAAATAACAGACAAGGAAAAATTTCCCAGAGGGAAGATTCAGGAGCCACGGAAGACAGTGGATAGGAAACTTCTTCCCCAGAACTGAATCTGAGTCTAAGCAAGGAATTTGCCAATACCCAGGAGCTGAAATCCTGCTCACAGGATTCCATCATTGCTATGTGACCATGACTGCTTTTATTCTTCAGTTTTCTGCTCTCCTATTGCCTATTGAGTGTGTATGTGTATGCTTTCAGGGAGCAGGGACAGCAAATTACTTGTCTGTTTAGTTTGTAGGTTCTTGGGCTTGAAGAGTCGTATCTAAACCTGAGACAGAGGACTGTGTATTACCTGTGGATCTCAACTCTGGGGTTGGGGAGTCACTGCTTCTCCATCAAAGTTGAGATCCACAGGTAATACACAGGTAATACACTAGTGGAAGAACTGATCGTGTTAGGCCTGTGGGAGGAAGAGTAAAACACGTATATGCTGACTGTAATGACAGACACAGTACTATGTTTATCCAAATCTTATTTGTTTTCTAGCCACTAACATAGACTCCATTTCTAATCTCCCTTGCAGCTAGGTTGGGCTGCATGCCTTGACTTCTGACCAGGGTGCTATGAATGGAAGGTACACATACCACTTCCAACCTATCTCATTAAAACATCACCCTGGCCTCTCTGCAGATATTAAGGATCCAACAGGGGACTCCAAGGCCCTGGGGATAGAGAAGCATCAAGATAGAAGGTGCTTGGGGCCCCAAATCACTGCATAAAGGGTCTCCCATCAAGTGGAAACATCTGTATTGGATCTTCTATGTGTAAGAAGTAAACAATTTACTGTGTTAAGCTAATGAGATTTGGAGGTGTCTTCGTGACAACAACTAGTAAACTTTCTAAACATAGAGGGGGAAAGTACAAAAATTATTAACATTGGGGAAAGCAAAACACTTTACAAGAAAAAGTTGTAGTGTTAGTATACTATACCAAATAGCTGTGAATAAAGCAAGTATGAATGATTGATTTAGCCAAAATTTCTGCTATAATTTATTGGGAAGATGAGGGAAAAAGGAAAGAGAGAGAAGACAGAGAGATGAAGAGAAAGTCTGTTTTGCAGGAAGAGAAAATATAACAGATTTAAATACTCATCTTCCTAAGTTGGAAATCAAAAAATACATCAAAAATGAAAAAACCCGGAAATAGCATGCTATTTAGAAATATGCAGATAAATACCAGAGCAAACACCTTAAAGAGTAGGAAGAGGAAATCAAGGGTGGAATCAGAGGCTGTGATTTTTTTCATTATAAGCTTTGTAGAACTGTTTGTTAAAGCTCTGCATGACATAACTTTGATAAAAATCAATGAAATAAAAGAAAACAAAGTGAAACCTGACAAATGACTTCAAAGTAAAAGCCATTGAAATTGGAGAGAAGCAATGGGCTGCAGTCCCATAAAAACCAAGAAGAGAGTGTATTTGGAGAAGCAGATGGTTATGGGAATGAAATGCTATTGAGATGTTAACCAGGATAAAAACTGAAAAGTGCTCATTGAATTGAGTGAGAGTCATTGGTGACCTCAGTGAGGGAAGCTTTAGTGGAGTAGCAGGGGTGGGAACAAGGAGGTGAGAAAACGAAGGAGTATATTTGAAACTGCTTTGGAAAGAGCTGTACTTTATGTATATAATGTAATTTAGATTATTGATTTTCTAAGACTCATGAGCCGTTTCCGCATATGAACATCACACTGATGTGTAAAAAGGGAAAAGAAGATAAATGAGCTTGCTTACCATTTACATGAATCTTCTCCCATACTTCTGGAACACAGGCTCAAAGGGGCTTGTGCAGTCCTGAATGCTTAACCAAGAACCTTGAGAGCAAACCACCTGGAAATCTGGGTTTGAATGGTCACAAGACTTCCGAGATGAAGCTTCACTGGGTATTCCCATCTAGTGATTATTTCTTTCATTTTCTATTTAAATGAAGGGAAGATGGAGCCACTTAGAATGCATCACCCTTAACAAATGAAATATGATTAGATACCAAAACACATCATCCACCTTCACAGTAATTAGTCCTTATGCGTATTAGCTCTGATTGCTTTTCATAGTAAAAAAGATTTTCTAATCACTTCCTAAATTTTACACACACATCAGAACAGAAACTCAGGGGAATCCCTGCTTAACATGGAAAGAAAGAAAATTAAAAATTCAAAAGTAAGAAGAAGGTTTGCATATACTCACAAGGGAAAAATAGAACATAAGCTATCTCATTATTATTATAAAATATGATGCATTTCTATGTGTTTATAACTCATAATTAAGGGCTACACTTTTTTTTCATATAAAATAGCACTACTTCCCATTCTCAAGAACAGAAAAGGTACAAAGGACTTTTTATTGTTGTTTTGTATTGACAAAGTCTCACTACGTTGTTCAGACTGGTCTTGAACTGGCTTCAAGTGATCCTCCTGCCTCTGCTTCCCAAAGTGCTGGGATTATAAGTGTGAGCCATCATGCCTAGCCGGTACAAAGAATTTTTTTAAAAGAAAGGAGAATGCATGTTTCAGTTAGCAAGAGCATGAACATAATCTCTGGTTTAAAAGGTAGGCTCTCAAGAAGAGAGAGCCTTGTGGAAATGAGTTTGCAGGAGAAAAGCTATTTTGGAAACAACTGGCATCTGAATGTCTGTCTCTCCAGGTGGCCTGTTCCCTTAACATTAATCTACTTGCTTTGAGTAACTTGTCTTTTCACAGATAGCCTGAGAATTACTTTCTCTGGGAAAAGCCCTACATTAGATATTCCCCTGGGATAAGTTTTCCATAAAATCTAGTGCAATCTGATTGAGTACTCTCTATGTGTTAGGAATGGGAAAAGGCATCTTACATATTTCCTTCTATTGAGTTAGCTCAACAACCTAATGAGATAGGTGCCACCAGGCTCATTTTTCAGAGTTCACACACATTACTTTACCAAGGTCAACGTATACGTAAGTGGTAGAATCAGGATTCAAACCAGGCCCCACAGCTCTTATGTCGGGACTTGGAAACTTCATGGGACAGAGTGTCCTCACTCCTGGGTTATCCCATTGGGTGTGTCTCTAATCCCCGTTAGAAGCAGCAACTACTAACAACTAGACTCGTCTATTTTCCTTTTCTCCACTCCACTCAAACATTTTTCTATATACCTTAAAACACTTTCTTTTATGAAAAGTTTAATATCAGGATATCCCTTCAGTCACTGCGTCATTGGATCCCATGTGATCTTCCATAAATGTGGTCTCTCCTGTGTGTGTGTGTCTGTGTGTGTGTGTGGTATGTGTGTGTGTGTGTCTGTGTGTGTGTGGTGTGTGTGTGTGTCTGTGTGTGTGCGTGGTGTGTGTGTGTGAGAGAGAGAGAGAGAGAGACAGAGAGAGACAGAGAGAGAGAGAATATCTACAGATGTAGGAGGTGTAGTAGATTTAGACACACGTAGATTCATATACAGAGAACTTATGATGCCCAGCTCTTGCCTGCTTAATATCATCTTTATACATATGCTGTAGATCAGAAGTTCCCAACCTTTTTGGCGTCAGGGACCGGTTTCCTGGAAAACAGTTTTTCCACAGCCACTGGGGTGGGGGAGGTTGGAGGGGCTGGCTTAGGATGAAAGTGTTCCACCTCAGATCATCAGGCATTAGATTCTCATAAGGAATGCTCAGCCTAGATCCCTCACATGCTCAGTTCACAATAAGGTTCGCACTCCTATGAGAATCTAATGGCGCTGGCTGATCTGAAAGGAGGTAGAGCTTAGGAGGTAATGCTGATCACCTCCTGCTGTGCCACCCAGTTCCAACAGGCCACTGACCAGTACTGGTCCGTGGGCCAGGGGTTGGGGACCCCTGCTGTAGATTACCAGCCCCCTCAAGTCCCTGAGCTAATAAGAAGAGCCTCTTATTCTTCTCCCCAGAGCTCTCTCTGGTTGGCACACTCCCGGTACACCATCTTGCCTTCTGCTCACCTTTTCTTCCTCTGTGCTCTACCTCTAGACACAATGCACTCAAGACCTGGCATGTCTGCTACCTTGCTCAGCACCCTGCAGAGGATCTGTCTATGAAATTCTTGCCTTTCTGCCCCAGAGTTTGGGAGGGAGCCTGAAGCTAAGGAGGAAATACCGGAGTGCTCTCTGGAGCAAATAGGAATCATTTTATGGTCTCGTCTTAATTTTTTTTTTGAGACAGGGTCTCGTTCTGTCACCAAGGCTGGAGTGCAGTGGCATGATTATTCACTGCAGCCTCGACTCCCCAGGCTTAAGCGATTCTCCTGCCTCAGCCTCCAAGTAGCTGGGATTACAGGAACGTGCCACCACACCTTGCTAATGTTTGTATTTTTGGTGGAGACGCGGTTTCATCATGTTGCGTTGGTCTCGAACTCCTGGGCTCAGGCAATCCGCCTGCCTTGCCCTCTTAAAGTGCTGGGATTATAAGCGTGAGCCACCACATCTGGCTTCATCTCACTCTTTAATTTCAGCAGTACTGAAGTTTAGTCTTGAACCCTAGTCAGCTTTGCTGGGGTTCCACCCATCAACACAGTCTTGAGAGGCTTCTTTCTCTCACAGTCCGAATTTAATTCCAGTACCCTCCATGCAACCCACCGGGTCCTGCTTCATCTTTGATGGATCCTTCTTGAGCTAATGTGCTGTAATCCAACTGCCTTTGATTTTTCCACTATCCTAAGATTTGCCCCTACCACTAGATGAACATCTTGGATACCAAAGCAGATTTGATATTAACATTAGTAATGTTTAAGGAGCTTCTGTTCTAGGCATTTTACATCTATTATCTTATTTAGAGTCCATACAACCCTATGTGGTAGGCTTTATTACTATCCCAATTATTTAATATTTCATTAATTATAATTACCCTAATATTTTATATTAATTTATTTAATCATTTGACAAATATTTGTTGAACACCTACTGTTTGAGGCATTGGGGAGACAGCAGTGAACAAACCATATAAAGTTCCTACTCTCATGGGGATTACCATTTCATAATGGGATATAGACAGTTAACATATAAACATGTGTATATCATATGGAGTGCCAGGAAGTACAAAGAGAGGAGATGGAGCCTGCTGGGGGAACAGGTGATGTCTTATTTAGGAGAGCTGGGGAACCCTCCCTCTCTAATAAAGTGACATCTGAGCAGAACCTTGAAGGAAGTGAGTTAGGGTTATAAATATTTAAAGAAGGTTCAAGGCAGAGGGAAGAGCTTCCTTGGTTTGTTGGTTTGTTCTAGAAATAGCAAGATGGCCAGTGTGGCTGGAGTAGAACGAGTCCAAGGGATAAAGGGAGGAGTTGAGGTTACAGAAGTAGGAGGGATCATCTGGTAGGGTCTTGTAGGTCACGGTGAGGATTTGGGCTTTGACTCTGTGTGAGATAGTAAGTCATTGGGAAGAAAAAAAGAAAGTCACCGGGGCTGTTATAGTAGGAGCCTTGGGCTTAGAAAGAACATGCGACATGTTCTGAGGAGAAGGGACTGTTAGACAAAAAGGGTAGGAAAGGAGGGACCATATGGGAGGTTACTGTAATAGTCCAGGTATGAGAGGGTGGGGATCAGGGTGGTGGACATAGGAGTGTTTGAAAGTGGTCAGGAGGGAGATGTATTTGTAAGGCTAACCCAACAGAATTTAGCTGATATCCTGGATGTGGGATGTGGCTCGTGCCTATAATCCTAGCATTTTGGGAGACTGAGGCAGGCGGATTGTCTGAGGTCAGGAGTTCAAGACCAGCCTGGGCAACATGGTGAAACCCCGTCTCTACTTAAATACAAAAAGTCAGTTGGGTATGGCGGTGTGCACCTGTAATCCCAGCTACTCAGGAGGCTGAGACAGGAGCATCACTTGAACCCGGGAGGCAGAGGTTGCAGTGAGCCAAGACTGTGCCACTATACTCCAGCCTGGGCAACAGAGCAAGACTCCATCTCAAAATAATAATAATAAAAAAAAGATGCATCAAGGATGACTCCAAGATGCTTTTGGTGGGAGGAAATTTCCTTTTACTGAGTTGTGGGAGACTGCGTGAAGACCAAATTTACGTAGGGGTTCGGAGGAATTGGAAATAAAGAATTTAATTTGAGGCATGTTAACTTTGACATGTAGGTGGAGTTGCTGAGTAGGCAGCTGGATATATGAGTCTGAAACCAAGACACAGAGAGTTTACATAACTTACCTAAGGTCACACAGCTAGTAGGAGGAGGGTGAGACATGAACCTAGGCCATCTAGCCTTTATGGTCTTGCTCTTAACTATTAACCACATCCTGCATCAGAACCCTCCACCTTCCTTTATGAAATGTTTTCATGTTGTTGGGGACACTTCTTATGTGTCAGCTCTGTATTTTACCCCCTTCCTGCAGCCCACGTGGTCTCAGTTTTCTTGCTTCCCATTGCGGGTTTACTGTTGAGGTCAGTTTACGTTCTAAAAATGAGTAGGATGCACTACTAATGGCTATATGCTGGAAGGAAAAAATTGTTACAGAAAAATGAAGATATCTTTTCTTCTATTCTTGGACCCTGGCTCAATTTAGCAGATCTGCAATAAGTAGAATGAAGAAACAAAGGAATCTCTTAGGAGGTCACTGACCAACATTGACACCTTGCTTCTGCATTGCCTTAAAATCTGTGTAATTGTATTTTTTCAATCCTGTTTTATTTGGGCTGAAATAAGTAGTAAAGAAGACAATAGTACTCATAAGACATATTAAGAACAGTGATCATGCTGTGTGGGGAGATACCCTTAGTGCTTACTTTTATGCCATATATCCAGTGTGCTAAAAATACTGTGAATAATGCTGTTACTAGCATGTAACTATTCATACAGAAGATATTCAATAAATGAGTGACTCTTTCTTACGCTTTCCTATAACAGGGATTGAAACTCAATTTTCCTGGAGCTATTTTATCAAAGAATAGAACACTAGAGCTGGCAGAGACTTTAGAGTTATTCCAGCCCAGGACCCTCATACGTATTGTAGATGAGAAAACTGAGGACAGTTGGTGGCCAGGCTGGGAGAAAAGCCCAGACTCCCTAAGCCATAGCCCCGCTGTGCTGAGGGGCATATGGACTGTCTTTTGGTTAGGAACTGGGCCTGCTGCTGGCCAGGCTTTGCTTCATGAATTCCTCTGTCTGTTCCTTCACCAGGCTTCATGGCACTTCTGGATGTTCTCACCACCTCCACGCTGCTGAAACGTTGCCACACTCCCAAGCTGTGGCTTGTTTTGTAGCTGTTCCAAATGGGGACACCACACTGAGAAGTAATACCTCTGAGCTGCCTTGTGCTTTCTCTCTGACCCGATCATGTGGACATTCCCCCTGGGTGTCCCAATCTGTGGAGTTTCAATGACCTGCTCTCCCAATCCTTCCAGCTCATAATGTCCTAAGTATTCAGAGGCTCAGCTTCATTTCAGTCCATCAAGAGTTTCTGTTCTATGAGAGAGTTTGAGATCGACTTCATCCCTTTTATGCTCACGGTGAAAAAGTGCCAGTGGAAATAAAAGAGCTCATACATCTAAATGATTTAAATTAAGTAAAATAAAATTTTCCATTCTTTTGAATTAGACCATTAAAACTATAGCTTAGTCTAAGTACAGTATTAATGAGCAATATCACAGGAGAGTATTAATTTTGCATTTCCTGACATAAAAATTTAAAACATGCAATTTTAGCTTTGCTTTAGGTAATATTTTGTATTCCCTTGACTTTTATTTGGAAACCCCAGAAATTAGGGTAAAAATGGGATAGTTCAAAATCAGATGCACTGAACTCATATGTAAGTATATGCTACCCTCTCATCTCCGTGTTATATTGCAGACTTAAACCAGATCTAGGATCATGTGGCTTTTCATACCATCAAAGCATTAGTGGTAAAGGTTTATGTGAAATAGATCTTTTAGACCTGCTCGTTTAATCTATTCTGCATTTCTACCTTTAATAGAAGGATGTTCTAATAAAGGTAGGCAAGGGTACAGATTGGGATCCCTAGAGGTTAGACGGATAGCTTATATACAGCCCAATGCTAATGGGGTAGCAATGTTGACACAATATGCCATCCACGCAGCTGGAGTCGCTCTTCTAGTCCTGAGTCGTGTGTAAGCTCCGGGATCTAGGCTCTGCAGAAGTCGGAGAATCCCTGAGACTGCGGGAAGACTGTAGGTTACTCATTGGGGCAGGTGCTTTGAGAAGTCTCATAGTTTTCTTTTGGCTTTAGACACTACAAATCACATCAAATCAGAGGTGTAGAATTATACACCAGAGGGCTTTTCAGCCACCAGAGCAACCCTGTCCAGCAATTGCTATCTTGGAACAATGGCCATGTCCTTAATCAGGCAATCCAATTAGCCACACACAAATTATGAAGTTGATGTACGTAAAGCAATTTGTCTGCAAAAAATTTAAAACCTCCCCTAAGAATTTGCAATCAAGGAAAAACCTTTTCTCCTTCATTTTTTTTTTTTAAATTGAAAGTTGGACACAGGACAGAATAAGGCAAACATTTCTAACGTTGAATGTTGCCTAAGAGATTCTAAAGTATCAGCCAACATTTTGTTTGAGTAAGTTGTGAGTGAGAGAGGAACACAGAGGGTAAGATTGGTGGTTTAATTGCATCATGTTCCTTAACAAGAGATGGCAAATATTGTATTTGATAAAAAATAGACGATGTCTTATTTCCATTGTTATCTAGTCATGCAATGAAAGATTGCTTGTCATAGCCTGCAGCACTGTCAGTCACAAAGGAGCAAAGTTAACCCTGATTTTCCTGATATTTGCAGCACTCAGCTTCTCTGAGAGTAAAAGAATAACTAGGGAGAAGCCTGCATGGCAGGGCATTTGTGCTTTTTTAGTTTTCCATTTAGTCCATGCACAATAACCATTTGTGTATTTTTCTTGACCAGGCACAAATCACCTTGTATTTAAAGATGTGTAAGAATTCTCAGGCCGGGTGCAGTGGCTCGTGTCTGTAATCCCAACACTTTGGGAGGCTGAGGCAGGTGGATCACAAGGTCAGGAGTTCAAGACCAGCCTGGCCAACATGGTGAAACCTCGTCTCTAGTAAAAATACAAAAATTAGTCAGGCATGGTGGCGTGGGCCTTTAATTCCAGCTACTCAGGAGGTTGAGGCAGGAAAATTGCTTGAACCCAGGAGACAGAGGTTGCAGTGAGCCGAGATCACGCCACTACACTCCAGCCTGGGCAACAAGAGTGAGACTCTGTCTCGAAAAAAAAAAAAAAAAAAAAAGGATTATCTTATACTACTCCAACTCTTTAACAAAAAGGAAATCTGCTGCCTGTCTTATAAGGTTTTCTTGCTAGATATAGTTTCAGAGATGGAAGAGAGTTCCTGAAGTAAAATCTAAACTTCATTTCACACATGAAGATTCTGTGACTCAGGAGGTAAAAATGATGTGGTTAAGATTATACACCCAGGCCGGGCGCGGTGGCTCAAGCCTGTAATCCCAGCACTTTGGGAGGCCGAGACGGGCGGATCACAAGGTCAGGAGATCGAGACCATCCTGGCTAATCCGGTGAAACCCTGTCTCTACTAAAAAATACAAAAAACTAGCCGGGCGAGGTGGCGGGCGCCTGTAGTCCCAGCTACTCGGGAGGCTGAGGCAGGAGAATGACGTAAACCCGGGAGGCGGAGCTTGCAGTGAGCTGAGATCCGGCCACTGCACTCCAGCCTGGGCGACAGAGCGAGACTCTGTCTCAAAAAAAAAAAAAAAAAAAAAAAAAGATTATACACCCAGTCATTAGAAGACTAGGGATTAAGTTTCAGGGTGCCTGACTCCATGGCCTGTGCTTTGATGCTACTGTGAACCAAACTGGACAGGAAACCTGGTCAGGGATGAGGGCAAACTTCCAGGAGCCTGTATTTATAGACACCGGTGCACGGAAATGAAAACATTTCTATTTCTGTCTTCCTTATGCTGAGCATTCACAGGTCCTCAACAACAAAACCCTTATGAGAGCTTTGGAATTTATTATAGTCAGATAACGCACATAAATATGAGATTTTTTATAGGTTAGGCCCGGATTAATCAAGTCCAGCATTCTCTCTCTCTCTGTGGAATATGCCACAAATCACCACAGCTCCTCTTAATCATTTATGAATCTCTTATAACATAGATGTTTTGAAATTAACTTTACTTTTGCTATATAAAGTATAACTGTCTTTTGCTGTACCTAAATATGCCCCTTGCAAATTCAGTCTGTGTCTCCGAGTACCCTCGAATTTAAGGCACAAGTCAGTTTTCAGCATATCCACTCCCACATTTACAGATTGAAGATCCTACTATTTAAGTCTTTATGCAGTGGCCTCTCATTGCCCAGTTGGTGTGACTGTCCTATTCTGAGCTGTTTCTAGCTCCACTTTTCAAAGGCTGGGGAAAGTAAAACCAAGTGAAATGATGGCTTTTCCAAGTTCTGCTGAAAGTCACTGGCAAAGCCAAGAACAAAGGCTTCTGATTCTCAATTAATTTCCAACTCCCGGTCACAAATGTCCTATTATAAAAAAACGTGCTTTTTGTTTGCTTGGCAATTTGCTAGTAAAGGAATTCAAGTCAAAAATCCAAATGTCAATAACCTGAGTGTTCAACGGCAGAGGCACAACTTATGAATGGAAATTCATTTTGGGAAATGGTGGTAGACTACCAAAGCATGATTAAAAGGGGAATGTTTCTACTAATGTTGAAAGCCAGTGCACTCACTTAATGATTGAGCAGGAAAATTCAAGAAGAGAGTGAAGACATCAGATCACTATTTTTCTGTTGTTCAGGGTAGTGTCTTTGGTATGCAGTCATTGAAAGCCCTCCATTTTATGTGAGGAAATATATTTTTTATTGCCCTCAACATCTTAACATTGCTGAGGCTTCTCTCCAGGTTGGGGAGGCTGGATATTCTACTAAATGAAATGTTGAGTGGAGATGAGAAAGGAAAAAACAAAAAAAGCAGTGTTTTTGCTGACAGGGATATTTTAAAAATCAACGCAGTTTCATATGTATTTATTAAGTGCCTACTATATGCCAGTTACCAAGCTAGGCTCTGGGGAAATAGAATGAGTAAGACACAGATGTCACCTACGTTAGATAGGCTATTTGGTCACAAGTGGTCAAAAACCAACATAAACTGGCTTGAGCAAAAACTCCGTTAAGTGCTTCACATAATGTAAAAATTCAGGCCATTGCTTGACCAGAGTTCAAACAATGTCAGCAGGTCTCAGTTTGTCTTTTCCACCTCTTAGCTCTGCCTTCTAACTCATCCACTCTGTTTTAAAGGAAGGATTGTGTGTTGCAAGATGTTTTCATTGATCCAGGACATCCCACAGGGAAGGTGCAGAATTTCATAGTATCTTATTGGCTGGGTCACATTCCCACACCAGGGGATGCAATGCTTTGACTGATTTTTTTCTAGTTCCATCCAAACTCCATGAGGCCTACAGGAGGACGTTGTTCTTTAGAAGAAAATTAGGATACCATTACCACGGGATGAAAGGATGTTGAACAATCAATTTCTGTTCTACTGTCCTTGAGGAGCATATGTTCTAGTGGAGATCAGTTAGTTGTCATTTCCACTGCCCTCCTCCTGGGAAACTGTGAAGCATACAGAAGAGCAAAAAGGGTTATGGTGGCCGGGCATGGTGGCTCACGTCTGTAATCCCAGCACCTTGGGAGGCCGATGCAGGCGGATCACCTGAGGTCAGGAGTTAGAGACCAGCCTGACCAACATGGAGAAACCCCGTCTCTACTAAAAATACAAAATTAGCTGGGCGTGGTGGTGGCTGCTTGTAATCCCAGCTACTTGGGAGCCTAAGGTAGGAGAATCGCTTGAACCTGGGAGGTGAATGTTGCGGTGAGCCGAGATTGCACCACTGCATTCCAGCTTAGGCAATAAGAGTAAAACTCTGTCTCAAAAAAAAAAAAAGAAAAAAAGAGTTATGGTTATTAACAACTTAGAAAGATCCATCAGCAGGTTGTCATCTGCTGACTGGAGACTCCCCAAAGTGGACACACACACAAGATTGTGATGATCTTATATTTGTTTTAATCATCCCACCAAAATTAGCATTGTGTCCGTTGAGTAATCATTGCTTTGTCCCTATGTGTACGAATATTTCTTTTCCTGCCATCTTTCACCTCCTTGACTTCTCATTTTTTAAAAGATATTCACATTTTATACTTTCCTCTGAACTTCTGCCTCTCCTTCCCATTTAGGTTTTAGTCATATTGCATACCTAAATTTTGCAGAGCTGAATTTTCAACAAATTAGAGTGCATTGTTTGTTCCCTTGTTTTAATTCTTGGGAACATTTTGGGAGACAGGCTATACAAAAGACCTGATGTGCCTCAAAGCTGTAATATATTATCAGGTTTGAAATGCTAATAAGCGTCTATGGAAAGAACAGTTAGTTTAAAAGAGATAGTGAACTTAAGTAGAAAAAAAAAGCAAATTTTGAAGAGATGTGATAGGTATTCCCAAAAAAAGGGTTACAGTATAATAATACTGGGACAGTCCATTATGGAAAAGAAAGAAGTATTTAAGATTCAGTTGGGGAGGCTATAGACTCATTGTTATTTCCTATAATAAAAAACCCTATAGGGTTGTTAAACTAGCCTTGTAGAAGAGTGTCAGTGGCCTGGAGAACAATAGCAAGCACAGATGTGTGAAAAGCATACACAGCTCACCACAGCAAGGCATCCAAAGTGGGTCACGGCACTGGAACCATTATTAAACATGTTAGGGGGTAGATGGGAACTCATTTTGGGGTTAACATAAACTTTTTTTTTGACCATCTTACTACCGTGGGGTGCTTTATAGACCTTGGCAGCGAGTTTTAATGTGTGGCTCATTAGAAGAAATGGAATGTTGGGATTTATTGGATAATACTTGAAAGAAATCTCTCCTGGGGAAATTTTGTGCTTTGCCAAGAAAGACAGTTCTTTGATAAGAATAAAAATAATAACTTGTTCCAGCACCTTCCTCCAGGACAATAATATTATCTTGATTTAAGTCATGCCTTTTTCTTTGTAGGAGCTCAAACTGAGTTTTATGTGGAACATTATTTCTGTTTATCATCACAAATTCCCTTTGAGGAAAGTAAGGGGTAGGCATTACTATTCCTATTTTAAAGTTGGGGAAACAGAAGCTCAGAGAAGGACAAATAAATCCCACTGCTTTAATACGCAGGTGACAGCTTAGTGCAAGTCCAAATATCTGTCATTAATCTAAAGAAGCTAAACCAGCTCCCCAAAGCTGCATGATAACCTTTTTCTTTCTCTCTCTCTCTCTCTTCTTTTTTTTTTTAGAGACAGGGTCTTCCTCTGTCACCCAGACTGGAACGCAATGGCATGATCATAGCTCACTGCAGCCTCGAATTCCTGAGCTCAGAAGATCCTCCCGCATCAATTTCCCAAAGTGCTGGGATTACAGGTGGGAGCCACCACAGCTGACCTGTATGATCATTCTTAAGAGATCACGCTCTAGTTCATAGGAGACTTGAGAACCATCTCTTGCTTTGGAGGCCATGAAAGAGAAATCTGAGCTATTATCTTTCGTGTTGGATATGATGAGTTTGTGTCTAGTTTCCCAGCTGCTCATCTGTGGTTTTGGTCTTATTTGCAGGTTGGTTCCTTCTTTTTACCCAAGTGGGAGTATGTGCCCCAGTTTGGACTTTACCTCAGAACTCCAAACTCTTAGCTCTCTGGTTTTTCATTTTTAAAATTAAGGAATAGGGAGGTTACCTCCTATTTGCTTCCACTCCCTTCTCTCAACTCTCAGGGAGCCCTGTTGCCCTACTCTGTGATTTTCCCACTGAAGATTTACCAGCCCCAGGTGTGAATCAAATTGAAAACCATTCTCCCAGAACTAGGCCCGCACCCTGTATGGCCTGACAGTCTTAGCAGAATCCCCTGAGGACCAAGCACACAACTGACGGTTGCTATTAGGTCCTAAAGACACAACCAACAGAGTCTAATGCATCAGCAGTTCTAAATCTTGGTTACTCTTGAGAATCACCTGTGAAGCTTAAGAACTATATTGAGGCCTAGGCCCTGCTCTCTAGTACTAAATTGTAATTTAACCAGTCTAAGGTAAGGCTGAGGCCTTAGTAGTTTTGTAAATGCTCTCTAGGGTCGACAGCCATGGACCTAAGTCCTGAATGTGATAGTCTGTATCTGTGCCGTCACAAACAGTCCCTCATCCTTTGTAAGTGCAAGGGAACATAATGAAATATAGAGCATTGTGGAGCTGTTCCTATGCAATGCACTCCATGTACGTTCTCTTATTGATTCTCACGATAACCCTGTGGGATAGTTACTCTTATGATCTTCATTTTTCAGATGAGGAAACCGAAGCATAGAGAGGTTGAGCAAATTGCTTAAGATCACACCTCTAGAAATGACCAAAGGTGTCTCTTTGGCTCCAAAACTGAGGTACGTCAGCCCCTACACTACAAAATATTTGCAGCCACGTAAGCTCTGTGTCTCTAAGTTACAGCTTGCGTTGCTTCTGGTACTCTCAATTCGGTAGTTGTAATCTCTCCAAGTCCAGGCAGAAACAGCAAGAAGACACTGAGGCAAAGAAAACACTTAGGGAAAAATATTTTTTTATCTTCATTATGGAAGCCAAGCTATGCATGCCTCCAGCCTATCTCTAAACAGGAACAGAGAGAACAAGACTCATTGACATTGTAAGTCCTGTTCTCCAGTGCAGCCTTTCACAATCCACTCCCCGTTTCAGGTCCCTCCCCAACCATAACTCACATGGTAAGAAATGGGAACCTTCACAGGAGCAAATTCAATCTCCAAGGCTGCACAGGATATTAGTTTCTGAGTTTTAATGTTTCTGTGGCATGCAGTGCCTACTCAGAGCATCAAAAAGTGTAAGGGTGGACCCTGGCTTTCACTAGCACCCGGACCCCAAGGATATCTTGGGGTTGCCCTACTCTGTGATTTTCCCACTGAAGATTTACCAGCCCATTTGATGGATAGGCAAGTGCAAGATGACAGTGGGCTAGGTCATTGCCTGATGAAGAACAAGTAAGGGGTAGAAATCTTAACCCAAGAGCTTTGACTCCATCTTCCTGCTAAACTGTTCCCTAGTCAATGTCAGATGACTGTATGCTGGGAAGTTCGGGGATGGGGAAACCTTAAGATCATCTCTGTCAGGTGCCTCCACCAACATTTGCGTGTGACACTTAGTGGAATTGGGCATTAAAGTCAGGCTTCCAGGAAAAAGCATAGCCTGACACCAAGAGTTGAAAAAGAGGGAGAGGGAGGGGATGGCTGGGGCACTAGGGCAGTTTATGGACTAATTATATTTAAATAAGTAGTTTTATTTAAATTTTTAAAATGTAGCATGGCCTCTTTCTTCTCCTGAAATACTGACCAATACTTTCCCCTGCCCCCCACTCCTTGTAGTTTTCCCACTCTTAGCCCCAATGCCAAAATACGGGATCCCAGGATATCCCCATTTTCTATAGCAGAAGAGCAGCTTTGTAACTAAGTAATGCTAACTCATTGGGCTCAAAATACATGTAATCAGAAATGGACAGGTTTTACTGTCAAGGTTAGGGTAACCAAGTGTCCTGATTTGCCCCATTCTGTCAGTTTTACGATGGAAAATCCTGCTTCCGGGCAATGCTTCCATTCAGGACAAACTGGGAGGGGTTGTTGTCTCCACCTAATGTCCAGCTCCCTGATTTTATGGTGAGACTCCATTACAGGAGAGAATACTTGCTGCAGTTTATTCATGACTACTTGCAGCTTCCTTTTCTAGTTGTTATACAAATGCTCATTGAAACTTGCTCTCATCCCAGAGGGGCTACAGGGGTCAGGCCCTGCTGGTGCATCTATGAATTAGGTGAGGAGAGAATGATTTTCTACAGCCAGTTTTGAGTCAGGGCTAATTTTCAAAATAGCGCATTCTCCTGCCTCCTGAGACATTTAGGTAGCCGTCTGATTCTCGTGAATGCATTTGTGTTACCCAAGAGTGTAAACAGCCGTTAGTTCTCGGTGAACACGAGTTCTCTCAGGCAGTTGTGAAAAACCTTGCATTGTGACTGCAGGAGACTGTGCTGCTATTCCAACTCTTCCTAATGTAATGCAGAAATTATTGTTGATATTTAGTGACAAGGTCTTTCCTGGGGAAGAATAAAGATCAGAAATCCCACTTTCCTCCTCAGCATCTTGCTTTCCTTTCCTTCCAAAATATGCAATTCCACAAAGGTAATTTTAAAAATCTCTCTTCTGAGGCAAAAGGGCATTATTATATTTAAGAGTCAAAATGTAACCCATTGAACTCTGCTATTTTCTGCTCAGAGAAAAAAACTATGGATAAACCCAGAATTTATAATTGCATTTTAACAAAACTTTGGGTTTAGCCAGGCACGGTGGCTCATGCCTATAACCCCAGCACTTTGGGAGGGCGAGACAGGTGGATCACTTGATGTCAGGAGTTCGAGACCAGCCTGGCCAACATGGTGAGATCCCCATCTCTACTAAAATACAAAAATTAGCTGGGCATGGTGGTACGCACCTGTAATCCCAGCTATGTGTGAGGCTGAGGCAGGAGAATAGCTTGAACCCAGGAGGCGGAGGTTGCAGTGAGCTGAAATTTCACCACTGCACTCCAGCCTGGGCAACAGAGCGAGACTCCATCTCAAAAAAAATTGGGTTTAAAAAGATCAATACTATTAAAGATAATTACTGAACATGTATCATTTTTATAAATTTTTTCATTCATGGCTAATTTCCTCTTTCTTGTTTTGGGGGTAAGGTGTAATCAGCATTTAATACTCACTCTTTCTTATGGGACGAGACTAAGGCAACACTTTTAAAGAAGACCATTACTGTTTCTACAACTTCATCCTCAGTGTTCGAGTTACTCAGTTTTAGAGTTGCTGAATGTTAAAGACAGATGTAAGAGCACTAAACATAAAGTTAAGAGTACAGGATGCAGAGGAGTGATACAGGTGAGTCATTTGAATAAGAGTCATTGAGCACTTACTGGGTACAATGTGTTGAGCTTGGGCTGCGCAAGATTATAGAGCTTGGAAAAATGTGTGTTCTTCAATGTTTACCGAATGCAGGAATAGCAATGATGCACCACCTAGGCTTTAGAATGAAAGCCAATTTTGTTGTTGTTGTTGTGAACTGATTTTATATTTAGAATCTTATATTTACTGTTAGGCACATTTAAAAATTAAGTCCCTTAAAATGTTTCCCTACTGTGAAAATTGGCTGGGACTAAGACACCGGTTGAAGAGCACAGCAGATTCAGGGCGCGGAGACAGTGCTGGCGTGCCACTCGATTCTGGCTCACCTCCGATTAGGCAATTAGTCGCACATTATTTGAGGACCCAATTTACTTTTACATTTTAAAGTTGTAAAATGCAAAATGATTTTTTTCACTTCTTAATTATGAGTAATAAAATTTTAAGGGAATATAAAGTTTAACTTGTCTGTTAATTGAGGGGAAAAAGCCATGCTAAATCAGTCAAGAACAGAATGGTCACCGAAGAAACTCAGAAGAAACTGCCTGTGAGGATCCCGTTTGCTATTTTAATTAGCATCTGTCAATTAGAAGCAAATGACA
Organism: Macaca nemestrina; assembly: GCF_043159975.1. Lineage (NCBI taxonomy): Eukaryota > Metazoa > Chordata > Mammalia > Primates > Cercopithecidae > Macaca > Macaca nemestrina. The sequence goes on from NC_092135.1 coordinate 102,117,655, forward strand.
GCAGGGAAGGAATCCTGATTAATAAAATCATCATTCCAATTTGAAAGAGAAGGTCAAATAGAACACAATGTCCCATTTGACATCGTTTTGAGGGTCTTATACACCTACATTTCTGGAATCCTCTTTTAGAGCTCTTGAGACCAGTCTGTTAATCTGACCACTCAATTAACTCTGGGTATAATTAACTGCCTGCACGGCCCTGACTGGCACCAAAGCTCACTGTCAGCAAGATTAGCATCTGGCTCACGTGAGGAGGGTGACATGGTTTCCTCTCTTGCATACTGACTGAGGGATAGGAGGGAGGAGAGGTTATGAGTCACTCCCTGATTCCCATGTCTCTAGAACACGGCTGTTCCTTTATGAATTTGTCCAGAGCATGCAGGGGACCTATGAGAATATTATCTGGTTTGTGAACAAATTTCACCGTGCAACGGGACCAATTTCAGCAACTAGTTTGGCAGCGAAACTATTCTAAGTCATCAAAGAAAGGCTTCTAAGCATAAGCGATATTTAGTCACTGAGAAGCAGCCAGCCTAGTTTTCAACCCCTCCTGTGAAATTAGTAAGCAGGGCATCTGTCTGCATCTTAACAAACAAGGTGCAGATGCCAATCAACGCTCAGCAGGGCTCTGTCAAATGCTGGCTGGTAATCCGCTGCTTCCAAGGCCCTCCTTTCTCCAGGCTCAGCACAAAGTAGAATCTCAATTTGCTGGCCAAATTTAACTTTTATCCATCCAAACTTTTGCTATTGAAGCAATGCTCTGGCTAGAGGACTTGATCATTTCAATGACAGTGGATTATGACAATAGCTTCAGCCTGCCTCTCACACACTCCCTACCAGACCTCCCCACTACATACATCTTTTTGTTTTCTTTCTTTTTTTATAATTTTACTTTAAATTCTGGGATACATGTGCAGAATGTGCAGGTTTGTTACATAGGTATACATGTGCCATGGTGGTTTGCTGCACCTATCAACCTGTCATCTAGGTTTTAAGTCCTGCATGCATTAGGTATTTGTCCTAATGCTCTCCCTCCTCTTGCCCCTCACCCCCCAACAGGCCCCAGTGTGTGTTGTTCCCCTCCGTATATCCATATGTTCTCATTGTTCAACTCCCACTTATGAGTGAGAACATGAAGTGTTTGTTTTTCTGTTCCTATACATACACCTTTTCCTAAGAAGGTAATGGGGAACAAGGAGGCGCACCAGCTGTAAAATAACATTAAAACAGAAACCATGTGGAAATATCCAGATGAATGATGAACCTAAGAAATCTGTTTTGAAATGTGAAGATAGAATTTACTCCAGTAGTAACTGATGGGAGAAATTGACATCATTTATGAAAACTTCACAAATTCCAAGAGCTCAGTTGACTCAGGAAGCCTGGTGGGGTTAAGTCTAGAAGTAAGGATATCAAAGAAAATTGTTCTTTTCTAAAAGAGGGAGGAAAAGATATTTCTTTTCCCCTGGGCCAGGGGTCCTCAGTCCCTGGGCCACAGACAGGTAGTAGTCTGTGGCCTGTTAGGAACTGGGCAGCACAGCAGGAAGGGAGCAGAGGGCGAGCGAGAGTGAGCAAAGCTTCGCTGTATTTAAAGCTGCTCCCCATGGCTTGCATTACCACCTGAACTCTGCCTACTGCCAGATCAGTGGCAGCACTAGATTCTCATAGGAGAGCAAACTTTATGTGAACTGTGCATGCGAGGGGTCTAGGTTGCACACTCCTTATGAGAATCTAATGCCTGATGATCTGTCACTGTCTCCCATCATTCCCAGATGGGACTGCCTAGTTGCAGGAAAAGAAGCTCAGAGCTTCCACTGATTCTATATTCTGGTGAGCTGTATAAATATTTCATTCTCTATTACAAAGTAATAATAATAGAAACAAAGTGCACACTAAATGTAATATGCTGAAATCATCCAGAAACCATCTTCCCACCCCCGGTCTGTGGAAAAATTGTCTTCCATGAAACTGGTCCCTGGTGCCAAAAAGGTTGGGAACCGCTGCCCTGGGATACATTCTGATTGGAGGTCATTAGCATAGGGATGCAGGAAGCTGGCTAGCTAGAAGCAAAAAATTTTATGTGATTTGGTATGGAGATCATATTTGGCTTTCTTTGGTTCATCCTGAGTTGGAAGCAGAGGGAACCAAAAATAGGGCAGCTGGCAGTCATTGTGCCAGTCTTGATTTTTCTGGGCCAATTGTTGCAGAGATTAGGATTTCGCTTCCTGAAATGATGTCTGCAGAGGTTACGGGTCAGACTTCTGTTGGCATACATGGTTTGGCTACTCTCCATTTATGTATTCAGTCTCTCAAAAACAGATCCCAGGACTGGTGCAGTGGCTCATGCCTGTAATCCCAGCCCTTTGGGAGGCAGAGGCAAGTGGATCACCTGAGGTCAGAAGTTTGAGACCAGCCTGACCAACATGGTGAAACACCATCTCTATTAAAAATACAAAAATTAGCCAGGCATGGTGGCAGGCGCCTTTAATACCAGCTACTTGGGAGGCTGAGGCAGGAGAATCACTTGAACCCGGGGGACAGAGGTTGCAGTGAGCCAAGATTGTGCCATTGCACTACAGCCTGGGTGACAGATCAAGAGTCTGTCTCAAAAAAACAAAAATAGAACAAACAAACAAAAAAACAACCAGATCCCATATTTGGCTAAGGATTCCTACTAAACAAGGATGAAATGTTTTAGCTAAATTCTTTAACTATAACAGCTTTCTATAGTTCTCAAGAATAATAAGAGTTAATAAGAGTATTGATAGAGGAGGAGAATAGAATAAAAAAAGAGAGAGATACATTTTAAAGTCTAAGTCGTAATGGAAGGTTTTAAAACCTGTCAGCTTCTCTGCCAGCCTGAGTGGGACAGGCTTTTCTCATTTGACTTCAAATTGAAGGTGGCCCCAATTCACCCTTTTCCCTCTCCCTTTTGGACTGCATGGCTTATACCCACAGAAATGTCCAAAAGCTTAAGCCAGGAAATGGACGTAATGGTCTTTGAGGATGTGGCTATGAAATTTACTTAGAAGGAGTAGGCTTTTCTGGCTCCTGCTCAAAGGAGCCCCTACAGAGATGTGATGCTGGAAAAACGCTATAGGAATCTGGCCTCAGTAGATTGTGAGATTCAACTTAAAACCCATGAGTCAGTTGTTCAGCAGGATATTCACGAAGAAAAAAATTCCAATGAACAGAAAGTAGTAAGAATAACAAGGAATAACTCCTGGTTCTCCATTTTAGGAGAAAACTGGGAATATCATGTCATTAAAATTCAGCACAGAACAAGGAGAGACATTTGAGAAGTCATATGTAGATAGCATCTATAAAAGTAATGAATGTGATCAGTGTGGAAAAACCTTCAGGCATTTTCCAAATCTTAGTGTGCTGAAGAGAACCCCTGTTGGGGTCAAAGCCTATAAAAATGTATGTGGAAAAGCCTTTATGGATCATTCCTCCCTTAAGAATCATGTCAGATCTCACCTGCACACAAATTCTATCATTGTAAGGAATGTGGACAAGCCCGCTGTTTTCACTCACATTTAAGGATTTCTGTAAGTAGTCATGATGGAGATAAGTGCTATAAATGCAAGGAATGCTGGGAAGCCTACTGTTGCCCCTGATCTTTTAGGGCACGTGTGAGAGGTCACACTGGAAAAGTGCAGCATATATGTAAATAAAGAATGTGGGGAAGGCTTTAGTCATTCTTCATATGTGGCAGGCAGACTCTAAGATATCCCCCAAGGATCTCGGTTTCCTGGTATTTACATCGTTGCATTATTGCCCTCCCTTGAGTTTTGGCTGGCCTAATAATTTGCCTATAACCAGTAGAATATGGCTAAGGTGATAGGATTTCACTTTCATTATGTGGCTGCATAAGATTGTGACTTCCATCTTGCTAGCAGACTTTCTCCAATGATGGCTTTGATGAAGCAAGCTTCCATGTTGGAGAGACCCATTTGGTAAGCAACTGAAGGTGGCCTCCAGCCAACAGCTACCAAGGAACTAAGGTTCTCAGTCCCACTATCTGCAAGGAACTAAATCCTGCCAACAACCATGTGAGTTTATAAGCAGATTCTTCCTCAGTTGAGCTTGCAGATGAGACCCCAGCCCTGTGATATCTTGAGGCAGGCTTTGCGAGACCATGAAGCAGAGGACCTAGTAAGTCACGCTCAGACTCTTGAGCCACAGAAACTGTGAGATAATAAACATGTGTTGTTTTAAACTGATAAGTTTGTGGTCATTTGTTATGTGACAATAGGTAACTAATACATAGTCCTTCACAACAATTAAGGCTTCACAGTAGAGGGAAGGCTTGTGAATGTAAAAATTGTAGAAAGATCCTTAATGAGTTTTTAAAATTTACATGTGAGAACATACACTGGAGACAAACTGTCAAGATTTAAGGCATATGACCAAGATTTTGCTTGTTCTATATACCTTAAGACATGTGAGAATTCACACTAGAGAAAACACACGAGGGAGAGCCTTCACTAATTTCTTACCTGTTATTGTACATGTGAGAGGTCACACTGTAGATAAATCATGGGACTGTAGAGTTGGAATTTTTCCATAAGTCATTTTCAAATCTTAGGTAACATGTGAGATCTCAGGCTATGGAGATTTCCCATAAATATGAAAAACATACAAAAGTCTTTAGTTGTCCATTATTCCTAGGACATGTAGAGAACTCCGCTAGCGAGAAAGCCTTCATGCACAGCATTTCACTTATTGTGCGCAAGAAATGCCAAAAATCTTATAAAAGAAAATCTTTTTAGACTACAAATATGGTGCAGTGTATACTGCTCAGGTGATGGGTATACCAGAACCAAATTACCACCAAATTACCACAAATTACCAGTACAAAACTTACTCATTAACACTTTGGGAGGCTGAGATGGGCAGATCATGAGGTCAAGAGAGCGAGACCATCCTGGCCAACATGGTGAAACCCTGTCTCTACTAAAAATACAAAAATTAGCTGGGTGTGGTGGTGTGCACCTGTAGTCCCAACTATTCGGGAGGCTGAGGCAGGAGAATAGCTTGAACATGGGAGGCAGAGGTTGCAGTGAGCCAAGATTGTGCCACTGCACCACTGCATCCTGGCGACCGAGTGAGACTCTGTCTCAAAAACAAAAAAAAACAAAAAAAAAACAAGAACTTACTTATGATGTAACCAAATGCCACCTGTACCCAATAACTTAAGGAAAAAGAAAATTAAAAAAATATTCAGGTACTCCAAAAAAAATTACATATACCCCCCAAATATGTACATATATTATGCATTAATTTTTAAAGATGCTTTATTGTTAAAAATGCTAATGAAATGAGCATATACTGTTGGAAAAATGGCACTAAGAGACTTACTTGACACAAGGTTGCCACAAACCTTCAATCCGTAAAAAACACAATTATCTGTGAAGCACAATAAATTAAAGTACAATAAAACAAGGTATCCTGTACTCATAAAAAAAGAAAATCCTTTTAAAATGTGGATTTCCTTTATCAATACTCATCCTTAAAAAATTGATTCCCAGCTCATTAATTTCCACTTTTTATGATCCAATATAAAGAATAAGATGATAAATATCCCTTTAAGAACCTTTCAGCAGTAGCATGTAAATTTTGATATTCAGTGTTTTGATTATGTTTGGGTTATATAGAGATTATTTTATTTCTATTAGAAAATACTTTGAACTTACAGGTGATTTGTGTATTTTTTTCCTTATCCCACTTTTTATGTTTTTTTCTCAGATTATAAAAGAATATTAATTTATTGTAGAGCATTTATTTTTAACATTGAAATATAAAGTTAAATTCATTTGGCATCCCCCATTGTTAATATTTTGGGTTATTTATTTTCAGCTTTCTTTCTGTGAAAAAGGAAAGGTTTTAAATATGGAGGAAAAAGTGAATATAGGGAGAATTCATTGAAAGGAAGAGAAAGTCTTTTCTTTTGTGAATAAAATAAATTATCCCTTGCAGTTGATGGTAGTAAATGGTAATAGAGGGCAGAGACTGAATACGTACAGTGAGACATGTGGACTGTGCTCCTAGAATACTAAAAAAATCACGTTTAGTTACGTTTCACCTTGTGAAAGCAGTTTTGAATTTTTTTAAACTTATTTTAAGGCCCAGGATGGAAATACCATATCATTTTTCTTTCCCATCATTGTGGTTCCTGCAGCAGCATAAACAACTTACCCTTGCTTAGCCCTTCAGAAACTATATTTCAGTCTAGGAAAGTAGAGCCCCAATCCCAAGTGTGGCAAATATCTGTTGTTCCTCCTCCTCAGCCAGTTAGGGAAATATTTTAGATGCACAGTCCCCTCCATGCTTTATAATTTAAAACAGATTATTTGCTTTTCCAAGTATAATGATGACAGAAAAATGCTAGTATGTTGGCAGTTACTATAGTAACCAGGAACAACTTAACTTCTTTTAAATGGGAAATGGACACTTACCTCTAAGTTTTTGCTTCATTTTCGGAAGCCAAGATGCAGTCATATGCTCTGTAACGATTCCACACCTGAATGGTATACCATAAGTTGTGTGTGTTTGTGTGTGAGTGTGTGTAATTTGTGCATGCACACATATGCATAAATATTAATACAAAACCCATATGAGACACTGATCATAGCTCATTTTTGAACTAAATTACTTTCTGACAGACATGTGAAATTAATCAAAATGCAAACAACATCCAAGAGATAGATTTAACACATGGCTTCTTTTTATTACGATTTTTTTTTTTTTTAACTTACGGGAAACAGTTCCTTCTCTTAAAGGACTAAAGGATGCTTGATAACTTTGAGTCATGCAAATGCATTTCTTTCAGAGAAAAAGAATGAACTCTCATTAGTGAAATGACTGCCAATATTTACATTATTCTGGGCAGCCTGAACTGGAGCACGGAGGATAAAGGTGAATGGGAAGAAGTCAGGTATTTTTAATCAGGACCAAAATAAACATCAAGAGACAACCTGAAATGTGAAATAAATCTGATAGCCAAGTATGTCCAATCTGAACCGTAGATGAACAGGTTGAGTACAGTAAAGTAATTTGGTTCTTGGAAAATGCACTTTGAAATAGACAGCTTTATAATGTAGAATGATTGAAAGACTTTGAAATTCCAGGCAAAGTCATAAAAATATTCCTGCTTTTAAAAAAATATTCCTGCGCAAATCTATCATGGCATTTTAAGGAGTGCTGACTCCATAAATTGTGACTTTTATCAACAGCACTTCAATAATGTTCAGAAAATAAACTTCACAGGAAAACCTCGGGTGTTCAATTAGTGTTAAACGTTTTAGGGCAGAAACTGAGATAATGAAATTATGAGGACAATGGCAGCTTAACGTTTTGTGGCTCACAAGAGATTTATGCATTCCAATATAACCTCAAGCTACGCATATGGCATAATAAAAAAGAATGGATTCCTGACAAGGCAGGGAATTTGCCTGTACTTGTCTTAATACTAGTTCTTTGTCTTAAGGAAAGACTAAAAAAAACCCTGCCCCTAACTTACTTTCAGTACAAATTCAGGCTTTACTTCTCCCCAACCCCCCTCCCCCATTATTACTCAGATGACATTTGAATGGAATATATCTTCTTTCACAAGAATTATTTTCTTTTTAGTGCAAATTGCATTAGGCTCACAGGGTGTCCTATGGAAATTGCTGGTCTTAAAAAAAAAAAAATCAGTAGAGAAATGCCTGGCCTCTGTGCTAAACAAGGGCAAGTGCCCACCGTTGCCCAAGGTTCTAGTGCTTTAGTGGGAGGTTAAAACCGAATCAGTGGTGGTAACAGTCTGTGACAGCATCATCTGGCTGTCCTCTCACCCTGCTTGCTAGCCCTGGCATAGATATGTTTTTTTTGGGGGTGGGAGTGGTCCATCTTGGAGTGCCCCTGTGGACCTTTTATGATTTCTCTCAAGGCCAATTAGGTTCGAGGACTGCTGGGAAAATTGCAAAGCCCTAGGAAACATTTCCGTGTCTGACTATCAGGCATCCCCTAGTAGTCTGCAAAAATTAAAGAACTGCATGCAGCCAGATGGCCAGAGGGTTTGTTCCTAGTGGACATCTGAAATGACTTAATAGAGTCCAAAATGATAATTTGGAAATGCTGGTTGACTTTTCTTTTATTGGCTAAGTGTACTCTTCCAAGGTTAGGGGGTTGTGTCAGTAAGCTAGGGTAGTGCCTTCCTTGTAGAAGATTATCCTTAGGTAGAAATTATCTCTTGATTACAATGACCTTGTTAAAGTTTAGACTTCTCTTTTGAATAACTGTTACTATGCAAGATGAAGTTTGCATTCACATATTGATACGCATGGTCCATCATCCAAGCACAAGTTCTTATAGGGGTAGAGGAATTAAAATTTACCAGAGGTAAGTTCTCTGAAATTCTACATCGAATGAAGGTTTGGAGTAATGGAGACCTGGGTCCAGATCTGGCCCACCACTTGATCTTGGGAAAGTTATTTAACTTCTTTGAGCTTCAGTGTCCTCCTCTATAAATGAGGATAATGGCTACTTAAAATGATGGTTGTGAGGTTTAAATAAAGTTGTATATATAAAGTACTTAGCACAGTGTTTAGCACATAGTAAAAATTCAATAAATCACTTTTTTTTTCTTGAGACAGTCTCACTCTGTTGCTCAGGCTGGAGTGCAGTGGTGTAATCATAGCTCACTGCAACCTTAGACTCCTCAGCTTAAGTGATCCTCCCGCTGTGCACCCCCTCAAAGTGCTGGAATTACAGGTGTGAGCCACTGCACCTAGCCTGCATCTCATTTTGTGAAACTCAGTTGAAAGGGTAATCTTTAGAATCAGCAGCCGCCAATGGTAATGCACATATCCATAAAACCCTTCACTCTTCCTGGAAAGTGATGGTGGTATGCCTCCTCTACCTCTCCTGAGTTCTTTTTCTCCCCAGCAACCATGCATCCAGGATCCCACTTTTAGTGTCAGGCTTTTAATAAAGATAGGAAGAGGCATATAATGACAGACATGAAAAGAATCTCAAGAGACCATTCTGCTTCTAGAAATATAAAAGACAATAATAATGGCTACCTTGTTATATGATAGGAAACCTAACTGCATTAAATCTCATGGAAGCTTCTCAACAACAGATAAGTCTCACTGTATCCCATTTTACAGCTGAAGAAACTGAGGCATAGAGAGGTTATCAGGCAGCTCATGGAAAAATGTAGCACTCAATCCCAGGTTCACCTGAAAGCAAAACCCATTATCTCAATCATGGTATAATACTGCTGTGTAGCAATCTAGGTAGCTATCTATTTCCTTTTGAAATGTCTTTTTTTTTTTTTAGATGAAGTCTCGCTCTGTCACCCAGGCTGGAGTGCAATGGCACGATCTTGGCTCACTGCAATCTCCCAGATTCAAGCCATTCTCCTGCCTCAGCCTCCCGAGTAACTGCGATTACAGGTGCGTGACACCACGCCCTGCTAATTTTGTATTTTTTGGCAGAGATGGAGTTTCACCATGTTGGCCAGGCCGGTCTCTAACTCCTGACCTCAGATGATCCACCTGCCTTGGCCTCCCAAAGTGCTAGGATTACAGGCATGAGCCACCACACCCGCCTCCTTTTGAAATATCTTTAAGGATGGGAGAGGCAGCTTCAGTGTTTAGACACCTTTACAATCAATAAATCTTCCTTGTATTTGGTTGTGATTTTCATCCCTAGGTAGTTCATTTGTTTTGATAGGTAGTCCATAGAAATTGGAATCGTGAAAACTTAGTGTGTTCTTGATCATAGCAACCGTTTTGAATTATATGAAGTTTAAGCCGCCTATGACTCGCCTTTTCCACCCGTGAAATTATTCTCAATACTTCAGAATATAAGGGAGAATGTAGGAAAATAGGTGGTACCTAGAAGGCAAGGAGGCCAAAGAAAGCCTCGCGAGAATAATTTTGACTCAATCCAGCAGGGGGCACCCTCGCGTCAGTGTGGGTAACCCCTAGGGTGTCCTGATCAGGGAGAAGCAAGCAGGTATTTGTATCGCCAGACCTGTCAGTCATTGGTTAAGGATTGCCCTAACGGGGACATAAATTTCCAAGCACTTTGGAAATTTGCACTGTCCATGTGCACAAAACAGGCTCATTCAGCCTAAGGGCAGCCCCCAGACAGAGATGCAGTTGCTGGGTATTGGGAGCTGGTGTGCTTAAAAATGGAAAGACACCCAAGGGGTTAGGGGCCAATCGGGGACAGCACCTGCCATGCTGACTAATGTTGGGACAGCAAAAGGATTTCCTCCTGATGTGGGCATTTCACATTCTGTTCTTACCACTCAGGGCTACATTTACTTTCTCTCCTCTCAAGCAAGGAGAGAGAATCCTGCCTCTATTACGGAAACAGCAGAGTAGGGTTGGAAGACCATGAATTTTGTGCCAGAGTCATTGGATCATAATCTGGCACTTCCTAGTTGTGTAATCTTGGGCAAGTTGCTTCACATCCTGAGATCTCAGTCTCCTCGTCTGTTAATTAGTGATACAGCACTTACCACATAGGATTGTTTTAAGGATGAGTTGCAGAATGTATATAAGGTGCCTAGCAGAGCCCAGCGCATAGCAAATACACAGAAAACTGTCTTTTACTTCTATTGCCTTCTCCCCAAACTACCACAAAGGAAAACAGATAAGATGCTTCCTTTAAATAATCTCCAACACTGTCAAATTAGAGAACACCATTATTTAAGAGGCAGCTTCTGAGTGTCCCTACCAGAAATACGTTAACCTGCATTGAAACAGTAAGTCACTGTTGAGCATATAGGTATAACTTTTTTTTCTTGACTTGTGTCAAAATTATCATTGAGCCCAAGATCGAAAACCCTTCCAAAAGGTCACCCATATTCCACAATGCTGTGGAATGCTTCTATGTGCAGGCAGATCAATTTTACAACATGGGCTGTAGACATATAAAGATTCTTGTCATTAGCTAAGAAGCTGCATGTTGCCACATGCCAGGGCCTCCTACAGTGGAGGTCTGCATGCGTCTTCCTCAAACCAGGAACTGATTTTTCTTTTCCTGGATAGAGCATGGCTGTCAAGGCTGCTCATGAAGTGTTTTCTAATTTGAAAATAACAGCATGACCTCGTAACTGTTAGTAGCCTTATTGGTTAGCATCGTGTAGAGAAAACACAAATGAAAATGTTACATTGTAAGTGCCTGCCATGATTAAATGTGAGAAGAAAAAGGCTCCTACAGACTATAGCCATTTCAGTGGCTGTTTACCCACTGGATCCAATCTTGACCAGAGGATCCACAGGCTCAGTTTTTATTGAGTCCAAAGTGCATCCTGATCCCAACATACTCTTTCTGGAATAGATAAAAGGGCCTTGCAAGTAACAGCTTTGCTTGGTCAAATCCAAGAATTTTGTGGTTAGAACATGTCAATTTCTGTCTTTGCTTTTTGTACATAAACTCATACTCTTGCACTGTATTTGTGCATAACACACACACACACACCCCTCCTTTCCTCACTGTACATTCATTTTGTCCCTTCCATTTTACATGCAGTACATGCTGGTCTTCCCGGGCACTTATCATATAAGTACATACATACATATGAATGAGTCCTGCAAAGCGATCCTCATTCTATCATTTTCTCCAAATTGGGTAATCAGAATAGCCCCATGCTCTCATCTCACAAGTTGCCAGAAATTATGTTCACTTATGGCTCATGGTGGGGTCTCGAATCTTCCTCCGTGTGCACATGTTCCTCTCACTGATGCTAATGGAAGTTATGCATGCGTGTTATGGGGAGAAAGAGCCCGGTGGCTGCTCTCTCCCACATACAGATTGAAAGGCTGGACTAAAAACCAAAATATCACTTTACTATTTATTTTTATCATACCAGTTTTTATTAACCAGATCTCATATGATGATGTCCAGGCATCTCACCAGCATGATTATGCTGATGGGGAACATGTGTAGCTAATCTCCTGTCCTCTGATTCATAGACTGGGCTTGGGAAAGCTGGTGTGTGGGCAAGACTTCTGAGCCTTCCACATCCACAGTGAATGTAGAATTGTAAAGATCAGTTTTAGATTGTTTGGCCCACACTGGAATTTTCTCTGTAATTGATGTGGATCATAAGGGACTTTTTGCTGGAAAACTGCAAAATCTCGATACGTCCTCAAAAAGCCTCTTGTACTTCCACAGTCCTGACAGGAACAGTTTCCAAAAGGAAACTATAAAATATGTTCACTAACTTTTCCCTCTGAATGAATTTTAAAAATATTTTTTCACTCTGTCTCTCTCCCCTGAAAAGTTGAAGTAACACTTAAACAAGCTGAACTTTTTGTAGGAGAAAATTTGATCACTAATATGGTCTCAAGAGTATAGATTATTAAATCATTCAACCAATTAAAGAAAATCAATAACTTCTTGATTTACCTCTAAGGTCCCTAAACACTCACATCCCATAATACTACCATTATTCAAGCTACTAAGGACACTCTGTTTATTGCTTTTCGAGGAAGACACTTAAACAGCTATGCATAATATGGAAAAAGATTCCTTTCTAGTCAGGTGGGAGTTATTTGTATTTCTATCTCAATGTATGATTAAATATGATTAAAGATATTGTATTGTAATAAGGTAACCTTGAAAAGTCACCTTGGGGAAAACTATAGCTGAAGGATTCATTAGTTTAAATGTAGGAAATGGATGCAGCTGGTAAGCTGAATGCAATGAGTGAAAAATGGTAACAGTGGTCACTTCAGCGGATGCAAGGCTTTGTGACAAATTCTGCATTTGTAGCCAAGCACAGGGGTGAGGAGAGTGGTGGTGTGCAGCAGCTTCAGTAGGAAAACTAAGAAAATATTAATAGCAGAGTCAAAAGCCTAGAGAAGGACCTATGTGAGGGACTGAAGCGAATAACAGTTTAAGAGCCAGCCCAGGAATCAAGGCTCTCCTGAGCCCAAAGAGGGTAGAGGCCGTGGATGAGCTGAGTATGCACTCATAGCACAGCAAACATTTATGGAGTGCTTATACTATGCACAGTACCTTGTTCAGGCATTTTACATCAGCCCGTTTAATTCTTAAAATAACTCTCAGAGGTAGGTATTACTGGTCGTCATCGCTTTGTTCCAAGTGAGAAAACTGAGGTTTGGAGAAGATGTGAAGAACTTGCCCAAGGTCACATAGCTAATAATAGGCATGGCATAACTGATTTAAATTCAGGTAGGTTGATTTCAGGACCTTTCATTTTACTACTCTGCAGTAGGACCTCATTGATTCAAAGGGATAAAATGGCAGCACTCACTTGACTTTATAGAAGCTCTAGAAATAAATCCTGTATAGGAACATAGCACAATAAGGCAGGGACAACATAATTTTGTGTGCCTTGGAATCATCTATTTTGCACATCAAGGTGTCAAAAGAGAGGCGGCCGTGATATACTAAGAAAGTTGGGCTTGTGCACTGTGCAGCTTACCAGCATAGGCCTGGTGTCAGCATGTTCTCATTTAGACACTTTTATACACCACTCTGGGAAGTGGGTGTTATGGTCTTTATAACTGGAAAGTGGCAGAGCCAGACTCCAAGAGATCTCAAGACTGACTAGAAGGCCTCAGGGAACAGCGACGGAGTAGCATGAGTAAAGAAAGAGGCAATGTGAAGCCCACATGTGGGACCCAGAAAGGAAGTCACTCTTCACCTTCAAGAGCAAGGGATCAAAGCATGACTAGGAAGGTGATCAGCAGATTCAGACGTCAGGTCATTCCCAAGTTCTAGATCCTTTGAGTGCTCTCCTTTTTTCAGGCTATGCTCACTCCCTAGGTGGTTTCCTCTTGTTCCATGATTTAATGCTATCTCTATATTGATAGCTACAAGATTTATATCTCTAGCCATAATCTTTCCCTTGCCTGCATAATGTCAACTTACATAAAATATATAATATGAAACACCTAACCAGCATCTCAAAAATTTCCACATCTTCAACTGGACTCCTGATTCTAATGTCCCCTACCCCAAACCTATTCTTCACTAGGTCTTCTGACTTTCAGTAACTAGCGCAACATCCGTCCAATTGCTCATTTCATAAACTTAGGCAGCTTCATCAATTCTTTTCATGTACCTCCTCACCTCCCATTCAGTCTATTAGTAAGTCCTATGAGATATGTCCTCAAAATACTGTATATCAGTGGTTGCCAAAATTGTCTGCACGTTGAAATCAGCTGGGGAGCCTTAAAAATTGATACCTGTGTCCCAGTCTCAGTGACTGTGGTTTTATTGGTCTGTGGTGTGGCTTGGGTTTTGGAAAATTTACAAAATCTCCACCATAGTTGATTGTAATGTGCAGACAAGTTTGGTAACTGTTGACGTATATCTCAAATCATTATACCCTGTACCTCTTCATCTCTACTGCTTGAATGATTGCAGTACCTTCTAACTGATTGCTCAGTTTTTTTCACTGTTTCCACCCACCATCCATTTTCTACATAGTTGCTAGGGTGAATTTTTAAAAAATATAGGTCATAGCAAGTCACCTCTCTGTTTAAAACATCCTAGGGATTTTCATTGCAGTAAATTCTAAACCCTTTATTAAGCCTTCAAGGTGCTATAGGATCTGGTTCCTTTGTTCCCCTCTGACAGCAGCTTTTCCACCTGCTTTCATTCTCGCTCTACTATAGCCACACTGGCCTTCTTTGCCTTCTTTTTGGGTTCTCTAACATGCCAAGCTTATTCCCATTTCAGAGCTTTGGCATTTTTCTTCCTTCTGTCTGAAGCCTCTTCTCCCAAGTTTTCGCATTGCTAACTTCCTTGTCATTTAGGTATCAGCCTGAATGTCGTTTCCTCAGAGAAGACTTATATAAAATAATATCCTCCATTCCCAGCATTAGCTCTCATATTTTCCTCTTTATTTTCTTTAGAGCGCTGGGTTAACCTATTTGTTCTCTCTCTCTCGGCGGGGGGTGTGTGTGGGGGGTGTGTGTGGTGTGTGTGTGTGTACTAGATCTACATCCCACTAATAAATCAGAAGCTTGATGAAAGCATAGCCTTTGTTTTTTCTTTTCTGTTTATTCCTGTATTGTCAGTATTTAGTACAGTTCCTGCCTTGTAGTGGTTTCTTATTAATATGTGTTGACCAGCTATCTGAAGGACTGAATATATTATTCAGAAAGATGGCTCTGTCCTGGAACTTATATCATTCAAGGTTTGTGATTCAGACAATAGTGCTAGGACTTTGTGCTTGTGTCCACCAGTAGAAGGGCAAGTTAAGACTCCACATTTGATTTCTGTATTTTCTTTTTGGTGAGGAATGTACTTAAATCTTTTATGGGATTCATGTGTGGGAATTGGGCAGGGAATAGACGAATAGAAAATTATAGGCTGTGTTAGACAGAATAGTCTAGATTTTGCTGAGGTAACAAATACCACCGACATTTCTAGTGGCTTAACACAATGAAAAGGTTCATTTCTGACTCACACGAAGTATGCTGTGGTCTGGGCAACTCTACAGGAAGCTCTCCTCCTTCATATTGACAGCTCACCGTTCCAGACTACTTTGCTTTTGAGACAGCTGCCTATCAACATGGCCACAAGAGAGAAGATAGACAATTGCACACCAATTCTTAAGTACTTATATTTACATTGACTGACCAAAACAAGTCACGAGATACTCCCAGAGGAGAGGAAAATTATAAATCTTGGTGAGTGAGTAGGCATGTCCAGCACAGCAGGTACAGGTCAGGGTGGGGCAAAGAAAAGAAACAAGTAGGAAGCATTTGTAATGTATGAGCCTGGTGAAGTGCTTCAGTCTCCACTTCTGGTCAATGCTAGGAATGTGGCGGTGACACTGCATTTCCGAAACCAGATAAAAGTAACAGAAACAAGAAGCTCTAGTAGAAATCAGGTTTGACAGCAGTCATTCCACATACCTCTCCATTATTTTTCACATTCCTTAGTATTCAGGCATTAATATCTTAAATGTTCAATCCTTTAGAGAGCCAGTAAGTTAGCTTTGTGAAGGGAAGATATTTGAGGCCTCCTGACTTACAAATCCATTTTTCTACTCATTGGGTAACTGTATCAAGCTTTCCCCAAAAGATATACTATGTATAGCAGAAAAACAAACCAAATGGACTCTTACCAGACTTCTCAGAAAAGTCCCAGACCTTAGTGGCCTCAAAATTGAATTATTACAATGTTTGTGATCAGGGTGTCCCTTGATCCAGCAGTTGGTAACTCAGGATGCAGTTGAACAGTAACCTAACTGGCATGCCATATAAAGGTTGTTATATCTGTGTTTGAAGACTAAACTTACTGTCATCTTGCTCTAGGTGCAATTCAACTCAATAACTTTGATCTGTCAACTCACTCAATTTTATAGACTAGTTTCTTCCTTGGTCCTACTTAAATATTGAAATCAACAAAGAACCCTTGGCTGCCAATGTTAACCTGGAAACTTTAGGATGTACTTTAATCAAAATAAATGGCTTTGGAATCATGATTCTCAAACAGAAATCTACATTTTCTGACCATTCTCAGGGCAAAATTTTTCTGTCTCTTAGATCCACATAATTATTACAATATCAGAAAATTTGCACTTGGTGACTTACTTTAAAGTTACTTGAAAGATATACGCAAATGAAAAGAGAAGAAAATGATGACAGCAATGTTTGAAGATGATAAACTACTGTTTGGGTAGCATTAGTGTTGGCAGCCACGAGAATGTCATTTAGTGAATTAATTCATCTGTTCAGTGCTGCCCTGAAAAGCAGCACGGTTTCCAGTGTCCATTCTTCACCCCAGGAACACGTTCCTTACCCAGCAAGATGAGTTGCACTGAGACAACCAACATCTTTTTGTAACTATAAAAGGTTAGGTTGAACTATGATGTTGAGAATATTCTGTTCTACTTCAATATCTACCTGGATGTTTCAAAGACATAATGAACACTGCAGGATGCTTCTCATGTATATCCTACACATTTCCTATTTCCTTTATTTTATTTTATTTTATTTTATTTTTTTGAGACGGAGTCTCGCTCTGTCGCCCAGGCTGGAGTGCAGTGGCGCAATCTCGTCTCACTGCAAGCTCTGCCTCCCAGGTTCACGCCATTCTCCTGCCTCAGCCTCCCGAGTAGCTGGGACTACAGGTGCCCGCCACTGCGCCCGGCTAAGTTTTTTCTATTTTTAGTAGAGACGGAGTTTCACCATGGTCTCGATCTCCTGACCTTGTGATCCGCCCACCTCGGCCTCCCAAAGTGCTGGGATTACAGGCGTGAGCCACCGCGCCCGGCCACATTTCCTATTTCCTATTGCAGTAAGCTGTGTCTCTTTCATCCAAGTATCCCTTGTGCCTAATGCATTGTTTCATATATGTTTATGAAATGAATGAATGAATGAATATATATTTTGATGATATCAAAACTCCATGATATGTATAACTCTTTATTCTGGAAATATTAACGGTGTTATTATAGTCTTTTGCAGACTGGTAGAACAAGGTGATCTAAAGTTAGTTTCCTGGCTGTTTTCTCAGTGGTCTCCTAACTCTGAAGTGCTTTTACATGCAATTGTTTGTGTGGATCTATAAATGCAGAGTATGCATACATTCCTGTATTTGTTTTACAGCTTCCTACTCAAGAGATAAACTGTATTTTCTCTATAAGATAGAGAAAATTCTCATACTGGTGTTGTGTAGTGCCAAACATAGCAAACATAGGTGCCCTGTGTATTTTTTCCCTGCTGAATGGTATATTTTGAAATGTGTTTAAAAAGAAATATGTCTATAAATATGCATAAATGTATACTTTCTAAAGTCTGGTTTTCGTGCCTATATTTGTTTCCTTGTAATTTATGTGTGTGTATCATAATATGCAATTCAATTAAACATAAATAGTTGAGAAAATCAGAGCAATAAGAAAATAAGAGCAGTTGGGGAAAAAAAGATAACACTATCAAAGAGGCTGGGGCACAAACATATGTCATGAGGTACTACTAATTTGCGCCAAGCTCTTTAATAGGCAATGTATAAAGTGGAGTTGAATCCTCCTACACTTTATAAGATAAAACTAGGTGCTCAGGAGTGGCCCAGCTATTCCTAGCACTGAAACCTGAAAGAAACTTGTCACATAGGTCCTCATAGAGGAGACATTGCACAATACAGTTGATAATACCTTCAACAACATCCTCATAGATGATACAATGAGCTTCACAAGGCTGCTTCTGATAATGCCCCTCTATTTAGGCTGGTGACATTGAACTCAATGTAAAAGCAATCCAACAGAGGACCAATTTGATGAGGTCTTAGAGAAACAGCTTTCTGACATCTAGCTTAATCTCAAGACAGATTTTTAGAGAGTCAGAGGCATGAGTGGACAGCAGGATACTTCCATAAATTGTTTCTTCCAATTAAGCTTTGGGTAACTATTGGCTGACACTGAGTTCAAGACGATATTGTTATTGATATGGGGGATGACCTTGGGAGCCATGGACTCCAGAGATCTCGGGAAATGTTGTAAAGATAGAGATGAATCAGACTCAGGGATTCTAGGAAACTTAATGGCTGTTGGATGTCCTCCAGGATCAAATATAACACATGACTCAAATATAGCTCTATTTATGTAAAAAAAATTCAGTGCAGAAAAGAACACTCAATATAGCATCTACTGAATAACTTTTAAACTTCTTTTTGTTGTTGTTGTTTAGGAACATACGCAAATCATAAGTAGATGCACTGAAAATTATAGGTGATTAATTAGAAAAATGAAGGTCTAAAAAACCAGAATTTGGTAACTTATTTTTACTGATTCTGAGATCAAGATTACTTAGCTAAAATATGAATTGAGAGTCAGTAGATTCACAATAGAAGCCCAAACATTTATAGTTGATGAAATAATCTAATCTCTGACCCAGAAGAAAGTTGTGTTCTAAATGGGTAACATTCATTTTATTTTTTATTTTATTTTATTTCTTAGAGACATGATCTCACTGCATTGCCCAGGCTGCAGTGGTGTGATGAAGGTTCCCTGTAACCTCGCCCTCCTGGGCTCAAGCGATCCTCCCACAAAGTGCTAAGATTACAGCCGAGACCCAGCAATGTGTAGCATTGAGAATATACTTTCAGAGCAGTTTCTGTGCTTAACTAACAGAAGAATCCTGGGACATGTACCAGGATTGGATGACTACATAAGCAATTCGGCAGCTAGAGCATGCCCACTGAATGCGTTGTGATTGGGGGAATCACAAAGAGCAGAGCAGTGGGGTCCATGACAATGGAGAGAGCATCAGTGTCATTTACATTGGCCTTGCTAAATCTACACAAAGTTCTTCATAGTACTTAGGATTTTAAAAATCTGTCAGATGGCACCACAGCAGGCTAATGTGGTGGCATGTTCTGAAGGCATTAATTTGCTTTTTTTCTCTTGCTAAATAGGGGGAAAAAAGTGAATTTTAGTAATTAATAGGCACTTACCCTTCTTTCGTCATATTGTCAGCTTCAGTTGGTTTCTGTCTTGCCATTAACATGTCTAATGCATATGTCAAGTGGAAGCCTGACATGCTAGTGGCAAACAGAATATTATGTAAAGGCGGCAATGTGTTAAAACAATTGAGCGAGCAAGCACTAAAGTTTGCTGCTCAGGCCATATGTTGTAGTGTTTAATTTCCCGTAGTGGAGAAACATGGTTGTCAGAGAAAAAGATGATGAATACATTTACTTTGGGCAACTTATTACAATGAAGAATGACTTTCCAGAGGAAGGGAACAGAAGAATTAGGCTTGCATCAGGAGCATATGGGAGGCATTCAGACATAGGCAGCATAGCCAGGACTGCGTGTGCTTTCAAATGAAAGACATTTAATCAATGCATGTGGCTGGTGTTGACATATGGAAGTGAGAAATGGGTTTTGATTTGGAAGACAGGAAGAAGGTTAACGGTAGTACAGGTGGTTACAGAATGATTGATACTTTGAGTAACTAACAGAGAAAGAAAATGTGACTTTTTCAGTTGGGCAACAGACTCCAGAGAACAATGTAATTTAGAAAAATACAGAACGCAAAATGATCCAGGGCAAGTCACCTGGCTACAAGAAGAGCTGACAGACAGAACAAGCTGATGATCCTGTGGTGTGAACCAATGGTGGTAAAAGCCAACGTGCTGGGTAAGAAGCAGAGGCCAAGAGCTCTAATGGGACAAATCAGAAAGTGCTGAGGCTGTGGGAGAACATTTATCCACACCCCACGGGAGATGATTTGGCTGACAATTTTCCCAGGTTTAACTTGGTACAACTTTGATTTGCTCACCTAGAGCAGACTTGGAGCATCCGAATTTCTAACTAAAGTTGGGGAAAACTGTCATTTACTGATATCAAGGTCCTATGGAGGGGACCTGATAGACAAATAAATATTGTTTGTATGTTTTCCTCCCCACAACAATGATTTCTAGGTAAGCCTATGCACTCACTTTCTTTACTTTAGTTCCAAAAATGCATAGGAGAGGGTTCTCCACTTACCTTTATCCAAGTGGTATTTAATCCCATCTTTCAGGGGTCAAAGGTTGAGCTCACAAACTTGGTAAAGCAACCTGTGATTTAGCATTTCAATCCTGCATTCTCCACTTGTTTTTAGTTACTTGGTTAGTGGGGATGGCCTTGGGGAGATAATGTTTCAGGAGAGGTGATTTTGATCACTAATGATTATTATAGAGAATATATAATGACCAGATCCTACTCAAAATACCATAAACACCTACAGTCAGGAAATGTTGTGTTCACTAAGACATGATACTAAATCAGTGCCTCAAAATGCTTCATTTAAAGTGGATTAGAGTAATGGGTTTAACAGTCAAAGGCAGCGTGGTGTTTTATAAACTGGAAGCGCTTGCTAGACACTTGAAGTGTTGATTGAGTAAACAAAAATTTTTTTTTAAATTTCAACTTCTCATTGGTCAAAGAAACTAGAAGTCTCCCTTCAGATGTTTCAAGTATGAGACTTTAAAATAAATGCTGAACCCAAGCAACTCTTTTCATACCAGTCTTTAACTGGTGTGAGGAGGTGAGCTGAGAGAACACGGAGGGACTATTAAAAATGGAATATGGAGATTTTGAAGTACTGGTATTTGCCTGCAAGTCAAAGAGTAGCCCATCTGATTCCATATTTTGTTTATGCTCTGTTAGTCCTTACATTTTCTGAAAATTTAGTTTTAGACCAGGAGAGCCTATGCGTTGCAGATGGTATTGATTAAATTCTGTGAGTCTAAATTGATCTAACATAAATTACCCTTGAAACCAAAGCATAAGAATGAATGATTAAGGGAAAGACCAGAAATGAGGATAATTAAGTTAAACTACCAATTCTCTTACAACTGTGAACAAACAGTGCCTCAGTTTCCTGTATCAGAAAATGAATTTAACACTTCCCCTTCTCATCAAGTACTGTGAGTCTCAATTACTGCCTGAAATCTACTTGGAAATCTTCACACAAAAGGTGCTATGGATGTGAAATGAAATGTTAGCATTCAATATCAGATAGTTCTTACTCTCTTTATGCCTTTTCAAGGATCTCCTCCTCTACTTTTCACAATATACCTCTTGCCCTGACACCCTGGGTCCCTTAACTAATTCTCTAATGTCTAAAAACTGTACTTGCAGGTAAAGTGACAATAGACCTGGAGCTGCCATCACACCCCCCGAAAAATGGTTTAAGTAATTTTTTTTTCCCTGAACATAGATGCACTCTTGGGAATGCGATAGATGATACAGAAAGTAGCAGGGCAAAACAATCACTGTTAGAGTTATTGAAATCTGTATGACCTAAAAATAGGCAATATGCGCTTCATAAATGGCAGAGGTGGGATCACTGTAATTGTTGAAGGTGCACAGACTCTATGCACATCTGATTTGAGGGAGGAAAAATAAAGTGAGTCCAGTCCTTGTAGTGTCTGACTACAGTGGGTTAGGCAGGGAGTGGTCAAGTAGAAAATTATCAGAGAGGAATAAGTGACCAGTATGTGAGATCTGATTTTCTGTTTTTCAAGAAAATATAGAAATATGGATTTTTATGTGAACTCCCTCAAATGTTAAATGTTGTTGACAATTTTTAAAATAAGATTGTTTGTCAAACAGAACATGTATGCAGGCCACGTGTGATCTCTGGATCATTAGTTTGCTACCTTTGATTTGAAAAATGTCTCAAGGCACAATAACGTACTTTTCAGATAGAGACTCAGGACTGCATGGGCTCTCTTACCTTCTGGAGCAAAAGATCCCTTTTTCATTGATTGTAGCTAAAATCCTCCCCATGTGTAGAATTGTCCTTAAGCCAGTTCAATAACAGTAATTCCTGGAGACCAACCACATGCCAGGCACTGTCGGGAATATAGAATGTGAATGACACAGGCCCTATCCTCAAACTGCTCACAGACTAGGAGGCAAGATTAGACAAATTCACTAATGCCCTCAACATAAGGAGGAATGGAATAAGTGCCAAGACAGCAGCACAGACCAAGTGCCCTGGGGCTCCAAGGAGAGAGTGAGCACAGACAGCTGTGGGTTTCGGGGAAGACAACTTCAGAGAGGGCACGCCTGAAATGAGCCATGAGGGTAAATGGGGTTTTGGCAGATGGAGATGCTGGAAGAGGGCATTTCTGGCAACTGCATGAGCAAGGACATGAATGTGGGAGAGACTGGGGCTTGGGAAGTATGCACAGGCGACTTTGCCTGAAGTGTAAGATAAGTGTGGGAGATTTGTGGAGATAAAGGCTGGGCAAAACAGTGGGCTCCATATTGTGGAGGGCCTTGAATGCTCTGGTGGGGTCTATGTACCTGACTGTAAATAACGAGGGGAAAATGAAGGAGGTTGAACTGGATAGACTTGTAGCTTGTCAATTTCTATTTCCCTGAGTCCATCTACCTAAAGACACTGATGACTTTCAGTTCTCCAGCATAACTAACTGCTGTCAAGTCTCTGACTAATGGAAGCCCAGGTAGGCTGTATATTAGGAGTTCTTTCCCACCAATGAGTGAGATCTAGAAGTAGGTTTACTTTCATAACTCTGGAATTCATGATGCCTAGGGCTTGTGCTCAGTCCACAAGATGACATTTTCTCCCATGTTACTGATATACACTCAAGAACTAGAATTCAGGCTTGAACCCAACTAAGCCTGCCTAGAGCTCTAACCAAACCTTCTTCATGCTTGCTGACTTTATGATACACTGTGAGAGGAATGCATTGTGCTCTGTCTTATCTCAGAAACTAGCTGGAAAACCTTTCCAACCTGTGTGGATTACCCCTCACAAAGGAGGACCTTCACCATCTGATTGGAATACTCAAGGCTCAGAGATTTCCACTATGGTGACATTCTCACTCTTGGATACTGCAGTTTGGGTGGCTGTATACTCTCTTTGGAGCCACATTCCTTACTTTCACATATTGTCCTCATCCTGCTAGATTTATAAATTGATATTAATTTAAATAAAATTAAATTAAAAATAT
The DNA here is from genome assembly GCF_043159975.1 of Macaca nemestrina. Lineage (NCBI taxonomy): Eukaryota > Metazoa > Chordata > Mammalia > Primates > Cercopithecidae > Macaca > Macaca nemestrina. Next base: position 102,141,118 of record NC_092135.1, read on the forward strand.
GATTCTTATGTTGCACTAGCCACATTTGAAGTGCTCAGTAGCCACAAGTGGTTAGCAGCTGCCTTATTGGACAACACAACTATAGGACATTTCTATTACTGCAGAAAGTTCTATCAGATAATCCTAAATACTCTGCTTTGTTTATTAACTGAATGGACTCACTCTTGAAACATGATGACTTGGCTATAGATGCACATGCATTCATGCACAAACCCACATTGAGCCGATATAGCTTTACCGTCAGCTCTCATCTGCCTGAAATGCGGTAGGAGAGTAGAGGAAGAAAGAAACCTATTTGAGGGACTGACATGCACACCAAGGAACAGATGTTTGACTGGAAAAATTTGTCAGAATGGAATGTAAACTAATACAACTAAGGGAAAAAAGCAGAAAGGAAAGGAAAGTAGTGATACACTATATAATTCTAGAGCATTAATAAAAAGACATCAATATGAATCACAAGAAATTATTACAACCCCTGGATAAGTATAAGCAAGGGCCATATTTGAAATAGAGTTTCAAATTATATGGTATTATACACAATAAAAGATATTGTGAAACTCTGCAAAGAGGTGCCATTGAGAGAAACCAAAAATGCCTCCAGCCTGTACACATTTTGTTTGCTCATAAAAATCAAGGATATTGAATTTTTGAACTCTATACCAATGGAAATTTAACATGCTCACGCTTAAGATGCTGTCATAAGAGAGTGAAACTTGTTAATATGGGTTCTAGAGTACCTGGATGCTGTTTGGAGACCCCACACTCCAAACAGAAGAGACCCTGGACTAGCATGTAGACTCTGTGAAGCAAAGATCTAGTTGGTCCTGTTCTCCACGTATCCCTAGAGTTTAGTACAGCACCTATTATACAGAACATTGTAAACAAATGTTTGTTAAATGAATGAAGAAAAGGACAAATGAGTAAAGTAAAACTCTAGGCAGCCCCATGTTAATCTGGAGCCTTCACCTTTATCCTAAGATAAACTTGTTAGCCTCCTTAGAGTCAAGCATGGGACTCAATTACTTACTCTTTGATTAAAAATATATACAATTTTTGAAAAGATTGTATATTCACATGGTTCTAAATATGCATATAGACATAAAGTGAGATATCTTAGATTCCTGTATGCTATACCCCCAGTTCCGATGCCCATCTCTTACTAGTAACCACTGTATTTAGTTTCTTATAAATTCTGCCAGTTTTTAAAATGGGTATAAGAATAAATATAAATTAATGTTCTTATTTTCCCTCTTTTTATGTAAAATGTAGCTTACTTGACATATTGTTCTGCATTTTGCCCTTTCTTTCCCCTTCGTTCCTTCCTTCCTTCCTTCCTTCCTTCCTTCCTTCCTTCCTTCCTTCCTTCCTTCCTTCCTTCCTTCCTTCCTTCCTTCCTCTCTCTCTCTCTCTCTTTCTTTCTCTTTCTTTCTTTCTTTCTTTCTTTCTTTCTTTCTTTCTTTCTTTCTTTCTTTCTTTCTTTCTTTCTTTCTTTCTTTCTTTCTTTCTTTCTTTTCTCTCTCTCTTTCTTTCTTTCTTTCTCTCTTTCTTTCTTCTTTTTCTTTCTTTCTTTCTTTTTTTTTGGACAGAGTCTTGCTCTGTCGCCCAAGCTGGAGTGCAGTGATGTGACCTCGGCTCACTGCAACCTCCACCTCCTGGGTTCAAGTGATTCTCTTGCCTCAGCCTCACAAGTAGCTGGGATTACAGGCACCCACCATTATGCCCCACTAATTTTTTTTTTTTTCTTTTGGTATTTTTGGTAGAGACAGGATTTCACTAGTTGGCCAGGCTGGTCTTGAAATCCTGACCTCGTGATCCACCCGCCTTGGCCTCCACAGTGCTGGGATTACAGGCGCGAGCCACTGCACCGGCTGGCATTTTGCCTTTTTTCATTCAACATCTCTTGAGTATCTTTCCTCATTGCTATGGAGGCAGCTCACTCTTTTATTTTTTTAAGTTTTCTAGTATTCTGTTGTATCAATGTATCATAATTTACGTAAACTGTTTATTTTAGCAATGTACTGGATTGAACAATGTAGGTTATTTCAAATTTTTGGTCTTGCAAACAATACTGTTGTGAATACTTTAAACATATGTCCTTTCATTCATTTGCAAGTACATTTGTAACATAAATTTCCAAAAGTAAAATTGCTAGGGCAAAAGATATATGCATTTGTAATTTTGATGGATTTTTGCTAAATTGCTCTCCATATGGGGTTATGCTAACATATACTCTCACAAGCAACGTACGAGAGAGCCTGTTTCTTACGGCCTCGTCAATGGAGTGTATTATCAGACTTTTGGATTTTTGCCAACCTGATAGGAGAAAAATGGTATCTCAATATAGTTCTAATTTGCATACATTTTATTATGAGTGAAGTCGAGCATCTTTCCAAATGTTTAGGAGCCATTTGTATTTCACTTTGTGTGAGCTATGTGTTTATATATTTTGCCCAGTTTTTCCTATTAGCTTGTGAGGCTCTCAATTTTGTATTTGTAGAAACATTTTTTAAAATTTTTATTATTTTTGGAGAGACAGAGTCTTGCCATGTTTCCCAGCCTGGTCTTGAACCCCTGACCTCAAGCAGTCCTCCTGCCTCAGCCTTCCAAAGTGCTGGGATTACAAGTGTGAGCCACTATGCCTGGCTGAAAGTTTTTATTTATTTAGAGAGATTAACCATTCGTTTATATATGATTTGCAATTTTTTTTTTTTTTTAGTTTGTTGGGTTTTCTATCTTTTGATTTTACTTATGAGTGTGTGTGTGTGTGTGTGTGTGTGTGTGTGTGTGTTTGCCATGTAGAAGTTTTAATTTTTATGTATTTGGGTTTATCAACATGTCCATTCATGGCTTCTAAATTTTGAATCAATTTTTAAAAATATTTCCATTCCAAGAATTAAAATTTTACCATGTTTGTTTAGTAATTTTATGGTTTTATTTACACTGTCTAAATTTTTGATTCATTTAGAATTTATCATCATGTAGGATGCGAGGTAAAGATCCAACTTTATTTTTTCCAGATGCCTACCCTTCTGTCCCAACACCATTTATCAGATAGGCCATCGTTTCCCCTCTGGTTTGAGGTGCCGTAATGTACACCAAATTTAGGAATGGTGATTGTTGAATTGAGCAGATATTGACAAACATCTTATTTGAACATCTTACTTGCCTGTCATGAAAACTGTTGGGGCTGCTTTGATAGCACAAGGAAGAAATTCTGGGTCTTCTAGCTTTGCTGCATATCTCCAGTAGACCCTCTTCTGGCTCCAAAAACCATGGACAAGAAAGGCAGGGTTCTTTTCATATGAACTTATGAGGGTTTAAGGTCTCTGTAGTCAATGATTCTTGCCCTCCAGATTATGGCAGGAGTACAGCCTGTACATTCTTAAAGAGATTACAGGAGCAGGCATTCTAGATTCATGTGCTGTGATTTAAATGTGTTCCCCAAAGTTCATGTAATCTCCAATGAGAAATGTAATCTACAATGAATGGGCAAGTTCAGCCTCTTTTTCTCTCTCTCTCTCTCACCAAGGATGACGTAAATAACTACTCCCGACATTTGGTCCTTCCACCATCTTTGATCATGTCATTATGAAATTTGCCCTTGCAGTGAGCAAGACTTAACTTTCACATTAGAAGAGCTCATACTATATTTGAAAATGATGCCTTCTGCTATGTTATGATGCAGCAAGAAGACCCTTACCAGATGCAGCTCCTTGACCTTGGACTTCCCAGCCTCCAGAAGCAAGAACCAAATAATTTTCTATTAACTATAAATTACCTAGTCTCAGGTGTTCCATGATGGCAGCACAATAAAATGGACAAAGACAAACAGAATAGAAAATTGTCTTTGATGGTAAACTGCTTTGCCCAAGTGTTTTCTTTATCTGAAAAAGGAGGAAGCTGGAGTAGCTGCACTCTAAGATCCCTGTAAGTGCTGACATTCCATGAATGGTAAGCAGAACACGCTGATCTGAAGATTTCAACCTCACGTCAAGAGGGCTGGATTGTATTCCACACTCAGTCACTGGTTCCACTACATAAATCGCGCCTTCCAATGAGGTCAGCACCAGGGCTCTGTGTGTAAATCTGAGAAGCAGACTGACCACTTGTGAAATGGCTAGAGAATGGGAGCACAGATATAGAAAGATTTATGATGTAGCAAGAGATTTGCAAGACTATGAGGGAATGAGAGAAGGCATGTATGCACTCTCTCATTGTAATTTCTAAGCCTGTAATAATCCATCTATCTGCAAACTTTTGAACCTGTCCTATTGCCCTCCTAGGGCTTATATACTTTGACATTTTCAAATATAGTATGAACTCTTCTAATGTGAAAGCAAAGACTCTTGCTCATTGCAAGGGCAAATTTCAAGATGACATGATCAAAGATGGTAAAAGGACCAAATGTTGGGAGTAGTTATTTACATCATCCTGGATAAAGAGCCCCATGGGTACCATATCAAAAGCTCTGTTTATGACATTCAGAAAAACCTAGCCAACTAGCAGCAGGAGGTGTTGGATGGGCTGGCAAACATTCTTTTTTTCATGTAGATGCTAAAAGCATCACAGATTTAAATCATAGATCAGAATAACCTATCTAAAAATGGCTGGAAGGCAAACATATTTGAGTTTAAACAATATGCATTAAAATACGAATAACCATCTTCCTCTATTAATCACATCAAATGATTTTGTTTTTCTACACTATGCAGATGTCTCTTGCTAAGCAAAGTAACACATTTCTATTTCAAGGCTATTAACAGTGGAGCAGCTGTACACTACCAGAGAATTTTTAGAAATCATAATGAAATTAAACAGCAGATAGAAAAAGAAAAAAGATGCCTTCTTTAGAGCTGTGCTGGTTGATGGCATTATCTTATTAAATATATATTTCAAGTACATGATACATTTCCATAGAGTGATATTAGTTCAGTAAATTGTAACTAATTGGGACAGAACCTTGAGGTTTACAAAAAAGCCCCACATTAAGATAACAAAAAGCTTTCTTCTGAAGGATCAAGACAACCATTTATTCATATAGTAGGACTCTCTGTTAAATGTGTAAAAGATGTTCTGTAGGTGAAGCACCAATTGATGCTTAAGAGTGCACTATGAAGGTTCCAATAGCAGCATCAGTTAACAGCATTTACTGAATAACCATTGTGTACCAAATAGCATTCTGCATTCAACTATGGAAGTTAAATGTCTGTATTTTACCCATTACTTCCAGTAAGGGAAATGGAGTGTTTTTGTTTTGTTTTGTTAGAGAGAGAATCTCAAAAACTGAGATATATATATATGTGTGTGTGTATATATATAAAAACATAATCAATGTATCCATCTCACAGTTCTTACTCTTTTTACTCTTTTTATTCCTGCTTTTTTGAACTATAATTGTATATATTTAAGATTTACAACATGGTGATTTGGTATGCATATATATTGTAAAATGATGATCATGATCAATTTAGTTAACATGTCCTCACATAGTTACCATTTTTTTCTGCATAGTGAGAACACTTAAGGTCTACTCTTCTAACAAATTTCAAGTATAAAATATATTATTATTAACTATAGTCACAATGCTTTGTATTAAATCCCCAGAATTTACCTTTATTTATTTTTTTTAGGTGTGGGGTCTCACTCTGTCACCCAGGCTGGAGGGCAGTGGCAGATCATAGCTCACTGCAGCCTCCGACTCCTGGACTCAAGCGATCCTCCCACCTCAGCCTCCCAAGTAGATGGGATTATATGTGTAAGCCCTGATGCCCAGCTCAGAATTTATTTATCTTTTAACTGAAAGCTTGTACCCCTTGAGCAATATCTCCCCATTTCCTCCACTCTCCAGCCCCTGGAAATCACCATTATATTCTGTGTTTTTATGAGAGTAATATTTTTAGAGCTTGTATATAAATGAGATCATGCAGTATATGTGTCTTTCTCTGCCTGGTTTATTTTACTTAGCATAATGCACTTCAGGTTTATCCGTGTTATCACAAATGGCAGAATTTTCTTCTTTTTTATGACTGAGTAATATTCTATTGTGTGTGTGTGCATATATATTTACATTCCATTGTGTGTGTATATACATTATAAATGTGCATATGTATATGTATACATATATGCATGTATATACACACACATTGCATTTTCTTTATCCATTTATCAATTGAAAAACTTTGGTTGTTCTCATGTCTTAACTATTTTGAACAATGCTGCAATAAACAGAGGAATGCAGATATTTCTTTGAGATGCTGATTTTGTATCCTTCAGATACATATCTCAAGAGAAGTGGCATTGCTGGATGATATAGTAGTTCTATTTTTAACTTTTGAGTAGCCTCCATATTGTTTTCCATAAAGGCTCTGCCAATTTACATTTCTACCAACAGAGCACAAGGGTTCCCTTTACTTCACATCCTCATCAACACTTGTTATTCCTTGTCTTTTTGATAATAGCAATTCTGACATGTATAAGGCGATATCTTATTGTGGTTTTGATTTGCATTTACCTGAAGATTAGTGATGTTGAGCAGCTTTTCATGTGTCTGTTAGCCATTGTAGGTCTTCTTTTTTTTTTTTTTTTTTTTTTTTTGAGGTGGAGTCTCGCTCTGTTGCCCAGGCTGGAGTGCAGTGGTACAATCTCAGCTCATTGCAACCTCTGCCTCCTGCGTTCATGCCATCCTCCTGCCTAAGCCTCCCGAGTAGCTGGGATTACAGGCACCCGCCACCATGCCCGGCTAATTTTTTGTATTTTTAGTAGAGATGGGGTTTCATCGTGTTAGCCAGGAAGGTCTCGATCTCCTGACCTCATGATCCGCCCGCCTTGGCCTCCTGAAGTCCTGGGATTACAGGTGTGAGCCACTGCGCCCGGCCCATTGTATGTCTTCTTTGGGAAAATGTTTGTTCCAGCCCATTGACCTGTTCTTTTTTTTTTTTTTTTTTTAAGACAAAGTCTCCCTCTGTCACCCAGGCTGGAGTGCAGTGGTGCAATCTCAGCTCACTGCAACCAACCCCTGCTTCCAGGTTCAAGTGATTCTCCTGCCTCAGCCTCCTGAGTAGTTGGGATTACAGGTGCCTGCTGCCATGCCCAGCTAATTTTTGTATTTTTAGTAGAGACAGGGTTTCACCATGTTGGTCAGGCTGGTCTCGAACTCCTGATCTCAAGTGATCCACCCACTTCGGCCTCCCAAAGTGCTGGAATTACAGGCGTGAACCACTGTGCCGGGCCCTCCATTGCCCATTTTTTAAATTGAATTGTTAGTTTTTTATTTATTTTTTGCTGTTGAGTTGTATGAGTTTCTTATATATTTTGGATATTAACCTCTTATCAGATACACAAGGTTTGCTAATATTTTATCCCATCCATAGGTTACATTTTTATTTTATTGTTTCCTTTGCTGTGCAGTAGCTTTTTAGTTTGATGTAGTCACACTTGTTTACTTTTGCTTTTGTTGCCTGTGCTTTTGCTTTTGGTATCATACTCACCCAAAAAAATAATTGCCAAGACTAAAGTCAAGAAGCTTGTATCCTATGTTTTCTTCCAGGAGTTTTATAGATTCAGGTATTACGTTTAAGTCTTTAATCCAGTTCAAGTTAATATTTGTAAGTGGTGTAAAATAGGGGTCCAATTACATTCTTTTTTATGTGGATATCCTGTTTTTCCCAACACTAATTATAGAAGAGACTATTCTTTCTCCATTATGTATTCTTGGTGTCCTTGTCAAATATTTGTTGACCATATGTGTATGGATATAGTTTTAAGCTCTGAATTCTGTTCCTTTGGTCTGTGTGTCTGCTTTTACACCAGTGTCAAAGCTTTGATTACTAAAGCTTTGTAATATAGTTTGAAATCAGGAAGCATGCTGCTTCCAGCTCTGTTCTTCTTTCCAAAGATTACTTTGACTTTTTCATGTATTTTATTGTTTCATATAAATTTTAGTGCTGTTTTTTCTATTTCTGTGAGAAAATACCATTGAGATTTTGATAGGTATCACATTAAATCTACGGATTGCTTTGTCATGTGTAAACATTTTAACAATATAGACTCTTCTAATCCATGAACACAGGTCACTTTTTCATTTATTTGTGTCATCTTCAATTTCTTTCATTAGTGTTTTATAGTTTTTAGTATATAGATCTTTCATCTCCTTGGTTAAATTTATTTCTAAGTATTTTTTGATATGATTATAAGTAGAATTGTTTTATTTCTTTATTCAGATCATTTGTTGTTAGTGTAGAGAAATGAAACTGATTCTTTGTATGTTGATTTTGTATCCTGCAACTTTACTAAATTTATTAGTTTGAATAGTTTTGATGTAATCTTTAGGGTTTTAAAAAATATATATAAGATTATGTCTTCTGCAAACAAGGACAATTTTCTTTCTTCCCTTCTAATCTGGATGACTTTTATTTCTTTTTCTTGCCTAATTGCTCTGGCTAGGACTTCAAGGTACGTTGTTGAATAGAAGTGGCAAGAGTGGCATCCTTGTCTTCCTTCCTTCCTTTCTAATCTCAAAGGAAAAGCTTTTACTTTTTACTGTAATACAGTGAAACCTGTGGGTTTGTCATATATGGCCTTTATTATGATGAGGTGTATTCTATCTATTCCTAATTTGCTGAAAATTTTTATCATAAAAGAAGGTTGAATGTTGCTAAATGCTTTTTCTACATCTATTGAGATGATAATATGATTTTTATCCTTCACTTTGTTAATGTGTTATATCACATTTATTGATTTGTGAAGCCATACTTGCATCCCAGGGATAAAGTCCACTTAATCATGGTGAATTATGCTTTTCATGTGCTGCTGCATTTGGCTTGCTAATATTTTGTTGAAAATTGTTTCATCTATGTTATTCAGTGATATTCACCTGTAATATTCTTTTCTAGTGGTGTCTTTGTCTGACTTTTTTTTCTTGAAATCTGTTTTGTGTAATATAAGTATAGACTTTGTCCATGCCTTACTTTCAACCTATCTGTGTTCTTACACCTGAAGTGAGTCCCCTGTAGGCAGTATATAATTGAATCTTCTTTTACTCCACTCTGCCATTTCAGTCTTTTGACTGAGGAATTTACATTTAAAGTAATTATTAATAGGTAAAAACTTATTGCCATCTTGTGAATTGTTTTGTGACTGATTTTTAGTTCTTTTGTTTCTTTTTTCCTCTCTTTCTGGCTTCTTTTATGATTTGATGACTTTCTGTGGTGGTATGCTTTGATTCTTTTCTCTTAGTCTTTTGTGTATCTACTATAGGTGTTGCTATTACCGTGAAATTTACATAAAACGTCTTATAGCTATAACATTATATTTTAAGCAGATATAACTTGAGCATATGTAAAAACTATACTTTTACTTCCCCCCTCACAGTATAGATTATTGATGTTATAATTTACATTTTTATGTCTGTATTCACTAATTATTATAATTATAATTATTGTTAAGTTATTTATTTTTTAACTATTATAGTAGAGTTGAAAATGATTGCCAGGTATAGTGGTTCATACCTATAATCCCAGCACTTTTGGAGGACGAGGTAGACAGATCACTTGGGCTCAGGAGTTGGAGACCAGCCTGGGCAACATGGTAAAACCCTGTCTATAAAAAACACACAAAAATTAGCTGGGTATAGTCCCAGCTGCATGGGAGGCTGAGGTGGGAGGATCACTTGAACTTGGGAGGCAGAGGTTGCAGTAAGCCAAGGTCGCGCCACTGCACTCCAGCCTGGATGACAGAGTGAAACTGTCTAAAAAAAATAAAATAGAAAATAGTTTCTATGCCACCAATACAATTCCAAATTTGACTATATATTTACTTTCACCAATGAGTTTTATACACTTACATCTTTTTATGTTGTTAATTGATGTGCTTTCATTTCAGCTTGAAGAACTCCCTTTAATATTTCTTGTATGGCAGATATTGTAGTGATGAACTCCCTCGACTTTTGTTTGCTGAAGTTTCTCCTTGATTTCTGAAGGACAATTTTTTTCTAGGTATAGTATTCTTAGATGAAATTTTTTTTCTTTCAATATTTTGAATTTATTATTTAACTCTCTCCTGGCCTGCGGGGTTGAGAAATCCACTGATAATTTTTTGGAGGCTCCCCCATTATGTGATGAGTTGCTTTTCTCTGGCTGCTTTCCAAATCCTTTATCTTTGACTTCTGACAGTTTTAGTAGACCTATTCAGGTTTAACCCATTTGGGAACTTTTGGCCCTAATGGATCTGGATGTCCATTTCTTTCTCCAAATTTGGAAGTTTTTGGTCATTATTTCTTTAAATAGACTTTCTGTCCCTTTCTCTATAGCTTCCCCTTCTGGGACCTCAAAAATGTGTATAGCCAGATGCAGTGGCTCATGCCTGTAATCCCAGCACTTTGGGAGGCTGAAGCAGGAGGATCATTTGAGGCCAGGAGTTCTAGACCAGCCTGGTCAACATGGTGAAACCCCGTCTCTATTAAAATACAAAGATTAGCCAGGTGTGGTGGGGGTACCTGTAATCCTAGCTACTCGGGAGGCTGAGGCAGGAGAATCACTTGAACCTGGGAGGCAGAGGTTGCAGTGAGCTGAGATCATGCCACTGCACTCCAGCCTGGGCAACAGAACAAGACTCAATCTCCAAAAAACAAACAAACAAAAACAAACAAAAAAAGCATATAATATTAGCTTGATAATGTCCTATAAATTATGCAGGTTTTCTTCACTTCTTTTCATTATTTTCTTTTTGCTCTCCTGACTGGATAATTTCCAATGACTTCTTAAATTTCACTGACTCTTCTGCTTGATCTAGTCTATTGAAGCTCTCTGTTGAATTTTAGTAATTGCTCAAGGATTTGTTTTTGATTTTTTGATGGTCTCTAGTTGCTTATCTGTGTTTTCTTATAGCTCAATGAACTCCTTTCTGAGCATTATTCTGAATTCTTTGTCAGTCAGTTCATGCATTTTCATTTACTTAGCGTCAGTTATTGGAGCTTTATTAGTTTCCTTTGGTGGTGTCATGTTTCCCTGATTCATCATAATTGGTGTATCCTTACATGGGTGTCTGTGCATCTGAGGAAGCAGTCACCTCTTCCAGCCTTGACAGGTTTGCTTCAGCGGGGAAAGACCTTCACTAGTCAGCCCAACCTGGAGTTCTGAATGAGCCAACTGATAGTGTCTGAAGGTAGAGAAGGCTTGTTGTTAAGGTCTCTGGTTGAGCAAAGTAACTGTCCCATGTTTTGAGGTCTGGTGGTACTACTGGCTGAGCCCCACAGTCAGGTGGGTCCACTAGATGGACTTCATGTTAGAGATGGACTCAGGGAGAGACACTGGATTGCATCTTCAATTTTCCCTGGTCAGGTGGTGCTTCAGTATGTTTCCCAGCCAGATGTGGGAATGTTTCCCAGCCAGATGGTGCCACTGGCGTGGCTCCAGATTGAGGCGGGGTCTCAGGCTGTGATCTGTGATTGGGTGGGGCTGCACGCTGTGGTTGGGATCACTTACTGTGCTCCACAGTTGGGTGGAGCATCTGCCTTGGCCCCCTGAGCTGGCAAAAACACAGGCTGGGCTCTGCAGCCAGGTGAGGCTGCTGGCTTGATTCCCTGACTGTGTGGGACTTCTGGCTGCACTCTGTGGCCAAACTGAACCACTGGCTCAGGACCCCAGCTGGGCAGAACTGCTGACCATGCTCCCTGGATAGATGGGGCCACTGGCTGGGTTTTGCAGGTGGGTGGGCTCTCTTATCAGTCAAGGTCACCAGCCAGGATGAAAAGCCACCACCAAGATCAAGGTACTGGTTACTATGAGTCATGCCCTCCTTCTCTGTCCCTAGCTAATCCCTGCCAATTTCCCCAGTGCTCTCCATAAGGTGAGATAGAAGTGGGCCTCCTGGCAAGTGTCTCTGAATGTTGGAGAAGCTAAATGTCTATCTTGGACTCTCTTTTTCCCACTGGGGAAACCATAGGCCCAAGAGTACCCTATTGATGTGGTACTGTGCTAGCCTGAGACAGGGATGACATAGTAAAGGTGAGACTGTTTCTCTTATCCTTTTAATGTGGGTTTTTCTGCTTTGTACTCCAAAAGGGTGGTTTGGGCCTTGTCTTTGGGTTCTGAAATTTTCACAAAGGCATTCTTGTATGTGGATAGTTGTTAGTCATATTTCTGTGAAGGGGACTAAAGCTGAGCATCTTCTATTCTGCCATTTTGCTCCTACCATTTCTTCATGATGGGTACACAAGGCACATAAAACTTAAATAGAAATAACAACAATTGTTGATTATTTTGCCTTTGGAAAATACTATTTTGATGGGAAAAAACAGTTTCTTATTTACCATATGCTAACATTGGTCACTTTAGCTCCGGAAAAGCAAGGTAATATGAAGAATATTCTGATATTATAGATGGAATAAAACAGATAAAAGGTAAGAAATGAATGAAAACATATTAGTTATGTTGGTGACTATGAATTTTTGTGTCATTTTTGTTATACTGGAGAATTATTTTTAACTCTCTTATTTATACTATGTACCACCATTTTGTTCTTATAAAGCACAACTCAAAACTTCTTCAAAGCCTTATAACATGCCCCAGAATAATGTGTCATTGCTGCATTGCTTATGAATGTTGAATACCTTGCAAAGTTTTTATTTTAGAAAATTGTTACTCTTCAATTTCACATACTTGAAGTTAAATTGAACCACCCAATTTATTTCTCTTTTGACCTTATGGTAGATGTTGAATATTCACTAAAAAATCTCACTGGAGTTGGTCACACTTGCTTTATACAAAGCAAAAATAAGACACATCTAATGGAGTTTTGTGAGAAAGCCCCTTGTTGGTGGGTTCTTTGCTCTTGCAAAGTTTGGTAGTAGACACCAACCAAAGAAACTATCCTGTAGTCTCCCTTCATAGCAGGGGTAGAAGAGAATGCATCTATATTTTCGGTTTTGTTGTTGTTTTGAGATGGAGTTTCACTCTTGTTGCCAGGCTGGAGTGCAATGGCACGATCTCAGCTCACTGCAATCTCCGCCTCCCGGGTTCAAGAGATTCTCCTGCCTCAGCCTCCCGAGTAGCTGGAATTACAGGTGTGTGCCACCATGCCCAGCTAATTTTTGTATTTTTAGCATAGATGGGGTTTTTCCATGTTGGCCAGGCTGGTCTCGAACTCATGACCTCAGGTGGGTCACCTGCCTCGGCCTCCCAAAGTGCTGGGATTACCAGCGTAAGCCAGCAAGCGCGGCCTTACATCTGTATTTTCAATGTCAGTTTCCCCCCATTCCTAAGTCTCCAACTAAAAAGCTAAATGCCTAACTAATATACTGGGAAACCATGTCACTTCTTTATTCAGGAGATGTTGGTATTGAGGACAGGACCAGAAGGAAATCACATAAAATCACCACTTCAAACTGGGTCCTCTGAGGAAATCAAAATAGGACAATCCATTTCCATGGATTCCCGACTTCCAAAAGTATTCTAATTTTCCCAGGCACGGCTTTCTTATTTAAATTAAAGGCTCAGATTCCTGTCTTCTTTTCCTGCCTAACTCCAGAAAACTTCTAAGGGAGCAAAGCAATAGAGGGCTCCAATTATCTCTAGCACACTCTGGGAGCTTTTATAAGGGCAAAATACAATTTGTTCTACAGCAAAGCACCTCCAACACACGGTCTCTAACAAAACTTTGATCATGTGCCTTCATTTTTTTTTTCCTATCAGAAATATTCTATATTTCTTTTTTCCTGCAGAGTCAACACATAATATTAAACAGCCTGTCTGCTGTATCTAATTAACAAACTGACTGCAGATCACTTACAACATAAAATATTAAATCATCCAAAAAACTAATATTCTCCACACCTCATAAATTAAAATAAGCAAGAGACTGAAATGAAATAAAACCCTGATGCATATCATTCTGGGCCTTTGCCCCCCAAAGAGGCTCTATTCCTTGAAGCATTTAACCATTTCAAAGAAAAAAATATATATATGCACACACACAGAGAGACGCGCACACATACACATATATCAAGCAATTTCAAAATGCTTTCTAGCGCCAGTTTATACTTCATCACAGCAACTCTAACTTGAGACCTCAGCCTGTACTTCTCTTGATCTTTTGCTTCACAAATCATTTTAAGTTCAGATGTGGAGCTCATCAGTTATGTGTCTTTTCATTATAATTGCAATGCAGTCTTGGAGCTCAGTTCTGTTCCCATTGGCTCAATAGTCATCATTTATCTGGTTTGTATATTTAGGACATTATTTAACAGAAGCAGCAATCTGTTTGAAGAATGCAAGGGCCATTTGATATTAACACAGAGAATGATTAATCAAAGAGCATTTGGTCCTAAAGCATCAAGAAGAGCTGAGGTCATTAGCAGGGCAAAACCAGGAAGCAAGGTTTGACTAAGAAAATGAGATGGGCCAATACTTTGAGGATTTAAAATATAAATAAATAAGAAGGTTATGGTCATTCATTTCTGGAACTTTTACTTTAAAGCATGACTGCTTTAAGAGATCCTAAAAAATATTACATTATTTCTTATGATACAGATTCTTTTCTTTACAGTAAAATATGCAACTATTTGCATCCAGGTAGTAGCTGAGCCCACCAGTGTTTCTAGTAATAATTATTTCTTAATATTGGAATATTTCAATTATTTCATATTTTAAATGAGAAATATCAACAGATGCAGAACCGAGCATTGGATACGAGACAGAGCTGGACTAATTAAAACTGTTACCCTAGTGAGACTTCTCTGGCACTCCAAGGTAAGGCCTTCTCTGCCAAAGAGACAGCGGTTTAATGTAATTATCCATTCCAAATTAGTCCAATTTTCTACATTGTTTTGGCAGTCATATCCATCAAGCATTTGCCCCATTGTATATTAGGAAAAATGGGAATGAACACCCCAAGAACAATAAGAAAAAGCAATTTATCTTAAATTTGGGTTTCCCCCTAAATGTATCCTGAATCAGTATATTTGTTTTTACTGCTGCTGTGACGAATTACCACAAACTTCAGCTTAAAACTACATGCATTTATTATTCCACAGTTCTACAGATCAGAAGTTCTCCATAGATCTTGCTGGGCTAGGTTTGAGGTGTCATCAGGGTGCATTCCTTTCTGCAGATTCCAGGAGAAGTCCTGCCTCTTTTCCTGCCTCTAGAGGTTGCCCACTTCCTTGGCTCATGGCCCCTTATTCTATCTTCAAAGCTGGCAAGATCAGGCCAAGACCTTCTCACAGTGCCATCTCTCTGGTCATCTCTTCCAATTCACTCTTCTACTTTTACAGGGACCCTTTTGATTACATTGGACCCACCTAATAATCCAGGAAAATCTCTCTATTTAGAGGTCAGTGGATTAACAACCTTAATTACATCTGTACATCTGCAACCTTAATTCACCTTTGCCACATAACCTACCATGTCCACAGGTTCTGAAGATTAGCATGTAGACTTTTTTTAGGGGAGAAAGGGTGGGCATTACTCTGCATACTACACCAGGATTTAGGTGTATTTTATTTAAGAAGTGATCCCAGGAAGTACTATGAGGGAATTAAGAAGTGAGACAGGGAAGGAAGAAAAGCAAAGAAAAAATGTGTTATGAACAAGCTACCGTTGTGGGCAATTGGAGTTGAAATCTTCTGGGAACCATTAAGCGAATGTATGGAACATGTCTTAGAATTGTACCCTTAGTGGTGAGAAAGCTAGGGTGTTTATCCACCTACTTCCATTTTTTATTGCTTCAAGGTGTTCCAGGGCTATTAACTCTCTCATTGCAGTTACCTCTTTCATAGTGTTAGAAAAGATAACTGCAAGTAGATCTAATTTTCATGATTCTTACAGGACTTCATCCCAGAAGACAATATCCAGGTATTAAAACTTATTAGATACTTTGGCATTAGTTGGGTCATATGGATGTCCTTGAACCAATCAGCATGGACAGAGGGATCACCTGTCATGACTGGTTAGGCCTGAAACTTGTCCCATCAAGCACGTGATGAATGGCCCCAGTAGCGTCACATGGGATGGAGGTAGAGCAGTTCTCCAAGGGAGAAATGAGAGAAACAACAATCAGTGGTTTCTGGAAGAATGAAAAGAATCTATAGAGGGCCCACAGAGGACAATATCAAAGAACAGGCTTTGGGGTTCACCACTGCAGCAAGCCCCTCCAGCATGCAGAGGTCCCAGCTCATAATCACAAGTCTGAAAAGACAAGGAACATGGTGAAGGAAAGGAAGAAAGCAAAACCACCAGAGACCTACATTATCACAACTCCAGGGCTGGGGTTCCCTGGAGTAAGAAAAGCCAGGCTGTAAACCATCCTTGATATCCTGCTTTAAACTGGATTCTAGAAGTTTACAGAGAGAGGCTGCCCCAGAAAATGATGATATAAAACAAAAAGACTCAAGAAAGGGCAAGAAAAGAATGAGTCATGGAAAAGAGAAAGAAAAAGATAAGCAAAAGATATATTAGCACGAGGATAGATTAAGGGAAATAAAGAGAAGCATTAACAATGGAAATTTAGGACAACTTGGAATAGAAACAAGCTTTTGAAAAGTAGAAGTTGGGCATAAAATTAGTAGGACATCATAGAATAATTGCGTCAGTTAGAGATAAGTCTAGTATTTTGATGAGTGGGTACTTGTTAGGCTTTGTTTTAAGACTATCTATCTATCTATCTATCTATCTGTCTGTCTGTCTGTCTGTCTGTCTGTCTATCTATCTATCTATCTATCTATCTATCTATCTATCTATCTATCTATCTATCTATCTATCATCTTCTAATCTGGACCTTCCAGGGTTAGAGCTTGTCTTTGGATGATATTGTAACTAAAATTCAAAATTGACTCCTAGTGCTTTGGAAAAATGTCTTTTATTTTGTAAACATTTTTGAAAAAGTTGCGAAGGGGAAATTTTATGTTATAACACATCAAACAGATTCCTAAAAAATTCTTCTTTACTCATTTCTCTTCCTAAAGCTCCATACTTTACCTCAGTCGCTCTGTCTCCACCATTGCACCCATGCCACTCCCCGCCCCCAACTTTCAATACCTATGGGACCACTACTTAGTCTTTCACATCTCCCACTTTTCGGATTTTGTTTTCCTCCCTATGTAGCTCCTTGCCCTTAATCCACTCAGTTGAACCTGGAGCCAAGCAGCAGTATACAGCAGCCTCTCAGGAAGGCAGAGAGGAGAGGCTCCCATACTTACACCATCACACACTTGGCTCTGCCCCTCGTGTATTCTCTCGCTTAATCCCAACAACAGACTGAGAAGGTAGGTATGATATCCATCATTCGATAGATGAGGCAACGGAGGTTTAAACCCAAAGCTGGCTGATTCCAAAGTCTGTGCTCTTAAGTACACTATGCTGTATATCAGTGGTTCTCAGACTTTTTGGCATGAATTAAAAGTCATTGAGGGATATTTTTCAAATATGAGGATTCCAAGTTCCTACCCTAGAGTTTCTAATTTAGTTGTATTTCAGTGGGGCTCAGGAATCTGTGTGTTTAACCAGCACTTAGGTGACTCCAGTGCAGATGATTCTAATGCGGGTCAGACCCAGAACACACCTTGAGAAACTCTGCTAATAAATCCTTTTATGGGAAGGGTCACTGGGAACTGATGTAAGACTGAACTATCATATGCATATAGGGTTATTTTTTAAAGTACAGCATGTCCTACTACTTCCCACAGATGTATGGATTTTATGTGTTTGAATTCTACATAACCACTGTGGTCTCTATTGGTTTTGGACACAGTGCATTAGTAAACATAATATTATTTAAACCTTTCACACTATGAGAAAAGAATTCAGCCTCTTTGCTATGATTCAGAAATAATATAAAGGCATATCCCATGGTGTTTCAGGTTTAGAGGCCATTATAAAAAGCCATTTGTGGTCTCTGACAGTAACTTTAATTAAGAACAGTGCTTCTTCTCTAGTGGAAATTTTTTGGGAAAAAAAGAGAAAATGAAAGAAAGCACAGCTAAGTTATAACCTTCAGAGGTTAATTGCTCAGAAGGATTTCGTTTCTAAGTTGATATTCATTTGGGGAAATTATTCATCTTTTGAAAGCAGCATAGGGTCATCCTCTCACAGAAGCAGAGATCAGTGGTTCCAGAGGGTTCTCGGAGTTGACTCAAAGTGGACAGGAAGACCCTTGGCAAGGCTGGAGGTGGAGGTTGCTGGAGTGAAAGGGTCTTGAAAGGGAAACTCCCTATGTCACAATTTTGCCTTTGTCTTCGTTCAGCCTTTTCTGGGCTTTGGGTGGGAAACAAGTAGGACTGACTGTTCATAGGGCTGCCTTCCATTATCGCTGCGAACAGACCTGTGAGGGGCTCTGATTCTTTTTCGTCTCCAACCTTTACCCTTTACTTTGATGAATCCTTCTCCCCCACTGTCCCCCACCCTGCCTGCTGCCATGACAGTAATGGAGTGTTATGGGTGAAGACTTTGGAGCCAGACATGTGGGTTTACATCTTCAGTTCCTCTTCTGTAACACGGAAGTGGTAACTCATTGGATTTCTGTGAAAAACTAAATATATGTCAAGTCCTTAGCAGAGTGTCCAAGATATTGAAAATGGCGCCATGAATGTTAGCTATAATAAGGTTAAATTATAACTTAAATTAAAATCTGCTCTATGCCATTAAATGCCACACAATGTGCACAATTCAACACATACATGAGGAACACCTACCCTGGCCAGATCCTGAAGCCCAACAGTGAATTAGTCAGACATGTCCCTGCCCTGGGGAACTTACATTCTAGGGAGGAAAATAGACATTAATAAAATACTGAGCATATTTTGGTAAGTTAATATTCTTCCCAATTGATAAGAAAACGGGAGCTCAAAAAAGTTAAGGAACTTGGTAAAAATTCAACCCCTGTATACAGCAAATCAGAGCTTAGAATACAATTCTGCCTTACTCCCTAATTCATATTTCATCTACCACCATGTGGCTTCAGCATTAGAGGATTTATCTTCTGTAGGTTTAAATGCCTTCCCCATCCCTACCACCACCAAAGGGCCTGATTGCATTCTTTATAAAATGTGTGTAAACAATTTCTAACAGACTAGGAGCTGGGAAAATTAGAATTTATTTAATGTTGGGGAAATATAAAGGTAAAGAGAAATCTTTGATTCATGTGATGTTTTGGTTTATTTGCTCAAATCCTAAATGTAAAACAACAACAACAACAATCAGAGACTGGGGAGGAGCAAAGGTCTTAAAACATTCATCAGGTATTTTTAGTTACAGCTCAGAAAGCCATAAAGAAAAATTTACAAATAAAAGTGCTTGATCCTACAGAGTACTCATTTACTAGGAAGATGCTATATTATAAGCAAGCATACTTGAATCTTATTCAGTGAAACAGGTAGAAATAAGCTTTAGACATATATTATGGCATATGGCTAACTCTGGTGGGGAAAAACCCCACAGCATTGCCATCACAATGAAATAAATTATTCTTTTTATTTTTTTCAGTTTTCTTGATTTAAGCTTTATGGTTGTTTCTGTGAAGATTTACAACCTTCTTCTGCAACCAGCCCTTCTAAGGACGTTGAGGATTTCTTCTCTCTGTTTTTCCCTCATCATCTTCTAATTATAACATAGAGGTCAAAACTAAAGTGGTAAAAAGGAGGTAAGAAGAGAAAGTAGGAGGTGAGTAGAATACGCAAGAATGAACTAATGAACTACATCAAAAGGGTGGGACTAAAGACACTTCCATTCATCCAGTCTTCCAAAGCCTTTTGTTTGTTTGTTTTTTGAAGTGGAATCTTGCTTGGTTGCCCAGGCTGGAGTTCAGTGGTACCATCTCGGCTCACCATAACCTCCGCCTCCCAGATTTAAGCGATTCTCATGCCTTGGCCTCCCGAGTAGCTGGGATTACAGACATGCAACACCACGCCCCACTAATTTTTGTATTTTTAGTAGAGACGGGATTTCATCATGTTGGTCAGGCTGGTGTCGAAGTCCTGACCTCAAATAATCCTCTCATCTCAGTCTCCCAAAGTGCTGGCATTATAGGCATGAGCCACCGCCTGGCCTCCAAAGCCATTTGTTTTGTTTTGTTTGTTTTGCTAAACAAAGAATTTAGCAAAGAGGACCAGAATATAATAGCCAAATCTAAAATTATTTTTAAAGATACTAGTAACAAATCAATAGCTCCTATTAGGAAAGTCGATAAATGTCAGCCAGGCTCACAGTGACAAGGACAGAGTTAATGAACTTACTGTCCATCCAAAGGGTCATCCAGAGCCTTACTGTGCTCACACTCAGCTCTATATGCCAGGTGCTTGACAGACAACACCTGGTTAATTAAAATAAATAATTTTAATTTCTTATAGATTTAATTAGAGACTGGGTCTCGCTATGTTGCCCAGGCTGTTTTCGAACTCTTGGCCTCAAGTGATCCTCTCATCTCAGCCTCCCAAAGTCCTGGCATTACAGGGACGAGCCACCATACCTGGCCATTACTTAAATAGTAAATTCATTTGGCATTGCCATTTGGTGCTGATGACCTTCTTCAGAGTCTCCCCAGTATCTGCCAATTTTCCAGATGAAGTTACAATCACAAGGGCATATTCTGAAGAGGCTGTTTATTCAGTACAGATCTTGTGTATTTTTAATCACAACAATTTTCCTTTCATAAACAAATCTCATTTGACCTCTAAATAGGCCATCATACATTTTACATTTTATCTGAATTTCTTCTTTGGTTGGGATCACAATAGCCTTCATCAAGGATGGATTGCAGTTTTCCTAGGTACATCTTTTTTCTTTTTTTCCCAGAAGAGGGATTACTAATTTTATCAGGTTTTTAAAAAGGTCTGGGAACAAAATAAGGTTAAGGATTATTGGTTTTCCAGTCTCTAATTCTTACCTGTTACCTCTAAGTTCACTCACTATCTTGATCCTTAACTGCTTCCCTTCTTGGAAGCATCTTTGGTCCTTATAGGTTAGTACAGATTTTTTTCTAGATTTCTGATCCCCACCAATCAGAAAATATTTATAAAGACTGCAGAATCTTGCAAGCGTTAGAAAACTACAGAATGAAATACTCAAATGCTGTATTCTTTCCCCAAGTCTGATGAAGATACCTGTGCCATGTATTTTTTAAAATCAAAGTTAAGCCTGCGCAGTTGGGTTCAATTTAGCTACATGAATTGGTCTAACCCTCATGTTGAAGTCAAATGCTTTCTTCAATGCATTTTTTTCTGATAAAAAAATAAAATCTTGTACATTTTGTAATAGCTAGAAAAGAAGATCTGAAATGTTCTCAACACAAAGAAATGATAAATATTTAAGGTTCGGATATCCTAAATGCCCTGATTTGATCATTACACATTGTATGCGTGTATGAAAATATCACATGTACACCAAAAATATGTACAATTATTATTTATCAATTAAAAATATCTTATAAGAAGGCAATGACGTCTTCCTATTTTTCCTTGAAGCCTCACTATTGACTATGATCACTGAGAAAGCCAAAATCCCCACTCATTCACGGAGTGTGGGGGTGGGACAAACCCCCCCGAGAATTTCCCTAATCTTCCTCCAGGTGTCAGCACAGGCCCACTCATCTTCCCTCCCACCCCACCCCCTCCTGTCCATTCATAAAGTGGAGGGTGATTTGTGGTCTGCCTCGCTGTGATCGTAGAGGAAAACAGCCATCTTTGCTTGTCTCTGCACTAGATTTGTTTTTCTAATTTCTTTTTACTTGAAGGTTTACCAGCTGCTTTATTACCAGAGCGAGGCTTCCTTGCAGTCTCTTTTCTTTTTCCTCTCCCCCTCTGCTCCCCTCCTTTTTGTTCCTAGAGACAATCAGTGTCTCTGGTCCCAGCTGCCACTGCTGATTTTTCATTACAGTTTAATTTAAAACTGGGATTGGAATGGAAATGTCTTTTTGCCATTTGGGGTTTGTGAGGCCTGTGGTTTTATTGCCAAAGGCACAAATGTTAGTTACTACTGTTTTTCCAGAGTTTGCTGGGGAGGGTGAAGGGGTGTAGGAGGGTAGGAGGCAAGAAAGACAGACTGACCTAGTGGAAGTGGGAGGGAAAGTGGAGGGGGAAATCCCTCTTTCGGAAGGCAACTTTATTCTGCGAATTGTTTTGTTTGATGTTTTGAAGAATACGAGTTGGGTCACGAGGAGGGGGAAATAGCATAGGATCTCCCCAAATGTGTGTTTATGTAGGTTAAATATTTGTCAGTCCTGGAAATGAGGTGACTGAGAGAGGGATGATCACACAGACACAATTTGGAACTAGCACCAATGTAGAGAAAATGGTTTTGTTTTTAAGTAATAGTAACGTCTCTGGCTGATTCACTTGACCACAGCCGTAAATGGAAATACCCAAGGAAGGACTGAGAGGTATATAACCTCAGAGGAAACAAGCTCTACATGTTTCTATGCTTTCACCTAAAACGAGACATCAGGTATGTACCTGCACTAGCTTCTGTGTTCCCTCTCCTTTTATATTTCTTGGACTCAAGTTCTAGGATTTATTTACAAGCCTCTCTCCAGTCATATCCCAGTCCAGCTACACAATTAATGTTTCCTATAATCTCTTAGAAGATTCTTAGTGAATGATTGTTTTGATCAGATTAAAACTAAACAGTCTGCTAAAACTGATGATGTTTTTACCTATCTGAGTGTAAAATTAAGAAGGAAGGACATTCTTATTTGAAAGTAATCATGCAGGAGGCGGTGGAGAGAAGCCGAGGCATTTGCACGCCTTAATTTCAATATTTAGCACTGACATTGGAGGCAGTTGTTTCCTGGTTGGGGAGGAATCTACAGAAACCAGAATGTCTTATCTGTCTTGCTAAAAACAATTACTGTCTCCCCTCCCAGCAAGAATCCCGCTCCTCCTGGATACACCAGTTTTGGATGTCAAACCGAATACTCTATTATCTCTACAGATCACGCTGACTCTTCACACTGTGGAACATTTCAACTTCCTCTCCAACTGGCCTCAGGCGGCTGTCGGACTGGTGAACCTGTCTGGGGTAGACACATCTCCCTGTCATGGAGCAGCCCAGAGACTCAGCTTGCTTTGCAGGGTGCTTAAGGCCTGTGCTGCCAGTCTTCACGTTTTGTGTGCTCCTGGTTAATTGTGACATTTTATCTAAAAGCACATTCGGGCCAGACTCCCTCTCCTGCAGACTCACCCCCATCCACTCCTTCCCCACCTGTCTGGGGTGTTCTGTTTCCCTGCTGGAGGGCGGAGGGCAGCGGTCCAGGAGCTCCACAATCACCCCCACTTTCCAAAACCGTTGTGGTTGCCTTTGCAGTTCACACGGACATTCTAGCGGCTGGAATTTCCTCACAGAAGACATTCCACTAACAACAGTGGGGATAGTTCAGAGTTCATAGCACACAAAGGGTGAAAGAAAATAATAACAATGGAAACCATTGTAACCCCACCAGCTGCCCCGCCTCCATCACAACAACAAAAACAAGAACAACAACAACAACGACAAATCCCCCACCCTGTGCCCTGTGTGGGTTACTCCAACACAACCACAACCCCCATGCCGGAAGCTGTGTGTGGCTGAACGTCCCGACGTGATACTGAAATATGTGTAGAGGAAATGCCTCTTCTGACCCCTCAGTGAAGTTTGAAACTTGAAGGAGCTGATTGACATTTGAAGAAAACAGCTATTTTTGTGTGTATGCAATTTTCCCGGATGAAGAAAATTGTCCAGCTCTCCCCCTCCGTTGCTCAGCCCTCCTCCAGAGGCTACATCTCATACCAAGCAGTGGGCTCTAAGGGCAGGTCTGCTTGTGCTGTGAGGACACAGGTGACATCTTTAAGGACCTTCTTTCCTGCTCCAGGATACCACATGTTGTGGTCAGCTCCCTGCAAGGCAGATATTGCAGCCATATTTTCTTTCCAGGTTTACCAAAATAAATGCAGGGGGGAGCTATGGATGGAGCATTTGTTGTCCTGTTTGACAGGAAAGCGGCTGTTTGATCTTCTTTTGTGCCATAGGAATCTTCAGAAATCTCTTGGAAAATCTCATAAACCTATGTTAGTGGCCACATATGGGATCCATTAACTCCTCATTTCTGCTTGTTCTTAGCAAATTTTTGTCTGGTGACAACATAAAAACTTTGGAGTGTTTTTGTTTTGCTTCACACCACAGAGAACTCTGTTGACTGGCTTTAGTTTTGAGAAAATATTTAGCAAAAAGCAGACTGTGGCTGGAGTGAAACAACTAATTCTAAGTAAAGCTTGGTGGAACATTTGGTTCATGAGGAAGCAGGGGGACATTTTTCTACTTTGGGTTTCAGGAGGATTCCAGAGTTGCCAGTGTTCTGGGAAGGCATCTCCTTTTCTGATGAAATTGAATAAGAAATCCAGGTTTTCTTCCTGTCTCCAACTAAGTGTATGGTGTGATTTTGGAAT
Organism: Macaca nemestrina; assembly: GCF_043159975.1. Taxonomy (NCBI): domain Eukaryota; kingdom Metazoa; phylum Chordata; class Mammalia; order Primates; family Cercopithecidae; genus Macaca; species Macaca nemestrina. Next base: position 102,165,524 of record NC_092135.1, read on the forward strand.
AGTGGAATGTTCTCTCTTAGTTTCTCAATGTTTGTTTTCTAAACAGAAGACAAAACAGCAACATACTCTTTTGCAAGACACGCCAATATCCTTAGACAAAAAGGTGTTAAGTAATGACATCATACCAGTGTTTGGAACTAAAATTACTCGTGTATGACAAAAACTAAATTGGAGGATGTTAACTCAAAGACGACAGAGAGAAATTTAGAAGAAAATTGGCTTTTATTTTTCCATTTTAAGTAATTAATAAATGAAACACAACAATCCGCGCTTTCACCCACAGGCAGCATCAGGGGACATCAAACGTTGCCTTTGAAGTGGGCCCCCAGTAGGGAGGACCCCACTGTTCAGGCTACTTTATAGTGGTAACATACTGTCTGGAAAAAACAGATGCCAAGAAATTGTGCAGATTGTATCTCTGAGCATCTGAAACCCTAAAACTTCAGGGGGCCAAGGAAGGTCCCAGGCTTTTGATTTTTTTTTTCTTTAAAAAAAAAAAATTGGCCTAAAGTATTAAATTGAAACAGGCACTTCATTTCTTTCCTTCATTTCTCCTTTCACCTCAGGAGACCTACGTTAAATTCCACTTAGATCACAGCTAGATGTGGGTTTGATGGTCTCAAGCCACCTTTTAACTGTACGTTCATCCCATAAATAGAAGATGAATAAAGATGTCAAACTTCATCCATATGATATTCTGACACACGTGGCTCTCTCTGTTAAAGAGGAGTGCAGATGAAGATGGGCTACAATGGATTCTACAGAGCGGAGAACTGCAACACACCACAGTGAATTTTACATACATAAACAAGAGCCGTGTGGATTATGAGATGGCAGTTGGCAGAGATTCAGTTGTCAGTGTCATTCTGAATGGATGTTTGCAGAAGGACAGCAATTGGGCTGGTACAGTGTGAATTCAGTGTAGGTCACTTTCCTAAAGCTATCATCATCAAACTGTATTTAAATGTCTGTTTTCCAGGGTAAGCCAAGTAAGGCCTATGCTTAAAACAAGGTGTTTTGAAACCAGATTTAGCTCTTCATGTTCTGAGTAAAGATACAGGGATACTAATTTGGGGATTATGCAATTAAGATTTATACATTTATCTGTGTCCTAACTAGGCAAAGAACCAAATCTAACAACTGGAAAGCAAGAAATATACTGCCAAATATTGGTAATTTCTTCCCTGGAATACTCATGGCTATTTTTAGTTTTTTAATGTAAAAAGCAGTGAGATGAAAAGTGAAGTGATCTGTTTCCAGAAGAAAAACCAGTCGAATCTTCATTAATAATTCCTGTAGAATGCTCCATGGGCCTTTATCTGACAGCCTGACAAGCTGAACTAAACAACAGAGACTGTAGGAATGTAAAAGACATAATCTTAACACCAAACCTTCTGAAGATTTGGCTGTCATTTTACATTAAAGGCAAAGGGTAAAAACCTCCATTGAACAGACAGAGCTTGCAGCATGATTATAGTGCTAAAATTTAGTGGGAAAGAAAAGGCTGACATCGGAGTTAGTAAATGGTGGTGTTGCAGAGTATTGAACAACTAAACTTTCTTTGCATGACTAGCTGGAGGTTTTTGAGTGTGACGGATATGACGCAGGTATGATGAGATGTAATTTAATGATTTTTAGACCTGGTGACAAATCTTCATTATCAATAAAGACCATATAACCAGTGTTGGGCTATAACCATTGCATAAAAACCAACTCAGGAGTCTAGACTCTGCTTATTTTTCCATATAGTGATTTATACTTCCCAGTGTCTTTACATATTATAGTGTCTCATTGAATCATGACAATGCTATGAGGCAGTCAGGGTAAACATTATTATGCTCTTCTACAAATGAGGAGCTCAGTCAGAAGTACAAAAGGACTTGTCCAGGGTTAATTACCTGGTAAATATCTGGGTTGAGATGAGATTCAGTTTTTCTGCCTTTGTACCTGTGCTTTTGCTCTCCCTCTCTCTCCATATATGTGCATATATATACACACACACACATACATATATACAGATATATACATATATACACATACATACACACACACATATATATATACGTATAATACACAGTATATTTTAGTTTTATCTTTATTTTTTAGAGACAGGGTCTTGCTCTGTTGCCTAGGCTGGAATGCAGAGGTGTGATCATACCTCACTGCAATCTTGAACTCCTGGACTCAAGCAATCCTCACTGTTCAGTCTACCAAGTAGCCAGGACTACAGGCATGAACCATCACATCCAGCCAGGATTTTTTTTTTATTAATTTTAATTTTTTATGGAGGCGGGGGCCTGTTATGTTGCCCAGGCTGGTCTTGAACTCCTGGCCTCGAGTGATCCTCCTGCCTCAGACTCCCAGAGAGCTAGGATGATAGCTGTGAGCCATCGTGCCTGGCCTCAATATACTTTAAAAATAAAAACAAGTGCAAGCCGCAAAAGTCGAACAGATCAGTGTCTATCCAGGCAAAAATTTGCAGAAAAGAGTTAGAGTTAGCAAGAACAGAATAAAGGCAATGAGCAAGGGCTATGGGAACACATTTATGTTGCAGCTCCTCGAAGCTACGGGTCTTCTTGTCCATCATGTGAGCAAAATTAAGGCAGGAAATTGTGTGTTATTGTGGTGTGGCTGCTTTTCCTAAGATCACATGATAATTCATAATTAATAATACACTAACAGTAACTCACACTTCTAAAGTACTTATTTTTATGTCAGGCTGTATTCTAAGCCCTGTACTGTACATTGATTCATTTACTTCCTATGAGGTAGGTTTTAATATTATTCCCATTTTATTGACAAGGAACCTATAACTTTATCTGCCAGAGTTTGTAGCTGGGAACCATTCTGCAATAAGGTTAAGAGGCATTGCAGAAGTCTATTTGGGCCAGCCTTTAAAATAGTGCACATAATATCTCAGCCTGCAGAGAGAGAGAGAGAGGAGAGGAAAGAGAGAGAGAAAGATGGTGGGGGTGGTGAAGGCTGGGAAGGCATCTCTCTCTCTCCTCATTCTCTCTGTCACTTTATCAATATTTCCTGAGCACACCCTGTCAGTGCTCCCTTTGTTAATAACCTTCCAGTTCTTTCAGAGCAAAGGTTGGCCTGCAGCTTTCTCCCCTTCCTGCTGCCTGTCAGGAGAGGAAATCGCAGCTTTCACAGGGACCTGACACAGGGGGAACTGGATAGCACCAAGGGGTCAAGGGTAAGAATGCAGGGAACAGTGAGAAATCCCAGATAGTGTCCAGCCGGGGCTAGGCAGGAAAGGCTCTGTCACATGTGCTTCTCCTGTTTGCTGTCTTTGGTTCCTGCAGGAAAGAAAATCACAGCAGATTTTGCGTGACCATGGTGCACACTCAGCCATCCAAACTGTTAGAGAACAATCGAGAGCTTTAGGGGAGACATTATCCGAGACTGTGGTTTTGTCAATTTCCTGTGTATAAATAAGCCAGGAAATTTAACTGAAAAGATGTGGTATTGGTTAGATAACATAGATTTATGTAAAATTCATTATCAGATCCTATTGATCTAATAACCTAAATGGCAAATCACACTGTGCATAGTGGCAATGGGGTAGGGAAAGCACGTTATGAGAAGAGCACATTATGAAACCTCGCTTTGCGATCATCCAGCAGATTCCCTTCAGTGCATCATCTCACTTGAAACTGAACTTCTGACCCCATTAAGAATGGGGTGCAATGCATGCACCTTTCCTCCATCTATGTTGGCTGCTTCTGCTCTGCCTTAAGGATTTGGCTTTTGACAAGAACACACCTTCTTCACAGAGGTCAGTGTGTCCTGATGTCAATCTCCTTCAGCACATTTTGCTCAGGGTTCAGGTCTCCCGAGTTATGAAAGGACGATCAGATACAGGCAACAAAATGACAGACCAGGAGGTCACTGGTTAAAGGTTGGCATTGATTGTTTTGCTGGTGATGCTTCTAATTCCCATTAACTTTCACTAAGAATTATGTGCATGGAGCATGAGGAGGAGGCACGCTTATTAACTGAGTCTTGCTCTCCCACTGGCAGTGAATACTACCATTTATTAATGAAGTTGCATGCTCTCAAAACATGTAATTGTAAAGATCATAGAATTTTAAACCTAGAAGGGCATTAGAGATCATTTAGTCAACTCCCTCGCTTTAAAGAAGAGGAAACAGGTCCTGGGAGGCTAATCACTTACCCCAGGAAGGTCATTTAGTTAGTGGCAGAGTCAGGACTCCACCCATACCCTACCCCCACCTATGCCACACTGACAAATTAACAAGTTTTAAATCGCTTCTAACACCTCCAGAGCCAGAGTGTGAAGTTCAATCTGTACTGCTTTGGGTGCATATGGAATTTGTGGCATATTTCGTGGCCAGAGGCTGTGGGCAGGTTATCTTTTAAAAATGCAAATTGCTATGTACTAAATAAAATGAGTGTAAGTTTGAGGAAGTTCGTTCAGCTGGAGCTAATAGGCAATAGTGTTAATTAGTCCAAGGGCATGGGTCCAATTTCCACAAGGGCCAATTAGCTTCATACAATGGGGGAAAAAAAAGACTGTTTCCTAGACTTGGACTGTACCCCAAACTCAGCCCGCCCTGTCCCTGGGGAAACCAGGTGAGAGAGTGAGAATGACACAGCACAAATTCCCCTCCCCTGATGGAAAAACAACTCAAGGCATTTCTCAGTGGAATCACCTTCCTACATTCAGGACAGATGTTTTGGAAAAAGTTGTATTAAGGCTGAAAGATGGTGCTTCCTCGGAGCACATTTTCACACCCATTCTCCTCCCTTCTTTATGAAATGATAGTGACAGGGATTTTTACTACAGTTTTGCAGATTAGCATCAAAGACCCAGGGAGGTAAAGTTATATTTTTCACCCAGGACCAGGCAATGAGAGAGAGCATTGATTCAAGAGCAGAACCCAAGTCATCTGGACTTTTCACTGAACTAGATGACACAGCTCACCACAGGCACAGGCACAGAGCTACTGCTTTCCCCACACGAAGAGGAGAAATGAAGGCATTCTGAGCTGCATCAATGCACTGGGTGTTTGCCCAGCTAGAAAGCATGCTTCTTCTCCGCGACTGGGCCAAAAAAAAAAAAAAAAAAAAAAAAAAAAAAGAAACACCTGGTCACAATTCAACTGCAGTTTTCCTTGGCAAACTATAAATAGGCCCAAATGAGAAGTCTCCTGTAGTGGTGCCTGAAACGGCCCTGGCCCTGTTTCATGAGTCCAAAATCGGAGACACATTGATGAGGATGGGGGAGGAAAGGGTGAGCACAGCGGAGAAAGGAAACTTTAAAATACACAAGTGAAGGCACAGCACATACTACTTCCATGTCTGTCTGGACCTTTTCGGTTAATGATTGCTTATGTCAGGCCATGCCTGTTTGTACAATGGTGACCTAGTTTATCCAGATTGGCTTTACCCTTTATAGAAATAACTAAAAATTTGTCAGTATCAAATGTAAAGCAGTCCAAAAGAGGAACCCAGTGTCTACAGATGTTAAGTGGAGCCAAGTAACTAAGTCGTAACCTTAGACACTTTCCAACGTTCTCCCAGATAAAGCAGATTTTAAGCACCATAACTGAGATTGCACCTCATTTTAACTATATTGTCTTTTGACAACATGAACACCAACTATTGTTCAAAAAGATTTTTATACATCACTACACAATTCAGCCAGCACTTAGATTGAATTCTATTTCATCCAAGAATTCCTGGCCACAATGCAGAGCGTTTGGGCAGCTTCTCTTTTACTCTTACCTAAGGTATTTTATTAAAATGCTTATGGTTTCCGTGAAACTTGTATTCATAACTGAACAGAAAGCAGCCAAGACAAGCAAGAACAACTTCTCAATGGGCATTCTTTTTCCTGGCGTCTCATATCCATTTGGGTGAGAGTTCCACAACAGGCTAGCAAGTTGTTCTCTTTGGGCCTGTACTGGAGGCCTGATCTCATCTGATTGTTCAGTGCTAGCATGGTAAGGTTGGGAATTACCATGGAGAACCTACTGACAATCAGGTTATTGTTTGTTCTACGCTGAGGTGGTAACAGAAGGATCAAAGTTGTTGGAAGAGGTGCAGGTATCATTTGGTCTAGCACTCAATTCTTTCCAGTCTCTCTTCCATATCTCTATTTATAGGGAATGCACTTTTCCGTGAGGAAGCCCATTCTAATTTTGGCCACTTCTAATTGTGATAAAGTTGTTCTTTAATATAAGTGAAACAGGAAATTTTCCCTGACCCCTTGGGGTGCCTCACTTACTCAGCCTGCTGCTAGCTATTAACCCCTCACGGGAAGGGGGGCACTCAGGTGAGTGGGTGCAGGAGCCAGGACAAGTGTTTCTGGGCACTGGCAGGAGCAGAACTCTGTGCAGCCTCACAGCAGCTTCTGGAGCCCCAGAGGGCATATGCTACAGTGTTCTTTTAGCTTTGACATCCACGGATAGCTTAAGTGTTAAACAGCTCAAGTGTCCACATCCGTGGCTCCCAAGCTCTTGTTTGGCGTCCAAGAAGAATCAGGTCACATGAACGAATTGGAGAGTGGCCAATACAGAGGATTTTATTGCTGATGAAAGTGGCTTTCAGCAGGAAGGGGAGCTGGAAAGGGGATGGAGCAGGCAGGTGGTCTTCCCCTGGAGTCTGGCCATCCCCAACCAGGCTCTTCTCCAAAGTCACACTGTCAAGCCATCCATCTGAAGTCAAGCTGCTTCTCTCTGATGTCTGGCTGCTTTTTCTCTTCTCTCCTTCTCTGCTGCTTCACTGCCAGTGGAACCTGGGGTTTTTATGGGTATGGGATGGGGGACGGGGTGGGCCAGGTTGGTTTTGGAAAAGGTACCATTTGAGTGGGAAAATGGGGATGTTCTCACTTTGGGCCACAGTTCCAGGCTTGAGGGTGGCGCTGGGCCAGCGACCTCTTCCTTTTCTGCCTAGAATTTCTCTATCTTCTGTTCCTATCATAAGGAGATACTGGCTTCTTATATAACTTTGAACCAGTGGTCCTGGTCTGCCCCCTAGAACCAAAAAACACAAGTTCAATCCCTGTTCTATCTTATAGCCTATTATGTATTAAAATCCAGCTATTCTTAAGAATTTATTCAGTTTGCAGCTTATAGTGTCCATAGTGTCTTATTCAAAGTTGAATAGACCCATATCTTCCCATAAGGGGTCTTCAGTCTGTTTGTGTTCATGTCTCTTCTTCAATCTAAAATCTCTCCACTCTCTCAACTTTTTATAAAACACAGAAACTTCTGTAATCTGGTTCTCCTCCTCTAGACTTCACAAGGAAAATACTATTACTAATGATAGTTATTGAGGATCCACTGCATATTTGGTCCTGGGTTGGGTTCTATAATAGTCCTAACTATTCTGCAAGGTAAGTATTAGGTGAGTATTAGTCCTAACTATCCTGCAAAGCCTGTATTAGCCACAAGGAACTGCGTAGCTCATAAACTAAGTGATCTTGGTTCACACAGCTAATATGCGCTAGGTGGGACATCTGAACAAAGGTTGACCCCCCAAACCTCCAGTTTGAGAGAGTGTGTGTGTGTTTGTGTATGTGTGTGTGTGTTTAAGGAGTAGCAACTGGAATTGAAGATAATGCTTTGTCTCTACTTTGTTCATAGTAGAGAAGACCATCTCCTTTATATATGAAAGCAACTAGCTCTTTGTGGTAACCCTTTCTTTTGGGTACTTCACTACATCATATAAAATATAGTAAAGTACATTGATAACCCACATGAAATGTATTTCCTATCATAAAGTTTTTGAAAGGATTTTAAAACAATCTTTTGAAAAAAATTTTATCAAGAGTAACTCAGTTAATTTATGATTGGCAATGATTTCTTGGCAGGCATTGTGCATACTCAGAAATTCTTATAAAATGAGAAAATCTAACCTACAAATTGTTTTCAAATGTAATGAAAGTTCTATGAACACTGAATATAACAAATAATGAAGTTGACATCGTGTTACATTTTGTAGATGTTTAATTAAACATTTATTAATTTCAATCTATCAGTTTTATATTTTAGAAATGATAAATCTTTTGAGGTCTTAAAACATTTTTATAAGCCTTTGAAAGGAACATAGGCTATAAGTGCTGTGTGGTTAGAGACTAAATAACACTGAGTCTTTCACATTATTTGGCTGAGACAGAAAAGTCACTACATCCATGGTGTGGCTTAAGATGGTGACCACTGCTTCTTTTGGAGGCCATATTATTGACTTTCCTTTTCCTTCTGTGGCCCTGTTGGCCTATCTTCTTCATTCTGGAAACTGGATAAAAGGGTCCTCTATTAGATAAGAGTTTCATGTGTCTTTCAGCTTCCCTTTGTTACTGGAAAGGGGTCCCCATTCAGACCCCAAAAGAGGGTTCTTGGATCTTGTGCAAGAAAGAATTCGGGGCAAGTCCACAGAGTAAAGTGAAAGCAAGTTTATTAAGAAAGAAAAGGAATAAAAGAATGGCTATTCCATAGGTAGAGCAGCCCTGAGGGCTGCTGGTTGCCCATTTTTATGGTTATTTCTTGATTATATGCTAAACAAGGGGTGGATTATTCATGCCTTCCCTTTTTAGACCATATAAGGTAACTTCCTGATGTTGCCATGGCATTTGTAAACTGTCATGGCACTGTTGGGAATGTAGCAGTGAGGACGACCAGAGGTCAGTCTCATCACCGTCTTGGATTTGGTTTAGCTGGCTTCTTTATCAGCTAAATAATATGGCTGCAACCTGTTTTATCAGCAAGTTTTTTTTTTTTTTTTTTTTGAGACGGAGTCTTGCTCTGTTGCCCAGGCCGGAGTGCAGTGGCATGATCTCGGCTCACTGCAGCCTCTGCCTCCCAGGTTCCAGCGATTCTTCTGCCTCAGCCTCCTGGGTAGCTGGGATTATAGGCACCCGCCACCATGCCCGGCTAATTTTTGTATTTTTAGTAGATATGGGGTTTTGCCACATTGGACAGGCTGGTCTCGAACTCCTGACCTAAGGTGATCCACCAGCCTCGGCCTCCCAAAGTGCTGGGATTATAGGCATGAGCCACTGTGCCTGGCCAGTAACGTCTTTATGACCCGTACCTTGTGTCGACCTCCTATTTCATCCTGTGACTAAGAATGCCTTAACCTCCTGGGAATGGAGCCAAGCAGGTCTCAGCCTTATTTTACGCAGCCCCTATTCAAGATGGAGTCGCTCTTGTTCAAATGCCTCTGACACCTTGATTACCTCTATCTTTGTCTTTCTTGGTCAGCCCCCCAACCCATGCTGACTTGTTCCTTTACTTCTAATCTTGGTTGAAAAGTCACCCTGATGTATCTGGTTTCATGAGTTGCCACCAAGGGGCTGGACAATGCAACCTGAAAGTGAGAGCAACCTCACTTCAATCTTACCCAGTAGGAAACAAGAGAAAGCAAAGAGCCAGATAAATTCCCCATCCCTTCTCCCTTTTTGCTTCTCTTCTGGAGAAGTCCTGTTTGACTTCTGAAGCAGGGCTGCTGTAGAAATGTATAACATTGTGTATTCCTTTTCCTTATATCCCATTTTTCTTCACTCCCAAACACCCTGGATTTTTGTACTTTAATTCTTGCCTCTAGCTTTACCTTCTAGAGAACCCAGTTGAAAGAAAGTCAAGCACCAAGTTGTCATTCACAGATTTGTCATCAAGTAGCTTTCCTTGACCTGTTCTTTAACCTGTGTCCTGGCTGCCTCTTTAGACACTGACTTTTGCTTTTGGTTCTCCTGTTGGTTTTTATTTTCAGTTCATCCTTGGATATCACATTCCATAAAGTAGATCTAGAAAATATTGAACTTCCTGTTGACTAAACAGACTGCTGAGCTAGGCCACTCTTGCCTTGCCTATGTACATTTAGATTTGCTAGCACAATTGCAAGACCTTTTATTTGTCCCTGTTAAATCTGATCAGTTTAGTCAGCTCATTATTGCTCTCACCTGTCAAAAACATTTAGACTCCAGATATAGTCATTTTCCATATTCCTCACAGTCATCCACAAATTTGATAAGCCTTTTCATTTTTCCTTCATTCATTTATGTTAGTTTATACAAGCCATGGTGGATGAGAGAACCAGAGAACCTGTATAAATCTTCAAAGCCCTCATTCTCAGCTTTTAAGCATATTTGTTTGTTTACTAATTCAATTGGCCTTTGCCTACAGGTAACTCAATGACATTCTACAAACATACATTCAATGAGTGCCTAGTTTGGGCAAACCACAGTGCTGTGTGTCTCTTGTTGGGACACAAAGATAAAGGAGATGTTAAAGACTTTTTATTGGCAAGGATTTCTTTTCTTTAAAGGAAGATAGGTCTGTGGTAGAGATATTGTCAAAGAAACCTGCCGTTTGGCCACCCCTCAAATCACACAGAGTTGGTAGCTACCTGTATCTTCTCCATGAAATGCTGACTCTTATCAGGAAAAAAGAGATGCAGTTTAAGAATGCTCTAAGAAATTAGATAAACTAGTGAAAGAATCACTTTCTCCCACTGAAAATTGAGTTTACAAAAAAGGTGTGAATTTAGAAACTAAAATAGCCTCCTTCCTAAGCACCTACTGGTGTCGATGAAAATTCTTTGCCAATTCACAAAGTCCTATCATGGTTGCAAATTCCTCTGTCACAATAATTGTTCCCTGTTAACTTTTCAGGCAAGAGTGAGAGGTTTGTTGAATGGCAAGAAGAGCATCTGGCATTTCTGGTTTCATATCTGGAATTTCAGCAAATGTCAAATACACATTTCTTACAAGAAAAAAGGAAAAAAGTCAATGGGAAAAGAAAAAGAGAGCAAAACCATTGGAAAAAAATGGTACCTATGTACTCTCAGGAGTATGTTAGAACTTTTCTTAAATTCATTGTTAGCATTTAAAAATGAACTTTAATCATTCTGAGACAGATATTTCTTCTAAGGAATTGGTGCAAACTGCCATGAGTAGTAGAGACAGGAAAAAATTCACATCTCTGAAAACAAATGAGAAATGAAAGACGTAGATTCAATCACCTGGGTAATTTAGGTACCATGGTGAGATACATGGAGAGAAACACAAGCCAAGACATAATGCGACACAAAAGTAAGTCAACAGTGACAGTCAAGGCAGCAGGTGAATCAACTCCAAAGAGCGTCATTGGTTGGAGTTTACCAGGAGACCAACTGAGCCGGATGGGAGGAAGTTCGCTGTATTTTTTTGTCATTTAAAGGACTCTAAACTTTCAGATGAGCCTCCCTCCCCTTTTATTTGTCTCTTTCCTCTTACTTCAATGGGTTCAGTCTTATAGAATATTGCTAATTTGAATACTTGTTAGAAGCAGGAAACCTGAGCTACCCGGGGATGTACATTTCACACAGAGACACGCACAGGCAGAGGGAGGATATTTCATTAGGAATCTGTTAGACATTGAAAGCTCGAGTTCGCCTGATGCCGTCTTGGATTATGACAGATCCGAGCTGGAGAGACCAGCCTAAGTCAGACCCGGGGGAGGTGGAGGAGGTTGTGTATCTGGTCTGGGCAGCTGCCTGGTAGCTTCCTGGCTGTGGCCTCCCGGGTGGCAGCCCGGCAGCATTTGCCACCACAGGGAACTGAAGGGGAGGGGAAGAGGAAAAATTACAGTTTGCAACTCAAATAAATCCCCAAGGATTTATGACTTAATCTTAGTGCAGTATCACTGAAAGAAACACAATCCAGTTAACTGAAAGTAATTTAAAAAGCAATTTTAATCTTTACTTGTTCTCTCAAGGAACATTAAAAGGGATCCAATTCGTAATCTACAGCAATATGTGGGAAAATCCCCTTTCTTCTCCTTTCAATTGTTTTACACATACAACACCCCATACATGGGGTTTCCAGAGCTTCTCTTTCCCTAAACCCCTCAACCCTCCAGCCTCCCTAACTCCCAGAAACAACACCTGCACAGACTCTTTCTTCTTTCCCTGGGGCCACCAAAACACACCTGTCTGTGCTGTTCTAAGAACGCTGGAGGCCCTGCAATTCCCTCTGACGGGAGCACAAAGACCCCACTTCCCACTCAGGTCTCTCACCGGCTCTCCCTGCTCTTTATATTCCTTTGTAGCATTCCCAGATGAAATACAGGGCATCCATTTCAACTTGAATTTCAGATAAATGATGAATAATGTTTTAGTATAAGTATGTCAAAGCAACATGTCTTATATTTTTATTTTCTAAATCTGGCAGCCATATCATTTTTGAGATTATTATTCACCAAAATATTTTTTTTCACGTAAAGAGAAACAAGTCAGACACTTTTGAAAAGATACTTTCAGAAGTATTTGGTAGGAAACAGAAGTGGCCTGGAATTTCCACTAAGTGAGACAGAGAATACTATTTTGTGCTGTTATTGTGGACTTGAACCACTTTGTCCAGCTTCCCCCATTAAAAAATGCTTGGCCAACATTAATTTACATGTATAAATGAAATATGTTTACATATTTTCTGTCTAGAAGTTTAGGATCTGCCTACCCTAGTACTTAGAATACAACAGATGGTACAAAATAGATCTTTTTGAGTGTAATTAAAAGATTCCTGTGTTATCTAAAAAAAAAAAAAAACTCCAAACACATATGGATAGAATAAGTTACATGTTAAATTTTATGAGACTGTGAGTTTTGTCTTAATATAAATATATCCAAATCCCGTCATGCCAATGACATCTCCTTTTGAGAGACTTCACCTTGGAAGGTGATGTATTTATTCTAAAGACATTGCGCCAAACACATTGGAGTCCTCTCAAGCCACTTCCAGACCCCTTTATGGGCCACACACAAAAATCACTCTTCTTGCTTTATGGTCTCTCTTTGTTTTGTCCTTAGACTGTATGACCCAGCTGGATCTCCCACTTCACCCGCCCCGCGTGGTTCTAAATGACTTTTGGCTATCTCCAAAAGGTCACATCTATCCTCTAAGGATGAAGATTCACAACCATCGGGAGTACACTGACATCTCAATTAACAGATCCCCTGGGAGCCAAGCTCTTTCATAATAAAGTGCCCGTATTAAAAATGAGATTAACTCCTTATAAATCATACACAATGGAGTGGACCGAGTGTACCAAATGCACAAAAATGCCTTCTGAAAGAGCTTATATTTGCCTTTGTCCAGCTCAAAGCAAAAAAGTACTGATTCCACTCCAAACTGCAAGTCACCTTGCTCCCTCGCTCGCTGTCGGGTACCTTTCTACACCCCTGACTCAGTGGCAATCTCCTCCTCTCCAACTTAGGATACCCCATGCCTTCTCTACACTTTAGGACCGTGAAGAATTGACACTCACCTGTTCATTACCTGATTACACTTTACTGGAAATTCATTGATTCAAAAATATTTGTTGAAAGTAAGTTTCAGTCAATGTGTTACTTTAACTAGAGACTTGACTTATGGTTGGTATTAAAATCTTTGTTCCTGGATACAGGAGAGCCAAGAATCATTAGGTATATGTCGATATATTTTAGGAGATGAGAGTGCATCTGAAATTACTGTCTACTACTGAGTGATCATCCAGATTTGGGAGGGCAAAGAGAGAGGGGCAAAGTCTTATCTTTTATATTCAGATGATTCCTTTTGTTTTACAGAGAAAGTGGAGGTTGGGCCAGGTTAAGGTTGCTGGAAGCCTACTTGTCAGAGCAACTGGGTATAGAGCAGCCTGTGAGATACTTTATAATTATATTCTCTGAGGACTTCCCCCACCACTCTTTACTGTTGAAGAAAGTAAATCCAATAGGGCGGAAGGGAAAATGAAGAAAGTGTATGGATTTTGGTAAATTTGGCTTTCATTAGTAAAAACGATAAGGCAGTAGCTGGTTCTTCAAATCCAGTAAAATCCCTGACATCATTAAAGGCAACCATATAATACCTTAATATCAGTACAGTATATTCATACTCTTTTAAATATTTACTAACCAAATTTGGAACAATTATCTGGAAGATTCAGTATGTAATTACCTTAATTTTTTTATTTTATAAAAGTAAACTTCTAGCTGGTACATTGCTGAGAACATCCAGCATTTAAAGGTTCTGAAAACTGACATATGGGGGTGATGGTAGATGCTTAAATCTGGTTCACTTTTCTACATTCAGGGAGAAGTGGAGGTGTTCCTGCCTTATTCATGTCTCTCTCTAGGCCATAAAAGCAGAAATAAGCAAAATGATGATGCATTGTGATGATGAATAATAATAATGCAAAATAGCAATACCTGTCTTCAGATTGTGAAAGCAGTTTCTTAGCCTTTTTGTATGCAGATGAAGAGGTGGATTTTTATAACAAATCTGCCTTCAGACCTAAATGCCCTCCTACACCACACACCCACTTCCAAACACAGGCTCACACTTACGAATTGAGAAGGTGACTTAAAAATTAGGATGTAGAAATGGGACAAAATTGATTTTGTACCAAAAAAATTTCCTGATCATTTTGATGGGACATATTTATATAATTGTTCATAACAGGCATTTATTGAGTGTGAAAAATGACCTGTGTTGAAATTGTAGAAAACAGAACAACTAGTCATAAATGACTATTTCCTGATGAATAGAAATGAAATAGAAACAAAAAAGCACACATCTATGAACAGAATGAATGACAAAATCTTTATCCTGAAGGCAAGAAAGAAATGACAATGCTCAAATATCAGTTATACATCAGGGTTCCACAAAATCTTAATTTTCGTTCAATTCCAAACCACTTGCTAATTCAGGTCTCTTTAGAACCTCTGGGAGATATTTTCTGTACTGACTTCTTCAAAAGTTCTCTCTTTTCTGATGTATTGAAATAGTTTGAAGGTGGCTGAGAAAAATATCCTGGCCTTCATAGTCATTGGTTCAAAACTTCTTTCTCTGAGGGTTTCATCTATAGGATTTCTAATTTTTGCCTCCAAAGAATTTGTATTCAATTGGAAACTGTGATCTTATGCTTAATAAACAAGAGAACACCCTGAAGATGATTCTAGAAAATTCCAGCAGGTATGAAAATTATCATCAAGGCGGCAGGATTTTGGATCAAAATGGCACTATTTTGTCTCTTTAACTGATATTCAAGAAAATGAGAAAAAATTTCTGTGGGCCATGTGGCTACTTCCAATTTTAGAACTGTAAAATACACTGACAGGTGATATCTGATATAATGACTACACTAAAAGAGAAGCTTTGTAAGTTAATAACTGACTTCAATTCTAAATAGATCTCTAAAGAAAGGAAGGAATGGTTGAAGGGTACATTCCCTGTAGACTAGGGATTATAACATTTTTTTCTAAGGAAAAAGTACTAAAGTTTTAAATATAGATCTTAGACATGCTAATATTTGTAGTAGGAAGAGGATGGGTGAACTTGAATTGACATAATACTGGAAGCAAGAAGACCAAAAAGGTAGCTTAATGAGAAGTAAGATAGTTTTGAAGAAATTAGACAAAAATGCAAGAGAACTTGTTCAAGGATTCAAGGAGAAAGTATACAGACCAGCAAAAAAATGAGCTGACTGGAGAGCTATGGCCACAGGCAAAGAAAAGCTAACTGAAGGAAAAGAAGATTACAGGGAACAGTAGAACTGTAATATCGGCCATAGTGCAGCTGTGTATGGCTTGCATACCTTAAGATCATTTCCCACAATAGTAAGGTGGTTTTTTTGTTTGTTTATTTTCTGTTACCAAATAGTGTCCAGAGTAGGTGTCATGTGGCTGATACGGTTTGGCTGTGTCCCCACCCAAATCTCACCTTGAATTGTAGCTCCCGTAATCCCTACATGTCATGGGAAGACCTGGTGGGAGGTAATTGAATCATAGGAGTGGGTCTTTCCCGTGCTGTTCTCATGATAGTGAGTAAGTCTCACGAGATCTGATGGCTATAAAGGGCAGTTCCCCTGCACATACTCCCCTGCCTGCTGCCATGTAAAATGTACCTTTGCTCCTCCTTGCCTTCTGCCATAATTATGAGGCCTCCCCGCCCATGTGGAACTGTGAGTCAAGTAAACTTCTTTTTCTTTAAAATTACCCAGTCTCAGGTACATCTTCATTAGCTGTGTGAGAATGAACTAAAATAGTGGCCAACCAGTGAAGTCTGAAAGGTATAAAGGACAGGTCCTAGGTGTGTAGTCTTTGGGAGGTAATATTAGATATTTGCTGCAGGTAGATGATGAAGAAATGTTCACACTGGGAGTTACCTTGAGCCTCTGATAACTGTAATATCCTGTAAGGAAGCCCAGTTTCTCTGGCCCTGCCACTGATTTGCCACATGGCCTTGTCCAAGGTGCTTAAGTCCTTTATGGTCTTGGTTTCCTTGTCTGTAAAATATGAAGTGGTTTCAAACTATGCTCACAGAGGCCCAGAGCCCTGAGAAGGTGCCTTTTTGTGGCTAATAGGTGGTAAGTCGAAGCAGGCTCCATTGTTGACACTTCTCTAACCACGTGTAATTCATTTTGTATTTTGTAGGTCCAGATGCAATTTCCTTTTGTAAATTCCGTCTGCTTTAAAAAGATTTGAAAACTACTATTAAGCAGAGAGCCTCTAAAAGCTCCTTTTAAGCTATGCATTTATACTACTCTATGTCATTCTTTTCCACAAAACCTTTTTTTTTTTTTTTTTTTGAGATGAGGTCTCCCTCTGTCTCCCAAGCTGGAGGGCAGTGGCGTGATCTTGGCTCACTGCAACCTCCACCTCCTAGGTTTAAGTGATCCTCCTGCCTTAGCCTCCTGAGTAGCTGGGATTACTGGCATGTGCCACCACGCCTGGCTAATTTTTGTATTTTTACTAGAGACGGGGTTTCACCATGTTGACCAGGCTGGTCTCGAATTCCTGGCCTCAGGTAATCTGCCTGCCTTGGCCTCCCAAAGTGCTGGGATTACAGGCATGAGCCACCGCGCCCAGCCCACAAAACATTTCTTGATGCTATGTGTGCCAAAACAAGCACCGATATGAGGGGAAGCATCAGGGATCCATTGCCTCAAAAATGCCAGTAACAACCACAAAACTTGGTGGCATACAACAATAGTCATTCGTTGCTTGTGTGTCTGCATGTGGGTGATTTAGACCTGGGGGCTGGGAAGGCAGGGTGGTGCTCAGGACTTGGATGGCAGCCAACTGGGGTCTCACCCATTTGAACTTAGCTCCAGATGTGCTGGTTATTGGCTAGGCAACTCGGCCCTCCTTCATGCATCTCTCATATTCCTCCAGTAGGCTAGCCTGGTCATATTCTCACAGTGATGGCACAGTGTAAGAAGAGGGGGCAAACCTTGTTGAAGAGAAAATTCTACCAAACACCCCTGATAACAAGACCTTTTACAAGTCTGTGTTGCATCAAGTTTGCTATTGTTCTAATGGCCAAAACAAGTTGTATGGCCTAGCCCAAAGTCAGTGTGGGAGGGCACTTCCAAGGGGTGCAGATATAGGAGCCATGAAAAACAGGGTGATTAATATATTCAGTTTACCATGGGGAAATCGTAAGTCTTAGGTTCTCGTAAAAGTGGCCAAATAGGTTGGACTACAGAATCGAGGTTGGTCACTGATAAACAAAAAGAGATGGTAGCCTGGTTGATCAGAACAGAATAAATAATATTGCCAGTCAGACTTTAAGCAGGAGAGTATGTGAGTATGAAGGAAATTACTCTTTCAATGAACCCCAAACCTTAGATTTTTCTCTAAATTACTCTTCGAAGCTTTCCAAGGTTTTCCATTAGGTATCAATCAGGTCATATCATTCATGCATTTAATATTTGAGAATGCAAATGCCCATGGAAAGCATAGGAAGAGTGAGAACGATTTCAATGATGCCACGAGATCTGCAAACCTCAGAGTGTGTGTGAGATAGTATACTCCTAGCCCCTCAGACTGTAAAACTGCAGTCTGCAAAATACAAGCCCACTGAATCAGCTTTTACTGAAGCAAATAAATGGTGACTTATACCAATGCAGGGGGAAGTCTGTTCATGTTTGAATGAGGAGTTTGATTATGAACACTTTTGGCCTCACCTGCTGATTTTAGAATCTTGTTGAAGAGAAAATTCTACCAAGCACCCCGATAACAAACTTTTGGATTGAAGTTGGGAGACACTGCAGACATGTCACCGGCCTTCCATCAGATCAGCACTGGGCACAGTTCTTTCCCATGGCTTTCTGTGAATCCCGCCCCACCCTGGGAGGTGAACACCAGGACCTTCATGCTCAGTGATTCCTTTAAGCTGAAGCTGAAATGTGGCCCAGCCTGCGCAGTGTTTTAGCGGGTGATACTGGATGATCTAATAAAAAAAACCCAAAGCCAAACGCAAACGGTCTGATGCCCACCTTGCCAATAACTTCAACCTAAATAACTTAACAGGTCAACTTGGGCTCGCTGTCAAAAAATGGGTCAAGAGCAATATTACAAAGATTGAAGAGAAGGCAGGTATGCTGCTCTGGCATTGTTTTAGATAGTGCATAAATAAAAGCAGTTATTTCTCTAGATGGGCATCTGTCAAGCCTTCTCCCCAAGAAATGGCATTTGGGGTGTCACATCCAATTCCAGAGATGTCAGTTGACAGCCTTTAAAATGTTCTAGGGATAACCCCTCTCGATAAGAAAAGCATGTCCTAGGCACTGTGACGAGTATGACCTTGTCATAGACATACACCAAAGCAGCCCTCGACAACGGCATCCATTTCTGCTCCTCTTTAGAGTGCTGAGTGACAACTGTGGTCAGATGAAGGTGGAAAGGGAACAAAAACATGAAACACAGTGATTTCCAATACATTTTTTTCCCTTGTCTCAGGGCGAAAAATTACACCATTATGTCATTTTCGTGATGTGCTCATCAACAGGAGTGAAAACCTCATTTGTCATCTTTTGGTCTGATAGAAAATCAGAGTTTAGAGAATTCAGCTAGGCTGTCAGCCTTCTTTGCTGTCAACAAGAACAGCTGAAGGAAGGCAGCAGGAACACAGGGCCAATGAGAGCTGCTGGGCCCAGATGCCGACGCCGACTGTGGAAAGCCACGGAAGGCTCTTCTGTTCCTCAGCGTTCCAATCCAATTTGCGGAAACTGTTTATCAGGTTTCCGTGCAGGCAGGATGTAAATATGCCACTGAAATCTGCAAATACAATAATGAAAACTGATATTTGTAATTGTATCTGTGTGGTTGTACTGACTCAAAACTAAATGGATTTCCAACCCAATATTGCCAAACGAATCCTTGAAAATGTGAGGCCCATTACGGTGGAAGAGTGGCGTCGCTTTGCACATCCTGATGCAATAGGGACATCTCTGTCATTTTGCATGATTGAAATATTCTGCCTGTCTCCTGGATTTGCCTTGCCACAGTTTTAAACCCATCTTTTGCATTGGAAAAGTAGATGCCATATTCCTTCCATTGGCCCCACTCTGGAGAACAGGGGCTGTGCCATCCCAAAGAGAGGGATTCAGATGGACACTGCCTCTCCCGTCTGAAAATCAAGCATCTTCCCCTGGGTGGCCTCCATGAAGCCCTCTCTTATTGTAAAGGGTTCAAAGCCTCATTCTGTCACTTACCATCAAATGACAGGAATCTTTGTAAATCCCCACTGCCTCGTGTCCCCAGCTCAGCACAGTGCCACAATCCCAGAAATGTCATTCTGGCATTTAAGTCACTGAAACACATTTAAATCTTTACTATGGACTCTTAAATGGGTAGATGGGAGAATGCTCTCTTAATAAGTCACACCTTATGAACCACCCATCTTTTCTCTCTCTCTCTCTCTCTCAGTATTTCCATCACCAGGTATCTTTTCCCACCGCACATTCCTCAGAACTCTTCCTTCATCTCGGCCCACACAGATTCTCTCTTCTCCTCTCTTTTATTCTCTTGGACTCAGCTCTTTATTTTGTAGAGTAACGTGGCTTCTCAATTTCCATTCCTTACATTTTGTGACACAGAAGACCCTGGATGCCTGAGGAAGGAAGAATCCCTTTCTCCTCAGGTTGGGCGGAAAGGACTGGGAGAATCACAAAAATGTGTAACTTAGCGATTGAACTCGGGAGGCGGAGGTTGCAGGGAACCAAGATGGCGCCATTGCACTCCAGCCTGGGCAATAGAGAGAGACTCCACCTCAAAAAAAAAAAAAAAAAAAGTAACTTAGTTTCTTTTTCCAAAGTCCTCATTACACTCCTGAGCCTCAGTTTCCTCATCTGTAGAGTGGGCATCATGGCAATAAGCCCCATATCTCAGGGTTATTGCCAGGCATCGGTGAAAGTAGGGTGTGAATCCCCACCACCAACCTCGCCCCCTGGGATAGAGCATGTGCAGAGTTGTACAGTTCAGCTTCTCTATTCCTTATTCCAGTGACATTTCAAAAATGTCCATCTTTTATTTTACTGAGTCTTCTTTCTGTGATAAAGATTTGCTATAGTTGCACTTGCTTAGGGTGATTTTCTGATACAGTGAATATTATTTCATTACTAGCATTTTGAGGGGAGGAACAGTATTCTGCCTATTTTGCTATCCCCCCATATTCATCAAAATGCTTTCAATATATTTAGTACTCAATAAATGTTCACCGAACTGCATCACTGGATTTTGATATGAACTGGATCTCAACCCACTTCTTAGACATACATGTCACATCTGGCAGGACATGGGGCCACTTTCTACACCTCAGGAAATGATTGGGTATAGATAATAAGAACACTGTTTGAAATGACAACACTGCCCATTGATTGAGATTTAGCATTATTCTCTGGGGGGAAAATACTCGACTTTAGTTATTTTCCAGCAATAAATGCACCTATTGTTTCTAGGTATTCTAGGTATGTAATGCTATAGTGAAATTTGGCAAAGATTTCTGTGATAGCTTATAAAATATAAACGATTCAGACAAGAAGAAAATTTTAATTCCCTTTAGAAGAAGTTTCTGTCCAGCATAGTTACTTGTTCCTTTTCGATAAAGTTAAACTTTGACATTACTTTTACCCATACAGCTCTACCCTCCTGTTAAAACCTCACAGTTCCCAGGTAAACAAACGATTCTGATTCATGAATCTTGTTTGAGAATAGTAGAGACTTTCAGAGTTTTGTGAGATTAGTCCTTTGTTGCCCAAATCTATAATATGCTAGTTTTTCTCTTTGTATACGGAAAAGTGTGCTTTGGCAAACTTCATTACAACTTAAATATGTTACTATTCTGTACTGGTTTTTCCTTCTCTCTAACCTCCTCAGTAGAAGGCAAGTTTTAAGTATTCAGAATCTTTTCACTTCCTGTATTTTCAAGCAGTTATTTCTCATATCATTTTTAGTGTGTTTGTGTTTAAGCAAGTAAATGGTGACTCTGCAAAGCATGCAGCACTATCACATCTGGAAATGCAGATGTAACCATCATAGGGAAAATTCCATTTCCCTGGAGTCATTTTTGCCTCTTTTGTTAGAGAGTGCAAGTTTGCCAGCAGACAGAAGGAGACAGCAGGCATGGACAGGGAAATGAGAGGGAACCCCTCCACACTCCACCTTGGGCTGTGCCCCTGAAAATGAGGTTGAAATAGTCAACCCTTGCAAAGTCTCTAAAGCAAGTTGGGAGATGCTTCTAGAAATGTAAATGAGGATTTACTTTCTCATGGGCCTCTCTTCCCTACTTTTCTTCACTCATCCCACCAGAAATAAAAAGTAATGTTAAGACTTCTAATTTCCATGATGATCTCTCTGTCTAGAAAAACGATCTTATGGCTGGGCGCAGTGACTCATGCCTGTACTCCCAGCGCTTTGGGAGGCCAAGGTGGGTAGATACCTTGAGGTCAAGGAGTCTGAGACTAGCCTGGCCAACATGGGGAAATCCCCTCTCTACTAAAAATACAAGAAATCAGCTGGGCGTGGCGGTGCACACCTGTAATCCCAGCTACTTGGGAGGCTGAGGCAGGAGAATCACTTGAACCCAGGAGGCAGAGGTTGTAGTGAGCCGTGACTGCTCCATTGCCACTGCACTCCAGCCTGGGTGACAGAGTGAGACTGTCTCAAAACAAACAAACAAACAAAGAAAAATAACCCTATGTAAAGAAAACAGTATTTCATGTCATTTTACATGTATTTTTTTTCTGATTATGCAAGTGATACATGGTCAAGATACAAAATTATGAAATACAGAAGAAAACCACTTAAATCACAGTATCTAGAATCAGTCACTAACTTTAACATAGCTCCTCATGTGTTGTGTGTGCATGTATGTACACACTTGCATATACTTAGCCTTTAATTTCACCAAATCTTCACCTTCATACAAACAAACGAGAAAACTGCTTGAAATTACATTTCCATGTTTCCCCTACTACTCCTAATTGTGTGAAAGAGAAACATTTTTATATACTAGATGCAAAGTGAGCATTGAAGGCATATTTTCAGAGAACTAGTAATTTTGGAGCTTCTCACGGCCAGAATTTTTGAATGGTAAGAAACGAAAAAAGAACAGAAGGCAGCAAAGGGTAGAGAAAATGGTTGAATAATCAGCTGTGTTGTTGAAGCGGGTGGAGGAAAGAAAGCGTGTGCCTATCACATCTGAGCCTTATTCAAAGCAAAGTGGTCTCCGCTTGATGGGCAGGATGCCAGAACCCTGTAATAAAGGAGCCATGTAGGGCTGCAACATGGTACTCTGGAAATACATTTTCCAATTAGTCATAAGTGTTTATTCATCAAGGCAGACCACAATGCTTTTGGTAACTCAGTTGTACAAGCAGCTGTAATTGGCAATTGAGAAGCATCAGTGCAAATGTTTTCATGCCTAATCCTGAAATTGTTCATGCTCCACATTTCCACGGAATGGTCCCTTTGTTCTGGAGTGGGGTCGGCAGAGTGCCTGTGACTACAGGTTTGGGCCCTTTATAATCATCCAGCATTAAATTAGGTCCGTCCTACAGATCTTGCCCATTTTCCTAATCTTGCCCTTTTTCCTGAATGATTTGAGGAAGAGAAGTTGAAGTGGACTGAAAAATGTTCTTTCAGCAAGGTTGGTGGATATTTTAAGTCTAACGGGAGACTTGACAGGATGGCCAACCACGGCCGGGTACGGTGACTCAAGCCTGTAATCCCGGCAATTTGGGAGGCCGAGACGGGCAGATCACTTGAGGTCAGGAGTTCGAGATCAGCCTGGCCAACATGGTGAAACCCCGTCTCTACAAAAAATACAAAAATTAGCCAGGCATGGTGGTGTATGCCTGTAATCCCAGCTACTTGGGAGGCTGAGGTGGGAGAATCACTTGAACCTGGGAGGCGGAGGTTGCAGTGAGCCGAGATCACGCCACTGCACTCCAGCCTGGGCAACAAGAGTGAAACTCCGTCTCAAAAAAAAAAAAAAAAAAAAAGGAAGAAAGAAAAGACAGAGAGAGAGAGAGAGAGAGAGAGAGGATGGCCAACCTAAGCATATTTTTCCAGATCTTCAGGAGTAAAACAGAAGAAAAGAGTTAGTAACAGAAGCCCTCGCTCCTTCCACATTTCAACAAGAAGCTCAGTTGGGCGTGCCACGAAGCCTGGACCATGGGAGCCCCTATGGCCCACTCCTGATAGCTCTGTTTTGGTAATGTATTATACTGGCCTTCTGGCCATTAATCTAGAACAAGTTTCAAGCTAGATAAGAAAGCTCCGGTGAAAAGAATCCCACAGGATGTGTACTGACCTTTAAAAAGAAAACCATCAGGACTGACAGGCTTTCACGTTTAAAAACAAAAAAAATTTTTTTTCACTTCTCAGTAGCATAGAGCTGCAAATGATTACTTAAAAGGGTCTCCCCCTTTTATTCTCCAAAGTTTTCAGGTACTTAGTGTGAGAGCCTTGTGACAATTAAATCAATTTCCACTGCAGTCCCCAGAGGTGGGACTTCTACAGCTTCCTCAAGGAGACGCCTTAGACTAATAAGGAACCAGCAACTTATCTGAGAGGATGTTGCCAAGTAGAAAAATAGAATTTGAGGTCAAGGAAAAATTTTGTAGCAGAATTACCCCTTCCCACAGACTGAAAATTCAAGCTTATAAGACAGAAGAGTCTTATTTATAATGGAAAGAGGAGTGGAGCTGAAATTAGGCTTTGAAAATAGCTTTCTGATAGCACTATTTGACTCTAGAAAAAAGAGCTGTCATTAAAAAGAAATCTCCTTAATTCTCCCTCCAAGTTTAAAATGTACTTTTCATTTCCAGAGGTAAAAAGAAACCCGCTGATTTTGGTCTGTAAAGCTCAAGGTACATAAACAGCTATAGATAACAATAACCTGAACATTCCACTTACAGTTTAAAAGCAAAAGTAAATCACCACTCAACTGCCCCTTGCCTATGTTTAATTCAGGTAATTAAAATGTGACGCTCCTTTGAGACCACAGACCACTTTTACACTCCACAACATCCAAGCATGGCCCAACCAAGCATCCCACTGCCTGTCTTCATCAACAGACAGCCGAACCTAGCAGGGAAAGGCCATTTGATTCCTTTCCATGGGCATTATGGAGCACCTTTTGTCTGCAGAACTCAAGGCCAAAAGATTAGAAGGCGAGGCACAGAGCAAGCATTCCACCTGAACTAGCTGGGAGCTGATTGGAAGATCCAAAGCCACCTGCCCAGGTCACCGGGCTACCTTCCCATGATGCGGCATAGGGACTGCGTTGGGCAGGTCTCAGTGCAAGCAGGGGGTTCGCTGAGCACATACAGGCATTGCAGGTGGTCTGAGCATCAAACATCACAGAGAATCCAGTGGGCAAAGTTGGGGAGTGGCAAGAGAAGGATGGAGAAAGCTGAGGTCCTAGACATTAGGGAAGTTTCCCAGAGGCTGCTAGTCTGAAGACTCCTGGGACCTCCTGATGTCTTTTAAGCCCACACATTGTGGCCCAGTGACTGATTTAGCACTGCTCTGTTTCACTGGCTCTGCTGGGCTTCAAGAGTCATCAATTCAGGCCAGTTATTCAGTGTTTGTGGTTAGGGTTATGTTCTTTGCATGCACTGGGTTGCAAGCAGCCAAGCAGGGCTGGCTTCATCGCCATTTAGCCTGTGCATTTGCCCGGGGAGGACTCTGGATTTAATGTTCTCCTGTTACCATCTTGAAATCCTTATTCATTTTTGTAAATGGGTCCTCACATTTTCATTTTTCACAGGGCTTGCAAATTATATAGCCAGTTGTAGCATCTCAGGCTAACATTTCATCTGTCCCACCTAGAAACTGACTATCCCCTCCTCATGGGGGTTGGCAGGGGTGTGGTAATTGCTAGATTTAAAGAAAGCCAGGAGCTCTTCTTGAAATACAGAGAGTAACCATCAAAAACTGGTGCAGGGCTTTCTGGAGATGGGGCTGGGAACCTCATGCGGAACAGGAAGAAACAAATGAAGGCTGCTCATCATGATAATTGGGAACCTTGACTGGAAGGTCAAGACAGGTGCTTTGCTAATTAGTTGGGTAAATGTTCCTTTTTTCCCCTTCCATATGGATTACACTGTACTCTGCAGGAAAAAAAAAAAAAAATCAAGGCTTGTCCTTAGAAGGTGAGTTTACTTTAATAGTCAACTAATAGGTGGTCAGAAGATCTGTAGCTTATGGGAATACTGAAAAGGGATTGGGGGTACACACGGAGCCCAAGCCCTAGAACCAAAGCCATCCCTGACAAGCCACAAAATTGTAGGGCAGTCACAACAATACCACAAGGATAAACTTAGGGCAAAATTCAGAAGAGAAATTGTGGTAACAAACTTGGGACATCGTTCAGGAGGCAGAACCTAGTGGTTGAGAACTTTAAAAAGGTGGCTTCCTTGACGAGATTGGAGGGAAAATCCAAGTTAACTGAAACATCATTCTTTATCATTCCTATGCTGTAATCCATTTCTAAAACTGCCCTGGCTATTCATCAGATAGCTTACATCTAACCCTTTTCTACCTTTTTGACTTTAACCTATTTATGGAGATTGTGATATGTAGCTTACATCCTTCCCAGGACTATTTGGAGAGTGATAAGAGATAATGCAGGTGACAGCACTTTGCCAACTGAAAAGCACTAGACAAAGGTGAGGCTCCAGCATCACACAACCTGCAACTCTACTTGCAGAGGCCAGGAGAGGCCTGGGCCAAGAGATGCTCTGTCCCCAGAGGAGCATGTGCACTTCAAGGAGGCAGGTGTGCTGATTCCATTCCAGGAGTTGATTATGTGTCCTCTAGAGGCCCCTGACATTTTCCAGCTCTACTTTGGAGGTGGTAGATTACTAGGAAAATTGTGTTCCTGCCTATGCAGATTCCCTCTTGCTCCCCAGAGCTCATCCTCCCTGGTTTTCCCTCAGTGTGATTACTCACTAATCCCTTTCCCCTTTCACTTTTGACCAGACCCATATGTTGAACTCCAGAATGACTTGTGGATGGAGGCTTGAACTTGGAACATTTGCTTGGAAAGCCACGCAAGGCTTCGACCATGAGGGATTTTCCAGGTTTCCAAATATATCCTCTTGTACCAGCAAAATGTCTCAGGTCAGATCATTTTCATATTGTGGTTCCATCTCTCTCTCTCTCTCTCTCTCTCTCTCTCTCTCTCTCTCTCTCTCTCTGTGTGTGTGTGTGTGTGTGTGTGTGTGTGTGTGTGTGTGTGTGTGCTGGTTGTATTTAGCAGGGAAAAAAAAAGGTCATGGGCCAAAAATCCATTTGAGTTTGTTTGGATAAGTAAGAAATGATGGGAATTCAGAGTGTACAAGATTATAAATATTACAGAGGTTATTCAAAATCTCATTTACTTTTAGTCTGACTGCCTCTTTACCCTACATATTTAAATTCCATTTGCAGCCACCGACCCTGATACTCTTAAAGAAAATAACAACAGACAAGCTACTGCTAAGGGAAATGTAAATTGGTTTGTTTGCTTCTTTACACTCCTGGGCAGTGGAAACATAAGCAATTGTTATTCCAAGGGTCTCATTGAATATACAAAATCTTTGTCTTTCTTAGGAGTTGCTTTAAAGGTTAACCACTTTCCAAACAATTCTTTGTGTCTTGAAACCAATTTTATGCTCCTTTTGTCCAGCTACAAAGTTCTTTAAAACTTGTTCAACTTTCCCACACAATCACATTTGCACTTACTTAGAAAATGGAGAGAACAGTTTGCTTTGGGAAAATTTGTTTGTTGCTCTTCTTTGACATTGATAAAGTCCTCATAGTGTGCTGGGAGCTGCAGCGAAGCTTCTAGAAGCTGCCCTTGGAAGCATTGGTGTTCAAGGGGACAAGGGACCAGGCTTCTGAGGTTCTCGCTCTGGGTTGGAGTAGGGCACGAACAGCAGTGATGATGGCAGGAGGAATCTGTGCTCAAGAAGTGGCCCCATGCTCATCCCACCAAGTTCCCAGGCCCCAAGGCCCTTCCTCCCTGGATAATTTTTTCCAGCAGCTTGTTTTATGCACTCAGAAATGTCCCTTCCCATGTAAATTCTCATTCCCCTTCTACTCACTTTTTACTGTGAATGATTGTTTATTGTGTATAAGCCAAGATGGTGTGCTCTGGGAATGTCTTCCAACACTACTATTGAAGAGAAATAATAGAATGTCCAGTGCCCTCAAATGAAGTGCGGGCCACCAACGAGCAATATCTCAGCAACATAGATGTCTTCTACTTTCCCCTGGGATGAGAAACGTCATGCCTAAAATCCACAACCTCAACTAACAAAAAATTCATATTTTCATACACATGAACTACCCAGTTTTAGAAACAATTCTTTTAAGGATGGAATCACTCAATAGACACTTAAAATGTGATTTGATTTACAGAGATTTCATTCAAGAATTTGTGAAAAGAAGGTACGTTTGTGCCACAGTATTTCCATTTACATACAAGTCTCCCACTAGGTAGTTAACAAGCCTGTGTCAACCACCAATAAGAGTTGAGAGCTCAGATTCAGATTTGCCTTTTTAAAACATTGTTTCTCAGCAATTCAAAAGGAGTTCTCCTCTGCCTTGCACAATGGAGACCCTTTCTATTAAGTCATAATATAGGCACTTCTTTCCCTCTAATGATTTATCAAACATTTTTTTTAGAGATCCAAAATGAGTCTCTTTGGGCATACTGTCTGTTTCATACTAAGCTGTATTTGTTTCCAGTGTATCACTGCTCAATGATACAAACTGCCATTGTAATTATAGCCCATATAGGCTGTAATTGTTCAACAAAGGGTGATTCAATGAGGTCAAAACAGAATTTGAAAGCTGTTACAGCAAAGCAGGTTGGGCTGATGATGGTGCGCTAGTAACTCATTGCCCTACTAATTGGAAGGCGCAGATGTGGCTATAGAACCAGAAGCTCTCTTGGCCTGGGTGAGAGACAAGCTGACATAATCAGCCAGGGCTTGTGAAGATGCACGGGGCTGATGCCAGGGGGCCCGTGTGCCAAGAAGATGCCCCGATGTCAGCTCCTGGCTATGCCATGATCCTTATTTCCATCTGGACTTCAAATATCAATGTGGAAACCCAACGAAGGTTTTGATTCCTAGTGACCTGAAGAAGTGCTATTTCCCTTACAAAGGCAAGTAGAGATGTGCCACCAATGTTAAGTCTCCAAAAATAGCCACTGAAAGATATCAACTCTCACCACACAATTTGTTAAAATTTAATATGCATGACTGATATGCATGCGTGTCCCCTCCAAATTTGTTGTTGAAATGTGATCCCCAGCGTGGAAGGTGGGGCCTGGTGGAAGGTGTTTGAGACATGGGGGCAGATCCCTCACGGAAGGCTTGGTGACCTCCCCACTGTAACGTGTTACATGATACCTGATTGTTAAAAAGAGTCTGGGACCTCCTTTGTCTCTCTCTTGCTCCCTGTCTTGCTATGTGACATGCCTGCTCCCCCTCTGCCTCCTGCCGTAAAAGCTTCCTAAGGCCCTCACCAGAAGCAGATGCTGGCACCATGCTTCCTGAACAGCCTGCAGAAGCGTGAGCCAAATAAACCTCTTTTCTTTGTAAATTACCCAGCCTCAGGTATTTCTTTATAGCAACACATTGATCATTCTAACTATATCAAGTAGGATGCATTTGACTTCTTTTTAATTCTCTTAGAACCTCGGTCTTAAGCACCAAGTCTTCATGTGATCCTGTTCTAAGGCAAGAAGAGAGAGGGTAAGAAGACAGCAAGAATTGGCCGGGCGCGGTGGCTCAAGCCTGTAATCCCAGCACTTTGGGAGGCCGAGACGGGCGGATCGTGAGGTCAGGAGATCGAGACCATCCTGGCTGACACGGTGAAACCCCGTCTCTACTAAAAAATACAAAAAACTAGCCAGGCGAGGTGGCGGGCGCCTGTAGTCCCAGATACTCGGGAGGCTGAGGCAGGAGAATGGCGTGAACCTGGGATGTGGAGCTTGCAGTGAGCCGAGATCTGGCCACTGCACTCCAGCCTGGGCAGCAGAGCGAGACTCCGTCTCAAAAAAAAAAAAAATAAAAAAATAAAAAAGAAGACAGCAAGAATCTATTTCTCACAGCTCTTTCCCCTGTGTCTCATTGGCTGGAATTGGGTCACATGTTCACCCGTACACCAATCACTGAAAAGGGAGAAAGACTTCTATGGTAGACTTAGGTTAGTCATTGTTCATCTTGAGAGGTAGAAGCTGGGAAGAGGGGACTCCTCTTTCCCAGAAAATACAGCCAACACTATCTGAATGTAATTAGGGTGCTAACTTTTATCCAGTCCCAACAGGATACAAAGGAACAATCAAAGCTATGGAAAACATTGCCTCCTAAACTAAACTGAAGCCATGTAGCCTGGTGGATGAATGCTAACTTGGAGGGACATTGCTCTGGGCTGCTTTGTCAAATGACTCACTCCCTGCTATGCATCCTTGGGCAGTTCTCTGTTGATCTAAGCCCCAGTTTGCTTTTCTATCAAAGGAAAATAGTGTCATTTACCACCTCCTGGCCTCACAGTTGGGTTGTGTGATGATTAAAAGAAGCCCCATAAGATCTATGAATTTCTCAGCTTAAAGTATGAAGTGCTGACTTTTCTTTGGATGACAAACGTCAAATTGCTGAGCAGAAAATCAGCATTGGCGTGCCTCTCAAAGTGACTTGGAATCCATGAGACCCAAGTATGGAGCCCTTTGTTGACAATTCTGATTTGATTCCTCTGGGCTCTCACCCTCCTTTTCCCAGCTTTTCTCTGCTGCATTTGGGCTCTCATTCCTGCTCCATATCCCACCTCCCCCCAAAGCTAGGAGCACCAAGAGTTTGAGTAACAGGTCAAGGGTAAAAGTGAGAGTGTGATGAAGGAGTTGAGGAATAAGGGAAAGGGGAGAGCTAAGAAGATCTACTTTGTTTTCCTTTGGCAAATTTGAAATCCTTTTTAAACCCACTATTGTGACACTTCAACTAGATCATTAAATGCTTATACAGTGCCTAAGACTGGTACATTGCAGTCTCTTGATAGCAGGGTTCCACGTGTTTAGGGTTTCAAGCTAATATGTCTTTATTTCCAAAGCCACCCCTTCTGATGGTGGTGTGGACGCTGGTAAAGCTATGTCCAAACAGAGCAGAGAGTGCCCAGGCAAGCTGTTCTATCTTGGACATGCCAGTCCTTGTTTTTTAGACATTCTACTTAAAGACACAAACCAGTGCAAACACAGACCCATTGCTGTTATATTTATCTATTTTCAAAAACAAATGAAAGTGGCTTTCTTTTAAAGATACAGAGAGTAGAAGTTTTGAAAAGAAAGAGAGCTTATAAATAATTTAAAATAAAGATATATCAAATGGTGATTCTGAACGGAAATAGAATGAGTATGAAATTCCACAGCTTTAGATAAATGAAAACCCGATGGGTTATATAATTCTCTGTATGTAATTTTTTTTTGTTGCTTTCAGTTTTTCTTCCTCTCTATCTCTATATGTTTCTTTGAAAGACACATTGTACGTGGAAAGTTAAACTAATAGCTGTTATTAAATTCAAAAAGAAATGTCATCATGTATTTTATCTTAAATTCTTCTTAGAATAAAGTAAAGCACTTGAGTAATTAGTTGGTCAATCATGTTGCTTCTTACAGAAGAGTCATTGTGGAACATCAAAGAAGAAAATATCTTTAGCTCTGGTTTTGTAGAAGATATAATATTGTTTCTTAAATTAAATGCTTCTTAAAGCAAATCTTTTAAAAAACAAATGGCATATTACCTGATTTTGGTAAGCTAAGATAAAAAGGTAACTACAAAATTTATAAATCGTTTCTGTTTGCTGTCCCCAAAGCTTCTTGTTCATCTATAAAATTTCCCAGTCTGCCTTTGGACATTGTGTTTCTTAGTTAGCCAAATCAGACAGCGCTCCTTTCTTCACTTGTAAGCAACACTCCTATGGCAGATTTTGGTAGGGAGCCTCTTCTTCAGCCATGGGAGTCGACACAATGTAATGGAAAGAAGAGGCTCTGAAACCAGATGGGCACAGGTTCAAATCCTGTTCCTGCCACTTATAACAGGAACCTTGGGCAGGTTGCTAAGCTTTCCTTTGCCTCAGTTCTGCCTAAAGTCAAATAGGGGTCAAATAGGGGTAATAGCACCTCCTGGCCTCCTCCACCTCAGCCACCACACCAAGTCCTGTTGATCAGGCCCTCTCAGTAGACACACATCTTCCCTCCCGCTACCATTCCTTCCTGGCTCTACTGAATTCAGTCCGCCTTTTTCTCTCCCTGGAATTACCACACAGCCTTCCCTCCCATCTCCGCTTCCGTTATCGCCCTCCCCCATCTATCCTCCATATTGTGGTCAAAGTGAGCTTCCTAAAACACAACCAAATCATGTTACTTCTCCTCCCCTACATATTCTTCACTGACTTGGTAAAGACCCATTGTCATGACCCTGGGACCAGGTCCAAGCCCCTTCATACGTACCATAGAGCCCTTCTCCATCTGGCCCTGCCTCTTCTACCTGGCTCTCTCACCAACTCCAACTCACTCCAGGTTCAGCCACAGTGAATTCTCCTTTTCAGGGAACCTGTCACACTCTGTTTCCAAATGGAGGCTTTGCCTAGATTTCTGTCTGCCTAGAACACCCCTTCTCCCTGGTCCTCTGCTGAAGTCTCACCATTCTTACGCCCTGCTCAGATATGTCACTTTCTTCAGAAGACCTACCTTGTGGTTCCCTACCACCTTCCCCACCGCTGCCCCCAAGGTCCATGAGCGGGGTTTTCTCCTGTGAGTTTCCTTAGCACCTTGCACTGTCATGAGCTTATGTACCTCTTGTCTCTCCCACTAGCCGTGGGCTCCATGAGGGAGAAACAAAGTTTTCCACATTTTTGACGTCTTCAGGGCTCGGCTCAGCTGCCTCATATAAATTGCTTTAAAAGTATAAACTAAATGAAAACATGAGTTGACGAATATATTTCAGGGGTTTTGTGTGGATTAAATGAGATAAAATAGAAAAATTACTGGAAATATTGCATTCACTCAATAAATGATAACCATTACTATTACTATTGCTACTATTGTTATTAATACTATTGCATAGTATTGTACTGCTTTTAGATATGATTATGTCTTCTGCCTATTGAAACACATGAGAAAATGTCTGAAGGGCTTTGGACACTTTTAACTCCAGATATATGATGAAAACTGCTATAGGCAATGGTTTTGTTAGGTCTTTGAAAAAATATGCCCCTACCTCTACCTCCTTTATTTTCTGGTTTGAGTGCCTCTTGCAACCTTTTAGAAATAAGTGGGTTTATTCATTGTAACATGCACTTTTGCCAGTTGGTTTTCTTCTATGTAACCCCTTGCGTCCCTATTCAACAGAGGCTAGTAATTACCATAGCAACCGCAGCATGTGGTGTCTATGCACTCTCAGAAACAAAGCACTTGCTTTTTAAAAAAAATGCACACACACACACACACGTATTAATTTGTAACATGAAATTCTGTTTCATGGTGTTTATGAAGGGGAACCATGCCTCCCAGTAAACCGACTCACCTTCCTCACTAGACCCAGGGCTCAAACTGCCGTTCCCTCTTCCCCCCACCCCCGACCCCATTTTCTCTCTATGCACATATTGATTCATTTTAAAAATGAAATTTTGTGCAATAGGAAAAAAGTATGGAAAGGATTCAGTTTCAGTGGGAAGGTACAAAGGTCAGTGAGAGGGTGCACAGCCCCGTATGGCAGTTGTTCCTGTCTGAGTGATGATTATACTACCAAGGGGATTCATTAAAATGGAACCTATTGCTGCTACACTGAATGAGATGCTCCATAAATTCTGCTGTGAGCTTGTCAGGGGCTAAGTCCATATGTAATGCTTAAGTACAGCGCCCGCATCTGCATGCTGGAGTTTGCACCCCAACCCTCCTCTGACTCCCCAAATGCTGGGTGCAGCACATACTCACGCCAATCCAATCAAGAACCCAGGGCCTAAAATCCTGTGTGTAACCCAGAAATTGAGAATTCCCATTCCCGTGTTTCCAGCAAGACATGAGGTTTTAGAATGTGACAGAATCATGAGGTGGCCTCTGGTTCTGGGTCCCAACCTAGGGGAAAGCAGGAGGGGACCAGGAAGGCTTTGGTTATATGAAAGGAAAATATCTTGGACCCCCCCACCCAAATCACTAAGCTGAAAGGAAAATTCAAGATGGAAACTGCTCCGGGCAAACCTGCCTCCCATTCTATTCAAAGTCATTCCTCTGGTCACTGAGATAGCTGCATATTCTGATGGCCTCCTTGGGAAAAGCTTATCAGAAACTCAAAAGAATGCAACCATCTGTCTCTCACCTACCTGTGACCTGGAAGCCCCCTCTCTTCTTCCAGTTGTCCCTGCCTTTCTGGACAGAACTGATGTATATCTTATATATGTTGACTGATGTCTCATGTCTCCCTAAAATGTATAAAACCAAGCGGTTCCCTGACCACCTAGGGCACATGTCGCCAGGACTTCCTGAGGCTGTGTCATGGGCGTGCAGGGGACGCATCCTCAACCTTAGCAAAATAAACTTTGTAAATTAACTGAGACCAGTCTCAGATTTTCTGGGTTTACAGTTAGAGCAATTTCAGGCTGTGTGGTATTGTGAGCTTTCCACACCATCCACTTAAAAAAGAGTGTGGAAGCATGTGCCAAGGAGCGTTCAGGGTATGGATGACTCTTGGTGTCATCAGTCATGAGCACGGGCAGGCGACAGAGGGTGAACTCTTTCTGGTCAGACTTAAGTCACCTGAGAAGAAAAGTGAGGAGAAACCCTGCTTCAACCAGACCGTTTTTCTCAGTTGTTGTTTAAGCCCAGTCAGTGGGAAGCGTCTTTAAGAGTTCTGTAGTTGAAACTCTGATTTTGTTTTTTTTTTAATTGCTTTGGTCTAAGGAAAAAAATAATACATTCTAGTGAGAGGTTTCGCAGGGCCGCAGAACCATCTGAACTTTTCTGTTCTGCAAGGAATTGGGTTAGGCGGCCTTCTCGAATACCAGCGCATTCTCTCTCAGAAAATGGAGCTCAGCAAGAACTGAGGGCAGATCAGGGCGGGAGTGGGTTGGCAGGTGTGTGCTATTCAGCTTTTACCAAGTTTTGGGTGAAATGCACTAAATTTAAATGGGAATTCCTGGTTGCTATTTCCCTGCTTGGCCGGAGGAGATACTGACACAGGTATCAGATAACTGATATTGAAACAAGAATTCACAGTTCTTTATGGACAACTTGGAAAAGTCAACTGGAGACACACAGTTCTCTTGGAAGCCGCTTTCTTTGACCTTCGTGGCCCAGTGTCTCCAAAACCAGGTGAGAATGAGACTTCTCTTTGCCCAGGTGGGGACACCGTCTCTCCCGCCCCTCCGGCGGCCTTGCAGAAGGTAGCCACTAGAGGGCGCCTTTCGCCCAGCCATGGCTCCAAGCGCTAAACCTGCTTCACAGGAGAGCACATTAAGCTGAGAAGCAGGGAAGTTTGTGACGTGGGGAATTATTATGCACAGTTCATTTCCTTATAATTTAACACTCAGGGTAACAAAAGCATAATGTATAGCCTAGTTTTCGGGTCTGATTTACAACAATTTAAACTAAAAGATGATTTCTGCTTCACCCACCCCCTTCTAATCACTTCTGCTGAAATCAGCAAAGGAGAATTTTGTATTTCATCAGGCGCTGCACCCTCCTAGGGACACAGATCTGAGAAGAGGAAATTTTAAAACAGGGTTCCCGCAAGCAGAGCTAGATGCAAATTTTCACTTTCTGCGTCAATTTCATTATGGCCTTGCTAGTTAAAAAAACAAACAAAAAAAGAAACAAAACTTTATGTCTATTATGGTTGGTTAGTATCCCTTACTACTTTTAAACCTCGGGAAGTCCAAATGGAGCCTACTGCTGTTACATTTGCAATAAATGGGGCAAAACACTTTTGTCACCAAAGGGCTTATGGTGCCAGTTTCAAACTCAGGTAAAAGGAGTGAGCTTGGCGCCCCCCGCCCCTCCCCCGCAGCGCTGACCCTTTTTTTCCTTCTCCTCAGCCCTTCCCTGTAGATTCCAGCCTACTTTGAAGTCTCCTTCCTCTGGCTCCTTGAGCACTTACTGACTCTACCAGCAATTTAGCATTGCGTATCTACTGTCTCGTTCACTAATTGCTTCATATGTGTATTTTTTTTTCTCCCCAAGGAAAAGGAAATAACATTTTTTTGAGTGTCTACTTTGTCTAAGGCTCTTGGCTAAGGGTATTGCCTGTGATTTCCTTTAATCTTTTAAACAACCCTATGCCTTAGATGCAATTGATTTCATTTTACAGATGAGGACACTGAGTCAGAGAGGCTAAATCACTTACACAAGGTTACATTACAAACAAGAGGCAGGATTGAAACTCTGGTACCTCTTTCTGTTATATCATTCTGATATCCACTTTGATTGTAAACAAAGTGAGTGTCTCACCCTTCCACACTTTCAACAGCAAGCAGAACGATAGGTTGATATAAAAGGAAAGAAAAAATCATTCACTGAGGTTCTCAAAATTCTTTCCATCTGTTGATTAGGGTTGGCAAGTGAGTAATCAAGTGGCACCCATAAAAAACAATATTTTTTACAAATGTCTGATGCCTCCCAGAGCTCTCAGGGCACTGGGCCTCTACAAAAGCATTCAAGCAGGAAGATAAAGCCCCCGAATAAAGTCAGTGAGGAGGTGGTCTCTAAAGACCCGGTGGAACCTATAAGCCAGGATACTTGTACTCATCTCTGGTTGACTCTGCACTTTAGGAAGCAAGGGAAATTGGGGGCAGAAGAATGTTGATTCCTAACCTCTGAGACCACACTAGTAAAACATATGGAACCGATAAGGAAATTATCATAGTCCCTAAAGAGTGGTTTTAAGAACTCAGAATTTCATTGCATTTCGGGACTAAAAACACAAAAAAGGAAGCACCTTGGGGTTTCATGTTTATCTTATTTTTGAATTAAATGTTTTTCCAGCTTTATTGTGGTATACTTGACAATAAAAACATATATATTTACAGTATAAAGGTGATGTTTTGGTATATGTATACATTGTTTAATAATCACCACAATCAAGCTAATTAACATATTCATCACCTGGCATTCTTACCATTTTTTGTGTGTGGCAAGAACATTTAACATCTACTAGAAATTTTCAAGTATACATTATTTTTAAACTGAAATTTAATTAAATTAATTAACTTATTTATTTATTTATTTATTTATTTATTTTTGAGACACAGTCTTGCTCTGTCACCCAGGCTGGAGTGCAGTGGTAAAATCTCAGCTCACTGCTACCTCGCCCGCCTCCAGATTCAAGCGATTCTTCTGTAGAGAGATTATAGGTGCGGAGAGTAGAGCTGCGATAGGGCTCCTGCTCATTCTTGCGGAGTGTGTTAGCGTGAGAGACGACGTGGTTTCACATCATTTGGTGGCAGGCTGGTCCGATCAAACTCGGAGTACCTAGGTTATCTTACCTGTCCTGACCTCCCGAAGTGCTAGATTACAGGCTTGAGCCACTGTGCCCAGCCATGTATACATTATTATTAACTATAGACATCGTGCTGTATAGACAGATCTCCAGAACTTCTTTATCCTAACTGAAACTTTGTACCCTTTGACCAATGACTCCTCATTTGCTCCCTACCTCCCAACCCCTGGCAACCACCTCCATGCTTATGAGTTTGACTTTTTTAGATGCCACATATAAGTGAGATCCTGTAATATTTTTCCTTTCTGTGCCTGGCTTATTTCACCTAGCACAGTACCCTGCAGGTTTATCTATGTTGTTGTAAATGTCAGAATTTTCCTTCTTTATATAGAACTGAAGTGTTTCCACTGTGTTGCTGTGATGAATGTGTGTAGCCGTATTTTTGTAGCCATTAATGTTGTGTATAGACACTTAGGTGAGTCATAGATTGGCTATTGTGTGTAGTACTGGAGGTAAAGGGGTAAGTAGAGTTAACATGGATACATGATACTCTGATTTCATTAATGATTTAGATGTTTCCCTGTAAGTGCTGATCAGTAGTGGGATTCTGGTAGTTCTGTTTTTCAAATGGTATTGAGGAGCCTTCCATATTGTTTTTCACAATGGCTGTAAGAATTTACAATCCTGCAACAATGTACATAGCTTCCCATTTCCTCCTGTGCCAACACTTGTCTTTTGTCTTTTTGATAATAGCCGTTCTACCTGGTACTGAGATGATATCTCACTGCATATCAATTTGCATTTCTCTGATGATGAGTGATATTGAGCATTTTTTCATATATGTGTTAACCATTTGTATGTCTTCTTTTGAAAAATGTCTATTCAGGTCCTTTACACATTTTAAAATAGGGTTGTTTCAGTTATTTAAGTTCCTTATCTATTGTGGATATTAACTCCTTATCAGATACGTGGTTTTCAAATACTCTTTCCCATTCCATAGCCTACCTCTTTACTCTGTTGATTGTTTCTCCGGCTGGGCAGAAGCTTTTTAAGTTGCAGGATACAAAATTAATATATAAAAATTAGTAGCATTTCATATACTACCAATGAATGATCTGAAAGAGAAATCTAAAAACTCTCATTTGCAATAGTATAAAAAATATTCAGAAATAAATTTAACCAAGGAGGTAAAAGATCTGTACTCTGACCAGTATAAGACATTAATGAAGGAAATGAAGACACAAATAAATGGAAAGATACCCTGTTTCATTGATTGAAAGAACTAATATTGTTAAAATGTTCACATTACCCAATCTGTAACAATCTACAGATTCAATGCTGTCCCTATCAAAATTCCAATGGCATTTTTCACAGAAATAGAAAAAAACGTCTAAAATTCATATGGAACTAGAATAGACCTCCAAAGAGCCAAAGCAATCTTGAACGAAAAGAACAAAACTGGGAAGCATCACAATACCTGATTTCAAAATATACCACAAAGTTATAGTAAGCAAAATGGCATGGTACCAGCATAAAAATAGACTCATAGACAAATAGAAGAAAATAGAGAGCTGAGAAATAAATCTCGGCATTTATGGCCAATTTTTCTTCAAAAAGAACACCAATAAGACACAATAGGGAGATGATAGTTTCTTCAATAAATGTTGTTGGGAAAATTGGATATCCATGAAGAAGAATAAAATTGGAACTTTATCTCACACCATATAGAAAAATCAACTCAAAATTGGTTGAAGACTTAGATGTAAGACCTGAAACAATAAACAACCACAAGAAAAGGTAGGGCAAACGCTTCTTGATATTAGTCTGGGCAATGATGTTTTGGTTATGACCCCAAAAGCACAGGCAACAAAAGTAAAAATAGACAAGTGGGATAGCATCAAACACATCTTGGGGGTTTTGACTGTTAAGACTGCCAAGAAGCTAACTAATGCCTAACTTTAAGGGTATCCCACAGGCTGCATGATCATAGCACTCTGCCCAACTTTGACTTGAGTCCTTGGTTCTTTGTGCCATTTTTGAGTGGAAAGTTCAGGATGGAGGAGAAGGAAGAGTGCTGAGCTTTGAGGACAGAAAATCAGACAAGCTTCATTTCTGCTTCCGCTTCTGCTTCTTATCTGTTCTGTGACCTTGAGTCTATGACTACACTTCTCTGGGTCAATTTTCTCACATTTAGAATGGGAATAATGAATAGTACCTACTACTTAAAATCAGCATGAGGATGAAATAAAATAAAGAATGGGCAACATGGATTTTGGAAAAACCTGGGGCTGGGATTTAGCAAGACTGTCATGAAGAAAACCCCTCAACTTTACCTACCCACTGAGGTAGAGGCCATAGCTTATCAGTTCTAAGACACCTTTGGCTATAAGATATGACATGGCTTTATGTATTACCAAGAATGAAAACCGAAACAAAACAAAACAACCCTACCATTTAAACTCTGCATTTCATTGATTATAAAATACATCCCAATATTAAAGATGCTAAAATGGGGAAAAATTATCTTTAGAAAAAATTCATTTAAAGTGAATGAACTATGGTACTTGCTAAAAAGCTTCTCAGACGGCCAGGCATGGGTGGCTCACGCCTGTAATCCCAGCACTTTGGGAGGCCGACGAGGTGGGCGGATCACGAGGTCAGGAGATCAAGACCATCTTGGTTAACGCGGTGAAACCCCACCTCTACTAAAAATACAAAAAATTAGTCGGGCGAGGTGGCGGGCGCCTGTAGTCCCAGTTACTCGGGAGGCTGAGGCAAGAGAATGGCGTGAACCCGGGAGGCAGAGCTTGCAGTGAGCAGAGATGGCACCACTGCACTCCAGCCTGGGCGACAGAGGGAGACTCCATCTCAAAAAAAAAAAAAAAAAAAAAAAAAAAATTTAAATTTAAATTTTTTGAAAAAGCCTCTAAGGCAAAGGAGCTATGGAGTGATTTCCACAACAAAGGTTGTAATGAGCATGTCTGATCAACTGGGAGGGAAGGATAGGATGAGAGGTTAACAGAAATCGAATTGTAAGCCAGGGACTGGGCATGGGGTGGGGGGCTCTGGGAAGGGAAGAAAAAGTCAGAATCTGTAATGGACCTGAGGGTCAGAGGGATCTGCTAATTTTAAGAACAGCAACATTGTGGCTGTTTCTTGAATTCACTCTGATCCAATCTAGAGCAATGTGCGCATCCTTAGGAGGAAAGGATACAGGTGAGAAAGAGGAGCAGGCTCACCCACTCAGGGGATTTGGGCTCAGCCATTTGCCGAGGACCCCCAATCAGGCTAATGCAGGCAAGAGGGTGATGTCTTCCGTCTGCTTTCATGCTAGACTGCAGCCGGCAGGGACTCCTGAGGATAGAGAGTGATAATGCTGCAGCCGCTCGCTGTCCACCCGCAGGTCCCTAGCAGCAGTGGGCAGGAGCAGTAGAGGTGACTGATGGCTGGCACTGCGGAGGCCAGGGTGCTTCAGGGAGCAGCAGCCAGAAGGGCATTCAGGCAGCAGCAATTGGCAGCCTGAGGCAGCAGAGGGAAGCTGCGGCAGGGCTGATGCCCGAGTGCACAGGTGAGACCGTCCGGGGCCTCCCTGCAATACCTGGCAGGAGGAAGAGACCTTGAAAGTAAGCTGGAAATCCTACCTATGCTGATGGGGCGAGGAACCAGAGAGCCCAGAGCACTCAGGTTAATGGGATCTGATGTATATTCACAAGCGGCTGAGGCTTGGGATCCTTCCTGCAACCTTTTAGACACCTATTGCTGAGTGAATACTAAGTTCCCTTTCCTTCCTTTCCTTTCTCTAGACGGCTTGTATTTGGGGACCTTATCCTAATTTATCAATGCAATATTAAGACTCAGTCCATCTATGGCCATGTTTTTCCTAAGCTTTATTAAGCAAAAATAGAGTCAAGTTGTGTTTAAAAAGATCTCCCAAGGTGCCACTTCAAACAAAATGCTTCCTTCCCAATGTTGCTTCTCTCAGCTCTGTGGTAAGCCAATGTGAATCCAAATTGATGAGGTTCTGGAAGGCATACGAGGCTCACTCTTGTCTCAGGGCTGGTGCACCTGTTTTCACCCTGTCGGTGGGAAGAACGTTCCAGGGAGTTTGTGTGTCTTATTCTTTTGAGTCTTTGTTCAAAGGTCACTTTCTTAGTGAGATCTACCAGACCACCTTAATTAAAATTGCAGCTGCCCACCAGCCCCACGTCCCTCCCCTGTGTGCTTTTATTCCCCAACATATTCATGACTACCGATGCACGTTTTAATAATAATTTGTTTATTGTTTGCCTCCTGCAGTAGAAGGATAGAGATTTTTTTTCAGTCCTGTTTATTCACGTATCTCGGAGCCTGGAGGGATGCCTGGCATGTGAAAGCCCTCAAATATTTGTATGAATGCTATGAAAATGTCCCACCTCTCATTAATATTTCTGCCATTTGACATTGGTTGGGTTGAAAGTGGGATTTTATTTTCTTAGCATCTTTCTTAATATATCTAAGAATTCTTTCTTGCTACATTTAACTCTGGATAAAGGAAAAAGTACACATAAAAGAGTAAGAAAAATGCCATATAGAAAAGCAAATGAAGGCTCACAGAGCCAGCATGTGGCAACAAAACCAAAGGAAGATTATTCAGTCCTGGAAAGCTAAAGGCTCCATACCAAGTGATAATATAACGATAACAATAATAATAGTAATAGTGATAGCTGCTGGCGGGTACCACCTGCAATTCAGAGCTTCATTTTCCAGACATGTAATTAGTATCATGGAATTGTCTTTCAGGAGCTTAGAATTCCCGTGACCTTATTGGGGCAGGGGGTGGGAAACTACAAGGAAACTGACATGAAGATACATAATAACAGGAAGTAGGAGTGGCAAAAGGAAAAGGAGGAGGAGAAAGAGAAGGAAAGTAAAAGGGAACAGGCCAATATCCCCAGCTGCCCCCACCACCTGCCTATCCCGGAACACTCATTTCACGGTCTCCACTGTTTCTGCCCTCTGTTCCAGCATCAACCCCGGCTCAGGTGGGATTCTTTTCCCTTAATATGTCAAAAATGTTTAAAATCACCTGCAACATCTCTCTGGGTGAATTAGTGACAAACAAGACATCTTAAAAATTTGCTTAAGATACCTTTCTATAACGGTTTAAAAGTGTGAGCACCCCAGCTCAAGCATAGCCCGCAAAGCTTCTGAATACCACAGGATAAAGGAGCTCCCAGGGCTCCTTGGAGGAAAAACTGCATCAGCAGGTTTGGAAATTCAGCCTTAAGTCCCTGGTACAAAGGTGAACAGGGAATTAGGAACGAAGTGAATCTGGGAACTCAGGCTCAGCGGTTTGTGGCACACATGAGCTCACAGTCACTCTGACTTCCTTCCGGCACATTGAGCAAAGCTGAAAGCATCCACTCACTTGGAGGAATATACCAGGAAGCTAGGCACGACAACTAAAATGCCACCCTGTCCATTTTCAATCCAAATGAAACAATGGTCAGGATTTGGAACTGAGAAACCACAGTGATGAGTCAAAGAGCCAAGAGAGAAAGACTCTAAACTTCTGATTAAAAAGGGTTTGTCCTCAGGAGGAGCAGAGTGGCATAGGTTAGTGCTACGCTTTAGTTTCAGTTGGAGAAATTACGCCAGGAGGGAGAGTTGCTGTGATTTGCCTCATATTACACAGGTGGAGCAGTTTTAATAATTACTGGCTGACAGCAGCTGTGTCTTTAACACCATAGCAACAATCAACTCCTAGTTTATTCTGAGTTGATAAAATTATCCAGGCCACAAAGACATTATTAAAAATAAAACAAAAAATATCTATTCCATGGATTTAAGGCAGCGGTTCTCAAATTTTACCGTGCTTTGGAGTCAGTAGGAGCTGCCAACTAAAAAGCAGATGCCATAGACTTAACCCCTGAGATTCTAGATCATAATGTTTGAGAGGGAAGTCCCAGAAATCTGTATTGGTAACAGGCTCCCTAAATGATTCACAAGTGGGAAGTTCACAAACCATCCTTTGAGAGATACTGCAAACCAGGTGTGGTGGCTCACACCCGTAATCCTAGAACTTTGAGAGGCTGAGGTGGGAGCATCGCTTGAGCCCAATAGTTCCAGACCAGCCTGGACAGCAAAAGGAGACCCCGTCTCTACAAAAAAAATTTAAAAACTAACCAGGAGTGGTGGCACACACCTGTGGTCCCAGCTACTTGGGAGACTGAGGCAGGAGGATCGCTTGAGCCCAGGAGATCTAGGCTTCAGTGAGCCACGATCATATCACTGCACTCCAGCCTGGGTGACAGAGTGAGACCGTGTCTCAAAAAATGAGAGAGAAAAAGAGAGATACTGCATTAGATCATGTCTAACAGTTGAGTAGTTAGTCTAGTGCCTTCCCCAAGCAGCACCAGGGACAGACTCCAGATCTACACTGGCTATTATTATGGAAGCCACCAGTCACATGTGGCCACTGAGCACCAGGAATGTCCACACTGAGACGTACTGTAAGTATAAAACACACTGGTTTGCAAAAACAGTATATATATTAGAAACAGTGCAAAATATCTCATTTAAAATATTTATATTGATTATATGTTGAAATAATAATCTGGCTATAGTGTGCTACATAAAATATATTACTAAAGTTAGTTTTATTGGTTTCTGTTTACATTTTAATGTAGCTGCTAGAAGATCTACAGTTATATATAAGACTCGCATTATATTTTAGAGCTACTCTAGATACAGGTGTTTCTGGTTATAGAACAGCTCATAAAAACTTTCCAGACAAGAAGTATTTCCAGTTTTATTCTCCTTCATCTTATCTACACCCTTAAAAGAAATGGAGGTAATGGAGGCTAGTCTAGCCTGATAGCAGAGGTTGAAAACAGGTAGCTTTTTAGCTCAATAAAACCCATAGAGATATTTCACCTGCAAAATGTTGACCTACACAACGTGTTCCAAAAATCTCATCAACATTTAAAAAAACTAAATAGTTTAATACATCTTTTTTATTTCTAGCATCTGTTGAAAAATCAGAAGATTCAGCAATACTGAGCCCACCACCCCAGATGAAAAAAATCCTCCTGGTTCCAGGATGAAGCAACTGCTTCATCAGAAGCCCTTCAGAAGAACACACAGGTATGAGCAAATTATTTAAATTATGTCATTTAAACTTTCGTCATAAAAGAACCACAGCTTTGTATGTATCTTTCCATTTTATTGTCATTGTTCTATTTGTTTTCAATAAAGTATGTTTGTCAAGGTAGGAGGTAGGAGGATAGAACATATGTTATCTTGTACTTTGCTGGCTTGATTTATAACTTTGCAATATTCAGACATAGGATAGATGGACTTTTGTTTCTACTCTTGATGCAGACCCAGTACAGTTAGGGGTAAGCCTAGTGTTGAGCACCTAAATGATGATCAATAAATACTTGTTGACTGACTGGTGTGGAAGTGGAACAAGGGCAAGAGGATTTTTAAAAAGTAATGTTTAAGAATTTTGAATTCCTGTACGCCCCCTTGCCTAGGTGTCAGCTTGAGTCTCAAGCTGAGTCTCAGGGTAATCTCAGTGAAATTCCCTGGCTGGGATGAACAGGGCAGCTGGCTGGTTGTGAGACAACAGGTAATGTCTCATTCACGCTAGCGAAAGTCACGTGACTACATCCCCCATGTCAAACCTCCCTGGTTGGGGGTCTCATTGCCAAGCCTATGGAATTCTGCCTACCACTTTAAGAAGTTGCTTATTTGAGCTTACTAATTATTTTTTATTTCACACTCATAAACTTGGGAAGCTCCTGGCCCTGTTGACTCAAAAGAAAGTAAAAACTGACTTTGTGTTTTTTGAAATCCTTCTCTCTATAAATCACAAAAGGAAACTCGGTATT
Organism: Macaca nemestrina; assembly: GCF_043159975.1. Lineage (NCBI taxonomy): Eukaryota > Metazoa > Chordata > Mammalia > Primates > Cercopithecidae > Macaca > Macaca nemestrina. The sequence goes on from NC_092135.1 coordinate 102,210,153, forward strand.
GTTATTGGATAGCTAACAAATATGTATTTAGTGAATACGCTATGTTGTGTATTGTATTAGGCTCCATGCAAGGGATTGGGAAATAGAAAACATGATAAAGTAGGAGAGCTGGCATTTCGGAAGATCTTCTTATCACTGTCCTTTATGGGGGAAGGCCATTGTATCAAACTATGCAGTGACATACAGCCATTTACATTTATCATCACCCTCACCATTCTGTGGTTCTGCTGGGACAGCTCTGTCTCGACTGTGGGACTGAGTCAGCTGGGGTGGCTCTGATCCACAGGGGTTCATTCTGGGGTCCAGACTGAAGGAGCTGCCGCTTCTCATGACCCATCCTTCTCTTGGCCATGATAGGGAGAGAGAGAGAGCCAGGCCCACCATGCAGGCTGACTTTAAGCCTTTGCTTGTGTCACTCCTGTTAACAGGCCATTGGCCAAAGCAGATTGCATGGCCAAGCCCAGGTTGGGATGAAAAGAAAAGTGAATGTTTTCAAAAACTAAATCCAAACGATCCCAACTCCCCTAGAGTGAGTCCCAGGGTGTGCAGCGCACTCCATCTCCCACTTCAGAGGTTAAAGAGGCAAGACAGCTCTTCTCTCTGGACCCTGCCCTGGCTTGGCCAACTGAACAATTCAGGAGTAGTGACTCAAAGAGGTAAGAGAGATCACTCACTTGGCAAGAGTAGAATCAAATGAGCAGAGCCAGGTGCAGTTGCTCATTCCTGTAATCCTAGCATTTTGGGAGGCTGAGGCGGGTGGATCACTTGAGGTCAGGAGTTTGAGGCCAGCTTTGCCAACATGATGAAACCCCGTCTCTACTAAAATTACAAAAATTATCTGGACATGGTGGAGCGTACCTGTAATCCCAGCTACTTGGGAGGCTGAGGCAGGAGAATTGCTTGAGCCTGGGAGGTGGAGGTTGCAGTGAACCGAGATTGCATCACTGTACTTCAGCCTGGGTGACAGAGTGAGACTCTGTCTAGAAAAAAAAAAAAAAAATCAAATGAGCAGGGTAGTCATGTACTGTCATAAGTAGCTTTCTCAGCAGATTATCCCTGGAGCAGGGCCTTGGCTGTGTTCTCCTCTGCCTAGTACTCCCTAGGCCCATCTGGTTTTCTGAGCCTGGTTCTGCAGCTCAGAATAATTCTAGTATTGATCCAGTTAACTGCTTTCTCCTTGCTAGCCAGAGATAGTTTTTGTTATTTATCACCAAGACAGTTTACTGGTATCAGTGGGCACAATATTTTGCCCTTAAAAAATATTCTGTAGATTGAAGAACTAACATTCTCAAAAGTCTTTTACATGTATCATGCAATAGTTCAGGAAGTGAGAGTACGAGACTGAGGGTGTAATAGCTATGATCTCAAATTTCAACTTTGGCAGTTCTTGCTGCACGACCTTGTGTATATGACTTAACTTCTCCAAGCTTTTGTTTCCTTGCGTGTGAATAGAAACAACACTACCTACCTCACCAGGTCTCTGTGCAATAACAGCATGCTTAAATCTCCTAGCACAGCACCTAGTGTGGTACAGATCTTTAATAACTAGTATTTGTGACTTTTCTTGTGGTAAGGGGTTGTTGAGTGCGGATCCTGAAGGCATCCTGAAGGAACGGAGCTTTGGGTAAAGTCTTAAAAAACATTGGAGTCACAGACTAATGAAAGGCAATAGAGGAGCATTCCAGAAAAAATGTGTGTGTAAAAGTCAAAGTAGAAGGGCAGGACTGGACATGCTGTATGTGAGAGATATGAAGGAGCCTGGCATCGTTGTTTAGAGGGCATGTATCTACATGGGAAAGAAAAAAAAGGCTGTGAAGCAAGAGAGGATCTAGATGCTAGATGGAGGCCTCTGTATAGAAGACAAGGTTTAAATCTGATGATGTGTTAATAGGGAGCCCTTACGGGCTTTTAGGCTGACGGAGAATATGTATATGTGCAGAAGGAGAGGTTATACGTATTTTACAAATATTTTGGGGGTTGTGTGGGATGGCTTAGGATGGAAATGGAGTCCAGTTAGAAAGCAATGGCTGTAAATCTCATACAGGGTGATGAAAATCTGGACTTGGGTAATGGCTGTGGAAGTATAACTCTATGAAAAAACCCAACTGAGGAATACAGGACACCCAGTGACTGTTTAGAAGCAAGGATGAGAGGAATGTGGGGTCACTGCTTCATTTGGAAAGTGGCTGAATTAATAGCGAGAATAAATAATTGCTTCTTTTTTATTGATACAGAATTTGCATATCATACATTTCACTATTTTACAGTGTACAGTGCAGTGGGTTTTAGTATATTCATGAGTTTGTGGAACCATCACCACTATCTAATTCCAGAACATTTTCATCATGCCAAAAAGGAACCCCGTATCTGTTAACAGTCACTCCCTTTCCCGTGCCTCTAGAGTCCTTTGCAGCCACTAATCTACATTCTGTCTCTATGGATTTGCCTATTCTAGAGATTTCATATAAATGGAAATCTTACAATATGTAGCCTTTTGCGTTTGATTTCCCTCATTTACCATAATGATTTCATGGTTTATTCATGTTCTAGTATCTATCAGTACTTTGTTTCTTTTTTTGTGGCTGAATAATATCTCATTGTATGGATGTACCACATTTTATTTATCTATTCATCAGTTGATGGACGTTTGCATTGTTCTAACTTTTTTACTATTATAAATAATGCTGCTATGAACATTTGTCTACAAGTTTTTGTATAAACCTATGTTTCCAATTCTCTTGGTTATGTACCCAGGAGTGAAATTGCTGGGCCTTATTTAACCATTGAAGAACTGCCAAGCTGTCTTCCATAGCAGCCACACCATTTTATGTTCCCACCAGTAATGTAGGAAGGTTCTAATTAGACCACATTCTTACCAACCTTTGTTATTTTTTGCTTGTTCTTTTGTCTTTATGGGCATTTTAGTGGATGTAAATTAAATTGTCATTTTAAGTTGCATTTCCTTTAGGACTAATGATGTTGATTATTTATTTATTTATTTAGAGATGGAGTCTTGCTCTGTTGTCCGGGCTGGAGTGCAGTGGCATGATCTCGGCTCACTGCAACCTCCGTTTCCTGGCTTCAAGTGAGCCTCCTGCCTCAGCCTTCTGAGTAGCTGGGATTACAGGGGCCTGCTACCATGCCCGGCTAATTCTTGTATTTTTAGTAGAGATGGGGTTTCACCATGTTGGCTAGGCTGGTCTCAAACTCCTGACCTCAGGTGATTTACCTGCCTTGGCCTCCCAAAGTGCTGGGATTACAGGCTGATTATCTTTTATATGCTTACTGTCCATTTGTATATCCTCTCTGGAGAAATGTCTGTTCAAATAGTGAGATTTTTGCAACGTTCTATGATTTACGCTAAGACAATCTCCACAAAATGCCAATTTTGATAACTCTTTAGGGTATAATTGACACTATGTAAAGCAGAATATTCTGAGGTTTTCAAGGTTTTAAGAAACTACAGTGATGCCTCTTTTATTCCATTTGGTCTGCAAGTATGTGATCAAGAAATTTAAGCTGCACTAGAGAGCTATTTCTCTACTCATTCTGTCTCCCTCATTATTGTTCAAGTTCCATGAATGTAATTGATATTAACACTTTGGATTTATTTTTTTAACCTTCTTTTATCTGATATCAAGGACAAACCAAATAGAGTTCTTTACAAAAGTTAATTAATTTAACTTTATTTGAACCTTCTCCCAAATGGAGCTTGGTACTTCCAAATTAGCAATATAGAAATAAACTACACTAGTATATTTTTGAGTTGCCGTAAATTAAAGGGGTTGGGCTAAATTATTTCAGAACTTTTCTTTCAGCTTTAACATTCCATGATTCTAATATAGTTGGCTGGTAACTGAGAGGGGATGTGAACACAAGAATGCTAAGTTAAGCCCCCTTCCTTGGTCAAGATGCCATTCTTCTCTGATGAAGTAACATTTGCAAAATAAATCTTAACTGGTCCCTTGGAGCCTGAGAACTCTGGAAATGTTAAGAACTAGTTCATGGAAGGAAAGGTTCAGAAACTAACGTATGCACTTACGAGAGTGGTCATAGTCATTATTTTGTGGATGAACTGTACTTACAGATAAAAGTCATGGTTTAAAAAATGCAAAACAGATGGTGGTTAGGCAGTGGAGTGAAATTATTCCTTGGAAACCAATGGGATTTGGACTGAGACATTTTTGAAAAGTCCAAAATGTTAACAGAAACTTCAACATTAGGTTAAGGAGAAGTATGCGGAAAATATTATCCGTTTGCATTCTGCTTCCATCTAGCTATTAGAATGGGATCAAATAAACCTGAAAATAGAATCAGGAGGAAATAGAAGCCAGTATAGTGCTATGATATGAGTTGGAGGTAAAATGAGTTTCAGAATCATGGAAAAGTTTGTGTGCCTTAAAAGCTAGACTTGTTCTGCTTTCAATACATTTCAGGTTTTCTGCTGGAACTATTTGAGAGAGAAGGGCTGAAGAGAATGAGTAATTGGAATTTGAATTTGCTGCATGTTTTTTGCTTAGCACTTTCCTAAGATCTTTCAGTGATTTGAACCCTGAGCTAAAGGATCTTAAAACCATTCCTATATGAAACATTATAGCTATACAATAAAGCAGTGTCTGTGATTGAATGTTAAAATGTAAATCGGTCAGATGCAGTGGCTCACGCCTGTAATCTCAACACTTTGGGAGGCTGAGGTAGGAGGGCTGTTTGAGGCCAGGAATTTGAGACCAACCTAGGCAACATAGCAAGACCCCCATCTGTACTACTAATACAAACCTAGCTATTTGGGAAGCTGAGGTGGGAGGACTCCTTGACCCCAGGAATTGGACATTACAGTAAGCTCTGATTGTGCAACTGCACTCCAGCCTGAGTGACAGAGTGATACCCTGTCTCTTAAAAGAAAAGGTAGAAAAAAAAAAAGTTATATGAACTATGTGTTATAGGAAGTCAGAATACAGTGATCAGTCCAGGTCAGAGAAATCAGGCTCAGGAAGAGCATTCAGGACAAGGTTACCAGGACACCGACGTAAAGAATGAATGGCATCCAGGGAAGGGATGTGTAGAAAAGAGGGCAGGACTTGGAGGAGTAAAGATTTGTTATTAGGGATGGTCATGATGTGACCAGGGGTATAGAAAATAGTCTCAGACTGGGGTGGAATATCTCATCAAAAGTGAGAAGGCTATAGTGCTAATGACCTCAGGGGTAATATCTCATTGGGCCTTGAATGTGAAATGTAAAAGCTCTTGTTATTCAAAGACTAAAGTAGCAAGGAACTATTTGCTGGATATCCACCCTAAAAACGACAAAGACTGTAGACAGAGGAATGACCTAGAAAGAATCTGCATTACAAATATTTTACAAGTTCAGTTTCAACTCTTGCCTTTGTCTAATTCCTTGATAAATTCATGCTGTTACAGCATATGCTTTGGAAGAATCACAGAATAGAATGTAAAAATTAAAAAAAAAACGCTTAAAGTCGTCAAATTAATTCTTCTTCTTATATGTGGGAGAACTGAAGAGTCAAGGTAAATAAGTGGCTTGCTCAAGGTCACACAGCTGGTAGGTGGCAGGGGTCAGGTCTCTAAGACCTTGGCTTCTGTGCCATAGAAAATGCATTGCTTAAGCTTCAACCCTGATTTGCAGACATCCTGATCTTGCCAGGTCTGGTCAAGGATTTGTTCTATTTCTTTGTAATATCTTGTGGGCAAAATATCATTGTATATAAAATATTCTAGAACCCTGTCCCTGAAAGTATGGTTCATAAATCAACTGCATCACAATGTTTCTGAACCCCTTCTCCAAAATATTATGTAACGATTGCTGGAGTTAGAGCTGAAGAATCTGCATCTTAAGAATCTGGGTGATTTTATATGTTGAAGTTTGAGAATCACTGTTCTAAACAAAATAGACTTCATCCACAATGTTTTCTTTTGTTTTTGAGCCTCAGGTAGATCGATCATATAGCAAAAATAATTTAAATAGTCACCAGTTTGTTATTTATATGGGGTTGAAGAAGTAGGGATTCTGCATTTTTAATGTTAATGCATAATACTCATGTATTTAATCAGTGGAATCCTATGGGGGAGAATATAAAAATGTGAATTATTTTTTACTCACACAGCTGCAGACTGAAAGAGGACACATGTCTGAAATATGTGTGAGTGTGAGTGTGTGTATATATGTGTCTGTGTGTCTGTGTTTACATTATGGCATAGACCATACCCAGTGAAGATATTGAATTGATAATCCATGATCTCTGTGTGTTCCACAAGTCCCTGATCCAGATGTTTTTACAGGTGAGGGTTATCATATTTTCAAATAAGAGATAATCTTTGGCTTATATATGTTGTTTCAGAAAGAAAAAAAGCTATCTAAATTTTATGGATTTAATATAACTATGACTTGAAAACTGGATAAGAAAGGTACAAGAAAAGTAGAATCATTTCACTTATAAACAGATGCAAAGATCTTAAATAAAATGTTAATTAACCAAATAGAATCAAATCCCCAAAATATGTTGTGATCAAGAGGCATTTATTCCGGGAATAAAAAGATAGTTCAACATCAGAAATTCACCACATTAATAGACACAGGAAGAAAAACCATTGATTATCTCAATAGCTATAGAGAAAGCATTTTATATAGTTCAATACGGTGATAAAGCCTGATGACAGTGATTAGTCCTGGGCAGAGGAATCAGGTTGGATTGGTGTGTGTGTGTTTATAGTGTGTGTACAAATATAAATATGTTTATATGAAATATATTGATCAGACTTATTTATGATATAATCATGCAGTAAACCAGGACTAAAATGAAATATTCTTAATTTGATGAAGCCTACATATCTAAAACCTACAACAAACATTATGTTAACAGAAAAATCTGACCAGGTGCTGTGGCTTATACTTGTAATCCCAGCACTTTGGGAGGCTGAGGCTGGTGAATTGCCTGAGGTCCAGAGTTCGAGACTAGCCTGGCCAACATGGTGAAACCCCATCTCTACTAAAAATACAGAGGTGTGGTGGCACAAGCCTGTAATCCCAGCTACTTGGGAGGCTAAGGCATGGGAATTGCTTGAATCTGGAGGGTGAAGGTTGCAGTGAGCTGAGATGGCACCACTACACACCAGCCTGGGCCACAGAGTGAGACTCTGTCTCAAAAAAAAAAAAAAAAAAAAAAAAGAAAAAAAGGAAAGAAAAATCTCTGGGTTTATCCCAATTAACAATAGGTACAAAATAACATATCTGTTATTATCACTACTGGTTGACATAGTGCTAGATGTTCTGGCCAATTAGCTAAGAAAAAAGAAAGTTTTTGAAAAGAAGAGGTAAAATAATATTTTACTGAAAATATGTTTTTCTCCATTGAAAATTCAATCAAATTGAACTAATAAACTGTTACAAGTGTTAAGAGTTCAGCAAAGTTGATAGGCATGAAATTATCTAACAAAATCAAGAATGTTTCTACCAACAAGAATAAATTAGAAAAATCATAAAAAATAAAATATTATTCACAGTAACATTAGAAGTTGATAAACTATGACATGCAGGACAAACGTGGCCTGCTAAAGTGAGGATTTATCAGAACACAGCCATGTCCATTTGCTTACATAAATGCAAGCAAGCAAGGAAGAAAACCACGTAGACAAATCAACAGAAGATGAGTAGTCAACTCACAGAAGGAGAGGCCCCAATGACTAATTAGTAAGGAAGGAGATGCTCAAATTACATTGGTAATCAGCTAGCTTTAATTTAAAATAGGAAAAAAATAACACTAGGATGGCAAAAATTTTAAACTATGAGTAATAGCAAGTGTTGGTGAGGACATAGGGAGGTAATTCATTGCTGAGGGGTAGGATGGCTATAAATTGGTACAGTCACTCTGCACAGCTGGTGGTATCTGCTGAATTAAAATATGTGTATATCCTATAATCTAGTGATCCTAATCTAGTCTTTTATCTTAAATATTTCTCACAAAGATCCATAAAGGAACATGCACAGGGATGTTCATAGATGTATTGTTTGCTCTAGTGAAAAGTTGAAGATAACTTAAGGGAAGGAGAGTGCATGGATCAAATGTGGATGCTGCTCTGGAACTCTGCCAAATGCAGAAGGAGATATATATATATAGTATAACATGTGTTGATACTAAAACATGGTGGTGAGTAAGAAATGCTGGGAACAGAATAAAATGTATACCATAATACCATTTCTATAAATTGAAAATGTGTATACGTAGAAAACAACATCAAAATTTTATAAGAATAAATATGTGTATAAGGACATATATCAGATACATTTGATTGGGTGCATGTGGCGTGGAGGGAGGAAAATAGAAGTGCGGAAATGTGGAGGGTCAGGGGAAGTGAAATAATAAAGTTGGCAAAAAGCCTTTTACTAACTGACAATATTCTGTGAACTGGAGAGTGGAATAAATTTAACAGTACCCCAGTGTACAGTCTGTTCTCACATTGCTATCAAGGAATACCTGAGACTGGGTAATTTATAAAGAAAAGAGGTTTAATTGGCTCAGAGTTCCACAGGCTGTACAGAAAGCATGGTTGGGAGGCCACAGAAAACTTACAATCATGGGAGAAGATGAAGGAGAGGCAGGCACGTCTTACATGTCTGGAACCAGAGGAGAGAAGGGGGAGGTGCCACACACTTTTAAACAGCCGGGTCTCACAAGAACTCACTATCATGAGAAGAGCACCACAGGGTGAAATCCACCACCATGGTCAAATCACCTCCCACCAGGCCCCAACTCCAACGTCGGGGATTACAATTCGACATGAGATTTGCGTGGGACCACCGGCCCCAACCATATCACCCAGGTTAAGAAAATACCCATAATGGCAAACTTTTAACCAAATTTTAAAATAATGAGATTAGCAATGATCATAAAATGCACATTTGTTATTGAAAACTCATCATCCGTGTGTGTGTGTGTGTGTGTGTGTGTGTGTGTATACACACATACTTACAGAATTTCTCTTTTGAGGATATTTCTTAGCTCAGTCAGAAAACTGTGTTTCTGGGCATTTGGGAGGAATTGAAGGTTGAGAGGGTTTTGCTCTGCTGTTGCTCAGAATGTAATATCCGATGAGGCTATCTGTGTGGCTATCAGCAACATTAGTCCTCTGGTGAATCAGAATGCTACGGGATATGGATTAGCATTTAAATGTAATGAAATCATACCCAATACTGCTGTGGATGAGAAGTTGAAGCTATTTATTCCTAGTATCCAGCTCAGACTTGTGTCATACCAACTGAGAATTTCTTTTTTTATTCCCACGGTTCTAACAGTGTCAGACACACATTTGGTATTTTTTAAATGTTGAAAGAATACTAGTTGAATGAATGAGTAAAAACAAAACAGAATAAATTATCCACCTTGCCTCAATGAGACTTGAAAATGTGTAATGTATTAATGAAAATTCTACCAATAACATATGCAATAATTGCAAACCTTGGAAAACTTGAAAAAATATTTAATGAACAAATCTTCCTTTTCTTAGATAAAGAAAAAAAAATTTTTTTTGGTAGAAGGCATCTTGCACACCCCTTTATGGGGTCCATCTGTCCTCTTGTTTCATGACAGGCAGCACACCAGATGATGGCTTAAGCTCAAGTGCTATCACTGGAATTATTGGACTGAGGGAGAGATGTCAGCTAACCCAAGAATAAAATGACTAGAGAACAAGAAGAACAGTAGTGAGAAACAAGGGTTAGAAAAGTTCTGTCAAAGCTATTGAGCAAGAAGGGAATGTCATTCTTAGCATCAGGAGAGTGGGCCTGGGCACTCAACCTCAACTAGGAGAAGGCTGCTTTTCCTTCTCAATATCTAAGGTCAAATGGAACTAAGGCCAATGGAACAGGTATTTTTGAGCAATTCTATGGGCTAAGTGCTTTTCAGATGTTATCTTCTTTAATCCTTACAACATTATGAAGTGGCTAAGGCAGTTATTCCTGTCTTTATTTCAGATGGGATAGCTTAAGGCTCAGAGACCTTAAGTGTCTTGCCAAGGTCATATCAGTGGTAGAAGTAAAATATGAACTCACAATTTTTTTGCTCCAAACTACTGGCTATGCCCATAAAATGACAGTCTCTTTTTTAACCTAAACTGAGAGTGAAGGCAGATGAAGGAGAAAATATAAATGTATAATAGCTAGGAGAGAAAGATCTGAGTCCAAATGGGCTGGCCTCAGGTAATGGGAGCTTGAAAATATTCAGAAGTGATGATGCCATTAAATAATGCTTATTTCCTAAATTGGAGTAGCATTGGAATGTGTCTACTCTATGTGCCAAGAGCTAGCTACTTGTGCATAATTTTTAACTTTTGCATATCATCAAAAACGTTTCATAGTGCCTGTTAGGTATAAGATACTCTATGAGTTACTGAGCTGGGGGTAGTAGCAGAGCTGGGGAAGGATTTAGAGAAAACTTTCTCACTCTCAAGAGGTTTGAAAAGTAGCTGGAAAGACAGAACAGGTAAAAAGTGGACAGTATTATCCAGATGTGGTGGTGTGCGCCTGTAATCCCAGCTACCCAGGAGGCTGAGGCAGGAGAATCACTGGAACCCAGGAGGCAGAGGCTGCAATGAGTCAACATCACGTCACTGCACTCCAGCCTGGGCTAAAGAGCAAGACTCTGTCTCAAAAAAAAAAAAAAAAAAAGTGAACAATACAAGGTACACTGGTGGAATGGACAAGGGTCATGGGAAGATAGAGGCAAAGACGAGAATTACAGAGTGGTTAGTAGGAGAAAATTTTAAGGAGATAGTGAGATTTAAGAAATGACATAAAAATGAGAAAGGTTTAAATCAGTGTTTCTCCAAGTATGGTCGGAAGACTCCTGGGGGTTCCTGGAAACCATTTCAAGAAGTCTGGGAGATCAAAACTATTTTTATAACAATTTAAGATTACCTTTCTCCCTGTATTCACCTTTGTATTGATAGCACAAAATAATGTGGATAAAACTGCAATGGAACCACGCTGTGTAGGTAGTGTGTAAGTTTTCTTCACTGTTTCACGGTCATAGTTTTAAAGAATTGTAATTTCACTTAAGAAAATCCTTGGTGGAAAAGTAAAAGAATTTTATTAACTCTCAACCCTCGAGAACAGATCTTTTCATACTGTATACTGTGTGATAAAGTGGGAAGTATACAAAAAGCACTTTTGCTATGTAATGAAGGATTGTCGTCTTGAGTTGTATGCTGAAATAGCTGCTTTTTTTTTTTTTTTTTTTTCCTCGTATAACACCATATTTTTTTCTTGAAAGAATGACAAACAGACAAACTATGGCTACTCAGGCTTGGGTATTTGGCAGACATTTTCTGGAAAATGAAGAAAGTAAGCCTTTCACTTAAAGGACAACAACTGATAGTATCTGTCACCAAAAAAAAAAAAAAAAAAAATGGGGGGAATACATATCCAGTACCATAAGCTTCACAGCTTTCCAATACCAATACTTAGAGTTTTCTGATGAGATAGGTAATGATATTAATTAATACTATATATATATATTCATATAGTATGTAGCCTGTTGAGTCTGGTTTCTCTCACTTAGCAAAATGCTTTTGAAATTCATTCACATTGTTGATTTTGTGGGTGGCTCCTTTTCTTTGGCTGGGTGGCATTTCATTATATGGACATACCACAGTTTGCTCATTTGTTCATCAGTTAAGAATATTAGCATTGTTTCCAGCTTGGGGCAATTACCAACCAACATTTATATACGGGTTATTGTGTGAACATACATTTTCATTTCTTTTGGATAAATACCTAGGAGTTTCGCTTTATAATATGGTTTAGATATTTGAAGAAGTAAAAGGAAATATTCTAGATCAGGAGTCTGCAACTCCCAGGCCATGGACTGGTACTGGTCTGTGGCCTATTAGGAACCAGGCCATACAGCAGGAGGTGAGCGGGCGAGTGAATGAAGCTTCATCTGTATTTACAGCTACTCCCCATCACTCACATTGCTGCCTGGCTCCGCCTCCTGTCAGATCAGCAGTGACATTAGATTCTCATAGGAGCGTGAACCCTATTGTGAGTTGTGCATGTGAGGGATCTAGGTTATGTGCTCCTTGTAGAATCTATTGCTTGATGAACTGTCACTGTCTCCCATCAGCCCCGGATGAGAACCTCTAGTTGCAGGAAAACAAGCTTAGAGCTCCCACTGATTCTACATTATGGTGAGTTGTATAATTATTTAATTAGATATTATAATGTAATAATAAAAGAAATGAAGTGCACAATAAATGTAATGTGCTTGAATCATCTCCAAACCATCCTTACTCCCTGTTCTGTGGAAAATTGTCTTCCATGAAACTGGTCCCTGGTGTCAAAAATGTTGGGGACTGCTGTTCTAGACAGAGACAAAATATAGGTAAGCTACTCTGCCATTTTGCCCCCATTTGTTCCCTTTATTTGGATATTTCACAGCTGAACTATCATCATCTCTATCTTAATCTTCTCCTCCGCAAGTGCCCACCATTGGTCAAGTAGACATGTAAGAGACGTTTTAACTATAATGCTGCCATGCTCATAAATGCAGGATCTTTCATAGAGATTCTGGGGCCTGCTAAATAAGCCAGTTTAATTGTTGCAAAAGCCTTGTGAAGTAGTGGGAGGTGATCCTGCTTTGGAACTAGCTTGTTGAGAGCTCTGAGTGCCAAACTAAGGAAATAACCATTTCTTAGTAATGGATTAGAATTAAAGACCCTCCAGAAAGAATAAGTACTTCTTACTCTTGTTAACAAAATCATCATTTAAAAATACACACATAATTAATAGTTACTATAGACAGTTTGAAAATTTAGAGTTAAAAAAATCCTTTACCGAATAAATCACTGTTACATTTTGGTTATTTTCATCTGATCATTTTTTAATCCTTATTTTTACATAATTGTGATCAGATTATTGATATTATTTTATTCATTTTTTACTAATATTCTATTATAACAGTTTTCTTCTTATAAAAATCTTCAGAAACACAATATCCCATCATATAACCCTAACATAATTTACTTGGTCATGTTTTTATTATTTCTTGGTAATTTCTTGAGAATTTGTGTTTAAAAATTGTTTGTTTTTGTTTTATTACTAGTATAAATAATGCTGTGGATGAACATCTTCCTTTGTAAAATATTTTTAATTGGATTATTTCTTTATTTATATTCCCAATGACAAAATCACACTTGAAGCTTCAAAAAAAGTATAAAATTATGAAGAGTAACATCTTCAGTGACCCTGGGGAAAGTTTAATTTTCTTTCTCTTTTCCTTGAGTTTAGTAGCATTGGACACCTATCATCTGCAGATATCTGCAGGCATGGAAAGAAAGGGTTCAAAAGAAATGTAGCTTGAGGTTCAGATTTTGAGTATCCACTTAAGCAAATACTGATTGCCTATTCTACCCAGCATCGTGCTAGGCATTGTGATGTTATCGGTCATAAAAGTAGCTGGTACCCAGTGAGGAGCCAGACCTTCTCAGGGCTGTGCAGAGATGGTGTTATTTCTCCTCACACCAAGCTATCATGCATGTAGTATTGTTAACCCCACTTTATAGATGAAATAGAGGCACAGAGAGATGAAATGACTTATCCAAGGCCATGTAGTTTATAAGTGGTAGGGCCAGGATTTGAACCCAGCATGGTTGCACTATATTATTCTTCCCTCAAGAAAACTTGTGGTCAGAGGAAGAAAAGTTCCACAGCATCTGGTGTTCCAGGGAATCTCTTCCCTGCAGGGGCTTACATTCCAAAAGAAGGTCTGTGGGGGCTTAAGAGACCAATGGTCTCTGGACTTAAGCTGCTAATACTGGAGAAATCTCAGTACTGATTATACCATCAGGGTGCTTCTACATTAAGTAAATTAAACAAATCCTGGTCACTGGAATGCTTTGCTGGTAACATTTATGTGCAATGCTTTTAAACGCACTTATGCTTTTAAAGCACACCCACAGGAAAGCAATGAAAATACCCACAGACAAAAGGTGAAGAAAACCTGCATTCTTAAGAAAAAAAAAAGGTTAGACTGGACCTGACCACCATTTTCCAAGTGGTATTTTATGTAAGAGTTTCATAAGTCAGCCAAGTTTCATAAGTCAACCAATTTTAAGGCATTCTGCATTCTTAACCTTCCTTTCAGAGATTCACTAGGTAAATTAATTAATTTAAGGCTCTGAGAAGTCCTGCAGTAAAGCAACCTGTTCAAATTTATTTGATCTGTAATTTTTCAAACTTACTTATGACCAGGACATTTTTCTCAGATGACCCCTATTTGCAGTCCACACACTCAGGGGAAAATGTTGGACCAGACTTAGTGCTGATTGGGCAGGAATTCTCCTCAAGTTGCTTCTGAGAGCAGAAGCCATGGACCATTAGTTGGAAGGGTCCTACAAGTGGTGGAGGAAGCTGGCGGGACTCTGGTGGTGCTGTGTTTTCTCCTTCATCATATCTCACCAATGGGATAAAACAGAGTAGTGAAACATGACAATTCCCACCAAACAGGCTGATTCTCACATTCTGTCTCATTTCCCTTATGCTTTTGAAAACTCTGGAGGCCAAAGGGAGCCATACTTAGAAAGCAGTGGAAGGCCCCTTTTCCACATTTCATGCAACGCCTGGTTCGAGCGTGTCGTGTTACAGGGAACACCTGCTGTCTATTCTGTGTCCTGGGCTGTTCAGCCAACTGGCCCAGCTGGTCCCCTCTCCCAGCCCAGCCGTTTCAGGGTAGTGTGATGAAGGCTTTGACTCAGCCTCCAAACTGTCTTCTACCTTCCCCCAGCCCCCTCTGGCTATTGTGTGGATGGAGGTGGTGATTGAATTAACAAAGCTGTTAAAAGCCAAAAGGAACACATGGAAAAGGAAACTGAGCCCCCAACAGCAGCTTCATTTGCTCTCTACTCTGGAGCAAAGTGTGAGCTGCACTTAGATGGTACCTGGTGATTATAGAATTAGCGGGGCTTTGCTCCTCAATGCCTGTCACTCACTGTCGTTGAAAAGAGGTCTGAACCAAGGGAGCTGCTAAGAAGCTACAGACGATCCACAGCCCCTGTAATGATGAGACTAATTCCAAAAAGGTCAGAACTCCTTAATTAAACATTAATCAAACCATTTTGTAAATGATGATCATTCCATCCAGGGTGGCAGGAAGAACAGTCTGAAGGCCAAGGGCAGTAGCCCTGAGTCCTCTTGAAGTCGAGTAGGTTTTGAGAATAAGTGTTGGTAAAAGCAAATACCTTTACCTTCCTTTACTTAGGAGGAAGGAAATCAGGAGTAGCAGGGTTTTTTTTTTTTTTTTTTTTTTAATGCTTTTAAGTACCAAATAACATCATTTTCTATGACTTTCCTTTTACCTTGAATAACCATGTTAGAGGGCCAGGTACAGGATGATAGTCCAAACCTGCAGACATTGCTCCCCCCTTACCCTTTCTGAGTGCACGCCTTTATGACAATACTTGAATTTGCACTTCAGTTTGTAAAACACTTCAGTTTGCATTATTGTATCTGCTCCTTGCAGCAACTTCACAAGACAAGTTTAACCCATTATTGAGATGAGCAAACTGAGACTCAGAGACATTCAGTTTCTTTCCTTTGGCTGGTGAGTAGCAGAGGGAAGACTCACACCAAAATTTTTTGGTCCAAAATGCAGTGCTCTTTGCACATACAATGTTTTCTATGAGAGTGATCTTGGGCTCCTGAACCACCAGGGCCTCTTAGTCAATAATCAGGGCTTCGTCATCCTGCTTCCTCCAGCTCCACTCCACCGTGACTTTTACCCTCTAGGGTTCTTCATTGCAAATCTCCCGGTTACAAATAAATAAAACAAACCCACAAAAAACCCAATACCCTCTGAAATTTCAGAGACTTTATAAATACATTAAAAGACACACATAGATGCACACAGTTCCTTTCATATGGAAAAGTATGCATATGTGGGGATTAGTCTGCATGAAAAAGCATATCTTATTCACTGGATCACTTAAGTCTCATTATGCTTTTTTATAAAGGCTTTGAACCATCTTTGGCACATATTAATTTTTTTAAAGCATTGCTGATGAGCTGAAATCAAGCTGATGGTAAATTTCTAGAAACTCTCATTATGCAACTAGTCTTGGTCATCCGTCTGGGCAAAGTGGATTTCTTTGTAGTCCTGCACTGTGAGCACCACCAGTCTACAAACTCCAGGCAGGACATGTTGGCAACAGCCTCCTCTTCCAATCCTCATTTTCTCTCCTTCCTGGGGTGTGAGCTCCCCAAAGTGTGATTAATCCATCTATTGATCGCCTCCTGCCATAGTGAGGGTGAGATATGGCTAGCAATTGGTGCCAGGCTGCCTATGTGACTGGACTGCTAAGCCGAGGTGAGAACAGACAAGTGCTAGCCGGTGCTTTTCAACCCTGCAGACAGGGAGGGGGCAATAACAGCCACACTTCCCACACGCCTTGCTAAATGATCCCTCTCATCAAAATGCAGCTGATTCCTTTTCAAATGAATTATAATGTATATTCCCTGCTCTCTCAATTGGCTTCACAAAGGTCCAATAAAAGTTTATGGGCAAAGGGAAAGAAGATGAAAAAACAAGTAAGAAGACAGAAATCTCCTGGAAATAAAGCCAAACAAGAATGTGCTGCTTTGATTAAAGCATTCCAGGCAGATAGAATGGATGCCCAAAAGCATACCAGCAGAGGGGATTAGAAGAATAAGAAAGCATTTACCTTAATATTCAGAGGCACCGTGGTGAAGATAAGCCAAGGGAATAGACAAAGACTAGAGAGAAAACCTACCTGCAAATGAGGGGTGTACATTGAGAAATATGGGCACTACGCTTATTTCCAAGGCTAGTTTTGGCCAGTAAACTGAGGAACAAAAATTAGGCCAAGCAAGAATTGGGAACACTTTTTTTCCCTCTCCTCTTCTGCCCAAGAGAAGGTCAAGCATGCCTACCCTCGGCTGTAGATGCCACATTTTCTTTCGTTCTGCCGCATATGCTTAAAAGAACCTCTCATCCACAAAGTCAGGCCACTCTCTTCATTTCAGGAATTTCTGCCATATGCGGGAAGTCACCTGGGATCATGGAGCACCTTCCATTTCTTGTGGAATTGATTTTCGATGCACCCAGCCAGAACACAAGCAAGTTGAAAAGTTAATCAGCTGTCTAAAACCTAGTGCCCTTCTGCATTAGGGGGAGTGGCAGTGTAAATTCAGACATCGAGACCCTCTGCATAGTAGCTCCCACATCTGACTCATGTTGATTTTTCCTACTTGTCTGTTCCAGATGCGCACAAAGCCCAAGGAACATCTACAGACATTTGGGAGAGACAGAATTTGTAGTTTGCAAGGAAACAGATGATTAGAATACAGTAATTTGGTAGGGCCAAAACTGTACGGTAAGATCTTTAGCTTGGAATGTGGTAGGGGCTGATCCCAGTCACAGAATCCAGACCTGGTGACTCTTTGTCAAGGTTCCTAGAGGAATGACGGATGAACTGAAATCTGAAGGATGGATAGAAGTTTGCCATGTTACAAAGGAGGCAATTGGAAGAGAAATAAGAGAGTAGGTGGAGAAGACCTGAGATGATTCTACAAGGAGGGACTGTCATCACACAGATCTAGAGGTGAGAGAAAACAGGGCATATTCAGGTAACTATAAACTATCAAACATGACCAGAGCTTTGTGTGTGTGTGTATGTGTGTGTGTGTGTGTGTGTGAGACAGCTACAAGCCCTGAGGCTGAAGAGTCAAATCAGGGCATCGTAGGAAGTATTAAAGTGTTTAGACTTAATTCTGAGGGCAATCGCAGAGCCACAGAAGAATTTAAATAGGGCAGTGATATGATCAGTGTTAAGGGTGTAGAGAATGGATTAGGAAGGTGTCATCTTGAAAGCAAGGAGACCCATTAGGAGAGGATCACCCTAAACCAGGTGGCCTGTCTTAGGGTAACTGTGGGGATGGCGTGAAAGTAAGAAAGGAAGCCAAGATGATTTCCAGGGAGAAACCATGTCCATTGAAAATTTATATAGAGAATATATACTTTATTATAAAAGGGTTCCAGGAACAGCCCAATACTTCATAGAGGCCCAATAAATTGTTAACCAAAAAAAGTTCAGTGAACACTTACTCTTTCTTATCCTTATTGTGGGAGTTCCACAATTCCAGGAGATAAGAAAACAACAGATATGCTAGGTTTATATTCCACTTGGAAAATAGTCCCAGAGTATAGAAGGAAAAGCTCTGTAAAATCCAAAAGCAAAATGGAGCTATGAGCCACTTGCAAAGAACTGGTCATGCCAGATTGACTCAAATAAAGTTATTTCAGTAGCGGTGTTCTCCCAACCACCAGGCAATGAAGGCAAAGTTGCATGTGCTTGGAGATGAGCAAACCATTTCCCTCAAAACCAGTGTTTCAATATTTTGCTTGGCATCAAAATCCAATTGGATTTGAGAAGAATGTGGTTTGGAAATAGGCTAAGAATGAATAAATGAAATTGTCCATGACAAAATGCCAGTGTTTTCAAATATGGGGCATGGTCTCTGATAGAAATACTATTTCTTAGTGTCTTTATTCATAAATTGAGAAGAGGAATTTACTTATTGATGCAAATTGCAGATGCTTCTAAATTAGGCAGCATTGTCAACACCTGACAGAACACAATGTCCCCAAAGAGGTTAGAAATGGGGAGCAGGAAATAATAAAACAAGGTTAAATTTGGCTAGATGGAAACTACATCTGGGGAAAAATAATTCAAAAAGCAGATATTCATTGGGCCAAAGAAATTTGGACCACACTGGTGCCAGAGGAGACCCAGGTGCAATACCGGATGGCAAATTAGGTAGGAGTTTAAAATATGTTAGGGCAACCCAAAACCCATTCAATTCTGGCCTGCCTCATCTGATAAAGAAAACTCATCCTATCAAAGGAAAAAATCTGGCCTGCCTCAGCCTTCCCTGTTTGCAGGCCATTCAAAAGGGAAATTTAATCCACTCATTGCCTTGGTTTTAGTTATTCAGATAAAACAAAAATCATCTACCAGAACTGTAAGACTTCTACCGTTATATCAAGTTCATGGTCAATGGTTTTTAGCTGAAGAAATAAAGCCACAGTGACTTGCATATAGAAGCTTCATTTATAGAAGCTTAAGAGGTGTCACTGCTGATCTTTCATTATTCTCCCATTATTGTCTCATTTGAACAGTCTTCCAGGTAAGTGGCCAGCAAGTCGTATGGTCTATCTCTGTTTTACATATTAAGCAGCTGGGGCATTGTTGCCAAGGGCATTCAAGAATGCCAGTCACTGGTCTCTCTGGTGCTTTGTTCATTACAAGGACATCTTTCTTCTAATTGATTTCAGTTTTTGAGAGGCTTTAAAGGGAATTAGAGGGTTGTCATCAATGCCACGACAGGTCTAAGGGGCATTTTTGGATGACTCAATGGGCAGCTTAGTATGCAGCTTAAGGCACCAATGTTTAAAACTTAATTGGTATATAAATAATCTTCATGGTAAACATCAGAACTTTGATAGACACTCTTAGTTTAAGTTTCATTATTAATATTATTTTGAGTTATAAAAGGAAATATGGATGGGAAATAATCATCATAATTTCAATGCTAAAGATTTTTTAAGGCCTATATACAGTCTACCTGTATGTAGAAACCTTGAAAAAAAGGAAGGCAGATGATAGAAGTAAACGCTATCATTGTAAAGAAAATTATTTCATTCTTTCCTCAATGTACTTTTATGATTTATCAAGCACACTCGGAGGATGTAAATGCTTCTAGAGCAAAATCACATGATTTTACCCAACTGTAATGGCTCAATTTTAAACAAACCTATTGGCCATGTACATGCCTGGGCAGAGCCAAGGGCCGTTACAAATGTGCATGCTCAGAAGCTCTTCCCAGAACTATGATTGCATTTTGACCTTGACTAGAGTCCAAGCACTGTGGTTGAGAGGGGCTTTGTGTACTGTCAGATTCATTTCAGTCACATTGTCTGAGTGACCACTCATTATTGCAATTAAAGTAAGGGATAGTTTGTGATTTGGGTTTTAGTAAGGGATGGTAAATTTTATAGTGTATATAATTTGGAACATGTCTGTGTTTCAGCCCATATGTGGCTATCTGCCCGAGTGCTTATTATTATGCTTATCTACAAATGACCAGATGGCCTTGCCCAAATGTAGAGAACCATTTAGTGCCATTTTAAACCATTAAGGCTATTAACCCTGACAGGAGATAATCCTGTGCCCAAAGGGAACTAGTTTTGCTGTCCTTCAAAGTCATCAAATGTAATTAAATGCCATATTGAGGAGTAGGCATTAATGGATTAAGGGGACGGGACTGTCAACCAGTTCTGGATCAACCGAGGCAGAGGGAATACAGGAATAGCTCAGAAAGAGAGGTGTATTAGGTGAAGTACTGGCTATGCTGCTGTAACAAAAAATACCCAAAATATTATGACTCAAAAAAAGATAGTTTATTTCTCTCTAAGACAAAACAAAACAAAACAGACGTAGGGGAAAGGCCCAAGACAGGCAGTTCTGTCCCTTAAGATCAACCGGAGACCCATATTCCTTCTATCTCATTGCTCTGACATCCATTATAGTATTTTCCTCACCCTCATGGTTGAAGCTATCTCACCAACACATCTGTATTCCATTCATCTTTAAGGGGAAAAGAGAAAAATAGGAGGGCAAGCTAATTTATTTTGAGGAATTGATGGTAATATTGTACACATCACTTCTGTTTACAATTCCACTGGCTAAAAACTTATTTGATCATCACTAATTGCAGGGGAGACTGGAAAACATAGTCACTAATTGGATGGCCATGTGTTCTGCTCAACTCAGTAGGGGGGGATGTTACACTTCTCAAAGGAGGAATGAGAGAATGGATGCTGAAGTTGTAGTCTCTGCCACAACTTTGTCCCAGAACATATAAAAACCAGAGATAAGAATTGGGCAACTACCAATTTAAGGAGTAAAGAGGTCTGAGAAATCCCCCAGCTGAGGAAAGATGGCAGCTGGTCAATGCCATGCAAGTGGGACCAGAGAGTATACCACATCCTAGAAACTGAAAGATGCCTTGTGTACATTAAACCACTTTATTTTCACAGCGACTCAATAAATAGTGTATTGGTACAGATCCTCCAAGAAGAAGATACCAAGACAGGATTAAACATGAAAGAAACTTATTAGGGGAAGTGTCTGTGAGAGAAAATGAGACCGGAGTCAGGGGAGTGTGGGGGAGTAGATCTGACACTGAGTGAAGGAGAGAAGGTAGCAAAGAAGGAAGCAACAAAGTTCTAAGGAGAACTTGGAAAGGCCATCAGGGAGTTAGTTTTCATATCAGGTTCCCCAGTCAGAGACTCACATCTTCTGTGTCTTATCTTAGGCCTTAGTCACCTACATGCTGTAAGTCTCAGTTATTGGTTGAGAGAAGTCCATGTGAAGTGGGACTTCAGTGTGAAGGTGGTGAACAAATTCAGAGAGCAGAAGCTTTGGCCATAGGTAAATTACTCTCTGCATAAGGGATCTGAGTGGCGTATTTTTCATGTCTGTCACAGAGAGGACTTCCTTCCTTCCTTCCTTCCTTCCTTCCTTCCTTCCTTCCTTCCTTCCTTCCTTCCTTCCTTCCTTCCTTCCTTCCTTCCTTCTTCCTTCCTTCTTCCTTCCTTCTTCCTTCCTTCCTTCCTTCCTTCCTTCCTTCCTTCCTTCCTTCCACCTCCCTCCTTCCCTCCCTCCCTCCTCCTAAAAAGGTTAGCACATATGTCCAAATTTAATATCTGGTAAGTGGCAGAGATGAAATTGAGCACACAGCCTACCTTTCAACTAATCAGCACACACACTGCCTGCTCAGCTATTGGGTGCACACAGTACATAGTTTTCAGAGGTCAAATCAAACTGGTCAGATGAACATAGTGTATATGATGTCCCCACCAAGACCTTAAAGGTGAGGAAACTCCTCCCTTGGACTGCCTGCTGGGGCAAGAACCAATGCCAGGGCCCCGATCCTGGAGGTGAGGGTGAGGCTGCAGGGCGTCATAGAGGAACCAGTCATTTACACAGGATCCCTATAGCTCCTGCCTGAAGCAGCTTTGGGAGACAAAAATCACAGTCACAGCACCAAGCCCTAAGCCTTGGATCAATCTTTTCTCCTTTCTAAGCCCTCCTTGTATCCTAAACCACTGCTAAAGTGAGCTGTTTGGAGTCTGTCAGAAATAAAGAGGAGTTCTTTTACTTGAATGAGGCAGGTTGTTAAGCCCAACCTATGCCTCTGTGTGAATTGGATAAAGGCGCCTCCCCCGGGGCAGGAACAGAAACTCCAGGGTGGATGGTTTGGCAATCAGAGGGCAGCCTGGGTTTTAAATTCTATTCATCCCCTTCACCAAATTATGCAGGGCACAACCATACAAAGTAGCCCTGGTTAGGGTTCTGTGAGCCATCAGGCTTAGAAGCCAACAGAAACGCCAAACTCTTAGCATAGAAATTCAGAAATGCCTGCATCCTGGAAACTTTCAGGGCTGGAGTGCCCACAGTAAGCTGTCCCGGGTACCTGAGCAGCCTGCCCTCTGATACTCTCATGCTGTACCCAGGGTATCCATTTTTTTTTTCTGTCTTATAGCTATCTGGGTTCCCCCTATCTCCACCCCCATCCCCCAGCTCTTCAATCCTGTCTCTACTTCCTTATTGGCTAATGATTCAACTGGTCCCTGAGCATAATTTCAATATCTTCATTCCACAGATTTTAGTTGAGCAACAACTAGGTTTTGGAAATAAAGGGCTAAACACAATTTGGACTCTGTCCTCAACAGTTCAGTCGAGTGAGGAATCTGCTGTGATAGAATTTGACTTACACAGAGAGTATAGAGAAGGGACATATCCTTATAGTTGAGCAAGTCATGGGAGGTCCCAGTGAAGGGTAAATATAAGTCAACTAGGTGAGGACATGAGGAGGAAGATCATTCCAGAGAGGGGGAACAGCATGTGCAAAGGCCCAGAGGTATCCAAAGCTGCATGCATTCAGAGAGCTAGAATGACTGAAGCTCAGGCTGTGTGCAGCAGGAGAAGTGGGAGATAAGCTGGAAAGATAGGAGAGAGGCAAAGTCCCGAAAGGAATTTGGACTTTATCCTGAGATTGTTGGGAAGCCACTGAGGGACTCTAAACTGGGGATGGATATGCCAAATCTGTGTTTTAAAAACAGTGGTTTCTGCTTCAGCCTCTTTGCGCTGAATCCTTTGCTACTTGGGCTGACTGGCCCACTTACCATGAGACATGGTACAATTAGCATGATGACATGAGTATTAGAAGGCTCAGAAATAGGAGACAGTCTTGGTCCTGAGGCAAGATTGCCTGTCCCTGAATATCTCAACTTCTGATGGACAGGTTCTATAGGCTGTTTAGCCTAAACCTAGGTAACATTGAATCTATTGCTAAAAGCCATTTTGTACTCTCACTAATTTTGAATGGTTTAGTTGATTCTCTCAATTTCAAAAGAGCCTTGCCCAACAGTATATATTGTTCGACCAAGCACACTTTAATGTGCATACATTTTTATTGATTGCAAAGTACTTTAATATATGTTAGCTCATTGAATCCTTACAAAATTATTTTAAGGTCAATAGTAATTCGTATTATCCATTCCCATTTGACAGATAAAGGTACAGAAGAATGGGTTAAATGACATGTCCACAGTTACAAACCAGTAAAAGGACAAGCAAAAACTTGAAAACAGGTTGACTCCAAAGTCAGTGCTTTTGCCACTATAGAGTGCTATCTCTAAAATAATTTATTCATATTCTAATTCATTTCATCCTGCACTTCAAGCCTTCTTTAAAAATAAAAAAAAATGCAGGCAGGGGAGTATATAGATAGACTAAAAAAACAAGACAGGAGAGAAGTGAACATACTAGCCGCAGGTTCCTACGTAGTAATTAAAATTAGTATGCAAATTGAGCTCTGAGCTTCCAGGCAGCTAAAGCAAAAGAGGAAAAATGTGGTTCATATTATCCATAAGGAAAAGACTTGCTATATCTCAAGAGAAGCAAATCCTTTCTTGGCACTCAGAAATGAGAGAATTTTCTCCTGTAAATATTTGATATTGAGGATATTGAATGATGCTGTCTATAAATTCCTCAAAAACATTCCTGCCAAGGGGCAGAGATGGAGATGCATTGCTATTTCGTATAGATACTCCCAATGAGTATGAAGAGCAAAAACCAACCATGCTTTTTATAATTTTCCTCATTTGTGCTGTTTTTTAGCCATAGGTGTGTTGATGTGTGGTTTTTGAAAGATGAATATTTAAGCGATTGTTTTGGGAAAAGAGAAATTCCTGCCTCCAGTTGTAGGTGTATGGGAGGCCACTGAAGTTTCTCCCCTTGGGAAACTCTACAGAAACTTCTCCCCAGTTTTTCAAAGCTCATCTCGACTGGCTCCCCCCTGGAATATGTACATAAGGCAAAACTCACTACCAAAGAAATCTATGTACCTCCATTTACCACTTCACTTCAGAGGATAAAGATACATTTTATTAAGATGAACTTCCAATGCAAATTCTCTCAAAAGGGATGCAGACAGCTTTTCTCCACAAAACTACCAATTGGTGACAACTGCAGCAATGCACACATTACATGTTGCTCCTTAACTTCCATCTGGAAAAAGTCATTTCAGTGCTCCTGAGCCTGTCCAGAAAGGGATCATTGGAGCATACACTCCTTCAAAGAGCTACCAGAGATGAGAACAGAAAAACCCCAAAGGCTCAACATTTTGTTGCTCTTGTAGTTTTTCCCTGTCAGAACTAAGACACTGTCTACATTATTTCCATAAAGCTGTTGGCTCAGCACTTCTCTAGTCCTGGTTGACTCAGAGAATCCAGGTCTCCTTCCCTCTTTACAGACAATGCCCTCCTCCTGGATGGCTGTGACAATGGATCTTGATGATTTAATCACGCTTACACCAAGCTGCCTAGGAGACAGCTGGCTAGGACTAGGATGCAATCTGTGGCTGTGGAGCAGGGCCAAGTTTACTGGGGTTGCACCCATGACCTGAGCCTCCTGGGCATGAACTCTAAATCAGTTGTCACATTTATGACAAGACTGTTATGTATAACAATAGTCATAATAATAATAGTGAGAGTTTGTATTGATAGAGCACTTCCTACATGTCAGTCTCTTGCTGAATGTTTTTATGGGGATTATCTCCTATGAGTCTCTCAACTCCCTGTGAAGAATGCCTGTCATCTTTCTATTTTACACTCAGGGAAATAGAAGCTTAGAGAGTCTAAGACTTTCCCAAGGGCACATAGCTAATAAGTAGTGAAAACAGCATTCAAACAGGCAATTCAGTTCCAGAGCTCATCTCTAGCTACCACCCTATCCTAGCCCTATCAGGATTATCCATATTGCAGACAGGGCAACAAATACAAAGCTGTGTCATACAACTTCTAGTTAGCTGGCAGAGCCTCCTGACTTTCAACTCAAGACTCATTTGTTAGACACAGAGTTTTTTAATGTACAAGTTATGGCACCATTGTTTCTAATGTCTCAGAATCCCATCTTTGGTGTTGGATAATGACAGGCCCAGAGAGGAATGGCTAGCATTAAACATGCTCACCCCAACCACGTTCTCACGAAATATCTTATGAAAACCTGGGTTTCCAAATAACAAATATTTGATCATCACTGCTTTACTTATACTGCTGGTAGGATTGTAAATTTGTATGGCTTTTGTGGAAGGTGCTTTAATGATGATGTATCAAAAGCTTTAACTAGGGGTGTAAATTTAACCCACACATTCACTTTCACTAAGGAAATAATTTGAGAGAAATAATGCAATGTTGAAATCAACCAAGAATTTTAGTCACACTATTGTTTGTAAAAATGAAAAGTTGAAAATACCCTTAACAGGTCATCAATTGATTGATACAATACATTTTGTTACATTCTTACTATAGAATTGCATCTAGATCTTTCAAAGGATAATCTGAATCTACATATATGTTGTGATATACCAGTAAATTCAAGATGCTTGTAATATATTGACCTATGAAAAAAGCAGTTATCAAATAATCTGGGTAATATGGTGTATTAGTTTTCTGGGGCTTCCGTAACAAATATTCACACACTAGATGACTTAAAACAACTTTATTCTCTCATGGTTCTGGAGACCCAAAGTCTGATATCAAGGTATTGGCAGCCTTGGTGACTCTGGGTGAGAATCTTGTCCCTGCCTGTCTCCTAGCTCCTGGTGGTTGCCAGCAAACCTTGGCACTCCTTGGCTTGTAGATATATCACTTCAATCTCTACCTCCATCGCCACGCGGACTTCACCCCTGCATCTCTGTGTCTTCTCTTTTTCTCTTATAAAGGCCTTCATCTTTGGGTTTAGGGCTCATCTTAATTCAGGAAGATCTCATCTTAAGAGCCTTACTTTAATTGTATCTGCAAAGACTCTTGCCCAGATAAGGTTACATTCTATGGCCATAATTAAAAAGTCAAAAAACAATAGATGTTGGCACACATGTGGTGAAAATGGAACACTTTTACACTGCTGGTGGGAGCATAAACTAGTACAACCACTATGGAAAACAATATGGAGGTTCCTTAAAGTACTTAAAGTAGAACTACCATTCAATCCAGCAATCCCACTAATGGGTATCCAACCAAAGAAAAATAAGTCATTATATGAAAGGTGCATGCACATGCATGTTTATAGCCACACAGTTCGCAATTACAATGATATGGAATCAACCTAAGTGCCCATCAACCAATGAGTAGTTGAAGAAAATGTGGTATATATACACCATGGAATACTACTCAGCCATAAAAAGGAATGAAATAATGTCTTTTGCAGCAATTTGGATGGAGCTGGAGGCCATTATTCTAAGTGAAGTAACTCAGGAATGGAAAACCAAATATTGTATGTTTTCACTTATAAGTGGGAGCTAAGGTATGAGGATGCAAAGGCATAAGAATGATATAATGGAGTTTGGGGACTCAGTAGACAAGGTTGGGGGGGGTGAGGGATAAAAGACTACACATTGGGTACAGTGTATACTGCTGGGGTGACAGGTGCACCCAAATCTCAGAAATCACCACTAAATAACTTATCCATGTAACCAAAATTGCTTGTACTTCAAAAACTACTAAAATAAAAATTAAAAAATCAAACAAAACCCAAATAAGGTCACATTCTGAGGTTCTGGGTAGACACAATTTGGGAGACTTGATTCAACCCATTACACGTGGTTCTAATTTTGTTTTATTAAAAATATGTATTTGTAAATAAATATGTACATCTATATGAAAGAGAATTTATCATAGTTATATTGGACTTAGGAGACAGACATACAGGCTTTTGATCCTCATGCATCCCCAACTGACAATATGACAAGGTAGCTGCCACCCTCTCTTAGCCCTCTCTCTTAACTCTTGGAGTCTCAGATTTCTTGTGGGAGTTAATTCTCATTAATATTTTAGGTGGGTGACTATACCTCACAGGGTCATTGTAGTGGTTTTCAGATAACATACATAAAGTACTTAGTATAGTACCTGACTTGCTAAATGTTCTCTATGAATAGTAGCTATGATAAATTTCTAAAAGAGTTCCAGAAGGATAAACCCCAAAATATTAATAGTAGTGATTTATTATGGAGGTTCATTATTATAAATGGTTTTTACTTTCTTTTTAATTTATTTTGTATATTTTATTAAAATTTTAACCACACATATATTACCTTTTAAAATCAAGTAAAACAATAAAGCCATTTCTTTTGGTGAAAGAACAAGAAGACTTATTAGATTCTGCATCCCCTTGACCCTTGTGTATACATATGAATAAGTCAGGCATTGTAGATTAAGTTAACCATGCAGCTAATTTTTTAAAAAAATTCTCCTCTTTTAGCCTTGGAAGCTCCATCCTCTCTCTCTCCATATTTTTCCATGTGCAAAATTTGTGTTGGCTTCAGTGTGATTTTTTAGTGCCAAAACCATGATATGCTGACAAACACTTAGGAATAACAGCGTTTCTTAAATGTCCACAGTGCAAAGGGAATATGCATGGCATGTTTCAAAAGATGGGTTCCTACTGTGGGAAGATGTGCTTTTTCTGAGGGGGACAGGGTAAGTGCAATGATGAGGGAGTTCTGTCAGCAGTAGGATTGGGACAGGGAGGAAGACAGCGAAGTTGAAACCAAGAGGTGAAATTGTCTGGTGGATTTGTGTCACACTTTAACACATATTTTTAGGATTAGTTGCCTTTTGAGAAAGGAAACACATTACCTGAAAACATCTATTTAATTTTTTTTCATATAAAAGTAGTATATGGTAAATGAAAATGAAGAAAATACGAGTAAGCACCATTTTTGAAGTCAGAATCCCACCACTCAGTGGTAATGACATACTACATACACACACAATTGCACATGTGTATACCCACATAGGCATCTAGGCATGTCCCTGCCAGAACATGCAGCACCTGTGTGCAAAATACAAAAAGGCGACTCCCTTTGGGGATCAGATTAGAAAAAGATGACCCCTCTGGGCAGATTTGGCAAGTAGAGAGTACTTTTTATGCAAATTAGAGAAAGAACTCCCTTTTCTCTGACCTGAAATATTCTCTTGCCAAGGCATCCATCTGGATGCCCCCGTCAAGGGGATAACTGGGACAACTGTGTGCGATGGCCCTGAAACAAGGATATATTGCCCCTGCATTTTTAGCATTTTATGATGTAGTATCTGATACATATAAAACAATGCATGTGGTTTAAATGCAAGTTATAAGGCAAAATTTTTAAAAATTGACCTATCCACCAATTTCAGAAGAGAAGCATTACCAATATCATTGCACTCACCTCTGTCCCCTCTACTATCCAATCCTAGACTTTCTCCCAGAGGAGAGAACTGCTATTTTATGTATGGCAACTTCATGTTTATTATTGCTTTTGAGATAATAAAGAAAGATATATATATATGTATATCTCATATATATATCTTTATCACAAAAGAAAAAAGATATATATATCTCAAAAGAAATAAGATAAAAAATATATAACTCAAAGCAATAATAAAATAAATATCAAATTTTTGATATATATCAAAATAAATATCAATAATATTTTGATATACTTTTTTTTTTTTTTGAGATGGAGTCTCGCTCTGTCACCCATGCTGCAGTGCAGTGGCGCGATCTCAGCTCACTGCAACTTGTGTCTCCCGGGTTCAAGCGATTCTCCTGCCTCAGCCTCCTGAGTAACTGGGACTACAGGCGTATGTCACCATGCCTGGCTAATTTTTTGTGTTTTTAGTAGATATGGGGTTTCACTGTGTTAGCCAGGATGGTCTCCATCTCTTGACTTCGTGATCTGCCTGCCTCAGCCTCCCAAAGTGCTGGGATTACAGACGTGAGCCACTGTGCCTGGCCAATATACATATTTTTTGATTCTGTGACTTGCTTTTTAAGCTCATACTATTTTATAGCCTTGTTTTAAACTTAACAGACATCTTTCATGCCATGCAATTTTATCCTACAATATTGAAAAACTTCAAAGTGATCCATTAATTTGTTTGGACTATAATTTAACTAATTATGTTATGTTAAATTTATTAAATATTAATTATGTTAAATTAACATACTTTTACTAATTAAAAAGGCAGACTTTTATTTCCACTGGTGTTACAAAACTCTTCATGATTGTCTTTAACTTCCATCTAAATGAAATCTTGGACAACATTCTCGACTATTTTCTTAGAATGTAACTGAGCCCAGGTTCGGCTGCTCACCACTTGAAAGCCAAACATGAGAGATAATTGGTGGGAGGAAAAGGAGGTTTTGTTCAGAAAACCAGCAAAACTGAGACGATGGTGAACTAGTCTTCTGAAGCACCATCTTAAGTTTTGCAGGCTGACTGGAGGCTTTTTATGGGAGGGGGGATATAGGGAAGAGGAGGGGTTTGGTATCAAGAGGTGACTGATGACCACAGACATATCTGGGTGTCAGCGAAGGTCCAAGGAGGTTGGGAACTTCTTTGTCCTTGGTGAGGTCATCGTGCTCCTGTAACTCTTTAACAAAACATAGTTATTACATACTTCCTCTTTAATCTTTAATCTCAGAGTTTCAAAAATTACACAATTGCTGTTTCTGCATTTTATTTCAGTACTCTCAAATTCTCCTAGCCTATGTGCAGGAATGGGTAAAGGCCCTTTAAACAAAATGGAGTTAGTTATGTTAGTGTTTTGCTGTTACAAAAATAAATCCCTAGACATAGAAGTGGGGGGTCAGTGGTACATTGATTACAGGCTTTTGATGTGTATTAATGCTGGTGATATTGTTAAGGAAATGAAGAAGCTGTCTAGTGGACAAGTGAAAACCTACCCAAGGAATTTCATTCAGGATTAATAGTCATGTAAATACTTCTCAGATCTGCTGATTTAAGAGAACTCCACTGTGCAGCAAACCTCACAGAGTTGTTCTCTCTGTTCTGACTCCCGAGGCTCAAGATTTATCATAATGATATGAACAGTGGTAGTGGGTGTGGAGGTGGTCATTTGGGGGAGAGTTCTCAAGCAAGACTTGAGCGTGAAGAATCACAAAACCAGCCCATAGAAACTTCATACCTAGACCCATGTGAGCTACAGAAGAGGGCAAAGGCATCTCTCTGTACCACAGTCAAGAGGAAGGCCAGCCCAAGAAGGCGGGCACTGCAAGGAAGTGAGAACATGCACAGTAAAAGCAGAAAGGAGGCGTTTGGATAGCCTAGCATCACCCCCAGTGCCATCCCACAGTGAGTTTTCACCTCTCTGAGCAAAGAGTGGGAGAATTGAAAAGGGACAGTAGCCACCAACTTCAGCTTCAGGACCAGAGAGAGAAGACCTACGATTCCCTTAGAAGAACAGAGGGACAGGAGTGGAAAAGCCGGCCAAGGACTGCATGAAGAGGCCCGTCTTCATCAGAGGAGAATGGCCAACTCAGTCATTGCCTAGTTTGGCCTTCACAGATATTTAACAAACGGAAATATTGTTTATATATTAGTATATTCATTGCTTTAAAAAACAATTTTTCTTAAGATCTTTCTTATTCAGGAAGCATTTCTATTTTTCTAACTGATTGAATTATTTGAATACTATGCCTAAAATCTTTACAATTGAAATGAGCATGCCTTCCTTTCTATCATGTCTGGAGATCAGAAATTAAATTTGTGTGTTAAGTAGATTGTCAATAATGCATTTCAAAAGGTCATAATGTCTGGACTTAAACAAAATTATGTTTTTATATAAGGAAATGTTTTCTCTTGTCAAAAAACATGCCAGTAGTTTCTTTCTGTTTCAGTTTGCGGCACTGGCCTGTTGTGCTATGTGATGAAACAGTGTCTGCTTAGAACAACCAAACAATAAGAGTAGTTACCGTTACTGGAAAGGGGTCCTGATCCAGACTCTGAAAGAAGGTTCTTGCATCTTGTGCAAGAAAGAATTTGAGGAGAGTCCATAGAGTACAGTGAAAGCAAGTTCATTATAATAAGAAAGTAAAGGAATAAAAGAACGGCTACTCCATAGGCAGAGTTACCCGTTTTAATGGTTATTTCTTGAGTATATGCTAAACAAGGGGTGGATTATTCACGAGCTTTCCAGGAAAGGGGTGAGCAATTCCCAGAATTAAGGGTTCCTCCCCCTTTTAGACCATATCTCTCATGGTGCTGGTGGGAGTGTCACTCAGCATACTAATGAATTATAATTAGCATATAACAAGCAGTAAGGACAGCTGGAGGTCACTCTCGTCGCCATCTTGGTTTTGCTGGGTTTTGGCCAGCTTCTTTACTGCAACCTGTTTTATCAGCAAGGTCTTTATGACCTGTATCTTGTGCCTATGTCCTATCTTGTCCTGTGACTTAGAATGCCTTCACCTTCTGGCAATGCAGCCCAGTAGGTCTCAGCCTTATTTTACTCAGCCCTTATTCAAGATAGAGTTGCTGTGGTTCAAACGCCTCTGACATTACCATTGATTGAGCATTTATTACATGTCAGGCACTGGATAAGTACTTGTATGTATAATACAACTTAATCCTTTTAACAACCCACACAGGAAGCTGTTAATGTTTAACAAAAGAGCAGGCTGAGGTTTAGTGAGGTCACCTAATGGGTAGAAGTCACACGTCAGAGGCAGTGATTGAGCTGCATACGACCTATCTTTCATCTATAACCTGCACCAAGTGCCAAATAAAAGGGTCAAGGTGAAGGGAGCATCCGCCAGCTTCCAACATCAGGGGTGAGGGCAGGAACATAGGAGAGTGGGGTGGGGCCTGTACTGTTTCTTGGGTGAGGAGGGGCCACATTAAAAAGTCTCTCCCCTTACATTTCTTCTCTTTATGTCTTTGGATATTGCTTCCCAGTGCTTTCTCTAAAGTTTTTTTATTTTTTCCCCTTCAATAATTGTCTTACCATTGCCCTGTCAACATACTGGCTTTGACTATTTTTTAAATAAAGTGACAACCACCTTTAGAGAACATGCTCAGTAGAAATGATTGCTCACTTCACCAGTACCCCAGCTTTCATTTATAATTATGGCCCAGGTTAGAAATAAAATCAAGCACCTCTGTTCTTGAGCTCTGGATTGGAACTTTGAAGAATATGGCTATGAAAAGTTTTCAGTGGCAGGTCTCACTGTAAATTGGATTTATGGACTTTCTAGGCTTTGTCAAGGTAGCTTTGCCTTTATGAGTATTTCATTTTGAATTTATAAAGAATGCTTGAAGAGCTACTCTGTGTGAGGAACTATGCCAGTCACTGGGAAGACAAAGATGGATAACGCATTGTCCCTGCCTAGGAGAAGTGAGGAGAAGGCCGCAAAAAGAAACACAAAGATTATCACAAACAGGGGCTCTGAGGGCTGGCTGCCCACTGGAATCATCTAGAGAACTTTAAAAACAGACCATGATTGGATTCCACTTTCTAAGATTTTGATTTAATTGGTCTTGGGTGAGGCCCAGTCAGTTTTACAAGCTCCCCAAGTGATTCTAAAGTACAGCCAGGATTCACAATCATGGAACTGAGGCATGTGTGAGATGCCCCGGGGACTTGTTCTGCAAAGCTTTGGAGGAGGTAATATTTGAGCTTGATTTGAAAGGATTGGTGGGAGGGTGCCAGGCATTTCAGAACAGAGCTGAGGAAGGGCCTTCCTTTTCGGAGAATGGAAGAACATTAACAAAGGCACCAACACACCACTGGGGAGTGATTTCCATGGAGTGGCTGGAGCACTGGGGGAGTCAAAGCTCAATGGGAAATGAGGTTGACCAGAGGTGAACTGGGCAGGTGGCAGCAGAAAGGGTTGGGGAAGGGACAGGCAAGAAGGACTTTTTATTTCATACTGAGGAGATGAGACCTTATTCTACAGATGACTAGAATCCATCAACAATTTCAAACAGATCCCAGTTGGGGTGTGTGTGTGTGTGTGTGTGTGTGTGTGTGTGTGTGTGTGTATGTGTGTGTGTGTGATGCGTTTTGGGGAGGAGTTGATGGTTGGGAAGAAAGATCCTCTTACAGTGAGGGGCCCGGAGATACATAGAGTGAGGCCAGTGAATAGGTTCTTGTAATCCTTCTAGTGAGATTTTATTCAAGAAGATAAAAGGAAAGAATGCAGACATTTTTGTTTGTTTGTTTGTTTCCTTAGAAGTACAGGCTGGTAACTACAATCTATTAACCAACAAGCAATTGTTTTGAAAACCTACAGACGCTGAGTGAGGCACTGGGAAAACAGAGGTGAGTAAGACAGACACAGACTCTGCTGTCCTGCTGCTTACAGTCTAGGGGTGAGGGTATAGATGGTGGATTTTCCAAAGACACCTTTGGTAGAACAACTTCAAGAAGTGAAACAAGTTGAAAATATATGTACATTCAAGACGGATTTGGCTAAGTGTAACGGGAGGATAATCTGGGGTTGTTAAAGGGCATTTAGGAACATTTGGGACATTTATAAAAACACTCTTTATAATTGCCATCATGGAGGTCAATGCATTGTCTCCCAAAAGACATGGCTTATTGTCTGTATCAAAGACAAGATTCTTGGTCAACAGAACTGTTAGTACATCCTAACACAGAATGTCTTTTTAATAAATGAATTTTACATTGATAAATATAAATTATATATATTTATCATGTACAACATATAGTTTTGAAATATGTATACATTGTAGAATGGCTCAGTCAAGCTAATTAACATATGCATTACCTCACATACTTATTTTCTGTGGTGAGAACACTTAAAATCTACCATCTTAGCTATTCTCAAGCATGTAATACATTGTTACTAACTATAGTCCCCATGTTGTACAATAGATCTCTTGAACTTATCCAACTGAAATGAACTAATTTATCCTATCTAAGTGAAATTTTGTTCCCTTTGACCAACGTCTTCCCTGTCACCGCAAGCCCCACACCAGCTCCTGGTAGCAACCATTCCATTCCACTCTCTACTTCTGAGTTCAATGTTTTTGTACTCCACATATAAGTGAGATTATGTGGTATTTGTCTTTCTCGTAGTGTGGAATTTCTTATTTTCCAATTAGTTTAGCTTGATAAATATGGCACATGCCATATAAGAAACTTGAGTTTCTTTGAATTGCCCCAAACAACCATAATTATAAGGCCTTAGTTAATTTAGCTTAATAACCATTACAAGAGTCCACATGAAAGCAGTTGGGTACCATATCAACTATTTTAAGTAACCTGTAGCCTATCAGAAATATCATTACTCGAGTGAATTTAAATATGACTGAGACCTCTTCCCTTCAAGTATTTTGGAACTCATCTAGAGTAATAAAGATAAGGATGATAGATTTATTGTAACTTATTAACAAATATAAATTGTTAAAATCCACTTTCAAAAATCTATTTGTATGCAAAATCATTGTTCATCATAGGAAATCATTTTTTGACATTAAATTAGTGGAAGATTGGGAGGAATATGGATTCAATCAGCAATTTCTTTTTGTTTTGTTTTTTTAAAAAAACTCAAGCTCTAAAAGCAGATGAGGTGTTTTAATTATTTCGTTTCACATGTGGAAAGAATAAATCTGAAGGAAATAGCTTAGGATTCCTTCCAAGTTTGAATTACAAATTATCCCAGGACCCTGGAGAGAAGCAACAG
The DNA here is from genome assembly GCF_043159975.1 of Macaca nemestrina. Classification (NCBI taxonomy): domain Eukaryota; kingdom Metazoa; phylum Chordata; class Mammalia; order Primates; family Cercopithecidae; genus Macaca; species Macaca nemestrina. The sequence goes on from NC_092135.1 coordinate 102,245,295, forward strand.
CAAACACGATTTTAGGCAGTTCTTTGTCAGGTCAGCCTTCGATCAATATTGAAAGCTACCTTGAGGACCTCATTTTTTTCCTGGTGCTTTTTCCCTGGGTTGAGGGGAGTTTAAGTGTAATCTTTCTCCTGATGGGTCTACGATACGTGTTATTTGTGTTATGTGGCTGGTGTCCCAGGCCCAAATCCTGTGAGAGCTGCTTTGTGAGGCCACCCCCACCACAAATGAGTTTGTGGAATAAATGCCTACCAAACACCCAGGCAAATCACTAGGGCTTCGGAAGTTACCTATGGCACCTTTAGCTTAAGGCCTGTGCAACTGACAGGTGATGCTGACTGCTTCTGTGCCCTGACTCTTAACCATCTCGATCTTTACACTCAGGAAGGAGGAAGCAGCTGCCCCTGCAGTGCTTAGGGTGGAGCTGGCTGAGGCCCCCCACAAGGGACTCCCATGTCACAGACCGTTCTCTCATCATTCCTTTTTTCCCAAGCTCCCTTTGGGACCTGCTCTGCTTTTCCAGGGGCTTAAAGGAGACAAGATCCACATGGTGAGAATATATTGCATGGAAGAGAAGTGTTCTAGGAGAGAAAAGAGAATGTTTGTCTAATCTGATTTTATTTGCAATCTCTGTCATTCTCCCCATAAGCTCCCATCTTCATCTTACACTGGGCAATTTTATAGCCCTGAGGAATCCTTCTTACCTTTGATTCATATCCTTAAATGTAGATGCGAAGGGTGACCTTGAACATCCCATGGAAATAAAAATGTACCACCAACCATCACCTAGACATGCAGCTAAAAATTTACACAATTTATGACAAATGCTATTTTGAAAGATAAAATACTACTTTTAAAAGCCTAAATATCATTTCCCCTTGATAAAAGGTAGTAGGAGATATAAAGTATTTAATAGACAGGCTTAGCAAACCCTTAGGAATTTTGTGTTATGGGAAAAACAAAAGCAAACTAGACAAGGATTTAGTGTTTGACTGAAGCTTGATCTAATTTCCATCCTTCACACAGTTCAGCAGGAGAGCTATTTTTTTTTTTTTTTTTTTGGTGGTGTTTTTTTAAAAGTCTTCCACTCAGGGGATGTTTTTTCCCATTTGCACTAATTTCTCTTGACTTTAAACTTCCAGCTTGGCACCTGAGCAACTTCCTCAGGCATTTTTAAGCTGCAAAGTGGAGAGTCTCAGGCATCTCAGAACATTGTGTAGTCACAGAATAATCTGCCTGGAGCGACTGTGCCTCCCAGAGCACCTATAAACTGTTCTCTCTCTCTTTCTGCCTGAAGGACACCTCCTTTTGGCATTTAGGTAGACAGTTTTTTCCTCTGGTGCAATGCAGCTTCCATGGCAATTGATGCTGGGAGCATTCTGCTGCGAAACAGGAGTAAAAGGAAAACCAGCAGCCAAGTGACTGGATCATTTTTAAAACTACTAATTGACCTTGTTGAGATAATTACTGCAGATTGAGAGACTTGGACTGTCTCTGGCTGGTAACATGGAAAACTTACTGATTCTGAGACTATACTAAGAAAAAAAGTTTGCTGTACTGAATGAGAAGCCTCAGGCTATCTTAAAGGCAAATATTTCTTATTCACAGATCATGAAGCTGAGGGACCTGTGCTTACTTTGAATCTGGAAGAAAAATATATATTCATGAGGTTATATTTTGTCTGAGAACCTCAAAGTACTACATAGTCCTAAAGTACTTCTGTGAAGCCCATAGTATTACTCTATGTCTATATTACAATGATTCAATCATCCAACAATCATTTATTGATCACCTACTGTTTAAAGTGCTATATTAGATTCTATATGCAATGTAAATAGGAATCACAATTTGATACATGCCTTCAAGGAACTTATGCTGCCACAGGAGAGGTAATATATTCATAATAAATATAGTACAAAATAGAAAATTCTATGATATCCAGCAGTCAGTTACATTGTTAGGCTAAAACATGGAAGAGGTCAGACCTGGAATTAACTTTGGAATCATTGGATTCAACCAATTTACTGGAAATCTTGTACAAATTCACCAAAATTTTTCAAGGAGCATTAATCCATCAAAAACAAAATTCTGATACAAACTATGATGATTAGGTTAAAGTGCAGTTTACCACTAACTGGGTTGCCAAAATAAAACCATTGCATTGGTATTTAATTATTAAATTATATTGTCATCAAGTCAATGTTGATTCATATGCTAACTGTCAATGTCCAGAATGGAGAGAGATTTTTATGTTGTTTCTGGTGATGGCTTGGCTTCCTCATAAAGAAAGAAATATTGTCCTGTTCTACAGTTATCATAAGTTGGTCAAGGATATAGATGACATGCCGGTCATGGTGGACCCATAAATGAAACTAGGAGAGAGATTTATTGTGTTCAGTGACAACAATAGATTCCCAAACAATCTCAGCCAGCTATAACAATATGTTTGTTCTCAAAGGATGACATTTAATAGGGGAAAGAGTGCAGCCTGTGTTTGGGTCCAGAAAACCAGTGACTGTGTATGGATGGCAGAGATGTACTTGAAGGCCAGACATGTGGAGATGACCATGGTATCCTGTAAGTCCAGTATGAGCCAAGCATGTGAGGAAGTGTCCAGACCAGGCGATACCAACTCATTGCTCATTAATCAAGGAAGATTCTTCCAGATAAGAGGAGTGAAACTCCACTATAGCCTAAGCTGGTCAGAAACCATGCCTGGAACATTTTGTGCCATGTTTTCAGAAGGCCATCAATAAACCATAGGTCACCAAGGTTGGCGAAGGGAGTCAAAAATCATGGTTTACAAAGAATGCTTGAATGAATGTAGCCTGTAGAGTCTGGAGAAGAGACTCGATGATGGGAAATACATAAAGGTTATCCTCAAGTAGGAAAACAGCTGTCACATGGGAGAAAAAGGAGACATTCTGGGTAAATGGTGGGGAAAAAAATGGGACCCAACAAAAAGGAGTCAGAGAGAGATAACTTTTAGTTCAGTATAAAAAAAGAATTCTGTAACAATCTGAACCACCGTAAAGAAGAGCCTGGTGGTTTGAGAGATGGTAAGCTCTTTGCTGCTGAAAGTATTCAGGGAGAAAAGCACAAGAGCATATTTAATAGGGGTGTTAGTGTGAGATCATGTCACAGATGGAAAAACTGGACAAATGATTGTTCATATCCTTGACAAATCTGGGTTCTGTGGGTCTATGTACATGATCCTAAAGAATGATCCTCTGTCTGTATTCATCTTAATAACTACATTCAATCACAGAATTGCTCTTATGAACAAAATCACCAAGAAAGAGACTTGTCAAAGAGTGCATAATACAAGACCTACCTTGTCACCCTGGCTCATACATGAACACTCAACAAGCGTTTATTAAATGAGTGAATTCACCTTGTAACACCAAACAAATGAAAGCAAAACACAAAGCTTTATGAATAATGCAGTATTTGGGGTATGTGAATTAAATGCTACTAGACACAGTTTTTGTCTGCTCCCTGGACAAGGAGCAAAAATTAGAATATTTTAGTACCCTAGTTACATCTCTTTCTTTACTTTTTTTTTTTTTCCTCACTTGATGTCATCTCCCATCCCTGCTTTAGAAATTCAATTCTAAACCCCTGAACTCCAAACAACCCTTCCCCAACTGAAAACAATTTTCACTCAGCCACTTAACCTTGCTGACTGACAAACTCATCAGGGCGAATGACTTTTCGTCAATGTGTCACTTAACCAGGCCTATGTGTTTAAAGTCTATGTCTATAATTGGGACACAAAAGCTCCAGAAAGTAAACTCTGATCTCAGCAAGCAGGAGGACGGAGTAGGAGCTTAGGAAGGGTGCTGGGGTTAGCTCTGAACCCTCCCACCAAGTTCCCTAGTGTGGCAGAAAACTTCTAAATAGTAGAAACTATAGCTGCTAAGGTACTATGTAAAGTAAATAAACTCAGCTCACAAAATAATAACTACAATTCTCCTTGCTTTTCTACACTTAAAAGAAATCACATAATTTCTTTCAAGAAAGAAAATAAAAACTAAGATAATCCATGAGAGCCATCTCTCAACAAAAACCTACTATGCATCCCAGTAAACTGGGCTTTTCTCTCCTCCAGGTTGTTGAGGTTTTTCTGGCTGGGGATGGTGAGCGGGTAGTGGCGGTTGTAACGTGTATGCGTGCGTGCATGTGCTTGTATGCGTACACATGTGAGTCTGTGTCTTTGTGACTCAAACCTTTGAGGTTAGGAGTGAGCATAGAAGAACATGGAGCTTCTGAGGGTCAAGCTAATTCTGTCCTTTGCCTGGGGCTCAGAACGGATTTTCCCAGCTCTTTCCACTTCCCTGGGTAGGGTGGGCCAGTGTTCCAGCAGCTTGTGGCTGTTGGAAGCCTCTTTCCAGGAGATGTTGGGGGCTTCCATGTGTGTCTGTTAGATGCCTCCTGGCTCACTCTGACTCTGGCCTTTCTCTCTGTTCTCCTCTTTGCGCTTCACAGGCCTCTGCTCTGCAAACCCTCCAGCCATTTCTCCTTTCCTTTTCTTTACATGTTGAGCTCCTCCCTCTCCCAATTTGAACCAATCTCCTTCCCTTCCCTATCTTTGACCCAAGAGATTCAGATGTGTGTTTTACATTTCCAGCTCATTTGTTGCTAGCTTAACTAATTTATTTTTATAACTCCCTCTTTCTGACATCCTAAATGCCTCCATGTGTCTCTATATTACTTCTACCTCTGCTGACATAGTTTCTGGTATCAAAGAGGATATTGCAGCACATGCTCTGCAATTAGTTGAGGTTTTACTCTATTAATACCAGCCCCATCCTTGGCCCTTCCAGCGTTTCATGCATCCAGGAGAGAGAAATAAAGCTGCAGGGCATTTCACAGACAGCATCTTGTAAACTCAAAGCATTAGCGCCACGGCACATCTGATCTTAGCAGCCTCCGCCCCTTGCCACAGGGGAATGACTTCTTTAAAGCAAGAGTCGTCCTTTCCAGGCACACAGAAGCCCAGGGGTAGGCAAGTTCGTGCCAGGGCTGGTGACTGCGGAGATTTAGTCTTTGGTTTCATGATAAACCCTGCTTCATGTTCTCAGCTGCCTTACCTTAATGATCCTTTATGCCACTGCCTTGAGAAGGAGGAAGACATGAGCCAAAATGAAAACATCAAGTAGAAAAAAGACTCCACAACAACCCTCCCAGCTGTGAGGTGGGTTGGTGATGTGTGCTGTTGACCTGCATACGTAAATCTAATAACACAAACGGATGCCTGGAGCTTGTAGCAGAGCAAAGAGGAGAAAATGACGTGAAATGCTGGACATTGGAAATGGGAGGGGGAGGATGCCGACTGAGGCCTCATCTAGGCAGGTGGTCCTTGCAATCTGTGCAGAGGGTTCTCTTTGATCATGATCTTTGGATGACCGGATTTTAGGAGCCAAGGCCACCTGTGAAGTTGCTGACAGAGAAAAAATAGCTGAAGAAGCAGGGAGGAAAACATGTTTCAGTGAAAGTGCACTCACATCCAGCCACCCCACCAGGCCCCACTTCCCAAGAGACACGGTTCCTGTCTGGCCACATGGCCTTCACAGAGACATGGCTTGCTATGACAAAAACATGTCACTACTGAGGACTGAAGCAACTGCCTTCCAGGGACTCTATTGAAACTCAGAACTATGGTCTCCAAAACAGAGACACTTCTTTAGAGCTTTGAGAACTCCCTTCTATTGACTCAAACTGTCAACCTCTTGATGTCCTATCTGTTTTCCCCAAACTTAATTTAGCTGCTGTGGGGTCGTACAGGCTGATATATTTTTTTAAGTAGCCTTTGGACTTGTAACCCTGTCTGAGTCCCTGACTTCAACATGAACCTGAGAGAGGAGGCTCTGGTCTCAAGTTCTTACTGCAAGGAAAACTCAGGAGGCCAGGTAAAGCACTACAGCTCCAGACACACCTGTCCTGGAAAGAGGTAGTGATGAATAAGATGGGACAGGTATGGCCAGGCATGGTGGCTCACGCCTGTAATCCCAGCACTTTGAGAGGCCGAGGTGGGTAGATCAAGACCATCCTGGCCAACATAGTGAAACCCTGTCTCTACTAAAATACGAAAGTTAGCTGGGCATGGTGGTGCATGCCTGTAGTCTCAGCTACTTGGGAGGCTGAGGCAGAAGAATCACTTGAACCCAGGAGGCAGAGGTTGCAGTGAGCTGAGATTGTACCACTGCACTCCAGCCTGGGTGACAGAGTGAGACTCCATCTCAAAAAAAAAAAAAAAAAAAAAGAAGATGGGGCAGGTACATGGGTGGACCATGATCTCCATTCCTTACCGTCTTCCCAAGTTGGGAGGGAATCTGAGCCATCATATCTGAGTCTTGTTTATTTTTTGTTGCAGTTGTGAAGAACTGGTCACAAAAACATAATCTGCCAGCATACTTCCTTTCCTTTTCCCGTCCAGCTGAAATTCCTTCGAAATCCTGTCTGAGTTCATGAGCCTTTAGTACCAAAAAGGTAGAGAAAAGCTGCCAAAACTGTGTATCACCAGGAGGCATAGTTCTAATACCGGTTCTAGGGTCCAAACAGAGATGGAGAAATCTCCCGTTTTTATTTCTAGTAGTGAGAAAGTGAGTCTTCAGTGACATTCTCTTACAGTTTACACACGTGCAGAAATGGGGAGAGACCATTACACACAGAGACCGTTTGATAGAGAAACATCTATAGAGAGGGAACTAGAATAGCAACAGTAGTGTTTTAAAGTCCTGATAATTATAATGCTTTTTAATTTCTAATGTTCTTCTGTGCATTATTTTTATAGCTTCTTTATTTTTACAGCTGCCCCTATATTGAAGAAATGAAAACAAATAAACACAAATCGATTTCCCTTAGAAATTTAATTCTAAACCTGAACAACTGACTGGAATTTTCTGCCAATCCTCTTGGAAACTGGCCAGGGGACCTCCTTCCGAGGCAAGTGTAGTCCCCCAGAATATTGGCACTCTGGAAACAGTCCACATGACTGTCAAATTAGTTTAATTTTCCCGGTAGCCATAAAGAGGATCAGTGCCCCAGTACCAGAAACAATGGTGTTCAGAGCCAAACCATTCATTTCTCTCTTTCTGCCTCCCGCACTCACTTTCTCCATCTGAGACTTTGAATTATTAAGCTTGGGCTCCATCAGTAATGAGACTGGTCAGCTCTTTGCAAGAAATTTGTGTAGCCAATTCAGCCAAAATTAATGATACTAGCTACTACTACTATTACTAACATTAGTTGAGCTCTTACCCTGTGCCAGGCACTATTCAAACTACTTTCATGTATTAACTCATGTAATCCTCAGAATGGTTTATAAAGAAAGATACATCTTTCTCCTCCTGATATCTTTGTTCTATGACTTTTTAAGTTTGGATAGAAATAGTCCATGGTAACTAATAGTATTTTCTGAGAGCATAGTTCCTTATGAAACACATCATATTTGATCAGCTTTCTTTCTCTATTTTTTTCATTTGGGAATTGGAGAACACCCCTATTATGTTGGTGTGGGGACTCAGAAAACAATAACCCAAAGTGAAAGCCTCAGAAGCAGCTTCAGAAGCAAAAGTTTTTCCCTGACCTTTTCCTGCTCTCCTGTCTCAGTCCAGTTCTCCCTCTGGGCCAGCCAGAAAAAGTAGAACCCCCAGAACCCCTTTTCCCCAAGGGATGTCATAGAAAGCAGAACTCCTCTTTCCCCAATACCAGCCAAAAAACCCAAAAATATTACTCTAATCCCCCCTTCCACCTTTCTGAGTAAAAGCTAGCCATAAAGAAATGATCTGATCTACCTTGCTTGACTGTAGGTCATCAGCCCCCCATTCCAGAGGATTCTGCCCCATACCCAGAAGAAAGGAATAGATACTCAGACCGGCCAAGAAGAATCTACACAGACAGCCCTTGCTGGGTTTCCCCACTTAGGCTGTTAGCATTAGATCAGACCCTTTTTGTCCAATCGTATCTTCATATGACTATTCACACTTTGTTGAGCCTAAGCATAAAAATAGACAAACTCTCCTGTGTCTTTGGGTCTTCATTCCGAAGACTCCCATGTGCACATTAAAAATAAATTTGTATGCTTTTTCTCCTATTAATCTGCCTCTTGTCAGTGATTTTCAACAAACCTTCAGAGGGAGAAGGCGAAGTTTTCCTTGGGCCCCTACATTGGAAAGTGAAGAGTCTGATATGAGTTGATCTTTTACTATATGCTAGATACAGTGATAACAACTTCCATATACAACATCTCATTGAATTCTCACAACAATTTTGCAAAACAGATACTCTTATGCTCATTTTCTAGATAAAGAAACAGAGGTCCAGAATTTCAAACCTCAGTCTTTTCCCCTCATGATACTATTTTTGCTTCCTACTTTTGAGCAGGGTCAAATCCTGCCAGATCACTTCTCCTTTGCCCAGACCCGCTTTGCCTCTTACCTGTCCTTTTCTCCTTCTTGGTCTCCACAGCCAAAGTGATCAATAGAAATGACAGGATTAAATTCACAAAGACATGAAACCATTTCAATGCCTTTTCTCTACTTCCAGATTTAGAGAGGTATGATAGCCTGGTATGACAAGAGACAGCTGATCACATGTGCCCTCAATCAGGTCAATGTCATGCAACAGCAGCACAACTTGCCAGGTGGAGTGATTAGTCATTATATTACCTACTAAAGACCCGTTGGAGCCAAGTGACATGGCTTGTGAAAGGCAGTTTTCCCAACTACAGTATGCATTGCATAATGATGGGCATACATTCTGAGAAATGGTTTGCTATGCAATTTTGTGGTTATGTGGTTATGCCAACATCATAGGCTATACTTACACAAACCTAGGTAATATAACCTAGATGGTACGCACCTAGGCTATATGATGTAGCCTATTACTCCTAGGCTACAAGCCTGTACAGCATGTTACTGTACTGATTACCATAGGCAGTTGCAATACAGTGGTAAGTGTTGTATCTAAACACAGAAAAGGTACAGTAAAAATGCATTATTATAATCTTAGGCTGGGCTCAGTGGCTCACACCTGTAATTCCAGCACTTTGGGAGGCTAAGGCAGGTGGATCACTTGAGGTCAGGAGTTCGAGACCAGTCTGGCCAACATGGTGAAACCCCACCTCTACTAAAAATACAAAAATTTGCTGGGTGTGGTGGTGGATGCCTGTAATCCCAGGTACTTGGGAGGCTGAGGCAGGAGAATTGCTTGAACCTGGAAGACGGAGGTTGCAGTGAGCCGAGATTGCCCCACTGTAGTCCAGCCTGAGCAACAGAGCGAGACCCCACCTCAGAAAAAAAAAATACAATATTATAATCTTATGGGACCACTCTTATATATTCGGGAAACATCATTATGTGGCATGTGACCATACACAAGAAAATCACACTGGCTTTTCATGTGATATGGCTTGTAGTATGGATCATGTAAGCCCTCAATTTGAGCTTCCTGTGATGTGACCTGGCAGTTCCTTTCCCTGAACACACAGAATCCACCATCTTTGATGCATCTCCTGTGAGGAACTGAAAAGACTCTAGCAGCTGTGCTCACTGATCAGACCCTGTCTAACATCACAGTATCTTCCAACCCATATCGGTTTAACTATAGATGCATGCTTACTTAGCTGGAAATGGATCCTTGAAGGCCTTGACAATGAACTGTAATGTTTATACGACACATCCTATGCTTGAGTGCTTTTCTCCCCCTGCAAAACCCCAAATCTCATTTTTGTAAGACAACTTAAGACTGTTAATCATCCAAGGCTAAAGTAATCATTATTACCACCCCCACATCTGAATGTTACCTAATAGTTTTCAGAACAATTCCATTCACTGTGATAAATTATAATATTGTATTTGTTCAAAATTCTTTCTTTCCTCCCGCCCATGGCCTTCTCTGTGGGCTGAAGATGCTTCACTTCCCTGTTGACACTGGTCTTGGCCAAGGGACTTGCACTGACCAGTCAAATGTTAGCCTCAAGCTCAGACTTTAACAGTCATATCAAGTTTCCACTTGCTCTTTTCCACAGCAGTCAAAAGCCATGAGAAGAACATAAACGAAATAGCCATTCCATATTAAGCCTGGGTCATGGAATGAGAGACACCTAAGCAGACTTGAACCTAAGCCCAGCCCAGCTCAGATGAGCCACAGCTGATCAAAAAACCCATGAAGGAAAAATATATGTTGTTGCAAATCACTAAAATGTTAAGATTGTTATGCATTATTATAGCAAAATCTGATTATAGATTTGTATATGTCTGTGTAATTTCTTACTTTCTCAAAACATCTCTGCAAATGGGTAGGAAAAGAACCTTTGTTCCCATTTTACAGTGGAAGCAACTGAAGCTTAGAAAGGATTTGAGGCCGGGCGCGGTGGCTCACGCCTGTAATCCCAGCACTTTGGGAGGCCGAGACGGGCGGATCACGAGGTCAGGAGATCGAGACCATCCTGGCTAACCCGGTGAAACCCCGTCTCTACTAAAAAATACAAAAAAACTAGCCGGGCGAGGTGGCGGGCGCCTGTAGTCCCAGCTACTCCGGAGGCTGAGGCAGGAGAATGGCGTGAACCCGGGAGGCGGAGCTTGCAGTGAGCTGAGATCCAGCCACTGCACTCCAGCCTGGGTGACAGAGCGAGACTCCGTCTCAAAAAAAAAAAAAAAAAAAAAAAAAAAAAAAAAAAAGAAAAAAAAAAGAAAGGATTTGAGAAACATCTAACATCATGAAATTAGTAATTTGGGGAGGCTATCATCAAACCCAGATGTCCTGATGCCAAGAGTAGTGCTCTTTCTGCTTCATATACTGCCTCAGTAATGTCCCTCTCCATGGGAAGGCTCTAACCCATCAATAACCATTTTCTTTTCCAGTCTTCCAGTTAACTAAGCACATAACTAACAGCCATGCAGTTATGAGGTAGGAAGATTCTCTGATATAAAAATGAAGATTCAATTTGTGTAAAATTTTATAGGAAAACATGCTGTATGAATGTTATAAATTATTGAATATTTCCCATCTCAATTGATTCTCACAGTGCACTGCATTTTTCTTCATTTCCTTTTGTAGTTGTTGTTAAAAATGGAAGGATTAGCTTTTCAAATGCCACCTGGGAAACTCCATGCATGGTCCTTTGCTTAACTAGGTTCACTGGACAACTGCATCTCCCTGCAGGGTGCTGGGCAACATAACAAGGGGTTTGTGGGCTATAGAAGCTGCAGTCACTCTTTAGCAAAAACCAGGCTAGTGACCAAGTGGCCTGAGTCCAGATGTCCAACTGACTGTGTTAAATAGCCACCCAGGCAGGGAGCATGTAAACACAATGCCATTTCCTCGAGATATATATTATTATTACAGTTATTGACATGTATTAAGTACTTAGAATTCCCAAATGCTAAATGCATGTTAATAACAGACTATCCCCACACATGTGATTCAATTTGGCATGTACCCTATTTCTCTTTCTCTACCATTTCATCCACAGGGGTTCTCTAGGTTTGCTGACTGTGACTTCAGCCCCAGTGATAGCGATGAAGAATGACTTAACAAGGGCTCTACTTTGTAACAGAATTAAAGATGGAAGACCCAATATTTACACCTGTAGGTGATGGTGAACTGGGGTCACAAACACTTTGGGAAGTAATAGGATCAGAAATCCAAGTGAGTTAAAGTGACTAGACCCAAATGAAATGAAATGCAGCAAGGGAAGTGTCTCAAAGTCTGGGCCCCAGGCAAGGAGGCAAGTAAGATGGCAAAGGCTGGAGCAAAAGGCATGAAGTGGGCACAATGGATACCAAGGAGGACCAGGCCAGTGATATTGACCTGCAGAGCAAGGAGCGTAGGCCCTGAGAATTCTGTCCTCCTCCACTGACAACCTCTGACCAAAATACCATGATCACAGCCAAAGAGTTCCTTTTTTAAAAAAATTTAACAAATATTTACTGAGCTCTTTGTCCATACCAAGCCCAGTGCTGGGCATTGTTTGCATAGAATTGTGGCCAAGCAGACAAGATATTTGCTTAATTGCTTAATTGGATGATACAATGTAGTAGAGAGCTTCCTCACAAAAGCATCAATATAATCAAGTAATAAAAATAGCTTTTAAGAAATATGAACATGAACTGTCTGATTCATGAAGTGATGTAAAACCTAAATTTATGAAGGACTGGGTTCAGAACAAGAAAAAAATGGGCTTCACAAAGAGCAAGAGAGATTTAGTTTCCTGGTGACAACGACTTTGAGTGCTGGAAAAGTTTACTGAAGAGGTTGTGTCATCACTTTCCGAAAATTAGAACTGGCCTCATCTGTTTAGTATGGTATTAGAAGACAACCTCCTTTTTTTTTTTTTTTTGAGACAGTCTTGATCTATTGCCTAGGCTGGAGTGCAGTGGCACAATCACGGCTCACTGCTACCTTGACCTCCTGGGCTCAAGCAATCTCCCCACCTCAGCCTCCTAAGTAGCTGGGACTACAGATGTGTGCCACCATGCCCAGCTGATTTATTTTTGTATTTTTTGTAGATACGAGATTTCACCATGTTGCCCAGGCTGGTCTCAAACTTTTGGGCTCAAAAGATCTGCTTTGCCTCGGCCTCCCGGGGTGCTGGAATTACAGGCATAAGCCACTGTGTCCAGCCACGCATATCATATCTTAGCATGCATCAGAATCACCTGGAAGGATTTGTTAAGGCACAGACTGCTGGACCTCATCTTTAGATTCAATTTCAGATTCAACAGGGTGAGAGCTGGGCCTGAGAATCTGCATTTCCAGTAAGTTCCCAGATGATGCTGATCACATTTTAAGATACATCAGTTTGAAATTGTGTTTCCTAAATCTCCCTATTGATAAGAATCACTTACAAATGTAGAGCTGGGTGTCTCTTCTTTTATCTCTGCTCCAAAGTGGTGTCCCTTTGAGTCCCTTGGGTTTTATCCCCACTTTGGAGTTGAAGCCAGGTCTAGCAGCCCATAGAAGTCATGTGGACAGAATGACAGGGAGAAGCTGTGTATACATCCAATTTCCTCCGCCTATCCTCTGGATATTTGTATGCTGCAGAACTAGGGTGAGGAGCAGAAACTTCCATTATGTAAGTATTTCAAGAGATGCTCATGATCAGGTAAACCTGGGAATCAGGGGTAGATAAACTCTGCAGTTCCCTTCCACGAATTTCTGAAGACTGGCCGTTGGTCATGTAGTGCGACAGGAAGAAATACAGGTCTCGCTGTCCTTTGCAAAGTAGTTTAGTAAGTAAAAAGATAGACTTGAATTCAGAGATCTAGTCAGTATTTAACATTCCTATGCTTTGTGATTGTGAGCAAATCTCTCTAAGCATCAGGGTTAGCTGTAAAATGCAGTGTTATATGTAAAATAAGCCTGATCATAATTCCATCAGCACTCACTGTGTGCAAGGTGGTTACTGAGCTAGGACAGGCACGGCCCCACCGTCACAGAGCACACAGTCCAGCAAGCAGAACAGGAAATAAGTGACAGCAATGACATGTGATGAGGTGTCCCAACCAGTTTGTGGGGTTTCTGTGAGGTAAGAGGAGATCATGTGGAAACACTGGAATTATAAAACGCAGCAGGTATACAAGCATTTACTTCACCACCATCATCCTTATTTTAGCAAGAGAGAGGGCTCTGTTAATGGTCATGGAGAAACAGAAATTAGGGACCAAAAATGGATGTCCTAACTGGGAAATGTTAACAGAATAAATAAAAAGGGGAGAAGAATAAAGAGAGTCTAGCATTATAGAAGCCAGGAGAGGACAGAGATTTTGAAAGAGGATGATTGATAGTTCTTTTTTTTTTTTTTTTTTTTTTTTTTTTTGAGACAGAGTTTCGCTCTTGTTGCCTAGGCTGGAGTGCAATGGCGAGACCTCAGCTCACTGCAACCTCCGCCTCCCAGGTTCAAGCGATCCTCCTGCCTCAGCCCCCCTAGTAGCTGGGATTACAGGCACATGCCACCATGTCCGGCTAATTTTGTATTTTTAGTAGAGATGGGGTTTTTCCATGTTGGTCAGGCTGGTCTCAAACTCCCGACCTCAGGTGATCCGCCTGCCTTGGCCTCCCAAAGTGCTGGGATTACAGGCGAAAACCACTCACCCAGCCTGATAGTTTTTTTTGTTTGTTTTTTGGTTTGTTTGTTTTTTGGTTTGTTTGTTTGTTTTGAGACAGAGTCTTATTCTATTGTCCAGGCTGGAGTGCAGTGGTGGGATTTCAGCTCACTGCAACCTCTGCCTCCCAGGTTCAAGCGATTCTTGATTCTTGTGCCTCAGCCTCCCAAGTAGCTGGGATTATAGGCACCCGCCACCACACCCAGCTAATTTTTGTATTTTTAGTAGAGATGGGGTTTTACCACATTGGCCAGGCTGGTCTCAAACTCCTAACCTCAGGTGATCCACCTGCCTCGGCCTCCCAAAGTATTGGGATTACAGGCGTGAGCCACTGCACCCGGCTGATGAACAACATTTCTAATACTTCAGAGATATCAAAGAGAGTGAGAACTGAGAAATGGTATTCAGAAGGCTGAGTTGGGCAGTCGCTGATTCAAGAGATGCAGGCAGATGGTAAAACAAAACAGGCTATTTTCCATCAGTTTTATTGAGTAGGACACTGAACAACAGAGAGATACCCCCAGGTAAATCATTTGCAGAAATCAGATCAAAATGCTCTGTCTTTCTAAAGGTCAAAGTTATATCATCGCAAATTAGAGAGTCCCAGTCGCTTGCTGCAGTCTCCATCTCCGGCACCGATACCAGCCTGGGGAAGTCCCGGGCACCACACAGGCAAAATGACTTTCTTTTTAGAGGTGGCTCCTTTCAGGTTAGGGTGGCACTATTTAACGCATAGGTAAGTGGCCTGGCACTCTTTGTTATGCGTCTGTAAGGTACTTTGAGGTTTAGGAAGCTGGCACACTCTACATTGTTATATCATTAATAATAAATTATGCTCTGCAAGAAACCTGCATTGCAGACATGAGCGCTACAGTGTTAAGACAGCTCTACCATAGGGTGAATTTCACAGACAGCAGTAAAAGGGCTCAATTCACCTGGGTGGGAAGGAAGAGCTCAATATCTAACATATGTTGGGACTGATGTTTCAAAATGTATATTTTTAAAATGTGGAGGGAAAATTCTGCCTCTAGGCTGGCTCTTCTTATTCTACTGGGCTGCTTCATAAACCCGAGGCATAAGTCCTGAAAAAGTCTGACGCCAACAAAATGTAGATTAACTGCAGGAACAGATGCGAGGCCACAGCAGCAGATCAAAGCGAGGCTGCTGAGGGAGCCGCTCAGCCCACTGTGATGGGGCATTACCATAATGAATTTTGTGAGTAAGCAGCTCACTTTAAAATCGTTCCTTTTGATCTGTTAAGAAGGTGTTTACTGTAATCAGGAAAAGGTTTACTTGGCAGGGGAAAAGAAAGAAAGAGGAAGCAAGATAGACAGTTTTCGATATGGTTTTAAAGAATTTTCTTTGCTCTCTCTGGTGTCTAGACCCTCTTCCTAGGTCCTTTCCTTCTCCAATTTCCTTAACCTTCTTAGAAAAGAAAACTTAATTTTAACTAAAGTAGTTGAGGGTTTAATGTGTGAGGGGAAGGAGCAGATGAGAAATGGATAAACTCAAAGGTGTCTTGCCTTAAAAAGTAAATTATGAGGCTGGGCACAATGCCTCATGCCTGAAATCCCAGCACTTTGGGAGGCTGAGGCAGGTGGATCATGAGGTCAGCAGTTCAAGACCAGCCTGGGCAAGATGACAAAGCCCCGTCTCTACTAAAAAAAAAAAAGTTAGCCAGGCGTGGTGCCAGGCAACTGTAATCCCAGCTACTCGGGAGGCTAAGGCAGAGAATTGCTTCAACCTGGGAGACAGAGGCTGCAGTGAGCTGAGATGGCACCACTGCACTCCAGTCTGGGTGACAGAGCAGGATTCCGTTTCAAAAAAAAAAAGAAAAAAAGAGTAAATTATAGTTTCAAACCAAAGGAAACTACACAAGTTAGAATTGCTAATATGAGGTAAAAGGATAGATTAAGTGTTTTAAGAAAAAGGCAAATTTCTGCTCTGTTAACTGATAATGCTTCCTTCCTCTTAGGAATTTCTGGGCATTGCTAGGAATGTGTCAGTGAAAGAATGGTTTTTCAGAATGCTCTCCTCCACTGTGGATTGCTCTTCCCATATCATCTCCTAGAGAGGCAAAGTCCCTGAAAAGCTGAATGTTCCTTCTTCCTGGGGAGAGAGGGCAAGTTTCTCCACTCTACTAAATCTGAATGTGTATATAATCCTTTTGTAATGTGGAGGACTGTAATTAAGACCCACTCTGTCAGGCAGCTGGATGAAGTTCTTCTCTTTCCTTCCTCTTCTCTCTCTCTCTTTTTCCTCCCTCACCCCTCTTTCCTTCCCTCTCCCTTTCACGACATCTAGGGACCTTAAGAGAAGTGGCTTTAGCAATAGTCAATTTGTCCCCAAACTGTATATCATCCAATGTGACATAAACCATTATAGGGGAGAGAAATTAGTATCTTTTCCCCAGTCATTGCAAGGTGTTGGTTGAGACCTTTATAACAAAAGATAAATGAACAGGATAAAAATGTACAAAATTATTTGATATAAGTTTTATGTGACACGGGAGCCTTCAGAAATAAAGACCCAAAGAAACATGAAAAACTGTATTTTTGTGATTAGGTTTGTTGAAGAGTAGACAGTCATGCAGAAGTATGATTGGACAAAAGGGTGTATAGTCTAATGGTAATAAACCAAGGGGAATCTAGCAAGGCCTGTTTGTACAGAACCTTCTCTGATGTCTCTACCTTCATTCCTTTCCTCTGCGCAAAGGAAGGATCCCTGTGGAATGAGGGTCCTATAGCCTCTGTTAGAGGAAAGTCAGAGCATTCTTTTATGGCTTGCTTCTGGAGAGAATACCATTCCACTGGGTACTATGCTCACTTCTGGGTGAAGAGATCGATTGTACCCCAAACCTTAGCATCATACAGTACATTCATGTAACAAACTTGCACATGTATGCACTGAATCTAAAATAAGAGTGAAATTATATTAAAAAAAATAAAATGAAACATGGTACCAGAAAAAAAATGTGTTCTTTATATGAGAGAAGGTCAAAGAGACCTTCCTGCTTCTGCTGTTTCCTCAAATGCCAAGCTGCCATATTGGGGGGTAGCACGTCCTGAACTTCTTCACCATCTATCTCCACATGACTACTTCCATTCACATTATTACTGTGCAAAGACTAGATGGAAAGCTGGAAGGGTGGGACTTGCAGATTGCATCCGTCCCATTTACAGGAGGCCCAGGTTTGGGGTCTGGGGGATGTGGACAGGAAAGTCATGTGAGCCCAGAACCAGCTTCTAACTGTTGTCATGTCAACAGAAGAAGTCACAGTCCTTACCCTTTCCAAAAATTCTCTTAGGGGAAGCCTTAAGAATGCTGAAAAGTTGCTTTGACAAGAGAAAAATCCCTTTCTGTCCTCATCAGATTTTGGTAAAGAACACAGGAGTCCGTGCACATCCAAGAACAAAAACACATTCACACACCCTCTGGGTGAACAGGTTGTGGTAGCAGCAGCCACAGAGGAAATTCAAGGAAGGCAACAGCTGGGGCAACTCACGTCTCAGGAAAACCCACTCCATGTGTTCTTTTATTTCAGATGAAATTCCTTAGAAAACAGATACTTTGAAGCCCCTTAAAAGTGAGTGACTTAATCCCAACACTTTAATGGCTTTCCCAAGAAAACTTGTTCAACTCCCTATTCCCAGTGACACCCACGTCTTTGAAGGTTTTCCTAAGAGGTATTCAGCAAAGTATCTGGACATAGAGGGCACTCAAATATTTGTTGATGGAATGCTAATGGTAAAATCATAAAAGAAGTATCATTTTGGAGCATGTCTCCCTCAAAAGAACTTGAAAATGAAAAATTTAAACACTCATAGAAAATGTGTCTCAAATTGAGGTCAGTGGCCTGATTTTAATGTCTGCCCTAATATTGGATTTTTGCTGGCTTTTAAACATTTTAAAACAATTTTAGAAAAGAAATTCAAATACAGAAATATAAATAGAAAATAAATAGAATCAAATATTGATTCTCTGTATACCCATCACCCAGTGTTAACAATTTCTTAGTTCATTTTGTGTTGCTATAACAGAATACCACAGGCTGAACAACTTATAATGAACAGAAATTTATTTGGTTCACATTTCTAGAGGCTAGGAAGCCTGGCAGCATGGCACTGGCGTCTAGTGAGGACCTTTGTGCATTATCCCATGTCAGAAGGATGAAAGGCAAGAGATAGAGTGCGAGTAAGAGGGTGCTGAACTAGAGTTTATAACAAAGTCAATCTTGTGATAACAACATGAAGCCATTCATGAGGCCAGAGCCCTCAGGACCTCTCATTAGGCGCCCTCCTCACAACACTCTTGCATTGGGGATTAAGATTTCAACACATAAACTTTGGAAAACACATTGAAGCCATAGCATTCCAACATTCTGCTAGTCTCAGGCCATCTGTATTTTTACCTTCTCCCCACCCCCTCACTTGGTTATTATTATTTACCATTGTAGCCAAAGTTTGTGTACGCTGAAATGGACAAATCTTAGCTGTATAATTGTAATGAATGGATAGACTCATGCAACCCTCATCTCATTATACATTTAAATATTTTCATCTCTCAGAAAATTCCTTCATGGTACTTCTAAGTTATTTGAGACAATTTTTGCCTGTTTCAAGAACATCAGATACATGGAATCATAGTTATGTATTTATGTATCTTTTTTCTTCATTTTGTATGATATCTGTGAGATTTATCCATTTTTTTATGTATAGGTAGTTTATCACTTTTTTGCTGAGCAGTATTTCGTTATAATTCTTTTGTTGATGGACACTCGGGCTGTCTTCAATTGTCAGCTATTATGAAAAAAGCAGCAGTAAACACTCTTGCACAAGTCTTTTGGTAGACATTTGTTTTCATTTCAGTTGGATAAATAACAAGAAATGAATTTCTGAGCCAATATGTGTACAACTTTATAAGAAACTGTATATATAACTTTATAAGAAACTACACATCAGTTTTCCAAAGCAGCTACACAATTTTACCTTTCCACCAGCAATGTACAAAGGCTCTGATTGCCCCACATCCTTGTCCACATTTGGTATTTGCCCATATTTTAAATTTCAACCATTGTGATGCATATGTAGTGGTATCTTATTGTGGTTTTAATTAGCTTTTCCTCCATGATTAATGATGATGAACACTTTTCAAGTGCTTATTGGTCATTGGAATATCTTTTTTAAAAAATTGGGTTTTTCTTGTAAGTGAGAGCTACATATTGGGTATCCATAGACATAAACATGGCAACAATAGACTCTGGGCGCTACTGGGGTCAGAGGTAAGGGTTGAAAATCTATTGGGTACTATGCTCACTACCAGGTGAAGAGATCAATTGTACCCCAAACCTCAGCATCATGCAATATATTCATGTAACAAACTTGCATATATGTGCAGCGAATCTAAAATAAAAGTAAAATTATATTAAAAAATAAAATTAAACATGTTACCAAAGGAAAAAAATTTTTTTTTTTTTTTTTTTTTTTTTTTGAGACAGAGTCTCGCTCTGTCACCCAGGCTGGAGTGCAGTGGCCAGATCTCAGCTCACTGCAAGCTCCGCCTCCCGGGCTTATGCCATTCTCCTGCCTCAGCCTCCCGAGTAGCTGGGACTACAGGCACCCGCCACCTCGCCTGGCTAGTTTTTTTTTTTCTTTTGAGAGGCAGTCTTGCGCTGTCACCCAGGCTAGAGTGCAGTGGCGCGATCTCAGCTCACTGCAACCTCCACCTCCCTGGTTCAAGTGATTTCCCTGCCTCAGCTCCCAAGTAACTGGGATCATAGGTGCCTGCCACCATGCCCAGCTAATTTTAATATTTTTAGTGGAGATGGGGTTTCACCATCTTGGCCAGGCTGGTCTCAAACTCCTGACCTTATGATCCACCCATCTTGGCCTCCCAAAGTGCTGGGATTACAGGTGTGAGCCACCATGCCCAGCCATGCCTTCTTAATTCAGTCCTCTCTTATATAGACATTATAAATAAGTGTCTTTTTTGCAGTCTATTTAGTGCCACATTGCATTTGTGTGCTTTTTGTCAGTGATTTTGCCATTTAAAATGTCCCCGAAGTGTGAGGTGAAGTGCTAATAGTCTTTGCACAAGAAGGCTGTGAGAAAATAGTGAGATAGATAAATTTCCTTCAAGCAGGAGTTATACTGCTGTTGGCCACGAGTTCAATATTAATGAATCAACAATATATATAAAATAACTTGTCTTCAAACAGAAACACACAAGATTAAGTATTGATCAGTTGATGAATATGTTATAACCAGAGGATTTCAGGAGCCTAATCCTGTATTTCCCCTAGGAGCAATAATTCAGTGTTCACTAATTTCATGTTCACAGCTACTTTACAGAACATAACTACTATAAATAACAAGAATTGACTATATTACATATGTGTGTGTATGTATGTATGTATGCACGTAAGTCTTTGAGATGTATCCACATATTTTCTATTTCTAGAAATCCTTATTTTTTCATGTAGACTCAAGCATACCATTTTCTTTAGCCAAAAGAACTCTTTTCAGCATATTTTGTAGTGCAAGCCTGCTGGCAACAAGTGCACTGAGTTTTTGTTCATGTTAAAATGTTTTATTTTAGCTTTCAATTTTGGCAGATATTTTCACTGGATGGAAACTTCTGGGTTAACAGTTTTTGTCTTTCAGTACTTTAAAGATATGTACCATTGTCTTCTGCCCCCCACTGTT
The DNA here is from genome assembly GCF_043159975.1 of Macaca nemestrina. NCBI lineage: Eukaryota > Metazoa > Chordata > Mammalia > Primates > Cercopithecidae > Macaca > Macaca nemestrina. The sequence goes on from NC_092135.1 coordinate 102,266,107, forward strand.
TCTCTAGAGAAGTCAGAAGTTATTCTTATCATTGTTCTCTTGTATGGAGTATCTCAATTTTCATTGTCTGCTTTCAAGATTGTCTCTTTATCTTTGTTTGTTTGTTTGTTTGTTTTTCAGCAGTTTGACTATGATGTATTTATTTATTTTTAATTTATCCTGTAAAGCTGTGGCTTTCTGTCACTTGAGCCTCTTGTGGAATAGGCAATACTTTCAGACTGAATACCACAAACTTGCAAATTTTATCTTTCATGGTTCCTCTTTCTTTCTTTCTTTCTTTCATTCATTCTTTCTTTCTGACAGAGTTTTGCTCTTGTCACCCAGGTTGGAGTGCAATGGCACTTTCTCAGCTCACTGCAACCTCCACCTCCCAGGTTCAAGCGATTCTCCTGCCTCAGCCTCCCAAGTAGCCTCCTGAGTGGGATTACAGGCACCCACCACCACGCCCAGCTAATTTTTGTATATTTAGTAGAGACTGGGTTTCACTAGTTGGCCAGGCTGATCTTGAACGCCTGACCTCAGGTGATCCCCGCCTTGGCCTCCCAAAGTTCTGGGATTACAGGCATGAGCCACCACACCCAGCCTATGATTTCTCTTTCAAAGTAAACCCTCCCTGCAGTTTCTGCTTACTTTTAATCACTCTTCTGAGCCCTTAATTGTGTGTGTGCATGTGTGTATGTGTGTATAAAAATAGTTTTCCAGATCTTACAGCTTTCTTTTTGTAAGAGAGAGTTAGTTTGATTGAGCTACTCTATTATTACTCAATTCACTTGTTTATAATTGGAAAATAAGGCATGTTATTGAAAGTAAAGAAACAGTACCATAAATACCTTATGAATGTTTACACTGCATCCCATAGTTTTCATTTTATATCTGAGATTGACTAGCTTGAATTCTGATAGTTTGACCAATCTAAACTTAACAACAATGAAAAGAAACTTGCAGCTTATAGTAGGGTTGTTTTCAGATTCAAATATAAATGGGACACAATAATCTGTCAAGATTAAGAGAGAAGATTAATCTCAGTCTTCTTAAGAAACTTTCACATTTGTGATTTTAAAACAACTTTTCTATACATCATCACACTCTAATCAGAAAAGTAAGTAACTTGATGTTTTAGTCCTTCCACGCTGTCATAGTAAGGTGGCAAAGGCAGCTTATAAACAACAAACACTTATTTCTTATAGTTCTGGAGACTGTGGAGTCCAAGATCAATGTGTTAGTGGGTTTAGTGTCCCGTGAGGGTCCTCTTTCTGTTTCATAGATGGCACCTTCTCTCTGTGTCCTCACACAGTGGAAGAAGTGAGGGATCCTCCTCAGGACTCTTTTATAAGGGCACTAGTGCCTTTCATGAGGATTCAGCCCTCATGACCTAATTACCTCCCAGTGGTACCACCTCCTAATACCATCATCTTGGAGGCTAGAATGTCAATGTATGCATTTTGAGGGATACAAACATTTAGACCATAGCACTTGATTTGAGTCAGAGTATTAGTGTGTGACATTGACCATAGCTCTACTTGGAAATCACTATAGTTCCTCACGTTTCGAATACTCAAAACCCTTCTGAGGCTTCTCAGTTCTAATAATGACCTACACCACCATGCATGATTTAGACCTTGTTTTCTGTCTAAATTACATTCTGTAACTCTCTCCTTTGGCCACTCCACTCCAGCCATACAGATCTCCTGATTTTTCTTTAAAAATACCAGGTGACCAGACAGGCTTATACCTCAGACCTTTTGTCCTTGATGTTCCCTCTGCCTAGAATTCTCTTCCCCTAGATAGTTTCATAGCTAGTCCTCCTTTTTCAGGTGTTTGTTCAAAAGTTAGATTCATAAAGCAGACTTTCATTTCCACCATACATAAAATTACAACTCCACCCTCCACAACAGAAAACTTTCCCTTTTACTTCCCTTATTACATCTCTCTGACATAGTATATGCAGTTGGCCCTTGAACAACACAAATTTGTACTGCATGATCCATTTACACACATACTTTTTCAATAAATCTTTCTTGGCTCACCTTCTACCTCCTCTACCTTCTCTGCCTCTGCCACCCTGAGACAGCAAGACCAGTCCTTCCTCTTCCTTCTCCTCCAACTCAGCCCATTTAACATAGTGAGGATGAGGATGAAGACCTTTATGTTGATCCACTTCCATTTAATGAATAGTAAATATATTTTCTCTTCCTTATGATTTTCTTGATAACATTTTCTTTTCTCTAGCTTATTTTAAGAATACAGTATATAATACATATAACCTACAGAAGACGTGTTAATCAACTGTTTATGTTATCTGTAAGGCTTCTGGTCAACTGTACATTATTAGTAGTTAAATTTTTAGGGAGTAAAAAGTTCTATATGGATTTTTGACTGCACAGGGGGTCAGCACCACTACCACTCACATTGTTCAAGGGTCAACTGTAGTTTCTTTCTTTCTTTTTTTATTTTTGGGACAGGGTTCCGCTCTGTCACCCTGGTTGGAGTTCTGTAGTGCAATCACGGCTCACTGCAGAATCTCCCTCCCAGGCCCAAGAGTTTCCCCCACCTTAGCCTCCTGAGTTGCTGGGACTGTAGGTGAGGGCCACCACGCCTGGCTAATGAAAAAAAAAATTTTTCTGTAGACATGAGGACTCCCTATGTTGCCCAGGCTGGTCTCAAACTCCTGAGATCCTCCTGCCTTAGCCTCCCAAAGTGCTAGGATTACAGGTGTGAACAACCACACCAAGCACGCCCAGCCTAGTTTCTTATTTATCTTATTTTCTAGATTTGTTTACTAGTGTTTTCCTAGAATATAACCTCCACAAAGTTAGCATTGTTTATGTGTGTTAATCATGGTATCCCCATACCCTTTAATGTTACCACACACACATTAGTGCTAAATAATTTGTTGAATGAATAAATAAATGAAACTCACTTGAAAGTTTCTGGAATACTGTTAAGCACTTACCATCTAGAACTTTCTCAGTTGACTTCAATGAACACAAGCAGCTTTTGCTATTACAGAAGTATGAGATTAGTATTTTCAATTCACAGTTGTATTTTCAATTCACTTTCTACATTGGGAAATGTTGCTTTTTATTTCACCACAGGGATTTCTACATTGTTATTACAAGACAAACATTATTATTATGAATATCACTGAAACCCAAAATTTAGTCTAATAAAAATATCTTTATGCTTTGACCAATGGTCCATGATAATAGTACCTTGTTGGTCTTGTTATAGCAAAATTTCCTCATATATATTATGTGTATGCAAGACACACACACACACACAATCTCAGTACAATCAATGTTCCATTACTGGTCCTAGTGGCTTGTTATAATGAAAACATCTAACACCTGACTGACTGTGTAACATAATGCAAACTGGAAGAGAAATATAACACAGTGGTTCTAGCTAGTGTAGTACAAATAAAGGGTAAAATATAATTATCCTTAAAAAATTACAAGAAATTATATTTGCCTTGGTTCTCTGGGGAATAAAACCAAAAGGGAACATGTCAGAGGGCAAAGAGAATTGACTTCTGCAAGCCTGCATTTCTGCCTTGGTCTGCATGCTTGGGCAGCTTTAATGAACCACCTCATCTTGGAGGGACATTGGCTCCTGCTTTGTCCTATGCCTAGTCCTTGACCCTGGGAAAGTGGCCTGTAACTACTGGCAATGAGCTTTCTAACAATGTTGATTATAGTAAATTCCAATCGAGTGAACGATCTTTTACTCTCCTTAAAGTTCTTTGTGATGGGATTTTTTTAGATAGTAGATAGTAGATAGTAGATAATATTTTTATAGATAGCCATAAATGAGCAACAAGGGGATGTGTAACTTGCACAGCAGGACTAATTTCTCTGATTATCTAATCTTTGACAATTGAAATTGCTTACATTTTCTAATATCTTAAATGCCCCCAGGCAAGTCAACCTTCCCTTGACACATCCTCCCTGTAAGGGTTCCTTGGGACCTCTATTAGTTTTCCAGCTCTTGAAATGTGAGGACACTTTTCTAACTTGATATCTTATCCAGTTCACATATAAATATCACTCTACTTCCACATCTGCGAGTAGGAGCACATTATAGCAATTATAACAGCTGCAGTGTTCTTACTTGTCTCCTTTTTCATCAAAACACACTATTTGTGTTTTATTAAAGAGTTAGCCAAACCATAAATCCTAAACTCATTAATATAAATATTGACAAATTAATGGATTGGCCAGATAGGTATAAGTCCAAGATCTACAAAATCCTGACTTCGATTCCCACCTTGAATGCTCAACATACCAAAATTTGGTCTCTCCAACTGAGCCTTCACTGTCACTCAAATTCTACCCCATTCCTCGAAACATTATTTTTAATCTTTACTCTCTTCCATCTAAAGACATCGATTTCTTTCACATTATTCCTCACCCTACTTCTTTATTCAGTTACTTAAATACCCCACTCTAACTTTAAGCAAACATATTATAATCAATTTCAAACGAAAATAAATACGTATTTATTGTAGGAAATGTATAAAATGTATAACAGCCAAACACAGAAAAAAGAAAAGAACATTATTCCTACCACTCAGAGATGGCCATAGATAATGTTTTAGAGTATTCTGTATGTTTCTATAAAATATTGTAATGTATATATAATATGTATAAATATGTGTCTCATATGTGTGTGTGTGTATATATATTTAGTGTCTCTCTATTTCTATATGTATGTCTTAGTCTTCCTGAGCTTCTATAACAACATACCATAAACTAGGTAGCTTACAACTAATAGAAATTTATTTCTCACAGTTCTGGAGGCTGGGAAGTCCGAGATCAAGTGCCAGCAGATTTGGTGTCTGGTGAGGGCCCGCTTCCTCATAGATTCATAGATGGTGTCTTCTTACTGTGTCTTCACATGGACAAAAAATGATGGAGTTTTTCTTGGGTCCCCTTTATAAGGGTACTAGTTGCATGAAGGCCCCACACTCATGAGCTAATCACCTCCTTAAAGCCCTACCTCCTAATACCATCACTTTGGGGGCTATGATTTCAATATATCAATTTTGGGGGGACTTAAACATTCAGACCATATCAGTATATATATAAAATATATGTATATGAACTGTATATGAAATAATAATATATGTAAGCACTGATAATTAGAAATTATGTATGTGTGTATATATCTATATAATCTATCCATATCACTGTATATGTTTTTAATCTACTTTCAAAATAACACCTAATACTATCTTTGCATGCAATTTAAATATGTCACCATAATTCTAATATTTTCTTAGATACTATCTGTGGTTTAGAGCAGGGGTCCCCAGCCCCCAGGTCATGGACTGGCACAGGTCTGTAACTTGTTAAGAACCGAGCTGCACAGAAGGAGGTGAGTGGGGGAGCCAAGTGAGAGACGCTTCATCTGTATTTACAGCCACTCCCCATCACTTGCATTACTGCCTGAGCTCCACCTCCTATCAGATCAGGAACAGCATTAAATTCTCATAGAAGCACAAACCCTATTGTGAACTGCACATGACAGGGATCTAGGTTGTGCACTTCTTAGGAGAATCTAATGCCTGATGATCTGTCATCATCTCCCATCATCCCCAGATGGGACCATCTAGTTGCAGGAAAACAAGCTCAAGGCTGTCACTGACTCTACATTATGGTGAGTTGTATAATTATTTCATTATATATTACAGTGTAATAACAATAGAAATAAAGTGCACAATAAAGTAATGCACTTGAATCATCCCCCACTCCAGTCTACGGAAGAATTGTCTTCCGTGAAACCATCCCCTGGTGCCAAAAAGGTTGGGGACTACTGGTTTAGAGCATGGCCTCTGGAACCAGATTGCCTAGTTCAAATCCTAGGTCCACTACTTACTAGCTGCATGATCATAGGTAAAATCACTTAACCTCTATGTAATTCAATTTCCACATTTATCAAATGAAAATAATACAAGTACCTTCCTCATACAATTCCTGTGTAGCCTGTGTAGATTAAATAAATTAATATTTGCATGGCACTTAGAACTTGGTTTGATGCATAGTCATCTCCTTATATTATTATTATTGTTATTATTCCATTTAGGGGTATATTAGTCTGCTAGGGCTGTGACAACAGAATACCTTAGGGTGAGGTATTATGTTGTTTTTAAACAACATAAATTTATTGTCTCACAGTTCTGGAGACTGGACGTTTGAGATCAAGGTGCCAGCAGGGTTGGCTTCTGGTGAGGCCTCTCTCCTTGGCTTGCAGGTGGCCACCTTCTTGCACCTTCATATCTCTGGTAGGCACCTTCATATCTCTGGTGTCTCTCTGTCTTCTTATAAGGACTCCAGTCCTGTTGGATTAGGGCCTCATCCTTATGATATCATTTCACCTTAATTAACTCCTTAAAGGCCCTAACTCCAAGTACAGTCACATTGGGGTTAGGGCATCAACATATAAATTTTGGGGGAACACAATTCATCCCATAATAGGATATGTATGCTCATTCAATTATTATAAGACATTTAGGTTGGTTTCTGTTCTTGCCACAAAAATATTCATGCCTCAGTGAACACTCTCCATTATTATTTCCTCAGTATAAATTCATGTAAATTGAAATATCAAAGAATATGTGAAATATTAAAGCTTTTGAGACATATTGCCAAATTGCCATCCAGAAAGGTTATACCAATTTACATGTCCACTAGCCATATAAGACTTTTTTTTTTTTCAATTTATTGCAGGAAATAAAGGCTTTTTAGACATCACTGAAGCCTGGTTATGCCCTACCATCTCTGGACCTTGACCTACTCCCTCCCCCAATACACATACAAAGTTGTCCTCTTGAAAAGCAATATACCAGAAGGCAAATCAGAAAAAAATATATGTTGGCCTACCCAACATCAGCAAGAAGATTTATATTAATAGCATTCCGTTTACTAGTATCAAGCTTTGCAACTAAAAAGTGTAGAAAACACCAGGATTATATCAAGTCAAAGCAGAAGAGGAATTTGAGATTTAAACAGCAAAAATTAAAATAAACATGCAAACAAATGTTATAGGGAAAAAAGTCTTAAAAGGAACATAAAATTAAGCAAATAAGATTAAAAGAGAAAGTGAAAACTGAAAGCTCAGTTTTACAAAAATTAAGTTACTTTTTAACAGAAAAGTAATTTAAAACAAATGAATTACTTTACTGTGTTCAAATATACAGAGAAATAGAAATAGTAGTACAATAAAAACTTTTATAAACCCACAACATAAAATAAACAATAGTTAACATTTTGTTTGTCTACAAACTATTGTTTATAAGAATAGGTAACATATTTGCTTTATCTATGTTTAAGTATTTTTTTAATCAATAATTTGAAGGTTGACACTCCATTCACTGTCATTGCCTTTATTTCTTATATATCTAAAATCTTTTTGCAATTAGCAGGTAATCTAGGGCATAATACTTGGAAACATGTGAAAGCTCAGTTCCTTGTCAACTTTTTACTTAATGGGGTTAGCTTGTGGTGGTGATCTTTGATTGGATCAACTTATTTCATTGTGGGGGTCAAAATGGATTTTTTTAATTTTAGAGTTCCTTCTGTATTTATTAGCTGACAATTCTGTATAAATAAGAACTTCCTTCACTAATTCATTAATGAAAATATCTGAACACATGCTGTATTCATTTTTTATCAACAATTTTCACATTAAGAAGTTGATATAAGAGTCATCTTCAATGGCGATAAATGCCATTATTTTTCCCTGTGTTTTAAGGATCATCAGAGACATACACATTTTTAAATTTCAGTATTAGTTTCTTCCTCTTTTTATTCTCAAGTTGTCTTAAATATTGCCGGTGAGAGTTCTTTCAAGCCATCTTTGTGTTCTTTTGACATAACATCATTGGGTTTTGACTGTTTCCTTGCTTTCCCACAAAACAGGCTCTAAGTTCCCCTGTTTAACATCAGTTTGGTTTCTATTAAGTATTTCTCCAACACCTTTTTACATATATATGTATATATGTATATTTGTGTGTATATATATACACACACACACATATATCCCAAGAAATGTGAAATAAGGAAGCAAATAAGTACATCAGTTTGGAACAGAACATCAGTTAGGTTTCTATTAAATATTCCTCCAACACATTTTTACATATATATATACACACACACATATGCCTCTATATATGTATATACATACATATACATATACATCTCTAAATAAATGTGAAATAAGGAAGCAAATAGGTAATTATAATTTTTAATTTTATTTAATTTTATTTTATTCTTTTTAGAGAGAGGGTCTTGCTCTGTTGCCCAGGCTGGAGTGCAGTGGTGCAATCATAGCTCACTGCAGACTTGAACTCCTGGCTTAACTAATCCTCCTGCCTCAACCTCCAGAGTAGCTGGGACTACATGTCACTCCTGGTTAATAATTATAATTTGTTATTCTTAGTTGGAGTTTTCCCAGAAGCAAATTCTGAGACAGTGACTTGGGTACAGGTGGGTTTCTTGGGAAATGATTCCAGGAAGCCAGCATGAGGGAGGAGATAGAGAAATAGAGATGAGAAAGGGAGGAAAGTCTAAAAAGTAGGTTAATGACCTCATTACCACTGTGGGCCACAGAGGCTCAACTCCTGGGGGGCTCCTGAGAATATAGGAAGCTGAGATATTTATCAACTACATTTTCTCCTTTGTTGAGAATTTCCTTGGAACACTGACTCTTCTGGATGTAGATGATCAAGCATTTGAATGCCATATCAAGCCCTTAGGCTGAGTGGCAGAACTCTGTCAGTGTGCCAGGGTTATAGATGAGACAAAGAGATGGGGTTAAGGCATCAGGAGCATCTATTATCCTGAGAAATTAAAGTTGGTGGTTCCTTGAGTGGAAGGTTCTGTTTCTTTCTTTCCTACTTGGCCCTTGGTCTCTATCACTCTGAACGCCAATTATATCTGAATCCTGGTGTCCAAGTGGGCAGTTTCCCCCTGTATCTTCTACTTCCTAAAGACTGTCCATGGGGTTCTATCCCATGGGAGAGGCTATATTTCGCTTAGATTGCTTTCCATGCTCCACACTCACATTTCCAAGTATCTACTGCACACGTCCAGTTGGATGTCTCCTAGATTCCTCAAATCCATCACATCATCATGAGGGAAATTATCCCTTCCCCAGTCCTGCTTCCTTACCACTGGTAGCATGAATGGCACTGCCTTCTACCCAATTGCCCAAGACAGAAGCCAAGCATTGCCTTGCTGCTTTCCTCTTGCCAGTGCCAAGCATTCATGTTCCAAATGCTTTTGAGACTCATCTACATCTCTCCATTACCACTGTCCCTACTCTATTTCATCTTCTTTTACCTTGAATACTGCATCAGTCTCCAAACTGATTCTCTGATGTTGCCTGGCTCTAATCCTTTCTCCATACTGCAACAAGTTGAATTCTCTAAATGCCACAAGAGCAACTCATCCTAACACTATTTTTCTTAGACTTCTGCTTGCTTTAAGTATAAAGTTAAGTCTTTAAAGTGGCTGGCATGCCCTTCCTGATCTAGCTATTGTCTTCATCTCTCTACCTCATAATCTGTCACCACCACCCACTCCAAGCCCCCCCACCAACCACATCCCCTACCTTGAACAACATACTCTGACTACTGGGTTTCTCTCAGGGCTGCAATGCACTTCTCTCTTTCCTTCCCCATAGCACTACTGCCCTTTTAACATAGTACACTCCTCCTGCACTCCTTGACCTCAGATGACTACTCCCACCCCACCTTAAGGTCTCAGAAAACACATCGTTGAGGCACCTGCTATAACCACATACTTCTTTTAGTACCACATACTTCTTTTAATCTCCCTCTACCGCCATTTTCTCATCTATAAATGGAATACATAATATTCACCTTGTATGAAAGTTATAAGGATTACATGAATTAATGTTACAGGATCTTTGGGGTGTCACTATTCTGGCTAGAAACGTCTGTGGCTGTTGGCACCTTTGCCCAACTTTTTCTTGGGCCCACTTGGCTCATTGAGCCCACTCGGCCTGGCAGGCTGTGTTCAACTTACACTACTGGTCTGGATCCCATGTCTGCCAAGGAAGGGTGACCCAGGCTTGGAGTGGCAAGGAGTGTGTGTCGGATCTGGTCATTGCACACAGGAATGCCAGTGACTGCAGTGGGGTGGGCAGCTCCAGGTGCCAGCACAGGCACCGGCTCTCTGCAAGGCTGTGCCTGGACTAAGCGCACTGCAAGAAGCTTCCCCAGCTGGCACCAGGGAATATGGTAGCACTCAGAAGCTTGGAGATGCTAGGAAGCACAGGGCCTGAAAGAGTCAGTCACAGCTCTAGTTTGGGGAGCTCCCAGGTCTGGGATCCCGAAAGGGCTGCAGCTCTTCTCTCCCTCTTCACTGGCAACATGGCAAGCAAGGGGCATGTTTCAACCCTGTTTGTGTTCCAGCTCTTCTAGCCTTTCCATTCAGGTCGCAGGTCCTGAGTTCTTGTCCTGTGACCAGGAAGAATGAGGCATGCAAACAAGTGGAGGGTGAGCAAGACAAAGAGGAGCTTGATTGAGTAGTAGAACAGCCCAGAGACCCAGTGTTGGCAGCTCCTTTCTGAAGCCAGGGTGTCTTGACTAGTGTTCAGCTCCAGGCAGAGAGGAGGCGGCTCTGGGGTGGGTGGCTCCTCTCTGCTGTTGGGCACCCTGATGTCTCCACAGTTTAGCAGACAGGAGGCCCTAGAGTGGGTTGTTCCTCTCTGCAGGCACGTCATCCCTGGAGTGGGAGGCTCCGCTCTGCTGTTGGTCATCCAGTGTTCCCCAGCAATCAGCAGAGAGGGTAGCTACTCTCTGCAGCTGGTCGTCCAGTCCTCTGCTCTGTTCTAGCGAGTCCAGGGGCTGTTACGGTCTTCAGAGAGGGGAAGTGCATGCTGATTGGTCCATGGGTAGCCAGGAGTGGGCCCAGGAAAAAGCATCGGGAGTTCCTCCTCTGGTCTGCAGGACTGGTAGTCCAGTCCCCAGGCTTCAGGCCATCCCTGGCCCAAAGATGGGGCCTCACCAGGGTCCCACCCTCTTCTGCCCAGGAGCTTGTCTGCCTCCTGCTGTGGTCCATGGCACCCAGGCTGCTTAAGCCAAGAGGTGCCTGCAGGCCAACGCTGAGCTTCCCTCAGCCCCCACATGATTCCCTCCTATGCTCATTGGCGCCCAAAGTCCAGAGGGGTCCGAGTTGGCAGAGGGCTGGCGTGTCAAGCTGCCTCAAGTATGCGCCCCGTGGACTGGGCTGCAACAGCACCCAAGTGTGACCCCAGCCTTGCTCCATGATCGAAGCAGGCTCCAAGAACAGGAAGAGGCCAGGCAGCGGCAGGAGGCACCTATAAGACTGTCGGGGGTAAGCTAATTTTCCTGGGCCCCCAAGAGCACAGAGACGCCCCAGTCTACAGCCCAGCCTGGGCAGCTCCAATGGCACCTGGGGAGGGCAGGGCTGTCTGCTCCGTGGAGTGTGAGGCCCTGGCCAAGCCGCCTTGCTGCAGCTGGCATCTTGGCAGCCGCAGACCATCTGCAGCAGCCACCGCCATCATTAATATATGCAGAGTACCTAGCAAGCATTCAATAAATGTTAGCTATTATTATTATTACAGTATTTATCATATTGTGTCTGGAATTTACGGGTTCTTGGTTTACTGACTTCAAGAATAAAGCTGCAGACCTTCACGGTGAGAGTTACAGTTCTTAAAGATGGTGTTTTCCGGAGTTTGTTCCTTCTAATGTTCAGATATGTCTGGAGTTTCTTCCTCCTGGTGGGTTCATGGTCTCGCAGGCTTCAGAAGTAAAGCTGCAGACCTTCGTGGTGAGTGTTACAGCTCTTAAAGGCGGTGCATCTGGAGTTGTTTGTTCCTCCTGTTTGTAGTTGTTCGTCCCGCCCACTGGGTTCGTGGTCTCGTTGGCTTCAGTAGAGCTGCAGACCTTCGCTGTATTACAGCTCATAAAGGTGGTGCAGACCCAAAGAGCGAGCAGCAACAAGATTTATTGCGAAGCGCAAAAGAAAAAGGTTTCCACAGCCAGGAAAAAAGACCTGAGCCGGTGCCGCTGCTGGCTCGGACAGCCTGCTTTTGTTCCCTTATCTGACTTCCCCCCTCCCCCCCACCCACATCCTGCTGATTGGTCCGGTTTTTGACAGAGTGCTGATGGGTGCGTTTACAATCCCTGAGCTAGACACAGAGTGCTGATTGGTGCAGTTACAATCCTCCAGCTAGACATAAAAGTTTTCCAAGTCCCCACAAGATTAGCTAGATACAGAGTGCTGATTGGTGCATTCACGAACCCCGGAGCTAGACACAGAGTGCTGATTGGTGCATATACAATCCTCCAGCTAGACATAAAAGTTCTCCAAGTCCCCACCAGACTCAGGAGCCCAGCTGGCTTTGCCTAGTGGATCCGGTGCCTGGGTCGCAGGCAGAGCTGCCCGCCAGTCCTGTGTCAGGTGCCTACACTCCTCAGCCCTTGGGTGTTCGATGGGACCGGGCGCCGCGGAGCAGGGAGTGGCGCCCGTCCGGGAGGCTCGGGCGGTGTGGGAGCCCACGGGCAGCGGGGGAGGCTCGGGCATGGCGGGCTGCAGGTCCTGAGCCCTGCTCTGCTAGGAGGCAGCTGAGGCCCAGCGAGAATTCCAGTGCGGCGCAGGCGGGCCGGTAGTGCTGGGGGGACTGTCCGCAGCTGCTGGCACATTGTCATCTCTCAATGTCAAAGTATAACTACCTGTTTAATTGTCTGTCTCACCATCTGGACAGAAAGTTCCACAAGGGCAGCAATCTTTTGTCTTGTTCATAGCTGGTTCTTCAGCTCTGTGTCCATCGTCACATGACAGGGATTCAGCCTGAAGCAAGGCAACTTCTCAGAGCTGTAAGGAGGTGGTGGAGAAATGAATGTGTGTATAACTGATTCGTGTTAGGAGAGGAGAGATATTTAGGGTGTTACACGTGTTCAGGTTTTCAGGGACAATTTGCAGCAATGACGGAAGAAGAAGAACACTGAATGATCTTATTTAACTCACAATGGTTCTGTGAAGACAATAGCTTTACTGAAGAGGCAGCTGAGCAGCGGAAGGATCAAAGGGCTGCTCTAGAGTCCTAAAGTAAGTGACACAGAGAAGCTGTCTGCCCAGCCTCTTCACTCATCTCTTCCCCAACTATGTTCTGTATAACATATTAGCAACTCAGTATGTTAAGAAAGGTTAGTGAAAGAATTTAAAGGCACAAATAAATATGGAGACCACAGGGTTAAATAGAAGTGAATGTTGTTATTTTCTTGCAGGGTTGATCAGAGCTTTTGCTATGCTAATGAGAATTGTGACTTTCCAAGGAGAGAAAGCATGGAGCATGCCTAGCTCACTTAAACACAGAACCCTATGTTCCTGGAGCCCTCCTGGGAATCAGCGTTGGCCCTTGCTCTTAGTCTTCTACCCATGTTGCCTACCTCCCTTCTGCCGTCAAGATTGGTAGTTTCTGATCCTTGATGTTTAAGGTTTAGTTATGATTCAATTCCGCAATAAAAACATAATTTCTGTTTAATGCTCATTTGATTCAAGAATTGTGCTAGATAATGTGGTAATACTGCAAAGGTGCCTGTTTTTCTGACAATATTGCTGAGAGAAAGAAAAACAATAACAGTGATAGCACAATCTTATAGTGCTTTGGTATTTTTTCAAAATACACTCATAGCTTGAATTTCATTTGCTCTTTGATGGGATGCATGCATTAGACATTATTAGCCCCACAGAACAGATGAGATTATCATCTCAAGAAGTCAGGTGACTTTCTCAGTCACATGACTATTCATTTGGGATTTTTTTTTTTTCTTTTTAGGTTTTCCTCAACTTGAGGGCTGTTTATCCCCACGAATACCTACGGCATGATTCTGTGCAAATCTCAAATTTCTAATATAGTCAGTTTTATTTATGTATACATCTAATACAGCGAGAAATATATTACAATTCTTTATAGAATGGTGAAGCTGGAATAGAACCTGGGAACTTTTTAAAAGGTAATCTCCACATTTTATGGTGGATGAAACTGAAGTTCAGGGACGCTCAATGACATGCGTAAGATCACCCAGCAAGCTTGTGGCAGAGCAAGACTTGAATGTTCTGGACTATCCAAATCATCTCCTATTTTTAATTCTATCACTGCTTTTCGAAAAGTACATTTGTTTTTTTCCTGCCTAAGTGTTGAGCTTGAAACCACTCAGCAAGTAAGTTTGTTCCTATTGCTATTATCCTGGGTGGCTTTTGTTTACCCTTCTATTGTTTGAGAAGATTTGGCCAGAAGGAAAACTGTTAAATCTTCACATTGGCAGTGATATTTAAGACCCATAAAAGATTAATCACCGAGGGAACCCATAACTTTGCATGATCAAAGTAAAAATTCAGTTTTTATGGCTGCCTGTGTTTTATCCTCTATAAATTTTATAATAATGATTAGGCTCAAAGTATGGGCATAATTTACATACATCAAAATGCCTCACACTGTCCTTACAGCCAGTTAAACACCTGCAGCAAATACAAGGAAGCACATTAGAAAGCAGAAAGCTGCCAGGCTCTCTCAGGCATTAATCAGTGGAACCTCTTTGAGGGAGAGAAGGAGAGAGAGGGAGAGAAAGAGGGAGATTGAGAAAGAATTGTGATGGTGGCCTCCTGTAACCAAGTTATGCATAGTGTGTTCACATAGGAACAGTACACTTCGCATTTGTCAGAAATACACTTAGTTCAGTCTTTTCTCCCTTCCCAAAATGATCAGCCTATTTCCCAGAAATGCTTTTTCTCTTACACTGACCAAGAACTCTTTGGAAATATCAGCACAGGAAAGACTTTAGAAATTGTTGCTATTTAACATGACTGGTTGCTCCCACCTGTGCCCAGAATATGTTGGTCTATTGACAGATGTAGTGTGGGTCCCTGAGTCTCTGTACCTTCCCTCTCCTCTATCCTCCCACTTAGTTCTACCTTGGATTGATTCTGCCTCCTAGCAAAGAGTTAAAGGTTATCATGCAGGGATTTAAGTCCGGGCATGCTGGCAGACATGTACCAAGGCAACGGCAGCTACAAATAGCGTGTGGTACAAGCTTTCAGGGTAGACATCAATTTCTCCAATTTGCTATAGCCTGAGAACCTTATAAGCCTAGCGAATGAATTGTGAGTGTGGGTTTTGTGCTGGATGGATGGAGCAGAGGTTGTTTTCATAAAGCTCTGTTAATGTACACTGATTCCTCAGTTTAAATATTGTGAGGGGTGAAAAGCCACAGCTGTTTCACACACTGAACTTCTTACATGCACCAGTTTTAGTCTTGTACAGGGGCTGCCCTGCAGTATCTCACCTGGATTCAGCTTCATACTGATGGGGGAGGTCACCAGAGCTTGTCCCCCAAACACCAGGCAAAGGGTTCCCTCATCTCTCTGCTTATTGAAACCCTATCTCCATCTTCAAGTCCTCTATCTAGCTTTCAGCTTAAACTATTATTAGCTACACATTTATCTATGAGTGGTGCCCTGTATTTGGAAATATTTTCTGGTTCCATGAGATCTTTAGACTCCCACGATAGGTATTGAGCTCTTTTCACTCAGTGTGCACTGTGTTAAGTGCTTTATGAGGACCGTCTTATTTTATATGTATATTTCTGTGAGATCAGTACAATTATTATCAGCATTTTATCGTGAGAAAAAAATTAAACCCCTGGTGAAATGACTTGCCCCAAATCACAGAACAACTAAGTGCTAGAGCTGAGATCCCAACTGAGGCAGTCCAAATCCACTTAGAACTTGCATCCACTGCACTGTGTTTCTCTTCAAAGTCCTTTGTGACTTTCTAACCTTCCATGTTTATATCTGGGCTTTTAAATCAGAGCTCCCTGAGAACTGAATGTTATTTACATGTCTTTGTTCCCCCTTCCCCCAGTGTACCTAGGACACACGAATATTTATTAATTTCAAAGGGCCAAAGCAATCCTAGAAAAAGCCAGGACAACCACCAAAACCTACAAAACCAGTAGGCATAGAAATATGATTCTCCCCAAAGGAGACACAGCTTTTTCTTCCCAATGACATGAAAAGACTGGAATATGATAATTTAGCTGAAAGACAACTTTAAATATAAGTTTCATTAATCAGAATGGGTATTTCTGCAATAATGAGTCCTTAGTTGAATTTCAGAACCCTCTTTATGCTTTGTTAGTAACAAAGCTGTTATAAAAATAATTTGATAAGACAGTCCATTACAATGGTGTAACTTAACTGTGTAAAAAGGTGTCTTAGCCTGGTGTCTGAGCACACCCAACTTATGTAATGCTAACATAATGGATTATGCATATTGTATTGGGTTAAAAATGAAACCCAGTGAAGTATTACAGCAATTTAAAAAATATATATTGGGCCTTGTTCAGCACAGATATTTAAAATTTAAACCTGTTTAAATATTCAACTGAAACTAAAATAAAATTCTGAAAAATGGAATTCAATAGAAAGGTTCCATTAAGAGTAAAAATGCTTCTCCAAATCCATTTGGTTCTAATAGAAACCCATCGAGTGAGGTTTTCATTGTCGCAGCACCAGCCAAGGGAAAAATCATACATACATTTGGGTAGGAGAAAATCAGCTGGACTTCTTGGTGGTATGAGCTTCCCTTAGACAAGGAGGAGAAAAGCTTTGGACCAACACTCACATTGGGCCACAGTTTATTTAAAATGGTCTGGAGCTTTTTCTTAAAGATTATCTTCCCCATTTGTTCTCTTGCTTCTGTGAAACCTTATTTCACCTTCCACATCAAATGTGATTCTAAAAAGAAAAAAAAAAAATTGGCACCTTTTGCTGCAATATCAGGATACTGACCAATCTGCCTTGTGAGAGCCAAGCTTTCTTTCCCTGATAAACATCCTGCAGGATGTTTTTATTCAATTAATTGGAATGATTGCTTACACAGAAATATACCGCTTTATCAAGGTCTGCTTGAATATCAGGCTTGGGCCGAGCCTCAGCATTTTCGTTACTCAGTTCTCCAGACACAAATGCAAGAGGATTCTGAAACATAATTAAAACAATCAGTGAGAATTAGCCAGCTCAGTTACTGCACTCAAACAGCAAACCCAGAGAAGCAAATAGGGAGATGTATGGGTAAGCGAACGGGAGCCTTCCAGAGACGAGGGAGGGCCGGTAGGAGACATAAAATGAAGGGTATTAAGAGAAGAAATATAGGATAATATAAACAGAGTCTCTAATCCTGAGGACTGTAAATCCCCTTTCCTTAATTGGTTTAGAAACTGGGGTCTGTAATGTGAGACGGAGGACTCTGGCTGCCTTTCTTCTTGGCTGCCCGGAATCACATTAAGTGGGAAACAATAGCAGGGCTGACAGCTCCCTTTCTGTGGGGGCACTTAGAGCTGATCTGCCATTGAGACTAATACAATTACACGGGATTAGAGCACTGCTGAGGATACCTAGATTGGGGAATTCTCAGTGGAAGTGGAGCTGGCTCTTTCAAAACAGGGTATGGGGCTGAAGAGAGACAGCAGACCAAGACCACAGTGCTCCTATTTTACAATGAAGGGAAATAACCAGGATTTTGTCATTAACTCGGTATCTTGACAATACATCCTAATCCAAACAGAATTCAAATTTGAGATTTCTTCTTTGGCGCCTCACACTGTTTTGCTTACTTTTAATGATTTTTGTTGAGTTTAGATATTTCTCTGCAAGTGTATACCTTTCTACTTGTTCTCACGGTGTAAGCTTTACTTCAGTTTCTCAAGACAGAGAGAGAACCTATATTTAGGATTTTAGGAGTCATGACTGGCCAGAGGGTCATTCCTGGTTTCCAGTTGTATTCCTTTGCAAAGTTGAACTGACAGATACTGTTTTTGTTTGTTTGTTTGTTTTTTGTTTTTTTTTTTTTTTGGTTTGGTTTTAATTTCTAACAAAATGATTGTGGAAATCTATCAGTGCTGGTGACATGACCACAACTGACAAGTGAATTCAGGGTTTTCGTGAGAATCCCTGGGAACCTGACATTAGTCTCATGCTTATTACACCAGGGAGAGGTGTGATATTTATCAAGGGAATACATGAGAAGGGTACAATGCTTTGAAAAAAATATCAATTTTTTGAAAAAGCACTGAGAATTTCCTCTTTATTGGCCTCAGAAATATTTCCAACAAAAGTACTACATATTATCAAGTACTATGTTTCTCAATCATCTGGAAATATTTCCAACTAACTCTTACTTATCATTTTAAAATAGAAATAGCAAATATGGCATGCTTATCCCATCCTTAGACTAGTAGAACAATACTTTTCTAATTTAATTCCAAACCTATGGTCCTAAATAAGTACCTTTAGAGAATGCTATCATTATTTTGCCTTCTATCTGTTCTATTGAAATGATCACTGAATTTTGAACATTTTATTAATATATAATGATGAACACACACACATACATCAACATAAATCAATTCTGATACTAGAAAATCCATCTGATGGCCCAGCAATGGCAAATAACCTCTGGCCTAAATGTTCATCTACTCGTTGGGTTATGGTATTTTCTGCAAAAGGTCCATGTTTTAATGTAAATGTGACAACTTGGAATGCTAACTAAATATGACAATTTGTCTTTGAATGTGAAGCCCAAAAGGGAATGAGATGCTGGTAATTCTGATCTGTATATGGGAACTAGGGAAGGAAAGGAGAAAAGTGGAGAATATTACATGAAGACGGACATTAAGGATTTCCATATTAATTAATACGAAGTTTACCCAGTTCTGAGCAAAGCAGCTAAAGACCCTTTTTGGCTTACTTTCTGTTCAGTGCTGTCACTTGTTCTTAGCTTGTACTTATTCAAGGGAGCTGGAATCACCTCTTCAGCCCTGGGAATGAGAATGAGTTGTCCTCCAGTTCTGCAAGGAGAGGAGCCTTCCATACCTTTCCTCCAGAGGCCTCTGCTGGGTAACAGAGGGTAGCAAATGCTGATACCAGGCTCTCTATACCCACGCCCACTATCCACAGGGCAACCCTAGGTGATGGGTAAGAATGAAATCCTCATTTTATGGTAGAGGCACCTGAGGCTCAGAAAGATAAAGTACCTTGCCCCAAGACTGTGACTTAATTCATGTGGTTGTGTCTTACTCCATTCTACACACTGTTCTGTGTGGCTTCCCAACATTATCATTACCATCTTTATCATCACTACCACCATGACCGCTGCTTGTAGAGGCTCTACTGTCTGCCGGGCAGCGGGCTAAGCACTTAAATGCTTTGTTTCACGTCAGCATCACAACTCTGCAATGTAGGTAGGTGTTTTTATGCCCACTGCACATGAGAGAAAACTTAGTTTCAGTGAGGTTAAATAACTCAGCTAAAGCCACACCTCCAGAACTGTTAAACTCAGGATTTCAACCCAAGACTTTGTGAAGCTGGAGTTTTGTTGTTTTTTTCTCCCATTACCCTATGGTACCTTTTCAGATAGTATGTGACTATGGTGAATGCATGATGCCGCATCAGTGGTTTTGCCATACTCAGCATCAATTCCTCCAACTTCTCACTGGGAAATGTTAATCTCAACTTTAGGAATGGGCACATGACCAAGTATTACGAGGTAGAGCATATCATCCCCCAGTCACAGTGATTGGCAGGGCCAGGGCCAGGGGTCAGTGACCAGTGTATTGGATTGGACCCCACACTCACAAGGGTCCCATGTTTGACTTAATGCTCAGCTGGCACCATATTGAAATTCTTAACAATTTTTGAGAAAAGATGCCTTGCATTTTCATTTTAGACCAGGCTCTACAAATCATCTGGTTCTGGTGGTTGGTTTAGGGCTGGACAAATGAAGCAACAATCTACATCAATGACACTCAATTCCAGGACTCTTCTGGACTTTTTGAGAAAGTAGAGTTCTTTCTGTTGGAGTGGTAAGCCTGGAAGTTCTGGGGGCCACCATGTGCTGAATCTGCCTGAGAATGAAAATTGAGAAAAGCAGAGCTAAAAGAATAAAGAAAAGATAGTGTCTTGATTAAACCATCTGAGACCTTGGGCGGAATACAGTTTTTATTAGTTTATTTTTTGCCTAAGTCAATTTGGGCTGAGTGTTTGTGCCACTCAAGAAGCTTGAATGAATACAGTGGCAGGCTGGGTTCTCCAGAGCAGACAGAGCCAGGGTTTAGGGTGCAAGATGTTTATGAAGGACCTGCATCCGTGGAGGGAAGGGGGAGGTAGCGTGACTGCACAGCAGAGGGCAAGCTTCTTCCTTTTGCTGACCTTGCAAAGCCTCAGCCAACCTGGTAGGTGCTCTGGACTGACTATTGGCTGTCTGAAGTATCCTGTGTTGGGCCGGAGTGGCCCTACTTGTATAGCCTGACTTGCTCAGTCTCCAGATGGGGCTGCCCCAGGAAGGGTGTGTCCTTGAGTGAGGTAGCTCTCTGAAGCTCAGGCAGACCCTGAGCGAGCTGACAGCTGGAGGCTGTCTGCTGACCTTGCTCCCTGCAGCTGGGCAGCACTCCTTCTTTGAAATGGTCACTATGCAGCCCATCTTAACTTGAGCTCTTTAGAAAGCAGAAATCAAGACAAAATCTTATATATACTCTTTTATTGGGGTGTAAGGAGGCAGAAAATTGTGAGTGGTGAGACAGAAAGCAAGGATAACCAATAAAAAGATGTATTATAGAGTTGGCCTCTACTTGGTGCCAAGCATAACTGATGCTCCATCTCAGATCGTGTCCACGGACAGTCTGTCCTGGGAGAAGAAGGGAGAAATGCATCTGCAGATGGCCTTCTCCTTTGGATAGGAGATAACAGGCACTTAGGCATGCATAAAAGGGGCCAATTCTGAGTGCTAGGAATACCAAAATGTATAAATTTAAAATCTCTTATCCTCATGTTCACCATCTAGTTGGGAAGAGGGAACACGTACCAAAAATTATGACAATATAGATTGAGTAGGCAATTTGTGCCAAAATAATGGTTCTGATAATAGGTACTCATGGTACCTCTGAGAAGCAATAAGTGATGGAAATGGGCAGTCAGGAAGGTGTTTACCTAGACGTGAGACTGGAGCTACATCTTAAGGTTAGGACTTCTGTAGTTGGAGAGAAAAGAAGCAGAGTAGGGGAAGTAAAAATGCAAATGCACATCTTAGAGCAGCAAATGCATGAATAGGCTAGTTTTACTATAGAGTCAGAAAAGAAATGGAGGCATGGAAAAAAAGAGAATGGAGAAATAGGGAAAGAAAGGCCAGGGAGCTGGTGGGGACTGCTACTATTATATGTACAGAGCTAATATCATTTTAGGGCTGTACGGTTGAATTCATTTCAAAAAAGTGTGATCTTACCCATCCCCAAGACCAGTGGTGTTGAATTGCCAAGTGCAGCTTCTATGTCTACACATTGCTTATGAGACTTTCAGTGTAGATTTTGGAAGTGATTAAATTCAGTGAAGTTAGCAATGACTACATATCTCTTTTCCTGGAAACATAAAACCCCTCTTTAAACAATTAAAGCTCTGTAATTTGCTGAGAGTCTCCTATTTGGCATGCCAAGGTTTAAGGAAAGGAAGCAAGTACAATTACACCCATACATTACTTGCCAACTGCTAGACAACACTGAAGAGATATTTCAATCACCTCTTAATTTGTTTCTCCATGTGTGTTCATATTTCATGAGTGTTCAAATGCAGTAATTGTATTGAATAAAACATAAAAATAGGATCCTTAAAAATGTCATTTATTCAGGAAATGGGGAGTTATAGATTCCAGGTCTGGCCTTCTAGTCTCTGCCAGAAACTGTACACCTGTGGGGTAGAAAATTCCATTTTTTTTTTCTGCAAGTTGAAGTGCATGGAAAAGTTTTAGGGGGAAAGAAGCATCATTTTAAAAATGATTTCCTTTCCTTTAAAGTACCCACTGTGGATGCTCACATAACTCTATGATGATCTTCCTAGTTTGGCTAGTTTATGCAGAAACCTTGGTGTATTGACAGATAGTTTCAGGAAACCATGAATATAGGAGTGATTTAAGGATTTCTCAAATAGACATAGTGGTTGCGTGAGCATAAGGCTAAATTTATGGATCCTAAAGCCTACTTCTTAAACATATTCGAAGAAGACTTGTTTTCTTTGCTGCAGAAGAAACAGATCATTAAGACATCACTGCTCTGTAATACTCACAGCTGTAGAGGATGAAGCCCTGCATTCTTCATGTCATCACTCTATTCACTGATATAACTGGCACCTGGTTATTATTTGTTTATTAGTTGTTTAAGCGAACAAAAAGCCTCAGTCCTCCCAGGTGGTAGGGAAAGGCACTCCTACCTTCCCTTCCTATTTTCATAAAGCCCCAAAAGCCTTCTCCCTATATGCAGCTATCCAGTCCCAAGTTTGAAGAGCGCCCCCCACCCCACCCCAGTATGTCATCAGAGGCTGCGTCCTTGTTTCGTAAGTCACCTTCCTGATGCAAGGTCAATATTATTATTCCCATTTTGCACATTTTGCACAGTAGATAAAGTTTCAATTCCCAACAACTGAACTTCCCAAATTTTTATACGATGGAACTTAACTCCAATTGTATGGGCATAAAAATATGCATGCCCATCAGGGCATTGTTAGATTTCAGAAAGAAATTTTATTCACATTAAAATATGGTCTATAGCAGCCCAATTGTAAAAAAAAAAAAAAAAAAAAAAAAAAAAAAGAAAAAGAAAAAAAAAAAGATCACATTGTGTGTGGGCCTCTTTTGCATATTTAGATATGGAAGAATGTGAGCAGTCGCCAGATAATATAATTTTCATCCACCCAAATATCGTGCACAATTCAGTGAAGGAAATGCAACTTTTGCTGTGAGATTTATACATGCTTATATACCCTTCATTTTGAGTCTATATGAAATGCAGACATTTATGGTTCTATAACCAGAAGAATAAAATTTGAATGTGTAGTAAAACGAGAAATGTATTTTAAATGGGCTTTAGAAACAGAACTGAGGAAGTCATCAGGAGGCCACAGTCACTAATGTGATTGGTTATTTTGCTAGATGGCCACTCAGATGGAGGCCCGGCAGGCACGGGATTGAATTCAGGCTGATGGGCATGGGATATGAAGTGATGACTTCCTGGAAAAGATTGAGATACAGCAACACAGTAATCCAGACTGGCCATAAAGCATGCCATAAAGCCGCTGTGAGAAATTCCTCCTACCCATGTGATGCGTCCTTATTTTTGTACTTTGAAAGAAAACTGATTTTATGATTTGGCACAGATCATTGATCACAGTTCTTTTCTATTGCAGATACCTCCCAGCTGTGTTCTGTGTCAAATTTGCAAAAGATATAACCATTATTTCCACAAACTATTGGAAGATTGAGTGGCCATTTGCCCATCGGCACCCATCACTTCCAATATAACTCCTTTGGGCAGGCACTATAAAAGCCACTTACCAGCCCCAAGTGATGCATGGTAAAGGGGATGCCTTAGAGTGATCCTGCTGTGATGGGCAGCTGGTGTTGTTGACTGGCCTGCAGCTCTTCCCCCTTGTCCTGAGAGAACTCGGCATTGCAGTAGAAAACCTGCATCATGTCAGTCGAGTGGAGATGAAGCTAGTCACTCTTCACTCCTTACTACAAGATGACATGTGACACAAGCTGAGCCAATCAGAGAATCCCATCCTGGTGAAAGTCATTGGTAGAAGGATATGCTTGTGACCCAAGCTGGACCAATCAGTGTCCTCCCCCAGAGTTCTCCATGAGCACTTGAAGGGAAGACCTGGCTCATTCCAACAATGTTACTAAGCAGGGGATATGGGCTGAGGGCTGCTGGCAGCCATTTTTACTAACCACATAGGGAGAAACATTCTAAAGACTGAAGCCAAGCCAAGACAGGATAAGCTCAGAAATGGAAATAAACTAAATATATTACCCAATTTGAGATTCTGTATCCAGTCATGCCTGCTTTCAGTACTAGACACCTTTCTTGGTTTTGTGAACTAATAAATTTCCCTCTTTGCTTAATGTAGTTTGAATTGGATTTCTTCTATCACTGGTCATCAAAAAACATCCTAAAACACTCGAAGTTCATGTAGAGGCAAACTATGTTCTCCCATATTTACCAGGCTTCCTTGTAGCCTAGGTGGGGGCCATGTGACTAGTTCTTGCCAATAGACTATGAGCAGAAGTAATCAAAAGCTGAGGCATTTAAGAGATGGTGCTCCTCCTTCAGCCCTCTCTTTCTCTTTTGCTGACATTTAGAGTTCATGTTTACCAGATAGTATGGCTAAATGATGGCAGAGCCAGCATCAGTCTGGGCTACTCAAACTATATAGAACACAGCTTTCTGCTATCCTTTGCTCTTTTAAACTGTGAAGATTTCAGGACTAGTCTGTTACCCAGGCATATCGGGACTTGTGATAGAAATGAAGCTCAGCTATGGAAAAATTAAGATCTATCTCTATCTCTATCATCAATTTGCTCTCCTGAGTCTGTGGCTGAGATCCATGAGTCTTTTGTGTTGCTTCTTCCTACCATAAGAAGTAGAGGTAGGAGGTATCAAAGAAGACATAAAAGAACAAAGAATAGGGAGACAATGAGGACAGAAGCCCTCTTTAGTACTGTGCCTAAAGACAGTGGTAAAGATCTCAGCCTCAAAGGAAACCAACGTTCAGAGTCCAACTGTGAGTCAGATACTTCACCTACATTATTTCATTCCATCCTTACCAACAGACCATTAGATGACATTATTGTCAATTAAACTAAATTCCAAAGAGATTAAGTCAAGTCACAGATTCCTGACTAGAAAGGGCCAGCTTGGAACCATATCTTTTCAGCTGCACAATCTAGCCCAAATTAGTTCCATTATTACTATTAATAGTAGTATAAATATTACTTAGAGATAATACTTTTCAGATACATTCAAAATGCCAGTCTCTGCCACCTGCTCTCTATGACAGAGATAGAGATAGAGAAAGCAAGATCCAGCCATGTCTGGTCCAAGTTCTTTTTTTTTTTTTTTTTTTGAGATGGAGTCGCACCCTGTTGCCCAGGCTGGAGTGCAGTGGTTTGATCTTGGCTCATGGCAACCTCTGCCTCCTGGGTCCAAGCAATTCTCCTGTCTCAGCCTCCTGAATACCTGGGATTACAGATGTGCACCACCATGCCCGGCTAATTTTTGTATTTCTAGTAGAGATGGGGTTTCACCATGTTGGTCAGGCTGGTCTCAAACTCCTGACCTCATGATCTGCCTGCCTTAGCCTCCCAAAGTGCTGGGATTACAGGCGTGAGCCACCACGCCTAGCCTGGTCTGAGTTCTTGAGTTCAGTTACACACTAGGGCTTTAGGAGTGAAGTACCTGCTGCCCAGTCTCCTGACACCACTAGTCCCTTGTCCCTGGATTCTTACATGCCTTGCCTGGTGACTGTTGGAATGTACCAGTCTCTCTCTTCAATACCTCATCTGGGACATTTTCCTTCCTAGCTTGATCAGTTTTGCTGTTGGGCACACAGCCAATTCAGATTCCATCATCCCTTTCTCCCTGTTTCTCATATTATCTAGGCTATTTCTCCTTGCCTTGACAAATGTCTTGAACTCCTGTTGGTCCCCACTTCTAACTAATTTGTCAGCCAGTGTGCTCCCTGCAGACTAACCTACAATTCTCCAATCTGGACCCAATCATTTTTTCTGAATTTGTGAAAGACTGCCCCATCATTCTTATCTCTTTGCAACATTAGCATTCTCAACAAATGCTTCCAAGTGATCACCTTCTGAGTTTCTAGTAAAACTAGATAGGATTAAATTTCAATCCAAAAATAGGACTGAAATTTCAAATTTACAGTCATTTGGTGAAGGACATTATTTCTCCAGACTTCTAACTTATCTTTAAGTTAGTAAGAGTCTCTCACTCCAAATCCCATGCAATTTATGCCAAATATAATGTGCATTGCTATCCAAAATGCCAAGTATGAAATTAAGGGGAAGCTGGTCATTGTGGAATCCCCTAAACTAGACACCAAGCATGAGAGTATGCTTGATTGTTTGAGGGGGAGTCTGGGGTTTACAATAATATGGAACCAGGCAAAACTATCCACTGATTCATTGCCATAGTTAAAACCAAAACAAAGCCCTGTAGATAAAAATATAACTTCCCCAAATGGAAATGTGGGGAAGAGACTGGGATTAAGTCTCTGAATTGCCACGAAAGTATTTGCAAGCAGTCAGGGCGTTCATGCAGTTACATCACACTTAAGTAATGTCATTGTGCTGTGACACAATTAGGACTCTTTATGGGCTATCACTTAAATCAGTATTTATGAAGCGTTCAGGCTGAAGATTAGGAGCCAGATCTGGCCTTTTCCCCACTAGTGACTAAAATAATGAATAAAAAGCTCATTTAGTACATCTCTGAGAACATCACATTGTCATGAACTCCTCCCTGAGACAGTGAATTCTATAAGCATTAATGGCTTTTATTCAACAAATATCCATTTCGCAGTCAGACAACTTTTGCTGCTGACACCTGCCAATTCATATTTTAAGAAGAAATCACTGAGCTTATAGAGTTGTCATTTTAAAAATGAATGTGGCTCATTATCTTTACTTATATCCTTCTTACTGCTCCAAACTATCAATCCAGAAGGCCTCTGAAGTTTTTTATTTTGGAAAAAATACTATGTTTCTTATTTAAAATCAAACACTGTACTTGGTTAGTTAACAATGGGTTGATTTCTGCATTAGGTTCTCATTAATTTTATTGCAATTGGAATGTGGGCAGAGGCGCCAGCCATCTGGACCTAAGCAGATATGTTATCATTGGAAAGTTTCTCCAGGGCTTGAATCGGGGAAGGAGACCTAGTCTTCAGGAGCCTAGTCCCTGGTGGCCTGCCGCTCTAGCCATTGTCCTTTGGGCAAGTCATGGCCCCTCTTTGGGCTTCCTGTTACCTCAGTTGTCACACACTGTGTCAACAAAAGAGTTTCCGTAAGGTCTCTTCCTATCCTGAGATTTTGTAACTTCTGGTCCTCTAGAGTGATTCCCTTTCTGTGAGCTGATAGGATATCATTGTCCCCACTTTCTGCAAAGCTTTTTCTGATGTCTCTATCAGGTAAAGTTCTATTCAGCCTTCAAATCCCAGCTCAATGGTGCCTCTTTGATTCTCACGAGATTTAGGATGCCTTCTTCTAAGCTTACGTCTTACTTTGTGCAGAGGTTATTCTTTATGTTATAACGAATACTGTGGTAGACAAAATAATGGCTCTCCAAAGATTTTAATGTTCAAATCCCCAGAACCTGTGAATATGGTACCTTACAGGGCAAACGGGACGCTGTAGATGTGATTCGGTTAAGGAGCTGGAGATGGGAAGATTATCTTGGATTATTCTGGTCGGCCCAATGCAGTCACAAAGGTTTTTGTAAGAGAGAGGAAAGAGGGTCAAAATCTGAAAAAGAAGATGTGATAATGGAACCAAAGTGATGTGGTTTGAAGATGGAGGAGGAGGCCATGAATCAAGGAATGTAGGTGGCCTCTAGAAACTGGGAAAGACAAGGAAACAAATTCTCCCCTGAAGCTTCCAGAAGGAACCCAGCTCTGTCAACACCCTAATTTTAGACTTCTGACCTCTAGGAATGTAGAAGAGTAAGTCTGTGTTGCTTAAAGCCAGTCGATTTGCAGTGATTTGTTACAGTAGCAATTGAAAACCAATAGAGACTATGATATTTAATACTACCATATTAGCACTCTTTGTATGACTGCCCCCTTGCTAGCCAATGAACTTTTTGAGTGCAAAGAGCACACTTAAAATATCTTCAGTTATTAGAGGGTCCTTGGCATATAGGAGATAGTCAAAATATATTTGTTGAATGAATGAATAAATAAATACAACTAGTTTTACAAAGATAATGGAAAAATGTAGGGAATAAATGACTTGCCCAAGGCTTCACAATGATGGGAATGTTGCCCAAATGCTACTTTCTCTGGGATGTAGTATTTATTTTGACTCATTTTTTCACAGACACTGCAATACCAACAATGGTTTAAATACTGTTGTTTAAGTACCATTGTCCCCTTTGCTTCATATGAAACCACGCTACCTAAATCTAGACACTTGGGTAGAGACTGGTTTTTATTTATTTATTTTAAGCATAACTTTTGTGATTTTATAAGAAAAAAACATGTAAGCATTGGCAGAGTGTATTACATTATACAGTTTTACTTGGAGCTTTTTCAGTGATTCAATGTTAATGCTAAGTTGTCCAGATTTTGAGTAACAAAAATATTATGTGCACTTCATCTGTTTGTTTAAAATGGGCTCTCTAAACAAAACAAAACCTATACTTCACTCAAAGTTACCCATGCTAGTGGGTGTGAATGTATGTATTTACATATGGCAGAATGGAAAGAGGCTTGTGGAGGTGGAGGTGGGGTGGGGCGGCAGGGGATGGGGGAAGGCAGAAAAGACCAATTCCTATCCCTTCCCCTCCCAAAGGCCTTCCAGAGTGAAGGTCCAGCTGAAATCACACTGACTCCTCATTAGGGTGTTCCATGCAGGCCAGGACAGGAAGAAGAGCACATTTTTGAGCACTAGTCCTTGGAGGGATGTGAAAACGTGACTGCCATTTAAACTGCAGATGGTCACAGTTGTCTCAATCTGTGTGTGGACAGCTGCTTGCTGTCCTCTCAGTCTTCTAGGAGAGTTTGTTCTGTTGTTTGGCGAGTCCCTTCATCCAAAAGGAGTACCTATTTGAAAAGGAGAGGAGTTGGCTTGATGTCGCTTTGTAAGAAGAGTTTGAGTATTTTAAAGCAAGTTTCACAGAAAAAGAAAAGTCTACACATGTCCTTTACAGGGATACATTTGAATTCAAATGGTTAGACCCTGCTATAATTGTTCAAAGAACTTACTACTTTAGAGCTTCGAATTCTGATTTTCATTAGAAAAACCATATTTAAAACTCTGTTTGTATTTGAAGATAGAAAATCTTTAGGAAGCATCTATCCACAAGTATTTTTTTAATGCTAGTTATCAATGGTGAAACAAAAAAATAAAATGCAGTGTGTTTCCACAATTGAACTTTCTTTTTTTTCGAGATGGAGTCTTGCCCTGTCACCCAGTCTGAAGTGCGGTGGCACGATCTCAGCTTGCTGCAACCTCCACTTCCTGGGTTCAACTAATTCTCATGCCTCAGCCTCCCAAGTAGCTGGGATTACAGGGCCGTACCACTATGCCCGGCTAATTTTTGTTATTTTTAGTAGAGATGGGATTTCACCATGTTGGCAAGACTGTCTCGAACTCCTGACCTCGTGATCTACCCATCTCGGCCTCCCAAAGTGTTGGGATTACAGGCGTGAGCCACCGTGCCCGGCCCACAGTTGAACTTCCAGTCTCATTGAGGAGATAGGGTGTCACCCCTACCAGTGCAGAACAAAAAACTAGCATACAAGGTACACGTATCATATACTTTTATTGAAAAGCCATAATAAATATTTAAAAATTGGGGGAACAAAAAAAACGCTTATTCTCCTACTACCCTAGCACAACCATGTTCATTTGCATATTTCTGTCTAGCCATATGTGGCCATGAACAAGAAAGCAGTATAAGGAAAAACAGTATGTTTTGATTCCACCATTACGACCCCACAGTTTGTTCTTTCCTTCCCACATGGTGTGGGAAAGGGAGACACAGTATATTTGAAATTATTTGAACATTTTTATAATTTTAGCAGTATAACCATTAAGAAACTTATTCTATGCTTGTCACCTTGTCATTCAGGTCTCAGCTCAAATATTACCTCTTCAGGGAGAACTTTCTTGACAACCTGATCTAATGTAGCTTTCTAAACTGTCACGGTCGCATTATGTTGTCTAATTTTCTTCACAGTCCTTATTTCAATATGAAATTCTTCTGCCCCTTTATTTGTTTGTCTGTCTCTTCTTTTCTAGCCAACATAAGAAAGGAAACTGCGTAAGAGCAGAAACGTTATCTTCTTTCACAGATACATCCTAAGTGCCTCGATTAGCACCCAGTATGTGATACGACCTCCCTTGCTACTTGTGATTCAATTGATGAAATACAAAGTACCACTTTTTGGTCTAATTCATAACGAACCTTACTCATAGTGAAAAACAAAATAAAATTGACTGGCTAAAACTTGCAAACAGTAAAAACTATTATAAATGAAAAACTGGCAAAAGAATCAAGCTCATCGGTAATATTGGAATTTAAAAATGGATCTGAGGCTGGATCCATTTTTGGTGGCTGATGCCTGTGGTGGCTGATGCCTGTGATCTCAGCACTTTGAGAGGCTGAGACAGGAGGATTGCTTGAGCCCAGGCAAGTTTGAGACCAGCTTGGGCAACAAAGTGGGCCTCCATCTCTACAAAAAACAGTAAAAGTATTGGCACAAAAAATATGCCAACCATGGTGCACATGCCTGTAGTTCCAGCTACTTGGAAACCTGAGGTGCGAAGATTGCTTGAGCCCAAGAGGTAGAGGCTGCCGTGAGCCATGTTTGCATCACTGCACTCCAGCCTCAGTGACAGAGGGAAGACCTGTCTCAGAAACAAAAGTAAAAATGGATCTGAGAAAAAATAGAGTTGGCAGAAATAATCAACACAAGACAGACAATGGCTAAAATTGCAGATGGCACTTTTGTCCTTGGCTGAAAAATGACAGGAGAACTAAATCTTCTAAACAAAACTATATCATAAATTTTGACCCTGGACAATTATACTTGGTGGTCATAAAAGAAAACTCATAATAGAAAAAGATATAATAGGTAACATTTGATATGTTTGGGGAAAAAGTGATGGGTAAATCAAATATTCATCATACAATTCATAAGAATTGATGTTGAGTAAAATAATTTTGGTTACATGTAAATGAATAAAAAGGAAATTGTTTAAATGGTTTATACAGAAAATTCGATCAAATAATGGAATTGGCTTAATGGATTTTGATTTAAAAATGCTTTCTTGGCAATGGTAATAAAATTATAATTTAAATGATTGTGCTTTCAAATATGGAATCCATATATTCTTATGGGAAAATGGTAGGATAGCAATTTCCTATAATCTAGCTGAATATACAGCTATGGAGCTAAATAAATAATAAAGCACTAATTTGGGAAGCATAAACAACCATAAAATAGACCAGTGTACACTGTACTAAGAATAAAAATGTATCATTCTGGAATTATCAGGGGAGGCTCCCAGGAAAGCAGGGTAGCACTATCCAGATGGCTGACCTTGGGCAGGTCACTCAGTGTTTCTGGGTTTTGGACATGTTCAATGAGAGTCTGAGCTACAATTTAGACTCAAGTCAGAGAAAGTACATGTTACTGAGGATGGGAATGGAAACAGTGAGTAACAGTACATCCTGGGCTAACCTTTAGGAGCTGCCAACATTTAGGGGTTATGAAGATGACAAACCCCTGGAAAAAGAAGCAAAGAATGAGCAAAGAAATAAGATAATAAGATAGTGCAACGTGAGAGGGCCCTGAGACCTGAGCATATGTGAAAGCAGACAGTCAAATACTATTGGGAAATATTGTCAACAACAAAAAGAAGTCTCCTGAATTTGACTAGAAGTCTAATTTTGACATGGAGGCAATTGTCTTGGGAAACCATAGGAGGAGGTGGTCACTGAGGACAAGAGAATAGTAGGAACTTGAAGGAGAGGGCTTTTGGTTAGAGATATTTTGTTTCCTGCTGACAATAACTGAACTTGAGCAAGCATAGGCAATAGGGTAAACTTATTGACTCACCTGTTCAAACCAGGTAAGGCATGGGTTTGAGAACTTTAGGGATGATTATCACCAGGGAATGAATAACTTCCAGGACTCTATTTTCTTCTCTTATCTCTGCTTCTCTCTCAGTACTGGCTTCATTTCCTCCTACTGTAGCCTAGCTTCTTTCATTTGGCAGAGGAAATGTGGCTGGTAGATCTTTCACGTCAGCTTTGTCACTAAAGGATACTTTTTTTTTTTTGAGACGGGGTCTCGCTCTGTCGCCCAGGCTGGAGTGCAGTGGTGCAATCTCGGCTCACTGCAAGCTCTGCCTCCCAGGTTCATGCCATTCTCTTGCCTCAGCCTCCCAAGTAGCTGGGACCACAGGTACCCAACACCACGCCTGGCTAATTGTTTTGGATTTTTAGTAGAGACAGGGTTTCACTGTGTTAGCCAGGATGGTCTCGATCTCCTGACCTCATAATCCACCCACCTTGGCCTCCCAAAATGCTGGGATTACAGGCATGAGCCACCACACCCGGCCAAGGATTCTTAGTTTCAATGTTAAAATCCCAGGGCAGGACTGACTGGCCAATAGCTATCACCAACAACATAGGACCATGGAAGAAGACACAACTGAACAAGACATTCTCCAAAAGAAAGGAGATGACTGATTTCCAAAAACCAAAAATAAACAGTGTAAGCAGTTAGGAAATGGAAATGCTTTTTAAGACATGAGAAAAGAACATGTTTAAAGACAGAAAGGAGAAGATGAAATTGTGGAGAATAAATAAAAAGGAAGAAAAGACATATGGAGGAATTCCCACTTAGTGCCAAATTAACCAGAATGGAGCCTTACACTCACAAGTGGCTTGGAGTATTATTTTTCTATGTAGTTTGAGTCCTTTCCTGATTTCTGCACTCTTCCACTCTTCCGGTTTGGTCATATCCTTGACTAACTCTCCTGCTTCACTCCCTAGTCCAGAGTTTATCTTCTTCCCCTTTGACTGGTCCTTCATTCAGACGTATCTTTTTATAATGGCTCCCCCTGGCTTTGCATTTCTGGGAAATGCCTAGAGCCTCAGACTCTTTCTCCACCCCAGTTTAGGAGTAAGAAGGCTGGGCAGGGACAACCAGGCCTTTACAGACCCAAGAAGGGATGGGATCAGTGGCACAGATGAAGAATTCAGCTATGGCAAAGAAGGGAGGGTGGGCATCTTTCCCTTAGATAAACCAGAAGGAAGAAACAAAAGGGTAAATTTCTGCAAAAAGACAGATTTGAGGAGTGAAGGAGATGGGTAAAAGTTAAGGTTAAAGGAAAGATGAATGAGGGATTTGGGGGAGGATGGCTTCAGTCTTTCAGAATAGTCTAAGTCAAAGCCATCTACTGCTAGAAAGGATGGCCAGTGTAGGAGCTTAAGGAGTTTATCAGTTTCCTAGGTGGCCACAACAAATTACTACAAACTGGGTGGACAACATAAATGTAGTTTCTCACAGTTCTGGATCCCAGAAGTCTGAAGTCAAAGTATTGTCAGGGCCTTATTACCTCTGAAGGCCCTAGGGGAGAATCCCTGCCTCTTCCAGCTCTGGTGGCCGTTGGCATTTCTTGCTTGAGGCCACATTAATCCAATTGCAATGTTTTCACATGGCCTTTCCTCTGTATGTGTGTCAAAATGTCCTCTGTCTTACATGGCATTGGATTTAGGGTCCACCTGGATAACACAGGGTGATCTAATCTCCACTCTTAATTTAATTATACCTTTTCCCTAAATAAGGTGATGTTCACTGACTCCATGGATTAGAGCATGTACATTTCTTTTTGGGGACCACCCCAAAACCCATTCAACCCACTGCAAGGGGAAAAAAGGTGGATGAACACATACAGAAATGTCGTCTTGGCGCATGCATAGAAGAATGAATAAATATGATGGCTGAAAAGAGACAAAGGCCAAGTTGGAGTTGGACACGTGACTTTCTCTTAGGCCAAGACTGCATGATTCCCCAGTGGCTTTTGGCAGCCTAGAAGCAGGAGCAGACAGTGGGGTAACCCAGAACAAGGTGTTTATAGGTGG
Organism: Macaca nemestrina; assembly: GCF_043159975.1. Lineage (NCBI taxonomy): Eukaryota > Metazoa > Chordata > Mammalia > Primates > Cercopithecidae > Macaca > Macaca nemestrina. The sequence continues at coordinate 102,299,876 of NC_092135.1, forward strand.
GCTTCACAGAGGGTTAGGGAGATGAAAGGTTTGCCCTTTCCTACTTCCAGCTGCAGAACATAAGATATCTGTTTATTGGAGTGAAATAATACATGTTAAATCACCTTGTAAACTGTAAAGCATTTAATGGAATAAGGAGGTATAATTTTTACTTGTATCCCTCACTCCTCCCTGTACCTTATTCTTTTTTTTTTTTTTTTTTTTTTGGAGATGAAGTCTCACTCTTATCGCCCAGGCTGGAGTGCAATGGTGCGATCTCAGCTTACTGCAACTTCCGCCTCCTGGGTTCAAGCAATTCTCCTGTCTCAGCCTCCCGAGTAGCTGGGATTACAGGCACCCACCACCACACCTGGCTAATTTTTGTATTTTTTAGTAGAAACAGGGTTTCACTGTGTTGGCTAGGCTGGTCCCGAACTCCTGACCTCAGGTAATCCACCTGCGTCGGCCTCCCAAAGGGTTGGGATTACAGGCGTGAGCCCTCACACCTGGCCACCATATTCTTCTATCCCAGAGATATTCTTACTGTCCAACTCAACACTCCTTCCTATCCTCTCCTAAATCCTTAATGAATAAAATTTTAAACAAAATCTCTATGCCAGTAAATCCAAACTTTTTTTTTTTTCATGATGATGCCTGCGGTGACCACAGGACCCAAGTAAAAGAGTCATTGATAAATACTCTGAAAAAAAATACCAGCTCTCCAGTACCCTGATGCCAGAGAGTGTACGTCTGTATCACAAGTTTCTAAAAAATGTGTTAGAAAATTTTCATCTATTGGTAGGACCAGGGAGAGCTCACAAAGCAAGCCTCCAGGTCACATTTCCAGGGCAACACTCAGTAGTCCCACCTCATTGGAGAAGGCTTGCTGTCAAAGTGAAAAAGCATGGGTTACTTCACAAGCCACTAGATCTGGGATTTTTAAAGTTCATTTCCGCCTTTATCCTTTTCTATCTTTTTATTTTTCTTAAAAGCAGCAGAGCTCTCTCCTCCGACAAAAATTTATGTCAAAACAGATCAAAGTGGAGGTGCCATGGTTGTTGGGGGAGGGGAACCAAGAATGGCCCCTGCAGCCTGCCTTCCCAGCCCCTGGTGTCTTTTCTGACAGGCCCTCAGAGAGCAGCCCCTGAATACTTCTAGAAATGATTTTGAAGCAGTTGGAGTAGGCTTCAAGGACAGGAGCAGCTCTTCTGGTCCTGGAAAGTTCAGCATCTCGTCTGTGAGGAGCCTGACTCAGACAGACTGAGCCTTCATCAATTAACTTTACTACTAAATAGCAGAATCACCAAATATTTACATGGTGAGAGACTTTAGATAACATCTAGGCCGACTCTCTCCTTTTTGACCAATTCTGAGAATGTTCAGCAATAGCTAACTCGAGTTCAGTTGCTCCTTCCAACAAGAACATGGAACTTCTTTATTTGTTCTCTCTGTGATCCTTGGCATGAACAACATTAAAAATATCTGATATAAAAGTTTCCAGGACAAATGTTTCTATTTCATTTGTGTTGACATCCTACCATTTTTTGAGAGTGCTCATAGTCTCAATTAAGGCCTCTGAAGAAAGTATGTCAGTCCAGGCGCCAAGTTATACTAATAGCCTCATTTCAATCAAGCTACTTTCTGGAGAAAATCCTTGCCTCTACCCCCATCCCACCTCTTCAAGATATACATGTATATATGTTAATTACCAAACATCTTTTCTCTAATCTGAGGGTATGTGTTTTCCTTAAGGTCTATTTATTTCTTGGCCATTTGACACACCCAAGATAGCACAACTTTCCCGGGGCCTGTTTTTACTTCACTACAATTGGCGATGTTCCCTGCTTGAATAAACTTGCACACATTAAAAGTTTTAATAGAGGATTGAGGATTGCAAGTAAGTGTTAATAGGGCAGACCTCCAAAATGAGCCAGATACAAAGGTATTTGGCAGAGGAAAAACAATTCACTAACTTGAAATAGCAGATAAGCAGCCAATGCAGTTAGAATCAAATGTTATTATTTGAGAAAGGCGTTCAGTAAAATTCCTTCATACAAATTAACAAATATTTATGCAGAACCTCCAATGTGAAAAACACTGTGCCAGGCTCAGTTACGGGAGTGGGGTGGGGAGGGGAACACGAAGATAAATAAGACAATTTCTTTTCTCAAGGAAATGACCACATAATTGGAGATATTGGCCAATAAACTATAATGCAACACAAAGAAGTTAGTTAAGATAGATTAAGAAGAGGGAGAAACATCATCTGCATGAAAAGTAGGGTGACTATCAGTAAGGATGGAGAGAGAAGATATTCAGATATTCAAGATATTCAAATATATGAGGCAAAATACATTTTTATCTTAAACTGGCTAGAGAAGGTGATAAAGAGAGATAAATCAAAGATAATATCATGTTTAAAGCCTGTGTTAGTTTCTGATAATGTCATTAGCAGAAAGGTGAGTTAAGGGTGGCAATGAAATGATAAAGTTTTGTTTTGAATGGGAAAAGTTTAAGGTGGTAGATCAGTGTAGGTGCAGATACTGATAATCAAGAAATTACTGATTATCAGTAATCTGATAATAGCTCACACCTATAATCCCAACATTTTGGGAGGCCATGGTGGGAGGATCACTTGAGCCTTGGAATCTGAGACCAGCCTAGGCAACACAGCAAGACTCTGTCTCTTCTGTCTCTTTAAAAAACAAACAACAAACAAACAAACAAACAAACAAAAACTGGTTGTGGTGGAGGGTGCCTATAGTCCCAGCTACTTGGGAGGCTAAGGTGGGAGGATCACTTGAGCCTGGGAGGTCAAGTCTGCAGTGAGCTATGATTGCACCGTTGCACTCCAGACTGGGCTGCAGAGCAAGAAGAAATTCAAAGTAAAAAAAAAAAAAAGAAGAAAAGAAAAAAAGGAAAAAAGAAAAAGAAATGAGAAGAATAGGGTCTTAAGTTGACCTTAAGAGAGAATGTAGCTTGAATCATCTCCGTCCAGTAACTCCCAAGAAAGTGGACAAGATTTTCAAAGAAATAAGGATAAAGATAGAAAGGGGGAAGAGTCAAAAGCACTGTGGAGAAGAGAGTTTCAAAAAGAAAACACAAAAGCATCCAAACTTGCAAAGAGGATGAGGGAGATGAGGACCCTGACCTTGTTGAAACTGGCAATTAGCAAGCCACTGGAAACTGTTATGAGTGCTGTTTGAAGAGGATAGTAAGCTTTCCTTACTTCATTGATCTGTTTACTCAAAACCTCTGCTGCCTCATAATTTGAGTTTGCAATGGTCCTGACTTGACCTCACAACATCTCTCTATGCAACTTTTCAGCTCTCTCTGCTAGCTGCTTTCTTATTTCCTCAGAATTTTTGAACTCAAATTCCTAAAAGAAAAAATTCAGTAGTACTGGAAGTTCATCTTGGTTGTGTGCAGGCATCACAAGTTGCCCAAAGGCACCTACAGATTGGAGCCTTTGGATCGGGTGCCTCTTGGGAGCCAATGGTCTATAACCAGGGGATGGCACCCCTGACCAGCATAGGACTGTCCCTTTAGCACAAGCTGGGGTGAGGTCAGCACCAAAACAAACACATCTAGTGCACTATGTCCCCAGTATAGCCTTCTGTGTCAAAGTGTAAGGATCCAAACTCTAAATGGTTCCAGGAATCTTACATAGTGTCTACCAGGAAAAAGTTCTCTTTACTTCAGCATCTAATCACTTGACAGGTCAATATTAATAACATCTTGCATTTGCATAGCACTTTAAACTTTTCAAAGTGCCTTTGCAAAATGTTATTCTAAAGGACTTTCAGAGACAGAAGGATACGTATAAACATACTCTACAAGTGCAAATAATTTATAAGCCTTACTTTATGCAAATGAATTAATAAAAAAGTATATGATGACTACATTTAAATAATGCTCCATAATAAATTGCTAGTTTTAGGTGCTTAACAAAACAATAAAATCTATCAATTTCCCTAGTTCTGTACATTTCATGATTCTCTCAGCATTTCTGCAGCTGAGCGGCAGCTACTGTTAGTTTTCAGGCCAAAGAATTTGCCTCTCCAAGTGCAGTGTTACTACAGAAATACTACATACTACTCTTTATTGAGCCACAGGGATCAATGTCTCTTCCTCTGGATTTGGTGCCCTGGAGGTGGTGCTGAAAGTGGGGAGAAATCCCAGGCCCATACAGAACAAACCAGTCCAGTCTGAGTATGGTGGGCCTTCGGAAGGCCACACTGCAGTGAGACAAGTGAGATATCATGTATTCGTTGAGGTCATACCAGCAGCTGGACAAAAATACATGATCTCCCAACTCTCCGTCCAGTACTCTTCCCCAAATCTCATCACTGAATAAGTAATGTGACTTTAGAAGACGGAGCAAGCAAAGTGGAAAGAAAGAAATATTTTAACTTCTGATCTGCCCCAGTCTTCGTTATATTAAATGGTACCACTCTTCACCCAGTTATGTAAGCCAGAAACATATCCCTTTTTCTCCTCCCACACCCCACCCACAACATCCCATAAACCACCCAGCTCAGTTAAGTTACCTCCAAAATATATCTTGAATCCCTTCTCTCTTTCCTGACTTCACCATCACCATCGCAGTCAACCACTAGCTATGGCTTTGATGACAGCCAAAGCTTCTTGGTTGGTCTCCCTGCTTCGGCCCACCTACAGTGCATTCCTAACAGACTGGCCAGGGTAATCTTTTTACCCAAAAATCCTATCTTGTCTTTCCTTGGTGTCCAATTCTTCGCTGGCTTCTGACTTCATTTAGGATAAAGACTAAACACTGTACTCAGGCTCTGCATGATCTTGGCCACTCCGCTAAGATCACTCCCTCTCCCCATCATTGACAGCCCTAGGCACACCAGCCTCTTGGTGGGTCCTAAGATGTGCCCAGCTTGTCCTGCCTCCAGCCAGCATGGAAACTCTTCCATCTGCCTGGCTGTTCTTCCCCAGCTTTTTATCTATGAGGTTCCTTCTCAACCTTCAAATCTCATCCTTATGGGAAGTCATCCCTGACCACTCAACTTAAATAGCCACCCACTTCCCCCCAGTTATTCTCTACTGCATCACTCTTTTTATTCTTTCCTAGAGATTATTAAAATTACATATTTTAATGTGTGCAGATATTTATTGTCTTTCTTCCTCACTGCAATATAACCTCCATAAAAGAAGAATTCTCATTTGCATGATTTACTGCTGTAGCCTCAGGGCCAAGCCCTGTGCCTGGCATACAGCTCGTCTTGTCAATTCCACCTCCAAGATACATCTTAAAAACATGCTCTCTTCCTTGCCTCCACTATCACCACCCTAGCCTAAGCCACCATTCTCTCTCCCTTGGGCTGATGCAGTAGCCCCTGATTGGTCCTTCTGCTTCAACTCTGGTCCAGAACTCAGTAAGTACTTGTTGATAGAATAAATAAGCCTATCACGTTAGGAACAATAATACCTAAAAGAGATGGGAATCCATACCCTGTAGGAAAATCACTTAGCTTTTCCCAAGCACTGAAAGAACATCAAATGCTCACCAGCTTTCACACTCAAGTGATAAAATAGGAGGCATTTTATCCAACTCAGGCACAGAACAGTTGAAATGCCACATGGAGAACAGAGAGTATTCAATTTTCTACAAGCTACTATTCCAGTGGTATCCACAGAGCTGCTGGGCTCTAAAGGAGGAGATGTAGGAAAAAGAAAAATGCCTACGATCTTAACCACAAACATCCACAAAAATAGTAATAACTTTCAAAGACCTCCGCAACCCATTTCTGACCACATCAGAGAAGACTCATCTGGAGACCTTTCTCTAATATCTGTATCTGCCATGAGGTTAGGGATGCTGTAAAAATAGATAGAAAATAGGTGCACTGTTAATTAAGGAGACAGCTCAAAAGCTTTCTAATACTCATCACACCTTTGAACTAGTAATAAGATGATTATAGTTTCCAATACCATTTCCCCATCATCAGACCCAGAAACAGCCTTTGGCTGAGAGGTGAGAGAGTGGAACAAGGGCCTGTGTAATCCCATGTGCCAGGATGTCATTTTATAAAATCATGCCAGGTCTATTGCGCAGTCTTCACATGATTCCCACTGATTTCAAGACACCCAGGGCAGTATCCATAACATACTCTCACGTAGAAAGTGGAAACGCGTGTGTCTGTGGGCTGTGGCAGCTGGTTGGGTTGGAGGCTGTGGGTACTTGAAACTGGTGCAACCGGGGCAAGAAACACCTGCTTCTTGCCTCATTTGAAGTGACTTGAAGGGAAAAATTGCCTTGAGGTGACAGAAATAATTATGTAAGTTTGTCTGGAACTGACAAAAAAAAATGCATTTGACTGTCACAAAGCAAATGAGGCTGTCCTCCAAGTTGGCACCCGGCAATTGCCCCAGGTAAAAGATGCCACAGATAGGAAAGTGAGCGCCAGCATCATCTGGGCAGCACAGTGGCTTTTCAGCTCTTTCCCACTCCCAGTCTCATTCAACACAGTTGTGGGAGGCCACCCCCGTGTCCCAAGATAATATTCCAGAAATCACCACTTCCTTTCATTTAGGGTCTCTCCCCATCCCCTGCACAGATTTGCAGACTGGCGTTGACCTGAAATCCAGCCCAGGAATGAAACCTTAGAGCTTAATCCACTAAGTCGGTCTGGCTTTGAGCCCCAGAGAAAATGGGATTTCTATAAAATGTTCACTTTAAAGAGAGATTTGCTCCCTTCACAGCTCCTTTTCTGCGTCACACACCATTAACTCACAAAACCCTGGCCATTGCCGAGGCAGAGGCTCGAGCTGGCTATGCAGAAAGGGGCACACGCCCACATTTGCTGTGTCTCTGAATGAGGCACTATTTGATTCGCACAAGCTGTGGTTCTCTGCCTCAGTATCTACACTGCAAAAACATCCTGGTTCACTCACTTCCTTGCCTCCGCTGAATATCATAATTTGACATAGTGACAAAAACACGAAGACTCCATTGTGACTTTGACTCCCCCCGTCACTTCTCCTTGTGATAGAAGCTTCAGGAAGGCTCGGCTCACAGCCCAGCACAAGTGCACAGTGAACTGGGAGCCAACACATTCCTCACTGAGAATCTACACCATGCATGTAAATCCCTGCAGTGTTTCAAAAGCATCACTGGTTTGCTATCGCTGGACTACTACTCACCACTTGGGGAGTGCGGTGGTTCGTTTTCTTTCATTCTTTTCCCGACCCCCCTCCCACCCACCCCGTTCCTTCTTCACTGTTCTTTGTCCTCTTTGGTGTCTGGTAGACTGACCCCCTTGCAGGTTGCATCAACCCGGCTTGCTTGCCAGAGTGCTAAGGGAAGCGCCCGCAGCAGATCAGAGTTGGGGCAGACAGGTCAGGTAGTTCTCCCCTCACTCCCCGTCAACTTGCCAGCCAGTCTCTTGGAGGAGCTGTTTCCCTCCAAGACTAAAAATACACACCGGGAAGTTCCTCCTCCTAGGCTCCAGCTCTGGGTTCCTGTGCCACCATTTCCTGCCCTTGCCACGTTAGTCCTAAGTGTGCCTCACTTCCAGTCTCTGGGGGCGCCATCATCCACTGAATGTCCTTTAATTCTGCATACACCTAAACAAAAAGTCCCTTCATTAAGGGCTCTTCATCTGAACCACATGAATCCTGTTTCTTGCTGATGCAGGTAGGACCACTTGGTGCTGTCAAAAGTCCCCATCCCTGCTTCAGGGATTCTCATTTTAATACTCAAATAACTCTGCATCTGGTCACTCTTGCTCCCGGTGTGGTCTATTCTTGTGCCTTACTCCTAATACATGGTTTGTGCATTCTTCTGAGATCATGCAGGTGGCTCCATTCTGCTAAGTAGGGGTGTGTCTTATGACCTTAGGCCTGGTTCCCAGCCTGGGCAACCTAACATCCCAGACCTTCTAGAGATTGAAGGCCACTTCCTCTTGATAACTCCCCCTGCCCCAAATCCTGGTACCTGAATTCCAGCCAAGGCTCAGCTCCTTGATTCTTAGAATGTGCATCTAGTCGGATATCTAGATAGTACCTGCCTCTTGTTTCTGCTTTGATATTGCTATTGATTTGCTTGTCCACAGAAATACTGACTTGCTAGGTCAATTGGAATAACCACCTTTTGTTTTTGTTGTATTCTCCAGAGAACATGTTCTATCTGTTTCACTGGACTTCCACCTTCAAATCCACTTCCTAGGACCAGGAATCTCCCCATATATGCCATCTTGTTAACATTTATTTGTGCTTCTCTAAAGACAACTGCTTGCCAGGATGACCACCTGGTTTTAATATTTTTCATATTTTCAAGATTCCATGTCCTACCTGCTGCTTAATCAATGGCAACTTAGACACACTAATTGATGACCACTTGTTTCAGCTACATCTGAGTGCCAACTCAGTGATTCAGTGACAGTCCCATAGTTTTGAGAGTCAACCAATCAGTGGTGGAGTCACGCCAGTGACAGTTCTGAGACCTAACCAATCAATAAGTCTTGCCTCCTGCCCCCCGCCCCCCAAAACCACGCTTTTATGTTTGATGTCAACCAACTACCGCTTCTGTAACTAACATAATCTCAAAGCAACCCCTCACCTCAAATCCTGTCTAGCATGAGCAGGCTGCTTTGCTCAGAGAGATTATGGCTAGTGGTATTCTCTTTCTTACTTGAGTAATGAATTCAGCTTTTTCTTTCAGCTATTGAGTGCTGATACCTTCCCTTTGCAATACACAATAAAACCTTTTACACAAGCTAAGAATAGAAGGAATCTTCTTTAGCTTGACAAAATAAATTGACTAGATCTGTAACAAGTATCACACTTAATAGTGAAACAGTAGAAGCGTCTCTATTAAAGGCAGAAACAAAGTTGCTGTCACTGTTGTTTCACAGTGTGAAAGGTGACACTGGGGCCAAACAAGAAGATAAAGACATAAGGACTAAATATAGAAATTGTCATGATTTTCCAGGAAATTATTGTCTACTAAGAAAGTCCAGAATCAATTTGCACATTCTTGGAACCAAAAAGAATGGTCCGTAAGGTGGTTGGATACAAGCTCAACAAAATACTAACAATATCAGTAGTAATCACTAAACTGTATTGAGTGCCTATGATGTGTGGGTGCTATTCCACATGCTTTACAGGTTTCATGTAATCTAAAACTCACAGTAACCCTTTGAAGTAAGTACTGTTATCCTTACTGCTTAAGAGGTGAGCATACAGAGATATAGCAAGATTAAGTTGCCAAAATTACCCAGCTTGTATGATGTTGCTGAGATGTGAACACAAGCAAAGCAGTGTCAGAAATCATGCTGTTAACTACTGTTACACTGATCTCTATGCTTTTTACTCATGGATCCCAAGAATAAAAAAAAAAAAAATGAGCGAGCATCCCCATATATGTATATGTTTATTTTTTAAATTATATGCACATTATAGAACAAATTTAAAAAAAAACATTTAAAGGACAGGACAGAGATGAACCAGAAATATTTTCAACACATTCTCAATGAATTAATAATTGGAATTATTAACCTTATTTTATGACACTCTCCTGGACCTGGGAAGGTTAAGAAAACATTCCTAACTTAGCTTACCTCCCGTGACACGTAAGGCAGCATTTGCAGACCCTCCTATGATCCTGGATGTTGGCAGGCTTCTGTGTCACCTCCAATGCTGGCTTGGATGTTGGCAGGCTTCTGTGTCACCTCCAGTGCTGGCTTCTTCCTAGTCCCGATGATGCGGATTGAGGTGGCTAGATGACCAGTTTTGGCGTGGGTCTTCAGTTTGAGCAAGGAAGCATTAGTGAAGGCTTCAGTCATCTGTATGGGTGCCCTTTTGCTTGTTCAGCAGTGGCTGCCTGAGTTTGTTTTCCCCAAAAATGAAGCCCAAAACACGGACTTGGGTGGAGCTAGTTTATTTGGGAGATGATCACAAAAGGAGGAGAAAGGAGTTGGGGACCCTGAGACAGGAAAGGAAAAGCCAACAGGAAGCCACATTATCAAGGTTGCTGCTGTAGGCAATGGGAGCTCCATTCGCTGGGACTTCTGGGGAGTATAAGGAACTCTTCCCAGAAATACCTTTCAAAAGGTACAGGCTGGAGCTTTTGTCACAAGCTCCCATCCCCCCTTGGTAAAGGGCTACCCCTGGGTCGTCATCCTGAACTTGCAGACTGCTCAACTTCTCAGACATCCACCTGAGTGCTACCCACAGACATGCAGCGAGAGAGTAATAGTCACAGCGAACAAGTGGCTCTGATTTGTAATTGTAACCCAGCTACCAGGATGCAAACTTCTAGGGCAAGCGTATTTCACACAATAATCAGAAATCTGGAATAGGAAATGCAGACACTAAAGGAAGACACTCTTGGTGATGATGATCATGGCTCTGCTCAAATTGACAATTTAAGTTTGTGATCCTGATAACTAGGGAGCAGGCCACCCTGCGTTTCTTACCAAGATGCACTGATTTGAGTTCTCCCACAAGCCCCTGACTTCTCTTTCCTCCTGTATCACAAGAGTGACAAGTCACAAGTGTCCCAGTGAATAAGGTCAAGAGGAACAAAGAGAGGCTATTTCCTGCCTAAACTTCATATACTTTATGTGTGATTGCATGCTCTTGGATGACAGCTACTGCCAAAATGACTGCAAGCCCAGAGCTGAACTTCAAGAATTACACAACTTATAATGTAGTTAAACATCCTATAGCTCACATCTGGAGCTCTTTTCTTCCCTGACTCTCTTAATCTCCCCACAGCTCACTGCCCACTTCTCTGGCTGATTGCAAAGGCAGCAGAACTATCAAACTCTCAGATTTAAAGATCTCCTGATGACACTTCCAAGGTCCTTCCTTTTCAATCTATGTCTGGCCACCACCAGCCAGGGCCACCCCCACCCTCACTCCCCACCTCACAGCCCCTCCTGCCCAGAAAACCTCTTTAGCCCCCATAGGATGATGAAGCCTTCAGAAAGCAGGTTTGTAACCTCTCTGTGTTTGCAAACACTTCCCGAGATCTCTCTCTCCCATACACAGGCTCTTGTGCTACTCGTTTGACAAGTATTACAAAATCACAAACCCATCCCCTCGCTGCAGGTGATTAATGTACTTTGGTCTTTCTGCAAGCACAAAGTACTCTTCCTTCAGGCCACAACATTTGATAAAGCAATGAATCTTTGAGATTATTAATTCCCTGGGCTGAGATTTTGTTTAATAACTGTTCTGTCAGTGATAGATCTGAAGAGGTAGGGCATATTTGGGGTGTGTGTGTGTGTGTGTGTGTGTGTGTGTGTGTGTGTGAGAGAGAGAGAGAGAGAGAGAGAGAGAGAGAGAGAGAGAGAGAGAGAGAAAGAGAGATGGAGGAAAGTAGGTAGGAGGGAGTGAGACAGAGATAGAGACAGGGATAGTGGGAGGGTTGTGGAGTGGCGAGGGGAGGGCACTGATGGTGGCCTAGAGATTTGGCAGGCTGGCATAGCAAAGCACCTCCTTACCCAGAACTGGAGTACCAGTGTGACAAATCACTGCTTCCCTCTGTTCCCACCTCCCCATCTCCCCACCTCACTGTCTGTGCTAGCTGATTAGGTCCAAATCAGCCAATTACAGAACGTGATTTGGGAAATATTTCCTCTTTGACATTCTGGAGAACAATCCCGTGCTGAGGAAAAAAATACATTATAAAATAAATGGAAAAGCATCAATCAGCTGGGAAAATGTATTCTACTTGTTGGAGGCAAGTGATGTTTTTCTTTAAATGGGGCTGAAGGCAGAGAGGTTTGATTTTTTACTAAAATACCAAAACAGCAGGGAAGCATCTGCCTATAAGCTGTTACCTTTTCCCCCTATAAAGCAAGATGCCCTAGTAGATCATTATTAGGGAAGCAGGCATCACATGATGGTCAGTACATTACTTGTCCAATTTTGGTGTGATTTGGATAAAAGTACAAAAGTAATTTCGTTGCCAGCAAATAGCCTCTGCCCACCCCCACACCCCTACTTCCTTTTTCCTCTCTCTCTCTCTCTGTCTCACACACACACACACACACACACACACACACACACACACACACACACATCTTCCCCAAATGGAAGAATGGTCAAATTGCTGAAGAGGAAGTTGTTTTCCCTTCTGGTATGTACCTCACCCCTGCCAGCCTCATCCAGAGATTTTGGCAATTGACAGGTTTTTATACCAGACAAAGCAGACCTGATTTCCTCATGTGGGGATAAGACTCCCTGGAGGAGGAGAAAGCCCTCCTGTGAAGCAGATCTGTGTAACGAGGCCTGGAAACGTTAGGCAGCCTGTCCCCACCCTTCCCCTCTCTCTCTTCGTGTGGCACAACCTTCTACCCTCTTCCTGTCCTCCAAGATCAAGAAACACGTGTTTGTATGACTCATAGGCCCATGAACTGAATCCAGAGGGTAAGTAACTCACTGAACAAATGAGATGTGTCATTCCCAGGCTATAACCATAATTCAAGGCCTCACCTTTTCCTAATGAGCCTCAGGGCCTGGTATATTCGTGCCTGCCCTGCCTGCTGCAGCTGCAGCCCCCAGCCTCTACAAAGTCCCACAGAGCCCCAGGCCTGGTGGGAATGTCCGCTCCTCTCCTGCATTTAGGCTGGAATAAAGGGCTTGAGCTCCTCTGAATGGCATTTGCCTTCTACTGACTTTGAAAAATACATATATTTCTTCCCATTTGTGCTGCCCCGACATACTTACGTGGCACTTTTTTCTCACAAAGTTATCACAAAATGCAAATATGCTACAACTTTGTTTTTCTTTCTCAGTTAAGGGCCAGGATGTCCGTGAGAGAATATGTGTAGTACATATTAGCGTGAATGGATTCCCACAAAGTAGTAAAGAAAGCTTCATTGACTCTCAGCTGCTTTCCCCCTCTGTTTTCGTCACCTTCCATTCTTACCCCGGGCCCATGCTCCCCACTGCGTGCATACACAAACACACTTCCCTCTTGAAAACACCCAGTTCTCCTCCAACTGACTGCCATTTTCCCAAAACGATCCCTTTTTAATTGCCTCACTGAGGTCTGTTTGCCTTCCTAGGACAACACGTGTAACGAGATCTTACTTGATTCCTTGCATCTGTCAAAAGTGAACTCGATCATCTCTGGTTATAGTTGCTTTCCAATTTTCAGACCAGAAAAGATTCTATCTTCAACTATCTGAAATTCATCCAGATTCTATGTCCAGTGTTCTAGTTTTAGAAAGTTTCCTCCTCAGCACCTGCCCGCAATATTCTTTACTCTTCAACTTTTCAGACAAAAAAGTTTTACTATTTTTGCATCATCAGGTTCTGAGTTCCACTAACAGTAAGACGTGTCTGCAGTTATATTGAGTGTGCATACACACCCACACACATTTCATCCAGAAATATTTCATTGCACAGGGGTGGTATTGGTTGGTAAATGCTTGCTACTAAATCCCAGAAATTTCAAGTCCTATGAAAGCCCCTGGAAGAAGATAATTGGAGTTAGATAAGAGTTTGAGATCAGACCAAAACAATAATGATAATAATAATAATAATAATAATCAATACATTAGCATTTGGCAAGACCCTTCAATATTCTGATGCTCAGCTTTGATGTTCTTGCATGTTAAATGTTGACAATAAGGCCTCACACTGGGTTGGGAGAGAGTGGAGATGAATGAAATGAAGTGCATAAGAAGTTGGCAGAGTGGCTGGCACGTGATCATTCCTTAATAAAATACGATTAATACAAGTCACATCGTGTTGACTTCTCTGTTCCCGTGGGACAGCCTTGCTCCCAACTCAAGGCTTGGTTCAATGACCAGCAGGGTGGGTTGTCTCCGAGCTCACATTATTGTCCATGCCTCCCTGACACCACCCATTTCCCATTTTCAACATGGCTATCTGATCATGTTCTCCCGTATCCCCACTTTTTCTTTTCTCCTTTCCTAATTTTGCCTTTGAAAAGTACTCACAGCAGCACAATCCCCTAGTGCCAAGACACACAGGAAAACTTAAAATATTTGAAAACCTTTCATTCATGACTTCAGTCCAAAGGTCATCGAACAAGCTGTCAGGGGACTATGCCTTCAGTTAAATGCAGCAGCCAAAAAAGCACCTATGCCTAGGAACCATCTCCCTAGCAACAGAGTTCCTGATGGCCAATGGACCCTCCTTTGGAAGCACTAACAGAGTTTTTGTTTCCAAAGCATGTCCACTTCTTCTACTTTGATTAATCAATGTCATCTCTTTTGGTGTGTTTTTAAGTGAAACAATAGATTACTGCTCAGCTACAGTTGAATGACAAAGGGTTTTCATGAATCTCAAGAAGAAAAAGCAGAAAGCAAAAATCTACAATGGATTTTGTCCAAATGGAAAGCTTAAAAGCCTCTCTTTCCCTTGCTGCCTAAGTTCTTGTAAGCAATTATGTTGAGAATAATCTTTTGAAGCATGAACATTCCCCTCTATATCACCGAAAATGTGGGGTAGTCCACCTTTTTCAGCTTTCTTTTTGGCTTAGGATACATGAAACCTTACAGATAATTCATGCTTGGTTTACAGGAGTAACATGTAGCATAGTATCCAAAATCATCTCCCAGCGATTCTTAGAACTCTATTTTTTCAGACTCTGGACTCTGACAACTATTTTGGACTTGCCTTTTGTTTCTGGCAGGGAGGGTTAACATGTGTTTAGGAAGATACATTTCTCGGGGAATTTTTTTTTACTCTCTCTTCGTTGGAATCCTTTTCTCAGCTTTAGACGGTTCTAATGATTCTGTGACACTAGGAATATGTCTGTGATGACTTTACTTTACCCTCTTATGTTGGGACAAGTGTTCTTGAATTATTCCAATACCCCTTAAGGTCTTCATCCACACTTGATTAAGATATTTAAAACAAACAGAGGCACTCCATTAAAATGTATCATCCATTGGTTTCTGGCTGAATTTCTCCTCTAAATCCCTAAACACATGTGAAAAGATAAAATAAGAAAGTAGAATTCTGTCTTGAATTCAATTCTAAATACTTAGATGATAATTCTTGACTTTTAAGTCAAAATGCTCATTCATTGCCTGGCAAGGAAGAATACAAAAGAAGCCATGTGCTTGATTTTGTATGTAATTAACATGTACTGAAATGCATTTGCTTTTGTCTTGCACATGCTCATTTTAAAGATGATTTGCACAATGGATTGAGACTGAATTTTCTTCTAGGCTTAAGGAAGGGCACTCAATGGGGGGAGCTATATTAACAAGTGGGTCTTTCATGGAGCCCTAAAAGTCACCACAAGGTGGCAGACAAGCACAATATGAAGAAGGAATTACATCCCAGGGGGCCAACTCCTGGGCTCTGCTAATGGCTTGATTTTCCACTTACAAGCAAGAAAATACCATGGAAACTTTTGTTTCCTCTTTGAGTGAACGAGGAGGGAAAGGGATGCGGGAGACACAAAGTCCCCTTCCACTGTGTGTTGTCTGCTGCCCCATAGCCACATCTGGACATTATAAATCACGCATTGTCGGAGTTCAGCATTTTCTGATCTTAGCAACAGCTCCATTCTAAGCAAAAGGGAACCAGCATGTTTGGTTTAGCTTAAAAACAACTAAAATCACAAGTTAATGAGAGGAAAGAAAATAACTGTACCAGAGGAAAAAGCAACAGTGGAGCTTTTCTCTACAACCAGTACTGGGCAAGTAACTTTAGAACATAACAGGTTGCTGGTCCCAGCTGCCAGTTAGTTCTTACCCTGTAACTTGTTTCTGCTCCCATCACAGGGACACGAAACTGCATCCGAGTCTTACAATAAAATTTCCTCTCTGTTCATAGCTCCTCCCACTGTGCCCCCTGTCCACCAACTAATTAATTATTATTATTATTATTATTTTTAAATCTCAACGATTGCTTGATATTCCACAGAACCTGCTTAGAAAAGATGTGACATTGCTGCCTTTCAGAAGAAAATCACTCTGGGTGTTGCAGCTGCTGTGTTCTAGCTCAGCTGAGTCTGATGCCTCCATCTGCCCGTCTCCTGCATTCCCCAGCTCATGGATCTCCATGCAAAGTACCTTTAGAGCATTTGCACTAGGATCTGTCTAATCTCATTAGATTTCTCATTTTCAGCATAATACTGTCATGGTGCTGTGCACCAGTGCCCCAGATTAGTGACTTGTCAGAACAGTGCCCCACTAATGAGCTAATCCAAATAATGCTCAAATCCCAAATCAGATTTAAGACGATCCAGTCTGGGTAGAATTAGGGAGTGAGAAAGCCTGGCTCAAAGAACAAGCTTTCATTTTCTTTGTTTTGCCTTAAAACAAAATAAGGGAAGTGCTGTCAAACTCCAGATTTTTTTTTTTTCCCTTTGTACGACATTAACCTCCATTACACACCTGGGAATAATAAACAGAAAAGAGTACATCTGTATGGTTTGGTATAAATTTACCTTAGAGGATTGGAAAACACAGACACACACACACATATGCGAGCTTAATATATTCAGCAGATCTATGTCCTTCACAGCTTCTAGTTTTCTTGACTTTCCTGTGAGCTTGACCTTAAGACCTTGCAGATTTTGAATCTGATGTATTTCAGTGGTGACCTTAGGATGTAGGGTAAGGTCAAAACAATTTTTTTAAAGCTTATTTGTTTTCTTATTTTCCCTCAGGGTAAACCTGGGCTCCAGAAATTCCAAAATGTATAATAGCAAAGTTAAGGTCAGGACCCTGACAAACGAGCTAAGGAGACAGAATGCAAGCAGAATCATTTGGGTTTCAGGTGTTCCTGAAAATGAAGCTTTGGCTTAAAAATGGATGCTTAGAAAGGTTTCTTGTTTCTGTGCCTTTCTAGTTTTGGGAGGACTGAAAGACATGATTGCTGTTGGCAAAAAGGTCATTTTTATGAAGGCCAGCTAGTGGGCCACAAAGAGCAATAGGAGAATCAGCTGCCTCCCGGTCTCCTCCACAGGGCATCCACCCAGGCGCTGCCACAGCTTCACAGCTTTTCACGTTGCTGCTGTATGAAGCCGAAAGAACATGGCTTGGCTTTTTAAGAGTCAATTCAGCAAAGCAAGGCAGTTTGCCATGTGTTTTGACACACAAACGGAGCCAATTTGTTATTTGAATGGTAGCTTCAGAATACAAAAATGGACCATTCTGTCCTTTTAACTTCTATAGGCTTTTTTTTTTTTTTTTTGGAAAGCATCTCATTACTTTCCAGTCAGTGTCTAGTAGTCCATTCCCCAAGGTCTTCAGAAATGTTATTTTAATGAAGCTCCAACGAAGTGCTTCAGCTTTATTTCTTCTCACTTTTTTTTTTGCTTTTTTTTTTTTTTGAGACGGAGTCTCACTCTGTCACCCAGGCTGGAGTGCAGTGGTGTGATCTCAGCTCACTGCAGCCTCTGCTTCCCAGGATCAAGTGATTCTCCTACCTCAGCCTCCTGAGTAGCTGGGAATACTGGCACCCACTACCATGCTCAACTAATTTTTGTATTTTTAGTAGAGACGGGGTTTCACCATGTTGGCCTGGCTGATCTCGAACTCCTGACCTCAGGTGTCCGCCAGTCTCTGCCTCCCAAACTGCTCGGATTACGGGCTTGAGCCACTGCGCCCGGCCATCTTCTCACTTTTTGTACTTCCATTTGATATGTGCGTAGCTTTATAATCACTAGACTTTTTAGATTATAAGCTATTCAAATAAAGTTTTGAGTTTTGTGCTTAATGGAGTTCTATTGTTTGGGAAATTACACAAGCTTTACACACTGATTTCAAATTTGACCACATCATACACAGTACGAACACAGGAAGTCTACCTGGAACTCCAGGGTCTCTGTTGAATGCCTCCTTGCGAGATGGCACCTACAACTCTCATTCCTTCACCACTTGTCTTTCCCCATTGCCACATTCGGAAATGTATAGCATTATACTGGTTCCCAAAACTCAGCTAGGTCAACAGACACTCTGTCACCAGCGGGATGATCAGTCAAGGAGACTGATTTTATTTATTTTCCTATTTGATAACAGAAGGGAAGATTGACAAGGGAAATGAAAACATGTCCCTATAAAGACTTGTACCTAAATGTTCATACCAGCTTTATTCACGATAACCCCAAACTGGAAGCAGCCCAAATGTCCTCAGCTGGCAAGCAGGTAAACAATCTGTGGTACATTCATACAAGGGAACACAACGCAGCAGGCAATAGGAACCGATCACTGAAAATGCAACAACACAGAAGAATATTGAAAGCACCAACTGAAAGGGGCCAGAGTCAAAAGGCTGCATCCTGTGTAATTCCATTTATATAGAATTCTAGAGAAGGCAAAATCATAATGACTGAAATCAAATCAGTGGTGGTCTGGGGCTGGGACTTGGGGTTGGGGAAGAGAATTAGCTGCAAAGGGCAGGAGAAAACTCTTTTGGGGTAGGCGGAAATGTTCTGAATGTGGCTGTAGTGATAATTACACAAAGGCGCATGTTTGTCAAAACTCATGAAATTGCACACTTCAAACAGATGGATTTTTTTTTTTTTTTTTTTGTAGACACAGGGTCTCACTATGTGACCCAGGCTAGACTTGAACTCCTGGGCTCAAGCAATCTCCCTACCTCATCCTCCTGTGTAGCTGGGATTACAGGCACCCACCACCATAGATGAATTTTATTGCATCTAGATTATGCCTCAGTTACAAAAAAATTTTAAAATCCTTTTTGGGTGGATGAGTTTTTATATTTTATGAAACTGTCATCAAATGCAAACACAAGAGCCAGAGTGAACCATTTAGTGTCTGTTTCAGCTATATCACCTATTAACTTTGCTGCTGCAGTTGAATTTGAAGAAAATCATACTGTAATGCCAAAGCAAGTTGGTATAGATAATAGTGCTGCCATATTTTGTCACGCCTCCACAGCCTTCACACGTTTTCTTACCCAATGCGTGAGGAACGCGAACCTGTGATATTAACTGATTAGATGTCAGCTAATCAACTCTGTAAGTTTCTTTGGTTAACCACACCCAAGGCAGCTGCCTCATGTCACCTTCTACTCCTTGCCCTAACCGGATACTAATAACAATAGTTACCACAGTCCGCCTCCTCGCATTAACCCAGGAACAGGGCACAATTTGACAATCATTTTTCTTTGTGAATTATGACACATCGCCTCACCCCTGGAAGAAAGCAACCCCTGCCAATCCTTTAAAACAGCCAGGAGAGAAATGAAAGGCCTGCTATCGCCTATCTGCTCCCCTGCTGACTCTAATTACCCAGTGGGGAATTTTACAATCCCTCCTTTCCGCCTGCCCCCCAATTCTAACAACTACTCCGCAGTCTGCAGACTTTGGCTGGTTCTTTCTTTTGTGTGCCCACTGCTGTCGAGTGGATTGGGCTCCTAATGAGTTCTGACACTAAGGGAACTGTGAGGCAGTGTGATTACAGATTCCCCCTATACAGCGCAGACCTCATAGGAAATGACCCGAGACTCTGCACCCTTC
The DNA here is from genome assembly GCF_043159975.1 of Macaca nemestrina. Classification (NCBI taxonomy): domain Eukaryota; kingdom Metazoa; phylum Chordata; class Mammalia; order Primates; family Cercopithecidae; genus Macaca; species Macaca nemestrina. The sequence continues at coordinate 102,319,311 of NC_092135.1, forward strand.
CACCCGCCAAAGAATTCTGTTGAAACCATCTTCAGCGGCCGGCTGCGGCTCTGCTCCCGCCCCTTCCTCAGTTCAGTTTCCTCTTCCCTCCATCATCCTGCAGGTGGCTGAAAATCAGATTTTATGGCCTGGTGCATGGTGGGTTGGTTGACAACGCTGGAGACCTTCTTTAATTCAGGGGGTCTGTGGAGCATGGAGGTGAGATTGGAAATGGGAACTGGGGCCCATAAAAACAAAGACTTTCCCAACTTGCTCTTAAAAAGCAGTCCAAAGAGGAAAAGAACTAGGGAAGGGATGGTTGTTTTCTATTAGATGCTTAACAATGTGTGTAAGTGGAGGTGATTTAAGAAAAAAACAACATGTGCTTCCGTGATTTCCATGTTGCGTGTGGTACAGGTGTAAGAGACTGGAGCTAACTATTGAACTGTGAGCTAATTATAGTGAGAAACAGCTGTTGTCCTCTAATGAGGAGTCAGCAGCCACAAGATGCTGCTCTGCGAGGAAGCCCGAGGAAGCCTGTTGCAGGCCTTCTTTCAGATTGCTTACCCGTTATGAAATAGTCCCTGCCACACACTTGGTCACGGGCCTGTTCTCACATCCACTCTAGCAGGTGATAAGTAATTTTCACCTCACTGTGTCTAGAGAGAGGAGTATGTCCCCATTTTATTAACCTCTATGTTCCTTTTATTTTTATTCCCCAGAAGTGTACAATTCCTGACCCCCATCCCAGCTGTGAGTTACCAGGAGGGGTGCCCCCTTTCTGTCTCCCTCTGATTTCTTTCAGCCCTTTCCCATTTTTCTAGGTTTCCAGAACAATCAGATATTCCCAAAGCTGTCGACTATTTATCATGTGATACAGATGCTTACCAAACCACATTTTCTGTTTCTTGGTGCTACAGTTTTCTCCCTGAAGTCCCTTAAATGGGAACAAACATCTCTTCAATGTCAAGGAATGTAGAGCTTAGAGCGTCTGTGGAGGAGAAAGAAATACGACTTCCCATCTAGACCTTAGTCCAAACAAACTAGGAAGTGTTCCTGTAAAACTTGATTTTTAAAAATGTTAATAAAATTCCATTTCACATTGATACAAGTGTTTAGAACACATTATGCCTCAATACCTTGTAAGGTGGGAAAAAGTTGAAACCCAAATGTGTTGAAAAAGCAGGTGCTCTGCTCCATTACTCAAAGCATAAATGCCCCTTTTTGACCACATGAAGAGCGGGCAATTTAAAGTGACCATTTGTTTCCCACCATGTATAAAGTATTATTTACTGTGCAATTGAATTAAAAACAAGGGCTTGCTATAGCAACTGCCCTAACAAGAGGCACTATTCACAGGCTGCCTTGGAAGCCCAGGGTCCAGGGGCCCATTAAGCACCTTTTTGAAAGCACTTGTCGGCAAACTGGTGGCATATGCGTCTTTTATGGTGTGTACAAGGCGGGGCTTGTACAATGAAAAGTTTCTCTGCAGACTGTATTGCTTTCAGAAGGGAAAGAGGAATGCCAACAGCTATGTTTTTCTGTAGTTTGGGATTAGTAGAAATTTAATTGAAAATAAAACACAGAGCAACTGTAGTGGCAACTGAGAGGAAGAACAAAGGGTTTCTTCATGAGCCCAGCCCACCACATGGCAGCCGAGGGAGGCTGCCGCTGGCCTCATCTGCTCACTCCCATGCGACATCCAGGGCCTGGGAATAAGTCACTTTGTCATTACCCATCCTGTAGCACCGTTCACAACCCAGGCATCCCTGAACGAACCAGGAAGATTTCTGCAACACAGAGAAGGATGTGTTTAATTTATAGTTTGGTGCACGCGTCCACTTCAGGTCAATGTCTTATTTCTTCTTACCCAGTAACCTCTTCTTGTTTCCGCCCCCGCCCCCACCATGCCCCCATACATTCTAGTGCCCTTTTTGCCCCACATAATATCTCTGAAATCTTTATTTCATTCCTTGATTTTTTAAACCTCAGAGAAGTAATTTTCCCTTCTCTCTCTCTCAATGAATTCTGAAGAACTCATGGATATTAATTACAACATACCATAGGCAAAGATTAGGTAAGAATGGGGGACTGTGAGGATTTTATCCTCCTGAAAACAGTAACCCAAGGTCCCCGACTAATCTGATTGTCCCTCATAAAGCTTCCCAGGCATTAGAGATTAGCAATATTGTCTGCTGTGTTTTATCCCTTTCTGTTCCCAAATAACAGCTTCTGGAGTGTTCTGGCATGACCTTCTTCAGCTCTGAGCCTCCATGTGAAGGTGACACCTGTCTAAGTGTCTCCTTCTTTCCTGCTTGCTGCTTTAGAATGCAAAGGTTACCCCTCAGTAATATGACTGCCTCCTGACCGTGGCTGGGGGTAAAAGCATCTTCTGTCGTGTGATGTCTGGGGAAACTCAAGAGGCCAGGTCTCTTGTTTCAATAATATTGGCTGCCTTGATTCAAAGTGGCTATCTCCTAAGTTTGACTTTTTCATGAATGTTATGTTGAATGGTTTAAATTCCTGCATTCTGGTGTTTTTACTCCTACTACATGCACAGCATTTATGGATTATGTCAGAACCTAGCATGATTTCTTGCACTTATCAAGTGTTAAATAAATGTTTGATATGAATGAGTGAGTGAATGAATGAATGAATTGAAAGAATGTTCTACATTGGAAAATAGTAGTTTGGTTTAACCTATTTGCAGATGAAAGAAAGAATCTTAAAACATAACTTCCTAAGGTGCCTACTAACTCCTTAGAGGAACTCATTATATAGGAGACTTTGATTCAAGTTGTACTTTAAGATATATCAACAGGGAGAAATTAGCAAAAATGGCACAGTAAAGTGTTCCTAATTTTGACAATCTTGTGGGGGACAGATTCCACATGGAATATGGGCCCACAATTCCTTCTTCATAATTCCAGAATCTAAAAAGCTCTGAAAAACAAAAGTTTTTCTTAACTCATTTGGCAGGAAACCTGACTGGAACTGACACAAGACTATTTAGAGCCTTTGTTTATATTTATATATATTTGTCACCTTCACATGGAGGCTCAGCTTCACCAAGGGCAGCTATTCATATGCACCTCTGCAAATGTATGAATGTTTGATTGTAGAGAGCTCCAGATATCCCTTGGTGTGTTAGGAAATAAATGACATATTTGCCAGAATCATTCCTTTTTCTAAAATCTAAGAAATCCTGAATTTCAACCCACATGGCCTCAAGGGGCTCAGAAAAGAGGTCAGGGGTCTACATTAACAAAATGGTGTTTTAGTATGTTCAGCTTTATTCAGTAAGTTGAACAGGTTGTCAACAAGACAAGACATCCAGAGGTCCTAAATATTGTGTGTTAAAGATCCCAGTGCTTAGGATTTCAAAGTATTATATTTTTAAAGCATGAATTCCTCATATAGCCAACATGTCATGAACACAGATGAGGCAGCTGGCATGATCATGCCATCAAGACCAGAGAGAATGGTGCTATCACTCTTATTCTCAAGGAACTCGCAGTCTCCTGAATAATTTTATAATAAGTGTCACAAAAATTACTTACTGGGGGCTTTAAAACATACTTCAGTTTTAGATGCATTTGAAGCTTCCTTTGATTCTTTTAATTTTTCTCCATTAAGACTGGCAAAAATCACAAAATCACAAAGTGATTTCTTAATTGCAACCACATTAACTAATACAAACTCGTAGAGCATGGAGCATTTTTTAAAATCACAGTTGGAACCCATCCCGGCGCCTTTTCAATGACTCAGTGTCTTCAGTGGACAAGCAGGGCCACTGATCACTCAGCACTCCAATTGGGGATGGCAGGTACTGGTGAGGGCTTGGATCAAAGAAACTTTGAAGTTACAGCTCAAGTCCAAATGCCAGCTCTGGCAGGATGCATTTCTGCCTCTAAAAAGCCACAGTTACTCCTGAATGTTAAATGGGTTTGAAAAATTCAACCACCAGCACCAGATCCCAAGTCCCTCTTTCCAAGTGGGTGAGAAAACAAATGGGAGAGGCCCTGCCAGGTGGGAGGGTCAGAAGCCCAGCTCACTCAGCACGTCTTGGACAGAAGCCTTGGCTTCATTTGCTCAGACCTACAGAGCCCAACTTACTAATGGTTCTGCTAACGCAAAAGCTATAGATTTCACTGTATCAATAAAAACTGATGTTAAACAAATTATATCTCTGGCAGGCGAGTACCAAAAACCACAGCCTGGGTCATGACCACTAGGAAGCAGTGTGGCGCCATGGTGCTTGAAGTTGAAAAGCTTTTGGACAAAGGTGACTTCTGCGTCTGTGTTAAGTCTAAACTTTGGAAGAATTTTGCCACATATTTAGATATGTTGTCACACTGTGATTCAATGATCTGTTACAGAAGTGGTTCTGCTAGTGTGTTTTCTATGTATTTTCCTCACAGCAGTAAAAGGCCCATAGAACTTGTTAAGCAAAAGCACTGAGGACTCATCTACACCTTGGCTTAGGGGGCACACTTGGGTCTCTCCATCATGACCCACAGAGTCTTTGTTAATAGGAATTTTGTTCCAGTCATCAGCCCCTCCCAGGCTGCTGGCACTCATATCTCCAGGGGGACAAATTCTGTTCCAAGAAAAATAGCACCTCTTCTCTTGCAACAGATCTGTCACCCCTGGAGTTTGGAAGGTGCTGCTCACAACCCCGGGAGGGGACAATGGCAGCTCTCTGAGTCAGCCCTCCAGAGTGCACGTCATGAGGGTAATGACTTTCATGGGAAATGACCTGAAGAATTTCAGTAATGAAATTCCATGCAGGAGACTCGAAAGGCCTGTGAGTACCAATCCATTCTAGCGCCTGGCTCAGAGCAAACCCCATCAAGCATGAAGTCAAGCACTTTCAAAGCATGCTCTGACATGGCTTTAAACAAAGAAGAGCAAGCTTCTGCCCCTGACTTTTATTCATTCAACACCAGCTCTCACAAAACCAGTACAGACTAATCTCCTTTGTTGATGCTGTCACCGTATTGGATTTCTGACCAGCCAGAGGTCACTCTGGGGACTTGCAGGTGGTGATTCGTGAAGATTCTTAATTTTGTGAAGTTTTGGAGAGGAAAAGGGGTGACAATTCACATTGAGGTCATTTGTGTTTTCGTTCTGTTTCCCAGGAAGGTGGCAACCCAGAATTCTGCTAGAAAACAAACTTTGTGACTGAAACTAACCATGATAGAATAACCATCCCTCCCTCTGGTCTTCTACATCCCATTTTCTTAATTGGGTGGGCGGGAAAGCAAATTTCCACATGGAGCAAGTAGGTGGGCACAGGCGGTATAAATCCCATACTCGCAATCCTTGGCAGAGACACTCACTGCCATTATGCCTTCTAAATGTCAGCTGAGGTGGAAACTGGCTCCAGATCCGAGAGGTGCCAGACACCTGCTCCCTGGGCTCTGAGACGTGCTTCTGCTGGTTGGTAGCCCATACACAGCCCTTTCTTGATACACATTGATCCTCCAAACCCAGGAGCAGTTTCGAGCTCTGCATGTGTTCTGATTCCCCTTCGCTCTCACCGCCCATATTCCATATGTTCTTCCGATAGGAGGTTGAATTGGGCAAGTCTGTCTGTGCTTTTGTCTGGTACCTAAGTTTTCAAAATCCCCGAGAGGCTCACTATGCTGCTCAATCCCTTCTGCCAAAGGCCGTGACCTTTTAAAAAACCAAATGCTTCAATTAGGTGGCAGCAACTTTGAGGACCACCTTCCTTACAAGAAGTAGTTTTTAACCAAGAAGATAAGCTAAACTGGTCAAGCTGCCTGGTGAAGGAGAAGCAATAGGACTGACTTCACTGACAGTGGTCAGATTCTGTGTTATTTTCATTCGTAAGTAATTTTGTAAGTAGTTTTGTTTACCTTTTCTAAAATTGAGTTTGTGTGCAACTATCTCAAAAATCTGATGAATCCAGCAACTTAAATATGGTTAACAGTGGTCTGGCATTCAGAGCTTTACTTGTAGGGTATGGATTCTTTGTGCCGACTTAAGTTCCTAAATATATCAAGTTAGGACCTAAGGCAGTAATCGTTAAGTGACTCCGTGTGAAGAGACCACTAAACAGGCTTTGTGTGAGCAATAAAGCTTTTTAATCACCTGGGTGCAGTTGGGCTGAGTCCAAAATAGGAGTCAGCAAAGGGAGATAGGGGTGGGGCAGTTTTATAGGATTTGGGTAGGTAGTGGAAAATTACAGTTAAAGGGGGTTGTTATCTTGTGGGCTGGGGCAGGGATCGCAAGGTGCTTGGTGAAGAGCTCCTGAGATTCCTTGTCCAGGAGAAGGAATGTCACAAGTTCAACTGATCAGTTAGGGTGGGGCAGGAACAAATCACAATGGCAGAATGTCATCAGTTAAGGCAGGAATTGACTATTTTCACTTCTTTTGTGGTTCTTCAGTTGCTTCAGGCCGTCTGGATGTATACGTGCACATCACAGGGGATATGATGGCTTAGCTTGGGCTCAGAGGCCTGACAGTAATAGCTAACATTAATTGAGCATTTACAATGTGCCAGACAGTAGTAGTTTAGAATTACCTCCCTCAAACTCGTAACTGCCCTATTAGACAGGCAATGTTATTATCTCTATTTTGCAAATGAAAGAAAACTGAGAAAGGAAGGCACAGAGAGATTATCTAACTTGCTAAGTGTCACACAGTTGTGTAATAACCACAGCAAAATTTATGTACCATTTTCTTTGGGCCAGCCACTGTTCTAAGAGCTTTACAGTGTAATACTTAATGTGTGTAAACATGTTAACCCATTCATTCTCAAAATAATCCTCAAGGTAGGTACTATTACTATCCCACTTTAACATGAGAAAACTGTAGCACAGCAAGTTAACAAATGAGAGGACAGGGATTGAACCTAGCCAGTCTAGTTCCAAATTCCAAGTTTTTAATCAGATGTGAAATTTCCTCTCATACAGTCTTTAATAATGTCATTTTAGTCTTTATTTTCCTTAATAAATGCTTCAAAAGATTGTCATGAGGATTACATGATACAATCTATGTGAGAAATTTAGCACAGTGCCTAGCATGCAGGAAAATATCACAATAAATATGAGTGACAATTATTATTAATTGTAAAAATATTCAGACTGTACAACTATTTTTCCCAGTGGGAAACAGAATGAGAAGAACACATTTTTATTTTCCTTAAAGCAGTTATACAAGAGTACCCAGCTACAGATAGTTAATAAAACCTTTTTTGTTTTTTTGATGGTGGGAAATATTGATAAACTAGCTCTATTATCTGTGACTCTTCTTAGGGTTATGAAGCCTCACAACCATTTCTTTCCTTTGGAGTGTTTGTTCATGGTGAGTCTCAGAGTCAAAAAGTCAAGTGAAAAAGAATAAGGAAGTCCTATTAGGTTTTAAGTAGAAAAAAATGTAATAGCCTCTTCATCTCTAAAATAGGGACTGTAATTCCACCTCCTCTAGTTCTCAGAGAGGGTGTGAAGCTCAAATGAGATAGCAAATATAAAGACCCTTTGACAAATATACACCCTTATGACAACAGTATTGTTCACATGAGATGATGGTCCAGAGAAATACCAGGTTTATACAACCCACACTCTCGGTAGGGTCTTGGACACCAAGTGAGAGGCTTCTGAGAAAAAAGGAACCAGTTTGGGGGAGGAAAGATGAGAAGTCATGTTTTTTGGAGACCCAAAGGGAAAATCCATGGAGTAACAATAGCAGGAAGACAGGCTACAGGTACTAAGAGCATCTCATGAGTTCATGTCATGCACTTCCTTCTGCACAGCTGCAAATGGTCCTGCCCTTAGATGACCCTGTAGGGCAAGTCAGTCTCCCCCTTGAAGAGGGAGCACAATATCACAGTGGTAGTTGCTGTAGCAAACAAGTGACAAATCTCTAGGGGGGAGTCTGAGGGGCCAGCAGGCAGCACATTCCAACCAACATTATCCTGCCATTGGAGCCACCTATAAACAAGCTGTGGAATGTGTGACTTCAAGGGAAGGATTAATGTGTTTAAAGGCCCAGTCAAGCCCACTGCCAAAAGATCTGTGAAAGAGCCTAGAAATCCCTGAGGAATAACTCAAGGAGGATCCACTATGGGCGGCCTTGGCAATGTGCTATTTTCTTTCTGCTTTTCACTCAACAATTATAGACAAGGGGACACTGATATTTGATGCTTAACAGAGTTGTAAACAAGGTGAGAAATATAAATACCTATGTGACTCTATTGCTGGCTAGTCAATTAAGAGGGAAGAAGGATTTGTAAAATGGGGTAATTTGAAATCTTTTCAGTAGCATCGCCAACCAAAATATCCCAGGGCAAACTCCCTCTAGCCTGTGCTTGAAGCCAAGTCTGGTAGATGCATTTGATCAGCCAAAACTATGGGTGTTAGAAGAATTGCAAATAGGCTCATTTGTTAAAATGGAAAAATTGTGATTTAGTATCCCTGGACCTCGCCAGATTAGCAAATGAGAATGCTTTCTAATGATAAATTATGCTAATATGGGTTTTGTTGATCAAGTGAGATGTTACTCTGTATTTTACAACCCAAGTCTGACAACAAGAGTTACTGAAGAAGTTCAAATCATATTTTTGGGGAGAATTTCTGCCAGGACTCCAAACAATTCAGCAATAACAGTTGCCTCAAATTTCCTTTTAATAAACAAAGTTATTTTGGCATGTTACGCTGTGTTCCTTGTGGATTTTTGGAAATCACTTCTAGCTTATTTAGAAAAACTGCTTTGTTAGAGCTCATGAATATCAGCACATGGATGATGTACAAAATATAATAGAACACACTGTTTATCACATGCAATTTCCAAAGTTTTTTTTTTCTACTTTTAGGAGAAATAAATGAACATTATAGAAGATACAGAAATTCAAAAAATAGCAAAATTAGTATTCACTTGGTAGTAATAAAAACCCAACTCAAATCAGCTTAAGTGGCTCACAGAATGAAGAAAGTCCAACTGGAATGGATTGACTTCAGGCATAGCTGGTTCCAGGAATTCAAGTAACACTCCTGAGTCATACATTGTGGGAGGGGCAGACAAAAAATGTCTACACCTCACTACGAATAGCCAGAAACAAAATGATGGCCAATATTCCTATTACTCAAAACAATCAGACTTGATGTTTTGGTGTATTTTCTCTCAGTCTCTCTTTTATGAACTTTTTACCTTGTTCAAATGTAAATTTTAAATCAAGCCCGGTATTGCACCCTAGAAGGGCCGATGAAGACATGAGTACATTTTCATCAGTTTCATCACAATAAGTAACCAGTGTACTGACATATCACTCACTGTCCTTGCAGGAAGGTGCCCAGGAGGGCATCTTTGCAATGCGTGCTTAGACTCTCCACAGCTGTCATTCTACAGTGACAGTACCATCCAAGAGAACTTTCTGCAATGATGGAAATGTTCGATGCTTTTGCTTCCAATATGATAGCCACAAGCCACGTGTGGCTATTAAGCACTTAAAAAGTGGCTAGCGCCACTCAAGAAATAAATTTTTAATTTTATTTAAATTAATTTTAACTTAAGTAGACACATGGGGCGAATGGCTGTCATATTGTACCATGCAGGATCTATACAACAAATTACATGAGCAGAAGTCACAGCTAAAAGATGAATACACATCAACCAGACCCTTCTAGGGATAAGAGAAGCATTATGGGAGGATTAGGTCAAATAAGTCCAATTAAAAGACACTTGAATAAGCTTTAGCTGAGGCCCCTTCTCGTCCTCAAGCAAAACCCTTTATTCTGGTGCAGGCCAAAGTATTGGTCTCCCTGTGTACCTTATGCCAGTCATAAGTGCTTGCCTTTCTCTGATACAGGGCAGAATTCTTAGAAAATCAGCGGGCTTTTAAGCACTATCTTGATTTGCAAGTTATTTCCTGTTTTATTCCTTACCCAAGGAAGGTAAGATGGAGCCTGTCTGGATCATAGACTATGTCTATGAATTCCCACAGCTGAAAAAAAATAGCTAATAATAGTAAGTTGTGATCTTAGAATTTTTGCTGAAACAGAAATATGTAAGTGTAATGTCCATGACTCTGCTTTTTTCCACAGTTTCTTTTTCTGTTAGTAAAGGTTTCCAGTCTTTTGGCAATTAAAATACAGACTCTATTACTGTCACTGTGATATTTATTTCATCAGTGTCAGGGTTGTAAATACCCTAAGTGATGCAGCAGAAGACCTTAGCCTGCAAGGACTGTCGGACACAAGACTTCAACAGTAACTATATGATCCAATATGTTAGTCTCAAAGATGCCAGAGCAAAGCCACTTCAAGAAGATCCATGATAATGTGAAATCTGTTATGTGCCTTCTGTTCTAGATTTCAGGCTCTTAAAAGACAAGGATCCATCTGTTCACTGCAAAAGATGGTACCCTGGTCAGTAGGTCCAGCAGGAGCCTGAAGGCAAGGCTGTCTGGCTCTGAAGACAGCCTGCTTCCTGCCTGTCATGTCTTCTCCTGCATGACTTTGTACTGCCAGCATTGGGAGGGGCAAAAAATCAATAGAATGTTCCTCTCGAGAATGCAACATAGGGAATTTAACAGCCTTCATTCCTTTTTTTTTCCCTAACATCCTCAGCCCCGGCATGCTCCTAAAAGCCAGCACTTATAAGGTCTGTTTAATGACAGTTTTGATTTTTTGGCTTTGAGGATCTTTTCAGCCATAATGTGAGGGATATCTGAAGGGTTCCAGGTACATGTTGGTTACTTGTACACGATGTTACATTGCCCAGTTTGCTGGGCAAGTCTCTTCTGGATGATACTCATGCTTGCCTTTTATTGGTGTTTCTGCCAAGAGAAAACCAAAGCACTCCCTCTCCACACACTAAGCCTCATTCTTCATGTCTACAATGGAGATAATCATACTACCCATCTCTTAAAGAGGAAAGGTTGGCAAACTACAGCCCTTGGGCCAAATCTTGTCCACCATGGGACAAATCCAGCCATGCCAGCTTATTTACATGTCGTCCATGGCTGCTTTGTACTACAGAGTCAGAGCCATGCAGCTGTGCTAGAGACTATGTGGTCTGCAAGGCTGACCCTTTACTGGAAAACTTTGCTGCCCCTTGTTGTGAGGACTGAGCAGAGATGGCACGTGGTAAATGCTCTATATTAACTGCTAATACTACTATTATCAGCCTCCTCTTGCATCCTGAGTCTTTGTCCTTTATTCTCTGTTTCCCTAATTTCATCCTTTTGAAACAGGAAAAATCAAAGTGTTTTTCCTACCCTCATCCTCAATACACTCAATATAATACTGAATATTTCACCTCTGGTCACCAAATCGTGTGTGCATGAATTTTTTCACACACACCCAGCAATTCTGCAGCAAACACCAACTGGGTGTCCTATAGTTTAATTCATTTCTGGTACTATCTACCTGGTGATAGTATCAGATCCCACAGGTTAAGGGCTCAGTCCCACAAGACTACTTACCCCCAACTCAGAAGCTGATCAGAAATACAAAAAGACACATTACATAAGAGATTTCATGGGTTTTAGGAGCTGTGTGCCAACACCCAGGGACAGATACCAAATATACCTTTATTGTATCACAATATCACACATCCCTTGTCCCAAATTTAACTTTTTCTTTTCTCTCTCCTCCCCCATTGTTGAACATTCTTCTTGCTGTAGGTTTCAGTTTTATCCTTTCTCTTCAGATAAAAACTACTCTGTCAATCTGGATTCTCTGACTCCAATGGAGGGTGCCTGCCTTTATCAAACAGGCTTTGGGGTTCCCTCACTTCTGCTGAAGCCGCCACCTACTGCTTTGGCTTAAGCTTCTTGGGGATGTGAGCAGGGCCACTTGCTATGTATGGTTATATAGGTTGGACTTGGCTCAGCCATGCTCAGTGGCTCTGCAGGGCACATGGATACCAACCTCAGGCTCCCTGGTTGCTCCTGCATTGGCTTCTGCCTAACTTCCTGTCTGTTCTTTTACTTGGAAAGCAAAGTTTTTTGGCCTCTGTTGACCTTGTTCCTTAACCATGAGCAGCCACCATGTTTTCTTTCAAAGGACCTGCTTTACCCTTTCAAGCTGAGAGCCTTCTTAGAAGAAAGCATGCCCAGCCTAAATCTTACCTAAGTCAACTTATGTCATAGGGGTAAAAACTCTGCCAGGGGAGGAGGGAAAGGTAGTTGAGACTTTTTATTTGTTTCTCAAGAGTCCCTTTCTCCAGGACACTGGGCCAGAGAGGATTGGTGTGTTTCAACTATGTTCTTGTTAAAACATAGAGTGTCCCTATATCTAGAATGCAAAGAGGAGAATTGTGAGAGAAGTAATCGGTTGCTAAGAGCATTCTCACGATCTCACTGATAAAATCCTGCATGTGGAGTTCTCTATGGTATATACCTGTGTATTTTTGTATTTCATAATCCCAAACCATTTCTGGAACATGCCTCAGTTTAACAGGCAAAGGGACATATTAGCTGTAATCTACATATTTTGTATTTCACCCCCATGGGTCAGAACATAGTTTACATTTTTTTTTCCCCCTGTGTTTTGGGCACAATAAAGATTTTGGATAGTGATGTGTTTCCTTGATAAAAGTAAAGATGATCTTACCGTTCCTAGTCACACAGGGCAGGGTTTATGACAAGTCAACTCTTGGACTTCCACGATAAAGATGTTATTTTGCAGTGGTTGTTTCCAACTGGCATGTGCACTGGGAGCTGTGGGTGGAAAGCTGGTGAAGAATCACCTGGGAAAGCTTTTGCAAACTCTCCATGGCCCTCAAAGATTTAAATACACCTCAATTCCCATATACCCCTTCTTATGTGGAAAACCCTTTATAGATGAATGAAATACCAAGGATTAAGTCTGTGGAAAGCTAAGGTTTGCTTGGGCAGCTCTGGGTTACCAGAGCGTGTTTTAGTATCCAATTAGTCACTTTGTTTGCTCAAGAGACCCTATCCCCAGTACAAAGATGACCAAGAGAGACTAAAGAGCTCACAGCCATCTTCCAAGCCCATTTTGCCTTTGTCAAGGCACTTTGAAAACAACAATAAAAATCTTCACATTATAAAATTCAATTGGATTAAATTGTATTAAAATTTGTTGAGTTCCAACTCAAACTGTCCTAGGCCCAATTAGACATTCAGGGAAAGTAAGACATGACTCAGCCCTCAAGGGATTTGCAAGTGAATTGAAAGCTATTCCCAGTGGGAGATTTTCCTTCCTCTTCTAAAAGCCATATGTTGAATCGTGAAGAATTTTTTTTCAAGATTCTAACACAGTATGTATTAAAGATAGTTTGCTTATGAAAAGCACACAAATTGGCAGTCTTATGAATTTTCTCTAAAGGGACTTTCTTCTTTTAAGAAACTCTGAAACCTGACCCCGTACAATAGGAATTTTGACATAACCAATCATTAGTCCTAGATAATCCGAAACCAATTTTGGTCTATCCAAGTTGCAGCCAAATCCTCCATCCTCTTAACTTCTTGAATAAGACAAACTCTAGAAGTTTAATAAGCAAAAAATTGGTCTCAGTCCCCACAAAGTCTGTAGTGATTTCTACATGTATTAGTCTGTTTTCATGTTGCTGATAAAGGCATACCTGAGACTGGGCAATTTATAAAGAAAAAGAAGTTTAATGGACTCACAGTCCCACGTGACTGAGGAGGCCTCACAGTCATGGCAGAAGGCAAAAGGCATGTCTTACATGGCGGCAGGCAAGAGAGAATGAGACACAAGAAATAGGGGAAACCCCTTATAAAACCATCAGCTCTTGTGAGACTTATTCACTACCACGAGAACAGTATGGGGGAAACTGCACCCATGATTCAGTTCTCTCCTACTGGGTCCCTCCCAAAACATATGGGAATTATGAGAGCTACAATTCAAGATGAGATTGGGATGGGGACACAGCCAAACTATATCACTACATATTGAATGTATATGGTTTTTCTCCAATTAGATTGCAGGTATTTGAAAAGGAGAATTACATCTTTATATTCCTTTGTTTGCTCCCATCTTCCTGAACATTCCCAAACTCTTAGCATATATTTCTTAGTAATAATAACATGCATGAGTATTTAATGCATGTTAAATTTAATATTTGCTAGGCACTGTGCTGAGCGGTTTACAGGCATTACTGCTTTTATTCCTACCAAACACCTTTGAAGATATGGAAACTGAGGCTTAGAAAGGTTATATAAGTTGCATCAAAGCACAAAGCTAAGAAGTGGCAGATGGAGGTTTTGAACCTAGGAAGTCAGAACCCAGAACCCAGTACCCACATGTTGAAACACCATGCTGCCTACACTCCTTTGCTGCTCTCTCAACTAAGCTAGTCAAATGCCACAGGTGTATGATGCTTGTGTCTGAACACTTCTCCCCAGGAACATTTGAGAGACATCAGCAATGAGCTTCTATGATGTTATAATCAACATCTGCAACCTCTCTGTGCAAGCCACCGAATGTCTGCCTAAATCAGCTCCACATGTTCTATTGGGAAAAGGCTCTACAGTATCTTTATGAGATTTACTTTTGTCCTTCACAATCATTCAAGAAGGCAAATCACTCATAATATTCCTTTTATAGATAAAGAAAGGGCATAGAAAAAAGAGTAGGTCACCAAAGTTCAGGAAGGAAGTCAATGGGAAACCAAGGTTTGACTCCTCAGCTCTTGGGTTCTCAGCAGTCTCTTAATTCAGACTTCCCCTCCACCCTCAAAAAAGACCTCCAGGCATGTAATGGTGAAAACATAGGTGTATGAGACCCTCCCTAAAGGAGCAAGATAATGCCATGAGAAAAAAATATAACAAGATAAAGCTATGTTGAGGAAATTATGAGTCATTCACTAGTATATCAGTAAAAATGTTTTAATGCATTTATCTATGTATAGCAATTATGTTTACTATTCTTGGGGTGCTGATTCCATGATCACTCCTTGTGTTAATTTAGTTTCTAATAGATAATTCAAAATAGAGTTGTGGAGCTGGGCACAGTGATATGTGCCTATAATCCCAGCCGTTAATGGTTGGGAGGCTGAGGCAAGAGGATTGCCTGAGTCCAGGAGTTTGAAGCCAGCAACATAACGAAACCCTGTCTCTTAATAAATAAATAAAGTTGTAAAAATCACCTTTTTTTCTCTTTCAAAGAGACACGTTGTAAATCTGTTTTCTAGTGACTTCTTGCATATATTGGGAGATTTTTGAAATATATTGTCCATTACACCAAGTTAGACACTGGTACTTATACCACATTCTTCGCAACATATTCTTTTGCATCTCATTTAGACTTATTACTCGTACAACCCGACTATCGTCTGATTTAGAAGGCCTGTGTTGAAATGTAGAATATGGAAATCCTAGAAGAGGAATGATATATTTAGGGTACTTTCAACAGTGTTAGGTATATTTAGTATATCCACTTAATGCTGTTTTGGATGATTTATAGTCTGGGCTATGCTATGTTTCTCAGAAATTATTTCAGTTATATTTCAAAGTTTAATTTGAAAAATATTTTAAGAAGTACAAAACAAACAGAGGCGGGTCCAACTTTTCTTAGATTGCTGGAGCAGCAATAACAAGGATGCTGGTACAAATTCTAGGCACGAAATGGGCTCTATCGCTGTCTCTACCTCTTTGTAATTTTTTACTATCTCTGGTGGTAAGAGTAAGAAGACAAGTTGCTGAATTTCAAATGTCCTTCGGTAACTGGAACATTGCATTCTAATGCATTTTGATGAGTCAGATTAGTTATTTGTCACATATGTGGGTAGTGCAAGGAAATGTATTCAGTCCAGAAAATTAATCCAGGCAGCCAGCTATGAGCAAATGAATGAAAGTGACCAAAAGCAGGTCAGGACAGAAAGCTGAGAGCAAAGTACTCTTGAGGCTATTCAGTCACCAAGTCCTTTTAATATTGAGTAATATGTTTAAGAGGTTGAAATCTCTACCGTTTTGTGAAGATGGCAGAAATCCTTTCCTTCTTTGGAAAGAAATTTAAAAGCAAAGATGCTGGAGTGAGAAGACTTTATATATTTTACTCCTTCCTTGAGTGTATGTGTCGCACTTCTAGGACACGTGGATTCCACTTACCTGTGGAGAGAAGGGGTTGGGGAGGCTTCATTGTCAGCAAGCTGTTTATTAGAGATTGGGAGGGTGTTTGTATTCCCTGACACAGCTGGCTGGGGACCCCTTACCTTGGAGATAAACAGGAAAGTGAAAAGTCTGGGCTAAATTTTGTTCTGTCACTGGTCAAATTTCTCCCAGAGTTGAAAATGGCATTGCTCTTCCCAGGCTGTTGAAATGAGATAATGTCACATCCTGAATGAGATCACTAGGTCATAATCTCCTCCTCATTGTGATTTTCTTGGCATGTGTGAGAATTACTGGGTGAAGGGGGAAAGGATGAGCATGAATTGAACAAAACCATTCCCTTAATTAAGCTCACAGCCTTGTCACCTTCTGCTCTGATCCCATCAGATCTCAGCAACTAAGCGGGGTCAGGCTGGGGGTGTCAGTGAATGACTCTGTATTGGTGGCATGTACCATTCAGTTGAAGCCTTACACCTTCCAGGCAAGTGTGTGCTGCTCTGTGGGCTTTGCGGTAAGGCACATTAATAAGGCGACAATCCTAACATGCTTTGAGCTCTCGGAAAGGTTGGTATGACATAAATGAAGGTGTTTCAGTTTCTCTTACCCCAATTAAGAAATCCCTGGAGACAAAGCTTCCTTCACAAAGTCAGACACAACCTGTAGTCAACTGAGAGAAATTCCAGCCTTCTCAGATGTTGGGAGGGTAGAAATGATCATCAAGATTCAGTATTTAGGATATTGCCTTTGGCAAACAAATCCCCACTCCTGGCGGAGGAAATGGTTGAAAATAGGAGGGCTTAGAGCTCTATGGCAGGTTTTGATCACTTGGATGGTGACAGAAACATGCTGAGACTGACTGTGGCAATTGCAGATCTCATTAACTGGTTATGCTATTATGATATTATTACTGCCGTGTCCACCTACCAGAGCTACCTCCTCTTCAGAAAAAGAATCCTTTACTACAGACAGCTGTGGCTTTTGCCCTAACCTCAGCAGGGAACCTGAGTGACTGTTGATCCCCTTCTGCTTGGCTAGAGGCAGATCTAGCAGCAAACGATGTGTATGTCTTGGCCTCCATGTCCAAACACTGGGATGTCAGTGCAAAGGTAATCTGGGGGAAAACAAGACCATCACTGAGAAGAAAGAGCAAAAGTGAGCATCTGCCCCAGCCATGGGAAGCATTGGCCAGTTTCCCCAGAACTTACCCTCTCATGGTAAGTTCACTACACCTCCATGTCCTGAGACCTTCTACAAGGCTGGCTTCATCATCTCCTTTCATCTGTTACCTCTGCAGGTTTCTGGAAATAAGTTCCAGGGTAAGAGTCTATCCTTTCTGGACTGACTTGTAATCCCTTTTGTTCCTGTTGGGGAAAATGGCATGCACTGGCATTTTGGTTAGTAAATAGCCTTACCCTTGATGCCCATGCATTCCTGGAGGGGAATGAGGAAGAAGAGGCCAGATGGAAGGGAAGAAATGGTGGATTGTGATTCCAAGACACTGTATCCCAACTTTATCTCAGAATGGTCCACGAAGGTACCATGTTTGGACAAACGATAAGGCAAGTGAAGACACTTGTCACTTTATTATTTCACTTAATTACTCCTGGTTCATTTCTATGCTGCCTTACTTTCGCCTTAGGCTTCCCTCATGAGTTACCTTTGGCCCTTTGGCTGCGGTTGCCAGAACCTGGAGAGAGTAGCTTTAGAGAGAGGGCTGTCCACCAGGAGCCAGGCCTTCAATCTAGGAATGCAGCATCTCCAAACTGTGGCTCCGGAGTGGCAGGATGAACTCTTATTCTGGAATTTATTTCCAGAAATCTGGAGAGGGAAAGGATGAAAGGGGATGATAATGATGAAACTGGTCATGACATAGAGAATAAATAACTATTCTCCCTCTCTTCTTACTCTCTCATCTCCTGACAGTGACCTCCACTGGCCAAACCCAACCAAACACCCAGCGGTAAAGGGAGCCCACAAATGCAGTCTCCACAGGTCAGCCTCATGGGGCCTGGAGCAAGTGGGGGAATGGGACTAGGTGCAGATGGAGAATATCAGGAGAGTCTCCACTCTGTTGACTGTTTTGTTAGTTTGATTTTTGGATGTGTTCACAGATCCAAAGGGTTACGTTGAAAGTAAACACGACCCAGGACAGGAGGACAATTTTTACTCCTCCAAAGAAGTATATAGGTTTAGCATACGCTCCATCAAAAGCCCCCCAGAACTGAGTCAGGGAGAGAGAGGTGCACTCTATAAAGTTAGCCTTTGTTCTTCAGAAGTATTTCATTCTAACACAAGTTTGCCTACAAAGCTACTTTTACATTCTAAAAAGTCCCCAACGTATGGCCACTAGCTCCAGATGTGTTAATAGAGCCAAAGCAGCTCACAACAGGCTCCTTGAGTTATTGAATAACAGAACTCAACAGGCAGCTAAGCCTTCCGACCTCACACTTTCACCTTTACATGCTCTGAGTCAGCTTTCAATAGGCATTAAATTCTCCCTTTGTTTTCATTCCTTGCTGCCATAGCTCTAGCGGGGACCTGTGAACAGCCGGGCTGTGCTAAGCACCCTTAAATATAGGTCTTTGAGAAATCTCTCTGTGTATGTGAGTTCCATACATAAGTAATGTCCAAGGAGGAGGTCGAAACACTGAAATATTGAAATAAAAGGCAGGAGGCTTTAGTCCTACTCCTGGTCTGTAATTCTTGACTAGCCCTGCAGGGTAACCTTGGACAGACATCTTTACCTTCCTAAGACTCACATTCTGCTGCTCTAAAATACAAAACAGAGTCCTGTTATCACAAAGAGATATGGGCTGGAAGAGACCCACCTCCCTAGCCTGGGCTTTGCTGAAAGGCAGCAGTCCTTTGAGGCTGAGGAAAGGTGAGTTTTATTGTAGTGTAGCTCCCAGGCAGCTGCTTCCAGAGGATTCACAGGTTCACAATTTAAGAGACAACCAAGCATGAGGATAAAACTTCCATTAAATGGCGCCCATGTTTCTGGTACCATGACAACCTACTAAACCATACTCGCTGGCTAGGTTTATTAATGTCCACATCTAACATTTTGTACATTGCTCCATATCCTACTGCAGTTTAGAGTCATCTCCTGAGTATTTCACGGTGAGTTATTTACTTAGTGTGACAGGAAAGGGATTAAAAATGCTCCATGTTACAAAAATCATATCCTTGTCTTCTGCATGTCCACACGACACACGAGAAGGAGGAAGAGCGTGAGCTCTGGGACAGTATCCAAAAACAAGTTAAATTGAACTCTCCTTTACTCTTATTCAAAGTTTCGGGCTGCTGAAACCCATTTTCTGTCCTCAATATTTGTCCAGCTGATGTGTTAATAGAAGCTTGTTTTTCACAATATGTTCATATCACCAAAAGCATTCAGGGAATTCCTAGATCACTTTAAATTTTTCCTAATTCAACATCTGCTGGAAGGAAAACGCGAAAGCACCCAGATGCCTTTGCTTTAGAACAATTCCTGTGACTTATTTCGCATTAATAGTTTTTATTTTAACTGGGATTAAGGATTCTAAGGGCAGATATGAGAAGCTACTTTACTAACTGTAAAAGGAAAGAGAATGAGGAAAGTAGATTTATCCATGCTGAATGAATACCGACTTACCTGTCTCAACAGAGAAATAACTAAACAGCTATTCAGTAAGCCTGCTACAACTACCCCAGCCCCACCCCAGGCAAACAGGGACTTCAGAACACTTATCTCCTGAAGGAGGCTCTTGCAATTCAGACCACAGGCTTTATTTTTTAATTCACGCATGCTTGCTTCAAAAGAGCTCCTCTGCCGACTATGGAAGAACAAAACAAAAAAGCCAAAGACAGAAACACTTAAGGATTTGAGGTCGGGGAAATGTTAGAAGGTTAGAAGTTAGGCAGTAAAAGGAAAAGAAACATCCACTCACTAAATCTACGACAGCCTTGTACAGAAATCTGCCCCAAACTCGTTCGTTCCTCTACCTTAGGAACAAGAGGAGCTCCCTTGTTTGTAGCTAGAATTTTAAGGACTAGTACTAGTCTTTGAGCCAAGTAAACAGTGAATCTGATTCTCAGCAATTATGAAAGGGCCAGGGTTTTTTTGTTTTGTTTTTTTTTTGGCAGAGTCTTGCTCTGTCACCCAGAATGGAGTGCAATGGCGCGGTCTCAGCTCATTATAACCTCTGTCTCCTGGGTTCAAACAATTCTCCTGCTTCAGCCTCCCAAACAGCTGGGATTACAGATGTGTACCACCATGCCCAGATCATTTTTGTATTTTTAGTAGAGATGAGATTTCACCATGTTGGTCAGGCTGCTCTTGAACTCCCTACCTCAGGTGATCTACCCACCTCAGCCTCCCGAAGTGCTGGGATTAAAGGTGTGAGCCACTGCACCTGGCCATGGGTCAGGTTTTTAAAACTGCAGTCACATGTTTATCTAATCTTCATAATTTCTATTATATATGTGAAGTGGTAGCCTTGAGAATGTGCCTGTCAGACCTCCGATTTCAGGGAGTTTGCTGGCGCAGGGGTCTAGCTCTGCCTAGGGAAATCCATAGTTCCATTTGCAATGAACCTTGCTTCCCCCCGGCTGCTCCCAGCCAACTGCTGCATGCAGCAGGGACACTGCAGGGGGACCCATCCCCAGGCGCTGTGCCTCCAGTGGGCACCAATACCATTGTTATGGGAGTTGATTTTGGGCACTGTGCTGAATATGTTCTGTCTTGCTACTTGTGCATTTTTTAATATGTGTGATTTCAAAGATGATGTTGTTTAGGAAGAGGCTAAATATGGGTTTTGCAGAAAGCTCAGGCAAAGGCTTTGGCAGGAAGTTCACTTGGAAAGGTGTTGCAGGAAGCAGAAGTGGGGGCCTGGGAATGTAAAACAGGAAGGGAGGGAAACCAATAGGTGGATGCATGATTGAGTTGACAACTGCTGCGACTGGGCTTGAGGGCTCTCAAAGGCAGCCTTGTCAGACTCTCTCGAGCCCTGCGCTAGACTCTGAGACTTGGGCATGAGGAATAATCTTCCTTCCTTCCCTCTCTCCTTCACTCAGGGTCAGACCTGCTGCATAGCCTGATGGCTCTCTCAGTCTCTCCTGGCTCCCTCCCTATTATCTCTGATAGCAAGCTTGTCCAACCCATGGCCCATGGGCCACATGCAGCCCAGGAGGGCTTTGAATGTGGCCCAGCACAAATTTGTGAACTTTCTTAAAACATGAGGGTTTTTTTTGTTGTGGTTTGTTTGTTTGTTTTCTTATCAGCTCTCATCAGTGTTAGTATATTTTATGTATGGCCCAAGACAATTCTTCTTCCAATGTGGCCCAGAGAAGCCACAAGATTCGACACTCCTGTCTTATAGATGTGACTCTTAACACGTTTCTTGTACATTTAATCCCATCTTTTCCTCTGCTACTTGGATAACCTAGATTAACATATGTACTAGTATCTGCATTATGTATATAATTATACACGACTATATATTTATATATAATCACATACAATTATGTATATAACACATACACTTAAAGTAAACTTACAGTGGCATATTGGACACCTCCAGTTCATTATTTAGCTAATCGAGGGCTCACCTCTTACTCCAGTCACTGCTGCAGTAACCAGTTGCATGTAGGTCTCAGCCAGCCAGCTTTGCACAGTTACTTGTTTAGCACCTCAGACCACTTGCCAGGACTGCTGGCCACTCATGCTCATGGAACCCAGAAGAGTGGGGCCATCTTTGATTAGTGGAGACTAGGAGTTGCTGGATAAATCCTTTCCCCTTCCATCTCCTGAGACAGCCCTGAGACCCATGTCACAAGGTGCCTTAGAAGGTCCTGTGGATCAAATGCTGCTTGACTGTAGCAATGGTCAACTCAATCATGCATCCATGTATTTCTTTCCCTTGATCCCTGTTTTAATCTCCCAGACCCTCACTTCTGCTGCCTGGGATACCTTTCCAAATGAACCCTCTTTGCTGTGACTTTCGGGGAAACCCATACTCAGCATCTTCTTAAACAATATTTGTAAAGTCACACTTAAAAATAAATACACCAGCATTAAAACAAAAAATAGTGGCAGGGCACAGTGGCTCACTCCTGTAATCCCAGCAATTTGGGAGGCCGAGGCAGGAGGATCAAGACCATCTGGTCAACATGGTGAAACCCTGTCTCTGCTAAAAATACAAAAATTAGGTGAGCCTGGGGGCATGCACCTGTAGTCCCAGCTACTCGGGAGGCTGAGGCAGGAGAATCACTTGAACCCGGGAGGCAGTGACAGTGAGCCAAGATCGCGCCACTGCACTCCAGCCTGGTGACAGAGTGAGACTCTGTCTCCAAAAAAAAAAAAAATTTACTTATCATAAGACCTAAAATCAACTTACATATCATCTGGCATTTATACCTCATTTTAGGCAATACTGTAACAAAAGCTGTTGAAGTAATTTTGTTCTGACACTACTGTCTTTTTCAGTGGCCATATTTAAAATAAAATCAGTTACACCATTGAGTTAAAGTGTTCAGTGAGACCAGAAATAACTAATGGAACCCAGGGCTCCTGGGTTTACTTTGCTTTTGTGTGTTTTGTACACGTGCAGTGACAAGGGGCTTCTCTGTAAGCATTTTGTTCTATTTGGCTTTGTATAATCTGGACACATTGTGGTTTGGCCTTTTACAATAATCTGGTTACAGCTGTTGTTTTTTGGAAGGATTCTCTCAGGTAGCTGAAACTGTGGCCCATGAGCTCAGTGTGGTAGATGAAAATCTAAAGATGTCCCCCCAGGTTTCCCATGACTGGGTTGCATAATCAAACACTAATTTAGGAACTGTGAGGGGACTTTGCAGATGGAAGTAGGTTACTAATCAGCTGACCTCAAGATAGGGCAATGATCCCAGAGCTACCAGCGTGGGCCTGGTGTAATCACACTCACCCTCAAGCAGAAGAAGAAGGCTGAGGGAAACAGTCCTATTTTAATGTCCAAGACCATCACTTCTCCTTCCTGGGATACCTTTCCAAGTGAACTCCCTTAGCTGTGACTTTCAGGGAAATCCATCCTTAGCATATTCTTAAACTATACCATTTGTAACATCACACATAAAAATAAACACATAAGCTTTACAACAAAAAATAGTTATCATAGGACCTAAGAAGAAAACTGAGGGAAGTGGCAGAAAGGAACACAAGAGAAATTCTGAGTTAAAGACTCAACTCCATTGCTGCCTTTGGAGATGAAGAAGGGGGCCATGAGACAGGGAATGCAGGCAGCTTCTAGAACAACCTCCTGGCCAACAGCCAGCAAGGACAGAGGGACCAAAGTCCTACAGTTGTATGTATCTTAATTCTGCCAACAACTTGAATGGACTTGAAAGTGAATTTTCCCCCAAAGCCTCCAGATAAGTTAACCAAGGACCAAGATAAGGACCAAGTTAACCAAGACATTGATTTTGGTCCTGTGAGACCAACAGCAGAGAAACCAGAGAAACTGTCCTGTGGAAACTATGAGATCATATATTGGTGTTTTTTAAGTGACCAAATTTGTGATATTTGTTATGACAATCATGAAAAACAAACACACTCAGTATGGGATTTCAAAGCAGAGCAGCGGATTGGTGAAATAAGCATCCTTCCTAGAGGACTCAGGTCTGTGTGTGATATAGAGATTTCACACCTAACAGAGACACCACAAAAGAGCTTTGCACCCCTAACTGAGATGAATTTGCTACAAGAAATTATCCATCTTTACAAAGGAATTCTCCCAATTCCACTTGTGAAACATAACAGACAAACAAAAACAAAACCATTGGCTTTTGCTTTTGATAATGCACTTTTCAAATATTTACAGAATGCTCTTTAAACGTTCAGACATAAATGTTGCATCATGTCTGAGTTGCTGACAACTCTTGCTCTGTCCACTGTCCCAGAAATTACCTTCCTCAAAGTGTGGTGACTTGAGGGCATGAGAGGAAGTATTTCAGATTCAAAGTTAAATGATCCAGGGACATTGTCAGGAAGTTCCATTCTCAATGAGCAACCCCTTAAGAACGCACACCTCTGCAGATAGCTGCCTACAAGAAAACTGCCCAGAAGCAACTTTTCCTACCATGGGGTTCAAGCCTAACTTGTTTATGAGAACACAGCTTTCCACACATGTCATCAGGAAGCTGCCAACTTAACATAAAATCATTGTAATCTAAAAATTGAAATAATATTGATGAAAGTCAGGGGGAAGATGGAGTTCATGAGGAGTTGACATGGAGCAAAGACAGCACATCCTTGTTTCAGTTGGCAGGAGAAGACTTAGGTCTCAGGTCGGTGTCTGGTGAGACACAATTGATAGAAATACGTTATTTTAATTCATATTCATGGGCTTATATGTCTGTCTCCCCAACCAAAATACAAAGCCCTCAAGGGCAGGGACATTATCTCATTTATCTTTCTATTTTCGTTGCCGAGACATAGACCTTATATATAATAGGTACTTAAAAAATGCTTACTTAAGGAATGAATTGGCAAGTGGAAACTCTCCCAAACAAGAATGTTTTGTCCAGCTACTGCTCCTCCTCATCTTATCACTTATTTCAACAGCATTTTAGGTGCCATCTAATAAGTGCCAGACACTGTGTTAAGCATCCAGGAGACACTGGAAGAAGAGCATATTCCCCACGCTCAAGAAACTCACAATCTACTAGCGCAGATAACCAAATAATCACAAAAATAAACTTAAGGTGACAGTTTGGGCATACCTGTAAAGGGAAGGTGGTGTGAGATGGTATAATAGCTGTGTCTGGTGTAGTCTTGGTGGGGTCTGGAAAGACATGCCTGAAGCAGTCATGTTTGAGCTGAGAGTTGAAGGATGGGAAAGAATTAGCTAGACACAAGAGAATAATCACAGTCCAGAAGAAAGAACTGCATGTATGCTATCCTGTGGCTGAAAGGAGCAGGGAAAGAACAAGGTGTGGAAAGGAGGCCTGTGTGGCTGGAGTTTAGAGAGGGAAGGAAATGGTGATGAAGAAGTGCCCGGAGAACAGGCTGTGGCCAGGCCACATGGGGTCTTCTAAGCCATGGTAAGGATTAGGGTCTTATGTTTTCCAACCTGGAAAATTGTGACTGGGGAGAATAAGAGACGTGATTAGTTTTGGGCTCATCTAGCAAATAGGTAGAGAATGTATTGCTGGGAACTAGAGTGGGTGTGGGGAGGTTACAGTATTCTGAGCCAGGTTTCTTAGACCAGAGAGTAGCTGTGAAGATGGAGAAAAGTAAATGTCTTTGTGCATAGGAGGTAATATACTGGATACTGGGGAAATAGGATTATGACTTAACTGGATGTATGATGGCCTTATGCGACCTAAACAGTCAACTTTGAAAGGGGACAAGGTCGTTGGGTGCAGTGGCTCACGCCTGTAATCCCAGAACTTTGGGAGGCTGAGGTGGGCAGATCACCTGAGGTCAGGAGTTCAAGACCAGCCTGGCCAACTTGGTGAAACTTCGTCTCTACTAAAAATACAAAAATTAGCCAGACATAGTGGTGGGTGCCTGTAATCCCTGCTACACAGGAGGCTGAGGCAGAAGAATCGCTTGAATCCGGGAGGTGGAGGTTGCAGTGAGCTGAGATTGTGCCACTGCACAATCCATCTGAAAAAACAAACAAACAAACAAACAAACAGCAAGGTTTGAGGGAGGTGAGAAGGGAAGAACATGAGTTCATTTATAAAGCTGTTAGATCTGAGTTGCCTTTGAAACATCCTAGTGATAAACATCAGCAGCTTGTTTCTTAAGTCTGAAGCCCAAAGATAGGGTATAACCTGGAAATGTACATTTGTAAATTATCTGCTAAAAGCTGGTAATTGAAGGCTTGTGCCTGAATAGGGTAATCTAGGAAGACAATACGTAGTGAGAAGAGAATTTAGGAAGTAGCCTCTAAGTCCAGCTCTTACTGGCCAGGTAGAGCATGATGAACATCCACAGGAAATGGAGTGAAGCAATCAGACATTTAAAAATAAAATATGTAGTGATCAGAAGCTATTTATGACTGATACAAATGGTGAGTGCAGAAATACTGGTTGAATGAAATCTCTGAACTTTTTTTTTAGCCTTCTTAGGTAAGATGTCTGTTAGCTAGTTAACCAACCTCAAATCCATTCTCAACCTCCTCCCTTGCCTGCCTCTACTATAGTGGATAGTATAGAGGAGAAAACAAAATTTCTTTCCTTTTTCCTTTTTAGTTCTTAATTGATACACTTTCCTGAAAACAAGCTAGACTAACAAAAGAAAAACAAGTGGAAGTTTGTGTGTGTGTGTGTGTGTGTGTGTGTGTGTGTGTTTGAGACAGTCTCACTCCGTCATCTAGGCTGGAGTGCAGTGGTGTGATCATGGCTCATTGTGGTCTTGACCTCCTGGGCTCAAGCGAACCTCCCACCTCAGCCTCCCAAGTAGCTGGGACCACAGGCATGTGCCACTATACCTGGCTAATTTTTAAATTTTTTGTGGAGACAGGCTCTCCCTATGTTGCCTAGGCTAGTCTTGAACTCCTGGGGTTAAGCAATCCTTCCTTCTTGGCCTCCCAAAGTGCTGGGATAACACGTGTGAGCCACTGAACCTGTCCCAAGCAGAAATGTAGTAACACATGATGTACCCATCGCAAGGGAGAGGCCTAAGTTCAAAAGCGTTTCTCAAGGTAGTGGCTTAGAGGTCTTGCTTGTATTTTAATAAAGAACCATAAATCTTACATAGAGACAAGACAAATGGGACAGCTTCTAGTCTTTTAAAAGGCAAGAAAATGAGAAAGATGGTAAAATCTGTTCCCAGATTACTCTAGTGCTGGCTAGTGCCTTCCCTGGGCTGATAAGCAAGTGCTGTCTCTAGTAAAGAAGGATTTATGTCCTGCCATTAGGCAAATACTCCTGAGGCAGAGTGCTCACCGGAGTTTTCAGTGTCTTTAATTTAACAATCCTCAATGTTGGTTTCTGTCAATAGTAAAATCAGTCCCACTTGCTTGTAGTGGCGCACATGGTCCAGTAGGTGCAGTGAGAGGTAAGCACAAGTCTGCTGGGAGACTCTGAGACTTTGAAGGCATTTGCTTCTGGGTATAGAGGGATGTGGCAGGTGCTCCCTCTGCCCATCTTCCTTCCTTTGCATGTAGACATGTTGGTTAAAGGCACAGCAGCCATCTTGTGATTATCAAGCACTAAACATGAGGACAAAATGGCCATATGCTGAAGGTGAACAGAGTCTGTTCAGATGATGTCGGGGAGTAATTGCCTCGGTCATCTACCACCACCAGACTTGTGGTTACATGAGAAAAACAGACCCTTATTTGGTTAAGCCACTCTTCATTAGGTTTTCTGTTCCTTTTACCAAACATATTTCTAACTAATTCAGACCCCTTTCAAAAAAGGTTCACTGATACCCAACAAGAATCTTTGATATTCTTGTTAGTAAAATTTAACATTTGCTTTAGCATTTGCTTTATTGTAGAAATAAAAGTCATAGGCATTTGAGCTAGATGGGCCAGTTTCCCCCTTGGTCTGATTACCAAGAAAATGAATGATTGGCTGAGCATGTCTTGCTATGGGACTCCAGTGCCTGGATCCCTCCCACCAAGCTGTCACACCATGTGATAACGTGTGGGTCTCTACCCACCCACATTACTATTTTCTTCTCACAGACACCCCTACTTACAAATACACTGAGTTCATTTACAAAGGAGGAAAATGGCTGCTTCAAAACAGAGCAATGAATTACCTGTCACATCCCTGAGATCTTTTGCTTACCCATATTGAGATTACTTGATTTATCTTCTCAGTCCAACGTTTCAAATTTGTGACTATCTTTTTACTTCTTGCTCCTGTGATATGACACCTTTAGGATTTTGCCCATGTGCTAGCTACCTCCTGGTATACACAGTGGGCATGAAGTTTTAAAACAGTGCTTCCTAGCTATCACCAATGGAACAAAAGTGCTTCCCGTTTGCGGTAGAAATCACCCCATGTCGTCATTTGTCAGCTAGTTGCAAAGGAGCTAAAAAATTCTGAAATCCTGTTGTAAAAGACAATCCTCTCCAGACTTGTCCGGCACTTCCACTTTGCAGCCAAACTGCAAATGCCATCCCAAAGGTATTAGGTGGCTCTTTTTCTATGTTCATGACAAGAAATAAGAAAATGAAAAGTTGCACGAAGCTGGGAAAATTGCAGAAACCTGGCAGGGGATGACTTTCACCTGAGCAATTTGTCAGTTCCAAAGGGACATGTAAAGCAAGTTTTAAGAATAAGAGACATCCGGTTCTCATTCTGACTGGTTTGCCTGGCCATAATTATTGCAATGTGGGCTAACATCGCCAGCCCTGCAATGCACCTGTGTAGGCTCAATAAATACAACTGACCTGCAGTATTAGTTAACGTTGATGACAAAACTCCGAAAGGTCTTTATTTATTACAGTATATTCTCTTTTTTAACTGTGAACATATTGTATTTTTCCCACTCCAGCCTGTCAAAATATACTTGCGGGAAGGAGCTCAATGCCCTCTGACTCCATTACTAGGCTTCCTTCCCCAGGACCATGAGGGAACTAGCCCAGCAATGGTGCAAAATGGTGCAACCCCTCCGACATATGAATCTCCTAGGAGTCAAGTTTCTTGGTAAATATGTGCCTTAGACTTGAGAAGTCTAATTTTAATTCTCTCCTGCCCAGTCCCCTGGTCCCGCTAGATTTGTAAGGACCTAACAGTCTAAGATAATACCCAAAGTGAAAGGTCAACTTTTTTTTTTTAAGTAGTAGATTTGTAAAGAGTTCAGGGCCAAGAACTGTAGATACCAATCCTTATTCAATCACTAGTTTGCAGGCCTTTTCAAACCTCTTAATTGTTGTGCCTTTGTGTGTGAAAGAACTAGGACTGCCCTACCTTACACTAATGCTGTGAGAATTATTAAGTGTCGGAAAATCCCTCTGCAAATACAAAATGCTATGTAAATAATAACAAGCTACTTGAGCAGATATTATTGAAGAGATCTTGAACCAGCTGCCCCTACACATACACATACACACACTCAGACACACATGCACACACACAAACAAACACTGTGGATGCTAAAGGATTTATTGATGATGATTCTCATATGGATAAATGGCTTGAATGCAGGCTTACCTGATGGTTGCAGCAAACACTGGTTGACCTCCTAAGGTCTTTTCTTGACCTATTAACCTGTCTTTTCATGTTGATGATGCTAAACCTAATGAATATAGAGTGGGGGCCATTTCTAAATGTACCCTCAGCAGTAAGGACAATATTTATCAGTATTACTGAGCTTTAGGCTTCATTTATAAAGTGTATTAGCATCAATCATTTTACAAGTATGTATTTCCCAGAACGGCTGCACTTTGTAAAACAAACAAAAGAACTCTGGAAGAATCAGTGGATATTATAATATACGGCACAGTGCTGAGGTAACAAAACAGTTGTGTAATTATTCCCAGCATGACATGTTGATGCACAAAAACTTTGGTTTCTTTTAAACAGTGTCTGTCAATTTCCCCACATCAATGCAGGAATCACTGACATGCACAATTTTCCCCATCAGTATGATGCCCAATTACTTGAAAAGGGTGAAAACTTTATGCCACTTTCCAGTATGATGGACATAACCTTTAAATATTGGCAATTGCCGAGATGTTTCATGTTGTAAATTTTCTGAACATAATTGTGACTTTTCTCTTGCCATCAGCTTTACTTTGTATTCAAATTAGGAAGTATTAACAAAGTTTTGCTTGTCTCTCTTAAGATTCAAATTTATAGCCATAAAGTATGCTTAACTCTACTAGAATGGTTAAATGAATGCTAAGGGAGATTGTGGAGTCAGCTTTGGGGATATTTTAAAACAGGAGTTTTCCTTCCTGGGCACTTTATGTATAGAATAGCCTGAACACAAAGTAGAGTTTTGCATAAACTCTTATGGTCCTATCTGGATATATTATCTAACACATAATTCTCATTTAAAACTCAGACCTAGTCACACATAAAATCATTAGATACTTTTGGCTTCATGTTGACCTGAAAGAGTGAATAGTCTTCCTCAAATGGAACATTAAATTTTCAAAATGTGAATTTGTATAGCAAATAATTATAGCTGTGCATTGTGTATTTCAATAAATGTGTATTACATTTTGGGTATTTATGTAAATGAAATTTAGAAAACATTTCAGGGCATGGATGACCTCCCAACTACGATGCCCAATGACCTTTTCTATTTCTCTTCTTTGGTATTTTCCCATTTCCTTTATGTCAAATAAACATTTGGCACTCTTCTCTTGGAAATTATTTTTTTTGAGACAGAGTCTCGCTCTGTCACCAGGCTGGAGTGTAATGGCAAGATCTTGGCTCACTGCAACCTCCGCCTCCTGGGTTCAAGCGATTCTCCTGCCTCAGCCTCCCTGAGTAGCTGGGACTACAGGCACGTACCACCACACCCGCCCAGCTAATTTTATTTTGTATTTTTAGTAAAGACAGGGTTTCACTGTGTTGGCCAGGATGGTCTCAATCTCTTGACCTCATGCTCTGCCGCCTCAGCCTCCCAAAGTGCTGGGATTACAGGCGTGAGCCACTGCGCCAGGCTGGAAATTCTATCTACTCTTCGTGTTCCTGCACAAACATGGCTTCCTCTATGACTCTATGACAGGCATTTGTTGGATTTTTTTGGCCAGCTAGTATCTAACTTCCCTTTCTAATTTGGGGGCACCCACTGCAGGAGTAGAGAAGGCCAGATAATTGTTCCCCAAGAGCCCTGGCAGCCAGGGGAGGGCACATGACCTAGGCTTAGCAGGTCAGATGATCCATCCAGAACTCTGTTCCTGGAGCACGGAAAGCAAGAAACCATTTAACATCCACTGTAGTCAGGGAAGAGGGTCTATAACTAGTGTCTGGAACAGTGGCGTCCGTGGAGTCAGGAAACCAGCAGTGCCCACTGGGGAGGTCGTCACAGGGGTTTCTGATCAGACAATTCCTGCAGCACAATCAGCTGTGTTCTCAACATCTTTGATTGCTCACTGCCCAAGCCTGTTTCTCAGTCTTCTTGTGGATTCTCTGAGTGACCAAGTCAATGTCCAATAAGGGCCTTTACAACTTAAGTGAATCAAGTTTTTGTTTGCAAACAAATAAAAAAACCAAACTCACCTGCACAAAATCACACACCACCTCATGTGCTAAAAGAAATACCTCCTTATCAGAGCAATTTGGGTGTCTTGAAAGTCTTTCTCAATTATCTTCCATTTACATTTTCTACTCTCCAGCCAGATTGACCTAGTCAACATTCTCTGATCACACTTTTTCCGAATCAGGTGCCTCAATTTGAATCAATTTTCTTGTTTATAAGAAGCCTGCCTGTCATTCAAATCTACATTAATCTGGCTGGGAATGGGGCCATGTTTAGTATCTGCCATAGCAACAAGTACCAGAGGTTTCAAAGTCCTCCAGATGCCAACTCCACTCCCCACCAACCAGACTTTCCTGTTTTCCTGATTGCCCAAATCCCAGAAAACAGATGTGACCTTGATCTTCTTTGACCTCTCATAACATTTTGCGTATTTCTTATGTCAAATACCACATTCCATGTTGGAAAAAAAATGGTCATTTGTTTTTGTATTCAATCTATTCTAGATTGTGGGTTCTTAGTAATAGAGTAAAGGTTATAACTTATTTGTTTTATATCCGTACATTTTCTAGCAGTGATATTGCATGTTGGTTGAAAAACAAAATGGATATGTGTACATCTTTCTTGCTGAAATGAAGATTATTACAAGGCTTCTAATATACAACTTCCTATGCCTCTAAAATTCTACCTACTCACTGCTTAACTGAAAAAAACAGAAAATATTATGTGATCACAAATTATGTTCTATGATCTCTACTTTAAAAAGAAAATAATATATTACACAGTCAAAAATTTAATAATTAGGTTTTTTAGGAAGTGAGTTAGTAAATTAACTACTTTATTATGGCATATTTAACTGGATATTTCAGATATTTAGCAAACAGTTAATGTATCTGGATATGGTTTTGGGTGCAGTCTACGTAAATAGACAAGCATTGTTTTCAGGCCAAATGTTCCTCATTAGAAGTTTGTTCCCAGACAGAAAGTGTAATACATTCTTTGATGGACACAGAGTTTCACAGAAAGGAATAAAGGAATTTAGACAAAACTTAGGGGGAAAAGTCAGTTATTTGTACTTCTGTGTTTTATTTCTCAAGGAAATAGATTTGAAGAAAGCCTAGTTTTACACCATTAACAAATGATATGGATGAGATAGAGTTGCTTGATAGCAAAGAACAGATAGGAAAAGAATCCATCTGTCTAGGAAGATCTTCATGGAAATAGATATGTAGTGCCTATTTGGAAAACAATTACTACACATATAATGTGTTTCTGGAAGGTTTTGTGCAAAACATATTTCTTGTCAGTTTCTTGTTTTCTTTTTAAAAAAGAAGCTTCTTTCGGGCCGGGCACGGTGGCTCATGCCTGTAATCCCAGCACTTTGGGAGGCCTATGCGGGCGAATCACCTGAGGTTGGGAGTTCGAGACCAACCTGACCAACATGGAGAAACACCATCTCTGTTAAAAATACAAAATTAGCTGGGTATGGTGGAGCATGCCTGTAATTCCAGCTACTTGGGAAGCTGAGGCAGGAGAATCGCTTGAACCTGGGAGGCGGAGGTTGCGGTGAGCCAAGATCGTGCCATTGCACTCCAGCCTGGGCAACAAGAGTGAACCTCCGTCTCAAAAAAAAGCTTCTTTCTTCATGTTTTTTCCTCCATGACTGCATTTAGAAAACAGTGACAGGGTAAGTGCATTTGGGCTCTTTAAATAGAATCGATTCTGGATTTCTTTTATTACCTTGTCACAGTACTTCAATGATGGTTCTAGATTAGATAAATTGATCACATTTGAGGAGGGTTTCCTGCAATTCACATATGAACACACACACACACACATGTTCACACATACACATGCTCACACATACACGCTCACACACACACTCCAAACATTCTAACCCAAAGCTGTCTTTGCTCTTTGCTTTCAGCATGGCTTCCATCCAGAGCCAATTACAGAAAACAACAGCTCCCCAGCACTATTGCCAACAGTAATCTCAAGGAAAGAATTGCACCTACTCAAGCCTGAGAACATATTCAAGGAGTTAATTATTTTCCTAGTGTGGTCCTTGGAGCAGCCTTTTTTTTTTTCCTTTACCTTTTTCCCTATAAAGTGCCATGGGGTATTATTCCTGTGGAACATATGGGGTACTATATAAAACCAAGTTGTTGCTGATGTTACTTGAAATCAGTTTTTATTTCCTGTTTTATGTCTACTTGTTTACAGCACCTTGAAACATCATCCCTGTGCTGAGGCCTTCGCAGTCAGAGCTGCCTCTCCGTGGTTCCTGGAGAGCTCACTTCGGAGTGCTGCATGTCCCTGCATGTCGAGGGAAGGAAAGAGGTAATGCCAGAAACTAATTTTCAAATAAAATGGCAACATGATTGAAATGCATTCCTCTAAATTCAGTATCAATTAAGTTTAATGGTCACAAGTCTTTCATCGATTTATAGAGCTGTGTATATCATGATTTTTAGAGAGAACATTACTCCCTAGACAGCTCTCTAATTGAGAAAAGGATTCTCTAGCACAGAGACCTTCGATTAATGTTCTATAGAGATAATTTGTAGCTTTTTGTTCTGCTGGTCACTGCACCAGTCATACACGGACTTCACTTAGCAGGTTTGGGAAATTTAGTTGCAGCCACAGCAAACAAAGCCTGACAACTGTGTTCTCCATGACAACAGAAATCTAAAGAAATGGTTAGTAACTGATGGGGATTTTGTTCTTGTCTCATTTCCCATTATGGCAAATCCTCAAGGCAGCATGGAAATAACAAATTTCTAGTTGCTATTTACACAGATAACTGCCCCCAAAAGACCAAGTAGAAAAAGTAGCCAATGGATTGTGCCATTGGCTTTATTCAGGAGCACGTTTCTAGAAAGAAACAGGCTTAGGACTTATATAGGCCTGGGTTCCAGAGCTGGCTCAATGATACACTCGATGTGGACAACGTGGCATAATATTGATTATTCATTATTGGCTTTGGAAGTCATGGTGAGTAACTTACATACAGCTGTATGTATCAGTGTCCTTATGTGGTAAGCACTTATCAAAGACTTCCCACTCTACTTCCTAACACCTGAGGGTCAATGTTCACTACACTTATGGGATGCAGTGACTTCCATGTGAAGGGTAACCAGTTAGAAATCTCAAGAAATGGGTGAGAGTGGCATGGGAGTGTCCCTACACCTCCCACAGATGATTACATTCTAGTTGCCGTCTGGCTTTTCTGTTTTATATTGATTCTTGGCAGCGTACTATTGCTGGACTTAGTGATTGCTTACAAACTCAGCTTCCCCTAAGAACTAACGAGCTAATTTGAGCTTCCCAAGAATGCAGGGTAGTGATTAAAATGCCAAAGGCATGAGCCAGTTAAGCTCTAAAGAAGTCCAAAGACAGAAAGCAAAAAAACCAAAAACACACACACACACAAACTGAGAAACTTGGAAAATCTAGTGACACCACAGGACTTCACATACTTCCCTGGGCAAGTCAGTGACCCAAAATTCATGCTGGCTCTGATGGAGGTAGGGGAGAGCTGGGACAGCGGCCACTTCATGGCACCCTTGGAGTTGAATGCCGAGAAAGGCTATTCGGTGCATCACATAGAACTGGATTTGGGACTCTGTGCGGTAGGAAGAGAAGATGGCCGAATAGGAGCAGCTCCAGTCTCCAACTCCCAGCGCGAGCGACACAGAAGACCGGTGATTTCTGCATTTTCAACTGAGGTACTGGGTTCATCTCACTGCGGAGTGCCGGACGATCGGTGCTGGTCAGCTGCTGCAGCCCGACCAGCGAGAGCTGAAGCAGGGCGAGGCATTGCCTCACCTGGGAAGCGCAAGGGGGAAGGGAATCCCTTTTCCTAGCCAGGGGAACTGAGACACACAACACCTGGAAAATCGGGTAACTCCCACCCCAATACTGCGCTTTAAAAAACAGGCACACCAGGAGATCATATCCCACACCTTGCCGGGAGGGTCCCACACCCACGGAGCCTCCCTCATTGCTAGCGCAGCAGTCTGTGATCTACCGGCAAGGCAGCAGCGAGGCTGGGGGAGGGGCGCCCGCCATTGCTGAGGCTTAAGTAGGTAAACAAAGCTGCTGGGAAGCTCGAACTGGGTGGAGCTCACAGCAGCTCAAGGAAACCTGCCTGTCTCTGTAGACTCCACCTCTGGGGACAGGGCACAGTAAACTAAACAAATGCAGCAGACACCTCTGCAGACGCAAACGACTCTGTCTGACAGCTTTGAAGAGAGCAGTGGATCTCCCAACACTGAGGTTGAGATCTGAGAAGGGACAGACTCCCTGCTCAAGTGGGTCCCTGACCCCTGAGTAGCCTAACTGGGAGACATCCCCCACTAGGGGCAGTCTGACACCCCACACCTCACAGGGAGGAGTACACCCCTGAGACGAAGCTTCCAAAGCAAGAATCAGACAGGTACACTCGCTGTTCAGAAATATTCTATCTTCTGCAGCCTCTGCTGCTGATACCCAGGCAAACAGGGTCTGGAGTGGACCTCAAGCAATCTCCAACAGACCTACAGCTGAGGGTCCTGACTGTTAGAAGGAAAACTATCAAACAGGAAGGACACCTACACCAAAACCCCATCAGTACATCACCATCATCAAAGACCAGAGGCAGATAAAACCACAAAGATGGGGAAAAAGCAGGGCAGAAAAGCTGGAAATTCAAAAAATAAGAGCGCATCTCCCCCGGCAAAGGAGCACAGCTCATCGCCAGCAACGGATCAAAGCTGGACGGAGAATGACTTTGACGAGATGAGAGAAGAAGGCTTCAGTCCATCAAATTTCTCAGAGCTAAAGGAGGAATTACGTACCCAGCGCAAAGAAACTAAAAATCTTGAAAAAAAAGTGGAAGAATTGATGGCTAGAGTAATTAATGCAGAGAAGGTCATAAACGAAATGAAAGAGATGAAAACCATGACACGAGAAATACGTGACAAATGCACAAGCTTCAGTAACCGACTCGATCAACTGGAAGAAAGAGTATCAGCGATTGAGGATCAAATGAATGAAATGAAGCGAGAAGAGAAACCAAAAGAAAAAAGAAGAAAAAGAAATGAACAAAGCCTGCAAGAAGTATGGGATTATGTAAAAAACCCAAATCTACGTCTGATTGGGGTGCCTGAAAGTGAGGGGGAAAATGGAACCAAGTTGGAAAACACTCTTCAGGATATCATCCAGGAGAACTTCCCCAACCTAGTAGGGCAGGCCAACATTCAAATCCAGGAAATACAGAGAACGCCACAAAGATACTCCTCGAGAAGAGCAACTCCAAGACACATAATTGCCAGATTCACCAAAGTTGAAATGAAGGGAAAAATCTTAAGGGCAGCCAGAGAGAAAGGTCGGGTTACCCACAAAGGGAAGCCCATCAGACTAACAGCAGATCTCTCGGCAGAAACTCTCGAAGCCAGAAGAGAGTGGGGGCCAATATTCAACATTCTTAAAGAAAAGAATTTTAAACCCAGAATTTCATATCCAGCCAAACTAAGTTTCATAAGTGAAGGAGAAATAAAATCCTTTACAGATAAGCAAATGCTTAGAGATTTTGTCACCACTAGGCCTGCCTTACAAGAGACCCTGATGGAAGCACTAAACATGGAAAGGAACAACCGGTACCAGCCATTGCAAAAACATGCCAAAATGTAAAGACCATCGAGGCTAGGAAGAAACTGCATCAACTAACGAGCAAAATAACCAGTTAATATCATAATGGCAGGATCAAGTTCACACATAACAATATTAACCTTAAATGTAAATGGACTAAATGCTCCAATTAAAAGACACAGACTGGCAAACTGGATAAAGAGTCAAGACCCATCAGTCTGCTGTATTCAGGAGACCCATCTCATACGCAGAGACATACATAGGCTCAAAATAAAGGGATGGAGGAAGATTTACCAAGCAAATGGAGAACAAAAAAAAGCAGGGGTTGCAATACTAGTCTCTGATAAAACAGACTTTAAACCATCAAAGATCAAAAGAGACAAAGAAGGCCATTACATAATGGTAAAGGGATCAATTCAACAGGAAGAGCTAACTATCCTAAATATATATGCACCCAATACAGGAGCACCCAGATTCATAAAGCAAGTCCTTAGAGACTTACAAAGAGACTTAGACTCCCATACAATAATAATGGGAGACTTCAACACTCCACTGTCAACATTAGACAGATCAACGAGACAGAAAGTTAACAAGGATATCCAGGAATTGAACTCATCTCTGCAGCAAGCAGACCTAATAGACATCTATAGAACTCTCCACCCCAAATCAACAGAATATACATTCTTCTCAGCACCACATCATACTTACTCCAAAATTGACCACGTAATTGGAAGTAAAGCAATCCTCAGCAAATGTACAAGAACAGAAATTATAACAAACTGTCTTTCAGACCACAGTGCAATCAAACTAGAACTCAGGACTAAGAAACTCAATCAAAACCGCTCAACTACATGGAAACTGAACAACCTGCTCCTGAATGACTACTGGGTACATAACGAAATGAAGGCAGAAATAAAGATGTTCTTTGAAACCAATGAGAACAAAGATACAACATACCAGAATCTCTGGGACACATTTAAAGCAGTGTGTAGAGGGAAATTTATAGCACTAAATGCACACAAGAGAAAGCAGGAAAGATCTAAAATTGACACTCTAACATCGCAATTAAAAGAACTAGAGAAGCAAGAGCAAACACATTCGAAAGCTAGCAGAAGGCAAGAAATAACTAAGATCAGAGCAGAACTGAAGGAGATAGAGACACAAAAAACCCTCCAAAAAATCAATGAATCCAGGAGCTGGTTTTTTGAAAAGATCAACAAAATTGACAGACCACTAGCCAGACTAATAAAGAAGAAAAGAGAGAAGAATCAAATCGACGCAATAAAAAATGATAAAGGGGATATCACCACCGACCCCACAGAAATACAAACTACCATCAGAGAATGCTATAAACACCTCTACGCAAATAAACTGGAAAATCTAGAAGAAATGGATAATTTCCTGGACACTTACACTCTTCCAAGACTAAACCAGGAAGAAGTTGAATCCCTGAATAGACCAATAGCAGGCTCTGAAATTGAGGCAACAATTAATAGCCTACCAACCAAAAAAAGTCCAGGACCAGATGGATTCACAGCTGA
The DNA here is from genome assembly GCF_043159975.1 of Macaca nemestrina. Lineage (NCBI taxonomy): Eukaryota > Metazoa > Chordata > Mammalia > Primates > Cercopithecidae > Macaca > Macaca nemestrina. Next base: position 102,357,659 of record NC_092135.1, read on the forward strand.
ATTCTACCAGAGGTACAAGGAGGAGTTGGTACCATTCCTTCTGAAACTATTCCAATCAATAGAAAAAGAGGGAATCCTCCCTAACTCATTTTATGAGGCCAACATCATCCTGATACCAAAGGCTGGCAGAGACACAACAAAAAAAGAGAATTTTAGACCAATATCCCTGATGAACATTGATGCAAAAATCCTCAATAAAATACTGGCAAACTGGATTCAGCAACACATCAAAAAGCTTATCCACCATGATCAAGTGGGCTTCATCCCTGGGATGCAAGGCTGGTTCAACATTCGCAAATCAATAAACATAATCCAGCATATAAACAGAACCAAAGACAAGAACCACATGATTATCTCAATTGATGCAGAAAAGGCTTTTGACAAAATTCAACAGCCCTTCATGCTAAAAACGCTCAATAAATTCGGTATTGATGGAACGTACCTCAAAATAATAAGAGCTATTTATGACAAACCCACAGCCAATATCATACTGAATGGGCAAAAACTGGAAAAATTCCCTTTGAAAACTGGCACAAGACAGGGATGCCCTCTCTCACCACTCCTATTCAACATAGTGTTGGAAGTTCTGGCTGGGGCAATCAGGCAAGAGAAAGAAATCAAGGGTATTCAGTTAGGAAAAGAAGAAGTCAAATTGTCCCTGTTTGCAGATGACATGATTGTATATTTAGAAAACCCCATTGTCTCAGCCCAAAATCTCCTTAAGCTGATAAGCAACTTCAGCAAAGTCTCAGGATACAAAATTAATGTGCAAAAATCACAAGCATTCTTATACACCAGTAACAGACAAACAGAGAGCCAAATCAGGAATGAACTTCCATTCACAATTGCTTCAAAGAGAATCAAATACCTAGGAATCCAACTTACAAGGGATGTAAAGGACCTCTTCAAGGAGAACTACAAACCACTGCTCAGTGAAATAAAAGAGGACACAAACAAATGGAAGAACATACCATGCTCATGGATAGGAAGAATCAATATCGTGAAAATGGCCATACTGCCCAAGGTAATTTATAGATTCAATGCCATCCCCATCAAGCTACCAATGAGTTTCTTCACAGAATTGGAAAAAACTGCTTTAAAGTTCATATGGAACCAAAAAAGAGCCCGCATCTCCAAGACAATCCTAAGTCAAAAGAACAAAGCTGGAGGCATCACGCTACCTGACTTCAAACTATACTACAAGGCTACAGTAACCAAAACAGCATGGTACTGGTACCAAAACAGAGATATAGACCAATGGAACAGAACAGAGTCCTCAGAAATAATACCACACATCTACAGCCATTTGATCTTTGACAAACCTGAGAGAAACAAGAAATGGGGAAAGGATTCCCTATTTCATAAATGGTGCTGGGAAAATTGGCTAGCCATAAGTAGAAAGCTGAAACTGGATCCTTTCCTTACTCCTTATACGAAAATTAATTCAAGATGGATTAGAGACTTAAATGTTAGACCTAATACCATAAAAATCCTAGAGGAAAACCTAGGTAGTACCATTCAGGACATAGGCGTGGGCAAAGACTTCATGTCTAAAACACCAAAAGCAACGGCAGCAAAAGCCAAAATTGACAAATGGGATCTCATTAAACTAAAGAGCTTCTGCACAGCAAAAGACACTACCATCAGAGTGAACAGGCAACCTACAGAATGGGAGAAAATTTTTGCAATCTACTCATCTGACAAAGGGCTAATATCCAGAACCTACAAAGAACTCAAACAAATTTACAAGAAAAAAACAAACAACCCCATCAAAAAGTGGGCAAAGGATATGAACAGACATTTCTCAAAAGAAGACATTCATACAGCCAACAGACACATGAAAAAATGCTCATCATCACTGGCCATCAGAGAAATGCAAATCAAAACCACAATGAGATACCATCTCACACCAGTTAGAATGGCAATCATTAAAAAGTCAGGAAACAACAGGTGCTGGAGAGGATGTGGAGAAATAGGAACACTTTTACACTGTTGGTGGGATTGTAAACTAGTTCAACCATTATGGAAATCAGTATGGTGATTCCTCAAGGATCTAGAACTAGATGTACCATATGACCCAGCCATCCCATTACTGGGTATATACCCAAAGGATTATAAATTATGCTGCTATAAAGACACATGCACACGTATGTTTATTGCAGCACTATTCACAATAGCAAAGACTTGGAATCAACCCAAATGTCCATCAGTGACAGATTGGATTAAGAAAATGTGGCACATATACACCATGGAATACTATGCAGCCATCAAAAAAGATGAGTTTGAGTCCTTTGTAGGGACTTGGATGCAGCTGGAATCCATCATTCTTAGCAAACTATCACAAGAACAGAAAACCAAACACCGCATGTTCTCACTCATAGGTGGGAACTGAACAATGAGATCACTCGGACTCAGGAAGGGGAACATCACACACCGGGGCCTATCATGGGGAGGGGGGAGGGGGGAGGGATTGCACTGGGAGTTATACCTGATGTAAATGACGAGTTGATGGGTGCAGCACAGCAACATGGCACAAGTATACATATGTAACAAACCTGCACGTTATGCACATGTACCCTACAACTTAAAGTATAATAATAACAAATAAATTTAAAAAAAATAAAATAAAATTAAATTAAATTAAAAAAAAAAAAAAAAGAACTGGATTTGGACCTCATCTCTGCCACTGGCGAGCTGTGTGAGCTTGAGGAAGTTACTTAACCTCTCTGGGACTTGGTTTCTATCTCTAAAAGGAGTACTTTCTTCATAGCATTGTTTTGGGGATTAGGTAAGAAAATGCATTGAAAACAAAAGGCCTAATGATGTGAAAAGTATTACAATTAAGACTACTGGCTTAGAGAGCTTCAGAAAATCTCTCCAAGGTTCTATCTCCTCTCTAAAATGATTATGATAATGTTTCCCACTTTTTAAGGCTGTTGGGAGGATTATGAGCTAGTTCATGACTAGCATTTACAAATATTCCCTGGCATATATTAGGTTCTACATAAATATTAGAAATTTATATCCCTCCTATTGTCCCATTCCCTAGACCATTTGCTTTTTTCTCTACATACCACCCCCCAGCACCATGCTTGAACTCCTGTGTATGTCTCTCCTCTTATGTCCAGCTAGGATTCCACAAACAGCCTTAGAAACCAAACTTCAAATGGACACCATGGCTTCCTAATGGAGTAATTCTCCTATCTCTGCCCTGATAGTCATGATCAGCCATTTTTAGGTTAACTTCTGCTTTTCCTAGGAACAATAGCCATTAGCCAAGTAAATGTGACATCTCAATCTCTTTTATAAAAGTGAGAAGAGTGCTAAAAATATTGCTGGTTATTTCACAGTTAATCGGCTTCCCTTGAAGAGGTGGTATGCCTCTGTCCTTGTAGGAAGTCTCATGTTCGCTTCTGTTCACCTTGTTTCAAGAGAAGTGGGAGTGAGATTGAAAAGTGCTGGAGAAGGGTATGATCTTGCTCAGAGGTGGAGGAAGATTTATGTGCTATGAGAAGCAACAAAGAAGAGGATTAGCAGAAGCTTAGGATGAATTTGATAGCAGGACTTAATATTACAAGGGCTTAATAAAAATTTATCAGTCCCCCTTTGTCAACATAACAGCAGAATATGAGTGCAAGTGAATGCTCAACAATACCAAAAGGCTGCAAATGAGAATACATACTGGAAAATAGTTATTCACACAAAATGTTTACTTGTGCAAATCTCTGATGTCAAAGACATTTCTATAACCAGGATTCTGTCCCTACATTTCAAAAGACTGAACAATTTTGTGCAATAAAAATATGTGATTATGCAAGTATGTCCAATATGGGTAATTAAATTTCATGCTTCAGGAGACAAATTAGTTGTTGAGGGATATCTGGAAGACAATTCTTCTGCATGTATGTCATTTCACAGCTAGCCAGCCTTCCCAATGGGGCTTTGCTGTCCTGCTAGGAAACGAATAGGGGCACTGTCTAGAGAAACATTTAATAAAGCAAATTCCTTTTCATTTACTCTCAACATTTCTGACCCTCAATTTGAGTGTTGATTAGCCCTTGGAGTTTGAGCTTATGCTAGGCAGATCCCAAACTAAAGGACCTTGAAGAGACCAGGTTTGTTGGTGTGCATAGTTTCCCAGAGTGGCCTGGAAAATCTATTTGCAGGTTCTTAACCAAATTCTTAAGATAACCTCAGGCAAACTCCATCTTCCACTGAAGTTCTTTAGGCCCAAATGAATCAGGTAGAAACCATCACTGTGGAGCTTTACTTTGCAAGAATGGAGGCCCAGGAAAAGAGTTGATGATTCCTGGATTGTGGGCTTTCCAGAGTCCTAGTCAACTGCATCAATGAAGTGTGTACATTTGTATTTGGTTACCCATTCCTGTAAAAATATAATTCTTCATTAAAAGTGGAAAGTGTATTGGGAGGAAATGGCAGTAAGATTTTATCTCTCATGAAAGAAAACTGTATCTTCTGAGAAAAAATGATATTTTTGAGAAGATTTTCTCAAAAATGATTTGAGAAGTGTCAAAAGAAAGGCTCCTTGTCAGAGAGATATAGCACAGCTTCTAATAGACAGCATTTTCATACTAACTTACACATAGCAAACAGAAGGATTGAAAAGTAAGAAAACTTTTTAGATCATGACACTATTTGGATAAATTGCTTCTTTTTTACGTCTATGTTTTCACATTATTTTACACATTATTTTGGGAAGGACAGAACCATTGTCAATTCTAAGCTAACTTTTGTATTAAAGTTAGTACTAACCTAAACTTAGTTTCCAGCATTTCATGTGTCCCTTCACTTATTAATTAGGTAACAATCTACTGACTTCAGTTAAAAGCTCTATAGATCTAAAGGTCACTGGGTCCTGTCTGCTAATGGTCAGATCCCAGTTCTGGACTCACTCATAGCAAGGTTTACACTCTATGCCCTAATGTTCAGGGAGAAATTGTGGCCATAACTCCAAACACCATAAATAACTCAAGAACTCCCTTGAAGGTATATGGGGCAGGATAGAAAAGATTACTACACTCTGCTGGGTTGGGCTCTTTTTCAAAATCATCTCTTTTAATTTTCACAACTGTGAAAAATACACATCATAATGTGTATTTGCATTCCCATTTTGTGGATAAGAAACTAAGACTCTGAAAGGCTGAAAAATTTAGCTGAATTTGTTGTTCTATTATTAACTATGTTAATAATTTTAACTCTCACCTGAATGGCTTCAGATCCCATGTTCTATTCGTACTCAGATCAGAGCAGGAAGGAGAAAGTGAATATGGCAGATTGTATTTTCTAAAAATGGCCACAGCAATATTTCCAATCCTGCATACTCTTGCAGTTTTGTCTCTTCCCTTGAACATATGCGGCCTTTGTGACCATCTTGATGAATAGACTGCAACAGAGGTGACGTTACAAAGTTTTCAGGGCTGGGTCATAAAAGGCAGTCTGCTTTCTGTCACCTTCCTCCGAGTGAGCCTTCAGATGCCTTTGAGGTGACACTTCTTGGAACAGAGATGGGCTATAACTACCAGGCCCAAATTGCAGATTTGCTAGCAAAAACACAAAAATAAAACAAAACAAAAAACATTGCCATTGTTTTAAGCCACCACATTTTGGGATAATTTGTTATGCACCCATGGTAATAGTGACAATCACAGAAAATATTAACTCTATACTTAGAATCATGATTTTAGCACAATAGGTGAATCATGCTAATATACATGTATGCTTGTATGCATAAATGTGAATACACAAATGTGGACACCCTGAACATGGATCTAGTAGAACTCATGGCAAGGAATCATAAGCATATACCTCGCCTGCCTGCTCTATTCCCTCCCTACCTGCCCGCATTTCAGAGACATTTCCAGAAGTCAAGGAGTAAAGACCCATTTGCATGTGATTGTTCAGACAGTTTTTCTTATAGTGAACAGTGGCAGCTGTGGCTCCTGTCCACTACATCTGCTTTTTCATGTCCCTTTTTCTTGTTCCTCTGGAGAGCTCTTCCTGCACTCCATGTCATCCCCAGGAGCTACCAATTCTAATGCCCTATTGCTCATCATTAACAGCGCTTCCATAGAATGAACTGGCTCACTCAGGCGGGCAATTCAGTTCCCCACTTGCATCCTAGAGATTGGTTCAAGGATGGGCATGTTACTCAACCAAGGTCAATTTGCCTGTAAGCTGAGATTGACAGCTGGACTCCGGAAAAGAGATGTCTTCCGTGGCTGACTCATTAGTCCCAGCTCTTTACTCTTCCTTCTATCCACACCCTTTGCCCTGCAACTTTGTAGTTCTTCCAATTAAAATGTAAGACATATCTCCTTGCCCCTTGACTTTGGACTGGGCTACATAGCTTATTTTGGTCAATGGGATATTAGTAAACATAATGTGAGCAAGGGCTTGAAATTTGCTTGTGCTTTGGGACTTGTACCTCTGCTTTTGACTTGAGAAAAACTTCCTCAGGGGAGCTTTGTTCCTTCATTGTCGGCCCAAGAATGAACACAAATGGAACAAAGCTACTCTGGCTGCCTCAGAATGAAGCAAAGCCTCCCTGCAGTCAACCTTCGAATTAATGAAATAAATTCTTCCTATACTATGGAGAGTTTGTGGTTTATACATAGCATTTTTGAAAAACAATGGGTAACATACGTTTTCTCTCTGTGCAGCTGCTAAGCCAGAGAAAACATAAATTCAAGTTCCTAGTGTCTGTCTTGTGGAGACAGCTCAGCTGACAATAGGCTAGGTAGGGGTTAGCAGAGCCAAGAGATGGAGAGAAAAACAAATCCATCTGAGCCCATGGACCCAGCTGCCTAAAGCGTTTGAATCATCCTTTGTAGTTTCCAGTTACAGGGGTAACAAATCCCTTTTAAAATTATTTATTTACTTATTTATTTAACTTCCTTAAGATCAGTTTGAATATCGCTTCTGTCACTTGATACAAGAATAGCCTATACTAATAATGTGTCGTGTAAACCATCTCTGATGCCTTCCCTGCCTCTAGATTGCATTCTTTGCTGCTATGCACAGAACCGTTTCTGGCACCTGAATAACTGGCTTTCAGCCAGATACTGTGTTGGAGGGTATAAAAGATTTTCCACTTGAAGTTTTCTCAAAGCTATGAATTGTCCCATCGGCCCACCCTTCGTCCTGCACGGGATGCAACAGAACGGGGCCCACAGAGGACATGGCTTGGTTTCCATCAGCGGTGGCAGGGTTTCGCTGTCATCTGAAAAGACTAACTAGATTTTGACTCTCTTGGGGGTCTTGGAAGGACAGGAAGCTGTGGTTGAATGCAGGAGACTTCAGCTTTCTCTTTCTTCCTGGGGGCGGGCAGTATCTAGCCAAATTTGGAGCACGGGGCTGGTAGCTTCATGCTTGAGTTACAGGTTCGAATCCTAGAAGGTTGATTTATGTCCCAATGATACAAGATTCATGCCAGAAATAGAGAGCCCCCCGCCCCCACATATGTGTACATGTGTATTTTTCTGCTGTTTCCCAGCTCTTGGGGTAGTTCAGAAATGTAAGCCATAAGATACTGTGAATATGTCCTACTCTGTGTGAATAGCATGGGAATGCCTGAAGAGCTCCATTTTTCTTACCAGTGAGTGAGATTCTAGTTTCGTGTCTTTCCCAGGTTATTCTCTTCTTGCAAGTCTCTTCCCCCTCCCTGCTCTTCCGTCACAGGGCTTCTATCCTACAACTCGCCAGCAAGAGCAAAAAAACAGCACCTCACGCACATACTTGATAAGATATTGGAGGAGGCTGAATCGCCATGGTGAACAAAGGCCCCGGGCCCCTGCCAGCATGTGGGGCCAGGCCTAGAAATCAAATGTGACGTCCCTTCTGTGGCAGCCACTCCACATGCTAACAACAGGTCCAGTGGGCTTGTGTTCTTTCAATTTTAATTATGAAGCAGAAGTGTAATAAGACCATGTGGCAGGGAATGCTGTGGAGCTTGACAAGGTATTTTATCAACATATTATTATATTCAGACATAGGCGAGCCCAGAGGATGGTGCAGGGCTCTGAAACCAGCCGAGGTCTTGGCAGACCCACTGTTTCTCACCTGTGGGAGTGGCCTCAGGGGGAAAGGCTTAACCACCCTGAACATGAGTCTCCTCGGGCCTGGGAATACAGGTCAAGAGTGTTGACAGAAGGTGTCATAGTCCCCTGTGGAATCCATCAGCGTGGATTTGGTTTTCTTCCTGAACATCCACACTCATGGCCACTTGAAGGATGTGGTCCCATCAAAGTCGTGTTGTGAAGCGACCTGTTACCAAGCTCCTTGGATGCATTAGGCATTCTTCATAAATGTCTCATGTAATGCTCACAACGATGCTGTGAAGTAGACCAATGTAAACACTGCCATGGCTTCCAGGATCCATTTTCCCCTTTATCCCCACAAATGCACAGAAGTCTGCTTTTGTTCAGATGGACAATATTCCAACTAAACAAACTTGATTTCCTGGGCTTCCTCAGAGCTACGGGGGACCCTGCGCTTCACCTCAGGCCAATGAGTAGTACGTGTGAATCCCCTGCGGAAGGCGCTCTGGAAAGCTATTGCTTTCGGACAAGAAATGAAAGATTCAGTTGGCTTGTGCCCTTTGCCTGCTACTTACCCTCTTCCTTTTTGCCTGTGTGAAAGATCAAGATGCCTGGCAGGACGGCAGTCACCTCACAGTCATGTGCATGACAGGATGGAAGAGGAGGATGAGAGAAGGAATCCCGACTCCTGACCAGTACATCCATATCATCATCTCCATTTTACAGATGGGGACACGGAGGCTTAGAAAGATGAAACTGTTTGTATAAAGTCACAAATTCAAACCTCCATCTCTCTAAATCCAGATTCCGTGCTCTTTCCATAAGTTCTGGTTAGAGTATAGTCTGAAGATCAGAGATGTTAAAGAATATATGTGTGCATTTATTTTCATTTTTGTTTTTTTGAGACAGAGTCTTGCTCTGTCACCCAGGCTGGAGTGCAGTGGCAAGATTTTGGCTCACCGCAGCCTCCTTCTCCCACATTCAAGCAATTCTTCTGCCTCAGCCTCCGCAGTAGCTGGAATTAGAGCACCTGCCACCACACCCAGCTAATTTTCCCGTTTTTAATAGAGATGGGGTTTCACCATGTTGGCTAGGCTGGTCTCAAACTCCTGACCTCAGGTGATCCACCTGCCTCGGCCTCCCAAACTGCTGGGATTACAGGCATGAGCCACTGCACCTGGCTGCGTTTATTCTTAACTCTAAAACATACTGTTGGTTTTAGGTGGGGCTAAATTCCTCGGATAGGGAAGCTACTTAACAGGCAGGCATGGATGGGAGGTCAGTGACTATGGAGGCCTCAGAAAATTCTTTCGTGGTAAGATTTGGTCCACAGCCCTGAGGAGGATACTCAGTACCCACTGGCTCTCTCTTCCTGTGACCCTGCGACTACTTCAGAGAAGATGGCCTCAGGAGTGCAAGTTAGTGATGATGTTGCATTTTTTATGACATGAAAGTTTGGAAATGCTCCACACCAGAAGAAATCAAAAAAAGGAAGAAGGCTGTCAATTTTATTTTTATTTTTATTTTTTGTTTCAGTGCAGACAAAAAGTGCTTCATGGTAGAAGAAGGCACAGGGATCTTGGTGGAGATGTTGGCGTAACCACAACTGGTCCTTTCAAGCATTTTGTGGGAATGCTTCCTGAAAACGATTGCCGCTATCCTTTGTATGATGCACACTTTGAAACTAAGGAATCCAGAAAAGAAGAGTTGATGGATTTTTGTGCTTTTTTTTTTTAATTTTTATTTTTTGTGGGCACCTAACTAGAACCTATGAAAAGTAAACTGAACTACGCAAGCTCCAAAGATGCAATCTAAAAGGAATTTTAAGGCATAAACATGAATGGGCCAGAAGATCTCAATCGGGCTTGTATTGCTGAAAAGCTAGGTGGGTCCTTAATTGCAACCTTTGAAGGATGCCCTGTGTAGATCATCATTCAGTGCCATACATTGAAAGCGTCAATGTTTAATGTTATTCTTTCACTATATAAATAAAGCATATATATTTAGGCCAGGGTCTCACTGAGGGGGAGCTGTCTTGTCATTTTTTAGAGTAAATATTCTAGAAACACATGCAAACAGTCCTAAATAAACCTAAAGTCTGAAGTTAAAAAAAATTGGGGAATTTCTAGGTATAGCCTTGTATATACTAACAGCAAGGCAATATAATTAAATAAAAGCTACCATGAAGAAAGAAAGAGGGGTATCACTAAGTGGAAGTTGTATGTAAATTCGAAGGAAGCAAATGAACTCCTATGGTGTTCTAGTGACAACAAACAGGATTTTTATTTTCTTCTCTACCCCTTTCTTCACCCCAGTAAAATAGATTTCAGAAGCACTGTTACACCAGAAAGGAAAAGAAAGAGATTGCATTTGTGTTCAAGACACTGGATTTTAAAATTTTTGCTATTCAAAAGGTTCTGTGCCCTTTACAACTAGGGGTGAAATTACACTGAAAAATCACTTTTTTTATTATCTTTGAAATGGGGTTTTTACAAAAGGGTGGCAGGAGGGAATCTTGTCATGGACTTCTTTTTCTTTAATGAGCTCTGGTTTCTTAATGTATCATGGATCTGCTTTAAAAACCTCTTTATTCACATGTAGTTTAACTCAGGGAGAATTAAGCAGGTCAAACCCAAACACGTTTTTCGCTTGTACCAAGAATAAATGATTTTCCCCTGGAAATACCTGAAGAAGAAAATTATAAAGAGAGATTTGATTCTAAAGTCCAGAACCCTTGAGCCCTGAACTTCAGGGATATTGTTCTTGCTTTGATCACAGATACAGAAAAGAAGAAACAAACCCCCAGTATGTTCTTATCTGTTTCTTGCCTTTAGAAGGGAAAGACCGCATTGGATTTCTCCCAAGAAGTGAGAAAAGACATGCATAATTTAAAGGTAATTTCTGGAGGGATGTATGGCTTAGGACCAACTCTCCCCCAATCAGTGACTTAGAACTGCATTGTCCCCAATCAGATGGCTTAGTACCATCCCTTCTACATCGTCAAAACTGCCCACAGCAGTCTGGGAGTATCCAGCAGATATTTATCTAGTTACTACAGTGCAGTGGGAATAAACTCAATGCTATAGGAAGGGAGAGATAATGGAAGATGTGGCATCGTATGTCAGGACTTCTAAGCCAATCTGACAGTCAGAGTTATGCCAAGGTCATGTGCGGTCCAGAGAAGGCCACTCCCTACACTCCCTTCTCCATGCTGCAGGATTTTTATTCAGGTGAATCCAGATAAAAAATGAATATACCCTCAAATGGTGAAATCATAAGCAATGGCTGTAAGCAGAAGTGGTTCAGGGCCAAAGAAGCTGTTTGAGGTAAAAGCACCTCCCAAAGACAAGGGACAGGAACAGGAAGGTAATTGATGCAAGGCAGTTGATGATCAGAAGATAATGCCATTTCTGTTCATACTGGCTGGGAGAGCTGGTTGAGGTGTGCAAAGGAAATAAGGCATGGCTGAGGCTGACACATGCTCATTTGTACAGATATTTTAATAATAGCAAACACTTAGTGAGGCTTTACTTGTGCTAGGCAGTGTGCTAAGAACTTTACATGGAGTGCATCATTTTGTTTTCACAACTCTATGGAATTCTTTCTAGATCCTTTAATAGAGAGGAAGATGAGGCTTGCAAAAGTTAAGTAACTTGGGCATGTCACTATGGTAGTTAGGGTGGTTAAACCACGATTCAAATGTGAGCAGCCAGATCCTCGACTTGACCTCTTAACCCTCACTAAAGTCACGATTTCTACTTTGTGCTGGTCAATGCCTTGAGCCCTGGGAATACCAGCGTGATTGAGACATTTCCTTCTGTCTTGGAGCTGATTATATTTTAACTTATAGATTTGTAATATTAAATATTTTTGCCATGATAATTATCTTTCTTTTGAGGACTACAAATATAATCTACCTGATACATTTGAATTCTTTCTAGTCATTTTTCACTAATTACCAGATTTCTTCCCTGCCTGACTTAGTGTCTTGTCCCAAATCAGATAGGGAGGAGAGGGGAAGGAATGGAGGTTAGAAGCCTCAATTCACCTCACCACATGGACACGTACAGAGAATCAGAAGTGAATATAACTTCTAGAATAAAAGCAAATCTCATGTATTATAGATAGGAGGCTGGAGGAAAGGGAGATTAATTCTAACTGGGGGAGTTGGGGAAAACATCCTAGGAACAGTGACATTGGGCTGGGTATTGAAGCCTGGTTCATCACCTGAGTACCTGTTTATCCAGCCACCTAGACCCTGAAGCAGATTCATTCAAACCTTGTGGCCTGGAGATGGTACTGCTTGCCACATAGAATTACCCCACCAAAAACTGCCCAAACTTCCTTCATGTCCTAGGGGAAAAGGAAGAAGAAAAAGAGGAAGGAAGGAAGGAAGGAAGGAAGGAAGGAAGGAAGGAAGGAAGGAAGGAAGGAAGGAAGGAAGGAGGGAGGGAGGGAGGGAGGGAGGGAGGGAGGGAGGGAGGGAGGGAGGAAGGGAGGGAGGAAAGGAAGTAAGTTAGGAGGGAAGGAAGGCAAGAAGGAAGGAAGGAAGAAGAGGGGGAAAGGAGAGAGGGAGAAAGGGCAAAAGGAGGACAAAAGGATGGAGGGAGGGAGATGGCGTATAATGAGAAGAACAAAGGATAAGTAGGGAAAGAGCCTAGTTATTTCTTGAGATCTCTCAGTACTTAAGGGCTCTCTCTGCCTCCAAATCCTAAATTTTGGAGCCACCTTAAAGAATCCCCTTGACACTGATTGTCCCATTAGTCAGTCTCAGCCATGGCTTCTAGGAAATCTTGATCATTTTCAGGGGACATGGTCCAGGCATGCATTATTTTTCTAAATTCCCAGGTGATCTAATGTCCAGCCAACATCAAACACCTTTTTCATGGACCACACAGAGCAGACAATCCTCTCTTGTGATTGTACTTCTGCAACTCTGCCAGGCTTTTGGCCTCACTTGGATGCTGTGTGGCAGGTGAGCCTTATCCATGTTCGGATCATCCTCAATGCTGAGTTGGAAACTGCCTTGCTGTCTGTTAAGTACCAGGGCCCTGTAGCCATATAAAAGGATTGAAGTCTGGAAGAATTCATGAGGCCCAGTTCTCACAATCTGGTTCCCCATAGTTAGTATTTGGCAGGAGTGGGGAATAAAATTTCAAGTTAATAGCAACCTCAGGGTTTTACTTCTTATTGAACTCCCCTGGAAAGAACCAAAGATCCAGTAGAAAAGGGCTGACACTGTTTGAAGAGGGTCATTTGGTCCTAATGAAGAAGATAAACAAAGTGGGTAGTTGTTTCCTGCTTAGAGAAAGGTCACTGGGGTGACCTTGTGAACAGGTCTTGTGAACTGATATTTTTAAAACCTCCATCTTATCTTCCTTATCAATCACTTTTCACAATAAACAATACAATTTTATGTACCACATGTTATTTCCTCATTTCAAACGGCTCTCAGTAACCCTATTTGGATAAACAAATAAACAAAAAGTCTTTGGGATGGGAAGTTGATGTAAATTACCACCAACTAATGAGGCCAGCTGATCATTCTGACCAGGAATCTTTAGACCTTATACAGTGCATTTACTTTTCTTCAATCCTCCACCAAACACTGTGCCAACGGTCTTCAGGCTTTAGCTTATTGACTAAAGTTGTCATAAAGGTGCCAACTTGAGCCCTATCGTGGTTGTTATGTGGCTGTTGACAGTCACTGAATTAAAGACCCCTAAGACCTACTGCTCACCCAGCCAACACTAGATGTGTAACAGATGCCCAGCAGGCTTAGGAGCTACCTTGAATGGATTCATTTCTATCACCACATCCTCCATGTGACACTCTGACCTTGTTCAAGGAACACCTGTAGCTATTTCTCAAGGCATTCAGCAAGAACATGAAATGGTCTCAAGTTCAAAGGTATCCCATACTTTTTGTTCTTTTATTTAAAGCTTCTTGATGTCTTGGTCCTATTCACTGTGTGATTTTTTTATAATAATTACATACTAAGTCAATGGCCAAATATAAAACGCAGGAGAAAAATCATGTAGCTATATAAAGCCCGTGCATTAGTGGACTCATTTTGTATTATAGTAAAGATGTCAGAAACATGGGAAATGTTAAATAACTAATGGTGTTCTGGAATCTTCCACCCCAAAAAATTCTCCGGCGAATCATTTTCAAAGAGCTCTTGACATAGTTTTAGAGACTTTCGCAGTCTAAAGAATTGGGTACACTGGATACAAATAAAGATATTCGAGAAGGCTTTTGCCAAATACCCTGTTGTTATTCAGGAGGCATTTTGGCATTTAATTTACTAATTAATTATCCATTCAATTCCTTGAGAATGTCAGATTTCTGAGTGCCAGCGCAGGGACATCATCAGCACTCGGAGGGGGAGTGAGTGCTGGCCTAATGAGGTTTGGTGCTTTCCTCCCTTTTCCAGAATCCCCCACCCCAAGAACAAAGGCCTTCTTCTCCCCAGCCCAATATCTCAACAGAAACTTTGAGTTATGTGGGAGAAGGGAGAGAGACGATTAAAGGCCTGGAAAATGAGACCTATGAGAAATAGTGAAAGGAGTGGGGATTACTGAACCTGTGGAAGAGAAGCGGAGGAATGACTTAACAGTCTTTCCCTTCTCTTTGAAAAGCTCTCACGTCGAGGAACGCAGCCAGCTGTTCAGCATCTCCGCGAAGACCAACCGGGAGGAAGCCGGTTCAAGCTGCAGCATTAGGGATTTAGAACACAAGAAAGAATTTCCTGGCTTTGAGAAATGTTAAACATCAGGAAAAGTTACCCACGGGATTGAAGAATCTCCTTCTCTTGGGGTATTTAAAAATAGATGTTCTTAGCTGTCTCAAATGATTTAAAGATCTTACCTAACACTTGGGGGAGGGGGTGGAGGAGTTACAACCAGATAATCTCATTCTGAGTATCTTTTGGTTTTAAGAACTAAGAAGGTATTTTCAAAAAATATTTTAAGACATTTAAATTAAACTTACATTCTCCTTTGACTCTCCTTTATCAATTTAATATAACTGTATGAAGAAGCATTAAAAAAGGAAACACCAGGATTTAAGGCAAAACAAATCTCATTTATAGTTCCATCTTTTTAAGCTATTTGTTCTTGAGAAGATAAAGACCTCAACCTCAGTTTCCTCACCCATAAATTGGAGCCCAAACTACCTGTATTACTGACCTCAGTTACTACGAATATCAAAGAAAACATGAAAATGCTTTTAACAGTGCAAACAATTATATAAGTGCAAAACATCATTATGGGGAGGTATGTTTTACATAAACCCCTCAATATTTCTCTGTTTATTTCAATTCTGTAGGAGCTAAGAGTCAGGCCTGACAAAGTACAGTTATGCTCTCCATATCTCTAACACACTGTCAAGAAGGAAGTAGAGAGGATTTTACTTTGAAATCTGGCCTTGGAATATTTCCTGATCGTCTGACAAACCCAAGGACTTCAAACTAGAATTTCAAACTTGGGCACACATCAGAGCTCCCAGTCGAGCATTTGGCGCAGTGGGATCCAGGTGAACAAGCTATGATCCTGTTCCAACCCTTCTCAGATAATTTTCATAAGGAAAGGAGTTGGAGGGGATTCATATGGCTTAAAAAAGCAGTCAGGGAAAAGTTGCAAAGAGACCCCGACACAGGTTCTGAGGAATGGCACCTTACAACATGCCGTAGGAAACTCAGCCTCCTGCTCTCTCCTCTTGCAAGGTCTCTTTAATTTGGTGAGTGTCTGACTGTTTGGAAAAGTGTTGATTAAGAAACCACATCACTACTCTAGAGTCGGTTCCCAAGGGCCTGGGTTTCACACGGAGGGGAAGCCATTGTCCTGCCACTGTGTGTGTTCCCGCCACCCTCCAAGTTTCCCTGTCATTTTCTTTTTTCAAAACTGCCTCCCACGGTGAGACAACTTCCTGGAGTCCTGGAGTTGGCCATTTCCAAGGTATTGGTGTTGTTTTACCAGAGAAACTGCATTGGGATTCTACTCCAGAAAAAATCCAGTTGTGGCTACAGTCAGGCTTTCCCTCTTGCTATTATTGTAAAAGTGGATTTATCCCAAAAATACTAGGCAAAGAAAAGACGGAGAAAAGAATTTCTTGACGGAAGGAGTGAGTGAATAGCTAGAGAACCAAGATGGGAATTACCATGAAAGCTTCAAACTCAGGGAAAACCTGCTCCCGAAAATGCAGAGGAAAGAATAACAGGGAGGCCTTTATTCTGCAGTGATCTGTACATAAACCCCTGGAGTTCAACACACCAGCAATCCTGGTGGAAAAAGCACTCCGAGAGAGGCAGAGGACCCCCAAATTCACCCAACTGCCTCACGGTTGTAACGTGCGTGTGCAGCAAACAACCAAATCTCAAAAGGGAATACCACTGAGCATTTTCATTTTTATTCTCAGAATAGTTCAACTTTTTCTAGGGCCTGACTCTTGAAGGCATATATATATATATATATTTTGTTTGTTTTCTCTTCCTACTGGTCCCCTGGAAATTTCTCAGGTAAGAGAAGGAAAACAAGAGTGATAACAAATGCTGCTTCGGGGGGAAAGTCACATTCCAGGTGAATTCCTGCTATTTAGTTCATTCCCATTTTGTCCTCTTTCCTAAGGGGAGAGGATGGTTTTTATGGAATGTTTTTTAGCCCACTCTACATGCTATGGGGTATTTCTTGCCATAGCGAAGCTCACACCACATCAAATATGCAGGGGGCCACTGAACCATGATTTCTTGAGTCATGCAGTTTTAGCCTTCAAACAAATACCTGTAGGGAAAAATGGGAGGGTCCCCCCAATATAGGTACCTACCATAGTGGGTTGTCGGAAGGAAGTTGCATTGATGAAACAATTAGACAGTGATTAATATACACCATAATTCATGGTGATATTCCTGTTTCAGCATTCGCTCCTTCACAGAATGATGTCCAATTACTCACTATTGATCAGCAATTGCATTGCACAGAATAGAATGGCAGCGTCAATCCATTTCGTCCTATTGAGTTTCAGCCAATAACAATTGATATTTGGCACATGTTTCCCAGAGACATTTGTCTGCCATCAGGGAGTTGATTAACAGGTTGGCAGTTTGTATGTTTGTGAAAAAGGGAGGAAAAGTGTAAATCCCGCTTATGAATTTGTTCTCATACCTGCTGTGGAGAATAAGGCAGTCGTTACAATCAGCTGTTTGCCCTGCCAACCTGTTCACATTCAACACTGTTCGATCCTTATTTTTTATTGATAATCATGTGAATAATTAAAGTCCAACTACATGAAACCCACATAAATCATCTTCAGTAGGCACGTAATGGACCTGGGCTCAGCCATTGCTCACAGCATAAATTAAGGCCAAAACATTCACAATGTAAACTAGGCATGTCATTGCCTCCCGCAGAATTCACAGTAACCTGCTTGTCACTCAAAACCTGTCACCTTCAAGGGAGTCAGTATGCAAAGGACTCTTCTCTCTCTAACTATCACAGGGACCACTGGCTACCTTTTGCCTTTCATTTGCCTCAACCATCGATGTTACGTAAGCAGATGACATGCTATTTGTTTTGAAAATCCCACTTGCTTCATTTGGCCATTCCTGCTGCGACCCTCACATTTGTTCTGTGCTTACTTTCAAAACGTCCAAGCCACACCGTCCAGAGCTATTAACCTCTCTCAAGAATGTCATCAATCATGCCTGGCACATGGGCTTTGCTAGACAAATCTAACAACATCTGCCATGCATTCTGCAACTTCCTTTTGATGCCTCACACTTTATTTTCACTTTCATCTCTGTGTGCTGGTGAGATTTATGTCTGATCCCTTTCAGATGCCAAGGAGTTGGTAACATGCCATTCCTCCAAAGGGCAGTGTGCCGTGTGAGAAATTGGGGCGACCGCTAGTTCTGGGCTGGCAGGCATCCCGGTTGCCAACATCCAATGGCCACTGAAGCGTTTTGCCAGGAAACCTTGATTCAGTGGCCACCGCACCTGAGAAACCACTCATATGTGTACACGTGAATAGCTGGCACATTAAAGGCATGTCTGGAAAAAATAATTTTATTTAGAAAATAGGCTACACGTCTTCTGCCTAGACCTAGGAATCATCCAAGAGCACAATGTTAGCCCAAACCCTGCTCTTTGTTCATCTGAACCTCCCCTTTGCCTCTCCCAATGGGAAACCCCACTTTGTGTGTGTGTGTGTGTGTGTGTGTGTATATGTGTTATCACAACACTTTCAAGACCAGCAGTTGCCTGGCATCACAGGATCACACCTGCTGCCTTGATGGTGGCTTTCAAACATCTCAGATGACACCAAGTCATTTACTCTGACTGACATGTTCAGGAGCTCAAAGATCAATAGCTGTGGCTCCTCCCGGGGTTGTTAACGATTCCCCATCTATTTTCTTTCAGGCAGACATTTCCTCTGGCCAGTGTTCTTAGGACTTTTGGATTGACGATCTTAAGAGAAAAATCTAAGGTCCTGGAATATTCATCAGGCCTATTATTCTGTTAGTCACCTTGTGAAAACTTAAACTTGTCTGCAGCCTTTTGTGGCGGAAGGTAAAGAGTATGCAGGAGAGATAGATGGACTGTTAAATAAGAAATATCCGCTTTCATGAAAATGTCATTAGTAATGAAGAATGCATTTAGGGTTCTCTACAAGGCATCCAGGGCTATTTAAATGATCAAGGAAAAAGAGCACTCATACCTCAAAGGGTTTTTTTTTTTTTTTTTTTTTTAAATATTCAGTAACTTCACTCTTGGCTTACCAAGCCTAGTATTTATCTTTTTCAATAAGCACTGTAAATTGTGAATCTTTATAAAAGAAAAAAATACATGTTTATATAGTTTACAAGCCTACACATCTTCACTGAATAAAATTGACTGTTTATGATAAGGCTGTAAAGTGAGGAATAATACTTTAAGGTCCTCCTCATCTTAAATAATTCTTGAATTGCCAATGTCTGGGTGAAGAGGAAAATGAGAGCGTTGATTCAGGCAACACTGATGCAAGTATATCCTAATTCTAAAGAACTCTCAAATATTTAATGATCAAAAAAAGTTCCATAATAGGTTTAAGTGAAGTAGGTAGTAAGACACGCATCATATGATGCCTATGATGAAGAGAACCGTAATTGAGGTGGTGAGAAAGAACAGCGCTGCCCTGAAATACATTGATATTACACTTTTTTCCACTTGGATGCCCTCCCCACGCACACTAATCCATGGATCTGAGGGGGAATAATCCGCTGACATCCAATTTTCTGGGAGAATTTTTTTTTCCCTTCCTGAATGAGGCAATTTGTTCGTGAAGTAGTGTAAGTATTAACTCTTTCTCAGCTAAATGATCCTCACAAAAGAAAGATTAATTCTGGCATTGGAGATTAAGGTCACTAATTCAAAAAACCTAGTCAGATGCCCTCAATTTCTAGCCACATCCCCTCTTGTCTAGAAAAATAACAAGAGAAGCTGTGATTTCCCAGTAAAGCAGAAATAACAAGAAAAGTTCAATACTGAACACACAGAACTCTTACAAATAAAATGGAGCAGCAATTCAAGCAGACTCTGGATCCAAATATTTTCTCACTCAAAGACATGCTTAGAAAATAGCTTTTAAAAAAATCTAGTTGGTAGTTCTGCAAACATTTATTGAGCACATACTGTGTGTCAGTTGTACTGGGTTTAGGAAAAATAAAATAGCACAAGTTGTTCAGAGTGTAGTGGAAGAGACATGTGTGTAAGCAAATTATAGAAAGCCTGAAAAGTATTAAAAAGGCATATATAAAGGATGCTAAGGGAACACGGAGGAGGGTGTATAGGGCTCTGCCTAGCAGACATCAGAGGAGACTTTTTTCCTGGAAGAGTAGGGTTTTAGAAGGAGAACATGTCTGGGGACACAAGCCAGGAGAGAAACAGGCATGGTGTCACCAGCAGCCTAGCAGAGCAGAGTCACCAGGGCAGGGAGGTTAACCTGCCATTATGCATCATTTATAACAGTAACTTACTTTTTAAGATCTTTTTCTCATATTGCAGAAATGATGCAGAACCCAACGCAGAAGTGGAGCTCTCTGCAAATTCACGCCCCGCACCCCTCATCATCCAGTGTCTCTGAGTCTCCAGGAGGTGTCTCCTACATGCCCAGGTCCAGTGAGTAATCACATGTCTTCCACTGCTTCTCCCTCTTCTCCATTCCTGCTTTCCCTTTGCCAGGAGGCTGTGGGTCTGGCGGGCCCTGCGCTGGCTCCCCTGCCGGTGGTGAGTGCTGCTGCACCAGCCAGGCCCCACTTGTCAACTCAGCTTCCCAACTCCTGACAGACAGGGTCTCCCCACGAGATCCTGCCTCCACTGCTGGTATTTCGCCTTCATCCTTCACCTACTCTAGTGTTCTCAAACCTTGGAGATGTCAGGACTGGTCTCTATAACTGTGTTGTAGACTACAGAAAATACCCAAACATACTGTCAGCTCTTAGAAAAGTTGCAGTGAGGAATTCTTTCCATGTTCACACATGGTCCTCACTCTCTGAAGGCTCCAGCTCAGGGAACTAGGGGCAACCCAGTGCAATTCCCAGAATCACCCCACCCCCAACTAGGCCAAGCACGTAAACCTAGCTTCCTTCCCCGAGGGGCTGGGCTTCTCTTCCAGACACAACTCAGCCCCTGTGTGAACACACATATGGCAGGCCTACTATACCAGTTCACAAGGTGACTGGACATATATCAGTCCCTGTGATGGATGTGGTTTATGTTCAAGCTGAGATACTTGCCCCATGCATGATAATTGGTGAAATTATATAGTGAATTCTTCAGAAGCCTCATTAAGTCACTATAGCTGAGAAGAAAAGTCTTATACAGATTAAGATATTTAGTTGCAAGAGGTGAGAAAACTGATCTCAAATAACAAGGTAAATTGGGTGGTTCGTAATTGAACAGTGGAAGATTCTACTTCAGACACAGCTTGATCCAGCATTCATACAAGGCATCAGGACCCAATTTCTCACCTCTCGTTTCTTGACTCCACTTTGTTGGCTCTGTTATTAGGCTGGTTGATTCCAGGGTATCTGCCAGCATATCCCACTACTGTATTCGAATCTGTTTATAACCAGTAGGAAAGAGAGAAGGTAAATCAACTTCCTTTTCTCAGAAGCCCTGGCAACATGTCTTCTTGTGTCTCCTTGGCTCTGACTGGTGAACTTCCTGAGCCATCATAATGGCTGGAGTAAGGCAATGTACTGAATGGATTAGGAAGGTGATCACTGCTCCACCCCTGTGTCCGGGGATGGAGAAACTCTACCTAGAAGCACATGACTGAGAGTGGATAAAGGAGCTATTTCCCAAAGGAAAATCAGAATACTGTTCTGTAAAAAGAGAGAAAGAATAGAAGCTAAAAGGCCAAAATTCAAAATATAAATATTACACTATAATTTATGTTTCTAAAATATTGCCATCATATTGGCCCAAAGGTGATTTAACAACCTTGAGTATAGTTATTTGCACTGTGTAGAGTTTGATGAATGTTGAGACTCAATGAAATGTGTGTGAGTATGGGTGAGAAGAGGGAGATGGCTTAGGCAGTCTCACCTGGGTCTCTGGATACCTGGAAGAACATCCAACAGTGACCTATCATGTAGTTAATATGGGAGGTCCAGCACTACTTGGATCAATGAGATCAGAGACCAGAAAAGAATCAACTGTAAACCACTAAAATTGTGTACCCAAATGAAAAAGTAAAACAAAAAATAATTCACAAAAATATAGAACTACAGATATAATCTATGAGTTAAGAAGAACTTCCTAACCAAGACTAGAAATTCAAAGGCTAGATAAAAAGGATAGATATTTTTGAATATATAAATATTAAGAGTATTCCTATGGCAAAAGATCCAATAAATAAATCACAGTCAAATATCAGAGCTAGAGAAAAAGGTTTATACCAGATTTAAAACAACTGGCACCTGTAACATACAAAAAAGCTCTTAAAATTGTCAAGAGTAAGTCAATCCAGTAGAAAAGCAGGTAAAAGATACAAATAGACAAATCACTGAGGAGCAAATCTAAACAGCCAAGCACATTCTTTTAAATGCTCAAATTCACTTGTAGTCAGGGAAATGCAAATTAAAGTAACAATGAGATGTCATTTTATAGCCATCAGATAGACAAATTAGTAAGAATTATCACACCCAGTGACGGTGAGCTGGTGGAGATGTGATAGAAAGGGTACTCATACATCCAATGGCAGAAATATGGTGTCTTACAGCTGTTTAGAAAAGCAATTTAGCAATAATTATAAAAATTGAAACAATATTTACTATTCAATTCAGCAATTCCACTCTTGAAAATGTAGCTCATAGAAAGAACCAGCACATGAAGCTATTTAAGTGTGTGTGTGCGTGTGTGTGTGTGTGTGTGTGAGATCATTGTTCAATGAGGCAAAAAAAAAAAAAACTGGAAACAAAATAAATGTTCATTAATAAGTGAACAACCAAAATATTATGGAATATTTACACCATGGAGATTTATGCAACCAATAAAAAGAATGAAGGGGAGTTCTGCCAGTTAACCTGCAGGGGTGGTCACAAGGATTTGCTAGTAAACGAGTCAGGTTGCGGAAAGTGTATGTAATCTCACGTAATGATGTAATGTAATATAATTGATTGCTTTTATAAAACAACACTAATCATTACAAATCTGTGTTATATTAATACAGAGAATGATATGGAAGATCATACAGTAGATTTTTAAAAATTGATTACTTGAAAAAGAAACATAGAGGTATGGAGGGGTGGGTGACCAACCATCCTGGTTTGCCTGGAACTGAAAGGTTTTCTAGGATGTGGGGGTTTTATGGCTAAAATTCAGACAATCTCAAGTAAACAGTGATTGCTGGTCACCCTATTGGTGTGGGAATATAGGATGGAGAGAGAAGGGAAAGGCAAGCCAAAAAAAAAGGGAAAAGATACGACTAAAAATCATGTAATCATATATGCATTCATGTAAAATTATTTATCTTGGTTGATGTTGGTAAAAATAAGTTTTAAACATGTTTATTTTCACAAATTTCTATAATAATTGAGGAAAGACTTAAATCTCACTCACAGACTTCTGTGATTTTGAAGAAGCTACTCTAGAAATACAAGGGCTAATGGCATTTTCGATGAGCAAAGAAATATCATTTATTTGTATAGTCAAAAACACGTTCATTAAACATTTATTCCATGTATTAATTTACCGATTAGTAACACAACACATAGAAGGCAGTCAATAAATGTGTCGAATAAGTAAGCAAATGCATGACCATAACTATAATGCATATAATTAATGTAATAACCACAATATATTGTAACATATATACAGCATGAAACATATTACAATAACAATCCTTTAACAGAGGCAAAAACAGAAGCCCAAGAGAACACAGAAAAGGTGCACTGATTTTGCCTAGTGAAATCTTGGAAATGCAGCAGAAGAGAAATATGGAGAGTTTGAAAAAAGGAGAGTTTACAGCTAGGAAAAAGGAAAGAGGAAAATCCAGAAAGCAAGAACACCCCACACAAAGCCAAGAGTCACAGAAAAGCAAAGTGTATCTGGGAAAGAGTGTGACGTTCCCCAAGGCATGCATAGGGAAAAAGTGGAAGTTGGGAAAGGAGAGGTGAGAAGATGAGGCCGCACGGGAAGGAGAGGTGAGATGCCTTAGTTCCTAGGCACCTGCCAAGCAATTGGCATTCATTTTGAAGGCACTAGGAAGACAGGAAGTCTCACATCAGAGAAGAGCCATAATTGGATTTCGTTTTTAGGAAGATAACACGAGCACCAAGATGGCAAATTGACTTTATGTCAAATGCCATTTCCAATTGATCAGTCATGAGAGCTGAAGGACAATGTTAAGAAAGACTGGGTGGTCACCCATGTCTGGGCTTAGCAGGTAAACTGCCGTGACCGATTAGCAATGTCTACTATGGATAAGGGAGAAGGGGAATGGTGACAAGGTTACTATGTGTTTTCCAAGGCCGCACCTACTACCAGCAGCATGGAGGAGGACCACATGGAAGAGATCATTGTCAGGGAGAGCGGGTGATCTACTCATCCATACAAGAGGTGATAGACATCTGGAGAGGTACAGTGGAGGAACCAGACTCGCAAGAGATTTCAGAGGCGCAATCGGGAGGATCTGCTGAATGAATTTAGTAGATGAGATTTAGTGGATGAGATCCAGGCACTAAGGGCATCTCTGGCAAGCAAGCAAATTTCAGATGAGGATTGCTTTACAGTATTGGAACCAAACCCACTTGGCCCCTTATACACCTCAGAGAGGATAAGATGACTCGGCAGTTCTGGGAACTGCCAGGGCACATTCAACAATTCCTGCCACCAAATCACTTTCTGATGTCTGTGGCCTGAGCTGCTTAGCCCAGCAGTTCTTGTGATTTATTCTCCAGAGCAGCTCCTGGAAGTTGAAAAGTCCTCCTAGAACCAAAAACAGGAAGCATCCCCCACTCACCTGGCCCAGGGTCCAGGAAGGAATATGTGTGCTCTGACACACCCATGGTGTAAGTTCCCATTATGTCAGCAGTGTTTACCATCTCCAGGCACTTCCTATGACATAGGAGCACCGCTAAATCTCTTCACCAGCAGAGGAAATGACTAACTCCAGGAAGTCATCCCTTCTCTCTCTACCCCCCCAACCAAAAATGGAGACGCTGTTGGACTTTCACTAAAAATATCAACACCATCTAAAAATAAGGTTCATCAACTCTGCCCTTGCCCCAGAATTCCTGACCCGAGCTCCTCTGACATCACCACTGGCCCCTGTCAACGGAGCCTCTCAGAGGCACCTCCTAGCTGTCCTCTTAGCTTAAAGTTCATTTTGTAATCAATCCCCACCAGCTTTCCCACCAATGAAATAATGAATAATAGACGGCCATGATTGTATCAAACAAGTGTTTTCCCAGGAGATGAAAGGTCTTCCAAAACTCTTCCAAAAGCACACGCACCCAAGTGGGTTTATTTCCTGTCTGGTTGGCTTCCTCTGGGCTCATTACGGTTTCAGTGTCATTTTCCAGAACAGGAAAGAGAGTGTAGGAGTGTGGCCTTTAGCTGTCTCGGGTGGACATGCAGCAGCTGACCTGTAGGAGAGTCTAAATGAAGCCATTTGTTAGGAAGCCATTGACAGGCACTTGGGGTATTCAGTAGTGGCACTGTTAGTACTGCTGGTTCCTGGGGCACTCAGCCTGCTGCAGAGCTTTCTATTCTGTCTTGAGCTAACAGACCCCAGCTGAAAATTAGCATTTGCTTTGGCGGTGGTGGTCTAGAGGAGAGTTGGGAAGAAATACCGAATCTTTAGTCCAAAGGAGAAGGATGGGAGAAATAAGAAATAATTCTAGATTCAGTTTTTTGTTTTTGTTTTTTTGAGTCCCCAGGCTGGAGAGCAGTGGTGCGATCTCAGCTCACTGCAAGCTCTGCCTCCTGGGTTCATGCCATTCTCCTGCCTCAGCTTCCCAAGTAGCTGGGACTACAGGTACCAGCCACCACGCCTGGCTAATTTTTTTTTTTTTTTTTGTAGAGACGGGGTTTCACTGTGTTAGCCAGGATGGTCTCCATCTCCTGACCTTGTGATCTGCCTGCCTTGGCCTCCCAAAGTGCTGGGATTATAGGCATGAGCCACCGCGCCCGGCTAGATTCAGCTCTTAACTCCTATATTACTGGAGGTTTCTCTAATGACTAAACCAACTTATGAGTTTTGCTCCCCAAACAAGGAGGCAAGAAAGGCTCAAACCTTACTCCGAGAGGAAGAAGCACAGCATAGTGGATAAAGGCTTTGAAGTTAGAGTCTCTGGGCTTAAAGTCTGTTCTTGTTAGGCACAGCTGTGTGACATTGAACACGTTACTTAGGCTCTGTAAGACTCACGTTTGCTTCTCAGATGTAGACTGGGGTTTGTTATGAGGATCAATTAAATAAGAAATGAACAGTTTATACAGTCAGTGCTCCATAAAGGTACCTACCTGTTTTCTTTATTGAGTGCCTTGCCATGTGCTCGGTGTTCTTCTATTGCTGGAGATTCTACAGAAAACAGGACAGACAAGGCCCAACCCCGAGTAGGACACAGAGGGAGCCATTCGTGGATGCTGAGTGGCTGGTTGGTAGAAATGACATGTAAGCTCAGGAAATGAACTGAATAGAGGACTGGGTGGGGCAAGACAGTCTGTCATTGTTAGTCCTCACTCCAACATCCAAAGAGCTCTGGAGGAAGGAGGAGGAAACTGACATACAGAAACATCCAGGATGTTTGCACATGTGAGGCCACTCTTGTGGAATGGTGTCTTCTCAGGGCTCCCCATCAGCTTGAGCACGATCTCAGGAGGAGCCCAAGGGAAGGGTTCAAGGATGGGGGGACACACAGTGGTCACTGCAAGTCTAGCCCCCCAGCAACTTTGAAGGCAAAGGGACTCCAGTGTCTCCAAGGTACACCAAAAGCAGAGAAGGCTTGGCCATTGTGTCTCTAAGGTGACCATGAGGAGGGAATTGTGAATATCAGGAGGTAGCTTAGGCGACCAGAAGGTAGGTACAGAATGATGATAGTGACAGAGTTTATGAGGAAAGAAATATACTGTAAGTTTGTGGGTTCAAATGGAGCCATTGAACTGAATCCATTAGTAAGTTTGGGGACTTTACTGAATCAGAAGTTAGTTTGATTCTGCTGTGTGCCTCAAGCAGCATGGTGGGCAAAACTTTTTTGCTCTAAGGGTCTTCATAATCCTTCTCTCTCCTCCACTCTGGAGCCAAGATAAGGATCAGATGCTGTGATGTATTGTAGCTAGCTCTCTCTCTGTCTCTCTCTCTCTCTCTCTCACACACACACACACACACACACACACACACCCATTCTTAAGCTCTTTTTTCCTCCAAATTAAATGTTTTCTTGGTCATTTTGCAGCTTATATTGCAGCTTATATATTGTTGAATGTTTATTTCTCATTTTGAGCAGCCACGATATGTTCAATTTGAAGTTGTACCTAGGGAAGCCCTGGCAGAAGACACAGGAGACATACAGAATGAAGCAGGATTTAAGACAGAGGACAACAATAGGTTGGGGGTTGGTTTGCAAGATACTACTCTCTTACTCTGTTGGTATGGCTCCAAAAGACCTGGAAAGATGCCAGGAATTAGCAAAGACCCACCAAAATAAAACAAACGACAACAAAACCCTACCATAAACAACAAGAAAACAAAAAAGAAAGAAAAAGAAAAATACCCCATCAGGCTGTATGAGGTTATAATGCAGTTCTGTCTGTGAGATGCTTTCGGGGTGACCAGGGTACACTGGCTGCTCTTGTCTTCCACACCAAGGCAAGTCAGCACCCTCTAGAGCCAAGGAAAGCTCACCGGAAGCTGAGGGGGACAGCAGGGATACAAGAGTGGGTGGCTACCATATTACTTAGAGTGTCAGCTCCATGAAAACAAGAATTGCCTTTCTTGTTCAGTGAAAACCGCAAGTGCTGGGGACATAGTAGCCTCTCAATAATTATCTGTTGAATGAAGTTCATCATAATGTTGCTAACATTGCCCTGCCATTCCTTCAATACCTTAAGTTTTGGATCTACTGTATGGGGTAGGAATGTATCATTTTTCAAGAAATATCAACAAACACAGGGTTTCATTTCAAATATAGGTTATCATTCTAGACTCTCACTGTGTTAATGCCTTTTCCTAACATTTGAGGGAAACAAATCCAGGTCACATATACCATATTCTGTTTCACAAATTCTAGTAAGGCTCAACACTAGTGCATATTATTATTACTTAACTTTAGAGTGGACCAATAGTATTTACAAAGCGGTATAGGATGTTACAGTAAAGGTTTCAGCCCTTTTCCTTGAAGCCCATTACACACCCCCCAAGAGACTTCTTTCTTGTTTTGGAGGGTCATGACAGAGGATATCCCCTAGGGGGCAGTGTGTGCATATGTTTCAGCCACCCAAGGAGCGTATTTCATGGCCGCCGCGGTAATTGCAAAGGCTACAGGAGATCTGGGGGTCTAAGACACGAATGCACTGTATGAAGTTGTCTTTTAGGCATAGCAGAGTGGAGATGACCTGAAAGAATTGCGCAGTAGAGAAAAACCTAGTGACACAGCAGAAAATTGGGGGATGGTAACTTTCAAGGCTCCAGCCGCCTAATTGCTTAAGGTTCAACACAGGAATCATTTGATACGCTCCTTAACATTTGCTAAGGGGTTTTTAATATTTTTATTTATTACCTTTTATATTTCACGTTTCTGACATCCATGCAGAATTGTGTTTCATTTTCTTGTTTATTCTAGGTGGCAGTTCAAATTCAATTAAAGTTAACCAGTTTCAATTGAGTAATAATAGTTGATACTGTATTATTGAGTGCTTATAATGTTCTGAGTGTTTTACTTACACATTACTTTAGTTAACATTTCCACATCACTATGAGGTGAGGACTGTTAATATTCTCACTTTATAGATGGGAAAACTGTGGCATAGCGAGTTTACGTAACTCGCCCAAGCTTAATAGTCTGAGTCCAGGACACATTCTCTTAAATATTTTACTATGTCGCCTCCCAAAGAAGTGCCTCTCTAACTTGTAAATTTAATTTAATTTTATTTTTGAGAAAGGTCTTGCTGTGTCACCCAG
The DNA here is from genome assembly GCF_043159975.1 of Macaca nemestrina. Classification (NCBI taxonomy): domain Eukaryota; kingdom Metazoa; phylum Chordata; class Mammalia; order Primates; family Cercopithecidae; genus Macaca; species Macaca nemestrina. The sequence continues at coordinate 102,386,374 of NC_092135.1, forward strand.
GCTGGAGTGAAGTGGTGTAATCTTGGCTCACTGCAGCCTGGACCTTCTGGGCTCAAGTGATTCTCCTACCTCAGCTTCCCAAGTATTAATAGCTGGGACTACAGGCATGTACCACCATGCCCTGCAAATTTACTGTAGAGACAGGGTCTTACTATGTTGCCCAGGCTGGCCTTGAACTCCTGATCTCAAGCAATCCTCCCAACTCAGCCTCCCAAGTGCTGGGAAAACAGGCCTGAGCCACGGTGCCCAGTCCTTCTCTAACTTTAATGAGTTCACAGATCACTTTGAGACCTTGTTAAAATGCACATTCTGATTCAGTAGATCTGGGTGGGGCCTGAGAGACTGCATTTCTAACAAGTTGCAGGTGATGCCAATACAGTTGGTCCATGGACCACATTTTGAGTAGCAAGAACCTAAAAAGGAGTGTTTATTGAGGGTAGAGGGATGTGAGGATCTAAAGATGTGCATGGCATAGTCCCTCCACTCAAGCAGATTATACCTACCAGAGAAAGTTAAGGCAACTACAGAAGTGGTGGATATTATGAAAGAAAGTGTATGTCCAGGGCCACAGAGGAACAAGCACAGAGCAACTTGATAGGTTCTAAGTGAGGGGCTTCCTTCTAGGATAGGACAATGTACTTTGGGAAGGACAAGCAGGATGAACGAGGTACAGTTCCTGCCTGTGAGTCATTTGCAAGCTGGTGGGGCAAGGTCAACGGGCACACAGATAACCCTAGTACAGGTGTAAGGTTTTACAAAAGAGGCTGCCCAGGACGATTATGGGAACAGGAAGGAGGGACAAAATGAGGGAGGTGAGCATTTCTTTCTTTCTTTTTTTTTTTTTTTTTTGAGATGGAGTCGAGCTCTGTCACCCAGGCTGGTGTGCAGTGGCACTATCTCTGCTCACTGCAAGCTCCGCCTTCCGGGTTCACGCCATTCTCCTGCCTCAGCCTCCCAAGTAGCTGGGACTACAGGCGTCCGCCACCACGCTCAGCTAATATTTTGTATTTTTAGTAGAGATGGGGTTTCACCGTGTTAGCCAGGATAGTCTTGATCTACTGACCTCGTGATCCACCTGCCTCAGCCTCCTAAGGTGCAGGGATTACAGGCGTGAGCCACAGCGCCTGGCCAAGCATTTCAACTGAGACTGGAATTAGACAGCTCAAGGAACAGAGCTCTCAGCTGGCTGCAGACCTGGAGAAAGTCCTCATGAAAGAGATGGAATTTGAGATAAGCCATGAAAGACAGATGGGGTTTTGACAGTGCATAAGGAAGCTTATTTCAGGGAGGAAAAACCAGTTTAATCCAAAAGTTCTGGAATACAGCAGTACAAAGCAAATTTGGGGCTAACGGCATAGTCTTATTTTCCTATCTAGACACTGTATGGTAGTTGTGCTGAAAACCATGCTTTACAGCAATGATTCTCAATCCATATTGAAAAAAATCACTTAAGGAGTGGAAAAAGATTTCAATGCTGGGGCCTCATCTCCAGAGACTCTGATTTCATGAATCTGAGTCAGAGGTGAGAATCCGTATGTTTTTAAATCTCCTCATTTTTGTTTAGATAATACATATGTGCTGCCAGATTTCAGAACCATTACCCTAAGCAATGATTCTCAAATTGTGCTGCCTGGGTCCCAACCTGGACCTACCGAGTCTGAAACTTTGGGGGCGGGGCCAAGAACCTCTGTTTTAACAACCCTCCAGCAATTCTAATGCAAGCTCAAGTTCGAGAACCAATGTTCTAGAGCCTTGCTCCTCCAAGTGTAGGCCACTGGAAGCTTACTACACTCATGGAATCCCAGGCCGCCCCTCAGGATTGTTGAATCAGAACTGCAGCTGAACAAGATCCCCAGGTGATGGGTGTGTACATTAAAGTTTGGGAGGCCTGGTGATTTTCAGGGTGAGCAGGCTAAACTTTTTAAAGATAACAATGGGAAGCAGCTGAAGGTTATAAAGTGGTGGTATAACTGATGAGCGTCCTAGGAAGAACCGGTGGCTAACTGAATGTAAGACGGATTGAATAAAACAGATCCTGCACGATACACCTTAAAAATGGATCCTGCAAGATGATCCAAGAAAGAAGTCCCAGAGAAAATCCCCTTGCCACTTACATTTCCAGGACCTTCTTCCCCTGTTCTTTCCCTCTTCTAGGCTCTAGGAGAGAACAGTGCACTAGGACCTCTGGCCTCGCTGCTTGGAGCTCCTTTGACGGTGGAATCCTGCCAGCCATTGATCCAGCAGTGGGAGTTATCGCAGCAGTGCAACTGCAGTCAGGCCTCAGCTCCAGCTTGTATAATATTTCTGATAATAAGAGAGCCTGAATGAAGCATCCTTTAAAAGGCCTTCACTGTTAATTTGGCACAGGGAAAAAAGCCAGCATATTATACTAGGTTTTCCAGTCATTCTGCCTGTGCTATATGGACTCTTTGAATAGATGTCCATAATGACATTACTCAAAATGGAATTCATTACCTGACTTCAGATTTATTGCTTTTTAACTAGAAATTTAAGGCTACACACACTCTGCTCCCAGCGTTGGTTGTGTGACTGCCCCGCTTCTCCATTCCAGAATGGGTACGGGAAACCAGGGTGAAGAAAATGCCCAGGAAGCCTGGGGGTCATGGACAGTAAGAATGGAGCAAACAATGTGCTTCATTAGGATGGGCACATTGGAACCCCAGGCCTCTGCTGCTAAGTTCTGCTTCCACAGTCTCACCATGGGGATCACAAGCCAGTCACCTCCTCACTAGCATAATTGGAAAGACTCTAAGGGGCCCCGAAGTGCTGAAGTGCTGTAAATTAGCAGCGTTCAATTCTGATGAACATTAAAGGGAGTGTGCAGTTAATTCCTCCACACATGCTGATCGCAAAGTCTTCCCACTGGGGGCTTTTGGCTTGGAGCATTACAGGGCCATTTGTTCTGCCTGACTTCTCCACCAGGGCAAGGACCTCAAGGTGAGTTAATAGGCTTGGCTTCTCAGCACTTTATTTTAATCTGTATTTACCATCACCATATATATTTTAACAAATCTCTGGTGCATGGCATGCCACTGAGCACTGCACAAAATAGATAAGAGAGCCGGGGCCCTGGTTTCACTGGCAGAGGGCGGCATCTACATTCAAGGGGGTAGTTGAGAAATCCTGCCTTGTACGATAGTTGGTGGTGCTGCCTGGTCGCCACTGGCTCTACTGTCTGCCACATCTTCCTAGACTTTTGCTTCTTTATGCTGGGGCCGCCTCTACTGGACTGGCAGGAGGAAAGTGAGGTCATGTCTATAATATCACCTCTCACAGCCTCGGTTACCATTGCCCATTCGATTTTCTCTGTCCTCTCATTCTTTCTTTGTCAAACTCTCTGTCTCTGGCATGCAATGTAAAAATATTGCTGATGGTGGCTTTCCATGAGATAATAATCTTAAATAGATGATACTTACATGGCTAATAGGATAGAGTAAAACAGGATGAGTAAATTGATAATTGCAGATTAGAAGGAAATACAATCAGCAAACAAAACAAAAGCCAAATTTAGGGGGTAATAAGCATGATGTGTTAGAATTTTTTTTTTTTTTTTTTTTTTTTTTTGAGACGGAGTCTCGCTCTGTCGCCCAGGCTGGAGTGCAGTGGCGCGATCTCGGCTCACTGCAAGCTCCGCCTCCCGGGTTCACACCATTCTCCTGCCTCAGCCTCCCGAGTAGCTGGGACTACAGGCGCCCACAACCGCGCCCGGCTAATTTTTTGTATTTTTAGTAGAGACGGGGTTTCACCGTGGTCTCGATCTCCTGACCTTGTGATCCGCCCGCCTCGGCCTCCCAAAGTGCTGGGATTACAGGCATGAGCCACCGCGCCTGGCCTAGAATTGTTAAGAGTGAGATATTTTCATATACAAGTCTTTATCCCTGAGGTGAAACCAAAGCAGCCTCTTTATGTGTTGCGGAAGTATGTCTGAAATGGCACATTCTATCTGTTTGTTTAAAGATTTCACATTTTAAAAGCAAAAGGAGCTATCATTACAGATATTTTTCTTCATTGCTCTAGGAACTAACAGAGAGCAAAATGTCATCATGGCTTATAATATTGCCCTGGACAATTGCAGGACAAGCCACTAGCCTGAATTCTTGTTGTTATTTTAATTTGTATGTAAACCTTGTCAGATATCTTAGACATATTTTCAAAAATGCAAACTAATAGCCATCACCATCTGATGTTCCTGAGACAAATGTGACAATGACAATGTGTTGTTAAAGGCCTCGCTTGCGCTATCAAAGTAATGAGACTGTGGCCCAAGCTGCCTGATAATTTCAGCTATTTTTTAGTCAATATGGGTCATCACTAGGGTAATACTACAGACAGACCTGATATCAGCTATTTATATAGCTAGAGAAAGTCACATTTTCCCCTTTCTGGTGAGTGCAAAGTGGTACAACTTTCTTTGTATTCCAGACCTTCCAATCTTTCACAGATTATACCTCTAGCACCAGCCTTCAAGAATTACTGAAGTGCTGGGAACTAGCCCATGGTACATCTGCCCTGGTTTGCAGGCAAAGATTTAGCATCAGGTAAATCTTTTTTAATGTACTGAAAGCCCATGAATATGAATTGGATGCCCAGGGAGGCATAGGTAAGGATGTGGCATTTCTTCTATTAGGTTGGTGCAAAAGTAATTGCATTTTTTTGCAGTTACTTTTTAGAAAAGCCATTCTGTCTTCTTCCTCCTCTTAAGCTTGAGGCTCCTTGGAGATCAGATGGATATGCTTATTAGAGTTTCTAGTGAATTTTCATTACTGTCCTGCTGAAGCCTCAAAATACAGGACAATGAGTTCCCCACTTACTATTGTCTGGGCCAGGAGTCACTAGAATTATCAATATGATGTTTCCAAATGACACATTTATTTTGTGGAATTTTTGAACAGAGGACCTAAAATTGCTGATTTTTGTTGTTTGTTGGTGTAGTTGTTCCTTCTTTGTAACATGTCACAGAACAGAACTAAGACTCTTATCTGAAATAATTATTAATACAGTCACGTATTGCTTAACAACAGGAATGCATTCTGAGAAATGCATTATTAGGTGATTTCATTGTTCTTTGAACATCATAGAGTGTACTTACCCAAATGTGATGGTGTAGACTATTACACACCTAAGCGATATGGTATAGCTTACTGCTTCTATGCTACAACTTACACAGCATGTTATTTTACTGAATACTGTAGGCAGTTGTAACACATGGTAAGTATAGGCAGTTGTAACACATGGTAAGTATTTGTGTATCTAAACATAGAAAAGTACAGTAAAAATGTGGATTATAATCTTATGGGACCATCATCCTATATGCAATCCATCATTGACTGAAATGTCATTATGCCGTGCATGACTGTATTAAGTATTCATTGTTGAAATATGCTTCAATTGCAGAAATTGGCTAAAGGTTTCAGGGGAAGAGCCTGAAAAAATTTAACAAGCTCCTTAAAGAGAAAATATCTTGTACTCTAACATATCTGAAAAGTTTATGGTAACACGGCCAGGTGCAGTGGCTCACATCTGTAATCCCAGAACTTTGGGAGGCCGAGGCTGGCGGATCACGAGGTCAAGAGATCATCACTATCCTGGCCAACATGGTGAAACCCCGTCTCTACTAAAAATACAAAAATTAGCTGGGCGTGGTGGCATGTGCCTATAGTCCCAGCCACTCAGGAGGCTGAGGCAGGAGAATTGCTTGAACCCGGGAGGCGGAAGTTACAGTGAGCCAAGAAGGCACCACTGCACTCTAGCCTGGGTGACAGAGCGAGACTGTCTCAAAAAAAAAAAAAAATTTGTGGAAACACGAACACACTTTTGCCATTTGACTACAATTGCTAAAATGTTCACTTCTTTCTTTTTTATTATGTAAGTAATGAGTCCTTTATCATTCTAAAAGCATCAAACTCATATAAACTTACAAAGCAAAATTTGAAAATTATCCTTCATTCCCTTGCCCTTTCTCCATCTCCATCGTTACTAAACTCTCACATCCATCCCAGGAAATTATATGCTTCCTTGCAGCTCTTATCCTATGCTTTTATAATATTCATGTACATATGTACATATCTTTTAAAAATGTAAATGGGATCATATCATGCATATTGTTCTGCAACTCGCTTTGACCACTAAATATGACCTGAAGGTCTTTTCCCCATCAGTAGATACAGCACTCTCCCATTCTCTTTCACAGATGCCCAATGTTCCATATTAAGGATGAATCATAGTTTATTTGCATATTCTTCTGTTGACTATTATTATGATTTTTTACATTTTTCCGATTTTACACAGAAATAGGAAAATGTCAGAACATTCTGGAGTCCATGTGCAAGCATGTCTTTAGGATGCATTTCTTTTTTTTTCTTTTTTTGAGACAGAGTCTTGCTCTGTCACCCAGGCTGGAGTGCAGTGGCACGATCTCGGCTCAGTGAGACTTCCACCTTATGGGTTCAAGCAATTCTCCTGCCTCAGCCTCCCTAGTAGTTGGGACTACAGATGTGCACCACCATGCCCAGCTACATTTTTTATTTTTATTACAGGTGAGGTTTTGCCATATTGACCAGGCTGGTCTCGAACTCCTGACCTCTCGTGATCCACCCGTCTTGGCCTCCCAAAGTGCTGCCATTACAGGTGTTAGCCACTGTGCCCAACCTTAGCATGCATTTCTAGTGTAGAATTCCTTTCACAATTTTAGTAACTACAGCCACTCCCCTTCCAAAAGGGCTACCTAGTGATATTACAGTGATATTGCTGTATCACCAGTGGTTTTGCAGTTTCATAGTCAGGGTATCCTTTCAAATATGTTCTCCTAGAGATAGTAGGCTCAGTACTTTGGAATCAAGCAACCCTGAGTTTATATCCCAGGCAGTCCAAACACTTAGCTCCCTGGGCAAGTTACCAAACCTCACTCAGCTTCCATTTCCTGCTCATAAAATGAGGATAATATTACGGATTCTTGGGAGTTGTTGGGAGGATAAATATGATAACACCTAAAAAGCACTTGGCACATAGTAGGTGCCCAATAAGCCATAGTTATTAATGAATCCAGATACGGCTTGAATTCCACAACTTGAGAGAAGGAATACAGTAACCAGCAGTTTGCAGAAAGAGATTTCCTGAGAAGAAAAATATTCAGATGAATATATATATATATATGCTACATTTTGTTGGTTTTGAATTTTATCTGTGTTTTTATCTGTTTATTAAAAAGATCAGCCAGACGTGGCGGCACACGCCTATAGTCCCGGCTACTTGGGAGGCTAAGGTGGGAAGATCACTTAAGCCCAGGAGTTTAAGACTAGCCTAGACAACATAGCAAGACCCCATCTCTAAAAATACATATTATATATGAAAAACCACTGATGATATGTGCTTCTTCAACCTTTGATCTACATCTGCGTTCAGTCTCAAGAAGTAAACTCGGTGCAGACAGTATTTCTTGTTTATTTCCGTCTATTTTGTATAACGTAGAGGTTTGTGCAAGGAGTTATGTTTTGTTAATTACATTTTTACAGGTTAATATTAAAATGAACTGGCATTCCCTAAGCACACACTGATGTAGATGTCCAATCTAATTTATCACTTAGTCCTCTGGCTTAATGATGAAACCTGTCTTTCCCTGCCCCACCTCCCACGGCCTCTGTGGCCAGGGCTGTGTCTACCGCTGGCTCTTCCTGAGATTTTGGCTTTGTATTATGGGTGATTGCTGGCACCAGTTTCTCTGCACATCTGGGGGACCCTTCTAAGGGAACACTTTTATTTTAAAATCAATTTACCTCATTTGATTTCCTACTTTTCAGCTGTTGTAACAAAACTCTTCATGCACTTGATCACTCAGATTTGGATGGAAATATTTGTCCTATTATCCTGAGTAATAGCTAAGGCAGGACACTCATTTACTCCCAACAAACCACCTGGGACTTATAAAAGAGGAATGGTTTCCAAATCTCTATGACCAGTAATATCCCCATTGCCCTAAGCCTATCTCAATGAAAGAATTAAAATTTGTTTTCTCAGCTGCCAGCTGACGTCCCCAAAAGAGAAGCAGAGACAAATACAAAGGGATACTTGTGAGTAGCCCCTTTTATTAAAAAAAAGGGCTTTTCATGGTTTTAATAAGAAAGATACAAAAACAGCACTGAAATTCAAAACCAACAAAACGCTGCTCAAGCAGACCTTCGGGCAGAGGATGGCATGGAGAGGAGAATAGCATTGTAGCTAAAATATAGTCCCTGGCCCACTCCTCCTTGCCGTTTTGCAAGTCCATGACCTTGAGCATGTAACATGACCTCTGTATACTTCATTAATTGCACCAATAAAAATAAGGTTAATTACAGTATCTACGTAAGAAAATCAACGTGGAGACTAAATGAGTTTCACAAATACAAAGCACCTAGGGCCCCATACAAAGTAAGTGTTATGTACATGCTGGCTACTGGAATTAGTATTTACGAGCTTAGGATCTGGAATAGGCTGCCTGAATTCCACCCCTGAATCTGCCACTTATTACCTGCATGACCTCGAGCAGGTTACCTAACCCTTTAAAATGTGCTCCTGCATATGTTAAGTGGGAATGATAATGGTATGTCAGGGAATTCTTTGAGAAGCAATGGGTAAGCTATACAGTGTTTGGCATTTAGAAGGTGCTCTGATATTAAATATAATATGCACTGACATTATATTTAATCTGATATATTAATATAATATTTTATATTAATATTTAATAATATGATATATTAACATTAATATTTTATAATATGATATATTAATATAATATATTAATATAATGCACTGATGTTATATTTAATATTATATATTAAATATATTATGTTTATAATATAAGTGCATATTATATTTAATATAATAGATAATGCTAGATGATATTAAATATACATTATATTTAATATAAACATATATATTTATATAAATATATATATTTATATAAATATATATTTAAATATATATATTTATATATATTTATATATAAACATATTTATATATAAATATAATATCAGTGCATATTACTTTTGGTAAACTATATTGCAAGATATTTTTGCCATGTCTATAACAAACTCTTCTGGTATGAGCTGACATGGATTCGTGCACTCTTTCTTTCTGCTTTTTGGTTTCTTACAGAGTTTGGTTTTAAACAAATGAAGTCCCACAGAGGACTATGTAGCAGCAAAGAATGCCATTCCTTATTAATACATCATTATTGTATGGATGAGGCAACGTGCAACCAGGGGACCTTGGGTCTCAGCCAGAGCAGTCATCTCAAGTAACAAATGGACCTAATTATAAGGTGGTTTTACCTAAAAGGTCAGCCTGAGCCCTGTCACGGGAGGCTGGCATCATAGGAAGCTTCTACTGTATTATATTGCACATCAATATTAACATGTGTTCTACGACTGTTATGTGAATGTTATTTAGAGGCCTTAGCTTTCTGCTCTGTGCGCACAATCATGCACATACACACACACACACAGACACACACACACACACACACGCTTTTAGTGGATACAGTAGACCCTCTAAGTCCCATAATTCTGAAAGCTGACTTTGTTTGTTGCTTGGGGACTCTGATTTTGCAGGCTAGTTGCACTGTTGAAATGAGTCCCTGCTGCTTGTAAGTCTTGTTCCATAATTTCATTTGGCTGAAGCAGGAGACAAGTACCTCATTTTAATTAGAATTTCAAGCAAACTGCATTATGTTGTTATGTGTTATTCTACAAAAAGATACCGTATCAAGGACAGCTGTTGATGGAGTAAAGCTTCCTGTTAACTCTGCCTGAGAAATGAAAACACTTTCATTCACTTCACCAGTTCTGTCACGATGCTGCTTCTGACACATCCCATGGAAGAGAAAGATGTGCCCTGGAGCTCTCCAAGACAGCAAATGTTTGAAACAAGGTGCTAGGTAGTAATCCCAGGGCCCATGAAAATGTGACATCACCATGTCATTAGAGAGCAAATTGCAGGTCCTGTCCTGCTGCCTGTCTCTGCTGGCTTGCTGCAAATCACAGTACTCTCTAAGGAATCCACTCTCTGCCTGTTGCTCTGAGGAAAGCTGTAGACCGTGTTGAAGAAAAACGGAGGCTGTGCTGCCTTAGACCTGCAATTAAGTCCCTGCTGCTCTCCAAACCAATGAGTCCTTCCAAGTAGTAATCTAATTTATTTTTCCCATTTTCTAAGTAATGCTAGGGTAAGCGTGTTCATCATTTTAGACTCACTGATTCTAATTCCTAATTCAGACTTGTTTGTTCAGTAGAAGGTAAACAACCCCCAAGCTATCACCCACCCTCATTTATTTGGAAAGAGAGAGTTTCAGTGGGAGAAGATAAATAGCATGTCAAACATGGTTTGGAGGGGCTGCAACTGAATGATTTCTAGTTTCCTATGTCTGTCTCCAGCTGTTGTGGCCCAGTGTGACTCTGGCAGCTGTGTGCTAGCTTGGCTGAGCTGCTATTCAGTCAAAGCAGATCAATACTTGTAAGCATTTGTTTGATATAACAATCTCAGGCCGGTCCAAGAATTCACACATTGAACCACATGGATGGAAAGGACTGGTTTCCAGTTATCTGTCTGTGCATACAAGATCAACTGGTTGATGCCTGTAATCCTAAAATCCCCTAGAAAATAAAAGGAAGACCACATTTAGAGGATTGGTGGACTCGAGTAGCCCTGGGGATGAATCAATTCAATTCCATGAACATTTATTGGGTGCTACTATAGACAAGGAAACATAGGATATATAAAGATCAGCAAAACACAGTCCCAATTCTCGAGTATAATTTAATACCAGGATATAAAAACATCAGTAGTTAATTAATTATTATTTAGACTTGGCCTTGTTCCAAAAGGACTTAAGATGTAAGAATACTCTTGAAAATATATACAGTGGGTCAAAATGAAATAAAATAAGATTACATGAGAAGAGTTTAGGGGAAATTAAGGTGGGGAAGTTCAACGAAACTGGAAGTTTAGAAAATGTAGACCATGAGAAATAATGCTTACTTACCAGTGATGGATCATAAATTTGTCTCAGAGCTTCTTAGAAACCTGAATAAAACTGGAAACAAAATGGATTTATTATATGATTGACAAGGTCTATGTTGATCTTGCTCACGAAGGGGGAGGGCTATACCAGGTATGGAAATGACACAGATCTTTCTCATGTAAAGATGACTGATTTGTTCTAGTCAGGAACTACAAGATACTTATGTAGAATGCAATGATTTTCATAGGCTGATAGCAAGGACTGTTTGTTGCTTATGTAACAGCCATTCCTTGTTACCTTTACCCTTACTGCAAATAACTCCTTCCACCATCACGTGCACACAAACTGAAAATGCTAGATAATGACTCTTGCAGACTCCCCTGGTCATATGGCTTAATCATGGCCAATGGAACCCCAAAAGAAGGATGCTGGGAAGCTCCTGGTTAAGATTTTCCCGTCTGATAAAAAGACACAGTAAGGGAGAAGCTGCCTTTCCTACCTTTGGATTGATTGTAAGAAGACATACCCTGAAAGGTGTCATCACCTTGTGACCAGGAGGGGATGAGCTTTTGAACTAAGCCTATATGCTGAGTTGGGAAGTAGAGCAAGTGTTTCATGAAGTCACAGAAAAAATAAAAGCTCAGATTTCTGCTCCAAAACTAAGATGGGCAAGAAAACGCATGCCAGAATCTAGAAAAAATTTGATGTAAATTTTAAGCAAATAGATCTGGATGAGAAACATCTACTCAGGTTTCATACAGATGATTTTTTATAAAGAAAGATGTTTTTTATGGTCCAATTAGAAAAGCTAAGTAGTTTTTCCACCCTTACTATATGATGTTATTCTATGAAATGAGCAGAGGCCTGTTGGCCTTGCCCTTCCTTCCCACCTTATCCTTCTACATCCATGTTGAGAATGAAAACCCCTATAAACAACTGCATTTGTGAGATAGAGTGGACTGTAGGAGGGAGAAGAGGCAGCAGCATAGATGAGCTGGGAGAGGAAGGTCTTAAAATCCTCATAGGTAAAGTCTATGGGAGAAAATAGACAGATAACGATCATTGCAGCAACACAATCTCTTGTTTTTCAAGCAGTAAGCCGACTTGGGTACCAAATAACCAGGCAGTAGGTGATGGAGGAAATGACACCCTGATAGAGCAGTGACACCCTAAAAACTCTGATAGAGACAGAAAATTAGACTAGAAGATGTTTGTGTTAACCTTCCCTCCAGCTCAAGATCTGAGAAGGGAGTTCAACCATCAAACAGCTAGGCAAAGAAAGTAATTCACTCACCCTGTCTTGATAAGCATGAAGTCTGGATATATTTATCCATGTTCTAGCATAAATAAAGATACTAGAAGCATGAATGAGACTGGTGAAAACATATTATAGCAGAAAGAAATGGAAATATTTGACTCAAGGGGGTTCATCTCTGAAAATGATCTATGACGCGATTAAGAAGACTATCAAGAAACCATTGGGAATCCTTGAAAGAATGCCAAAAGACAGGCCACTAGAAATCAGGAGCTTAAGGAGAAAGATAGCTCAGATTAAAGGTGAAATTAAAATTCAGATTAGTGAAATTAACAAGGAGCCCCAAAGATCTAAAAAGATCTAAATGGGACTTCCAGGTAAAGATGGAGCTTTGAACAAACACATCTAATTTTGTTCCCTCCCCAAACCCTTATAACACTATAATAGAGAGATTTTTGTTTGGTCTTGTTTTCATATAGCAGTTCACATGGGTACAGAAAATGGAAGCGGGTACAGAAAATGGAAGCAAAGAAAATAGTGGCAAAATTTTGATGCTGTAAAATAGACAGACATATGGAAACAGACAACATATCTGAGAAAGCGAGCGGAATCCTCAACTATAGGTAGGGAAAGCTGAGAACCAACCCAGTTTACACCACAGTCCCCCTCCAGAGACTCAGAAATTAGCAGCACTAGTCCTTCTGGAAGCCAGGATGAAAGAGGGCAGGACAAAAACTTAGGAGGATTGAGAAAATTAGGAAGAAACTAGATCTCCGTGCCTTCCCTCTCCCTTAGACTGCCACTGGATGCTGTCTCTTCTCCCCAGCAGAAGCCTGGAGGTTTATATTATAGACAGGGTAAAATAGAAACTCTCAGCTTGAAGACAACAATGGAGACCTCTCAGGTTTTGTACCAAAAATAGGAAGATTAAGTACCTGTTTGCATACTGACTGCTGAGCACTAGTTTCTTCTTCCATTGGCTCCCAGAAGGGAACTTTATTTCCCATGAAAGAGATGGATGAGTCTTCTCTGGGGGACATGATCATTCCGTGGTGCTGAAAGCCCCCACCATATAGTTGGCTCTCCTTTTCTGTGGCTCCTCATCCACAGATTCAATGAACTGCAGATTGCAAATATTCAGGGGAAAAAAAGGTGCACATAAAAAAACCAATAAAATATAACAAATATTTGCATAGCATTTCAATTGTATTAGGTATTATAAGTAATCTAAAGATGAGTTAAAGTAAACAGGAGGGTGTGCACAGGTTATATGCAAATACTACCCTCCATTTTATATAAAGGATTTGAGCATCCGTGGATTTTGGTTCCACAGGAGTTTTGGACCAATCCCTGCTTATACTAAGCGATCACTGTATTGACAATGGGAATAGTAAGCACTCTGCAGTGATTCACAGAGGATAGTCTGCATCTAGGTACTCAGAGTTTCAGGCAGCCGTTTAGCCCTCTGCTCTTTAATATAAGCAAACAATCAAGGTTTTCCATAAATCCAAGAAAAGCAGGTAGTATGGTGGGGGATGGGGGAGGAGAAAACAAGAGAAAAAAGGAAACTGGATGAAAAAGGCATTGTGCAGGGAAAAGAAAATATTAAAAAGTAAACTGTAATGAGTATCTTTCAAAATATAAAAGATTTGTATACATGAAACAAGAACAGGGTGCCCTAAAAATGGAACAAAGAAACAAACAAACAAAAATAATAAAGCTTTGGGTATAAAATGCTATGGACAAATGTAATTTACATGAGTGTTAGAAAAAATCTGAATGACGCTGTGAAACCCTGAATCAGTCATATGAAAGTTAAACTTGAAAAGTGTTCCTGGATTGCAGAAGCAAAATCAAAGAGATTTAAATGGCAAACAGAGGATAGATATGGAAGATATGTAATGGAGAGCAAACACAGATCACTGGTGTTCTCAGATCAGTATAAATAGAAGATAAACCAAAGCGAAGATGAGAAAAACATTTCTGAGCTGAAAAAAAGATCTGTATTTACTGATTGAAAGCACCCACTACATCGAAGCAAAATGATTTTTGAAAGACCCAAATGAAAGTACATCCTGGCCAAACTTGAAAACTTAGAAGAATGAAGGGGATTTATGAGCCCCTTGTCAAAACAAAGGAATAGATTAAAAGAAATACAAGTAAGACTGACCTCAAATACCTTTTCTGCAACTCGACATACCAGAAGACAGTGGACTTATGTCTATATAATTTTAAAAATAAACAATGGCCGGGCGCTGTGGCTCATGCCTGCCTGTAACCCCAGCATTTTGGGAGGCCAAGGCAGGCGGATCACCTGAGGTCGGGAGTTCGAGACCAGCCTGACCAACATGGAGAAACCCCGTCTCTACTAAAAATACAAAATTAGCCATGCATGGTGGTGCATGCCTATAATCCTAGCTACTTGGGAGACTGAGTCAGGAGAATCACTTGAACCCGGTGGGGCGGAGGTTGCAGTGAGCTGAGATTGTGCCATTGCACTCCAGCCTGGGCAACAGAGCGAAACCCCATTAAAAAAAAAAAAAGAAAAGAAAAAAGAAACAATTATCATGTAAGAAATTTGTACCTAGTCAAATTTTGTGTGTGAAGGCAACAGAAGAAAGTACTCACAAATATGCAATGTATCATTCATGTGAAAAAAATTATTTGAAGCCGTAATTGAAATGCCTGAGAGAAAGAACAAAATTTTCAAAGTTTCGAAATATGAAGATAATTGTATAAACCATC
Organism: Macaca nemestrina; assembly: GCF_043159975.1. Classification (NCBI taxonomy): domain Eukaryota; kingdom Metazoa; phylum Chordata; class Mammalia; order Primates; family Cercopithecidae; genus Macaca; species Macaca nemestrina. The sequence goes on from NC_092135.1 coordinate 102,401,388, forward strand.
TGGCTGCAAACATTGAACCGTTTAGAATTGAGAGATATCCAAATTAATTTTTGTAAATGTTATTCTAAAAGTGGATGCCAATTTCAAAACTCATTTTTAAATTAGAAGATATATAATGTTTGGAAGGAAAAAAGAAGTGCGGGTGGGAAGATAGAAGTGAAAGAAGAAAAGGGAGAGGGAGAGCAAAAAAGTTCACTTAACGTTTTGATTACATGAATGATGACAGAGAGGTGGTAGGATAAGTCTTAAACTACTGAGTTTAAGCACAACCTAAAATTGTTCTTAAACTCAATAGTTGTCAAATGTTGTTGTGCATTGGAATCAGCTGGGGATCTTTATGAACCACTGATGCCTGGCTTTCACCCTCCCATGGTTTCATTTAATCGGTATGGGGTGCCAGAAAGTTCCTCTGCCATTTCCAATGTGCAGCAACATTTGGGATCAACCGGCTTAACTCAATAAATAGAAAAAAGTAAGAATGGCAAGTAGATTTCAGCTTGTGTTTCAGCCCTTCTTAATTGGCAATGACTGCCTTAGGGCTTTGCTGGGGTCATATCAGGCTCAATGGGAAACTGCTCTGATTCATTTATACTGTCTTCACTGGAAAAGGAGAGAATGACATCACACACTGGCCATCCCTGGGTTGAAGTAGATTTCTAAATTAAAGTAACAATTAATAGATTTAAAATAGGCCGGGTGCGGTGGCTCACGCTTGTAATCCCAGCACTTTGGGAGGCCGAGGCGGGCGGATCACGAGGTCAGGAGATCGAGACCATCCTGGCTAACACGGTGAAACCCCGTCTCTACTAAAAATACAAAAAATTAGCCAGGCGTGGTGGCGGGCACCTGTAGTCCCAGCTACTTGGGAGGCTGAGGCAGAAGAATGGCTTGAACCCGGGAGGCAAAGGTTGCAGTGAGCCGAGATTGTGCCACTGCACTCCAGCCTGGGCTACAGAGCGAGACTCCGTCTCAAAAAAAAAAAAAAAAAAAAAAAAAAAAAATTAAAATAATGATGGATTCCTTCAAAAATATTGGAGAAAGTAAAAGTAAAAATCATATAGTCATATAAAAGGCATTAGGAAGGAAGGAAGGAAGGAAGGAAGGAAGGAAGGAAGGAAGGGGAAGGAAACATAAGGAGAAATTTTTTAAACGGTGGTGAAATATGATCAAATATGTTCATGAAGTCTATAAATGCAATTGGGGGAATCCCCTTCTTTAAAAGAGAATATCTTTAGATTGTATAAGAGAAGGGAAATCCATCTATGTGACATTTTCCAAACACCCACAAAATTACTAAATAAAAAATACATTAAAAATTACATTAAAAAATTAAAATGTGGCAAACATATCAGGCAAATACAATATGAAAGAATTCCAATACTAACAACAAATATAATAGAAATTAAAGTAGAAATATTAAATGAGGTAAAGATGTCCTGTCAGAAAGGATATTTTACAATGAATATAAAACTGTCATGAAATTTTATTCATCAGATAACATTATATCAAAATAAAAAAGTGAAATCTGCTATAAATTAGAAATGGACAGAAGTGCAATATCAATGGGACATTTTAACATACCTCTTTCTCTTTTTGACAGGCTAATAAAAATATAAATCAGTTGATACGCATAATTATAAAATATACCTTTATTTTCAATACTAATATAACACCTACTAAAAAAAAAAAGATCATGCATCAATACAATATAGTTCCTGTTCTCATTTATTGAATCAAGGAGAAAATTAACACTACAATTAAAAAAAAACAAATTAACAATGATGAGAATAGTACATATCACAAATGCCCTACGACAGAGGTGACTATGAGAAGAATGTCATTTCAAGAGGAAAGTTTAGGTTGACGCTGAGAGCGATGGTGACTTCAGTGTATAATAAAATCTAACCATGCCTCTTATGTTCCTTCTTCCGAAGAAAAAGTCTTGGATTCCAATTCTACCCCTAGAGCTACAGTGATAGTCTTCTCCTTTCTTCTTCGTTTTGGATTTTTTGAAAATTTTAAAATTCTGCTCTGTGAAATCAGTGTGAACAGAATGAAACAAAAAAAAGCTACAGACTGGGAGAAAAATATTTTGTAAAACATATGTCTGATAAAGGACTTGTATCTAAAATACATGAAAACCTCTTAAAACTCAACATTAAGAAAGCAAACAACCTACTTAACAAATGGGCAAAAGATCTGAAACAGATACTTCACTACAGAAGTATACAGATGGCCAATAAGCATATGAAAAAGATGCTCGACATCATTTATCATTAGGGAAATGCAAATTAAAACAAGAAAGCAACACCAGTGCATACCTATTGCTAAATGACTAAAATCCAAAAAAACTAACAGTTCCAACTGCTGGTGAGGATGCAGAGCAACAAGAACTCTCATCCATTGCTGGTGGAAATGCAAAATTTACAGCCACTTTGGGAAGACAGTTTGGCTGTTTCTTACAAAGCTGAACAGAGTATTACCATACCAAACAGCAATTGTGCTCCTAGATATTTACTAACTGATTTGAAAACATATGTCCACATAAAAACCTGCATGCAAATGTTTATGAGAGCTTTATTCATAATTGCCAAAAACTAGAATAACCAAGATGTCCTACAATAGGTCAGCTGATAAACAAACTGTGGAACACCCATACAACTAAATATTATTGAGTAATGAAAAGGAATGAGCTAGCAAGTCATGCAAAATATGGATGAATTTTAAATGCAAGTTCTAAATGAAAGAAGCCAACCTGAAAAAGGCTATGTATTACATGATTCAATTTACATGACATTTTGGAAAAGGTAAAACTATAGATATGGTAAGCAGATCAGTGGTTGCCAGTGTTGCAGGGAGCCCGTGGGGAAGGGCTGGATAGGTAAAGCACAGGAGATTTTTTTAGGATGGTAAAACTATTCTGAATGATACTGTTACAGTAGGTAGCTAGTCAGGCATAAGCAGGGTAGGAGAGGGCTCCTCCTCCCTACCCCCAACCAGGAGTGTCAGGTGACTATCAGCTGATGGTCAGGTGGTTATTAACTGTCTCTCTAAAATAATAATTGGTCATAGCTGGCGCCAGGGCAAGGCAGTCTCCCAATAGAGGAAACCTGAAACTGGTGATCAGCAGTTTCTTAATAAGATCTCAGGAGCTGGGTGAGTGGGCTCAAGCATGCACATTAAGAGGCAGACTGGCAGAGTTTAACTGGTATATGACCTTCTAGGAAGATTCAGCTGGTAAGGGAAGAATGCCTCAAGGGAGCACGTGTACAAGTCCAGTAAACACACTGCACAGCCTCCCCTCCCAAATGCTAGCAGACCACTGTGCCTGTGGACAGCCCACCCCAAGGGAAGAACCAGGGAAGAAGAGATGCAAGACCCCAGAGGCATGCCAACGGATCAAACCCCAAGTCAAAGGTTAAACAGGGCACTCCATCTTGCAAGTCACCTGCTTGGCCCTCTTCCAAGTGTACTTTACTTCCTTTCATTTCTGTTAGAAAGCTTTTTAATAAATGTTCACTCCTGCTCTAAAGCTTGCCTTGGTCTCTCTGTCTGCCTTGTGTCCCCTCAGTTGAATTCTTTTTTCTGAGGAGGCGAGAATTGAGGTCGCTGCAGACCCATACAGACTCGCTGCCGGTAACAATACTGTAAGGGTGGTTCCATTGCATGATGCATTTGTCAATACCCATAGAACTTTATCACAAAAAGAGTGAACTTTAATGTATGTGGATTTAACAACAACAACACAAATCATTAGGCAGATGGGGCATCCTAGGATGGAATGACAAAATAGCTGCATCTCAAAAGCATATAACAGCATTACCAATGTGTCAAACATCATGGAAGAGGGTAGGGGGAAAGATACTGACCCAAGTAACTCTGGAAATGAGTGGGGTCTGTAAGGTCAAATGAAAGTGCGCAAAACCACTATACTCTAATCGATAAAGTTGTTCCACATAGAAGTGTGGAGGTTTCCAGATGAGCAAGGGCAGAAGGCTAGAATGAGCCATGTGGAAGTGGATAAGAGTTGGAGACATCAGTGTGAACTCATGCTGACATGAGAGACAAAGAGAGAAACATTTATAGATATTTGTCTATATATTTGTCTATATATTTGTCTATATATGAGCTAGTATGCACACATCTATTTCCTTCCTCTGTTAGTTGAGAGGGAGTAGAAAGAAAGACACCCCAGTAGCAACAAGCATACCTCACCCAGATTTAGTTTATAATTCCATTCTTCAATAAAAGGAACCAGGTCTCCTGGGAGAAATGACTATTGCAAGCCTGAGGAAAGAAATATACAAGATGGGTCTGGAGTATCTTGTAGTGACAGAAATTAAAGAAGTGGAAAAAGAAAAAAAAAAAAACGCCACAATAACAGTGGTATGTCAGAGAAACAGAAGGGCTAATTGAAAGAACTTTCAGTGGCCACAGCCAGAACAATTTCAGAGGAACAAAATAAATAAAGTAGCATTGTTTATAATCAACAAGAAAAGAGAGAAATCTCCCAAACAGCATTCCAAATAATTTCTGCACATATTCTGCCTTCAAGTAGGTGAGTATAAATCCCATTTCTTAAGGGTGGATTGTGCATAGTGACTTTCCCACAAAGTGTACATTATGGACGGGGAGGGGAAGAGAGGAACTTTACAGTGAAAGAACCTGACAAACGCAGTCTTAGTAAGGTCATTAAGGTTAACATCAGCAGTGATAAGTTATGCTGATAGAATGTGTCCTTGATATGATGCGATGAGAATGGCACCTTATCTCTGTGGTCTTCCTCCCTAAAACCCAAACCCCAATGTGATCACGACAAAAACATCAGATAATTCTATGTGAGGGACATTTATAAAATAGCTCATCAGTACTCCTTAAAATTGTCAAGGTCAACAAAAATAAGGGAAGTCTGAGAAACTGTCATAGTCACCAGGAGCCTAGGGAGATATGATGACAAACTTTAATGTAGTACCTTGCTTGGGATCCTGGAACCATAAAAGAACATTAGGTAAAAATGGAAGAAATCTGAATAAATAAACTATGGGCTCAAGTTAATAACATATCAATATTAATCATCACAAATGTACCATACTAACGTAAGATGCTCATAGGGGTGAGTGGGTGAGAGGTATATGGGAACTCTCATATTCAAAACTTTTCCATGAATCTAGATCTATTCAGAAACCTATTTTACAATCTTTAATAAGAACTAAAATCTAAATCTCTGTAGTGAAAAATCTATAGATTGCATTACACTGATGTTACTTTGTACCTGCTATCTCCAGGGTCACCTAGCCACCGATAAGAATGAACCAACTGAGAGCCAGTGCCAAGTGCCAGACTCTGAATCTGGGCCAAATAGACTGAAACCCTTCCCCCACATCTGTTTAATGTTTTTGACATTCCTTGCATCCTCCTTGCTGAATCTCCATAAACTAAAACCAAAACTGCTGCTGTCCTAAAGCACCTGCAACTCCTCCTCACCCCATTCCCTCCAATCAGATCCCTCAGATGTAGACAACAGCATCAATCAGGCTCAATGGGATGTGATGATCAGTTAATTTCCCCTATTGCTAGCTCACTCCTTCTTCCCTGCTGGGAGCTTACAGCATGCTGAGTGGCCAAGGCCAGGCTACTTATGATAGAGTTGATTAACCAAATTAACCAAGTGTTTTGCTTGTGCATATTTACTTCCCACTGTTTACTCTTTGGCCATTTTAGTACTTGTAAACATATACCAAAGGCAGCAATAGCAACCAACCCTGAGCCTTCGACATGGCATCATACATTGAGGGGCACAAAATTTACACATGTATATGTGTTAAAAAGAATCTTCAAGAAATCACATTAAACTGTTAATAATGGCTACTTCTGGGAGGAAGAAAGGGAAGGGATAAGAAAATAAATTTTGCTGCATTCTTTTATTTGCTTTTTATTTACATCTGTAAGGATTTATTTTTATGCATTTCTACACTGGATTTTTTTCTACAGTGAACACAATAGTACTTTGGTAATTAAAAACCTACTTTGACTGGGGGATATACACTGTTAGTTAAAATTGTTGGTGCTGACTCTCAAGAAATAATTTCTATTGTACAATGTGGATAGAATTCAAGGAATTTCAGGGGTGTCTTATATCATTATGGCCAAGGGTAAAGGTTAATGGAAAACTAGTATAACCTACAAATAGGCTCTCTTAGAACTCAGAACTACACCAAGCAAAGAAACTAGGCAAGATAAGGTTTTGAGTAAAGGTGAGACGATGATGGAGTAGATAATGAAGAAGGAAGGTCATAAGTTGCACCAATAGCATTAAGAACTATAGCTTCCGTTTCTGTGCCCTTGCTGCTAGAGTGTTCAAAGACTTAATAATTTCATCCATCATTTTCCCTTTTCTCTTTTCCCTTTGGATTAGGAACTATCACTGTTCTTTGTATCTTTTTTCTTCCTTTTCTTCATACTACTATATATCAAGTATGATGGTAAAATTATTTGATTCATTCACTGGTTGAAGAAAAGAGTGAAGAAGGAATCACAACAAAAGTACAGAAGAAATGCACATCTGAGGGAGATCATGGTTTGAAGGGAGTGGTCCATTGACTTCCTGCACCTACATATTGCTCTTGGTGTGTCTTTGGGTTACTTCTTGTTGGAAAGTGTTTATGACTGCCTAGAGGAGTTTCTTTAGAGTTATGTGTGTTGACAAAATTATGTGTGCCCTGAGCAATCAAAGGGTAAAACAGCAGAAAATGTGGGTGTTTCTTCCCAGATACACATACAATTCTAGATAAGTCATATATCAAAAGTCAAAGAAGTCATATATCTCCTTTAAGGGAATTCCCCAACTTATAGGGGTAGGATTCCTTAGTGGTCGTGGTTCTATTCTGTGATCCTGTCCTTTTGGCCGTGACAAATTGAAACAATTCTAAGTCAGAACTGATTAGTGATGGTCAGGAGGGTGGTGTCGTGTGATTTAAAAAATGGCTGCTGAGGACTCATGCCTTTAAGGAAAGGAGAAGACTTTGCTCACTGACTGGTCAGACATCTCCTAAATTATCCTTATTAATTTTGGTAAAGGGTATTCAATGGTATATGGTAAGATCAATACAGAATTTTCCTTTCAGAAAAATACAAGAAAATACAGCAGTAATGTAAATAATGATTTAAAGTTCTCCCAGAAAGGTATGTCCCTATTAATGTATACCTATGTATAATGTATATATAATGTATATAAGATTTTTCATAGCACAGATATATTAGCTATATACAAAATAATTGACTTCATATACAAATCAAAACAGAAAAGGAGTGCGTTTGAGAGAGTAACAGGATAAGGATATTTTATTTTTTAGATATTTCAACTTTAGTGAGATCTAATTTACATACAACAAAATGTACATCTAACCCATGTTAGATGTACTTTTTGATGCATTTTAACAAATAAATATGCACATTTAGTAACCCAATACAATCAAGACAAAGCATTTCCATCACTCTCCAAGATTTATGTCTCACACTCATAATTTTTTTGAAAATTATTTTTTTAAAGCTGCTATGAACACATGTTTACAAGTCTTTGTATGGATATTTTAAAAAATTTTTCTCAGGTCCAATCTTAGAAGCTGAATTTCTGGGTTGTATGGTAAATGTATAGAAATTGCCAAGATGTTTTCCAAAGTGACTGCACATCATTCTACATTCTCACCAGGATTTTATGAGTTCAGTTGCTCCACATCTGTATTAGTTCATTCTCATGCTGCTAATAAAGACATACCTGAGACTGGGTAATTTATAAAGGAAAGAAGTTTAATTGACTCACAGTTCCACATGGCTGGGAAGACCTCACAATCACGGTGGATGGTGAAGGAGGAGCAAAAGCTCGTCTTAAATGGTGGCAGGAAAGATAGCGTGTGCAGGGGAATTGCTCTTTATAAAACCATCAGATCTTGTGAGACTTCTTCACTATTACAAGAACAGCATGGGAAAAACCTGCCCCCATGATTCAATCACCTCCCACCAGGTCCCTCCCACGACACGTGGGGATTATGGCAGCTATAATTTAAGATGAGATTTGGATGGGGATACAGCCAAACCATATCAACATTCTTGTTAACACTTAGTATGTCAGTCTTTTCCATTTTAGTTGCTTTAATGAGTGTGTAGTAGCACCATATTATACTTTTAATTTACATTTCTCCGATGACTAATGGAATAGATTTTTTTCATGTGCTTATTTTCCATTCACATGTCTTCTTTTATATAATATAGGTTCAAATCTTTTGCCCAGTTTTTATTGCATTGTCTTCTAATGATTGAATTGTATGTGTTCTTTATATATTCTGGTTACAAATCCTTTGTTAGATATACGTATTATGAATATCAGCAATCAGTCTGTGGCTTATCCTTCTATTTTGAGAATGCTTTATTATAAAGAGAAAAAATGTTAATATTAAGACCAATTTATTAATATTTTTCTTTTATAATTAGTGCTTTTTGTGTCTAAGGAATCTTTGCTGATTCTAAGGTCACAAATCTTTTGCCTATATTTTTTCTAAGGGTATAATTTTTAGCTTTTATTCTTAAAAACATGATCCATTTAGATTAACTCTAAAGGGTCAAAGTACAAGCAAGGAAGAGGTCAAAATTTGTTTCCTTTATCAACATCCTGTTTCCAATATTCAATCATTGGTTAAAATGACAACTTTTTTCATTGAATTACTTGGGCATGTTTGTTGGAAATGATGTGTGGGTCTGCATCTGTACTCTTCATTCTGTTTTAATGATTTATATGTTAATTCTCACAAAAATATTACCATGTCTTGATTACTTTAGGTTTATAATAGGCCTTGAAATCAGAGCGTATAAGTCATCCAAATGTGCTCTTCTTTTGCAAAATTGTCTTGGGTATTCTAGATCTTTTAAATTTTAGAATTAGCTTGTCAATTCTACATAAAACCCAGCTGGGGTTTTTATAGGGGTTGCATTAGATGTAAAGATCAATTTAGAGGAAAATTCTTATTTGATCTTTGATATACTTCCTCATCTGTTTATGTCTTCTTTAATTTCTCTTAGCAGTGTTTGGTTTTCAGTGTACAGATTTTACATATAACTTGTTAAATTTATATCTAAATATTTCATGTCCTTTGATATGTCTAATGGTACATTTTAAATTATTTTTTCAGTTGTTTATTGATAGTATATAGAAATATGTTTGATTTTTAATATTGTATACTGTGACCTTGATAAATTTGACTTATTAGTTCCAGTTTCTTTTTAAACCTACTTTAGAATTTTCTACATACATGGTCTGCAAATCAAAACATCTTTTTCAAATCTGTATGTATCAGACTGCTTTTCAATTCTGTATGGCTTTTACTTAGTTTTCTCCTCTTATTGTATTGGCTAGCTCTTGCAGTACAACCTTAAATATAAGTGGTGATAGACAATCCTGCCTTCCTCTTCATATAAGGGAAAAACATTTTTTATCACTAGGAGTGATATTTGCTCCTTTATTTTTTAAATAGATGCCCTTTGCCGTATTGAAAAAGTTCTCTCTATTCCCAACTTGCTGAGAGATTTTATCAAGAAGAGGTATTAAATTTTGTCAAAATGGGTTTTTTTCTGCTTCTGTTGAGAGATTTTTATGTGTTCCCCCCTTATTATGTTAATGGAGAATTGCATTAATAGATTTTCAAATGTTACAACAACCTTGCTTCCTGAGAACAACCCTTTTTGGTCATTATATATTATGCTTTTTATATACTGCTTTGCCCTATATCAAGAATAAGTCAAGGATACATATTGTAGGTCTTAGAACAATCACTGAAAATATAGAACAAAGAGGCTTAGAGAATAAGACAATAGTGGAGTTGGAATTCATTATTGGAGTTGTTTCTCTTCATATCTTTCTCTTCTCCAGTACTTTTTCTTATAAGACAAATCCCAGCTACCTCATCCTGCCCAAATTCCAAACTCCATCTTTTAAACTTAGTAAGACCACTGTATTCCGCTTGGGTTTTCCTTCCCTGGGAAAGGAAAGCAGAAAGCTAAGGGATGAGTGTTCTGTGTTTAAAAGAGCAAAGAGTTAAATTGATGATTGTTTTACATTCATGCATTAATTAATTTTTTTCAACAAACATTTTTAGAGTTAGGCCTTAAATATCTAGGCAAAGATACTTAATTTTTATTATAGCATTTAACATTTAAATTCTTCTGTCATTCAAAAAATATAAATGCACTACCCATTGTGTAGTACATTTATATGTTTGGGACATGTACTAATGGAGAAATATAAATGTAGTTGGACTAGAGATATCTTTTTAATGCCAGGAAATGCCCTCAGATAGAAAGCCAGTGTGAGGTGCAGTGGCTCACCCCTGTAATCCCAGCACTTTGGGAGGCCATGGCAGGCTGATCACCTGAGGCCAGGAGTTGGAGACCAGCCTGGCCAGTGTGGTGAAACCCCGTTTCTACTAAACATTACAAAATTAACTGGGCATGGTGGCATGCACCTGTAATCCCAGCTACTGGGGAGGCTGAGGCAGGAGAATTGCTTGCATCCGGGAGGTGGAGGTTTTAGTGAGCCAAGATCATGTCACTGCACTACAGCCTGGGTGACAGAGTGACTCCATCTAACACACACACACAAAAAAAAGTCACTGTGAGTCTAGGGCTCCACTTGTTTTTGGCCTTCTACTATGGATCATAGTACTCTATTGCCTATTGTCTAAAAATGGCTGGAAAAGTGTCTTGCTTTCTAGTTATTTTCATTAGGAGGGAAATTCTAATACCAGTAATTACAATAATGGCCAAAAATGAAAATCACCTAATAGTGACTTTTAATAACATAGTCATTCTACGAGTATTCATGTACAAGTAGGTAATATTAATACATAAGCCTGTGATGTTACTGTCACCTGGAATACACAGCATCAGAGATTTGAACATTTTTTTAACAGAAGTAATTTTTTAAATGGCATAAAAATAAACTATCTTTGTCCAGATACTTGAGGCCTAACTATAAAAATGGTGTAGGTGAAATGATGGCTTGACAAGGAAAGTTCAACTCAAGATTGGGTAGCTATCCTTTAAAAACCAGTGAAAAGAAAAATCCAATTGAGAGAGGGAACATGACTAAGCCAGTTAAAAACGTACTTGTTAATTACTGAAAAACAGTGACCAAAGTTGGGGGTTTTTAAAAGATAAAAGTGAAATTAACTACTTTGAAGCAAGTCACTGAGGGGAAGAAATGATGATCATTAGTCTGAGAACGTTTAGGTTAAGGCAGAGGGCTAGAGCCTCAGACGCCTTGAGAACTTTTCTGATTTAAAGATTCTATGATTAAAAACAAAAATTTTAAAAGCCATTGCATTAATAGGCCTCATTTATAAGCCATTAACTGAAGTATCACCTATCGACATCCTATTTCTAGTTTTTAAGAAAAGGAAAAGGAAAATCTTTTCTTCGTTGTGTAGTGCATTTCTATATTTGGGACATGAACTAACGGAGGGATGTAAATGTAGATTGGACTGGAGATACGTTTTGTAAGATATTATAAAATCACACCATTATTATAAATACCACTCTACTTACTTTCATATTGCTCATCTCATCAATTCTTCTCTACTTTCCTGTATTTGAGGAAAAATAAGTAACTTTCTGCATAATTCTCTATGCCTTTATTTTTTACTTTTTCTTACTTCTAAACAGCAACCACAGCTATCAGCAGTAAGCTAAGAGATGAGTGTTCTGTGTTTAAAAGAGCAAAGAGCTAAGTTAATGGTTGTTTTACATTAATGCATTAATACATTCTTTCAACAAACTTTTTCTTCTGCTGGGTCAGGAATGACAAATAGATTTCATATTTAATGTCATCTCCTAGTGACTGATAGTAGCTGATTGGAACCCTATACTGAGAATGAAAACGCCTTTCTGGCTCAGCCAGATTGATTTTCAATTGAATTCTGCCCTAGACAAAGAAGGAGGAAGTAGCACAAAGGTGTATTGCCATCTCTTCACAAGTCACCATACTTGGTTTAAGGGATATTTGGTGTATAAGACGAAATCCTGTTCCTAAAACCAATGGGGAATAATTCTTGGAATAATGAGAACTATAAAAGCAATAATAGTGTATCAATGAGGGCTAGGTCAGACAAACAGAAATCAGAGCCAGGCATTTCAAGTAGAAAGGGGCTTAATGCAAGAGATTGGGTAGTTATAAAGCTATTGGAAAGGTTGGGGGAAAGCAAACCAGAGAAAGCTACCACCTAATCTCAGCTTTGCTTCCAGCTTCCAGAGAGTGAGGAAATTGCAAGATCATTTGAGAAATGCTGGCGCTGATTATAGCTGCCTACCGCACTGAAGTATGTGAAACTGAGCTTCAGGGAAGTCAAGCAATTTATTCAGCCACTCATTTGAAAATGGAGCCAGGAATAGAACTCAGGTCTTCCTCTCAGTTCACCAATCTTTCTATAATACAGCTTTGTTTCTTCTCATTCAACTTGCACTGTCATTGTTCTGATGTACATACCCATGTCTTGATCATTGTTTTGCTATGTCATTTCCTCTCAAGTCCCAGGCTTACTTTTTAACACACACACACACACACACACACACACACTTTCCTGTACTATTAAAACTTATATAGGCTCTTGGAAGTCTTACTTCTGGAGGTTCCACCCTACACCAAAGCAAATGTATTAATGTGCATCTACTTTTTGGATAGAAAAAGTGTGATTTTGCTTTTGAAATAATTTGGCTACAGATCACCAATTTAATTTGAGATTGGCTATGATTTCTTGGCAATTACTTTGCATAGTTGGAAATTCTTGCAAAGTGAGAAAAATTTAACCTTCAAATTGTTTTAAGTGTAATGAAATATTTAGGAGTAGTAAACATGACAATTAATGAAGTTGGTCCAATGTTACATTTTGTAGATGTTTAAACATTTGTTAAATTCAATTTTGCAGTTTTCCTCTTGGAACCAATGCTTTTTTTTTTAGGTCCATAATGCTAAACTCCAGTTTTTCTAGTGCTAGTTGGCAAAGTGGCCCAGGGCTGTCTCTCATGGATATCACCAAAGATAGCTTTCTGTGAGCCTGTATGCACGCTGCTCCCACTGAATGGAATTTCATGGAATTTCAGTCTCATGAGTGGTGCAAGGTCAGAGATAACGAGGTCCACACACATTTGTGTCTGTGTCTTTCCACAGTGGCAGACTTCCACTGATGCTATTTAATCACAAAAGCCATGGACTACATGGTTCCCAAGGAGGCAGTTCTCCTTAGTACTTTCCGTTCACTCAGTGGTCAGAGCCTTGGACACACAGGCTCAAGTCACTCCGCAATGCAGTCAATATTGCAAACCCTATATAATAGTATACTTAATCAATATATAAATGCTATAGATTAAACATCCCACAACAAAAAAAGTAACATTTAACATCAAGGGAAAGGGGATAGGAAAAAGGGGTTAACAAACTAGTCCAGGAGGAGTGACAAAAACAAAAAGCATCTCCTGGTTTGAGCCAAGAGGTCCTTCAGTCTTGCAAGGAAGAGTCTTTGATGTGGACAGAGTCTTCAGCAGGAGAAGATGGGTTCACCACGAGTGACAGGAAGATGGTGTCAGTTAAGACAGCCATATTGAACTCCTGAAGTCCTGCTCTGTTTATGGCCACAGAGTCCTCTGGTGAGAACTGATAGTGGAAGGGTGTGCTTGCTTATATCCTTATCTGGTTGAATGCAGTCTTTATAAATCAGGCAAAACATCTTATCCCTGTTGGTAAAGTGCCCTATGAAATGTAAGATGGGAGTCTTTTTCTAAGATGGAGTTACTTATGTCAAGGGTGCACTCTATACTTGTTATTCCCAAACCCTCCCAATCCTGGTCACACTCTTCAGGGTTTACCTTCTCATCAGCTCTTTCTTAAATCCACCCACACCACCACCTTCCTGTAGGGCTGATGCCTTCTTCTATCACGAAAAATGTGAAGTTAGATTGAGAGTTATTTATTTACATGTCAGCATCCCTTTTCAAGACAGGAATATTTTGAATGTTGTAAGAGTTTATTATCTCAGCACAGGTCCTCATGCATGTGCAACACACTACTAAAACATTGTATGTTAATGTAAATTCATTAAAGACACATTCAAGGACCTTCCATGTGCAAGATACTAAAGGGAGTTTATCAAAGAAGGGTTGACTACCATTCTTATCTTCAAGACACCTCCAATTTTTCTAAAGAGTTTTAATGTATAAGAATAATTTCATTTCTTAGATTTTAATTTCTTGATGAATTTAGTCACTAGATTCACAATTCTGTGGTCAGTGTTGTAAGCATAAACATTTGTAGTTTATTTTCATATGGCTTCTTTTTGAAATTCAACATACAAGAAATGTGTGGACAAAAGAATGTGGCGAAGGGGTTAAATTGTGTTATTCTGGCATGTTGACTATTTAAGTTAAAGGCACTTGAAAAACGCAGGTACAAAAAGGTCACTTTGACCTTCATATGTAAGATGAAATTCTTGCGTGAAAAATGCCCTCGCCATACTAGAAAGATATAACATTTTCCCCAGGATGAGAAATCAAAACCAAGAGAATACTGTACAGACCTTGTTAGAATAACACTTATCTTTTATGCTTTCTTGCATAGTTTAGCTGCTTCTTTGCCCCAATCACTGTATAAGTAACTGACTCTAACTACTTCTTCAGGTCTTCATTTCCTTCTGAGGACTCCCATGCATGTATAATTTGCATTATGCTTTTCTTCTATTAATCTATGTTATGTCAATTTACCTCTTAAACCCAGCTGGGGTTTAAGAGAATGGAGGTGGAATTTTTCTGCCTCTACAGTGGTATAACAATAATGCGTTACTTTACAGTAGGTTTTAGGATACCAAAACATGTTTAGGTACATAATTTTATTTGATCCATACAACTATGTGGCAAAAGTAGAGCTGGTTATATCATTCCCACTTTACAGATAAATAAATAGAGGTTCAGAAGGCTGACAAAAGGCAGAGTCAGAACTTAGGTCGACATCCAAGCCTAGCTTCACACTGTCACTACACACTTTGCCCCAGGTTCTAGAATGTTAAATTTAAGGCAGAATGGTTATAAATTAGCAAGTTGGATAATTCAGCAGTGAATGTAAATGAGAGTTATAAGATAAATGACATTTAGTGACATTAATTAACTGATTAAATTAAACCTGATATTTTAATCAGAATTTGTTTGTGCAGTGCTAGATAAAATGAAATGTAGTTTAACCTAGTTACTTTAAAAAATTCCAGTTACCATAACAACTTCTTGTGATTTCAATTAAAGGTGGTCTTTTCTTTATATTATTTTTAGAACTTTAGTTACCATAACAACCAGATGCCGTGTATTTGATCAGTTAAATCATTCCCAAAGAGTTAAAATATGATGTTCTCTTGGAAACAATCAAAATATGATAAGTGGTGTGTCAGGAATTAATGCCCAAATGGCAACGCAGACGCAATTTTTCAAGGAGCTCACATGTGAAATAAAAGACCAATGAATCTTCCTTTGTATGTGGGCTTATGATGTTTCTCAGTTACAGAAATCAAAAAGAGATTATTTATCAATTGGAGGAAAGTGGAGATGTCAGGTTCTGGGGTAATATGAATTGTCAGAGCTACAAAGAGAAATGATGTAAATGATAAATTCATTTTCACTGGGTGTGGGGGCTTTGCTGGAAATAGTATTACCAGAGCTTTGCCCAAGCTGGGAGTGGGGAGAGGAGTTTGGCTTTATACAATAGAAAACAGCTCTGCCTTTCCGTGTTCATTTCCTCCCCCATGCCTCACCCTGTAAAGGAGAATTTCTAAAGGAGTCTCTTCCTATCTTAAGAAACTGGTTTCCTAATATCAATGAGAGGAGCCACCACTCCTATACTAACAGGCTCTGCAGTTATTGAAATAGAAATTGGGAGCAAGATGACCACAGGGGAGGTCTAAAGAAAAAAAAATGAAAGCAAGAGAGTTCAGAAATAGGAGAATGGCAGACCAAGAAGATGAAGGAAAGAACACAGGCAAGGGGTAAACTACAGGATAAGACAGCCCAAGTGAGGAAGGCAGAACAGAGCAAGGGGCAAAACAGAAACCAGCCTAGCAATGAGGAGGCAGAATCAGTTAAGCATGCTGACGGCTATCTACCACCAATCATGTGAAAATACTTCTGACATATTGGGCCCAAATGCATGGCAAACGAACATCAGGAAAATTCCCTTGCTGTCCGAATCAAAGTCCTCACCTGTTTGAGGTAAATTGGCCCTTCCAGGCAGATGTCTTGCTTTATTTGATGGGCAGCCATCCACGTGGAGGTGGTTAAGGACAAAAGATGCATCTGGTTGCCCTGAAGCAAGGGCCAGGTTGCCCATTAAGTGACAAATAAAGATGGCCTCTCCCTGTTATCACCCTCTGCCCATGAAACGAGGAGAGAGCTGCTTTTCTTGCCCACAGCCTGTGCAGAAGCAATAGACGGATGGTGGGAGTGTCAACTGTGGATTCCGGGCTTAATTGTAGTCCTCTTGCTTAATGAGGTTTCGTGAGGAGGAGGAGGTGGGGGATTGGTGTGTGCTCCTGTGGCTGGGGGTTATTTAATTAAAAAACAATAAAGCTGCCAGCTGCCGCTGGTTAACAATCTGGAACCCTCCCTTTCTTCCTCCCAGACTTGAACGCAACACAGATACAGCCTCTCTAACCGGCCTTGTGAGCTGAGGCGCTGTTAGCACCCCCAGATCAAACCACCCCGTTTTCTTCCTAAGCTCTTTTTGGTTGCCAAAAACATTGCTAGCAGATCTATGGAGAGTTAAAGATCCCCCTCATAGCCAAATTACGAAAAAGAAAACAAAACTCCTATCTATCCTTTTTCCTTGGTGCTTGTTTTGAGACAAAAAATATACCCTGGAGGCTGGGCGCAGTGGCTCACACCTGTAATCCCAGCACTTTGGGAGGCTGAGGCAGGTGGATCACGAGGTCAGAAGATCGAGACCATCCTGGTAACAAGGTGAAACCCCGTCTCTACTAAAAATACAAAAAAAAAAAAAAAAAAAAAAAAATTTAGCCGGGCGTGGTGGCGGGTGCCTGTAGTCCCAGCTACTTGGGAGGCTGAGACAGGAGAATGGCGTGAGCCCGGGAGGCGGAGCTTGCAGTGAGCTGAGATTGTGCCACTGCACTCCAGCCTGGGCGACAAAGTGAGACTCCGTCTCAAAAATATATATATATATGTGTGTATATATGTGTGTGTGTGTGTGTGTATATATGTGTGTGTGTGTATATATGTGTGTGTGTGTATATGTGTGTGTGTGTGTATATATGTGTGTGTGTATATATGTGTGTGTGTGTGTATATGTGTGTGTGTGTATATGTGTGTGTGTATATAAAATATATTAATATATATTATATATACCCTGGAATGGACGCAGGGGAGGTGATGCAGAAAAGGGGTATCTTCCGGCTCCTGTCTCCTGTGTCTTATCCTGATATGAACACATGGACGGGGAGGCTCTCCCAGGAAGAATGCATAGTCTCCTACCGACAGGGTTTCTGTCCTCTGTCCTCTGTGTCCAGGACTTCAGCACTTCCAACAATCACCTGGGGAATTTGCTTTTAAAAAATACTGCTTCTTCCAGCACTTTGGGAGGCCGAGCAGATGGATCACAAGATCAGGAGTTCAAGACCAACCTGGTCAAGATGGTGAAACCCCGTCTCTACTAAAAATACAAAAATTAGCGGGCATGGTGGCGGGTGCCTGTAATCCCAGCTACTCGGGAGGCTGAGGCAGAGAATTGCTTGAACCCGGGAGGCGGAGGTTGCAGTGAGCCGAGATCGTGCCATTGCGCTTCAACAAGAGCGGGACTCCGTCTCAAAAAAATAAAAAATATAAAAACCTCAGGCTCTTCCCTGGAGATTCTGAATAAATTAGTGTCTGAATCTGTGTTTTTACCAAGGGCCTTCATTGAGGTTTCTGATCAGAAACGTTTGAAAAATTATCTTCTCATTACCTGTTTACCCGAGGGACCTGAGTGGAGACTGGAGAGAAGGGAGTGAAACGGAAAGTTCCTTCAATGGGGAGGGTTTAGTCTTGCATATATTTCGCAGTTACCGACAAAGGCCCAAAGCCTGTCTGTGATTTTTCTGTTTAAAGAGATACCCCATCTCCTAACACCTCCAGCTCAGCTAGGGAAAAGCAATGTAACACAACTGCAGGGTGGGTTTCTAGGGGGTGACAACTAGGCACTGATTAGCTGTGGTATCTTAACAGCATTCTTGTTTGAAGCATCCCTGTGGCAAATTATTAACACACTATAGTGAGGCTTAAACCAGGAGACACCCCACCTCCTTACTAATTAATCAAACTTCAAAAGTTCACTCCCTAGAAGGTGACAACCATGTCTTTTTGCCTGATGCTGTGTAGGTTTTAGCACTGAAAATCCTATTCTGGGAAACCTCTCAGTCCCAGGCAGACCAGGGCATGGATCACCTCTAGTAACCAGCTCACACTATTGGTGTCTCTCTTTTCTTTCCCCCCATAGCCTAGGTGCATCATGAATTTCACAGGGGAATTGTGAATCTGGGGATACTCAGGCCTCACATGTGCATTCTCTGCACCCCACTTAGCACCCTCCTCAATTTTCTCCTCTTCAGCACCTATCAATTGGCTAAAGAGCCAGCTTATTCTCTTCCAATTGGCTATAGAGCCAGCTTATTCTCTTCCCAGCTTCCAATTATCTTTTCTCCTGCCTAGTAAAAAAAAGTCCTATATTCTCCAAATCGAGGTCTCTGATGACTTTTGACGTCCTTTTAAGTCCACAAAATAGGCTGGCCTAGGATTAAATAATCTTTGTAATCACATTTTATTTGCATTTCAAATGTACAATTTGCATGATATTTGCTTATGCCTCAGTCAGATTGGTTCAGATCTCATCCATATTTATTTAGGGGGAGGGAAACTGTAAGAGCAAAATATTGTGGACTCCTGGTCAGAAAAGCTGACTCCAAATCCTGGCCTTGACATTTATTTGATCAGCAACCTTAGATCAATCAGTTTTGCTTTATGAAAAATTGAGATAGTTGAATTATTTTCCTTCCTAAAAATTATAGGCTGAAGTCCTAACCCCCAGGACCTCAGATTGTGACCTTATTTGGAAATAAGGTCATTGTAGATACAATTACTTAAGTTAGGATGAAGTCATACTCATCTAACTCACACTCATCATTTTGGAGTAGGGTAGGTCCCTAACCCAAAATGACTGGTGTCCTTATAGAAAAGCAAAATTTGGAGACGGACATGCATGCAGGGAGAGCAGCATGTGAAGTGTGGGGTTACACTGCCACAGGTCAAGCAATTCTCAGAAGGCAGGACCAGAAGGTAGGAGGAGAGAAATCTGGAAGGAACAGACCTTTTCCTTGCACCTGCAGAGGGAGCACGACATGCCAACGCCTTGATCTTGGACCTGTACACCTTGGAGTCTCCAGACTGTGAGGTTTCTGTTTAGAAATAAATTTCTGCTATTTAAGCTACTCAGTTTTTGGTTCTTTTTAATGGCAGCCCTACTAAACTAATGAAAATGGTAACACCTACTTCATAGGATTTTTCTGAGAATTAAATATATTTGTGTGAAAGTACTTGGTACATAGGAGTCATTAATGAATAGGAGGAAAAAATAATAGAGAGAGCAGTGAGTTAACAGAAAATGACACCCTTGCAGTTACAGTATCAAGGTTCAAACTCCATTTCCTTCTCTGTTATACCTTATATGGCAACTGCAAACCACTTCAGCCTTTCATCTCTTTGATCCTTATTTCCTCATCTGTAAAATGGATATAATAGTACAAACTTCCTAGGGTAGTTGGGATGATTATGTAAGAGAACATGTGAAACTACATCAACCAGCTTTGTAACGAGAGGCCACGTGGCTTTTGTCCTTGCAATGTAGAAGGCACAAAAATGTAAGCCTCTCTTCTTTCAGCAACTGCCCCTACCTTTGCCCCCTTAGCCCTCGACTGAGGCCAAGAGCTAAGAGCTGACAGATGGATGGAGCTTGAGATCCTGCCAACCCTTTGTGTGTTGGGGATGATGGCACCACAAGGACTTCCCCTTTCCTTTCTTCCTCCCTGCCCACCCCCAATTCAAGAGCAAATTTCATGCTTCTTTCCTGAGGATCCAAAGAGCTATGACTCTGATAGTTAATGGTTTAAATCCCCTTTCCTTTCTTTTTCGGAAGAAACAATTTGATAGCTATAATTATTGCTGCAGACCCTTTTTTATTTTCACAGAAATTAAATATGTCTGTGGTGGACTTCAATAGCTCAATGCGTTTGCTACGCTATCAAAACCATGTTTTCTCCTACTCTGTTGAGGAAATGAACAATTGAGTGCCAGATTGCAGAACTGAGGTTTTGTTTAATATTTACTGCTGGCAGCCACATTCGCTTCTGCAAAGGTATACTTATACCCAACAAAACCCATGACGGCAATTCACACACAACTTTCCTACAGGAGTCAGCATATGCATACTGAAATGTTTGTCCCAATCTTAAACTAGGATGCCTTTTTACCAAGTGACTCCATTTATGGAAATTTATCTTAGAGAAATAAATATTCAAGTGCACAGCAATGCACAGCTTTGTGTAACCAGCATATTGAATGGAGATTACTTACAATTTTTAAAGCAAAATCCTAAATTCTAATAATAGGGAATGGATTTCATGAAGTATGGTTCCTCCTATTAGTTACATAGGATTGGCAATCATTGAGCTGAGACTTTCCTGCTACGTTATGAAGGTATCAGTTAGTTTCAGCATCACATCCATAAGCAATTTGCCATCTATCAGTGTCTCTTCCCATTTTTTCTATTTCCTACTGCTTCCTGGGCTGTCACAGAATCCATGCCATGGAATTCTCTGGAAGTGCCAACAATCTAATAGAAAGTGGAAGCTTTGAAGGGACACACTACCCTTCTTGGCTTAGATTTTTCTCCAGCAACTTCCATCTCATCAGTCAAGTGACATCTGCCTCAAATGTTGCCATTAAATCACCAGGAAGAATTTTGCTGAGAATTTAATTGGAAATATCAATACTGGCATTCCAATTTCTTTTTCAACATGATAAAAGTCCTCCCAGAAAAGCACCCACGTTGTACCTGTAAACCTTGTCTCAAGAGGCCCAAGATTCCATCTGCTGGTGCAATGTATAATTTCTAGCTACAAATAGATCTTGTGTATACATCAGCATGGTTGGATGTAAAGGGCTGGTTGAGCCTCTCTGCCTTGGCAAAAGCAGGCAAGAAACAACAGGTATCAACCTGGATACAAGTTACGATGTGGGTTGGGAGAGCGGGTCAACAAACACAAGGGATTATCTACATTCTTTACGGACATGCAAACAAATTTGGGGATAAAAGGTATGTTATAATATACCTTTTATATATATTATATATAATATACCTTTTATATATATATATAAAACACACACTCTCTCAGATAGATAGATAGATAGATAGATAGATAGATAGATAGATAGATAGATAGACAGACAGATGATAGATTTTAAGCAAGCGTCTTCTATTAGCTACATGTACAGATGCCGTATGTCCCGGGCATGTGCTATATCCTCAAATGTAGACATATGCTACTAGTTCCCACTACTAAATAAACCTAAGCAGTGGTTTCTCCCTGCTCTATGAGCTTGAAATGGAGACAAAGTTTGAATAAGGCTTGTTTCCAGTTGGCAGTCACTCCAGCTCAGGGTTTTTCAACCTTGGCACTGCTGACATTTTGGACCAGATAATTCTTTGTTGTGACAGGCTGTTCCGTACATTGTAGGATGTTTAGCAGTATCCCCGGCTTCTGCCTACCAGATGCCAGTAGCTGTCTCCTAGTCGTAGCAACCAAAAAAAAAAAAAAAAAAGTCTCAAGACATTGCCAAATGTTCTCTGGGAGGTAAAATCACCCCTGGTTGGGAGTCATCGCACTGGATTGTTCTTATTGTGGTTGTGTTGTGCGTTAGCAACTTAGTTAAACTGGAGCTCGTTCTCTCCAGAATGTCCTCCCTTGTATGGTTCCAGATTGGCATTGACCATGAGAGACATTTCACATGAGATTTGGGAGTTAGAGTGAAGCCTCAGCTGTTTGGGTATGCTCTGAAGTTCGGTGCAGAGCCCTAGGCACTGTGGCAGCCCATGCATACTGTCGCTGGTTTACTAGCTCACCTTGTTGGCATAGGTGGCATTCAGACCAACAGCTCCTCCAGATCTAGTCCTTTATTTTCTGAGTCCTGTGTCAAAGGGTACCAGCTTTCTTTCCCAAATGCTAGTCTAGTTGACTATAGTGACTTCAGGCTCAACATTAGATATAGAGGCAGCAGCCTGCACAGAGGCTTCACCAGTGCCTTCCATTGAAAAAAATCAAATCACTATAATAAATCCTTTATTCTTTGTCGCTCACAGCAGTTTTTCCTTTCGACTGAACCTTGACAGATAGACTAGGTGGAGATTTCAGGTTGTAGTGATGATTTGGAGGAGACCTGGAAAACTTCCCAACATTTATTCTACCCCAGAAAATTAGTTTATGCCAAACTTCTTGCCAGGGATTGGTTCAGAGCTGAACTAATTCAATTTAAGCCAATGAGATGCAAAAAGAAGCTTGTTTGGGGTTTCTGGAAATAAAAAGTCAGTCTGTCCCTATCCAACTAGAAATAAACACAAAAGTATGCTGTACCAGTTGCTGCTGGCAGCCACCATGTGACCATGTGGGGAACCAGCTTTAGGATAAAGCTGATACCACTGACAGCAAAGCGAAAGCCAAAAAGAACCTAGGTCTGAAAATATCTCCGAGCTGTGGAATCAATAAACCCTGAAGCCTTCTCTACTTCTGAACTTCCTTTTGCGTGAGATGATAAATTGCCCTATGGTTTAACCAAATCTGGCTGGAATTGTTGTATTCTTAAATTAGCTTTATAGTCTAGTTTAAACCTTGGATACAAATTATTCTCATTTATTAAAAATGATTTGACCTGATCACCCTGAGATGAAGCCTCCATTTCTTTTGAAAATATCCTATACTGCTCCTCGTCATCTCAGAACTAGCAGTCCGGATGGCCTTGCTTTGCCACTTCTACCAGTTTTGTTGGAGTCCTCAGTATGTAGGAAGAAGAGTCGAGCCTTGCTGCCAACTCTTTTAGCCCCAGATTCTTCCTAACACTTCTGAGCTAAAAGCAAAGGATGAAGAAAACTGAACGATTACATTCTCCAGGAAGTTCAGGCATGTGTGGACTTGTTTCCATCGGAACCAAGATTCATCCGAACAGCCTGGGTCTTCTCCAACTGTGATCAACAACATTCCTGGGCCATCCACAACCAACAGGAAACCAACATGCAATAATAGCGGCAGCAAAGTAAAACTCTCCCTGTAGTATCAGAGCATCCTCATACCTGGGGCAATCTTTGTCTCCTTGTCGACTGTAAGCTCTTGGTTACAGAGTAGATTTCCCACTCTTTGGCTACTCGGTCCATGGACATACCGGGATGAAGTGAAAGAGTTACGAAGAGGCTGCTGCTAAAAAAAGCTGCCTTTGTCCCCAAATAAATAGTGTGGTGAGTCCTAGTGGGATTTCATCTTCCATTTACTCCCTCTGCCTGGCATCTCTGCACCAGGGCACAACTGGTACAGCCCTCAGTGATGCCCCGGGTCAAGAGTGTTGGGATCAAATGAACTAAAACTCAAAGCCTTGTGCTTTTACCAGAAAGTGAGCATGTCATGCATCTTCCCAAAGCCTCATTGTCTCATCAATAAAATGAGAATAAGAAAACCTCTCATCATGGGCAGCACATGGTAGAAACACAATAAATATCATTTTCTTTGTCTTCTCCTTCACCTCCTCACTGCCGCAGCTGACCTCCCTGGCCCACACCTCCTCCTCCCCCTGGGTATTCATCAGATCCTTCAGCTTAGCTGGGTGCTGGCCCTGCCTGCAGCTACCCACACCCTGACAGCTGGAGAAGCTCATATTAGGAAAAGCCTACTGTCCAGGTTCAAAGAAAGCCCCACACTTCCTAGCTCTGTAAGTACAGGGAGGCACACAGTGCAGAGGGCTAGAGTGTCACACTTTTCAGGGAAGAAATGAAGTTGTCAGAAAACTTGCTGCTGTGTACCAGTGGTGCCTTCACCATGTATTCATGTCATGCCTGACTCTGGGCACCTAAGCCTGATGTTTCAACCCTGGCCACACCAATGATTGTCAAGTTCGCTCATAGACTAATGGCTTGAAAGAAGTATAATATGCACATGGCTGTGATCCAGCAACCCTGAGCTTAATCCTGCTCTTGTGTTGATTAACTGTGTGACTTCAGATAAGCCATTTCAGCCCAGTTTCCCCCAGATCCTAATTGGGGGATTATCTCACACCATCTCAGATCCTGTATCATTTGGGGGCAGAGGTGGAATGAGCACATTATGAAAAGTGCCCTCCTCTGGCCTGTTTTAAGGATTCAGTGTGTTTTAGACCAGATAATCCCATGAAAGTCTTGGTTTTCCCAAGAGTCAAACAGAGTGTTTGTACTAACCCACACCACTGAGGTGTAGCCCGTATTTGGTTAATTGAATATCATTATGTGCTTTGAAACTGTCACTGCATTTCAAAATGCCTGTTTCTTATTAAGAAAAAAAAAAATATGCAATCACTCAAAAACGTGCAATAAGAAAGAAGCTGCCTTAAGAATATTTCTGCAGAGAAGCCAATTGTTTGGGAATTGGGATGCATTCTGCCACTTGTGAAAAGAAGCAAAAAGAGAAAAAAAAGGAGAGAGATGAGAGGCACAAATATATTGACAGATGAGAAGAATAAATGTTTTTGTTGCATGCGCCGTACAGAGGTGTTCCACACACCAAATTATGACATAACTGTTGGAGTAATGGCTGCAGCTGTTGCCTTTGTAAAGTGATCCACAATACCCCACTCTAATAACCACAGCAACGTGTCCAAGTCACTTCACACAATGAAGACAGCCTAATCCCATGCCACGTGAGCTCTGTGCCAGCCATGGCCATATCACAGCAGCAGGATCAAGCCGGGAATAATCACATCCTTAGGAAAAAAATCCCCTGTGTAACACACTGAAATCCCTCTTAAACAAAGCAAGCATGTGAATCTGCTAGTGAACAGAAAAATTCCATGATGAATTGCCAAGTAAGAGTAAAGGGTAAACATTCCATATGTTGCCCCCATTTCCATGGGATAACAATTTCTAGAGGGAAAATTGGCTTTGATGAACTAGTAAGATGCTGTTGGGCCATATTCATTCATTCATTTGCTCAACAAATATTTCTTAAGCATCTACTGTGTCTTGAGCATTTTCTGGTGTATACCAGAAATTCAGTGATGATCTCAGCAAGGGAGGTCCACATTGAACAAATAACAAGTAATTCACTGCAGTTGTGATACTGCTCTGAGAAAGAACCCGGTACTGAGTGTGAATTACAGACTGTATTTTCTCTCTGAGTGCAGGTTGAAATGTACAAGCTTGCAATCACAACAAGCCTACTTAGCATAACAAAGGACTTGGGAGTTGGTACCCCGGGAATAAGAAGTTCCATTGAAGATTTAAAAAATCATCTTTTAATGTTTTATTTGATAACATGTTCCTGTTGTTGAATATTTGAAATTTGGCAGTAGATGTGTCAGAACCAGCTTCTCAATTCAGGAAGCGATAAGCACTGAAGGTAATTGTAGATATGGAAAAATCCCCTTTAATAAAGACAGAAAAACACATTCCTATATCTGAGTAGGTTCATGAAGCAGCCAAGATCATAGGCTCTGGAATCAGCCTGTCTGAGTTCAAGTCTATCTCCACCACTCGCTTGCTATAGAAGCCAACTTGCTTAAACTCTCCAAGCCACAGTTGCCTCATCTGTAAGATGGGAATAACTCTATTACCTCCCTTATAGGGCCACTGTGAGA
The DNA here is from genome assembly GCF_043159975.1 of Macaca nemestrina. NCBI lineage: Eukaryota > Metazoa > Chordata > Mammalia > Primates > Cercopithecidae > Macaca > Macaca nemestrina. Next base: position 102,427,371 of record NC_092135.1, read on the forward strand.
ATTAGGTAATTAATACACATAAAATATTTTAAATAGCACCTGGGGCATACTAAATGCTACGTTATCATTGCAAGTACTTGAGCCGAAATCTAGGATCCGACACTGTAGCTAAATTATTATGTCATCTCTAAATATTTTCTTTTTTGTTTTTTGGGAATTGCTCGGATTTAAGTTTTTCCTTGATCTCAACCCTGGATTTCTGTTTCTTCCAGACGTGAAAACCTCTTCACCCTTAGACCATCCTTAATTGTTTTCATTTAATCAGTCAAAAATATGAATGCACATATATAGTCCATCCTTGACTGATCATTTTTCTATTTCTCAGGTTTTGTCAAGAATGGTTTTGCTAAAAACACCATCTTCTCCATGGGCCAGAAATCACACAGTGGAGGTGCCACCAGATAGCTCCATAACTGCTATGTCATTGTTTATTACTTAAAATTAAGCAGCAGACTGCACTACCTAACTCCTCTAAACCTCACCCCATTTCCTAGCCACATGGCCACTTACAAAGAATATAGACAATTTGGAGGAACCATGGAAAGGTCAATTGTAAATAGATACATCTTTTGTTCTTGAAAAGTGCAGCCAAATATACGAAGCCCCCCAAAATAAAAGAAAAAGTCTTAGAAAGTCAGATAAATAATTAGGTTTTTAACCTTTAGCGTTCATTATTTATGAAGGGTCAAGGACATCTTTGACATCTTGAAAGGCTGTTGGGACAGCAGATTGAATTTTTGGCATAGATGATAGAGTAAATTCTGCTGAGTTTTGATCATTTGTGTATTCCAAGTTCCTCCACACAAGCTGACTGTGAATGAAAGCAACATTAAAGATGTGCGAGCACTATGGTTAATTGTGTATGCAGTAAATACAATTTACTCCTGACGAAACAGTTTGCTCTTTATTCATTGGGGGAAAAAAAACAACTTGATAACACTGACAGAACAGGAATATTGTGGATTAGGTTGCAGGAAAGGTCTCTTTAAAATGCTTTTGAAAGGACAAATAAAAGCAATTTTACTTTTTCTTCCTTTTGTAAATCTTCTCTCCATTCCCTCATCTGTTCTTTCCTTTCTCTTTCCCTATTTTCTTTCAGCTTATTCTTCTGCACTTTTCCCAAACAGAGTTTTCTGAGAGCATGTCAGCTAATTAATTATTTCTTCAACACTATTTCTATGCCTGACTCCCAACCTCCCGGCAGCCCTACAAAATACCTTCCTGCATCCTTCATTTACCCAAAAACGATTCTGGGAAGAGGTGATTAATTGAAAAATGGGGAAAACTATGTTGTGTTGAGAGAGACAGAGCACATGTCAGTATCATTCAGACCCAAGTTCTTGAGCCTGGTGCCGTTTCCCTTCCATGTACAGAGGCCCCATGGAAACCTGCTACATCTTCTGACTCTGAAGGAAGCCTCATCTGGGTCAAGGCAGCAAGTGAAGACTGTTTTGCCTGTACCCTACAGGCTGCATTCTCAAATCTCCCCCATTTTCATCACCCTTACTCTTGAGTTCCCAAAACAAAGGCATGGTATTGCCTGACAGGTACCACTTATCTTTGGTCAAGCAGGCTAGCGAGGCCTGCAGATGATTCTTGCTCATTGCTGACACTGTAAATTAGTTCCAAATGGCGTTCTGAAGGCGCTACCTGCTGCCTTTGGTGATCAGAGGCCTGTCTTCCAAAACGTACTGCCTTCCCTCTTGTCTTCTACCCATCAGAAACACATTTTCTTTTGATTTCGGGGGTCTCTCTGACGCAGTGTGTTGTTGGGCATTTTACTATCCCGGTTTTCCATTTGATAAAATAATTGAAGTGATATAGATGCTACTTGGCATCCGGAAGGGTGGGTAATTTCCTTTACAGGGGTTAAAAATACAGCCTAGACCCCTCCAACTCACTACAAGTTATAGAAAAACGAAGTCTTTTTCAGTGAAATGAAGTTCTGCCCACACTGGGGAAGAATTGTCAGCAGCCACCAGCAATGGAAAATAAGGAAGCTATGACCAACTTCAGGTGTGCAAGGCCACATGCTATTAACAACAACAGTCCCCCTTTTTGTGGTAGGCCTGATATCATGACCAAAACTCATCACATGGATAAGAAACTGGGGCCGGGCGTGGTGGCTCAAGCCTGTAATCCCAGCACTTTGGGAGGCCAAGACGGGCGGATCACGAGGTCAGGAGATCGAGACCATCCTGGCTAACACCGTGAAACCCCATCTCTACTAAAAATACAAAAAACTAGCCGGACGAGGTGGCGGGCGCCTGTAGTCCCAGCTACTCGGGAGGCTGAGGCAGGAGAATGGCGGGAACCCGGGAGGCGGAGCTTGCAGTGAGCTGAGATCCGGCCACTGCACTCCAGCCCGGGCTACAGAGCAAGACTCCGTCTCAAAAAAAAAAAAAAAAAAAAGAAACTGGGACCATATTTGTGGTGGACAAAATTCCATAATAACCGCATCACTTGCATATCCAGTGTATACTGACTCTATACATATGCCCAGTCAGCCCAAATCAATTTGTACACACACGACATTCAGTGTTGCAACAAAGTGAACACGCTAGTTTAAGCCATAAGGAATTAACCCTTCCAAAATTTTGCTTTTTTTGTCCACCCAGAGCAGGATGTTTTACATTACAGAATTGTGAGATGGGAACCTTTCCTTTCTTGTGAAAAATAAATAGAATCATGAAACCTAAAAAGAATCTGATGGAATCCTACAAGTGAAGCTAAGCTGACATTTAGTTAGCAGAAGTAAAATTATTTCTTCAAAAAGTCAATATGCTTTGTGAAACTTTCCACATTTTTAATTCACTTGCAACAGATAATTAGCTCATATATTTAACTAAGCCTGCTAAATTTCATTCAGCATTTTTTTAAAGGAAATCACGTACTATTTTATTCTTGCACTAGTTCAGCCACTAATACAGTACAAAGACAGCCTCCACTCCTCTAACCCCCGCCTCTCCTTAAAAGGCTATTTAGGGCTCCGTTTTCAGCCAAATGATCTGAATGGTATTTTCTCAATGCCATGCATCATTTTTCCAGTGAATCTTTAACTTATCCCGGGGAGGGAGCAGAAGATGAGAGGAGGAAGGGGCAGAAAGACAAGGGGCTAAGGGAGCATTTGGAATGAGAAATTTCCATTTGGCTTCATTCTGATTGACTGTGGGTGACTCTTGGTGAGTGCCCATGGCCTCTTTTCTTCCTTGTCAAATGGGAGTACCATGTGTGATGGAAACACCTTGCCAAGCAGGAAGGCTTTCAGGAATGGAGGGGGCATAGGAGACATAGCATTTTCCCCTTAAGAACCAAACATAGACCACCTTTTAGGGGTTGGGAGGTTGGGGTAAATTTTCTATATTTTGTTTGATTTGTATCAGAGCATTCTCTCAGAGTGCTTGCAAGTTGCAGAGAAACTAATTATGCATAGTTACAAATACCATGCAGCATTTTATTCATGTCTAAAGTGTTCTTCCTTCCTATTTGTTCTCCTTTCTTGCTAAGGAGTCTCAGGTCCTTCTCTCTTCTTACCACCTTTCTTTATTTTCAGTACTTCTCTGTTCCCCATTACAGAACTTGCCTTCTTTCCTTTTTTGTTTCTGGTCAATCCTTCAGGAACCACCTCCCCCTCCTCCCCACAGCCCCATCTCAGATGAGAACGATCTTGCCCACACATTTTCAGCAGGCAGGGCACATCATGAATGTGTCTATATTAAGGGAGGGAGGCCCAGATTGTTTACTTTCTCAGAAGGCTAAACATTTCGGCTGGGAGTCCTTGACTATGTGCTTAAGGACACAGACAGAAAGGACAAAGGGCAGCAGAAAGTGCTCCTGCCACTGTGATTTGCATCTGAGTTCAATTCTACTTTGCTTTAAAGAGTCTCATTTGAATACACAGTACATTAGCTCCACTCCTGCTTCCTATCCAATATGGGAAATACATTCATAGCTGAGTAACCTCTCCCCCGTCTAGTCCAGACAGTTGGAGAGAGGGTGGGGAGGGGGATCCAGCAACTGCAGAGAAATTGTATTTCAAATGAATGTCTTTTCATCAATTGCTTATGTATCCCTCAGCTGCACTCCGCGATGAGATTTGCATATTTTTTCTTCCTAATGGAAATAAATATAGGACGAAGATTTTGTTTTGTCCATTTAAAAAGACTGCTTTGCCCTGTGTGCTTGGGGCCTTCTAAATACGTGAGGGGAAGAGATGACTTGTTAGACTAAGGGAAATCAGAAGAATTTTAGATGACATGTCTACCATTATCATCCGTGTGAAGAACCTTGACTGGAAATTGTCTCCAGAATACTTTCGGCAAAAATTAATAAGTAGATTTATAATGTAAGGCTATGTGAATATAGTCATGTGAAGGACCAGTGAGCTAAACCAAATCAGTCTGCAGAGAGCCCTAAATTATGCACGAGGCTGAAATGACATTAATGCACATTGTCTATTCCCTTTCTTTTCCATTTTCATGGGAATTAATATATGCCTCAGGATCTTTGTGTTTATCTTCTTAACCCCTTGTCTTCTTTTAGGCTGAGAAAGCAGGAAGGTAACTAAAGATTAAGTGTGTTTATGAGTATAAGGGTGATATTGTCAAATGTTTGAACATCATAATAGTCCTTTTTTTTAAAAAAAATCAAGTTAGGACCTATATATTTGAAGTGTAGTATTAATAAGGGAATAGTGCTTTTTTAAAAAAAAAAGAAAGAAACATGCCAGAGCTTTTATATATAGCCCAGACTTTTACATACCTATACCTTAAAAGTAGACAACTTAGAAGGCTAAGTTTTTGCATTTTAGCTTTTAATTTTCAACCATGGTTTTGTTTTGCTGTAACACCATCATCAGAATTGCTACTAAAACTTATAGTAGTTTTGACTGAATATCATCAATGGAGGAAATTTATTGTCATGTGAGGGTAGATTTGATTTTGGCAAATAGTCAAATATATCTGGACCCAAGATAACTAGTGAATGAGCAGCTATGTGTTAGTTTAAGTAACATCTTAGGTCTACTGAGCTCAGTTAATTTCCTGCTGAAAATTGCAAGATATGTGGAAATTCACTCACTGTGCCTGACAATCCCTCATGCCTTTAATCAAAGAATTGTAGCATTGTAAGAAAACTTAGGGGTTACAGAATTCAACTCCTTAGTTGAGGGAAATAAAAAAGCTATCACAAGGGTAAAATTTTACTTAAAGCAATACAATATATTTTTCTTGACTGTAGAAGTGCAAGAAATTATCATTTTGTTTAACTAGTTATTAAATAGTGGTAACATTTGGCTGCTGTTCACTTATTGGGGAATGCATGTATGTGTGGCATGTTTCTTTATTAAGTTAAATCAGTGTGATTGTGCTTGTATTTATAGGACATTTCAGGGCATCTGCCCAGCTCTCAACTTACAATGCTTTACTTTGGGACTTTCCTTTTCTGTTTCTGGTCAATCCTTCAGGAACCACCTCCCCCTCCTCCCCACAGCCCCATCTTCTTCCACCCCACATGTGATCCTTAAAGTCACAGGTGTGGGGCCCTGTCAGCCATCTTGGGAGTGTGACACCTATTCTTAGAGATGGCTGATTGGACCAGCAGTAAAACCTGACCCAGGGCAGGCCAATCAAATCCTCTCTGGAGAATCTGGAATTCTCACTTAGGCAGCTTTTCAATATGACTGCATCTAAAACAGAGAGTTGGAAATTAAAGTTTTCCACATAATTCCATAAGAAACAGGGAGCAAAGAAAGCTTGTTTATGGGTTTAATAAAAAGTACAGAAGATATAAAGAAAGAGACTTTTATTTTATTTTTATTTATTTATTTATTTATTATTATTATTATTATACTTTAAGTTCTAGGGTACATGTGCATAACGTGCAGGTTAGAAAGAGACTTTTAAAATGAGGTAAAGGGAGAGTACTGGCCGTGCATCTGAAAGTTCCATTTCCCACTTAGAGTTCTTCTTGAAGTCTGATTACATCACTGCGCTTAGGTTCTTTGAGCTACCATTGCATTCTTAAATAATATTTTTTAAAATGTTTATTTTTCTTTATTAAATTAAGTTGACTTTGCTACTTTCAGCCAACTAGATTATACCTAAGGGATTATGCATATAATATATTGGCCCTCAAGAGGAAACTGAACAAGTTAACCTCTCTCAGGAACCAAAGTCCTTTTCATGAAGACCTGAAGGGTTCTCTGAGAGGAATTTGAAACGGGACAAAAGGTCAGGCCCTGGGCCATAGGTTTGAGTCACTTGCCGAGGACAGCTTTTCAGAGAATGATTCCCTCTGAGGTATGGGAGACTTGAAGCATCTGGACCATGGCACACTGATTGATGATTGTGGGAAAGGAACAATTTTGGGTGTGATCTGCATGGTCCTATGAACAGGTTCTTATCTGACACAGTCCTAGGGAAACTGGGAAAAGCAAATGTAACATTGTCATTCTCCTGTATTCAACTGATTTAGCAACGGCCCGTGCATTGCCCAGAGTAGAAGACAAAAATCCAAACTCTAAATAGACACATAGGCCAGGCATGGTGGCTCACACCTGGAATCTGAGCATTTTGAGAAGTTAAGGCAGGAGGATTGTTTGAGGCCAGGAGTTCAAGACCAGCCTAAGCAACACAGTGAGACCATGTCTCTATTTTTTAAAATAAATAAATCAACAAATAAATAAATAAACAGACACATAAGGATCATCATCCTATCTACAGCCTCACCCTCATCTTCCAGCTCACTTTATGCTCCCAAAACACAAACTACTAATGTCCTCTCCTTCACTGCAGACCTCCATGCCTTTTGCACATGTTGTTCCCTCTGCTTGCAATGCTCTTACCACTCTACCAGTCCTCCCTCCATCTTAGCTTCCTACTCCCTTAGCCTAGAAAATTCCTGTCCAGCTTTCTAAACCCTCTCCAAAAACATTCTACTCTGGGAGCCCTTCCCTGGCCAGGATAGAATTAATCCCTCATTTCTCTGCCCTGCTTCAGTACCTCATCAATACTTCCATCATTGCCCTGTATTGCCCTCTATTGTAATGATTTCTGTGTTTTCTTCCCAGCTACACTGCAAACAATGTGAACTATGTCTCATCACTCTCAGTAACTATGTCTCAATCACTTTGGAACGTCCAACAATGAATAGTAGTGTGTGCTCCATTATTAATCTGTAGCACGTGCTCTGGTAGGTAACACCAGGTATGTGTTTAATAAATGCGGAAATAAATGAACTTAAATGGCATAAAATAATCTTTTGAGGAAGCTCTAAAGTAGTGGTCCCTAACCTTTTTGGCATCAGGGACTGGTTTTGTGAAAGACAATTTTTTCATGGGCAGCAGGTGTGGAAGGTTTTAGGATGATTTGAGCACTTTATTTCTATTATTATTATATTGTAATATATAATGAAATAATTATACAACTCACCAAATGTAGACTCAGTGGGAGCCCTGAGCTTGTTTTCCTGCAACCAGATGTTCCCATGTAGGGGCGATGGGAGACATTGACAGATCATCAGGCATTAGATTCTCATAAGGAGCCCGCAGTCTAGATCCCTTGCAGGTGCAGTTCACAATAGGGTTTGCACTCCTATGAGAATCTAATGCTGCTGCTGATCTGAGAGGAGACGGAGCTCAGATGGTAATGCAAGAATGGGGAGTGGCTGTAAATACAGAGGGAGCTTCGCTTGCTCACCCACTGCTCACCTCTTGCTGTGCGGTCTAGTTTTTAACAGGCTACGGGTCACTTCCTGGGGGTGGGGACCCCTGCTTTAAAGTATTTGTTCTAGAGTCATGCCCTACCTTAGTGAAAGTAACTCTTGAAACTTCTTGCATTATTAACTATGTTGCCTGTTGCTTCTCTAGGAGATGAAGTAGATGTCACATATAGAAGAACTATTCAGGGCTATATTGCTCGACAGGGAAGTTTCTGTTCAAGGATTTCTTACCAGTCTGGGGACTCATAATAGTGAATGAAATGTCAGTTATTTTCCCCTGGTTTATCTAGCCCTCCTTAATATGAGTGGAAGAGGTTATGCATTGGCCCCAAAGCCCCAAAACTCTATGAAGCAGGAACAATGTCTGTTTTTTGTTCACCATTGTATACACAGCATCTGAATACCAACTAGGTAGCCAATAAATATATGTTAAGAGAGAAAGTGGGGGAAGGGGTGAGATGGAGGGAGAGCTAAAGAGGAGAAGCAAGGAGGGACTTTAGAAGGAAATTTAAAATTTACTTCAGAAAAGCTAAATTCATTCTCTAAAGTGAATCACACACGACAAAATCACAGTTAAGTGTGAACAGAGAGCACAACAATAGATATTGTAAAGTGCGATTCTACTGTTCGCTGTGCAACATCCCTTGCCAAGGCTTTGATGAAGGTCTTGGGTTAAGTGGTATTATCAGGCCATAATCAAGATCACTGTGCCGTTCTGTATCTTAACCCAACTCCCTTCCTTGAAGATCGTGCACTGGCACTGGTGCTTTGGTGTGAATTTCAAAAATCTTTCAGTTACTCTGTCTGAGTAAATGAACACTCAGCCCCTAAGCTTCAATCTTTCTTTCTCAAGGGTAAAGAGTTCAGTAATGTTACTTCTCTACACATACAATGTCTGGTTTCTTCTTAACTGTTCTTACCCAAAACCGTGTTAACATTGGAGCACTGGGAGTCCCGCAGAGCAATATATTTGTAAAAGGCCTCTCTTCTCTCAGAATATCTCCTGCCCTTGTATCAAAGGAGTGGCATAGATATTCTTGGCTTTTGGGGCACACATACTCACAAAGAGTGTTTTTGAGGCTGAATGCATCCCCTTCACTAAAATTCTCTTTCTTCTGTAATTGTTCCCTACCTCACTTTTAAATCTTACCTTGGCTTTAGAGCAATGGTTTAAAAGTGGTGGCAACTGTTCAATGAAATGTTGCCATATGACTTTTCCAATTAAGAGTTTTGTGGCAACTACAGATGCATTAAATCATGAAATGGAATAATGGAAAACTTGAGCTAAAAAGATTATATGAAAGATAATCTAATATAAAACTTTTATTTTACAATAGACTTAACTTAGTCCTTAAGAAACTGGGGAACCTGCCTAAAATTACAAATGAAGCCAGTGACAGAACAAAGAGAAAAATTTTAGTGAGCTATACTCCAGGCCAGGTGTTTTTTTTCTATATAATATATGGAGAAAAGGCAGGTAAGGCCCGATAGTACATGGCATGACAGCAGATGAGGCTAAGGTCAAGTTTTTCTGATCTTTTAGACTGGAGAGACCTGAAGGCAAAAGTTGACAGGGCTGTAGAGTGGTGAAGCAAAAGGTCTTTGAATATCTGTTTGAATTCCCCATTCAAGATTAGTTATGTGACCTTGAGGACAACGGACTTTTCCAATCCTCAGTGTTCTTATCTGTTAAAGGAGCATAATAAGGGTGGCTATGTCATACAGTTGTGAAAACTAAATAGTAATGCATACAAGCAAATAGCACAATATCTGCACATAGCAAGTACTCAAGATAGTAGAGTCCTACCTTAACACATTCAGCCTGGGCTAATTCAGCCTGACATACGTCCTCAACAGAACAAGAAAAAAGAGAAATAAATATCTATTGATTTGTGTGTGTGACTTGGAGTAAGCATGAGAAGGGATCTGTGAGTTTGTGGGTCTCTCAGTCAGTGTCAGCCTCTGCATGCCTCTCATACCATGAGCATCTCTATGCCCCCGAGAAGGTCTTTATAAAGTATATGTTTGTTATACATCAAGTCCTTTAAATGGAAGCCAGAGACTTCATCTGGTGCACACATGAAGAAACACCAATCTGCTTTCATAAAGGAAGAACAACTAAAGTTAGGCTTATGCAGAATTGTGGTTTGGTCTCCAGCATGACTCTCTAAGATATCAAGGGAAAAAACTAATAAAATGTCATTTTTGCCTTAGGCTTTGACTTAATATCTGAATTCCTTCATAAGATACATTGGCATTTTAAATGCCATCGTTGTCAACATCATCATCATCATCACCAACAAACATCATCTTTACTAATAGTCTGTCAAAACTTTATATTGTCGCTTGGAAAACCCCTCTTTTGGCATTCTGCTCAGATTTCCCCTTAAAAGATTATACTTAAAGCATCAGCCTTTTTCACACATTGTATAATCAGAAGCATTTCGAGAACATCTTGGAAAGAGATGCAACAGGTCTTCCAGGCCATCTCAGCACATATTTAGTGACCAATTCTAGGGCCCTTTGCTCCTCTTTCAGGGTCAAGACTAGGGGAGGCCAGTGAGGCACTTGCCTCAGGCACAAAATTTAAGGCAGCACAAAGGACTCAGTAATCACGTAAATGGTATCTTACAATATTTTGAAAAATAAAAATTATGCAAAAAAAAAACCATGGTAAATAAGATATCAAAATGTTAAAGACAAGACCAATGCTACTGCCTTTTTCTTTCATATCTGGCCCCAAATGGCTTGACCCAGCATTTACTTTGTGTTCCTGGGCCCCGAGCACTCCTCCTAGTATATCCCTAAAATGTGTCGACCCTTCAGAGACCCCAATGTGACTGCAGAATCACAAGCTCAGCTCAAGTCAGTTACTGATTTCACAAAGTGTATTCTATAAGCCAGGCACTATTCTAAGTGCTAGAGATAGCACAGTGAATAACCAGACAAAAACCCTGTCTCCATGGGGCTTGCATCTAAGTGGGAGAGGAAAGAGAAAATAAAGAAATAAAAAAAAGAAATACACAGTAATTCAGATGCATTAGACAAAGATGATATGGAATTCTATGGGTGGAGTTAGGAACTGAAATTTTAAATAGGGTGGTCAGAGAAGGCCTCACTGAGAAAGTGACATTGAGCAAAAACCTAAGAGTGAGGAACCTAGTTATGGGTTATCCAGAGGGAAATTACCCCATGCAGAGGGACCAGCAAAGGCAAAGGGCCCAATGATGGGTGACATGGTTTGGCTGTGTCCCCACCCAAATCTTATCTTGAATTGTAACTCTCATAATCACCATGTGTCACAGGAGGGACCCAGTGGGAGGAAACTGAATCACGGGAGTGGGATTTCCGGTGCTGTTCTTGTGATAGTAAGTCTCACAAGATCTGATAGTTTTATAAAGGGCAGTTCCCCCGCACATGTTCTCTTGCCTGCTGCCATGTAAGGCATGCCTTTGCTCCTTCTTTGCCTTCCACCATGATTGTGAGGCCTCCCCAGCCATGTGGAACTGTGAGTCCATTAAACGTCTTTTTCTTTATTCATTACCCAGTCTCAGCTATGTCTTTAGAAGCAGCATGAGAAGAGACTAATACAATGGGTTTTCCTGGATGGGGCCATGAAAAATAGCAGCTTCACTGTCAGAAAGGAGGTCTTTATGTGGATGGAGGGTAAAATTCCATGCCTGACAGAAATTGGCAATAATGAAGTAGATTTCTGGAAGAAGGAGCAGCCATATGGAGGTGATAATACTGACAGGAAAGTGGGAAGGAAAACAAAACAACACTGAGTTTTATGCTCTTTCTGATTGCTATAGTTTGGATATTTGTTCCCTGAAACCTCATGTTGGAGTTTGATCCCCAGTGTTAGAGGTGGCGCCCCATGGGAGGTGTTTGGCTCGTGGAGGTGAATCCCTCGGAAATAGATTATACCCTCCCCGGGTAGTGAGTGAGTTCTCACTCTGCCAGTTCCCGAAAGAGCTTGTTGTTAGAAAGAGCCTGCCCCTCTGGCTCTTGCGCTCCCTTGCATCCACTCTCACCGTGTGATCTCTGCACACACAGGCTCCCCTTCATCTTCTGCCATGAGTCTGTGGTTGTCACCAAATGCAGATGCTCAATATCTTTGAACTTTTCGAGACATCAGAATTGTGAGCCAAATAAACCCCTTTTTTAAAAAAAATCAATTACTCAGCCTCAGGTTTTTCTTTCTTTTTCTTTTTTTCCTTTCTTTTCTTTTTTTTAATAGAATCTCCCTCTGTTGCCCAGGCTGGAGTGCAGTGGCACAATCTTGGCTCACTGCAACCTCTGCCTCCTGGGATCAAGCGATTCTCCTGCCTCAGCCTCCCTGAGTGGCTGGACTACAGTGCCACCACATCCAGTTAATTTTTAAAAAAAAATTTTAGTAGAGACAAGGTTTCACCATGTTGGCCAGGCTGGTCTTGAACCCTTGACCTCAGGTGATCTGCCTGCCTTGGCCTCCCAAAGTGCTGGGATTACAGACATGAGCCACCATGCCCCGCCTCAGGTTTTCCTTTTTAGCAACACCAAACAGATCAATACACTGGTGATTAGAAAGAAATGTCAGACCAAGTGCTCGAGCAAGTAATTTCTGATCTGTACTTCAATTTCATAACCAGAAAATCATTAATTATTTCAATGACTAACAGAGCTTTCTGTTGTTCATATAATGTTGACCATAAGATAATAGTATAGAGTAATGGGACACAGAGTCCAAATTGAACATCTCAAGGCTTATATCAGAAAACTGGTTAATATGGACACAGCACAGCTGTGGTTGTCATTCAAGCTTTATTAAGCTAACAAATGCCAAATTCCAACTATATGGGCAATATGAAATTCAGCAATGTATACACAGTCATTGCTTCAGACTTTTCTCTGGGACCAGAACTGTAGCATCCTATAATGACTAGTCTTTCTTTTAGTTTTCAATCAAGAGATGCCAAAAAGATTGATTATAAAATCTAATATAATATCTGAAACAGGACTGTTCTACCCAGATGGTTGGTGTTGGATTCTGCCATGGTATAGTTACTTTATATCATTTGATAATAAAATATCCAGAATTTCAGGTAGTAGTGTCAGTCTACAGCATTGTCAAAGATTTTGAAGATGTTTACAGTTTAAAGAGCCCCACATTGTTCATTTTTTGCTAAACATGATGCTGTAATTCTTGAACAAATCTCTTCCCTGACCCAGAGATGAAAGAACACTGCTAAAAATTTTTCTCAGGCAAATTCATGGATTTGTGCATCAGAAGAGAAAAGACTGTAAGTGTGAAGACAAACCTTATGCTGAGGAGGCAAGATAAATCTAACAGAGTGGCTGAACCAATACTTACGGCAATGGCAGAGTACAGTTGTTTTCAAAATAGCTTTTTTTTCCAAAAATTGTTTGGATTTAATTTTCAGTTTATGTAAACTATCATCTCACAAAATCCTAAAATATTATTTTACTTTGTATATAATTTCTACTATGAAATTAAAAAATGAACTCTGCCTACCCTCATTCCAAATTTGCTTACAGTCAACTGTCAGTATAGTTTCAACCTTAAATAGGAACAGGTATGTTTCAAAACCACCCATTTTCCTAGCCTTGGAAAAGTATCTCCAAGTTCTCCATATTATTAATATTCTCTGATAGAATAGGAGAGGATATTATTCAGAATAGGCTAAGCTGTGATATAGTTACCAATAAACCTTAAAATCTCAGTGGCTTAATTGAATATACATTTCTTTCTAGCTCACACAAAGCCCAGTATGTGTGAGGTAGTCTCTTTTGTCTTGTCAACACACCATCAGGAACTTGAGCCCTCCAAGGTCACCATGATAGAGGAAGAGGAAGCTGGAAAATCACAGGGAGGGATTCTACTTACATCCAAGAGTCACGACCCAGTCACATGACCTCAACCTAACTACTAGAAAGGCTGGAAATCCGCAGGAGCATAGGCATAGGGCACCAGCAGCTCTGCCTCAATCTGCTTTATGGTAACTGTTAAAAGAACTTTACATACATTTCACAAGTTTAATCAAGCAAAGAACTATTGGCAAATCAGGCAACCCTCTGAACCAAAAGAGGTGAAGAGAATTCTGCCTTGCAATGTGGGCAGGCAGCATTTAGGAACAGAAAATTTAGGAACAGAAAATGGAGGTGAGATACAGAAACAGTTTAATTGGCCACACTCTGCATTTGCCTTATTTGAACATAGTCTGATCAGTTGGCCACCTGTGACTGACTGAAGCTCAGCTGCTATGATTGGTTGAGATTCAGCTATCTGTTACAGGAGTACACTCCTAAGTTAGGCTTTCAGTTAGTTCATGTACTAAGTTAGGTTGTAGTTTGTTCTGTAGGGACCAGAAGTATGGAGGCAGCTTCAGGCCAAATTAGTTTAATCCAACATTTCTGAGTACCCCTCTGCCCCTTTATCCTACACACAGATGTGAACTAATCCTTAATTCAGTGCATTTAGCTTAATGTCCAGGATCTCTGGGTAATACACATTATTCTCTATCAAATCTAGATGTGGCTTCAGAGACTTATGAACTTTAAAAAGATGAATTCTCTGTCCCGTCCAATGTACAGTGGTGGAATGGGTACCACCCTAACCACCCCTTGATAAATGCTCCTATTAGGAAAAGAAAGGGAGGTACAAAGCAGTCACAGATCTGGAGTTCTGAAATCCCGCCAAACACATTTTGAAGATTCCTATCCTGGGAGAGGGACGTTCCTGGATTAGCCCTAATTCTGTCCTCCAGGAGGGTCTTCCCTTACTTACTATCTTCTTTGTCCTCATCTGAAATTTGTGAGGAATCATCTCCTCCTCCAGGCTGCATAGCTTCAACACCTGCCTCTGCTCATGGAAGGTTGAGGAACCAAGAATTGCTGTATATCTCAAACCATCAAAGGCCTTTTTATACTCCATACTAATAGATTTTTTAAAATGTTTATCTTATTTTAAGTTCTAGCATATATGTCCAGGACGTGCAGGTTTGTTACATAGGTAAACATGTGCCATGGTGGTTTGCTGCACAGGTCAACCCATCACCACCTAGGTATTAAGCCCCATATGCATTAGCTATTTATCCAGATACCGTACCTCCCACCTTGTCCCCCTCCCTCCCCTGATAGGCCCCAGTGTGTGTTGTTCCCCTCCCTGTGTCCATGTGTTCTCATTTTTCAGCTCCCACTTATAAGTGAGAACATGCGGTATTTGGTTTCCTGTTCTTGTGTTCATTTGCTGAGGATAATGGCTTCCAGCTCCATCCATGTCCCTGCAAAGGACATGATCTTGCTCCTTTTTATGGCTGCATAGTATTCCATGGTGTATATGTTCTACATTTTCTTTATCCCATCTATCCGGGTTGATTCCATGTCTTTGTTATTGTAAATAGTGCTGCAGTGAACATACATGTGCATGTATCTTTATAATAGAATGATTTTTATGCCTTTGGGTATATACCCAGTAATGGAATTGCTGGGTCCAATGGTATTTCTAGTTCTAGGTCTTTGAGGAATTACCACACTGTCTTCCACAATGGTTGAACTAAATACGTTCCGACCAGCAGTGTAAAAGTGTTGCTATTTCTCCACAGCCTTGCCTGCATCTGTTGCTTCGTGACTTTTTAATAATCGTCATTCTGACTGGTGTGAGATGGTATCTCATTGTGATTTTGAGTTGCATTGCTTTAATGATCAGTTATGTTGAGCTTTTTTCCTTATGTTTGTTGGCTGCATAAATGTCTTCTTTTGAGAAGTGTCTGTTCATGTCCTTTGCCCACTTTTTAATGGGGTTGTTGGTTTTTTTCTTTTAAATGGTTTAAGTTCCTTGTAGATTCTGGATATTAGACCTTTGTCAGATGGATAGACTGCAAAATTTTTCTCCCATTCTGTAGGTTGTCTATTCACTCTGGTGATAGTTTCTTTGGCTGTGTAGAAGCTCTTTTAATCAGATCCCATTTGTCAATTCTTGCTTTTGTTGCAATTGCTTTTGATGTTTTCATCGTGAAATTTTGCCCATGCCTATGCCTTGAATGGTATTGCCTAGATTTTCTTCTAGGGTTTTAATAGTTTTGGGTTTTACCTTTAAGCTTTTTGATGTGGGCATTTAGTGCTATAAATTTCCCTCCTAACACTGCTTTAACAGTATTCCAGAGATTCTGGTATGTTGTCCCTTTTTTCTCATTGGTTTCAAAGAAGTTCTTGATTTCTGCCTTAATTTCATTATTTTCCCAGGAGTCATTCAGGAGCAGGTTGTTCAATTTCCATGTAGTTGTGTGGATTTAATTGAGTTTCTCAATAGTGAGTTCTAATTTGATTGCACTGTGGTCTGAGAGACTGTTATGATTTCAGTTTTTTCGCACCTGTTCAGGAGTGTTTTACTTCCACTTATGTGATTGATTTTAGAGTAAGTGCCATGTGTCGCCCAGAAGAACATACATTCTGTTGTTTTGGGGTGGAGAGTTCTGAAGATATCTATCAGATCCGCTTGATCCAGAGCTGAGCTCAAGTCCTGAATATCCTTGTTAATCTTCTGTCTTGATGATCTGTCTAATGTTGACAGTGGGGTGTTAAAGTCTCCCAGTATTAAGTCTCCCACTATTATTGTGCAGGAGTCTAAGTCTCTTTGTAGGTCTCTAAGAACTTGTTTTATGAATCTGGGTGCTCCTATATTGGATACATATATATTTAGGATAGTTAGCTCTTCTTGTTGAATTAATCCCTTTATCATTAGGTTATGCCTTTCTTTTTTATTTTTATTTTTTATTTTTTTGAGATGGAGTTTCACTCTTGTTGACCAGGCTGGAGTGCAGTGGTGCAATTTCAGTTCACTGCAACCTCTGCCTACCGAGTTCAAGAAGTTCTCCTGACTCAGCCTCCCGAGTAGCTGGATTACAGGTGCCTGCCACCATACCCGGCTATTTTTTGTATTTTTAATAGAGACTGGGTTTCACCATCTTGGCCAGGCTGGTCTTGAACTTGTCACCTCATGATCCACCTGCCTTGACCTCCCAAAGTGCTGGGATTACAGGGGTGATGTAATGCCCTTCTTTGTCTTTTTGATCTTTGTTCGTTTAAAGTCTGTTTTGTCAGAAACTAGGATTGCAGCCTGTGCTTTTTTCTGCTTTCCATTTTCTTGTTAAATTTTCCTGCATCCCTTTATTTTGAGCGCATGTGTGTCTTTGCATGTGAGATGGATTTCTCTTGACTACTTTTCCAGCCTGCCATTCTGTGTCTTTTAATTGAGACATTTAGCTCGTTTCCAGTTAAGGTTAATATTGTTATATGTGAATTTGATCCTGTCATCATGATGCTAGCTGGTTATTTTAGAGACTTGTTAATGTAGTTGCTTCATAGAGTCATTAGTCTTTGTACTTCAGTATGTTTTTGCAGTGGTTGGTAATGGTTTTTCCCTTCCATATTTAGTGCTTCCTTCAGGACCCCTTGCAAGGCAGGCCTGGTGGTAACAAATTCCTTTGATACTAGTTTGTCTGAAAGGATTTTATTTCTCCTTCGCTTATGAGGCTTTAGTTTGGCCAGATATGAAATTCTGGGTTGGAAATTCTTTTAAGAATGTTGAATACTGGTCCCTAATCTCTTCTGGCTTGTAGGGTTTCTGCTGAGAGGCCTGCGGTTCATCTGGTGGGTTTCCCTTTGTAGGTGACATGGTCTTTCTCTCTGGCTGTCCTTAATATTTGTTCCTTCATTTTGACCTTGGAGAATCTGATGATATGTCTTGGGGTTGATCTTTTCATGCAGTGTCTTACTGGGGTTCTCTGGATTTCCTGAATTTGAATGTTGGTCTGTCTTGTTAGGTTGGGGTTCTAACTTGATTCCATCCCCCAATCAGTCGTAGGTTTGATCTTTTTACATAATCCCAAGAAGAGCTAACTATCCTAAATAGTTCTCGGAGGTTTTGTTCATTCCTTTTCATTTTTTTCCCTCTAATCTTGTCTGCCTGTCTTATTTCAGCAAGATAGTTTTCAAGCTCTGAAATTCTTTCTCTGCTTGGTCTATTCGGTTATTGATACTCGTGGTTGCTTTGTGAAGTTCTCGTGTTGTGTTTTTCAGTTCCATCAGGTCATTTATCTTCCTCTCCAAACTGGTTATTCTGGTTAATGGCTCATCAGTTGCCGGTGCAGTATTCACTCGCTGTTTTTGTCCTACTCGATGGGTGCCTCTGACCACAGCTGTTTCAAGTCAGCCATCTTGGCCCCTCCCTTTTGCTCATAAAGTTTTGTGGGGAAAATAACATCCTTCAAAAATTCAGCAGACCTTTGATCTAGTTGATTCTAATCAGTTCCATGTGCTAATAAACACATCTAAAGTTATCTTCCAGATATAGTCCTCAAATCTACTCTTTTCTTACCTCTATTTTTTATTTTAACTTAATAGTGGCTATGTTCATATTTCCAGTGTGGAGAGAAAGGTCACTCCTTTAATCTGATCTGTGCTCAGAATAATTTTATTCACATTTTGCTAGATATTTGCTGATCAAACTCTTTTTAAATTCCACCTTTACCTTTTGGAATCTAGAAGCAATAGGCTTTTCCAGTCCTACAGTGCCTCAAATTTCTGGACTTGATTTCTGTTTATAAACTCATCAGTTCTCTTCTGAACTCATCTCTTCTATATAACATCTTGCCAAACACAGCCAATAGGAACCAACACACAGTACTAACTTATTGTTTTCCAACCTTTTCCCCTGGAGATGTCAGGTCAGTAATCACATAGGCCATCTTGCAAATTATTGCAGGTGCAAATTTTCAAATGTTTTGCCACTGCATGACATAAATCAAGACTTTTCCAGCCTCCACTATTAGTTTCTTCACCACCTACTGGCCACCCATGAATCCAATGCTATGTGCTAGTAGCTTGAGTAGCAGAGATGTAATGAAAAATGAAACAAAAATAAAAAATCCCTGATTTGCAAAACTGTCAACCTCCCAGATTTCAGTGACATTGACAATAAAGATTATTTTCAGCTCACACAATGTGTAATGCATGGTAGGTAGCCCTCTCCTATCTTATAGCTGTGTCATTGTGAATACTTGGCCTCCAACACTGCTGAAGTTTTGGAATGAAAGGGCTGGATAACCACACTGGAAAACTTTAGGGATGCTCTGGAAGAGGCTTACATTATTTTAACTCATTTCTCATTGGCCAGGACCCCATTAATTAGTTCCAACCAAACTGTAGAAGTTAGGAAACACCTTGGAGCATATGGATTGAAGGGCAGAGTACTCAGTCTCTGTACATATATCCCCAAAGATATTACTATGATTTAAATGTTTGTCCCCTCTAAGACTCATGTTGAAACTTAATCCCCAGTGTGGTAGTACTGAGAGGTAGGGCCTTTAAGAGGTGATTGGGTCTTGAGGACTCTGCCCTCATGAATGAATTAATCTATTCATTGATCAATGAATGGTTGATTAATCAATGAAAGGATTAATGGACTATAATGGGAGAGATATATAATAAGAAGAGAAAAAGAAGCCTAAGCCAGCACACTGCCCCCTCACCATTAGATGCCTTCCGCCATCTCAAGACTCTGCAGAGAGTCCCCACCAGCAAGAAGGCCCTCACCAGATATGGCCTCTTGACCTGGCACTTCTCAGCCTGTGTAACTGTAAGAAATACATTCTTTTTCTTTATAAATTACCCGGTTTCAGGCATTCTGTTATAAGCAACAGAAAACAGACTAAGACAGACATCAAATCCAAAATTACCCACACAAAAAATCTAAAGTTTTGCACAAGTTGTTTTACCATTAATTCTTTGTGTTCTCAACTAGAAAATTAGCTTAATTTTATTTAATCATAATGGAATGATTGTGAGGATTTAATATCATGACATATAAAATCTTAGCATAATATCTGATGCAAAATAGCCTCTTTTAAAAAGGTTAATAAAATCTCGATAGAGTATTTCTAATTTGTTCTAGGTTTTATGCATAGGGATATTCAGGCTTAATATTCAGACTTAGCATTCTTTATAAAATAATTACAGAAAGCTGTTTTGACCATTGGCAGCCCTGTAAGTTCCCTTTCAGTAGTACGTGGATTGCAACATTAACATTAAGGTTTTAGCTTTTTGTTCTGCTCTTGGCATTCCTTAGTGGAGTTTTTAAAAGCCCTAATTGAAATGTAGGTTGGATAACTACTGAAGGATGTGGTAGGAAGGACTGACCCATGAGCTAGAGGGAATAATATTGTCTCTGGATTGGGTTGCCCCTAAGGAAGTACTTAGGACAAGGATTTCAGTGCAATTAGTTTATCTGGGGGTGATCCCAGGAAGCATGGTGAAGTAGTGGTGAGCTGAGAAATCAGGAAAGAAGTAAAGGCTGTAAAAGGTGTATTAATGACTAGGCTACCATGTGGGAAATTGGGGGCTCCCTGGGACCTTCTAGGTCACTGTAGAAGACACTTTATAATTGTCCCATCAGGGCTTGAAAAACCTGGATGTTTATCCATCAGTTCTTATCTCTCCATGGTTGAAGTTCTTTTTCTCTATCCTTACTCCCCAGCACTTCCAGCCTGCCTCATGCACAAATGAACATGCCAGAGGAACCCCACAGGCAGAGAGAGGCAAGACACCATCAGCATATCTGGAAACTATATGCAGGTGACCTCTGGAGTGGGCGTGGGGGATGGGTGGGACCAACAGCAGGAACCTATGTTTAAAATGATGCCCCTCAGAATTTCTCAATCACTGGGGCCATGCATCCCAAAACCCTTACTAACATTTCTTTTTTATTATTACCAACTCATGAATGTACCTTATGATTTGTAAATTATGATTTCTGACAAGGAATGAAAAGGTTACACTTGCAAAATTTGCTTTATTTCCCAGTCCACTACTGTGTTTTCTCTCTCTACTAGGTTCTGTCACTCTTTTCTTTCTTTGTCTATATTTTGTAAGGTCCAAATTCTCCTTCTTTGGTAGGAGCATGTTGAAGGGCTCAGGCCCGCCCATCTGGTACATTCACCCCAGCTGGTACAGGGGTAAGCCACTGAGGTTAAAATCCCAGGATGTGGCAGAGAGCAGAAACTTCTAACCTGTTCAACATTTTCTGCATGCCCCATTCTCAATCCCTCTTTCTCTTTTATTATTTTCATTATGTTTCAACTAATTTCTATTTGCTTTTTTTTTTTCAGTTTAAAATGTATCCTGGGTTAGAATCCCCTTTTTATTCTGAATTAAAAAGTTATATTTTTCATAACTCAAACAACAACATTTTGGCAGGAAGTTAGCAGAAACATATGGGCTTCCGCATTTTGATGCCCAGACTGGCTTCTGCCAAAACATTTCTTTGCTGTCATATAGACAGCAGCAATGTTTGGGACTGTTGGGGAATCATCCTACACAGCTCAGGATAGGGAATGCTTCTGCTTAACAGCCTTTGTGTGTACAGAGGGACTTCCCACCCAGACTCTGAGAATTCCCAGAAGTGAGAGGGATGCAGAATCAGTCATCATCCCTTTCTTCAAGCTGCACAAGCTCCAGGCAGTGTCCCTTAATTTCATCAGCCCACAGACAGTAATAGGATGGCTGGGACAGGAAAGGAGAGAGTATTAGTGGACTCCAAACCAGAAAACAGAAACCACTCTATTTTTAAAAAGTGAGAATTTAATTCAAGGGATTGGCTGCACAGGCAAGGGAAGAAAAAAATGAAATTGGAAACAGTGAGACAACTCAGAGATTAGCCAGAGTAGGAAGCCCCTTACCACCTAGGAGTGGAAGGGAAAAGGGAAAGGCAGAGTTACTCAAGCTCCATGGAAGTTGAAACCATGATGGGCTTGTCCGATGGTTTGAGCCAAGGAAGAGACTCAGTGACTGCCAGAGACACCTCCTGAGCAGAGAGGGAGAGGAAGAAATACTCTGGCCTCCCTTCCTCCCACCCTTCAATCATCTTGCAGTGCCTCACGCTAAATGAACCATAAGGCAGCAGATATGGTAGCCTGGCATGCTAGCCTGCAATATAGACTGGAACAAGGAGAAGACCGGGATGGATCTGAGAGCAAATAGGCCAAGACTAAGTGGTGTAGAGTGGAAAGAATGAAATTGCTGGGATGGAACAATGCATCCAACCCTGCAATTTTTTTTTTCACAAAAATGGCATAGTTCACTTTTTTATTGAACAATTTTAAAAGAAATTTTTGAAATTACTATTCTTTTTAATTGGCACATAACCATTGTACATATTTCTGGGGTACAGTGTGATATTTCAATATATGTATACAATGTGTAATGATCAAATCAGGGTAATTAAAATATCAACCTACAGTGCTACAGAGCACTAGATCTTATTCCTCCTAGCTGTAAGTTCGTATTCATTAACCAACTTCTCCCTGTCCCCCTACTGTTCCCAGCTTCTGGTAACTACTCCATTTCTATGAGATCAACTTTTTTAGTTGCCACATATGAGTGAGAACATATTTCTCTCTCTATGCCTGACTTATTTCACTTAACACAGTCCTCCAGGTTCATCCATGTTGGCAAAAATGACAGAATTCCATTCATTTTTATGGTTGAATAGTATTCCTTTGTTTATATATACCACATTTTCTTTATCCATTCATCTGTACATGATCTCTTAGGTTGATTCCATATCATGGCTATTGTGAATAGTGTTACAATACACATAGAAGTGCAGGTATCTCTTGGACATACTGATTTCTTTCCTTTGGATATATACTCAGTAGCGGAATTGCTGGATCATATAGTGGTTCTATTTTTAGTTTATTGAGGAAACTTCATTCTGTTTTCCATAATGGCTGTACTAATTTACATTCCTATCAACAGCAAATAAGAGTTCCCCTTTCTCCCCATCTTACCAGTATTTGTTATTTTTTTGTCATATTGGCAACAGCCATTTGAACTGGCTAAGATGGTATCTTAACAGATGATACATGTTTTGATAATAGCCATTCTGACTGATAAGATGATATCTCATTGTGGTTTTGATCTGTATTTCCTTGATGATTAGTGATGTTGAGAATTTTTTCATATACTTGTTGACCATTTGTATGTCTTCTTTTGAGAAATGTCTATGTATTGGGTTGGTGCAAAAGTAATTGTAGTTTTGCCATTGAAAGTCATGGCAAAAACCACAATTACTTTTGCATTGACCTAACAGATAATTTGCACATTTTTGCTCTTATGGTGATGATGATGATGATGATGATTTTGCTGTTAAGTTCCTTGTATATTCTGGATATTAATCCCTTGTCAGATAAATAGTTTGCAAATATTCTCTCCAATTCTACAGGTTGTTTCTTTACTCTGTTTATTGTTTCCTTCACTGTGCAGAAGCTTTTTAGCTGGATATAGTCCCATTTGTCCAATTTTTCTTTTGTTGTCTATGCTTTTGAGGTCCTGTTCATAAAATCTTTGCTCAGACTAATGTCCTGAAGAATTTCCCCTATTTTTTTCCTAGTGGTTTTATAGTTTTGGGACTTACATTGAAGTCTTTAATCTATTTTAAGGTGCTTTTTATATATAGTGAGAGATAGGGGTCTAATTTTATTCTTCTGCAAATGGTTGTCCAGTTTTCCTAGCCACCATTCATTGAAGATGGTGGTCTGTCCCCAATGTATGTTCTTGGTGCCTTTGTCAGAAATCTGTTGGCTGTGAATAGGTGGATTTATTTTGTAAGTCTCAATCTGTTCTATTCTATTTGTCTTTGGGTCTATTTTTATGCCAGTAGCATGCAGTTTTCATTATTCTAGCTTTGTAGTATACTTTGAAGTTAGGTAGTGTGATGTTTCCAGCTTTGTTCTTTATGCTCAAGACTGCTTTGTCTAGTTTGGGTCCTTTCTGGTTCTATAAAAAAATTTAGGATTGTTTTTTCTACTTCTGTGAAGAATGTCATTAGTATTTTGAAAGGGAGTGTATTGAATCTGTAGATTGCTTCGGATGGTATGGTCATTTTAATGACATTAATTTTTCCAATTCACAAACATGGGATGTCTTTTCATTTGTGTGTGTTTGTGTTTATGTTTATGTGTGTTTGTGTTTGTGTGTGTCCTCTACAATTTCTCTCATTAGTGTTTTATAGTATTCTTTATAGAAATCTTTAATATCCTTGGTTAGATTTAATCCAAGGTATTTTATTTTTATATCTGTTGTAAATGAGAATTTTTTATTTCTCTTTCAGCTAGTTTGTTATTAATGTATCAAAATGCTACTGATTTTTGTGTATTGATTTTGTATCCTGCAACTTTATTGAACTTTACTAGTTCTGGTAGAGGCTTTAGGTTTTTCTAAATATAAAATTATGCCATCTGCAAACAGGAAAAATCTGACTTTCTCCTTTCAATCTGGCTGTACTTTATTTCTTCCACTTGCCTAATTGCTCTGAGTAGGACCTCCAGTACTATGTTGAATATGAGTGGTGAAAGGGGATATCCTTGTCTTGTTCCAGTTCTTAGAGGAAAAGTATGATGTTAGCTGTGGGTGTGTCTTATATGGCCTTTATTGTGTTGAGGTATGTACCTTCTACACCTAATTGATTGGTAGTTTTTTTTTAATCATGAAAGCATGTTGAATTTTATCAAATGCTTTGTCTGCATCTACTGAAATGATCATATGGTATTTGTCCTTCATTCAGTTGATGTGATGTATTACGTTTATTGATTGTGTATGTTGAACCATCTTTGCAGCCCTGGGTTACATTCCACTTGATCATTGTGTATAATCTTTTTGATGTGCTATTGGATTTGCTTTGCTAGTATTTTGTTGAGGATTTTTGCACTTATGTTTATCATGAATATTCGTTTACTGTTTTATTTTCTGTTGTGTCCTTATCTGATTTTGGTATCAGGGTGATGTTTGCTTAGTAGAATGCATTAGATAGAATTCCCTCCTCTTTAATTTTTTGGAATAATTTGAGAACTGGCATTCGTTATTCTTCCAATGTTTGGCACAATTCAGCAGTGAAGCGGGTACATCCAAATCCCCATTGATTTTTCTTGCGCCAACTCAGTGCTAAGAATGTTGGCACAAGAAGGAAAATAATAATCACATCACCATCATCTGACATTTATTGAACTCTGTGTGTTGAGACAGCACTTTACATCAGCTATTTCGTGGGATCTTCATTATATACTGATGTGTCGTGATATCCCCAATGAGTGTATGAGAAAACTGAGGCAAAAAAAGGTTAATGATTTGATCTAGTAAGTGGTGGAAACAGGATTCAGAAACAGGCAGTCTGGCTGCAGAAAAACTTCTCCACCCACTTCATCACACCCCCAAGACCCCACTCCCCACCATATCAGCCAACCCTTTGCTCTGCTGCCTTCACTTACCAGAGATCTGAAGCTCCTCTCATGTCATTCTCAGAGAGGCCTGAGGCTCAAACCATGACTTGGAAGCCTCTTCTGAGGATCCCACTTGAACAACTATCTCAAAGTTACTTCTAGGAGTACCCTAGCAAGAAATACTATTTCCTGGCTCCTATATTTCTACACTGGTTATTGTTTTCTATGTTGCTTTTCCTTGCTCCCTCTCTCCTTGTGGCAAAGGTACGTGGAGGGTTGTTTTTCCATTTGCTAATTGTAAAGTCATCTTATTTTCCCCCTTAATTTGTGCCAACAATTTCTGCCAGACATGTACCTAAGTTATAACCTTAAATTATACATTAGTAATCATCCTTCTATCCCAAATTCTTGGTATAATTATCTTGATGATATTTATAATTTTAGGTAGCTTAGACCTCAAGTGTCAATTACTATTAAGGTGGAAAGCAGAGGCCAGTAGGTGTCAGAGTATAGCTCTTTAGGCAGTTTTGAGCTTGCAGCTAGGGGAACTCCAAGCTGAATTAAACTGGGTATGGAGATTACATGGGATAGAGTGCTTCCTTCAAAGAGGCCCAACCTGCAGGCCAATGCTTACGTTGTCAATGACAGGAAGTATCAGGCCAGTGAGTGGGGTGGAAATAGAACATCACACAGGAACCACAGCAATACTTTATATATGATAAAACCAGTCTACTGAGGACTGAGGAAGAGCAAGAATGTCACAATGAGGCATAGACAGCCCCAGACAAAAAGCAGAATAGTCAGTCACTGTCAGCAGAGTAGGAAGCTCGGCTGTGGAGGGGGATTTCCTTCACTCACCCATTAAGTAGGTGCCAACCAAACTACAGAGGTTGGAGGTGCTAAAGTCAACTTGTGCTTGCCCCTGAGTGTCTTCAGGTTAAGAGGGAAGGCCAGAAGTCAACACACAATTAAAATAAAGCACAATGAATAACATAGCAGGATAGGAGGGAAGCACAAAAAAGAAACATTCTAATTAGCAGGAAGAAGAAATGGCACATGATACATTTCTTAGGTAAGGGAG
Source organism: Macaca nemestrina (assembly GCF_043159975.1). Lineage (NCBI taxonomy): Eukaryota > Metazoa > Chordata > Mammalia > Primates > Cercopithecidae > Macaca > Macaca nemestrina. The sequence goes on from NC_092135.1 coordinate 102,453,444, forward strand.
AGTTTGTCTCACTTAGGAAAATGAAAATGGGAGTCATAAGAAATGACATTAGAGATTCATGCTCCCTGAATGGTTTTGACACCATGTTATGAGATGTGTTTTCTTTCCCCCCAAAGCCAGTGGGATGCTGTTGAAGGGTTTTCAGTTGTGGGGGGCACATGAACAAATGTGGCTTTAGAAAGATTGTTCTAACAGCATGACAGATGATGGATTGGAGAGAAATCAGGCTAGCGGCAGGAAAAAAGCTAAGGGATTGTTTCAAAAAGCAGGCAAGAAATGAGAAAGATCTGGAACAAGATATTAGCAGGGGAATGAATAGAAAGAATATATATAAGAGACTAATCCTGTTTGAAAGTAGTAGTAGGAGAGATTTAGGCTTATGTCCAATTTTCAGGCTTGAGAGAACTTTTCAGGTAGTTCTATTCCCTAAAGTGGACAACATAAAATATGGAGTCAGTTTTAGTTAGGTTGGGTTTGGGCTGCTGTTTGATAGGCATAATTCAAGGGGGATCCTGCTATGCCATTAGGAAAAATATCTAAGCTGGTAGTAAATATTTAGGGAACTCTTAGCTTTGGCTTGGGCCACTGGCATGAAGAAATGTCATTACTCAGGGAAGGCATAAATGAGAGGAATGCGGAAGATGAAACTGGAATACCGACAACTCAGGAGATGAGCGATGAGGAAAAGGGGCCAGAAAGAAAAGAGAAACAATTCAGTGTCATAGGAGTTAAAAAAGAGGATTTTCAAGAACATTGCCAAAAGGTTGCCAGTGAGATAAGAGCTGAAGTATTTTCACTGATTTTGGCAAATAGGAGGTCACTTGGGCTTTTTTCCATTTACTCTATACTGGTGGGAATTAGGCTATGTGACCTTGAACAAGTAATTTAATAATAATCTCTACTTCATGGAGCTGTTGTGAAGAGTAAATGAAATCTCTGCCCATCTAGGAAAGGCCTGTTGCTTTCTGTAATTTACTTCCTATAGACTTCTTTGCACCCATAGTGTTTTAATGTTTTCAAACATTATAATCTTGGAGAAAGATGGTCTTTTTAAAAAATGGTGCTGGTGCAACTGGGCATCCACATGCAAAAAAAAGAACCAAGATGCAGACCTCATACTTTTCACAAAAACTAACTCAAAAAGATTATAAGTGTAAAACAGAAAACTATGAAACTCTTAGAAGATAATCTAGGAGAAAACCCAGGTGACCTTGAGTATGAAGGTGACTTTTTCGATACAACATTGAAGACACAATCCAGGAAAGAAATAATCGATATGCTGGACTTCATTTAAAATTAAATATTTCTGCCCTACTTAAAAACACTGTTAAGAAAATGAAAAGCCAAGCCACAGACTGAAAGAAAATATTTGCAAAAGACATCTGATAAAGGACTACTATCTAAAATATACAGAGAACTCTTAAAATTCAATGGTAAATATCTTAGTCTGTTCAGGTTGGTATCACAGAATTTTATCACAGACTATCTATCTTACAAACAAGAGACATTTATTTCTCACAGTTCTGGAGGCTTGAAGTTCAAGATCAAGGTGCCAGCAGATTCAGTGTCTGATAAAGGCCTGCTTCCTGGCTCATAGACAGCCATATTTTTGCTGTGTTCTCACATGGTGGAAGGAATGAGGGAGCTTTCTGGGGTCTCTTTTGTAAGAGGATGAATACTATCCATGAAGGCTTTATCCTCATGACCCAATCACCTCCCAAATACCTTACCTTCAAATACAATCACACTGGGGATTAGGTTTCAGCATATGAATTATAGCGGGGCACAAATATTCAGTCTTCAGCAAAGAGAAAATGAACAACGTGTGTTGCGAATGGGCAAAAATCCTGAAAAGATCTCTCATCAGATAAGATATACAGACGGCAAATAAGAGCATGAAAAGAGCTCAACATCATAGGTCATTAGGTAACTGCAAATTAAAACAATAACATACCGCTACATATCTGTTAGAATGGCCAAAATTCAAAATGCTGACAACACCAAAATGTTGGTGAGGATGTGGAGCAATGGGAACAATCATTAATTGTTGGTGAGAATACAAAACAGTATAGCCACTTTGGAAGACAGTTTGGCAGTTTCTTACAAAACTAAACATACCCTTACCACACAATCCAGCAATCAAACTGCTTGGTGTTTACTCACTGAGTTGAAAACTTATGACCATATGAAACTTGCCTACAGATGTTTATAACAGCTTTATTCATGTTTGCCCAAACTTGAAAGCAACCAAGGTATCCTTCAGTAGGATAAATTGTGGTATGTACTGTCAAAGGAATATTATCCAGTGCTAACAAGAAATAAGCTATCAGCTATGAAAACACATGGAGGAAACTTAAATGGGTATTACTGAGTGAAAGAAGCCAACCTGAAAAGGCTGCATACTGTATGATTCCAACTGTGACATTCTAGAAAAAGAAAAACCACGGGGTCAAGAAAACGATCAGTGGTTGCCAGGGCTTAAGGGAAGGGAGGGGTAAATTGGCAGAGCACAGGAAATTTTTAGGGCAGTGAAACTGTTCACTACTACAGTGATGGGTGCATGTCATTGCATGTTTGTCAAAACCCTTAGGATGTAAGACACCAAAAGTGAGCTCTAATGTTAACTATGAACTCTGGTTGATAATGGTATTCCAATGTAGGTTCATCATTTATAACATACGTACTCCTCTGGTATGAGATGTTAGTGGGAGAAGCCACTTGTGTGTATGTGTGTGTGCAGGGAGTGGGGAGGCTATTTGGGAACTCTGTACTTTTTGTTCAACTTTTCTGGAACATAAAAGTGCTCTAAAAATAGATCTATTAGAAATATGACTTTATTAAATTTAATTTTTCATTTTTCACCCTAGGAACAATGATCTGTTAAAGTCTGCATACTAACTGGAAGTGGAAATCCAGACAGCATATCTCACAGCTTAGAATATTGCTCCAAACCATTTACTAGATGATTCAGAAGGCTGAGAGTTGTGAGGGGGGATCAGCACACTTTCTCCAAAGTTTGGGAAAGTACTTTGTATTTTAAATATGACATTAGTGGGAGATTTCTTTACAAGTTAGTAAATCTGATAAAATTGGGAACAAGGCAATGATTTTCACTATCTCCAGTTTTATTCAACTCTTGTACTTGTGGTCTTAGCCAGTATTAACCAGTGAGAAAAAGAAATTAATAGACATAGATTAGAAAGACATAAAACTGTCTTTGTTTGCACATGATATGATTGTATCCATAAAGAATCAAAAGGAATCTCTAACCTATTAAAATGAGTGGGCTAAGAACATGAATAGACAATTCTCAAAAGAAGATATACAAATGGCCAAGAAATATATGAAAAAATGCTCAAAATCACTAATGATCAGGAAAATGCAAATTAAAATCACAATACCACCTTACTCCTACAAGAATGGCTATACTCAAAAAATCAAAAAACAGTTGATGTTGGCATGGATGTGGTAAACAGGGAACACTTCTGCACTGTTGGTGGGAGTGTAAACAGTACAGCCACTATGGAAAACAGTGTGGAGATTCCTCAAAGGACGAAAAGTAGAGCTACCATTTGATCCAGCAATCCCGCTACTGGGTATTTGGGTACCCAGTGGAAAAGAAGTCGTTATTCAAAAGAGATTCAAAAAAGATACTTACACATGCACATTTATAGCAGGACAATTCACAATTGCAAAATCATGGAACCAATCCAAATGCCCATCAATCAATGAGTGGGTAAAAAAACCGTTTTATATATATATATATATATATATATATATATATATATATAAATACATATATAATGAAATATATATGTGTACATAAAATGGAATACTATGCAGTCATAAAAAGGAATGAATTAACAGCACTTACAGTGACCTAGATGAAATTGGAGACTATTATTCTAACCGATGTAACTCAGGAATGGAAAACCAAACATCATATGTTCTCACTGGTATATGGGAGCTAAGCTATGAGGATGTAAAGGTGTAAGAATGATACAGTGGACTCCGGGGACTTATGGGGAAGAGTGGGAGGTGGCAAAGGATAAAAGACTACAAATACGGTGCAGTGTACACTGCTCAGGTGATGGGTGCACCAAAATCTCACAAGTCACCACTAAAGAATTTACTCATGTAACCAAATACCACCTGTACCCCAATAATGTATGGAAAAATAAAATTTAAAAGTAAATAAAATAAAATAAAACAGAGTAGAAGCAAGGTGAATAAAAAACCCCACCAAACTGACCTAAAGATTTAATATAATTCCAGTCAAAATCTAGCAATATTTACTTGTAAATTGGCAAGATGACGTTAAAATTTATATGGAAATACAAAGGACTTAGAATGGCCAAGACAATCTTGAAGATAAATTTACCGTATGTACACTGTCAGAGTCTGAGACCTCTAATAAAGCTATGTAATTGAGACAGTGTGCTGTTTGGATGTGAATATATAGATCTATGGAACAGAATAAAAAATCCAGAAATAGACCCACATCCATTTAATTACTTGATTTCAACAAAGGCCCCAATGCATTTCTTTTTCTAAAATTTTTGAATTTTTTTTTTTTCCGCTTTAGAGTGAGGTCTTTTTTTTTTTTTTAATTATATTTTAAGTTCTAGGGTACATGTGTACAACATGCAGGTTTGTTACATATGTATACATGTGCCATGTTGTTGTGCTGCACCCATTAACTCATCATTTACATTAGGTATATCTCCTAATGCTATCCTTCCCCTCTTCCCCACCTCATGACAGGCCCTAGTGTGTGATGTTTCCCACCCTGTGTCCAGGTGTTCTCATTGTTCAGTTCCCACCTATGAGTGAGAACACGCGGTATTCGGTTTTCTGTTCTTGCAATAGTTTGCTCAGAATGATGGTGTTCAGCTGCATCCATGTCCCTACAAAGGACATGAACTCATCCTTTTTTATGATTGCATAGTATTCCATCGTGTATATGTGCTACCTTTTCTTAATCCAGTCTATCACTGATGGACATTTGGGTTGGTTCCAAGTCTTTGCTATTGTGAATAGTGTGTCAGTAAACATACATGTGCATGTGTCTTTATAGCAGCATGATTTATAATCCTTTGGGTATATCCCCAGTAATGGGATGGCTGGGTCAAATGGTATTTCTAGTTCTAGATCCTTGAGGAATCGCCACCCTGTCTTCCACAATGGTTGAACTAGTTTACAGTCCCACCAACAGTGTGAAAGTGTTCCTATTTCTCCACATCCTCTCCAGGACCTGTTATTTCCTGACTTATTAACGATCACCATTCTAACTTGTGTGAGATGGTATCTCATTGTGATTTTGATTTGCATTTCTCTGATGGCCAGTGATGATGAGCATTTTTTTATGTGTCTGTTGGCTGCATAAATGTCTTCTTTTGAGAAGTATCTGTTCATATCCTTTGCCCACTTTTTGATGGGGTTGTTTGATTTTTTCTTGTAAATCTGTTTAAGTTCCTTGTAGATTCTAGATATTAGCCCTTTGTCAGATGGGTAGATTGTAAAACTTTTCTCCCATTCTGTAGGTTGCCTGTTCACTCTGATGGTAGTTTATTTTGCTGTGTAGAAGCTCTTTAGTTTAATTAGATCCCATTTGTCACTTTTGGCTTTTGTTGCCATTGCTTTTGGTGTTTTAGTCATGAAGTCCTTGCCCATGCCTATGGCAAAGACCCCAGTGCATTTCAGTGAAGAAAGGGATGTCTTTTTAATAAACAATGCTGAAACAACAGGATGTCCCTATAGGGACAAAGTAAATTTTGACCCATAATTCAACTATACATATAAATTAATTTGAAATTTATCACAGACCTAAATGGAAGGACATAAACCGTAAAGTTTCTAGAAGAAAACATCAGTGACCTTGGGGTGAAGAAAGATTTTTTGGGTGGAATGCAAAAAGTACTAACCACAAAAGAAAATATAATAATAGTAGGACTTCATAAAAACTTAAAACTTCTCATCAAAAGATGTGTTTAAAAAAGTAAGAATGGAAGCGCTAGCCTGTGAGATAGTATTTTAAACACATATATTTGACAAAGGATTCATATCTAGAATATATAATGAACTGCAAACCAATAAGAAAATGACAAATATTCCATAAAACAAACAGCAAAAGACTTACTAGGCACTTCACAAAAGAATATATCCAAATGGCCAATAAGCATACAAAAAGACATTCAACATTAGCAATCATTAGAAAACTGAAAATTAAATGAGATGCTATTGTAGTACACAAAATAGCTAATACTTTAAGAAGATTGACAAAACCAGTGTTGAAAAGGATGCAGAGCAAGTGAAACTCTCATACATTACTGGTAAAAGTATAAAAGGGTAAAACCACTGCGGAAAATTGTTTTACAGTTCCTAATAAAAGCTAAATATATGCTTACTTTTTGACTAGCAATTTTACCCCTGGCTGTATTCCCCAAATAAGTGAGCGCCTATGTCCACAAAACAGTGTTCAAGAATGTTCATAGAAGCTTTATTCATAATATGCCAAAACTGAAAGCAGCACACACATCCATCAACAAGACACTTGATAAATATAGTTTTGTACATCCACACAATAGAATACTATGCCTCAATAAAAAAGAACAAATCACTGTCACAAAAAACAACATAGATAAATATCAGAAACATATTGTACAAAATAAGTAAAATATATAAGTTATGCACACTATGATTTCATTTAGAGGAGATGAAAAATAGGTCAAGTTAACATAAGGTGATAGAAGTCAGAATAATTTTTACCTTTGGGGGACACTATTGACTGAGCAGGGCATGAGAAAACTTTCTGGGACAATAGGAATGTTCTTGATATGCATCATAAATATTTGAGATCTCTCTCTCTCTCTCTCTCTCTCTCTCTGTGTATGTATATATATATATATATATATATATATGTAAATTCATCTAGTTGTACACTTAGGAGTCAGATTTCTTACTATATGAAAAAAATTAAACAAATAAATAATTCTAAAAGGCCTATCTCTTTCTTGGTGATAGAATGTTCAAGGTGCAATAACTTGTGTTTTATGTTGGAGGGAATGTCATGGCACACTGCAAACAACTGGACCCCTAAAGACATCACCAATAGGGTCTTCATAAGACTTCCTTGATAAGATTTCCTTCTCACCCTGGTATGCACATGAGTTTCAGAGCATTCAGAGTACTTCACGTTTCCTGCTCACCAGGTCTGGTTAACATAATATCATTAATAATTTGGGCCAACATAACGTTCTTTGCAATATAAAGACTACCATGACTAGCAAAGTAGCATCACCCTGACACAACTGTAAATGAATGTGTACTGCTGTCATTCCCAAGAATTTCTTTTGATTCTCCTTCATGACAGGAATGGAAAAGAATGCGTCTTCTAGCTCAACAGCTGCATTCTGTATACCAGATACTGTTTTGATCTATTTTAGTAAAGATAACACATTGGCATAGCAGCTGAAACTGCAGGTCCCACTTGTTTAAGTTTATGGTAGTTCACCACGCTCTGCCATAAATGATTTGATTTTCAGGGGGTTCTATTTTAACTCATTTCAGTGAGTTAAAATAGAATATGACATCCCACCTCAACATCTTTTAAGTCCTTGAGAGTGGTGCTCATCTCTGTTATTCATCTGGGACATGCTATTTCTTAAGTTCTAATTTCTTGCAGGGATGGAGGTTATTGGTACAAATTTAAGAGCTTCCTATATTAGTTTTCTATTACTGCTGTAGCAAATTACCACAAATTTAGTGCTTAAAACAGCATAATTTGTTATCTTACAGTTCTGGATATTAGAAGTCCAGAATGGGTCTCAGTGAAATAAAATCAAGTTTTCAGCAGAGCTATATTTATTCTTGAGGTCTAGAGAATTTGTTTCCTAGACTTTTCCAGCTTCTAGAGACTGCTTGCATTCCTTGGCAGGCAGGGAAGAACTCTCATGTACCCTTCCTCCACCTTCAAAGCCAGCCGCGTAGCATGTTTAAATCTCTGACTGACTTCTTTTTCTGCCTCTTTCTTCTATTTATAAGGACTCAGGATTGTTTGGGGCCACCTAGATAATCCAGAATAATCTCTTCAACTGAAAGTCAGCTGATTAGTAACTTTAGTTTCATTTGCAACTTTAATTACCCCTTACAATATAAACTAATATATTCATAGGTTCCAGAGATTAGGACATGGACATATATAAGGGGCCATTATTCTGCCTACAATACTTCCACTAACTTCCCTTATCATACCCCTCTTACTTCACAAAATCAAGTCATAAATATGAGGGTTCTACCAAGTTCTAGGTAAATTCATCCTGATGATGCATTTGGGGGCTGGAAAAACATCATCATAGGGTGGGAAAACAGATTCATTGTATTCACTGTGAGATAGAGCTGGGATAAGACTCTATTTATCACATGGCTTCCATAGCCCATAGGCATTTTGATTCTCTTCATTTATCGGTATCACCTACAATTCAGTACCCTCAGCCCTTGAAAAATCTCCTTTCCCCCAGTGTACAATTATTTGGTAAATGAACATAAAGCCATTGGGAATGGATTGGGAAAATAGCTACGGTAGCGTTATAGCATATTTCCTCAAAGGGAAATAGCCTTCCCTTCAATTAACTCTGGGCCTCAGGATGGTGTGAGAGATCATGATTTTCCAATATGGCACCTTTCTGATCATCCACAATTGATGATCAGCTGCCCAACTAAAATACCATGGTGTATTGAACATCTTCACAGATTCCTATGGATCAAGGGCTCCTCGTTGTCATTCCAGCTGCACTGCCTGTTATGGAAATTACGTTCACTTTGCTTCTGATGGTTAAGTGTTACCACCTGGCCTCTCTTATGCCAGAAGTTTATCATCTCCATTGATACTAAGTAAGCCAGGTCTGTAACAACCTCCCCTGCCACCTCCTGGCCCACAAATGACTATATTAACTCCTTCCATTCCTCATTGCTTTAGGGAAGGGATAGCCTCTGGGCCCTCCTGGGGAACATAGATAGCTGGAGTTCGTTGTTGTTACTTTTGTTTTTGTTTGGCACGTCTCTGATCCTTTTCATCCTTTCCCTAGTACTCTGCCAAGGCAGTTCTGGAATCTCCATTTCATTTACTATAAGACTCCAGAGAATGGTAGGCTTGAGAGTTAAGAAGCCATTTGTTACGCTTGGCACCAGAAGTCCTTTCTGGGATGTTAAATCTTGCCTGCACTCATATCAGTACACTCTTTCCCACTAACCTTGTAATCATCTCCTCTGAGCAGCTGCAAGATGCATTCCCGGGCATGTTGTCCTGAAACACATTGGTACACATAAGCCCTTCAGTGAATAATTCCTTTTCTTTCTGTAGTGTGGACAATACTTCTTTCTTGCACCATACTAAGAGTTGACCCTAGTTTTTGGTGTAGACCAGAGATGGGCAAACTAAGGCCCTTTGGCCTGACACTTAAAACTGTTGTAACATTAAGGAACACAGCTACACTAATTTATTTATATATGCGTTAGGGCTGCTTTCACGCTACGATGGCAGAGTTTAGTAGTAGTGACAGGAACCATATAGCCTATAAACACTATAGTACTTACTATCTGATTCTTTCAAATACGTTTGCCAATTTCTGGTCTAGATCAGTGCTGTCCAGTAGAACTTTCTGCAATGATAGAAATGTTCTATCATCTGTCCTCCATCCAATGTGGTAGCCACTAGCCACGTGTGGCTATTGACTTACTTTAAATGTGGCTACTGTGAATAAGACCCCAAAAAATTGATTGTATTTTACTGCAATTGGTTTATAGTTGTGGCTATTGGCTATTGGATTTGACAAAACAGATCTAAATGCAATGAAAGGAGTCAGGAAGGAGTAGAGATTTTAAAAAGAAGAAACACCATCTTGAAGGGAATCCATCTCAAGTAAGTATTCTGTATGGCCGCCGAAAAATGGAAGGTTGCTTCCCACAAGCCAGCAGAAGGAGATCACCCCACCTGGACCAGAGGGCTCAGAGGACTCTCTGGGCCTTGGCAGTGGTCAAGCACATCCACCCAGTTCTCATTATACGTCTTAGGGTCCGTCCTGACTTTAGTGTAGGAGATACTGTAGCATAGGAGCTGTGGACTTAGCCTTTTTTCAGTTCAGCCACTGGGTGCAAGAGATAGTGGTCTCTGTAAACATGGCACCCAGATTTTTTGCACAGCCTTTTGGATGCAGTAGATGGTGGCCTCTATAAACACTATTATTAAAGCATTCTAACTTTCATATCATGTCCTGAATTAATAGACTACTGATCTCAGTCTGTTATTTTCTTTCCTCCTGTGGCTGTTAGTAACAACTAATTCCCCAATCCTCATTTCTCTCGGCCTATATCTTTCAACCATTAGACATATTGCATAAGCCAGTACATTCCCTTCTTCATGTTCCCCATCTCAATCCACTGTAGGTGTAATCTAAGAAATTGTAATGGTATGCCATGCCAGAGGTAATCATTGCCCCATTTACCAGTTGTAGGGGCTGTTCCATCCCTCCAATCAGCTTCCTATAACCACTCTTGGATCAACTTTCTTAAATTGGGTTCCCCAAGAAGCAGACCCCAAGACAAGGATTTGAGTGCATGTGGTTTACTGGGGAATGACTGCAGGAGACAAGAATAAAGCGAGACAGGAAAATGTAGGAAGCGAATATAAGGTGTATTAATAAGCAGGTTACTGTGCAGGACAACAGGGGCTCGATCCTGCCGGGACTCCTGGGAAATAGTGTGGAATACACCTCAGACTTGTCCTCTTACATTACTGTTGGAGGTAATGCTCAAAAGATGTTAATTCTCTGGCTCTTCTATCTGCCTTGTGCATTGGAGGATATAAAACCCTCAGGGGGGGAGTTGCAGGTGCTTTCCTTCTTTCTATTCGGGAATGGTGAGTGTTGGGATGACTTGGGCAGGGAATTGACAACATCTGCCACAAAATTGAATCTCTGAAAAAACCTATGCGTCTGCTATGGTGCTCAAACAAAGAGAGGGTAGTCAAAGCAATAAAAACAAAATCAAAATGAAACATACACACACACACACACACACACACACACACACACACACACCCCTCCTTGGTCAGGTTGGAGGTAACTTGCATATAATACTGCATTCTCACAATTGACAATTCGGGGGAAATTAAACATTTAACCTAACTTTCCTATATTAACTATTTGCTTTAACATGCTTCAGAACAAAAAGGGGGGAATAAATGAAATAAGTGAAGGAAAATCTTGATAAATATTGAATCTGGATTGAATCTGCTACGTGGAGTTTCACTATACTATTGTGTCTTTTTGTTGTTTGAAATTTTTTACTGAAAGAGAAAGTCTTTTTCTTTTCCAATCCCCTCTAGATCTATCATTGACCTTGGGTTGTATTCTTATAATCCTGATGACCTATTATTGAGATAAACAAAGCACAAAATAATGCAGATAAACTGCAAGTGACAGCTTTTTTCCTAAGACCCAAGTTCCAAATTGTGGTTCCAGTTCCTGCTTTGATCACATTACAATCTTAAAGTTTCCCTAATGAACTGATCCACTTATATATCACCAGTGCTGGTTATGAAATCTTGCACCTGTACATACCTCATATGGATTTAAAATGCAATGCATATGGAGTTCCCATTAGAGTGCACATAAGGCACTAAGTGTAGACACGCTTTCCAGCTTCTCTTCCCCTTCCCTAACCCAACTAGGAAAAGCTCCTTTTAGTTCCTTCCTATTGTAAATGTATTATCTGAAATGGCCATTAAGTTAGCTCATTAGCACCCCCAACATATAAGCAGTATTTAGTTTATCAGATTAACTACTGGAAACAAAGTCCTGAGGCAACGGGGCTTCAGTTGCCTAAATGTTGACAAGTTGGTATAGAAAGTAAATATGTAATACTTCACCTTACACTTGTAGGTGGATATGCACTTCCTGGATTGCTTTTGTTATGAATCTCATTTAACTGTCATAGAACTTTAGCAGAGGCGGCCCAATAAGCTTAAAGCATGGATCCAACCTCAAACTGCTAGAAAATGGCGGACCTAGAATTGGTGCTTGAGGAGCCCTGAAAGAGAACACTAAAGAACAAGAGAACAGCAGAATAAGGACATCTTGAGTAAGGTACAGGAGGTGTAGGTGCTTGTGCCCTTCATAATGGGGCCTCCTTAGGCTGCCCCATGGGCCTGGGGTTTCCATTTTTATATTTGTCCTCATCTTCTTTATGTTGAACCACAGAACAATCCTGTTGGTGTCCCGAAATCGCCTAATGTTCCATTCTCAAACATGTTCCTCAAAATAATCACAATTGTGTTGTTTTTACACACTGAGCTAAATGCACAAGATATCATTTCAAATTTTCTCAAAAGCAACTTTAAGATTATATCTATGGAATATGATATGATTCTGGAAAAGTCTAGCTTTACTTTTCCTCCTGTGTGCTATGTATGTGATATTTGAGTTTTTTCTCCTTGAAAATCTATTGATAATTACCCCTGTTTTAGTCATCTGAAATCCAGGACACAGTAAGTTTTAAAGATAAAAGGTAGCCTACTGTTACATCCCTTCCTGTGTAAAACAGAAAAAAGGGAAAGATTCTTATCTATTTTCCTGATTTTATGAGAAAGACACATTTGAAGCTTTAAAATTTTAAACATTAGAGAAGGGTACAAGTGAGACAGTGAAGTTTCCCCCACAATCTCACTTTTCAGCATGAACCACAGTGAATGGTTATGCAGCTCTTCTTTTAGACTTTTTACTTTACAGAGTTTACAAAACACTTTCACATACTTTATCTCATTGAAACTTCACAACAGCAGTATTCAATTATAAATGTGAGATTGGGGAAATTGTTTTCCAGTGAACTTTAATAACCTTCTCACAAAAGGGAGCTACCATGACTGACTACCTTCTAGTCACATTTTTGCAAAGCCAGGCTGGCATTGATTCACTGTGACCTTTCGTGCTCAATTCATACAGCAAAGAGTGGACTGGGCTGTGGAGAGCAGAATCAATCCAAAATCTGCTAAGTATTTTGGTTCTATCAGCTACAGCCTTAGCTAAATACAAAACACTTGCATGGCTAATAGATAAAGATGGAGCAATCTTCCAGAACACTATAAAGGAGGCTTCTTCAGCATCACTAACAAAGAAAAATGTGGGGCTAGCCAGTCTAAACTGTAGAATATTTAATTCAAATTGAGTAAATTGTGGTATTTCCTCCCATGTAAGTAGACAGAGATAGTCCTGCACCAATTACCACTGGATATAAAGTAGCTGCTCTCAAATTAATGGAATAAAACAAGTCCCCCCAGGCTAACAGCATAGTCTTGGGGTTAGCTGCTTAATTAGTGGGCTCTTTGTTCTAATAGATCTTTTTTTTTTTTTTTTTTTTTTTTTTGAGACGGAGTCTCGCTCTGTCACCCAGGCTGGAGTGCAGTGGCCGGATCTCAGCTCACGGCAAGCTCCGCCTCCCGGGTTCACGCCATTCTCCGGCCTCAGCCTCCCGAGTAGCTGGGACTACAGGCGCCCGCCACCTCGCCCGGCTAGTTTTTTTTGTATTTCTTAATAGAGACGGGGTTTCACCGTGTTAGCCAGGATGGTCTCGATCTCCTGACCTCGTGATCCGCCCGTCTCGGCCTCCCAAAGTGCTGGGATTACAGGCTTGAGCCACCGCGCCCGGCCTGTTCTAATAGATCTTATAGACAAGATCTTGAAATCAAATCTGGGAGGGGGGAGGAGAGAGTCAGTGTCTTGGGTGAATCTGGTTACCATATTTCTAGACTAAACTAATAGAAAGATAAGGACCTTGATTCCAAAGAGCCAAATCAACCTTATCTCTTGAATTTGTATATAATGAACTGTTTATTTTGGTCCAGGAAGCTGCTTCAAAGAACCCATTATGATGGCCAAGGACTAACCGTAATTACATTTCTCTCCAGGACAAACCAAAGGGTCCTTCCTTTTTTTCAGTTTTCATTTTCCAAATCGTGAACAAAAATGTTTACTAGGTACACTGGCCATCTTTATTATTGTGGCTTTAAAGTTTGACACTAGTGTGTTTCTCTTAATCTCTTTGGTCTCAACCTGAAACAGGAGGAAATGGTGACACAAGTGGATTTCATTTCCACTGAAACAAAAAGGCAGCAACAAGTCTCTAAGCTCCCTCTCCCTGAGCAAAATGCACACTGACTTGGAGTCCTGTGACCTAACTTGCAATGTTGTTATGGTCCTGATAGTGATTCATGTCCTTACAAAACAAACAGCTCTCTTTCTAACCCTTCACAGCTTAGGCGGGGCCTCTACCACAGAGCTGCCTTTGGTTGGCTCTACAGACTTCGATGATGAGACTCTAGCAGTCAGTCTAAGAGAGAAAAGGACATTCAGGGAATTTTAAGTGGCTTGGATCAGCATTTGTCATATACAATTGATGTTCATTTATATTTCACTAGCTAAAATCTAATGCTGTCCAAAATTGGGAAAGAAATATTTCAAATACTAATCAGGCCCAATCTTGCTTTAATGTAAAAAATGAGCCTTGTCCTACCTTTTTTCAATCCTAGTCTCAGAAGGGAGATTTAATATTTCCTGACAGTGCTTTAAATACATTGCTGTTCAGACTTCAATGAATCCACAATAATTATGTGAGTTAAACCAGCTTGGTTTTTCCATAGGTGTTTTAGGTTTAGGGTGCTTTTTGAACTCCGTATCATGGCATTCATTCTTTGATATTAGGTTTATTAGAGAAAGGGCCAATACTCAGATGGATTACCACTTAACCATTTAACCCATTTACCTGTAGTTGTTGTTGTTTTTAATCTATTGATTTAGTGGTCTACAGCTTCCCAGCCCACTCCTTTCCAGGAAGTTTAATTACACAGAATCTAGGAGCCATTGCTATTCCCAGTGGAGCGTTTCGGGGAAGGCCAAGTGGTTTTTAATTCTCAGAAGATCAAGCCATAAAGACTCCGGTAGATTATCATTAAGCACTGACTTAACATTTAGTGTCTTACTGAGCTTTTTGTAGGAGCCTTTGCCATTTTGATGAATGAGACTGAAAAAGTATCTTTGTTTTACAGATGGAGAAAATATATCAATATACCATTGTTTAGGGGTGGGGAGAGAAGTACCAGTTTCTTCAGGTGGAAATTAATTCTACCCATCCTTCGGCACCCTCTCAAAAATATCCAACAACTTCATCATAGTTTTGGCTTCAATCAGTGTGCTCATTCTTCCTGAATCATACTCTCCAGTAAAACAAGATCTTCTTGATAGGCTCTGTTGGCAATATCCAGCCTTCACCTTGACAACAATTAAACAAACCAGGGAGCACAATTGAGATGAGTTTTCTTCAGAAGAACAGCCAAAAGGCACTAAACACATTTACACAAAGCCATAAAGCAAGTGCAGGAATTAGAAGGCATCCCCTCTGTGTGGGTGGGGTGGTGAGCCTAGCCGAGGGAGGAACATGGTTTGCTAAGTAGAAGCCTGGGATGGTAGATACAGACCTTCCTTATTTCTTCAGAAGATCATGTCAGAATCCCCCATGGGAATCCCCACATTGGAATCTCTTAGCTTCTTAGAAAGCGTAAGCAAAGCCGCTAGAAACCATTTATCACATTTAGGAGTTCTTTCATTGCTTTCTCATAATTTGCCATGTAAAAATAAATTAGAAGTCATGGAGTGGATGCTTACTAATAAAAGAGAAATTATCAAAGAGATGAACATAAATAGTAATGAAATCAGCATGGGCCTGCAAAGTATGGACACTGCAGAGTCAAAATAAAGGAGGGATGATAACAAAACAAGATTTGCTTTGAACTTCTTAGTCAACACTTATTTTGTTTTCTTTTAGTTTTCTAGGAACCAGCTTTGTTATTTTACATTTGACCACTTCTTATAAATCCAAACTTTTACTATTTGATGCTGTTTTTTAACCCTGCCTTATTCTGTGTGCAGACTGCTCCAAGAAAAATATCAGCAACTAAATTTGCTCTTTTCACTCTAAGTGGGGACATTTTTTATAATATCAATAGTCTAACTTAGAAAAGGCTACTTCTTAAGGCAATGAGTGTGGACAGTTTGTCGGATTAACACTGAGCTGGGATGCTACAGTGGTAAGACTTTGAAATTTGGGAGTCAGAAAATACAAGGGCTACTTCTGATTTTGCCTTTTACTAATTGCATGGACTACTTAACAGAATGTCTGTAATTTAAACCTCCCCTTAATTTATAGACAGTATAAATTAAGTAAATGTCAGTCAGCTTAAGCCATTCCTGAGGGGCAGTCATTTGCCCAAACTGAAAATTCATACCCTAGGTGTCATCACCTAGACTTCTAGTTAGAAGCCCATCTTCCAGAGGTGATTCAGCTATCTTAAACTCCGAACACCACCAAGTTATTCTTAATTAGCAGAATGCATGTTAAAAATGGGTTTTCATTGGTTAAATTAATAGCTCGTCAATTAGCATTTGAATGCTAGAAATGGGATTTCACTGGTGAAAATAGTGATGTTCAAGATGTGTAAAATATTTTAGACTCTCCCTGCTTGCATAAATAGAATAAAAATGTAGAGAACTCTGTGTCCTATACCTTCAGGGATATTTTCTGGAGACTGATTTCCGCACTGTCCTGAGTCTGACCATTGACTCAATCCTTAGTTCTTGAGTTGCCCGATGTCTACTGTAAGACAAATTGAACCCAGCCTCTAGAATATGATCATATCTGCTTCAAGTGAACATTGCATGCACCAGTGCAGTTAGGATACCTAAAATGCCAACAGTTGGAATTTCATCCAACAGTTTGAAATTTCATCCAAATTTATAGAATTGGTTACATGAGCTGTTTTGTGACTGCTTCCTAATAAATGTTTAGTATACATTTTTATATGTGGCCAAATTTGGTCAGAGATTTGCTTTCAAGATAAACTAGTGAAGAGTTGTGGGGGAGACAGTTATTCATCACCCATGTCTACTTATCGGTAGTCACTGTTATTGACAAAATAATCTGCAACATTACCCTCCACTCAGCATTTGATCTCGCTTTAGCTTGTCCCAGATGTTCTTAATGTTACCCAGGTGCCTGTGGGCAATTAGAGGGTAGAAAACTCACAGATCTCCAGACTACAGATCCAGAGGGATTCAGTGGGATGCAGTGTAGGCACAGGGCTATCCTGGATTAGCAGTCACTTTAGGACCCTATGACTTGGTCTGACTGCTGCCTGGTCCTTGCCCCCAAGTCCCAGAGGCTGTTAGGATTTTTCCTGTTCTCTCCAGAAAAATGAAGACCCTAGAGGGGTTCTCATCAATATTTCCTGCTAAGTTTCTTTCACAAAGCCATGATCAAACCCTTTTGGTAAGTGCTGTAAGAACAGAATACAGATATGGATATCCTGGGGTTGTGTCATAGATACAGGTGGTGATGATGATGATGATTACTATTAGTGTAATTTCCACCTGACAGAAAAACCTGTATTAAAAATGCATTCTGTTTGGCTGCACATAAAATAAAACTCAAGGAATATTGGCCTAAGGCAGTTAGGTTTGTTTTCTTCGTATTATAAATCTAGAGTTGAGAAATGGGAAGATCAATGATGCTGTCAGAGACCCAAGGTCTACATTCCTGCTCTGTCATCATTTGTTCATGGCTCTTGTCCTCATGCTTTGAAGATGGCGGCAGCATCTCCAGGTGTACAAAGAGGAAGGAGAGAGGTGAAAGGGTTTTCACAAGGTAAGCTTTTGCCATTTTATTAAGGAAAGAAATCTCTCTTGTAAATTCCACTTACATTACATTGGCCAGAACTTTGTCATCCCCTAGCTGCAAATGGGGGTGAAGTTATTTTAGCAGAGCATATCACTATTCTGAACAAAATGAAATTCTGACAGGGAGAAAAAGAATGGATATTTCCAGCTAACTAGTAGGGTTTACCATTCCTACTATTCATCAGCCACTTTATTGGGTACTTTCCATATCTACAGTCTATAACCTTGTGAAGTAATAATTTTCCATATGATCCACTGAGGAACAAAGACTTTTAGTAGCTTGTCCAAGAAAATGGCAGATAACTTGACTGACAGAAATTATTATAATACAGTTAACATTGCTCAAATGCTTACCATAGGTCAGGTATTTCTCTGGATGCTTTATGTACATTGACTTGTTTCCTCCTCATAGAAACCCTCTGAGGAAGGTATTTTCATTGTCCTCATCTACAAGGTGAGGAAATCAAAGTTTAGAAAAGTTAAGGAACTTGCTTAGAATCACACAGGTTATAAGAGGTGAAGCTCAAGTTTGAACCTAGTTCTGTGTGACTCCTTAGCTCTTGACCACTGATTTGATTTGGCTGTGTCCCCACCAAAATCCCATCTTGAATTCCCACGTGTTGTGGAAGGAACCTGGTGGCAGGTAATTGAATCATGGGCAGGTCTTTCCCATGCTGTTCTCGTGATAGTGAATAAGTCTCATGAGATCTAATGGTATGTAAGGGGGAGTTTCCCAGCACAAGCTCTCTCTTTCTGCCTGCTGCCATTCATGTAAGATGTAACTTGCTCCTCCTTGCCTTGCCCTCTGCCATGATTGTGAGGCCTCTGCAGCCATGTGGAACTGTAAGCCCATTAAACCTCTTTCTTTTATAAATTGCCCAGTCTTGGGTATGTCTTTGTGAACAGCATGGGAATAGACTAATACAGTAAATTTTACCACTAGAGTAGGGCATTGCTGAAAAGATACCTGAAAATGTGGAAGTGACTTTGGAACTGGGTAACAGGCAGAGTTTGGAACAGTTTGGAGGGCTCAGAAGAAGAGAGGATAATGTGGGAAATTTTGGAACCTCCTAGAGACTTGTTGAATGACTTTGATAAAAAAGCTGATAGTGATATGAAAAATAAGGTCCAGGCTGAGGTGGTCTCAGATGGAGATGAGGAACTTGTTGGGAACAGGAGCAAAGGTGACTCTTGTTATGTTTTAGCAAAGAGACTGGCAGCATTTTGCCCCTGCCCTAGAGATTTGTGGAACTTTGAACTTGAGAGAAACGATTTAGGGTATCTGGTAGAAGAAATTTCAAAAGCAGCAAAGCATTCAAAAGGTGATTTGGGTGCTATCAAAGGCATTCAGTTTTATAAAGAAAGCAGAGCATAACAGTTTGGAAAATTTGCAGCCTGACAATGCAATAGAAAAGAAAATCCCATTTTCTGAGGACAAATTCAAGCCTGTTACACACATTTGCATAAGTAACCAGGATCTGAATGTTAATTCCCAAGACAGTGGGGAAAATGTCTCCAGGGCATGTCAAAGGTCTTCATGGTAGCTCCTCCCATCACAGGCCTGGAGGCCTAGGAAGAAAAAATGGTTTTATGGGCCGGCACAGGGTACCCATGCTGTGTACAGTCTAGGGACTTGGTGCCCTGCATCCCAGCCACTCCAGATGTGACTGAAATGGGCCAAGATGCAGCTCAGGCTGTGGCTTCAGAGGGTACAAGCCCCAAGTCTTGGCAGCTTCCAAATGGTGTTGAGCCTGTGGGCGCACAGAAGTCAAGAATTGAGGTTTGGGAACCTCCGCCTAGATTTCAAAGAATGTATAGAAACACTTGGATGTCCAGGCAGAAGTTTGCTGCAGGAGCAGGGCTCTCATGGAGAACCTCTGCTAGGACAGTGAGGATGGAAAATGTGGGATTGGAGCCCCCACACAGAGTTACTACTAGGGCACCGTGTAGCAGAGCTGTGAGAAGTAGGCCACCATCTTCCAGACCCCAGGATGGTAGATCCACTGACAACTTGCCCCATGTGCCTGGAAAAGCCACAGACAGTCAATGTCAGCCCATGAAAGCAGCTGGGAGGGAGGCTGTACCCTGCAAAGCCACAGGGGCAGAACTGCCCAAGACCATGGGAACCCACCTCTTGCATCAGCATGACCTGGATGTGAGACTTGGAGTCAAAGGACATCATTTTGGAGCTTTAAGATTTGACTGCCCTGCTGGATTTCAGACTTGCATGGGGCCTGCAGCCCCTTTGTTTTGGCCAGTCTCTCCCATTTGGAATGGATGTACTTACCCAATGCCTGTACTCCCATTGCATCTAGGAAGTAATTAACTTGCTTTTGATTTCACAGGCTCATATGTGGAAGGGTCCTGCCTTGTCTCAGATGAGACATGGGACTGTGGACTTTTGAGTTAATGCTGAAATGAGTTAAGACTTTGGGGGTACTGTTGGGAAGGCATGCATGATTGGTTTTGAAATGTGAGGACATGAGATTTGGGAGGGTCCAGGCACAAAATGATATGGTTTTGGTGTGTCCCCACCGAAATCTCATGTTGAATTCACATGTGTTGTGGGAGGGACCTGGTGGGAGGTAATTGAATCATGGGGCCAGGTCTTTCCCATGCTGTTCTCATGATAGCAAATAAGTCTCACAAGACCTGACAGTATTATAAGCGGGAGTTTCCCTGCACAAGCTGTCTCTTTTTGCCTGCTGCCATCCATGTAAGATGTGACTTGCTTCTCCTTGCCTTCTGCCATGATTGTGAGACCTCCCCAGAAATATGGAATGGAGTCCATTAAACCTCTTTCTTTTGTAAATTGCCCACTCTCAAATATGTCTTTATCAGCTGCATGGATATGTCTTTATCAGCTGCATGAAAACAGACTAATACAACCACTCTGTTGCACAGCTTCTGCAAAACACATCAAACTGTGCACAGAGCTACCATCTCACTAGTGTTGTAGAGGTATCAAGTGAACAGGCAAAAGGTCAAATACCAATCAGGCAGCCAATCAGTACTCCAAATTAGAGAGAGTAAACAGAGGAACCTGAGAATGGAAACTGAAGATTCAAGAAATAGCAAGAAATGAGTAATGTCCAGCTGATGTTTAACTCCGTGCCAGAATATGCGTTTAGTTATTTCTCGTGATGCAAGGGCCCTTTTCCCTACATCAGTGTGTATTTTGGTGAAGTCACACAGAAATATCTATCACAGATGACAGCTGCTCATTGCCCACTTTATAACCGTACTCCAATTCTTCTTTACTAAGCAGACCCTCATTTTACTATGGGCAACATTAGGTTGAGTTAAAATGACTCACTCCACAGATTTCCTTTCCCTTCCTGGTAGCCATGTGACACAAGACTGGCCAATTACAATTAAGTAAGCATGGGTTTTGGGTAAGAGCTTCCTGGAAAGTTATTGTTAAAAAGGTTGGTGGAGAAACAGATAGGGAGAAGAGAAATCCATAGAGTATGGACCCTAGGCATAGATGGCTTTGCTCCCAGACAGAAGAGAACTTATGAGAAGAGGGAAAGCAAGTATCTCCCTGCTTCTCAGAATTTAACATTCTTCCCATATGAAAAAGAGAACCCAGTTTGTAACCATCTCTTTAGATTCACAAAATATACCAGCATTCTAAATTAGGGTTTTCCTTAAGAGCTAATTCTTTGGAGATGTGCTCTTGGAATACAGTCATAATCACCTATAGAATATATTTATAATACACACATGTATACATGCCACATACATATTTGTGTATAACATTAGACTCTGTTACCATGGAAACTATTACAGTACTAACAAATTTCCACTGTAATATGAAATAAGAAATTCAAATGAAATACCAAGCATTTGTTTAAGCACAAATAGCTTTAGTAATTAAATACATAGAGACAATACAGAAAACTGCAAATTAATACTTAGAAACCTTTTGCAGTATGAAAGTCGACTTTGATGTTGTTTTCCCTTTTCCACTGCATTACATTATACATCTTTATAAATTAAATTTGGCATTGGGTTAACAAGAATAGATCTGCTTGCTGCATGGGAGCTTTCACACACCTAAAAGCTGAGCTCTTATTCTAGATAGTTACACCTTCCACAGCCAGTGAGCAAGATTTTATGGCTCCTTTTATTACTCAGAAGGAGGACTTTTATAAAAGAAAGCTCAAATGTGAAGTTGGTCTTACATCTCCTGTTTCATTCAGACAATATGTAGAACTACCCCTGGGGTTTTGAATATATTAACATCCTTTCACAATTAACCCTAATGGGACAAGTGTAGCATTTTTTTTTTCCAAGCAGATATATTCAAAGCTGAAAAATACATAGTGTTTAAATAGATCTCATTATATCAGCTACACCAAATCTCTCCTCTTTATATACAGAGGATTGTACCTCTCTTCACTGTCATGCAACATTAAAATAGGAAGGCATACACAAGGATGACATAGATTTGACAAAAAATTAATGATTTGTACATCACTTTAATACTTCAAATCTGCAATTCATGTATGCTAATTAGTTCATAATGGGCTGTTGAAGAACAGAACTGTCATCCTGCTGCTTCGCAGGTTTCTGGAAGCTCTGATTCAGCACAGACTTGCCTGGTTGGCTGCTGGATTCTGGGCTGTAACATGGCAGATCTATGATCGCATCCCCCCTCCCCTCAACACACAATTGTTTCCTGGATGTGGTGCTTTAATCTATCAGAGTTACGATGGTATATCTCAAATAAGTGGTTCCTGGGTGCCGCAATACATACCGGGAGCAATAGCATGGCATCGCTCTATCTAAATGATTGATTTCTGGATTTTAGACTGTCAGGCTATACCTCAGAGGGCAGCTGTCAACTTCCTAAATGTATGAAGTTGTATTATGCAGCACATTTTGAAAATGTATGTACAACTTTTTTTTATTATTATTATTTACAGATAAAAAGGGCTGTAAAACTTGGAGAGAGGAAACAAAGGGGACTAGAAAGATCGGATGTCTTTTCTCACTGTGAAATCACGTATATCTCCCCACTGCAAGAGATGCAGCTACCCATTGCTTTTTCTGAGATCTCCTTTGGTCTTTGCACTGCAGAGGCAGAGACAAAGACTCTGACAACAGCAGGAGAGTGTGAGACTGGGCTGCTTCACCAAACAAATGGAAGCACTGGGGATTATTGGAAGCTGGGAGATTTGAAAACAAGTTGTTCTGTTTTTATTGGAGTGCAAACTGATTTTCCCTGATTCCATGATAGAGGCTTGACCCAATGTATTTCTCATATCACACCTACTGATCTGTAAACCCAGCTTCTACACATGTCCAGAGTTACAATGACACAAAAGAAACAAGAATCGAATTGTTTTTCAGGCTCAAAGTAATCAGTCAGGCTCCTGATGGCTAAAATTTTTATCTTGAAGACTCCAGAATGAAGATACATTTATTTAAAAAAATGATTTTTTACACACTAGAAAATATGAACTGGATATCATAATAGAAAAACTGAGCCAGGCCAGGGAAAACATACTCCAAATGTAGTTAAACTATGAAAGGATTTCAGATTTTTAGGAATAGTCACTTTGCAAATATGCAAAACAATGGTATCATCAAAGGGAGTCTAAAAGTGCTCAAGTTAAAGAATTTTTGTTCAGACATGTGCTTAAGACCTTTCAACATGCATACAGAAAAAGCTGTTATTAAGAAGAATTGATACATAATAAAGGTTGAACGAATGAATGATGTTCTTCAAATAATGCTGTGACTTGAAAGACATAAAATGACATTTCAACCTAGAATTCTGTATGTGGCTCTCCAGCCAGCAGCAAGAAAGCCTATGTTCAAAGTAACCATAATATTTTATCTACATTAACATTTGAATAACATTTTCTTGTGAGGAAAACCAAACCACAAATTTGAAGCTCCCTTCCATGGTTGGGTTATTCAAATTTGCAGATTTAATGTTGGGTTTTAGTGAATATTTAGGAGTGGGGTGGCTAGGTCATTTGGGAGATGTATGCTTAGCCTGTTCAGAAACTGACAGTCTATTTTCCAAAGTCATTGTTCCACTTTACATTCCCACCAGCAATTCATAAAAGATCCAATTTCTCCATATCCTTGCCGACACTTGATGTGGCCAATCTTTTTAATTTTAGACATTCTAATAAGTGTGTAATTGTATCTCACGGTGGTTTTGTGTTTCTCTCATAACTAATGATGTTAACATCTTTTCATGTCCTTATTTGCCATGTTTATCTTCTTTAGTGAAGTAACACTTCAAATCTCTTGCTGATTTTTTACTTGAGTTGTTCGTTTCCTTATTCTTGAGTTTTGAGAGTTCTTTGTATATTCTGGATACAGCCTTTTATCACATATATGATTTGAAAATATTTTCTCTTGGAATCCTCTTTTTTCATTCTCATAGCACTATTTTTTTTTTTTGAAGAACAGAATTTTTAACTTTTGATGAAGATATATTAATATCAGTAACAATATAAATGTATATCTTTTGGTGTCTTCTTTCTTCTTTGATTGGTCTGCCAGAATTTTATCTATTTTATTATCTTCTCAAAAAACAGATTTTGTTTTCATTGATTTTTATCCGTCATTTTTGTCTTCTATTTCATTGATCCGTGCTCGAATTCTTATTTCCTTTCATGTGCTATCTATACCTTTCATTTGCTTTTTTCCTGCATGTGAAGGTGGATGCTGAGGTCATTGATTTCAGACCAAAGAGAAATGAAATCACACATGCACACAAAGACTTTTATACAAATGTTCGCAGAAGCTTCATTTTTAATAGCCCAAACCTGGAAACTACCCAAAGGTTCATTAACAGGTAAATAAATACATGAATGTGCTATTATTTATATGACAGACTACTACTCAGCAATAAAAGGAGACAGATTATTACACGAACAATGTGATGCATCTGAAAATAACTATGCTCATGAAAGAAAACAAACAAAAAGAAGACATACTATATGATTTCACGGATATAAGATTATAGAAAATTTAAAGTAGCTTGTAGTGACATAAAGCAGATTAATAGCTGCCTGAGGATGGGGATAGAAGAGTAGTAGGGAGGTATTCAAAAGGGGCACCAGGAAACTTGGGCAGTGGAGGATATATTCATTAACTTGATTGTACACAGTGTTTCGGGGATGTAAACAGATGTTAAAACAGAAGATTTTATATTATAAGTGTGTGTAGTTTATTGTATGTCAATTACATCTCAAAAACCTGTTTAAAAAGTCATCATTACAAAAATGATGAAGGCCACAGAAAAGGAGAAAATATGTGCAATAATTAAATTTGAATTATATCCAGGATATATAAAGAACTCTTACTCTTTGTGAGACAAATAACCCAATAAAACAGAAAGCAAAATATTTCAATAGACATTCATAAAAAGTATATATATATATATGAGTAGCCAACAAACCCATGAAAAGATACTCAACAATATTAGTCATCAGGGAAAGCAAATCAAAACCACGATGAGATATTACTACACATCCACTAGGAAAGCTACAAAAATTAAAATGAGTAATAACACTATAAAATGTTGGTGAGGATGTGAAGGAGTTGGAATTTTAATCCACCCTGGCAGGAGTGTAAAATGGCAAAACTTTCCTGGAAAATGGTTTGACAATTTCTTTAAGAGTTAAATATATACAATCCCTAGGACTCAGCAGTTTCTTTCCCAGGTATATACCCAAGAGAACTGAAAGCATATGCCCATATAAATATGTAGATATTCACAGAAGTTTTATTCAAAATTGCTCAAAACTGGAAACAATCTCTCTTGTCCTTTGGGAACTCCAATTACATGTATATTTGATGTTTGAAGTTGTCCCTTGGTTCCCCGATGCTCTGTTCATTTTCTTTCTTTCTTTTTTTTAATTCTCTCTAGTTTCATTTTGGATAGCTTTTATTGCTATGTCTTCAAGTTTACTAACCTTTTTTTCTCCAATGTTTAATCTGCTGTTATTTTTCATATCAGATATTGTAGTTTTTATCTCTGGAAGGTCTTCCATGCCTCTAGTCATCATGTGCAATCTTTCCTCTAGCTTCTTGAACTTTAGGAATACCGTTGTACTAACTATTTTAATGTCCTGTCTAGTAATTCTATCATCTGTATGATTCTTATGTCAGTTTCAATTGATTGATTTTTGTCCTCATTACAAATCATAATTTCCTACTTCCAAATGCCAATTTGGAATGTTAATTCTGCTAATTGCTGAATGGTTATCAGACATTGTAAGTTTTACCTTTTTGGGTGGTGGATATGTTTGTGTTCTTGTAAATATTCTTGACGTTTTTTTCTGGGATGCACTTGAATTACTTACAGTTTGATCCTTTCAGAACTTGCATTTGAGCTTTGCCAAGTGGAACTAGAGCAGCCTTTAATCTAGATGTATCTTTGTTTCAAGACTCGAGCTAAGACTTTCTGAAAACTCAACCCAATGCCTGTGAAGTATGAGGTTTTCCACCCTCGCTGGTAGGAGCAGGAACTATTCCTGGCTTTGTGTGTGGGCCTATCACTGTCCCTTTCATCTTTTCAGAGAGTTCTTTCCCCAGACCTGGATAGTGTTCTCTGAAACATACAGGAACCAGGAGTCAGCTGAAGATGGAAGCAGAGCCCTCAGTAGATCGCTGTTTTCTTCTCTCTATTCTCTATCCTGTAAACTCTAGCCATGCAGACTCTTGTCTCTTCCCCACTCCAGGAGGCCACTGTTCTCTGCTGGGATGTCACTCTGTGCCTCAGCCAGACACTCTCTCCAGGCAGCAAACTGGGCCAACTGGGGGCTCACTGCATTTGTTTCCCATCATTCTGGGCTCATTATTTTTTATTACTAGAATAAAAAACATTGTTTTTTATCCAAAGTGTTTCTAACCATTGTGCCATATATTTTGTCCAGTTTTTTAAAATTGTTTCAGTAATAATCTAAAAAAAATCTGCTTTTCTAAGTAACTCTCAATCTTGTAAAGAAGTAGGAAATTTACAAATAATACTTTAGGGTAAAAGAAAAGGCAGGTGGTAAGTTGAGATAAGTGGAGAAAAAGGGTTAAATATAAAAATGGCCAAGTAATTCTGGAAGTAATTTTCCAGAATTTATCTAGTGAACTTCCGGTTATGATGTCTGAATACCTTTGTCCCCATCTGAGGTTAAGTCAAATGGTTTTTTATTAATAAAAATTTGTTAATAAATAGCAAAGTGGTTTGTATACAGGCTCCAAGTAAACTCTAGTCCTTTGCCCAGATAGTTAATTGCATTCGAGGATAAGCAGTCAATAAGATAAAAAGCAGACAACTGAACATTCTCCTTCCTCACCTTGGTTGGAATAGAGACACATGGTGCATGGTTGTCACTCTGGGTTGTAAAAGTTCTCTCTGCATGTGGGGATATGCACAGATGAGCAATTAGCTAAATGTGTACATGCATTGTATTGGAGAAGAACCTCACTCCTGGCTAAATCAAAGCGTTCATTATTGAGACTAATTCCAACTCGCTTAGCTTCTCTGTGAGAAATAAATAACGTTCCACAGTCTCATATGTCCAGGCAATGTCCTGTAAGGCCAAGCAAGGCTAGGTAGAAGAGACAATGGGCTTAACAAATTATCTACTGGTTTATTTATTTATTTATTTTGGTGATTTTTTTTTTTTTTTTTTTTGGAGTTGGGGCTTCTCTATAAGGTCCTTATGAAGCAAGCCAAGACAAAAATTCAAAACAGACCAGGTAGAATAAGAAGTTCTGAAGGGGTGGCCTGCCCCTCCACACTTGTGGGTGTTTCTCGTTAGGTGGAACGAGAGACTTGAGAAAAGAAATGAGACACACAGACAAAGTATAGAGAAAGAGAAAGTGGGCCCAGGGGACCGGCGCTCAGCTTACAGAGGACCCACGCTGGCACCGGTCTCTGAGTTCCCTTAGTATTTACTGATAATTATCTTTACCATCTTAAAGATAAGGGAGTGGCAGGACAATAGGATCATTGTAGGGAGGAAATCGGCAGGCAGTAAGACAAATGAACAAAAACCTCTGTGACATGAATAAGTTTAAAGGAAAATGCTGTGCCTTGAGATGCATATGCAAACATCTCCATAAACCTTTTAGCAGCATTGTTTCAGTCTATCACATGGGGAGAAACCTTGGACAATACCTAGCTTTCCTAGGCAGAGGTCCCTGTGACCTTTGGCCATGTAAGTGTCCCTGGGTAGTTGAAATTAAGAGAATGGTGATGACTTTTAACCAGCAAGCTGCCTTCAGGCACTTGTTTAACAAAGACACATCCTGCACAGCCCAAAATCCATTAAACCTTGAGTCACCGCAGCACATGTCTCTTGCAAGGACAAGGTTGGGGGTAGGGTTACAGATTAACAGCATCTCAAATACAGAACAAAATGGAGTCTCTTATGTCTACTTCTTTCTATATAAACACAGTAACAGGCTGATCTCTCTTTCTTTTCCCCACAAGTTCATGGGTATAATTAGGTTTAAGATCTTCTAAATCTGTTTGGTTATTTTATTTGCCAAATGGGTAGTGTGCCTGTCTTAGTTCATTTTCTGCTGCTGTAACAATACTACAGATTGGGTAATTTATAAAGAAAAGAAGTTTATTTGGCTCATGGGTCTGGAGGCTAGGAAGTCCAAGAGTTTGGCACTGGCATGTGGTGAGGATATTCTTACTGCATCCTTAATTGCTCATCTGTGCATATCCCCACATGAAAGCATCACATGGCAAATACATGGATACACTTGAGAGAGAATAAATAGAAGCCAAGCTTATCCTTTCATCAGGAGCACACTCTTGAGGTAAGGAACCCACTCCCACAATAACAGCATTGATCTATTCATGAAGGCGGAACCCTCATGATCTAATCACCTCTTAAAGGTCCCACCTCTTAACACTGTTGCACTGGGTATTACGTTTCTAGGGTATGAACTTTTGGGAGACATATTCAAACCAGAGCAGTATCCATATTCAGATTGTGTCCATGTAGAATCAGAACAACTGATAATAAATTTTTCTCTTCCTGACCAAAAAAATTGTATCAAGAAAATGGTTTGGCCGACTTTATTTTCTCTACTTTTATTTTTGTTGATTGGAAGTATTAACTCATATGGAAGTATTCACTCATTTATTCATTCACTTATTTATGAAAGGTTTCTGTTTGAAATGTATTCAGTGTACAGTTGATGTGTCTCTGTTTTGAACACACACACACACAACACACACACACACACAAGTAAGATTTATCCCTGGGATGCAAGGTTGGTTCAACATGCACAAATCAATAAATGTGATTCACCCCATAAACAAAATTTAAAACAAGAACTACGTGATTATCTCAATACATGCAGAAAAAGCTTTTGATAAAATCCAACATCCCTTCATGTTAAAAATGCTCAATAAATTAGGCATTGAAATAACATTCTTCAAAATAATAAGAGCCAGCTATGAGAAACCCACAGCCAACATACTGAATGAGCAAAATCTGGAAGCATTTCCCTTGAAAACCAGAACAAGAGAGGGTGCTCTCTCTATCACTCCTACAGAACGTAGTACTGGAATCCTGGCCAGAGCAATCAGGCAAGAGAAAGAAAAAAAAAAGGCATTCAAACAGGAAGAGAGAAAGTCAAACTATGCCTGTTTGCAGATGATATGAATGTATACCTATAAATCCCCATAGTCTCTGTCCCAAAATTCCTTGATCTGATAAACAACTTCAGCAAAGTTTCAGGATATAAAATTAACATACAAAAATCAGTAGCATTCCCATGCACCAACAACATCCAAGTTGAGAGCCAAATTAAGAACACAATCCCATTCACAATAGCCACATAAAGGATAAAGTACCTAGGAATACAGCTAACCAGGGAGGTGAAAGATTTCTACAACAAGAATTACGAAACACTGTTCAAAGAAATCAGAGATGACACAAACAAATGGAAACACATTCCATGCTCATGGATAGGAAGAATGGATATTGTTAAAATGGCCAGACTGCCCAAAGCAATTTACAGGTTCAATGCTATTCCTATCAAATTACCAATGACATTCTTCACAGAATTAGAAAAAACTATTTCAAAATTCATATGGAACCAAAAAAGCCCTAATTGCTAAGGCAATCTTAAGCAAAAAGAACAAAGCTGGAGTCAATACATCACTTGACTTCAAACTATTCTAAAATGATACAGTAAACAAAACAGCATGGTACTGGGACAAAAACAGACATATAGACCAATGGAATAGAATACAGAGCCCAGAAATAATGCTACACACCTACAACCATCTGATCTTCATCAAAGTCAAAACAATCAATGGGGAAAAGACTCCCTATTTAATAAATGGTCCTAAGATAACTGGCTAGCCGTAAGCAGAATAAGAAACTAGACCCCTTTCTTATACTTTACACAGAAATTAACTCAAGATGGATTAAAGACATAAATGTAAAACCTATTACTAAAACTATGAAAACTCTGGAAGATAACCTAGAAAATAACATTCTGGACACAGGATCTGGCAAAGATTTAATAACAAAGACACAAAAATGAATTGCAGCAAAAACAAAAATTGACAAATGGAACCTAATTATATCAACGAGCTTCTGCACAGCAAAAGAAACTATCAACAGAGTAAACAGACAACCTAAAGAATGGGAGAAAATATTTACAGACTACACATCTGACAAAGATCTAATATCTAGCATGTATAAGGAACTGAAAAAAATTTACAAGAATAAAAACAAGCCTATTAAAAAGTGAGCAAAGGACATGAACACTTTTCAAAGAAGAAACACATGTGGCCAATAAGCGTATAAAAAACATGCTTAACATCACTAATCATTAGAGAAATGCAAATCAAAACCACAATGAGACACCATCTCACACCAGTTAGAATGGCTATAATTAAAAAGTCAAAAAATGATGCTGGTGAGGTTGCAGAGAAAAAGAACACTTACACACTGTTGGTGGGAGTGTAAATTATTCAATTCAGCCATTGTGGAAAGCAGTGTGGTGATTCCTAAAAGAACTTAAAACAGAATTACTATTCCACCCAGCAATCCCGTTATTGGGCATATACCCAAAGGAAAATAAATTGCTCTACCATAAGGATACATACTTGTGAATGTTTATTGCAGCAATATTCACAATAGCAAAGACCTAAGTGCCCATCAATGGAAGATTGAATAAAGAAAATGTGGTACATATACACCATGGAATATTATATAGTCATAAAAAAGAATGAGATCACGTCCCTTGCAGCAACATAGATGAGCTGGAGGCCATTATCCTAAGCAAACTAATGTAGGAACAGAAAACCAAATACTACCTGTTCTCACTTATAAGTGGGAGCTAAATGAGAACACATGGACAGAAAGAGGGGAACAACAGACAGCAGGGACTACTTGAGAGTGAAGGGTTGGAGGAGGGAGAGAATAAAAAAAACTATGTATCAGGTACTATGCCTATTACTTAGGTGACAAAATAGTCTGTACACAAAACCCCCATGACATGCAGTTTAACTACACAAAAAACCTGAACATGTACCTCCTGAACCTACAGTAGGAATTAAAAAAAAAAAAAAAAAAAAGGCCGGGCGCGGTGGCTCAAGCCTGTAATCCCAGCACTTTGGGAGGCCGAGACGGGCGGATCACGAGGTCGGGAGATCGAGACCATCCTGGCTAACATGGTGAAACCCCGTCTCTACTAAAAATACAAAAAACTAGCCGGGCGAGGTGGCGGGCGCCTGTAGTCCCAGCTACTGGGGAGGCTGAGGCAGGAGAATGGCGGGAACCCGGGAGGCGGAGCTTGCAGTGAGCTGAGATCCGGCCACTGCACTCCAGCCTGGGCGGCAGAGCGAGACTCCGTCTCAAAAAAAAAAAAAAAAAACAAAAAAAAAAAAACAAAAAAAACATAGCCAGCTTTATAGAAGCACTGCAGGGGCATAAATCTCTTAGAAGCCTGTTGAGCTGGAGGATGCATCCTGATTCACATGAATTCTGGAGTTTGTGATGCAGGTGAGAACACTTTTAAAGCAGGAGGAGTTCAGGAGTGTTTGCTCCTAGGTGTTAGATGATTAGGCAAAGAGACACAAAGAACTCAAACAGAATTGGTAAATAACTGAATCATGGTTCAGGTAATTTTTTTAGAGCCATTTTGATGAGACTAGGAAGTTCAGGTAAAACAGGCCCTCCTTCCTTATTGGTTACAGAACCACAAAAGGTGATGCAGTCTGAAATGTGGAAATGAAACTGAAAAATAACTTGGAAATGAAACTGAAAAATAAATATTACAAAATTTAAGCAATTTGCATACAAGTGGCTTCAATGCTATTATTTTATCCAGAAAACGAATTATTTAGCACCTATTTTGTGCAAAGCACCTTCCAGGAAGTCAGAGTTCAGCAGTGGATATGACAGACATGGTTCCTATCCATTATGGAGCTTAAAACCTTGGGAGAAGTCAAACGTGGTAGGCTCAAAGTATGGTCTCCCAAATATGGCCACATCCTCATTCCCAGAGCCCGTGAATATGTTACTTCACATGGTAAAGGAGACTTTGCAGACATGATTCCATTAAGGATCTTGAGATGGGGAGATGATCCTAAATTATCAGGTGGGCCCAATGTAAGCATCAGGGTCCTTATAAGAGGAAGGCAAGAGGATCAGAGTCAGGGAGAGAAGATAGAATAACAAAGCAGACAGCAGGGAGGAGAGGTGTTTCGCTGCTAGCTTCGAATATGGAGGAAGAGGCCATGAGCTAAGGAATACAGGTGATGTGTAGCAGTTTGGATGGGGCAAGAGGATGGATCCTCTGCTAAGGCCTCCAGAGGGAGAACAGCCCTTGCTTTTGACCCATTGAAACTCATTTTAGATTTTTGACCTCCAGACCTGTAAGATAATACATTAATGTTGTTTTAAGTCAGTAAGTTTGTGGTAATTTGTTACAGCAGCAACAGGGGAAAATAATACAAAAAAATAAGCAAATAATTATCTGAAACCCTCTATCACTATCGATGTGATTGGTGCCATGAAAGAAAAGCAGAGAATCCCATGACGAGGCATAACAGAGGCCAAACCTAAAATGGGCTGAGCTAACCTCCCTCGATTTCGCTTTTTCTGGAGGAGGCCTAGGGTGAATTGATCAGGAGAACATGGGGGTGCTGTGCTGCAGGCAGAACAACCTCAGCAAGGCTGTCCAATGCCTAAAGAAATCTGACACAGTGGAGGCTGGGCGAGAAGGTCAGGTGGCAGCAGCACAGTGAGCAAGGGGATGGAATCGATTCTGCAGGTCTTCGTGGCCTGCAGAGATCTTAGACTTCATCCAAAAGGAAGAGGCAGCCACTAGAGATGTAGTAAGTGGGTGCCAAGATCAGGTTTGTGGTGTTTTTAGATCACTCTGGCTGCTCTGTGGTCAATGAATCTAAGAAAGTTAAGAGCAGTTAAGGAAATACAGGTGAAGGCCACTGAATTCCTCAGAACGTAGGATGATTACAAAGCTTAGACAAGGGTGGTGATAAGGAGGGAAGCAGGTCTATTTGGAAGGAGAATCTCTAGGACCAGTGATTGATTGATTGAATCAATTATTCTTTTTGTTAAATGGCTAATCATTATGTGACTATATCATGTTTATCAATTCTTGTGTTAACTAACTTTTGGGATTTATCCAGTTATTGGCTATTATAATTAGCTTTGCTGTCAATATTCTAGTACAACTCTTGTTATGAATATATATTTTTATTTTAATACCTAAAAGTGAAACTGCTGAGTCACGAAGGAGGCGTATATTCAGCATTTTAAGAGGCTGCCACACTGTTCTGAAGTGGACAATTTTACACCCCCTTTGGTGATTTATTGGAGTGTCAGCATAATAAGAAAAAGTCAAGTGTGTTCTCTTGAACCAAAGAACAACATGCTAGAACCTTTAACCAGCTCCCTATGTTTTGTATGTTAAGGGAGACAGGTGAAGATAAAGCCAGAGGTCTGTGAGCACATCCCCATAGAGTCAAAATCTCTTGTTGCCTTGGGTAGAGGAAGCAAAAGATAGTCTTTAAATTGTCACCCAATTTTCTGAAGAATGTTGGCCTTTTGTTTTCTTTTTATAAGTTTAATCTTAAGTTATGTATATAATATGGATAAGTTATAGCCAGTGTTCAGACTACATTGCACAAAAACAATAAAGAAAATTAAACAATTCAACAATTTTCCAACGTTCCCCCTCTTTTATCACCCTCCATATGAACGTGTCATGAAAGGAACTTAGGCTTTGGGGTGAATTAAAACTCACTGTAGTCCTAACTCCAGCTCTTACTTGCTGTGTGATCTCAGGCAAGTTACTTAACCTGAGGCATTTTCATCCATTTTCAAACTGGGTATAATAATGCCTATTTTGCTTATCAACTTAAGGAGTTTTGGGACTGAGATGATGGGGTTTTCTTTTTTCTTTTCTTTTCTTTTTTTTTTTTTTTCTTTTTTTCTTGAGATGGAGTTTCACTCTTGTCGCCCAGGCTGGAGTGCAATGGCACGATCTCAGCTCACTGCAACCTCCACCTCCTAGGTTCAAGCAATTCTCCTGCCTCAGTCTCCCAAGTAGCTGGGATTACAGGCACCTGCCACCATGCCTGGCTAAATTTTATATTTTTTAGTAGAGACGGGATTTCACCATGTTGGCCAGGCTGGTCTTGAACTCTTGATCTCAGGTGATCCACCCACCTTGGCCTCCCAAAATGCTGGGATTATAGGCATTAGCCACTGCACCTGGCCGACAGGGTTTTCTAAATATATAATCATGTCATCTGCAAACAGAGACAATTTGACTTCCTCTTTTCCTATTTGAATACCCTTTATTTCTTTCTGTTGCCTGATTGCCCTGGCCAGCACTTCCAATACTATGTTGAATAGGAGTGGTGAGAGACCGCATCCTTGTCTTGTGCCGGTTTTCAGAGGGAATGCTTCCAGTTTTGCCCATTCAGTATGATTGATTGATTGATTGATTGATTGATTTCTCTCTCTCTCTCTTTCTTTCTTTCTCTCTTTCTCTTTCTCTCTTTCTTTTCATGGTTGTCATTGTAGAGATCTTTCACCTCCTTGATTTTATTTTATTTATTCCTGAGTGTGTTATTTAATCGTAAGTATTTTATTTATTTTTGTAGTTATTTCAAATAGGGTTACTTTCTTGATTCTTTTTTTAGCTAGTTTGTTATTGGTGTATAGAAATGCTACTGATGTGTGGATTTTGATTTTTGTATCCTGAAACTTTGTTAAATTTTTTTTATTAGTGGCTTTTTGTTGTTTTTTTTGTTTTGTTTTGTTTTGTTTTCAGAGACAGGGTTTCATTCTGTCACCTAGGTGGGAGTGCAGTTGCCTGATCATAGCTCACTGCAGCCTGTGACTCTTGGGCTCAAGTGATACTCCCACCTCAGCTTCCCAGGTAGCTGGGACTACAGGTGCATTCCATCATGCCCAGCTAATTAAAAAAAAAAAAATTAGTGGATGTGGGGTCTCACTATGTTGCTCAGTCTGGTCTTGAACTCCTGGACCCAAGCAATTATCCCACCTTGGCCTCCCAAAATGCTGGGATTATAGGCATGAGGCATTGTGCCTGGCTATGAATTCATTTATTAGTTCCAAGAGTTTTTTGGTGGAGTTTTCAGGTTTTTCTAGATATAAGAGGATGTCATCTTCAAACGGGGATGATTTGACTCCCTCTTTTCCAATTTGGATGCCCTTTTTTCTTTCTCTTGTTTAACTGCTCTGGCTAGGACTTCCAATACTATGTTGAAGAAGAGTGATAAAAGTGGACATCTTTGTCTTGTTCCAATTCTTAAGAGGAAATACTTTCAGCTTTCCTCCATTCAGTTTGCTGTTAGCTGAGGGTTTCTCTTATATGGCTTTTATTGTGTCAACATATGTTCCTTCTATACCTAATTTGTTTAATGCTTTTATCACGAAGGGATGTTGAATGTTATCAAATGCTTTTTCTATGTCCATTAAAATGATCATACGGTTTTTGTACTTCTTTCCATTGATGTTATACATCACATTTATTGGTTTGCATGTGTTAAACTATCCTTGCATCCCTACAAT
Organism: Macaca nemestrina; assembly: GCF_043159975.1. Lineage (NCBI taxonomy): Eukaryota > Metazoa > Chordata > Mammalia > Primates > Cercopithecidae > Macaca > Macaca nemestrina. The sequence continues at coordinate 102,489,304 of NC_092135.1, forward strand.
AAATGCCACTTGATCATGATGTGTTATTTTTTTGGTGTGCTGCATTTAGTTTGCTAGTATCTTGTTGAGAATTTTTGTACCTATGTTCAGGGATATTGGCCTATAGTTTTGTATTTGTTAATTGTGTTCCTATATGGCTTTAGTATCAGGGTAATACTGGCCTTGTAGAATGAGGAGGAAGAAGTCCCTTCTTTTCAAGTTCTTGTAATAGTTTGAGAAGAATTGGTTTAGTTCTTCTTTGAAAATTTGGCAGAATTCAGCAGTAACACTGTCTATTCTTGGGCTTTTCAAGATTTCTGTTTGGTTCTTTTTTATGATATCTGTCTCTTTGATAGATGAATTTGAATGAATTGAGTTTCTCATTCAGATAATGAAGTGTTTTCCTGATTTCCTTGTATTGTCTGTATTCTTTGTATTTCACTGAGTGTCCTTAAGATCATTGTTTTGAATTCCTTTTCAGGCATTGTATAAATTTTTCTTTTCTTTGGGGTTTGTTACTGGAGAATCAATATGTTCATTTAAAGATGCCATGTTCCCTTGCTTTTTATGCTTTTTCTATTCCTACATTGATATCTGTGCATCTGGTGTACCAAACACTTCTTCCACTTTTATTCAATAGCTTTTATAGGGAATGACTTTTTCTTATAGAACTGTCTTTAGTGCCAATTGAGTAGGGTGTTTGGCTTTGGTTCTGGGTGGCTGCGCTAATGTAATCTCCATATAATTTCTTCAGCTATAATCAGTATCAGCAGTGTCCTGTGAGTTCGTCAATAGTTTAGGTTGTGGTTTTTGTGAAGGCTATGACAAAGCTTTTCTGGGGATGGAAACTCTAGGCAGGCCAGTTTTGGGTCCCTGGAGCAGGGGAATGCAAAAGCACTGACTGGGCAGGTCATCAGTCTCCCTTGCAGCACATGTGGGCACCAGTAGTGGTGGCAGTGACCCAGGTGGGCTTGTCCTTGGGCCCCCACGCAGAGCTCAGTGGCACTACTAGGGAATGTTTTGCTTGCAAACTTATAGAGACCATATTTCACCAAACCAAATAATACAATTACATCTGAGACTCAAACTTCAGACGCTAATTGCTCCTAGACTATTTTAAATAAGAAAACTGAAGTCCCAAGCTACTAGTAGATGCTCATTCTCTCCCCAGTGTGAAGAACAGAAGTCTTGTCTTAAATTGCACTATAATACATTCTGTATGCCAATTGTCTCCTTCAGACCTTTCCCATTCCTATTTTAGCCTCCAACTCTGCAACTTCTGGCAACGAAATTCCCCCTCCTCATCACTCATCACTCATCACTCATCACTCACTCAACAGAATTCTTTCTGTAAATTGTCCCTCAAACCTTCTCAACAAAAGAGAAAGTGTTCTAGTTAGGGGTATCATTTGAAGTAGATTTTGAGAATTAAAGAGGGGGTGCCAACAAGAAATGACACTGGGACAAACAGGCTTAAGCCCAAACTGTCTCTGTAAACCAGGATGTATAGCCACTGGTTTGGAAAGCCAAGTGGGTCTACATAATTCAGCAATGGAAGAAGGACTGTGGAAGGTAGGCCTACAAGAATGAGAGCTGAATATATGGAACTCAAAGACAAAGTACACCTTAAGTTTCGAGGGAGTTTTGAAAGTTTACAAGACAATGATGATCTTAAATAGCTTTGGCTTATAAGAAAATCGGAGCAGTGAGGAAAGGGGATGTTTAAAAGTGCCTTGGTGAATTACAAATTGATTCTTCTTTGATTACTCCTCTTAGGGAGTAAGAGTAACTTGTGTTTAGGAGAGGGAGTATAGCTAGTTCAATGATGGTTTTCCTCAAAAGATACATTCACCCAGAACCTGTGAATATAAGCTTATTTTAAAAAGGGGTCTTTGCAGATATGTTAAGGGTCTCAAGATGACATAATCTTGGGTTATCTGGGTGGGCCCTAAATGCTATCACAAGTATCCTTATAAGATAAAGGCAGATGGGGAGAAGAAAGTCATGTGAAGACAGGCAGAGATTGGAGGTCTACAGTCAAAAACCAAGGAATGCCTAGACCCACCAGAAGCTGGAAAAGACAAAAAAACTTCTCCTTTAGAACCTTCAGAGGGAGTGAAGTCCTACAAACACACAATTTCAGATTTCTGACCTCCAGAGAATAAATTTATATTGCTTTTAAGCCACCCAGTTTGGGGTGATTTGCTGCACAGCCACAAGAAACTAATTCAGAGTGGGAGGTAGATGGAGCACATAAATATAAGACTCTTGTTAAGTGGGCCTTTGGGTAAGTGTGGAGAGGCAATTAATATATATGTGTGGAAAGACGCAACTGGGTATGAATTGCTGTGAAATTCCAAGTAAGTCCAGGCAGAGTGGGATCCAAAGGCAGGGGCAAGGAAAAGCAAAAATTATCTATGAGGCTAGCTCCCCTTGTAGGACTGCTGCAGGGGTGACCCCAGGACAGATTTCTCATGCTGCTTTCATTATCCACCCAGTTGGAAAACAAAATCCAGTTAGAGATTAAGAGAAAACTACTTCCTTATCTCTCCTGCAGGTTCCATAAATACATGCAACTTCTTCATTTAGTTCAGGCTCATTACCAGTAGAGCAACCCACACGATTCAGTTCTTTTAATCATTTATCTCATTATTTTTTGTTCTCTGTTTTAGTTGTCTCATATTTCTTCAGTTCTGTCAACCAGTCCCTTGGTTATACATTTTTCTTGTCATTCGCCTTGGAAAAACAAAACTAAACAGCATAATTAGTATTGCTTATATGAAAGATGTGACTTTTAGGGGGAAAAATTGCTATGGATTGCTGATTCATGTTGTAAACATCTTTGGCTCCTTTGAGTGCACTGCATTTCTGGTTCCCACAGGGACCTTCGTGGGGTCCACAGGAGCTCTGACTGTCAAGAAATGGTGACTCAACCATGGCTGTAGCAGAGGAATGTAGATGAGGGGCATGACTAAGACCAGGCTACATCACACCAGAGTTTGTGTTATAGAGAGAAGCCTGTTCTCTGCAATGCTTTACAAACTAGGTATCTATATTTAAACTTTTAAATTCAGGGTATTAAAAAGAGGGTATGTAATTCTGAAAAAAAAAAGACAACGATTTGAAATACAATCTTTTTAATCCAATAGTATTTGATGTTTGAGAATAATTTTCCTCTACAGAGTCTAAAAAGAATGTTTTCTATATGTGGTTCTTGAACTACACCCCCTTCCCACCCGCCCTCCAGCATCAGGAGATCAAACATCTAAATTTGGCTCAAGAAATTAAAATTAGGTTTTGAATGGAGAGAGGTAGTACAATGGAGGTAATTAAGACCCTATGTTTTCAACGGAAATAATCTGCATTTACAAGAGCAAACATTCTCCAGCTCTATGTCTAGGTCTGTATGGTATCAGGGCTGTTAGGATCAAATGAGAAAGTATAATATGTAAGAACCAGGCACACAGTAACTGCTTGCTAATATATTTATTTTAACAAAACTGGAGTGGGATTTCTACACAGTATAGAAGGGAAAGTCACTTCTTTTTTCTTTTTGAAGTCATCAATTCTATGGTTTAAGTAGTTCAGAAAAGTTAGGGTGGGATCACAGCAGCCCTTTGTGGGCTCTTCGCTTCATAGCCCTCCTGTTCCACTGGGAGGACATGGCTCTGCCCACTTCGTACCAGCCTTCGACCATGGGGCTCTAGGCTGAGGTTCCCAAGTGTGTCATGGTGTCCAGTCTCTCTAGGTATATGTGCAGCTATCCTTATTTGAGTTCCTTCCACCCTGGTACAGATCTATGCCCTCCCAGAGCCTAGAACAGCTCAGTCTTTGAAGTCCTTTAAGCCTGAGAAACACGTCTAGATGAGCTAGTCCAATGGCTTCAAGGGCCCAGAATTTAAAAAATAAAAGCTTCTCAATTCTCTCCTGGATCCAGGGAAGCTTAGGCCACTGGACACAAATCTCTGGCCACCCTTCCAAGAGACAGAATGAGAAAACTGTGTTTATTCTTTCACAAATAGCCTACAAGAGAGAAAACACAACTTTATCAGTGTTTTGTTTAGCCAATTAGCATTCCTTAGCATTCCAGTGTTCAATAGAGAGGCAGCATTGCAAGGTTCTTAGAAGCCTGGACTAGAAAGCCATACTTTCAAGGTTCAAGCCCTGATCCACCACTTATTGGAAGTCTGTTCTTGGAGCTCGGGTTGCCAGATAGAATACAAGATTCCTAGTTATATTTGAATTTCAAATAAATAATAATTTTTTAGTATATCTTAGATATACTATGCATACAATATTTGATTTGTTAGCAAGAATTTGTGAGCAGCCTATATGTGACATATTTTTACTAAAAGATTATCAGTTGCTATTCTGAAATTCAAATTTAACAGAGCTTTCTTTATTTTTATTTCTGAAATCTGGCGACTCTTATCTTGTACAAGGCCTTTAACCCTTGTAGGCCTCAGTTTCCTCATCTGCAAAATGGAGATAAAAATAGAATTTTCTGAGTATCTAGGCCAGGTGCAATGGCTTACACCTGTAACCCCACTACTTTGCGAGGCTAAGGAAGGAGGACTGCTTGAGGCCAGGAGTTCAAGATCACCCTGGGCAACATAATGAGACCCTGTCTCTACAAAAAATTTTTTTAAAAAAATAGCTGGGCATGGTGGTATGCACCTGTCATCCTAGCTACTCAGGAGGCTGAGGTGGGAGGCTCTCTTGAGCCCCACAGTTTGAAGCTGCAATGAGCCAAGATCATGCCATTGAACTCTAACCTAGATGACAAAGTGAGACTGTCTCTGAAAAATAATAATATTGTCCTCTAAGTATTTAGCTCATGGAGTTGCTGTAAGGATTCAATGTATTAATATTTGTAAAGTGCTTAGAACAGGACTTGGCAGACAATAGAATAATTGTTAACAAAATAAATAATCTGACCAAACTTTTTTCGAGCTGTCAATACATGCTTTACTTAAACAATTGTGCCTTGTTCTAGAGAATGAGGGATTGAAATCTCTCCTAGAAACAATGATGGCAACTATCTTCCCAGCCTCCTTTTTCCCTTCCCACAGTAGCAGTAGGCTGCTAATTGAGACAATTGCTTACACCACACCCATTCTTGTCCCTCCCATTATACCAGTGTGAGTGTAGAACGGGAGTTTACACTGGCAGATGGTAGATAAAGGGAGTGGGAGGAGGGAGGGGGACCCTCAGCTGCATGCATGCCCCCACCCTTGTCACCACTGCTGCCCCTCCCACTTGTCCCTCACAGAAACCACAGGCTCCATTCCATCCCTCATTCATCTCACTCCCTCCCCAAACAACACACAAGCACAAGCAGCTCATGCTGGACTGAATGCTCATGGAGTCAATGCCTTTGTCTTTTCCTAAAGGGTCTTAAAATGGGGAGTGGGTGGAGGGTGAGGAAGGAAGAATGTGGAGTGGGAAGGGTGCTTTCGTCTTTCAGAACCAGCTCCCGAGCCACATCTTTTTGAGCCACGTGGTCATTTGGTTTTGCCTTCTTGTTAATAGCACACGAGCTTATTGTGAATCAACAGCACAGCATCTTCTGCAGGAATGTGCAAGGTCAGACAGGTGTGCCTTCCAGGAATGTCTCTCTAGGCAATTGGGGTCACTTGGCTTCAGGGATGGATTCTGTTTTATTCTATATTTCTTGTTTTTCCCTACACTGGAGAACTAGAACCGGAAAAAGTACAGAATCAAAGACAGGAAGTCAAGAGGGAAGTTGAAAGGCTGCAAAGCAAATGTTTTGCCATTCCCTGGGTGGTCAGGCTGTGTCACAGGATAGGATATGAGTGCCACCAAGGTTAAAAGGCAAATAAGTGCCACCCTGGGAACAAACCAGCAGATGGCTCAAGGTCACTGATGACAAACAAAGCACACAGTAGCCTCAGCATTTACTTAGAGCAAGAGAGGAGAGAGTGCTCATGGAAACATCCTGCCCCTTGCAATGCCTCCGTCCCCAGTGGTGGGTGGGTCTACTCTGCAGCCCATGATGGCAGTGTTGGCTGCACGTACCCTACTATGTGCTGCGGTAGAAAGACTCCAGCTCTCCCCTGTGAGCTCTGACATGCAGAAAACTTGGGGCACATCTGAGACCCATTGATGGGCACATGCACTTAAGCAGAACAAAGGAGTACACAATGGGTCCAAACAGGGAAAATAACTTCCATACCAGGTGGCAAGCCCAGCATAGGCGGGTGGGCTCCTTAGCTCTTGGTAAAGAAGTATTCCCAGCCCAGAGCTCATTCTTATGTGGCCAACTAGGGATCAAAAGACTACACACACAAGACTGCCATTTTCAACAATAAGAAACAAGACCCCCTTGTCAGGAGAAGGTGAAACCAATGGAAAAGGAGAAAAGAAAGTGTGAGTTAGTTACTAAGTCTTCAGAGGATAAAAAGAGAGGACAGCTAGAGTCAGATTCTGAGGAATTCAAATCAGCACAAGGTCCCAGCAATCCTCCTTCCGACTATTCATGTCCCCAGACTCTGAAAGCCACATTTAGCCTGTACTCCTCAGGCTCCGGAACTGCAAGAAGACTCTCTTCCAAGCTGCAGGAACCATTCAATGGCTTAGAGGTGGCAGAGTCTCTGCCTTCTCAACCTAGATCTATGGTCCCACCAAGAGTGCTTCAGCAGGAAGAAGACAGAGCACAGTGTCCCTGTGCTGCACATATATGGTTGTCCTGGTATTCTGATTATGTACTGTTACATTAAAAATCACCCCAAAACCTAGAAGCTCAAAATAACAATTCCTTCTCACAATTCTGCAGGTTGTCTGGGTAATTCTGTTCTTTGTGGTGTCAGATGGTTGTAGTCATCTGGAGGGTCTACTGGAACTCAGTGCTGTGGGTGGGGGCTTCAGTCCTATTCCATATGGGTTTCTCCACATGGCTGCTTGGGCTGCCTTCCGGCATGGTGGTTGGGTTCCAAAAGCAGTATTCCAGGAGTGAGAATATCAAGATGGAGAAAAGAGAAACTTCAGGTCAAGGAAGGGCTGGAGAACTGGCACAATATCACTTTCATCATATTCAATTGGTTAAAATAGTTATACATCATCCCAAGTCAAGTTGAGGGGTGATTACACAAGGGCATGAATACTGGAAGTCATGGTGCATTGGGGGGTCATTAAAGGAAGGGTCTACCACATATGTCTTAGGTTTACAGTACCCCAAACCATATTCTGCCTCAGGTATACTATACAATTCAACACCTATTCATTGAATACATTCAACTCACTAATACTGTTTTCTTTGAAGGGGAGGTTGTTTCTACCTTTAAAGAGCTCACAGTTTAACAGGACAAACAGATACACAAATTCCAGTAAAAGGCATAATATGAGCCCTTGTTATTTAGATAAATCAGAAAGGGATTTAATGGAGGAAAATGTTGTTTTGAGCTACAGAATTATGAGAAATTTTTGTAGAACATCCTGAGAATGTGTTTTAGATATTGTGAACCACTATAAAAATATACTATTAGTATTTTATATTTTACTTAGTTACTATAAAATTACTGCCTCTTCAAAAACTGTTTAGGGGCTTCTGTGTCCTCTAAGTCTAATGGGCCAACATGTTCACTTCTTAAGGGGATACTGGTGAGTAGTTTGGGATCCACAGTCAGCTCACCTAGGTTAATGTTCTAGCTGTGTGACTAGACAAATTATTTAACCTCTCCATGCCTCAGTGTCATGACCCTAAAATGAAGAGAATGATAATATCTTCTGCATAAGATTTTTGTGATTTAAGGTGTATGAGGTACTTAGGATGATGCTTGTAACATTTCAAAAATGCTCAGTAAGTGTTCATTATTGTTGAGGATTATTATGGACTGGCTCATGCCTCCACCCCCAAAGATGTTCACGTTCACAGGAACCTATGAGTATGTTACCTTACATGGCAACGGGGACTTTGCGACTGTGATTAGAGATCTTAAGATGAGGAAGAGCATTCTAAATTATCCAGTAGGCTCAATGTATTCACAAGGGTCCTTATAATAGGGAAGCAGGAGAGTCAGAGAGTGAGATGTAACTGTGGAAGCAGAGCTTAGAGTAATGGAAGGAAGGGGCTATAAGCCAAGGCATGCAGGCAGCCTCTGGGAACCTAAAAAGCAAGAAAAATATTCTCCCCTAGAGCCTCCAGGACCATATCCCTGCTGACCCATTTTGGACTTCTGACCTCCAGAACTGCAAAGGAGTGAATCCATGTCATTTTAACCCACTTACTTTTTGCTAATCAATTACAGCAGCAACAGGAAATTAATGCAAGATACTGCTGTTGCTGACAATTTGAAAACCAGAACCTCCCTGACACAGTGAAGAAACTGAGTCTATCCAACCAGAGAAGTGCATGCTCTCTAGCCCTAGGGAGGTCTGTCAGGTAGGGGGCTTGGTAAAAACTAGGTAACTCTGTGCACTTGATTAAATCACCCTGTCATCATTTTTTTTTTTTTTAAGATTTCTAAGCCATTAGTTCAAACATCAAAACAATGCTAACTACTTCGCATTTATATTTTATGACTTGTTTTTGATCATTTTCATCAATATTTTATCATGAAGTCATAAGTTTTACTTTAAGTATATATTTTGTAAAGGTTTCCATCATGCTTAAGTATGATTTTCTCATGCATTGAGGCCGTTTCAGGGTTCTTTTCCCCTTTGAATTATACATCCCCAGACATGTTATATAGCAGGCAAGGGGAAGTGTTCAACATGCCAAAAATTACTAACAACTCATATCTGCAAAGCACTTTACAGTTTACATGGTTCTTTTGTCAACTTCATTTCATTTTGTCCTCTAAACATTCTTGTGTGCAGAAAACTAGAATTGAGGAGGTTGAGAATGAATTACGGAAGTAGCATAGAGAGTAAGTCTTAAAGCCAGGTTTTAATACAAGTCTCTTGATTCTAAAATCAACATGCCTCAGAGGGGCCTTCAAAGGTTTTTCAGGAAACATTTCAAGAACTTATCTATTTGGAAAATAAAGCTTCTCATCTCTCCCTACTTCTTTCTTCCCCTTCTCATTTAGGAAGGACCTAAAACGTTCCAGATGTGGAAATGCATGGATGACATCTTCCTGGCTGTTATGGTAAGTCCATGTCTGAAGACTGGCTCATTAAACCATGTATAGTCCCATGACTCATGATTGGGGGTTGATTGCTAATTTTTTAACACCAGCAATAGGTGACTTATTTCTTAGGGACTTGGGAATATGAGTGGGGGTTGTGGTATATTGTGGAGTGAGAGAAGATAATATGACTTCCTGGCTAACAGCCATTCTTTCAGAATTGTTCTAAGTTCAATTTTAATTTAGTGTGCCAAAACTCTAAAATGTTCCACAAAAAACTTAGCTGTGGCCTTTCACTATATTCACTGAGAAGGGAATCTAAATTTAGGTTTTGGAGCTTTGGTTTGGGGGACAAAAGGAGATATTGATCACCACTAAGAAAACTGTGAGCACTAGAGGACATGTTTGGGGATTTATTTTACAGCAGTCCTTACTCAGCCTGTCATGTCATATCAGCTTTGGGAACAATTGTGGAAGTAGCATTAAACAATGAAGAAATGCAGAGGGGTCTGAAGGGACCCTAAAAAGCCTGGCACTAAAAATTATAAATAAACAGAATTTGAGACATTACCACCAGAAGAGTTAGACAGTCTTAAATGATAATGACAATGAATCTTACCCCTTCCATGAAGCTTTTCCTTTGACCTGGGCCAGATGTAAATTCTTCCAATGACAAAGTTCTATAACACCTAAGTTCTAGCGTTTTTAGGGTTGAAATGGGATCCTAGAAAGCATCTAGGGGAAATGGAGATCCAACCAGCTGGCTGAGTACAAAATTAAGGTTAATAAAAAATTAACCTTACTATAAAATTGAAAAAAACAAATTCGACAATACAGTGGGGAAAAAAATCCCACTTATAATAGTAACCAAAGATACAATACCTAGCAATACATTTAGCAGGAAAGTGCAGAATCTATGTAAGTGAAACAAAATCTACCAAAGGATAGAAGAAAGGTCTGAATAAAAGGAAAGTTCTGTTATGTTCCTAGACGGAAATGATGAAAATGTAGAAGATTTCAATTCTTCACAAATTAAGCCTTTAATTCAACATAATCGTCATCGAAATTCAACTGATTTTCATTTAATGTACCAAGGATGTTCTAAAATTCATACGGAAGTGAATACAGATAAAAATAAGACTTTTTAAAAAAGAACAAAGAGAAGAGTCATTGCTCTAACAGATTACAACACGTACTATCAATCTATAGCCAATCAACTGATATGATTTCAGCACAGAAATGTATTTTAAAAATCAGTGAGACAGTTTAAGAATACAGAAAGAAAATCATGTATCTATGGGAATTTTGTGCATGATAAATGTGGTATTCAAAATTAATGGATATAAATTATGATTATGTTCTACAGCTAGTAGCAGACACCTGAAAAACTAATTTAATGAAACAGGGATTTACTCTCCTCACATAACAAGATACAGAGGATTGCAGTTAAAAGTTATTGCAAAGCTTTGGAGATCTGAATTCCCTTCAGTTTTCTAATCCTGCTCCTTGTCCCAAGTTCTTGCTTTCATGCTCACCACCTCATGCGTACATTGCTGCCCCTTCTTCAGTGGTGCATTCCCCTTTCAGAAAGAAATAAACAGGAGGAAGAGCTATGTTTTAGATGCAGAACTTTTCCAGAAGTGCCAGCAGGGCCGAGACTTCCGCTTCCATTTCATTGGTCAGAACTGTGTCGTGTCCTCTCTGCAGCTTCAAGAAAGGAAGGATGAGAGATGGACGGATGGGAGGAGAGACGGATGGATGGGAGGGGAGATGGACAGATGGGAGGGGAGATGTTCGGATGGGAGGAGAGATGGATGGATGGGAGGGAAGATGGATGGATGGTTAGGGAGATGTTTGTCAAAGGATACAAAATTCCAGTTAGATAGGAGGAATAAGTTCAATAGCTCTATTATACAGCCTGGTGACCTGAGTTAAGAACAAGGCATTATACTCTTAAATATTGCTAAGAGAGTAGACTTTGAGTGTTCTCACCACAAAAAAAAGTGGATAAATATGTGAGGTAATACATATGATAATTAGCTGCATTTAGCCATGCCACAGTGTATACATATTTCAAAACAACATGGTATATGTGATAAATATATATTTTTTATTTGTCAATTAAAAAAATGGAATAAAAGGGATAGGACAGGTAGGTTCTTAGCTGAGCACAGTGACACTGTAAGCAGATAGTAAGTTTGTCTTTTCCATCAAGAAGAAAGGGAAACTGGCTAGGAAGGCATTCAACAGCATCTGCCCCACTGGGCCAGCTTCATGGGTGTGAGGCTTATACAGTCACATAAGACCCCATACACGGTGTAATGCCCTCTATGGCCATCTTGAAATGCTTAATAGTTTTATCTTTGAACTTGTATTTTATAAGTGAAGTCCAAAGGGACAATGGAACTCATCCATGAGCAGAAGAGATATGTACAATATGCATGCTCCCTGGTCCTTGTCCCATTTGCATGTAGCATTCATGATATGCCAGGAGCAAAGAATTCTGATAGACTCACGATGCATGAAAATTTAGTGAGACTTAAAATGAGTGCAAAGGAAGGTTGTTGTTACATCTATAGCTGAAGAAGTGGGGGTGCTGACAGCCCCGAGAGGCTGTGCTTTCCATTAAAACCAGACCCTAGTACAAACAGAGAAGATAACAGTGTGGAAGAAACACAAATGATCTAGGAACCCTATCATCTCCTTTCTAACTCATGTTACCTTTCCCTGCGTGAAGTAAACTCTTAAGCTTTTTCAACTATGATTACATAGGGGAAAGGAAATAAGGAAGAAAGCCAAATTCCTTTTCCTATCGGTTGTTCCTTATCAGTAAGCCAAAGGTAGAGAGGTTTGGTAGAATATTCATGTATGAAAAAGGTGAAGTCAAAATAGTCAACTTAGTTTTGTACAGTATTTCCACTGTTCTGTTAAGAATGAAATACATATGAATGTACAAGCTGTGACATACAAATTATGTCATTTCAGTGATTTCATATACAAGTTATGCACAGTGTTATAAGAATGCTCAGGGCTGTACACACAATTTGTCATCCTGAGAAGACCCTAAGCTTTCACCTTTGGTTAAGGAGATCTCTGTTGAGTCATTAGCCAACCGTAAAACTAAGCAAGTAGACTTCAGTAGCTTTGACATGCCAAAGAACAGAGACAGAATTAGTTCAGAAAAAGTCACTAAGCAAACAACTATTACTACAAATAACAGCAACAACAATAAACTCTGGGGAGAAAGAAGGATCTGATTTCCAGAGTTGCTGCATTACATTATTTGCTGAGAAGTGCAATTGAAGAAGCAGGGATGTTTGATGGGTCTCACAAATAATGCAGAAAATTTGAGTCCCTGGGTTTTACTGAGTTTCCACTGACTAGCAGTGTGGCTATGGGAGAATTGTTCAACTTTTGTGGGTTTCTGAGATTCCAACTGTTAAATGAAGGAGTTGACAAGACAATCAGAAACTTTTAAATATGTTCAAAGAACCAAAGGAAGCTATGACTAAAGAACTAAAGGGAAGTAGAATGCTGTCTTACCAAATAGAGAATATAAATTTTAAAAAAGAAATTATAACAAGATCCAAATAGAAATTCTTGAGTTCAAAAGTACAATAACTTAAAAAATTCATGAGAGGGATTCTACCACAGATTTCAGCAGGCAAAAGAACCAACAAATTTGAAGATAGGTTGACATACATGATCCAGTCTGAGGCACAGAAGGATAAAATAATGAAAAAAGATGAACAAAGCCTCAGAGACCTGTAACGTACAAACATATGCATAATAGGAATCTTAGAAGGAAAGGAGAGAGAAAAGTGGGCAGAAATATCGGCTGAAAACTTCTAAAACATGATGAAAAATATTAATGTATACATTCAAGGACTCAAAGGAATTCACAACCACACACATCATAACCAAACAACTCTAAAGATAAAGAAAAGGAAGAATCTTGAAAGCAGCAGCAGAGTAGTGACTTATCACATACAAAGAATTTCAGTAAGATTAAGTCAATTTTTTATCAGAAATCATGAAGACCAGAAAACAGTGAGACAATGTATCTAAAGTGCTGAGAGAGAAAAGACGTCAATTAAGAATTTTATATCAGACAAAACTATCTTTTAAAAACAAAGAATAATTTAAGACATTCCCAGATAAACAAAAACCAACACAGTATTGATACATATTTTTCGCAATACTTTTTTTCTCCTATGTGATTTAAAGGACAACTGTATAAAGTAAAACCTATAAATCTGTGTTGATGGGCATACAATATACAAAGATGTAATTTTATTACAATAATGACACAAAGGAATTTTATAAGAACAAGGGTTTTTAAAAAATTATACTTCTGTGTTGATGGGCATACAATATACAAAGATGTAATTTTATTACAATAATGACACAAAGGAATTTTCTAAGAACAAGGGTTTTTAAAAAATTATACTTTAAGTTCTAGGGTACATGTGCAGAATGTACAGGTTTGTTACATAGGTATACACGTGCCATGATGGTTTGCTGCACCCATCAACCCATCATCTACATTAGCTATTTCTCCTAATGCTATCCCTACCTCCAGTCCCCCAATAGGCCCCAGTGTGTTATGTTCCCCTCTCTGTGTCTATGTGTTCTCATTGTTCAATTCCCACTTATGAGTGAGAACATGTGGCGTTTGGTTTTCTGTTCTTGTGTTAGTTTCCTGAGAATGATGCTTTCCAGCATCATCCATGTCCCTGCAAAGGACATGAACTCATCCCTTCTTATGGCTGCATAGTATTCTGTGATGTATATGTGCTACATTTTCTTTATCCAATCTATCATTGATGGGTATTTGGGTTGGTTCCAAATCTTTGCTATTGTGAACAGTGCTACAATAAACATACATGTTCATGTGTCTTTATAGTAGAATGATTTATAATCTTTTGGGTATATACCCAATAATGGGATTGCTGGGTCAAATGGTATTTCTAGTTCTGGATCCTTGAGGAATCGCCACACTGTCTTCCACAATGGTTGAACTAATTTACACTCCCACCAACAGTGTAAAAGCATTCCTATTTCTTCACATCCTCTCTAGCATCTATTGTTTCCTGACTTTTTAATGATTGCCATTCTAACTGGCATGAGATGACATCTCATTGTGTTTTTGATTTGCATTTCTCTAATGACCAGTGATGATGAGCTTTTTAAAATATGTTTGTTGGCTGCATAAGTGTCTTCTTTTGAGAAGTGTCTGTTCAGATCCTTCACCCACTTTTTGATGGGGTTGTTTTTTTCTTGTCAATGTGTTTAAGTTCTTTGTAGATTCTGAATATTAGCCCTTTGTCAGATGGATAGATTGCAAAAATTTTATCCCATTCTGTAAGTTGCCCGTTCACTCTGCTAATAGTTTCTTTTGCTGTGCAGAAGCTCTTTAGTTTAATTAGGTCCCATTTGTCAATTTTGGCTTTTGTTGCAACTGCTTTTGGTGTTTTAGTCATGAAGTCCTTGCCCATGCCTATGACCCAAATGGTATTACCTAGGTTTTCTTCTAGGATTTTTATGGTTTTATGTCTTATGTTTAAGTCTTTAATCCATCTTGAGTTGATTTTTGTATAAGGTGTAAGGAAGGCATCCAGTTTCATCTTTCTGCATATGGCTAGTCAGTTTTCCGAACACCATTTATTAAATAGGGAATCCTTTCCCCTTTGCTTGTTTTTGTCAGGTTTGTCACAGATCCTATGGTTGTAGACATGGGGCATTATTTCTGAGGTCTCTGTTCTGTTCTATTGGTCTATATATCTGTTTTGGTACCAGTACCGTGCTGTTTTGGTTACTGTTGCCTTGTAGTATAGTTTGAAGTCAGGTAGCATGATGCCTCCAGTTTTGTTCTTTTTTCTCACGATTATCTTGTCTATGCAGGCTCTTTGTTGGTTCTATATGCAACTAAAAGTAGTTTTTTCCAATTCTGTGAAGAAAGTCAATGGCAGCCTGATGGAGATAGCATTGAATCTATAAATTACTTTGGGCTGTATGGCCACTTTCATGATATTGATTGTTCCCATCCTTGAGCGTGGAATGTTTTTCCATTTGTTTGTGTCCTCTCTTATTTCCTTGAGCAGTGGTTCATAGTTCTCCTTGAAGAAGTCCTTCACATCCCTAGGAACGAGGGTTTTATATACTGTTAAAGTTAAGTTGTATTAATCCAAATCAGACAGTTTTAAATTAAGATATTAATTGTAATCCCAGGGCAACCACTAAGAAAATAACCCAAAAATATATAGTAAAGGGAATGATAAAAAAAATGGTACGTAGAAAATAATCTATTTAATACAAAAGAATGCAATGATGTAAGAATAGAGGAACAGAAAGCATGAGATACACAGAAAACAATTAGATAATGTCAAGTATAAATCCTATGTTTACTACTTATAGTAAATGTAAATGAAATAAACATTCCAATCAAAAGGCAATGATTGGCAGAATGAATTTTTAAAAACATGATTCAACTATGTACTGTCTATTAGAGAGGTACTTTTTTTATTTTTTTATTTTTATTTTTTATTATACTTTAAGTTCTAGGGTACATGTGCATAACGTGCAGGTTTGTTACATATGTATTCTTGTGCCATGTTGGTGTGCTGCACCCATCAACTCGTCAGCACCCATCAACTCGTCATTTACATCAGGTATAACTCCCAGTGCAATCCCTCCCCCCTCCCCCCTCCCCATGATAGGCCCCGGTGTGTGATGTTCCCCTTCCCAAGTCCAAGTGATCTCATTGTTCAGTTCCCACCTATGAGTGAGAACATGCAGTGTTTGGTTTTCTGTTCTTGTGATAGTTTGCTAAGAATGATGGTTTCCAGCTGCATCCATGTCCCTACAAAGGACACAAACTCATCCTTTTTTATGGCTGCATCGTATTCCATGGTGTATATGTGCCACATTTTCTTAATCCAGTCTGTCACTGATGGACATCTGGGTTGATTCCAAGTCTTTGCTATTGTGAATAGTGCCACAATAAACATACGTGTGCATGTGTCTTTATAGCAGCATGATTTATAATCCTTTGGGTATATACCCAGTAATGGGATGGCTGGGTCATATGGTACATCTAGTTCTAGATCCTTGAGGAATCGCCATACTGTTTTCCATAATGGTTGAACTAGTTTACAATCCCACCAACAGTGTAAAAGTGTTCCTATTTCTCCACATCCTCTCCAGCACCTGTTGTTTCCTGATTTTTTAATGATTGCCATTCTAACTTGTGTGAGATGGTATCTAATTGTGGTTTTGATTTGCATTTCTCTGATGGCCAGTGATGATGAGCATTTTTTCATGTGTCTGTTGGCTGTATGAATGTCTTCTTTTGAGAAATGTCTGTTCATATCCTTTGCCCACTTTTTGATGGGGTTGTTTGTTTTTTTTCTTGTAAATTTGTTTGAGTTCTTTGTAGGTTCTGGATATTAGCCCTTTGTCAGATGAGTAGATTGCAAAAATTTTCTCCCATTCTGTAGGTTGCCTGTTCACTCTGATGGTAGTTTCTTTTGCTGTGCAGAAGCTCTTTAGTTTAATGAGATCCCATTTGTCAATTTTGGCTTTTGCTGCCGTTGCTTTTGGTGTTTTAGACATGAAGTCTTTGCCTATGCCTATGTCCTGAATGGTACTACCTAGGTTTTCCTCTAGGGTTTTTATGGTATTAGGTCTAACATTTAAGTCTCTGATCCATCTTGAATTAATTTTCGTATAAGGAGTAAGGAAAGGATCCAGTTTCAGCTTTCTACTTATGGCTAGCCAATTTTCCCAGCACCATTTATGAAATAGGGAATCCTTTCCCCATTTCTTGTTTCTCTCAGGTTTGTCACAGATCAGATGGCTGTAGATGTGTGGTATTATTTCTGAGGACTCTGTTCTGTTCCATTGGTCTATATCTCTGTTTTGGTACCAGTACCATGCTGTTTTGGTTACTGTAGCCTTGTAGTATAGTTTGAAGTTAGGTAGCATGATGCCTCCAGCTTTGTTCTTTTGACTTAGGATTGTCTTGGCAATGCGGGTTCTTTTTTGGTTCCATATGAACTTTAAAGCAGTTTTTTCCAATTCTGTGAAGAAACTCATTGGTAGCTTGATGGGGATGGCATTGAATCTATAAATAACCTTGGGCAGTATGGCCATTTTCATGATATTGATTATTCCTATCCATGAGCATGGTATGTTCTTCCATTTGTTTGTGTCCTGTACTTTAGATTCAAAGACACAGAAGATTGAAAGCAAATAAATACAAAAATATACAACAGTAGCCAAAAGAGAACTGGGGTGACTATACTAATATCAGACAAACTAGACTTGAAGACAAAAAATTGTTATTAGAGACAAAGAAGGATATTTGATTGTGATCAAAGGGTCACTCTGCAAGAATATGTAATAATGAAAGTGTATATACATCTTACAGAGCTGCAAAATATGTGAAGCAAAACCTGACAGAATTGAAGGGTGAAATACACAATTAAATAATGGTAATTGGAGACTTCAATATTCCTCTTCCAATAATGGATAAAGCAACTAGCCAGAAGATAAGCACAGAAATAGAACACTTGAACAATACTATAAACCAACTAGACATTTATAGAAAATCCCTAACTACAAAAGAATAAATATTTTTCTCAAGCACACACAGAACATTCTCTAGGATAGACCATATGTTAAGCCATAAAACAAATCTCAATAAATTTAAAAGGATTTAAATAATACAAAGTACGTTCCTGAAGCACAAAGAAATGAAATAAGAAAGAAACAGGCTGGGAGCAGTAGCTTATACCTGTAATCTCAACACTTTGGGAAGCCAAGGCAGGAGGATTGCTTCACCCCAGGTGTTTGAGATCAGCCTGGGCAAGATAGCAAGACCCCGTCTCTAAAAGGAAAAAAAATTACCTGGGCATGGTGGCACATGCCTGTAGTCCCAGCTACTTGGGAGGCTGAGGAGGGAGGATCACTGGAGCTGGGGAGGTTGAAGCTCCAGTGAGATGTGATCACACCACTGCCTCCCAGCCTGAGAGTCAGAGTGAGACCCTGCCTCAAGAAATAAAATAAATAAAAAGTAAAATTTGGCAAATTCAGAAATATATGGAAATTAAATAACATACTCCCAGTGACCAGTGAGTCAAAGGAAAAATGATTGCAAGGGAAATTAGAAAATACTTTGAAATAAATCAAAATGAAAACAAACATACTCAAACCTTATAGAATACAGCTAAAGCTGTGAGGAAGTTTGGCTCTACCTGCATTGTTTGAAATTTATGAAAATGTGTTCAAGTGCTATAATTTCAAAAAGTTTCTAATTGTTTTGTCAACTCCTTCATTTAACAGTTGGAGTCCCAGAAACCCAGAAAAGTTGAACAATTCTCCCACAGCTGCACTGCTAGTGGAGTGCAGTGGAGACTCGGTAAAACCTAGGGACTCCAAATTCCTGCATTATTTGTGTGACCCATCGAACATCCTTTTCCATCACACTTCTCAGCAAATAATGTTTTCTTCCCTGCTACAGAGTATAGTTTACTGCACACTTATTTTATCTAAACCACCAGACTATTAGGTCATAAAGTGTGAGGACTTTCTTGTATTTTCCGGGGTGCATTAGCATAGTACTTTGACTAGCAACTGTGAAAACACATGTTGGGCAACCCAGTATAGGCATTGGGCTATGTGGTAGAGGTGAGATGTAAATAAGACATGATCTTTCCCATTGAAGAAGTCATTTATTGAGCCAACTGTTCAATAACTTTTTCACTGATTAAGTACATGGATATTGAAACTTAAAACTCGACAGTCCCACCTACTTAACACCACTTGAGAGATTTACTGAAATTCTTTAAAATATCATATTAAAAAGCTCAGCATGAAGAAAGAGCTAACCAGAACACCAACTTCTCCAGCAATATATTAAAACCATGACTGACCATCCCAAACTTACATTTTTCAGACCAAAAAGGTTGAAAATAAGGACCAAGTAAAGCTCTTACTATCCAGACAGGCATTTTTCACTGGCAAATGAGATCATCTGCTTCCCAGTAGGTGGGTCCTGCGGGACACTTCTTGCATTTTGAAACAATAAACTTAAAAGAGATTTATTTTTTAAATATTGATAGCAAGAACAAGAAAATACATCCCTAGTTCAGAAAGTAAATTTAATTACAGAAGCAGTGTTAAAATATACAGACGCAGAAAGAAACCTGTAAGAAATGGATTACACTGCTGACTGGATTGATCAGGACCTGGTCTTTAAAAAGAGGAGTAGGACCTGGGCTTTTCCTTAGCTCTGTTACCATCAGACACACACAAGTTCTAATAGGAAGGATTGCACCAAGCTGCTGCAGAGCTGAGATACAAATGGTTTTTATTGTCTGTGGGCTGAGAGTATAATCCTGCTGCAAAATACAGCTCTGGGAAAGACCCTGCACATTTGCTTTCAGAGCGACTCTGTCTCTTGATGCTTGATGGATGTCTTTCCCTAAGCAAGAAGAAAAGCTCTATTATTGACAAGCTCAGTGGCAAAGGATAAAGGCTGAAACAGCTAGAGGGGAGTTCATGGGTGACACGAGGTTTCAGAAAATGGACCTAGAATCAGTGAATCACAGAAACACAAGGCCCAAAGAAAGATTTTCATTTCAACATTAGTGATGGCCCAAGTCACTGAATTCAGATTTTTAGAAATCTTAACTTAGTATGTACTTGTTAGTGAACATTTGACGACTGTTTTAATCAGGATTGGATAGGTTATGCTGCTGCTAAAAAAGAGAAAACAAATATCTTAGTAGATTATAATAACAAAGTTTTATTTCTTATTTGTGCAACGTCTCTTGCAGTTTTGCAGCAGCATCTGCCCAGTGTAGTCGCCCAGATACCTAGGCTACTAGAGCTGCCACCATCTCAAACCCTGCTGGTCACCGTGTCAGAGGAAAGATTGCTCTGGAAGGTGACTTGCCAGTTACATGATCTGGCCCAAAGGGACACATATCAGCTCTGCGCACACCTCATTTGACAGAACTAGTCTCATGCCCCCACCCAAACTTCAAGGGGCAGGAAATGCAATCCTCTTATATACCTGAAGTCACATAGCCAGAAATACTTGCTGAATGGCATCAATGACTGATTATCACTGTTGTCAGTGATTATGGTGATAGTCTAGGCAAAACGGAAGTCCTAGCAGCTTTAATAAACTTCTGCCTGTGTACCATCAAACCTTCAGCAACAATTGTTTAAACTCTAGGACTATGTGCCAGGATCTGTATTACTAAACTCCAGATATTTATCCCATTATTTTGGGGTTCTACCCTCTCCCATCATTTTCAGCCCATCATTTATCTATCCGCATGTAGTTTGGAATCATAACTTCCGTGTCTCCATTGATTGCAGAACCCACCATGTGGATAAGCTGTGACAGCATAATTAGTTCAACTGGAAATTGCAGGTGGAGTAATTCCAGAACAGGTTCTGCTACAATAAAATATGG
The DNA here is from genome assembly GCF_043159975.1 of Macaca nemestrina. NCBI lineage: Eukaryota > Metazoa > Chordata > Mammalia > Primates > Cercopithecidae > Macaca > Macaca nemestrina. The sequence goes on from NC_092135.1 coordinate 102,509,860, forward strand.
GGTTTAGTATGATTTGAAGTTTAATACCTGTAAAGAAAAGGCTGCAAACTCAAATGCCTTCAGGGGACAGACAGGTAACATAATTGCAGGAAAAAGGCCACTTTTAACAGGTTGGGGTACTGGGGGCCAAGCTGAACTGGGGAGAACATGGCCTATCTTAAAGGCAAAGTATCTCCTCTGGATTCTTAAGTCAAATCTACGTTTTGAATTTTGGTCAGAAAAAAATCTGTTTTCTAAAATTATATTTTATGAACCATATAAAGCATGTCCATAAGCAAAATTTTAGCCGCAGGCTACCAATTTGCACCTTCTGCTGAAAGGTTTGGATTATTAAAATACATCCCACAAGGCTGATTATTTCCTGCTAGGCACCATGCTCAAGTTTTAGGTAGCTACCACCGGGTTAGTGATGGAAGGTGAATATGAAGCCACAGGCTGTGATGAAGTATGCCTCGTTAGGTTCGGGTTACTGAAACAAATGAGGAGAAAGTACATGAGGATTTCCTTAATGCACTACCAATCCTTCTATAGAGATATTCCTTTTTAGTAATGCTAATATCTCCTTTTAAACACAGGGAAAATTGAAAGGCACATGCAAACAAACTATAATATCCAGTTACAGGTAAAATAGGACCTAAGAGTAAATTTCAAGAGTACTAAATTATGTTGTGATAAAGTTTTATCTCATCCAATGGACTTTCTCAAGCTTCAGCCTTGGCTCCAAGCTCCTTCTCAAAATATAAGTGAGTGTAGCTTAGTAGTTTCAGAATATAGACTATAGAGTCAGATACAACCTTCCCAACTGTGTGATCTCAGGCAGGTCACTTAACTTCCCTCTGCTTCAATTTCTTATCAGAAAAATTGGATACTAATAGTATCTTCCCCTTAGGTTTGCCATGAGGATCAAAAGAGTCAATAATACATGTAAAGTGCATAGAATCTGAGTGGCACAAAGCAAACGCTGAGTGAAAGTATGCTATGTTCGTTTCTTAACACTTTCTTATTAACTAGAAACTCCTGTGGTGTTTACTTCTTGCTAGAGAGAAAACATTTTCCTTTTTTTCCCAATAAATTTTGTCCTTGACAGCTATTCTTTGAGTGTCATTCAGTCTCTCAAAATAGAGGAATATCTGTCCAGCTGCAGTAACATCTTGCCAGGAGAGCCTTTCTTTTCTCGGGACTTTTCATTTCCATTTCACAACATGGTTCTGGTCAGCACTTCTTTGGGGGGACTTCTGATCAGCCCAAATCATGCTGCCTTTTTTCCCACATCCTGCCCCTGAAACTCCCATCCCACACCCTGCCCCTCATAGACACTTTAAAATCCACTTGAACACCACAGATGAATCATTTGGCAAAGTAAACAATAATTTCTTCACAGGGAACTCCTGGGGACTCTGTGGTGTTTTGACCATCTGCAGCTATGGAAACAACAGATGAAGTGTATGGTCATTGGAATGCTTTTAACTCGCGCTTCCTGTGGCAGAGACTACTAATTGCTTCTCAGTAGCCTTTCTCCTTTTCTTTTTAAGAAAGTTTTAGCTGAGCACGTCACTGCCCCACTAAAACATTTCCCTTGTGGCTTGATGTTGCCATGTGAAAGTCCTGACTACAGAGATGTAAGCAGGAATGCTGTGTGTGCCTTCCAGGAATTCTCCTTAAAGGAAGAATACCAATTCTTCCTTCAAGCTTTCGTCTATCGTGATACCTTGGATATGAATATAATGGCTGGAGCTCCAGCAGCTATTTTAGACTATGGGATTTAAGACAGCAATTTTCAAAGTATAGGCTGAGGACACAGAGAACAAAAGCCTTGCTCAGGAGGCCCATAGAATCCTCCCTTTTCCAAATATATATCTATCTCAAACCTAGAATTTTCTTCATAAATTTCAACCAAAACTATATATTGCAACAGATTGCATACAGTGGCATATATGAAATTCAAAGTGTCTTCTATTTGGTCAGATAGGGATTTATAAAAATGTAAAAAGATGATTCTTCCCACTAATTTTTTTGTCTTAGAAAACGTCATTATTTTTCACTAATCCATGTGATTACTAACATGCAGTAGGTTTATTATTTTTATTTTAAAATGAATAAAATCTGTAAAACAATTTCTTGGTTTTAATTTTTACTATAGTGACTTACATCAACAATAGCTCTTTGCAGGACTCAATGACTTTTAAGGGTGTAAAGGGATCCCGAGACCAAAAAGTTTGAAAGCTGGTTTAATTCCACACTCTATAAATAATGGGGAGATGAACTACAAACAGCTTGAGTTAATGTCAATTTTTTTTTTTATGTGAGCAAAAGTTAAACTTCTACATGTGTAAGTCAGTATTATTGAGGTGTTTCTGTTATATCAAGCAAAACTAATTTTTTTAATAGATACTTTCATCCTTCCATTATGTGGGTTGAGACCACGGCTAAGAGCAAAACAAAGCAATTAAAAGCTTTTGTGAGACTCTTGGCTGGGGGCACTAGTTTAAACAAGACAGTGTGAAGCGTGCAATCCTGGCTTTTTTGTGTGCCTGGAATGTCATAAATGTCTCAATGTGGATTCTGCAGAATCTTTGCATCCAGTGAGCCCTTGTGACTCCACACCTAGTTTTAAGGGAACAAAACTGGCTCTAGCAGCCTGATACTGGTGTAGCCAGGGTGGGAACAGGGATATTCTCGTGTGTCTGAGGACCGCGTTCAGTCACATGGCTGCCCCTGTGCCCTTGGCAGAGTGCCTAAGATGGGGCCGGGAGAGGTGGAGCAGAGGCCGTGCCACTGGGAGAGCGGCCCTCCGTTTCCAAGGCACCACCTCTGTGTTTCCTGTCTTCACAAAAGACACGCAAGAAACCCAGTGGCTGATCACTGCCAGGAAGTACGGGACACAGAATCTAGGGCTGTGGGAAAAGGGGACTGGGAGGCCGGGGGAGGCCCTCGCATTCTGAGAACAAGCCTTAGGAGAGTGCAGAGGAAAGAATAGCAAAAGCTCCCTATGAGGCGAAACCCACTCTCTGCACCAAAAGGAAGAGACTCTGGTCTGCCATATAAAGTGCACACAATTCCCCTCTCTAACAGAAGACGCGAGCAAAGGTGCTGGACCGCACAGGGCTTCAGCCGATCATTTCTAAAGTTCAATTTGCTGCTGGAACTTAAACCTGGTTTTTGTCAACCACTCAGTAGAGGTGGGGCAGAATTTTTTTCCCCTATTTGCAAGTCGTTTTTAAATACTACATTTTAAATCAGAACTCTATAATATGGCAAATTTACTTTCTTTTAAGGCCCACCTTAAAATACATCAAATCACTGTGTTTTCCTCCACTCTAGATTTTCTTCTCTTTCATTACATTGCCATAAAGAAATGCCTGCCTGTCTGTCGACCACTGTACCTCCAGCACCTATGATATTATGCTGGGATAGGGCTGGAAATGCCCCTCTACATATGGTCTGCTTGCCATCAGCAAAATAAGTTGTGCTTTGACAGAGACACACTCTGTGAGGGCCTTTTGTAAGTGTGACGACCATAAGCAAATTATTTGGAAGAGATTATTTAAATTGTACAGTGGCAGGAATTAAATATTCAATTGCAATAAGTTTAATTGATTAAGATACTTACTTTTCCGATGATGTAATAACTGGAAAAGCATATCAGTGGGAAGGTGTCTGATATGTTTGCTTGAGAGAATGTCCTTGGAAAATAGATGAAAATGTTTCATGTTTTTCGCTAGCTTCCCCATAAAGTACTTGCTTTGTGCCCACTGAAATGGAGCCATCACACAGGGCTGTGAAATGCATCATGGGGGTGTCTCTGAAGAACTCAAACAGGGAGACCTATCCTTGTCCAAGCTAGATGCATCCCACTAGGATGTGCAGAGCCCACAACTGGGGGGCCCACCTTCTCATTCTTCTCAGATGGTGATGTGTGCCGTGCTGGGTTTTCTAGGTTGCTAACCATGCATCCCTTCAACAGGTCCGTGGGATGCCCCGGACATAGAGGTGGTGGGTAGCAGAGATAAAGTGTATTTAGGTGTGTGTGTGTGTGGATGTGTGTCCATGTTTTCCTGTGCTATGCAGTGGATTGGAGAGGCAGGACTCTTGGGTTAAATAAAGACAGGCCAGGCTTCAGTCATACTCTTTGGAAGGAATTTCAAAATACATGCCCAGCACATAGTGGGCTCTCAGAATTGTTAAATGAGTGATTACAAGGTCATGGTAATAACATTTGCAATCCAAAAGGAAACTCAGATATTATCTCTTATAAATAGGAAATGGAGGCCCAGAAAGGCTCAATGACTTGCCCAAGGCCGCACAGAAAGTTAGCAGTGGCAGAGCCAGCCTAGAGCCTAATTCTCATGGCTGTTAGTGAGTGTCCATCTCCCTGTGCCACACCACCAAAGCTAGCCAATAAACAAAACAACCTTGAAGGCATTTTGAACCCACTTTCTGTGTCCCCATATAATTTATCATTTATTAAAATTATATACTGATCTGTTTCCTGCATTGAAATAGGAACTTAAATTAATTCATTTTTATTCCTCCTTGAAATAGGAACTTAAATTAATTCCTTTTTCTTCCCTTGTGCCTAGACTCAGTGCCTTCCACGTAGAGGGCACTTAGTAACATAGAAAATTCATGTTTATTTTGAATTTGTCCTGACCATTCTTATAGCAATCTCATATTAATAGTTGATGATAAAAACTATAATTGCCAAGGTCCCTATGCCATACCACCAAAGCTAGCTAATAAACAAGAAAACAACTGTGAAGGCATTTTGAACTCACTTTCTGTGTCCCCATACCTTTTATCATCATTTATTAAAATTATATACTGATCTCTTTCCTCCACTCAGTTGTGAGATCCTTGAAATAGGAACTTGGATTAATTCATGTTTTAATTCATCCTCATGGCAAACCTATGGGGAGATCCAGAAGTCAAGGTCCAGCCAAGGAAAGGGAAACCATTCTACATCTTTACAGGGGGTATTTCATAAAGGAAATTGACTACACAGTATGAAAGAACTGGGAAGATAAACAGGGTGCGAAGGCACCTCTGAGATGATTAGTAACATGGGACTGAAGACAAATTGGGAGAAGGTGGTGTTACTGGAGGTGTTTGATGGGAACTAGGGCGATGGAGGGAATGGATTTCCTGCCGGAACTGGAGTCATGGTGCAGATGGCCCCAAGCTGGAGATCCCACAAGAAGCAGAGAAATACCTCGGTTTTCCCCACCTGCCATCAATCCTTTGTCGGTAAACGGAGAAGGGAAAGGGAGATGGTCTCTGACAGTGTGCTTGGCACACCACTTGCCTCTAACATAATGGAGATCTTTGAAGACCATCCACTTTCCTTTGTGCAAATTCAGCATTCACAAAGTATCCCTCATGCCTAAACCTTAATTCTGTTTCCATGTAGTTAATCTCAACCAAAAGGATGAAGAAACTTTATTTTTAATAGTTGGTCAACTGATCCACAGGGGAGGAGAAAATGCCAATCAAAGCCATTTAGGTTTGTTCAGCAGTTTCACTTGCTTTTCTGTAAATTACAAATGAGGGACCTAAAGCTTTTTTACCTGAGACAACAAATAAAGCATATGTCCCAGCACTCCTGTGGGAACCTGGGTGTCAACAAGAGAAGGTGGCCATGATGCTCCCCGGCAAGAGTCATGGAGTTGATTGGATTATTTTAAAAGTTCCACATTGGGGTCATCTTTTACATCTACATTTTTCTCTCCCCTTTTCTTCCCCAAGAGACAGGATCTCACTCTGTTGCCCAGGCTGAAGTGCTGCAATGCTGTCATAGCTCACTGCAGCCTCAAACTCCTGGGCTCAAACGATCCTCCCACTTCAGACTCCTGAGCAGCCAGGACTAGAGGTGTTTGCCACCATGCCCAACGATTTTTTTTTTCTTGCAGAGATGAAATCTCACTACGTTGCCGAAGCTGGACTTGAACTCCTGGCTTCAAGCAACCCTTCCTCCTCAACCTTCCGAAGTGCTGGGATTACAGGTGTGAGCGACCGCACGTCGCTTCTCTCTCCTTTTTTAAAGCAAAACATACAGAAATAAATTTTGGTCCAGAGAAAGAAAACAGGATATTTTGGGCTGGGATTAGGAAAAAAAAAAAAAGAAATAAAAGGAGAGAAAACTAAAGCTCTTTCTTGCTGAGCCCCTGCTGCTTGCTGTCTCCAGCAGTCCTGGCCTCATCTCTGAGAATGTGCTTCCAGAGAGAAACCCAGAAGGAACTCTCAGGTATGTGCATAAATTTGTTGATCTCAACAGTTGCAGCAGAAGCTGATGGATATTGACATTTAGGAAAAAAATGCTGCAGGCCAGATCAAATTGAGATTAAACCAGAGTAGCTCTGTGGGCCAAAGGTGCCCCTGCTCCCCTAGTCTGCCTGACATACTATCAATGCATATTAGATGCTATCAGGGAATTATTGCTAGCATTCTTAGGCATGATACCAGAGAAGAAGAATTGGCCTAGTTTTAAGAAATGCATGCAGAACTATGTAGGGGTGAAGTATTGATGATGTTTGTAATTTATTTTCAAATGATTCAGCAAAAAAGTCATATATATGCATATATACACATATAAACATAGATGCTTAAGTGATACAACTATGAAAAATATTAATAGTAAACCTAAGTGGTAAGTATAAGGATGTTTTGTTCTTTCAAAGTTTTTTATGTTTGAAACTTTTGGTAATAAAAATCAGAAAAAGAACACTAACTGCTGTTCACTTGGCAATTATATTTGGTGTTTTTTGTTTGCTTGTTTGTTTTGAGATAGAGTCTCGCTCTGTCGCCAAGCTCGAGGGCAGTGGTGCGATCTCAGATCACTGCAACCTCTGCCTCCCTGGTTCACGCCATTCTCCTGCATCAGCCTCCCGAGTAGCTGGGACTACAGGCGCCCACCACCATGGCCAGCTAATTTTTGTATTTTTAGTAGAGACAGGGTTTCACTATGTTGGCCAGGATGGTCTTGATCCGCCCACCTCGGCCTCCCAAAGTGCTGGGATTACAGGTGTGGGCCACCACGCCTGGCTGGCAATTATAGCTTTTATCATCAACTATTAATATGGGATTATTTTAATATAGAAATCCTCATCTCTTGAGTTTGGTAAGTTTGACCCAATTAACTAGAGTCAAAGTTGAGAAAGAATTGACTTTTCAAACCTGATAAGCTTGAATGATCAAATCCTTCGCTAGAGTCGGCCATGATGAAGCAGGTATAAGACCCTCCAAAATACGGTGACATTCTAAGTATTCTAATATGAATGCCTAATATACTGACTTCGATGGAGGGCAGTATTCTAAGTTGTTCATTCATTCATTCAGCCTGTGAGTACCTTGCAACAAACCCTGGGATTGGGGAATAGGCACTACCTACTCTCAAGGAGCTTCCAGGCCACAGAGGAGATGAACATGGGAACAAATGTGGGCAGCACAGTGTGATCAGAGCAATGATTCAAGAAAGCACAGGATAAGAGGAGAAACGAAGGAAGCAGTGGTCACTTCAACTGGCCATCAATGAAGGGCCAGCAGGCAGGATTCAAAAAGGGTGCATATCAGTCAGGTCCTGGCAAGAAAGATATGGCACACTCAAGAGGCAGGAATGATAGGGAGATTAATGAAGGAATGACTTAGAAAAGTATGGGCAAGGTTAAGGAAACCAACAACAGATGGTGAAGCTATCAACTGTGGGGACCCTCTACCACCCTGAGGCCTAAATGGAGCTAGAGGAAGGAACACTACCAGGACTTAGAGAAAGTAGTTTTAGCTTTTGGTAGAAGGATGCAGTCAGCCTGTAGGGACCCAATAGGGAGGGAGGCAGGGGAGTAAACACCCTGGACCCTGACTTCCCTCCCACCCTCTCCTCTCCCATAGATGTCTCCCACTGGCTGAGCCCTATTTGAAGCCAGGAGATCAGAGAGCTCAGTTGATGCAATCTCTAAGATTCAGACTCCAGAGGCAGAGGGCAGGGTAAAGAAGGTCAGGGTAAATGACATTATTCAGCAAAATACACAAAAAGTTGGAGACGGGCCTTGAAACAGAAGTAGGAGAAAGGGGAGTCATAGAGAGGTTACCACTATAGGTGACCACTTTCCACTGAAGGACATCCTAGAATAGTCTCGGCCACAACAAAGTAGGCTTGCATGCTCAGGAAATGTCAGGCTTCTAAGAATGAGCTTTGAACTATTTTACAGTAGAATAAATTGGGTGGCTGCCCTCCCTCATATAGAGTTGGTAGCTTCTCTCTCTCTCTCTCTCTCTCTCTCATGTACTCTTCCCTAGGGTATGTTCTTATTACCATTTTGTCATTCTTACATATGCAAACTAGATGGATTTTAAGTTCTTAGGGAACTGTGATTGTCACCATTCCCTTAAAAGTTATTTTGACATGATGGTGTTGGTTTGATTATCATGTATATGAGCTTCATGTTCAGCTTCTTGAAGGCAGCTATAAAGTTGGACTTCCCTTAGGATCGTAGAGAGTGCTCTGCATATTATATGTAATGAAAGCTGTTTAATTGATTCATAGGCAGGGTAAGACTAGCAACCATGTTCTTAGATCAGAGAAACTTTGATAGCTCTTATGAGAACTAGCTGTGATTAACTATAGTACTAATTTGAAAATTAATTATAGTTATCTTAAATAGTGATTTCCAATCTGTATAAATACAAAAACCTCCCCCCAAGTGTAGAATGTATTTACAGAGTTTACACACTAATAGGTTTAATATACACTAATTCAATACTGACAAAAAGTTGCTCTGAATTTTTATATATATATATATATATATATATATATATATATTTTTTTTTTTTTTTTTTTTTTTTTTTTTGAGACAGAGTCTTGCTCTGTCGCCCAGGCTGGGGTGCAGTGGCCGGATCTCAGCTAATTAATATATATTTATAATTTATCAACAAAAGCAACCATATTCATTCAAAGTGGTTGTATCTATTATTCAGTAATTATTTAATGCTTGGGGTCCATATGGATCTTAGAATTCTTTGCTCTAAATTCCATAGTTAAGACTCCTCCAATTGTAGATGACAGATATTTTGCTCAAATTACCATAAGCAAAAAGGGAATTAATTAATTGATATCTGAGACATTCAAGAGGAGGCACTAGTTTTAAATAAGGCCCAGTCCAAGCATTCACATGATGTCACCATGCTCTTCTCTCTCTCTCTCCAGCTCTTCACTGTGCTTTCTTCTCTGCTGGCTTCCTTCTGCAGTTGGTTTTCCCTAGTAAGTGGCAGAGATGGCTACAGCAACTCCAAGGCTGTTCTGTCCTTACAGCCAGTGAGCCAGGATAAGAGATCAACCCTTTTCTCACTCAGCATCCATATTAGCCCCCCATTGTGTGCTGCTTTGGCTCTGATTGAGTATCCAGAGAGAAAGAGACTTGATTTGTCAACCAAGATAATGTGAGGAAAGGTGGGGCTGGATGGTTTAACTGGGGCTGGACAATAAAACAAAAGGAAAAATTGCTGGGCAGATGAAAAATTAGCTGATGAGGGCCGGGCATGGTGGCTCATGCCTGTAATCCTAGCACTTTGGGAGCCTGAGGCAGGTGGATCAGTTGAGGTCAGGAGTTGTTTCTAGGGATTCATAAAACCCTCCAAAAATAATATGACCTCTATTGTAATTCTATAGTTTGTTTTACCTTTCCTACATATACATTTATTCAATAATATATGTTGAACAATTAAAATATGCCAAATACATTGATTTTATATCCTGAAACTTTGCTAAAGTTTCTTATCAGCTTAAGGAGATTTGGGGCTGAGACGGTGGGGTTTTCTTTTCTAAATATACAATCATTTCATCTGGAAATAGAGCCAATTTGACTTCCTCTTTTCCTAATTGAATACCCTTTATTTCTTTCTCTTGCCTGATAAACCTGGCCAGCACTTCCAATACTATGTTGAATAGGAGTGGTGAGAGAAGGCATCCTTGTCTTGTGCCAGTTTTCAAAGGGAATGCTTCCAGTTTTTGCCCATTCAGTATGATATTGGCTGTGGGTTTGTCATAAATAGCTCTTATTATTTTAAGATACATTCCATCAATACCTAGTTTACTGAGAGTGTTTAGCATGAAGGGCTGTTGAATTTTTTCAAAGGGTTTTCCTGCATCTATTGAGGTAATCATGTGGTTTTTGTCTTTGGTTCTGTTCATGTGATGGATTACGTTTATTGATTCGCATATGTTGAACCAACCTTGCATCCCAGGTATCAAACTGACTTGATCGTGATGGATAAGCTTTTTGATGTGCTGCTGGATTTGGTTTGCCAGTATTTTATTGAGGATTTTTGCATCAATGTTCATCAGGGATATTGGCCTGAAATTTTCTTTTTTTGTTGTCTCTGTCAGGTTTTGGTATCAGGATGATGCTAGCCTCATAAAATAAGTTAGGGAAGATTCCGTCTTTTTCTATTGTTTGGAATAGTTTCAGAAAAAAATAGTACCAGCTCTTCTATGTACCTCTGGTAGAATTTGGCTGTGAATCTGTCTGGCCCTGGACTTGTTTTTGGGTTAGTAGGCTATTAATTACTGCCTCAATTTCAGAACTTGTTATTGGTCTATTCAGGGATAAGAATTAATATCATGAAAATGGCCATACTGCCCAAGTAATTTATAGAGTCAATGCTATCCCCATTAAGCTACCATTGACTTTCTTGACAGAATTGGAAAATGACTTTAAACTTCATAGAGCCAAAAAAGAGCCCACACAGCCAAGGCAATCCTAAACAAAAAGAACAAAGCTGGAGGCATCATTCTACCTGACTTCAAACTATACTACAAGGCTACAGTAATGAAAACAGCATGGTACTGGTACCAAAGCAGAGAAATAGACCAATGGAACAGAACAGAAGCCTCAGAAATAACACTGCACATCTACAACCATCTGATCTTTGACAAACCTGACAAAAACAAGCAATGGGGAAAGGATTCCCTAGTTAATAAATGGTGTTGGGAAAACTGGCTAGCCATATGCAGAAAGATGAAACTGGATCCCTTCCTTACACCGTATACAAAAATTAACTCAAGATGGATTAAAGACTTAAATGTAAGACCTAAAACCATAAAAACCCTAGAAAAAAACCTAGGCAATACCATTCAGGTCACAGGCATGGGTAAAGGCTTCATGTCTAAAACACCAAAAGCAATTGCAACAAAAGTCAAAATTGACAAGTGGGATCTAATTAAAGAGCTTGTGCACAACAAAAGAAACTATCATCAGAGTGAAGAATGGGAGAGAATTTTTGCAATCTACCCATCTGGCAAAGAGCTAATATCCAGAATCTACAAACATCTTAAATACATTTACAAGAAAAAACCCCATCAAAAAGTGGGTGAAGGATATAAACAGACATTTCTCAAAAGAAGACATTTATACAGCCAACAAACATATTTTAAAAAGCTCATCATCACTGGTCATTAGAGAAATGCAAATCAAAACCACAATGAGATGCCATCTCACACCAGTTAGAATGGTGATCATTACTAAGTCAGGAAACAACAGGTGCTGGAGAGGATGTGGAGAAATAGGAACACTTTTACACTGTTGGTGGGAATGTAAATTAGTTCAACTATTGTGGAAGACAGTGTGGCGATCCCTTAAGGATCTAGAACTAGAAATACCATTTGACCCAGCAATTCCATTACTGGGTATATACCTAAAGGATTATAAGTCATTCTACTATAAAAATACATGCACATGTATGTTTATTGTGGCACTGTTCACAATAGCAAAGACTTGGAACCAACCCAAATGCCCATCAATGATAGACTGGATAAGGAAAATAAACATCATAGAATACTATGCAGCCATAAGAAAGGATGAGTTCATGTCCTTTGCAGGGACATGGATGAAGCTGGAAACCATCTGTCTCAGCAAACTAACACAAGAACAGAAAAACCAAACATAGCATGTTCTCACTCATAAGTGGGAGTTGAACAATGAGAACACATGGACACAGGGAGGGGAACATCACACACCAGGGCTTGTTGGGGAGGTGTGACTAGGGAGGGATAGCATTAGGAGAAATATCTAATATAGGTGACATGTTGATGGGTACAGCAAACCACCATGGGATGTGTATACCTATGTAACAAACCTGCACATTCTGCACATGTACCTCAGAACTTAAAGTATAATTTTTAAAAGTGCCCAATAAAATGATGAACATGAATCCTAAATCTGAAATCTTTTTGTGTTAATTTTCCAAAATCTAAATTAAAAATTTCTTTATTCTGAAACATGGATAGCATTGCATTCATTCAAAGTAAATTTTCATTTCTACAGTTATCTGTTGGTATTAGTGTTATTAGAGAAGAAATGATACAATGTTTTACCATAAGGAAAGCAAATAAAGTGATCTGTATATTCATTTTTAGTAACTGCGACTTCTTAAAAACATTCACAATCTCTTATAAAATATTTAAGAGATTATTTTTAATCTTGAATAATTATATTCTATTTTTATCACAGTAATGAGAAGGTTTTAAAACAGGGTTTTTTAAAACAATTATGATTATATATTTTGCTTGTAAGTATGAGTTACAGTATTTGAATCTTAATGTCTTAGTACATTTTTTGAATTTATAGAAAAGACTGAACTCTGTTGACCTTTTTAATATTCTGCTCTCTCATTGGCTATCTATCCTAAATCTCTCTTCCATATTAGTATGAACTGTTTCAGGGGGAGGAGGAGTAGAAATGCCAGCCAGTCAGAAACCAGAATATTAAAAAGGTCAACATCATACAGTTTTCTGCTACAATTCATAAAGACATTAAACATCCAGTATATCATCTCAAGACCAAGATTGTAATGAGAATGGAAAATGACACATTAATTCATCTTCATGACAAATATTGTAATGAGAAAGGAAATATGCAAGCTACAAATATTTCATTACCATTTTAAAAATATCTAACATTGGCCAGGCTCAGTGGCTCACACCTGTAATCCCAGCTCTTTGGGAGGTCGAGGTGGGCAGATCACAAGGTCAGGAGATGGAGACCATCTTGGCTAACAAGGTGAAAACCCATCTCCACTAAAAATACAAAAAATTAGCCTAGTGTGGTGGTGGGTGCCTGAAGTCCCAGTTTTTCGGGAGGCTAAGGCAGGAGAATGGCGTGAACCCGGGAGGCGGAGCTTGCAGTAAGCCGAGATGGCGCCACTGCACTCCAGCCTGGGTGACAGAGCAAGACTCCATCTCAAAAATAAAATAAATAAAATAAAATAAAATAAAATAAAATAAAATACCTAATATATTTTATAATATAATGAGAGTAAATTCGTACTTCCTAAAGTTGAGTCCTCTCCCTAAATACATAGTGCCTTTTAAATTAATAGGACTCCTCTGGGAGTATTCTGAAATTAGTCTTAATCCCTAAAAGAGCTACTAGTATGACTAGGTTAAAATAAATATAAAAGACACTCATTATACAAATAAGTAGAAATTTTATTTTGGCTAATATTTCACTGTCATGAATGTATTTGAACTAAACGAATTATAATTTTCGCATTTTAAATGGTTACTTTGTTATTACCTTTATATCAGCATAACCACTAAATAAAGTAAAATTTCTTAGTGATTGATTCTTCCATGTGCATTATATGAACAATAAATACAGAAATAAGGTCTTATGTATCAGACTTTGAGAGAATTCAGGCAGTGAATCAATTCAAATTAGGTACGAAGCTCCACATACATCTCAATATAGTCTTGGTTTTTTCTTTTTCTGTCTGCTTGTGTGTGTGAGAGAGAAAGAAATGAAAGAAAGAAAGGAAGGAGAGGTAGCAAAGGAAAGGAAAGGAAAGGGAGGGAGGAAGGAAGGAAGGAAGGAAGGAAGGAAGGAAGGAAGGAAGGAAGGAAGGAAGGAAGGAAGGAAAAAAAAGCAGAAAGAGAGAGAGAAAGAAAAAGATGGGAGGCAGGAGAGCAGAACCAGAGTCCTGGCAGGATTCAGAATCCAGCTCAAGTGGTTTTACTGAAGGGTCTGATTGCTGATTGCAGAAGTATGAACCAGAGTCAGGAATCAGCAAGGTGGTTGCAGCCAGAGACTAGAAATAGTAGAAATTTATTATTGCCTCTAGGCAGAAGCGCAAGGAGAGGAAATATTGTTACCAGAACCCAGTAAGAGCTGTAGCCCCAGATGAGGAGCTATCAACAGGCTCAGTAGTAAAGCCATGGCCAAAGCAGCGAAAGAATAGGGAATAAATACCTCTCTTCCCGCCTCCCATCGATTGAAGGCAACTGTCAAAGAAGCCTGGGTGCATGAGGCACCACGGTCAGGCTCCCTGATTCAGAGCAGGAGAGAGAAGGGAAAGGAAGGGCAAGGATGCAAGTGGACAATGAGCAACAGAAATGCTGAAGGGAGATTCTGAGGAGCTTTGCTGAGGTCTTTTAGTGTGAAAAGGAACTCAGTGGAAGGAGATAAGAATGGCTGGAACAAAAAATGAAGATGGAAAAGGAGAGGATGAAGGAAAACGAAATAGGATATAACTCTCTGGGTCTGAATAGAATTTTGGGGAAGTTATTTCTCTTATAATATTATTTGGAAACCTGCCATACATGATGTTAAAAGAAAAAAACCTGCTAAACAACTGTGTAGACCATCTCCTTGCACATTCATTTTGAAATGGGGGATGATGCTGACAGGTCATGAACATCTATCTTTGGGGTTTTGTTGTCGTGTTTCCCTCCCTCCCTCCCTCTCAGCATTAAAAAATATACCACTCCAAGTTCTGCAATATTCAACCAGACCTTGGTACAGTGATGCCAACTAGACTATTGAGTGACTTGTTAACAAGAATGTAATCACTGTCTGCGTTTTTGCCATAGCTTATTTACTACTAACAAATATCATCTTGTGATGCTAAACAGTGCCTTTCACCCACTGGATCCTGGAGTGCTTTATGAACTAGGAATGTATGAGTAGCTGAAATAGAGCTCTCTCCAGGGTGGAATAAGACAGCTGTTAGCCTTGCAAAAATGTTGCACAACAGCCTGAGTGGAAACCAGGGAAGGGTTCTCTCAATCTAATTGAAATTGCAAGAAGAATTTAAGTTGATGGACTAATTGCTGAGGCTGGCATTTATTCAAAAAACCAGGGTTTATTCTTTTCAGACAGTGAGTGACACAGCAACTTAGTTCCATTTAACAGATCATGTTGCTTCCATTTAAGAGATGAGGAAACTGAAGTTCACGAGCACAAGCTGTGTTTGAGAGAACGAGACTACACTGCGGGTCCTTTGAGATTTTGGTTGCTATTTATCTTGAGTCACATGGTAAATAGGAGTATCAGCTGCAAAACAATGACTTAGTACCAATGTGAGAGAAAGAACACACCCATGGTGTGCACAGTTTTGCAGAAATTGGGCTACTCTGGGAAGGTCGCCATGCAATCCTGACTCAACTTGACCCTGCATAGTTTATAAAGTCAGTCAAGTTCCAAGAGCTGGAGGTGATATAAATGCAAAACACTCATGCCTTTAAGAAACAGTACATCATGAGTCAATGAAACTTTAAACTGATTAGTTTGCAGCGGGTTCCTCTTGCCTAACACTTCTTTCATGCTGGAATGTCACATTAATTGGTTCTTAATTGAACAATGTGCTTCCAATTTTCAAAACCCAGCAGAGTATAAAACGGAAGAAGTCAGACTCTTGCTCTTTGGAATAGAAAGTCGTGTGGGTAAAGATACAGTTCATAAGCATTAAACTCTCACCGAGGTTGGAAGCTGTCACACAAGCACTTCCCCACTCAGTTCATAAGGTACAGCTCTTCAGGTTTTGAATTTTTACATGGAAACAGCTTAATGCTACTTATTTGGAGGAGAGCATGATCCTAGGGTATAAGATGATGACTAAAACTTCCTTCGCTACTTGATTTCTGGAAAACTAAGATCTTTTAATGAGCTGTGTGTTGTATATGGTTAATTGTTTCCTCTGTAAATAAATAGCTTGATCTTAATTTTCATTTAAAATAAACGACCTTTGGAAAATAGCTGGTTAATTCCTGGATCCAGGAGTTTCTTATCTGCAATTAAATGTGGGCCAAAAGGTCTGCTTTCCACCTAAAATTAAAAACCTGTTTGTTCATGTTCTCTCTTTGGAAATGTTCCATGTACAGGCAAGTTTATTTTTCTATTCTGAAGAAATATTATTTTTAAACAAGGGCTGTGTTCTGAATTCATATGATGTGAAAAGTCAGAGATGGAAAGAAAGTTGGTTTCTTGGAACAAATCTTAAAAAAAACCAAAAAATCAAAAAAACAAGTTTCTGAGCTTTTTTCCCCAATATTGCTGTGCCTTGAGGGAAAAATCAAGCTGAATTCCTTAGATCAGGATGCTTAAGGTTTAGATATTTCTTTCAGTCTCATCTGTATCATGCTTTTTCATCTTACAAGTAAGAGAGAGGTTTTTCTAATTGCATCTTCAAACATGGATCATTCGTCAAAGTTGACTATTTCTGCCTCTTGCATCAGAAGTAGAAATTATACTCTTTCTCCCCCTTGCATCATAAAACATGGTTCCATGTAGCTCTTCGTTTGCAACTGATAATGTAATAGAGACTTTGCTTCTTTCAGGGATGCACTGGTCCCATGGTTATTGTAAAAGTAGACAGAAAAGGGAAAAAAACAGTCCATGAGACAATGCCATTTTAACCACAGTCTCTCTGAACATATTGTGTGTGTTTTGATGACATTAATATATTTTGGATTAGGATGCAGTGAGATTGTGATAAAACCCCCTTTAGATCGCCAATGAATAAAATACAGCTATTGCTTCTCATTAATAGAGAATCCTTGTAGAATTGCATCCTTTAACAACAGAGTCTGAAATGAAGGTCAACCAAAGGTGTGTCTAAGGAATACTCAGTGATCTCCAGCGAGCTAACTAGGATCATGCCCCCCACTGTGGAAGGCCTCTGATTCTCACTCCTTGTGGCAAGTTACTATGCCGACACTCTGATCACACATCTTCAAGCTAATTACTCTCATTCACTCAACATCCATTCCTTCTGCTCTAACAAGACCTCCTTAAGCATCTCTGGGACGGAACCTGCGTCCAAAGCAAGCATGGCAGCAATGCTGCCACAAGAGATAAATGTTTCCCTGGGTACAAACTCAATAGTAAGTGAAACATTTGACAAAGAAGAATGCCTTTGGCAGCCCTGCTCAATCTCTCTAAGAAATTGACACTGTAGAGTACAGGCACAGAGCCCAGATAATGACAGCTACAAAAAGCTTTTGTAAGCAAAGTAATCAGGCCCATGTCAACTGGTCTCTCCTTTCGTGATCTCTTGCCTGGACAGTTAGTGAAACCTGATCAATGAGATATTTTTCAACATCTGTGGCAAATCATCTATCAGTGGAAGGTGATGCTCAACAGCAATGGCCTAAAAAATGTGGAGGCGGGGGCAATGAGAAAATGGCCTCTGGTGTGAGGAGAGTGCTACCTACAGTAGATTAGGACTTTTAGGACCCTCTTGTCAGGTATTGCTCATTCAGCAGAGTTCAGTCACTCTTAGGCGAGTGGCCGTGCTCAGCTAATTTCTGCACTATATGCTTACGACATCTGTATTTCTTGCTGTTTCTGGGGATGGGAAGGATACAAAGATCCCTCTTTGTGTGACTTCCTCCAACCCAGTTGTTTCATCTGTAAAACAGGGATAAACAGTTATAGGTAGTAATTGTCATTATTCAATCCAATAATCTGCTCAACTCATTCATCAATTTAGAAATCCTTCTCTTTTAATACATAGAATGCCCAGGCTCCATGTTGGCCACTGGAAGGGACTATCACTGTGAGGTCCCTGCTGAACACCAGGAGTTTGCTGCTAGAAGGGGATATGTTACATACATGTCACTGATAGAGAGGCAGATGAGTTTCATGGAATTAGTATAAACAGGAAGGCACTTCAAGAAGCACTAGAGCACCTGATGTGGAAATTATTAGAAATTAAGAGGAAGGGCTCCTGGGAGGTGGCATTTGAGTCTGGCCTCAAAGGATGTATAGAATGTAAAGCTATAGAGATGGAAAGTAAACAATGCAAATGGGAATACCATGAAAGAGGGTCCTTGTTAGATGAGTAGGATGTCTGAGCCCTAGAGAGCATGGTCTGGGTATGCATAGGAAGCTTATTAACAATGGATTTTCTGCTCTGACATTTCTAAACTGTTTATATACACTTAACTTAGAGGGACAGTGTGATAAGTAGGTAGAGACAGGGACTTGAGAACCACAGAGCCTAGGTTTATATTCTAACTCCGCTACTCACCAGCTCTATGACCTTGGGGAAGTTATTCAAACTCTTTGTACCTCAATTCCATCAGCTATAAAATGGTTATCATTATAATACCACCCCATAAAGGATGGTATGAGGCTGTTACAGAGGTTAAATGAATTATTTAAAACATCTAGAACAGGGCCTAGAACATAGTAAATGCTCAATAAATACTAACTTTCTATTCTTATTCTCACACAACCCTGTGAGGGTAAGTGCAAATGACAGATGAGGAATTAGTATCATTCGGTCACAGCAAGTCCCCTGTCTCTCAAAAACATGCTTCATACACCCCAATGAACCCAAAGTGAGAGAAACCTCAGGTATACCTTGTGTCCACTGATGATTCACACAGTGGTTTTACACACACGCACGACAGTTTGGCAATGTCTGGAGATGTTTTTGGTTGTCACAATTTGGGGAATGTTACTGGCGTCTAGTGGGTAGAGGTCAATTATGCTGCTAAACATCATGCAGTGTAGAGGACAACCCCCCACAGCAAATAATTATACAGCCCCAAATTTCCATAGTGCTGAGGTTAAGAAACTCTGACATAGGGCTCTCTCTCGAAGAAGAGACGTTCATGTTTAAATACTTCAGCAAGACTCCCTTTTACATAAAATACTTTGCTAAAAACCATCAAAGCAAAGGGAAAGTTGTGCAGCCAGTGAAAAATCTAAGTGTTGATGAAATTGTTGAAGGTTTTCCTCTTGAAAAGGATGTGTGTGGTCATGAAAAATAAAAGCATACCTAGCAGCATGGGAAAAGAAAAGAGAATCACCTGAAACCACTGTCTACTAAAGAAAATTCTAAAAACGCAGTTCAGCTGCTATAAAAGGCAAAAAGCACATGCCTGCTGCCTGCAGTGTTTAAGGTGTCCAGCATCTCACGCACACACAGATACATACATGTCTAAAAATTAAGTTATTTCCAACTCAGCTCAAGTCTAATTCAACTGTCGAAAGTGCTAGGAAAAAATGTCTCCCTCTTTCTATAGCTAATCATTCGATCTGTAAATATCACTTATTCCATTGACTGTCCTATGATTACACTTTTTCTTTTTAAATGGCCATTAAATCAGGTATAAAAGAGCCATTAGTTTCTACTATAAATAGTCACAGGCACTAAATACTTCATTGTTTGAATTAGTCACTGTAGTTAACACAGATGAAATTCTCTTCGAAGCTGTGATTTTATGCCTTCTGTCAGCCACTCTTACCTTCCCCCAGTCCTGGGAATAATAACTCAGTTTCCAAACACATTAAATGCGTTGTAAATAGTACATGCCTTCATAGCACCACCTCGATGGACTGATCCACCTTGTTGTGGTGTCATAAATTTGAAGGCATCTCATAAAAGCCGCCATATCCAGGCAGATATTCTTGTTCTGAGACTTACTAAGCAGTTCAGAAAAGCACCTCACCTTACTCATTTTCCCCCGCTATCTCTCCATCTTTGCTCCTGGAGAGGCATCATTATTAGATCTTATTAAGAGTTATTAAAAATGGCATTTGTATAAAACTTTACAATCTGGGAAGCATAGTTAAGTATTTGATCCTCATAACAATACTTTGAGCTTGGAGTGGCAGCTCTTACAAAATCATCCCCGTTTTGTAGATAAGGGAATACAATACTGTGTACTTACGTCATATAAAAATGTCATCCAGGGCCTGAGGTGAGCTTAGGTGAGCAGGACCTCTAGGAAATGTTCTCATGGGCCTTCGTTTGTCTTATTTGGGTTCCCTGTGAAGCAGAACCTGAGACATAGATTAGACTTTAAGTGGTTTGGAAGATGATGCCAGGAAGTATGAGGAGGAGAGTGGGGAAAGACGACAGGGAAGGGAAAGGGGACAGTAATGGTTGATTTATGGAGCAGGTTACCTGTGGACCCTGGGGGCTTACTGATGCCGTGCTGAAGAACTCTGGGAGATAGTATAGAGTGATCCACTGAATGCAGAGGAGCAGGAGTACCAATCCTCCAACCCCTGCCCATTAATGTCTGAAAGCTGGTCTTTCCTTTGGGGCTAGAGGAGATTGACTCTGGCACTCTCTAGACTCAGGGAAAGCCCCCAGCATTTCGGGTCCTTGCCTGAGGACACTAAGGAAGGCCAATGGAGGCAGGAGTGCCCAGGGGAGTGCAGACATCTGTCTTCAAAATCAACACTATCAACTACAGTGCCAAACCTACTCAGTGAGAACATAGAGGTGGACCTTAGCTCACTTTTCTGTGCAATTTTTTTCTCCAATTTCCTGGTGATGTTTATCTTTTTATCGTAAAAGACCCCCTCTCCGCTTACTTCTGAGTTTAGCACTCTCACATGCTCTCCTTCCCCACTTACTGGTGGACTATCTCCTTCTCTCTTTAAGGTTTCTTCTCAGATTATGGATATACTCCAAGGCATAGATGACTGATAAACTGTCTCCCTTCTTAGGAGGGAAAATGCATTGAAGTCTTAATCCACATCAGTCTCTGAAAGTGGTCCTGGGCCCATATATTATTTGATTTGGACCACTCAAAGTTTAAAATATTAAATTAGTTGTCAAATTTTTGCAATATTAAAAAATTTAACCCACAAATTGGAATTTCCTTCTACTCAGTCGGTAACTCAACCCTCTTGAAGGCAAGACGAGGATCTGCTGAAGTCGAGTGGAGACTGCCCGTCTAGACAGCACACACACTCTCCAGTTAACCACATCCCTGCCACCCTTCCGCCCAGCCATCTTCACCCATTCCAGCCACTTGCCTCCTTCTGCAGGATTTTGAATTTATGATACCTGGCCTGTAGCCCTTAGAGAAGTGAGAGAAGGTTCTCAGAAGTTGTTGCCTTTAGTTGCTATTCTGTCAGTGTCCTTGAAATCACACCATGTAGGATGTAATTATTCTTAGCACTTACCTAACCTTCCAGCTCTGTAAGAAAGTAACAGAGGGTTTTCTTTTTTCTTTTTTTTTTTTTTTTTTTGAGATCTTCCTATAAGGAATGACCCAGATGATTATATAAATCTACATTTAATTTTCATTAGAATTGTCCTAGGTAGCACTTGAACTTTAAATCCTATAAAGCAGAAGCAAATCTGTGTTTGCAATAGAAATTACCAGAAGAAAGAACAAGGAAGACATTTAGATAATTTCATCTGGGTGTGCGAAGTCATCACAAGATCCATCCTTCCATTATCTGGAAGTTGGGAGCCACCTGTTTTTCATGACGATCTGACGGTTGGAATGAGAAGCTCTAAGTTTAATTAAGTTACTCGTGTGGGAGGAACACGCTTTGCAGCAGCAGTTAGATTATTAATGGACTCCTATATTGAAGTGTTCACATTTTTGAAAGGCTAATTACAATATAATTTTAGTTTTAAAATATTGCTTTGCCAAGGGTAGAAGTTGTGTCATGTATTATTAAGTGGTACTTTAGTTTTTCAGTCTTGAGGGAAATATGGGTTTGGTTATGGTAATCTTTAATATCCAGTTATTTCCCTCACTTCCCCAGTTGATGCTTCTAACTCCTAGAAAAGGAAAATATGCTCCATGGCTGTCAAGTACCAAAAAGTTACACTGGAGTTTTCTTGGATTCTTCTGATTTTTTTAAATAAAGAAAGCCAGGCTGCTTATAGATTGAGTAAACTAAGTTTCACATTTGTCTTTGCTACCTGAGACCCATGATTTTATCAGTTGTACAATCTCAACATTCTAGGAGAAAGTTGAACAGGAAATTAAGGTTCCAAGAGGTGGCTGTCTAACGAGCTAATTCTGGAATCCATTCTACTGTTACCTAGTTATAGATGCACAAGTAGGGCTCTAGTTTATTGTAATGGGAATCGCATGATTTTTTTATTCAACGACCTAATTTAGAGCCCTTGTGTTGGAAGCTGTGTTTACTGCATGTTCCAAACTGAAATCACCACACATTCCTTCTACCCACATATCCTCCCATTGAAAATCACAGTCACCTCGATGACATTTCAGTTTTGCCAAATCAGAGAGAATGAATGTACAAAAAAGACAGTGAGTAGTGAGTAATTAGGATTTTTACATGCACTGGGAAGAGACTAAGGGATGTTTTTCAAGCAGCACCAACTCTGAACAGCCTTCTCCCGGGCCAGGGATAGTCTACTGGCTGTGATTACCCAGGTCCGTCAATTCCAAAAGCTGCCCACCAGCCCAGTGCCTCCATGTTCTTCTCTGGACAAGCATTGCAGTGGCTGGCTGAGTACCTTGCAATGACACAAGGTTCAATTTCCTCCCATGAAACTATGCTGTGTTTTATTTGTTTGTTTGTTTGTTTGTTTGTTTGTTTGTTTTGAGACAGAGTCTCACTCTGTCCCCCAGGCTGGAGTGCAGTGGCGCGATCTCGGCTCACTGCAAACTCCACCTCCCGGGTTCACGCCGTTCTCCTGCCTTAGCCTCCCGAGTAGCTGGAACTACAGGCGCCCACCACCACGCCCCACGCCCGGCTAATTTTTTGTATTTTTAGTAGAGATGGGGTTTCACCGTGTTAGCCAGGATGGTCTCGATCTCCTGACCACGTGATCCGCCCACCTCGGCCTCCCAAAGTGCTGGGATTACAGGCTGTGTTTCATTTTTAAAAAATCTTTCAGCCTGAAGGAAGTTCTAGAATGAAGGAAAAAGCCTTTGTTTGACTTGGAAGATGACCAGTTTCTTAGGCTAATTGTGTCACTCTTTCGTGGAAAAGCTACACTTTCTCTTGCTCTATGGGTGGAAAAATTGACATGGCCAATCCCTAGCAGTGAGCTGCTATTCTGCCATTCAATCATTTGTGTAGTCAGTTGCACCAATCTTCCATAATTGTGGGACCAGAATGGTGCCCATAGAAACCAAAATGACCCAAGCCATTCTCTTACAGGAGTATCCCAAGGTCAGGGGTTTTCCCACATCTTTTTGGGCCTGTGGCAGAAGTCTGGTCCTGCATGTTCTCTTCTCACCATTCCCTACATGTTCTGACTGATAGAGAGAACACTTCTCTCCAAATGATCAAGAGCTACACTATTTGGTGGCAAATCTACCCTACAGGCTTACCCCAACCAAAGTTTCCCTCAATAATTGTTTAAATATTTTCAGTTCTAACTTGTGCTTGTGAGTCAGAACCTCACCCTGGATTTTGCTCTTATGTTTTATCATGGTAGTCCAATTCTCTGATCCCTCCAGATTTAGCTACTTAATTGCTGAGAGTAGAAGAGAAGAAAACTTCAACCATGTGTGTGTATCTATTTGCAATATTAAGAGGTTTAGAAGGAGTAGGGAGGAAGGGAAATGCTAAACTGCTCGTAGGAATGCCCCAAGACTGGCATTGTGAGGCCATGGTAGTGGAGGAAGAAAAACAGCCCTTGTTGAGCAACAAGTATGAACAAGACTCTCTGATACGGTTCTGCTTAGGCTTAAAGTTGTCCAGAGTTGGTCAGAGTCATAGGTGAGTCTTTGATCTTGAAATGCAAGAATGCCAGATGGCCCGGAAAGAGACTGAACTCAGAATCTTGTATACTAGAAGTCATAGCTAGTAGCTATAACCAGAAACTCTGGGAGACTGAGCAAAGTCACTTATTTACTCAGATTGAAATACATGCAAGTTAATGAAGTAAGTGATAAAGCAAGTGATGGCTTGGTATTAAGGTCTCTTTGGGATTTTATTAGAGTTGCAGAGTTTGGGGGTACAGAAAGAGGAGGAACAGGTGGTAAGTTCTTTTTTTCTTCTCAGAGACGTGGTCTTGCTGTTACTCAGACTGGAATGCTGTGACGCGATCATAACTCACTGCAGCCTCAAACTCCTGTGTTCAAATGACCCTCCTGCCTCAGCCTCCCGAGTATCTGGGACAACAGGTGCAAATCACAATGCCCAGCTAATTAAAAAAAAAGGAAAAAACAAAATTAAAGACTTGCTAAGTTGCCCAGGCTGAGTGGAAAGTTTTTTGAAGGCCCCCTAGTTCTCACAGTGCCTCAAGCAGAGAGGGTTAGCTCTAAGGGCTGCTTAGGTAACTCAGCCCTCAAACTCTCTAAAATAAAACTCCCCAGCAGTGGAAATCCTGATGCTTGGGCTCCTCGGATAACTTTCTTCAGTGCCTCAGGCTGCTAGGATATGTGTGCAAAAGACCCAAGGCATCCTATAGTGACCTCCTATGGCCCTTTCTTTCTAAGGGCAGATACCCTCATGCCCAGCTTGAACCTTTACAAACTATGGATCCCACCACTTCAGAAATGGGTGATCAAGTTCTTCCTTGTTTCCTTTTCCTGCTTTTAAAATTGGTAAACAATTGTTTGATGTAATTTCTTCTTTCCATTTATCATTTCCAATTCCAGTCCCATACCTCTTGTAGTCTACACTGCCTGTGTGCATTCATCATTTCTGTGCACAGGCAGAGGCCTAGGTATGCAGGGCAGGTTTGCTCTACCTGCTTGCCTATGAGAACCATATGTTCCACTTCTGGCTACAGTCATTTGCTATAATCCTTGCCTTACATGGCTAGCATGAAATCTCTTTTCCTGGGGCTATACTCTGTCACCACCGGGAACACTCCGAGTTGCAGGTAATGTCCTCCAAACCTTATAAACTAAGAAGGAGCCATGGCTGGCCCCAACTTGGCCCATCTCTGAATTTGTAATGAGCCAGGGGATTGAGATCAAAAGGTAAGAGTTTTAGCTCCAGGTGCAAAGGTGTAGATGTTTGGATGGCAGAGAGATGAGGTTAAAGAAGGTAAGAGATGTATATCAGTTACATATCACTGTGCACTCTGGCATGCCTGCCTGCTCGGGAAATGTCCCTGCATCCTGCAACTCTTCTCACTGCTCCTGAACCCTTTTTGTCTTACTTTCTTCTGAGGGCCATGTTTCCGCTGCAGTCCCCACAAGTGGAGGCCGTTGTGCTTTTTATTTTTTCTCATATGCCACTCCTTAGGTCTTTTTTCTGCCATGTGGCTTCTGACCCCTTTCCCTTTCTTCCTTTAAGTACTCCAGTTCAGAGGAAACTCATGATTTCCACTGCCCTTCATCAGCTGTTTGGCAGTCCCCACCGTCCCATCATCACCTTCATTAAGTCCCCTAGCACTCACATCACTGTCTGGCTCTCCAGCTCTGCACAGGCTATTGTTTCATCCCAGGGACTCATTCCACAGCTCAGGCTATTCATGGTGGTGCCTCCCCATCTCCCCAACGTGCTCCTCCATCCTTGTCAGCTACCTTGTCCCATGGTGTGTTCTGATCTGTGTTGCCTGTCATTGCTTCACTTCTCATTCTTAGATGCCATTTCCTGTCCTTCCAGCTCACTTCCTTTTGAACTCCCTTCCCCCCTCCCCCACACCATTGCAATAATTCATCCATGTACTGGAAACCCCCCAATCTCTGGAAACCACCTATTTTTAACTATCTATATTCAGATCTGCCTATCCTGGTCTTCACTCTCCAGTTTATCCAGCTAAATTCCAAAGTCCCTTCGAATCACTCTCTTGCAAACATCCTCAACTTCTCTGCTCGGCCTCAGTCATGCTGGAATTGTAACACCCTGTAAAAGGAAAATAAATCTTGGAATCCCCAAAATCACTAAGTCAAAGGGAAAAGTCAAGCAGGGAACTCTGTCAGGCAGACCCGCCTCCCATTTTGTTCCTAAATAAGATAGCTACAAATATTATTTTTTTTAAAAAGCTACATACCTCCCTGAAAATTTACCTACAAGGACATTCCTTGTGGACCTCAAGATCTTTACCCTAAAACATCAATAGCTTATCTTCTTCACAGGTGCAGGACAGAAAGTCCTCCCTCTGCTCACCTGAGACAAATGCATATCTGATTACTTCTTCTGCCTTATTGTCTATGTAAAAATGTAGATTCACTGAGCCAGACTAAAGCATAAATGGTTGTTCCTCTATCTGCCCACCTCGCAGGTAGGTGGTGTTTTCAGTGAAAGTCTGTCTCTTATCTACTCGTGACCTGAAGCCACTCCCCCTTCAAGGTGTTCCACCTTTCTCGACTGAACCAATGTACGTCTTACACACATTGCTTGATGCCTCGTGTCTCCCTAAAAGGTGTAAAGCAAGCTGTACCCCAACCATCCTGGGCACATGTTGTCAGGACCTCCTGAGGCAGTGTCGCAGGTACGTCCTTAACCTTGGCAAAGTAAACTTTCTAAATTGATTGAGACCTCATAGATTTTGGGTTAACAACCCCAATCACCTCTCTTCCTTGGACATACACCTAGCGAGCTCAGAGTGACTGGAAAAATATTAAGTAACAAGTCTAACTACTTTCTTTTTGAATTTGTGACCACCATGCTTTTACCCAGATATCATATATTTTGTTTCCCAAAGGAAGATAGCCCGTCTTTTGAGACCATTAAACTTGCCCCACCTCTTCCGTTCCCCTGAACTCTTAGCTGATGCCCCTTCTTTCATTCACAGAATGAATACCAAGCAAACAGAACACGCTCATCTTCCCACTATCAAATATACAAACTTACATGTTCTTCTGTTGTACGGGAAAGTGTCCTTGCTTCTGTCTGGTGAGAGGAAGTCTGGTGGGCTGCTTCTACCAGGACTCCGGTATGTACCTCCTCCCACTTCTACCAGACTTTGCTCCTTGGTTCTCATCTCAATTTCCTGCACTATGAATCTTTGTCCCTTTCTCTACTCAATCTCTCAAATGTGCTTTTAGCAGATACATTTATTTATTTATTTATTGGGACGGGAAGGCATTCATGTTCTACAAATTTTGAAAGGTACAAAAATATTTACAAAGTCGAGTTTCCCCTTTCCCAAGGTACTCAAATTACCTCATTCTCTTCCCTATAGACACCCAGCATTTTCACCTTCTGGTTTATCCTTCTTAAAATACTTCATGCATCTGTGTAGTAATATACAAATATGTATATTCCTTTTTCCCCCTTAAAAACAAAGTTTGCACCTTGCACATATTGTTCTGTACTTGTGTTTTTCACTTAACAGGACATATTGGAGATGATTTCATGTTAGTTCATACCTGGCTTCCTCCTTCTGTTCTATAGCTATGTAGTTGCATCATGTATATAATATATATATTATCGTGTATATAACATATAAATTATATACCATAATTTATTTAGCCAATTCTGTATTAAATATGTGCAGTCTTTAAAAAAAAATGCAGCCTCTGTGACCTCATCATTCCCCTTCCTGCTACTTCCTATTTTCCTGTTTCTCCTTTGACCCAAACTCCTCCAATGAGTTGCTACACATCCTGCATCTATAGCTGCATCTCTCATTCACTCTTCACCTTTTTCAATCTGGCTTCACTCTTCACTGAAATTGTTATTTTCGAGATTACCAAATTGAATGACTACTTCTCTGATTTCATCTTACTTGAATTGATCACTCTTCCCTCTTGTGTCCAGAACACTGTACATGCATGGTTTTCTATCTTCAAGGTTATGCCTTTTCTGGAGTTTTCTCTACCTACCTTTTCTTTTTTGGGTTGTTTTCGGTCTTCTTGTCTATGTACCCACTGTCCTTAGCTAACCTCATTCTGACCTTTGGCTTTATATCTGCATGCTGGTGGGCTCCATATTTCTATTTCAAACATAGACTACTCTGAACTCCATATCCAACTGCCTGTTTAACATCTTCACTTGGATGTTAAATAAGAATCTCAGGCTAGATTCAAAACAGAGCCCCTGATCCTCTTCCTCCTCCCCCACAAGCCTGTTCCTCTGCCAGACTCCCCACCCCTGTACATAGCACCACTGTCCACCATTGGTAAAGCTGAAAACATAGGAGACATCCTTGATTCCTCTCTTTTGGGTGTCAGTCCCTATCCAAGTCTTGTTAGTTTTATCTGCAGACATGCTCAAGCACATCTACTTCTCTCCTTTTTCCTATCTCCCACTCCATTAAGCTACCATCCTGTCTCCCTTAGTCTACCTCAGTAATCTCCCGGGGCCTCTCTTTCCAGCTCTTGCCCCCTCTAATCCAATTCCCTCAAGGAGCCAGAGTGATCTCTTAAAAATTAAAATGGGATCATGTCGATCAGATCAGATCATCCTCCTACTCAAAAATCTTCCTATGACTTTCTTTAGCACTTAGAATAAAATGAAGATTTCTTATGGTAGCCCAAAAGATCCCACAAAAGCTGGTCAGGGCCTCCCTTCCTGCCCTTACTCCCCTACCTTCAGCACCAGGCAATTGGCTGTTCCCTCCACGTGGAACATGCTTCCTTTCATCTGGACATTGCTGGCTCATTTGCATGCTTCAAATCACAGTCCCAATATCACCACCTCAGAGAGGCCCTCACTCACCACTCTGTCTCCTATTTCTGAGCTTTCTCAACAACACTCACTTTATTGTCTTCATACCAAGTGTCATATTCTATCACTATCAAATGTATGTGTTTACTTTTGATTTCTGTCTCCTCCCCTAGGACAGAAGCTCTAAGAGGGCAGGACTTACTTATGCCTTCTTTAGCATCCAGCTCTGGGTACAGTGCCTAGAATCTCCTGGCATCTCAACTATTTGAGACAAAATTATTTCCTGAAGTATAAAATTACTAAAAGGATTTTGTCAAATATTCTGATTTTATTTTTAAAATCTCGGAAATATTATAGATTTTCATCTCACTTTAAAAACATTTTTGTCTTTTTAAAGATGCCAAAATATTTAAGATTGGGACAAAAATTACATTCATTCATTAGTTATTCAAAAGTGACAGATTTTGCTGTATTTAAATGCTTCATTTTTGGAAAATTAAAATTGTAAACTTGTCCTACAAATTCATACAGAAACTATGTTATAATTTTTAAAGCTCTTGAGTTTTTTTTTAGTTTAATTATTTTTGCATGCATTGATGAAAGAAAGCATTAGATAAAATCCTGTTATATGGTAGGTACATTATTCCTCTCAAAAAACTCAGAACTTTCAGGAAACAAAAAATCCCTAAGAGGGATTATACAACTGATAGTTTCAAAAGCAAAATCTGCAGAAATGACACACAAGACGCTTCACCTTTTCTTCTGATGTGCATCTATTGTGGTCATGCATTACGATCTTTAACTTTATTTTAAGAAAACCGTTGCTCTTCTATAATCATCACTGGCCAAATCACCACTTCCAACCACTTTTTTTCTCTACCCCATGTCCATTCTCGTAAAATGTGGTATATTCTCCCCCAAGCTTTCTTAGTGCAAGGCCATATGTGCATAGGGAGTTTAGATAAAGAATCCTGGCCTCTTCACTGTTTACTGATTGTATCACAAGCTCCTCTGACCGGCTGGCGCATATGCAGCCTCTAAAGGTTCTGGGGCTTGATTTGTTTGTAGCCTCTTAATTCATATGTATGATGCCACTGCTGTATATTACAGGGGCAGGGACATCCCTTCTATAAATTATGAAATCAGTTGGAAAGCCTAATTGTTTATTAGTGAATGTGAACTCCTTGAACATTACTCCACCCCAGGCTGCAGTCAACAAAGTCCTAGCCTCGAGCCAACCCACCAGCAGTGGATCACTTTTGACTGCAAGGCAGGTTCACTGAGCTGGACAACTGTGGAAGATTGATCGCAGAGTAGTCCACATGCCTCTGGTAGGATGTGAAGGACAGTGGTGACTTCAGACTGAGGAAACTCAAGAGAGACTCAGCTGAATATCTTCACGGAGACCCTGACAGTAGAGAAGTAGCGGCAGCAAAAGCCAGATCTTTCTGGCATACAGAAATCAGAGACAGAGTGGCAGGGACATCGGGAAAGGGAGCAGGAGGCAAAACAGCTGCAGGCCCACAAAGCATAAGGATCCAAGCCGCAGAAAGTGGTGAATAAGGACATGCATGATGTGCACATCAGACCTAGAGGAGTGTGTGTGTGCATATGTGTGTGCGTGTGTGCATGCGCGCACTGATGCCAGATACACCTATCAGAAAGGAGGCCAGCTTCTTCTTACAGTTAACCCACTTGTTAGTGGTGTCATTATTTTTGAAGTCCTTCCTAAATCTTAGGATTGCATTTTTAAAATTTGCTATAACAAAAAGTATGATCTTTATTTAAAAGTAATATATATGCATACTTGTATATATACACATATGCACACATGTTTAGATATACATATACACACACATAGACATATACATGTATATACATACACATATGTATAATTATCCTGAAATGTATGCAGTGTATAAGATCAAATGTAAAATCCCCAGTACCATCTGCTCTCTCACCTTATTCCCAAGATATAACTGCTACGAGTTAAAGATTTCATCAAGTTTTCTCTTTCCCTCTTTGAAGTATTTTTCAAACTTCCCCTTTGTTCTTTTTCTCCAAGAAAATAGCATTCTTTGAACTCATACCTTCCTGAATAAGGGGAGTAGCTTTCTAGCATTAATCTCTGTACTCACCAGCCCCCAGCCACTACCAGACTATTCTTCCTAGAGTACCATTTTCCCTTAAAAGACCCAGCCACTCTCCCCAGTGCCTACCACACTGAGTCCAGCCCTCCATCACCCATCCTTATGCAGCCACATTCCCTACCTAGATCTTCTATATAGCTAGGCCCACCTCAACATTTACCTTCTTCTTTCTTCCCTTGGGCTTGTGCCCCTGCTGTCCCTCTACCTAGTACTCCATTGTCAGAGGCGTGTGAACCAGAACAACTCCATCTTGAATAGGTGCTGGGTAAAATGAGGCTGAAACCTACTGGGCTGTATTCCCAGACGGTTAAGGCATTCTCAGTCACAGGATGAGATAGGAGGTCGGCACAAGATACAGGTCGTAAACACCTTGCTGATAAAACAGGTCACAGTAAAGAAGCCGGCCAAAACCCACCAAAACCAAGATGGCGATGAGAGTGACCTCTGGTCATGCTCACTGCTACTCCCCCACCAGCGCCATGACAGTTTACAAATGCCTTGGCAACATCAGGAAGTTATCTTATATGGTCTAAAAAGGGAAGGCATGAATAATCCACCCCTTGTTTAGCAAATAATGAAGAAATAACCATAAAAATGGGCAACCAGCAACCACTGGGGCTTCTCTGTCTGTAGACTAGTCATTCTTTTATTCTTCCACTTTCTTAATAAACTTGCTTTCACTTTATGGACTTGCTCTGAATTCTTTCTCGCACAAGGTTCAAGAACCCTGTCTTGGGGTCAGGATCAGACCCCTTTCCTGTAACACCATCACTATGCACCAGTTCTTCTTCCTCTCATCTCCTCTTTGCTCATCTCTGTCGTTCTTGTTCTCCACTGCCCACCTCTCACTTTGCTCCCTCTATGAAACATCCCTACTTCTGCAGCTCAGCAGCTCTCTCCTTTCCCTAAATACCTATTGAGCCAGGTGGTTTAGCATTTACTGGTTTTCTAATTATTTTCAGAGTGTTAGTCCTGTCTCTTCCAATTGGAAATAAATCTCTTGAGGTTGGGGAACTTGCCTTAATAATTCTGTTGGCCCCATAATACCTGGCACCAAGATAAACACATGGGAAAACTCAGTGCATGAATGTGTAGAAAATGGTCAGATGCACAGGAAACACTTAGGAAATGGCCATAGAGCAAGTTTACTTTTCACTTAAGTGCTTATCTCCCCATTATTTTGTATGTAGGACGAGCTTTCACTTTTTTGGCTTTGGTTTATGACTGTATAATCATTCCTTTTTATGTGGTCATTAAGATTGAGGTGGCATTACCTTCAGGGCAAAGTAACTAACTGGTCTGGTAGATTGACTGCACCTTTCTTTTCAGGGATACAATTTTTTTTTAAATGTGTCTTAGAAATTTGGAAAGATACTCTTAATTCTCAAAAAATCAGCCCTTAGAGGCACAGCAGGTAATTAGGTTCCACCTCAGGTTTGAGATCTCCTGGATTTTAACCTTAAATATTTAGCCCATGTGCCATTTTAACAAATCATGAAACCCATTCTTCTTCTTATGTTAATGTAGAGGAAAATTTTAAAGAAAAGGGTAAATCTACTGGTGTATGGCATATGGATGTCAAGATCCCACATAGATTTTCAGCATTAAGGCAGAACAAATGGACTGCAAGACTACAAAGAAAACAAATTCAGAGCAGTAACCTTTTGAGAACCGCCAAATTGCTGGCAAGATGAAAATGGAGTTTGCATCTGAGAAATTATGCAGCATTGTGCTTTTTGGAGAAATGCACAGCACAGAGGGTGTATGTGTTTTCTTTCAAAACTCTATTTTTAATATTCATAATGACACTAACTGAAGCAAATGTGACTATATGTAGAATATTCAGTAAATGGTAAATGATGGTGGTGGTGGTGGTGAGGAGCTTGGAGGAAACTAAATGGAAATAGAGGCTCTGGCGGACCACGTATATTTTTGAAATATCAAACAGACACATTCAGCCTGGATGCTGAAGATCACTATGTAGGGTGAGAAGAAAGTCGAAAATTTGCCCAGAAAAAGTCTGAAAGACATCACAGCAAATGGCAGGCTGGATCTCAGCAGTGTAAAAGAAAGAAATGTATGAAAGAAAATGTCTCTCTGCATATCATAAAAACAGCAAGATTTCCAACATATGCTGCTATTTTAGTCTCTCATTTGGCAGACCATTTGTGACTAGTTATGGGTGGGGTTGTTCTTGCATGTATGTTTCAGCCAAGTATGATGAATGCTCAGACTATTTTTCCTGACCTTACATGCATTGACTTCTCCTTTTTTCTTCCTCATGTGCCCTATCCTGGTGTTTGCTATCAGATGGGGTTCCCAGGCAGCTCCATATAGGATCGTATCAGAGATACAGAGAGTAATTTAGTTCAGATAAAACACGTTCATTTTAGAAATGTGTTTTCCTTATTTCATTTACTTGTTTTGTCACACACAAGAGAGCAAGCCAATGACAATTTAAGTAACATAGGATTAATAAAGAGGCAAACACGCGCCAATAGAGACTCAATTCTTAACATCCATCCCTTTCTTTTCGAGGCCTTAAACAAATTATGCATATATATTTTTCCATAGTTGCCATCAGTGTGTGTATTTCATTTTCAGATTCATTTTTTCACTTATATATTTCTACATATGGATAAAGCTCACAAATTTTTATTTTACTATTTTAATAAGAATGACGTTCTGTGTTCTTAACATACCACAACTTGTCTAGCTCATCCCCTTTTGTAGTGCATCTCAGGCATTATAAAATCTCTGCCGTTTTATACATCAATGACACAAACATCTTTGTAAGATAGCACTTATTTATCTCATCCTTGGGTTATTCTCTTTCAGGCATTTTTCCCCTAAACTGGGATTCCTGCATGAAAGAAAAATAAACTCTTGTTCAGAAGCTCTCATAACCTATTTCCAAGTGGTTCTCCAGAAAGCTTCAGTCAATTTTTTTGTGGCAACAGCCATTGGACGTGAGCCTGCCTTCTCATAGCCCCGATGAAATTCAGCTTCTTCATATTTTTTCATTGTTGCTAATTTGAGAAATTTGTTGAATGACTGTTAATTCTTATTTCTCTAGTCTCAACAAAGATTGGGATTTTAATGTAATTATTTACTGAATTTATTTCTTCATGTATTAACTCTCCATTCATCTCTTTCGCAGTTAATCACTGCAAGGTTGTAGACTGTTTTTACAACTTCCTGGCAGGACATGGACTCCAGTATCACCACTTCCAGCCCCTTGAAAGGGTCTTTATCTCTTTTGAACACTTATTGACTTGTGTATTTATTTGAATTCTACATATCTTTGTAATGAAGACAGAGAGAATAAGTATTGAAAGCATAGCTCTGGAGCCAAACTCCTGGATTTGACTAAGAGTCTCTGCCCCTTATTGGTTGGTAACTTCCTGTAAGTTGTTCAATCACTCTGTGCCTCAATTTTCTCATCTGTATAAAGGTGATAATAATAAAACCTATCCCAAGGAGTTGCTGTGAAGAGTAAATGGGTCAAGATATGTAAAGGGCTTAAAACAGTGGTTGGCACATAGTAAATCTGTGTGTTTATCATTATACATAAGCCATTGATTTTAAGTTCCCAACTTATTTTCCCACTGTGTGACTTTCATTGTGGTATTTATTCTATGATACCTATTTTAGAATATAAATATATCCAAGTGTGCCTTTTTATTGCTAGAGAAAGTGTTGCTTTATAACAACCCTTTGATGATTTGGAGTTTGTTGGCTCTATGGTATTATAGTATATATTCAAGTAGAGGTGATATTCAAAATAGTTAACAATTGCTTCAGAAATCAGAAGTCAATCCAAATATTTAACAATTGAAAGGAATCAACCACCCAGAACCAGACACTCACTAATCGGAAGAGAGCCAACAAATCAGGACTTAATAGCAACCAGTGAGAATATACTGGCTAAATATCATTGCTGTGCTCCAGTTAATTCTTTTCTGTACTGTTCAGTTGTTCTACGTATTAACGTGTATTTAATCATAAATTCTCTCTGAAGGATGATATTAATTCTGATTTGTAATATAGTCATAATTGTGTTTAAAATACCTGTTTTACCTTTTACGTCTAACTATTAGGTTGGTGCAAATGTAATTGCGGTTTTTGCCATTAAAAAGTAATGGCAAAAACCGCAATTACATTTGTACTAACCTATACTTAAAACATTTAGCTGTAGTTAAGTACCACAGTAATTGCAAAATAATTCCAGGAATAAGCAAAGTTCAGCTTGCTATGGAACCTTCATATGGAATATTTAATGTATACAAGCCATTGAGTCACACCATATAGATTCAGATATTGCCTTCACAATGTCAAAACCTTCTAATAAAATGTGAGAAAGACACTGAAAATTCTTTTTCTTCTTGTGTTATAGTAAATATTGGGCAGTTTGGAAGCCCCTGGCTGTTTAGAATGAGCAGTTTGTTTGCCATTGTGTAGGCACAGCTATGGACTCTGGTTATCAAAAAGTGCATCGATGAGCAAATAGAACACACTCCACCAATTGGTATTGACAGAATTCTGTCATTGCAAGTGCCTGTTCCACTGATGTTTGCTATTTTTTTTCCCAGAGAAGTGAAGGAATAATTGTAAACTGTCTCTTTGGCTTATGTACGGTTTGTACCCCCATTTCTTTCTCCACCTCTTCGATAGTTCTCAGATTTCAGTAACTGCTTCTTACTAGCCATGTGCTGCAGAGCATGGTGCTCAGAAAAAGTTAAATAAAAAGAAAGCTGCACTGACAGATCATATTCGCAAAGAGTCCAGGCCTGTCTATGTAGACTGTTAGGATTTTGTTCATCCCATTTTTCCTATGCTGTCTCTTCCCTTTTAACTTTTGATCAATGTGTTTCACTGTGTGCATGTTTTCCTGACAGTCTTGAACGTAACTGTAGGTAGTACAGCGTGGACCATACTGTTAGCCTGGCATTCCCAGGGTTGCAGGAGGTAGGCTAATAAAGTCAGCACAAGGTAAGTGAGATCTGATACATAAAAAGTCACCTTAAGAAACATGGCTCAAGTTGAAAGCAACAAGATCAGATCTTGGCAATGACCAATCAATGGTGTTAACATTTTCTAAGAAAGCATGTGTTAACACTATGGGATCAGCAGCTTGGAAATCCAGAAAATGAGTGTGAGAGGCAACATTTTCAGAGTTCCTGTTACTCACCTGGGAGGAGAGGCCCATTGATCAGTGCATGAAAGTGTATTAGATGCATCCCCAAGGAGCAGAGGGAGTGTATTGGGTAAAAGTGAGGGTTCTCTGTTCAAATCCCAGTTCTACCATGTACCAGTGACTTTAGACAAGTTACCTAACCCCTCTGGGCTTGTTTTCTCATCTGTAAGATGGGGTGATGATAATAAAACTGACATCATGGATAATAAAATAAGTTAATATGTAAAAATGTTTAGAACACTGCCTAATACATAAAGACCACAGAGGTGAATCATGAGCCTGCAAGAGGTGCCTAATACATAGTAAGCATTCAATAAGTGTTAACTACTTTTGCTTGATGCCATTAAATGATAAATATCATTCTGCTTTGATGACATAGTCACAAAGTGACCCTCCAATTACCAAGTGCCTTCCCATGTAGATTTGCCTAATGAGACAGGGTGTGCGATCTAAGAAAACGACTCTCCAGTCCAAGGAGGTGGTTTGAACTTTCATGGAAATTAATTTGCTGGTTTATAAATCATTTTATTATGAGTTTGATTCGTAGTACTCTTCTAAGGAAAAAATAAAGACTGCTGTTTGGAACTGTAATACTGAAAGCCTGACTTTCAATAGAGGTGAATCCATTAGGATATTATCCCTTTACAGGCTTCTGCCCAGATGACAAGAAGGACTACAGCAAGTCACAATCATATTCTCGAGTCAATTACTCAGGAAATGAAACATATTAAGCTTGCATGAGAAAGTTCTAACAGAGAAAAAAGGAGGTTGGTTACTTGATTTCTGAGTGTGTGTACCCTGAAGACTAAGACTTGCAGACCAGTAAAAGTCCCAGATTGTACAATAGTAGCTTTGAACCTCAGAATCAGATTAACTCAGAGAATGACATGCAGCCAAAGTGCCTTCCCATTAGCATTAGTTACTGCTCAAGGAATTGCTTATTCCAGCAACAATACTGTATCTCCAAAAATGTACAGTGCTTTTTGTTCTATGACTACTATTTAAATAATTTATTTTATTGTATCATCCATTATATTCACTGAATGGCAGTAGTTTGACAAGCATGGAGGTATAAATTTCTACCAAGCACCCCATGGATTGCAGAGGGTCCCAGGAAAAGGTCACTGAGTCTGCTGGAGACTTGCTGGAACAGTGAGGCAGGCCTTGACTGAGAGTGTGCTGGAAACCCCACTGGGCAGATACCTTTCCTATGGCCTTATTAGTTTAAAATTTAATAATTTTTCAGCATTTATTGCTTTGACAAGAAGTTCCCATTAGAAAAGAGAAAAACAGTAAAGATCTTTCCTCTAGTTTTAAATTTAATACTTTTTTAAGAGAATGCTATTGTTTGAAACCAAATGCCAGGACAATGATACCATAGCTGGATTCAAGGGGCTGGCTGAATTCCAGGGAAAGGGCTGTACGGCAACCCTACTCCTCAAACCCAGAGACAAAACTACTTCCAAACAATAAAAATCAGCTCAAGGTGCTAAGGGTTCTGTCATAATCAAAAGAGCCAGTGTGCTGGCTCATCACATGGAGAGCAACACCTGGCATTCTTCCAAACCCTTGGAGACAGCTAATGGGTCCCCTACTGAGTCTTTTCCCCCTCTAGGTGAAGCATCCATAATTCATTCATCATTCCTCTTAAGAAATTCTTTTGGGCCCACCATCATTTTGATACGATTTGCCTAGAAGACCCTCAAAGAGGTCCAGATCCTTTCAGAGATATGTTTTGGGTTGATTTTAATCTCCAAATATGGCAGATAACCTACCTACATATCTCAACATTTAAGCTCTCCTGGGCCCAGTCAGGAGAACATACGGGCTGCTACAGATTCTCAACCTAAGACTGGACCCCCAGATCCAGAATATATGGTACCCCGACTTTACAGACCACAAGGAGAGGGCTTCATACTCACCCATTGAAGTTTTCGGGTAACTACCTTTCTGTGTCTGCCCTAGGAAGTCCTCAAAAAGGGCCATGTGCTTATGTGACCCAGCTTTGACAAAGCAGTCAAAATTCTCCATGAACTTGTCATTCTTGGAATACAGCAAAGTCTTGTGAATACTTTTTTGAAAGCTGTCAAAATATAGGAGTTAAACTTAGAGAGTAATAAAAATAAGAAAGAATAATAAAACTGCCAACTCTACTTTTCTCTCCAAGCTGTATTTAGGTAAAATTCTATGTGTTCTCTTATGGAAGAGAAGACTGTCAGATTTAAGGGCCCAAGCAAACAAGAAACAGGGCATGTTAATTGAAAGAATTATTGTAATTGAAGTTTGAGTGCAAAATTACATCCTTCATAATTTTACACTTAAGTGAAGTACATTTCTGTCCATGCTTGGAAAGACAGAATTTTCCTCATGTCGGACACATCAGATACCAATAACCCTGCCATGCAGTAACACAGAAGAAGGTTGAATGAGTTTGAAAGCTTTTTTATTGTAGTGAATGTGAGAACGTGAAAAATGCATTGTCATTCCATTATGTGGGCATCTAGGTGTGGAATAATTGATCAACACTCCTGAAAGCGTGACTGGAGACAACAAAACATATAAAAAGAAGTGTTTTAATTCTAAAAAAGTTAAATATCTATGTTTCAGAGTCAAAGTATTATGATCTAAAATATTATGAAATAAACATCAACTAAGTGGATCCAGGAACAATTTGATGAAAGTCGGTATATTGTATGCATTTCTGACACAAACACAATATAGAGTGTTAGAGTCAGAGAAGAAGTAAGACATTGATGCTTATCTCTTTTTTAAAAAGTCATTAGTAGACGTAATCTAGACATAAAGTTCTTTGAGGACCAAATCATACAATAAAGGACAGAACTCAAAAATGAGCAAAGTGAGAAAGGGAGTCCCAGGATTCTTCTCTACTGATGTATCCCTATTTTATCAAGTATTGTATAGTTGATGTTTCAGTTGGTCCAAATTATTTCTCCAAAACAGTGAATAGATTTTCTGAACCATCTCTAGGCTTTCACTCAGCTTCTCCTATGACAAATGGCTCCTTGCAATTAAAGATGCAAAGATAGTATGGTTATCAGAATCTAACAAAGATGTGCAGTTTCTCTGTGTCAAGCTAAATAGTCTGGAAGTTAGTGTTCTTCAAACTAGAGTTCCAGGATAGCTACATGTATTAGTCCATTTTCACACTGCTGTAAAGAACTGCGGGAGACTGGGTAATTTATAAAGAAAAGAAGCTTAATTGACTCAGATCCACATGACTAGGGAGGCCTCATGAAACTTACAATCAAGGTGGAAGGTGAAAGGGGAAGGAAGGACTTTCTTCACATGGCAGCAGGAAAGAGAGAGCTGGCAAGAGCAGAGAAAACTGCCCTTTATAAAACCATCAGATCTTGTGAGAACTCATTATCATCAGAAAAGTGTGGGGGAAACTGCCCCCTTAATCCAATCACTTCCCACCAGGTCTCTTCCTAAACACCTGGAGATTACAGTTCAGATGAGATTTGGGTGGGTCCACAAAGCATAACCATATCACTACATCGGATTCCTAAGGCCTATCAAAGACCTAGTAAATCAAACTCTTCAGTCTGAGAACTAGGACTGGGCCTTCTCAAAAAGCCCTCCAAGTGATTGTTCTGTACGTGAATCTAACCCTTGAAATTAACCCTTAAAGGAATTGCAGCTGGGACTTGGATACAACTCACCTTATGTAAATCAAATCAGCGGTTCACACTTCCAGCTGCATAGCAGAATCCTTGAGAAGGTTTAAAGCCACAACTACCACGTCTGATTTTCATTCCCAGAGAGTTGAGTTTGGTTGATCTAAAGCAAGGCCCAGACAGCAGTAATTTTTTTAAAGTTCCACATGTTATTCTGATCTATAACTAGGATTGAATGGTCATAGCATTATTTACAGTAGCCAAAAGGTGGAAACAACCCAAGTGTCCAACAATAGACGAATGGATAAACAAAATGTGGTATATCCATACCACACAATATTATTCAGCCATAAAAGGGAATGCAGTGCTGATACATGCCACAATATGGACGAAACTTTAAAACATTATGCTGAAATAAGCCAGACAGAAAAGGACATATTTTATGTGGTTTTATTTATATGCAGTATCAATAACAGGCAAATGAATAGAGAAAGTAGAATACAGGTTACCGGGGGAGGAGAAATGTGGAGTTAACGCTTCATGATTACAGAGTTTCTGCGTGGGGTGATGAAAAAGTTTTGGAAGTAGGTAGTGGTGACAGTTATATAACATTGTACTTATTGCCACTGAATTGTACACTTAAAAATGGTTATAGTTGTAAATTTCATGTTGTATATATTTTACCACAGTGATAATATATATATATATATATTTTTGAAAGGCAAATATATAATTTGGCCACCCAATCTCATCTCTTACCACCACCCCCCATCTTTTGCTCCAGTCATAACTTCAAACTGAATGACAGGCAAATACCCTAAATATGCCATTTGGATCCACACATCCATGTTTTTTCCACATGCTGTTCTTCCTTTCTGCAAAACAATCTCCCTTGCCAAAGTGTCCTGGCAAGTCCCAACTCATCCTTTAAAGCAGTGGAGTCAATCCTGGCTCACATGAGAATCACCTGGAAGCCTGTTAGAACTAAGACTCCCTGGGCCCCTCCCTAGACCAGTGAAAACAAACTATTTCAGAAGTGGTAGCTGAGCATCGGTAATATTTAAAAAATATTTCCCATGTGACACTAACATGCTAGTGTGGTTAAGAACCACTTCTTTACTTGCTACTCAATGTGTGGTCAGCTGACCAGAAATCTTAACATCATCTTGGAACTTCTTATAAACTCAGAATCTCAGCACATACCCTAGGCTACAGACTCAAAATTAACAGTGTAACAGGATTCGTAGGTAATTTATATGCCCATAAAAGTTTTATAAACACTCTTAAGACTCATCCCAGGGTTTAAAGAAGTCTTCCCCAAGCCACTGTAGCCAGGTAACCACCCGTGCCTAGAACATACCTCTATTTGTGAACTTTTCTCCTTGTGCTGGGATTCTGAGATCTTAAGGTTAGGGCCAATAATTTGTCTTTATAAAGCAGGACATCTTTACCTAGCAGGACATCTAGCTCCCATAAACAATTACTTGACTTATATTAAATTTGAAAAGGCAACAGTTCATCATATAATTAACATTGCAAAGACAATAACACTCTAAAGTACAAAATAAAGCATGACAGTAATAAAATAATCCAGTTATTAAGCAACAATTATGTGCCAAGACCTTCAAGCATGACATGTCCAGCCTTACAACATCCCCACTGGATAAACAATATTATCTTTGTTTTATAGATGGAATAATTAAGCTAAGGGAAGGGAAGGAAGCTAGTCACACACTGGTGCATAGTGGGACTGGGCTTGGCTCTATCTCTGTCTTGTTTCACAGCCAGTTTTGCTGAGCTTCTTATATCAGTTCATTCAGAACATCTTGATTGGATCTTTACTCTCATCTCCATTCTTCCCTTCACTGGTCCCTCACTATCTTTTCCTCTCCACCAGTGACAATGACCTTCTCACTTTGCCCACAATCACTCTTTTTCCCTTCTCTTTTCTCTCAGTCTCTACTTTCCTCCCCTCAATGATTTGCCTTGTCCCTCAAAAGGAACTGACTTTTACACTCTTGTTTTACTTATCAAATGTATTTCCCTTTCTAAAATTTAATATCAGGTCAATTACATTGCTCAGTAGGTATTTAAGATTTCTGATCATTTCTCTTCCAATAGGACTTGAAGTAAGTTATAGACTAAGATCTAATGTGAAGGTAATTTTAATTGGAAGTAAGACATTTTCTTTGTTTTGTTTTATGCAAAGATAGGAACGATAAATCTCAAGCTTCTTTTTGTTGGGAAGTGGAGCTCTAAGGATAACCCTTCTCTGCCCTTCTACAACTAGGAGCCCTGCTCCATCTCTTTTATCTCTTATGTGTCAAATACTAGAATGGATTAAAAACATTAACTTAAGGAAACAAATGTTTAAATATTTATCTGGATGTCATGTATAAATATCCATCCTCATTGAAAACAATAACAAATTATGCAATCCAGTTTATGAATACGTATTTTTCTTTTCAAAGTTTTTTTTTTTTCCTAAATAGAACATTTCAAAAACTTCCTAAGAAAAAACAAGAGTAACATTAACCTAAGCAAAATGTCAAGACTGGAAAAAAAAAAACAAATTTAATATAGAACAATAATTTCTTTGCTTAAATAGAATTTGAGCAGAAAAGAAATAGAACTGTGATATATAGCCCAGTATACCCAAATAAAGATTACCATGATATTTTGCGATAGCCTTGTTGGGCCAAATGAAATAAAATTCCTGCAGGACTAAGCCTCCACAATGTCAAAATGACAAACTAACTATTATAATTCACCACCAAACAGTAATACATATAATGTATACTATACCTCCCTTGGGGTGTCTTCTCACACTTCTTGTTGAGAGCTGTACCCACTTTGAAGAGTTGACCCCTTACTGTAGGATGACCAACTTGCCTGGTTTGGCCAGAATGCACGCAGTCTTAGATCTTCCCTCTACCAAATCTATCAAAATCCTAATGTGATTTATGAAAATCCTAATCAAATCTATCAAATCCCTCAGTCTGACACAAACTGTGATGGCTGGTCATTCCACCTGGCAGTCATGTTTGTATCTGACCACACCTACTGTCTCTAGATGCATGTCCAGGGTGCCAGTCAGACTCACACGGAGTCAGTAATGTGCTCTCTGCTGCTTATCCTTCCTTTTCTGTGTTAGGGTTGACTCAGGGCTAGAGCAGCCAGGGTACTACACACAGTAGAGCAGGCTGTGCCCTGTGTCAGGACATCACACCTAGGGGGCACCATTCACATTGTAGTTATTAGAATTCTGCATGTTCATTTTGACATTGTTCCAGCAGTGAAGAGTCTTGTTACTACAAAATCAATATATTATGACAATTTTCTGACGGATGGAATCAAAGTGTATTGAGAAGGAAACCTATTTCTAATTGATGTGTGAGTGCCATATGGGCTGGTGGCAGCCCTGAAGACAACCTGTTTGGTGATATACGTTAGGGGAATCTGAGAAAACCACTTTGCAGAGAGAAGGGAGGATGAGGAAGCCATGCAACGTAAGCAAAGCCCATGTGTCTAAAGACTGGGGGCATCCACCTCAGTTCCTCATCCAGTCTTCTACTCCTGAGGCCTGACCGCTTGCTTCCTCAATGCTTGCTTCCTCAATGCTTGCTTCCTCAATGCTCAGAGACCTTATCATAAAATCCTCCTTTATGTTAAATCACATTGAGGGGATTCTATAGTTCAGAATCAACAAAGCTACTTCCGTAACTTATATCCAAAAGTTAAAGACAGGAAAATAAAACAGACATATCTGACAAAATTGTTCATTTTATTTAGCTTTTCCTAAAATGACCAGCAATTCCAATAAAAAGTTAATCTTATTAGCACTTTAACCCATGTTAAGCCTATGCAAAAATATTTATTAGAGAAACTATAGTTGGAAAGAACATTTTGAGTATATAT
This sequence comes from Macaca nemestrina, assembly GCF_043159975.1. NCBI lineage: Eukaryota > Metazoa > Chordata > Mammalia > Primates > Cercopithecidae > Macaca > Macaca nemestrina. The sequence goes on from NC_092135.1 coordinate 102,553,280, forward strand.
TGCCAATTACATTCAGCAAAGGATAATAAAAATATCTGGGAATGCAGTATTAATAGTAAAGTACCCTTTGGATCTCTGTAAATAAACATTATTAAATCTTAGTAGTCTAACAAATTCTGTGTAAGAACTTGGCCTGATGGGTAAGAATGTTGTTGCTGGCATGGAGATTAAAAATGAGCATCAAATTTGTTTATCTCTCTCTGAGTGATGGGCATATAATGCCATACTTGAGATAGTGAAATAAAGGAAGTCTTCAATTACACTTTTGATAAGAAACTGCAGAACACCCATACACTTCAAATTCCTTTTATAATTATAAGTCTGGATAGTTTCCAAAGCATATTGTTTGGGCTCAATCATATGTAATATCAAGAACCCATCACATGAAATGTAATTCAGTTGTGGGACTGCAAAGTTTCTGTGCTTTGATATGTCTAATCATAATAATACCGTATATTTCTAGAGGACTTTCTTTAAAAGCAAGTTTAGAGAATAGTCTTGCTGATCTGCACCTGTGAGATAGGTGCAGCACCAATGTTGCACATAGGAAAAAAGAAAAAACGAAATCTTTCTAAGGTATTCCAAAGAAAGCCACTTCCTCAAACCTTTACTTACCACTATTACACACTCTGTAGCAAAGTAAAATGAGCTCTGCGTCTCCTGGCATAATTGGAAAGCTTATTTTTAAATGCCATGTGTTGCTTTCATTCATGCTGTGTTTTTAATGATTATCGCACATGCAAGCAAAATGTTATATTAGTTTTATATTCATGTAATTCCTGATTATCACAAACACATGCAATGAGAGACAGGAATAATATTATGGTGTTGAAGATGCAAAGAATCTCAAAAAGTTCTCTAATCTAGCATCTCATCTTTATACACAAATGAACTTAAGTCATTCAAGACATATACGGCAGCATTTCCCTTTCCATTTAATAAGTGTTTTATAGAGGTCCACAAGATGGCCTATACTACAGAGGATAAAAGTTCAAGATCCTAACTCTGTGCCATCCATAAACAATATTTTTGCAGAGATATAGAATAAACAGAAAGCAAATAATATATTACTGTTGTGCATTTTTTAGAGTGGCAGTTCTTAAACTTTATCATGCTGCAAAATCCACTAGCCTCTTACTAAAGCACAGATTACTGGGCCCCACCTTGTTTCAGATCCATTAGGGCTGGAGTGAGACCCAAGAATTTGCATTTTTAATAAGTTTCCAGGTGATGCTGATGCTGCTGGTTTCTGGACCACATTTGGAGAACCAGTGAAATAAAGTATCAGGGTAAAAATGTAGGCTCTGGAGTTCAAATGCAGGGTTTGAGTCTGGCTTTGCCCTTTGATGTCTGGATAATCTTGAACAAGCTACTTATCGTCATTGCCTCAGTTTATTCAACTGTGAAATAGAAACAGTAACAGTGCTTACCTCAAGTGTTATTCTGGGAATTAAATGAGGTAATGCTTGTAAAGCAATAGTGCAGTGTCTGACACATAGTAAACAATGTATATTATTAATGTTATTTCATATTAGTAGTTCCCAAATGCCAGTTCCTAGACTAGTACTGTGTGTGAATAAATTTAAAAATATATCAACATTAGTATAAAGTCACAATATGTTTTTTCTTGGGAACAGTTTTTCTTTACCCTGAGTTACTCTTTCTTTCTTTCTTTTTTTTTTTTAGACAGAGTGTTACTCTGTCACCCAGGCTGGAGTGCAATGGCATGATCTTGGCTCACTGCAACCTCCGCTTCCCAGGTTCAAGCAATTCTCCTGCCTCAACCTCTCAAGTAGCTGGGATTACAGGCACCCATCACCATGTTCAGCTAATGTTTTGTATTTTTAGTAGAGACAGGGTTTTGCCATGTTGGCCAGGCTGGTCTTGAACTCCTGACCTCAAGTGATCCACCGGTCTTGGCCTCCCAAAGTGCTGGGATTACAGGCATGAGCCACCATCTCTGGTCTTGAGATAACATTCTTTCTAAATTTTAGTGTTGAAATATATTTATGGTAGGCCTTTCAAATGGGAGGGTTCCACTGTGGATTCAACAAATCTCAGATGAAAAATATTTAAAAAAACAGTAAAAATAACAAAATGATAATACAAATAAAGAAACAATACAGTATAACTACTATGGCATAGCATTTTTTTTTAGATATTATAAATCATCTAGAGATGATTTAAAGTACATAGGAGATGTACATTGCTTATATGCAAATACTACTATGCCATTTTATATGAGGGACTTGGGCATCCTCAGGGTCCTGGATACTGAGGTACAACCGTACTTGTATGAAAATCATGGTGATAGGGATTGGCATTTATTTATTTGAATGATAAAACCCTTGGCAATACCATAACTGTGATCTTCCCTCATTAGAATTTGGGGTTGAAATTTTAAAAATGAAGAGAGTCAGGATTGGGTGCTTCTCAAGAGGACCATCGTGACTGTGTCATCCAGATTGTAGTACTAGGAGACCCTCAAGTCTCGGGAAGCACCTGTAAGGGTGATACTCAATTGTGACAAGAATAGGAACTGTGGCTAGGAGTAAGGAGCATGGCATGTAAGAATGGAGAGCACAAAACAGTGCTAGCTCTGTTCAACTCACTGGAGATAGCGGAACGAGAAGCTGTGAGGTGCCTGGGTGGTCCCCCTGCATCCGTCCCTTACCAGTCAGCCTATAATACAACCCAATCACCCATGTTGCCGTAGTGACTTTCAGGCAAACCTATCTTGGGACCTAACCTGAGAAGTCAGGGACCCCTATCCTGACCCCTTGACTGATGGTTTTGCAGGATGTAAAACTCAAAACTCACTCTATTCTGCCAGGGTGGGAAGGCAGCTGATCTCCCAGGCTCAGGGATGAGCCTGGTGTGCCATTCAAAGGCCACGCCCATCATCAGGTAAAACATATTCAAGCTGTATGAGTCTCACAAAGATAAAATAGAATATTCTGTGGATGTTTTGTCTTAATTATTCTGGCCCTGATTAACCCCTTTCTCATTCTGTTAAAGATGAAAGAGCAATTCTAAGCAAAGATTTTGAAGAAATATTTTGTTAAGGGCCATTCTCACCTATTTGGTGGGGGGAATTTGTTAAGGGCCATTCTCACCTATTTAGAGGGGAGTCCACCTATTTAGGGGAAATTAAGAAGATAGTGGGATTCAAGAGAGGGGGAAGAGGGAGAAATATCTTTGGGACCCACTTAAAGGCAAACGTCAACTGTTTTGATGGTTCAATACTCTCATTCTGAGCATAAAAATAGCAACCCCAATCAGCCACAGTGAAAGGACCTGCTGCAAGGTAGACAGAGCCCCAGTCAGAAAAGATCATTGAAAGGCATTGTCTTAGTTTGGTTTCTCCAAAAGCTGACCCTGAGTCAAGGATTGAGGTGCATGCAGTTTATTTGAGAGTTGACGCCAGGAAGCACAGCGAGAAAAGAGAGAAGTGAGACAAGGAACACCAGTAAAAGTGGGTTATTGTGATGGACAGCTGGAGCCTAGTCCCGCTGGGAACTCACTGAGGAACTCTGTGGAACATACCTCAGACCTGTTCTCTCACGGTTCCTGGGTTTATATCCACCCCAGCAGCCATGAGCCTGCATCTTGCAGACCAACTATTCCAGCAGGCGAATTGGCTGAGAGCTCAGCAGCCATGCTCTGAAATCAGTCGACAGATTTGGGCTAAACCTCACCTCTCAGGGGCTGCTCCTTGCCAATGACCAAGGTGGTGGGGATACGAGGGTGGGCCTGTACCTGGGAGACATGGGACTCCTTCCTTGGTGACTGCAGCTCAAGGACTTGCTGACAGCTTTGCTGACAGTTTGTTCTGCACCACGGTGTAGGATGCATCCACCCAATCTTCTCTTTTTCTACTTCCCTGGGGGTCAGACCTGCATCATGGTCTGGCAGCTCTCCCAGACTTCCTGACCCCCTCTCTATTTTCTTTCACACAGCATTTTCCCTGTGTGTCCATTTAATCTCCTCTTGGTGCCTGCTTCACAGAGGACCCAGACTAACACATCCACCACCAACCAGACCTCCACGGTGAAGGGTCACTCCTAGGGGCATTCATGCTCCAGCACTTCCAGTCTGCCCCACACTCGGGCTTCCCATGCTCCCAGGACCCATAGATGCCTGGAGGCAGAGAGACACAGAAAGCCTCCTACTAGGGAACTGTCAGTCAGTTAGTGGCACCAGGTTAGCATACAGGCAGGACATCCATAGTGACAATGTCTGCTGCCAGCATTATGGTTTGGTGATCTGTTCAAGAATGCAAATAGATCGCTGTGTCTGACCAGGACAAAATGGGGGCTTCAGGCTATGATACTCCCAGACCTCTATCAGGAAAAAATAAGTATTTTCCACAGGTAGAGTTACTTTAATTTTCCTTTCCTGATGATCTGAAGGTTTATTTCATTTTCTTCCAACCACTTTGCCCACCACTTCCCAATTTGATTGGTTGTTATCGATTAAGATGGGAAGTGTTTTGAGTTCAGAACACTTACATCTTTTAGCAACAAAAAGATGTAAAAATGTTCTTTGAAGAGGAGCTCTAAGCAATGAGTCTTATAGTAGGCATTCAATAGTGTTACTTCCCTTCTGACGTAGCCCCCTGGAGATGAAGGACCATATGTGTAATAGGTAAAATGCTGAGAATCGTATCCCTTGTGTGGTTATAAACAGGATCAAAATGAGATAATTATATGAAAATACTGTTGTAAACTGTAAAAGGCAAAAATGAGTTACTCTGGGATATTTGCGACTTACTATTACACTAGTTCAGAGGGACCATGGGTCAAGGCAATTCCTTAGAAATAGGACACCTGCAAAGAATAAAACTTTCTAGAACCTGGTTAGCATATAATATTATATGTCCATTGAAATGTGTGTTCTACTCTATTAGCATACTTTAAACACAACTTAAAGCTCCTTTATGATATTCAGACAATAAAAGCAATTTTTAGCTATTGAGAAAACATTCTGTTCCATATGTTAGATGACATACCATTTGTTGTGATTCCAGCATCCCTGAATGTTCTACATTTTTTGTAATTTAATAGAATCAGTCTTCTGCCTTTGGGATATTATAGTGCAATTTCATGTGTACCATTAAAAATATAGCTGATATATTCTACAGCCTGACTTAGCTGCAAATGTTGAGAAATTATGGACACTGCATGATAAAAATGAAGAAACATGAAAGCTTAAGAAAAATGAAGAATCTAATTTAAAAGAATGAAAAAGGCAGAGATAAAATCAGGACAGTGACTGATCCAGCACCATGCACTAATATATCTTTTATACTTTCTCTTCTTAAACTGAATAATAGAGGTAGGTCAGAATTTGCATTGGCGTGAATCACTCAGATGAAGAGATAGAAGGAGACATATATATTATCTGGTCAATTTTAACAGATACAGTTCAATTGCTCAATGGTTCATCTGTCTCTTCTGAGCCAGATTTGAACAAAGGTGACCCTCAGAACTTGTTACAAGATCTTGTTATTTGAAAAATATTTTATTTTTGTATTTTCTTGAGACAGCCTCTAAGATTAATGTCTAAAATAAACTCAGCTGTTGAGAAAATTTTAAAGATACCATCAGGAAAGTAATTCAACATGTCCCCAATGCTTTTAACTCCAGTGATGAAATTCTAATCTGTAACAAACTTGGAAAAGAACAACAACAATACTTGGGTTTTCTTACCTCCTTATGTATGTCTTTCAGCTAACAATTTTAGCTTCAATTTCATCCAAGGCAAATTAAGTTAAACATCACTAGAATTCTGTAGGCATCTTCCTTCTCCTCAAATCATCCCAAGGAATACAGTAGGCACAAATTACAATATTAAAGATGTCACGGATTTGGCAGAACAGTACAATATTGTTTAAGTACACACACAAAAAAAGGGAATGGGGCAAGGGAGAGGAGAGTGCTTAACTAAGAGTCAGTTCTATTCCTGGTTGTGCTATTCAATTGCTAGGTGACCTTTCCTAGCCTCAACTTATTTAGCTGTGAAATGAGTTGTAACACAGGATTTGACTACCTGTGAGCTCTAAAATGCCATGTTCGTGTACTTTCACCCTGTCTTGTAATTGTCTGTTGACTTATCTGTCTCATCTAGCCCAATACTTAGTACATAGCAGGACTCAATAAATATTTGTTAACTTAATGGATAATCACACTCTCTCTATATTCATATGGATATGTTCACTGAGGACATATTCACTGGCCAAAGGTGATAACTTATCTAACTGATGACCACAGATGCCCCACATGCCTGTGACCTCAGGAAACATTATGAGGACATGAAGTAAAAGGTATGTCTGAGTATCTGGGTATTAGATCTTTTTCTTGCATGCCCAATACATTTAAGGGACAGATGACAAAATAATGCAATTGCAGGCTTCCGTATTTCTAGAAGTGCAGGCTTCCATATTTCTAGAAGTGCTGTCTACTGAGCATAAATTCACAACACTGTAAAATTTGAAGGACTCACTCACTTCATTGAATTCATCAAATATTTAGAAATAGTATAATGCTGCTTAGGAAAGGACTGTTTAGCTGCTATATGTTGAGTGTTTAATTGGACATCTTGTTGTAACATGAGAATGTTGCACTAAGCCACCATGTGCTCTTTTGGGATAATATATTGATGATGGGATTGAGTACCCCAGAGGAATTTCCAAATGTCATAAATTTCTATGGAAAATGACAATGAAGTCCCACAAAAATATATATTCTAAACTGAGAAGAAATTTAGCCATGTGCTAAATTAAAACGTGACCATCTTTTGAGGGCTGTTGAACATTATATAATTTTCGTGTGTGAACATTAATAAGATAGCCCCATATAAGGTGTTAAAAGGTGATAAAAAATACTATCAGAACTATCTCAGACCTAAAGCCAGGGCAGTAAAACACCATTCTGTATGATACTGTAATGTGGATATGTGACACTGTGCATTTGACAAAACCCACAGAACTATACAACACAGAGTGAACCATGGACTTCAGTTAGTAATAATATATCAATATCGGCTCACCAATTAAAACTGATGTATTACAGTAATGCAAGATGTTTGTGATAAGGGAAACTGTGAGTGGGAGAATAGATGGAAACTTACTGTACTATCTGAGCAATTTTCTGTAAATCTAAAGCCACTCTAAAAATAGTCTATTAACTTAAAAAATACTATTGGGGCTATTCTACCGAAAGCCATCAACTTAGCAAGTTGCTATATCAATTATGAGCAAAAGAATTCATTTATATCATGAGTGGTGGTTTTACTCAACGATGATAATGATAGAGGATATAGTGTTTTGTCATGGAAAGTCCTTTACTAACTCCAGACCCTGGATATAGAATACAAGAAGCATTTTAAAAGACCTACATAATCTTCAAAGACAGGACTTCTGATTTTGTGCCTTATACTTAGCTCTGGCAAATTCGACATAACTAAATGATGGGATCAGAAGAACATGCCCACAGTCAATGTCATATTGGATGATACCTGGGAAGTTATACAACAAACAAAAAGTTAACATAATAAAAAAGCAAGCTGTCAGAGCATATAAGGGCAAGAAGAAAGCAAGGAGATGATCCTTAGTCAGGCCCTTCTTCTTAGGTAAGGAAAAATAGGCTGAAATATATGTCCTCTGTGACATGAATAGCTCTATGGAAAAAAAAATTAATCTCTGGTCAAATTATAGGGATATTTGAGCTATTTCCCAAGCAGCAGATTAATATTTAACTTGTGAATACTGTGAAGTTTATAGGCAATTGCTTTTTCCTTTTTCATTTAGCTGCAAGAAAGCTCAGCACCAAATTTGTGGTGCATTTCCAGCAAGTTTGTAGGTTAAACCTTACTCCTGACTAATCTTGCTTTCTCACCCATCTGTGCCATTTTTTGACTTATTGCTATCTTGCTGTGTTGAATGTGAGGTGAGTGACCTTGAACAGTCCCTCTCCCTAGCTCACCCCCCTAACTCCCTTCACTCCAGTCAGGGAGAGATGTGTGAATTAGAATGAAACATTTAGAAAAATGATGATCAAGGAAAAAATATTTCAGAATGGTGGTATACATCCTAAATGACCTACATAGACAGAGGTCCATGTATTCCTTCATCAAAATAAGGCAAGTGTTACTACCTTCCAAGGACTAAGATCAGAGTGATGTGAACTGAGGAATAGGCATTCCTCTTGAAATTAAAGTGTGTACATTTTCCTAGGTGCTGTACAAGAGGATCTATTGAGTAGAGAAGGAAAAATGTCATAATATTTATTTTTGTATAATTTTTACTTAAAGTTGTACTGAGAATTTAATGTAAAGATGACTATGGCCACATCATGTGGTTAGTATGCCAAGAGGAATTCTGAATGAAGAGTAATAATTCCACAATACAGTCGTCATTGTATTGCAGTTCGCATGTGCCCTGCTTATCCATTAGCTCTCACAGAAAGGACAATACCCATAATGTACAAAGTCTCCTTACGACTAACAAGGAACAGACCCAATAGCAAAGGTACCAAAGATATGAACAGGCAACTTCCAGAAGAGTAAAATCCAAATGCTGACAGACATATGAAAAGAAGCTCAAAATTACAAACAAGTCAGAGAAATGCAAATTCAAGTAACAACGAGAAAGCGTGCATTGGTTTGACAAAAAAAAAATATATATATATATATAAATATATATATATATATATATATATATATATATATAAATATAAAGAGCCATTACACCTTGGGCAAAAGAGTATTCCTGTGCATTGTAAATAGAAATGAGAACTGTTACAGGTAAGATGCAGGCAATTATGTATAATATGATTCCACATTCATGAACCAACACCAAAAAGCCCTCTGTCTAGGTGGATATATTTAATACATATGTGTTAGAGACATAAAGAAGGATATGGGTACTGGATTATTAACATGGTTAACCTTTTGGGGTAAGGAGGTCTAACGTGGATAGAATACAATGGAGGGGAAGGGGAATGCAAAACAAAATGAGAAAAAAGTCACACTAAAAACACCATGTGTAACATGAATACACTTTGAATTTGTGTATAATTTAACACAGAGGAACTTAAAAATAAAGTGAAAAATAAAACTTCTCCAAACTTTCAGCAAGCTCAGTGTACATTTGCTCTGGGGAAATACCGGTGAGCTGGTGGTACTCAAGAATGGGGCAGGCCAGGTGCCATGCGTGGCTCATGCCTATAATCCCAGCACTTTGGGAGGGAGGCTGAGGCAGGAGGATCGATTGAGCCCAGGAGTTTGAGATCAGCCTGGGCTGGTAGTGAGACTCTGTCACTAGAAAAAAATAATAATAAAATAAAAATTTAGCCAGGAATGGTGACACACACCTATAGTCCCAGCTACTCAGAAGGCTAGGGTAGGAGGATTTCTTGAGCCCAGGAAGTTGAGGCTCCAATGAGCCATGATTGTGCCACAGAGCTCCAGCCTGTATGACAGTACCAGGCCCTTTCTCAAAAAAAAACTTAAAAAAAAAAAAAAGGACAGGGCAGCTTCTTTCTTTGTCAATCTCAACTAGCAGACATCTCCCAGAGAGTGGCCATCCCCCACCCCGCTGCATGCAAGGGTAGCAGCATAAACCCTTACCTGCATCACTTACTCATGGTATAAGAAGCAGTGAGTCCTTCTGGGATCAAGTTGGGGACGTGAATGAAGTATATGAACCATCCAGGCTACCAGTGTAACTGCTGCCACCCACACCAACACCCAAATTGGGTCCTAATGCCACTGAATTACAGAGGTAAAGGGTTCTTGGGTTTTGCAGTCTAACCTCTCAGGCATGGGGTAATCCTTTTTTCTAGAGCATCATCGAAAATTAACACTATCTCTTCCTGGACACTCCAGCACTGACAGTACCAGGGGCCTCCTAGAGCTGGCTTCCAGTAATTCTAGTTCTGCCTCATGGAGCAAAACAGAACAAGTTCTCCTCCACATATGTGCTGTAACTCTTTAAAAAGTTGAAGACAGCAAAATTATATTGATTCGTCTAGCTGTTTCAGAACCAAAGAACTTCAGATTCCCAAACGATGCTTCACCAGGTGTGGTTTCCAGCCTCTCATGGTCCTGGATGGTGCTCTGGCTGTTCACAAGCTGCTTAAAATAGGGTCGGCAGAACAGAACTGAGTTTTTAGCCGTGGTCTGGCCTGTCCAGAAGATGGCAGGGAAAGGATGATCCTGTTTCCATGAATGCTGCCCAAGACAACACAAACATTGATTTTGTGTGTTTGTGTGTTTGTTTGTATGTGTGTGTGTGTGTTTGTTTAAGAATCACTTTGGTAGCTCAGTTTGAAGTTGTGATCAATTTCAGTATTTCAAAATTAACTGCTTCTGTACTGGGAATTTAACTTAGGCAATTGATTGTATGTATCTAGAAAAGCAATTGTTTTTAACTTTTTGTTACTGATTTTAGCCTAGGATTCCAAACTGTTTTGATCACTTCACTTGTCAGTTCTGCTATCTGTTCCATTTGCTGGTACATTGCCTCATGAGAAATTACCCTGAATCTTAGCATTTTAAAGCAATTAACATTTATTGCCTCACACAGTTTTTGTGGGTGAGGAGTTTGAGATCAGTCTAGCTGTGTGCTTCTGGTTGAATATGTTTTATGAGGCTGTGGTCATGATGTAGACCAAGGCTCCAGTCATCTCAGGACCTCACTGGACTGGAAGAACCATGTCCAAAATGCTTTCCTCCCATGACAGGCAAGGTGATGCTGGTTTTTGGCAGTAGTCCTCAGGCCTTGTGGACCTCTCCATTGTCTGACTGAGGAGAGGTGGCTGGCTTTCCCCAGTGTGATGAGCCAAGAGAAAGATCTTCGAGGAGGATGGTGCAATAACATCCACGTGCTTAGAAGTCACGCAGTCACTTCTGCAAATTCTGTGATGAGAATTAGCTCTGCCTTTTGAAGGAAGAAATGTCAAAGAATGGTGGACATATTTTAAAACCACAACAGCTGATTTTTCTGCTGACTGAAAGAAGGAGGGGAGGTGTCAAAAGATTACTAAACAGGCTTGGGTTTGAATCCTGCCTCTGCCACTCTGTAACTTTGGGAAAATTATTAGCCTTTCTGAGTCTGTCTTCTAACCGTGAGATGGAGATAAATACAGCATGAACCCCATTAGGTTGTAGTGGCAGTTAAATTGGATGAAATATGTAAAATGCCTAGTACAGTGTCTGGCTTAATAACACTAAACTGCTGTTATATCTTCATTTAATTAATTGATAGAGATGCTGAAAAAATAGAACACTGTTGTTTGAACAAAAGACTGTCTGGCTATGTATCTCAGAAGGTGACAGGTATAGAAATGTGAGGTGCTTTCTCCATGGCTGGAGTGCCAGGCATAAAGAAACAGAACAGAAACCTGGTAATCAGGACTGGGACACGAGATTCAAAAGATCAGAGCCAGACAAAAGGATACACAGTGAATTTACAAACTGAGTAAACTTTGTGTGCACCAACTAAACAATATTTAAATCTTGTACCCTTTTTTATGGAAAAAATTATCTTTGAAAGAGGAGTATAGTGAAAAGCAATCTATGTTCTTTAAACACATCAAAGAGTAGCCTAAATAAAGTGAAAATTTTTTTAGAAATCGCAAGTATTTTATTATCTTCAGCACTCATGTAGATACATGAAGGATACTGCAAATCCTTAGCTATATGAAACATGTGGTAGAATAAGTTTAGTTTTCTTTCTTTTTTAATATGAAAAATGTAAAAGAAGGCATCGAGTAAAATAAACTTATAATTGAGCTTTAGAGTGTCAGAAAATCAAAATTTAGATATTCTATAGCTTGTTTTACTAACTTTCATGCAGTGCTTTGCATTTTTAAAGTTCCTTTTAAACATGAACTAATCTTTACAATACCTCAGGCCAGAGAAACTCTAATTTTTTGCATATATTGTTCTATTTATTGTTTTAGACTACATTTGTTAAGGTATGTTCTCGCTTGTTTGTGGGAGCTAAAAATTAAAACAATTGAACTTATGAAGTTAGAGAGCAGAAGGATAGTCACCAGAGACTGGAAAGCATGATGGGGAAGTGGGGGATAAGTGGAGATATGTATTTTTTAAATTTTTTATTTCTATAGGTTTTGGGGGAACAGATGGTATTTGCTTACATGAGTAAGTTCTTTAGTGGTGATTTGTGAGGTTTTGGTGCACCCATCTCCTGAGCAGTATATGCTGCACCCAATTTGTAGTCTTTTATCCCTCACCACTTCCCATAATTTCCCCGAGTCCCCAAAGTCCCTTGTGTCATTCTTATGCCTTTGTATCATCATAGCTTAGCTCCCACTTATGGGTGATAGTATACCGGGTTTGGTTTTCCATTCCTGGGTCACTTCACTTAGAATAATAGTCTCCAATCCCATCCAGGTTGCTGCGAATGCCATTAATTCATTCCTTTTCATGGCTGAGTAGTATTCCTTTGTGTGTGTGTGTGTGTGTGTGTGTGTGTGTGTGTGTGTGTGTATACACCACAATGGAGAAACCATTATTATCTCTATTTTATAGATGGAGACACTGCAACACCAAGACCAACCATGTCTCAGTTTCTTAAGAAATTAGAATTTGGTACCCAGTTAAAAATATGGCTTTTCTACTGCCTCATTGACTGGGAAGCTATTAGAGTGTCAAGCATTGTAAAATAATTTTGTGTATTCCCAGCCATTTGACAAATGAAAATGAAGGTAATAACTCTAGCATGCTTTGCAATATCCAAACTTACAGGCCATTACCTAACAGTAAGAAAAAACAAAAAGTCTCCATCACCAGATTTATGAAGGCTTTCTTAAATCTGTGAAAACATATCTTGTGTTCCAATCTAGGTGAAAGTGCATTTACTTTCTTTTCTGCAAGGCTGGTTTTAAGAGTGTCCTAACCATCCTTGGGAACTTGACAGAGACCTGCCAGCCCTCCTGGTTTTCATATACTGTCGTTTATTCATTTATGGCTCAGCATTTACTGTGGTAACAGATCATCAGGTACTCATGACAATATTTGGCAGTTCACAGTTCAAGGCAGCAATGTGCTCTGAGTGATGGAGTTTACAGTATCTGCATGGTTATGGTTATAAAATTGTGCATGGGCCAGGGAAAGAAAATAACCCAGCAGATTATATTTCAATGCACCCATTAGAAGATCAGCATGAGACACCATCAGCAGCAGAGGAATTCATCAACTTCACAGGCACCCAAGCAGTGTTAAAAGCTTTAACTTTACTAGAAATATAACAAGTAATAAAAACAGACAAGACCTGAAATGGTCTAATGGACCTAGCACAAATGTGGCAGAAGATTAACAGCACTAAATTCTCAGGCACGGAAACTTTCCCCAACATTCAATAAGCAGTTTCTTGAAATTAAGGACCTTCAGTACAAATACGAGCATCAGCACGAATAAGTTCCTGGATGGACAAACTTTGGTCCACATAGTTGTCCTGAGTTCACGTTCTTAAAAACTGTGTTCAAGTTTTTACCTTAATGCATTTTACCTTAATGTACTGCTGTATATCATTTTAAATCAATTTGTCACCTTTTTATCTACAATTGATGAAAAATTTTCTTTCTTTTAGTCACACTTGTGTCAAGGGGCATCTACCTGAGCCTTCCAGAACATTTATTTAAAATTTTTATTACAGCATATTTGAATTGAATAGAAAGGTATACAAATAACATCATAAATTGCATCTCACTCACCAACCAACCATAGAATTAAAATATTGCCCATACACTGAAAGCCCTCTGTAAACTTTTCCTCAAATGTACTCCACCCTTTGCTCTCAGCAAGAACTCCACTGCTGAGTTTGGGATTTATCATCACTAATGTCCAGCTAATGTGTAGACAGTGAACAGCTAGTGTTCACTAGTAGACATGTTACATCTATCTACTATACGCATGTCTCTAAGCAATATTTACTATTGTTTTGCATGGTTTTAAACTTCATATGGATGGCATAACTTAAGTGTACCGTAAGTATACTTTTGTAACTTGCATTTTTGTTCAACATTATTTTTGTAAAACTCGTTCTTGTTGATACCTGTGACTTTAGTTCATTCATCTTCATCACTGTATAATGTTCCTTTGTATGGTGATATCAGAAATTATTTATTCATTCCCCTAAAAATATTTTCTGTAAAGCAGCTTGTGATTAATGACATAAACTATGAGCAATTGTTTTAATTTTCAGTGTGCATTAAACTTACTGGAAAAAGTGAGCACTTGAATATAGTGGGATGTATTTCCTAGTGGCAGACTTGGAACCATACATACTGCCTGCTTTTGGATATTTGTGTGACTATACCATTTTCTTTGCTAAACATATGCAATGATCAATTTTTAAACATATGCAATTACAAAAATTTCAGCATGTGCAATGATCAGATTTATTGTTATTATTATTCATATTATTGTTATTATTTTGTTCTGAAATACGTAGCCAGTCTGTATGTCTGTCAAGACCTATGGCATTGCCTCATTCTATGCATTCTCAATGACTAATTAATGCCTCATTGTATCCATGAACATTTATAAGTGGTTCTCATTTGAGAATAGAATTAATGTTTTGTTGGATACATTTCTATTGACCAAAGACAGCTATGGAGAAGGAAACTTCCTCTCCACAATACAAATCTTAACAAGTACAATGACAAGAAATATGAGAGAAGTAGACCAAAGGCTGAAGGAAAAAGCATCTAAGTGAGTCACATATGTAGACTGAATTTTTCTTCTAATATGTCACATATTGGCAATTATATTATTTTTCAACATATTAGTACAAAACCCGACAATACTATTGTAATCTGCCTTCTCTTAGGTGTTTCAAAGTTAAAACATAGGCTTTTGCAAGTGGCAAGGGAATAGTTGCACCTAAAAAATGTTTAGGCAGAGATTAATCATAATTCTAATTCACAATAAATAACTTAAACAAGAGCAGTTCAATTGATGCATAGCTACATAGACATAAATGATTCTTGTCCAACAAGTTACTCCTTTGAAATAAGATACATTTTCAATCAATAGATGAAGTGCACATTATCTTACAATGCCTGCGGGAGAACAAAGAAAAACTCTGAAAGCAAGAATCGGCAACCCATGGCATATATACTGATTGCTTCTGCCACACTTCTTTCCAGTGCTTTTTATAAAACATGATTTAATTTATTTTATCTTCTGTAAAGCAATTTTTATTCAAAAAAATATGATCATTTTGGAAAATTTTGATAGCCCAGAAAAATTACAAAGAAGAAAATAAAACTTCATGCTAATCTTTTCACACATAGCCATTGTTAATATTTTAATATATACATATCCTCTCATCTATGTATATAAATTCTTTTTTTTTTTTTTTTTTTTTTTTTTTTTTGAGATGGAGTCTCGCTGTGTCACCCAGGCTGGAGTGCAGTAGCGCGATCTCGGCTCACTGCAAGCTCCGCCTCCCGGGTTTACCCCATTCTCCTGCCTCAGCCTCCGAGTAGCTGGGACTACAGGCGCCCGCCACCATGCCCGGCTAGTTTTTTGTATTTTTAGTAGAGACGGGGTTTCACCATGTTAGCCAGGATGGTCTCGATCTCCTGACTTCGTGATCCACCCGCCTCGGCCTCCCAAAGTACTGGGATTACAGGCTTGAGCCACCGCGCCCGGCCTTATAAATTCATTTTTAACAAAACATGAATATATTATAGAAATTATTTTATGACCTTTTTCACTATGCAATATATCATGCATTTTTTTCCCATAGCATTATTCTTCTTTATCCTCATTTTTAATGGTTTTATATTATTCCATCATGTGAATGGCCCATAATTTATTCATTATGACTCCATTTTTGGATATTTGTTTTCAGATTTTTACCCTTATCATCAATGTTATCCTTACTGATAAATCTTTGTATTCATCCATGATGAGTCTCCTAGCATAAATGTTTAGAATGTGATAGCTGAGTGAAATACTACACACACACACATATGTATATATATATATAATGTTTTTCTTATGTGCTGCCCAACTGTTGTCCAAAGAAGTTGTACCAGTTTTTATCTCACCATCTCATTTTCTCAAACAACACTTTAATACATTTCATGAATGACCTCAAGTCTTCACTGCTCCCTGTATCCACATCCTTTGCCATGTGACCTTGCCCTGGCCTCCTGTTGGGTTGCCCCTAACTTTGACCATGTGAGCTTTCTTTGGTCAATGGGATCTTAGCAGTTATGATGTATGGCAAGTCTTTGAAAGTGCTTAGGTGATTGAGCTTGCTCTCTTGTGCCAATGCTCTTGCCTAGGCTAGCCTACTGGTCCCAGGAAGAAGATGAAATACAAGCACATAAAAAACACCCTCCAGCCAGCCATAAAGTGTGTGATGGAGTTCAGCAGAGACCAGAATATTCACTCAATTGAGCTCAGTCAAGATCAGCCAACACCACCTGACCCAAAGACTTATAAAAGCAATACACTGTTGGTTTATTTAGCCACTGAGTTTGAGGGTAGTTTGTCACACAGCAAACGCTAACTGATATAGTTGTCAGTCCTGCTCTCCCCAGATATTTTACAGTTAAAGTCTGGATAAAAGTTGACCAAATACAAAGTATTTTCACATTCATTATTAACATAATTGTATAGATTTAAAAAAAACAAAGTTCAGAAAGATAATGATTTTCCCAAACTATCTCAGTTATTAAGTGGCAGAGTCAAGGTTCAGAGATTGTGTAACTGTGCTCTTTTCTCTATTCCAACATTTCTCTGTCTTCTGATAATAAATAGTTTAGGTTTTTCAGGCAATATGTTCTCTTGTTGTGATTACTCAGCCCTACTATTGTAGCACAAAAGTAGTCACAGACAATGCACAAATGGCATGGCTGTGTTCCAATAAAACTTTATTTATAAAAACCATCTTGGCCGCCCCACCAGGAAAGTCTGTAACTGGCACATCCACCACTTAAATGACTAGCAAATTTCCCATTAGTACATTCCCCGTGAGTACTAATGAAGGTGTGGAAAATTTGGCACATACACATAGACACACAATAACTGTGTGTATGTATGTATATGTATACCAAGATTTCATAGATTTGGAAGTGACAAAGATTCATCTTGTTCAATTTCATTTGAAAACTGAAGCCACCAGGGAACGGCAGTCAAAAAAAACAAACAAACAAAAAAAACCACACAACAATTGGTAATATACCTCCTTGAAAGCAATCACAGGTCGAAGGCTTACTGCTGCAAAGGAGATGATGGTTGAAAAAATGTATAAACGGCTGCTGGTCAATCATGAAAATAGAAAATAACCGAGCAGAATCCATCAAAATAGGTGATGTGTGAAAATGAGAATTTCCCAACTTGGTTCACAAAGGAGCAATTTGAAATGAAAATCCATGAATGCATGAATGAATGAATGAGTGATTGAAGAGGTGCTTAGGGAGCTAATGTCAACCCAACTCGATCTCAGTAAAGGTTAATTGAGACAAGGCAGCTGTCTCATCTGCTGGGGGGTGCATCCATACTGAGCGGCTTGGCAGCAGCAATATTTTGCATGATTTTTAAAGCGATCAGAACCATTTTCAGAGATCCCTGTTTTCAGAAGAGCTCAACTATGGGGACACAGAACATAGAAAGGAGCAAGGGATCATGCTGAATTTTAGGATTGAATCTCAGCTCTGCCACTTCTAGCCATGTGACCTTAGCAAACCCCCAGCCCACAAGCCCTTATTAATGAATATGAAGACAATAATAGGTGCTATATTATAGGATTGTTTTGCATATTAAAAAAGGCAATGCATGTAATATGCTTAGTACAGTCTCTGGCCACGTGGAAGAAACAGATAAACTAATAGCTATCTGCTAAGACCAGGGCTGGATGCTGAGGATAAAATGGGATCCCTGACCTGAAAAACTCAAAGTCTAGTGGGAGACACAGATATATAAATAGACAACTACAGGAAAGTGAGGAAGGTCATAACAAGGACATATCTTGGAGAAAAAGAGTGGAATGACAAATTAATTCTCTCTATTGAGACTCAGAGGTTCTGTGTGTGTGTGTGTGTGTTTTATTATTATTAATGTTGTTGTTGAGTCACTACAGCAATAAATTATAATCACCATACTGTAATCTCCTTGAGGGTAGAGATTAATGACTACCCCCAACCCAGCATAGCCCTTGGAACTCAATCATGGTTTAATGAATATTTGTTTATTCACAGGTTTTGGTAAAAAAAAAAATTTTGACTAAATTTTCCTGTAATAAAGAAAAAAGTTAAACATAATTCAAGAGAGACGGTAGTCTCTGTTATCCTTATTATATTCTGCATTTTGAGGATTCACTGGACTTAAATTATGTTATTGTTGAGAGTTTTGGAATGAGTCAAATATGAGTTTGCATTTCCATTTCGGCCCTAATTACTGACTTGAGACCTTAGCTAAGTGACTTATCATCATGATGATTTCCCTGTAGGGAAATCTGTATGTAAAATGATGTTTGGTTTAGGGGTTAAGAGCATCATTTCTGTAGTCAGGCTGCCTGAGTCCAAATCCTGGCTTGCCATTAGTTAGGGTATGATGGTGGACAATTTAGTTCGGGTTCTCCACAAAGCACATCCTTAAAGAAGGACGTGGGTGCTGGTAACATATTTGGGAGGTAATCCCAAGAAGCACACTTGAGTGTGAGAGGGACAGGGCAGGGGGCAAGTCCCTCAAATCGTGCTATTGAGCAAGAAGAACTGGGCTTCAGCTCCCTGTAAGGTGGTATGGAGAACAAGCGTCAGGATTGTTACACCAAAGGAAGAGAACATTGAGCATTCATGCACCAACCTGTGAACTTCATGGATGGAGAGTTGTCCCTGGGATGCTGAAATCTCCAGCTCTCCCAAGCTATCCTGCTTGAAGGCTGAAAAAGCTCCCATAGCTCTGCAGACAGCCCTGTGGCAGGGAGGTGGAGCGACGATAGGCACAGGAGGCAAGAAGCTGTCCTCACACAGTCAATGTCCACCAAAGCTGCAGATGAGCCACAGGGATATGAAGTGAGGCATCAACAGCGTCTGTCACACCTGTGAGCTCCACCCCCTTTTTGTATGTACATTAGAAGAAAAATAAAATCTATAAGGCAGATTTTACAAAAGCCAACTGATTGCAATATATGATCTTTAATTAGATCCAAGATTTTTAAAAATACAGCTATAAAAACATTATTGGGATGCTTAGGGAAATCTGAATCTAGCTTGCATATTAGGTGACACAGTTGTATTTATATTACCTTACTTGGGTATGAGAATGATATTGTGGCTATTTAAAAGAAGATCCTTGTTCCTTGGAAACACATGCTGAAGTATCTGAGGTAAAGTGAAATGATGTCTGCAGCTTGCCTTTGAATATTTAACAAATATATTGAAATGGTTTGGATATTTGTCCTCTCCAAACCTGATGTTGAAAAAGGAATATAAATCATTCTATTATAAAGACATATGCATGCATATTTTCATTGCAGCACTATTCACAAGAGCAAAGATACAGAATCAGCCCAAGTGCCTATCATTGATAGACTGGATAAAGAAAACATGGTATGTATACAGCATAGAATACCATGCAGCCATGAAAAGGAACAAGGTCATATCCTTTGCACGACAGGGATGGAGCCGGAAGCCATTATCCTCAATGGACTAACACAGGAACAGAAAACCAAACACTGCATGGCATGTTCTCACTTATAAGTGCGAGCTGGACAATGAGAACACATGGACACCTGGGAGGAAACTACACACACTGGGGCCTGTCAGAGGTGGGTGCTGAGGGAGAGCATCAGGAAGAATAGCTAATGGACGCTGGGTTTAATACCTAGGTGATGGGTTGATCTGTGCAGCAAATCACCATGGCACACGTTTACCTATGTAATAAACCTGCACATCCTGCACATGTACCCCAAAACTTAAAATACAAGTTGATGAAAAATAAATAAAATATAAAATTTAAAAGAAAAGTGATTCCTAATGTTAAAGGTGGGGTCTGGTGGGAGGTGATCGGATTATGGGGGCAGATCCCTCTTAAATGGTTTAGCACCAACCCCTTGATGATAAGTGAATTTTCACTCAGCTTATTCAAGATCTGGTTGTTTACAAGTCTGAGACCTCTCCTGCCCTCATGCTCTTGCTCCCTCTCTCATCATATGCTGTGCCTGCTACCGTTTCACCTTTGGTCCTGAATGGAAGCTTCCTGAGGCCCTAACCAGAAGCAGATGCTGGCACCACACTTCCTGTACAGCCTGTAGAACCATGAGCCGGTCAAACTTCTCTTATTTATAAATTACTCAGCCTCGGCTATTCCTTTATAGTAACACAAATGGACTAATACACACATGTACACACACACACATACACACACACACACACACACACGGAGAGAGAAATAAATGTGACAAAATTTCAAAATTGGTGAACTTAGGTATGGGTATACAGGTGTCTGTTAGACTAATCGGTTTTTACTTTTATATAGGTCCCAAAATTTTCAAAATAGGGTAGGAAAAATGTAAAATGTAGACTCTATCTCTATTTATATTATTATTGTGTATTACATTAGTGTTTGTATAAGTGAGAATTAAATGGCTTCAGCAGCTCAAATAAAAGGGATTAAAAATAATGACCAAGGAGATTATTGTAAAAACTGATTTCCATTGGGGTTTTACTTTCACCTCAGTCACTGGGGAGTTTAAGGGTAGAGATATAAGTGTCATTCTGGCATCTGATTTCATATTCATAAAAATGCAAAAAAAACAGATTATGTCCTAAGATGATTGAGAAGCTATGGTTTGGTTGATGAACTAAAGATGATATAGAAGAGAAATCAAGCAACCATAAGGCCCTTAAATGTCTGGGAATAGTACATTTATTTTAATAGCACAAAATGGAAATCAATTCCAATTTCAAATGAAGAATATATATGTGTTGGAATTAAATGCTCTTAAAATGTTTACACCCCATTTTGGCTCTAAAAAGATGAAAAACATCAAGAAGAGTATGTGATATAAGAACAGCTATATTAAAAAATAGGAATCCATTCTGCAGTATGAATTTTTTTAATTGGCACCATACAGCCCAACAAGATATATGCACCATAATAAACTAGAGATTAGAAAACTGAGAAATAAACAATAAAAATACATCTTTCTGAAGATAAATTTTTAAAAGATGGCAAAATATGGAATGTATATATACAGATTCCCTTCTCTCAAGCTATATTTGATGTTATTTTAAACTTTTCATTTGCTAACATGTACATGCAAACCTAAACAGAAGATTGAAACTCTGGTAGTAAAAGTTTCTGAAGATATAACAGATTCTTAAACTTTTTTTTTTTTTACCCCCTTAAATGTTCTAATTGTCAATTATCATGCTATAAATTTGGGGTGTGTTTAATTATTTCTTATCAGTCTTCTCTTCTGCATGATGTGGCTAAATACAGTGAGATGTTTTGCCACTCCCTCTGTTCATTGCTTCTGCACATCTACCTGGCCCGGTATTAACACACCATTCAGAAAACACGAGGAACACAGGGAAACGTCAGCATAATTAAATAATGCCATCAGCCTCTGAAGTGTACTCCCAACTGTGCTGCTCCACATGAAAGAGCTTTTAAATATAGATCACCTAGGAGTCTCCTGTGCAAATCTCACTTTTCTTCCTTCCATTCCGTCAGAAGAACTAAAATTGGATGTAGCATTTGAGAGGCAGAGACCCTAGTTGTTTCTTTCTATTTCAATAATTTTAAGCTCATTTTGCAAAAGCATCCAGCTACCACTTATATCTACATGATGTTAATATCTGTATGGAAAGCAGAAAATTTATATAAATTAGTTGAAGAGCGAGTCTAATCAACCCATTAGGAATCAAATATTTGATTTCTACCTTGAGCAAATAGAGTACATTTTATTGCTAACCTCATGCTACTATTGATGGCCTAACCAATTCTTCCTTTCCCTGGCTTCCCTTACCTGTCAGTCTACACCTGTGCCTCAAGTGGACTGTGTCTCCAGGGCTTTTTGTAAGGACAGCTCTTTTAATTCTAGATTTCCTTTGGTTTTTAAATGGCTTGCATTTTAACGTCAATAGATGGCCTTGACACCTTCTTTGCTTTTTCACTCCTTTTTTTTTTTTTTTTTTACTGACCTTTTCTCTCTCTTTTTACCTGGTTCTGTCCTTCTCACATCTCTGTATCTCTGCAGTCCTCTATTCTCATATAATCCATTTCCTTGTTGGTGACAGTAAGTGATACTCTTTCCTGCATTGTTTTCCCCATTTCAGGACAAGCTGCTAGAGCATGTGCCTTGTCATCTGACTCCTCTGCCACTGGCACAGACATTGGGACATAGGCCACAGCCTGTGCCATGGGAGGAGACCAGCAGTAGTTGCATTGTACAGCAAGGGTAATAGTGGTCTGAATGTTTTCAGGGAAAAGTGGGGGCTGACGCATGGGGAGAAAAGCAACTTCCTTGCATGCTTTATTTTTTTCATCCTATACTGAAATGTTCAGTTGTCTGTATCAGTCATGGTCCTGGCAGTAAACAAAGGGCAAACTTAACAGGGATAATTGCAAAGAATTTAGCAAAGAGACTGTCTACAAAGGTACACGTGTGGTTCAGGGAACTCAACAGCAAAGAATAGTGAAGCATGCTGGAGCTGGCAAAATGTGGAAAGCCATCACCACCCTGGGCTTAAGAAGCAATAGCAGGGAACAGTTACTCTAACTGGGGAGGCCTATGACTGGAGGAAAGAGCCGCCTGATAGATGCCATCATCCTTGCTGCAGGAACTAAGCAATACTAGAGTCACCCAAGAGACAGAAGCCAAGAAGCTGAGGAAATAAATACTCTTGACATTTCTCTCCTGTCATCCTCCAGTTTCCTGCTGGGCCTCCCATTGATCAAACCTAACAGAAGCCAGAGAGCAATGAAGCTGGTGTAGTCCGTAGAGCACAGAAGCATGGAGGATGATTCAGGAGAGGCAAATATGCAGTACAATGATGGAGATTTTGTCAATTTGACTTGAGTGCACAGATCTGTGCAATGGCAATGATACCATGAAAATAACGATGAGGATGAAGATAACAAATATGATAAGAGTAGTAGTGTTCGTTGCAGTAGTAGTAGTGATATCATACTTTCATAGAATTTTACACTTTCAGAGTGTTTCTTCACACATCTCATTGTCCCCAGGAATAGCCCATGAAGTACTTAGTTTGCATTGTGAATGATCACATCTTGGTTTACTTATTGGTCTAGTGGTTTACATGTGCTTGGAATGTTTTATTCACTTATTTTAGTAATAGATATTGAAAATCTACTCTGTCCCAGGCTCTGTGCTAGCTGTGAGTGGGAGAAAGGGTCTGTTTCCTCTTGAAGCCTATAGCCTACACATGGCTTTGAAATTCAGACCGCTTCCCTGGTGAGAGAGAGACCTGGCCCAGTTAAAGCACTATCCAGACCTATTGCTCAAACTTTGAGTTCAGAATAAGGTCTGCAGGGATGCCAATGTCCTGGGGTCTACCTTATACCTTTGGACTCTGCAGTGGCCCCTAATAGGTTTCCAGTTTCTCCTTGTTTTATCTTGCTTAATGTTGAATGATAGGAAATGTGGAAACATCATTTAAAAGCAAATACTGCAGTTACATTTTCATTTTAATCCCTGGCAAAGAGTGATAACAGGATTGTTTTGTTTTCTGGGTTTTTCAATTTGTTAAAGACCTATGATATTTCTTCACCAAGGAAGTTTCTTGATGAATTATAAAGAACACAGGGCTTACAGCCAGAAGAGGAGAATTTTGAGACCTGGACTTACCATAGACTAGCTCTGGCATGTTGGACATGTCATTGGTTTTTCTAAGCCAATAATTATAATTTTCTGTAAGAAATTATAGATAATTTCTTTATCTATAAAATTGGAATAGTAATGTTAAGACAGCAAGATTCTTATGTGGATTAAATGAGGTAATGTACACTGTATCAAAGTTTTTGTTAAAACTGCAAAGACTTACTCAAATCTTAGTTGTTGTTATAATATTTGAGTGGTAAATTCACTAAAATATTAAAATATTTTGCTGCCCAAAATTTGGATGTTGAGAAAGATTCAGTTAATTTTATTTCCCTCTAGATGTGTGGCATCATGCAGGCATCACCACAAGAAAACTTTTGAAAATTTCTAGGCAAATGAATTTCCCCGCAAATGAAGTGAATTATTATATATATATAAAGATCGTTTCTCAGAGAGTTTGTCTGAACTTGACTGCTTTTTTTGATGAATTCAGCTACAATTTCAGCCACAGGTTTCCCCTATTTGAATTCTGCCTGATTTATACTGTTAATCCAGAGGATTTCGGCAAGTGTGTACCACATCAACCTGCTTCCTTGCGGAAGCCTCCAGAGGCAGTGCTTTCAGATTAAGTAGGTATGAAGGTATGAATCTTGGCCCCACCATTTTCTAGCTGCGTAAACTTGAGAAAGTATTTGACCTCTTTGAGCCTTGACTTCCGCATTTCTAAAATGGAAAGTAGTGTTTGTTATTCTCTACTTGGCCCCCACCCCCCAAAACAAAGCCATGCAGTTAGCCTCAGTGAGACTTGCTTGGGTTTAGCCAATGGCAGGTCAGGTTGCAAAGGAGAGAAAGGTTGGAGTATTTCTTAATCTTCTCCTTGCCTCTCAACACCGCAGATCTGCCCCTGGCCACAACCCTCCAAGATCAGCTCTGGCAGTGGCTTTCTCCATAGTGGTAGTGATCACTGGGCCCCGGTAACATCGTTCCTACCCTTGCCCTTTCAGTCCTCAGGCAGCCCACCCTTTGCTACTCTCTGATATCTCACCCTGACTGATATGTGGGTTTAGTAATAATAAGTACTTTCTAGGGTTGTGGATTGAGAATTAAGCTAATACTATGGGAAGAGCACTTAGAACAAGGACTGAGACATAAGAGCTCAACCGCCATTAGCCATTGTCACTTGGTTCTTCTTCCATCCTTGAAGCCTTAGTTTTCTGACTTGCTTTCCACTTCAACCTAGAAATCAGCCATCAGCTCTCTTTTACTCCTGTCTATTCCTGTGCCCACCACCACCCATACCCAGCTTCTGAGACCCTAGTTTTTTTTTACTCTCCAGTAGGGACTTTGGACAAGACTGCACATTTCTAAAAACAGCTTATTCACACTGTTCAACAAAATCAATCTTAAAAATTACTCACAAGATTAGAAAATACATATCATTAACTCTCATTTATGAATTATAGCTTTAACGTATGTATGCAGCAGTGTAATTTGTGGAGAAATAGAAGAAAAACTAACTGTTAACCTCTTAACAGAGATTCATTCTCAGTAAATCATAAAGGGAGGAATGGATTGGGATAATAACACAGACTAGCAATGACAGCAGTGGTAAATTTCAGTTTGTCAGATTAATTGAAGAGGCCCATAAAATACCAATAAAGTCCAGTTTTAAAAATAGTTATTAGATGCTTGAGGTTTTTCAGAAATGGATACGCAAATATAAAACTCTCATTTTGACAGAGCATAAAAATCTGCCTGTAAAAATTAGTAAAGAAGTTTCGAGCATTATATAGAAATAGAGCCAAAATAACTTTTTTTAAAAAAGCAAAAAGTAAATGCTTCAGTGAGATTATTTTCAACCCTAGAATTGCACAATTATAGAAATGACTTTCATAGAAATATTCTGATAGGATACCAACCTAGGATTGGTTAAAAAAAACAGAGCTGTCTCAAGCTGGGGAAAGAGGGGCTGGAACCCTGCAACTGGAGAACTAGGATATGTTAGACAGGGTTCTCCAGATAAACAGAAACAGTAGAATATATATAGATATGCAAGAGGAGATTTATTATGGGAATTAGCTCAAGCAATTGTAGACACTGAGAGGTTCCACATTCTGCTGTCTGCAAACTGGAGAACTGGGAAACTAATGGTATAATTCAGTCTAATTCTAAAGGCCTATGAACCAGGGCAGCTGAAGATGTAACTCACACTCTGAGGTTGAAGGCCTGAGAACCAGGAAGACTGCTGGTCTAAATACTGAAGTCCGAAGGTCTGAGAACTAGGGCAAGATGGATGTCCCACTCAACAAGAGAGAGATAATTTGTCCTTCCTTCACCTTTTTGTTCTATTGGGGCTCTCAATGACGCCTACCCACATTGGTAAGGATGCATCTTCTTAGTCTACTGATTCAATTTGTAATCTCTTCCAGAAACACTCTCACAGATACACCCAGAAATAATGCTTTACCAGCTATCTGTGCATCCCTTAAGCCAGACCAGTTGACATATAAAATTAACCATTACATAGAAAAACAGTCACAAAGCACTTCCCAGAAGCACTAGCATGGGTGGCATAACCAGAACTCATAAAAGAGTCTAGAAGCTGTGAGTATCTAGTCATTGAAGTAGAAGCATAAACTGAGACTGCAATGCAGGATCTTGAAGGAATCTGCAAAGGGCCACATAAAGGAAGCTGCTATGTTTAATGCTTGTGGACAAACTGTAACTCAGAACTGTGCTGGGACATGGACTCTGGGATATGTAGTTTCAGGACTGGGAAGGGTGTGGTGATAAGTTGGCAAGAGACAATCTCGCAGACGTACCACTAGGGACCATTCTTGGTAGTTTACAACATAATTTTCTATAATCCTAACAAGAATTATATGCAGTAGGTATGTTTATCCCCATTTTATTGGGGCCAAAGAGAGGTAGGAACTGGGGCCAGAGAGATGTGGTAACTTCTACAAGGTCATGTTTGTCTAGCTTTCCGTGATCCTTCTTCTCTATGTGAATTATGAAAGGCCAGGCTCCTTTTATCTTAAGAATCCTCCAAATTACCATTAACATAAGAGCTAACATTTTCTATCATAGAAAATAAAGTATATGAGAATAAGTGGGATTAGGTTGAATGAGTTTTGCAAATGAATGTCAAGAATTTGTCAAGTTCTCTTTTTCAGATTAGCACTCACTGTGAGCTCATACCTGGTAGTAGCTCAGGGTGCAAAATAAATCTTATTCTCACAAGTTGAGTTAGTACTGAGTTCCAGTGAAATAATACCTGGCCTTTCAGCCACTAGAAAGTGACTTGGCTTTCCCAATGGAGAAGATAAATGAATAAAATTCAGGGGAAGAGAAGCGAGCTTCTGGAAGTCTAAGGCTGGGGATGAGTGGGGTGCACTGTTTTTTTTGTTTTTGTTTTTGTTTTGTTTGTTTGTTTGAGATGGAGTCTCACTCTGTCACCCAGGCTGGAGTGCAGTGTCAAAATCTCGGCTCACTGCAAGCTCCGCCTCCCGGGTTCACGCCTTTCTCCTGCCTCAGCCTCCTGAGTAGCTGGGACTACAGGCGCCCACCACCATGCGTGGCTAATTTTTTGTGTTTTTAGTAGAGATGGGGTTTCACTGTGTTAGCCAGGATAGTCTCAATCTCCTGACCTCGTGATCTGCCCACCTCAGCCTCTCAAAGTTCTGGGATTACGGGCGTGAGCCACCATGCCCAGCCGGGTATACCCTTAATCAGAACCAAGACTTTAATTCCACCTACTGACTCCAAGACCATCCCAAGCTGGTCCCACTCAAGAACAGACTGAGACTCTGGGAATTGCCTCACAATTTAACTAGTCTTCAGGACCAGAATTATTTCAAATAGAATCTGCACCTGTCCTAACAGCTGCAAGTTCAACATTCATTCTCAAACTGTAAGTTTCTTTATGACGGAGACGCAGTAAAGAAAAAGAATGGCAATTTCTGCTTGGTGTTTACGTAAACATGAAAGTAAAAGTATGCAAAGGCTAAATGCAGAGTATAGACTGGCCAGGAAAGTAAATTAATTCAAAAGAAAATAAAGGTGTGAGAGAATCCAGGTTAAGAGTCTGAAGGTCAAGGTGAAGGCAAAGAGGAAATCTTAATGGAAAGAAGGGGTAGAAGTGGTAAGAAGTGTATGAATCTGGTTAGAGGACAATTTCAGAAACCAAAAGCTTTGAAAGGGAGCAGTTTTAAAAGACATGGTCTACTGTATGGATGAATGAGTAGGTGCCTGAGGTCAAGTTAAGTTGAAGGTTACAGGCACCTAGGAAACTCAGAAATGGTATGGGCAGGCCAATGCATGTTGATGGTGAAGTAACTCCTATTGTTAATCATGTCAGTCATACTCTTCTGGTCCTCCTCACCCTCTATTCCATGCACCATGTTAATCCTCAGATTACTATTAGAGAAAACTGAATAACCATACTGATGGACTCTATTGGAAATGCATGGTTCTTGAACTCCATTGAGTTCATAGTCATGCTTAGCAACCTTCAGGTGACCCAGCTGGTCCACCTTTTAATTCACAGCAATAGCTCTTTGAAACTCAAAGCCACGTACCCTTCATGCTGCCACTCTCATTCTCAACAGACCACCTTACCTTCAACCTCACAGAAAAAAGGCAATCAGGCAGAACTTCCCTAAAAGCCTTCCTTTTCCTACTCAAACTTACCCATCATTTTAGCCATCCTTATCTCTTTCCACTGTTTGCTTAATCTAACCTCCTCTAAGACTTGCTCCATGAATTACACCCCTAGCTTGTATTGATAATATCTACTTTTCTACTGGCTTCCTCCCCAGGGCTATAAATATGGCCAAGTCTACTTCACCCTAAAACAAATATTCCCCTGTCTATGACCACTTAAGTTGCCACCACATCCTTTTCTTTCTGTAACAGCCTTTTTTTGTTTGTTTTTGTTTTGTTTTGTTAGTTTGTTTGTTTGAGACAGAGTCTCACTCTGTCTCCCAGGCTGGAGTGCAGTGGCATGATCTTGGCTCACTGCAATCTCTGCCATCCAGGTTCAAGCTATTCTCCTGCCTCCGCTTCCAAAGTAGTTGGGATTACAGGAGTGTAACACCACACCCAGGTAATTTTTCTATTTTTAGTAGAGATGGGGCTTCACCATGTTGACCAGGCTGGTCTCAAACTGCTGACCTCAGGTGATCTGCCTGCCTCAGCCTCCCAAAGTGCTGGGATTACAGGTATGAGCCACCGCACCTGGCCAACAGCCCATTTTATAAAGCTTTACTTTCTTTGTTCCTCACCAGTCATTCACTCCAGCAATTCATTGAAACATGCAGCAAACATGACAACTAAAATCTGGTTTATGCATTCACTACTCAACTGAAACTCTACCAAAAACGACTACTTCCAACTTACATGCCACATTTAGTCCTCATCTTTCTCATCCCTGTGAGACTTTCGTGACCATACTCATTGGAATCCTCTCTCACATTAGCCTTAGAGGTATCTGTCACTTCTTGGTCTTCTTGAACCTCTCTATCCATTTACTCATAGTCTCCTTGGAGAGTCTTCTCCTTCCCTTTAAATGGTGTTGCTCCCCAGGGCTCCTCTTCAGTCTTTCTTGTTTTACATACTGTCTCATCAGTGACATTGAATCCTGTGAATTGAATCATATCCATGATTCTAAAACCTAGATTCACCCCCAATATCTCCTCTGAGCCATTTTCCCAATTGCCTACTAACCATTTTCATCTATTTGCCCTACAAGCACTTCAGATTTAACACATTCAAAACAGAACTCATTAATTCTCCCTTGTGTTAGCCTATTTTTCTGTTGCTGTAAAGAAATAGCCAAGACTAAGTAATTTATAAAGAAAATAGGTTTAATTGGCTCATGGTTCTTCAGGCTGTACAGGAAGCATGGCACTGGCATCTGCTTTGCTTCTGGTGAGTCCTCAGGGAGCTTTTACTCATGGAGGAAGGTGAAGTGGGAGTGGGGGTGTCACATGGCCAGTGAGGAAGCAAGAGAAGGGAGAGATGCCACCCTCTTTTACAACCAGATTTTGCATTAACTCAGAACAACAACACATTCATTCTCGTGAGGACAGCACCAAGTCACTCATGAAGGGTCTACCCCCCAAACACTTCCCACCAGACCTCACCTCCAACATTGGGGATTACACTTCAGCATGAGATTTGGAAGGGACACACTTCTAATCTATATTACCCCTATACCAGATTTTTGTCCTTTGTAAAATTTCTCCCCAGAAAGGGAGAAAGTGAAGGAAACTGAATAAAATAAACAAATTAAGAATCATCAGCATGAAGAATAGGAAGGGAGGAAGGGAAATGGTTCGTAAAAATTATAGCCAACGTTTATTGCCTATTTCATATATGTCAGGCATCGAGTTAGGCAGTTTTCACAGATAATTATCTTTTATGTTGTCATAGCCATCTTGTGAGGTGGTGTGGTAAGCAAAATAATGGTCTCCTAAAGATGACCGGGTCCTTATCCCCAGAACCTGTGAATACATTACCTTACATGGCAAAAAGGACTTTGCACATGTGATTTTGTGGGCGAAGGATTTCGCACATGAAATTAAGTGAAGGATTTTGAGATGAGAAGATTATCCTGGATTATTTGGGTAGGCCCAATGTAGTCCAAATGGCCTTATAAGAGGGAGGCAGGGGTGTCAGAGAAGGAGATGTGAAGATAGAAGCAGAGGGTGGAATGATGGGGTCATGAGTCAAGGAATGTGGGCAGCCTCTAGAAGCTGTAAAAGGCAAGGAAGAGATTTTTCTCTAGTGCCTTCAGAAGGAATACCTTGAAATCAGCCCTGTAAGAACCCTTTCAGACTTCTGAGCTTCAGACTGTAAAATAACACATGTGTATTGTTTTAAGCTACTAAGTATGTGGTCATTTGTTATAGCAGCATGGGTGCTAATATTAGCTCCACTCATACACAAGGAAATTAAAGCCTAAGGACTTAAATAACTGCTCTGAGGTCACACAACTAGTAAATGGTAGAGCTTGGATTCAAACTCAGGTAATGTCAGCTGGCCTTCTCATGCTCTTAACTGCAATGCTATGTGCACACAATGCCTGCAGATCTAGAGAGGGCTAGCTTTGTTTACAGGATAGAGCTATGGATTCAAGTTAGATTCAGCCAATTAAAAGACTCCAACAGAAAAATGGAGAATAAGAGAAGAGAAAGCTGGGCTATCTGTTCTCCCAGTTATCTGGCACATTTCGTGTCTCTGGAGCCTGGTGCACTGGGTGGTGACTGTGCCACTTAACCTGTGGTCGCAGATTCTGTGGGGCAGTGCCATCCCACAGCTGTGCCTATCTCCAGGATCTGGTATCCGCCCTGTCCTCTTGCCTTCTCAGGCCTCCGGGCATTCAGCTTCTTGCTCACTAACCTCTGCACACTCTCCCTTGTTGGCTCCCTTCATTCTGCCCACACCTGCAAATTGTCACCACATTAAACTCTTTTCAATTAACCCTTTTAGTGAACCATCTGTTTCCTGCCAGGTCCCGGACTAGTACGATGTTCGAGGTGAGCATGCAACAGCTGCAGGAAAGTTGACACAGTGGCATCAGCAGATGGTCCGTGTTCAAAGAGCAGAGGTAGTTGCACGATGGCAGGATTATTGTATGGGAAACAGAGCTGGGTCTGGAAAAAGTGATTTGGTCAGAGACATTTTCAGGAAAGGTGATGATGTTACCCCAAAGTCAGAGTTCAGGTGGGGTAGCCAGAGCATTATGGAAGAAGTTGAGTTTACAGTATCCCAAATATAAACGTTGTTAGTAGTTTTGCAACTTCCAGTGGGAAATGTGGAGAGTGGGCTGACCCTGTCAGTTCAGAGGAGTTTTTTGTTGGGCTCACAGACGTGGAGGTGCATTCATGGGTGCAGTGCCATACATGTTAAAGAATTGTTTCATTACTAGCTTTGGACAACACTGCAGAGTGTCTTGCCATGTCTCTAGGGTTGGGTAACTCTGCTTTAGGTGTAGTCCCCAGCCTCTGCTTGTTGCCCCTGTTCAAAATTGGATGCCTTCTGCTGTACTGACCAGATACCTATCCCTCAATCTGAGCCAGGAGCACTTTTACTTTCTGAATCAGACTAGTTTTCAGTTTCCCTTCCTCTGGGAGGGTTAGGCCAGATGGTAGACACACCTCTGCAAATAGACTTCTTCAAAGGCTGCACTTTGGCCTTGGGAGTGTGAGACCTTGGCAGAGTGATTGGAGCAGTAAAACCTTACATATGCACAGCATATTTTTTTCAAGGAGTTTGGATATTTCCTACCAAAGTGAATGTCAGGGACAAAAGGCAAAAGATTCGGAAGCTGTCCCATAGCTAGATTCAACTCCCTTATTGTCCCTGACTCAAGGTGTGGAGAGGTGTTTTCCTTGCCCACGAGGTTGTAGGAATTTACCTTACCATTCTCTTCTTCTCCCCATCCCCCCCACAAAAAAGAATGATAGCATTGTCCAAAGGTGCTTTCCAGGGATTCTGTCAGTTAGGAAGTCAGAGGGCAGTTCTTAGCCTGTACATCTGAGCATAAACGCTCTTCAGTACCCACAGATAGGGAAGTCCGAGAAATTGGCTCAAGCCAACTAGATTTACTAAAAGTGAAGTCTAAATCAGAAAGCACTGTTGAAAAGTCTTTTGTCTCATGTCAATTCTCATAACAATCCTGAAAGGTATGTAGGATCTGTTATGAATTCCCATTAAGACGAGGAACCTAAGACACAGAAAGGGTGAGTCACTTGTCCAAAATCCCACAGGTAGTAGGTGGCAGAGCCCAGCTCGGGACCCAGACATCCGGCTCAGTAGCCTGTGCCAGTCTTCAAGGTGGTACTTAGATAAGACATTCATAAAGTAGTATTTGGATCACACATTTTCTCCCTGAGGCAAACAGATGGAAACGTAACCTACAGTCAAGATTACTTGGTGAATATTAAGTACAAACAAAGAGGAATTAGGTCTTCTTAATGAAGGGTTCTTCAGCTAAGAGTGCTTGAAACATATTCTTCCCCCACCGAGGAGAGCATCAGCCAGCAAGATGATGAAGTCTTCTGGTGAGGACACCTCCTAGGGACTAGACAGGCTAACTTCTTGGTCCCATCCTCTTTTCCCTCACTCTACCACTCAGAGATTTCTGTTAACCCTTTATTCTCTTAGCTGTGCTAATGTTATTGTCTTTGCCACAGCTTCAAACATGCTAATTGTCAGGCTTTGACTGCAGCTCCTCTCTGATCTCTTGATTGGAACTGAATCTGGAAGCTTGTTAGCCAACCCTTCCTGGGTTAGGATTCTGATTCTGGGCTTGCTTTTACGGACTCTTGACTCCCCTTTTTGGATTGAACTGCTTAGTTCTAAAGCTGAAGTTTTCATTTTTCTTTGTAACATTTGGGGAAAATTCTCAGTCAACAGTTGTCAAGAGGGTCTCCCATTTGGGAATGACAACAGCATTTAGACCTTTGGTGTGTTATTTTATTCCAATTATTTTGTTCAAAGGTCCCTGAGATCAAGTGTACAGGAATTAAAGAAGCTTTCCTGGGGATGCTAGTGACAGGATGAGATGATAATAAAACTCTGGGGCTCTTCTGTACTGCACAAAATATAAGCAGAAGCAGCATTACTTGTACTCTTGAATAATCTTGAAAAGTGGCACTTTTTAAAATGGGTTAATATGTTGATATGACTGTTTTAAGACAACTGAAAAAACATTAGGGAAAGAAATGTGAAAACAGGACTTGAGTTTTCACATCTTTTCTCCAGTGTTACTCACCACCAGTTTGGACCTGCAAACATAAACTCAGAAAGCAGATTCTCCAACTACCTGTTTGTAAACTGATGCCATTTGTAAATGGTGCATACGCCTGAGACTGTTTCTATATCCTATTCTATGACATGAGTCTATCACCTGATTTTAATCTTTTAAATAGATAATTATAATATTTTAATAATATGAATATAAATATTATAGCCATGCTTAGGAAAAATGAAAAATGCCAAATTGAGCATAATAATAGTCCTTTCTGGTCAGCATTCTTATTTTAATGATGATATCAATAGATATTTTGCATGAAAGTTTGGTTATTCTGCACAACAAAAATAGACTTTAAGAGAATAGGTAAAAGTTTTCAAACACTCTTAGTAAGTCCTTTTTTTTTTTTTTTTTTTGAGATGGAGTCTCACTCTGTCACCCAGGCTGGAGTGCAATGGTGCAATTTTGGCTCACCGCAACCTCTGCCTCCTGGGTTCAGGAGATTCTCCTGCCTCAGCCTCCAAGTAGCTGGGATTACAGGTGCCCGCCACTGCACCTGGCTGATTTTTGTATTTTTAGTAGAGATGGGGTTTCATCATGTTGGCCGGGCTGGTCTCGAACTCCTGACCTCAGGTGATCCACCCGTCCTAGTCTCCCAAAGTGCTGGGATTACAGGCATGAGCTACCACGCTGAGCTCTAGCAATTCCTAATAGTCTAGTAAAGGTCTATCTGGTTCAAAAGTAACGAAGGCCTTTGTTATCTAGTGAGAGTCATGTGTATTGAGGGATCAAGCCACACCAAAGAGACTTTAGAAACCTTTGTTCCTCAAGTAAGCTTGATGAATGGAGCCAAATCTAGGATGGCAAAATGGCCAGAGGGGACATTCACAATCCACGCCATTGCCCACTTGAAGGTGCATCCTTCATAGTGAACACTTCACTTCACAGTCTGACTCTTGCTTTTTTTGTGTAATGCTCAATAGGATGGGGAAAAGAATACATTATTTCAGAAAAAAATTAAAACAACAGTGTGCTAGACACATTCCCTACGTCCCTCCAGATCCACCCTCTACCCTTTTCCACACAAACTCTAAGCTACAGGAGTTTCATAAGACTTCCTGCCTTCTGCCTCCGAGTGGGCTTGACCAGTGAAATGTACCTGTAGGAGACAGATGTGGAAAGATATGAGATTGGTATATTTAGTCTCCCAGCTCTCTTTCCGCCATGTTGCTATGGATTGGCTGCATCTCTGCTGGGCTAATGTTCATGATACGTCAGGTGGTCCTTTCTACATCACTCTGAGTATGGATGTAATGTCTCCCCATCTTGCTAGCTCTAACTGCACCTGCCATTGTGGGGTTGCCTAAAGCTGCCCACACCAGGAAGTGGTTCCTGTAGTAAAGTTTTATCACTTCACCTGGTTAAAGTATGCCATCTGATTCTTTCTAGAAACCTGACTGACACAAACATTAAAACTAAAAGCCAATGTTTTAGGTGAGGTCATTTGTAATAAAATGAGAAGTAATTTTGAAAACGTAGTCAACTACACAGATGCACATTGATTTAGATAGGAAAAGGTAAAGGATACATTTTTCTCAAAGTTGAATTATTTTACCTTATGGAGGAAAAATATAAAAATGATATCAGAACTAGAGGCAAAAACCTTAGAAGAATGAATTCATTGTTTATCTTAACTATAACTTAAGGAGAGTTTAAAATTGTGGTGAGGTAAGTAGAGATTTATTTTGCTTTAGAGCTCTTATTCACAATCAGTACCTTCAAGGCAAAACTGTGGAAGCTTTCATTGTATATGGCAAAATGGCTATATCAAAAATGAAGTTTGAGAGTTGGTAATGAGAATTGATTCTGTGGATAACCACTCTTAGTTTGTAAATTTGATGAAAATTATAGAGTTAGAAATAAATGAGCAACACTCTCAACAATTTTTTTATCACTTAAAATATCCTTTGAGTAATTCTGCAGGGCATACTTGAAACTGATGAGTGGTTCAAAAATGGTTACTGATCATCACATGTCAGAAGTGACATGACCTTACAGGAGAAAGACTATTGAAATGTTCACCAACAGTAGTATAAAAATTCATACTAAAGCCCCTTGTGGCCACATTCTGGAAATCTCAGTCCTGGATGTAGCTTCCAGGAGAGCAGAGGTATTGCTTCTCTTGTTTACCACTGTATACCTAAAACAGAACCTGACACATAGTAGTCACTACATAAATATTTGCTGAACAGCTGAATCAACTGAATGGGTGTTTCCTTGGTGATTACTCTGGTTTAGCTCATAAAGGTTTGTTTGGTTTTGTTTTTTTGACAGGGGAGCCTTTTTCTGTCGAGGCTGGAGTACACCGTTGCTATGTTGCCATCATAGCTTACTGCAACCTCAATTTCCCGGGCTCAACACACCTCAGCCTCCCGAGTAGCTGAGACCACAGGCGTGAGTCACCACATGTGGCTAATTTTTTTTATTCTTTGTAGAGACGAGGTCTCCCTATGTTGCCCAGGTTGGTTTTGAACTCCTGGGATCAAGTGATCCTCCCACCTCAGCTTCCCAAAATGCTAGGATTACAGGCATAAGCCACCATACTCAGCTCTTTACTCATAAAGTTATAAAAATATAAACAATTGCCATTTGTATATACATATTTAGATGACTAACTTCTCAATTTGTAATAACAATTATAAACCTTAGGCAGAGAAGGTTCCAAGATGGCCAAATAGGAACAGCTCCAGGCTACAGCTCTCAGTGTGAGCGATGCAGAAGACGGGGGATTTCTGCATTTCCGACTGAGGTACCGGGTTCATCTCACCGGGGCTTGTCAGACAGTGGGTGCAGGACAGTGGGTGCAGCCCATGGACCATGAGCCGAAGCAGGGCAAGGCATCGCCTCACCGGGGAAGTGCAAGTGGTTGGGAATTCCCTTCCCTAGCCAAGGGAAGCAGTGACAGACACGCACCTGGAAAATCGGGTCACTCCCATCCTAATGCTGCGCTTTTCCAATGGTCTTAGCAAACAGCACAACAGGAGATTATATCCTATGCTTGGCTTGGAGGGTCTCATGCCCATGGAGCCTCGCTCACTGCTAACACAGCAGTCTGAGATGGAACTGCAAGGAGGCAGCGAGGCTGGGGGAGGGGCACCTGCCATTGCTAAGGCTAGAGTAGGTAAACAAAGCTGCGGCCAGGAAGCTGGAACTGAGTGGAGCCTACTGCAGCTCAAGGAGGTCTGCTCAAGGAGGCCTGCCTGCCTCTGTAAACTCCACGTCATTGTTAAGTCAGGAATCATTAAAAAGTCAGGAAGCAACAGGTGCTGGAGAGGATGTGGAGAAACATGAACACTTTTACACTGTTGGTGGGACTGTAAACTAGTTCAACCATTGCGGAAGACAGTGTGGCGATTCCTCAAGGATCTAAAATAGAAATATCATTTGACTCAGCCATTTCATTACTGGGTATATACCCAAAGGATTATAAATCATGCTGCTATAAAGACACATGCACATGTATGTTTACTGAGACACTATTCACAATAGCAAAGACTTGGAACCAACCCAAATGTCCATCAATGACAGACTGGATTAAGAAAATTTGGCACATACACACCATGGAATACTATGCAGCCATAAAAAAAAGATGAGTTCATGTCCTTTGTACAGACAGGGATGAAGCTGGAAACCATCATTCTAAGCAAACTATTGCAAGGACAGAAAACCAAACACCACATGTTCTCACTCATAGGTGGGAATTGAACAGTGAGAACATTTGGACACAGGGTGGGGAACACCACACACCGGGGCCTGCCGTGGGGTGGGGGAAGGGGGGTGGGATAGCATTAGGAGATATACCTAATGTAAATGACGAGTTAATGGGTGCAGCACACCAACATGGCACATGTATACACATGTAACAAACCTGCATGTTGTGCACATGTACCGTAGAACTTAAAGTATCACAAATAAAAATAAAAATAAAACAATAAATCTTAGGCAGTGAAGAGAAATTGCCTGGATAAAGCTGAAGGATCCAGTGGATTAACACTCCATTTTTTAGCCAAAGAGATGGTAAGAAAACACTTTTTCTTAATGAAAATTAATCTAAAACATATTTTAATAAAAAATATGAATGTACTGTCAAGTAGAATGCAAAATTAAAATGATTTTCTTTTAGCTAGAATATAAGACATGAGGGGGTGTGCCTTTCTTGCAATGGCTTCTGATATGGTTTCACTGTGTCCCCACCAAATCTCATCTTGAACTGTAATCTCCATAATCCCCAGGTGTCACGGGAGGGACCCGGCAGGAGGTAATTGAAATATGGGGATGGTTTCCCCCTTGCTGTTCTTGTGATAGTGAGTTCTCATAAGGTCTGATGGTTTTATAAGTGTCTGCCATTTTCCCTGTTTGCACTCATTCTCTCTCCTGCCACCCTGTGAAGAGGTGCCTTCCACCATGATTGTAAGTTTCCTGAGGCCTCCCCAACCCTGCAGAACTGTGAGTCAATTTTAAACCTCTTTTCTTTGTAAATTACCCACTCCCACGTAGTTCTTCACAGCAGCACAAGAATGGACTAATACAGCTTCCTTCTCTAGATGCTGAAAGTTCTTGTTAACTCTCCTATGCTTTCAGGAATCCTGCTCACTGGCTTCAATAGACGTTTTGGTCATTGTAGCAGACCCATATGAGCCACTATCACTAAGCTATTATCAGCTATTTCTTTGGTTCCATTTTCTGCTAATTCACCCTTTTGGGTATTTTTCTGAAAATAACTGGAGTCATTTACAATACATTCCTTCATTTATTCAAGCATTCATATTATCTTTAGGT
This sequence comes from Macaca nemestrina, assembly GCF_043159975.1. NCBI lineage: Eukaryota > Metazoa > Chordata > Mammalia > Primates > Cercopithecidae > Macaca > Macaca nemestrina. The sequence continues at coordinate 102,591,715 of NC_092135.1, forward strand.
TTGTTAATCACTCATTACCTAAGCCCTCATTTCCATGTAAAGCATTGTGTCTGTGAATTTTTAACAGTTCTTTTATTACCTTATTTCTTAGGTTGGATTATCTGCAGAACAGACTGTGAGATGGAGATTCACATGTGTAAATTTATTGGTGAATGTGGTCAAAATCAATTCTTGTGTGGAAGTGAAGTAGGGTTACGCAGAGAAAGGAGTTAGGCAGGGACACTTTTGCAACAAAGTTTTACCATAACTATAATGGACATTCAGAGTTGATTAGCCTTCAAGCAAGGGGTCTGGGCCTTTATTCCTTCTCTCACACACATAGACGACTCATTGGATGTGGGCATGTGGGCTACCCTATGAATGAGGCCCAATCTTGAGCATTGAGGCTCTGTTCCATTGAGGGTAATTCCTGGACAGCGGCTCAGATGAGATCCTCAGCTGCCAACAATACCAGCATCACTGGATGAACTCTCAGTCCTGAAGGGGGAGTGGGTCTGTGTGATTCACCATAGCACACATTATACTATAGTAAGGTAGGGGTGGAAAAGGTATAAGGCCCTTCCTCACCTGTCATCAGGATCATGGCCTATACGCCTATAGTAAAAGACAGATTAACAAGAGAAAAGCATAACAAATTTACTTAATCAAAGTGTTATGTGACACAGGAGCCTTCAGACATGAAGACTCAAACACCGAGGGAAAATTGTACATTTTTTATGCCTGAATTTGATGAAGAACAGGCAGACAGCCATGTAGAGCTGTGATTGGACAAACATGGGATTAAATAATGGTAATAGACTAGGGAGGCAGGGACCTAGCAAGGCCTGTCCAGATTCTTCTTGGCCTCTCTGTAGAGTTCCTTCCTTCTAGCTATCAGGCAGGACTCCTCTGGAACAAGAGTCTTATGCTCTACTACCAGATAAGGTAGGTCAAAGAACTTCTTTATGGTCGGTTCCTACACAGAAAGGTTAGAGTAAGGGGAAGGCTAAAGTCATATTTCTAGGTATTATGACTTTAGATAGGTTCTATTTTCTATGACCTACCATGGGGAAGAGGAATTCCGGTTTCTATGGCTTGCTTTGGAGGAGAAATGGGGGTGGTGGGCAGGAGATAGCAGAAGATCAGAGAGAGAGACTTTGCCTCTGAAACTGCTTCTGAGGCCTTCCAATCTCCTTTAGTTCAAAGGGCTCAGCATGCCAAAGTGCCATACTTTGGGATATTGTTTTCTGAGCCCCAGCAGTAGGGTTCAAATGCTCTTCTGGGGAGTTCCTCCTAACAATCTGCCTCTCAAGAATAAAGTTTAACTGTCTCTGGTTTCTGCCTATGGTTGGCCATATTTGCAACCATCAAATGCAGTTATTTGAGAAAAAACGGTTTGCTTGTTTCTTCTGGAATGCAGAAAAGTCCCAAGCCTTGGCTCTGTTCTTATGCTGGATCTTCCCATTCCTGAATGGGTGTTTCCCTGGCGATTACTCTAGTTTAGCTCATCAAGTGTTTCTGTTTTTGTTTTTTTGTTTGTTTGTTTTTGAGACAGAGCCTTGCTCTGTTGCCTAAGCTGAAGAGCAGTGGCACGATCACATAGCTTCCTGCAGCTTCCTGCAATCATAGCTTACCAACTCCTAACAGCCAATGTTCAACTTTCTTTCTTCAAGAAAATTTATTCAAGTATCCACTGACTTCCCAATTACTTTAGTTATAATCCAGTTTATTGTCCATAGGCCCTGGGTTCATTCTGGCAAAAATGTATGTAAAAGCCTTAAGTCCATGACTTATTGTCTATTAATTTATCTCCTCTTGAATTTACTTATAAGTTCTTTTTGTTCTTTGCTAGAATAAGTTGCTTTGGTTTTAAGAATTGGTCTCAAAATAATGTGACAAAAAATAATTGGTTGGGGGTGACTGTTATTGTGACAATATTTGTAGGTTGGTACTGGGGTCAATGGAGAGTTGAGGCAGCTCCAAAAGTGCTTTCATCTCATGAGCCACTGAAATCTCAAGGTTTTGGCTTTTTGATTCCTTCAACACGAAGCAGCCAATCCTCTTCTATTCTGTAGCCTACATACTAGAAGGAGCCAATCTGTCTGGCTTAGCTGATCACCAATGACTTTACTTGCTTTTAATATCAGATTATATCATGGGTTGGCTAGCCTATGCATGGCTGTCCTTGGGTCAGGGACCACTCTTAGTCTTATCTATAGCTATCCTAGTCCTTTCTATATAGCACTGCCTCTTTGAGTAAGGAACTTGCAACTTAATGAAACTTATTGGATTTGGTAGAGGCATGACCAACATATGCTACTCATTGTCAATACCACCATTTTGTGGGTATCACTTGCCGGAAGTTTTATGTATGTGGTAAACTGATAGTTCTTTTTGTTTGCTGTGAAATTGCTCTTTTCAAGTCTTGTGAGACATGTTGAAGTCCACATATTACCCATTTATTTTCTTTATTTATATTCTGATTATATAATAAAAGAGCATTTAAAAAGTTGTAACAAATATGTATTAACAAGTGTGCACATGTTTGAAGGAAAATATGGATTAAATCATTTTTCGATATTGAAATAAAATTATACTTATTCATGTATACATGTAGCAAGCATTAATGACTTTATTAAATAATTTTATACAGAGGAATCATAACTCTGAATCAAATAGTCTTTCAAATCTTCCATTATGAATTCATGGATTAGTGTCTAAAATTATAGCATATAAAATAAATGAAATATTATCAGATAGCACTATAGTTTGACTGCAGCATTTAATATTAATAAGATTTTTGGATTTGCTGCTTACAGTACTATGCAATCATAGCTAAACCAAACTATTCATTTGAGTTGATAACTGAGCAAAAGTAGAAATTTTTTAATTTCTTAAATAATGATAGAAATTAATGGTGATTTTGGCTATCAGGGAAGAGCTTATATTTCACTGTTAAAATGTAGAAGTACTTTCTCTTGAGAAAAGCATGAATTTAGCCTAGTCTGGGAAAAAAAATTCATTTTGCAAATATACCAGATTGAATTGGAAACACTGTTAGTGCTTCTCCAAAATTTAAAATATTAGTGAGATTTAAAATCTCTATTTATGAATTGTTGTAGAAGCCCACTAGGAAAGTCCTTCCGGGCAAGTTATTAGGTTCATTCCCAAACACTTCCTTGCCCTTCTCCTTGCTATCTGGCTTCCCGCCAGTCCTGCTAGCACTACACACTGCTAGAAGCATGGAGGGGGGAAGACAAGAATCCAGGGGGTGGGTATTTCTCTCTCGTCTTCTTTTCTTTCTCTTTCTCTCCCCTGGTTGTGTTTTCTGGCTGTGGCTGCAACTCCTTCTGATTGTTGCCGGTCTTCTCTGGACAGGCTCTGTCCCCAGGCTCCCAGCTCAGTCCTTGCTTTGGTTTTAGCTCCTGCCAGGCAGCCCAGCTTCTGAGTTCTGCTAACATTCCGCATCCTTCCTGCATGCAGCCAGTCCTCGAGAAAGAAGCAGCTTCCTGCTGTGGCTAATCTCTGAATTGCCTTCCCATATCTTGCTTGCCTTCCTAGCCCTTTCATCAACAGTGTAATTAATTTCTCGTATTCAACTCTCTCTATTTGATATAGGGTATGTTTTCAGTTTGCCTGACCGGACCCTGAATCATATGGCATTTCTCCACTTTCCATTCATAGAATAGCAGGCTAAAAGGACTTTACATTAAGCAATGATGCAGTTTACTACTTTGGACAAACATACGCAAAGGCGGAGATATTTTACAAATATGTACATATGTGATGCTTCACTTAAATTCAGCCTGATATGACTTACTCCAACATCTTTCTTTTGGATTCTTCCTAAATTCAGTCACTTCCTACTCAAAGTCTCTATGTATAAAGATGTCAAAATAATGACTCTCAAATGCTGTTTTATGCATATGACTCCTTTGTTCAAGCATCTAGAGACTATCTCTTTGGTGCTTTAGATCCAAACTCCTTAATCTATTTCTCACAGCTGTCCCGGAATCATTTTCCTCTTCCTGAATCTTTCTAGCCTTATATCCTATGTTATGCTCCGATGAAACCTATCTGTTCTGGTCAAACTCTCTTGCTTTCCATTCTTAACATTCAATTTCCTGTTTTCTACTGTTGTGTCTTCACTAGGGCAGCAGCACCCTTTCTTATCACATCTTTGACATTGATAATACCTTATAGAGAATAAGAATAATACCTTATCATCATTAACAATTCATCATTATAAGCATATGTAACTTCTCCAAATCTCCCTTTTTTTGAATATGGACATTTTCCACGATTCTAGTCTAAGCCCTATTGCCTTTTCATCGTAAACTCCTTCTTTGGATGATCTCTTCTCTTCTGACAAGTTGAGCTTCAGTCTATGACCCCTGAATCTCAATATATAGTCTTTAGACTTTCTCCTGAGCTCCAAACTTTGTATTTCCAGCTGACTAAACATTTCTATCTGGTTGCTTTGCAGGCACATCAAACTTAGAATGTTCCAACTGAACTTACTCTTTTTTCCCCAACATCTGCAAAGGCCTCCCCACTTTCCAACTTCCTTAGCTTTAACTTTTAACTAATACTGTCACTTCTTCTTCTTCTTCTTCTTTTTTTTTTTGAGATGGAGTCTCACTTTGTTGCCCAGGCTGGAGTGTACTGCCACAATCTTGGCTCACTGCAACCTCTGCCTCTTGGGTTCAAGTGATTCTCCTGCCTCAACCTCCCGAGTAGCTGTGATGATAGGCGTGCACCACCATGCCTGGCTAATTTTTGTATTTTTAGTAGAGATGGAGTTTCACTATGTTGGGCAGGCTGGTCTTGAACTCCTGACTTCAGGTGATCCACCTGCCTCAGCCTCCCAAAGTGCTAGGATTACAGGGGTGAGCCACCGTGCCCAGCCAATAATGTCACTTCTTAACTAGTTGTCTAAATTAGAAACCAGTGTTTCTTAATTTTTCCCCAAAGCTTACCATCCACCATCTATCACAAATCCGGAAAGATATCCCCAATCTTCCCTTCTTCATCATCTATGTTGCCTTAGTCTTCTAGGAGGCCACTGCTGTAGACAATCTCTTCTACCTCATTTCCTGCCTGTCTTTTGGCTCATTAATGCTCCAGGAACCAAACTGGCTTTTTCTTAATTCCTAAAACACATCACTCTTGGTCTTATCTCAGAGATATCTGCATTTACTGTCCACCTTTTCTCTGAGTTCTTCCCAAAGTAACTTTTTTCCTCTTACCAATCCAATATAAATAGGTTCTCCCTTACCCAGTTATTCTCTATTACACAAGCCTGCTATTTATATCTTTGATTATACTTTATAACAATGTGCAAATATTTTGTCCATTTGGTGAGTCATTCATTATCTGTCTTCCTCACTAGAGTCTAAGCTTCATAGTCACTTTGTGCTCAGTTACATTTAGGTGTTGAAAAACTGCTGTTGCATTAGAAAATGAATGGTGGATTGAATGAACGAAGCAGGGGCTTCTGCCCATCTCCCAGGTCCTCTGCATTCCACCAAACACAAATCTGATCATGTTATTGTCCTGCTTAAAATCCTTTGGTGGTTTATAATTTTCTGCAATAGTCATTTAAATACTCAGCAAACTTTTTTGATGTTTACAATTGTGGGGAGAATAAGTGTTCAGAATCTTAAGTTTAAATTGAAACTGCAGGAATAGGTAGAAGAATGAACGCCATACCAGCACTTCCTAGCCCAGTGAGAGTTCAAAGCCATGAGCCATGGCCAGCCGCAGTGGTTCACACCTATAATCCCAGCACTTTGGGAGGCTGAGGCAGGCGGATCACTTGAAGTCAGGAGTTCAAGACCAGCCTGGTAAACATGGTGAAAACCTGTCTCTACTAAAAATACAAAGATTAGCCACGTGTGGTGGTGCACACTTGTAATCCCAGCTACTTGAGAGGCTGAGGCAGGAGAATTGCTTGAATGCAGGAGGCAGAGGCTGCAGTGAGCCAGGATTGCACCACCGCACTCCAGCCTGTGCAACAGAGCGGGACTCTGTCTCAAAAACAACAACAAAAAAAAAACAACAACAAACCAGAAAGCCTTGAACCAATGTTGGTCAAATATCTAATGTTACAAATTCTATTACCAGGCAGACAGGGAAGTGAAGAAAGCACTGGACTATGATCCAGAGGTTCTGGTTTCTGATTCTGGCTGAACCAGTTTCATTGACTTTTCTAGTTCAGGTTCCTCATCTACAAACTGAGGATATTGTATCAGGTAATCTCCAAGGCCCCATTCAGCTCTGTAATTCTGTGATTCTCAGATACTAGATTAAATGTTTCAGGATTGTTTTTTGAGCAGCAGATGAAATAATATGTAGATTGTGAACTAGAATACACATCTTAACTTCAGTTTTGCTATGATCCTGGCACCCTCATTACAGAGCTAGTTACACTTTGTCTCCATAAGTTGTGTAGTTGAAGTGTAGTTTCTATGTATCATTTGAATTGTTTCACTTTGGAAGTAGTTTCAGACTCAATGGAAATAAGTGACATTTAGAAATGCTAGTAAATGGAAAAAAAGTTGAAGGAGGGCAATATATCTTGCCTACTATGTGTTGAGTGCTTTATGTGTGTTACACCTTAAAATAGAGTTATCATCCCATTTTACAAAAAAGGAAAGTGACATGTGCCTAAGATTACTTAGCTTATCACGGTGCATACCTGATTTAAACACTGAAACGTCCAGGGCCAAATCTCTCTCTACCTTCTGTCAATTACATGGATGCCCATTCACTTCCTCTCCAAGTAACAGGATATAAATGAGAGTCAGAAAGTGGCCTTCAATAAAGTAAGGAGAATTGAAAAGAGAACTCTTGGTTGCACCCTTACCTCAAAGCTATCTTTGGACAGTTGAGCTTGTTGGAGAGCACCCATGACCACTGCTATTGGCCCTCTTCCTAACAGTCTTCTACAGACGCCTAAAGGTGAAAGGACCTGGTCCTATCCAGAGTAGGGCCTATTCCTGTGCTTACCGTTAACGGGCCCCAGTGAGCCTCAGGGAAGGAGATCATACAATGAGGAAAACATCTAACTAATAATCAAAATTAACTAAATATAACAGCATCAGAACAGTTTCCTTGCTTTTGGTTGTTCATTTTATTTTTTTTAAGAGATGCTCATTTCATGATTCAGCTTCTTTTCAAGAAAACAAACTTAGGGAGAATATTAGTTTCTACAGAGTAGAATTCAATGTAAGAAGGGGTGATACAGCTGTATCATTTGTGAAGACTTGTGAGTCTTGCTTATAGGATAGGCAAAAAGATGGACCTTCCAAAAAGCCAGTGGCCCATAATATTCCCCTTAGGGTGAAGAGCATTGTTATTTGTGCATCCAGGAGAGCTACAGAAATAAATAACCAAAAATGTCAACAAATGAATGCCATGCAGTATTTAGAGACAAACAGCTCTAAAGAAGAATCCATTCTTGTCCAGTTAAACAATAACCCAGACCATTTGCTTTTAAGTATAAAAGAGAAAAAAATGAAAACTAATACCCATTTTTCTCTTTCTTTTTTTATGCAATCATTCTTGCACCTGCTTTCAGAAGGAAGCAAAGAATGCAATCTTTTATACTAATGCTCCAAGGGCTTTAGAAGTAAGGTAATTAGTAAAATAGATTCAATTTTTTTGTGATAAATAGTACTTGCTATAAATAATTCCTTGAAAAGTAAAAATATTTTGTTTAATAGTACAAAACATGAGACTCGATTACCGGTCAACTACAGATAAAATATCATTCTTCATTCAATGTACACCTGATAGTACCTGACATTTTAGTTACACTTCCTCAAGGTAGGGCAGTTTAATAATATTGATCAGGATTATTGTTCTTTCTCTGTATAACACTTCTTTACTGGCTACTCCAGTACTTGGTAAGCTGTTGGATAACAAATGGAAAAATATCACATCACAGGCAATATTTATCCACCGAGCAGGCAAAACAAGAAAATGGAACCCAGGCTTAGGATCCTCTAGTGTTACTCAATCAAGGCAAATTATTTATTGTCTTCTGCCCAGGAGGTCCCATGGGGCATAAAATACTGATTTAGGAATTTGCTGGGCATGAATGACTGTGTGTTGCAGTTGTGTTCTTTTTTTTTAATCCCTTGATAATATATGATAAATTGTTTCTATATATGCTGTGATGAGGCTGAATAACAAATTAAACCTGGCTATTTAATAAACGCAAAATGTAAACACTAAACTCTTCATACTAACTTAGGACTATAAAAGGTCACCCAGTGGTGTGCAGAATTGCACAATGCACTGATCACATCCTTGTCTAGAGTCATCTCTTCCTTCATCTCACAATGGCGTGGCCTCTGCTGCATCCCCTAGGTCCCGATTCTAATTTCCCAAGTGGAATTCGGAGAGCTGGAGTGTTCTTTATGGTTCGCTTGGAGATTCTCAAAGCCAGGACTTTGGGTGGAGGGTTCCAGATATTGGGAAGGAGCTGAAGCTGGGCTAAGAGGGAATTTGTGGAGAGGAGAAGGGAGCTATTCATGACCCAAGCAGCAGAAAATGAGTCTGGAGCAACTGTAAAGCAAAAAGCCATGAAGCAGGAAGGATGGCAACATGCAAAGTTATTTCATCAGTGGAAAATCTTTGCTCCATACCATTCTATAGGTCCATATAACACCCAATATTAAAAGTGAGGGCCACACATTAATGCATGGCACCAGTATCTATTTGTTAGTTTGATTTACTCATTGGTACTTCTCATGTAAGAAACGGCACTGCAGTTATGATGAAGACTGGAATCAGATGACCTGGGTTTTAAGCCAGCCTCTGCTACTTTCTAAGAATGAGATTTCAACCAAATCATTTAACCTCCTTTGGCCTCAGCTCCTCGTCTCTGAAAAGAGGATAAAGTGTCTCCTTTGAAGAGAGCTGGCCTGAGAATGGAGACCACACTGAGGGACAGATAGAGCCAAGAGCTGGAGAGAGCTAGCTGGCCCCTGAGGACATAGTTTGAGTTCCTGCTTTCAACCTTGTCTCAATGGAGTGCTCTCTGGATCTTCTGATTTTATGAGGCGATCAATTCTGCCCTTGGTTTATTTAAATACAAATTAGTTTGTATTGGATTTACAACCATTTACAACGGACTTGGTTTACATGATCCTCTTGGTTGCCACTGACCTTCTATACATAGAAGACAACCAATATATACTTACTGGATGTATGAATGAGCTAAAATTTATTTTTTTAAAAACCCTCTTGAAACCGATGAATTTAATCTCCTGTGCATTATCATACCATCCTAGGCAATTCAAGTTCTATTTAAGTGTGTCCACATAGGAGCAAATCCTTCTGCAGAGAAACACATGATGCAGCCCCGAGGGTCTTGCTGGATGAACTGGATGGCTAAGAAAACTGCAGGGAGAGACCAGAGATTGAGCTCGGAAGACCTGAGTTCTTTTCAACAACTAACACCATGGTCTGCTCAGTCTCTTGACCTCTCCCAGCACCATTCTTGATGCACAAGATGCGAAGAATAGTATCTACCTACAGGGTAGTTGTTAAGCTCAAAGGAGCTAATTTACATGAGAGGTAAGAATGAAACAAATGTAGTTTGTTGGTTTCCCCCACATATTTCCATTTCAATTGGTGATGGATACACACCTGCCAAATCATGAGTCTAAAGGTGTTAACTTTTTTTTTCCTAATAAAATGCACAACGGTAGTCGCATTCCAGAAGGCTATGTGTCAACACACGCGATCATGTCTGGGTCTTGGGTGTGACCTTTGGCCGAATACTCAGCGTCCTCGAGGGTCTGTAAAACGAAAAGTTTCCACCGCCGCGTTCTCTCCAAGGTTCCCTTCAGCTCTGCTATCCCAGGGCTCCTCAGGGCAGCGGCAAGGGCTGTGCTTAAGGCGAGTTCCCCAGGTGATGGGAATGCCCACTTAAGTTTGAGGAGCACTGGTTTAGAACTTGTTTGAGGGAACGTCTTAAAAAATGCTGCTCACCTAAGTGTGATTTTTGATCCATTAAGGCCCGCCTCTCTTAGGCTCCTTGGGCCACGCTTGCATCTCAGCACCTGGCAGCCTCGCCCCTTGGGTGTTTTTGGCGGGCGTGACGAGAAGCACCTGCTCCTGGGCTCCTTTTGCATCTTGCTGCAGTCCCCTCCTGTGAAAGGTGCAGCTCTGCAGTCTCCTCGCTCTTCCCTCGGGTGTTCTTTCTGAGATCCGGTTTCAATCCCCAGTGTGTAGCCCTCGGATCCCCTTACAACTCCCCAGAGCTCCGTGTGCATGCGTGCGAGAGGGAGAGAGACAGGCGGAGACCCAGGTGATGAGACGAGGCTCCCGGGCTCCAGTTACCGGCCCGCAGGGCCGGGGCACGGCGTCGCCCAGCGCGCGGCGGGGCCCGGGAGCGCCGCGGCCCCTTTAAGAGCCGGGCCCAGGCCGGCCCCGGGACCGCGGGAGCCCAGAGCGCGGGCGCCGCGGAGGAGTTGGGAGCCGGCGCAAAAGTTTCCTCCCAACTCCGGCCCCGCGCGACGCCGCCGCCGCCCACTCCAGCTCGGGGCCTGGGGCCGGCCCTGCCACCACCGCCAGGGCCAGGGCCAGGGCCACGGCCAGCGACAGGGCAGGGCCGGCAGTTCCGCTTTGGTGGGCGCGGAGCAGCAGCCTGGGCCAGGCAGGAGTAGGAGCAGGAGCGGGAGGAGGAGGAGGAGGAGCCGGGCCGCGGAGCCGCCGCGTCCCGGGCCGCCGGGCACCTGGGAGGTAACCCCTCTCCACGGCCGCTCCTCCCCGATTCCCGCCACCTGCCCGGGTGAAAGGGGCGCTGCTGCGAGCCCCCGGGCCTCAGGGTGCTCCGGGGAGCGGCGCCCCGGGTCTCCGGGCCCACCCGCCCCGGGCCCCGGGCGTCCTCCGAGAGTAGGGGCTGCGCCCGCGGGGTCAGACACCTGTTCGGCCCGGCCCGGCGTGGTCGCCGGGGGCCAGGATGAAAGTGACCGTGTGCTTCGGCAGGACGGGCATCGTGGTGCCCTGCAAGGAGGGCCAGCTGCGCGTGGGCGAGCTCACCCAGCAGGCGCTGCAGCGGTACCTGAAGACCCGGGAGAAGGTGAGCGCGGCGCGGAGGAGGGGGGCGCGGCTGCAGTCAAGGCACCTGCCAGGTGCGACCCGGCGGCCACACTCAGGGGGGATGCAGAAAACCCAGGGGATTATGGGGCACTGCCTGTAGCTGAAGTTGTTGTCGATTGCTAAGAGTAGTCATCTGGGTGTCTTTGGGCATTTTGGGCCTTGAGCTCCAAGGGTCGTGGGTGGACCCGCAGCATTGGATTCTCTTGGGAGCTCCTTAGAACTGCACAATACGGGGACTTACTCCAAACCCACCGACTCAGGATCTGCTCTTTAAGGAGACCCCCAGGTGATTGGAATGCCCACTGAAGTTTGAGGAGCACTGGTTTAGAACTTGTTTGAGGGAACGTCTTAGAAAGTGCTGCTCACCTAAGTGTGATTTTTGACCCATTAAGGCCCGCCTCACTTAGGCTCCTTGGAGTTAGAAAGTTGACTGTGCAAGTGACACATACTCGGAAGTTAACAACTGATGGGGCCTTTGGAGTTTCAGCCATGTGAGCTGCCCTGTCTCAGTAACTTGGGCAGGAACTCAGGTGGGAGAACGCTGTTTGCTTAGCCAACCTGTCTACATTTTGAGTGTTTTCAGTTTGTCACAGATTCTATGAGCATTTACTATGTGTGTGGGCTGTTGTCAGGTCCTGAGTGATTATTAAAATGAGAAAGACGTCCCTAGCTCTGTAGCTGAAGTCAGGAACAAGTAGAAATTAAGTGACAGTTGTTTTAAAGCGTTCAATACATGTTGAGAAAATATCTGGCAGTAGAACTTACGCCAAGTATTTGGGTAACATTGGGCCTCTGGGACTTCCTCAATGAAACTTTTAAATGAAGGCATTGAATAACCTTTTAATTTTTTGAATCTTCACATGGAACATTTTGTATGTCCCAAATCTTCCTCAAACAGGGCAAGTCACAAATTCTTGTTTTAGGGGTCAATTGTTCTCTTAATATTTGATCTCATGCCATGTGACTAAAATAGTGGGTTGGTCAATCTAGTGATAGAGAAATGTAAGTTTTCATTTCCTTTAACTTCTTATCGGTTATCCAAAGCATAAAAGTAATTGTTTCTTACAAGTATATAGCCTAGGGGTTTAAGAAAATACTTGCAACTTCTTTGCCTCCATTAAGAATTATTATACAGAAAAAAAAAATTCAGCTCTGGATAAATACGTGTATATTGCTTTGGATTCTCAAGAACTGGAGGAGAGTACAATGAAAGGTCTATTAATATATTAAATATAACCCCTAAAGATGAACTCTTTTTTTTTTTTTTTTTTTTTTTTTTTTTTGAGACGGAGTCTTGCTCTGTCACCCAGGCTGGAGTGCAGTGGCCGGATCTCAGCTCACTGCAAGCTCCTCCTCTCGGGTTCACGCCATTCTCCTGCCTCAGCCTCCCGAGTAGCTGGGACTACAGGCACCCGCCACTTCGCCCGGCTAGTTTTTTGTATTTTTTAGTAGAGACGGGGTTTCACCGTATTAGCCAGGATGGTCTCGATCTCCTGACCTCATGATCCGCCCGTCTCGGCCTCCCAAAGTGCTGGGATTACAGGCTTGAGCCACCGCGCCCGGCCAAAGATGAACTCTTTACTGATGGAATTGAGGTAGAGGAGGGAAAATATTAAAGTGGCTTAGAAAGCTAAGTGAAAATCTGCAATGTGTGCATGTGTGTGCGGGTGTGTGTGTTTGCCATTGTTAAAATAGTGTTTGCTGTTTAAATCATGTAATTGAGTTAACTGAGATTTAAACAAGTAACCGATTTTCTTTTAAATCGTATTTCACTAACTTTTGAAAGTGAGCTAAGGTTAATAGTAACAACATTACTCCAGACAGATTGAAATAGATCTTACTGAAGGATTGTCTTACAGAATTGAAGTTACCTTTTAACTATTAAATAATTTATGCCCTCAAATCTTGTATATTTGGAAGTTTAGTACAGGAGGCTGTCCAAGTAAGAGAGAAACTACAAGCTTGTAAATAACATGAAGAGAACTAACCAGCTGATATTTAATGCACTATAATTTGATCTTAAAAGGTGTTAAAAAGCTATTGATATTCTGGACTGGAAACGTAACTTACCACAGAACAATGTAATTGCATTGATCAGTTTACTATTATTACCAGACTTATATTTTTCTGTTTACATTTATATATTAGTGAATGTGACATTTAAAGGTCACCTGCAGCGTATGAATCCTTCCTCTTTTTTTCACTTTTGAAATTTCATTTTAAGAAGTAGTAAGTGGTGATTTTTTCCCCTCCCCAAGTATTCTTCTCCCATAGTTTCATTTTAAATAATATTGTAATCCTAACAAGATTTAACTAATATTAAATGGTATTCATAATGGCACTAAAAGGTCAATAAATATTCTAACAAATTCCATGCTTTTATTTTTTTCAATGGGAAAAGGCCAGAAATGTCAAAATTCAGTTTGAAAAACAATATGTAATAAGTTCACTTTCTGTAAATCAGTGAAAGACACCTAAAAGGTTTGTATCCCTAGATAGCAAGGTCTTAAGCCCTGCACTTCGTAATAATAATCACACTAACAAATAACATGTATTGTGCTTATTCTGTGCAGGGGCCCTGTTTTAGGAGCTTTATGCTTATGACTTATTTCTCCCAACGACCTTAGGAGGTAGGTACTATTATTATCCCGATTTACAAATCGGGGGAAAAAGAGACACAGAGACATGACAAGTAAGTGGTAGATTTGGGTTTAGAAACCAGGAACTGTGTCTCTAGATGTTTGCTCTCAGCCATTAACTGCATAGCCTAGTACTATATATGTTGTTATGAATAGGAATTTATCCATATTATTTTTAATTCTTGTTTTAAAAAGACATTTCTATCTACAACTGCCATATCACATCAACCTAAAAATAGCAATTTTGCTTCTTGAATAGTAATGGGACATCCACAAGTTTCTCTTAATTATATATTTTATGAGGTCTACATGTAGAAAATCCAGTTTCTGAGGCAAATATTGTAGGATTTACAAATCATCTGTGGAAAATATTCCTCAGTCTAACTACAAATGGGAAAATGGGCAAGATCTTAGACATCCAGGTGGGGAGTGCTATAAAGAAACAAATTTGGTGGGAACATGAATGTAAAGTAAGTATTATTTTCTGAGGCACTGAGTCATTTAGATGGGAGAAAGATGGGTTTCAAGATTGAGGATGGAAGTTGAGGTTTCTAAAGTTTGGAAAGTAAGTGAAGCCCAAGGATACCATTCTAGATTTCATGCACAGCATCTGAGAAGTAACCACTGCCTGTTGAGAACAAAGAATACGTATTTGTGGAATGTTGGGAGCCCCCTGAATCAATATCAGATAAGGCCAGAGGTTGGTGCAATCCTGAAGATACAGGGGGAGCTTTTGAGAAGGCTTTATTTACCTTCTGAAGTCTGGGCCTTTGAGGTTCCTGCCGCCATTCGATGAACTCCATTGGAAAGGTGGTGGACTGAGAGGTGAGAACTGTGGGATTGCTTATCTCTGAATCCTGACCCTTTATCAGTGTCCCAGCCTCCAAATCCAATTTAGTGAAGTTGTTAGTGGAGAAGTGATTGTCTTCTTATGTGCTCATGGTGGGGATCATTGAGTAATTAGTTAAATTTATCATCAAAATTATGTGTCACAGGTGAATGGGTAATTGAGCTGTATCCTGCAGGGACTCTCAACCCTGGCTGAACATCAGTCACCTCTAATTTTCACATTTAACATTTTAAACATTAGAAATACCTGTGTCCCTTTCTCCAAGATTCTCATTCATTGGGTTAGGAGTGGGTCCTGGGCATAGGTATTTTAAAGAGCACTCCAGGTGATTTTGATGCCCTGCCAAGGTTGAGAATCACTAATCTACTCTTCTAATTTTTTCATGCTGCTGAACTCATTGGATTTTAAACTCTTTCGATGGCAGATACTGTGTCTTAGATATCTATGCACCAACCTGTTATTATGCACAATACGTGTTATTCGTTAATGGGATTATTATTACGAAGTACAGGGCTTAAAACCTTGCCATCCAGGGATTCAAACCTTTTAAGCATCTTTCACTGATTTACAGAAAGTGAATTTATTACACATTGTTTTTCAAATTGAATTTTGACATTTCTGGCCTTTTCTCATTAAAAAAAAACAACAACAAATAAAAGTATGGAATTTGTCAGAGTATTTATTGACCTTTTAGTGCCATTAGGAATACTCCTACTCCTACCCTCTACTCCTACCCTTAGAGAATTCTTCCTATAGAAGCTGCTTAAATAATTGCTTAAAGTGAACATTCATTTTATATAGACAATTGTCCCTTAGTATCCACAGGGGATTGGTTCCAGGACTTCCCTTGGATACCAAAATCTGCAGATGCTCAAGTTCCTGATATAAACTGCTGCAGTGTTTGCATGTAATCTACACACATCTTCCTGTATATTTTAAGTCATCTCTAGATTATTTATAATACTTAATACAATGTAAAAGCTATTTAAAAGTTGTTACACTATACTGTTTAAGGAATAGTGACAAGAAAGTTGTGTGTATTTGTCCAGTACAGATAGTTTTTTTCCTAAATATTTTTGATCTGTGGTTGGTTGAATCCACAGATGCAGAATGCATGGATGTGGAGGGCCGACTGTGTGTGTGTGTGTGTGTATTCACTGAGGATGAAGTGAATAAGGGAAAGACTTGTCTAGTAATGAGGACATATAGTGTGTTCAGGGGTTGGAATGAATGAGAAATAAGAGCATTGAATTCATGGGATAGCAGGCCTGCTGGAATTTACAAAGGCCAATTTGTGGATCTGACTGTATATGTGAGTACTCTTTTTTAAAAAGGAGAAATTATATTTGATAGTGTTTTCAAGATGAATGTTTTCTGTATTCAGATATTTTGAATAATAAGTTTGTTTTACAAGTTGAGGCAGCTTCCCAGAACTGGGAATAGTCTGATTAGACTAACAATTCCATTCCCTGATTAACTGTGGGATCAGAATCTAAGAGAGTTTGTGTAGTAACAAGAATCTGGTATGGTAATGTGTGGGAGTAGCCTGGAGGAATAGGCTAGAACTCTTGAATTTTTAAACTTTTCAGGCTTTGATGCCTTGTTACCTAAATAGATTTTAAGGTTCTTGTATACACAAGCTAGGCCCAGACTGGATTCCTCAAATGCTTTTCAATTTATTGGGCACTGACTTACTTGAGTGCTTTATTTCCTATTCAGACCTCACTTCTTTACAGCATGTGGACAGAACTGACTCGCCATCAGCATTACACAGGCTTCCAACTTGGTTTTGGTTCTGCTACTCAGCTTGCAATGAGCAGCTTCTAAGTTTGCAAACAGAGGGCTCTTGGGCCTGCTGTGACCCACAGACATATTTTCGTAGGTCTGCTCAGTGTTATATTTTGACTTAGTTGTCAGCGTTTAAATATTTTGAGATTTCATGCAAAACTCCAGATTCCTATCTTCTTTGGGGGAAAAGCAAATCAGAAGCTCTGACAATGCTGGGCTTTACTTTCCCACATAGCAACCATCAGTTGGAGCTGAGACACCTCTGTTCTCTTTAGAAATAATTATTAATGCTCCAGTCTCCATTATTGCTTCCCTAACAGTGAGGGTAAGTTATTGTTGTCATGTTTGATTGTTTTACTCTGTGCTTATTTTCTCACTTACGGCCTTAATGCATTGTTGCTATTTGCCTGGCCTGCTTGTGGGCATTTGAGTTTGTGCTCCTGGACCTTCTCTCCCCTCTCTCCTCTTTCTCTTCCTCTCTCTCTCACATACACATCCCCACACACCCTGTGTGTATAATCCATGCACATAGGGTTTGCTGAACCGGGTTTGGCTGGTTATCTGAGCTGAGTTAATTGCCCTGTGTGCAACTGGGAGCCACAGCCCTGATTTGTAGCTTAAGGCCCTATGCTTAATCAAGTGGCTTAGTTAACCAGGAATTTATTCCCAGGGTGTTCTGTGCCACAGATTCCCTTTGAAGAAGTTGGGCAAATGGTAATGTCAGATTTTTTGAGACTATTTTCTGAGTGTACTGTTAAAGACATCTGAGGAGTGTGTTAACCATTCAGAACTTTGGGCCTCTCTTGGAAAATCTGAAGCAATGTAGTGCAATAGAACTTTCTCGGATGAAGAGATGTTCTAGATTTGCACCTTTCAATAGGGCAGCCACTAGACACATGTGATTGTTAAGTATTTGAAATGTGCCTAGTGCAACTGAGGAACTGAATTTTAAATTTTAATTTACTTAAATGTAAATCGCCACAAATGGCTTGCCTTAATGGACAGTTCAGGTCCAGTGTTCTTCTGATGGGTTCTGTCAGCTGCTTTTGGAAACCACTGGCTTAAAGACCAGATCCCAGGCAGTCCTTAACTTGACATTGCTACTCAGTTCTGTTGAGAACTTTGCATTAGAAAGGGATCTTCAGCTACTCTTTGGTATCCACAGGTGGTGGAGAGAGCCTTTAAACCTCAAATGCTGCACCTAGACACTAGCACAAAAACTAGCTGGGTTGGAGAGTAAACCCAGGTCGGCCTCAGTTTTATACCTTTGGTGCAACAGGCTGAGGATGTACATCCTCTGTCTCTGGTACTGGGCGGAGAGTGGGCCAACGAGGAGCAGTGAACAAAAATCTGGGTCATTTTTAGTGAGATTTAGATGCTTCTCGACTGATAGAAATACTAAACATCTTCAGTTTAAGTCTCAGCTATTTATCTTTGTTTTTATTGCATTGGCTTTTGGGTTCTTGGTCATGAAATCCTTGCCTAAGCCAGTGTCTAGAAGGATTTTTCCAATGTTATCTTCCAGAATTTTTAGTTTCAGGTCTTAGATTTAAATCCTTGATCCACTTTGAGTTGATTTTTGTGTAAGGTGAGAGATCAGGATCCAGTTTCATTCTGCTACATGTGGCTTGCCAATTATCCCAGCACCATTTGTTGAATAGGGTGTCCTTTCCCCAATTAATGTTTTTGTTTGCTTTCTTGAAGATCAGTTGGCTCTACGTATTTGGGTTATTTCTGGGTTCTCTATTCTGTTCCAATGGTCTATGGGCCTATTTTTATACTAGTACCATGCTGCTTGGTGACTACGGTCTTATAGTATAGTTTGAAATCAGAGCTTTTCCATGCCAAAAGGAATGGTCAGCAGTGTAAACAGACAACCCACAAAGTGGGAGAAAATCTTTGCAATCTATACATCTGACAAAGGACTGATATCTAGAATCTATAATGAATTCAAACAAATTAGCAAGAAAAAAACCAAACAATCCCATCAAAAAGAAGGCTAAGGACATGAATAGACAATTCTCAAAACAATTTTCAAAAGAACATACAGAAATGGCCAACAAACATGAAAAAATGCTCAACATCACTAATGATCAGGGAAATGTAAATCAAATTACAATGCGATACCACCTCACTCTTGCAAGAATGACCATCATCAAAAAAATTAAAAAAGTTAGATGTTGGTGTGGATATGGTGAACAGGGAACAACACTTCTACACTGCTGGTTGGAATGTAAACTAGTACAATCGCTATGGAAAACAGTGCGGAGATTCCTTAAAGAACTAAAAGTAGAACTACCATTTGATCCAGCAATCCTGCTACTGGGATCTACCAAGAGGAAAATAAGTCATTGTATGAAAAAGATATTTGCACATGCATGTTTAGCAGCACAGTTTACAACTGCAAAAACGTGGAACCAACACAAATGCCCATCAGTCAACGAGTGGGTAAAGAAACAGTATATACACACATATACATATACATACACACACAATGGAATATGCCTCAGCCATAAAAAAAGAGTGAATTAATGGCATTTGCAGCAACCTGGATGAGATTGGAGCCTATTATGCTAAGTGAAGTAACTCAGGAGTGGAAACCTAAACATTGTATGTTCTCACTCATAAGTGGGAGTTCTCACTCATGAGTATGCAAAGGCATAAGAATGACACAAAGGACTTCGGGGACTCAGGGAGAAAGGGTGGGAAGGGCACAAGGGATAAAAGACCACAAATTTGGTGCTGTGCATACTGCTCAGGTGATGGATGCACCAAAATCTCACAAATCACCACTAAAGAACTTAGTCATGTAATGAATCACCACCTGTCCCCCAATAATTTATGGACATAAAAAAATTTAAAAAATACTAAACATCTTAAGCACATGCTTCCTGGAACCTACACTCTTCTGACTTTTTTCCTATATATTGTCCATTCTCAGGCTCTTTGGCTGGTTCCTTCTTTCCTCCTCCACCTCTTAGTGCTGCAGTACCCCAGGACTCAATTCTTAAAATCTCCCCATCTCTCTCTACTTACTGTAATATGGTTCCAAATATCACTGGGGTAGCTCCAGCCCAGAGGTCTTCCCTGAACTGCCAGCTCTATATACAGCTGTCTTCTTGACCCTTTGCCTGGACATCTGGTAGGCATCTCACACTTATAGCATGTGCCCAAATCAATTCCTAATCCCCAACTCCAAATCAAGTCCTCCTACAATCTAAGCATGTCATTAAATGGCAAGGCCATCTTTCTAGCTGTCCCGCCAGAAATGCTTGTCATCACCCTTGACCAATGTTTTTCTCTCATGATCCACATACAGTCAGTCTGCAAATCTGGTTGGCTCTGCTCTCATACTAGATTTGGAATCTGACTACTTTTCAGTCTCTTTCCTGTTGGTATACTGGAGCTTGTTTTTTATTATGTTTTTCTTTAGATAGACTTTAGTGTCTCCATTTCTGACTCCAAGACTCCCACATTACTGTCTCTCCTTAACACAAAAGCTAGAGTGATAATCAAAAATTCTAGTCATGTAATTCTTCTACTGAAGATCTTCTGATGGCTCACATCTCTCCTAAATGGCCTTTGAAGTGCTACATGATCTGACTATCTGTGCAGAAAAAAGTTAACATAGCAGGCCTGAGACTACTATCCTTAGAAAGCCCTGCTTGCGAAGCTAGGCCTTGGCTGGTGGCATCTGGAAAGTCAGATTTGTGGAGGGCTACCACCATTCCCTTATCGGAATGGCTCACTGTGCAAAACTGTTTCTGCAAACAATATGGCTTATGCTGAACACCTGGTCTTTTTCTGGGAGTCTGGAATTTTTGTACATGCTAAGCAGAAGGTGCCTATGTGATCAGTCCACAGTAAAAACCTTGAGTGTTGGGTCACTAATGAGTGCTCCTGGTAGGCAACATTTCACACATGTGGTAAGAACTCACTGCTGCGGGAATTAAGCAAGTCCTCTCCACTAAGGGAAGACCCTTGGAAGCTTGTGTCTGGTTTCCTCCAGACTTCACCCTGAATGCCAGTTTCTTTTGCTGATTTGGCTTTGTATCTTTTCACTAATAAATTATATCCACAAAAGGCCTGGCACAGTGGCTCACACCTGTAATCCTAGCACTTTGGGGGGCTGAGGTGGGTGAATCACCTGAGCTCAGGAGTTCAAGATCAGCCTGGGCAACATGGCGAAACCCTGTCTCTACTGAAAATACAAAAATTAGCCGGGCGTGGTGGCACATACCTGTAATCCCAGATACTTGGGAGGCTGAGGCAGGAGAATTGCATAAACCTGGGAGGTGGAGATTGCAGTGAGCCGAGATTGCATCACTGCACTCTAGCCTGGGCAACAGAGTGAGACGCTGTCTTAAAAAAATTTGATATCCATGAGCATGGTATATGCTGAGTTCCTTGAGTTATCTTGGTGAATCATTGAACCTGGAAGGTCTTGGGGACTCCAGCACCCTATCTCTTACTTCTCTGACCTCATCATCTACCACACAGCCTTCTGTGCTCCTGCCTCAGTCATGCTGATCTCTTGTCATGTTATACAAGTGTGCCAGACAGACTCTTACTTCGTGCTATTTTCTCTCTTCCTAAAATATTTTCTTTCAGTTATCCACCTATCTGCTTCTTTCATAATTTCTATCTGAAATAATTGTTTTCTTCTTCAGGAAACCTTCCTGACCACCCTACTTATAATTATAACCTTCTGACCACCCTTTCTATTGCCATTCCCTGATTTAGTTCTATCTGCAGACCTCATTCTTCCTACCATACCACTTACTTTAACTGTATTTCTTGTCTCCACCACTAGAATATTAACTTCAATAAAGGTAGAGATAGCTGTCTCTTTTGTTCATGTCTGAACCCTTAGCTCCTAGAAGAGCACCAGGTCATAGTAGAGTATCAGTAAGTTCTTTTCAAAGAAGTAATTCTTTTACCATGCATCCATCACCACCTGTTGCAGCTATCTCTTGTATTTATTTACAAACTATCGCCAAAATATAGTAGCTGAAAATACCACTCAACATCATGATTGTGTAGGTCAGGAATTTGGACCAAGCACAAGGGGGAAGTTTCTGTGTGATGTTTTCTAGGTCTGGGATGCTCAAGATGGCATCTTCACTCGCATGTCTGGTGCCTCAGCTAGAATGGCTCTACTAGCTGTGAAGATAAAGCAACCACTCTCTGCTTTGATGAGTTTCATGGCCTCCCGGATGATGAGGCACACACGTGAATAAGCCAGTTTTGCTTTAGTGGTATGTTTGCAGGGATACAATATAGACAAATAATGACCTTTGAAAGAGAAGACACTGAAGCTGTTTTGAAAGATGATGAGGAATTTTCCAGGAGAAAAGTGAGATAAGACCTTCTAGGTGGAGGGAAGAAAGTGGTTGAGGGAGTTGTGAAAAGTTGAGCGTAGCCTGAAGAGGAGTGGGTGTACACACTAATTTGGACCAGATGGTGATGGTCCTTGGGTGCTGCCCTAAGGGATTTTCATGCTGTCTTAATGTAGCTCTCCATTTTATTACCAATATACTCACATTTTGCTTAATTTGCATGAGTCTAAAATGTGTATAAACTTAAAATGGAGCATTTTCAGAAAACAGGGGAATAAATGATCTAACTTTGTAGTATGTCTGTTAAGGCCTCATCACTCAGTTATGCTGGTTTTCACACCTTCCCCTGCAAAACTGTTTTCAACAAAATTATCAAGATCTAGTAGCTAAAGTCCATGGTTACCTTCTACTTCTTGTTTTGATGATGTCCCACCTTTTAAAACTCTCTACCCATGGGCTTTTCAGTTTTTTTTTTTTTTGAGATGGAGTTTTGCTCTGTCACCCAGGGGATTTTCAGGATTTTTAAACATCTGTCTTCTTTTAGGCTTCACAGATGTCCTCTCTACCATCTTCTTGTATGTTGGTACACTGGGGTTCTGGCCTTTTCCTCCATGGGATCTCATTCACCGCGTGGCTTCACCTACCCTCAAATACACACTTCTAGCCCTGAACTTGCTCCAGAACCCAATATCTGCCTGCCTCTGGACTTCATTACTGGATGTCCTACAGACAATTCAAGCCCACTCTATTCTCTGTGAATCTGCTTGCCCCATTCCTTATAGACTGTTGCTCCGCACATGGTACCATCATTCACTTGGTTGTGTAATCCAGAGACCTGGATATCCTTCACACCTCCCTCATATTCCACCACATGTCCAGTCACTCAGAAATTTCTTTTGATGCTTTGAAGTGATCTCTCTTGGATCTGCTTCCTCCTTATCGTCTCTATATCCCAAGAACAGAGAATCTTATTTATTTTCTTATCTCTGTTTTTAGCACATATTTGATATATAGTATAGATACTATAAATGCTTGCTAAACTATGTCAAATTCCACATTTTTAAAATAAAAATGAGAATGAGCTTGTAGTCAACCGGTGTTTGTAAGTTTGGAGTCTTTATATACTGTATATATACATTTAAAAAAAAATCTAAATGCAACTTCTCTCTTGATTATCTTCAAATGCCTAATCATCTCCACATTTGCTGTAGGCAGTAGTTTAGTGTTCCATTATATCTGTCACACTGATTGTCTTAAATAACAGCTTCAAATTCTGACAGGTTGACTTGCTTCTTAGATTTTTCAGACTAAGTGCTCTGTAGTTCTGGATTTTCCATGAAGCAACATAATTTTTTTGCTTCATGTAGATTTCTGTGATGCCGTCTCTTGTGTTTGGAAAATGTTTGATTTTCAGCATTCATTAATTTCATGTTGATTTTAAAATTATCTGGATTATCTCAATTTTGATGAATTATTTATTTTTGACAGGCATGTTATCTCTGTCTTAGGAGCTACTAAATTTGAGTCTGCCCCCTGTTGCTGGGCTGAACCATTTTGATTGCTGAACTCTCATTTTTTGGATTGCAATGTAGTGGAATTGCAGGATATCAAGACAGGCCGGTTAAAAAGGTTTTCTCTCAATTTAGTCTCTATCAGATGCAGTGCCAAGTATCTTCCAGATAAATGTGTCCTGCATTGCTCTTGTCCGCTGCCTCAAGTTGAGGATGTTAAACTCTATGAGTTGTCCCTGTTTACAGATGACATGATTGTATATTTAGAAAACCCTGTTGTCTCAGCACAAAATCTCCTTAAGCTAATAAGCAACTTCAGCAAAGTCTCAGGCTACAAAATCAATGTGCAAAAATCA
Source organism: Macaca nemestrina (assembly GCF_043159975.1). Lineage (NCBI taxonomy): Eukaryota > Metazoa > Chordata > Mammalia > Primates > Cercopithecidae > Macaca > Macaca nemestrina. The sequence goes on from NC_092135.1 coordinate 102,615,295, forward strand.
CAAGCATTCCTATACACCAATAACAGACAAACAGTCAAATCATGAGTGAACTCCCATTCACAATTGCTACAAAGAGAATACATTACCCAGGAATCCAACTTAACAAGGGATGTGAAGTACCTCTTCAAGGAGAACTACAAACCACTGCTCAACAAAATAAAAGAGGACACAAACAAATGGGAGAATATTCCATCCCCATGGATAGGAAGAATCAATATCGTGAAAATGGCCGTACTGACCAAGGTAATTTATAGATTCAATGCCATTCCCATCAAGCTACCACTATTTTATTCACAGAATTGGAAAAAACTACTTTAAAGTTCATAAGGAGCCAAAAAAGAGCCCACATTGCCAAGTCAATCCTAAGCATAAAGAACAAAGCTGGAGGCATCACGCTACCTGACTTCAAACTATACTACACGGCTACCGTAACCAAAACAGCATAGTACTGGGACCAAAACAGAGAAATAGACCAATGGAACAGAACAGAGGCCTCAGAAATAACACCACACATCTACAACCATCTGATCTTTGACAAACCTGAGAAAAACAAGAAATGGGGAAAAGATTCCCTATTTAATAAATGGTGCTGGGAAACCTGGCTAGTCATATATAGAAAGCTGAAACTGTATTCCTTCCTTACATCTTATACAAAAATTAATTCAAGATGGATTAGAGACTTAAATGTTAGACCTAAAACCATAAAAGCCCTAGAAGAAAACCTAGACAATACCATTCAAGACATAGGTATGGGCAAGGACTTCATGACTAAAACACCAAAAGTAATTGCAACAAAGCCAAAATAGACAAATAGGATCTAATTAAACTAAAGAGCTTCTGCACAGCAAAAGAAACTACCATCAGAGTGAACAGGCAGCCTGCAGAATGGGAGAAAATTTTTGCAATCTACCCATCTGACAAAGGGCTAATATCCAGAATCTACAAAGAACCTAAACAAATTTACAAGAAAAAAACAAACAGCCCCATCAAAAAGTGGGTGAAGGATATGAACAGACATTTCTCAAAAGAAGACATTTATGCAGCCAACAGACACATGAAAAAATGCTCATCATCACTGATCATCAGAGAAATGCAAATCAAAATCACAATGAGATATTATCTCACACCAGTTAGAATGGCATCATTAAAAAGTCAGGAAACAACAGGTGCTGGAGAGGATGTTGAGAAATAGGAATGCTATTACAGTGTTGGTGGGAATGTAAGCTAGTTCAACCATTTTGGAAGACAGTGTGACAATTCCTCAAGGATCTAGAGCTAGAAATACCATTTGACTCAGCCATCCCATTACTGGGTATATACCCAAAGGATTATAAATCGTGCTGCTATAAAGACACATGCACATGTATGTTTATTGTGGCACTATTCACAATAGCAAAGACTTGTAACCAACCCAAATGTCCATCTGTGATAGACTGGATTAAGAAAATGTAGCATATATACACCATGGAATACTATGCAGCCATAGAAAAGGATGAGTTCATGTTCTTTGCAGGGACATGAATGAAGCTGGAAACCATCATTCTGAGCAAACTATCACAAGGACAGAAAACCAAACACTGCATGTTCTCACTCATAGGTGGAAAATGAACAATGAGAACACTTGGACACAGGGTGGGGAACATCACACACTGGGCCCTTTTTGGGGTGGGGGTTGGGGGGAGGGATAGCATTGGGAGAAATACCTAATGTAAATGACGGGTTGATGGGTGCAGCAGACTAGCATGGCACATGTGTACCTATGTAATGACCCTGCAGGTTGTGCACATGTACCCTTAGAACTTAAAGTATAATAATAAAATGTGCCATGTACTCAGTGAGGTCTCAGTCAGACTTCCAATTAGGGGATCCTGTGTGAAGATTGCCTGTAACAATCTGATCATCTAAAAGTCACTTTGGTCACATGGAGGAGGATTTAGACAGTGACTTTGGGTCAGCATTGTGTTTTCTGCTGGGGTTATATAGTAAAATAAGACACAGCTTCTGCCACCAGTGTACTTATAGATTTAACAGGCATAGAGAAGCATGGAAACAGGGCATGGTATGATCAAGGAGCTTTGGGGCAAGGGAGGTGAGGAAGTTGAGCAGATTTCACTCCATGAGCTGTACCTGGCCAGGGGTTTGAAGGATACATGGACAGTTGCCAGGGCAGTAGGAGTGGAAGATGGGGCAGGACATGAGGGAGGGGTGGGGGCAGCCTACCGCTGTTTGAAGGTAAACATGTATGTTTTGCTTGAAGGAGGAGGTTGGGGAGAAGAGGGTAGAATTGTGGGAAGTTTCTCCAGGACAGTTGTGGGAGGGGTAGTAGGGAATGAGGATCAAAGCCAGAGTTAAGGAAGCATTTGGGGCAGGGTGGAGATATTGTTAGACCTACCTTTTTTTTTTGTTTTGTTTTTTGAGATGGAGTCTGGCTCTGTCGCCCAGGCTGGAGTGCAGTGGCCGAATCTCAGCTCACTGCAAGCTTCGCGTCCCGGGTTTATGCCATTCTCCTGCCTCAGCCTCCCAAGTAGCTGGGACTACAAGCGCCTGCCACTTCGCCTGGCTAGTTTTTTTGTATTTTTTAGCAGAGTCTGGGTTTCACCGTGTTAGCCAGGGTGGTCTCGATCTCCTGACCTAGTGATCTGCCCGTCTCGGCCTCCCAGAGTGCTGGGATTACAGGCTTGAGCCACCGTGCCTGGCCTGGACCTACCTTTTTTATTGATTGTCCTAGAGAGTGGAGATAGAGGGAGCCGGGAGTGGAGGTGGAAGAACTGGCTCAGGTCCTGCTATGGGAGTGGAGGTTAGATGTATTGAAGCAGAAGCAGAAGCAGAAATGAGCTTTGAGGTTTAGGAGGCAAAGTAGTTAGGCTTGGGGGTTGACTGTAAGTAGGAAGAGATGTTTAGGTGGAACTGGGGAGAGGGAGCAGTCTCTCAAACATTTTGGTGAATATGCCTATGTTCTAACCACCCAGACCTGGGGTTCTGAGATAACGAAGACATGTCCTTTGTTCTACAGAGCCTGATAGATAGGGATAGGAGAGGTGGGAGACTGAGAACAGATGAAAGGGTTGGTGAGCAGTGTGAGGGCCTGGAGAAATCAGAAATCCTGGGTAAAGATGCCAATCTTTTGCGCCAGTTTTTCAGCATTGGGTTAGAACCTTGATTCAAGGTTAGGATTAGAGGGCAGATGTGGGAACGATCTGGTGCTCAGAAATAAAAGTTGTTAGGCTCAGTTAATGAAAGTGTAAACTGATATGGGTGGCTTTTAGACTTTGGTAGTCACAGTGGCTGGAAATCTTCCTTTGCTCCTCTGGACCCACTCTTGTCCCTTTTTTAGTCCCCTCTGTGACCCAGGAGGCTGAGCTGAGTGGACTTTCTTGGCCTCTAGCTTCTAGTTAGGGTCGGCCACTGGGGAGGCCCCAGTGAGAGAATCAAGAGGGTGGGCAGCTCCATTCCTGCCAGGTCACTGTGGGCTGGCTGCTTCCCTTTCCTAAAGGCCACAGCTCCAGCCCTATGTGCTCATCTCCCTTGTATTTCTTATTTTTATTTTGTTTGAGATGGAGTTTTGCTCTTGTCACCCAGGTTGGAGTGCAGTGGCGTGGTGGTCTTGGCTCACTGCAACCTCCTTCTCCAGGGTTCAAGTGATTTTCCTGCCTCAGCCTCCCGAGTAGCTAGGATTACAGGTGTGCGCCACCACACCTGGCTAACTTTTTGTATTTTTAGTAGAGACAGGGTTTCACCATGTTGGGCAGGCTGGTCTCAAACTCCTGACCTCAGGTGATCCACCCACCTCGGTCTCCCAAAGTGCTGAGATTACAGGCGTGAGTCGCTGCACCCGGCCATCTCCCCTGTATTAAGTTCACTCCTTCCCCTGGCCTGTTGGGTCTCAAACTATGGCAAGGGATTGCCGCTGTTAGGAGCATTGTCCCTTGATGGTTTACTGCCCAAGTTTGGACTGATGAAGACAGTAAGAAATATTTACCTGCATTACTCAGTATCTACAACGCGCACACACACACACACATGCACATCCGCATGCGTGCGCACATACACACACACACACACACCCCTACTGAAACAAAAGTTTAAGGAGAGTACTTACCTTTACTGTGAATGATGCCCTCTGATTTCTAAATTGTATTTTGTTTTACTGAAAAAGTAGTTGGGGTGTGCTAAATTGATTCCACTAATGGGTTCGGGCCTACGGTAAAAAACCACTGGAGCTTCCTAATGTTTAGGAACACAGGATGGACCATCATGTCAAGTGACTCAGAAATCCTCACAGCGCTAAGATCTGATTGCTTATAGATTTAACCGAAGCGTGAGGCTGAAGTTAAACTTCTAAAATGAAGTTAAAAATCAAATGTACATTGTAGGTGTTAATATATGAAGTTTTCTGTGGATTGTAATGCCAAGTACTTTGTATGTGTAATAGAGATAATTTTTGGATCTTGAGACTTGCATATGGCTAGTGTGTGAGCTAAGAGTCATACTGGCCCAGAAGTCCCCATGGCTTGATAAAATCTTGGAGAAACTGAAAGAGTTTTACTTGTCATCTCGTGTTTCTTTTGTCATTACATAGTAATAGTATTGGTAACTTTAAATATTAGGTCTGGATTACTTCCTTTTGTAGCGAAGAGTTGAGGAAGTGTAACATGGATAAATAATCCTTGTCTCTGTATTTATAGGCACATTTATAGAGATTCAGTGGGCTTGAGTTTTGACAGCCGTGTTTGATCAGAAACATTTTCACAGAACCTTAAGAAAAATAACTGCGGTTCAAATATTTCTAGTAAAAAAAAATTTTTTTTGGTTGCTATAACTAGATTTGCATTTCCGATTTTTCTCTCTCTTGTTTCACTTTTGTCTGTGGCTGAGGAAGGGCCACTTGGGAAATGTGACTGTGGGTTGTAAGGAGTCCCTCACTCTATCACTGTATGTTTCCTGGGGCTGCCATGACAACATACCACAAACTGATGGTTTAAAACAAGAGAGATTTATTTTCTCACAGTTCTAAAGGCTGTAGGTTCAAATTTGAGGTGTTGGCAGGGCCATGCTTCCTTCAAAGCCTCTAGACAAGGATTCTTTCTTGCTCCTTCCAGCTTCTGTCAGCCCGGGGCATTTCTGAGCTATGGTGACATAACTCCAATCTCTGCCTCCATTTTCACACGCCATCCTCCCGCTGTCTCTCTCTCTGTCTCTTCTCCATTTATAAGGACACCAGTCATACTGGATGGGGGCTTACCCTACTGACCTCATCTTACTTTGATTCCATTTGTAAAGACCCTGTTTCTAAATAAGGTCACATTCATAGGTATGGGTTGGGGGGACTGGGATCTCAACATATTGTGCTTTGGAGGAGAACACACTTCAACCCATAATAGTGGCTATTTGTTTTTAATGCATTTTTTCTTGCTTTTCCAATAAGATACATTGGGGGAATTCTGTTGATTTCCTCATTGCCTTTCTTACAATGTTACTCTATTTCTCATATTTTTGCTCCAAAATGGTCCACATATAATATTCATTCTGTATTATTGAGAATTGGAGGTTATTGGTCTGATTGACTTATCTACTACCTTCTCCCTGTAAACATTTTGGTATCTGCTTCCTTGTTCTCATTTACCTTTTCAGGTGACACTTTTGAGACTCATGTATGTCCTAAATTCTATCTCATGTCACATCCTTTGTGGTCTGATTTATTAAGCATTGCTTGAAGCCCAGTGGCTGGTATGGATTGCATTCCTATTCATTCTGTAATTACGTTCTTTATAGAGGTGGCAGGTGGAATGTTTTGGAACATGTGTCATGTCCCCCACATGGCTCAGTCCCTTTCCTTTGGGGCTTCACATGCATACATTTCAAAATGAGGAAAGCCATAAGCAGGTGCCAGATGAGTTTCCTGGGCACTCAGAAGGGTGAGAGCTCGCTGTAGGCTGGAATGGCCAAGTGTGAAAATGGATAGAATTTAGACAAATGCAGTAGAGGATGAGGTAGAGTGTATCATGTGGCAGAGATGATGGAAGTAGAAGCATCGTAGTAGTTCTTAATTTATTGGTCCTAACACCCCTTTGCCTTCATATTTTCTTGGAAGACCTGAGGGAATGTTTCATGTGCATTATATCTATATTTACCATGTTAGAAATCAAAAGTGAGAAATTAAAAAATATATTCCATTAGATTTAAAATAACAAAGTGCCCATTACAAGTTAAAATACTTATTTTTAGGAAAAATAACTACTTTACAAAACGAAAAAAAATATGGTGAGAAGCATAGCACTGTATACCATTTTTTGCAAATCTCTTTAACGTTTGGCTTATTAGCTGGATTCTCAAATCTGCTTTCTCATTCAATCTGTTGCCGTGTTGTTTTGATTTAAATATATGAAGAAAATCCTGCCTCATACAGATATGTAGTTGGAAAGGGAGAAGCATTTTAATAGCTTTGTCAGATAATTGTAGATCGGCTTTTTGTAGATATACTACATGAAAATTCAGTAAGTGATCGTTTCTTTTTCTTGCTTAAAAATACATTTATTACATCACAGTTCCTGTGGGTTAGCAGTGTGCACACAGCTTAGCTGGGTCCTTTTCTTAGACCCAGCAGGCTGCAATCAAGGTATTGCCTAGGCTGCACTCTCATTTGGAGGCTTGACTGGGAAGAATCTCCTCCAAGCTAACTCAGGTTGTTAGCAGAACACATTCCTTGTTTCTGTAGGATTGAGGGGCCTAGCTTTTTGCTGGCTACTAGCTAGAGGCCACCTTCAGCTCCTGGAGGCTACCTTTCTTTCCTAGAGGTCACCTGCAGTTCCTTGTCACGTGGGCTTTCTCAGTCCGACTGCTTACTTTATCCAGCCAGCAGGGAGTCTCTAGAGCAAGTCAGCTCTCAACACGGACTATTATATAATATAACATAATCTTGGGAGTGACATTTCAGCATGGTTTCTTAAAGGTTCATTGCAGTGTTGAATTTGGAATCACAACCAATGAAATATTTGTGCTCCATTACAATGCATTGGTTCATGTGGTACTTTCACTGATCTTCTATTCCTGTGTGATTTAAGACCATATACTGGTCATTTGGAAACTGTTAGTTCACTGAGTTGTATCAGTTTTCCAAATGTTGACATATTTCTTTACATAACATAAAAAACCACACATATTAACATTACTCTCAGTTTCATCCGAAACATCTATTGAGAAGCTATCAAGCTCACGGTGGATACAGGTGTTAAAAATTTTTAATTTTTGGATTATGATTGACAACAAATACTGTCATCTGTTTTCCTTCAAGTGCCAAGGCGTACATCATTTATTCCCAAGAAATATCTACGAATAGCTCAAGAATAAATATCCAGAGTTCATCTGCCAGTCATTCCTTTCAAGCAAAAGTGGTGCACCGTAAAAAACCAGTTAGTTCAGCCTGCAACTCAGTCAGAGGAGTGCTTTTCTCCCAGGTGACCATTGTACTTCAGTATGCAGCAGAATGCTTTATGTGTACTTCCCATTTCTTTACACACAATGTCAAAAAGATGTGAAATCAAGGGTCAAGAGATAACATTTTAACTGCTTCATCAAGGACATTCTTACCTTTTTTAAACTGCCAATGAGTGGCAGTGAATAATATGAATACAATGACTGCTAGTATAGTTTAGTGTCACTACCTCCATTCAAGCTAAGGCACCAGTAGTGCAAGTGTCGAACATAGTTGTTTCAAGGATAAACCATGAGATTCCAAAAGTTATTCAACACATTGACTGTTTAAGCACCAGTGTTTATTTTCAGAACTTCACATTTAAAAAAAAAATCTTCAATCAGCATCAGCACCAGTTAGTCATTTTATAATCCATTTGTAAGGCAAGGGTACAGCTCTGCAGTTGGGATATGAACTCAGTCGTTGTGTCTGTAGGCAAACCTTTCATTTGAGGAGTTGCTGTGTCGTTAGGAAGTGGCACTGCCTGTTTTTTTTTTTTTAAATAACTTACACAGCAGACCTTCAGCAATGTCAGTTGTACAACGCTTTCTCAGTGTCTCAATTACTGTGTGCTCTTCTCCAGCTAATGCAGTGTGATACCTTATAAGGTGTTTCAGTGGCTTTTTCATTTCTGTCTTGAAAAACTACAACAATGTTTGTCTTACAAAGTTCTCATCATGTCTGCATTAAAAAAATCAATTCCTTTTCCTTTAAATCCTTAGTGATTATTTTCAAAATGATGCTGCAACGAAACTATTTGAAAATATTCTGTTGCATAAGACATAATATAAATTACTAATATCTATAAAGACAATGTAAAGACAACTTTGTTAATATTTTTGTTTATTGTTTTCCTCAGGGTTGTTTTTTTTCTTGAGTAGTTGCTTCCCTTCCATAGATCAGAGACCTCTAATGTGTCAGTTTCATCTTTTTTTAGTATGTTTAGGCATAAAATGTATGTATACCTGTAGGTAAGAAAGCAGGCTTTCTAAACCTCCCTTTTTTTTTTTTTTTTTTTGAGACGGAGTCTCGCTCTGTTTCCATAGCTAGAGTGTAGTGGTGTGATTTTGGCTCACTGTAACCTCTGCCTCCCAGGTTCAAGTGATTCTCCTGACACAGCCTCCCAAGTATCTGGGATTACAGGTGCCCACCACCACATCCAGCTAATTTTTGTACATTTAATAGAGATAGGGTTTCATCATGTTGGCCATGCTGGTCTTGAACTCCCAAACTCAGGTGATCTGCCCCCCTCTTAGCTTCCCAAAGTGCTGGGATTACAGGCTTGAGCCACTGTGCCCAGGCTCTAATCCTCCTCTTTTATGTTGGATTTTTTTTTGTGTGTTAAAACGTACATAACATAAAACGTTCCATTTTAAGTGTATAGTTCAGTAGCGTTCAGTATATTCATATTGTTGTGCAGCTATCACCACCACCCACCTCCAAAACTTGTTCTTCTTCCCAAACTGAAACTCCATACCCATTAAATAATAACTCCCTACTCCCCAGTCCCCCAGCCTCTGACAACCACCATTTACTTTCTGTGTATGAATTTGACTACTCTAGGTACCTCAGAAGTGGAATCATGCACCATTTGTCCTTTTGTGACTTGATTATTTCATTTAGCGTAATAATGTCTTTGGTTAATCCATGTTGTATCATGTTTCAGAATTTCCTTTAGTTGAATAATATTTCTTTGTATGCATGTATCACATTTTGTTTATTCATTTATCCGTTGATGGACACTTGGTTCCTTCCATTTTTGGTTATTGCAAATAGTGCCACTGTGAACATGGGTGTACAAATGTCTGTTCTATTGTCTGCTTTTATTTTCAGGTGTATACCCAGAAGTAGAATTGCTGGATTACATGGTAATTCTACGTTTAATTTTTTGAGGAACCACCATACTGTCTTCCACAATGCTGTATCATTTTACAGTCCCATCATCAGCAAACAAAGGTTTCAATTTCTTCCTATCTCTGCCAACATTTATTTCTGTTTTTTTTTTTTTTTTTTTTGAGACAGAGTCTCGCTCTGTCACCCAGGCTGGAGTGCAGTGGCTGGATCTCAGCTCACTGTAAGCTCCGCCTCCCGGGTTTACGCCATTCTCCTGCCTCAGCCTCCGGAGTAGCTGGCACTACAGGCGCCCGCCACCTCGCCCGGCTAGTTTTTTGTATTTTTTAGTAGAGACGGGGTTTCACCATGTTAGCCAGGGTGGTCTCGATCTCCTAACCTTGTGATCCGCCCGTCTCGGCCTCCCAAAGTGCTGGGATTACAGGCTTGAGCCACCGCGCCTGGCCTCTGTTTTTTTTTTTTTTTTTTTTTTAAATAGCTATTCTAATGGATGTGAAGTGTCTAATCTCTTTTAAGGCAACAATCCATCTTTAAATATAAAAAGTTAGATATTTATTTTAGAATGATATAGTAAATTCTAAATTATAGCTTTCGTACAATTAAAATATTTAGAGTAATTTTTGAAAAGATTTAAAATATTCTTGTAAATCTGTGAAATTACAAATCAAAAGGACAAATAACCTTTTAGACTTGAGAAAGAGTTTTGACTCTGCAGATTTTCCAAAAAGGTATTGGTATACCTAGGGGTTTGTAGACCATACCTGAAGAACTGCTTGCTGAAATATAGTATTAGAAACATGGTCTCAGCTTCTCATGAAACTCTTCCCATAGGTGGATAATGATTTCTTTTGATTTACAAATTTGTTTACTAAGAACTTAAAAAATGTATTTTTTACATTCTACAATAGAGATTTTATTTAACAACAACAGAAAAAGAAATAACAAATCAGTTGCCATGGAATTAAAGTTGGGAAAGAAGAATGTTTTGTTCTTGACTGGGAAACCATTTAGAACTGGCAATAGAAGGCAGGAATAAATTGTACTTTTCTGACAACAGGAATATTTTAAGTCTGTTCTTAATCTTTAAAAAAAAATTTTAAGATCATTTAAGGAGGGTGTACATATCAGTTTTCAAGTTAAGAGATTTCTGTGAAGCAGCAATTACAACACTTATTTAAAATATTTGAAATATGTTGTTAGAATACCAATTCGGTGATTACAAGAAATGATTGAAGTTTCATTCATGAAAAAAAATTACAGGCCATGTTTGGTGGTTCACACCTGTAATCCCAGAATTTTGGGAGGCCCAGGTGGGTGGATCACTTGGGGTCAGGAGTTTGAGACCAGCCTGGCCAATATGGTGAAACTCTGTCTCTACTAAGAATACAAAAATTAGTCAGATGTGGTGGTGCATGCCTTTAATCCCAGCTACTAGGGGGGCTGAGGCAGGAGAATCACTTCAACCTGGGAGGCAAAGGCTGCAGTGAGCTGAGATTGTGCCACTGCCCTCCAGCCTGGGTGACAGAGTAAGACTCTGTCTCAGAAAAAAGAAACAATTGCAGGAAAAGTTGGGCATATTATTTTGTTTTATAGTCCAAATATATCATTGCTTTAAATGGCTTACCAAAACACATCAGCATTTAAATAGACTTATTTCTTTTTCTTCCCATCAGCCATCCACTGAACATCGGGAGTGTGGTGCTGAACCGCAGCCTCACCTGAGGTCACGGGAAGACTCTGTTTTTGCTTTCATTGCACAGTTTGCATATTTAAACATTCTTGAAAAGAGTTGCTCTGAATATCACTAATTTTCTCCTTGCGTATAGCTGTTATCTTTTATTTTTTATGAAACCAAAGGTTGTGATCGTTCATCTTTACAATATGACATCTTTTTACTTAGATTTAGATGCTATATGAAACCATAATGCCTCTCCTTAACTCTGATTCAGATAGTAGATTTGGGTAGCATAAATGTTTAATACTGTATGTAAATGTCCACTCATAGGTTGAAATTATGAGATGTGTAACATAGAGTAGTAATCATCGAATAGGTGACAGATATTCATGTGGCTATTAATTGGGGAATGTGAGTATGAGTCACTGTGTTAACTTCACCTCCTGCAGTCATGGGGTAGGCGGTCTCCAGTGGTGCTGCCTGGCATTCTCAGTTTTGGCCATTTTGTTTAGGCAGATAGTTGCCTAATAAGTTTTGTAACTAAAAATTGAGAGAAATTTTAGTTTTTCCCTTTGGTTTCAACATTATGAAGTATAAAATTATGAATAGTGCTTTAGATTGTCCCATGCAGTTAATGATGAAAACCAGTTGGAGACGGTGATGAGAGCACTCTAAAAAAACTACTTATTTGTGCAAAAAAGTGGGGAGATGATGCTTAATGTGGGTATGCTTCAATGCACAATGGGCCACTTGTTGCTGTAGCCTCAAAGACCATGGTGTTAAACATCATCAAGATAATACAAAATCAAACCTTTCTCTGAACATTTGCCATGCTGTCTCCTATTTGGGCCTGGAATATTGAGCTGAGATTTTGTAAGTGTGTGGCAAAATTTATAACCGGGCTACAAGACCCTCAGAGTAGTGGCTCCGATGACTGGAGGTGTGTGTGCTGATCATTATTGTTGGAGTCAAGATATTGGGGCCTCTTTTGTGAAGGCAAAGTGTGAAAGGGAATGAGGTTTCTAGATGAAGGCTACAAAGTCACAAATGTACAGTAAAGTATGAACTCACATCTGCAAGGGAGAGCTTTTTGTACTGAGTGAGCCAAGTCTTGCTTCCAGTGAGTGTCTGGTTCATTCGTCACACAGGCAGCATAGGTGGGAAGTATAAAGAACTTGGCTGTGTTTTTATGAAAGAGACAGCTTTAAGTTCTCAGTGGGGCTGGACCATAGCTCACCTTTAGCGTTGATGTTGGGAAGACAAATAGGCTGCTTTGTGCTGCCTTCTGTATTAGCCAGGCAAAGAACAGCTTGACAATTTCTTTGCTCTTCTGTCGTGATTATATCCATCTAGCTGGAATAGGGGTCTCAATTTCTGAGGACAGGTAGCTGAGAACATTGTGGTTTGCGGACCTCTAAAAAATATGGAGAGTCTTGATTGCCTAGGTAGGAGCTCTGTTCCAAAGGTGAGGGAAGGAAGTGATAATGACTTGTTAAAAGCAACCTTTTAGGTAGATTGACCAGGGGCAGAGTTTACAGGATGAATGGGAAATGAGAAAGAGGAAAGTTCAAACAGATAAGCTGTTGTAACTGAGGTGTATAAGTCTGGCTGCTATGAGTTCTGATTTCTGGATACCTTATTTCTACTACTTCAGGCAATATTTAGAGTAGAAAATCCACTAACTTGCATTGGCTGGCAAAGAAGGTGAAATAGATCCATGTGGGGTTTTGGGAAAAACACTGGACTTGGCATCTGGCCCTGGGGATAGCCCTGGCTCCTCTATGAATATGAACTAGCTCTGAAACCGTGGGCAAGGCCTTTGAACTCTCAAGACCTCAGGCATAGAGTAGCTTATCTCTAAAACTCATCCCCAGCCATAAAAGTGTTTTCTAGCGTCTGATTTATTACTTTCAAGTACACATTTCTAAGTACTAGTAACTTCTACATGCTGCCAAGGAGTGGTCTTTTAGGGGCCTATTATGATGAAGTATGATGAGTAGATAATTCATCTGTAATTAACTGTGTTATGTCCATAGAAACAATTTCTGAGCTCTAAGTTTCTCATAATAATTCCCTTCCCATAAGTAGGGTTAAGCCCTTGAAAATTTGTTTGCATTTTTAATTTATTTGGAAAACGAATTTTTCTGAGATATACATATCTCATCTCCCTAATTAGATTGTAACCTCCTTGAAAGCAAAATGCTTTGTTTTGTTGTTTGCTTTTTGGTTTTAACCCATTATAATGTCTTAAATAGCACTGTGTGCATTAGGGACTTAATAACGTAGATGAGTGAATGAGTAGTTAGAGAATAAACTTTAGTTCAGACCAAATTATTGTGAACTTTGAAATATTGTAACAGAAATTAAAGGTTTAAGTCTATGATCTTTTTTTATATTACTGTCCTGAATTAAATAATGTGTGTGTAATTATTATTGCTGTGGCCACATGTAAATGTGACTTAAAAGGTCAGTCACAGTGAACTGCTGCAGAAAAAATGGTAGAGCTGGATTCATAACCGTGTAACTTTTTTTCTCTGTACTGAAAGGAAATACCATTTTCTCCCCAAGATCAGTCTTTGAGTAACTTCGCAGATCTAGAGTAGGGCCTTACAATTGGGGAAGGGAGAAAGGAAAAGTAACCTCAAGAGTTCCGAAGTGACAGTGGTCAGTTACATAGAGAACAAAGTACTTTGTTAGTTTTCTGGCCAGATAGGAAAGAACACTTTTCTTGACTGGAGATGATTTCTGAGATGAAAGCTTTCTAAGATATGGGGTCTCTGACTTCCACATCTAGTTTCTATAGGAGCCAGAGACAAGAGGGGATAAAAACAGAAGCTTGAGGGAGGAGGAAAAGGAGGGGAGGGTACATGTAATGGGAATGAGGGGCAGAGTAGCAGACATTATTGCAGAAAAGGTGGGGGAGGAAAGAACCAGGCTGGAGGGACTCCATACCCCAGGAGGAAGCGGCCCTCTCCCTATACCAGTAGCTCCCTCAGCCTTTGTTCTGCTTCCACCTAGCACGTTAATTGCCGTTCATGATGATAAATCTGACCACTGGTTATAGGGAATGGGGCTGTTTAGCCTATATTTTAGGACTTTGCATAATAATCCAATTAAAAGAGATGTCTAGTTATTTGTCAGAAGTATTTCTGTAAATACAGAGGCTGTGTATTTTTTTCCTGACAGTATCTTAGTTGTTTGGCCCTTTAAGGAACTGAGCTTAGTAGGTAAATACTCTAGACAGCTGTTTAAATTTTGTGAATAAAAATCAGAAAGCCTGCTCTTCATTTATGTAGCCAGCATTCATTCCTGGCAAACGTGTCAGAAACTTTGCCAGTCAATGGAAATACAATAAAGATATTATATAGTTCCTACCCTCTTGTAGGAAGCTATCATTCTGTCTGATGGCACACACCACTTATAAAGCGCCATATCTCAGAGATGCTGCTTTGGAAATGACCACTCTCTGCTTGGGAGATTGGGATTTCAGAAGGCCTCCTGGAAGAGCTGAAACTTGACTTCTCTGCTATCTTAAATTACTGACTCAAACATGATCTGTTAGATAAAGCCACAGAGACTGTGGGTCAACACAGGTGACTGAGGACAGCCCAACTTGGCTGGTGACTATACCATTCAATCCATCTGCTCTTCTCTTGCCACTCTGAGTCCAGCTCTATCTCAAGTGTGATGTTGGAGTGAAATATAAGAGGCACTCTGAAATTGACCCAGGTCTTTTTGCTCTGCAGTCTCCATACTGTCCTTCTTATAACTAGTTTTCACTCTTGATATCTTTTCCACTAGAATGTAAGCAGCTTTATGGGCAAGATAACCATAGCAATATGGTAGTGGTGGTGGTGATGATAATATGTAACATTCATTGAGCATTACTGAACACCAGTATGTATGCATGGCCTCATCAGATGCCTGTAGGCTCTGCAGCTGGGAGTGGGGTGGGGTGGCTGTCATTCTCTCCTGACTTAGCAATGATGTCATTGAGACTTTAAGAGGTTAGATGACCCTCCCATATCAGTCAGCAGCACCAGGAGAGGGATGGTTACTTGTCCCTTTTATGTGGATGTGTCCATACAACTTCCCTGCCACATACCCAGCTAATACATGTTTTTGTTTGTGGTAAGTAATAAGTGACAGATTCTGCTCTGTAGGGTAAGTTCCATGGTTTCTCCTCATTGTGATTAGTATGCCATCAGAGTGCCCCTGATGCCCTTGGGTACTAAGGCATTGAGATACACGTCACTGTTTGCCCTTCTGCCTTGCTCTTTTCCTTTCATTTTGCCAGCAATGACTCTTTTCTTTTGTCAGAGAGTCTACAGCTCAGCACTCCTGCTTAGTTTCTGCTCTTGGGCATCACCTCTGTCACTGTGGCTCATCCCCAGGCCCTTTCAGACACTGATAGCACCTGCTGAGCCCAGGGTTGACCACTTTCTTTACTCCACCTCTTTATTCCTCTACTGTCTTATAGCATCTCCAGTATGTCTTAGCAGCCACTGCAAGAGGTTGGCCAGCCAGGCATTTGTTTTGCTTGACTTGACCAGTCACTCACTGTCAGAGCAGCTTCCTATTTGTGGCCTTTCTTCTGGCCTTTATCCCTTGGTGGGTCTGGGGGCTCAAGACTGCTACTTTGTTCTCAGAGGTTGTTGTTTGTTTAGTTATTGTGTACTGCTGCCAAGTTGGAGCTACTTAAGAACCATGGTATCAGAAAGATGCTTCATTGCAATAGTAGCTGTTGATTAGAAACAAAACAATCTATTAATTTCCTAACTTTATTATCATTTATGTTCTGTCTCCTTCTAAAAGAAATGACAAATTTTTTTAATTTTTTAATTTTTTAATTAAACCCAAGTAGGGATTTAATAAAACTTCTTATACTTTATTCATAATAAATTTTGTTTGGATACATGTATTTTATATTTTTAGCTCTCTGGTTTTGACAGATTGACTTTCTCCTCCATTGGGCAATTTGAATGTTCTTCTATTATATAGATACTTAACATCTGTGAGAGGTTATAGATTCTTGATTTTTATGCAGTGGTCTAAGGGAGACACTTCAGTGTGGGCAGGCAGCATAGCATGTTTGTCATTTGTGTGGGCTCTGGAGAAGGATTTTCTAGATTGAAGTACAAGCTCTGCCATTTACTAGTTGTATGATCTTGGGCAACTTACAGTCACTGTTCTTCAGTTCTTATCTGTAAGATGGCATTACAGGGTTGCTGTGAGGTCATTCTGAAGTGCTTAGATGGTGCTGGACACACACTAACAACCTAAGTGTGTCTTCTGTATCATGGCTGTGTTTCTCAAGTAGACTTTGAGCCAGTCCAGCTGTGGAGTCTCTTCCCAGTAACTACGTGGGGCCCAACACATAGTTTCTACTCAGGTTTGTGAGGAAATACACGAGTGTATAAATTAACAGCATACCCTTTACTAAATTTCCATAGTTAATTGTTTTTTATTTAATAAGTTGTTCTTCCAAGTTCCAGTTCTCTACTCTTTAGATGACTCTGCGTTAGTTATGGGTTTTTTATTGATTCATTATAATTACTTTGCTGATTTTTTTTTTTTCTGGCTGTCATAGCAAGCAGCAGTCATTAGCTACAAGAAGACTCAGCAATTTAGTAAGAACTGTCTTGGTTTTGAGTTGTCTACCAAGTATAATTTAGCCTAAGACAGTAATATACATGGTTTCATTACAATCTGTATATTGTTAAACTTTCATAATTTCTAAATTTATGCAAGCAAACATTGTTATGTGTTTCTAATGCTGTACTTGAATTTGCTTTTGGTTTTAAAGGGCATTCATTTAATGGTTGGGGTGAACCTTTAAAATATTAATTGCATCTTGCTTTTAAAATTCTGTACATTAAGCCACTTCCATGAAAACTCAAGTTATAAAGAACCTAAAAATTATTTGAATAGTTCAGAAAATATGATATGTAGGTTTCTCTTTTAATTCAGAGCAATATGTAAATTATTGACCCTCTGAAACCCCTTGATGCTAAGAAGCAGTTCTTGTTTTCCTCTTCCGTTTGTTGATGTAGCTGAACTGGCATTTTCTCTTCCCTTTGGTATAGAATGGACTTAGGCTGGAAATGCTTTTGGATGATGTGGTACTTGTGTGTGGTGTCATTTCTGCTAGAGATGCAGGCCCCTGCCTGTTCTCCTCCTGGCTCTCTCTGGCTATGGGGCTCACCAGTGCTGAGACAGCCAGAGCTGACTGGAGTCAGCACTGTAGTACAATGTCAGAGGCTGAGGATAGGTATGCTTGGTCAATTTAACACCTTATTTACCTGGTGAGTTCAGCTTGTGGTCTTGGATGATTCCTGTGTTTTGTTTAGTAGAATCAGTCTTCACTGTCCTCTTAGATATAAGGCTCTGTGGAGATCCAAATCTGTTAGTCCTGTCCTGTGATTTGGTTGCTCAGATGGTTCTTGCCCTTGCTATGGGGATCCTTGATACATGGCTTGTGGGTCCTGCCATGTTAGTTGACTGTTAGTCAAATATTGTATCTCTCTATTATAAGGTTTTCACGTTGCAAACCTTATCTCTTCCTTCTGAGGACCCGCTTCCCTCTAACCTCCCTTATTTTAGAGTTACTGAAGTAGCAACTAGAACCTTGCAATAAATAGCTCTGCCTTGACACCATCTAGCCTTTGGTCTGATTTTTGAATATTTCATTTGGATATTTGACTCTTTTTAAAATTACACAGTAGTTTGAGGTGCCCTAATGAGAACTGCCTCTTGCCAGCAGCTGGGGTGCTGCTAGTTTTGAAGACAGGCTACACTAAAAGTTTCTGCGCAAGTACCCCGGGACACAAGGTACGTTTGAATGTGTCTCTGTAATCACCAGCAAAAGAGGGGGAGTGGGATCTAAGTTTACTTTTCTTACAGCAATATCTGTTTTGTAAATCAATGAATAACTGTACATTGTTACAGCAAACTTTTTTTGCTATTAAAAATGATAACTCTTCTATTTGGTGGTTCTCAACATGATGGCAGCATGCATGTGTGTGTGCTCTTTTTTCCAATTAAAAATAAAATACCTCCTCTAATGCTGATGCAATAGGCCAGTGGTTCTCAACCTGACA
The DNA here is from genome assembly GCF_043159975.1 of Macaca nemestrina. NCBI lineage: Eukaryota > Metazoa > Chordata > Mammalia > Primates > Cercopithecidae > Macaca > Macaca nemestrina. The sequence goes on from NC_092135.1 coordinate 102,633,392, forward strand.
GCAGCGTGCGTGTGTGTGCACCTCATGTAAATGAATATACATGCTTTAGTGTGGTTATATTATATAATGGAATCGCCAGCAAGACTTTTCCACAATAAACATGTCTAGTTTCCACCCACTCCCACACATTTGGTTTCCCAGGGTGGTGGTGAGTTTTTGAGTCATCTACAAGTTCTCATCTGCTTCCCCTTATGGTGTCTTTTCAGTCACACTCATGAGAGGGTTTTAGTCATTTGTCATGGATCATAATGACATGGAATACGACCATAATAATATATACTGAGCAATTATTCTGAATCCACTGCACAATCAGAAACCGTGCTGTGTTTTTAATGGATATTTTTCTCTCTCACTAGTTAGGGCATTGACTTCATAATTCTACCGTGATAGTATTTGAATTTGAAATAAAACTTGAAAAAAATTCTTTTCCTTGGGGGGGGGGATGGGATAGGTGGGCTTTGTAAATTGATCAGAGTGTATTGTTTTTAGCTCTACTAGAGAAATCAAAATAAATTATTTACGTATCTTTGTACTGCAGACTAGAGCTAGCGAATATTTATAATACTATGTAGCACTATTCATACTTACTACATGGCAGATAAGGAACCTTGGGCATAGAAAGTTAAATGATATGATAGGAATAGCTAATGTTTAATGTGTGCTTAATATGTGCCAGGCACTTTCTAAACACTTTGCATATGTTAATCTATTTAATCCTCACAATAATTCCAGGAAACATTTACTATTATTATTATTTTGTAGGTGGGTAAACTGAGTTTTAGAGGTTTCGTGCCTAGCCCGTGGTCACCCAGCTGGCAATTGGCAGAGCCCGGTTCCAAGTCTGGCCTATCTGGCTCATGTTGCACAATTCCCTTGGAACAGAATGGGGATTTGAACTGCGTCTTCTGCTTCAGTACTTTCTCTTAGAGCTACATTGGCCCAATTTTTAAAGGGTTTTCTCATTTTTATTTGGTTTTAATTTTTTTAGAGACAAGGTCTTGCTTTGTCACTCAAGCTGGAGTGCAATAGTGGGATCATAGCTCACTGTAACCTTGAACTCTTGGGTTCAAAGGATATTCTCACTTCAGCCTCCTAAGGAGCTGGGACTACACCATGTGCTACCACACTCGGCTAATTTAATTTTTTTTTTTTTTTTTTAATTTATGTTGCTTGTGCTGGTCTCAAACTCCTGGCCTCAAGCAGTCCTCCCACCGTGGCCTCCCAAAATACTGGGATTACAGACCTCAGCCACCGTGCCCAGCCAGTTTTCTCACTTTTAAATGATGGTTTGTAAACAGTGATAGTTTATTTAGAACAGTGGCCCTCGTTGGGGGTGGCTTTGTCCCCTAGGACATTGTGCAGTGTCTGGAGACAATATCACAACTAGTGAGAAGGTACTTTTGGCATCTGTTAGAGTGAGGCCAAGAACACCGCTAAACATCTTACTGTGTAGTGGACAGGACTACCCACAGCAAAGCAGTGTCAGCCCAAATGTCAGTAGTGCAGAGACTGAGAAACCCTGTTTTTAGAGTGTTTTGCATGATGCCTTTTTCTCTAAGAGGAGTCAATACCTTTAGTGTACAGTTCTGCAAAAGATGTTTTTAGGCTGAAGAGTAGCAAGGAAGCAGGGTAGAGCTGATACTAAACTTACATAGGGAGCGTCTTGGCTTTGAGACTCTTCATCCATGACTCTTCATCCAGTCCTTGCATGGACTCACAGGATCACAAATTCCAAACTTAAGGATCTTTCACATTCTCGAATATAGCTGGGCTTGAGGTATCATATGGAGTGTGGGTCTACGGGCATTGGTGTGGTGAATACTTCTTTGTATATATATATTTTGTGTGTGTGTTGTACAGAGTGACTTCATAAAAGGTGACTCTTGCCAGAATTCAGAACACAGCAGGTAATGTACTTACTGAAGAGGTAAGAGCATGAGTAATTCTTGTCTCATGAGAAAGATGTAAACTAGTTTATTATAATGATGTAATATTTGGGTGCCTGATTTATCATCCCCATCTCCAATGATGCAAAACCTTAAGAACTATGCAGGTGATAAAAATTCAAAGGGTGTCTTTGAAGTCTGGCCTATTCCTCTGAGCAGTTAAAAGTGTCACCTTTGTCGTGATACGTTGCTGTTTGTGTGTGTTTCCAGAGATCACAGTTAAAAGCTTGAACTATGCACCCTACTATGGAAAGTTTTGGGATGTTTATTCTGTGAGAGAGGTCATAATCTGGGAAGATGAGAGTCATTCAGCTAATAGAGCAGAAAAATATCATAGTCAAGCTGTAGACTCGGGATGATGGGAGCATGGAAGAGATGATACCTCCTGTGTACTGAGGGGAACCAGGACAGGGAGAGTTGTCAGGAAGGGGATGGTCTTTGAACTGGATCTCGTTTTAGGAGGCACTTGAGTCGTCCAGGTTGAGAACCAGGTTAGGCAACAGTGTGGCCACTTTAGGGCAGTCTGGGGGAGGGGATACGAAAGGAAATAGTCATAATTATCATCATCATCACAACAACAGTGATAATCATAATCATGACTGCCATTTACCGAGTACTGCTCTGGGAAGGCACCACTCTAGAGGTTTTAAGATACACTCATTTAATCCTTGCAGCAATCTCATGAGGGTTGTGTTATTATAGCTGTCACAGACAGGAAATCCAGGGTCTAGTAAGGCCAGGGTCTAGTCCTTGCTGACAGTACTCTTGTGGCTGCAGGCAGTCCCTTGAGCAGTAGTCCCTTCTGGTTCGTTCTTGGTGGTTCCCAGCGTGCCCGAGGAATGATGTCATCAGAGCCGTGCTGTGACTGGATGAACACAGCCCTGAGAACAATGCCTTTGGCACAGCTCTTTAAAAATAAGTAAGTTGGGGCTTCATCTAAGGAAACTGGCTCTGTTCTACTCAGTCTCATAGGAATTCTTAGAAGTGTTGTGACCTGGAAAATTGGAGAGGTATGATTTGATTAATTTGCACATTTAAGTATGACAGTGTAACTACAGAGTAAACAAATGGTAATTATTACCACAAAGCTTTCCTCCAATGGAGAGTCAGGGTCAAGGCAGTCTGGAATCTTTGGCTTTTCACATTAGTTGTGAACATGGAAGAACAGCTCATTCTTCCCCTCTACCCAGGGGAAGTAGTTTTCCTTGCTTGGCTCTAATAGCTTAGATAACCATACACTCATCTCTGACTTAGATTTTATACCTTCTTCTCGAATCCTACGGTGGTGAAGACTACTGAAGGCTAGGGTTTGGTTAGGAAAGTAACAAATTAATAATGTATCAGAAAGTTGTTGGCAGTTGTGTTTGCTTGAATGACTCTTCTTTGAAGCTACTTTGTTACAGTGATGTATCTAATTTGATCTACTGCTCAAAAAGAATTCAATTCCATCCCGTCCTTGTTCATTCATTCATCAAGCATTTATAGAAGCCAGTCCTTGACCCAGAGGGGCCCATCGTCTAGACTCTGGAGGAGAGCACAAACGTGGGAACCAGTAAATATAGCTGTGGATGTGAAAATTAAAGAGACAGAAGTAGAGAAAAAATGTTTGTGAACCCCTAGAAGGAGAGGTTCCTTCTAAAGGGAGAGGGGAAAGAGCAAGAGGCAGCCTTTATTTCTAGGGGTGTTTTCTCTCTCTTGTTCCACCCTCTATCCTGGACTGATACCCTGCCCTTTGCATCCGTGTTTTATCCCCCTCTCATCCAGAGTGAGTCTCCTGGGAAGCCCAGGCCTTTTCTTTTTGGGAGCTCCTCTCTCTTCTTCGTCGCTCATGCCCAGGGTCACACTGGAGCTTCACCACCTTTTTCTGATACTGATATATTTCTTCAGCTTTGCATTCTTGCCTCATTTTTCTGTCATCTGACCCTAGCTGATCCTATCACTTGTCACAGAGGTACCTAGAAGCACCTGAGATACGGAAAGCGTTGTACTGGAAAATACAGAGCAGATATATACAAATAACTCCACCGGGCGAGGGGGCATTTTCTTGTACTGGGCATCACCTTGGGTTTGAGGTGCACCTTCTTCCTAGGTGTCATTTTGGAGTCCCCGCCTTCTTAAAAATGTGCTATGTAAGTATTGTTCACGTCTGACCTCGTTAATTCATTGAATACGGCAGGATCGACTGTGGCCTCTAGGGGTTTGGAAGGGCTCTGTAAGAGAGACTGTGATCTTGTCAATCTCTGTAGTAACAATCTGTGTGACACATACAATGAATCCCTTCCTTGGAAAGGAGTTGGGGGAATAGAATCATAAATTTGGAAGCAAACATATCTTTTGTTAAAGTATATTTTTAAATTACAGTACTCATCTGGAACACAGGTGACATTTCTATCAGAAGAATTTCAAATTTATGCAGACTAGTTATTCTGCTTTGAAAAGCCTTATTTCCTTTGCTAACTACCAGATTGGATATTATAGTTATGAATCCCTAATTCAAATGAAATACAAGCCAATAGATGTATCACACTACATTTTGCAAACCACAGATTATTACAGGCATGAAGCACAAGAAGTCTAACCTATTTTAAACTGATTAATTTAATTAGGAGACAGGTTTGGACGAACAGAAAATTGCTTCTTGTTCTCTGAGCACTGCAGCTGTAAGATTGTATAGTCTGCTCTAACACAGGTCTGTTCTTTCTGAGGTCATCTAATTCTCCTGAAAGGGGTTTGAGATGCTGAGTTGCATTTATAAGTAAATTCCTCATTCTTTTTCTACCTTCTTTCTTTTTTATTCCATAGTCATTAAAGCCTTGCTGTGTTCTAGTTATGAACTGATAAATGCTTTGTAATTACTCTGTAACTAAAAATGTTAAACTTGAATGCTTATATGGATTTTTTTTATTTTTTTCAAAAAAAACTTCCCTGGAGAGAGGAAGTGTTGTGAGGGTGAAAAAAGAATTCTGACAGAGAAGAGTAGAAAACAGAAACTAGGTGTGGTGGGGAGGAATGGCGGAAGTGCCAGGGTCTCTTGGTGCTTGTCTTGAGCATTTACTGTTCGCCAGGTGCCTTTATATAGATTGACCATATGTACCATACCAGGGCTTGATATGGATTTACCCACTCAGTCCTCAGAGAACTCCATGAAATTGCTACCTGTTTTCAGGATGCAAAAGCTAAGGCACAAAAGTTATCTTGCTCAAGGTTACAGCTAGTAAGTTGGAGACTAAATTTGAATCCAGGTGGGATGATTGCATCCTACAAAGTTCTTGACCAGAGAACTAACTTGGGATTGGACCCACCCAAATTCCAGTCCTACTCTGCTACTTCCCAACAATGTGACCTTGGGTAAAGTTATTTTAACCCCTCTGAGACTTTTCCCCAATTTTAAGTGGGTTTAAAGCACAGTATAAGGTGGTTGTGACTTTTAAATACCATGATGCATGTTAATGGTTTGGCATGTAGAAGGAGCTTGGTGAACGCTGCCTTTTTGCCCTTTCATTTCATGTCCTGGGGAAGTAGCAGCACCAGCCTGCAGCCTCTGTTCTTCTCGAATGTGCCCAGGGTATGAGGCACCTCTGAGAACTCCTAGAGCTCTGCGTAGGTTGCTTAAACATACAGCCCACTCAATGAGATAATTTCTAAGGTTTCCTCTTGCCCTTATCTTTAGTGATTCCAAAGATGTTTGATTTTCATAAATTCATGTCTACCTAGTTGCATCTTGCAAAGTGTAGGACTGCTTTTGCAGTTGATCTGTCAGTTTGTGTGTGTGCACAGCTGGATAAGTGTGTTTTCCATGTAGTATGAGAGAATTTGCCTGGCACTATCATTTATTTTTCTTAAGGAAAGATAAAAGTTTAGTTATTTGATTTCTTTCTTGGGATTAATTTTTTCTTGGCTGTCAAGAAAGAAGGGAAACAAATTTGAGTGAAAATAGATTGAGGTCCCCCCCCACCCATTTCACACTATTAAAAGAGTGACACCCAACTTCTTAGGTTTCTCTTCCACAGCATGGGTGGGTTTTGTAGATTAATGTATAGGCTACTGAGATCTTGAGTCGGGGTTGGATTAAGATCCCCTCCCTGCATTTCTCCCACTCTGTCCTTGCAGTCCCTCAACGAGCTAAGTTCCTGCCTGTAGTTGGTTGGAAGAAAGGAGATTTTCTATACAACTTGAGAGAAACATTTAACAGGGTATCTTCATGTTTGTATAGATGTCATTTGCTTCATTAAAAACAACAGAGTGTATACCTGTGACATTTACTAATGTGTGAGGTGTCTGAGGACCACCTGTGTGAGAATCCCCTGGGGTTATTTATTACATAAAGAGATTCCTGGCCCTCTGCAGAGCCACAGAATCAAACTTGTAGTGTCATTATTTTGTGATTTGAAAATATTCTTTTCGTGTATTGATCAAACTTCTGTTTGAGAAGCAACCATACAAACTTATCACATCATTTGACCTTGTTCAGATCTTGGTGCACACATTCACACATTTTCAGGGCTAATTTTCTCCCACTGCAGCTTGTTGCTGCCAGTGAGGGCCTGCTTGTCCAAGTTCCTGCTGACCTCACTGGTAGGCTGGGCTGGGACTGGTTGGTGATGTTGCCAGGGAGACTGAAGTTGGGGGCGTGAGGCCTATGGAGCCAGGCAAGGCTGGAGCCAGGAATATGTAGTTCACAGAATTAGATGCAAAGGAGAGGTGGTTTGTGCTCAGAGGAGATGAATACCGATCTTAGTGGGCAGAGGAGAGAAATGGGATTCAAATGGCTGAAGGGAGAGGTAGCAGGAGACTGCAATGGGATGGGGATGGAGATGGGGCGATAGGGCCAGACCTTGGATCAGACTTCTTCCTCAAGGTATGTATGGTATGACTTGACAGTCTAGCTCCTGGGAATTTTTGTGATAATTGAATATTTAGACATCGAGTATAATGCATTACATCGGTTAAGTGTATATATTGCTTGTATAAGTAAAGAGTATAATTGAAGATAGCTAGTAAGAGCTAAGAATATAGCTAGTAAGAACATACTAGAACTAAAAATAAGCTCATTTCTGAAAATGCATCTTTTACCCTATACTTACTATTTTAGAAAATTCTAGAAAGTGCAAGAATACACAAGCATACATTCTGACATTCTAGTGCAGTGGCCCCCAAACTTTGCTGCTCAAAAGGGCCATGTGGGTAATAATTTTAAAAACATAATAATGTCTGGCTTCTACTTCTAGACATTCTGATTTAAATTCTATGGGATATGATGTGGACATTGGGATTTTAAAAGCTCTCTAGTCCCTCATTTTATAGATGAGAAAATTCAGGACTAGCGAGATTGTGAATTTTTCCAAGGCCACATAGTTTAATTGTGGAGAAAGGGTTAAATAAACAGTGGTCTTCTGACTCTTAACTCAGGGCCCAGAAACCACACTGGGCCTTACAAACAAAGGGAATTTAAGACAGGGCATTGTCGACACAGGTGATGCAAGAGTTGAAAAGGCAAACTCCAAATGGTGAGGCAACCCAGAGACCAGCAACAGCAGGAACCAACTGCATCATTGGAGAAATGATGGGAGCAGGTGTGTTTCTGGATCCCAGAGACTGGAGCAACCTTGGAGGGAGCTAGGACCAAGATGGTAATGAAGGCTGTGTCTGGTGGGAGCCAAGACTCTAGAGGGGGCTAGAGATGCCACCTGAAGTGCATGTGTTGGGTGGATATCCTTGCTTCTCCCCCTTCCTTCTTGCTTTCTTGTCTTCCACCAGTGCTTCCCATTGACCCAGACCAGTTGGGAGGCATGGTTTCCTTCAGGACAATGGCGGGAACAGACCTGAAAACAACCCAGCAGTAACCAGCCCCGTGGCCTTTCTGATGTACTGAGGTCTTGTGTTTAGAGCAGAACTCCATTGTCACTGTTCTCTCTTTCTTTTTTCTTCTTGTTCTTTCTTTTCTTCAGATCTTGCTCTGTTGCCCAGGCTGGAGTGCAGTGGTGCAATCATAGCTCACTGTAACCTCAAACTCCTGGGCCTAAAGTGATCTTCATATCTCAGCCTCCTGAGTAGCTGGGACTACAGGTGGATGCCACCATGCCTAGCTAACTGTTCTTTTGTTTTGTTTTTAAATTTTTTGTAGAGACAGGGTCTAGCTATATTGCCCTGGTTGATCCCAAACTCCTGGCCTCAAGTATCTTCCTCCCTTGGCCTCCCAAAGTGCTGGGATTACAGGTGTGAGCCACCATACCAGTTTAATGGGCAGACAGTTTCTTATGTTCCTTTTCATAAGTGGTGTGATTGATAGGCTTCTAGGTTACTATAATATACGTCTGCACATTTTCATTAATATCTTCTTTCTGTGACAATTCATCTCTCTCCCATTCAACATGTTTACATTTTTACATTTTTATATTTAAAATATATATAGTTTTTAAAATACCCATTGTAATCTTAACTGTGCTAAATCTTAAACATTTGTTCCTTTGAAGACTAGTTACTTCCTAGATATATTGCCTAAAGCCAGATGATCCTATGTATGCACATGAGATGCAGATCTTACTTTACTATGTCATTTAAAAGCATTTTTAAAGAAAAATGGAATTATAGTACACTGCATTTTATTTGTTCTGCCTGATGGGCCAAGTGCTTTGCACCCAGCGGAGCTGAGCCTTGCCAGCCTGCGGTTTTAACAGTAGCTCCCCTGTAGAGCTCGGCATTCTTTAGACTTGGATAATGAGTCTGATGTCATAAAGGGAGCTTTATTAAAATAAATACAGTACCATATTTTCTTTCTAATGGCATTCTGATTGATTCCATCATAAATGCATACCTGACACTCTTTTAATTAATTGAGATAGCAGAGGGATTCCAGCTAGTGATATGGAAAGTGAAGAGGGTGTTTTCAGCAGTGTGTTCCTACCCTGACACCAGTATCAGTGTTGAGTATTACCGTAGGTCATAATCTGAAGACCTATGTCTATTTTAACCTATTTCACTGAACTGCTGTGAGAGTAATTAAATAGTAATGCTTGCCCCTGTTTTGAGGATGTAGCTACTTAAACACTAAGAGATTAAATGTTGCCAAAGGCTACCAGCGAGGGAGTTGTGAAGGCAGGGTTAGAACTGGTTTCTGATTTCTAGCCTTTTGCTTAAATTGCCAGCCATGGGTCCCAGTAATGTGTTCTGACTTTGTTTTCCTTCAGAATTAATCTGTGGTTAATGATAGCTTTCACAATCAGAAGGAACAATGTAGGTCTCGAATTTATGACTTCCATAAATCTACTACTTTCCACCATACCCACAAGGATGGTTTGGCAGAGACGCAGCTTGTGGTACACCTATTATCCTTTAGTTAATTGGGCTGTTTTTACTATTTGGGAGATTCTATATTTTAACATAGCACATGAAATATTAATAGTAAATATGAAATATAAATTTCAAACTATAAACATTTTGTACCATTACCTAATTTTTAAAAATGCTTATGACTAAACCTGCTGAATGTGGCATGTTCGAATGATTATTTTACTTCTGTGGTCTACTCCTCTCAGAAACATTGCCGTCCAGAAAATCTAATGATTTCTTCTTGTGGTATGGTGGAATGCTAGATAATGGCACAAAACCAGATCCTTCAGACTGTATAAATGCAATATAAAAATGGAGTAGAAATGTTCAGTTTTAGGAAGTTAGTGACTCTTCATGTCCTGTAAAATTGTGTGTGTGCATGTATTTTTTTTTTTTTTTAATACCAGGAGGTTTGCCAGTGGGACTGTAGGGGATATGCCAGTGAGACAGAGAAGATATGACTTATACAGAAAAGCCGGAATGCTCATTATCAGAGGGATGTTTGTAGGGTAAATCTTATCTTTTATAGGACATAAGAAAGATAAAGAACTGTTATATGATGGTTAGTTCGGCTCAGTTTGCTGCATTATTTAAAACTGTGAGGGAATCTTTAAAAAAAATTCAATTTTCTATTTCCCGTCTACTTTAATTACTTTCAGCAGTATTTTATTCATTGTAGGCAATGAATTATCCGTGGATAAATGGAATTGTTGGTAGTCACTTTCACTTTGGAGCTCTTCTATAATCGAAATATGAAGATATTTGAATTGCTTTATGAGGACATTTAAATACAAGAAGTAGGTTTTTATGTTTCGGATTGAAAGCAAAGAAAGCTACCTCACTGATTCTAAATTCACTTTGAAAAATCTCGAATTACTAAAATTAAGTTCATTCAGCTCAAATAAGCAGGTTGTTTTCCCTTTGCTCCAAGGGAGAAGAGCAGGCTCTGTACCATCTTGATTGATTTTTTTATTTGCTCATCCCCTGATATGAGTTGGCTGTGTCCCCACCCAAATCTCATCCTGAACTGTAGTTCCCATAATCCCCAAATGTCATGGGAGGGACCCAGTCAGTGGAAGGTAATTGAATCATGGGGGTGGTTACCTCGATGCTGTTCTTGTGATAGTGAATGGGTTCTTATCTGATGGTTTAATAAGGGGTTTTCCTCCCACTTTGCTCTGGACTTCTCCTTGTTGCCACCATGTGAAGAAGGCCTCCCCAGCTGTGCTGAACTGTGAGTCAATTAAAGTGCTTTCCTTTATAAATTACTGTGTCTTGAGTGTGTCTTTATTAGCAGCATGAGAATGGACTAATATATCCCCCTTTCATAATACTGTGAGGGAGGGCCTGCATTAGAATTGTGGTATTGCAGTAGGAAAATGAATACACTGTAACAAGTCATGGTATCTGACTTTAGAACACAAACCATTTGTTTCTGATGTTGATGTGTAGACTGGCTTCCATGACTTGGGCTTGGATTCTCTTCGTCATGTCAGATTTAAGATTCTTTTTTGCAGAACAAGCTAAACAATATCGCGGAGTTATAGGAACCTATTTATCATACATGTAATGAGATAAAGGTGGCCTGTAATAAAACAGTGCTTTTTAATATTGAAGATGCTGAAACTCCTGGAGAAACAGGTAACCTGCATATTTAATTCAAGAACCGAATCATAAGAGCTCATCTTTGGGAAGGAGTTTACCATCATTTAATGCTGGATTTTTACCTTGCTTCCTACAGAAACTATTCCCCCCACTTCAATACGCAAATATTTCCATTGGGCTTTTGGTTTCTTTTACAGTTTTCCAATGCACTACATCATTGTATTTGGTAATTTCACTTTCTTTGTGTAATTGTTCCTAATCTTTATTTTAAAATCTTATCCTGGAATAGTTCAATGAAAGGTGCTTTTCTTTTTCTTTTAATTTTTGGAATACTGCACTTAATGAAGATGCCCACGTTTACTTTAAAAATATTTAAATTTTCAGAAAAAATGTATTCCCCTCTTTATCGAAATGAAGAGTAGTCCCTACAGAAATCTTTTTATTAGAATCATAGCATTAACATTGGAAAGTATCCACATCAGTTCCCATTCAATGCAGAAGTCTCTCGGCTTAGTTTTGTAGAGTACAGAGAGGGCTCGGCATCTGTACTTCAATCTACAAATCCTCTTTGCCTTCAACATCCCTCCTAAGATGTGGTTTTGAGGTGGCTATGGCCTTCGCTTGCTTTCTTTCTCAAGCTCTTCAGGATGCCACATTAAAAAAAATGGGCAGATGTGACTACGATTTGGATGTTAAGACCAGGTAAGTATTTTTATAGATGTCTCACCAGTGTGCTTAAGGGACACCCATGCGAGGTAGACCGGTGGAGGCTTAGGACAGTACTCTCTCCCTCAAGGAGTCTGTATGCTTGGAATGATGACACATGCTCACATGACATAGTTAGGACAGAACATAAGAGATCTATGATTAGGTGGCAAAGCATATAAAACAACTGCTAGAAAATAATCATGGGAAGGGAAGGGACAGTGTTGAACCTCAGCAAATAGATATTGGAGCAATGCTTTGCAAGGAGACTGATCTGATGGAATAGTATTCATGTTTGAGGTTAGTAGTAATACGATGGGATAAATCAAATAGGACCAAGTCACTACCAGGCCTCAAATGTCACTGTGCCGATTTTGAACTTGACAGTGAAATTACTGGGGAGCCAGTATAGGCTTTCTAGCACTGGTTGACTGAATGAAGGCAGAACTTGTATCTGTTTCACTTGCTTAGAATGCCTAGCAATGTGAAAAGAGTTAAATCTAGAAGACGAAATACAGCTATTGCACAAGGTTCTAAAAGATCAAATATAGCTATTGCATGAGGTTCTAGGAACTGAGAGCAAGTTTGACCTGAAGAGGTCTGGCTTTGGATGGATGGACCAGAAAGGAAAAAAATCAAAAGGGTTTTTGGTAATTGGCAATGATAAAGAGGTTTTGAATCTAAGATAACTATGAGTTTTGGTGCAAATGGCAAGGGCAATGTTGATGCCATTGACAAAATTAGGGAAATTATTTTGTTTCTTATTTCAGAGCTGAAATATGGATATTTAATTTGCTTTTGAGCAAATCAACTTCTTGGCACAGTCCCTTGTTTCAGTACTTAAGACCAGGCCCAATGGGCAGATGGCAGATGGGGACTTGCTTCTAGAGAATTAGAGCTTTGAGTTCTAGTCTGCCATTCTTTGATTACTATCCTGAGTAAATCCCTTTCTCCTTTGATTATTTCCCACATGTGAAATGGGAAGGATACTGGGTTTCTGCTCAGAGGGTGATTGCATTGGTCCATTCTGACTACTATAACAAATATACCATTATTATCACAATTCTGAAGGCTGAAAAGCTTCAGATCAAGGTGGCGGCAGACCCAGGGTCTGGTGAGTGCTTGCTTCCAGGTTTGCAGATGGCCATCATCTCTCTGTCCTCACAGGGTGGAGAGCAGACAATGAGGAAGGTAGCTCTCTCTTGTCACTTTTATAGGGGCACTAATTCCATTATGAGAGTCCCATCCTTATTACTTAATTACCTTCCTAAAGCCCTGCCTCCTAATACATCCCATTTGGGATTTGGTTTCAACATGAATTCTGGGGAGAAACAGATGTGCAGTCTGTAACGGTGATTGTAAAGGATGTGCAAAGGAACATTGGCAAGAATGCTGTGCAAATGGACCTGTCTTTATGCATACTCTCCTTTATTGTTGATGTGGGTGTTAAAGCTGATGACCAGTCATTAAGAACCCTAGCTCCACTCTCTTCTGGGCATATGGCAAGTGAGAGTCTGACTTTAATGGCTGGGATGGGGAGAAAGGAGCTGGGAACATGTATGAAGGACCTCTTTGTCTTGTGGCTGTTTCAGCAGCAAGAGAGAAGAGACCTTGCTTGCAGCCAGAAGGAAAGGGACTGTCTCCAGGAAAATGGAGCTTTTAGTTATCAGAACTTACTTTAGAAGGACTAGGACTCAGCCTTTTAAATAAAGTGTCCAAATCTTTGTTCATCTGCGTGTGTGTGTTAAAAGAATTAGTCATAATAGCTGACCTTCACTTTTTAGGACTGAATCACCATCGTTGCTAAAAACCCTGTGTATGGAGTGACAATAACAAGAATCAAAAGGTGTTTTCAAGTTGTATATACAACATAGAATAGGTTTTTGTTTTAAAGATAGGCAATGAGACTTTTTCTGTATTGTTATTTTCGTTAGCATTTTGTAATAAATTTAGTATCTCCAGTTGGGGTTCAATAACTTAAAATGAGAAAAATTGCAATTTTAATAATAAGCACAGGTTGATTGCCTACTTTGTCTTTTATATTAAAATGAATGTTGCAATTACTGTGTATTAATACCCAGCAAACTATGTTTCTTTTTCATCTGGAACTAAAAAGTATTACTTCTAAACAGGCACACACAATTTATCCTTGTAAATAAAGTAATTCGAAGTGTGCATGTATATGTTTATTACGAAGCCATCTTTCAGAATGCATCAAATGGAAGGAGAGAGGAGCTGATTGTCTTTTATCGTGGGGCTGACAGAATGTTTATTAATGGCCATGGATTTGAAATGAGCATCTTACTAAATGGAAGTCTTTGGCCAACCTCTGACCCTTTTGTCTTAAAGGTTTGAGAACAGATAATACGAAAGAATACCAGCTTTTTTCCAGATGGCTGCATGCCTGATGTTCCTTTATGTTTAGCTGTCATTCAAATATGAATGCCCAGTGATTATAAGTGTCTCTTTCTCTTTTCTGGACTGAAATGAAACCTTTTATGCATTGTGTGTTAAAACAGATTAACTGTTTGGCTCATCAGTAGGGAAATTAGAACAATAGCTGCCAATCCAATGGTATAGTGGAAGAATGTCCTTTGGGGCCAGGGGCTAAGGTTCGTAAGCAAATGGTGTGTACAAGTGTCAGACTGGGGAAGGACGGACAAGTTATAAGAATAATTCTCCTGAATTTTAATTTTATAACTGCATTGGAGTAGTAGTATCTTTTAGAAGCAGGGAGGATTTAGATAAATTTTTCCAAACTTTTAAATATTTTTTAGTTGCCCCTTTAATAATTTCTTGGAGTGCTGTTGTACAAGATGAATTTAAAATGATGTGTTTATATATAGTATGTGTCTTATGAAGACATAATGCAGAATTACTATATGTTTCCCTAACTTGTTAGTGTGCTAAAGTTGTCTTTTAAATGTATGTATTTCATAAGGTAGAATAATGGATAATTTGAATGTCATTGTTCTACCAGTACTAACACTTTTGTAATCTTAAATGGAAGTCAAGGTGGACAGCTATCATTTAGGTATGGTTGAAATGCAGACCTGCCTGGAGGGCAAGGGGAAAACTGGTGACCCTTCAGTGACCTTTGTAGGAGATGGCTGGAGGCCAAAGGTCTGTGGGGACCAACCACATCAATTTAGGAAGCTAGAGTACTTTACAAAATGCTTGACAAACTCACATTGTTAGCTCTGAGTAGTAAGGTGGCTCTCATTTTCCTTAGAAATCCATAGAATGAGGAAAGTACAGTAGTCTTATGACCTAGTGGAAGAAAAAGAGCACATGTGAGCTTATTTAACCCCTATTTAAAGAGATTATTTTGGTAAAAGGAGATACTTTTAATGTATTATTTATAGAAAAGCACAAAGGAAAGCTTACCATGAAATTCTGTTGTTTTAATAGCAATTTTGTTTTCTAAAACATCCAAAGGTAAAAATGCGCTTAAATAAAACAGGCAGCTCTGCCACTTTCTAAACTCATTGTCTTAGTATATTTTTGATATTTTCACATTTTGTTTTGCATACTTTTAAAAATGATTTTATGCCCAGATAATTTTTATAACAGCTTCATTGGTGTATAATTCACATCCTAAACAATTCACCCATTAAAAAATGCAGAAATCAATGACTTTTATTATATTCTGTGTATGTATCTGCATCTATCACTACACAGTCCATTTTGGAATGTTTTCATACATTCTTCCCCAGAGAAACCCCACTCTTCTTACCAGTTATCCCCTATTCCCACCAGCCCTTGACAATCACTAGTCTACTTTTGGTCCCTATAAAGTTGCCCGCTCTGGACATTTCATATAAATGGAATTGTACAATCAATATGTGGTCCTTTGTGATTAGCTTCTTTCAGTTGACATGTTTTCAAGGTTCAACCATGTTGTAACATGTGTCAGTACTTATCCCTTTTTGTGGCTGAAAAAATTCTATTGTATGGATATGCCATATTTTGTTTATGCATTCATCTGTTGGGAGACATTTGGATTGCTTCCACTATATTTATACTTTTGATAATTTAACATTTTTTCCATTGAATATCTTGTACACAATAAGACTTCTATTAGGTTTTAAAAGGTTAACATCTATGTAAGTTTCATGTAAGATTATGGTGACTACTGAAAGACAACTGTGGAGTCATGGGCTGCTGTAACAGGTCTTGCACAAAATCCAGTCAAACACCATAGACCTCTAGGATCTGAGCATCCTCAATGTAGACTGAGGATCTCCAAAATGGAAGAAATGCTTTCGGTTAGCAGTAGAGTGGTGGGTAGGGGAGGGGCTTGGGCATGGAGCAATGGTAGATGAGCCACAGTATCTTGTTGTATCCTCCACAGTACCGCACCCTGCCCAGCATGCAGTTGGCATTCAGCAAATACTTGTTGTCTGAGCCCATTTTGTGTAATTCCGCAC
The DNA here is from genome assembly GCF_043159975.1 of Macaca nemestrina. Lineage (NCBI taxonomy): Eukaryota > Metazoa > Chordata > Mammalia > Primates > Cercopithecidae > Macaca > Macaca nemestrina. Next base: position 102,649,407 of record NC_092135.1, read on the forward strand.
CAATTTACCATCTTCCAAAGGGCAAATTTTCTAATAGTTTGCAGGCTCTCAGCTCCCCCAAGACTAACTAATATTCTGCAACTTAAATAAGACTGTTATCTTGATAATGATCATAGTTGCAGAGTACTCAGTAGTTTATAAATACTTTTATTTTGGGTCTATTTAATTTTCTAGGCAAATACTGGGTAGAACAGGGAAAAATCTCATTTGCCAGAAAACTCAGGAGTCAGAAGTATCATTTCTATTAACCAGCAAAGTCAAACTTCACTCCAGGTCCTGCAGCTGCAGAATTTGTGCTTTTCCTCAAATATCCTGCTACTTACACACCTTTCTCTACCTCTGCCTTTATCTTGCTTCTCTCATTTTTATTAACTATGACCAGCATCCACTAAGACTTTTGTGGGGACCTCTGAGGGTTTCAGTGTGAAAACAACCTTACTGAAAATGTACACTAAGGAGTTCCACAGTTGTGTCTTGACTGTTTCCTTGAATAAATGAATAAATTCTCTGTCTTAGATACCAATATTAATAGTGATTATGGCACTCCAAGATGCCACGCAATGGTTCCATCAACACTCGGTCCCTGAAACAAAAGTCCAGAACTGAATAAATGAAATGGAGTCTATGATTAAATAATTGCAGTAAAGCAGATATTGGGTAAAAGGAGTTGGCAAGGTTATCTTCATTGATACTTGGAGATGAGGTCAAATGTTAGTGCCAGACGATACAGAACTGAACTCCTGAAAGGGCATCGTGTTGCCCTTTCTCTCATTACCGAGTGTTCCTGTGCATTTCAGTAAATATAACATCTGTCTATAATAGCATCTATCTAGCATGATGAGAAACAGGCAATGCATAACCCTTTTCCACAGAGTTTACCAACATACATTCTTACAATAATAGCAAAGAATTAAGATAATCATCACTCTAAGTAGGATGTGAAAGAAATTTAGAGAAGGTGACTAGTGATTATGCATGGAGAACTTGCTGTATTCAGGAATGTACTTTTATCTCTATCTTACAGGTGGGCAAACAAGGGGTAAGTAATTTTGCCCAAGATCAAACCTCTAGCAAACAGTGGAGCCAGACTGTACCCATGCCATGAAACTCCAGCATTCTTACTTGGCATCCCAGTGCTGAGCTGCCACCTGCAGTTGACCCTAAATTCCTAATCACCCCCTCTTCCCTTTGCCACTGAGTCCTGTGATTATGCTTCTGAAGTGAAAATCGTATTTTTCTTTTTGTTCTCACTTGATACCTCCATTGGTGGTTATTTTATTCTCTGAGCTGTAAGAGTAATGCATATCCACTGAGAAAAATTCAGAAAATAAAGTATAACAAAGAAATTAAAAGGTACTTGAAATTCTGCAGTGTAAATAGCACAGAATTAAAGACATAGGGAAGCCTCAGCTATGTTGGTGTTTGTGAAGTCATTTGATCCGGTGCTTTTATTCACTTTCTTTCACAATTGCTGTCTCTAAGTGCAAACATTTCAGTGATGCCTCCGGTGATCTGACTAGAGAAATGTCTGTTCCTCAACATCATGGGTCTACTTTATAAAAGGGCTTGTTCCAGAAATTTCTCTGAGTTATTAGCAAGTGTGATGTTGTTTCATAGGGTACTCAAATACTGTGTGAGTTCAGAACGTCCTGTTTGACCCTTGGTGTACCTGAATGAGACCATGAAGGTTCTTTTGTTTCTGTAGGAAAGTTCACTCAGAATGTCTGCTTAAGAAGTCATCACCTCCTTCTAGGGTCTCCAAAGGAGAGCAAAGTCTACTCCATCCTCTGTCCCATCCATTGCCCCTCCCCACACTGGCTGGATTCAGGCAGTGGAAACACTTCTCTATCTAAACCATTGACAGTGGACCTCCTGATGAGGCCAGGCATTGAAGAGATTAGAAATTGAGATGGAGTTTGGTCAGGGCTCTGACAAGGATGTGCACCATAGGAAATAGTGTGTCCTAGGCAGTGGTTGATGCTTTGACTCTTCTCCATCCTGTTTCTTATGGCTGTTCCCTCAGTGCTGGTGACATTACTGTCTGTGTTTGTAGAATGCTGGTGATGAGGAATGAGGACAGCATTGAAAGACGAAGTTGGGTGGGGAAGAAAGAAACAGTTTATGGAAGAATATAAAGCATTATTAGCTGCTTATTAAGAAGTGGGACATTTCTGTATGTTAATTAAAAACAGTCTCTTTGTGAGGTCTTTTCATCTCTTTGGAGCTGAGGAAATGAAAATTCAGAAAGTCAAGTATGATCTTCTAAAGCCATGTGTATAAAATGAACATGTACTTTAAATGTTTCATTTGTTCTTGCTTTGTTTTACATTTTGTAGAAAATTGAGCCTTGGTCAAAGTTGAGACTCAGAATTTTATTTTTAAAAGGAAATGAGAGCATGCTGTGCTATTGGGCTCAATTTGAATTGTCCAGTGAAACAAAGACATAGAATTTTATTCATTCATTCAGCAAACTTCTTTTTTTGAGCAACTGATTATTTGCAGGTGCTATGCTAGATGCTGTGAGCAAGACATGTGCTCTGCTGTCATGCAGCTTGCTGACTGCTGTGTGTAAAGACAATTAAGTAAAAACAATACAGCACTTTAATGAGTCTTGTGATGATTTTTTCGATAGAGAATAAGCTTAATAAACAATTACATTTAGAATTATGAAATCATGAGATAAAGAATATAATGTCTAGGTTATTGTCTAATAACCATGATTTCTTCCTTTTTATCTTCGAACAAGCTTTTTGTTGTGAAAAATTTCAGAGTCATACAAATAGAATGGATTATGAGCCTTCCTTACCCCACAAGTATCCATCATCCAGCTCTCCAAATCATTAACCACTGATCAATGTGGCCTCATTGTTTTTCTTTCATACTTTTTTCCTATTTTGTTCCTATTTGTTTTTCTTTTGGGAGATGCTGGAAGTCTTGGAGCAGGGCTTTCTGTGTAATAGTGGAGCCATACTGAAAATTATTTTTCAAATTTTTGTATCCTTTTTTATTTGATCAGTCTAGAAACAAATAATACATGAATATGTGACTTTTAGCAAAAAGGCAATAAAAGATGACAACCTGACTTAAGGGTTCGGGGGCACATCCTGCTGCTCTTAGAGGGACCTTCTTTTGCTGCCTTTAGAGGATTGTTTACGTTGTAGAAAAGTATATTAAGTGTTGGCTTGGAAAAAGCAAACACACTTGTCAGGTGCAAAAACATGAAACACTCTCTGAATAATCTTCCATGTAAGCTAAACTTGGCTGGGTGCGGTGGCTTACGCCAGCACTTTGGGAGGCCGAGGTGGGTGGATCACCTGAGGTTGGGAGTTCGAGACCAGCCTGACCAACATGGAGAGAAACCCGTCCCTACTAAAAATACAAAATTAGCTGGGCGTGGTGGCGTATGCCTGTAATCTCAGCTACTCGGGAGTCTGGGGCAGGAGAATCGCTTGAACCTGGGAGGCAGAGGTTGCTCTGAGCCGAGATTGCGCCACTGAACTCCAGCCTGGGCAACAAAAGAGAAACTCTCTCTCTCTTTCTCTCTCAATCTCTCTCTCTCTCTCTCTCTCTCTCTCTCTATATATATATATATATATATATATATAATTTTTCATGTAAGCTAAACTTAAGAAAAATAACGGCATGGAACATTCATATTTGTGGTCTCTAAATTGTGTAAAGGCAGCAATTTCAGGCTTTTAAGGAATCAAGCTGGCTGCAGAATTGGGTATAGGAAATTAGCTTGTCTAACTCATTGACTTGCTTTTTGTGGTGCCCATGATCTGTGAAGAAGACATTGTATTCCATTGTACTGTGTAATGCTTCCACAAGTCATTTCTGAGAATGGAAGACTTTTTCTCATGTAGCCAGGAGCTGATGCATGGCTTTTCTTGGTAGAGATCTGAATGATGCCCATAGCATAAGAGAAATTCTCACGAATAAATCCTCGCTAATAAATATGGACCTTTAAAACGTCTCCAGGTGTGGACGCTTCGTGTTTAGTGCTGAAAGTGCCCCCTGAAAATGCTTTTTTAATTTTCTTGCCTGTCCAGGCAATGTGATGGGAACTACAGGAAACCAGTATAAGTGTCAATGTAGCCTAGAATATGGAGAAAAGGCAATTGTTTGCATAGTATTCTACTGCTAACGTGTGTGAATGTGCTTTGCAAACTTATTTCAGTTTTTAAACATCTCAGAGGGGCTGGGGAGCAGGTGATGTTGACCCTTTTTTACTCTTAATGATCTTAAGTGGGCCAGTCAATACTGAGCTGGGACCAGAACTCAAGTCTTCTGTTATTAGCACGTGTTGCTGTCCAGAGTAGAGCCTTGTACCTTATAGGCACTTGGTAATTGAATGAATGAGTAAATAAATGGAAATACTCCAAATCAACTTTTTGCTGAGGATGCCTTTATAGACCCTTGGTATTAAGAGATCTTTGGGAACGTGTTTTATGGAAAGATAATTTGGGAAATATTTGTCTCTGGAAGAGTCACTGAATGTTTACATATATCCTGCATCAAAGAAATCACTTTACCTTTGTTTAGTCCAGTGTTTAATGATTATGGTGCCTTCCTATGTAGCACATCTATTAATGTCCCATAGAATCACTGTTACATATAAGAGCATTTTGGAAACATAGCTCCAAGTGAATAGCTTCTAGAGTATTTGACATTGACCAGTTAAGACCATCAAATTAAAAGTTAAACTCAGATTTTGACCTTCTGCTTTTATCTCATTTACTCCTTTGTTTCCTATCCTGAAGTTGCAACTATCATCTCTATCTAGATTATTTGGACTTTACATTCTCTATCTTACCTGTTTCCTGGGTAGTTCTTTTATTTTTGTATTTGAAACAAGCAAACTTTTTTCTTTTAAGAAGAATACATGTTCAAGTTGGAAAATTAGAAAATATAAACTGGCAAAATTAAGAATATAATTCTACTCATAATCCCACTATCGGAGATAACTGTTATTTATATGTTGTCGTACATATCCTTTAGAACTCAAGACTACAGGGCTAGATTATCTGGGTTCAAGTCCAAGCTGTTTCTCTTACTGGCTGTGTAACTTTGGGCAGGATATTTAGCCTATAGCCTCAATCTCCTCATCTGTAATATGGGGATAATTATAGTGCCTATATGATAGGGCCATTATGGGAATTAAATGAATTAATATTTATAAAAGATTAGAACAATACCAGACACATGGAATTTATATGTGCTAAATTAAATATGTGTATGTATGCAAGTATGCATGTGTACAATATTATATTGCATGCATATATCACAAAATTAAGCATTACCCATTGTTCTATATTAACAATTTGTTATAAATTTTTCACAGTGACAAACACTCTGTAGTAAACACTCATTCTCCCTGTTTTTTACATATCCATCATTATTTCTTTAAGTCAATTTCTTAATGGGATCTACTAGATCAATGGATGTACATGTTTTTAGAACTTTGGTATAGTCTTTCTAGAGAACTTGGTAAGAGATCCAATCAGTGCTGCTAATAGCTATGCTTGAGAATGCTGTCTTTTTTTCTTTTCGTCAATATGGAAGTTAAAACACTTTTTCCATTTAAAAGACGTTACTTATGAAGTTAATTGCTGCTCTCTGGATAGATTTTGCCACTTGTATTTCCTTTTTGGTTGTTGCTATTTACAATTTGAAAAAAAAAAAGACATTGTTTTTTCTTTTTGCAAGATCCCTGGTGATCTTTCGATACATACAGTGAAGGCATAGTGATCAGATCAGGGTAATCTGATCTGATCATCATTGATGATTTTAAACAATTCATGGTAATTCATCATCTTAAACATTTATCATTTCTTTTTGTTGGAAACATTCAATATCCTCTTTTCTAGCTATTTGAAAATATATAATACGTCATTGTTAACTGTAATCAACCTACAGTACTTTAGAACAGTAGAACTTACTCCTCCCGTCTAGCTATTATTTTGCATCCCTTAACAAATTGCTCCCTACCTCTTTTCCCTCTACCTGTCCCAGCTTCTAGTGTCCTCTGTTTTACTTTTTACTTCTATGAGATCACCATTTTTTAGCTTCCAAACATGAGTGAGAACAGGTAGTGTTTGACTTTCTGTTCCTGGCTTATTTCACTTAACCTAATATCCTCCAATTCAATCTTTTTTGCCTAGAATGACAGAATTTTATTCCTTTTTATGGCTTAATAATATTTCATTGTGTATATATGCCACGTTTTCTGTATGAATTCGTCTTTTGTTGGACTCCTAGGATGATTCCACATCTTGATTATTGTGAATAGTGCTAGAATAAACATGGAGGTATAGATATCTCTTTGATACACTGGTTTCCTTTTTTTTGGTAGATGCCCAATAGTGAGATTGCTGGATCATATGGTAGTTCTATTTGTAGTTTTTAGAGGAACCTCCATACTGTTCTCCACAGTGACTGTATTAGTTTGCATTCCCACCAACAGTGTGTAAGTGCTCCTTTTTCTCTGCCTCCTCACCAGCATTTTTTTAGATTTTTATTTTTTGATAATAGCCATTCAAACTGGGGAGACATGATATGTCATTATGGCTTTGATTTGCATTTCCCTCATGACTAGGATTTAACCATTTTTTCACATATTTTTTGGCCATTTATATGTGTTCTTTTGAAAAATACCTGTTCAGAGCATTTGCTCATTTTTAAATTGGATTTTTTTTTTTTTTTTTGCTATTGAGATCTTTGGGTTCCTTATTTATTTTGAATATTAATCCCCTGTCAGCTTGCACATATTTTCTGCCATTCTGTAGGTTGTCTTTTTTCTCTGATTGTTTCCTTTGCTGTGCAGAATCATTTTAGTTTGATATATAATCCCATTTGTTTATTTATGCTTTCGTTGCTTGTGCTTTTGAGGTCTTATTCATAAAATCCTTTTGCAAACCAATGCCTTAAAGTGTTTCCCCTGTGTTTTTTTCTGTTAGTTTCATAGTTTCATGTCTTACATTAGGTCTTTAATCAATTTTGAGTTGATATTTGTATAGAGTGAGAGATGGGAGTCTATTTTTTTTCCCCTTAGGGATATCTAGTTTTCCCAGCATCATTTATTGAAGAGATTGTTCTTTCTTTAATATTCTTTGCACCTTTGTCAAACATCAATTGGCTCTAGATACATGGGTTAATTTCTGGGTTCACTATTCTGTTTCATTGGTCTATGTGCCTGCTTTTATGCCAGCACCACGATGTTTTGGTTACTATAACTTTATAGTATATTTTGAAGTCTGGTACTGTTATGCCTGCAGCTTTGTTCTTTTTGCGTAGGGAAATTTTTAAATGAAGTTTGCCTAGAGAAGAAAAATGGCTTTGAATTTCCTTTTTTATCCTATAGCAGAAGTGATAAGGTTTCAGTTTTTAAAAGTAACATCTCCTTCACATTTCATGCTTTTGTGATGTTGCCCTGTATTCTTTCCATCATTGACCAGCCTCTCTTTCAACTCATTTACAAAATGAGTTATATAGAATGTCAGACACATAATATTAAATGATTGTTTTATGTGGACTTACTGAGCTGGACAGTCGAATCTTTCTGTCCAACTGTTTAGTTGAAAATAAGAATTTTTTTCAAATAAACCTATTATGGATGAACTTGAGGTTTTTTTGTTTGTCAACCCATTAGACAAGAATGGAGTGGAGAAATTTCTTTCAGGGACTGATCTTTAAGCACATTTCCTGGATACAGACCTTGAGACCTGTATTTTAAAATAATGGAAGTAAAATATTTGATGCATGGAATCTTCTCATGCATATAACCTCGTTTTCTACTCCATTTATTTGATAATTGTTTCATCATTTCAGATTCAATTTGTAATAGCAATGAACACTCTTTAATATTTTTCTAATAAGGATTAGTTGGAGAGGTTAATATGGTCAGAAATTTAAAGAAGCCCAGAGTCATCTTAATGAGTGTCAGGTAATTAACCTACATGAATAGATTAAAGAAATCAAGCAGGCACGCTGATGGGTTTTCCTTTCAAGTTCAAATTTAGAACATTATCTTTGCAGTGGTTAGGTCTTACACGTTAGATGGTGATTGCTATATTGTTTTTTAATATATAAAAAGCTTAATTGTGAGACCTTATTAGAATTCCTCATCAAATTTGCTTAATTGAAGAATGATTATGATATGTGATATGAATTTTGAATTTTTATATGCAAATGATATTTTTAAAATAAATAGGCTTCCTAAAATGATTTTCTTCATGAATCAAGAACCAGTGCTTTAATATGTACATATCTTGCTACGAGAAAAAAAATCAATGTAGAGCTTAAGCAGTTCGTGAACTGCTGAATTTAGGCGTAGGAAAATTGGTGGAAGTGCTATCCCAGGAATGCTGTTCAAATCTAAATGAAAATTTATGCCAGTGGTCACTGTAAGACTGAAAGGCAGTTCTGGAAGTAATCTTCAGTAGTTCAGAGGCAAGATTTCATCTACGTTATTCAAATACGTAGTTTCTTAAGGAGTTCTAGAAATTTATAGAAATTTCTCCTTTGTTTAATTACAGTGAAGTTGATATAATCTATTTGTGTTTCTGGCCCCTCTGAAGGTGGTGTGCAGGTAGTTGCTATCCTTTCTTCTATAACTATGGTGACTTTAGACATGGAAGAGGCTAAAACCAGAGATCATTGACTTTGATCCTGTCATTACAGGGAATTATTTCTCATCTAGGGTAGGTAACACCATGTTGAAGAATGAGACAAAATACACATTTGGACCTCAACTCTGTCACTTGCCATTTACTCCTTGAACCTAAATATTCTGTTTTGCACAATGGAGCCAAAAGTCTCATCAAATGGACAGAATAAATGACGTATTGCTTGTACAAGTACTTTGTTGATTTGCTTAACAATGCAAGTATCAGATGTTTCATTGTTGCTTTCTAGGGAACTTCTCCTCTCACTTCTAGGTGTGTCTCATCCAAGATGTGCTCATGTTATTTGACTGTCTTTTAATTTTCAATCTTTTAATTGAGTTCTGTTTTCCCCAACCCTGCCCAAGGACTTTCTTAAACAATAGTATGGAGAAACAGTCAAAAAAAAAAAAAAAAAAAAAAAAGCAACAATAAAACAAACCTCAAACAAAAAAACCAGTGTTGAATTCAAGAGGAGGCAAAATGTTATCATTATTTCTACACACACCATTCCTAATCTGTGGTTAGTAAAATGTCAGCTTAGGTCAGAGCCTTGTACTTTAATCTGCATTATGGCCCGTTACCTTTTTCCATTGTCACAGACTGTATCCCCAACTCTCATTAATGAGAGTCCCTATTTAAAAGAGAGATCAAATCAACACTTACTGTGTAAAGGGCTCTGTGTTGACTGTTGGTGGGGGTGAATGAGATACAAAGATAACATACAGACCACTCTTACACCTCTTACCATGATTAGAAGATGGCATATTGTGTAAGCCGGTTGTTGATATTCTAAGTGTCTCCCAAACACTCATATGGTGGTTTGGTTTTTCTGAAATGTATTATATTTATCTGCTATGTTTGTGATGGATAAGGAGCTATCTTTATGCCACTCTGTGTTGCCATATTGACCAACACAATTGTTTCCTTAGCAGATACTCAATGAATGTTTTGAATCAAGCTATAGAATAAAAATAATTGAAATAAACCCCTTGTTACTTTTAGAAAAATGATTCACAAGACTGATATTACTAATGCTAGGTGATAATATCCTATGAAACTCTAAAGAGGGCAAATTTACTTCTTAAAATTATACAGCTGTGTGCTCCCTGTACTTATCTTTTAAAGTGGTCCATAAAAGAGCCTGCCTGCTCCTCACAGGAATGAGGAAGGGTAGACAGATGGAATAGTCTTTAAGTCTGAAAAGTTAAAGGTACTGAATTCTTATCACATAACCTGAGGCAGCTAATTTAATTTTCTTTTATGCCTTTCTTACTCCTGTTTTATTAAATTTGCAGTCTGTCAACTTCTTTGAGAATTTTCTTTATTTTTCTGGATCTGACTTCCTAATAACACGTTTTGTATTGGAAAGACTTTATTTTAGCTGCAGTTGAAGTAATTTGTAGGTCATGATTAATTCACCAGTATTATTTCAGGAATCCTCATAAAAAGTGTTTCAGTGGTTATTGTTTGTTAATTTCTCTACTGGGGCAAGTTAAGTACTGAGAAGTAAAGTAGTCCACAAAATCAGTGGAAGTTGTTTGGATCTCTGAGGACTATCAGGAACAGATAATGAAAACATTGAAAACATTCTACTTTAATACTACTTTTTTTTAGAGATCATAACATAGGACTTTTTGTCATCCTTATAATCATTTGTTACAAAAACATAAGACCTTAATGTCTGTTAACTACACTTTGATTTAAAAACTCCACTTTACAGACCACACTTGATCACTCCAGTACAAATGTATTTGGCAAAGGGGACTCAGAGGGGGTACAAAAAGAATGTGAAACTAGGCTTGTAAACCCAACAGGACCATTGGAAGAATGCTTCAAAGTTAGAGGAGTGCTTCATGTTTGTGTGAAAAATCTTTGTTTATTTCTGGCTAAATTCCCACTTTAGGAGACAACTTTACACCTTTCCAGGATAATCCCACCTGGGCACAAACTGAAGTGATATTGTCTGGTTCATCCAGCTTTCTCTTTCTAAATCTTTGGGTAATTTTGTTTTATCAGATTCATAACTCTCTGGCACATAGTAGGTCCAACCTGCTGGATGAGTAATAAATATTTATTGAAGGGTTTTGGTCATTTCTGTTCACACTTGAATAATATGTGATGAGGCTGAGAAGACAACTGTGGAGGCGATTACATTTGTCATTAGTGACCTTGTTTCTAGTCTCTGAATGTTAACTGTTTTCAGAGGGAATACTTCTCTTATAGGAAATAAAACAGTCTACTCTCCTGTGCCTTTGACATCCTGAGTGCTTTTCCTCACCACTGAGAACTGGACAGTGACCATGCTTTGTTAGAGAAGGAAGGGTGAGGGGTTATTCATGTTCTTTACTTTCCATTCTGGAATTCTTGGTATCAGAAAAAAGTTTTAATGTTAGCTCAGTAAGAAAATACAGTCTGCAGTCTGTGTGGCGGTAAGTGTCCTGGCATAAAAGCTAAGCTTTTAAAAATTTATGTTTCCCCTTTAAATGCTGTTTTAACATGCAGTCTTTCCAGTGGACATTTTTAAGGCAGAAATATCTGCTCCTGAAACTCATGTTTTAAACTGTTTCCTGAAACACTCTGAGATTAAAAAAATTTATATAGGTTTTGAACTTCTAAAATGACTGATTATTTAAACTGTAAGAAGCACCTGTGTGGTAGGATTTGCTCAAAATGCTGGTCTTGAGCCATATGCACAGATTCTAATTCCTTCAGGGTGAGTGGAGGGGCTGAGGATCCTGAGTGATTTTGATATAGTTGATTGATATTTAGAGTTCCTTTAATAAACATTGTGTTCCAGCTTTCCACTCCAGCATAGCAAACTATCTTGAAATGTATTGCCTTAACATATTTATTTTATGATATCTCTTAGGCTTGTGGATCAGGAATTTGGATGGGGTGTTCTTCTGTTCCACACACTGTCAACTGGAATCACTTGGTGGTATTCATCTGGTGCCTTGTCTGGAGGGTCTACAATGGCTTAACTCACATGCCTGACACCTTGGTAGGGATGACTGGAAGGCTGGCCCTAGCTGGGACCCTCTTTGTGTAGTGTTGGGACTTTTTGACAAAGCCTCTTAGCAAGGTATTTGTACTACTTTACAAGGTAACTCTGGGCTCTTAGGGTATTGCCAGACAGAGTGCTTCAAGAGAGCCAAGCAGAGCTGCAAGACTTTTTGTGATCTGGTGTCAGAAATGCCAGTCCATCATTTTGGCAACAACCTATTGATCAAGTAAGTCTGAAAGAAGGCCTGGATTCAAGGAGAGGGGAATTAGACTTTCCATGCCAGTGAGAAGAGTAGCAAAGAACTCAAAGCCGTCTTTAAACTCTCACACACTAATAGGCAGAAGGCACGTTGCTATGACCATGTCATAAATTTCTGAATTATTGATTCATAGCTATTAGTTACTGTATTAATATAGGGGCTCATGATCTTTCACCTGATTAGTTTCAGTGATTTCTAAAAAGTATATCATTCTAAATACCAGTCTCTTTGTACTTTGATCCATTTTATATCTGGCACAAGTAATCTTTCTGAGATGTGACTGCTGATCATGGAAGTCTGTTTCTTAAAACTGTACATGTGACATGTGTCTCATCTCCTATGATGGAAGACTGTTTAGATGATCTAAGGTTCTATGATGGAAGTATAGTGTAGAGGTTCATATCATGACCTCTCGAGTGAGAGACTCTGGATTCGTGTCTTGATTTTGTGTGACCTTGGGCAGTGCACTCTATCTGCACCTGAAAGTCATCCGTAAAAAATAGAATGATAATATCCACCTCAGTGGGTGATTATAAGAGTTAATGAAGAGGATATATAATGTCGTTAGAATGTGTTGGGACAGTAATGGTTGTTTTATTATTATTGCTGTTAACATTTTATGGCATAGCATTCAAGGCCTGTCCTGTTCGGTTGTAACTTGTGTTTCCAGTCTCATTTCCTATGGCTATTCTTGTAATCCATGCCTCACCCAGTTGTCTTCTGTGCTGTCTGCCTGTTTTCTGTCTTCCCCTTTACTTGTGCTGTTGCTTCTCAGTGGAAAGGGATCTTCTCTCCCTCTCTCCATTAGGACATGGTATTACCAAGAAGTGCTGTAGAGGGTTTTCAGTAGATGGAAACTGGAATTTTATACCTCTTTTCACTGTGATGTGTGGTCAGGTTTTGTCTCTCCAACTCTGATATAGGCTTCTTGAGGTCAATACTTGGATCAGATTTTTGTCCTTGAGTTTGCCACACATGTGGCATAGTGCAGTGCCTTATGTATTGGTGTTTAAAATCAGTTGTATTGTGGGTCAGGAAGGGCTAGATTATGCTGCAGTAACAATCTGAAAACCTCAGTGGCTTCAGTACTTTTTAGTACTAATAAGGACTGCTTTTTTAGTACTTTAGTTTCTTAGTCATGCTTGCATCCCTGGTGAGTCAATAAGGGGATCTGTTGACTGTATCACTCAGGGTCCCTGGCTGATGAAGGCTTCGTCTTAAACATGTTTCCATGATCCAGAAGCATGGAAAAGAGAAGTAGAAATAAATGCGGTGACTTTTAAAGCTTCTGCACAGAGAGACCCATGTTACTTCTGCTCACATTTCGTTGACCACTTACATGGTCACACTGAAGTTCTCGTAGGTAGAAAAGTGTGATTCTATTTTGTGCTCAGAACAGGAGAATTCCATTTATGAAGAAGCTCCAATGGCTACCACAGATGACACACTGGTCTCATTACGTATTCCCATAAGATTCTTCTAGGTTAATATGCCCAAGCTGTTTTAAAGGTTTCACCTGCATGCACCTCATTACGTTAATGGAATTCAATTCAGTTGAGACTACTGAGAGTCCTTTATATCTCATTTGGAGGCTACTGTATCCAGGGAGAGTAAAACAAAATCTTACAATAGCAGTTTCATTTGTGTGTATGGTTTTTCTTGGAAATATTAAAGCCTTGAACAATCTCTTATCTTTTTCATATATTTACCTTTAAAGAAAGACATTGTTTTCTTCCATCTATCCTCCACTTTGATTCTTGTTTTAAAGTACATACTGGTTAGCAAGACTTGAGATATAATACTTATTTCTGGTAGCATACCTGAATTATCATTGGGTGACTGCAAAATAGAATCCTTGGCATAGTCACTAGGGTTCTGACTTCTACCAAGTTGAGCATGTTTAAAAATTGAATGATCTTAGCCCATTGGAAAGATATTTTATAAATATATGATAATATTCAGTGGCTCAAAGTTTAAGATAGTAACCCAAAGGAAATTATAGGGACAGATTATCATATAGATGAATGATTACATTTACTTGACAAAAAATTTGGGAAAATTTTTGTTTTATACTCTAATCCTTATGAAGGATCAGTACAGAACTTTGGTTTAAGGAGTTCTAAGTAATATATACATCTAGGGAAGTGCAGTAGACATGGGCTAATATGGGAATATTCAAGAAGGCAAATAAAGGATAGCAAATAAAGGACCTTCGATCATAATTGCCTGAATATGTCAGCTGAGTAGGGCTTCTGTTAAACTTGTTAAGTTGCCAACATTACGTGTTTGACTGGGCCTTGTAAGGACTGGAAAGCAGTGCATGTGTATCTACTTTTCATTTTGAGACTTGTGCTGACAAGTATGTAGAGGTTAAGAAAAGGAAGAAAATTATAAAAATGGATTATACAGTGGTAATAAAGGATTTGGGAACCAAGGAAATGAGGATGTGAGGGGATAGCTACACTAAATATCAGCTGTTCTGAGTCCCCAGAGAACTGGAGTTAAGGGTGTAGCCTCACACTCCTGCAGGGACCTGTACTACTAACGGACTTCCTGAGAGGGGTTCACTCTGAATAGGTTGCTTAGCGTTCTATTCCTTGGGGGTTTTATAGCTGATCTCGATGACTGGAAGACTAGACCTGTGATGTAAGTTGTAATCCTGTTAAAGCTGTGGCATTTATTAAGGACTTGGACCCCTTTGACAATTTGGGCATTTAGGAACCCTCAGTCTAGAATGATGCCCATGTGCACACCCTGTTGTGTTTGAAGCGTTCAATGGGACCCTTAGTTTAGAATCCTGGCAGCACAGGCAAGGAGAAGTTTGCAAGATGGTTTGCAGCCCCAGCAGTTAGCTACTTTGTAAGTATCTGTGGTGATAAAGAGTGGATGTGTTGGTGGCTTCAGACAGGCAATAAGGGGGAATTTGTTTTTAATTTTAGGCATTTTAAACAGCACATGCTTGTGGATTTAAAAAAATATTTGCATTAACACAACACTAAATATTAGAAGGGGCAAGGAAAGTTTACAGCAAAACACATTTGCTTGGGGAGAAGGTTTCTTTGGCTCTCCAATAGCTGTTACATGTTTATATCCTCCAAAACTTTCACTCTGGCTTTTTTCCCAGGAAAGAAGTAACTGCCCTTTCCCATTCTTCTACCCATAGTGTGTGTGGGCGGCTGTGCATCTCCATGGGGAGGACACTGGTAATAAAGCTGTGCAGAATGCTCCTTTGCTCCCAGAATCTCAAGCCAAAAGAAATTGTTCTGAATTGGCTGGGTCTTATTTTCTCAGCGCTATTCCTGGAAGGAGACAGGATCAGGGTGTGATGTGCCCTGAAAGCATAAACTCTTTATTAGCACAGATAAATCAGTTGGTTGGCTCAGTAGATTTTTGGGGGTGTTGGTAACATTCATTGCACAGGGATCTCAAATTATCCAGGAATTACCCAGACAGTGGATTATGATGCCCTGACTCTGGCAACATCTGCTGTTACTCCACCTCCTCCCTACTCCTGCATATGCATACAAGACTTCTATGCTTTTGCAGTGGTGATGATATTGGGGAAGCTGCAAGGGTTTTAGTCTAAGTTTCTCAGAGTAAAAGAAGAATGGATACAATTTGCTGTGTTGTGGGTGAGAGAGAAGTCTGAAACCTGAATTAAAATGAAAGTATGGGCCTGTGTCTTCAATAATCTGACTTTGTCTCCCTGTAGCATAAATAATTCCAGTTGTATAATTATGGTTATTCAGGTAATACCCTGTTATATTGCTCAGGAGTTACACTGCTTTTAAGATTTGCCAGTTAAAAGTTGTTACTTTCTTCAGACTTTTGTTTTTAAAGTTAAAATGTTCTTAAGGTAGTTTCTTCCCCAGGAGGCAGGAGAAGCCTTTCCCAGTAGACTTTTGGATCTGTTTGGAAAGTTTTGATTTTTAAAATTAAGTCTTTGAGAGTATCAAGTTAAAGCATGATGTATTCTAACATCTACTTATTTTTTATGAATCCCAAAATACTTTGCTAAATATTCTGCAGTTGGAAAATGGCATCTAGGAAAGATTAAAGTTCCATATGCTAATGGAGACACCAAACTCTGTAAAATATTTCAAGAGGCTTATTCTGAGCCAATATGAGTGACCATGGCCTGGGGAACAGTCTCCAGAGGTCCTGGGAAGGTGTGCCCAAGGTGGTCAGATTATAGTTTGGTTTTATACATTTTAGGGAGACAAAGTGTAGGTAAAATAATACTAATATATGGAAGATGTACATTGGTTCAGCCTAAAGAGCTGGGATATCTTGAAGCAGTCGGGAGTGGGGGTTACAGGTCATGGGAGGATTCAAAGGTTTTCTAGTTGAAAATTGGTTGAAAGAGTTAGGCTTTGTCTAAAAGAAGTCAGTAGTGAGAAATGCTTGAGTTAAGATAAGGAGAGTTATATAGGCCAATGTTCTTGCTGTGTAGATGAAGCCTCCAGGTAGCATCCTTCAGGGAGAATAGATGGTAGATGTCTCTTTTTGAACCTTAAAGGTGTCAGACTCTCATTTAATCTCTTCTGTATCCAGGAAAGACCTAGAAAGGGAAGACCTGGCTGTATTCACAGACATTCTCTACATATGCAAATTTCACTCAAAAGAGAATACTTTATAGGGTCATTTCAAAATATGAAAAAAAAAATGTCAAATATATTTCAAAGTAAAATATTTTGATTTCCTTCAGGGTCTACATGAGATTCTATACCAGAGTCAGGTTGGAACTTGATGTCTTATTTGCCATGAAGTGTCTGTTTTTTCAGTCTTATGATGCCAATTTCAATGTTAATGCTAGCCAGTTGTGCCTACACTCCCAGAGAGAAGAGGTTTAAGGAGGTTTGTCCAACCTCCCTTCCCATCGTGGCTTGGAATTCAATTTTCTGGTTTCTCTGGGGTCCCCTTGGCCATGGGGGGCTTAGGATTTCATTTTTGGCTTACATGTATTACTAAACAATTATTAAATCTGTTTTTCTTAATTTAATATGGCAAATATTTACAATGATTTGTTATGTAGTCTATCAGCATTATTCTGGCTTATTGT
Source organism: Macaca nemestrina (assembly GCF_043159975.1). Lineage (NCBI taxonomy): Eukaryota > Metazoa > Chordata > Mammalia > Primates > Cercopithecidae > Macaca > Macaca nemestrina. Next base: position 102,666,398 of record NC_092135.1, read on the forward strand.
TCCCTTGTCCTTTTTACGGAGTCTCCCTCTGTCGCCTAGGCTGGAGGGCAGTGGTGCAATCTTGGCTCACTGCAACCTCCACCTCCTGTGTTAAAGCGATTCTCCTGCCTCAGCCTCCCGAGTGGCTGGAATTACAGACACGCACCACCATGCCCAGCTAATTTTTGTATTTTTAGTAGAGACTGGGCCTCGCCATCTTGGCCAGACTGGTTTCAAACTCCTGGCCTCAGGTGATCCACCTGCCTTGGCCTCCTGAAGTGCTGGAATTACAGGCGTGAGCCACCATGCCTGCCCCTTGTCCTTCATAGAACCACTTTGATATGTTAACCTACTTCAGGACAGGTACCTCTTTTCTCTAGATAGAAGGAGAAACATCATCTCCCCACCTCTGATCATCCTAAGAATGAATACACGGCCAGTGGTTCCAATCCATGTTACAGCTGCCCAACAATTGGAAGTATTTATTATTTACATAACAGTATTTCTAGTATATAAAATTCAGTTGATACATGCTTGATAAAATTTACTCAGATTTTTGAAGGTCTCGAAGACATTTTACAATTTACACTGAAAATGATTGTTCCCAAACTGCATTTTCTGCTTTTCGAAACCATTTCTCTCGTACCGTCCCTCCAGCAGCAGTCAGATAATTGAGTAGGACTTTTTTTGGCAGAATAATTCTATATCCAGGTCAGTGACAGTTTTCTTGTTCATACTTTGATGTTTTGTAAACACAAAACAAAATTCTTATTCTGATCTCAGTTCTGTTAGGGGAGTGGTTAGCTCAGCATAAGTCCTAATGTATCAGAGATGAAAGGAAATGGGTTGGGAGACTACTCCTGGGATCAGGTGAGTAGCTAGTGTCATTCCGAATGTGCTACAGGGGAAGAAATCCTTGTAGCCCTCTATGGTACTTACTTAGAAACATCCTATTAAAATTTTCTGCATAGTTAAAACTGACATTTCGACCCCTAAGAAAGTGGGAAACCCTTGTCATGAATAATGCTATGTAGAGCAGCAGATTAGGACTTCTACCTTTTATCTCGCTTTCGATTCTAAGGTAGCATTCCATTCTCTGTCACTTTGGTTAAAATGTTACTTTGGAAGGCAGAGGTCATTTGGAGATTGTCTTGTGGTATGTGAATGAAACTAATATAAAAAGTCTGTTTTAAAGTTAAACTACTTCTGTTCTTTCTTATTTCCTTTATAAGGTTTATACTTGCAGACTTTTAGCATCAGTGAGATTATAATATGTAAGATATATATAAACAATGAAAGGAAGAAAATGGGAAAGCAGGTCCCATATTCTTCATGTTCTTACTCTATTTATGTGTGAACTAATTAGGACAAAGTCTGCAATTATTTTAAAATATGTTGATCCACTTTTAAAAATCCATTTGCATACATCCCATATCTAAAAGTTGTGTAGGCCATAGGAACAACAACAACTATATAAATCTATATCTATATCTGTATATGTGCAAGCTTGCAGGATATAGCAAAAATGAATTGGATGGATCTTTGATGGTTAAGGTTGACTCTGTTCAAAGCCTATTGACTTTTAAACCAGGAGTCAGACAAGTAACTGGTGAAATAAGCATCTGTTGCATTTTAGACAGTGAGAATTTCCTTCGTTTCTACACAGATGTCATATTGATTATTCTTGAAATATGAGATCTTGACCTGTCTTCCATTTCTTATTCATAGGAGTATGTGCAGAGAAATACACACTATTTGGTAGTGAGAGGTTAGATACTAAATGTTGTAGAGACATTGGGATGTCCCAGCTCAGCAGTAGCTGGTTGTTGCCTCATTGTAGAATGCAGGCCACCTGTGGCCAGACTTTTGCTTTTACCAGATAAGATGGCAACCTGGTTCTTTTGCAGTTTGCCCTGATTTTTAAGCAACAGGAACAACAACAAACCATATAGCCCAAGGAGTATAGGCCTATAGGTGGACTATAGCAGCCTGAGGGTGCCTAGTTTGTGATCCCTGGTGAAACATTAGATAGGTGACTGTCTTTTCTTCCCAGTGATGTTTAGTTTAAAACAAAAATTGGATGTGAAATTCTCAAAATTTACAAATATGTTTATTTGATCTTCTTAGCTTTTCACAGATTGGTTTGCTTTGTCAAAAAAAATTTATAACTTCTAATTTTCTTTGCAATTGTCTGTGCGTGTGTATATCTGTATTTTGTAAATATGTATTTATGTAGTTAAATATGTATTCCTCTTATTGTTATTTGATGTTTTAAATATTTTAAATTTATTTTAAACTCATTGAAGTAAGACATTTAAAACTGCATTATTACAAGGTTTTGAACAAAGATCGGCAGTGCCATGCCCCACTCACCCCTCCCTACTCTTTGGAAGCAACCACTTTCAACTTGTGTTTCTTCTCATTTATCAGTGATATGCTTGAGTGAATATTTCTCGATTTTTAATATTAAGACCTTTTCAGGTAATCTATCATAAATAATAGTTTAGTTCTTTTTTATTCTTTCCTCCCAGTTCACATCCCTCATTCTCTCTTCCTATGCATCCTGCTTCATTAATTAAAAATTTTGGTGAGATCAGTTTCAGTTTTTATATTAGTATGATGATAAAATATTGTTGAAAGCTGAGTCACACAGTATACTTGTACGTATTTTTTTTCTGTTTCCCTGGTTTTATAATGGTTTCATTTTGTTTGTTTAGTGATATTCCTTTAAATATATTTCAGACATGTCTGGTCAATTTCTGGGAAAGGATTCTCAGAAGGTATATATTTTTTTGGCATTTATGTCTGAAAATGTCTATTCTTTACTCACACTTTATTACAAAGGTTTGAAATTCTAGGTTGAAGTCATTCTCTTTCAGAATTTTGAAGGCAGTATGCTATTATTTTCAGTTTTCAGTATTATTGTTGAGAAGGCCACCTTTTACCTTCCTTGTACCTCCAAGCCTCTGCATTTTCCCCCTCCAGTTCTTTGAAATTTCATGATGTGTGTGGGTTTTTAAACCATGTATTGTACTGTGCACTTTGAGCATTTATTAGAGCCTTTCAGTCTGTAGATTTTCAGTTTTGGGAAGCATTATTTCTTTATCCTTCGCCTATTCTCAAGACACACAGTTTTTCAGTTCTCTTTCTGGTTCTGTTATTGCGTTTTGCACCTTCTGGAGCACTCTTCTAATGTTCTTTTTTTTTTTTGGCCACCTATTCTCCCTTTCTTTGTTTTTTTTGTTCTATTCTTTGTAAGGTTTTCTAAGGTTTATCTTAACTTTCTATTGATTTTAAATTTTGCCATCAAAATTTTTATTTTTAAGAGCTCTTTTTGCTTTATGAATTGTTTTTTATTCCTTTTAAGCATAGCTATTGTATGGGTGCAATATTTTTTCATTTCTCTGAGGGTGTAAAAGTCTTTTTGAAGTTTTCTTCTGCTGTTTGCCTTAATTGGTCTTTCCATAGGGCTATTTTTTCTTTTTATTTATGTTAGTCTCCTCTGGCTTTCATGGTACAGGGTTCCCACAAATGCTGGGTGAAGCTTACACTGTTCATATTTGAGTGAGTCTCTAGTCTATCCTTCATGATTGGTGGTGCTTTTCCCTGTAAGGTAATTCTGTGTCTTGTTGGGCCCCTTAAATGTCAATATTTATAGATTTATAGGTTTGGATTTTTAAAAACGGATTCATATCTCTACAGAGCAGCAGTTCCTTAACCATTAGTCTCATGACCTTTTTACACACTGAAAAATTGAGGACTTTATAGACTAGTGCTGTCCAATAGAAATATAATGCAAATCAAAAATATAAGCTACATATGCAATTTAAGTTTCTAGTAGCTACAATAAGTTTAAAAAGGTAAAGCTGGTATTTCCCTATAAATCCAAAATATTTTTAACATGTAATTAATATAAAAATTGAGCAACATTACATTCTTTTTTTATACTAAGTCTTTGAAATCCAATATATATTTTATACTTAGAGCATATCTCAATTCAGACTAATCATATTTCAAGGATTCATGGGCCGTATGTGACTAGTCACCACCATATGAACACCCCAGCTATGGAGCTTCTGTTTATGTGAGTTATATCTACTAATATTTACTGTATTGGAAACTAAAACTGAGATATTACAAAAATAGTCACCTCATTTTAAAATAATGCAAAAACTCACTTCATGTTAACACAGTGATATGGTCTAGGTCTGTGTCCTCACCCAAATTTTATGTTGAATTGTAATCCCCATTGTTGGAGGTGGGGCCTATTGGGAGATATTAAATCATGGGGGCAGTTTCTCGTGAGTGGTTTAGTACCATCCTCTTGATGCTGTCCTGGTGATAGTTCTCACCAGATCTGGTTGTTTAAAAATGTGTGGTACTTCTTCCTTCTCTCTCTCTTGCTCCTGTTCCCTCCATGTGAGATACCTCCTCCCCTTTCTCCTTCTGCCATGATTGGAAGCTTCCTGAGGTTTTCCCTGAAGCAGAACCTGTGTTATGCTTCCTGTATATCCTGCAGAATCACAAGCCAATTACAACTCTTTCTTTATAAATTACCCTATCTCAGGTATTTCTTTAGAGCAATGCAGGAATGGCCTAATACACGCAAATTACTCACTTTTTTGTGAGGTAAATGTATTTCCAAGACAAAATTTGTTAAGAGTGGTGTTTTACATTTTTGCAGATCTTCTTAATGTATGTCTTAATATAGAAGATAGCTAGATCTTCATATCTGCCTTAGCATTCAATCTTTTGCATTATGTTATTTTGCTTTAAGTATAGAAAGAAATTCTGGCACTCACAAGTAGGTAGCTGGAAAAGGGAGGAATATTTTAGTAGTCTTTTCAGATAATTCTGGATGTTCTCCTTTGATACTACACCAAAACTCAGCAAGTGGTGGTTTCTTAAAGGTTAGTTGCAATGCAGAATCTAAAATCATATCAGTGTACTTTTCCTATTCTGTCACATTAAAATCCATTTTTCTATCTTGTCCTTTGAATGCCTCTTTTATACATGCATGGGTTTGTAACTTGTTATAACACACATTGGTCATTTGAAAAATATTGATTGACTGATTTATGCTAATCTTCCAAACGTTGACACATTTTATTATACAGTATTAAAATATCACTTGCTTATCACCATCAGTCTCATCAGAAAAATCTTTATGACTGGGAAACTGTGAAGCTCACTGTGATGTATAGTTTATCCAAACCCCAACTTGTGCTTGAAAGTTTGAATTTTACATTGGCAATAAGCACTGTCAGTTGTTATCCTTGAAGCGACAGGCTTACTGTGTTTACTTTTTAGACAGCGTCTGCCAAATACCCAAGTCTGAATAACCATGGTTTCTCTGTCAGTCAGTGTTTGAAGTGAAAATGCTGTTCCATGAAAAAAACCACTGGTTCAGTTTGACAGTGAAAATACTGCATGCTTTTTTTTTTTTTTTTTTTCCTGAAGATAACTCTCATACTTTGGAATGCAGCAGAAGTGCTTTATAGGTACACTTCATTTTGTCACATAGAATATTGAAAAGACATGTAATCAAAAGTTGAGATTTAATAAAATAAGTTTTACTGCCTTATCAAGATCTCAAAGTCAGCTTTTTAAACTACAAGTATTGACAAAGCTTAAAATGGATAGATCTAAATGTAACATGCACAACTATAAAACTCTTAGAAAATAAGAGAAAACCTAGATGACCTTGGGTATGGCAATGACTTTTGAGGTACAACACCAAAGGCACAGTACATTAAAGAAATAATTGGTTACCCGGACTTCCTTCAAATTAAAAATTTCTGTTTTGTGAAAGACACGGTGAAGAGAATGAGATGATAAGCCAAAGACTGGAAGAACATGTTTGCAAAAGACATCTGATAAAAGACTGTTGCCTAAAATATACAAAGAATTTTTTTAACTTTCCAATAAGAAAATGAAAAACCCAATTAAGAAATGGGCAAAAGATCTGAACAGACACATCAACAAAGATGTACAGACGGTAAATAAGCACATGAAAAGATGCTCCACATGATATGTCATCAGGGGAATGCAAATTAAAACAACAATGAGTTACTACTGCACATCTATTAGAGTGGCCAAGACCCAGGACACTGACAACCCCAAATGCTACTGAGAATGTGGAGCATGAGGAACTCGTTCATTACTGGTGGGAATGCAAAATGGTACAGCCACTTTGGAAGACAGTTTGGCAGTTTCTTAAGAAGCTAAATATACCCTTACTGTATGATCCAGCAATTGTGCTCCTTGATATTTACTCAAAGGAGATGAAAACTTATGTTCACACAGAAATCTGCACATGTATATTTATAGCAGCTTTACTCATAATGGGCAAAACTTAGAAGCAAGCAAGGTGTTCCTCAGTAGGTGAGAGGTTAAATAAATGATGGTACCTCCAGACAATGGAATATTACTCGGTGAATGAGAAGTACTGCATGTAGTGGTGTGTATCTCTTTGGACTGAGTTGTGAGGCCTGAACTGAAAGTGACAGGAACATGCCATTTTAGCATAATGCTAACATTATATTAGATTTGGCCAATATGTCTGTGTGCAGTATGTGTTAAGTTCTTTCTTCCCTTAAACTGCATTATCTCTCTCCAAACTATTTTTGTTTGTACTTTATATACTTGTTTCTGAACCTTTTATAAAATTTCTCCCTTAAAAAAACTCATGCCAAAGTTTTTCCATAGCCTTTCAGATTTCTCAAATGTTCCAACTGTTCCATCTCCATTCCCAGGGTTCCTTTTTTGGAAAGCTGTTGTGTTATTATTCTTCCTTCTGGAAAGCTTGCAGACTTAGGGGTTACATTAAGTCTGGGGTAGATTTATACAGGTAAATGGTACAACCTCAAGTCTTGTGTGGAAACCAGCTGGTCTATCCTGATGATGCTTTAATCTTACCTTGATTCTTTCAAGCCTCCTTTAGCCTGTGACTGTAGATGAACTTAAATCACAGAAGTGACTATGACCCTTTTCTTTGCCTGACAATTCTTTCCTCTAGACAGAGTTGAAATGCCATCCTTTTTCTGATGCTTTCCCAGGTAAAAATCAACCTTCCAGGGCATAGACTAGGTCTTTTTGGGGAGAGTGACAGACCTAATTTGCATATCCACATAAGCTAAGGCAAGGCAACTAACATAAATGCACAAGTATGTGGAATGCTTTCCAACATTGTTTTTTCTTTTTTAAACTTTCCAACTTTTAGTTTAGGTTAAAAGGGGTACATGTGCAAGTTTATTACATGGGTAAATTGCATGTTGCAGGGGTTTGGTGTACAGATAATTTTGTCACCCAACTAACCAGTGTAACACTCAAGAGGTAACTCCCACTCTCCACTCTCAAGTAGGCCCTGATGTCTGTTCCCTTCTTTGTGTCCATGTGTACTCAATGTTCAGCTTCCACTTATAAGTGAGAGAATGCAGTATTTGGTTTTCTGTTCCTGTATTTAGTTGCTTAGGATAATAGCCTCCAGCTCCATTCATGTTGTTGCAAAGGACATGATCTCATTCTTTTTGTGGCTGCATAGTATTCCATGATGTATATGTACCACATTTCCTTTAGCCAGTCCACTGTTGATAGGCCTCTAGGTTGATTCCATGTCTCTGCGATTGTGAATAGAGCTATGATGAACATACACGTGCATATGTCTTTATGGCAGAACAATTTCTGTTTCCAACATTTTTAAGCATGTAATTGTACTTTCTCCAAAGTTATTTCTTCCAATGCCCATGGACAGTGGAGAGAACGTTTTCTTGTTTATTGTATCTTTTTGCAAAAACGTTTCTTATCTGAACTGCAGCTCTTCTTACTGGGCCATGTTTATGTCCTAGAATTTTCACCCGGGATCACAAACTAGTGTAAAGAGGGAGCAGTGTGCCCTGATGAGTGCTGTGGCGTGGAGTGTGTGCAGTGGAAAGGGCACAGACCCTTGGATCACAAAGGCCTGAATTGGAAACCCATATCTGCCATGTACCACTGGAGAGACCTCTGACAAGTAATTTGAGTCTCAGCTTCTACATGTATAAAATGATATTTTGTTGGGTTGTAGTGACGATTTAGGTCAATGAATTAATATGGATACAGTGCTGTTCAGACTTCTTGGAACACTGTGCTTGCATTCTTAGTGGACCTGCCCACAACTGCAACAGTGACAATGTCACCTGAAAGTTTGGGTTGGGAACTCTTATCTCTTAAAAACATTTCTTTGCATTAAAAAGTCATTTATAACAACCTTTTTTACAATAATAATGCTTAGGAGTAAAATATTAAGTTTCTGATTTCCTAATGTGACTTATTTATTAGTGTATTTTTTGCAATTAAGGCAGCCAGAGTTGCTAGACTCTTTTGACACGAGAAAGGACTTATGAAATAAATAGCAGAAGAAGAAAGGGAAAGTGGGACTGAACCTCTCTAGTTTCGTCTAGGAATATCTTGTTTGGCAGTCTTCATATTTGTATGTTTAATTCCTACACTTGGCTTAACACACTTAGGAGTCTATTTTTCCTTCCTTATTTTCCTTACGATTTTTTTCTATCTTATTTTGTTCATTTGGTAGTTACACAATAAATATTTTCCTGAATAAATGATTCTTTTTGTTTTCTCTTCTTCCAGCTGTCTTTACATTAGCATATTGGTTTCTTTTGCTAGGTATTTTGTTATTTAGTCTCTACCCTAAATCACTTGATTTTCTGTCTGACTGTGCTCTTTTTGCTTTGAGAGAAACCTTCATCTTCACCTCTTTTTAGTCCGTTGTGCTGGAGGGCTGGATATCGGGTTTGTGGCTGTTCAGCAAGGTTGCAATGCTGAGAATGAAGAAGGTCAACTTCTGGACATCACTTCACATTCTAAATGTGTGGCATCCAGTAACCTCACTGCATGACCACTGCTGAGCTCATGTCTTCAAGCTTTCTGTGAAAGCTGAGAGATGGTTGCAGGATAATTAATTAGCAGGCATTCATCATGGGCTACTAGTGACAGAATACAGAGCTGTTCTTTCCTAGTTCACTCATTTCTTCTTTTGTAAAAGTCTTTAGCATATCTCAAAGACAGAATGTCTTTAGCATATCTCAAGTATGTCGCTAGTTGTCACTAGTATCAAACAGTCTTGTATACATATACTATGCTTTGCAGCAGCATGAGTGACATGACAAAAATAAGAGCAAAAGAGCAGGTTTTTTTAAGGAACCAAGGTACTCTAAGTTGACTCACTGGTAAGGAAGAATAAGCCACAATCCTTGATTGTAGAGGTTGCTTTATTATCACATTAACTGTAAGCTCCCATCAGAATATGACTTCTGGGTGTCCATTTCTAAGACCATGTGAATCAATCTTATTACCACATCAGGCATGCCCTACACAAGCAATCTGGTTACCTCCAAAAACTGATATTTCCTTGAAGTCCTTAAATTGCTTTCCCAAACAATAAAAGCCCATCACACTGAATACACTACCTTACAGAAATGTTCAAATTTTGAGGTTCTTTTCTTTTCTTTTCTTTTTTTTTTTTTGAGATGGAGTCTTGCTCTGTCGCCCAGGCTGGAGTGCAGTGGCATGATCTCAGCTCACTGCAAGCTCTGCCTGCTGGATTCACACCATTCTCCTGCCTCGGCCTCCCGAGTAGCTGGGACTACAGGTGCTCGCCACCTGTATTTTTAGTAGAGACGGGGTTTTACCGTGTTAGCCAGGATGGTCTTGATCTCCTGACCTTGTGATCCGCCCGCCTCATCCTCCTAAAGTGCTGCGATTACAGGTGTGAGCCACTGTGCCCGGCCCAATTTCGAGATCCTAAGATGAGAAAGCCTACATGGAGGTCGCTAAATCTGAGACTTAACTACCACCTAACAAGGAAAAACACCATGAAAGACCTACTATTTTAACTTCTCAAGGTCTTTCTCATTAGATACAGGGGTTAGCTTGTTTAAACCACTTTATTGAGGTATGACTGGTGTATAAAAAGTTGTATGAATTTAATGTGTGCAACTTGATGTGTTTGGAGATAAGTATACATCGCCAAACCATCACCACAGTCACTGCTATAAATACACCCATCACCTTCAAAAGTTCCTTCCACCTTCTTTATTTTTCTGTGTGTGTGATAAGAACACTTAACATAAGATCCACCTACATAGCAGATTTTAAATTATATGATATACTGTTGTTAACTGTAGGTACTATGCTGTGCAGTAGATCTATAGGATGTATTAATCCTGCATTACTAGAACTTCATACCCTTTGACCAATACTTCATTTCCCCTTCCCCTTATCTCATGGTGGCAACCATTCTGCTCTCTGCTTCGATGATAACGCTTCAAAAATCCCCTCCGTCTGTGGGTTGCATGCCATTTTGCTAAATACCTTGTGTAACCAGTAACATTCCTTAAGCAGTCCTGTCTTGTGGAGGTAACTGTAACTGAAAGATTGCTTGTGGGTGTGCAATTTGGTATGCTTTTAAAATTAGGGTGCAAAGATAATATACTTTGATTTTCCATTAGGTTAATTTAATACAGGGGTTTTCTGTGACAATTAGCTTCACGTACTATTATATTTATCAATTGATGATTTTTTTTTCCTGAGATACATTAGGAGTATTAAAGGTGAATTTATATTGTAGGCCCACTCTTGTTTTTACTTAGGGAAGATGTCTCCTTTTTCCATGGAGAAAGTGAGGTTTGCTAAGCCAATCTAAGCTTTTCACTGATGCTACCAACAGTAAGTCTTATCACATTTTAGTGGTAATTTATTCATTTGGGTTTCAAGAGAGTTTACCTGTTTCTGAGTACCATCGGAACAGATCTGAAACTGAAAATCATAGAGCAATCAAAGGCATTTCATTAGGTCACGCTATATCTGAAGTAAAACCTTTAAACCACTAGTTTAATTAAACATTTATTAAGCATCTGCTGTTTTCCGTACTCTAGTGACTAGGGAGAGGGCACGCAGTGAAATGTAATAAAGTCTTTAGGACTGAAGCCTGTGGAGGCTGTTTTGCCTCTAATTTTTACATTTGAGTCATGTATTTTACTTAAAATTTGTGTACTCACCTCTTCATTTGGCACGTAACAGAACATCCAGACTTCCACATCTCATTCTTGGTAAAGGTGGCTTTTTTTTTGTTTGTTTGTTCAACTCCACATTCCAAGTGGAATCTCCACATTTTTCACACTTACATGATCAAGGACTATTGTACAAGCCCTGCCTTTCTTTACTCATTGGTGTGATTCCTGCCTTTTCATCCCAGTCTTCATTTTCTGTTTTCTCCTTATTTCTCTCCTGTTGTAGCTAAAAGTCTATAAACATTGTTAGAAATATGTCCATTTGGTAATTCCTTACAAATTCTCATGAGTGAAAAGAGAAAACCAGAAGGAATCAGTGAGCTCTGATTTCATTTGGGCCCCGTGCCAGATTTGCCCCTGGACATATCTGCAAAAGCCTATCTGCATGGTTGATTGAACTTTATTTTCATTTTTAAAGGCTTCTAATATAACTTTACTGTGGAAGAATGCTTACTGGCACGAATGAGCCTTCCAGAACCCTTTTAGCTTCTGCAAGTTCTTTGGACCCTTAAAATGGGTACACCTTCTTCTCCAACCCTCCCCCTTGCCCACCCCTATTTATACCCGTTTATTTAACCTCCCCCTCGCCACCATCCCCCTCAATCTCTCTGAACAAATAGCTTAAAAACAGCCAGCTATGAAATTTTGGTTTAGAGTCATAAGAAAGTGGGAGTTAGAACCATTGACCCTGAGTGGCAAACTACTTGTGGAAGAAAAAAAAAGTTATCTACCTAGTTAACAATTCTGTTAAGGGGCAACTCTTTTAATACAAAACCTAGCAAAGAGTTAGAAGACAAAGATAAAACTTCAGACTTGTAGCAGAAAGAAGAATGCCAACAGAGGGTAATTGTTTAGAAATAAGAGAAGGAGAGTATCAGGATAGTCCAACTTACTTTCTGACAATAATGGCTTAACACAAGCAGGTGTACTTCTTGGGCACACTGGGTACTCTGTGTGAGTGGGAAGGGTGCTTCACTTATTGTGGCCACTCAGGCACCCAGGCTGAAAAAGTTCCATCTCCACATAGCCTTTCCAAACCCTGAGGCAGGGAGAATATTTGTTGACTCATGCACCTCTCTCTCTCTCTCTTTTTTTTTTTTTTTGAGATAGAGTCTTGGTCTGTCACCCAGGCTGGAGTGCAATGGTGCGATCTCAGCTTACTGCACCCTCAACCTCCTGGGTTCAAGCAATTCTCCTGCCTCAGCCTCCCAAGTAGCTGGGATTACAGTTGTGTGCCACCATGCCCGGCTAATATTTTTTGTTTTTAGTATACATGGGGGTTTCACCATGTTGCCCAGGCTGGTCTTGAACTCATGACCTCAGATGATCCACCTGCCTCAGCCTCCCAAAGTGCTGAGGTTACAGGTATGAGCCACATCACCCGGCCCATGCACCTCTCTTAAAGACCACAGCCCAGAAGTGGCAGACCTCATCTCCATTCATGATGCATTGGCCAAAGTAAGTCACAGCACTATACTTTAACATCAGAGGGGACAGGGAGGTGTGATGTTGTCATGTCCTGGGAGGAAGAACTGGACTACCTATGAACAGGGCTGTTATCTACCAGAGGTGGTATGCTGAAATAATGCCTACTGCTGAGGAAGAAATGAGAAGGTGTTAAAGTCAAGTCAGAACTCACGGGCCACTTGTGTAGGTTAGCAATAAAAAGCATGTATAGAGGGCATTAACTGTATACGTAGTCCTGTACTGTAGGTTAGCTGTGTAGGCAAGTTAGAGCCCAGATGGCTTGATGGGAAGTACATACTTTCACCAATAGTGGTGGCTGGCTGTGGCAAGAAATCTTTGTTTTGATGATCTGAGAGTGCTAGGGAAATGGGGCAAGGAAGAGAGGAGTTTGAAGTTGCATCAGTTATTCTGAGTGCCTTTCCCTATGCTGAGAGACTTTGATCTACACTTACAGCAAGTTACAAATACAGCACAGTTTTAATTATTTAGAAATGTGAGTACCTGTGTTTCACTGTAATGTAAAGAATACGCTAGTGTCCTGAACATCAAAATAAGAGGAATGCCAAGCTTATATGTACCTCTGTGGGGTTTTTCTTGAGGGCTTGAAAGGAATTCCAACTTCAGTAGCACACAGTAGATATTCAATAAACATCTTAGTAATGGATTACAAAAGATTAAAAGAATGTTGCATCTCATGGGTAATTCAAACAGTAGCTAAAAAAATGCAAAGCTGTAGGAAGGTATTAACTGTCAAAAGGCTGGTGGGGTTAGGATGACAAAACTTCTAACCCAATGCAGGACATCTGTGGATGTTTATTCTTTTTTTCCTTTTGCATTAAACGGGACGCTGAGTAGTTTTTTTACTGTTTTATTTGTGTATTTGCTCCTATCTACCCTTTAAAACCTCTTGAACACTGTGCTTTAATAAGTTCTAGAAGCTTAGCTTAGACATAATATTTCTACTAAATAATGCTATCCCAAGTAGCCAATTTGTAATCTCCTTAAATTAATTTTGACTGTGCTTAACATATCTTGGGAATGGAGAAGTTGAGTATTCTAATTTATCAGTCTGACTTTTCTCCATTTTTAATCTATAATATTGATTTGTTTTGGAAATTTCTTATAAATGAAGAAGTATATTTAACTTTGTAGCTTTATTCTGAACTTGGCAAAACGCTTCTAGAAACCTTTTATCTAGTTTTTCCTAAATAGCTTTCTGTGGTCTCTCCCTATTATCTTAAACTAAGTCTGTCTTTGAGTCAGGGAGAAGAGAGAAAATTATTCAACAGTCTATCTAAATTAGCCATTATTTAATTTATTTGGGTGGATACAACTTGTAAACAGAGATCAGGAAGATTTTGCCATGTTAAGATATGTCTCATGTTCTCCTGGTGGCTATCAATTACTTTCCTGTTTGAAGGTATCGGTTTGTACAATTATCGTTCTAATCTCACTTAGTTCATCTCTTGCTACTTTATCAAGGAGAACTGGTTATTTCAACTCTGACACAGGTCTAGCATTTCTTTCTTTCAAGGGGGTGAGGGGCAGAGGGTAAAGAGTACACTACGGCTCCACATGTACAGTGACAGTTTGTAAGGGAAATGGAAATAGTGACAGCCCAGTTTGGGACTTTGTGCGGGAACCCTTCAGTTTAGGTTCTACCTTTCTATTTAGATAGACAGGATAACTTGAGCATACCTCTCATTGTGCTGTCTTTCCAGGATGATGTGTGTGATACTCACTACCTTCAAATACCCGACTGGCATTTCTGTTGGTTGAAATCCTGTATCTCCTTGGAGGGACACTTAAGACCTGCTTCTTCCACAAAGCCCAACATCATTCTGTTGTGCCAAAGTGAGCCCTCTTCTCCCAACTCCCACGACACCCTCATTGTCCCTGTATGGCATTTGCTGTTGAGGAGATATAGCTTATTAAATGCACAGACAATTACATACAACTCATTTCCTCGATGAATCAGAAGCTCTTTGAGATTAAACAGAGCTCACGTTTTTGAGCCTTTGTATGTTACTGGCTTTTAGGTTAAACATGTCACATTAACTATATTAATTGGAGTATTAGACTATAGGAAGGTATTAACTGTCAAAAGGCTGGGGTTAGAACGGCAAAACTTCTAACCCAATGCAGGACATCTGTGGATGTGTATTCTTTGGAATATTAGAGTATTAGACTCTAGTATTAATTCATTTTGTAATCTTTATAGAATTATATTTATATACTAATATATAGCAGTATTTATGATGCATATTATATTTATTACATTGCTATTATTATTTTTATGGATGATAAAACAGTCATAAGAGGGTAAGTAACATGTCTAAGATGGTATAGTAATTGACCGGGCCAGCTATGAATTCAGATCTTCCAACTCTTTAACCTTTTACACCATTCTAGGCTTCATCCTTATATTCAACAAATTCTGTTGCATATAGTATGTTATCAGTAAATGTTTGAGCTAGTGCTAGAGCTTCTTTAGTGTATAATGAGTTGGTAGATAGAAAATCTGTAGCTTCATATTAAAATATGCATAAATTCTGCTAAAGTAAGTGAATACAGATATTTCTAAGTATGTTTGATATGTTCCCATTATGATATATGCTCCTTTCATTTGCTTCGGCAATGCTTTGTCAGAGATGGCAGACTATAAATTGGATCTTGAATTCTGAATTACTAGAATAAAGATTAGTGAACATTCTTTTTGTATAATAGTAGTTTTTGGCTGTATCCTTAGCCAGCAATTTTTATTTTTTAAAACACTTTGTTTTGAAATAATTATAGATTCACAGAAACTTTCAAAGATACCACAGGGAGGTCCCACATACTATTCACCCAGTTTCTTTCACTGGTTGAGTGTTAAATAACCATAGGACAATATCAAAACCAACATGAAAACCAGAATATTGGCATCTGTATAAAATGTGAGTATAGCTCGATGTTGTTACCTATACAGATTAATGTTACCATTGCAATCAAGATAAAGAACTATTCTAGCATATTCTACTATCACAAAAACCTCCCCCATACCACTCCTTTGTAGTCACATCCACACCCAGCACCTTCCGCCATCCCTTTTTCCTTGCAATCAATAATCTTTTCTGTATCTCTATAATTTTGTCAATTAAAGTGTGTTGTGTAACTGAAGTTATGCAGTTGATCTTTTGAGAATGACTTTTTTTTTCCAATTGGCATAATGCCATTGAGTTATATCCAAGTTGTTGCATGTCTCAATAATTCTTGCCCTTTTGCTTTACTGTGGTAAGAACATGTAACATGAGATCTGTCCTCTTAACACACTTTTAAACACATTTTAAGTATATAATACACCAGTATTAACTATTGGCATAATGTTCCACAGCAGGTCTCTAGAGCTTAATTATCTTGCATAAATGAAGACTTTATACCCATTGAATAGCAACTGCTTATTTCTGCCTGTGCCCAACTAACAGCCACCATTATACTCTGTGCTTCTATGTGTTTGAGTACTTTATGTACGTTGTGTAAGTAGAATCTTGCAGCATTTGTCCTCTTGTAACTGGCTAATTTTGCATAGCATAATGTCTACAGTTGTGTCCATGTCATTGCACATGGCAGGACTTTCTTTTTAGAGGCTGCATAATATTCCATTGTATGTATACACTACATTTCTTTATCCATTCATCTGTTAGTGGACATTTTGAGTGAAATGTCCATCATTTAGAGTGAAAAGGCAACCTGGGGAATGGGATAATAGGTTATATCCAAAATATGTAAGCAAATTCTATAACTCAATTGAAAAAAAAAAAAATCCCAAGCAATCTGATTTAAAAAGTGGTCAAAGGACTTGAATAGATATTTCTCCAAAAAAGGACCTACAAATATGGCCAACAGGTATATGAAAAGATGTTTAACATAAAAACCTCAATGAGATATCATCTCACACCAAGAAAACAAAAGATAGATGTTGGCAGCGATGTGGAAAAATTGGAACCTTTGTACACTGTTGGTTGGAATGTAAAATGGTGTAGGCTACTGTGCAAAACAGTGAAAACTCCTCAAAAAATGAAAAAATAGAAATATATAATGCAGCAAATCATACTTCTGGGTACCTATACAAAAGAATTTATATCAGAATTTTGAAAAGGTATTTGCATTTCCATATTCATTGCAGCATTTTTCACAATAGTCAGTTGTTGAGTAGTATTCCATGGTGTGGATATACTCTAGTTTGTTTAACCATTCACCTATCATGGACATTCTGCCTGTTTCCAGTTTTTGGTTATCGTAAATAAAGCTGTTATGAACAACCATGGATAGGTTTTGTGTGGACAAAGGACAGAATTTTCATTTCTCTGAGATAAAGACCCAGGGATGTGATCTCTGGGCCATATGTTAAGTGTATCTTTAGTTATTTGGTAAACTGTCAAACGATTTTCCAGAGTAGCTGTATTACCTTCTACTTCCACCAGTAATGTATAAGAGACCCAGTGTTTCTCTGTCCTCATCAGCATTTGATATTGTCACTATTTAATTCTTCAGCCATTCTAATAAATGTGTAGTGATATCTCATTGTGGGTTTTACATTTCCTTAATGGCTAGTGATGTTGAACCTTTTCTCATGTACTGATTTGCCTTCAGCGAAATCTTTCTTCATGTCTTTCACCAATTTTCAATTTGATTTTGTTTTCTACGGTTACATTTTGAGAGGTATTTTTATATTCTAGATGAGTCCTTTGTAAGATATACAGTTGGAAATATTTTTTCTCTGTAGCTTGTCTTTTCATCCTCATTTTTATTTGTTTAAAATAGAGATGAATCTTTTAGCCAGGACAATTCTGGATTCAAAAATAAAAATATTCAGTGGTGCCATGTCTGCATGCCCTCTGCTCTGTCAGAGATTCATGGGTAGAGGAAAGAGTGCCATCTGCTGAAGCTCGGGCATCAGTTCTCCATGACAGCAACTAACCAAGGAGGGCAAGGAAAATGCTCCTTTAGAATGCAGCTGAGAGGGCCATCCACCATTCATGTAGAGTGCATCACTCTTGCGATTTTTTTTTTTTGTTTTTTTTTTTTTTTTTGAGACGGAGTCTTGCTCTGTCGCCCAGGCTGGAGTGCAGTGGCTGGATCTCAGCTCACTGCAAGCTCCGCCTCCTGGGTTCACGCCATTCTCCTGCCTCAGCCTCCCGAGTAGCTGGGACTACAGGCGCCCGCCACCTCGCCCGGCTAGTTTTTTGTATTTTTTTTAGTAGAGACGGGGTTTCACCGTGTTAGCCAGGATGGTCTCGATCTCCTGACCTCGTGATCCGCCCGTCTCGGCCTCCCAAAGTGCTGGGATTACAGGCTTGAGCCACCGCGCCCGGCCCACTCTTGCGATTTAGTGGAAAACCACAACTGATCCCTGCCAGGATAAGGGATTGTTGTTGACTTTGTACACTACGTCTCTTGAAGCATTGGCAATAAAGAAATTAAATAAAATACTTGACATTGGTACCCAGCTGATTTCAGATCTCTCTCCTGCCTCAACTTTGTTCGTTCCAAGTAATTAAATTCTTCTCTCTAATTAAAGCAATACATTGCTATTAGCTCTAGGTATATTTATAACACATGCTTTGAAATGACATTTGCAAGAAGACTGATCTAACCTTTGTTTTTGAACAGGTTATTTAGGTTATTTATAGAGTTTTAGCTTTTTAAAATCTATGAAATGCTCATTTCATAATATTTCTTCCACATGTACTATAATGAAAATTCCTTTTTGGAAGAAATAGGTGATGATTTACTGATGTATCACAGCTGTATTACCATCCTTTTCTATACCTTTTTAGTGTTGCAGAGACTATGCTTAAAATTACAAAATTTGAGATTGGTTCACTTAGATGTATAGGTATATTATTTTGAATTACCAGGAGTGGGAAATCCTAGTTTTCTGTATGTGAGATAAGTGGTAGCTTTACTATTTCTGGCATAAAGACTTGTCAGCCATTTTTTTGAAAATTTAAAGTATTAATTTTTGACTTTATTTTTATAGGAGTACTTAAAATTTGGTAGGTGAACAGTTAGAAGAAGTAATTCCCATAGATTGACAATTTGGGTGAGTTTGGATAACTGTCTGGATGGCAGATTTTTGAAATGCCCTCATAAATAACTAAAGAGGAAGCCAACACCACATTACATATTTGGCAAATCAGTTTTCTGTGTGGTACTCTTTTCCCCTCAAAGTATGGCAGGGAATCTGATTTCAAAAATTAAACATACTCAGCTATGAATTCCTTGCCTTTTTCATTACTTTTTTTCTTTTTAAGAGCCTATTTTACTGAGAAGCAGTGTAACTGCTTTCACATTCAACTGCTACGACTGTGGCAAATGTTTCCACCAAAAATGCCTGATATTGCTATTTGGAGTACCCATGAATTTAAAGGAAGTAGACGTAATTATACATTATTTGAATACAGATAGACAATAAATATGATTTCAAGTTTTTTTACATATTAAAAAAAGCCTGGGTAAAAACAAACCTATTAGAAATATGAAACTCTGAAAGAAAATTCTAAAAATCTCTAGTAAATGTATTTTTTTCCTCTGTATTTTTGGAGTCTTTGAATCCTCTTCTTTTAAACTTTTGATAAATACAATTGAACTTTTCATAATGTCAGCTTTGTGATGTGTTCGTTTTTATTATCTAGCTTTTCCCCACTGCCACTTTTGAAAGATGAGATTTATTTTCCCCCAACATTTCTATGATTTTTTTCAAAAGTAAAGCAAAGTTAAAAGAATTTCACAGGAACACCCAAATGCCCAACACCTATGATATGATTTGACTCTGTGTCCCCACCCAAATCTCATCTCGAATTGTAGTCCCCACATGTTGAGGGAGGGACCTGTAATCCCCACCTGTCAAGGGAGGGAGGTGATTGGATCACAGCGATGGTTTCCTCCATGCTGATCTCGTGATAGTGAGTTCTCGTGAAATCTGGTGGGTTTGTAAGTGTTGACAATTCCTCCTTCACTGGTCTTCTTCTCTCTTTCCGGCTGCCTTGTGAAAAAGGCATTTGGTGCTTCTTTGCCTTCCGCCATGATTGTAAGTTTCCTGAGGCCTCCCAAGGCGTGCAGAACTGTGAGTGAATTAAACCTCTTTCCTTTATAAATTACCCAGTCTTGGGTAGTATCTTTATGGCAGAGTGAAAACTGACTAATACAACCTAGATTCTCTCTATTAATCCATCTTATATTTTGATGCATTCTAAAGTAAATTGCAAATGTTTAGCATACAAGTCAGTTACAGTTCATTATATTTTATTTAAAATTTTCATAACAATAGAATGTACAAATATTATGTGTACATTAGCTAAGATTTGAAAAAAGTGTACAACTTAGTAACCCAAACTGCCATCAAGTTATAGAACATTAGCATCACTCCAGAAAATTCCCTTATAAACCCTTCAGAATCAGTTTCCATCTCCCAAAAACAAGTTGGCTTGTTCTAGAATTTCATATAAAAAGAATCATACAATACACACTATTTTGTGCCTGTATGTTAATGTTTTTGAGATTCATTCATATTGTCATGTTTCTTGATAGCTTTTTTTCCCTTTTTTGTTCATAAGCATTATCTCCTTGTATGAATATACTATATTTGTGCTAATGATGGGAACCTGGAATTCAAGACTTTTAATCCCAGGAAAAGACTTTAAGATTGTGAAGTAGCATTTCATTAAAAACGGTACTCCTTTATCATTTTTATAGAGTTATCTCTTAACTGCAATTTTGAAAACTCTGACATTTATATGTAAATTTTATAATCTAGATCAAGCTTGTTCAACCTGCAGCCCAGGATGCCTTTGAATGTGTCCTAACACAAATTCGTAAACTTTCTTAAAACACTGTAATTTTTTTTTGCGATTTTTTTTTCTAGCTCATTAGTGATAGTTAGTAGTTAGTGTATATTACATGTGGCCCAAGACAATTCTTCTGCTTCCAGTGTTTTCCAGGGAAGCCAAAATGTTGGACACCCCTGATTTAGATCTTTGTGTGTATGTTTAACTTGGGTTTCTTGAGCAAAATTTTTGGACTCTAATTTTAACCACCCTTTTGAAGACTACATGAGTTTCTCTCTATTCCACTTCACTTTTAGGAAGATCATCTTAGAAAACGCCACTGCAAAGTCTGTGTTAATTCTAAATTCCCGTTATTTATTTATTTATTTTAGAAAAATAAAGTCAGTGTTCTATGGAACAGGTTCTGTTAGGGAAGTTTGTGATAATATGTATCGGCAAGTAGGATTGACAGATATTTTTGCTAAAGCTGCTTAAACACCACAAGGTTGATGTATAAATGCATAAATTTAAATAGAGGGGAATGAACAGGAAAAGCTCTTTTCAATGGTTTTGAAATTTTTCTGCCTATTTTCTTTTCCTGCAAAGTGATTTAATAAGCATTTAAGTGATCAGATAGCAATGACACATAAGCAATTATATTCAAAACGTATCAGTAACTTCATTTTCTGACCATCTGACACTCAAGGTTAGGGAAAATTGAACTTACATAAAAACAATGTATTAGAAAACACAGTGACATTATGAATAACTAAAACCTTGCCAGTATACATTTTCAGGCTACTAAGATCATTATGTGGGAGATTGCCTTTGAACATTGTTCTTTAAAAGTTTGTGCATTGGCAGTGTTATCTGTAGATGGGAAATGAGTGAAGCACAATATCTTATCCTCTCGGACAAATTTGTGTGGAGAAGGAAGAAATTCTGTGTTTTAAAATCATATTTCTTTAATAGGAGGAAAAAAGCAAACATTCTGTAGAGTATAGCAGTTGGAGAATATATATGATAAGGGTGGTTTGGTATTTGTTTCACTGTAGTGTCAGTGAATACATGTTATTTGGAAGAGCTTGGAAGAGATAACCAGTAAATATCCGTATACAGTTCCAACAGGATGTGCATCCCATTGCCTAAACTTACTTCAAAATGACCTCATGAAGTTGTACACTGTTCAAAGCTTTCACAGGGAACAAAAGAGATGATCAAACTTATAGCTGCTCAAAGAGAAGCAAGAAGAAAAGAATACAATGATTTTGGAAATCCTATAGAAAACTTTAAGTGGAAAGATGACATCCTTTGAAAATCTGCAAATAAGAGCAACAAAATTAGCTTTCCAAAAATTAGAGATTTGCCCCTTCCCTACTTTCTGTTTAACATTTTTACATATCATGCTCCTGCAGTGATTTGCTTTTATTTGTGTGAACTTTCATGTTTTCTGTCCTTTGCTTGTGTTCTTGCCTCTGATTGGATGCATCTCATGAATTCAGTCATCTTCAAAACCGTGTTAAGGCGTCAGTTGCACAATCATGCCACAATGATTACTGCTTCCATTTCTTCAGAATTATCTATCAGTAGGTTTATGAAGTTCTCTACCTCCTTTCTGTATCTTGTGCACATACTTTTGTTCTCATGAATTACTGACTTTTCCTGTAGTATTGCAGCTGTAGTAAACATAGTAGCAGCAGCAACAATAACTCTTGTATAGTGCCATGCTGGGCCAGACATAGTGCTAAGATTTTTACCTGAAGTATCTTATTAAATTTCACCATATCTTTATAATTTCAGTGCCATTATTATGCATAATAATGTTTCATTGCCCCAATGGTAATGATTCTGAATTATATTCTATTAATATCTTATTGAAATGTGTCTCTAAAAAGGACAAATTAATTTATCCAATATTTCTTATAAAATTACATACCAAATACTATAGACTTTTTTTCTGATCTGGTCAAGAAATATTTAACAAATATACCAAAAGGTGACTGAGGTGTATATGCAGCATTACATAAAGTAAGATATCTCCAAACCTGAGAATAAAGTCATAAATCTAGAGTATATGTGCTCCTATCCTCTCTGTGCCTGAAATTAGGAATTCTGCCACTGTTTACTTTCTATGCCTTGAAACAAGATCTTAAATTCTTGAGCTTATGATTTGTATAGATATAAAGTACACAAACTAGGTCTCATCTAGTACCCTCTATTCTTTATATTGATAGTATTATACTCAGTGTGATCCAAACCGTTTTTGTTTTTTTTTTTTTTTTTTTTTACCATGGGTAATGTTAGCAGATATGCTTGTAAATAAATGCAAGTGGCAGGGCAAGGGTAGTGGGGTTTGTGTGTAGGGTAAGCATGGTATAGGGATTTTATAGGGGGTGTGAAACATTGTTGAAAAAAGCTTTTGAAGTGTCTGCTTATGGAACTTTGAAAAATTTTGGAAGCACATGAGTGATTTGGGATGGTACAGTTTCATGAAAAGGTAATATTTGTAAATATTTGTGGAGATTTATGGTTTTGAACATATTTATCCATCTCATCTTGCATCTAGATACTTGGTTTTGCTGAAAAATTGGATGTTATTTTATAATGATTTATTCTTGACATTGAAGATTTACTCAATTTTTACGTGTATTTGGATGTATATGTCTTTAGCGTATAGTTGCAGTTTTTGTCTTTTAGTGGTAAAATGGATTCTATTTAATTTTTGGAGCACAATAAAGAGTTGTGATGGGAAGTGTCCTATTCATTAATGCTCATATTTACATTAATATATTAATGTTTTAGACTTTCTTTTCAAGTTCACATTTTATAGTTTATGTGTATAGAGGTAATAATATTCTCTGATGATTGGTTATATTTCTTTGGGGTCAGTGATAATATCCCACTTATTTCTGATTGTGTTTATTTGAATCTTCTTCTCTTCTTTATTAGTCTAGATAGTGGTCTATTATTTTTTTCAAAAAACCAACTCCTGGATTTGCTGATTTTTTTTGAAGGGTTATGTCTCTGTCTTCTTTAGTTCAGCTCTGATCTTGGTTATTTCTGCTAGCTTTGGGGTTTGTTTGCTCTTGGTTCTCTGGTTCTTTTAGTTGTGGTGTTAGCTTGTTAACTGGAGATCTTTGTAGCTTTTTGATGTCGGCATTTTAGTGCTACAAATTTCCCTCTTAACACTGCTTTAGCTGAATCCCAGAGATTCTGGTACAACTATCTTTTTCTCATTAGTTTCAAAAAACTTCGTGATTCCTGCATGAATTTCATTATTTACCCCGAAGTCATCATACCAATGGGTCTTAGCTCTCTCTTTCTTTTCTTTTTTTTTTTTTTTTGAGACAGAGCCTTACTCTGTCACCAGGCTGGAGTGCAGTGGTGTGATCTCAGCTCACTGCAACCTCCACCTCCCAGGTTCAAGCGATTCTCCTGCCTCAGCCTCCCAAGTAGCTGGGACTACAGGCGTGTGCCACCACCAATGGCTAATTTTTGTATTTTTAGTAGAGACGGAGTTTCACCATGTTGGCCAGGATAGTCTCGATCTCTTGACCTCGTGATCTGCCTGCCTCAGCCTCCCAAAGTGCTGGGATTACAGGCATGAGCCACTGTGCCCAGCCGGGTCTTAGTTCTTAATCCAGCTTGCCATTCTGTGTCTTTTAATTGGGGCATTTAGTCCATTTACATTTAAGGTTATTATTGTTACCCTATCATCATGATGCTAGCTGCTGGTTATTTTGCAGACTTTTTAATGTGGTTGCTTCATAGTGTCATTGGTCTGTGTACTTCAGTGTTTTTTTGTAGTGGCTGGTAACAGTTTTTCCTTTCCATATTTAATGCTTCCTTCAGGAATCATGTAAGGCAGATCTGGTGGTAATGAATTTCCTCAGCATTTGCTTGTCTGAAAAGGATCTTATTTCTCCTTTGTTTATGAAGTTTCGTTTGGCTGGATATGAAATTATGGGTTGCAATTTCTTTAAGAATGTTGAATTTCAAGTTTTTCATTTTGGAGATGAAATGGTAACATTTTAGATAGCCCTCAGTGAAAGAAGCCTTATTTATTTCTACTAAGTTTGGAGGATAAATAGATATTTATAGTAGCCAGAGCAATTTGTTGGAGGTGGAGCCTGGGGGGAGGTGACTGGATCATGGGGGCAGATTTCTCATTAATGGTTTAGCACCACCCCCTTGTGACTATCCTAGCAATCATGAAATGTCATGAGATCTAGTCATTTAAAAGTGTGTGGCATCTGCCTGCTCACTCTCTCTTGCTTCTGCTCCCATCATGTCAGACACCTTGCTCCCCTTTTGCCTTCTGCCATGATTGTAAGTTTCCTGAGGCCTCCTAAGCCATGTGGAATTGTCAGTCAATTAAACCTCTTTCCTGTATAGATTACGCAGTCTCGGGCAGTTCTTTAGAGCAGCATGAGAACATACTAATACAGGGGCACTCTGGTTTTTTGAGTTTTCAGTGTTCTTGCGCTGATTCTTATCTTTGTGGGCTTATCTACCTCTGATCTTTGAGGTTGCTGACCTTTGGATGGGGTATTTGTATTTTTTTAAAATTGTTGTTTGTTTGTTTTTCTTTAAGTGGTCTGCCCACTCTTCTGTAGGGCTGCTGTGGTTTGCCAGAGGGTGCTCCATACCCTAGTTGCCTCAGTTTTGCCAGTACCTGGAGCCTCCACAGAGCTCTATGCATTGGGCCCAGGGCCCTGGTGGCCAGGGCTCACGAGGTGATCTCCTGTTCCTAGGGTTGCAAAGATCCATGGAAGAAACCTGGTTTCCCAGGGTTGCACGTTCACTCACTGCTTCTGTTGGCTGGGTGTGGGGGTTCCCTTGGCTCTCTGTCATTCCTGGGTGGGTCATCACCCCTACCTGCTTTTCATTTTCCATGGGTCAAGATGTTTTCCTAATCAGTATCAATGCAAGTTCCTGGATATTTCAGTATTCATTCGCACCTTTTGTTCCCCTCCATGAGTGCCATATACTGCAGCTGCTTCTAATCGGCTGTCTTGGCCTCCTTCCATATTTTCTTTATCCATGCATGTGCTGATGGAGGCTTAGGCTGATTCTGTATTTTGGCTATTGTGAATAATGCTGCAGTGAACATGAGAGTTTGGATAGTTCTCCAAAGTACTCATGTCATTTTCATTGGATATATACCTAGCAGTGAGATTGCCAGATCATAAGGTAGTTCTATTTTGAATTTTTTTAGGAAGCTTTATACTACTTAGCTTGAGGACTTTTTAATAAAGAGGATATATTTTATAATTATGGTAAATTTCAAACATAGAGAAAAATAGAGAAGAGGAAAACATACCTCTATGTACCCAATATACCCTACTACAAAAATATCAATTCCTGACCTTGCTTGTTTTATGAATATGAAATCTGTACCCCCCAACATCCCTGGATTATTTTGAAGCAAACCTCAGATGTCACATTTCATTCATAAATATGTCTGTATGTATCTCTAAAAGATGAGGAGTCTTCTAGAAATAGCATCATATTTTCATATCTAAAAACAGTTTAATATCACCCATTGGTAGGATAAGGTTCAAATTTCACTGATTGCCTCTTTTTTTTTACTTTCTAAAATATTTAGCTGGGCACAGTGGCTCACACCTGTAATCCCAGCATTTTGGGAGGCCGAGGTAGGTGGATCACCTGAGGTGAGGAGTTTGACCAGTCTGGCCAACATGGTGATACCCTGTTTCTACTAAAAGTACAAAATTTAGCCAGGCATGGTGGTGCACACCTGTAGTCCCAGCTACTTGGGAGAATCACTTGAACCCACAAGGCAGAGGATGCAGTGAGCCGAGATCATGCCACTCCCCTCCAGCCTGGGCAACAGAGCAAGACTGTGTCTCAAAAAAACATGTATTTTTAAACTTAATTTTTAAAAGGTTTGTGGGTTCATAGTAGGTATGTATATTTATGGGGTACATGAGATGTTTTGATACAGGCATATAATGTGAAATAAGCACATGATGAAGAATGGGGTACGCATCCCTTCAGGCACTTATCCATTGCGTTGTAAACAATACAATTATACTCTTTAAGTTATTTTTAAAATGTACAGCTATTATTGACTATAATTACCCTGCTTTGCTATCAAATAGTAGGCCTTATTCATTCTTTCTATTTTTTGTACCTATTCGCCATTCCCACCTCCCTACTGCCCTAGCTCCCCATTATCCTTCCAAGCCTCTAGTAACCATCCTTCTACTCTGTATATCCCTGAGTTCAATTGTTTTGATTTTTAGATCCCACAAATAAGTGAGAACATATGATGTTGGTCTTCCTGTGCCTGGCTTATTTCACTTAACATAATGGTCTCCAGTTCCATTCATGTTGTTGCAAATGACAGGATCTCATATTTTTACGGCTGAATAGTACTCCGTTGTGTATATACACCAATTTTCTTTATCCATTTATCTGTGTATGGATACTTAAGGTTGCCTCCAAATCTTAGCTATTGTAAACGTCATTTTTTAAAAGAATATTCAGTTTTCTTGAATCAGGATTTAAACAAGGACCATGCATTGCAGGTGAGTCATGTCTCTTAATTCTTATGTATATATGAGTCTTCCTCCCCCTCCTTTTTGATCTTGCGATTTATTTGTTGAAGAAACGGAATCATTTGTCCTCTCATTTTCCAGAATCTGTATTTTGCTGATTGTATTCTATGGTGTTAGTTAACATGATTTTCTGTTCTACTTATTTATTTTAATTGATATTTAGATCTAGAAACGTAAATGTATTTTTGAGCTAATATTTCACAGCTGTTTTTATGTATCTCCATCAAGAATTGCATAATACAGATTTTTTTCCCCCTGTGATATTAGTGGCCATAGATGATCATTGCTTAGGTCTATTATTTCATTGGGGGTTCACAAAATAGTAATATTGTTCCATTCTTTCTTCATTCATTAGCTAGAATAGTTTTATAAAGAGAGAAATTTTCATCAATGATTTGCCTACCCTGCAAGATAGGTTGTAGAGCAAAGACAAATTTAATACTTCATCCTTCCCCTTTTTTACTGGTTTCCAGAAAAATATAGGTTGATATCCCAGAATTCGCAGAGGTGACTATTGAGCACCTTTAAAAAATTATTCACAACACAAGAATATACCATATTTCTGGGGCTTATCAATTATTCCCTTTGCTCATGTTTCCCAGTTTTTTAGCCCGTGGAAGCCTTTTCAAGTTGATAGGATCTCAACAGTCTTTGATGGCTTCTTTGCTTTCTGCTGTGACAAAATCTTCCAGGTTTATCTTGTACTTTTCCTCCCCCAAACCAGGGTCACCTGTTTCTCCTTGGAGCTTTGGTTTTTTATAGTGGGAAATGGTATTTTGAGGACCATGATCTAGATAGAAGGAGTAATCATTGTTACTGGGTTGGTCAGTGTGTCTAGGTCTTTTCAATGAAACACAGCTAAATAAAGAGTACATATGTATGTCTTGAATTGATATTTCCAGGCGAAATTTAGGATTATGTGGTTTTACTTGATTTTCTATTTGTAAACTCTTCTCTAATATATCTTGGTTCCTCAGGAATTAACATGGTTTTTTTTTTGGAAATGGTATCTGTTCTTAAGATAGAGCACTGCTTCACAAGTTTTGAGGCTACATATGTTGACAGGAGGTTTCAAATGAACTCTCAATGATGGGCAGACACCTGGGCAGTGCTCCATATATCATATCAGTGTATGGAGGTGTTAAAGACAGATCCTGGGATATGTGGTTGGGGCCTGGCTCTGCCAATTAATGAGTCACTTATTTCCTTGTCTTGTAAAATGGGGGTAATATTAATCTACCTCTCAAGCTTTGTATGGAATATAATATACATGAAAATGCTTTGTAAATTATTAATGTATCATAATAGAAATCATTTCCCCATCTTATTAAAAAATAATGTGATAGTCTTTGAACCACTATACTTTTGATTAGCCTTTTCCTCAAGATTTGTTTACTCTTGTAAGGCATATTTTTCTTTTTTGTTAAGTTGCCAGGATAGCCTTCCTAATTACCTTCTTTAATGGATCTTCCTCTCTATAGTTAAATGTATATGTTTGTAAGCCTCTCGTGAGGTGAATACTCTTTGGCTTAAATGTTTGTTTGGCTTAAATATTAATTAAGTATTTTAATTTAGATTAATTTGTAATATTATAAAATAGGTATAGAAAGGAGAATCAAAGTAGAGGTGTGGCTTTTTTTCCATCAAAGCATAATCCTTGTTTTTGATGATGCTTTATTTCTTCATCCAGTGTCATGGTGTACTGTAGACCCAGAGCTGTACCTCTGGGTAGATATATAACTAATCTTTCCTTTGATGGGACCTAATTTCAGAGCACTGTCTTCATAACCTGAAGTCAAATGAAAAGTCCAGTTATCCAGCTGGATACAAGTGTATTGTGTGCTTGGTATTCCTAGGTTCTTTATTATCCTTATGTGGCTCATAGGCCTTTCTGAGCTAAGACTTTAAAGGTCAGGTTATTTTGTGTGTGTGTGTGTGTGTGTGTGTGTGTGTGTGTGTGCGCGCGCGCGCTCGTGCGTGCACATGCGTGCAGTTCTTCTTTTTAAATTCTGGAAGAACAGGGTCCTTTTCTATCTTGGTGCCATGTTTATCCACCTGAAATCTCTCAAAGCAGCAGCCAGCATGTCCTTCCTAACTTTACTGGTGTTTCCTTGGTCCTGTCTTCAGGAGAACTGTTTTTGTTACCCTCTTGCCATCTTGTGCTCTTATGGCCCTGAATTTAGCCTTTTCTTTGGTTTCACAGCCTTAGATTATTCCAGCCTAGCTTTTTTTATACTTAGGCTTCTTTCTAACTTTTCTTCCCATGTGTCAATGATAGTTTCCTTAAACTCACCCTGTACTGTTTTACAACTGCATTCTACCCCTTCCAGCAATTTCAGCCGAACTTTGTAGTTGACAGTGGCCTCCTTTCTGCAGCCAAGGCTTCTGAAACCCTTTTACAGTATCTTCATATATAGACTCATGGCGCACTTTTTCATTCACTAATAATTCTGACCCTGTAAGGAGTTAAAATCGTTGTTGTTATTAGGTATTTCTAGTATGAAATAAAAGAACCATATTCCCAAACTTTGGAAAATAAACTATAATCCTTTTATTCTTTCATACTGTTTTAATGTGGTTTTTTCCCCTTTTTGTCTTATCCCCAATAATTTTTGTGCAATTAATCTAGAGTACATTTTTGTTTTTTTACCCTCATATCCTCAGACACTGAAGAGGCTACCAGGAGCATTTTGCATGTCCTTTCATAGAATTTATCATTAACACTGAAAGATAAAATTTAATATTTTATACTCCGTAAAAGTACTAATGTAATTAGTACATGGTACAAATACTAATAGTTTTCCAAGAAAGATATATTGGTCAAGCTTTTATGAAGTCTTCAGTTGTTGTCCTACTGTCCTACTGTTAACAGTTTATTTCCTTCCAGATTTAACATACCTCTAGTTTCAGCATACCTCTAGATTTTTTTTTTTTTTTTTTTTTTTTTTTTTGAGACGGAGTCTCGCTCTGTCGCCCAGGCTGGAGTGCAGTGGCCGGATCTCAGCTCACTGCAAGCTCCGCCTCCCGGGTTTACGCCATTCTCCTGCCTCAGCCTCCCAAGTAGCTGGGACTACAGGCGCCCACCACCTCGCCCGGCTAGTTTTTTTGTAGTTTTAGTAGAGACGGGGTTTCACTGTGTTTGCCAGGATGGTCTCGATCTCCTGACCTCGTGATCCACCCGTCTCGGCCTCCCAAAGTGCTGGGATTACAGGCTTGAGCCACCGCGCCCGGCCATACCTCTAGATTTAATATACCCATTCATTTAAATAATACATAATATCTGAGATAGGTGTATAACATAGCTGTTCCTGTATTAGAAATTTATTAAATTCTAATATTTTTACTATTGTAAATACTTATGGTGAAAATTTTGGGGTACACATATTTGTTCGTATTTTAGATTATTTCTTTAAAATCCCAGAAGATAACAAGGTTAAAAGTAACAGTATTTGTATTACTCCTGATTTACATTTCTGGATAGCCTTCTATAAAGGTTGTGATAGTTTATGACACCTTTAGCAAATTGGTTACAGCTTTTTTTTTTTTTTTTTTTCCTCTGCCCCGCCTCGACCTCAGTGCTCATTTCTTTCTTGGGGGTTTTAGCATGTCCTTTTAGCTTCACAACAGTATCTCTTTTGGAAGGCAATTTGACTTGTGGAGAGAAGAGTGTGCAGTGTACTGCAGTGAGGCATAGGAGAGAGATGCGGCAGAGGTGTGGGGCATTGGAAGACCCCGACAGAAAGGTGATGGTTGTGAGGATGGCAAAGTCATTCTGAAATGGATTTTCCAGTTTCTTATGGCATTATCCCTGGTAAGAAACTATCTCTAAGCTGTAGAAATTCCAGTGTCCAGTGTTAAGGAATCAACCTGTGACCAGGTTTTAAAAACAATGACATTAGTCTCTCAGCAATCAAACTATGTGTTTTCTTATACAAAAATGGAAAAAGCAACAAGATATGGCCTCCAGGCTTATAAAGAATAGGTTATGACTTGTGTACTTTACTGAAGATGTAGTAACCTGGTTTCATAGTTAGGAACCTACTGAGTGTTAGCCACATATGAAAGGAGAAGTTTACAATTCCCCAGAAATTCATTAAAGAGCCTGCATTGCTTACCAACCTCACAAATTTATTAAAGTGATTTCGTAGATATCATCTTCTATTTTATGTAACAGTTACTAGGTATGTCAGTGTTTGAAAGAATGTGGTCATGTGCAGTTAAAGAACTGGAGAATTGTGATCTAGCACTGCAATGTGCTGAATTGATTTTCACACGTTGTGTATTACTGATCGCTATATATTTAAAATTGCTTTAGCCAAGTTTAATTTTGTTATTTAGAGTAAACTGGACTTCAGAATGGTATTGCTTTCAGTCATTCAAGACTATAGTAGGAACATTTTATAGAGTACTAATAAAAATAGACATCTTGAATGTAACATTAAACCATTTCATTATTTTATAGACTATGCCATCTGTAAGTATGCCAAGATTTTGGGGGGAGGAGGGGAACTTCAAATGACTATGCATTAATTGTACCTCATGTTTAGCATGTGTTGTTTTAAATACTTTATCATAGGATATCCTATAACCTGATGGAAATGATGGCATATAGTTCATAACAGAGTGTTTTGTGGAACTTTAGACCCCTTTGAAGCTGAAAGCATTATCCTTTAATTCTAGGACCCATTCTGCCTTCCTTTGTTTCTTAGGCCTTTAGATTCCTCCATAGCCAGGTATCCAGCCCAGACATGGGTGCTTATTAACTATATGTCCTTGGGCAATTTTTTTAACTCTGCTGAGGCTGGCTTTATGATCAGTGAGTTGTAAATCTCAGTAGATCCCAGCCTGCTCTCACTGACAAGTTGGTGCCTACAGTACCCTGGGAACTGCAGCTAGAGTGGCCAGGGAATATTCAGGGAAAAAGCTATAGGACACAGAGATTGGGGAAAATGAACAGCAAAAATCTTTTCTCTTGGGAGTAGAAGTTGAAGGACAACATTCCAAGTATAATCTTATAATCCAAGTCTAATTCATATAAGCATTTATAGTGAAAGGTGGGGCAGAACATAAGATCAGATTTTCTAGGTGTTCCTATTACAGACCAGAATTTCTGGAACAAAATTTCTAGGAAAGTATGATTTTTGTGAGGATGAAAATAACTATTAGTATCATTATTAATAACTTTTGTTCAGGTACTTAATGTGTACCAGGGGCTAGTAAATATTTCTATATAAAAAGGTGACCCTCAGTATCCATGAGTTCCATATCTGTGGATTCAACCAACTGCAGATCAAAAATACTTGGGGGAATAAATGGATGGTTTTGTCTGTACTGAACAGTGCAGACTTTTTTCTTGTCATTGTTGCCTAAACAATAGAGTATAACAACTATTTACACAGAATTTAATTGTATTTTGTATTATAAGTAATCTAGAGATGATTTTAAACTATAGGGGAAGATGTATGTGGGTTATATGTAAATACTGTGTCACTTTTTATCAGGGACTTGAGCATCTGTGGATTTTAGTGTATGAGTGGGATGCCCAATCTCCTGCAGATACTTAGGGACAACTGTATCATTAATTCTGTCAATGACTTTTTAAAAGATACATCCTATTATCTTCATTTATCAGATAGAGAAACCATTACTAGAAAGGCTTGGTGATGTGTTCCCTGAGTGGGGCATGTGACATAGGAACACAGGCTATCTGAATCCAGGGCCTGCAATTGAACTCACACCAAGTTGTGTATCTTCTACTTGCCCTTATAAATATACTCGTCGCTGGGCATGGTGGCTCATGCCTATAATGTTAACACTTTGGGAGGCCAAGGTGGGTAGATTGCTTGAGCCCAGGAGTTCAAGACCAGCCTGGGCAACATAGGGAGACCTCATCTCTACCAATAATTTGAAAAATTAGCTGGATGTGGTGGTGTATGCCTGTTATCCCACATACTTGGGAGGCTGATATAGGAGAATCACCTCTGAGTCTGGGAGGTTGAGGATGCAGTGAGCAGTGATCACACCACTGCACTGCAACCTATGCAACAGAGTGAGACC
Source organism: Macaca nemestrina (assembly GCF_043159975.1). NCBI lineage: Eukaryota > Metazoa > Chordata > Mammalia > Primates > Cercopithecidae > Macaca > Macaca nemestrina. The sequence goes on from NC_092135.1 coordinate 102,699,362, forward strand.
CTGTCTCAGAAAAACAAAAAGATATACTCTTTACTCTTCTCTTCACCACCTGTTGTCCAAGAGGAGTGATGACCTTCAGGAGGCATCAGTAGGTTCCCTTGCCTCAACTTCCTGTCCTCTTCAGCTCATGAGAGGTGTCAAGGCAGGAGAACATAGGGCAATGGGGGAGAGCAGTCAGAGTAGTCATTGTCCTGCTTCCTTCTCTGTGGGGTTGGCTGCCGTGTCTTTATCCAGGGTCACATCTGTCAGGACCCGTCTCCAGCATTCTGGTAACTTTTTCCTTTCCTTGTCCCTTCAAGCCAAGGGCAGAGGGAGTGCTAAGTTCTTGTGGTGACTAGATCTTAGATACTGCACTGTCCCTTTTTGATTTCATCAACCTTGCCCACACTTGCTGTAGATAGGTCCTTCATTAACGTGCCTTCAATAGCCCAGATGGAGTGTGCCATCTCTTCTTGCCAGGTCCCTGACTGATAGATCAACTCTCTCATTTAGAGAAATGTGAGTGTGAGTGTTCTTTAAATTTTTTGCAGTCAGTAAATATTTATTAAATATCCAGAAAGCATGAGGCACTGTGCTGGGTGTAGTAGGGTCACTAATGGAGCAAGAGCCATGAGCACTGCCTGTGGGCAGAGGGGAGGAAATTTATAAATATCTATATTTTATATCTATATTTACTATATATAATGTATATTTACTATGTATAATGTATTTACTGTATATAATATATACTACACACACATACTTACTGTACATATAATATATAAAAGTATGTATATACATTTACTATATTATATATGATAGTATATAGTATTATATATTATATAGTATATTACTCTATATTACATAGTATACTGTTATATATACATTTATATATATTCTGTCAATGACTTTTTTTTAAAGATACATCCTATTATTATCTTTATCAGATAGAGAAATCAATACTTGAAAGGTTTGGTGATATATTGCCTGAGTAAATATATATAAATGTATGTATAATAAGTGTATATATATATAATATAAATATATATGTGGATGAGCAGGCATTTGGTTGGAACTTCTAAGGACTCATACAATTTAGTGAAAATGTAAGAATAACTTTGTAAAACGTGTTTTGGGGATAATGAATAGAAGTGTCTAGATGGGGCTAAGGGCTCCTGTGAGGGATTAGTAGGATTAGATGAGATAATGTACTTATGTTGAAAAGCACTTGGTCTTTTTTTATCCTGCTTTTTGCGAAACTTTTGCACCTAAATTAGTATTATATTTATAGTTGTTCATGCTTATTGTAAATAAAAACTGGAATGAAGTAGTAATAATGCCTAGAGTAGTCCTTTCTTGAGGGGCAACCGAGTTTCTATGGGTATGTGTTTATTCTGTATGTCAGGCCTGCAGTTGTGTTTAGACACACCATGGTTGTAATTCATACTCTTGGTTTTAACAACACTTTCATATGTAATTGTCACTATGTTGTAATTACAGCAATAAAATTCATTCTTTGGGAACTATTCCAGTGTTTAGAATGCTGAAAATAAATGTGCTTAGTACCAGTTGTCACAATGATTTTTCCAATGCTAGAATTTCTAAGAAATCAGTGTTCATTGTTCTTCAAAACAAAACTGATGTCTAATAAAATTCTCCTTTTAGACATGGCAGCTCTTTGTAGAACCTGAAATCAAAAAGAATATTAAAAAAGCCTTATGTTATTCTATTTAGAAATATTGAAAGGGAAGAAGGAATAATCAAGTATCTCAGAAAAAAATAGCCTAGAGGCTTCAGGATATACTTTGCCTTATTTAGAAATTAAGTTGGTTCTAACATAAACCTGAGGGAAGAGTAGCTTGTATGTGTGGGACTGGGGTTAGCCCATTTGATCATCTGATTCTATTTTATATAGAAAAAGCTATATGGAATTCTACCTAAGCCTGTTTCTATTTAATTATCTATTGGTACACTGGTCTCTGCTACAAAGTCCACTTAAGCTCGGGCATAATAGCACAGACTTGAAGCCATTGGGCCAAATCTGGAGAGAAGCTATGTCACTAGAGTATCAGCAGAACAGGCAACACTGTGCTTGGGTAGGCTTTTACCACGCCATTCTTCATGTTGGAAATTGATCAGAGTGTTGCGTTTTATTAGCTATACATAGAAATTTAAAGAGGTATCCTTTTTCTGGTGATTTAAATGGACATCATTGCAAGAAAGGTTGCTAATTCAGCAGGAAGATTACTTAGAAAACTTTTAGAATTGGTTTCATGATGCTAGGGACATTTATGATTTCTGTCCATGATGGCACAGGACATCTATATGAAATTGTAGCTATCAAAAATGCATCTTTTAGTCTGGAGACTGAGAAATTTATTCTTCCTGGTGTGACAAAATGGCCATCCCAGTATTCTTCTAGGGAAGGGCCTGTGATATGGTTTGGCTCTGTGTTCCCACCCAAGTTTCATGTTGAATTGTAATTTCTAGTGTTGGAGGAGGGGCCTGGTGGGACAGGTGATTGAATCATACAGCAGACTTCCCCGTTGCTGTTCTTGTGATAGAGTTCTCACAAGACCTGTTTGAAAGTGTTTGGCACCTCCCTCTTTGCTCTCTCTCTCTCCCGCTCCACCATGTAAAAATTGTGCCTGCTTCCCTTTCCCCTTCTGCCATGATTGTAAGTTTCCTGAGGCCTCCCTAGCTGTGCCTCTTGTACAGCCCATGGATCTGTGAGTTACATCTCATTTTTCCATAAATTATCCAGTCTCTAATACAGCATAATTACATCATAACTCCCCACTGCCTTCCAGGGAGTCTGTCGTGGACTTCATCTCTACTCTCCAAACTCTTGATAAACATTATTTTTTGAATATCTTAATACCATCTCAAACAAATGTCTATAATAGAACTGAGTATTTTTCCACAAAATTGACTACTTAGATAGCTTGAAGGTGTAAAGCGAACTTGTCCAACCTGTGACCCGTGGGGCCACACGCAATACAGGACAGCTTTGAATGTGGCCCAACACAGATTCGTAAACTTTCTTAAAACATTATGAGATTTTTTTGTGATGTTTTTAAGCTCATCAGCTATTGTTAGTGATAGTATATTTTATGTGTGGCAACACACATAAAATATGTGTCCCGAAGATTGGACACCCCTGTTGTAACGGATACTACCATACCAATTGCCTATTCATTCAGATTAAGAACTGCAAATTCTTCTGGACATATGCCCCAGAAGAAGTTCATACATGCAGTGCTTGGCATAAAATTCAGGCTTGATGACTAGTCCCTCCTGAAGCTAACCTGAGGATACAACATTAAAAAAATAGAAGCATGACTGCGAGGATGACGTCAAAGGCCCACTGTCCAGTATTTCATGTCTGTACATTGGTGGATCACTACCCTTAACTAGTCTTCCCCTTCTCAAGCCTCTTGTAAGAATTCTTTCCTTTAGCAACAGCAATTTATTCTCTGAAGGAGACTTGTTCCTTTCTCCACTCCATTGGTAACACATCCCATCCCATTGGAATTCTTGCTGTAGTTCTTTTTGCCCGGTGACCTTTTCCACCCTTTAAAACCCAGCCATGTTACACCTCCTCTAAAGTTGAAGTTATGTTTCAGGATGCTTACTGTTATGTTTTCATTGGGGCACATTTCTCTACATAGGGACTGAAGGTTCCTTGAGGACAAGGACAGTCATTTATTTTACTACTCAAAGTGCATGGTATGCATATCAAGCAAATACTTTTGATTTTGTATGGGTGTGTGGGTGTATATGTGTGGGTGTGGGGGTGTGTGTACCTCAACCCTGCTGAGGTGCCCATTTTGCTTTCATGTGTGGTCTTGAAAATCTTTTTTATGTACCAATATAGACTCTTTTATTAACATATAATTACTATGTTAGTTGAAAGTGAAAAATAATTCCACTGAATATTTTAACAATAAATGCAAAATATGTGGTCTTTTTCAAAATTAGAATATTTTCCCTGGTTAGATGGTTAGAATAATTTAAATTTTAAAATATTTTAATTGGACATTAATGTATACTAATTTATTAATAAAAGAGAATGTGTGTGGGGTCCCACAGGATTATGCCTAGGATAAATAGTTTTTTTTCCTTAAGAATATGCCACTTAAAAATATTAGAATACACTGAATCCCAAATGAGGTTTATGGTACATGATATGATTCATGGGAAGAGTTGGATCTGTATATATTTACTATATATTCTTATGATACTTTTATAAAAATGTCCTCCCCAGAGAACTAGAAAATAAACATAAATGGCAAGTATGAAAAACCTTTTAAATATTGGGAACCAGTAAAATTATTTTTTGGTCTTAGTTGCTGCTTTCCTAAGAGAGATACTCGGTGAAAGTTGTTGACCAAAGTACATTTTAAAATCTTAGGTGGTTTAGGCAGGATTTATGCAGTAGCGATTTTGTCTTTAGATTCTTAAAAGGGTTCTGGAGAGATTTTATTTGATATTAAAGCTGTGAGAATGTAAATGGAGAAAAGTCATTCTGTGTGTATTTGACAGTCACCTGTATCCTGTCACTGGCACTGAGATGGAAGCAAACTGAGTATTACTCACTTCATTGGCTCTATGGTATTTGCTTAACTGTATTAAACACTGGGGAAACCTCAGGCCCTGTGATATAAAATATGCAAATCCTTAAGCATGATAATTTATTAGAAAAACAGAAAAATAAAGTGTGTCCATTGACAGTTCTGTGCAGAATTTAGGCAATGACTTATACATATTTTGCTGATTTTTTGGTAATAAAAATTATTCGAGAGAAAAATTAATACATTTTTATTTTCATAAGTAGTTCATTAATTATGTGAAGAAAGAAAGATTTGTTTTATGGGTTTCTTAGGCAACAACCTGTACTTTGGCTTAATGTGACATATTAGTTAAGGCATTTTCCTGCATATTCCAACTTTAGGTCTCTTAACCCTTTGCTCATAAATGTTACTGTTCATCAGCCTGTCGGTTAGCTGTCAAGTTTTGGAGTTAACTCTTTTAGACTCACCATAGTAGCCCATTCTTGTATGAGTACTCTCTGCCTAAGTATTTATTAAATGATGACTGAATTATTTTAATACACAAATATGGAGTAACCATATAACTTCTTTTGGTTCACTAAAGCCAAATGCATCTCACTAAACTTTAAAAGAGGGCAATTTCTAATTCCAAAAGCATCTTCTATCATGTTTTCCTTTGCTTTTTTAACATGGAAATATAATATTTTTAAGATAAGGTATCTGGATAATCAATGTATTTTCACGGCTTACTCAATGAATTTTGTCATTAGATGTGACTACTTCTTGTCTAAGGATGCTTTCTAGTTCTAGCCAAAGAACATTCTAGATTTATTGGTTTATTTGGTTTTGGCATAAGTTCTTTCATTTAAACACATTTTAAAATAGGAGATATGCAGACATGCATAAAGCATGAATACTTTAAATAAAAACTATAAATTATAAAATATATACCTCTGCATCTGTATTACCACTTTCCTGGTAAAGAAATGGAATGTTGCTTGCACCTAGAAGTTCTCACCTGCCAGTGCTGAAACACTTTTCCCTTACTGCAGAGGAAAGCACTATCCTGAATGTTGTGATTATTATTCCTTGCTTTTCTTTCCTACCTAAACGTAGGACTCTAAACATTCAGTTTAGTTTTTCGTGTTTTTTGAACTATATATGAATGTACTTATACAGTGTTGTGTCTGAATGCTTTCATTCAGTGTTTGTGAGATTCACCCATGTCATTGTGTGAAGCTGCAGGTTGTTAGTTTTCAGTTATAAACATCCCTCATATTAATATATCAAACGTGAACTATCCATTCTCTTGATGACCATTTGTGTTGTTTCTAATTTGTGAACAGGGTTGTGATGAATATTCTGAGACATACCAGTGTATACCTGTATTATCTTCCTTAATCAATAGATGAGTGGATCATAGGGTTATATTCATTTTCCACTTCCCAGATAATGAGAATAGTTTTGCAAATTAGTTGTACCAGTTCACATTTCTATCATCAAAGTTCTGATTCTTCCACATCCTAGACTATGCTTAATATTACAGCTGTTCCTTGACTTATAATGGGGTTACATCCTGATAAACTAATGGTAAGTTGAAAATTTAGTAAGTAAACAATACATTTAATACACCTAACCTACAGAACATCATAGCTTAGCCTACCTTAAACACTCTCAGAACACTTACATTAGCCTGCAGTTGGACAAAATTATCTAGCACAAACTCTATTTTACAATAAAGTGTTCAGTATCTAATGTAAGAGTATTGAAGCACATAAGACCAACCTGGGAAAGGATGAAAATTCAAGGTATGATTTCTACTGAATGCATATTGCTTTTACACCATCATAAAGTCAAAAAATTTTAAATGAAACCATTGTAAGTTGGGGATCATCTGTATTAGTTACTGATTTTGCTGTTTGAATGGGTGTTCAGTGGTATCTCATTGTAATTTTAATTAGCAATTACTGGATAACCAGTAAGGTTGAGTTCCTTTCTATATGTTTATTGGTCATTTATTCTTTTCTGCATTTTGTTTGTTTTTTTTCTATTGGGTTGTCTGTTGTTCATTTTTGTTATTTGAGGCATTCCTTATATTCTGCATATCTGTCCTTTGTTGGATACAGTTTTTGTTATACATGTATTTTTTAAATTTAGTGCCTTGCTGCATTTTATGATCAGAAGTTTAGTCTAAATTTATCAATTTTTTTCTATGTGGTTTATACCTTTTGTCTTATTTGCAGATTTTTTTGACACTTCATTATTTCTGATCCACTGAAAAAATTTTGGATTCAAGTTAAGTTGTATGTAATAAGACTGGAAGACAAATGGCCATATTGCACTGTCTCCAAACTACCCTGGAGTGCTACACTATGATCATATGCAATATCCAATAGCAATTTGAAGACATATTTTAGAAGTATAATTTAAATGTTTTTAAGTGCTGCAGTTCTTAGAATTTTCTTTAAGAGGAGCAGGGATAGAATATGCAATGGGTAATTAAATACGATATATACATAGTGCTAAATTAAGTTTTTTGGAGGAGATAAGAGTGCCACAATATGATTTAAAAGCTGCAAAACATTAAAAAGTACAAATAATGTAACAGAAAGGCAGAACATCTGTTACTTAAAGGAGATACTAAACTTTGAGTGCTAACACAAATGCTGTGACATAATTCTAGAGTCTATCTTCACATTATTTTGCCTTATTTTGAGTATTATATATTATAAATATCATAAGTATTGTGAGTATAATTATACTTTTTAAAGGGTGGTTTTTGTGTATATTTGGAGAAGGTGACTACACAATAGTAAGACTGATCTTATTAGATGTGTAGGAAATTGTACATCTGTAGGCTTCAAAGGAGTTATTTTTGAGGTTGTGCAGATATTCAGAAAATACTGCTGCTTCTCAAATTTTGCATGCAGTTTTGGAATTACATTCATGACCATATAAATAGGTACTTAATACATTGGTTTATTTATCATGAGAATTTAATCTCATTTCTTTGTAATCACAATCTTTATTTTTAAAATAAAACGTATTGAGGTATAATTTACGCATAATAAAATGCATAAATTTTAATACCTTTTGAACTTTAAAAAATGTATGTACTTTCATATCTGCCATTAGATGCCCACCAGTTGTATTCCATTGTTGGATATATCACATTTCAGTTGTTTTCAGTTTTTTGCCAATATGAATAAAGGTGTTATGAACATTCATGGACAAGTGTATTTTTAGACATGTTTTATTTCTCTTGGGTAAACGCTTAGTAATTAATTGTGAGTTGTGGGCAAACATATATTTAGCTTTATAAGACAATTTAAAATCATTGTCTGCAGTCCTTGCACCATTTCATATTCCCACCAGCAATGTATGGGCATTCTGGTTGGTCCTCATCCTTGCCAACACTTGTGTTGTCAAGTGATGTTGAATGTGTTATTTAAAGTGTGTGTTTGTATCTTTTGTCCGTTGTTTTTTTGGTTTGTTTGTCATATTATTGAATTTTAAGAGTTTACTTTTTATGTATTTTGAGTACTAACCTTTTGTCACACTGTTTTCCAAGGAGAAATTGAAAATTGTTTTAATGATAGTATCATTGGACGTGTTTGTCTACTTTCTCCTCTCTTTTGTATGCATGAGTTCTAAACCATCCCCGCAACAAAGAAGTTTCCTTACATTTTTACTCTGTATGCGGGTGTGTTTCGAAAGATGAGAAAGAAAGATCACTATTATACAGGGTACTGATAAACACCACCACCACCACCACCCAGACACACAAAAAAATGGAACATAATACAGAGCCCAGAAATAGGGCTGCACACCTACAATTATGTGACCTTTGACAAAGCTGACAAAAACAAGCACTGGGGAAAAGAGTCCCTATTCAATAAATGCTGCTGGGATAACTGCCTAACCATATGCAGAAAATTGAAACTGGATGCCTTCCTTAAACCATATATAAAAAATTAACCCAAGATGTATTAAAGACTTAAATGTAAAATGCAAAACCATAAAAATCCTGGAAGACAACCTAGGCAATACTGCTGTGGACTTAGGAATGGGCAAGCAATTCATCATGGAGATGCCAAAAGCAATTATGAGAAAAGCAAAAATTAACAAGTGAGATCTAATTAAACTTAAAAGCTTCTGCACAGCAAAAGAAACTATCAACAGAGTAAACGGATAACCTACAGAATAGGAGAAAATATTTGAAAACTATGCATCTGACAAAGGGCTAATATCCAGTATCTATAAGGAACTAAAATTTACAAGAAAAAAAAAAAAACCATTAAAAAGTGGGCAAAGGACATGAACAGACACTTTTCAAAAGAAGATATACATGCAGTGAAAAAGCATATTAAAGCTCAATATCACTGAACAATAGAAAAATGCAGAACAAAACCACAATGAGATACCACCTCAAACCAGTCCAAATGGCTATTACTAAAAAGCCAGAAAATAAAATGCTAGTGAGGTTGTGGAAAAAGGGGAACACTTATACATTATTAGTGGGACTGTAAACTGGTTCAACCATTGTGGAAGACAGTGTGGCAATTTCTCAAAGAGCTAAAAACAGAATGACCATTCAACCCAGTAATCCCATTACTGGGTATACACTGAAAGGAATATAAACCATTCTGCCTTAAAGACCCATACATGCAAATGTTCATTGCAGCACTGTCTACAATAGCAAAGACATGGAATTAACCTAAATGCCCACCAATAATAGACTGGATAAAGAAAATGTGGTATACATAATACATACATCATGGAATACTATGCAGCCATGAAAAGAAATAAGATCATGTCCTTTTTAGGAACATGGATGGAGCAGGAGGCCATTTTCCTTAGCAAACTGACACAGGAACAGAAAACCAAATACTGCATGTTCTCACTTATAAGTGGGAGCTAAATGATGACAACTGTATTAGTCCATTTTCACACTGCTGTGAAGAACTACCTGAGACTGGGTAATTTATGAAGAAAAGAGGTTTAGTTGACTCGCTGTTCTGAACTCCTAACAGGAAGCATGCCTGGGAGGCCTCAGGACTCTTATGATCATGGTGGAAGATGAAGGCAAGGCAAGCAAATTTTACCATGGTGGGGGGCGGAGGATGTAGGGGGGAAGAGAGAGAGAGATGCACTTTCAAACAACCAGATTTCAAGAGAACTCACACACTATCATGAGAACAGCAAAGGGGAAGTCCACCTCTATGATTCAGTCACCTCCCACCACGTTCCTACCCTGACATGGGATTACAGTTTGAGATGAGATTTGGGTGAGGACCCAGAACCAAACCATATTATTCTGCTGCAGACCCCTGCCAAATCTCATGTCCTTCTCAGATTTCAAAACACGATCATGCCTTCCCAACAGTCCCCCAAAGTCTTAACTCATTCTAGCATTAACCCAAAAGCCCAAGTTCAAAGTCTAATCAGAGACAAGTCCCTTCCATCTATAAGCCTGTAAAATGAAAAGCAAGTTAGTTACTCCCAATACAATGGGGGTACAGGCATTGGGTAGATGCTCCCATTCCAAATGGGAGAAATTGGCCTAAACAAAGGGGCTGTCCGCCCCCTGCAAGTCCAAAACCCAGCAGGGCACTCATTATATCTTAAAGCTCCAAAATAATCTCCATTGACTCTATGTCTCACATCCAGGGCACACTGGTGCAAGAGGTGAGTTCCCATGGACTTGGGCAGCTCTGCCCCTGTGGCTCTGCAGGGTACAGCCCCTTTTGCTGCTTTCACGGGCTTGTGTTGAGTGTCTGTGACTTTCCTAGACACATGGTATAAGCTGTCAGTGGATCTGTCATTCTGGGGTGTGGAGGATGGTGGCCCTTTTCTCACAGCTCCACTATGCAGTGCCCCAGTGGGGACTGTGTATGGGGGCTCCAATCCTACATTTCCTCTCCACATTACCCTAGTAGAGATTCTCCATGAGGTTTCTGCTCCTGCAGCAGACGTCTGCCTTAACATCCAGGCATTTCCATATATTATCTGAAATCTAGGCAGAGACTCCCAAAGCTTACCTTTTGCCCTCTGCACACCCACAGGCCAAACACCATGTGGAAGCTGTTAAGGCTTGAGGCTTGCACCCTCTGAAGTTATGGCCCAGACTGTACCTTGGCCTCTCAGCCATGGCTGGAACTGAAGTGGCTGGAACATGGGGCACCATGTCCCAAAGCAGCACAGAACATCTAGGCCCTGGACCTGGCCCACGAAATCATCTTTCCCTCCTAGGCCTCAGGACCTGTGATGGGAGGGACTGCTGTGAAGATCTCTGAAATGCTCTGGAGACATTTTCCCCATTATCTTGGCTATTAACATTAGCCAAGGGCAGGGGCAAAACGCCACCAATCTCTTTACTAAAGCATAGCAAGGGTGACCATTACCCCAGTTCAGATCACCTCAGCCTGGACTTCATTGTCCATATCACTATCAGCATTTTGGTCAAAACCATTCAGCAAGTCTCTAGGAAGTTCCAAACTTTCCCACATCTTCCTGTCCTTTCTGAGCCCTCTGAACTGTTCCAACATCTGCCTGTTACCCACTTCCAAAGTTGCTTTCACGTTTTTAAGTATTTTTGTAGCAGTGCTCCACTAATACCAATTTTTTATATTAGTCCATTTTTACACTGCTATAAAGAACTACCAGAGACTGGATAGTTTATGAGCAGAAGAGGACTCACTGGTCTGCAGGCTTAACAGGAAGCATGAATGGGAGGCCTCAGGGAACTTAGAATCACGGCAGAAGGCGACAGGGATGCAGGCACATCTTACCATGGTGGTTCACGAGAGAGTATGAGTAAAAGGGGAAATGCCACACAGTTTCAAACAACCAGATCTCCTGAGACTCACTCACTATCATGAGAATAGCAGGGGGAAGTCTGCCCCCATTATTCAATCATCTCCCACCAGGCCCCTCTCCTGACACATGGGGATTACAATTCAAGATGAGATTTGGATGGGGACGTAGCCAAACCATATCAAAAACTCATGCACACAAAGATTGGAACAACAGGCACTGGGATCTTCTTGAGGGTGGAGGTTGGGAGGAGGGAGAGGGTCAGAAAGAATAACTGTTGAGTACTAGGATTAGTACCTGGGTGATGAAATAATCTGTAAATGAAACCCCAATGACACCAATTTACCTACATAACAAACCTTCACCTGTACCCCTGAACCTAAAATAAAAGTTAAAAGTTTTAAAAAGATACATAGCTATCATGGAAAAAAGAAAGTCATTGCAACCCCTTCCGATAGATACACTTTTAAAATGTGAAAGTAACGTTTCAGTTGTAAATACAATGTGTTTTTAATAAACATCTGTCACAGCACTATGTTGCTATATATGGCATCCAGACTCTTAGCACAACCTGTCATGATCTATGGCAGCTTTAAGTCAGTCTTAAAAAAAAATGTTGAAATGGCCAGGCACGGTGGCTCATGCCTGTAATCCCAGCACTTTGGGAGGCCGAGGTGGGTGGATCACCTGAGGTCAGGAGTTTGAGACCAGCCTGACCAACGAGGTGAAACCCCATCTCTACTAAAAATACAAAAATGGGCTAGGCACGGTGGTGGGCACCCGTAGTCCCAGCTACTAGGGACGCTGAGACAGGAGAATTGCTTGAACCCGGGAGGCGGAGGTTGTAGTGAGCCAAGATCATGCCACTCCAGTCTGGGTGATGTAGCAAGACTCTGTCTCAAAAAAAAAAAAAAAAAAAAAAAAAAAAGGTTGAAATACTCATTCAGTATTCAAGGGGACCTGACGTCTGAGATTAGTTTGACCTAATGAAGCACTGGTCCTTAAATTTGGGGGAAAAGTTTGAGAGTCTGATGACAACTGTACACTGTTTCCCCAGATAAAAGTGTACATTTATGAACATGCATGTACATAAACAATTTTGCATGTAATCATATGAGATTTTATGAACCCCTGAAGCTCATCCAAAGTCTCCAGTTTAAAAACTTCTGCAATAAAAATTCCTCTTTTGTGTTTTCGTTGGCTACTGCATCTTCATGTCTTACTGTGTAGTCCTCTTTATCTGTTCCTCCAAGAATTTCCTTCTTGGTCAAATTATGGTGTTTATGTCTGTGTTCATTTAATACCATTCATATAAGGAAGGCAAGATGATTTATGTAGGCTGAGGGGGAAAACCAAGAAAGGATTGTGACAACCTAATACAGGTTCTTGAATAAAAGGGGTTAGTTTCTAATTTTGATGTGGAACCATAAACATAAGGATTTATTCGTAGTATCATGGGTGAATAGTTGCTTCTATTCCCGTGTATTCCTCATGGAGCTTCCTTGAGTATCATGGATAACTCTTGTTACCTGGTAACGAAGAACTCTGCTGGGGAAGAAAGCAATGTGGTGACATTGGGTTGTTCTGCCATTATAGCTTCCTATCTTTCTACAGATAGGAAGTTCTCATGCCATGAGTGATAGAGCAGTGTTTTTTTGTATCTATATAGTGGATTTTAGTTTTTCATTGGAACACGGGTAATGAGAAATTGTCTCTAAAAAGTATCTCTGAAGTTGATATTTTTGGAGGGACTTCTTGAGGGAAGTGATTTACAGGGAACTGGGACTTCATTATTGGTGATAAGCTCTTTTCCTTTGGAGTTTTTATTTTGAAGTGTAATACTCACTTGAATAGGAATAAGTTCTTTATTTTTTGTTTATTTCTGGGCACAGTGCCCAGGTTTTTGTTGGGGCAAGTTTATCCTCTAAAGAAACTAATTTCTTAAATAGTAGACGTTTCGTAGTCTCTGGTGGACTGAGCCGACTATCCAGTACATTGAGAGCAGGACTCTTGGAGACCTCCTGAAACAACAGGATCTTGAAATCTGCTGTGGAACAGCAATTTCCTGATACATAGGGAGCAACACTGTTTTCCCCCAGAAATACTTAGATTTGTTGCTTTATGTCTTGGTTGCACACCACTGGGTGATATCTGAGAGTAGAAGAGAAGTCTCATGACGTTAGAGACTTGTCATCATTTCATTGGCTGGAAGTAACACATCTCTTCCTGTTGATTCTCCCCTTAGTTCTGTAGCTGAATTCCTTGTCCAGTTACCTAAGTATCTCTTTTTGGAGAACTCTCTCCATTTTTAAGCAACACTCCTGCATTCAAGGCTACAGATTGCTCAGTGCTTCAGTCATCTGATACTTCTCCCTAAAGTTATGCAATATCCCAGTATCCCTGCTTGAATTTCCACATAGTAGCTACATTCCTTTCTCTTCCTCAGAACCCTGCTTCTCTCTGATTAACTCTGCTTGTCTGTTCTACATAAGATGCCCCGATTGTTGCCTGCATTCCTGGATGCATTTCCACCACTGCTGTTAAGCAAGTACAAGTCATTCTACCTTGCAAAAGTTTTAAGTACACTTCCCTAATTTAGAATATTTTCTGAAATTATACTTTATTTATTCATTACTATTCAACATGTATTAAGCATGTTTATAGTGTATTAGGAATTGGGGAAGAGGTCCTGGAGGAGTTGATGACCTAGGACATACCTATGTTTAGTTGTCCTATGATGTGATAAGCACTAGCTGTGTGAACATGTACTACAGAGACATAGACATGTGTTTAAATCTGTTGTGGAAGATTAAAGGAGGTCAGCATATATATCTGAATAACAACCACAAACCCAGTAGCTTAAGGGATAATCATTTATTGTTGCCTACAAGTCTGTGGGTCAGTTGTGCTATTCTTCTGGTTTTGACTGTGTTTACTTAGTCAAAAATGTGACCTGCCTTCTACGTTCTAAGTATTTTTTCACAGTATCTGTCACTGTGGGCTCATCAGAAAGACTTGTGCAAATAGTGAGAGCAAATGCCTAAACCCTCATGTGCCACCTTGTCCTCATGTTGAGATTTTAATAAGCTTTAAATGATTTAGAGTAGAAGCAGCTTCTATGTTATTTCAATCTTTTGTCTGTGCCTTTGTGTTCTAGGCACAGTTGAAACGTTCTGAAGTCACAACCTGAGCCATTGAGGGTAAGATCATGATGTCTCTGGATACCCAGAGTGAGTGCCCTGGTCTTTTTTGTAATTTTAGAACTACTGCTTCTTGGGGACCAGGGTCAAGTGATTGCATTAGTCTTGGAAGAGTTCTAGGCCATACTGTTTGATGCACAGATTCCATCCCACTGTCCTGTTACTTTCTTCTCTTCATAGGAATGTAGCAAGATCTGGAGGAGAAAGAGAGGAAACTACTCTAGTTGTGTTCTTTATCATCTCACAGTTGTTCATACTTAACCATATATTAAGAATTGTGGGCTGGGCACAGTGACTCACTCCTGTAATCCCACCACTTTGAGAGGCCAAGGCAGGAGGATTTTTGAGATCAGCCTAGGTAATATAGTGAAACCTCATCTCTACCAAAAGGAAAAATAGATGGGTATGGTGTTGTGTACCTGTGGTCCCAGCTACGTGGGAGACTGAGGTGAAAGGATTACTTGAGCCCAAGACGTTGAGGTTGCAGTGAGCTATGATTGCATCACTGCACTCCAGCATGGATGACAGAGGTGAGACCCTATCTTAAAAAAAAAAAAAAAAAAAAAAAAAAAAAAAAAAAAAAAATTGATTCATGTCTTAATTCCTGCTAGTGAAATGAAGCCAAGATGAAGAGAATTGGAACTGAATTCTTAGCTTTATGAAGGCTGTGTGCTTAATTTTTTTTTTAAAGCTTGGCTTATACAAGCCATATGTTTTCAGGTAATACTATAAAACAAATGAAAGCACGATCACCCACATACCTATGAATGTTTGTCTGAATATTATACTTAGAACAAATAGCAAAAGGAATTGAAATACTTCTTTACTTAATTTAAAATAGTATGTATGGTTATAATTTTTCTCCATTACATTATTTTGATGATGTACTTTAGTAAACCATGATTGCATGCAAGTAAAACTTCAGCTTTTCAAAATACTCCTTAATTCTTAAAAAAAGTAAGAACTCTTTTAGTAATGTGTATACACATTTGATCTTCATATTTTCTATGGTTTATGGGTGTTCAAGTATTTATTGACACCTCTTAACTGCAAAGCCCTGTGCTAGAAGCCATAAATGAGATGATTGTGACTTAGACATGATCTAAACCTATCAGGTCAAGAAAGACAAATGTGCAGCCATTATAAAGGCTCTACTATGGCAGATAATTTTTCTGATTGCTAGATGACATTGATTTTCCATTTTGCATTTGAGATATGCTAGAATTTTATATTTTGACCTTTATTCAAAGACACTTTGAAGACTAAAAGTTAAAAAAGAACTACCTTATTAGAGCCTTCAAGTCAAACTATTGTCCAAGGGAACAGGCAGAGTGAGTTGCTTTATATAGTAAGTTAGGGTTGAGTACTAGGCGTGGAGTTGGTTTATACATTTTCTTCTGTGTTCTTATAGATATAAACTTTTCACCTTATTGGATTCTTCAGCTTAAAAAAAACACAAAAGGATTATTAATTATTGCCCATAAGTGTTAAAAATGTCTCTTGGTCTTAGTAATTAGGTAGCCTGAATTAAAGATTCTAGGAAAGATTGTCTTCGTTGTTTGCAGCCATCACGCAAGACATATATCTCTTGCAAAAATTGGTGACCATTCATTTTGTCAATTACCTCAAAGCTGAGGAATGGCAAAAGGCAAAAAGTGTATAACCTCCAGAATAGGCATTCCACAAATTATTGTTTTTTCTTTTCTAAACCTTGTAGGACTTAACACAGGTTACTTACCACATAGATGTTGTTTTGATTGCTAGATTTCTAGAAACTATGGGTAAAGCTCACACGAGTTTCAAATAATTTTTCTTCATTTATATTGTGTCAGCTTTTAATATTAATAAAAGTTTCACTCTAGATCCAACAAAAGTCATAACTTTTATTTCCAGGGTGCAATCTGCTATTACCAATGTGTCTGAGTATTTTTACTCCTTCATAATAACCTATGCCAGTAAATAGTCAAGTGTCCTATCAATCCCCATGATTTTTGCAGATGTTTAAAAGCTCATGTAGATATTAAAATGCATTATTTTGGTTCCATTTCTTTGGAGGTATATATAGTAAATGTCTTTGTCCTTGAATAAGTAGCCAGGCCACCTATCACGTTGTTCCAGGTGTTTTAGCATTCCCTAGCTATAGTAGCAGTCTAGATAGGCTGATCTCAGAAAATGCTAACTCCTCAATTTGCATACTTAGACATGTTACCGCTGTACTGAATGTTATCAGATACTCTTGACCTAAAGAGTAATCAATAGAAGGTATTTTAGTTTTCTATTCTGGGTTGGAAGAATCTTGGTAATTTTGACATAATTGAACAATTGTGTTGTTTTCCCTTATGTTCAGCTTTGGCTTCCAATCATAGCCCCAAAGAAGTAATTTCTGTATTCTCAACCTGTATTTTAGGTATCTGGCCCCAGTGAGAGATGCGCCAAGATATTCTTGTGTGACACAGCTAGACAGGTTAGGGGTTTCTAACTCAACCATCAATGGAGCTGAACAGCGAAATCAAATTCCCTGAAAGAGGTGGGCTGCATGAAGGCAAGAAGGAATGGTGATAGGTGGTGATAGGTGGCCAAGTGGAGGGTACACAAGTGTGTGAGTTGTGTACATAGCATTGTCGCTCAGATCCAATTGATTACCATCACTCTGGAATGCAGGCCCACTTTTGAATGATTACATGTTTTCCCCACATTGTCCCAAGAGGAGCTAGTCAGGTTTTGATGCAGAATTTCCACCTTTAAAATACTGTGCAACTAAAGAAAACACTTCTGTGTGTCAGGATGTGGTTGGCACTATGATCCAGGCTTCCCTATCCGTGAATGGTGGCATCTGAGACCATTTTATCATCATCTTAAGTACTTTCATACATTATTTAACAGCAGCATTGAACTAACATTAATCTGTCTTTATAAACAATGGATACTATTTATAAAAATTATGATACAACTATCTAGGTCAAAGCCAAGGTTCCTTTTGATGCTAAACATAAAGCAACTATTACTATGTACTGTAATTCTAGCATTAATGTCATTCTGTTTCTAAGATAGGAAGACTTTGAGCCAAACTTAGTCTACATGGGGACCTCAGAGGAAAACACCCCTACAGATAATTCACCTCAACCTCAGATGTTCAGGCAAGAGGAACAGAGGTGTGAAGTGCTGGCTGATAGCTCTCAGTGAGGCCTCTAGATAATGTATTTCTTTTTCATCTGCTTCCCTTGGGGAAGAAGCTATTCCACAAATGTTTACTGAGTATCGAACCTTCTGAATTATAAATTTTCATCCCTTCTGTTGTGTCGCTTGCTCTGAACATTTTCTCTTTCAATCAATAGTTTCCATTTCAACCATGTTTATTATTGCAATTAACCACCTCCTTCTAACTGCTCTTTGCAATGTTTTATAAAAGCAGCCACCAGATACTTCCAAGTATCCTAAAGAAAAATGTCCTTCTGACTCCAGCCCCAGCTATTAAACATTTAAAACAAATGAAGTTATTTATTGAGTACCTATGGTTTGCCAGGGAATATGCTAAGTTGCGGGGTTTGGTGGCCTATGAAAATATAAGACATAGCGATGTATGATCTTTTAAAAAGATGCTAATATACTGTTCTGTCAATACTGTCTCTGGAAGGAGTTCAGATAATGTTTAATAAATCATTAGTGGACCAGACCAACATCTAGTTAAGCGGTAATCTTGGTTCCAGAAGGTTACAGAAATATATTTCTGAAGTGACTCCCATACTAAATTTTGATCCTTTAAACAAGTTACTACTTTTCCTATTTGGTAATTTTGCCCCCCTCTGTGAAATTATTTTTTTGTGTTTCATTTCCTTTTAGGAACAGAACTCATTAATTGCTACTAATAATAGCAATTGTGTGATGTTTTTAATTCCTAAAGAAAGGTGCTATGAATATCAAGTTGATCTTAATATGAGTTTAATTTTAACGTATTAATGAATTAATTTATAAAACATACGATGTGGCTTTGTGAGTTATGCCAAAAATGAAGACATTCATTCCCAAGTTGAGTTTAAACCCTAATTTTCTTTCATCGCAGTGCCTAAATACCTGTGTATTGGATGAGCAGTTGAATACTGATGTGTTCCCCAGGGAGCACTGCCAGCAACTTGCCCTACAAGTCGGGCCTCCTTTTAAGTCAGGCCTAGTAGTGAGCAGTGATTCCTCCTAGTAAGAACTGATAGATTCAAGGACATTTTTGAGGCACTCAGTTCCTCAGTTTCTTTTCCGTCACACTTTTTTGTTAAGATAGGAACAGGTAGTAACCCTTCCTCTGTCCTCATCTCAAACCCAAAAGAATGTCTCCAGGAAGATTACCCAGTGACATTCACAGTAAATGTGCATAAATGTTAGTGTGGATCCACAAGCCTGGTGTTAATGGTTTTTCCCTTCCCCTTTGCTTGTGTTTCCCACCTGCTGAATAAGAATATGTGAAGAAGTGTCAAGAAGATGCTGCTGTTGAAGGCCTGGGAGTCCCCCAGATGCAACTAACTTTCCCCTTTAAAATATCTAAACAAGACATTTAATATTGAAACCAAGTACCTCGTGACCAGAGGCAGAGTGAGCCACAATATTCAGGAACCATTTCCTCATCTCCATCTGGAATATAGTACTCTGCTATAGGGGTTTTCAAACTTTTGTTCATAGGACCTCTTTGCTTAACTCCTTGAGAACCCAGATGAGCTTAAGTATATGTGGCTTATATTTATCAATATTTTGGATTAGATATTATAACTAGGGATTCTAAATTATTTAACAAATTTATTTAAAAATCCATTACATGTTGATGAAATAATGTATTTTTATGAGAAAATAACTACTAAGAACAAATATCTTTACTGAAAAATTGTTTTACATTTTCACAGATTTCTTTAGTGTCTGATTTAAGGGAAGACAGCTGGATTCTCATATCTCCTTCTGCATTCAATCTGTTATGATATGCTATTTTGGTTTATGTAGAAACTGGGCCTCATACAAATATGTAGTTGGAAAAGAAAGGATCATTTTAATACCCTTTTCAGGTAATTGTGGATATTCTTCTCTAATACTGTGGATATTCTTCTCTAAACTTGACAAATGGTAGTTTCTTAAAGGTTTCTTACAAGAGAGAAAATGAAACAATATCAATGAACTTCCCGTACTGTAAAACATACTGGTCTATCTTGCATTTTGAATGGAGCTGTTACCCACACATGATTTTGTAACATCATACATTTGTCCCTTGGAAAATATTGGTAGATTGAGTTATGCAGATCTTCCAAATAGTGACACATTTTATTATTTGTTACCAAAATCATTGCATTTATTAATATTACCACTGATCTTATCAGAAAGGTTCTTCAGTACTGGGAAGCTGTCAAGCTCATGGTGGCAAATACAAGTTGGCAAAAATTCTAATTTTCCTTTGAAAGCTGGAATTTTATTATTGGCAACAAATTCAATCAGTTTTCATTGAAGTGATGGGCTTACTTTATATATTTTCAAGAAAATCTTTGCCAAATAACCAGTCTGGAAAACCATCATTTGCCTATCAGTCATTCATTCAAATAAAAAAAATGGTGTTCCATGAAAACAGCAGGTAGTTCAGCTTGCAACATAATTGCACAAGTTCTTTTTCTTTGCGGAACCATCATACATCAGAACTGCTTCATGTGTACTTCCTATTTTATCACATAGAATATTGAAGATACGTAGGTTCAAGGGTTGAGGTTTAATAACATTTATAATTGTAGTTGCTTGGTTACAGACCTTGAGTGAAACTGCCTGTTGTTTATGTTTTGAACTTACAGTGGGTAGTGGTAAGAAACAAAATGACTGTTCATACAGTTGGGTGCCTCTGCCATTATGCATGCTAAGAAACCAGCAGTTTGACCTGCCATCAGTCCAAATGGCAACACAGTAAATAAGGCCAATAACATCATAGAATTATTATGGAAATAGCTTTGGCCTTTTGGACTTGAGACCCCAAGAGTCTGTGGACCAACTTTAAAAACCGCTGTTCTATTACGTATGTTCCAAATCCCCAGGTTGCATTATCAGATTTACTCTCATACTGTAACCCCATTATACTTCATCAAGAAATGGGGCTATGCTACCTTTCCTCCCTTATCCAAACACCAAAACTAACCAGATAGCTATCTTTACATTTGCCACATTTTAGTAATTCCTTATCCCAGTTCGCCATGATGAACATGTAGACACGAGCTTGATCCAAGCTGTAACCATGGTTACCGTTTTCTCCAGGCTGGCCCTACTTGTTGGGCCACAGCTGGCTTTCACATGCCCTCTTGCCCATCGCTGCCCACCCTGCCATTCTCATGTGAGCTAGCCTTGGCTTCCTGAGGTTCCCTATGAAGTGTCCTGAGCTTTGCATGGACACATCCTTCTACTGAATTTTAGTGCCATGGCAGTGAGAATATCACCCCCATCCCTTAGTTGCAGTGTCAGTGCTTAAAGGTATTTGCTGAACTTATAATCATATTGGGAAATGTGAGTATTAAAGTTAAAACACTTCTGGAACATTAACTCATACCTATTGTACTGATTTTTACCAAATAAAGGAAATGATGACACTTTTAGTTGGTTTGGATTTTAAAATATAAAGTTGCTATTGAAGGTAGATGGATGGAAGGTGAAGTATTTGAAACGTGGCATTGGACCTGGGCTTACAAACTCCAGGTGTGTCTCCTTCTCTACCGTGTCTTCCACTTCTGTGAGGTGAGCTACCTCTTTGAGCCTTATTTTTCTTGTCTGTAGGAGAGTGTTAATAATATTTACCTGTAAGTGTTGTAGGGAAGATTAATCTCGTTTTGTAGATGGTAGCTACCATACTGTGTGGACATAGTAGATAACTATTTTAAAAATCATAATTTATGAATGTGGTAGTTAGACATTTACCAGATCTGATTTCAGCTGGTCATATACGGTTGCATTATTATAGGTGGATTCATGCCCCTATGATTTTAAAAAGTGTTATTTGGCAGGTGTGTGTTTGCTGAAGTTGTGAAACACGTTTTTTAAGTGTACAGGTAATGGACAGCAGATGAGAAACAGATTGCAAGAACTCTTTTTTCAGTATCCAAACATGACAGTAAACTCATATTGTTCAAAGAATAGGGCCCTTAATTGGATGGGGTTTTTATTTGATTTATGACCTGAGGCTAATATTGTGGCTTGGATATGTTCTGATCTCATCTGTCTAATAGCTTACATATACATTGGGTAGTAATGCCAGTGGATAGGTTTTATTCTGAGAACCTTCACTCTTAACTCAAATCTCAAAAATAGATGACAAGGCAGAAAATATTTGGGGAGGTAAGATTGAATATGGAATAGAACATCAATTGCTTGCTCTCAGATACTAGTCTTTTTTGTTTTTCAAGTAATGGAGAAACACATATATTCTTTTCATCTGGATGTATCTATTGTGTTTGCATGCACCAGATGAGCTGGAGAAGTTGTGGCCTGCAAGTAACATAAAGCAAATAAAATTTTTGCCAGCTGGGGCGTAACTAAATGCTTACCACCCTCCCTGAAATTTAGTTATGTTTTGATCATTGGTCTACGATATTGAATGCTGATATTTTTTCCAGTTTAACATGATAGTGAATGACATTGCATTGTATAAAAAGGATATTTTTATTTCCGCATTTAAAAATGGATCCTGTGTTTTAAGAAACTTTCCTTTTAAGCACATTTTGGCTCTGGTAAAATCTATTCTGAAGAACTTATAGGCAAATAGCTTTTGAGAATTTGGACTCATTAGCAGGGCTTATTTCTTTGGTTATATTTCCTGATAATAGTTTTCTGTAAGCCATGTGAATGTCAGAGAGCAGAAATAGTCAGAATTTGTCTTCTGAGCTCATTAGTGAGTGCATACAGGATGAGGTAGCCTGAAACAGTTTGAGGTATAATCAGTGTCTTCTCACTTTCTCCTTTGCTTTCATCTCATTCTTTACCATGTTTTTTGGGCATTAGTTTAAAAGCCTAGCATTTAATAGGAACTTTGGCATATGTAAATATTTTCTAGGTTCAGTTTTAGCAAATCTGTTGCTCTCACGAAGACTGTAGGAGAAAGTGTTTGTACTGATTTAGGAATGTTAAGAATTTTGGGGGGAGTGGCTCTTCAGAATCCTGCAGTGTGGTAATCATGTTTGTGGCTATGATTTTCTTGATTTTTTTTTTTTTTTGGTCTTTGTTCTTTAATCTCGACTTTTCAGAATCTTTAGAAAATATAAGATACTCCCATTTCAGGGTTTAGAAAATGACTCGAATATATGCATATTGTGAAGGGTGTTGAGATAGCTTCAAATAATAAGCTATGGCTTTTCACCATATGAAAGGTGGGGTCCCTGCCTGGGAATGCCCCACCCTCAAGCTGTTTGGCTCCTCTTAAAAGGACTAGAAGGGCTCTGCCAGAGGAACAAGGATGCTCTTCTTGGTGTGGCTCTTCTGTGGCATCTGGTTCAGGGCTGTGGTCCCACCCCAATGGCAGATTTTCTTATTTTAGGGGGAGTGAGTCACATTCCTCAACCAGTGGATGAAAAATTCCAGCCATTCCAATTATCCATGCTTATGATCCCTTCTGTTTTACACAGATCATTGAGTCCCAACTCACTAGACCAAGACTCAGGGAAATGTTGCTATGATCTTGATTCTGCCATCGGCCAATTTTGTGACCTCAGGGAGTGTGTAAAATCTGGGTCTCAATTTCCTCATCTGTAAAATGAAGTAATTAGAAGAAAGGCCCTTTTTGATGACACAGTCTGTGACCTCTAACTGGTAATTTTTTAAAGTATTCTCACAAGAAAGCTGTGGTTGCAAGAAACTAGAAATTAGTGGGATAAATGAAGTTTAACACAGACATTGATTAGTGTATTTCTTACCAAGTTTTAGAGGGCTCCAAGGAATATCTTGGGCTGTATATGTGATATGGCAAACTTTAAAGAGTTTGTGACTGTGACGTTGTCCTCTCATAGAGTGTAAAGCTGTTCAGTAACTATGGAATGGTGAGTGAGTTTGCCTGATGCCTACTGGTATGAATTTTCCTTCTTGAACTTACTCTGGTACTAACCATTCTTCTTTGTCTAAATATGATATTCTTTTCCATGCAGCAGTCACCAGTAGTAATGGACTTGACTGCTTGTGGAGCCCAAGCTATCTTTATAATGCTGGATTGGGCTCTCGAGTGTGGGAGTAAAGCATTTTAAGTTGATGAAGACATTACCTCTACTCTTGAGAAAGAAACAAATAAGCAACTAATCATAGAGGCAAACTGAAATAATAGATGTAATCAAAATGTGAACGAGGTAATGGTGGGTATGATGGAATAATAAATTAATTCTAATTGGAGAATTGGGGAAGAATTCATATGTGAGATGAAGAGGCATGAAGGTTGGACCTAGAGAGATACTCTCTAATATTAAACTAAAGAGGGAAAAATAAAAGGTAATTTCAGGAAAGGGAGAAGGGTTTTTTGGATTAAAGCAGTAGTAGGACTCCAAATATGTGACTATAGGAAGGGCATGGAATATTTGGAGAAAAGTGAGTCGATGTAGAGAAACCAATAGGTGGCTACTGCTGTAGTGAAAGCAAGAGATGATGGTTAACTTGGCCCAGAGAGTAGAGTGAAGGAAAGTGAACAGCTTGAGATAGATTTAGAAGATAAAGTCAATAGAATTTGTGGATGGATATCGTATGGGGGGTTAGGAGAAGGGGTATAGATGAATCCTAGAATTTTGGCTCACACCATTGGGAAAGTACCACCATTTGTTATGAAAAAAATACCCTAGGGTGTAGAATGCCATACTCTCAGTTTTGGGCATGTAAGTTTAGGTATCTATGTTGAGATGTAAGGTTGGAGCCCTCAGTAATAAGTCATGGTAGAAATGTGTTTGGGAGCCATCCAGGTTAAAGCCCTGGTGGTGGATGAGCTTATTGGAGAGAAAACAGAGATATGGAAAAGTAGAGTCATGTATCTAGGACTGAGTGAACATTAAGAGATTTGGACATAAAGGCTGAACAGAAGATGCTGATTGACGAAGGAAACTGAGAACTGGGCATATGCATTGAATGGTGTGACTATAAGGGAGACAGCTTATGTTGCCTAACCATGAGTAGGCCATGGTAAGGCAAGAGAATGGCAGAAAGACTTAATCACGGGTGTTATAAAAATTACTTAGGAGTGGTCTTAAAATTACTGTAGATACTTCTCTGATTAGAGTTCACTAGGCTGGAATCTCCATAAAAGCAGGGGCCGTGTTCCCTTGTTCATTACCGTAACTGCAGCAAGCTCAGTGCCTTTGCACAGAAGGCGCCCAGTACATGATATTAACAAATGCTCAAATATTTGTTTTTTTAACTCAAAATTTTACCTCAAATATGTGTGTGTGTGTATATATATATATATATATATATATATATATATATATGTTTTACCTCAGATTCCTCAGATACGATGTGTTTTCCTTGACTTCAGATATTACCTCCATGCATATAACTTACCAATGTATATGTCCTAGGTCTGACCTCTCTTCCGAGTTCCAGTCCCAGATTTTTAGCTGCCTGTTAGACTTCTTTACCTGGATCACTTGGAGGCATCTCACATTCAATTAAGGCAAATACTGAACTTCACTCACATTTTCCACCTTCCCATTCTGTCACTTATGCTTTCTTCTTTGTTACAGATCTTATAACGGACTCTCTTCTAGTCTAATTCTTTGT
The DNA here is from genome assembly GCF_043159975.1 of Macaca nemestrina. Taxonomy (NCBI): domain Eukaryota; kingdom Metazoa; phylum Chordata; class Mammalia; order Primates; family Cercopithecidae; genus Macaca; species Macaca nemestrina. The sequence goes on from NC_092135.1 coordinate 102,724,653, forward strand.
GTGCATGTGAGTGTGTGTGCCTGTGTGCGTGTGAGAGCCTCTGCCTTCCATGGGAGAGTCACAAATAGTGAAAAAGGCAGTCACAGATAGTGAAAAAACGCAGTGCTTTCATAGAATCTTTTATATTCCCACTATGCCTTATGCTGTGCCTTTCATGTAGTCACACTAAATAACAGTTTGGTTTAAATCAGGGTTTGTTAACAAGCCATATAAATTTTTGGACTCTGCCTTTTAGCATGTGAAAGACTTGTAAAGATTTCAAAGATAAATAAGAAAAAGTATGCCTAACGAGGTGTGTATATATAAAGAGAGTTAAAACTTTGGTTATTCTTGTATGGACAAAAGAAAGCAGGGGATCATTTGATTATAAACCTCCATTTCTGTTGTGGAAGGAGGTGTAAATAAATAAAAAGCCTTCTTTCAAGTCTATGAAGTCTTATTCACTGTGGAGGCATTCTAATCATTTCCCCAATCTGAAAGGACTGAATAAGCAGGAGAGAGAGAGGAGAGAGTTGGTTTGGAATTATTTTCCCCATGGTGAGCATAGCTCTAAAGGCCAGTGGGTGGACTGATGCAGTCAGCTGGTGACACTTGAATGGCCCTACCCAGCTGGCATCTGTTCTGATTGATTAGTGCTTCTGTGCTTTAGATTAGAAGTTATTATTGAAATAGGCATTTGGCTCACTTTGCATTCTTATTGACCCAATTAGTTTACATTTCATCTCAATTCTAGATTTTCCATCTCTATTTTATACCTCTTCTGTCTCATGGACTGTTTAAAAACTAATGCTTTCCTTGAGTAAGATTCTCCAGCATGTCAGGCCCAAATGTTGAATTTGACCCAACATTTCCTGAAGATTGGACTTCTAAATTAACACTAAAAGTTTCTGAAGATATATTTTTTAGTTATATCAGCAGCTTAATTTATAACCCTTTTCATTCCAAATACATCTCTGAGGTAAGTCTTATAGCATGCTGATTTTTATTTACATTTAATTTGGAATATTCTTAGAGCTGTTAAACACCTTTTTTATAAAAAAGACAATACATTCCATCCTTATGGTTGGCAGAGTAACACCATCTGAAAGATGTCTACTTCCTAGTCCCTAGAACCTTTGTATATGTGATGTTACATGGCAAATGAGAATTAAGGTAACATATGAAATTAAGATTGGTCAGTTTACTTTAAGCTAGAGAGATTAACATAGAGGGCTCAGTGTAATCACAGGGGTCCTTATTTGTGGATGAAGGAAGCAGGAGAGGAGGTCAGACTTGACTGGCCTCTGATGGTTTTGAAGTTGGAAGGGACCAAGGGGCTAAAGAATGTGGGTAACCTCTTTAGAAGGTAGAAAAGGTAAGTTAATGAATCCTCCCTTGGAGACTTCAGAAGGAATTCAGGTCCACTCACACCTTGATGTTCACCTAGTAAGATCCATGCCTGCCTTCTGGCCTGCAGAATTAGAAGATAATAAATCTGTGTTATTGCAAGCCACTAAGTTGGTAGGTAATTTGTAACAGGAGAAATAGGAAACCAATAGAACCCTTCTTTATTTCAGTTTGCCAATATGAATGTGTTGCTTCTTATATTCTAGATACCAGGCATTTATAATTTTTCCTAAAAGAGTTAGCCTATTTTTACTTTATATGATCAAGGGCAACCATATTTACTTTCATAAGGAGTAATGTTTTTTACCTATACAAAACTGCATAATTTGTTTTGCTATTGAATGTGATTATATCCACTTTTATCAATATATAATTATTACAGAAGTCCATTTTGGCATAACTCTATATATTTTTGATACTGAGGTCACCTCTTACAGCTTGCATAACAGTAACCCAACATGCTTTTGAGCTGTAAAAAGGAGAATATGTTTGAACATTCTTGTTTGAATGGCTTAGTAGTTATGACATTGGCACTGTTAGGATTGACAAATGGTCATTTCTTATTTGGTTTCTCAGGGAACACTATTTCCTTGGTTGCAATAAATGTCCATGCTGTCTATTGGTTTTCAACTTCTGGAATCAAATTATAGAGAAAATACGGTTATAATTACAGAAAAGAATGTAAATATTTGCAACTTCAGTAGCATAAAAGTAAAGGTAGAGCTCACAGAAATGGGAAGGAAAGAGTGGAAGGCGAGGAAAAGAGTAAGGGCTGCCAGTCCTCTTTTACTCCAAGGAATGAAGAGATGCTGTTTTAGATGACAGGATAAACATAGTCATTCATTAAAGGTAAAGGTAACCACTAAAGGGAATAAAAATATTCGAGTAACTCTATGAATGGAAAGGATGGAAAAGTTGGGGAACTCTAAATTCACTAAGTCCCCATGAATGATTTCAGAAAGTTGAAAGATGATTTTTGAAGTTGAACAGTTGGAACAGTCAGAAATGCTTATTATTTAGAAAAAAGGGTTAAAATTCAGAAAGACTAAAAGATCTAAAAGAGTTGCCTGTAGAGAATACAGAACTGGGCCACTCTTTTGTACCATTTAATTTTTTTAAATCAAAGTAATGCTTACGCATGGTTTAAAGAAGGGTTGGCAAAGTTTTCTGTGAAGATCTAGAAAGTAAATATTTTAGCCTTTGTAAGCCACATGACCTCTGTTGCAGCTGCTCAACTCTGAGTTTGGCTGTGTTCCCTTATACCTTTATTTACAAAAGCAGTGATAGGTAGGATTTGGCCCATGGGTCACAGTTTGCCAATTCCTAGTTTATAGGGTCCAATAGTGCTAAAAGGCCCAAGATAAAAATAGTGGTCGATTGGCCCCCTGCCACCCAAACCACTTCTAAGAAGCAGTCACTCCAAACCCTTCACTCTAAACCCCACAGGTTCTGTTTTTCTCCATAATTCTAAATAATGTATGAATCAAGGGATACCAGTGTGCTTTTATGTCTAAATGTGAATTTACTGCTATTCCTTGTTTCATCAATTTTAGACATTTTCTGTTTACATCTGATTAAGGTAGTTGAAAATACTAGCTATTTGATAGCTATAACTCAAGCTATAACTTATTTTCCCCCTCGTTTCTTAAAATTATTGTTAGACTATTTGGTTAAATGTGTCTTCGGTGTTTTTACTATTATGAGAATGCAGCTATTGTTACTTTTGAGCCCATAACTATGGTTGCCTTTTGTCTCGTGCAAACTTTTGGTTTTACTGGAGTTAATGACTTTATTTGCTTAGTTTTTGTTGAATATCATGCTTTCTTTCCATTCTTTTTAATACTTATGTAAAATGTCTCTTACTGGAATCTTCCACCGAGTTAAAACTATCAAAAATATATTGATTTTGGACTTTTTCCTAGTAACATTGCTCCTGGAGCCATCATTGTCCTGATCACATCAGGGTTGGTTTTTCTCTAAGCCCTTGCATGGGTATGTTAATTGCTGTCACTGTTTATCTGAGAATTCCCTTCCCATCTCTTTTATGTTGGGTCCTCTGTTCCTTGGATCCCTCATTTTGGTGGAGCACAGTCATCTAATTACCTGTCCAGAGTGACTGGAAGGAGGGTTTGAGTGTAAGCCTGGTTTTTACCCTGCTGGGGTTGAATGGAGTCGCAAAGTTGGCATGTGACCCCCAGTCTTTAGTCTGTAGCCTTTTACATTCAGCTCTTCTCTGTGCCTGATGTTTTGGAGTCTGGATCTTGCTCTTTTTCAGTTTCTTCAGAGATTATATCTCTTGCCTCTTGATGAGTGAGATGGTGGGGAGCACCTACCTAGGAGTTTTATCCTTCCTTAAAGAATTTGTCAGGCAACTTTTGTTCACCATTTTCAGCTCCACCTTCATCTACTTTTCATGATACCTGGGGTCTTCAGACCCTGTCGAAGTAGATGGGTTTGCATTTCATGCTAGCTCTCTTCATTGGCAGGAGCTTGGGTTTCACATTCTTCCCCTCTGAGAAGTCATTACTTCTTTGTCTATCCTTTTTCTGTCTTCATGTTGTGATTTGAGTTACAGATATCTGCTACTTCCATGAAGATAGAGTTTATGGTTTTGTTTCTTAATTTCCTTGTTTGGGGATGATTTTCAGAGAAGGAATGAGATAGTCATAACGACTAACTGTGAATGTGTGTTAGCTGATAATTTTTAAAATTAAAATATTTCTGCATCTGCAATTTTCAAAACAATAAAGATGGAACTTATTTTCCTTTACAAACTAAAAAAAACAGACCCATAGACATCTCAGCTTTGGGGTTATATTAATATGTATGCATTAACGAATATATTCAAATATATATGTGCATGTATGCAAATGATAGTGTGATATAATCCTTGGAAAACTTTTTCCTCAACATTTTGATTATTTTTCTATAATTTTTAGCATCTTTCTTTATAAGGTGAATTTTGAGATTAATTTTGATGATGTTGTTTGCCTCTTCATTCCTGCTTGGCGTTTCCCTCCCAGGGTATTTATAACTTAGTAGTGTAATAATGGTATAATGGTACATCATTGTAGGCAATACTACATCGTTTTTCGTGTCTTCATCTACTCATTTGCTCTCCTGAAGTAGATAAGGTGTTACACCCAAGGGAAGCTGGATCACCGTTTGTTAGCAGGCTGTTTTCTAAAAAGTTTTAGCTAATTGTTTTTGGAGTTTGGCTTGCCTTTTCCCATGTGAAGAATATTTAAATGAAAAATTGTATTGTCTGCATGGGCTTTTCATATGTCAACATTTTGATTAATGTCAATGAATGTGTCAGTTAATTATGAATCTTAGCTAAGGCACTGGACATGAAGGGCAGATGTCCAGTGTATCCAGAAATTCTCAAACTGTTCGTGATAGAGTACCAGATTGTTTTGTTTGTTCATCTGTGGCAAACAGATACTTTTATAAAATACAAAATCATGTGCGTGAATATTATAGCAATAAAAAATTGCTATAAATTTTTAAAAATGCTTACTCCCAATTTTTGTATTTCTTTTATTGCAAATGAAAAACAAACAGTTTCATAGAATGCATTAGCCTACAGACTACATTTTGATCACAGGCATAGGAAACAAATTAGGAAGAGCATTTCTTCCCAGCCAAATTTCTGACATGTGAAAAACTTGCCTACCATTCTGGTGCTTCTCTTTCTGGGCCTTTGGCTCACTTCCTGCTGACTTTATTCTTTCCCAAGCCCAGAGGGTCTCTTTGCCCTCCTAACTGCTCATTAGCTTCTAGTTTTGAGGAATTATGCAGAGTAGTAATAATCACAGGCACTGTTTATTGTATGTCTATTGTAAGAGGAGTGCAGCGTCAGATGCTGGGATTATAGTGGCATACACATCAGAAATGGCTCTGCCTTTGGAATGTAAGAGTCTGGTGCCAAGAAAGAAAATATATGTATGTATATATCTGTGTGCCCATGTATGTGAGTGTATGTGAATATGTAATGAATTTCTCACAATCCAGTGAGGGTAGAGGATATTGTTCCCATTTATGAGTGGTAGATTTTGAATTTCAGCCTTGTCTTACTTTAAAGCTCATACTTTTTCCACTAAGCATTTTGGAGAGTATGCTGAATTATCCTATTTATGTGGGACATGCCCAGCCAATCCTGCTGTGCTGTACTTCAGCTGTTTGGAAAAAAAAAATCTGAGATGCAAATAACATGTAAGTCCCTTCTTCTTCCTTTCTATAAGTATTTTCATTTAAAAGAAAAGGTACTTTCAAACGCATTTAATGGTGATGTAAAAACTAGTAGAATTTTATTTCGTTTTTTAGAGTGGAATAAAAAATTTACTTGGTGTGGTGCAAGATACTCTTGGCAAGGGTAGAGAGGTGGTTACTACCACTTGGTGTTTTTGCATCTTCACCAAGTTTATTCAACCTGACAAGTGAACTAGTTTTCCCACTCTCATGTAAGGGTTGCTTTTCTGAGCTTTGACTTATTTTACAAATGACTGCAATGAGACTTGCCCCTGACTTGCCTCAAGTGTGTGCTCAAATGTCACTTTTTCGTGGAGGCCTGGCCTGACCCCTTATTTAAAAATACAAACTGCCTGTACTCCCCATCCTCCTCATCCTACTCTATTTTATCTCTCAAATCGCTTATCACTTACTAACATATCATTAATTCACATATATATTTTGTTTGTTAATTATTGTCGTCTCCCTTCACTAAAATTTAAGCTTTTTTCCTTCCAAGGGCTGGATTTTTATTCTCTTCTTTTCTTAGATGCTGCAAGAACTCAGCACATGTTGCAGAAAGGACTGCCATTGACCTTCAGTCTATGGTGTTTCTGCTTCTCCCATGCTGCCCTTGTCTATATCAAAAGATCTAGATGTCAAGATTTGAGCGTTTACTCAGTATCAATAAAATGGCTTTCTCTGTTATATACCATGAGCCCCTCCCCCTACTTTCTTACTCCTTTCTGTTTCTCATTGTCTTCATTTGTATGACAAATGCATAATGAATGTCAGAAGTAGTTTTAGGTGCTGGGGATATGGAAGTGAATAAGATAAATGAGGTTTCTGAATCATGGCGCTTATGTTGTAGTTGGGGCAGACTAAGCCATAAAATAAATAATTGAATAAAATAAGGATAACATATGATATTGATAATTTATGATACTGCCAGGGAATCAGCGTTAGTTAGGTCGAGAAATTTCTCTGTGAGTAGGGGATACTTGAGCTTATCTCTTCCTACTTTCTTCTCTGCATTCTCTGTGTTCTTTTTAGCTATACTTGTGATCCATCTGCAGCATTCTGGAGGAATGAAGTTGTTAGAGAAACACAGCTGACAGTAGCAGGCAGTATTAGCCCCAATCCTTTGGAAGATCAGAGGCAAATAATCCCTTATTATTCCTATTACTGCCACACTGAAAAGAAGTTTCATAAACTGTGTGGATAGGGGGTGGGGGTTGGGGGAGGTGGGTAGTTGCAGTAAAGTTGATGAGGTCTTTATTTTTATCTTAGAGTTAGTTTATTAAAGTTAACTTATTTTATAAACACGGCCACCAGTACCTCTTCTGCAATAAATTAAAATTCTCCTCTCTGTGTCTTAATTTCTTCTGTGATCGAGCCATAAAACTGTGTTCAAGTAAAGAGCTAAGGGCCATTATTGTTACCTGTAAAATGCTTTAAACCTTCCTCAGTCATTCATATACACAAAGATACACACAACTGATAGACAGTATCTGTTGAAAGTATTCTTTGGAGTTAGCATACAAAGATGCCAACATTATAGCACCAAGAGAGTTTGAATTGGAGATATTAAGTAAACTGTGAGTTGTACAAATTTGCATTCTCAAATTTATTCTTATTAAAATTCATTTTGTAGCAGAATGCTTTTTAGGACTTTATAATGGAAGAATTAGTCTAAAAATTAATAACTTGCTCTTCTCTTTGGAGACATGGCTGCTTCCACTTTTTAACTGTAGGCTTTGAATTCCTCTGGACCACACAAGTTTCTAAAACCTTGGCATCCAGGGCTTTGGACTATAACATTTCATTGGAAACAAATAATGGAAAACAGGATTTTTAAAAAATCAGCTGTTTTCTTTAAAATTACTTTCAGACATTGTTTTTCAATATTATTAAATTAGTAACGGTTTAGTGTTTTACGTCTTTCATACCGAGAATTGTTTTTAAATGGATTAAGTTCATTTAACCTATTTAAATATATTTGCATCAATTATGCATTAAATGTATTTAATTTTTTAAAAATTTCAGACTTTTAACATTTAATTTTCCTGATACAACTTCAGTTTTGTGATTATACGACATATAAACCTGAAGAGTTACATAAGGCCTGTACTTGCATGCATTTAAGAGTGAGTGTTTAACTTACTCCTAGAGCTGTAGGAAAATGAAATTTCTATATTCTTTTAAAGTCAGTGTCTTGAGATGATGTAGACAGTACATTTGGAAATAATTAAAATTTGTTCTTTATTAAAAAAAAACTCTATCTAGATCTGGACCTTTGTTCTTCAAATAAATTTAGATTAATTCTAAAATGAAAAATGAACCTCTAAAGCCCTTTATATAAAGAAAACTGCAGAGATTATGATTACTTCACAAAGCTGAATGAGAAGTGACATGGGGTAATTAACATTCCTTTAAATATTTAGCTGATATATGAACTAGGAAGTGAAATATATGTCTCAATACTTAAATATTTTTCTTTTTTTTTTTTTTTTTTTTTGAGACGGAGTCTCGCCCTGTCGCCCAAGCTGGAGTGCAGTGGCCGGATCTTAGCTCACTGCAAGCTCCGCCTCCCGGGTTCACGCCATTCTCCTGCCTCAGCCTCCCGAGTAGCTGGGACTACAGGCACCCGCCACCTTGCCCGGCTAGTTTTTTTTTTTTTTTTGTATTTTTTTAGTAGAGATGGGGTTTCACCATGTTAGCCAGGATGGTCTTGATCTCGTGACCTTGTGATCCGCCCGTATCGGCCTCCCAAAGTGCTGGGATTACAGGCTTGAGCCACCGCGCCCGGCCCTAATATTTTTCTACTTGAAAAAGGGAATAAGTAATATTATTAAAACTTAGAGTATGAGATAATATAGAAAAAAATTCCCTGGAATTGTTGGTGCTTTTATATTGCAATTTTTTTTTTAAAATTATACATCAGAAGAAAACAACTATTAATACCTTTTCTATGGCTTACCCTTTGTTAAGCCATACTGGTTTATACATATTGGTTTCTATTGGTTCCTTCTTTTTAAAATAAGAGGCCTATTCTCGGTGCTCTCTGAGCCAATGAATTCCTTCCAGTCTTTGAACTTACGAATTTACTAGTCAAGGCTTGAAAATTCCAAGTATTTTTTTTGGTGAGGCGGGGGGATTGGTAATGAGGGGAAGGTGGGAGGAGAACTATTTTAGAGTGAGAAAACAGCCTATTCAAAACTAATGTTCTAATCATTATAAAATTCTCAGGCTTCCCCCCGCCCCCACTGGAGTATTTCTTTTATCTTGGAGGTGAAAGACGTCTTTCTTAAATTTGTTCATAAATTAATGAATTTTCAGGCTACATGGCAAGATACTGGAATAACTGGTAGATTGGGGAATTCAAAACATGATGTTTTGCTTAATAGACTTTCTGCTTGGTGATGACAGTAACAGGGGAATCCTGCAGAATTGCCGAATCTATATTCCTACTGTACAGCAGAGATTTCCTCTTTCGAGAGTTCAAAGCCCTAAGGATCTCTGAGGTTCTAGGTACTGTAGGTCTGAGAGTTGGAAGGGATCTTCAGGATCACAGAAGTCTCACGTCTTATCCTGTAGCATCCTTGAGATATGGCTGTCTCGCCTTTGCTTCACTCTTGACAGATGTAGAGAGCTCGTGTTTTCACCATACATCCCATTCTACTCTGTGATTGTTGTTGTTGTTGTTGTTGTTTTGAGACAGAGTCTTGCTGTGTCACCCAGACTAGAGTGCCGTGGCGCAATCTCGGCTCACTGCAGCCTCCACCTCCTGGATTTAAGCAATTCTCCTGTCTCGGCCTCCTGAGTAGCTGGGATTACAGGCGCATGCCACCGCACCCAGCTAATTTTTGTATTTTTAGTAGAGACAGGGTTTCACCATGTTGGTCAGGCTGGTCTCAAACTCCTGATGTCGTGATCCACCCACCTCAGCCTCCCAAAGTGCTGGGATTACAGGCGTGAGCCACTGCACCTGGCCAAGATTGTTCTTTTTGAAGGATCTTTCTTATGCTGAGTTTCTACCTCTCTGTTGTCTATGTAGTGTCTATGTATCATTTCCAGAACAGCACAGAAGAAGCCAAATCTTTCTTTTATGTGGAAGTCTTTTAGTTTGATTGGAAATCTCCTATGGTCATGTAACTCTCGCTGTTACCTCTCTTGCCTCAGTTCTCATGTACTTATTTATGGAGGTCTAAGTGTTTAAGATAAAACTTTTTCATAAAATATGGTCTCCAGTGTAATCCAGATACTTCCTCTGGTGCTCAACTGAAAAGACAATGAACACTCCAAGCCTAGCTTAAAAACAGGTAGCATTGGCCTTATTCAGAGGACGTATGTTCACTTCCATTGTGTTGTCTCCCTAGGGGATTTTTTAGGAGTAATTTTAATAATAAGTGATTTTTACCTTACCTGATAACTTTCAAGAGCTCAGTGCCCTGTAAACTGTAGTTCTGTCTTTGAAATAGCAAAGTGTTTTCCTTTTTGTCCTCCAATTTAGACAAGCCTAAATTAGTTCAGCTCACTCATCATAAGATGTATTTCCATCTCCTTAACCTTTGTGGTTACTGTCACATGGGTCATCTCCAGTTAGTTAATGATGGTCTCTTCAAATTTGACAAAATACTCTAAATGTAGTGGGACCACTTTGGCCCAGAGTGAAATGATTCCTTGTTCTGTTCTCACACAGTCCTTGTATTATCATAGCCTAAGATGGTAATAACAATATTTTTAGCAGACTCATCACTGTTGACTCATTAAAGCCTGTGGTCAACTAAGCATCTCCTGGGCTTCTTAGAAGTGTTGAATAACTGGTAGTCTGTTAGCTACATGTTGTTCTATTGGTAGGATGACCTGGCCTTCCCATCTTCTGGGACTTCTACATTCCTTTGTTTTAAAATTTGTTCTTACCCTTCTAAGGAAACTAGACTCTTACTCTGAACAGCTTTTGGTGGTCTTCATTTGTTTAGCTGTAGAGATGGCGTGTGCAAAACGAACAATTAGGTATTTCAGTTTGAGAAAGTCACATTTTTGGAAGCAAAGATACTATTTTCATTTTTATGTAAATACCTTGGAAGTATATCACACGTACAGAAAAGTACACAAATAAGTGTAGCTACTGAGACAGGAGAGTTCTCTGAACCCCTCGCAGGACTTGCCATGAGGGGCGGCTCCTTTGCAGCCCAGCTCAGACCCCTTGTGGGAGGGGGAAGCACGCAGGTGAGCAGGTGCAGGAGCTGGGGCAAGTGCCTTTAGATGCTGGCAGGACCGAACTCAGTACCGGCCCGTGGTAGCGATCAGTGGTTGCCTGCAACTTCTGGAGCCCCAGGGGGGTGTGTGTTACAAACAATGCCCTTTTAGCTGTTGCCATTCACAGAGAGCTAAGCCTTACCCAGCTCAGGGGAGAGTCAGGGTGACATACAGCCTGCCCTCTTGGTACCCGGGTTCTTGTCTGGTATCAAGGAAGAATCAGGTCACACGGACTTGAAGGATGGTGAATGCAGAGGTTTTATTGACTGATGGAAGTGGCTGTCAGTGCAAGAGGCGCTAGAACAGGGATGGTGCGGGAAGAAAGTGATCTTTCCCTGAAGCCTGGCTGACTCCAGCCGGGTCGTCTCCGAAGTCATGTGGTCTGACGTTAAGCCACGTCTGTCCTTAGTCTCTGATGCCCAGTCACTTCAGCCTCTTGTCTCTCTGCCAGCTGAGCCCTGAGGTTTATATCAGCACAAGATACAGAGGCTGGGTGGGTCAAAAAGTAACATTTGAGCAGGAAAACAGGGATAACTGTGCTCATTTAGGGCTGCAAATTCCAGACTCGAGGGTGGGGTCTTTGCCAGGGAGCTGCCCTCTTCTATCCAGTATTTCCCTGCCTCCTCTCTGTATCACGGGCATACAGGTCAAGAAATAGAACATTGCCCTGAAAGCCGCTTCATGCCTCTTTCTACTCACTGCCCTTCCCCCTCACAAGGAATAACCAGTCTCCTGACTTCTACATTGTGAATCAGTTATGCCTCTTTTGAGCTTGTTATGCATATAATCATACAAGAGGTGCTTGTTTTGTATTTGGCTCTTTTAATGCAATTTCGTGTTGCGAGATTTACTCATGTTGTTGCAGAAACTTGTAGTTTGTTCATTCTTGCTGTATGGTATTCCATTGCATGGACATACTGTAGTTTATACATTCTACTGATTATGAATATTTGAGCTATTTCTAGATTTTTAAGTATTAAAAATAATCCTGCTATGAATATTCTGTGTGTCTTTTGGTTAGGTATCTATCTACCTAACCAAAAGACACACAGAATATTCATAGCAGGATTTGATATATACCTAGATTTCTGTTAGATATATACCTAGAAGTGGAATTGCTGAGTTACGCGTGATGTTCATTCAGCTTTGTGGCTTGTTTATGTTCAGTTACTGCCAGTTTTCCAAAGTGATTGTATACATTTATACTTTTACCCTTAGTGTACTGGAATTGTAGTTGCTTTGTATTCTCACAGTCCTTACCCTAACCCCAATCAACTTGGACAAGATCAATATCTTCACAATAGTGAGTTTGTCAATCTATGATAGTCTTCTTTATTTTTTCCTAATATTTTATAATTTTAAAGAATGTTTTTCATATTTTTGTTAGACTTATTCATAAGTATTTGATTTTGTGCTATTGTAAATGTTTTAATTTTTTTATCTTTAACTGGTTTTCTTTAGTTAGTGGTTTGCCTTATTTACTAAGATACTTCTATACTGTGATTTGGTGGTGCATATTCTCAAATGCTTTTTCTGCAATCCATTGTGATGATCATTTGATCTTTATCTTTTTTTCTATATTAATTTGTGAATAACTTTGGTTGATTTTTGACTTTTAAACAACTCTTGCATTATTGTAATAATTTCCACTTGGTTATCATGTATTACTCCTTATAGACATCACTGAATTTGATTTACAAATGTTTAAGATTTTCACCTACATATTCATGAGAGAGAGAGAGAGACTGGTCTATTATTTCTTGTAATATCCTTGTAAGGATGTTGGTATCAAATTTGTGCTATCTTTTTAAAAAAGAACTGAGAGAATTTTTCTTTTTCTAGTCTCTAGAAGTATTTGTATAAACGATTGGCATCATTTGTTCCTCAAATATTAGGCAGATTTTTACCTGTGATGTCATCTGAGCTGAGAATTTTCCTTTTGAAGGAACCTTTGGAAGGTTTTGAAACAAATTCAATTTCATTCTTGTTGTTTTTGTATTCATATTTTCTATTTTTACCATCCATTTTGATAAGTTGTATTTTTCAAAGAATTCATTCATTTTATAAAAATTGTTAAATTTATAGGTCCAAGGTTTTTAGAATATTCTCTTCAGTATCTATAGGATCTATAATGGTTTTGCTTGCCTTTGTTCCTTCCTAATTTTGGAAATTTGTTTTATTTTTCTTGATTGATTCTGCTATGTACTTACTAGTTTTGTCAGGCTTTTCATAGAACCAACTTTGATTTTTACTTGTTGTTGTTTTTTTATTTCATTGTTCTTTGCTCTTTATTTTTTCTTCGCCATGTCTTTGGATTTCATTAGCTATTTTTTTTCTAACTGTTTGATCAACTTTTTTCTTGTTAATATGTGCATTAAAGACCATAACTGACACATTTGGCACTGATTTACCTGCATTCCACACATTTTTGCTATTTTAATTATTAAAATTATTTTCTCGTTGCCTTTATTTTTCATCTGTGGATTTTTCAGAACTGTATTTCCTAATTTCCAAACAGCTGGACATTTTTCTAGATATCTTTCTGTGGTTGATTCTACTGTGATAAAAGAACATATTTTAAATGATTTCAGACCTTTGAAATTTGGTACACGTTCCATGTACACTTATAAAGTATTTTCTAATCTTTTTGGTTATACTGCGTGTGTGCATATATGTGTGTTTGTGCGTATAAATATAATACAAATAAGTTAGGCTACATTTGTTACTTGTGTCAGTCAGATGATTTATATCTTGCTCATTTTTTTTGTTTGTTTCCTATCAAGTCTCCCAATTTGTGTTTTTAAAATATTTTTAAAAGATCTGTTCATTTTGACAGTATATGTATTACAGTTATGTTATTGGGTACATACAGATTTAACATTGTTATCTTTCTGGTAGATTGATCCTTTTATCATGATTGAATATCCCACTTTATTTTTTGTTAATACTTGTTTCCTTGATGTCTCCTTCATCTGATATTAGGATTAGTATGGCCATACCAACTTTCTTTTGATGGGATCGTAAATTTTTAGATCTGGAAGTGAATATATGGACTAATTCTCCCTCATTTTATATGTAATTAAAGGTTTATAATTCTATTGAACTTGCCAGGTGTTACTTTCAACCCAGCATAAAAACTCTGGGTCCCATTCTAGTTCTGCTGAATTCTTTGGAAACATACTGTAGTTAATTCAAATAGCCTCAGCTCATGTTCTTCTAGGCTGTTCTCCTGAAGTTTATACTTGGTTGATCTATTTTAGGAAGGTGAAGGCGTGTTCTGAAGCCCGTTAGGGCTGGTTCATAATAACCTCTATATTCATTACTGCCTTTTCTGGCTTGATGCTTTCCTTTTAGGTGTCAGTGCTGCTCTGCTAGGCTTTGTTTGGGCATCATTTTCCAAAACTTGTTTTTCCCTACACTACTCTGTGGCTGGCTACTCAGAGGCTGCTGTTCTCTGTCTGCCCCAAACAGTCTGCACACATGCTCTGTCATCTTCTCCTTCCTGGGAGCCTTGTGGAGCATCTGATTGTCTTTTGGTCTTGGGTAGAGGGGAGAATGCCCCCAGAAGATTATTATAAAAGTAATTAAGTGTTATGTGCATGTACATTTTTATAATTCTCTATCTAATTTCCAGTGCCTCAAACTCCCTCTGTATTCTTGGCAGTATGATCTTTTTCCACTGTTTCCAAAACACTTAAATCTATGATTATGAAGATTATGTTTTGAAAGTTTCCCCACTTAATTCTCATTTGTGAAGCATGGGACAGATCCACTTAAGCAAAGAATTTAGGGCCTTCCATTGTCACCCGCCATGTCTCTATGTTTTGACCTCTATGAGGTACATCATACAAAAGGCCATCGAGTCTCCAGGCTCACTAATGATGATGCACCCAAGGCCCAGAATAATGGCAGCTTGCCTGGGTCCATATGCTTATGTAGGAATAGAAATGGACCTGATTCCTAGCCTAATTCCTTGATAATTGTGCTTTGTATTAAGTTGTTTAATAAAATACTTTCTGTGTTTAAAAAAATCCCACCTTGGCTTTCCTGCTTATGCAGTGTCTGAACTTCGGAAAATTAATTCACCTACCTTGGTTTTCTCATCTATAAAATGGATTAACTGTCTTATGAGGCATTTTGAGGATAAATGAGTTAATCATCTAAAACACATAGTACCTATATTACCTGACCTGTAGGTGAAATCTCATTTTGTGGACATGTGCCACCAAATTCATGAAGTTAAATTCTATAAAGAAAATTCTGGTTTGCTTTTACCTTCCATTTAACCATTGCTGTTGTGTTCCAGTGGGTGAGATTCTTCTAGTAAAAACATTAAGCCACCAGGAAACCAGTTGCATGGCTGAGGACTGTAATTAATGTAGCCCTTCTCCAAAAATCGGCTTTTCGTTTGCAGTGCTCTCCTCACTTTGGGACCTTGCTGCCATTGCAGGCTATTTTTTCCTTTCCTGGACCACAGGCATCTTGGTTGGGCCCCTCCAAGTTTTCCCTTTCTTGTGATTATTGGCATAATCCCAGTTCTTGGTAGTCACAGCCTTATAGTATGTGGGTTGCCAGTCTACTCCTTTAGGTATTACAAGTGGAAAATTACTGTACTTCAAACATGGTTAATGTAAATTTTCTAAGGCATAAGGTAAAATTTCGTGTTATCTACCCGCAGTGAAGGTCTTGGCGCTATTAGTAGTAATGCCTATTTGGAACCATTTTTACATTTGATCATTAAAAATACTCTGTCTTCTTCCTGTAATGCATGTGTTTTTGTTTTGCTTTCCTTTAGCAATTAATTCTCATAGACTAGTTTTAGTTTTAAAATTTCAGTAGCATTTAAATTAACTGTTTTATTTTAAAAACAGATACAATAATGTCAGAAGTGGAGAAAACATAATTATAACATTATTTTTCAATACTTTAATGATCATAGGAGTATAAGTAGTAAGACATTGCATAACAAAATGAGCACATATATTAGAGATATTTTCAAAATGATTTGAAAGTTATGTGTACCACAGTTACTTGTGCAATATAAAGGCAAGTTAAATGTCATAATCATAAAAAATATAGTAAACTTTTCCCAGTGACAGTATAAACCAGAACACATATGTGAACACCTTTTCATGTCTGATCAGTTTTATTCCTGATGGCAATAAAACCAAATAAATGAAATGCAAAATGTTGACTGCAGTGTAATGGTTGAAATTTTTACATGCATAAGAGAGTCAGGATAAATTTATGGTCTTACAATGGCTGTAGGTTGCATATATTGTATGTACATTTTTGAGTGATCAGTAGCACCGTGGACAAAATACCATGGGGACAAAATCCCAGTTGGTATGTACTGTGGTTTGTTGACATTTTCCCCCCTCTCAGATGTGTAAAATATTAACCCTGAGACTGATTTCCTCTGGCTTGTCTGTTTTTGTTCAGGGTTAGGTGTAGATGTGTGCCCATCATTAGCCTACTCTTCTTTGGAATGTACAAAGTGGCAATATCAATGTGGAAGAGGGAGTTCAAATTGCAGTCTTTCCATATTCTGACACCATTTTATTCACTTAAAATTTTGGGGTCAAATATATTTTTCCAAAATGCATCAAGATACTTTTAACTTCATTTAGTTCTGAGCTCTTTTGAATTAAATTAGAGAACAGTGTCTTAGTTTCAACTCCTGTGTTTTATTTTCCACAAAGTCTTGTATCCCAGGAGTGTGAATGAGGGAGGAATGGATGTGACGTAGCAACCCCATCTTGCTGCCATTTGTTTCACAGTCCCTTTGCCACTGATCAAATCCTATCTCTGGGTGTTTTCTGAGTTACTTTATTTTAAATTAGGACTCTTTGGTTTTCCTCTCTCTGTGTTTCTACCTCTAGGCAGGAAGAAAGGTGTGTTTTAACTTACTGCAGTGGTGAAGGATGATTGTTTACCTCCATCTTCAGGGATACAATCTGCTTTTACAAACTGAACACGAGAAAAAAGCAGATAGCTAATAGATGCCTGCTTTTAAGTACAAATATATTATAAAGAAAACTCTTTAGAATACATTACTTTTTATAAACATGGTTAAAATCAACAGATTTCATGTATAGAGCGGTAATATATCAAAAAAACAACTCAATGGAAGTTTATAGAGATTAATTAAATTGAACTCTTTTTTATAAGCAGACTTTTTACAAGGAATACATAGTATTTAATATTTCAGTCAGAAGTCCTGGGTAGATTTGAAGAAATATGTTGCTTGCAGCATGGCCATAACAAAAAAGATTTAATTCCCAAATATTTTTGGGGGAGAGCTGTATTGTCCAGTGGCCATTACATCGTTTTCGCTATGCTAGGATCCTCCCTTTTTGAAATCTGGCCTATTATACTTAGCTCATCTTTTACAGCACAATTACTTCTGGTTGGCAACGATCTCTGGTTAAAGAAACTGAATAATGGGAGTTCTGTGCCTTTCTTACCTGATTATACTCCCACTGCTCATATCTTTGAGATCGCTAGCTGTCCCACAGAGTCAGGCATTTAAAGTTTCCTAGTAAATCATTGGTGTTTGCACCTATAAACTCAGTATTAGAAGTAAACAAAACTCCTTTTATTTTGCTTGGAATAAAATGCTATGTGGAAAACTTAATTTTGAAATGTCCAAAGCCTAACTAAGGATAATTCCTTTAGATTTTTAAAGCCTATCACTTTACCAAGTTGTATTACTGGAAAGCTATGTACTTGGGTCACATTTTAGTAGCTCTCCAAATAGATGCCTTAAAAAATTATTATTTAATAGTATGCCCTTACCTTTTATTGGGGGTCAGCTAAAGAGAAGACTATATGACAACCATTTCTATTAGCTTTTATGAAATTGAAATTGAATTCCATGGGTTATATTAGTTCTTATCCCTAATAAAGATTCGTATCGGAAAGGCTTAGAGCTTTATCCTAGAAGAATTTCCATCTTTCTTTTTTTAACAAACTGGTATCTGTTCATTTATTGGATACCAAGTGTATTATAGCTCAAAAGTTTCCCACTTTGAGGGGCTTTCTAAGACTCACAGAACCAAATTGATTATAGCTTGGGGATTCTGGTAAAACCTTACTAATGTTTTTCTTCACTTCATTCACTGGTTCATGTTCTTATCCCATTGCTGTAATGGTTCACTTTCATAGCTTTCCTGGAAATAGGCAGTACATAGTAACTGAATGAGCTAGATTATTGTATTCTAAATTCCAGAATCAGAGTAAGCGGTTTTTAAAAGTAATCAGTTATTTAAAAAGCAGTATTTGAACATCTCTTAAATTACTACCCCAACTCAGTGAATTCCCCATTCAACTCTGAACACAGTTTGAGTTGCTGCCATGCTGCGGGAAATGACAAGCAAGACTGGAGCTCCTGCTCTGTACATCATTGCATATCTCAGAGAGAGGTTGCATGCTGAGCATGGAGATTAAAAAGGTGAAGAGGTTGGTGGTTACCCATTCCATTTATATATTTTGTAGTCATAGCTATTACCATCACAGATTCTGCCTTTTGGGTTTTTTCCCCTACAGCTTTGGAATCTATTTGGACTTGTATTCCTAGTTTCAGAAATTACCCTCAAGAAGATCTTTCTTTTCCAGAGTATTCTTGGAATTACCTGAGTTGTAGGTTATAAAAATTCCCTGAATATGTTTTTTGAGCAGTTTATTTTTACATTGCAATTTACCTTCCAGGAAAATTGATGAAATATGTGCACCTTGATTCTCGGATTTGTTTTCGGTGTTTAAAAATTTGATTACTAGAACATATTTTTAACAAGTCAACTTATGTCTCTTAACATTAAAATGTGTTTAACTTTTTAATATAGATTAGGTCATTAAACTTGTTGTTTGTTCTGCCATAGGGTCCTGGTTACTGGGTGAAGATTCATCACTTAGAATATACAGATGGAGGAATCCTGGATCCAGATGATGTCTTGGCAGATGTTGTTGAAGATAAAGACAAGGTAGATAACTCTAAAAATGTGCCTCTTTGTTTTCCTCTACAGAGCACCATGTTTTCAAGAGACTGAAATCCTTAACAAATTCACGTGTCAATTATTATTAAAAGATACCATCTGTTCAGGTTTCACCTGGACAGCCCATAAATCAAAGTTCTTCATCAGATGTTTGGAAAAACTTTGTTAAGGTTTGGGAATCTGTTTGTGTTGGCCTAATTAGCAGACACTTCATTCCCAAGAGTTCCTGATATGTCTTAATAAATTAGTTTCATACGTGAGGCTGTTGGAGTTATCATTGTCATTGCTGGCTCTGTAGTTTATTCCTGGCCGTTGCTAAATATTCAACTAAACGCCTGAGGTGTGAATGTGTTTCCAAGTAGAGAATACAATGGGGCAGAAAGTTATATGAAGAATTATAGTGAAGATTTTTCTTGAAGTAGCTGGCAAACAACTCTCTTGAGTGATAGTCTTATTTTCATTGGTACAGTAAAAGGCACTAAATTGAATACTCCAAAAAGTTTGAGCATGTTCTGCCATTTATTTGGGAATAATCCTGTTGCAAATATCTTGTTTTAATGAAGTTCTTCTGAGACTACACAGAGGAAGATGTGAAAGTGTACTATTTTATTGCAATACACACGATTATTGCTGTTGAGACACGCTTAATACTGCCGGCTGGGGTCCTGTCATCAATGGCTAATATGTTTTCCAAAACTGAATTCTGTCAGAGAGGTCTAGCTTTCAAAGTTTCTTCTAGTGTACATCTTTAGTGCTGTTTGTACTAGGCTACAAATATAATTTTACAAATTATATTACAAATATAATTTATATTTGTAAACGCGTTTCTCTATATTTTTTCCATGTAATCTCAGGGGTGTGTATGTGTACATTTTTGTGTTTTACCTGGCTGGACTGGAATATAAATAAGTGATTTATTAAACTCAGGTAAAATTTATATTTTTCTTTTTCCATAAGATCTCTTCAGACTGTTCAGATTTACATTAATCTTTGCAGACGTTTTATACATTTACATTTCATAATTTATTTTGTAATTCAAACCTGTTTTGCTTTATGTTGTTATTAGCGATTTATAGTCTATTTAGGGAGATAACTAAGTTTTATAGTCTATTTAGGGAAATAATTAGATATCTAGATAAACCTAGTTATCTCCCTAAATAGATTTTAAGCTCCTAGTGGGCATGGACCGGGAGATTTTTGTGTGTTTTTGTTAATAGTATCTGGTATAATATCTTACACAAACTTGATTCCCAAAAATACTTACTGAGTTAATGAGTGAAAAAGACAGCTTTACTTTCTACACTTGACTCTTGCTGTATATAATTTTGATATATATTTCCTGTTTAGTTGGTCTCAGGATAAATAAAAGGGTAAATAATGCATTATTAACCTTCAGAACCCCGAAGGAAGGGTTTTTACTTCTTTTCCCCCATTTGACTTTCTGCTTCTTCCCTAAAGATCATCTTCTTCCTTTGAAGTAATTCAGATATTTTAGTTGTTTATTAATGTAGAAGGCAGTTCCTGTCTCAGGTTTCACTGATGTCCAGAGCATTAAAATAAAGGGCCAAAAAATGGCAAGTTTAGGAAGGGCCAGAAGAAAATGTCTTACCCCAGCTTCATCCAGTACCTCGTTGCTGGAAGGATAAGTCCATGAACAGTGCCCAGGGAGGTAATTTGTCCTATAGAGCTCTCACGTTTAGAGCATTCTTTTAAACTATCTCAGCAATGCAGTTTATAACCATAATCCACTTACTACACACAGATATAGCTTTATTATATGTAATCTCTGTTTTAATGGGACTCTACCACCATTACTCAATAAGGTAAAAAAGTGAGCTAATCAGTTAAAATCCTAGCCGAGGATTAATACTGCTTGGGTTCAGCTTTATTCAGTTAATGTACTTCAATATTTCTACATGATGCCTAATTAGTATTGTTCTGCAGAGTTCATGAGAATTTATACTTTTGATGTTGCTAGAAAAAGTTGTGTTGCCATTTCTTCCTTTTAAAAAGTAAGTGGCACGGCGACTCACGCCTGTAATCCCAGCACTTTGGGAGGCTGAGGTGGGTGGTCAGGAGATCAGGATCATCCTGGCTAACACGTTGAAACCCCTTCTCTACTAAAAATACAAAAAATTACACAGGCATGTTGGCATGTGCCTGTAATCCCAGCTACTCGGAAGGCTGCAGCAGTAGAATCAATTGAACCCGGGAGGCGGAGGTTGCAGTGAGCCGAGATCACACCAGTGCACGCCAGCCTGGGTGACAGAGCAAGAATCCATCTCAAAAAAAAAAAAAAAAAAGTAAGTGAAAAACAGAATTTCATATTTTTTGACAACCCTTGGTAATCTTAAGATTAGAAAGAAGGCCCTGCCAAATTTCATTTTTCCTTACTTTTTGGCAGTTTGGATTAAGAAGTAACTATAAATGATGCTTTGTGGATGCTTAATGACATATCAGTCTCACCCAGGATCCTTTGAGGCAGTATTGAGCTTAGACAAAATAACAGTTCACCTGTTTGCAAATTGGCTACCTAATAATCTTAGGCATTTAAAATATGGATAGAAAACAAATCCAAAGAGGGATGGATAGATGCACATAATCATTGTGCTAACCCCAAAATATCTCACCTCCTAGGAAAGACTCCCTCCAGGTGAGAAGTGGCATTAAGGAACTGTTGGTCGATTGCAACATATCAGGCAGGAAAAACAGAAACTTAGAAAGCAGGGGAGGCCGGGCCAGTTAGTGTACAGTAACACCATCCCGTACACTTCAGTAAAGGTAGAAACTAGAGGTTAATGATATTCCACTTAAAATTAGAGAAGGCTCTAACACAGTTCAGCCAGTGTTCTTAAGAAATGACTTTTAAAACTTGTGCCTAAAGTGGTTTGTCTTTGGTCTTACCTCTATTATTCCTTTGGCCAACATAGTGCTTGGTGCATACATGGTGTCTCTTTGGGAGCTTTGGTTTTTATTTTATTTTATTTATTTTTTTATTATACTTTAAGTTCTAGGGTGCATGTGCACAACATGCAGGTTTGTTACATATGTATACATGTGCCATGTTGGCGTGCTGTACGCATTAAGTCATCATTTACATTAGGTGTATCTCCTAATGCTATCCCTCCCCGCCACCCCCCTCCCCATAATAGGCCCCGGTGTGTGATGTTCCCCTTCCTGTGTCCAAGTGATCTCATTGTTCAGTTCCCACCTATGAGTGAGAACATGCGGTGTTTGGTTTTCTGTCCTTGTGATAGTTTGCTGAGAATGATGGTTTCCAGCTGCATCCATGTCCTTACAAAGGACACGAACTCATCCTTTTTTATGGCTGCATAGTATTCCATAGGAGCTTTGGTTTTTTAAACTTGCTTTCCCAGTAGAGCTTCCACGGGGACAAAGTTTCCGCTGTGTTATGCTACTTCTAGCCTATATGTGTCAAAATATTATTGGAAAGCTTTGGAATATTGCATCTTATGATAACTATTTCTATAAAATGTTGTGCTGAAACTTCATAATTATCTGGTTGTGACAGTTATTCTCAAGATTCTTCAGTTTGTCTATCAGTCTGATGATTCAAGTTATTTGGGATAAATATCTAAGAATTGTAATTTTACACTCATGTCTCTTCTCTGGTTGCTAAAGGCTACCAACTTAGTTCACCCAATAGTACCAACCTAATCATTGATTACTAGCAATGGCCCAGAATGTCTTTGGCCCTTATTTATTCTACTTTATTTTAAAGCAATCTTGAAGACAACAGCTAGTGCTATCCCTATTTTTAATTTCCAGAATAATCACAGAAATTGTAAGTAACTTGCCCAAGATCACACAGGTAGTAAATGGCACAATCAGACTCTGGAACCTAGAATTTAAATTTCTGTAATCTTATTTATTTTCTTCTCTGATGTGTCGAGCAGTTTGGCATTTGTAGCTATAATTTCTATTATGAAAATTCATAAGTCATAAATTAACATGAATTCTGCTTTTACATAGTCACCACCATTGCTAAGAAAAGGTTGGCAATAGATCAAACTGTTGAGTATAACAAAACAGTTGAGTATACAATTTATTAATTATAAATTAATTCAGAATTAATATGCCATACATATTTAGTATACTTCCACCCTGTTTGCCTATAGCCTGCATCTAGTTTATTATAAAGTCTTGTCAGCTCTACCTCTGTTGCTTTCTTTTGCATCCTCTTTTTTTCCAGGACCTAGATTATTCGATTCAGATACAGTTGAATTTCAGCTGGACTCTGTAGTCTGCACTTGGAGTCTAACCACCATATACAGTTACAAAGAAAAACTAATTTGTATTCCAATAACTACTTTTTTGCACCAACTATAGACTGTGCTATTTTCAGTAGGCAGAATAATGGCTCCCCAAAGATGTCTACTCCCTAATCTCTACAACCTGTGAATATGAATGTTACATGACAAAGGGTCTTTGCAGATGTGATTAAGGATCTTAAAATGGAGAGATTATTCTGGATTATTTGGATGGACCCAGTGTAGTCACAAGCATCCTTGTAAATGAGAGAAGAAGGCAGGAGAGTGAGTATTAGAGAGATAGATGTGAGAAAGACTCACCCAGCCAATGCCAGCTGTGAAGATGGGAAGGTGCCATCAGTTAAGAATGTAGGTGGCCTCTAGACATTGGAATTGTAAGGGAATGGATTCTCCCCTAAAGCCTCCAGAGAGAACACAGTCCTGCTGATACCTTGATTTTAGCCCAGTGAGACTCGTTTCAGATTTCTTACCTCCAGAACTGTAAGATAATAAATTTGTGATGTTTTAAGCCACTACGTTTGTGGTGACTTGCTACGGCAGCAACAGGACACTAATACATACACTGCCTCTTTTCCCATTTTAACTTTTCAAGTGATGTTAGTCTTCTCAAATTTCATATTGACTGGGCATTGAGATCCTGCAGGATAAGAGAAATGCCTTGTACTTCAGATGGGTTCCTTGTTCTTTGCCTTCCTCCCAAAGTTCGCCACAAATGATCCTCAGTTTATTGGGTGAGTCTTCACTCTTTGAGACTTGATCTTTAAATATCTAATTATGCTGTTATCTTCTATAGTGTAGAAGTTATTTCAAAGTCACAGCCAAACAGCCTTGTTCAGTTATCAGTTTCTCACTACAGTATGGAAAGGCCCTAAGAAGTCTGAAGACCAATGCTTGGTAAACCACTGCAAAGCAAAGCTTAATGCTCCCTTCCTGAGTTTTTTTAACTGAGCATGAGAACTTCTGAGTATTAAGCTTTTTAAAATGATTATTTTCCTTGATAATTGCCATTATTAATTTTTGGCTTGATTGAAGAAGACAACTGCAATATAACATGAAAACATGGCAATCTATAACTTCTGTTATGTAAACTGAATTACTGCCATGGTTTCATTAACTATACAAAATTAATACTATATTATGTAGTAAAGTAACATGGAAAGATGCCTCTGTTCTTGACTAAATTGTGCCTATCCTAGGAGGCTCAGTTTGGAGAGATGCCAGTGGCTTTCAGGGCTTCCAAGTGAATTGCCCACTGGATCATATGTGGTACCTGGTATTCAAATGTTACAATTTCAGTTCAGTTTTATCTCCTATTAGTTATCTGTCCTTGGGCAAGTTTCTTCATCTCCCTGGCCCTGGTTTCCCCATTTGTAAAATGAATATAATGTTCTTACAGGGTTGGTATAGGAAAACTAGATAGGTAAGCTATATAAAATTTTAAGTATCGTATAGCATATACTAAGAACTCAAATGCTGTTATATGAATGATACTATGGTAGTGCTATTACAGTATTTTTAACCGAGGTGTTTTGATGTTACCGTTAGATGTTTTTAAGTATTTAAACATCAAAGAAACTATTTTATTGTACATTTTAACTGCTTTTTAAACAAAACATATACGAATTAAAGTTATTAAATTGGTAAAATAGTTTTATAAGAAGATACTTGAATGTGACAGAACATTTGGATTAATATATTGTTATTATTTGAGAAATGAAAATGCCAGTATGATTAAACTTGGAAATGAGAATCCTTTTATCAGAACATATTATTTGGTAACATAAGGAGCATTTGGAGATCTAACATGATTTTAAAATGGAGACTGGTTTGCACAATGCTACATGAACTAGTGACCTAAAGCCAGGCTCTTTATCCGTAAGCCAAATTGCTTTCTGAACACTCTGTTGCCCTCTAGTGGGTCCACAGTTACCTAGAAACCAGCTCACAGGAGCTACTTCCTGAACAGGATTAAGTATTTGGTTCTACTTTATTCGAAAATAATTTTTGCTATATTTTTTAGTACAACTCACAAACTCAGGCCTGGAGAATAAAGCCAGAGTTTACATACATTTTCATGTGCTTTTGTGCATCTTCTAGTAAGGACTAAAGGAAATTCCTTGCATTTATAAAAACTCCTCTTTTAAATTTAGACTTCTTCCCACCGTACCTATTCACTGACTGAAAGATTAATGACTGGTGGTGATGAAGTATGTAACTTTTTCAGTCTGTAGTTGGACAAGCTATGAAGTATATTGTGTTTTCTGGAGAAGAAGAATGCTAAATTAAGTTAAACAGCTTTTTTTAAAAGGTCCTGATTTATTTCATTTCTGAGCTCTCATTTTATCAGTAAGATTTCTGTCAAAAGCTAAAGCACCTATTTTAAAGCCACAATTAAAAGAAAAACAAATCAGGATATGATGTGTTTTTGTTTTTTCTTCAAAAAGTCTTACTTTAGTTCATGGGAGTTGACATTATAAAAACACAAAAGCACATAAAAGTTTGGAGAAGGTTTCAGAAATAAATGCAGAAGCTCCTGAAGAACAAATGAATTACCTTGGTCAGGAAAGTTTAGCTCAGAATTTTCAAGATTACTCTCTGCTTATAGAATTACAGAATTATAGAATCATGGATCCAAACAAGACCTCAACAGTCATGTAGATTAAATTCATCATCTTCCAAAAGAAGAAATACCCTACCCCGGAAGAGGTTATAGAACACGATGTCTGTAGCTGATTTCGTTCCTGAGTCCATTTCTGCATTTCCTCCCTAGGATGCTGATAATATCTCATGCAGATCAAAACTACTCAGTTTCAGTTGGTTTCCTCCATTGATGTCCTTGTTCTTGTTGGTTAGGAGCACCTTTTCCTAGTCTCCCAGGCTTGAACTTGCAGTTATTTAAAAAATTTAGTTATTTAATAAAGCCAATTTATTCTTTCCTTTATCCTTTCTCATATGTTTGTTTTTGTCTTTGCATTTCCACAGCTACCAAATTTACATCTGTAATATTTCAGGCCAAAGTTACTGTAATTGACAAGAAATTGGTTGTCTTGTTTTTAGTCTCTTCCTTACCCGTCAACTGTTTTTGTGCCTCGTGTGTAGGCAGAATGGTTAAGATCTTGGATTCTGGACAAAAAAGTCAGTTCCTTTCTTGGCTCTGTTATTTGTCTAGTTTTGTCCAAGTTACTTAACCTCTTTGTGCCTTAGTTTTATCATGGATAAGTGGAGCTAAAAATAGTACTAATTATGTAAGTTAATATGAAATGTTCAGGAGAGCACCTGGCCTGTAGTAAGTCATCGGTTGTTATTGTAATTAACACACTATTAATAATGTAAACTACATTATTTTAAAAGTATTGCTTAAATCATAATATTCATTTTAGTATATACTGCATCAAGTCCAAACTTTGTAGCTATACATTATATTTAGAGGCCTCACAATGCCTCCAAACTTTCTCTGAACCCACTTCAACCTCAGTGGTGGTGAAACTACTGTACGATTTATTATGTATCATGCACTTTCTTGCTCCAAAGCTTTTTTTCTTAGTGTTCCACTTGTCTACTATATCCTTGTCCCTATTTCCTGCTCATCAAAGATTCAGTTTATGTTGTATTTTGTATTATTCAATATTATCTCCATGAGGAGGAGGTCTTTGTTTTATTCACTGCTGTATTCCCAGTGCCTGCAGCAGTGCCTGGCATTTCCTAGCTGTTCAAATAATTATAGAGTCAATGAATGAACATATGCTTTGAGGTTTTGAGTAAGCCATTCAACTGCTGGGAACTCCAGTTTTTCCATTGGTAAAATGAGAGTGATAAATGATATCTTTCACACAGTGTTATTGGGAAGGTTGAGACAGTGTGCATGAAAATACAATGGAAATTACAAAGCACTATATACATGTAAAAAATGTATCTATTCCTGCTGTTCAGTTCTTATGGATTTTTCAAGATCCAGGTGAAATTGTATTTTCTCCCAGTCAACATTTGTAAATCATTTCAATCTTAAGTAAATTCTCCATGCTCTGAAATTTTATAGAAATGATTAAGTGGTCTTTTTTTCTTTTTCAAATGTTATTGGTTAGTAACATTTACCACTTACCATCTTCAAGTTCTTAAGAATTTTATTGTTTAACTTTTTAAGTCTTAGTTTTGTCTCTCCAAGTGTCTCATATGCTGTTTTAGGACTGGGATGATTGTTTAAAATATTTTTTAGCCCATGGACTTCTTACCTGTAGTTTGATGTTTCATAAATACGTTTAATTTTAATTAGTGATAGAGTGGGAACTAGAATTGAAGATTTCTAATTGTGTATCTTTTTCTTCCACCAAACTATGTTGTCTCTTTGAAATATTTTATTAGGAGACAGTTTGTGGGCATGGTTCAACCTCAGAAGAATTTTGGAATCAATGCCTTTGTGACTTACTATAGCAAAGGCGAATAGTGTTAAGAGATAGTAACTTAAACTACAGTAGTCTTGATGATGGCCATGTCAAATATGTGCTTTCCACAATTTAGTTGGTTGACAATTATAGTGTGTATGGGTA
The DNA here is from genome assembly GCF_043159975.1 of Macaca nemestrina. Lineage (NCBI taxonomy): Eukaryota > Metazoa > Chordata > Mammalia > Primates > Cercopithecidae > Macaca > Macaca nemestrina. The sequence goes on from NC_092135.1 coordinate 102,752,361, forward strand.
TATGTGTGTATGTACATATGATGAGAGAATCTGTGCACAGATGTGTGTATGTGGAGGAGTGTGTACACTTGCCCTGAATTTGTTTGCTTGTTGTGCACAATTGTGACACACAGGTTTCATCAGAGGTTGGAATGAAATGATCAAGCTCTATGGTATTATTAATTTAGCTAACTTTTTGAGTACAGTGAAGAGTAAACCATAAGAAAATGTTTGATATGTGTGTAAAATTTTAAGTTTGCTTGGAAGGAAAACCCCAATAAAATTTGAGATCACAATAATGCTTTACTTAGAGCTAAAAATGTAATTCAGAATAAGAGTCAATGAACACTTTCATCTTTACAGTATGCCTTTCACCATATGTTACATTACTGGACCCAGTTCTACCAATTTTCTCTCTCACATTAGCTTCTTTTGAAGCTATTTATATAGGCATATCTATGGCCTAGGGGTATGGGACCTTTTTTTTTAAATATACATATGTGTTTTTACTTATGTAACTTACAAATTACGATCTCATTGTAATACCTAAAATTATACCAAATGGAAAACTACTTAAGCTATAAAACATCTTCTTTTAAAAATGCAAATGCCTGTGAGTGCTAGTGTCAGTCACCAGTACCTATGTGTATTGATTCAGACTGTGTTTTACTAATACCTAGCTGAAATCAACTTCACTAAAGCAGTATTGTAGAGTGTCATGTGGCAGAGCACAGGGCATTGGCAGTTTAAATTTAGATTTTTCTTATTTTAAGCTGTCTCAACCTCAGTTCTCATGTTTATAAAGTCAGCTTTTAGGAGGAGGATCAAATGAAATGAAAGAGTATCTGGTAACATTTTGAATATGATGTATCACACAAATATCACTTTTATTCTTGCCTCTTGTAGGAGCAGCCCTGAGGTATTTGAGTGAACATTTCTGCATAGTCCAGAAAGGGCTTGTGGTGGTATGAGAACACTGAACCAGGAATAGAGGAATGTAAGAGAGGTTTAGAAGGGAGGAGGTTGGTTATGTCAAACCACTCTTCTCTTCTTGCCATTCAGTGAGGTGTTCAGGAAAGAGGCAGTGCTGAGGAGTATAGGGAGAAGTAGTTTTCTGAAACAAAAATTGCATTTTTCCTTAGTAATTGAATGTGGGTGGTAAGAAAGGATATCAGAACTTCCATGTACAGACAGGCAAGGAAGGTGAAAGCTAAAGTAGAGGGACAGTTGTTCAGAATCTTCCCAAGATTCCAGAACCTTGAAAACATCTGTGTAGGTTATCAAGTATCATGTTTGCTGCCTATTTCTTAATGAGTAACAGCAGGTTCTATAAAATGGGAGGTGGGTGCTTCTTTGAAAAGATAGGGAGGATGGGAGAAGGTGTCTCTGTCTTAGTTAGGAAAAATCTCAAGAAATAAAATGGAAAGTTATGAAAAAACTAGCTGAACACCTTAGATCTCATGATTTAATGAGAGAAAAAAAAATAGAAACGAAAAAAACAGGCCAACAGGAGACTGCTCAGTACTGACAAATAACCACTGAACCTTAAATAAGCAACTATTTAGTTACTTGATAGTTTTCACCAAGAGGTATTTACTATTCAGCAATTTAATGGCAGTAACCATATACCAGGCTCTTAATTTACTATGCTGGTTCTTCTATTTCTAGGACCTAAGCTCACTTTATATTATTAATTAGCCACATTGTGAATTCAACAAGACGTTTTTGACTTCTCTTGGAATCAAACTGATGTTTATCACACTTTTATGAGGTACCTATTCCAAATTCTATATAAACCCCTTGCATTTATAGATACGTTTTTAGTAAAGAAGAATATTCAGTTTCCTTAAGCTTAGGCTTTGAAATTGTAGCTTTTGAAAGTCCTGTAAGTATTTAATGTCACATTTAAAAAGAAAGTGTATTTTCCCTATCACATGAATATGGAAACTTCACTTAGCGAATCGTGGCAGGATTACTAAACTTAATATTTACTCTTTTAACTTTTTTAAGTTCTCTTTTTAGCTTTCCTTCTTTTGATGTTATGAATCAGTTTTGAAGGATCAGTGACATTTTCTTAGCAATAAAGAAGAAAGCCTCCTTGTGCAGACTTTAATCAGAGGAGTGAAATAGCACAGAAGCATGCTCAGAAATAATCTCTTCATTAATCTTAACCAAAAACATGTTACAATTGAAATACACATATTTATACAATACTTAACTACAAACAGACCAGAAAGACTGCAAAATAATATGATTTGAGATTATTCTAATAGCCTAACAATCTTAGTTTTGTATATATGTGTGTAAAAGTTGAAGAATCTCATAGTTCTTAATTGATAACGGATAGAAGTTGATTTTCTAGAATGCTGGCTTAGTGTGGTCACTGTATACCAGTTCAAAATGGACTTATTATGGTGGTAAAATGAGGTGTTCTAAATAGCTTACCTTTTAAATGGGAATTTTACAGAGCTCTTAGTTGACTTATTTGGAAATGTAAGTACTTAATGTTAAGACTGAGGAACCTGGGACTACAATTGAGAAGAGAGGGTTCAGAGGGAGCCTGCTAACTGTCCTTAACTATTTGAGTGATCATAGAAAATGTATGAGTTCATTCACTATTGCGCTAAGAAATCGGGCCAGTGGTGTTTCAAGAAAATCTTTTTCAGCTGAATATAATGAACAGCTTCTCAATGAAGCACGTGCTGCTTTCTAACACATGAGCTCCTTTTAGTCACTGAGACCAAGTATATAAGCAAGAGTGGAGCAAACATCTGCCGGGAATTCCTCTTTCACGTATGCAGTTTGATTAGAGACTTCTAAAGGCCAACTAGCAGCCTCTGAAGCATGCATTTCAGTCTAGAAAAACAGGGTTGGCCTAAAGAGTCCGTTGTGATACAGTGTTGTTTGCTGACCTCACATCCACTGTCCCCTTTCTCCCTCCGGTGTGTTCAGATTCTCTCTCCCTTCAGCATGAAGCCCACATGGTTCGGTGCATGTGACTACTCACCTGCAAGGGTGACCCTGGGTGGCCCTTCGTCTGTTACTAATATTTAGTTCCCTGTGATGGTGATTACTTTGGGAATGGTTGTGTGATTCAGTTTGTGCCAAATATGCTCAAGGAGAGATTTGCTGAGGCCTTCTGGGAAAGATCTTTCCATCTTGTGGGAGAAGTTTTCTCCGAATTTTATTTTGTTGTGAAGTTTAGATCCACGGCAGCCATCTAGCTTCCAACGTGAGAAGAAATTCAGGTCCTGGTAATCTTGGGATCATGGCGTCAGAGCCAGTGGGTTGAGTCAACTCTCAAGTCCCTCCTAACTTGGAACCTTCAATTCCATGAGCCATGCATTGCCTTACATTTACGCCTGTTTCCTTTGCGTTTTTTTTTTGTGACTCACAGATTATGGATTCTCTTTGGTTACCCTGTTAGAGAAGCTTTGGCTCTATTTTTGGGCTCCTCTTTTTTTTTTTGTTTTTGGTGAGACAGAATCTTCACCCTGTCACCCAGGCTGGAGTGCAGTGGCGCCATTTCCGCTCACTGCAAGCTCAGCCTCTGGGTTGGCGCCATTCTCCTGCCTCAGCCTCCTGAGTAGCTGGGACCGCAGGCACCCACCACCATGCCCGGCTAATTTTTTTTTTTTTTTTTTTTTTTTTAAGTAGAGATGGGGTTTCACCGTGTTAGCCAGGATGGTCTGGATCTGCTGACTTCGCCCGCGTCGGCCTCCCAAAGTGCTGGGATTACAGGCGTAAGCCACTGCACCCGGCCAGTTTTATATAAAGACTGTGGTCCTTTACATTGTGACATTTAAATCACAATCATTCCTTTCTGAAGTAGCTGCATGGCTGTCAAAATCAGAGTTCTTTGAACGAGCTGGAGAACATGCCCCTCTTCCCTAATAAGCCAGAATAATTTGGTGTGCTTAGGAAGATTGGAGGTTAAGTGAACGAGACTTCCAGGAGGATTTGTAAGAACACTGTAGAAGTGTTGGGGGTGGGGAGAGAAATGTGACAAGTTAGAAAAATAAGAAATTTGCAGATTTAGTGTACTGATGATTTAAAAAGTGCTATGATGAACGTTACAATAAGACAAGCAACAAAGAATAATGTGATTGAAAATGATAAAATAATGTTTGGGGAGGCCCAATGTCAAAGGCATCAACACTCAAACTATTTAAATGTATCTTTCCCAAATGGAAATAAGGAAGTTAAGTATTTAGTTAAAATGATTGAGCATAAAAATGGATGAAATATTTTGCATTTAACAGAGACCAATCTGAGATGAATCTTGTATTCATACATATAATGCATCAAAATACAGAATGCAGCTTCTGATTGGCCAAGTTAATTTTAAACCTTAGTATTTTTTTATATGTGTACACAGTAACAGAGAATGTATCAAGTTGGTCTGTTCCAAGAAAGTCTAGGTTGAAAACTTGTGTATTTCCTGCCACATTGATACTTAAATACTCAAAGGTGGAATATTTAAAAACCACATAGTACTGTTCTTTAAATCTTTGCTGTTTGTTGGAAGTCAGAAGCTAAAATTGAAAATTAGATTTATTGAGATGAATACTTCAAAGGCTGTTTCCTGGTATCTTAATATATTGCTTTGTTTTTTTTTCCAAAACAAATATTTTCCTCTTATTTAAACAATGTTTTCTTTTCTTCAACTATAGTATCTGATGGTCTAATGTTACTGAAAGTGAACATAATAATTTGAGATTTAGAAACTTTATTTTACTCCTAGTTGTAACTTTATTGGAAAATTTAATTTTGTACAGTGAAAATAATGATGTCTGGAATACTCTGAGCACTATTTTGACAGTAGCACAACTTACATGATATAGATTTTTAAAAATTTGATGGCGACTTCATATAAGGAGAGGAATATAGCTCTGAATTGAAGTATTTGACACACAATCTTTTATTATGACATCTAGCTGATTAATACTTCAGCCAAATCAGTGTTTTACAGTATCTCTTTTCACTGTCCATTAGATATGGAGCTACAAGCATGCATAAAACCTGGCATCTGCTTTATACTTCTCATCATTTACTTTGGGGCAATGCCAGTGTCTTGGTTATTGTGTTTAAAGTCTAAATGCTTTAAGAATTCATCTAAGGCAGAACAATTTTTATTGTCTTTATTTTCTTATTGTATTTGAGTGACAGTGATTAAGAATTTCTTAAGGATAAAGGTGATGGGACAGAATTTTCGAGTAAGAGGCACTTTTGTATGTTTTTTCCTTTGTTTTAAATTTGTTAAACTGTTAACTGTTAAACCCAACATTACTAAAAAAGTTAGTACCTGTTAAATGTCAGAATTTTTAAATATGGTAAGATACCAAGATGAATACCAAAATCATCTGCAATCACATCAAGCAGGAGTAATCATTATTAAAAGTTGGGCATATAAATTTCTTTTGTATATCTATTGAAGCATAAATATTTACATGTATACTTTTCCATATAAAATTGTTATAGTAACTTGCTTTTCTTTGACGTAACACATTTTGCTATGTATTTATTCTTTGAAAGATGATTTTCAATGTGTGTGTATTTGTCCCATGCTTGTTTGAATGGGGATTTTTAGCTTTAGCTTCCTTCCTTTGCTTTCTACTTAAACATTTTGCTATAATTCTGATAAATACTCTATTTACTGTAATTAAAATGTAAAAGCAAGATGTTTTTTCAGTGTAAAAATCCTGGAATATTTTAGGAAAAGGACTTTTAACCCTATAAATACAGCATAGAATTCTGGTCTAGAGAACTAAGTAAATGTCCATAGTCCTGGGACTTACTGGGCTGGTTGCTTACCTAGGTAGCTGAATATTCTGATTTCTTTTCTGATGTTTGGAAGAAAAATTTGCGTTTGTTTTATAAGTAATTATTGGTAAGTTATTAGCTGTAGTTTGTTTTTAAAATGTATCTACCTTGAAATGCACATACGAAAGGTTTAAAGGCAAATCTAACTTTTTAAATATCTGAACGTCTATTTTGAGTGTTAGTTTCTTGTGGATTTAACTGATTTTCAGCATTTTATTAATGCCATAGAATTCTAGAAGTATTTACCAATTGAAAAGAATGAAAAGAAAGTATTTAACAATGACTTCTACTAAAGAAGCAATTTTATTTTGTTTTTTCTTTTTCAACTTTTAGCTTCAGGGGGTACATGTACAGGTTTGTTACCCGAGTATATTGCATAATGCTGATATTTGGGTACCAGTGATCCTTTCATTCAAGTATTGAGCAAAGTATCCAAGAGTTAGTATTTGAACCCTTTCCCTTTTCCCTACTTTCCTCCTCTAGAAGTCCCCAGTGTCTATTGTTGCCATATTTATGTCCATGAGTACGTGTTGTTTAGCTCCCACTTACAAGTGAAAACATGCCATATTTGGTTTTCTGTTCCTGTGTTAATTCACATAGGATAATGGCCTCTAGCCTCATTCATGTTGCTGCGAAGGACATGATTTTATTCTTTTTTTATGGCTGTGTAGTAATTCTATAGGATATGTGTACCACATTTTCTTCAGCCAGTCCACCATTCAGGGACACGTGGGTTGATTCCATGTCTTTGCTACTGTGAATAGTGCTGCTATGAACATGCCGAGTGCATGTGTCTTTTTGGTAGAGGATTTGTTTTCTTTTGGCTGTATACCCAATAATGTGATTGCTGGGTTGAATGGTAGTTCTATTTGTAGTTCTTTGAGAAATCTCCAAAGTACTTTCCAAGGTGGCGGAACTAATTTGCATTCCCACCTACAGTGTTTAAGTGTTCTCTTTTCTTTGCAGCCTTACCAGCATCTGTTGCTTTTTGACTTTTTAAGCCATTCTGACTGGTGTGAGATGGTATCTCATTGTGGTTTTAATTTGCAGTTCTCTGGTAATTAATAATGATTAGCATTTTAAAAGTATATTTCTTGGCTACTTGTATGTCTTCATTTGAAAAGTGTTCATGTCTTTTGCCTATTTTTATTTTATTTTTTTCTTTTTTTTGAGAAGGAGTATTGCTCTGTCACCTAGGCTGGAATGCAGTGGCTGGATCTCGGCTCATTGCAACCTCTACCTCGCGGGTTCAAGCAATTCTCCTGCCTCAGCCTCCCAAGTAGCTGGGATTATAGGCACTGGCCACCACGCTTGGCTGATTTTTTTGTATTTTTAGTAGAGACGGGGTTTTGCCGTGTTGGCCAGGCTGGTTTCAAACTCATGACCTCAGGTGATCTGCCCGCCTCGGCCTCCCAATGTGCTAGGATTATAGGCATGAGCCACCGTGCCTGGCCAATAGGGTTATTTGGTTTTTTTCTTGTTCAATTGTTTAAGTGAAGAAGCAGTTTTAAATGTGAAAACGGTTGTTGTTAATTATAAGATTGTAATTAAAATATTCTTCATGATTCTAATTAGAATGTACCTTATTGATACTTTATTAAGTTTAGGCACAGTGCTAAAAGCATTGCTTATATTATCTCATTGAAACTTTAAAATTACCCAGTGAGATAGACCTATTATCCCCATTTTACCAATTGGTAAACTAAGGTTCAGAGAACAGGATTAAGTGGTTTACACACTTTTACAGAGCCAGTACCTGATTAAGCCAGGACTCAAACTCAGATCTGGCAGTCTCCAAAGCTACAGTTCTTAACCACCATGCTTAGACACAAAATTTGGTTTTCCATTTTCATGGTATTTTTCTGGAACTCTGCTGTCCCTGCACTTGCTCATTTATGAGATGTTTGTCCCATGAAGCTGTATCCATTATGAAGTTTATGTAAAGCAAAATAAGATACTTCTTGTTAAAGAGATGGGAATGGGAGGGGCTAGATGGGGCAGTCAAAGGAAGTGACAACTAGTTTCTGTTACTTTATGCTCTTGTAAAAATAGAGAAAAGATTGTGAATTTCTTTACTTTTATGAAATGTTTTAATTTCTGTAGAGTTGCCATGCATTATTCAAGATTATAAAATGATTTTAATTTCAGGAGCAGACAGATTTTCTGATGAGGATTTCAAGCTGTGTAATTATGAAACCCATATAGGTTAAAAGTTCAGAACTCGTTAGCTTAATCATTAAAAAATAACCAATTCATAAGCATGGCATTTCATTTTAGAGGGGTACAGTTGCAATATCATTTACTAAAGGACCCTTGGATTCTGCTTCATGTCCCACCACACACTGAAAATGTACACGACTGTATACCACATAGTTTACTCTATATTATTGCATAATTTATAAAGAAAATTCATATTTTATGTTGGTAAATTAGATGCCACAATGTAGGGCACATTTCTATAATTTTTTAAATAATTTTTTAAAAAGTTTTCTTGGCACCTTAAAAATTCAAGGAAGTTAATGAATGAGTGCCAAGTATCAAAAAGGTTAATTAGAACCTGTTACATAGTGTTGGAGTGTACATCTAGGAAATGATTTCTAAAATTTTTCCAGATATGGCATAAATGTTTCAGAATAAAATATAAGAAAATGAGTGCTCAGGTATGAAGGAAAATTTGTACTGTGCTAAAGTACACATAACATGTACCATCTTCATCATTTCTAAGTATGCAGTTCTGTGGCATTAAGTGCATTCACATTGTTGTAAACCATCACCACTACTCATCCCCAGAATTTTTCCTCATAACAATATTTTTTATTTTGAATAAAATCATGCAGATATTATTGAGAATATGTTTGGATTCATACAGATGCTTGGAATCTTTAGAGGTTTCAATGTATGAGTATATGTAAAGATGAACGTTGAAATTGTAGCTCTTGTTACTTCAGGTAAGACATATGACATCCATTGATGCAACTGAAATCTTAACCAGCTTTTGAAATACTGTCAGAGTCATGCATATTTTCTTCGGGATGAAAGGATATTGAGAGGAAAACTATATTCAAATATAAACAATCTTCATAAAGAACCATCTGAGGTGATTAAAGATACCGTGATCATCAAACAGTTAAAGGTAGAAAATAAAATACGGTGTTTATGAGAATTTTGACTGGCATGAAGATTTTAATGCATATTATCTTGCTTTGCTAATCAAGGTGATTGAGATGCACTTGCCTGTTAAATAGAACTTGCTTGTGGCTTTTAGTTATCAGAGATTTTACATTTATCTTCTCTTCATTTGAATGCTACATAAACCCTCCCCGTTGAATCTGAGGGGGTCACTCATTTTTTTCCTACAGTGCTCCTCTTATATATTGAGAATATTTTTCCCCTAATGCTTGGAGAATAACAGAAAAGAATTTTTTATTGGTTCATTTCATGCTTGGTAAGATTCCAACTGTCAAAACATTATAAAATTTTGAACCTAGAGGCACATTTCATCACCAGAGTACTAATTACTGCAGAGAACTGGAGCGAGTCATTATGTAGTAGTATTTATTAGAGCTGCCCAATTTTAATGTTTTTTGGACCAGAGACACTTAAATAAAAGGTTAAGCTGTTTGGGCACAAAAGAAGGAAGAAAAACTGCTCAGTGCTTGCAACACATCAAATGTAGTGCAGGAAAGGTAGAATTAATTGAAAACTATGCACTTACTTTCACTGACACTCAGCATCTTATTTTCAGGGATGAGCATGGCAGGTGTAATTCTTGGTTTATTTTCACTTTGTTTAGTATTAGGAGCCGATTATGTGCTAGGCACTGGTGATATGAGGGAAACGTGAAAGACAAGGGTCTCCCTTCATGAAGTCCATATTCTTGTGGGGAAAGGAGATAATAAGCAAAGCATCATTTATAATATAGCAAGTAATGCATGCTAATGGCTATAAAGACACACATATTGGAGTAAAAGAACAGAGAGTGAGTGGTTGGGGGAAAAGGCATTTTAAATCAAGCAGTTAAAGGAGGCTCTTCTAAGGAAGTGACATTTGAGAATAGCAGTGAATGAGGGCATTTAAACTATTAGTCATTTAATAATTTAAGCATACAAATACCTCTCACATAATTCATGTAGCATGAAGTACTAGAAAATAACAAAAATAAGGAAAAAATGAAATAAAATATACTATTAAATATATTAATGTCTGTTAAATATCATCTATCAAGCCACTGACTAGATAGTAAGCTGGGGAGGAGAAAATATAAAAATGTGTCTCTATACTTGGGAAAATTACAGTTGTAGTGAATCACTGTGGCTTGCTTAAGAGTAGGTGAACAAGCAGTCCAAAGCAGTGAAGTGTGTGGAGGCAGCAGCAGGTACTTAAGTTTGACCGAATGCTAACCAAATGCATTATAAGGTGATTGTTGACTATTTGTTCCTTCATCTCCACCCTTCTTCCATCCGCAACTGACGCTATGCAATCCTTTAGTGCTGATTATATTTCTATTCTAAATACTTGGTTCATAATAGGTACTCAGTAACAGTTCTTTGATTGGGTGCATGGATGAGTGAATGAAGACAGAAGACAGGCTTTAAACTTTTTTCAAGTATGGTTTAGAAGAAAAAAAGTGCAGTTTTGCATGTCTTTGCAAGGGTGAAATTTATTTCAGTTTTAAGAGTAAGGAGAATTGGGAGGCTGAGGTGGGAGGATCTTGAGGTGAGGTGATTGAGACCATCTTGGCTAACACAGTGAAACGCTGTCTGTACTAAAAATACAAAAAATTAGCTGGGTGTGGTGGCGGGTGCCTGTAGTCCCAGCCACTCGGGAGGCTGAGGCAGGAGAATTGCTTGAACTCAGGAGGCAGAGGTTGCAGCGAGCGAAGATCGCACCACTGGACTCCAGCCTGGGCGACAGAGTGAGATTCCCGTCTCAAAAGAAAAAAAAGAGTAAGGAGAAATCCATCCAGATTGGAGAAGAAAATAAGGGACAATGGAGAGAAAGAAGTCAAAATGCCAATGACAGCTGATAGAAGAAGACTCCAGAAAATTGGATGGGGTGTGGTGACCAACCTAGGTAGGAGTTCACTTTGAAAAATATGAAATAGCATTTTTCTTCAAAGACAGGAGAAAAATAAGTTGAGTTGGACGTGAAGAAAGATTTTAAGGTATAGACGTGAGGAAAGATTTTAAGGAGAAAAGTCTAGGGTGATGATCTTGGTCACATTTTAGTGGAGGTAAAAGAAAGGCCATCTGAAATAAAGAGGGACTGGAAGTCCTTGAAAACAAATGAGTTTCAGAATTGGAAATTTTTTAGATTTTAGGAAGGTAGTAGATGCATCTACTGTATACTACGTAACACTCCTCATATGGTCTTTGGCGGTACGTTGTAATCATAGACATTAATATTTCCCTAGCAAAACACTAATATTTATACCTGGTGAAATAATGATGATAGTTTCCAGTCAATATAGTTTGTGCCAAATGTACACAAGGTAGATAAGAAAACATGCTTGGATATTGGAATAATGGATAAGGGATTGTGGACCTGTGCAATTTGCATGGCCCGTTTTTGTTTGCAGGAATGACTGAGATGAATGAAATTGTTTAAGATTTGAAAAGTAGCGGGATTATTTTGAGCAGGGGAGCCAAGTAGCTGCTATGATGTCTGACACGGTGGAGTGGTTTCTCAGTGAACCACATCAGCACATTGCTGTGCACTCTTCCTACACATGCGTCTGTGTGCTCTGATGCCCAGCAACCTGAATGGAAATCCAGACCAGATGAAGCCTGAGTGAGACTGCAAGTTTATTATGGTGTTTTTATTATCGTCAGGAATGTGTTCCAGAGGCACTGAGAAGCTTAAATTGTGAGATCAACATATGCTTTAAGATCCAAGGGTTAAGCAAGACATGAAGTTGCTGATGTTTTTAGGACTGTTTTTTGAGGAAACCACTGTTACAACCTTTTGGCTTCTTTATATGGATTTTTTTCTACAAAAGTTGACATATTATTGAAACTTTCCTTGATATTTTATATTTTTATCACAAAGGCCAAGCAGCATGCCTAGATACATCTAGTAGATGATGGATAACTAAATAAATTATTGTAACTATGAATTATAGCTTGTTAGAAATGACCTTTCATGACTAAATGAATTATTATGTGTTTGTGCATACACACAAAACTTTGTGCTATGTTTTCCGTGCAGGATTGCAATAAACCGTTTTTCAATATTGATGTGGAAATTCTGTGTATGTTAAATTATGTCTGTGGAGATTTGTGTTCATTGACTTCATATAGTCTCAAGTAGAATACGGTGGAAGTGCCAAGCGATGATTCCTTAATGTTAAAATTTTAAAAAATGGTAATGGAGAAAATAAAACCATTCTACGAGTTTCATGTTTTCAGCTTTTAATTTTACCTTGAAAATATTCCCTACTGAAGACTGTGAAGCTCTACCCAGTGGAGGCCACAGGGAGATCCTGGCATGGGAGTCAGGTGGGGTGAGGAGCAGGCTGAGAGATCCCTTTGGAAACTTCATCTCCTGGTCGGTATCTCCCCCATCAAAACTCCTGGCCCACAGCAGGGTGAGGATAGAACTCAAGGGTCAATGTCTCAGAACTGGGAGAAGCAAGTCCTCTTTTGTAACTGAGGAAACCTGTTTGACTATGTATAAATAAAATATTCTAATTATAGAGACAGATTTTTTTTAAATTGATTTGTTTTGTTTTATAATTTTTTTTGTACAGACAGAGTCTCACCATATTGCCCAGGCTGGTTTCAACTCCTAGCCTCAAGCAAGCCTCCTGCCTCAGCCTCTCAAATTGCAGGGATTACATTGTGCCCAGCTGGAGACAGATTTTTGATGTGTGTACTTGTGTTTATGACACACATGATTTGTGACTGTGGAAGAATTAAATATCTTTCATATAGAAGAACTAACATATATAGCATGCAGCCTTGCTTTTGACATTACAAATTATAAACATAAACATTTTGGTTATTAGATTTCAGAAACGATCTCCTAGTATTAGAATGAAGACATAGATAAAGATATTCAGGTTTTGGAATTCTTTGATCAAATCCTGGTAATAGTGAAATAATGTAATTATATCACTTTCACCTGTACAAAATTCTCCTAAATAGTTTCAGTACTTATAAGAACTTTATATATTAGTCACATCAGATAATTTAATTTCCACTTTTGTTTCTAGGGATTTACATCCTAAGTCTAATGTAAAATTCTTCTCATAGAATTGTACCAGAGTAATATTTTATGTTAAAATGTATCCTCAAGGGCACAATATATTCTTTTACGTTTCAATATTGTTTGTGGTCAGAAACCACAAAGTCTTTTCCTGGTGGCATTTGTTTTCAAAGCTATGATCAAGTATCACCTACATAGGTAGTCGTATGTATAGGAATTTTAAAACGTCTTCCTTAACAGCTTTAAATTATCCACCTGGACTGTGGAATGCTAAAAGATACTGTTCTCAATATTTTTGGGGAGCCAAGAACAAATTAAAAATCTTACTCTGGTGGACAGGATTTTCTAATTTATCATAGTACATCTCAAATATAAAAGGCTAAAACTCAGTTGAAATATAAATGATGTGTTTGGGAGCAAGCTACTGAGGGAATGCGTGAATAATGCTTGTTGCATTCCTTTTGTTATAGTTTATTCCTAGATTATCTTACCCTTTTGGGAAAAAAAATTCGGTTTCCAGAATTCTAAGGTAAAAATGCTTGGATAGTTGTGTTAATTTGATACAAAGTTCTGATAAAAGTGTTCAAGAATGCTCAGGTTTGCCCTTACATCATGTCAGTACCCAATAAAACATTTTCTACATGGTAAAGAACATACTACAGGATTTTATGTGAGGGAAAAAGTACCAAGAGAGAAAACATAAGTGAAGTTCTGCCAGACTGTTGTGGAATTTCTGTGAGTTTTGGGTCAATGTATGTGGTTCCAGAATTAAATTAACTCATGTGGAAAGAACCAGCCTTAAGAACTTTAGTGTGAGCATGTGCGTCTTCTATTATTCCACTTTATTATTCTCTTTTATAACCTCTAGATTATAATATCACAGTACATGCTACCTTTGGCTGTCTTTGAAGGTCAGCTGCTGTTGAACACAGTGGACCATCTGCCTAGTGCCTCGTGAAGCAGATGACTTCTCCATGACAGTGTCATACGTTTGAGGTGTTCAGTTGGGGAAATAAATGTCTATACAGGTTAGGTCCCAATTTTCGGGGTTAAACACTGAGGCATCTTAATGTAACCAAAATCAGGCAAGAAAACAATTTCCAGACTAGGAATATCATGGCATTACAGGCTAAAACTTTAAGGGTCATCACACTTTGTATACTCAGAATTTTATATTTCTCTCAGGATCAAGCATTTGCTAATAGTCAAAGGATTATTAACTTTAAAGGACTTTAAATGTTTAAGTGATTGTGAAATAATGGTTAGTGCACTTTTTAAAGTTTTTTTATTTTTCACAGGCTAAAAATAATCATAATTAAATATTGTTTAACCTTCTGGGGAAAACAGGGCCTTTTCCAAAAACAGAAAAAAATAAAATTTTATTAGTTTCATTGACTTGTAGAGTTACCTATTTAATACTTCTATTTCTTACATTAAAATAAGATTTCAGAAAAATTCTGTGAGAAAGTGATCAGGTCTTCTTCCTTCTTTTCTTAAATTGACCTTAAATAGTTGGGTAAAGGTAGCATATATTTGGGAAGACGTTGTCCTGATGGAAAGACTTTTAATTCAAGTTCTTGCAGGTCAAGGCTTAGGATAATAGAAATCTATCATCTAAGCCTCTGGTTGACTGGCACGTACTGTCTAAGAAATGCCGTTTCCATATATTCCAAATAGAGGGAAAAAAGATTATGAAAAAGATCTCCAGAACATGCAGTGATCCCTTGATGTCTGTTAAAGCAAGTTTAAATTCTTTGCCCTGGGAGGAAATTGTTAGACTAATATGTATGTTGAGATATTTGATAGATTTTTAAGAGTTGTACTTGCAGTCATTTGAAGAAATGTGAGGCATGCTCATGTGGTAGTATTTTAGATATGGGCTCAAAGTCTTGGGCATTCATTGGGGCTCTGTCCACCATTTACTGACTGGCTGATTTGGATGGGGGTTCTCTGTCTCCCTGGACCTCGCCTTTCTCCTTCCTGTTCTCGAAAGAGTTGCACCTGCTTCATTATTCTCAATTACCGATTTGAAGAGGGATTCCATTAGAAGACCCTGGGAAACTTACACAGATTCTTGTTCTGTCTTCTATGTTGGGGTCCTGGAGTCTGTATGGGGTCTTACGCTGTTTTATTTATTGTTGTGTAGTTTTGTCTTCTCTCTAATTGCTGTCACTGACACAAGTGAAAACTCTTAAGTGGAAATGTAATAGCAGTCCTTCAAGTTCTGAACTGCTGGTCTAAAAATTCTAGCCCAGAGGATGTTGAAACCAGACCTAATAGTGATATTGTTGATGAAGAGGTTGAGTAAAGGAGTTTTCTTTGGCCTGTTGCAAGTCCCTTTAATCATTGCCTTTGTAGAATTAAGCAAATCATCTCTCTAAATTTTTAAATTTAATATTGATGTTGTGGCCATTATTACTATGTCATAGCTTAACCAGTTTAATTATCCATAGTTCTGAAGATTTCCTTTAGGACTAAAAATTAAATTATAGCATATTTTGTATGTTCTGATAACTGGGCTTAAATAATTACTTATTTGTTTTATAGTATTGAGACAGCCACTTAACACCTTTGATTTTCCTCTTCTCCCCATATTTCCAGAATACTGACACTGCTTGTCTCACAACAAAGTTTATGAAGAAAAATGAAATGCCTGAGAACTTTAAACAAGACTCTAGATTGATTTTTATTGCCTTTTTAATAGTTCATTGTGTATATGTAAATTACATATTAAATATATGAACAGATAGTAAAGTTTTCTAATGAAGGTTATATTAATGATATCTAACAGCTACTAATAAGTAGGTAATAGGTATATGTGATCTCTGTGTTATGTCTTATAACTGCATGTTCTCTCAATTATCCAAAAATAAAAAATTATATATATATATTTTGAGACAGAGTCTTGCTCTGTGCCAGCTGGAAATACAGGCATGTGCCACCATGCCCAGCTAATGTTTTTTATTTTCAGTAGAGATGGGGTTTTGCCATGTTGACCAGGCTGGTCTTGAACTCCTGACTTCAATTGATCCACCCGCCTCGGCCTCCCAAAGTGCTGGGATTACAGGCGTGAGCCACCCCACCCCGTCAACTATTCTTACTTCCATTTTACAAGTGGGAAAACAAGTGTGCAGAAAGGTGAAGTAACTTCCATGTTCCTGTAGTTGGAAATGGAAGAATTGGGATTTAATCCAAGGCAGTCTGACTCTGGAATCCAGGCATGTAACACCAATGATTTGAAAATGTAGACCAAATCTCTAAGCTTTTGTTTGGTAAGAAAATCAATACTCCTTGATCCCTGATATATGATGAATTTAGACTGTATAACAAATAGTCTTTATCATTTCACAGAGGGCATTTATATCATACCATTTATGAAGGGAATTTATATCGTACATTCCCAAGTTATGTTTATGAAAAAAAATGATTAACAAAAATCTTTAACGGTTTGTGTACTCTACAAAGAAAGTTTGAACATTATGGTTTAAAAATTGTGTTAGGACTTTACTGCTTCATCAGAGCTTGCCATTTCCAGGAACAGGTTAGACATTCTGACATTATTAAATAGGCTGGGCGCGGTGGCTCACACCAGTAAGCCCAGAACCTTGGGAGGCTGAGACAGATGGATCACGAGATTAGGAGATTGAGACCAGCCTGGCCAATATGGTGAAACCCCATCTCTACTAAAAATACAAAAATTAGCTGGGCATGGTGGCAGACGCCTGTAATCCCAGCTACTTAGGAAGCTGAGGCAGGAGAATCACTTGAACCCGGGAGGCAGAGGTTGCAGTGAGCCGAGATCACGCCACTGCACTCTAGCCTGGGTGACAGAGCGAGACCCTGTCTCAAAAAAAAAAAGCAAACTTTTTCCTTTTTATTAGCAACGTAATCCATGTAAAAGAGTAACTAATATGATTGATATATAAAGCAATCAAAGAAAAATCATGTATCATGTACTTACTGCCCAACTTAAAAAATAGAGTAATACCTTTTAAATTTGTATGTGCTGCCCCCCAGTCATAGTCATCTTCCTCCCACCCCAATAAGTTTATCATTATACCAATTGGTATTATAGAATATTCCATATGTATATATCCCTAAATAATGTATGGTTGAGTTTTATATGTTTTAGGCCCCTATGTGTTGTGTTATTGTAATGTATTCTTCTGTAATTTTTTCAGTCAATTTATTTTTGGATTCATCCACATTCATGCACGTAAGTTTGGCTTATTAATTTCACTGCTGTAGAGTGTTTGTAATATGACTGTATTTGAACTTATTAATCCTGATTTATCCTTCTTCCTACTGAAGGACATTGGGCTATATATAGTTTTTCTGTTGCTTTATTCTTCAGCATGCATGTTTTGCCCCTTGCAGCACATGGGCAAGAATGTATATCTAGGATAGAAGCATAGGAGGATATTTACTGGAATAAATATTTTTTGAGATAAGTATTTTCATAATTTACGAGATGATGCCAAGTTGTTTTCCAAATTCAGTGTGCCAGTGTAAATGTTCTTAATGCCACAAAACTGAATCCTTAAAAAATGGTAAATTTTATGGTCTGTCCATTTCATCCCAGTAAAAAAAATAGAGAAAAAATAGGTTCATTGGAATAAAATAGACATACCATAAAATTTACCATTTTTTAACTATGCAGTTTTGTGGCGTTAAGAACATTCACATTGTTGTGTAACTGCCCCCACCATTTATCTCCAGAATTTTTTTCATTTTCTCCAACTCAGGCTCTGTGCCCATTAAACACTAGTTTCCTGCTTCCGCCCTTCCCATCAGACCCTGAAAACCACCATTCTCCTTTTTGTGTCTATGAATTTGGCTATTCTAAGTACCTCGTATAAGTGGAATTATATGATATTTGCCTTTGTGGATCTGGCTTATTTTACTGAGGGTTGTCTTGTATTTTTTCTGCCCAGCCCTAGAATCAATCAGTTCCCCAAGAAGTTCTTCTTCCTTTGATTGGAGAATGGTATTTGGAAAGGTCTAGGTGGTAGTTGTGCTCTGAACTGCTGGTTTGTTATCATTTATAGGCTCTCTCAGTGTACAGAGGTAGGAAATATATGTATGTTTATTAACACATGCATGTATGCACATTTATATTTATTTTTAAACCTACCCTTCTGTATATCTATTAAAATCAATAGGTCTTACCTGTATCTGTGATTCTTGTCCCGTACTGCAGGGTTAATCCTAGCTTTTCTTCTCTCCTCATTTATAGCTCTGTATTTCTGAGAATGGAAATGTGGCTGTCATTATCCACAATAGATATTTTCCCATTTGTATATATATACAATACAGTTTCAGATTTGCTAACCTATAACCCTGTAAAAAAAAAAAAAAAAAAAAACACTTACTAACTATAGTATTTGTATACGTAAGTACTGTTTTTCACACATAACCCTTTTCCTTATTAGACCAAAAAACCCAAACTCTCTTAAATATCATGAGTTTCATGTTCTTATTTCCTTATTTATTTTTTTCTGTGTTTTTTAAATCGGAGCTTAAGATCTTGTCCATTCTGAGATTTAGTTATTATATATGAGCCAATGAATACTTTACTTTGCCTACATTAGTTTCAGTTTCTGTCACTTGTAACCAGACTGTCCTGACACTAAAGCACAGTGTGACTGGTCAGTAATTTTTTCCTTTCCACAAAGAATAAAATGAGAAACATGTTCTGCCTTAGGGAAATTATTTCCAAAGAGGAAAACCAGATTCAGCGAGAATATGCACATAAGTACTCCAGATTATTTGAGAATACCTTATTCTAATGTCTGATTATCTCTATGATATCAAATCATAAGAAATTAAAGCTCTGATAACTTCATTCCTCACTATAATTTACAAACACAACCAGAATGAACTCATGGCAAGTCATAAGTATCTACTACCTAATCACTTTGCTTGTGGATTCACTATTCACTTTCCAATTTGACAATGTGTTATAGTGATGTGCTATAATTTTCATTTTAAGCTATACAACAGAAATGATATTACATTTAATGGCTGAATGGCTTTCATGTTACAATTAGAGGTATCCTAAGCAATAAGAGTTGACAAATTATCCTTTAAAAACAAAATTACAGGACACTCTCAAAGAACCAGCTTTTGAAAGGCTTACCAATAAGGCATCCTTGAAGCGAATACAGAGTATGCTTTACTAATCTCTACGAAACTGTTGGTATTGAGTTTGTAGTTGCTTTTGAAAGGGGAGTGTTCTTTAGAAACCCTAGTGTTCAGAAGTCAAGAATGAAGAAGTACTTCTAAGAAAATAAAATAATTAAAATAGTAGTTATTACCCAATCACTTTTAAAATTTAATATGGGATCCCTGTGCCTAATGAAGACTCTGTATTTAATCTCAGTAAAGTTTACTTCCCTGTGATTCTGACAAATTTTAAGAGCAAAATTCTTTTTAAAATGTATTCTTGAAAACCATTCATTTTTCTAGTGGGTGGATTCTTTTTCCTGCAGATTTCACCAGACAAGAATTTTTATTTTCATTAGAAAAATCTGCTCTTCAGGCGATTTCAGTTTATTCAACTTTTTCTAAAGCAGATGCTGTTTTCCTTTTTTTTCCTGCTGCTGTTGAATATGAAACTGAGTATTTCTGGCACTTGATCAATTAAAACATAAATCGTAAGCCAAACTACTTTCTTTTGTGACCAAACTTCTGTGCAAAACATATGAGAAGACTTTAGTCATATTCCTCTGTTTGAAATTTGCAAGGCGTCTTAGAGAAGATCTTCTATAGAAGAGAAGAGTTTCGGGGATGCTTGGCTCCTTGCAGCCTAATGGAGGCATCTGCTCACTGCGGACCTTTCACATATGCTCCTTTCTCCCTTTACTGCCAGGGATACTCCTGTAAATCTTCTGTGAATCTGCCCTGGTCAATGTCCCATCCTTTGAGCTCCCATTCTACATTGCTTTTTCTTAAATTCAATGTGTCATCTAGTTTTTTAATTATCTCCCTGCTCCATGAAACCAGCATTCCTCAGTTTGAACTGTCATTTGCCTGGCATGCAGATTCATAGGCCTCAACCCTGATGTATTCAGGTGAGACCATGGGTTTACATTATTGACAAATGCTGCAGAAAACTCTTAGGCATGCTGATATTTGAACAGTACTCACCAAATGAGTACTTTAAATGTAGGAACTAATTATTAATTGCATTTGTATCTCAGCAGAGCATTTATTAGAAGCTCAATAAATGCTTATTGAATAAACATCAAGATATTGAGCTCTTTATTATCCCTAAGAGATAATAATAGTCTCCAGTCTGGTTGCTATTGGCCCACTTACATCTGGTATGGAGTTAACAGTGTAGTGCCTTGCTACTCAGAGTGTGGGCCACAGACCAGCAACATGAGCATCACCCAGAAATGAAGAGTCTTGGGCCCCGCTCTGGACCTACCAAATCAGAGTCTGCATTGTAACAGTAACCTTAGTGGTTTGTATATACATGAAAATTTGGAAAACACTGGCTTAGAGGGCCAGAGTTGTACTGCCATCTTGGAATGTAGTGGGGAAGATTTTAATCCATTAGACAAGGTGTGACTCTTCAATGAGAACATGGAACTTTAAGCACTAAAGGATGTACTTGGGGAGATTGGGTCCTCTGAGGGGAAGATAGTGGAAATGGGCTGTATGTAAAATTATTGCGTTGATGCAAAAGCAGTTGCTGTTTTTGCTATTAAAAGTAATGACAAAAATGCTATGGAAGAAGCGTGTATGGATAAGGTTATCTGATGTCTAGGTTGTTGTAGGTTGGGGCGGGTACTTGGGAGAAATTTCATCCACTCATATTTCCGCTCAAGATTTGCTACAATGGACTTTGCACCTCATTCCCTTAATTATTGAAGAGTGAACCAGTTAATAGTGATTATAGGCTAAAGTGATCTAAGATTTAGAAGCATGAAGCACAAGTACTTCTGTGTAAAACCCAAATATTATTTAACTCTGTAGGAAATAGATTTAGAGAAACCTGAGACTTGGGTACTCAGGTCTAAGAATTTTGGCTTAATATTAAAATATTTTTAACTCTTTTAAGTCCAACAGTATGCTTTTATGAATGATTAATTAAAAATTGTTAATGACCCTCATAGACTTTTTCTCCTAATTCAGTCCACTTGCAAATGCTAGGTAAGAAAATGCTATTTGAATCTTTCCATTTCCCCACGTTTTAAAAACTCTCCTCCTGGTTTTCCCCATGTTAGCCCTGCCATGTGAACAAGTGACAGTTTTTTCCCTTTTGATGGTATTTCAGCTAGTTTAGGTGTCTGCTGGAGTTGGTGGTGGCATGGAGAGAAGACAGGAATTGTTTAGGGGCTAGAGAATAAGCAGTTGAACAGAAATCCAAAGGAATGATGAACATTATAGAATGAGTAGTGAGAACTGCAGCGAGAGCTGCAGTCGCCTCTGTCAAGTAAAGGCAGGTGGCTAGGTAGTCACAGAGCCAAATTGGGAACCAGACAAAGAACCTGAGGGTGATGGAAGTATCTGGAGAGATGGCCAGGATGTGATGTGGCAGAGGTGGCATCTGTGCCTTGGATGACTGGCACAGCAGTAGCACAGATGTGGCTGCTTGTCAGTCACTGACAACCAGGGAAGGCATAGCTTCAGCTCAATGGGTTCGTTCTCAGTTTGTATGCTCCAGGGCCACGGTGATTGACATTTGTGATGACAGTTCTGCTGAATCACCTCAGACCAAATTTACATATATTACATGTCTTTTAACATTATGTTAATGTTCCAATTATGGCTCTTTTGGTTTCAAGGAACAGAGTCTCACACACTAGTTTTATTTTAGGGAACCTGAGGGCAGAAAGGCACGTATCATGAGAAATGAAAGCAGGAAGGGGAAAGTTGTCAGAACTTGAAGAAACTAATGTCTCAGCATTTGTGTTATCTTTTTTTTTTCTCTTTCTGTGGTGGTGGGGGATGGGAGGAGTGTCTATATGCTTGTTCTCTCCATTTTGTGTCCCTTCCCTCCTCCCCATGATGCGTTTTTACTGACTGCATTAGTCTGTTCTCACACTGCTATAAAGAATACTTGAGAGTGGGTAATTTATAAAGAAAGGAGGTTTAATTGACTCACAGTTCTGCATAGCTGGGGAGGCCTCATGAAACTTACAATCATGGCGGAAGGGGAAGCAGGTACCTTCTTCACAAGGCAGCAGGAGAGAGGAGACAGCAGGGGAAACCACCACTTATAAAACCATCAGATTCTGTGAGGACTCATTATCGTGAGAACAGCATAGGGGAAACCACTGCCATCATCCAGTCACCTCCCATCAGTCCCCTTCCTCGACATGTAGAGATTACAATTTGAGATGAGATTTATTTGGGGACACAGCACCAAACCATGTCACTGACATTGCATGTGACCTGTGACCTCCATCCTTAACACTGTTATAAATTGTTAGATTCAACATCAACCATTGCCTAGCAGTAGTCTCTTGTGTCTTGGGTCAGATTTGAAAGGGAGCAAGAGTACCAGCTTTCTTTAGTTTATCTCTGTAAACCAAGCCAAACAAGCCCTTGGCTGCCTTAGAGATACGTATATCCCTGAGCAATCAGTTGTGTTGTTTGAGGCCAGTCACATGACATGTAACGCTGGTTCCTTCAGAGACTGAAAATGAGTCAGGTACTAACACATATACGTATCATTGCATTTTAATCATGATTACTCCTGACATATTTAATCAAATTTGTACAGTTCTGCCTCGTTTCAGGACACATTGATGGGATTTACAACCATGAATAAAGCACACATTGGGAGAATTTATGATCCAGTGGAGAGATAATAGTTAATTAACCAAAACAGATTAATTTTCTAATAGTTTTGAAAAGAGTATGTTCATAGTTGTTTTTCATACTATTGAACTTCATTCTTAATATATGGCTTCATTTTGTTATAGACAGGCTTCTAACAAAACTTTTCAAAAGCACATCTTGTGGATTACGTTAATGGAAAGTATTTTGTTATAATAGTCATAATGGAGTAATTATTTCACAGCTAGCAAGGCTAATGGAGAATATTTGTAGATTGAGGTATGTTTTCAAAGCCTAGTGGATTAGCAAACAGTTGAGGAATTAGGGCCAAGTGCCTTCAAATACTTGTCTCTTCATTTTTAAAATTAAAGTTTATATTTGAATAGACAGAAAATATGAGTGATGAAAATCTTTGATCATCTTAATAGCAGATATCTTTAAAGTGTAAATTAACTCCTAATTTAATTCACTGTAATGCTATGTGAAATAAGTGTCTTTATATAAAAACTTGTAATTTTGCTGAAAATATGCAGATTCTTAACCACATATAACCTTCTGGTTATTTCATTTTGCCTTTTCACATAGTTCTTGCATGTTACCAAACTTTGGTTTTCTTGAAATATTTCAATATGTTATGTTACATTACACTATAACAGTAACTAAAAAGAAATAAGTATTATTACTGATATAGTTGTCTTTTTTGATAACCTAGAATTTCATCATGATATGTAAATTAAATTTTAATGTGCTACTGAATTAGGCAAATAATTACCTTTCACAGAAGATAAGTTAAATTATAGGAAATAAATCAATCATTTGAAACTTTGAATACTTAAAAACAACAGGTAATCACCCGGGCACGGTGGCTCATGCCTGTAATCCCAGCACTTTGGGAGGCCTAGGTGGGCGGATCACGAGGTCAGGAGATCAAGACCATCCTGGTTAACACGGTGAAACCCCGCCTCTACTAAACATACAAAAAATTAGTTGGGCATGGTGGCGGGCGCCTGTAGTCCCAGCTACTTGGGAGGCTGAGACAGGAGAATGGCGTGAACCCGGGAGGTGGAGGTTGCAGTGAGCCGAGACCACGCCACTGCACTCTAGCCTTGGTGACAGAGCAAGACTCTGTTGCAAAACAAAAAAACAAAAAAACAAAAAAACACACAGATAATCAAACTATTTAAATACTATTCTGTAGTTGTGAGTAAATCTCAGGAGGAATGTATCCATTCATATCCCCTTTCCCTGATTTTTTGTGTTTAATAAGAGTTGTGCTTAAGCTTTTGCCTCTTGAAGTTACTCCTTTTTTTTTTTTTTTTGAGGTTTCTTTGTATGTGTCTGTAAAGAGGCACATGACATTGCTGTCTTTGTGGCATTTTTATGAACGTCTAATGAGAATACAGTAAACTCTGTTATTTAGCAGATTAATTGGCATTTGGATTAATTATACTAAAATAATAATAGACATTTTACTCTTACAGTTTTAAATAGTGCGAGCCAACAGAAATGATCCATACACTGGATAACATCTCTTGTTTGGAGTTGCTTGGTAACTGATAGAAGTTACATTAGGTCTGTTGCCACGTGAGAATCCTTGGTGCTTTTGCCAGTCCATGATGCAGCTTTTGTAGTCATGGCCATGAACTGCGTTTTTGTGTGTGGTCTGTACAAATTTAAACAGTAACATGGTTTTAGGTCTTTTAAAATGTAAATGTGATAAAACAGACCCAACTTAAAATATTGGAATCTAAGTTAAAATTGCATATTGCTTAACATTCAAAGAAGTTATCAGTCAATTGGGAAAAGTATACCATTAAACAATTTGCATTGTAATATGAAAAAGAAAGGATAAACTGATGTCTTTTGTATCTCATTGAGATCTTGAAGCAGAAGACAAAAGCAAAAAGGAAAAGTTAAACTTGAAAAAGACATTGTCTACTTTTGATCAGACAATGCAGGTTTGTTACTGTTAGCAGGCAATTGGTGTAATAACCTTAGTTGGCATCAGGTACCTGTTATATCAGGTTATGTGTCCAGCTGCTTTAACAGAGTCCAAATAATAGTGGCTTAAACAAGATGGAATATTTCTTTCTCATGCATAAGTCTTAGCTGAAGGTAGTTTTGGGGTAGAAACCAAGCATCTTCCTCTCAGATGTTCTTCTCATCACTCTACCATGCGTTAGCAGTTACTTCTAACCCTGTCTGTATACTAGATTAATATAAGAAGTGTCAAATGAGATTCCTAAAAGGAACATAAAGAACAGACTCTTGGGTGCCACCCCAGATTAAATTATAATCTGAGAATGAGTATACTACTCCAGACCTACTGAATTGGAATCTGTGGTCATAACTTAGTCATGAGATCTCACCTCGCTGCAAAGCAGGGTGGGGAAAGGTAGTCTGTAGCTGCAGGCAAGTACACAGCCAAAACTTGGTTGGTTTTATTACCAAATGGAAGGTAGAATAAATATTGAGGGAGACAATAAGTAGTTTTCTACCTGTGAATTAGAGTTTAAGACACTCAGCAGTAATAATTATTTATGGCACTTGGTAGTGAAGAGAAGACAGTGGTGGAATATGAGGCTAGTTAGCATATATAAAATGGGAACTATCTACAGGAGGCACATACTCCAGCCTGTAAGAGTCAAGGAGGCGACTCAGGCTAGTGAAAAAGGGCCAGGCGTTTCAGAGGCTGGAGGGGCTCTTTTAAGTGGCACCTCTAGTAGTTGTTGCCATGTAGGAAAGTGGACTAAATTTTTATAGATTCAGTTAGAAATCTACATTTTTATCAAAATGTGAGCCCAATTTAACATATCTTTAAATTAGATGTAGATTAAGAGCCATTTATTTGCCATTTCTGACCTGAATGTTCTGGCACAATATTTCAAAGGCAAAGATAGCATTTTTCTTGGTGTCAAACTATTTTTCCTCCAAATTCGTTATATTTAAACATAATTTTACAAAGAAACTTGATAAAAATGGCAAAGGTATTTTAGTAGTCAGTATCCTTTTGGCCATTTCTAGTAAATTGTGTGATTCCTTTGTATTCCTAAGCTATTATACTTGAATTAATTTTACATTTTTTGGTGATACTTGTAGAACTCTAATTTTGGATGAACTTTTAATGCAGTAAGTGTGCATTTTTTCGCCACTTTTAACAGTGATTTGTGTTCTTTGTGACCCTCTATCTCCAATTTGTTAAGAACTACCTCTGCATGCAGAGACACTTTGTAAACTGTAAGAAACTCTGATGATATTTTAGTGCATTGCCACTGTTTCTGGCACAGAAACACTCAATCAATAAATGGTGAAAAAATGATACCTCTGTTAGATAATCATTAATGTTTACATCCTATGACAAGGTGTCTATAGATTTCAATTACACTAAAATCAGTGGGATACCACAAATCAAAAATATTTTCTTCATCATTCTTTTCTCCATTTTACAAACAAAAGAGATTGAAATAAACTTTGTATCTATTGACACATAATTGGATCCTGTAGATTGATTTAATTACTTGTTAGAAAATTACCTCTGCTTCATTGGTCAGGATGTTCTATGAAGTAGAATTTGTTTTGACTTTATAATGGCATAACAGTAAATTTCTAAAAATGTCTTTCTTGTGTCTTGGGACTAGTTTATCTGGTCATATCTGGCTGACAAATGCTTTGGCAGTGACAGCGTCTTGGATGACAGTGCTGTTGGATTAGATTGGCTAACTTCTACAATTTAAATTAAAACCAGGGCCCTGAAATGCTTCTCAGAATAAGCATGTTGGTTACCATGCCCATTGCTCAATTATTTTCCTTTAGTTGAAGGCAGCACTATTAGCATCTTGTCTATAAATTTCTTGACTAGTGAGAAGACATATGAGGCTTTAGGGCTGAAATTCTCATCGGTTGGACAGGTATTGTGTTCTTTTTCAATGATCAATTCCAGAAAGTATTGGGTTTGGTCCTGGTTAATAAGGAAGAAGAAATAACAAGACTTTCATGAGTACTTAAAATTCACAAGTTATGAAGTTTACAGTGTGTTAGTTCTGTGGAGCTCTGGTGGGGGCATCCTCTGAATACAGGCAGGACACTGTCCTGCAGCTCCCTGGTCATTTGAAAAGGGATGAAGGCTGTGCTGTCTGGCTCTCACTTCCACCTTCTGCCTCCCACTCTCCCCCTCTGCTGAAAATGGTGGGCCAAGGCCAGCTGGCAAAAATTAGCATAGAATGGGGGATTGTTTCATCAAAATTTGGCAATTGGGGAGTAATTTTTATAAATATTGATACTTTCATTATCTCTGGGAAGTGATTAGTTGATATTCTATATATAGCCATTTGACCACTTCTTAATATAGAAGAAAATATTTCCTGAGTCAGCTTTCTTAATTTTCTCAAAATAATTACCTTGAGTTTTTATAGATCCATCTTTTCATGCTAACACAAACTTTTAGACGCTGTTGATACTTTTTAACAAAGTAGAAGTAGATTGGTTTTAAGTTGACTTAGCCATTGTTAATGATCCAGTTAATTTTTTAAAATTAAGAATGTATTAAAAATGAAATTGATACAGTTATGGAGAATTCATAAACGATTCCAAATCAATTAATTTATAGACATAATACATATATTTTATAGGTTTTTGTAATTTTTGGAAAAAATTTAGCTTCATTTTGTTTCTGAGTAAGCCAAAGACTTTCAACTGTATTCTTTCAAATTTGCCAACAAAAAGGAATATTTTGTCATTTGGTTTATTGGATTTTTCATTATTCCAAAGACAAGAATCAGTTTCTCAATGCTTTATTATATGTTTTGAAGGGAGTTCCTTTCTTCTGTGTTTACCTTACAGAACCTCAGAGTTTAAAGCCTAATTCTCTTTTTAAGGGAAATCAAGTCTTGTCAGTTTTTGTAATTGCAAATAGGATAGGAAATCACGAATGGATGAAAAGTGTAGTGTGGTAAGTCGTTCACTAGAAGGGGAGTTGAGGCCATGAGGGGCAGGATGATGGAGTGATAAAGGTCATAGTAATTACAGGAGAAAGTGAGCATAATGGCAATAAATTGAAAATTGACCAAGTAAGATATTTGAGGAAAGCTGGCATATTGTGATTGACATGCTGGTGTAACCTAATTACTTATATAACCTGAGAGTAAATTCCAAATTTCTTCTGGCAAGAAACCGTGATTTTTTTTTTTTTCTATGTAAGTAATAAATTTGCTGATTTTGAGTTCTTATACACCTTCTGGGCATAACACAAGAACATGAAAAATGTTATTCTCCAAATTACTGACCTTATGGCTAATGCCTTTCCTTAATACTAGTCTCATTATATTCTGTTCTTGGTCAGAAATCCCATATGCACAGCTGTCATTGGAATCCTTGGCATTACCTTTGATATTCCAAAGCACTTTTCATTATATTCTCTTGCTATTCACCTTAAAAAAGCAGTAGTTATCGTTGCTTTTATTAAGAAAAGTTTGATTGGCAATCATTTATATTTCTCAAGTATTGTTGTTCATCAAAATCCTAATATTTAGCTTCTCTTTAGCATTTTAGTTTGCCTTTTTCTTAGAAATTACTAGCAAATAATACAATGTTTCAAAGTCACAGTGTCTCCAAATCTTATGGTTGATTCAGACTGAAATCTTTTATGGATTTTACGCCCCACATGGCGCAGTACTCAGTAATGTATTCACAGCAAGGATGTACTCTAGAATTAATTATTTGTGTCATTCATCTAGGTATTCCCTCACTAATAAATTATTGCTTTCTTATTCAGTATAAATTTGCTTTTCACTGTTTTGGGTGACCTCGGTCATCAGTGGATAGTTAAAAATTCTCTTCCAGGAATTCCCTCTGATTATCTATAACATTTTTGGGCTGAATAATAGGTGTGCTGCATAACTTGGAGAGGTGGCCCTTTGATATTCAGTTTATTAATTATTTATGGAGTGACTATGGAAGTGGAGTAGTAGGAGATACCAAATAGTAGAAAATACTGTCCTTGCTTTCAAGGAGTTCATGATCGTATTGTGGAGACAAGGTACACTTGAAAGTCTAATTATGTTCCTGAAACATAATAGAGGCCATATATGTCATCGAATAGCAGGGGTGGGTGGTGGGAAAGACAGGGTGGCTGTGGGTGAGCATGAGAGGAGAAGAAGTGATAGAAAACTAGAAATGATCCAGTCTATTGGCAGTTGATAGAATTTGGACCACTAGGCAGGGCAAGGAGAAGTGGAAATTAGGGAAGTGGCTTAATGTCATGAATAAAAACAAAGTAAGAGACTCAGTGGTGTAATACAGATTTCTACTTTGGGTTATAGTGGAGAACAAGTTTAAAAATAGCAGAGGAGATTGAGTTTGAGGAAAGACATAAATCTAGATTTTTATTCCGGTAGCTTTCCCTCTTTTGTTTGAATTATGGTTATTTGAATAATCCATTTCAAAATACCACTTAATCAGACAGTAGAGGGAACTATTTATAGGACGTAAAAGAGGTAGTTTGGCAGACATGATTAAGGAGGATGTTGGAGAATAAGATCAACATGGAAAGAGGTGTGATATTTTTTAATCTGGAAAAAGCAAGACAAATTGCTTGGAACATGTAGATGAAAACATACCTTAATGTTTCCAATTTAACCAGAAAATATGATTAATATAAAGTAAAAACTACAGCAAACACAGTAATTTTACTTTGTAATTGTGCTATAATTTGTTTCATTTGCCGCATTTTATATTTCTTGTAGTCATTTGAGTTTCTACTTGGGAACACCATAAAACTTAATACCATAGAACTATAATCAAGTCAGAAGACCTTCTTTTCCTTAATGGTGTCGTATGGTTTGACATCCACTGGTCATCTTCAGGATGTTAAAGTCTAAGATAACTACTTTACGTATTTTATATATTGAAACAATACGGTTTGATGCATGAGTGAGTTTGAAGCTTTGGAATATGTGTACCCACTATTTAGTAAACTGTTGACTTCCATTCTTAGGGTATCCTTGTGAGAATTAAAAAACAAACAAAAAACAACCAGAACACCAAAGCAATGCCCCTGAGGCCAACTCTGTAAACTTGTGGGAGGTAACAGTAAATGTTTCAAGGACAATTGTGACATGATTCCTACCAATGTCATATAGCTGCTGACATCTGGGAAGTGACAGTAGCTGACAGACCATGTTGGCACAGCAGAAATCAGATATGGACTAGCTCAGTTGGAAGAAAAATGTCATGCTAACCGGGAAGCTGAGAAGCAGAACGCCACAGTGGCAACCTGTGCAGACAGTGGCTATTAACATTCACTAACAGACAGATTGAGTCCAGCTAGGGCTGCGGACCACCCATCAGTGGATCTGCCATGCCTGTACACATAGGAAGTTCTTTGCTGTCAGCATAGCTTCTCTCAGTAAAAGAGAAGTGATGTTGATGTTCATTATCATGCTCATGTTGGGTGGTGACAGATAAAGGAATGTACCTTTTGTTATGAAGAGTGATGCAGTTTTAATGAGAATTTGACCTTGAAGGTAAAGAATTGCTGAAGCATCACTAATTGAGTATTCACTTAAAGTATATTCCCAGTTTAGCTGCTGGTTCATCCTCACTCATCCCTGATCTCAACATTTTCAAGATGTCACTCCAGGAGTTGGAGTATGTTTTAGGGCAATGGAGTCAAGGCCTTTGGACTGAAAAACAAAAGCATGGAAATAGCATTTGCTTTTACTGTTTTATCATCTACAATTTGGTTGCTGAAAACTCCTAGAGAAAATCATCAAACTGGGTGTTTTTACTTGTCTGGCTCCCTCAATGTTGGCTTCAAGGGTGATTCTGAAACCTCAAAGCCCAAGTTAAGCTCCAACCCCATCTCTAATCTTTTAACTCTTAGTCCATGATCTTCCTAGCTACCTTACAGAACAAAAACAATGACCTTGAGATGGGATTCAACTTTCTCAGTTCCTTACCTTATTGTCTACAAAATGTATTAATTTCTGCACTGGAGACTTGGGATTGCTTCTCCTACCCAAGACTCATTTTTATACTTGCTTTTTCAATTGCATTTCCTCCCTTCTTGCTGGAAACTTTTCTTTTTAACTTCACATGCCCCTTCTTTCTCCTGTCTTCAGCCTCTCTGCTGCATGGACTCATTGGAGCCTGTAGACATGAAGGCTCTGTTTTCTTAAAAGCAAGCAGGGAAAACAAACAAGCTTCCTTTATTTCCTCCTTGCGTTCATTTTTCTACAATTCTTTAATCCTTTTCCTTTTTCAGACAAGTTGCTTAAATGAGTTGTTTAAAGGAGAACATGGTGTTCTCACTTCATCCTCCCTTCCCCGCCCTGCACATTCTGCTGTTCACATTTCTGACCTTTGATTAATTGAAACTCTTTGAACAATTTGAGAAGTTTACCAAGGAATAACTTAAGAGAAATACTGCATGCAATGAGAAGGTCATTAGGAAAGAATGAGAAGCTAGGTCAGAGCTGATGGGCCCTGACTTAGCCTGCTAGGTAACACAGCTCTCGTTTGTTTGTTTATTTGTTTGTTTATTTGTTCCTTGTGTATTTGTGTGCATATGTTTCATTCCCTTTGAATAGCCACAGATAAGGATTCAATAAGAGCCTAGACTTTTTAATAGACTTAAAGTCCTTTAGAAATACTTTAAATTCAATAAACTAAAAATGTCCAGAATCCTGCAGTCAGCTGTATAGGAAACTACATGTTGATGTCTAGTTTCTAAGCATGGATAGGTCAAGTATTTTCAGTCATGGTTTTTCTATAATTTTACCATAGCAAATATGTGAATTGTCTGTGGGATGTTTGTTCTGTCAACTGAAGAATGACAAGGTTCATACATTTGGATAGAAGACTTTTATTTCTCTTAAAGAGTTGTGGCCTGCAGGCGGCCATCCTGACAGGCTGGAAAGGATAGCTTCCTGCCAGAAGCCAGAAACCGGCACTCCGAGGGAGGGGTAAAAGAAACCGGAATTTATGCTGAGCAGGGTGGCTGAATACACGTATTTAATAAGCTGTAGGAGGGGTCATGAATACTTACGGAAGGAGAAACAGACGCAAGTGCAATTGAGCTTCATGCCTCCAGATGGGTCATGTGTTCAAAAAATGGCATTAGCATGATCAGTGGGTGGAGATTTTGTCAAAAAGTGAAGCAGAGGCCAAATCCGTCTTGATGCTGCCTCTGTAGACTGGCCAGACCACTCAGTGGTCAGTGGTCTCTTACCAGGAAGGAACACTAGTGGGTGGTTTTGTCAGAATTGCAAAAGGGAGAGGCAGCAGTCAGGGGGTTGGGTGAAATCAGCAGTGCAAGTCTTCTGAAAGGGCTGGTTTCTGTTTAGCCCTTAGGGAAGAAAGCCTAATGGCACTTAGCAAGGGAGGAGGCATGTTAAATTGTCCTACTTCCCTTCCCCTCACAGCCGGGAACTCAAGTTTTTCAAATTTGCCTGGGTTCTCCATTGCCAAGAGGCAGTTTGTTCAATCAGTTCGGAGGAGGGGTGGTTAGGATTTCATTTTTATTTCTCAATTTATTTATTTACAGTTTATACTCAACCTGGTTCTAGAAAGTTGTTGGGTAAGTGACTGCAGCACAACTTTACTACCATAGCGAACAATGATCAAGGAGAAGGAAATTAAGAAGATCTTAAGGAAGACAAGGGTTTCAGGATGGTGTGGATCATGCTCAGTGACATGAGATGCAGGAAGAAGAAATTCTACACAAGTTCATGCGGAATGGGCCAGCTGGACTGTGTGAAGCTTAAGAGAGTAGAAGGTGTTGAGGCTGAGGCAGTGAGTGTATACAGTTTAATCAAGAAGTTTAGCTATGAAATGTAAAGGAGAGGGTGGAGATTTGTTGGAATGAGATTGATCCTATAATGGATTCATTACATGGTACCTATTTGTGTAATACTCTAGCACTTGCAAAGCATGCTCACTTGATTTTTTCCTTTTAACCTCCTGAAGATTCTAGTTAGGTGGGACAGTAAAATTGTTACTGCCTTCTCTATTTTTCAAATGGGAAAATCATTTTAAAACAGTGAGTTGCGTAAATCACATAGAGAGTAACTGAGCTAGGATTTCACAGAAGGTTATCTTAATCCACTCCTGTGATCTTTGTGCTTTTTCAGTTGGCTTCTCTTTTAACTTAAGGCTATTAGATAACAATTAAAAGCAGAAAGAAAGGAACTTCTGAAGATGCTCAGAGAGCCATTGGGAAGGACAGAGTCCCTCAGAACCCAGGAGGCGGCTCCAGAACATGGTGGATGGGAGAGGACATTACTCTTAAAGAAAGATTTCCATTCTCCATTATTTCAGAACAGGCTGACAGGTAGAATTTAGGGTCTGAAATTTGGCATATGTTAAGTAAAGAAAGAATCTTGGTGAGTTTTCATGAGATGGGGGTCCCTGGGTGAAACCCGATGCAAAGCCTTTGAATATTCTCTGTTGATAATGCAAAAGAGCACATTTGATTGCAAGTTGTAATTGGTCTCACATAGTCATGCAACTGTGTGTTTGTGACTGCTCTTCGCCAATCTTCATGGATTATTGAAATATAAAAAGCAAGCACTTGGCTCCTTTCATTGCCAAGTCTTTTTCTACATTGATACTGATGTCTCTTTCAGAACTGGCTCTTGCAGAATAAAGACTTTAAGAGATTTTAAAACTCTCACTGTATTCCTTGGGTTCTTGCCTACCTCCTCAAGGAGAAGAGGCCAATTGTGCTTTTGTAGGTGTTAACTGGCTCATTCCCCAGGTTCTCTTTCCATAAAGCTAAAGGTCAATCTGATCAAACCATCAGTGACAGTCCATCTCACAGATGCTTAAAATGTGTTTTTCAGTATAATCTTGAAATGTGATACCTAGCAGACATCTCCTATGTCTCAAAGTGTTAATATATCAGTAACATATTACAACTTTGTTTCTTAAATTATCCTCTTCAGATAATATTAAATTCTCAGTCCCCAGAGAATGAAAGGTGCATTGTTCCATCTTGTAGCAGAGAATCATTTAGGCATTTGGAAAACATTTTGATCTCATTTTTTAAATCACTAGAATACCCTGTTGTAATTTTTATTGTTTTCATAGCTTAAGAATGACCCCTATTTTTTATTATACCCTTGTTTTGGACAATTTAACCCTTTTGATAACCGATATTTTTTTAAAAAAAATTTTGTTTATCTATTTTAACTCTGAAAAAGTGAATAAATTGAAAAGCAAAATTAGTATTTATATGGTTCCGACTCCCAGAATTATTGATTCCTCCTTTTTTGTATTTTTATGTAAATCATTATTCTTTCTGCTTTCTAGTTACAGATATACACACACACACACACACACACACACACAGTACCTATTCCTTGGGTTTTGCATAATTTCCTTCCTTCCTCCCTTCCGCCCTCCCTCCCTCCCTCCCTCCCTCCCTCCCTCCCTCTTTCTTCTCTTTCCTTTCCTTTCTTTCCTTCTTTTCTCTTTCTTTTTCTTCTTCCTTTTTCTCTCTTCTCTTTTTTCCCTCCCCTCCCCTCCCCTCTCCTCTCCTCTGAGATGGACAGAGTTTTGCTCTTGTCACCCAGGCTGGAGTGCAATGGCACAATCCTGGTTCACTGCAACCTTCATCTCCCAGGTTCAAGCGATTCTCCTGCATCAGCCTCCTGAGTAGCTGCGATTACAGGCACCCACCAACAGGCCCTGCTAATTTTGTATTCTTAATAGAGATGGGGCTTCGCCATGTTGGCCAGGCTGGTCTCAAACTCCTGACCTTAGATGATCTGCCCACCTTGGCCTCCCAAATTGCTGGGATTACAGATGTGAGCCACCATGCCTGGCCTTACACAGTTAATTTCTATGGCATAATTATATTGCTCTGCCAGCAGATTTCCTGCGTGACTGCGTTTTGTCATATATAGCAAAATTAGTATGTAGTTTTGCAAGGCTCACATTGTTGTTAGAACTAAAGATGGAAGAGTACTTAGCTTTGTTTCTTAAACTTATGTCATCCTCCTAAAAGCAATCTTGCAGACAGATGAAGGGGTAAAAATAAATAAATAAATAGATAGATAGATAGATAGTGGGAAGGCCTTTGTCTTTTGGAAGAAAATATCACATAGTGATACTCTGAAAAGCTCTCATTGGAGAATAAAGGATACAATCTGTGTATTAAACACAGATGGAATATTTCAGTCTCAGCTGTCATTGAAGAATCTCCACATTAGTTTGGATTGCGCACCTTTGGGGCCTGTATAAATGACAGTGATAAAATTACCTCATTGCTGAGCTGGAGTGTACAACATCCCTTTATCTGTGCCATCTGGTGCTACAGAGGATGGCAAATTCTTCTCTGCCATGATTTTTCTTTTTGTGGGATTTCTAGACTTCCTTAGTATAGAATGTATTGGACCAAAATTGCTCTTTGCCCAGATTTCAGTGACAGTAGCCTGAAAAGAGAAATGGAATTCTAAGAGACTGTAAGTGTAGGAGGAGGGAGATAAATTAGTTGATGTACTGTAAGATATTCTGGAGGGTAGTGGTTGATTACAATGTGGTACTTTATAAGCCCTGACCATATTTCACTCCCTAGTGATGGCGGGCTGTTTCTAGTTTTGTTTTTGCCATCTTTACTGTTGTTTGTAGCATGATAATAATAAACAATTAATGCTTTAGGTTCTTACCCATTGAAGAAATGAATGGTTGTTATTCTGCCTTAGGGCTCTTATTTATTGTGGATTCCCAAAACTAGTTTATAATGCTTTATCATCACGTACTCAATTTATCAAATTTAAGACCAATAAAAAGATTTATTGGCTGTTGAATCTTGCAACAACCTATGTTCCTTTATTGTCTACCACTGCCTGTGATTAAAATGAAAATAAAGTTGGATTACATTTTATTAACAAAAGAATATTTCCAAGACTTATGAATTAGTGATAGAAGGTTTATAAATGATTAAGTTTTAATCCCCCCCCACCCCCGCAAATTGTACTTAGCTTATGTAAAACAATCTAGACCCATTTAGGAGTTTATTTGTTGTCATAAATATCAAGGTGAGAGTTGACTTTTCTCTGTATTTGTTCAGTAGAGAACTCTGCTGGGAAGGACTATAGAGAGCTTATTAATAGAATCACCCCTGACTTGACTGAAGCTAGGTTACAATCATGAAAAATATGAGTGAAAATTTTAACCAAATAAAACTTGGGGACTCTTTGAGTTAAAATTGAATAAAATTAAGTTAAATATACAACTGTTTGTGGCCTCGAGGAAAGTTACATTGGTTTTTTTTTAGTTCTTAGGTAGTATGGTATGGTTAGAACCTCTTCTGACCAGACTAGGTTGTATTCACCTCTACTAATTTCTTAGCTCTGAGCACTTCTGGTGGATTACCTGAGCTCTCTAACACCCCTTTTAGTTCCATCAAAATTGTTTATATTTCCCTTTTCATTAGGGGAGGGTAGGTTTAATGAGTAAGTTCTTTCAGTCTTCATTTGCAGTGAGGTTGTTTTCTGTATGTCTACGAATTTAGCCATAACTCACCATTCCTCTTTCCATGTAGAAAATAATTGTGTGTTCTTTTTTTTTTTTTTTTTTTGTCTAAAAAAGTGACAGTGTGTCCAGCAAGGAATAACTTGGGGAAAAGCCAGGAAAGCACTATCTTTTTAGATATAAAGCATTCCATTGTCACCACAAACAGTTGTACAAAGAAGAAAGATTGGATTATGAAACTGGACTGTAATTCTTAGACGTAGTACCACTCCTAGAACACACTTGGCAAAGAGTCAGCAAGAAGATTGGACCTGGAGGGAGTGCTAGAAAGGCAAGTTGGTGGTGGGAGGGCAAATAGCACACTTTTATTCTAGCTATGGTTTTCTCTGGACATTCTCAGTGCCTTGATATTCCAGTGCTGGATAGGAAACCATTGATTGAACATTAATTTCTTACTTTGCTCATTAGTCTAGGATTACAGTGTTAATTATTCACAAGAGAAGAAAATAAGGATTTCTTTTTTTTTTTCTTTCTTTTCTTTCTTTTCTTTCTTTTTTTTTTTTTTTTAGGTGGAGTCTCGCTCTGTCACCCAGGCTGGAGTGCAGTGGCATGATCTCCGCTCACTGCAAGCTCCGCCTCCCAAGTTCACGCCATTGTCCTGCCTTAGCCTGAAAGTAAGGATTTCTTACTCCACCCTCACATTCCTCTCTTTAGGGACTGTACCAGATTTAAGCCTAACAACTCATTGGTTCCTTCTGGTCTAATTCTAGAGACATGTGTACCTTACTTATGGATACTTGGCAAGGTAGGTATTAGTATTTGGATGCTTCTCTTCTCAAACCTGAGTGAGGTTCATTGTGAGGGTAGAATATTGGATAAAAATGCCTGATTTGATAAAAAGAATTTTTCAATAAAGGACCACCTAATTTCTGCCTTCTGGACAGACTTCACAATTGGGGATACAGGTGGTACTCTAATTGTAAGCGTCATCCTGGTTTCCATTCCACCCCTAGCAAAGTGCCTGCCATGATGGTGCCTTTTTTTTTTTTTTAACTTGATAAAGGGATTCACACAAGAAAGATACAAGGTGAGCCTGAGAAATCTTGTTCCCTATCCTAGAAGATGCTCAGCCTAATGAAATCACCTCAAAAGGAAACAGGAGCCAACTGGATGGCACTTGCACTGGTAAAATTTTGGAATTTTGAGCATTAAAAAAGAATAACAACTGTAATAGATTGTAATATATTGAATAAATAAAAGCCATTAAGTGATACACATAGTGATATATGATAATACCACTTAGATAATGTCATAAAATATGAAATACTTAGGGATAAATTTGACAAAATATGTGAAAGATCTGTATACTACAAACTACTACCTAGCATTGTTGAGAGAAATGAAAAAAGACTGACAAATAAATGAGGAGAGACAGTTTTTATGAATCAGTTTTTATGTCATTAAAAATGCTAATCTTCAAATTGTTTATATATAAATTTAGTGTAATTCCAACAAACCTTGACAGGCTTTTTTTTTTTTTGGTAGAAATTGTCTGGAATTGATAGCATCAAGTATAAGCTGATTCTAACTTTATTTGGAAATATAAAGAACCTAGAATAGTAAAAACATTTCTGGAACAAGAAAACCTAAAATGAAGAGAACTTATAGTACTGAATTTCCAGACTTCCTATAAAGCTACTTAAGTCAAAATTGTGGTATTGACGTTAGGTTAGAAGATAGATCAGTAACTTGAATAGAATCCCCAAATAGACCACAGTTATATATAGTCAATAAATTTTTAGCAAAGGTGTCCAGGTATTAAAGTGGAGGGAAAGGACAGTCTGATCAGCAAGTGGCATTACTAAATTTGGATATCCATTCAGTACAAAATTCACTTGAAATGGATCATAGAACCATAAAATTTCTGGAGAAAAAGAATTGGAGAAATTTTTTGTTATTGCAGTTTTGGCTTAGGCAAATATTTCTTACATAGAGCATACCTGAACTGCAGAAGAAAATGATAAATTGTCAAGCCAAAGACTGGGAGAAAATATTTGCAAAGCATATGCTTAGTAAAAGACTAGTGTCTAACATACGCAGATAACTCTTGTAATTTAATATTAAGAAGGTACCCTGATTAAAACCGGGGTCCAATATTTAAATAGACATATTTCCAAAAAAGATAGACATATAAATATGTGAAAAAGTGTACAATGTCTCTAGTCATCAGAGAAAAGCAAATCAAAATTACAGTGATAACATTATATACACTGAAATCGCTAAAATTAAAAGGACTGAAAATAGCAAGTATTGGCAAAGAGCAAAGCAGCTTCAACTCTCATACATTGCTGGGCAATTCAGAATTTAGAATAGTGTAATCATTTTGAAAAAGTTTGACGTTTTCGTAAGTTAAACCTGTGCTTACTCAGCCATTCCGTTCTTAAGTATCTACCTAAAAGAAATGAAACATATAGTCCCACAAATAGCAGTAAGTGAATGTTCACAGCAACTTTGTTCATAGTAACCTCAAATGGCAACCAACCCAAATATCCATCACCTGGTAAGTAGATGAGCAAATTGTGCTATATCTATACAATGGAATTCTACTCAATACAGTGGAACAACTACTTTTACATGCAAAAACATGGATGAGTCTCAAAAGTGTTTCACAAAGTGAAAGAAGCCAGACACCAGAGACTATATACTATAATATGATTCCATTAAATGAAATTCTTAAAGAGCAAGACTGTAATGATACAAATTAGATCAGTGGTTCCTAGGGGTGAAGTGAGGAAATTAACTGCAAAGAGCAGGAGGGAACTTTTGGGTAGTGGAAGTGTTCTACATCTTGATTGTGGTGATGGTCGCACAACTCTATGCATTTGTCAAAACTCAAACTTGACCGCTGAAATGGGTGCATTTTGCTGTATTCAAATTAGTCCTCAATATAATTGTTGAAAAATAGGACCATAGTGGTATTTGAAGGGGAAAGAGGTAGGGGTGATGGGTGTTAAAATAACGAAAAGAGAAAAAAGGTCTGCCTGCTAATAAATTTAGGAGAAATTATAGAATTGGCAAGATTACATTTTGAAAATCATTACAGTAGCAATTGATTCGGTCAAGAATCATCAGTGACAACCGTTTGAGGAAGTTGTTGAACAACAAGATATTCGCAAATGCTGCACTACAAATTATTGACTACTTTCATTGGATAAAGTGCACCTTTCTATACCCATCATTTTTGTCACAACTCACATTGCTAGCAATGAACAACCTGACACCACTCTGAAAATACCCATCCTTGTCATCAGAATTCACATGCTAGCAGTGGACCACCTGATACCACGTGTTTGTTGATGTGCACCCCCATGAAACGTTCTCATTCATATTGTTTAATTTGAATCTAAACCAAACTAAAATCAAACCCTAATTTTTGATGAACAGGAAATACAAGGGATAGAGAAATGAATTTAACAATCCCATAAGTAAATGATTGGCCAAATCCTGAATATAGGACATTCTACAAGGCAATTGACTGGATTGTTCAAAAAGTTATGTCAAAACCAAACGATAAGAAAACAGGAAAGACAGGGGAACTTTTCCAGCTTTAGAGTTGAAAAAGTCACAGCCAAATGTAATGTATGCAGCTTGATTGGATTCTTGTAGGTGAAAAAAGTTACAAAAGACACTTTAGGGCAAGTGGAAAAATTTTAAAATATGGATGGGCCATTAGACAAAGTGGAATTTGGTTAATTGTTTTGGTGTGATAATGGTATTTTGGTTTTGAGGAGACTGTTTTTATTCATAGGGGAAACATGGTGTGATGCATCATGTTGTTGGCAACACACTTTGATGCAGAAATAAAAGAAAGGAATAATTCACATCCACACAAGGCAACAATGGCAGAATATAAATTATTAAATCTGGGTGAAGGGTGTATGAGCATTTATTTACTTTTATTAACTTTTCTACGTGCTTAAAATTTTATGACAAAAAGCTGAAATATAATATAATATACTCTTCTCTGGGAAAGATAGCTCTGAAGAGCGGTGTACCCCAGGAAACTCTTTGAGACTTTTGATTCTTAAGTGATGTGACCATTTAAGAAGGCACATCCCTCTTACGCCCTCTTTTCTGAATATCAAGTCCTCAGTTCTACTAAAAAATTATGTTTCTATATAGAAGAAGAAATCTTTGAGTACTATTTTTTTTTTTGGTCAGAAATTAAAGATTAACTGATTTTTAAATTTAGATTAATTCATGAAGAAAATGCATTAAAGATGTAAAACTTTTTATTTTTTTAATTCAAATTTTTATTTCCATAGCATTTGGGGTACAAATGTTTTTGTTGTTGTTGTTACATAGATGAATCATATAGTGATGAGTTTTGAGATTTTAGTGCACCCATCAAACTGAGTGTGTACATTGTACCTAATGTATAGTTTTTTATTGCTAGCCCCCCTTTCATCCTCCACCTCCTGAGTCTTTAACGTCCATTATATCACTCTGCATGCCTTTGTGTACTCATAGCATAACTTCCACTAATAAGTGAGGACATAAGGTTTTTGGTTTTTGGTTTTCTACTCCTGTGTTACTTTTTTTTAGAATAATGGTCTCTAGCTCCATCCAAGTTGCTGCAAAACATATTATATTGTTCCTTTTAATAGCTGAGTAGTATTCCATATTGTATATGTACCACATTTTCTTTATCCACTTGTTAGTTGATGGCATTTAGATGGGTTCTACATCTTTGCAATTGTGAAATGTGCTGCTGTAAACATACGTGTGCAAGTGTCTTTTCATAAAATGACTTCTTCTCCTTTGGGTAGATGAATCAATAGTAGGATTGCCAGATTAAATGGTAGATCCACTTTTAGCTCTTTAAGGATTCTCCATACTGTTTTTCATAGAGGTTGTACTAATTTACATTCCCACCAGCAGTGTATAGCCATTCCCCTTTCCCCACATCCACACCATTATCTATTGTTTTTTGACTATTTATTTATTTATTGAGATGGAGTTTTGCCCTTGTTGCCCCGGCTGTAGTGCAATGGCCTGATCTCAGCTCACCGCACCTCTGCCTCTTGGATTCAAGCGATTCTCCTGTTTCAGTCTCCCTAGCAGTTGGGATTACAGGCACATGCCACCACGCGCAGCTAATTTTTGTATTTTTAGTAGTGATGGGGTTTCTCCATGTTGGTCAGGCTGGTCTCGAATTCCTGACCTCAGGTGATCCACCTGCCTCAGCCTCCCAAAGTGCTGGGATTACAGGCACCGTGCCCTGCTGACTTTTTAATTGTGGCCATTCTTGCAGGAGTAGGGTGATAACTCATTGTGGTTTTAATTTGCATTTCCCTGATAGTCAGTGATGTTGAGCATTTTTTCATATCTTTGGCCATTTGTATATCTTCTTTTGAGAAATGTCTGTGTCCTTTACCCACTTTTTAATGAGATTATTTGTTTTGCTCTTGCTGATTTGTGTTCCTTGTAAATTCTAGATACTAGTCCTTAGTCAGATGTGTACTTTGCAAATATTTTCTCCCATTCTGGGTGTTGTCTGTTTACTCTGCTTATTGTTTCTTGTGCTGTGTGGAAGCTTTTTAGCTTAATTAGGTC
Organism: Macaca nemestrina; assembly: GCF_043159975.1. Lineage (NCBI taxonomy): Eukaryota > Metazoa > Chordata > Mammalia > Primates > Cercopithecidae > Macaca > Macaca nemestrina. The sequence continues at coordinate 102,794,250 of NC_092135.1, forward strand.
CCATTTATTTGTTTTTGTTGCATTTGCTTTTGGGATCTTAGTCATGAATTATTTACCTAGGCCAATGTCTAGAAGAGTTTTTCCAACATTGTCTGCTAGAATTTTTATAGTTTCAGATCTTATATTTAAGTCTTTGGTCCATCTTGAGTTGATTTTTGTATGAAGCGAGATACAGGTATCCAGTTTATTCTTTTATATGTGGCTTGCCAGTTTTCCCATTTAATACATAGGATGTTCATTCCCCAATTCATGTTTTTGTATGCTTTGTTGAAAATCAGTTGACTGTACATATTTGGCTTTATTTCTGGGTTCTCTGTTCTTTTCCATAGATCAATGTGCCTACTTCTATTTATTTTTTTTTTTACCAGTACTATGCTGTTTTGGTAGCTATAGTCTTGTAGTATAATTCAAAGTCCAGTCATGTGATAGCTCCAGATTTGTTCAAAAACTTTTGCTTAGGATAGCTTTGACTATTCGGGCTCTTTTTTGTTTCCATATTAATTTTAGGATTTTTTTTTCTAATTCTGTGAAAAATGATGTTGGTATTTTGATGGAAATTACATTGAATCTGTAGATTTCTTTAGGCAGTATGGTCATTTTCACAATATTGATTCTTCTAATCCATGAACATGGGATGTAATTCCATTTGTGTCATCTGTGATTTCTTTTAGCAGTGTTTTATGGTTCTCCTTACGGACATCTTTTACCTTCTTGGTTATGTATGTTCTTAGGTATTTTATTTTTTTTTCTGATGTTGTAAAAGGGATTGGGATCTTGATTTGATTCTCAGCTTAGTCACTGTTGGTGTATAACACTGCTGCATTTTTGTGTACATTGTAAATCTAACTTTCTAATATGGAACTAATGAGATTAGAATCTGAGGCTAGAGCATTAGCTTTATATTTTTGCATAACAAATTACCACATAGCTTCTTAAAACAAGTCCAGTTTATTAGGTAGGAGTTCTGAAGGCTAGATGTCTGGACAGACTAGCTGAGTTCTCTAATTAGGGTCTCACAAGGCCAAAATCGTGGTATCAGCCAGGCTGGACTCTTGTATGGAGGCTCTGGGATGCTCTGTTGCAGAGTTTGACCTCCTGGATAGGCAGGTCTGAGGTCCCCACATCTTTTCTGACTGTTCATTATGGTCACCCCCTGCTCCTAGAGGGTGCCCCAATTCTATCTTGCATTTCTCTTTCATCTGCAAATAAGCAACATCTGATTTTTTTTTTCTTCTCTAACTTCCCCTTCTGCTAACATCAGGAGAAAACTGTTTTTAAATGGCTGATGTAATTAGATGAGATCTACTAAATAGTCTCTCTGGTTTAAGGCCAACTGTATCTATCATATAACATAAATTAATTCCAGGGATGATGTCTCATCATATGCACAGGTTCTGTCTATACTCAGTGGAAGGATTATGCAAGGGTGAGTATTACTGGGAATTCTTAGGATTCTGCCTATGAGTTTCTACTTTGGTTTTTGGGAGACAATTTTTTAAATCTACTTTTTAATCTACTTACCGACATGTGTATGTTAGTTCTCTGTGATTCATCACCTACCTATTTATTGAATTATGTGTGTTACTTCACTGTACCTCAGCATCTGTCAACTTATTTAAATGTGTGTGTTGGTATTCTGTGCCTTGGGATCTACTCATTCATTGGAATGTGTGTTGATTGTGTCCTAGTATCTATGTATTGAAATGTGTGTGTTGGTTCACTCAGCCTTTCCATTTATCTTTGTATTGAAATGTGTGTGTTGGTTCATTGTGCCATGGCATCTGTCTATTTATTGAAATATGTGTGGGGGTTTCATCATCTCTATTATTATATTATTATTGTTATTTTGAGAGACAGTGTTTTGCTCTGTTGCCTAGGCTGGAGCGCAGTGGTACAATCATAGCTCATGACAGCCTCAAACTCTTGGACTCATGCAAACCTCCAGCCTCAGCCTCCTAAGTAGTTTGGACTACAGGTGTGTGCCACCACACCTGGCTAATATTACTTTTGTTTTATTTTATTTTAATGGATATAGGGGCTTGGTGTGTTACCCAGTCTGGTCTCAAATCCCTGACGTCAAATGATCCTCCCAAACTGCAGGGATTACAAGTGTAAGCCAACCATGCCTGGCCTCATTATCTCTATTTTATCTATGTATTTTCTCAATGTTAAGATAAACAGATATTTTTATCAGAAAAAATTTTTGGTTTTAATATCATTTAAGAGGGCAGGCATTTCCTTTTTAAGAATAAACCTTCTCAGCTTTATTTTGTAATCATAACACAGTAATGACATTTTTAAAGGAAATATACAATGCCCTTTTTTTTTGTATTAGTTTGAAAGATATTCCCTAAACTTTAATTCTGCTTGCTTGCCTGCCTGCCTGCCTGCCTGCCTGCCTGCCTGCCTGCCTGCCTGCCTGCCTGCCTGCCTGCCTTCCTTCCTTCCTTCCTTCCTTCCTTCCTTCCTTCCTTCCTTCCTTCCTTCCTTCCTTCCTTCCTTCCTTCCCTCCTTCTTTCTCTCTCTTCTTTCTTTCTCTCTTTCTTTCTTTCTTTTCTTTCCTTTCTTTTCTTTTCTTTCTTTTCTTTTTTTTATTTTATTTTTTTAAATTTTTATTATTATACTTTGAGTTCTAGAGTACATGTGCATAATGTGCAGGTTTGTTACATATGTATACTTGTGCCATGTTGGTGTGCTGCAGCCATCAACTCATCAGCACCCATCAATTCGTCATTTACATCATGTATAACTCCCAATGCAATCCCTCCCCCCTCCCCCTCCCCATGATAGGCCCCAGTGTGTGATGTTCCGCTTCCCGAGTCCAAGTGATCTCATTGTTCAGTTCCCACCTATGAGTGAGAACATGCGGTGTTTGGTTTTCTGTTATTGTGATAGTTTGCTAAGAATGATGGTTTCCAGCTGCATCCATGTCCCTACAAAGGACACAAACTCATCCTTTTTTATGGCTGCATCGTATTCCATGGTGTATATGTGCCACATTTTCTTAATCCAGTCTGTCACTGATGGACATTTGGGTTGATTCCAAGTCTTTGCTATTGTGAATAGTGCCGCAATAAACATACGTGTGCATGTATCTTTATAGCAGCATGTTTTATAATCCTTTGGGTATATACCCAGTAATGGGATGGCTGGGTCATATGGTACATCTAGTTCTAGATCCTTGAGGAATCGCCATACTGTTTTCCATAATGGTTGAACTAGTTTACAATCCCACCAACAGTGTAAAAGTGTTCCTATTTCTCCACATCCTCTCCAGCACCTGTTGTTTCCTGACTTTTTAATGATCACCATTCTAACTGGTGTGAGATGGTATCTCATTGTGGTTTTGATTTGCATTTCTCTGATGGCCAGTGATGATGAGCATTTTTTCATGTGTCTGTTGGCTGTATGAATGTCTTCTTTTGAGAAATGTCTGTTCATATCCTTTGCCCACTTTTTGATGGGGTTGTTTGTTTTTTTTCTTGTAAATTTGTTTGAGTTCTTTGTAGGTTCTGGATATTAGCCCTTTGTCAGATGAGTAGATTGCAAAAATTTTCTCCCATTCTGTAGGTTGCTTGTTCACTCTGATGGTAGTTTCTTTTGCTGTGCAGAAGCTCTTTAGTTTAATTAGATCCCATTTGTCAATTTTGGCTTTTGTTGCCGTTGCTTTTGGTGTTTTAGACATGAAGTCTTTGCCCATGCCTATGTCCTGAATGGTACTACCAAGGTTTTCCTCTAGGATTTTTATGGTATTAGGTCTAACATTTAAGTCTCTAATCCATCTTGAATTAATTTTCGTATAAGGAGTAAGGAAAGGATCCAGTTTCAGCTTTCTACTTATGGCTAGCCAATTTTCCCAGCACCATTTATTAAATAGGGAATCCTTTCCCCATTTCTTGTTTCTCTCAGGTTTGTCAAAGATCAGATGGCTGTAGATGTGTGGTATTATTTCTGAGGACTCTGTTCTGTTCCATTGGTCTATATCTCTGTTTTGGTACCAGTACCATGCTGTTTTGGTTACTGTAGCCTTGTAGTATAGTTTGAAGTCAGGTAGCGTGATGCCTCCAGCTTTGTTCTTTTGACTTAGGATTGTCTTGGAGATGCGGGCTCTTTTTTGGTTCCATATGAACTTTAAAGCAGTTTTTTCCAATTCTGTGAAGAAACTCATTGGTAGCTTGATGGGGATGGCATTGAATCTATAAATAACCTTGGGCAGTATGGCCATTTTCACGATATTGATTCTTCCTATCCATGAGCATGGTATGTTCTTCCATTTGTTTGTGTCCTCTTTTATTTCACTGATTAGTGGTTTGTAGTTCTCCTTGAAGAGGTCCTTTACATCCCTTGTAAGTTAGATTCCTAGGTATTTTATTCTCTTTGAAGCAATTGTGAATGGAAGTTCATTCCTGATTTGGCTCTCTGTTTGTCTGTTACTGGTGTATAAGAATGCTTGTGATTTTTGCACATTAATTTTGTATCCTGAGACTTTGCTGAAGTTGCTTATCAGCTTAAGGAGATTTTGGGCTGAGACAATGGGGTTTTCTAAATATACAATCATGTCATCTGCAAAGAGGGACAATTTGACTTCTTTTCCTAACTGAATACCCTTGATTTCTTTCTCTTGCCTGATTGCCCTAGCCAGAACTTCCAACACTATGTTGAATAGGAGTGGTGAGAGAGGGCATCCCTGTCTTGTGCCAGTTTTCAAAGGGAATTTTTCCAGTTTTTGCCCATTCAGTATATTGGCTGTGGGTTTGTCATAAATAGCTCTTATTATTTTGAGGTACGTTCCATCAATACTGAATTTATTGAGCGTTTTTTAGCATGAAGGGCTGTTGAATTTTGTCAAAAGCCTTTTCTGCATCTATTGAGATAATCATGTGGTTCTTGTCTTTGGTTCTGTTTATATGCTGGATTATGTTTATTGATTTGCGAATGTTGAACCAGCCTTGCATCCCAGGGATGAAGCCCACTTGATCATGCTGGATAAGCTTTTTGATGTGTTGCTGAATCCGGTTTGCCAGTATTTTATTGAGGATTTTTGCATCGATGTTCATCAGGGATATTGGTCTAAAATTCTCTTTTTTTGTTGTGTCTCTGCCAGGCTTTGGTATCAGGATGATGTTGGCCTCATAAAATGAGTTAGGGAGGATTCCCTCTTTTTCTATTGATTGGAATAGTTTCAGAAGGAATGGTACCAGCTCCTCCTTGTACCTCTGGTAGAATTCAGCTGTGAATCCATCTGGTCCTGGACTTTTTTTGGTTGGTAGGCTATTAATTATTGCCTCAATTTCAGAGCCTGCTATTGGTCTATTCAGGGATTCAACTTCTTCCTGGTTTAGTCTTGGAAGAGTGTAAGTGTCCAGGAAATTATCCATTTCTTCTAGATTTTCCAGTTTATTTGCATAGAGGTGTTTATAGTATTCTCTGATGGTAGTTTGTATTTCTGTGGGATTGGTGGTGATATCCCCTTTATCATTTTTTATTGCGTCAATTTGATTCTTCTCTCTTTTCTTCTTTATTAGTCTTGCTAGTGGTCTGTCAATTTTGTTGATCTTTTCAAAAAACCAACTCCTGGATTCATTGATTTTTTGGAGGGTTTTTTGTGTCTCTGTCTCCTTCAGTTCTGCTCTGATCTTAGTTATTTCTTGCCTTCTGCTAGCTTTCGAATGTGTTTGCTCTTGCTTCTCTAGTTCTTTTAATTGCAATGTTAGAGTGTCAATTTTAGATCTTTCCTGCTTTCTCTTGTGGGCATTTAGTGCTATAAATTTCCCTCTACACACTGCTTTAAATGTGTCCCAGAGATTCTGGTATGTTGTATCTTTGTTCTCACTGGTTTCAAAGAACATGTTTATTTCTGCCTTCATTTTGTTATGTACCCAGTAGTCATTCAGGAGCAGGTTGTTCAGTTTCCATGTAGTTGAGCGGTTTTGATTGAGTTTCTTAGTCCTGAGTTCTAGTTTGATTGCACTGTGGTCTGAGAGACAGTTTGTTATAATTTCTGTTCTTGTACATTTCCTGAGGAGTGCTTTACTTCCAATTATGTGGTCAATTTTGGAGTAAGTGCGATGTGGTGCTGAGAAGAATGTATATTCTGTTGATTTGGGGTGGAGAGTTCTATAGATGTCTATTAGGTCTGCTTGCTGCAGAGATGAGTTCAATTCCTGGATATCCTTGTTAACTTTCTGTCTCGTTGATCTGTCTAATGTTGACAGTGGAGTGTTGAAGTCTCCCATTATTATTGTATAGGAGTCTAAGTCTCTTTGTAATTCTCTAAGGACTTGCTTTATGAATCTGGGTGCTCCTGTATTGGGTGCATATATATTTAGGACAGTTAGCTCTTCCTGTTAAATTGATCCTTTTACCATTATGTAATGGCCTTCTTTGTCTCTTTTGATCTTTGATGGTTTAAAGTCTGTTTTATCAGAGACTAGTATTGCAACCCCTGCTTTTTTTTGTTCTCCATTTGCTTGGTAAATCTTCCTCCATCCCTTTATTTTGAGCCTATGTATGTCTCTGCATGTGAGATGGGTCTCCTGAATACAGCAAACTGATGGGTCTTGACTCTTTATCCAGTTTGCCAGTCTGTGTCTTTTAATTGGAGCATTTAGTCCATTTACATTTAAGGTTAAGATTGTTATGTGTGAACTTGATCCTGCCATTATGATATTAACTGGTTATTTTGCTCGTTAGTTGATGCAGTTTCTTCCTAGCCTTGATGGCCTTTACATTTTGGCATGTTTTTGCAATGGCTGGTACTGGTTGTTCCTTTCCATGTTTAGTGCTTCCTTCAGGGTCTCTTGTAAGGCAGGCCTAGTGGTGACAAAATCTCTAAGCATTTGCTTATCTGTAAAGGATTTTATTTCTCCTTCACTTATGAAACTTAGTTTGGCTGGATATGAAATTCTGGGTTTAAAATTCTTTTCTTTAAGAATGTTGAATATTGGCCCCCACTCTCTTCTGGCTTGTAGCGTTTCTGCCGAGAGATCTGCTGTTAGTCTGATGGGCTTCCCTTTGTGGGTAACCCAACCTTTCTCTCTGGCTGCCCTTAAGATTTTTTCCTTCATTTCAACTTTGGTGAATCTGGCAATTATGTGTCTTGGAGTTGCTCTTCTCGAGGAGTATCTTTGTGGCGTTCTCTGTATTTCCTGGATTTGAATGTTGGCCTGCCCTACTAGGTTGGGGAAGTTCTCCTGGATGATATCCTGAAGAGTGTTTTCCAACTTGGTTCCATTTTCCCCCTCACTTTCAGGCACCCCAATCAGACGTAGATTTGGTCTTTTTACATAATCCCATACTTCTTGCAGGCTTTGTTCATTTCTTTTTCTTCTTTTTTCTTTTGGTTTCTCTTCTCGCTTCATTTCATTCATTTGATCCTCAATCGCTGATACTCTTTCTTCCAGTTGATCGGGTCGGTTACTGAAGCTTGTGCATTTGTCACGTATTTCTCGTGTCATGGTTTTCATCTCTTTCATTTCATTTATGACCTTCTCTGCATTAATTACTCTAGCCATCAATTCTTCCACTTTTTTTTCAAGATTTTTAGTTTCTTTGTGCTGGGTACGTAATTCCTCCTTTAGCTCTGAGAAGTTTGATGGACTGAAGCCTTCTTCTCTCATCTCATCAAAGTCATTCTCCGTCCAGCTTTGATCCATTGCTGGCGATGAGCTGCGCTCCTTTGCCGGGGGAGATTTGCTCTTATTTTTTGAATTTCCAGCTTTTCTGCCCTGCTTTTTCCCCATCTTTGTGGTTTTATCTGCCTGTGGTCTTTGATGATGGTGACGTACTGATGGGGTTTTGGTATAGGTGTCCTTCCTGTTTGATAGTTTTCCTTCTAACAGTCAGGACCCTCAGCTGTAGGTCTGTTGGAGATTGCTTGAGGTCCACTCCAGACCCTGTTTGCCTGGGTATCAGCAGCAGAGGCTGCAGAAGATAGAATATTTCTGAACAGTTAGTGCACCTGTCTGATTCTTGCTTTGGAAACTTCCTCTCAGGGGTGTACTCCACCCTGTGAGGTATGGGGTGTCAGACTGCCCCTAGTGGGAGATGTCTCCCAGTTAGGCTACTCAGGGGTCAGGGACCCACCTCAGCAGGCAGTCTGTCCCTTCTCAGATCTCAACCTCCGTATTGGGATATCCACTGCTCTCTTCAAAGCTGTCAGACAGAGTCGTTTGCATCTGCAGAGGTTTCTGCTGCGTTTGTTATTGTTTACTGTGCCCTGTCCCCAGAGGTGGAGTCTACAGAGACAGGCAGGTTTCCTTGAGCTGCTGTGAGCTCCACCCAGTTCCAGCTTCCCAGCGGCTTTGTTTACCTACTTAAGCCTCAGCAATGCGGTCGCCCCTCCCCCAGCCTCGCTGCTGCCTTGCTGGTAGATCACAGACTGCTGTGCTAGCAATGAGGGAGGCTCTGTGGGCGTGGGACCCTCCTGGCCAGGTGTGGGATATAATCTCCTGGTGTGCCCGTTTCCTTAAAGCGCAGTATTGGGGTGGGAGTTACCCGATTTTCCAGGTGTTGTGTGTCTCAGTTCCCCTGGCTAGGAAAAGAGATTTTCTTCCCCCTTGCGCTTCCCAGGTGAGTCGATGCCTCGCCCTGCTTCAGCTCTCACTGGTCGGGCTGCAGCAGCTGACCAGCACCGATTGTCCGGCACTCCCTAGTGAGATGAACCCAGTACCTCAGTTGAAAATGCAGAAATCACTGGTCTTCTGTGTCACTCGCGCTGGAAGTTGGACACTGGAGCTGTTCCTATTCAGCCATCTTGCTCCGCCCCCCCTCTTCTCTTCTCTTCTCTTCTCTTCTCTTCTCTTCTCTTCTCTTCTCTTCTCTTCTCTCTTTCTCTCTTTCTCTCTTTCTCTCTCTCTCTCTCTCTTTCTCTCTCTTTCTTTCTCTCTTTCTTTCTTTCTTTCTTTGCCTGCCTGCCTGCCTGCCTGCCTGCCTTCCTTCCTTCCTTCCTTCCTTCCTTCCTTCCTTCCTTCCTTCCTTCCTTCCTTCCTTCCTTCCTTCCTTCTTTTTTTTTTCTTTTCTTTTTTCTTTCTTGCGATGGAGTCTCACTCACTCTGTCATCACCCACACTGGAGTGCAGTGATGCCACCTCGGCTCACTGCAACCTCTACCTCCCAGGTTCAAGTGATTCTACTGCCTCAACATCCCTAGCAACTGGGATTACAGGTGTGCTGTCATGCCTGGCTAATATTTTTTCTTTTTGTATTTTTAGTGGAGACAGGGTTTTGCCATGTTGGCCAGGCTGATCTTGATCTCCTGACCTCCAGTGATCCGCCTGCCTTGGCCTCCCAAAGGGCTGGGATTACAAGCGTGTGAGCCACCACGCTCGGCCAACTGTAATTCTTTACATCTTCAGCACATTGATTTTCTGATTGCTCTATATCAAATCAAATCCAGCCCCACCTTTATTGCTAGCATGCTTCAGTTATCTATTCCTGTAAACAAGCCAGCTTAACCATAGTAGTGTGAAACAAAAACCATTTTATTATGCTTCTGGATTCTGCGGTTTAGGAATTTAGGCAGGGTATGGCAGGGATGCCTTGTCTCTGCATCATGATGTCTGGGGCCTCAGCTGGAAAGGCCAAGGCTTTGATAGCCAGGGGAGACTCAAAAGATTGAAACCTAAAATCCTCTGAAGGCTTCTTTACTCTTATGTCTGTATCTGGGCTGGAATGACTAAAAGGCTGAGCTCAGCTGGGGCTGTTCACCAGAGTGCCTACATGCAGCCTCCTTACGTATCTTGGGCTTCCTTAGAGCATGGTGACACCAGGGTGCACAGATTTCATACATGACAGCTCAAGGCTCCCAGTGCAACTGAAAAGTTAATCTAAAAATCTTATATCACATTTAAAATAGAACATGTCCCAATATTGTTTCTCATATTTGATAGTTGATGTTTTTGTGTATCTATCTTAAAGTGTGTTCATGTGTTTAAAGTTACGGTTTTATCCCTAGAGAAAAAGCAATGATGACTTCTAAATCATAAAATTGAGACTCTTGGATGGAAAAATAATATATTACCTATATATTATTCATAGATAAGTAGCATTTTTATTTCATTTCAAAATAATTGGCATCAATTTGAATAATGCATAGTTTAAGAAGCTTGTAGCATAATTAAAAATGGCAGGTTTTGCTATGTTCCTCTATCACTAATGAACTGTTAGAATTTTGTAGAGAGCTAACAACTTTTGGAAATAGGAGGGCAGAAAACATTACTAATATAGTGATATAAAAGAAAGGAGAAAAAGATACAATTAGTATTTATAAAATGAAATTATATTTGCCCTGTTCTTGGTTTTCCCACGGGAAAGAAAGAACTTTTTCTTGTGTTACTTAAAATGAGTTCTGATGCTGCTGAGTTCTTTGTTTTCTCCTAAGACAGGCCTGAGAAAACTAGGACTCCATTTCCCCAAATCTGCATGGGTCTTGAACCAACAGAAATGTGTTATAGCAGCCACCTGCGACACTAACTCTCCTCACAGAACCCATCGTGATATGGTCTTAGTTCATCATTCAGTATTTCCTTAGATTTATAGTGTTGTGTTTAATCTTAGAGACCCCCATATTATTCTCCAAGTAGTCTTTAGTTTATTAAGACTATGTTTATTCTTACTAATTTGAGAAGAAAATCTTGAAAAGTCCTGGCTTCACCTTCCATTTCTGCCACCTTTATAGAAAATATACCTCTTATACCTGTAATTTAGCAGATTATACCTGTAATTTGGCACTTTGTAGACATAATGTAAAGTTGTTTTAGGGGGCTATCCCAGTGGGGACACAAGCCATCTGGCCTCAGGGATATTGTGTGCTTCCCAACTGTCACAATTCTTGCTGCTAATTACATAAAGGGCTTTCCTAAAAGCCATTTTATTTTTTTCTTCAAGGATTTGGCAAATCCTTGAACTGTAACGATAGGATAAAGTGATGCTGACATTCAAAGTCCAGAGGTTCTCAATGTGGTCCCTGGGCCAATAGTATCAGTGTTACCTGGGAACTTATTATAAATGCATGTTCTTATGATTCACCCAGGATGTCCTTACTCAGAAACTCTGGGGCTGGGGTCCAGCAGTCTTTTAATAAGCTATGCAGGGGATACTGATGCAGGCTAAGTTTTAGAATCACTGTCTAAGGATTTTCAATTGTTCTTAGTATTTAACATGCATTGTACCTTCTTATCCTTCTGAATAAGTATTTCTTATTATTTATGTAAGGTAGCTTTATATATATAAAATAGTCATACATTTTAACACTATATGTATATGTACATAGTCACATGTATTTTTCTTGATTTTTACATTAATTTAAAAATGGGGAATGTGCGGTCTCTGCCATTGTCCTCTCCAGATTTGAGATAGAAATGAAGAAAACCGTGTACAAATAAAGATAAGTAGACTAGGGTGGGACTCCGTGGAGCTGGAGATTGGTGAGCAAGAGATGTGAAAAAGTTGATGAAAAAAGGATAGAGTAAGGGGGCAGGACCTTGGCATGTAACTTGTGCTGGGAGCTCAGCTAAGAGCATCATTGGGGCAGCTGAGTGGGAAGAGAGCAAAAGCTGTTGCTCTGGCTATATAGTTTTAACCAGGGTTGTTTTATTCCAGGGATAATGGGAAGGTTGGATCAATGTCCTTTTCTCAGTTGATTCTTCTCATTGATACCTTTGCCTTTAGCACTGTGTAAACTGATTCCTGCAGTAAAATGACTTTTTAAATGATTGCTCACTTGTCAGTAACTTGATCTGCATCGTCACAGACTTAATTATAAAACTTTTAATTCTACTTAGTACTGTAACATAGGATAGTGTTTTAACAGGTAGAATAGGATTGTATTGTTATGTTGGATTAAATATGGAGGGGGTGTTCATATACAAAGAACCGTCAGTTGCTTTTTCCAGGAACGGTATATCTTTGTTTTAACAAGTAAAAGAGATTTCATTTACATTGTTTCCATTTACAAAGCTTTTTCTCAGAGTGTCTTTTGCAAGTCCACACTCTTTGTTTTGTAGTAGGTTGGGAAGCAACATGGCTCTAATCAAGTTAACTCTGTTTTAAATTTATTCCTTTATTAATTTTTTGGAATAGTGATTTAGTTATGATTCATAATTTCGGTGTTATCTTTAATGTGTTAACTTTTAGTTTTAGTGTATATACCCAAAGTAGATACTTACTAAATGTTGGTTAAATGAATGAAGATTGGCTTTGTTGAGATTTTTGGAGAGAGCTCCGTCTGTGTTATAAACGGGCTCAGAAGGGTGATTTTTGCTGCTGCTCTGGTTTGATTTTTGCATTATATTTTTGTAGTTAAATATTGATCTCTCTTTTGAAATTCTTAATTGCATATGGATTTTTAAAGTTGATCTTTATTTTATGGTTCTTTGTTTTAAATGTTCCACTTAATTTTAAATGGGAAGGATTTAAAATAAGCTCTAAACTAGTATAGACCACATGTACATATCTTGAAAAATGACCTGTTATAAGCCTGTACACTGTGGCATTTACTGGTAAGGTTTCTCATCATGTGCATATGGAAGAAAAAAGAAACTTGTTTCATTGCTTTAATGGTGTTGTAAAAAATGGCAAGAACTTCAGTAGGGGTTTATATTAGTCAACTCATTTGGGTTTCTGACTTCCTTCTTATTGCTTCTCCTTTCCATAGCTTCACGAGTGGCCTTTCAAGTTTTGTTTTTTCCACTTACATATTCTTATATTTTTACTTTCCATGTAACTCTGACACGTAGTTACTCTCACAGGTCTGTCACTACTCAGATATCCCCTGTATGGTGATCTCAGACCGCAGCCAAGTTTCATGCCCCTAATGCTACTCAGCCAGTGGACACTGACATTTCAGAAGGGAAGTGTGGATGGGCCACAAATGAGGACTTCTCATTTCTTTCACCGAGAAGTGTTTTGACTCTATGGTTGGTTGTAATAACAACTAGGACTACCTTGGACTAGGAAAACCTGTTTTCAGTCTAACAAAACCCAAAGGTAGGCAGTCAGAAACCTGGACCTCACAAAGGGAAATGAAAAGTGATCAAGAAGCTAGATCTGGCCCCTTTTTTCTATCTGTATTAAATATCTGCTCTGTTCTTTTCTCACATCTGAATTGATTTGGTAAAGATGGCTAAATGAGAACAACTGAATTGTAAAATTATCTCCATTTTCATGATTAAGCCTGAGTGAATTAAGATCTTTGTAAGAGAGAGTTATTCAGATTGGTCCAACTTGGACCATATATTCTCCTACATCCGACAGACTGTGGACAAAAGATGGGGTTCACAGTAAAACAGAATGTGGACCCTCAGGAACCTTGTTACATGACAAGGTCAGATCTATTCTGATTCAAACGAGGCCAAAGCAAACAAAACCCAAAATTTGTGGTTTTAATTTATATAAAAACATTTTGAAATTTGTAGCACATTTTTCTAATTCTTAGGTGCCAATTTGGAACTGACAGTTCTTATTTTTCAAGATGGAACAGACAAATGAATGTTTTTAATCTGTGTGGAATGAGAAACTCGGGAGGATGCAGCTGAATGTATGTTTTAAAAGAGAGAGAGGGTTTAATGGCTGAAACAAGATCTACAAAGATTCAGAAAGAGATCCAGGGCCAGTCAGATGACACTAGTGGCCTTGGGCAGAAGAGAAATTGTTCTCTAAGACAAGGGATATCAATGTGACTGTGTGTCAGGATTTGGAGAGTTGAACTTAATTCCTGAGTGGGAGTCAAGGCTATCAGCTAAGAGTGATAGGATTGAGTAGGGACCAGGCAGAAAACAGTGAAGTTTGTGGAATAGAACCATGAGGAAATTAAAGAATTTCTGAGGGTGAGACTAAAGTTGAAAATTTAAAATCTAGACAAAGAGGTACCACTCTAACCCATTCTCCTCCAGTAAAAGCAAGTGATTAATTGAGTGGGGCTGTTCAGTCAGATGCAACAGAAGGACTGAGGGAAAAGAAACTGAAAAAAGATAGTTGAGAAGTGAGAGAGTAGAAGTGCTTTAGTGTGGGGTCCTATCTGAGTAGGGAAGGAAATAAAGACAGGAAGGGACACAGTTGTTGAAGAAGAGGAATGCCTTAAAGTTGAGGTCTCAATGTTCTAGGCTCACACTTAGTGATAGAAAGATGGAGGATGGATAGAAGATGGAATTCCAGAATTGATGATGTTGGAGGAAATCCAGTTCTGGTGATGGCAGGGTCTGTGCTATGGCCACTGACCTTTCCCGTGGTAGCATTTCCTTGGAGAAGGTCAAGGAACTTGCATGTTGGGGCTCTTCACATGGCCTCCCATAAGGACATTGATAATAATACCTTACTTTCTAGGACTGCCTATTCTCTGCCAAACAGTGTAACAGATTTTTGCATATGTTACTTCCAACTATTATAATAATCTTTTGTAAGGTAGATAATACCTTTTTTTTTTTTTTTTTTTAAAAGATGGAGTCTTTCTCTGTCACCCAGGCTATAGTGCAGCTGTGTGATCTCAGCTCACTGCAACCTCCACCTCTTGGGTTCAAGTGATTCCCCTGCCTTCAGCCCCCTGAGTAGCTGGGATTACAGGCACCTACCACCACACCTGGCTAATTTTTGTATTTTTAGTAGAGATGGGGTTTCACCCATATTGGCCAGGGTGGTCTCAAACTCCTGGCCTCAAGTGATCTGCCTACCTCAGCCTCCCAAAGTGCTCAGACTATAGGCATGAGCCACCATGCCCAGCCGATACTACCATTTTCATTACACCCAGAAGGTTGAGCCAATCTAATAGTCTGTCCAAGATTATGTAGCTGTTAATAGTAAATGCTGGAGATGGAATTGATATTCAGGTATATCTGTCTCTAAGGCCTAGCACTATTCACTTGCTGAATTCCCCCATGGACTCCCCAAGCCCCATCCTCCCAGTTTCTGGTTTTCCTCTTTATTCCTTTGTTTGTGTCTTCCTTAATTTTAAAAAAGGGCTTAAAACGTACAAAAACATGTAATATAGGAGGATTTTAAAAAGAAGTGAGAAGTAAGCATTGAAAATAAAAATTTATAAGAAATAGGATGTAATCAAGGGTAGGTTAGCATACAAATTCAAGTTGTTAATTTTATCACATTTACTAGGCTTAGGCTGTAAAATTGCCTTTAACATTTTATGAGCAAGCATGAAGAAACAAAAATTACATGATACTCAGAGTTGAGTAAGACTACTCCCAGTACTGATTTGTGGGAGATGACACAGGCCTTGGGTAATGGGAAAAACATCATCATTAGGAAGACTCTTTATAAAAATATAATAATATATTTTATTGAGTTCTTACTGATAATATCTATCATGTAGGCAAATAAAATTCTGTGAGGTTTAAAATAATATGGTTGAGTACAGTTGCTCAAAGACAGGTTGGAATGCAGGTAGAGCTAGGTAGATGCCACTTTTTTTTTTTTTTTTAAGATTGGCAGATTAAATGACAACTGAAGATGGGTAGAAAAATGTCACCAGGTCATAGCAGTAAAAATTGTTCCATGTCGAATGATCTGAGATTTGGAATAATCAATTACTGCAATTTCTTCAACTAAGAGTTCAACTCCTTCCTGAGCCTGGATTAGGGCTCATATCCAGAATATACTAGGACAGAAGTCCTAGTGTAATGTCCTGCTATAACCTGGTGACATTTTTCTACTCATCTTCCTACAAGGAAGTAGGATATGAAGTCTAGAGGGATGAGAAAGGATTCTGGAATTTTTTTTTCTCTATTTTTATATATGTTTACTAGACCTGGGGAGGTTGTTTCATCTCACAATCTTTAGGGCAGTGGTTGTACAAAGCATGCATTTTAATCAAAAGCTTATTAAAACACAGATTGCTGGGTCCTCACCTCTAGACTGTTTGATTCAGTGGGTCTGGAGTAGGGGATGAGAACTTCTTTTTTAACAAGTTCCTATTGATGGCTGCTGGTCAGAACCCACACTTTTGAGAACCACTGCTCTACAGATAGGAAATAAAATGAAATTGGATAATAATTTAGAATATTTAATACTAACATTCTAAGTTAGGGAAAACCCTAGATTATTTTAATTTCTTTGTTTCCTGTATACCCATATCCTCATTGAAAGTAGTTTCAAGGGTAAGTCTGATAGAATTTTAGTTTGTTGAGATGGAGAATTTGTTCTTGCAAACTTGATTATTTGCATACTTATAATTTTGTTTACTTGAGCCAACCCCTTTTTCACTAATATCAAGGGTAAAATTTTATATAACTTGTCAAATTCATAATTAATTGAAATTGTAAAGTTTTGCAGGGAATTTTTTGTCCCCCTAACACCCCCAAACTGATCTGTTAATTATCTCAAGTGCAAAAGTGCAAAGATTCTAGCCTCTATCTTTAGAATGGTAATACCACCGAGGGCTATTTGAATAAAAAATGGATAATTTCTTGATTAGTTACAATGTTTTAAAGCCATGGTTTCTAAGGGTGTTGAAGCAGAGAACTCATTTTAATGACTTTATTTCCCAAGTATCAAGGGGCCTTACATATCAATTTTTTGGTTTAGGATAATAATTTTGATATATTGTAACAATATTCTTTTTATATAGTGTTGATCTCTAAGGAGTGCTTCACTGATTATTTTTTCATTTTTAGGATATCTCACAATATTAGCAATGCAAATATTTCAAGTTCATAGAGAATATGAGTCAGAAAATAGATGACTAAGAGTTATGGTTTACCAGTTTCTCCCAATTTGGCACCCACCAATTTGAGTCATATCTAATGAGAGCACAAAATAGCCTTTATCTTTTTTTATTCCCAAAATAAAGTCACTGAAAAACTTGTTGACAACAAAAAAAGAGCAGAGATCTGAATTATATTTTTCCTTGGTTCTTGATACAGTGTAAAAGCTAACCTGAACAACTGTGAGAACTTCATGCATTTACTGGATAAAAACGTGGGCTAACTGAGCTTGCGAAGATTCTAATAGAATACTTTCTACACCAGCTGATAGTGATAGAGGAAGTTTCAGAACATCAGTATTAATTTATGTCCAGCTGATCGCCTCATATGGCATGCTGGTGGCTTTGATTTTTCTTTTTTTAACCTTGTTTTAATGTCTAGTAAGATAAATTTCTACATGTGGAAAATATTAAAGTAATTAAAAACATTTGGCTTTTTTGCATATATTTTCTAAAATTAACTTACTTGTTAACACTCATCTCTCTTGTCTCTAATTGGGTTGAAATGTGTGAAAAAAAAAAAGCTTTGATATGGAACTGTTTTTCAAAATATGGCTCAAATGTGATACACATGGAGGAGCCAATATATGCAGCTTTGAAAAAGTTTCTGATGTCAGTGTTTTTACTTAGGTGGCACAAGATTTGAGTAAGAAGTTGCTACGTCTCAATAACTAAGGTTTCTGTTATCATTTGGAAATCTAAGCACTATCACTTTAGAGCTTTGCATTAAAAGGTGGTACTCCAAGGTCTGCTTCTGAAGATTTCCGTTTCTCTTATTTCTTTAAAATATTAATCGTGTCGGCCTGGTGCAGTGACTCACACCTGTAATCCCAGCACTTTGGGAGGCCAAGGCAGGCAGATCACTTTGAGTTCAGGAGTTCGAGACCACGACAAAACCCATCTATACTAAAAAATGCAGAAATTAGCGGGCATTGGTAACTCACGCCTGTAGTCCCAGCTACTTGGGAGGGCGGGGCTGGAGAATCGCTTGAGCCCCGGAGGTGGAGGTTGTGGTGAGCCCAAATCGCGTCACTGCACTTCAGCCTGGGTGACAGAGTGAAACCCTGTTTCAAAAATAAATACATACATTCCTACATGCATACATAAAGAAATATTCATGGTGTCATCTCATTTCCTAGTAAAGGGAGGTTGGGCTATATTTAGTAATTTGTCTTTCTAAAGGCAGAAAAATACTATCCTCATTTCAAGTGCTCTATAGCTGGATGGCTTTGTTTGACTTTCTTTAAAATTTTTAAAGTGTGATCAAACATAATTTTATATAATATCTTCATCAGATTAAAATGATGTAATTTAGGTAACTCTTGCAAAGGCTTCACATTTTTTAAAAAATGTAAACCATCCTTACTCTACTATTTCATCATAGATGAACACTCAGTACATTGACACAGCTTATATTTTTTGAAGGTTGAATTTTACATAAAAACAAGGTTATATTGTATGCCTGTGGAAAAGTTAATATTCATTTCTTTCCTATCATCCTGTGAGCTTTATTAAAACTGCTACCACCTGTCAGCAAGAGGTAGAAGAGCA
This sequence comes from Macaca nemestrina, assembly GCF_043159975.1. Classification (NCBI taxonomy): domain Eukaryota; kingdom Metazoa; phylum Chordata; class Mammalia; order Primates; family Cercopithecidae; genus Macaca; species Macaca nemestrina. The sequence goes on from NC_092135.1 coordinate 102,812,508, forward strand.
TCATAATGAAAGGAATTGATGCTGAAATACCTTTCTGAAGAAAAATAGAAGCAGCTTCTTTTTTTGACTTGTGATATTTGGGGCCTCAGCTAATCAACAATGCAAAAGTTTGAGATTATTAGAAATCTTAAAGGAGGCAAATGGAGCCATATCCAGGCTTGATGGGATCTGAAGCATATGAAATTTGGGAGGTTTTCTTTAAAGAAAAAAAAAACACACAAAAAATGCTTTCCTTTAGAAATGTATAAAACTTCTAATGGAAAGTGTTGGATTCTCTCCTGGGGCCCTCTGGGCAGGAGAAGCCCTTAAGCTTAAACTTCTTTAACTTCAAGGTACATACTGCCTTTTGGGCAAAGAGGAGAAATATTAGTTCTGCCTATGGGCATGAGGTGGTCTCCAAACTTCCTTCCAGATCTGGCCCAATTTTTCAAACCTTTAATCTCAACTGAAAATAAGTTTTACTTCTATAGAATTTCCACCTTGTCTCCTTCAGTCCTGGTTTCCAATGCATCTGTCTTATAACTTGAAATCTCTGAATAAAACTTGCTGAGTAGGTATTATTTAATTGGTAGATTATGAGTTGACCAAAATTCAACACTTGGCCAAAATTGCTGAAAATTGAGAGAAACTGCCATGGATGTAGTTGACAATTCATTGGCTTTTTTTCATGTTTTAAGGTAATATTAAGATAACACACCAGCAAGCAAAGTATCTCAATCACATTATCCCTGAAGAAATGTAATCACTGACTTAAAATTTAATATTTCGTATTATAGAGGCTCAATAGGAGAACCGTGTGTTGGAACAGTATTTCCATAATACATATTGTTCATAAGATCTGTGATGTCAAGGGCTATGTATTCATCCTGCTGATCCCAATGTCTAATATGTCTTACTAAATATTTGCTTCACAAGAAAGAGAAGTGTTGTGTTTAAAAATGTAGGCTTTGGAACTTAAAATATCTGAAAAGAATAATCATTATACACCAGGGTCACTTCCTTATATCATCCTAAAACATTTAGGAAATGTGCTAATTTTATATATTGAGAAAGTAAGATTATCTTTAAAAGTGCGGATTTTGGAGCTAGGCCCAGTGCCTTTGACTATATTGCTTACTTACTCTGTGCTATGGGGCAATCTTTATGTCTTTATGATTCCATTTTCTAATGTATAAATTGAGGTATCTTAAGGTTCTGGTGATGATGAAATGGTATAATAAATGTGGGCTATTTGGTAAAGTGCCAAACAGTAAGTAAGCCCTCTGAAGGGTTTTCCTGTTGCTGCAGCTGTGTAGCCATTGATTCAGCAGCATACAAGCACACATCTGATTAATTCCTACTTTTAGTGAATGAATAAAAAATGGTATCTTTATAAACTTGAATATTGTCCCTTGTCAGAAAATTAGAATTGTGTAACCCAACTGATTTTCATTTTTGCCTTAGCGATCAGTAAGCTTAGAATGAAATTCATTATTCCAATGGTGTAATTTGTTCAAGTCTAGGAACAACTACTACTTTATTTTCTTCAGTTGATCCCTATTCTCTTTGATCCTTTAATTTCCGATTTTATGTCATCTCAATCCATAAATCACTGCCAAGGCTTTTGAAAGGGGTATAATTTATATTAAATGGCCTATCTCCCATTCCCCATTAACATCTTGACCATGTGCAATTGCATGCAGTTCTCATCTGTGAGGTTTTAGTTGTAGCATGGATTCTTTTTAGGCTTAATTGGAAAAGCCGTCAATCCTGTAAACCACCTACGACATTCCACAGTGTACTATACAGGTTAATTTTTCTTGACTATTACATTTTGTGACACAGGTTTGAAGAGCAAAATCCAAATTATCTGCTTACTAAATTTATAAATTCAGAAAATGACATCTTTTCAAAATTCTTTTAAATTTTGGGGTAAGTTTAGGTAACCGCAAAAATCCTATTTGGTATTTTGGAGCCAAAATCTAGACAGAAGGTGTAATGTAAAACACAGTTTTGTCAAAACACTCAGACCACTGGCTTGTTTACCTGCTTGTAGTTTATATTAAAAAGTAAATTATCGGCCGGGCGCGGTGGCTCAAGCCTGTAATCCCAGCACTTTGGGAGGCCGAGACGGGCGGATCACGAGGTCAGGAGATCGAGACCATCCTGGCTAACACGGTGAAACCCCGTCTCTACTAAAAAATACAAAAAACTAGCCGGGCGCGGTGGCGGGCGCCTGTAGTCCCAACTACTCGGGAGGCTGAGGCAGGAGAATGGCGTGAACCCGGGAGGCGGAGCTTGCAGTGAGCTGAGATCCGGCCACTGCACTCCAGCCTGGGCGGCAGAGCGAGACTCCGTCTCAAAAAAAAAAAAAAAAAAAAAAAAAAAGTAAATTATCATTGAATGAGATTTTAGGTCTTTCTGAAAGTGAGAAATTTCCATTGAAAGATATGGCTAGTCATGTTTTTGTTGCCTAAGATTTTGTAGCTGGAAATACTACACTTTAAAAATCTCTTCAGCTTTTCATCCATATTACAGCTAGGTGCTCCTAAATGTGTTGAAAGATTTCTATTAATATATGGTATTAAATGATTCATAATTTGAAGAGTCTTAAAGTTCTTTGATCTTATAGCTAAAAATACTACAGGTATTATAGTTACTAGAAAAAATTTCCCATTTTGTACTGGGTTGTCTATTATGTACAGCTTACTTGGAATTTTTAAAGGATAGTATAAATAAACAGAAACCCCCAAATCTGGTACTGATACTTGGCTAGAAGATCCATGGCCTAGTTCCAGCTGTGTAATCAATAGCTATGTGATTTTGAGCAAATAAGTTAACATCTCTATGCCTTAATTTTCTTATCAATAAAATGAGGAAAGTTGGGCTAAACTGATTCCTAAGACCCCATTCAGTTGTAGAAGCCTTTGATTCTATTGTCACAAACCAGCACACAGTGAAATGCTTCATTCAAAATGAAATGGTGAGCCAGGCGCGGTGGCCCACACCTGTAATCCTAGCACTTTGGGAGACTGAAGAAGGAGGATTGCTTGAGCTCAGGAGTTTGAGACCAGCTGGGCAAGATAGTAAGACCTCATCTCTGCCAAAAAATTAAAATAAAATAATATAAAATAAATAAAATAAAATAGTTGGTGCAGTGTTATTAAGCATTGGTCCCTGGAATATATCCAGTGGTCAGGAAAGAAGGTCACAGTTCTGTATAGTCTGTATAGTTGCAGCCAGGCTGGCTGATACAAGTATCTGTAACGTGACTGTGGCTTTCTGTTTGCCTGCTGGGATTCCAGCAGTGAGGATAGCCTCTGGAAAACAATGCCACTATGAGCCAGTTTCAGTTCCACTGAAGGAAAAAATGATTTGAGAACCTCAAAATGGGATCCATGGACTTCTGTATTGTACCAGGGCTCAGCAAGTACTTCACAGGTGGTTTGGTTGGTAGGGATGAAAAGAACATTGAGACAGCTTTGTTCACGTACATTCTTCAATTTGAAATGTTAATTATTATGACAAGCACTATAGCATGTGTAATTATGAATAATTATAAGAAGCAATAAAGCTCATAATGTTAAAGAGAGGGAATTCGAAAGGCAGTCTTCCTGGGTTTAAATCTGGGCACTGTCTCTCAATAGCTTTGAGATTTCCAGCAAGTCGTTTAACCTCTTTGTGCCTCAGTTCCTTCATCTATAAAGTATAATAATAGAACCTGCTTTATAAAGTTATTGTGGAAGTCAATTCATTATTAAATGTAAAACATTTAGAATGTCTGTCACATAATAAATTCTTCATAGGTGTTATCCATTTATTGTTATTACGTTATTTTCACAGAGAATATTTAATGTTTGCAATATCAGGAATAGATTTGGGTACAAATAACTGAAAATCCTGAGATAAGAATGACTTAAGCTCAACAAGATGGCTGCTAAAGCACCTCCCTTTTAAGCACAAGTTTTAGAAGTCACATTTGACCATTTGGTTTACCTCTTCTTGACTAGAACTTAATTATGAGGCCAAATAAGCTTCAAAGGAAGACGTAAAATGTGCACTTTATTCTATGGGACTATGTAATTAGTTCAAAATATAATGGCTTTATTTTGAGGATTAAAGAGAGAATATTGGGAAACAGCCTCTTTCCACAAATAAAATTACATTTGAAAACTGGGTTCCTCAGTTTTCTCAGTTAAGGGAAAGCTTCTTTGCCAAAACAGTTTATATTGTTTGCATATCTAAATATTTAATTTCAGTTATTACTGTTGTGTTATTTAATTGCCTTGCACACAAAAAATGGATTGATTTCTCAAAAATGATTACATGGCAAAAACAGAATTAAAATATTAACATCAGAACTCCAGGTTCAGGCACTAAATTTAAATTGACATAAGTTGGTAGAAAGGACTCTGCTAGTGCCATAATTTAGGGGAAGCTTCTGACTACGGAAATGTGGGAATAAGAAGTATGGCAGTGAACACTAGTGTTCAGATTTGATTGGACTGATGATCTACTGACACCCTAGTCACCTGTTAGGAAACTGTCAAAATAAGTTGCCCAAATATGAAATTGATAATTCTTTTCTCCCCAAAAGGCAGAAATTAAAACCCTACAGACATCATTTAGAATTTCAATCCTTTGTGTGACACAAGTCACATTATTACTGAGAAGCTTGTCAACCAACCCAAACTCTTATGACTAATGGGTGTAGAGGGGAAGCAGATTAATTATTGGCAAAACCTCTTTGTTAAATGACATTTTTTGTTCAATGTCACATCACACATTAGTAGCCATCAGTATGTCAGAACAGTCACTATTTTATGTACTAACGTTTTCTTCCCAGTAAGGCAAAAGAACTCTGGTACAGAGACTGAATCACAGTTCAGAATATATTAATTACATGCATTCATTCATTTGTTCGTTCATTCAACATACATTTTTTCAGGGCCAAGAGTTATTCCAGGCAAAGGAAATATGGCAGTTAACAAAAGAATAAAGCTCTCACCATCATAGAATATACAATTCTAATGAGAGAGAAATGCTTGATGACTTTTACCACTGTTGATCTCTTATGACCCTGTGCTACAGGAAAAGGAAGTGATTGCTGTGAGCATTCTTGTGTAGGCTGAGCAAGGTGAATTAGGATTTTTAGAAAGAGTGAAACAGTTTTTGGTTGGGGCAAGGTTAGCATTGCGGTGTATGTAAGAGTTTACCTGGATACTTGTCCATCTTCTGCTTTACTTCCAAGAGCAGTTGCTAATCAATAGTTTACATCCTGGTGGTGATTAACAGATGAGGGAAGTAGTCAAAATTGTGACTAGGATGGAATTGCAGTCATTGAGTTTCTATCTTAGTGTTCTGGGCAAAGAAATACAAGACAGCTTTCTCCCTACTCCTTCCCAATGGCAGGGGCTCACACAAGATTACTTGAAACGTGGAATAAAAACATCTTTTTATGGACAGTAGATTTACTCTTTTTTATATTAAGTGGCATGCTCAGTTGGTGTTTCTTTATGATAGTGTCTTGAGTAGTGTGGCCTTATCTTTGTATGGCTGCAATATTACGGTATTTAACATTAAGGATAGATTACTGGAGATTTTGAAGACTGAATAGTGATACAAATGGTTGTTACCAAGAGTTGTATTTTTTATCTGTTACTTGATGTTCTTTATTTGGATAAATAAATTGAATGGCACATGTACAGATCTATGCAAATGCTGCAGAATATAAAAGTGCATTTCTTTACATTGAAGGAAATGGTTAGTTTTGCTTTAAATGTGACCGGTTTTTCAACTGAAAGTAGACATAAGGGAGAAATCTCTCCCCAATTCCCAGGTCTACATTTGCTCCAAATATTCCCAGCTTTCTGAGAGAGGCACACCACACTTGCTGTCATTCCTAATGTTTTATAATGGTAAAGAAGGGCTTTCTAATTTAGATGAAACAGAGTAAGAAAATAAACTGAATGGATATGGAATCCAATTTTTTTTTTTTTTTTTTTTGAGATGGAGTCTTGCTCTGCCCTCCAGGCTGGAGTGCCGTGGCCAGATCTCGGCTCACTGCAAGCTCTGCCTCCCGGGTTCACGCCATTCTCCTGCCTCAGCCTCCCGAGTAGCTGGGACTACAGGTGCCCGCCACCTCACCCGGCTAATTTTTTTTTTTTTTTTTTTTTTTGTATTTTTAGCAGAGATGGGGTTTCACCGTGTTAGCCAGGATGGTCTTGATCTCCTGACTTCGTGATCCGCCTGCCTCGGCCTCCCAAAGTGCTGGGATTACAGGCGTGACCCACCGTGCCCGGCCTGGAATCCGATTTTTTAAAAAATTTTAGATTTAGTGGGTACCTGTGCAGGTTTGCTGCATAAACTGCATTACTCTGAGGTTTGGGCTTTAATGATCCCATCACACAAGTAGTGAATATTGTACTCAATAGGTAGTTTTTCAACCCTTTCCTCCTTTCTTCCCTCCCCTCCTTTGGTATCTCTTGTTTATTGTTCAGTCTTTGTGTCCACGTGAATCCAATGTTTAGCTCCCACTGATAAGTGAGCACATGCAGTATTTGGTTTTCTGTTTCTGCATTAATTTGCTTAGGTTAATGACCTTCAGCTGCATCCAAGTTGCTGCAAACGACATTATCTCATTCTTTTTATGGCTGTGCAGTATTCGATGGTGTATGTGTACCACATTTTCTTTATCCAGTCCACCGTTTATGGGCACCTGGGTTGATTCTATGTCTTTGCTATTGTGACTAGTGCTGCTATAAACATATTAATGCAAGTGTCTTGTTGGTAGAATGATTTCTTTTCCTTTGGGTATATACCCAGTAATAGGGTTTCTGGGTTGAATAGCAGTTCTGTTTTTAGTTCTTTGAGGAATCTCCAAACTTGTTTCCACAGGGACTAACCTCATTTGCATTCCCACCAACAGTGTATAAGTGTGTTCTCTTTTCTCCACAACCTTGCCAACATCTGTTATTGTTGACCTTTTTATAATAGCCATTCTGACTAGCGTGAGATGGTATCTCATTGTAGTTTTGATGTGCATATCTCTGATTAGTGATGTTGAGCATTTTTTTTCATATGTTTGTTGGCTGCTTGTATGTCTTCTTTTGAGAAGCATCTGTCCTCTGCCTACTTTTTAATGGGGTTATTTTGGAATCTGATCTTTTGTTCATGTCAGATAAAGATACCTTTGTGAAAGATTGCAAACAGCAAATAATCTCTTGCTGATATGAAACTACCAATTTTTAAACTTTTAGTTTTTATTTAAAATTCAGATGACATTTTTTAAACAAAAGATTGGTAACTGTATGCTGAGTGCTTTTGAAGTAGTCCACAGATCCCTTAAGTTTGAGAAATACTGTTCTCGGCAGAAGAACAGAAATAAGATGCATAAAAGACAAGACAATATGAGGAAACAAGAAAAGTCAAAGTTGGGCATATAAAACTTCAGGGAATAGTGGTGGGCCCAGATGTTGTTTAAGGATTAAATGTAAATATTACAAGTATTAAATGTGCTGGTTATCTGTGGGGTAACAAACCACTTCAAAACCTAATGGCTTAAGATGACAACTGTTTATCTCACAAATTTGTGTTGGCTATGTGCTGCTTTGTTCAACTGGGGCCACGCCATATGCACTCAACCTAGCTTAGCAGAGGCCTCTTGGTTTTCCTCCATGTGGTATTGTCTCATCCTCCAGGGCCTCTCCAAGTGGTATCTCTCTAGCTGGACTTACTTTTAAAGCATGGCAGCTTAGCTCCAAGATGGGTGTTCCAAGAAGGAAACCCCAAAGCATCAGTGCTTGCCTAAGGTCCCTTGGCTAAAACAAGTCATGTGCCCAAGCCCAGAGTCAGTATGAGAATCACAAAGGCATGAATTCCTAAGGCGTGTTTCACTGGGAGCTACCAGTGAAACAGTCTGCCACAAGTGTGGAAAGAGGGAAGCCTGTCGTTGCAATGTTTATATTTCTTATCAAACCTAAAGGACATTCTATCTTAAGAAATGGGACAAGTTTACACTAAGATGGTTTGAATGTCTATGAATGTGATAATCAGAATATTTTAAAGCAGTGGCTCTCAACTTTGGCTGTACAGTAGAGTCACTTAGGGAAATACTGAAAATTACAGGTGCTTTCGATTGCAAAGGCCAATTAAATCAACATTTCTAGGTGTTGTCCCAGGTATGAGTCTATTTTAAGACTCCTTGGCAGATTTCTAAAGTGCCATCAAAGTTGAGACAGCACTGTTTTAGGGGTATGTTTCTGAGATTGACTTGAAGGAGGACAACCATATGTTTTCTTGGCACCGCTGTTAGAATGCTTGCTTAGATGTGCAATGAATAAAGGATCAAGCATGGCATTCTTTATGATTCTTGTTGGGCTCCCTGGGTATGCTTTCTTCTGGTTGTTCCAAGAACATCTTTGTTCTTAGATATCATCTCAATCATATTTCTCCCCTCAGAACCCTAAAATAGTTAAGTATTTTCTCAAGTTGCCTTACAATATTTCCTATGGATGTATCTGATTTGAGTTCCTCAGTTTTCCTTGTCTGGTGTATCTATTTCTTATTCATATCTCCTGTAGACTTGTCACCCTTCTGTGTCTGTGTCACTGCAAATTATTTGATCCTTACTGTCCTTCCACATCTCAGAACAAATGCCTTCCTAATGTCTAAGCTATCAGGCATGTTTTCCTGATTGTCCTTCTTCTTGTAATGTTCTCATAATAATTCTTCAAGACTGCAGTTACTCAAATGAGTTCTATAGTTCAACACCTTTTTGGTTCCTCTTAACACATAAAATTAAAATTTAAATGCCTAAACTTTCCTATCTGATTGACCACACCTTTAAGTTTTTTGTAACGTTAATTTATTTCAAAATGTAGTATGTATACCTGGTAAAGTAAAACTTTTCAAGTAAGTATTAAGTTAAAAAAGAAATCTCTTTCCATGGCCCACCCACAGTTTCATTCTGTAGAGGGAACTATTAGTGCTTGTTTGTGTATCCTTCCAGAAATGTTTTTGTATACTATAATATACATATTTTAAAATATAGCAGTGGTTTTAAGCATAATGTATTGTTTTGAACCTTTAAAATTCTTTGATATATCTTGGAGATTTTGCCATATCAGTGGTTTTTAAAAATTTCATTATATTTCACCATATGGCTATACCATAATTTATTTAAATGTTCCTCTATTGTTAACATTTGCATGTTTTTAAGTGTTATTTTCGAAATATATCTTTCTGTAAATGTATAAATTACTAGTGGGGAATTGCTGGGTCAAATAGTTTGTGTCTTTGGATTTTGATAACTATTGCCCAAGTGCCTTCCAAAGAGATGGTACTAATTTTATATTCCCACAACTGTTTATGTGATGATACCTGTTTTCTTATGTCCTCATCTGCACAGGATTTTAACCAAATTTTATATTTTGCTTTAGTTTAGGGCTTTACTATCTCTTGTCTAGTCTAATATAATCTGTTTTTTGTTTACCCTCTTATAGAGATTAGCAGAGTCTGGAACATACAGAAGATTACCTATGAATGTTAGAATGATAGATTTTACTGAATTGTAGGACATATTAGAAAATTTCTGCTTTTGTTAATCAGTAACAAATATCCAATGAAATATAAATACTGCATGATATTCCTCTGAAAACAGAACCCATGCTGAACATTGAAGTAGCCAAATAGTCTGTAATAGGTATTACATGTTTTTTAATTAGGTTAAATTTTTATATTTTTGAGTTAAAAATCCCAGCAAAGTACTAGAAATAATGCTTGTATGATATTTTTCACCTTAGTGGGTTGTAACATATTCAAAGAGGAATAATACATAAATTTTCATTAGAAATAGTGATATGAAGAGTTGACATACATGAAATTAATATTTATTTTTGAATTGTGATAAAAGCATTTTTGCTTGTATTGATTTTTGTGGGGATTTTCTCTTATATACAAACAATGGAATAAATCATGAAGAAAGCTTAACATATGTAGTATAATATTTTGTAAAGTCAGAAGAAATTATAGCTTATATAATGAAAAACTGACATTGAGCAGTATTTTATTATATTGTGATTAAAAAATCATGACTTTATGAATTACATTTCATATCTTGCTCCTGTAGTTTTTCTTTTAATATATTGAAACTGTTTTATTAATAAGGAAGTTTAAACTTTTTGGGAAACTTTTACTTTGAGGCAAATACAGTTTTCCTGGTTCGTTATTAAACTTATCTCTCTTTTAAATATCTTGCCAATTTTTGAGAGTGGTGGAAGGTGTGGAAAGCTCTATGTTCTTTAGAGTTTGAAGAAATATTTTTTGTGTTAGGTATATTAATAGAAAATTATTTACTTTTCGTAGGTGAGAGTACTGTTCTATAAAATGTCTCTCCTTTTGAAAATTTGCATTATCCATCATTAATTCAAGTGAAGTTGTACTTTTAACATGGAATTGTGAAACTGAAGGTGTTCACTTTCTATTTAGAAGTTACTTTTCTTCAACGACATTTCTTTTTTTTTTTTTTTTTTTTTTTTTTTTTTTTTTTTTTTTTTTTTTTTTTTTGAGACGGAGTCTTGCTCTGTAGCCCAGGCTGGAGTGCAGTGGCCGGATCTCAGCTCACTGCAAGCTCCGCCTCCCGGGTTCACGCCATTCTCCTGCCTCAGCCTCCGGAGTAGCTGGGACTACAGGCGCCCGCCACCTCGCCCGGCTAGTTTTTTGTATTTTTAGTAGAGACGGGGTTTCACGGTGTTAGCCAGGATGGTCTCGATCTTCTGACCTCATGATCCGCCCGTCTCGGCCTCCCAAAGTGCTGGGATTACAGGCTTGAGCCACCGCGCCCGGCCAAACGACATTTCTTTTTACCTGTTGCAGAAGAGCATCTTAATAGCTGCCACGTTTGTTGACTATTTTCTATATGCCAGTATTTGTACTAGACATTTTACAGATGTTCTTTTATTTCATCTTTACAATAGACCCTTTAAGGGGTTGTTATTGCATTTATGGCTGACAAGAGTAAAACTCCAACAGATTAAGTCACTTGGCCAGTGATGACACAAACTTGTTAGGGGTGGAGCTGGGATGCAAACCTAACTCCAAAGTCCACAGTGATTGTATGGCCAAGAATGACTTTCATGGGATTGAATTTTAGCCAACAGATCAAGATTCTAAAGAAGTTATTTTAGTGTTTCATCATCATCTGAAACTTTCAGCTTCATTAAGTTTCAGTAATTAAAAATGGGAATAACTAGATTTTATGATCCTTGTTAGAATACAGATCACTCAAAGGCACACCATTCGGTTTTCTTGCTAAAAGTGTAGTCACCCAGATAGTCTCCTAAATTGAGAGCAGAGGCAGATATTAATAATGTCAAGTCATTCTGTCAGCCCTTAAGTTGTGTGGCTTTTAAGGAATAGGATTGAAGAATGTGAATTCAGTTGTGTGGCCACTTCTAGGTTGGCTATATTTTCCCATTTATTAAATTCACCCATAGTTTTTGTTTTCTTTAAATAAGGGGAGCTTGCATTTCTACATAAAAATTACAAAAAATAGATTTTTCATAGTTTCTTTAAAATGTAAATTCTTACCATGATATCTTCAATTAATTTATCACAGTTTGGATGTATTACAATATAAAAATCTTTGCTTAGAAAGCTTAAGTCTTTGAATGTTCATCTGGAATTTTATGTTTAAGAGAAGAAATTTTCCTTTATTTTGGCTTTAATGAAAGACCATGTCAAACAATGATTTATCTGACATGTAAATAGTTATAAGCCTTGTTTTAAGTTTTATATTGTAAAACATAAATGTAGTCCATTGTATAGTTATAACACGCATTAATATATGTTGCCCTAGTGTCATGATATTTTTATGAATCAGGCTTTCAATTTAAAAAATCAGCTTTTGCTTTTTTATGCTCCCGGGATGGATACTGTCATTGTCTTTAATATCTAAGGAAAATGTCTCATCTTGTCATTGAGCCCACAGTTTTCTTCATTAAAAGAAAAAAATCAGATAATGCTTATGTATTGAATAATAAAGATTTTCTTTTCTTTTCTTTTTTTTGAGATAGAGTCTTGTTCTGTTGCCCAGGTTGGAGTGCAGTGGTGCAATCTCGACTCACTGCAACCTCTGCTTCCTGGGTTCAAGCGATTCTCCTGTCTCAGCCTCCTGAGTAGGTGGGATTACAGGCATGTGCCACCAAGTCTGGCTAATTTTTTGTATTTTTAATGAAGATGGGGTTTCACCATATTAGCCAGGATGATCTTGATCTCCTGTCCTCGTGATCTGCCCACTGATCCACCTGCCTCAGCCTTCCAAAGTAATGGGATTACAGGCGTGAGCCACTGCGCCCGGCCTGAATAACAAAGATTTTCTAAAGCTAGATCAAATAAATTTCTAGCAGCTCAAGAGGCAGGATTTCTATGAAGTTAGAAGTAAATTTAAATTTAAGCCTTGATTCATCTATAGACAGATATTTGCATTGAATTAGGAATTAGATATAAATTGATTTTTTTGAAGGTGTCAAACAGTATGGGAATTGGAGTTTTAATTTGTTTCTTTTGATGTCTCAGGTCAGGTGATGACTTTTTACCATTTGTTATTGTTTTGAATCTTATATGTTTTCTTTAGTGTGATGATTAGGGGGACTTAACTGCCAGCTGTTCATCTTTCTTTACTTGACAGTTAGGTTCCCTGTATTGCCCTCTGCCTCATATTGTATAACCCTATAGCATAGCTATATGATTTCTTCCTAAATATGCATCTTAGGGCTCGACCTACCAGGGACAGCATCGATTGTAAACTGCTTTCCACTGTTGACAACACTGCTGTTGTTCTATCCACCTAAATCTGATTTAGCTGAAACAAAGGCAGTGTATCTGCTACCTCAAGTTACTATATACAGATTCAGTTTGCTTTGTGTTTGTTCTTTTAATTTGGTTTTACAGATTAAAGATTTGACTCTATCTGCTTATTTTGTGTAAATGCATTTTTTCAGGTCTGATGCATAGGTAACTTTGCCTAACTAAATTAGCTTCCTGGCTGGATTAGCAAAAGACTCAAAATTCTTCAAAATATAGGAGTAATTTTTTTTTCCAAATAGGTACTAAAGTAGTTTCCATTAAACTGGGGAAAAGTGAATATTGAAAAAAGGAAAATTGATTTAAAAAAGATTATAGTACTTTATGAACTTATTCCATAAAGGAGATAAATAGGGCATTTTTACTCCCAATAATAGAAGTTAGTGACTGATGCATAGCTTAGTTTTTTCTTGAAAGATGTTTCATGTGCACATAATGCCAAACAGTGAGCCCTGAACAACACGTGGAGCACTATCAAGGATAATTCTCATGTTTAAACATTGAATCTCCTGGGCCTGGTGTATATATGTGATAAATGCACTATGCCATTTATTCACCTTCAGTACATATGTACTTTTATTTTGGAAAGATAATGTGTATGATTGTTGATTAGACCAACTTTTCTTCCATGCTTATAGAATACAGTGAAATTTTTAATCTATGTAGTACATAGAAAATGAATACTTGATCTATTCTTATGATATTTACTTTTTTGAGACCAAGTTTCTTTTTTGTGGAATTATAGCAATCTCTCATTGCCTGAGGTAAACCCTAAATTATTTGTCCCATGACCGAGAAAATTAAGGAGTGCAGACACTAAGGGTGAAGCTGGATCAAGAGTTTAATGAGTGAAAGGAGAAAGCTCTCTGCCATAGAGAGAGGGCCTTGAAAGAGGGTTGCTGTTTTATAGTTGAATACAGAGGCTTTTATGAGAAACCTGTGAAAGTTGGGCATCTCATTTGCATAAGACATGAATTTCTGGTAGCTCCACCCCATCCTTCTAGTGTGCATGTAAGCCCTTAGCTTGATTTACTTCATACTGCTTTGTTCCCTTTAATGTACACGTGTCAGTGGATGGAATCTTCCATTGCGGGCATGTCTGGTCAAGTCTCCGGTGTAGCCTTTCTTATCTATGCATCTGTGGGCATGTCTTAGACAACTTCCCCTGTGCAAGTTCCCTTATCTGTGCCTGCAGCTTGACTTTTAAGCTCTTTTTTTGTTTGAAAGAATTTTACCGAGGACCTACCCTAACTGCCTGCCTGACTAGTTGCTTCCTCCTCTCTTGGAATGATTTCTTCACAGTTTTGATAGAAATTTTACTAAGACTGAAAGAAAACAAACTTTGAATGAATAGAAGCACATACCATGTAACTGGATGTTAGTACTGAATTTTATCATGATGTAAATCTGGGCAAGTTGGCTACCTGACCAGCAGGCTGAATCTGGCATGCAGGGGTGTGTGTGTGTGTGTGTGTGTGTGTGTGTGTGTGTGTGTGTGTGTGTGTGTAGTTTATTTTTAAATTTACATTTGAAATATGCTTGGACAGGGCAGGCATTCTGCAGCTTCCAGTTACCTCCATATTCTCTTATGTAATACTCATCTTTTAAATTCATTCCTTCCCACCTCCTGCGCTGGCTCTTAGATTCATGTGAGTTTTTGACAGAGTTTTGTTTAAATCAATCTAGGAAGGACTGATGGATTTTTTTTGTAATTCTGGTTAATATTCCAGTGAGACTTTAGAGAAGGGAAGGAACAAATTTAAAGGTCATCTGGATCATTTAACTCTCAGAGAAAATAGTTAAATGGAGATTTACCAGGGTATTTATTAAATAAGCAAAACGGGTTTTGGTTAACTGAGGGAAGAACCTATCTTGCAGTATTTAGCTGGCTTGACTGCAGGATAAAACAGAGGTCAGTACATTTGTTTCACTGGGCAGATGGTGACTGCAGAGGTTCTCAAAGTGTGGTTCCCAGATCAACATCGGTATCACCTGAGAAGTTGTTTGAAAAATACTTAGCCCCATCCAAGACCAGCTGAATCAAAAAGCCTGGGGATGGAGGCCCACAGTGTGAGTTTTAACAAGTCTTGCAGGGCGTTCTTATGCTGTCTAAAATTGGAGAACCATTTTTCTGCTGAATCTTCTTGCTGCAGGAAGATCAGTGGAAGAGGTGGTGTTCCTTAGATTGAAGAAACTGGGTTCTGATCTTAACCTAGGCTCTTGTCAGCTGTGTGACCGTGATTCTTCTAGATCCATATTTCCTGATTGCGAAATGAGAAAATTGTGTTATTTGAGTTTCTTCCAAATGGTCTGAGGCATTAATAATTTCAAGTCTTTTATAATATTATTTCCTCAAAACAGCATATTTTGGTTTCTGTCATTCTTCTCTCCTATTGCTATGCAATAAAAAAAAATTCAGCCTGAAAGAAGCACCATTTAATTTTCTTTTGTTTAAGGGGCTATGGGAAATGGAAGTAGAACATTTGTCAGATGCCTTTAGGCTACAAACTAATAATGGAGGAAATGGCCCTGAATCTTCCTAGCACCTGTGGGCCTTGCCTTAGAAGATGCCTGACAAGGACAGTTGAAATATTTAGTGGTACTTGATGTGCTGGAGTATGAAACCAAGTGTAATTTCAGCAATTTAGAGCCCATTGAGCTTGTCTAGCTAGTGCAGTTAGTATAGCCCACAAATCGTTATGAAGGAAGCAGTTAATAGTAATGGTTTCCTGTGTTACTTGGCATGTTTTGAAAGAAAATTAATTTTAAAATTTTACTTTCAGTGCTAGCTTATTTGTGATTGTCTTTCCTCCCAAACTTGATATTTGAATTTGTATTGTTTCCACTTCTAAGGCAATTCTATATATTTTGTTTTATATTATTGCCAGTGAAAGCTATCTTGTAGTATTGTTAGAACAATGAAACAGAGGTGAAAGTTCTTCTACTTTATCTGGTCAATACCCAACAACACCTAGAAACTTTCTTCCAAGTCTCACTGTTTTTAATGTTGAGTAGTACTTAATACTTTTGTGTTTAAAATACATGTCAGTACTTATCTGCTTTAAAAATATTTAATATTCTGATTATAAAAACAGTAACTACCCATTGTAGACAATTCAAATGTTATTGGGGTACATATTATAAAAAGTAAAAGTCCTTTGGAATCCACTTTCTCTACTTTTGCCCAGCACCCAAGGTAAGTATTGTCATTAGCTTGAAGTCTGTTATAAGTTCCTTTATATTTTTTTCTAAATTGCATTGCTAAAAATATTAGTGTACTATACTCTTAATGTACTATTGCTATACCTATTTCATATTATATTCACAGTCAAAATTTTAATTTCCTTGACAAATCTAAGACAGAATAGCTGGTATATTGGTGAAATTTTGAGTTCATATATATCCTTATAAAAATGAAATGCAGACATCAGTGCCATTACAGATAAAAACCAGAGGAACTAAAAAAAAATTTGAGGAAATAATAAGCAAACTAACTTTGTTATGCTCTGCTAAGTAATTTTTCTAAATCTTATGAAGTTGAAATATGCCCTTTTGTAAAACAAAACAAAACAAAAAACAGAAGCAAACATTAGAGATTATAATGAGGAATGGATTGGGGTAAAATATTATTCAGATTTGGTTTAGAAATAATGGTAATATTTCTGTAGTAAGCTCTGGACTGGAGTATTCTGCTCTCTGCTGTTGCTTGTACTTTGAAAATAATGTGGCAAAATTCTTAGAGTGTACCAGGTTAAACTGCAAAAATAATCAGTCAACAAATATTTTTGGCAGATCTGCAATGCATGCATGCAGTATTTGGAGAGGTTTGTGCAAGATTTGTAATTCCCTCCTCCTTTGTAGGAAAAGATCCACTACTCATACCCACTGACATCCCCTGGCTCTTCTAGAACCAGCTTACCCCCCACCCTCTACTCACCCTTCTCCCACCTTCCACCTGAATTAACACCTGACAGACACTTATTTCCCTATCAGGAGTCTCTGAGTTGTTTTGCCATTGACCAAGATATGTTTAGAACATTTTTAATCTCTTGTGCAATTTTGGCAAACAGCAGCCTGGGCTCTGCTTTTCCTAACAAATAACTTGCAGATTGTCTTGTTTCTCTTGGGAGAAGGAAAAAGGTTCAATCAGAGCAGAATTGAAATGATATAAATTAGGCTCATTGTTTAGCAAATCGCTGGTGTTAGGTAAGAATTGTAGATAAGAATAGCCTAGGCCCTCTTAAAGATCAGAGCAGGCATGTGTGCATGCATGAGGAAACCAGGCCTTTGTTAGTATCCTTTCTGAAATGGCTATTAAAGTAATTACAGTAATTTATATATTTTTTTCTTCTTCCATTTCAAAATGGGTTCCATTTTTTGCCTTTTGTCTTGAGTTCCTCAGTTGGAGTATGTGTGTGAGCATGTGTTGGGTAGCACTCCCATAGTATCTGTGAATTATCTGCACCCAAGCTGATGAGGTGTGGTGCCCACGGGCACCCAGAGATGGATTTGCCAGCTTTGCTTTCAGGGAGCCTTGGTCCTTTGAGAATAAGAAAATTGTACTGAGAACACTATGTTTTAATGGTTAATTCTAGTTTGTCATAGCACCATTTAAAATTGCTGTTTCATGGACATAAAGATGGTAACAATAGACACTAAGGAGTACTAGGGCAAGGAAGGAGGGGGCAAGGGTTGAAAAACTACCTGTTGGGTTCTACGCTCACTACCTGGGTGATGGGATCAATAGAAGCCCAAACCTCAGCATCATGCAATACTCATTTAACAAACCTGCACTATACTCCCTGAATCTAAAATAAAGTGAAAAATTTTTTAAAAAGTTGCTGTTTTTGATTTAAAGAGACACTTTTTCCTATGTCTTTACAAATACATCCATTCACAGCTATGGATTTTATTATTATACTTCGTTGCTTTTTTATGTCATTGATGCTTGTGTATAAGAATGGCATTACTTTATGTGTATAACTTTTAGAGGGAGACTTTAAAAATCTATTGACCGCATATGATGGTATGTGCTCGTTGTGCAAGACCTGTAATTTTAATATGCTGGAAAGACAAAAGAAATTGTATGCAATAGTCTTTTTCTGTATTTGATTTTATAAAGTAACTTGAATAGTTTCAAATCCTTAGGCTTCCTTTTAACAATATATGCTTATTTTACCTTGTCTTTGCATGAACAAAGCAATTGGTAAAAGTGACTTTCTTCCTAAGAAGTTCATTTTGAATATGGAGATTAGGCAATTTCTAAATAAGCCTTGGAATTAGTATTGCTTACAACAGTAGTTATTAATAGTATTATTTATGTATAACTTAGTTTTGAATTTAACCAAATGAGATGTTTACTCATATATAAACATTTCACAAGGCAGAAGACATAACATGTTATTTCCCTTCTTTAGGAGAGTCAGTCCTGAAAGAGTTAAGGTTTTCTTGTTCTGGAGATGAAGCATTGTAACCACAGTAACCAATTTACTGTTATTTGCTTAGTCCTAGCAGAGAAGGAAAGTCAGTGTTTGGAAAAAGGTCTAATTCATAGACAAGTACAACTGCAATTGATCCCAATACTTTAGGATCCTGAACTGTAATTAACTATTTGTGGTTGTAGGGCCTATGGTTTTAATCAAATATATTGCATTTTATTTTTTCAGGTGGTTTGAGTCCTCAGCAACAATTCAAGTTTAATGTAAAGAAAGTAGAACACAGTTTATATTTTGCATTTTTGTAAGGGAACAGTTGTCAAGCACATTTTAAAGGAAGCAGTGACAGATATGATTTAGGATAAATAATAGAAAAATTAAATGTACATTACAGAAACTTCAGTTCCTCCATAAAATTACAGTAATGTTGAGTTTGGTAAAAGATGTGAATGGTAAATTTATGACTATTCCCGTTGAAATGCAACAAATGGAAAATGATTGTATTTTGTATGATTTATGTAAAACAACAGGTTACAGCTATCTCTAAGAAATGTTGCAATAAATGAATGAGTGTATGCTAACTAGAGTGGTTAGGGCAGTTTTGAAGAAATATAATTTTAAATTTTATCTGTTCCAAGCCCCAACTCCTGTTCTTTATAAATTTTCTCCCTCACCTTGGCTGCTTTATGAAAGAAGTTGATTTTATTGTTTTGAGTTTACATATATATCAATGTTAAGATAATTCCCCTTTTATATCTGGGAGAATTTTGTATAATTGATATAGGTAGATTTATGAATAATATATTTAACAATAATCATTTGAAGTATTTAACAAACTGGTAAAAGATAACTTTTTGCTTTACTTTTAAATATATCCATAAGACAGGCATTTCTTGCAATGTCTGCTATTGCCTTGGACAGTCATTGAAGCCAACATTATCGTTTTGGACCAGTGCAGTAGCCTTCTAACCTCTCTGATCTCCTTTCACTCCGACTTCCTCTTCTCTTCCGCGTACCCCGCTCTCATCCCTGTTAGAATGACCCTTTAGAATATATAAATCAGATTATGCTACATTTTGTTCTACTCTAAGTGAGATCGAAAATCATTCAATGATTTTCGATCTCACTTAGAGTAGAATTCAGAGTGCTTGTCATGGGTGTAGACCCTGCCTATTCCTGGCCTCATTGTTCACTTCTTTTCACTACCTTCCTTGACTCTGGCCATATTAGCTTCAGTGCTGTGCTTTCAACTTGTAGTTTCCCCAATAGGAGTTTTTGTCCCTGTGTTCCTCTGCCTGCAAAGCTCTTGCCGATATTCCAAGTCTGCCTGGACTCATCTTGATTTCTGCTTGGATGCCATGTTGTCAGAGAGGCCTTCCCTCAATGACCCTGTCTCAAATAGCACCTTCCTTCTTCTGTATCTATTACGCTGTTTTGTTTTTCTTCATTTGCACTTATTAACTCCCTAGCTTTATATATTTGTTTATTGTCTTCCTTCCATGAGAATACAAGCTCTGTGAGGACGGGAACTTTGTATTTTGTCCTTGGAATTCTCAGGACTTAATTTTTTCATATAATAGTCCATGTAATTGTTTAAAAAATGAAAATTCAAAGAACTAAGCCTGAACAGGTATAGAAATCACATTTTCAAATAGATGACCGGGAGCAGGTTTGGGATATAATGTGGGGAGGCAGTCTGGACTCAGCAAATGCTGGTTATTTTGAATTATTTTAGGCCCTTCTGATTGCTCATGTATTGTATGACACTTTTTTATCTGTATTTGTGGATAACATTAGGGACAAACACCTACCTGTCCCTAATGTAAGCTTCTCTCCCACTTGTGCTACTAACTTACTTTTTTATTGCTCTTCTCATCAAATATGATTGGAATCATCTTTTAGGAAAATACACTTTGATTTATAACCCAGAACATAGTAAGAATACCTTTGTATAAGCCCTACTATGAAAATTTTATGGTTTTATTATGGTCTGTATTTCTAAGAAGTTACCCATAGCCACAATTTGCTCAGTATGCTGTCTTCTTGGGTCTATTTCAGTATTACTCTTCAGTTATTCACACTTGGGAGTAAGGGCAAAAAAGTGTGCTGAATCCTTCCAGTAAGAAATCATGGCATTTCTCAGTGCTTTCACAGATCAGCAGCTCTTTCCATTTATGACAGTATTTTGGGAAGAAGTATTTCACTGAATGTTCTCTATATGCCTAAAAATGCCAATGTACATCCTCCGAATGGGTAATTTCTTTTCTTATTCTTAACACAAATAGCTGTTACCCAAATGTATGGATTTCTACAAGCCTGAGGTTCTCAAATCTTCCAGATTTTGTTTATGGAGGATGATTTTGTTGGGTAACTTAAAAATCCAGGGATTAAAGTAACTCAGTTCGTAAATACAGGTAACAAAAGATACAATACATGAGCAATCAGGAAATTAAGTGTACTGCATAAAAATATGTTGTAGTTATCAGAAATTTAATCACTAATCTTGGGCAGTTTTATAAAATTTCCTGTTTTCAGTGAAGTCTGTTATATTAAATATTGATCATCATGGATCTAGCTAATAATAATGATAGTGATAATAATTGAATGGTCAGGTGACAGAAACCATCCTAAGACTTAACATAATGTTATCTCTTTTAATCCCCAAAACACTTTATAAAGTGAATCTTCTTAATTCTATTTTGAGTTGAGGAAATGAGATTTAAGCTTCTTCATGTAAATGGAGCTGGAGGAGCCTGGATTGGAATTCAGGAACTCCTAATTCTCAAACCCGGGGTCTCTACACAAGGAAACCTCCATGACTTGGCTGAGGTTCTTAATGATGATCCCATTTTCTCTATCATAATAGTGGTGCCTTCTGAGTCTACTAAAGGGTGTAATCCTCTTTGTTTACCTCCCCATTTTAAAGTCCCAAATAGCAAGTAATTCGGCTTCCTTGGCTGTCTCTTCTAGTTATTTCTTAGGGCTTCGGTTTCTGGCAGGTGCCCTCAATGTGTAGACTCTGTTAGCTCCCTGTCATCTGAGGAGAGGAATCAAATAAACACCATGGTTAAATTAGTGAGGCTAATTTTTTTCTATTTAAAAATCTTTCTGGCTTGCAGGTTTCTCCACTTCTCTTGGGAGAAGTTTTATGACAGCATATTTCCCAGAAGCCTGCATGCTGGAGCAAGAAGCAGCATTGTCATATTTAACTCTTCTAATAGAAATTTGCTTTTTTCCCACTTGTTTGGTCAGCAGAAATTCTGGAATTTATGTGGCTTTGTTAGCTAGAAAAAAAATCTTCCAGTAACTAAATACGTGGTCTGATAATCTCCTAACATACAGTTTTCTTCTTATTTGACCTTTTCTGTAAGGAATATTATTGAATGACACAATCTCTTGAGAAATTTTGCTGAAATGCTGAGATAGTACTCTACAGATAGCAATTACAGCTGTTGATATGTTTGCTAGCTTTGGGACTAACGTGAGTGAGTTACAAGGGGAGTTGAAAGCCTTGAGAGTTTACAAGTGTGGTTTGATGGGATGACAAGCATTAATTAAGATTTTTAATATGGAGATGATTTATTGAAAATAGATTCTGGATGAACTCTTTGGCCTCAGAGGTGAGGTAATAGAATAATTTCCTCTTTAAGTTACCTGTATGAGCACAGAATAGATTATTAGTGATGGAACATCTTCATCATTCTGTGGTAGTCTGGCTGCCAGATGCGGTATTTTATTGTATTAGTTAGTTCTTAAGTAGGCAAGTGGCCATTTCTCAAAAGCAGAATTGTGTGTGATATTTATGACTCCCTTTCCCAGCATATTCCTTTTTTCCCCTAGACATGACATAATTGTAAAACTTTGCCTTTTGTATAATAAAAGTTGCCTACCATTCCATAGTTAGGGTTAGGGAAGTGGGCAGTTTGCTAACTATTACCTGGGGTCTGGTAGGAATCTAAGTTGAACCAGAGGAATTCAGATATTTGGGGGTATGCTTTCAAGAAAAATGATGCCTCTTCTCTTACCTTCACTGAAGGGAATAAATTCTAAGCCCAGGAGAGGAGGGTTATGTTAATATTTAATTATGCTTGGGCCATGGTCCAGGGACTGCAAGGAGAGGATGGCATACATAATGGGGGGTGGGTAAAGTAGGAATGTGTATGTGATACAGAAAACAGAAGTGAGTAGATAGCAATGCCTCTGTGAGAACAAGAAGGAAGCCAAAGGATTACATATGAACATTGCATGGTGTATCCTTGGCAGCAGCTTTGCTTAGTGGAGATGATAAATAAACCTAATGGTATGTTCATTCCTGTTGTAGATAAAGTTCACTTTCAGATTGGCGAAGTCTAAGAATTAAAGTCCAGAAAAAACAACTTTGAGGAAGTTGCACAGAACATTATCAGTTTACCCAGTAGGGACCAAATAACTTTGATGGTTACAAATCAGAAATAGGAGTAGACTGATCATTTTTTCTTCCCTGGAGCTAGAACTCATTTAAAAGTACTGAACATTTAAAAGTATTGTACCATATGGCTAGCACCCAGTCCTCCTGATTTCAGGCCAATAATCTTTCTGCTACACTACTTTACTGTGTTATGTTGGGCCTGTGGGGGTCAAGGAGGCAGAGAGAGAAAGTAATGAAACATAAGGTTTATATGAATTTCAAAGAAGGTGGCTAAGACCATGTGTTATTCTCTACTTCTAGATCATCATCCTTCCAGGCATAGTGGCACATGCCTGTAATCCCAGTACTTTGGGGGTCTGGGGCAGGAGGATCACTTGAATCCAGGCTTAGAGACTGGCTTCAGCAACATAGTGAGACCCTGTCTCTAAAAAAAAATTAAAAATTAGCCAGGAGTTGTGGTGAATGCTTGTGGTCCCAGCTACTTGGGCAGCTGAAGTGGGAGGATCGCTTGAGCCTGGGAGGTCAAAGCTGCAGTGAGCCATGATCGCACCACCATACTCCAGCCTGGGTGACTAAGTGAGGCCCTGTGATATGCTTTGGCTCTGTGTCCCTACCCAGATCTCATCTTGAATTGTAACCCCCACATGTCGAGGGAGGGACCTGTAATCCCCACATGTCAAGAGAGGGAGGTGATTGGATCAAGGGGGTGGTTCCCCCATTCTGTTCATATGATAGTGAGTTTCATGAGTTCTGATGGTTTTATAGTGTTTGACAGTTTCTCCTTCACACACTCACACACTCTTCTGCCTTGTGAAGAGGGTGCCTGCTTCCCCTTCAGCCATGTTGTAAGTTTCCTGAGGCCTCCCCAGCCATGTGGAACTGAGAGTCAGTTAAACCTCCTTTGTTTATAAATTATCCAGTCTTGGGTAGTGTCTTTATAGCAGTGTGAGAATGGGCTAACACACCCTGTATCAAAAAAAAAAAAAAAAAAAAAAGGTTGTCATCCTATTCCTCTATATTCTGCTTCTTTGTAGTCTTATAGAAATTCAGTTTTGCAAATTATTTCTTGCCAACTTGGATGTTATCATGTGATCATTTAGTCTGCTGATAATTGGGAGCCATTGAATATTTTGAAGCAGTGAGATAACGTAGTTTTATATTTTAGAAAAAAAATGACACTGGCTGAAAGGCAGAGATTAAATTGGAATTGAGAGAGTTTGTGGAAATGAACAACATTTAGGATAAGTGCAAATAAAGACCCTAACCAAGGCAGTGACATGAAAAATGCAGAGGGGTGGTAAATGTACCTGAGAAATAATTTCAGGTAGAGTGTGTAGATTTTGCCAGTAGTGTAAAATGCAGTGTTGGATGGATCTGAAATTTCTCGTGTGGTTAAGGAAGTAAGTGACTTCATAAAACCAGAACTAGCTCTCGCATATTCCGCTCTCTCATCACCCACCAGTAGCTCACTGCTAAGTCCTGTTGATGGTCGTTATAAAATATATAGTGAATCTTCCTTACTGACTTCACTGCCATCATGCTAGTCCAAGCTGCCATCTCCTGCCTGGACTTCTGCAATGTCCTCTTAATTGATGTCCTGGCACCTGCTATTTCCCCTTCCCATGCATTCTCCTATGACCATGCCAGTTATCCTATGCGCACGTCTGATCATGTTACTCTCCTACTAAATATTCTGTCGTGAGTTTTTATTGCTCTTAAGATGAAGATCAAAATCTTTACCATGGCCTACAAAACTTTATACTTTGGGCACTGCCTGCCTCCTCAGCGTCATCTCAAACCATTTTATTATGTGTACATGAGGCTCTAGCAGTTGCGTTCATCTTTCTAGGTGCCAAGCTCTTTTCAGTCTTGCAATATCTGCACTTCTTTTCCCTGCTGGAGATGCTTTAACCTGTCCTCTTCATGGGGTCAACTTCTTCTCCCCTTCAGGTTTCTGATAAATTATTTTTCCTCGGAGATGCCATCATCCCCTGGACCAGTCTTGCCCATTTTCTTCCATACTTTACCTTCTCTATATAATTATTTGTTTAGCAAATTAGGCTCCATGCGAACAGGGATTGTGTTCTATATTTTTAAAATTGCAAAGTCCTCAGTGCAGTGTCTGATACATAGCAACTGGTTGATAAACTTATTTGGGGCAAATGAATAGTGGCTTTAACAGAACTGATATGTATTGGTCATATAGGGGTCATTAGGAGTATTTAGTGAGCTGTCTACTCACTGGCCATTGCTTGTGTCTCTTAACAGGTGACATAATGGCAAGTCATGTTTTACTTGGCTATTTTTCTGAGGACCAGAATAATGCAGTGAAACATGGAACATTCTGATGATCTGATAGAAAAGTAAAGTTCAGAAACTCTAGAGAACTGAAGACGTGTCTGATAATAACATGGCTGGTAATCTTTGCCTTTTGTTGTTTCCTACCAACCACTGTATTAAATAACCAGGACTGCATCATTACAATCAAATGCCTCCTTAAGGAAGCCCAGGGTTGTGAGGCTAGTAAGTGGTAGAGTGGATGGTATTCGAGGACAGGTCCCACTCCAAAACCTGGGCTCAGACACTTGCCTGTTGAGATTAGAAATCATAAAGTGTTTTTGCAAAAATGTTTTGTAAACTGTAAAATTCTAAGCAAAGTCAGGTCTAGTATGCATATGACTAATCCAGCTTACTCTGTAAGAGACTCTAAACTGCATTTCATTGAAGGTAGAGAGGAAAATGGTGCATTTTATGTAAAAGGCAGCATTGAATGAATTGGGTTGAGCTGTTTTGTGAAGGCTTCATTGTGATTGTGTGGCTGTTATTTGGCAAGCAGAGAATTCCTAATTTCCTCTGCTGTGAGACTCCCAAGGAGACATTTATATTAGTAAAACTGAATTTGCAAACCTGCATTTTAAAATTTAGCTTTATTTGTATTCCATGTCTCTCTGGGAGGTGTTCAGTACATTATGAAATTCTGTGCTTTTACCTCCTGCTAAGGATTTGAGTTCTTAGCCTAATTAATCATTAAGTGTTGTCAGTCTATCATGATGTGGTTAATTATCAGAGAGAGTGTATGTGTTTCAGACAGTCATGACCCTTTCCTGGGTAACTATAGAAACCTTAGCAGTACTAGTTATTATCTAAAATTATAGAATTTGGTTTTAAAGCATTTTGGCCTTTGATAGTTATGGGCAAATAATTGGTTATCATCTAGAAAGAAAGGAAAGCCTGCATGAAACAGATTTTTAAATAATTTATACATAATAGAAGTGTGTTCTAAATAATTTATAAATAACAGAAATGTGTTCTATAGAATATTTCTGACTATATCTTAAAAGGCTTTCCCCCACACCGGTTCTGTGTATTTGTTATGAAGCTTTCTCACAATCTCTTTTTCCCCAAGAACGTTTAGAATGATTTTAATCCAAGTCTAGGGTAATTCTTAAGACTGCCGTTTGGTACAGTGATCTTAGAGTGCATAGAAGCTGCATATCTGAGTGGAAAAACAGAAGCATTGGGGGGCATATACATATCCCTGCAGTTATAGAGACCCATATTGACAATGTGAAGTATCATTGGTGGATTCTTGAAGCCATATTTCTTTAAAGATGAGAACAAAAGAACATGTCCTTTTCCTTTTTTCAATTCTGAGAAGTTCCATCTGAGCCAGAAAGAGAAAGAAAAAAAAAAAAAAAAAAAAGGTATGTCATATGTGAAGCTCAGCGAGGATTGCAGTCTGAATGGGGGTGACCATCAATATGGAAAATGGAAATCTGTCATATTTTGTACAGTGCTTTGCATATCACATCATTCAGAGAACAGGTGAAGTCCCTTTTGGAGGAGGCAGTGCTTAAAGAGGGTTTTCCACTCTCATTGGTAGGGTGGATTTCAGCCTACCATTATCATTTCAGTAAATGATAATGATTTACTTCCATGTTACAACATGTGAACAGCTTACTTATAGATCATGAGCTGCATCCCTCTTTCCTCTTGTTGTGCATGTTTCCTTTCAAGGAGAGTGTAGTGACCAAAGTTTTAATCTACCTTTTAGTTCTATGCTAGATTCTTGGGAATTTCTTGAGCAAATTAATGACTTTCATGTACACATACAGATAATATAAGCAAAGTATCGTAATATTGGTACAAAAAACTTTAAGTTTCAACTTAATTCTGTTTTTCAAAAGATGTTTTAATAAAAGTATACATGTAAACATCTGTACTTGATTTTAATCATTTTGTCTTTATACTGCGTAAGCTTAATTCATAAAGCAGTCTATTTCCGCAATTGACTGTATCACAGAATAAAACTAGCTTTAATGTTGATGTTTACTTTTCATATCAAAACACAAATTAAAGATTTTGGCAATAAGGATTCAATTGTCAACTTATTTGATGTACAAGAATGGCAATAATTGCTTTCCATTGTTCAGATTCTACTAAAAACACTGAAGTATAATTTGTTTTTGATAGAAGTATGAGTAGCTACAGATATTAATGATTTATTGGTTTGAAAAGGATGCTTTTAAAAAGGTTTCTAACCTGTAGTAACTAAGTCCAGTAGGTATGCATAATGGACATACCTAACCAGAACATCATATATGCTCTTTGCGTCTTAATATATATATTTTTAGTATGATTTTGCTCCACTGAAACAAAGTGCTTAACAAGCTGTTTATTTGTTGTTATTGTAGCATTACAAATTGTGCCATTTCAGATCTGTTATTATGTGCTAATAGTTTTTTCAGGTTTTATTATCAGACTCTTAATAGTTATCCTGTTCTTTTTTACTCTGCAAGTTTTCAAGCTAATAATGATGTTAGAAGTTTACTTGATGAGAAACAGTGAAAATTAAATCTCTTATTTAAAACAACAAAAGTTACAAATTTTGTGAGTCGAGAGCATATTATACTCTGGTATGGAGAGTGTAATGTCACTGGTTTCCTTATGCCAGAATGCTGATCAGCCTAATTATCCAAGAATCTTCTGGTTCTCTGGCATGCTACAGCTGTGACTTTTCCTTTGTCTCTGAAATAACTGTCTGCCACACTGCATATGCATGAGAGAATGTTTTTTATATCAGTAATTCACTTATGAGTTTCATTCCTTGTTAAAATGATACTGTTTACTTACTATATCGTGTATTATATATGTTATATAATGTATACCATCACATATATATATCACATATGCTACATATTCATGTCATCTATATGTATTGTGTGTAATATATACACATTACACATATGTATTGTATATGTAGAATACGCATTACATATATATGGTATGTTCATGTTATATAGTATGTAATCATATATGTAGTATGTGATTACTACATACATGATTACTACATATATGTACTACATATATGTCATAATATATAAAATGTATAAATATATACACAGATACATCTTTGTATTAAGACACTCCTTGTTGTCTGCTTGAATAAAGTATGTCATCCATCCATTTGTAAGACATTAAAAACGAGCTATATAAAAATGAAATTCAGTGCAACTAAAGCTATTTCTTATATTTTTGTAAAAATGTATATTTTCACCATATCTTTTTCAAATAGGCAATGTATTATTTATCTCTTACACTTTTCTTGGTTAAGTATGGCTGTTTCTAATACAGTGTTTTAATTTTTTATTTCCATACCGTTGGTTATTAATGATAATTGGAGCCATATAAAATGCTGTTTAGTTCAAATTTCTGACCAGAAAGTGGGTTTTCTGACAGGGAGAGTGAGTTTTCCAGATCTATTATTCTTTATCACTTTCAAAACAGTGCTTATTCCTTGAAAATTTCTGTTCTATCTACCTGTTGTATTTTCAGCAGGAATTTGAATTCAACAGGAAGTTGTGTGTGCCATAAACTCTACTTTTCCTGCTAAGCTGCTTTGTCACTGGAAGAATTTCAACTGACTAGGCAACTTGATTTGTCTTTCAATGATTTCATATCTGAGCTCCTCATGCAAGGGAGACAATGAAGTTTAGAACATGGTGGTGATGTTATAGAATGATCAAAACTGACCCAAGTGGAGGGAACCAGGTATAATCATAATCAGTGTATATTAGTCAGGAATAGTTGTTAGTAATGCCTCTTTTTCTGGCTTATAGACAGCAGTCATCTTGCTGTGTCCTTATGTGGCCTGTTCTCTGTGCAGGTATGGAAAGAGAGATCTTTAGAGTCAGTTCTTTTCTTCTAAGGGGACCAATCTTACAGGATTTGGGCCCCACCCATATTACTTCATTTAATCTTAATTACCTCCCTCAAGGGCCTATCTCTAGATATATATTAGGGCTTCAACACTGAATTTTGAGGAACACAATTCAGTCCAAAACACAGTAGAAATACCTACAGAGCACTTTCTATAGGTTGGTGCAAAAGTAATTGTGTTTTTTGCCATTGAAAATAATGGTAAAAAGAACATTAGTTTTGCACCAACCTAATATGTGCCGAACACTCATTTAGAGACAACGTACTTTACAAAGGAGGAAACTGAAATCCCGAGAGGTTAAATGCCTCACTCAAAGGCACAGTAATAAGGGACAGAGTTGAGATTTAAACCTAAGCAGCCAGGCTTCCGGGTCCGTATCCTTACCTATTAGCTATTCTGCCTCTAAAATAGTAGAGACATATTTAGAGCTTTTCCTTGCTAAATTTACTTAGGATATCATCTTTGATGAGATTTCTTTTGGCTTTTTGGAATACAATATAAAAACTCATTTCCAGCTGTTTTTTTTCTTAGTAATCCATTCTTTACCTATTGTGACAGTTAAGAGAGCAGACTCGAGAGAATGAGTTCCTGGGTTCAGAATTGTCTTTTTCTGGAAAAAAGGGAT
This sequence comes from Macaca nemestrina, assembly GCF_043159975.1. Classification (NCBI taxonomy): domain Eukaryota; kingdom Metazoa; phylum Chordata; class Mammalia; order Primates; family Cercopithecidae; genus Macaca; species Macaca nemestrina. The sequence continues at coordinate 102,842,039 of NC_092135.1, forward strand.
AATAGAATCAACGACCTAGTTGTGATGTTGTGATACTAAAATGAGAGAACACATAGAAAGGGCTTAGACGTGAGCCTGCTGCACATGTGATAGGCAAGTGATTATTAAAGCAAGAGTAGTAAATAAAGGGTGATCTACCTGCCTGCGTTAGGGAAGGCTTACCTTTTGCTTTGTTGTAGATCCTACATGCCTGCTCTATCTAACTAGTGGCAACACAGGCTTTCTTCACAGAGTTCTTATGCTCTGGCAAGCCTGTCAGTTAGATCTTTACTAAATGGATTTTTTTTCCCCAACTTTTTTCTCCTTAAACGACTTTGAAGATGCGAGGGCTATATTTTTGTTCATTTTTGGCTTGTGGATTATTGGATTCCTGTTAAGCCAGAAGATCCTTTTAAGTTGCATGCTCAAAGGACAACCTATCCCCTTCTGGTATACAAATAGTATACAGAATAGTACTTGCCACATGTAGGGACATGGCATGTAAACATTCTTATGGTGTGTTAGATGCCATGGCTGGAGGAACTAGTTTTACTTTGGGGTGTTGGAAACCATCAATAAGAAGAGAAATCATTTGTGTTGTGTACTGAAGGTTGATGTTGGGTACCAAGTTTAATGTTGTTGGAACCAAACTACCAAGGCTAACTTTGCTTCTGGGGCAGTTGTTTCTATTGAAGACAACTTATTTACAAATGTGACTTTGGTACCTAACCCATTCATAAGTTGATACTATTATTTTTATAACTACTTATTTGTTACCCACCTTTCCTTGACAAAGATGAGATTGCTGGTCAAGTTAACAATGAGATTTTTCATCAGTGATTTAACGTTTGATTTATACTGTTCTATCAGCATTCTTTCTCAAGGTATACTTTGACAAAAGCCATGTGTTTTTATGTCTTGTGTTAAGAGTTCAGTCTATGACCATGAAAGAAATTGAAGCTATGGAGCTTCCATGAAAATCAAACTCCTAACCTCGGTCTAACAAACTAAAAAATTAACTACAGTAACCATAAAACTGTAATAATCAATAGTACTATAGAGAATAAATTATAGAGCAGATAAACTGAAAGAATATGTACCCGAACTCTAAAAGTATGATTGTTTCACTTACTGAACATACGAAAAGAAATTATCTTTCTAAATGCTTAATAAGTTTTTAACTAATGAATTTTCAGTAGTCTATGATGGTTCCTTCTTGTAATGCTCCTTTCATCATTGCAACTTCTCTCTAACCTACCTGTTTCCCTAGGAATTACATAAATGCATCTGTTCCCCATGTAATCTGGCAACTCTCTATCTCTCTAACATACTTTTTCCCCAGCCTGTCCCTTAAACTGTAGATTTCCATCAGTTGAATTATGTGCCAGCTCCTGTTCTTACCTCTGCTCTTGGCTGTCTCATGTTCCCCATTCCAGACACAGCAGCTCCTCCCGTTTCTGGACTCAGCTTAGAAGTCAAGTCTCTGTGTCCATCCTTCCTTAATATGACACTTCAAGGTTAGATAGATACTCCTGCAACCTATCAAACTCATAAAAATACTTGCTCTTCTCAGAACCCTTATGAGAGTTATGTATTGGTCTCCAGTCCCCTTATCTAGGCCACTGGACTGCTTTTCATACGTTATTTTATCCCAGTCACTTAAGCCCAGTGCCCGACATGCAGGAAGCACTCAAGAAATACATATATGTTGAATGAATAACTTAGTAAGTTTTAGTTATTTTTACCTTTTTTCCCCCATATTGTTTTAATTATTGAACTGATAGCCAAGGTCTTCACTGGGTATCATTAAAATATCAAAATGGGCCAGGCATGGTGGCTCACACCTGTAATCCCAGCACTTTGGGTGGCTGAGGCGGGCGAATCATGAGGTCAGGAGTTCGAGGCCTGCCTGGCCAACATGGTGAAACCTTGTCTCTACTAAAAATACAAAAAAATAGCTGGGCATAGTGGTGGGTGCCTGTAATCCCAGCTACTTGGGAGGCTAAGGCAGGAGAATCACTTGAACCCGGGAGGTGGAGGTTGCAGTGAGCCAAGATTGCACCATTGCACACCAGCCTAGATGACAGAGTAAGACTTCATCTAAAAAAACAAAACAAAACAAAAAATCAAAATATGTGGATGTTTGAAACCAACAAATTGCTATTTTCTTAATTTTGGGCATCCCATAAATCATGAGGATGAGGTAATGCAAGTGACAATAGAAACTGGTAGGTGGTATAGGGTAACAGGCACAATTTGATTCTATGGGATTTTACATTCAGGAAATTCAAGGTGTCTTTTATGTAGACTTAATTTCCTACTCCTTGAGTTTCTTTATTTTGAACTCTGTTGGAATCTGTAAAATGAGTTCCAGTCAAACAAAGGATGGCTTTCTTGTGCTAAGGTGCCTCGAGCATGCCTTCTGTTTGCTTGCTTTTGGTCCTTTCTGTGAATTACTGGAGCCCAGAACTCCAATGACTTGCATGCACTTCAGAGTCCACACAGTGACCTGAATTCACTGCCATCTCCTTGGATGGCAATAAGCTTAACATTGGAAAAATTCCTTCACTGCAGGATACCAAGGGAGGTCACTGGAACTTTGTGTGGCTAATAAGTTTTTTGTCCTGTTTCCCCTTGTCAGTGTTCCTCTGAGTTCCTTAGGTTGGATTTCCTTTTTTAACTTAAAAATCATCGACAGTGATTTTCTTTAGTGAGCAAATAACAAAACACCGAATCTAAAACAAGAGTCATTTCAGAGATGGTATATGACAGTCCCACCAATGCAATGAGAAACCGTATTCATCATGATATAGATGCCCTGGGGATCAAATACTATGAAAATCACAAGCATTTTGCTCTCATTCTCAATGTAATAAAGACAAAAAATATCAATAAAACTTAAAATAATTTGCCAGCTGTACACTCTGGAATAATCGTGACTTAAAGACCTGCTTAGTTCTCTGGACACATAGGATGTAAATGTTTTGTTTCTTTAGAGTCTAAATCAACAAAACGTACTTTTTTTTGTTGTTAACATAGCTTTTTATATGATTTTATCAAAGTTGAAAGCAGAAATCATTTTTATTGCAGCCTAGGAGTTACTCAACACATCTTTTTGAATCCCCTTCATGTGCTGTTTAGGAAGACTGCACAACTCAGAGTGTGGCCATTCCTCAGCCTTGGGGTACGGGATCACTTCACCTGGGGCATGTTTGACTTGCTGCCCCAGGGCTACCTTGGCGCTCATCCGTGAAAGTACCTGATACTACTATGTTTCATGGTTTATCCTACCCCTCACCTGTTAGAGACCCCTCAACTTTTGTCAGACTTTTGTGTGTTAGGGAGAAAATCTGCTCGCTACATATCATCAAGTGTGAAGGTAGGAATGTGAGGAGGAGGTGTAGCTCCAGCCCAGTTGAGAATTTACATTGTGAAATATACAGTCTCAGCACCATTGCCACTGGAGGTGGCAATTCTGGAAGGCAGTCTATAACTCAGAGTTTCATCTAGTCATACTTGATCTCACCTCCTAAAAAACAGGGTTTCTGGAGAGTAGACATGATACTAGCAAAGGTAGGCCTCGTTTCCCATGACCATGTAAGTGATAGATTCTATTTTCATATTTTAGTGTAGTCAATTCACGTTCAGGTATTAGAAATTTAGACCATCAATATATTTGTAATTGGTGGAATATAACTGTCCTCTACCACTATTCAGGGATAAAATATGCTGTAAATTTATCAGCTGTCTTTAAAGGAAAATAACTTTAAGCTGGACTCTTTAACACCAACTTTTTGGACAGGATTGAATATATGGACAGTAGTATTCCATTTTCTCCCTCCTGCAGACCTTGGATGGGGTGTCCCCTTTCCCAGTTCTCTGTCATGGCAGAGTGTGGCTATTGAACTGGATTTGTCCATTGATCCTACCAGACGGAGCTCCTGGGGGCCTCCTGATCATCATCTCTGCACTTCTTCTATACAGTACCTGGTCTGTATTAGATGTTTAATCCATGTTTTGTGAATAAACTTCCTTTCATAATAACTCCTGAATGATGTGTGCGTTCAATCAGCTAGACATTATGTTTTGTAATGGTTATGCTTATGAGAATCTCATGTGTCTAGCTGAATATCCATTTGCATTTTACTGGATGTACTGAGACAGTAGAATACATATAGATTAATGGACTCTGTTGGAAAGGCAAACACCGTTACCAGGGAAAGTAGCTGAGATACACTGATACTTTTCAAAAAAGATAGCCACTGCCTTCCAGCCTGACATTCTGCTTTAAAAGAATCTATAGAACATATTCTTCCTTAACAGCCCTGCACTGTTACCTCATAGGGATTATCTGATTCCTTTGCAGTAGACAGAGGAATAGGCCTCACATTGTACAAAAATGACAAGCTGCCTGTTACTCTTTGTATAATTTTGTCATTCAGGTAGCAGAGTTCTTAATCAGACCTAAATTATTTTGGAGATATTATAAGCCATCCAGGTGCAGATGATCTTTTCTCATGTTTTATCAAATATTTTAGTTCAAATAAATTTAAAAGTCTTTGGATGTGCCATCATTTCTGATGGTAAGATTTCTTTAAGATAGAAAAACGTGTGAACTCCCAGTAAGGAATCCAGAATCCTAGCTCCAGATCTTCTACTGATTATTACATGGTCCAGCACAAATCACTTAAAGGTACTGGGCACTGGTTTTGTCACCTTAAAATATTGAGATGAGATGTTTGCAAAAATAGGAAGGAAAAGACAAGATATATAAATTATGATGCAAGTTAGAATAATAGCAATAATTATGGATATATTTTTCAAATATGAAGATCATAGTATATATGACAGCATTTTGCATAGTATTTTTATACAACGTTATGTGTATTGTATAATGTGATGTAGAGCATTTCCTCTACTGCTGTATCTCATGAATTAAAATATAGATTTTTAGAACTTCAGACGATTTGTCGTACATTCACTTACATTTTTATCACTTGTTCCTGTTAAGCAGTTGTCATGTTCTATTATTAAATGGAATATATTTTTATTACTATTATTATTATTATTTTAGAGTCAGAGTCTCTCTCTGTCACCCAGGCTGGAGTGAAGTGGTACAATCATAGCTCATTGCGGCCTCTAACTCCCGGGCTCCAGCAGTCCTCTCGCCTCAGCCTCCAAGAGTAGCTGGGACCATAGGTGTGCACCATCATGCCTGGCTAATTTTTATGTTTTTAATTTTTTGTAGAGATGGGGTCTCACTTGGTCTTGAACTCCTGGGTTCAGGTGATTCTCTCTCCTTAGCCTCCCAAAGCTCTGGAATAACAGGCATGAGCCACCACACCCAATCTGGAATATGTTTTTTGAGTAGGTGAAATGATTTTTATTTTGTGACAAAGTATTAATGTTTGAAATCAGTTTTTAAGATACTGTAACAATTATGGCAACCACAATGTTGCAAAAATTGGAAGATGTTTTATATTTATTTAAAATCCATTGGAAGTAGTAAAAGACTTAAAACTCACATACATAAAACAACTGTATAACTTAGGAAAGTGATGTAATGAAGGTTTGATTTTAATTCTGCAATGAAGCAAGAACTACTGGGAAAGCCATCAGCCTGAATTCTGCAATTTTTTTAAAGATGAAAATTAAATGTTTAAACTTTAGATAAAATACCTTTCTAAATCTAGTCTATTTGTTCTTGGAAATTTTAGTCTGTTACATTATTCTTGTCAATATTAGTTTTAGTGCTCCATATCATTACACATGTTATTTCATTAACCTTGTCTACATACCAAGAACCTGTGGCCCCCTCAAGTCCTTTACATAAATCCTCTAACTTGGTGGAGGTGAATTTTTAGTTATCTGAATTTTTTTTTTTTTGCTTTTGAGACAGAGACTCGCTCTGTCGCCCAGGCTGGAGTGCAGTGGCGCGATTTCTGCTCATTGCAACCTCCGCCTCCCAGGTTCATGCCATTCTTCTGCCTCAGCCTCCCGAGTAGCTGGGACTACAGGCTCCCGCCACCATGTCTGGCTAAATTTTTGTATTTTTAGTAGAGACAGAGTTTCACCGTGTTAGTCAGGATGGTCTCGATCTCCTGACCTCGTGATTGCCCTCCTCGGCCTCCCAAAGTGCTGGGATTACAGGCATGAGCCACCACGCCCAGCCTCTGATGTTTTTGTAAAATAGTTCGTGGAACAGTTTAGACCTCTTGAGTTGCATCTTTCTACCAGCTCTTTATCTCTAGCTGTTTGTTTTGCAGTTAAAAATAAGATAGGGTCCTGTTTAAAAACTTGCTTTCTAGTCTTGAATACCTGGAATTCTGCCTAACAGTTTCATCAAAAGGGGTTTTCTTTTCTTTTTTTTTTTAATAGTCTTCTCAATTGAAGTTACTTAACTCACACCTCTGTTTTTGATAAACCAGCAAAATATTTGAATCACTAAATAACTTCAAGCATTGGGAATTAGTGCATTCGCAGTTGAAGTTCAGGGAAGAGATTAAGACATGGTGTGTTTTAAGAAGTTTTCTGGGTGCTGATGTTTACATTCTGGTACCAGTGACTGAATGAATGAATTTTATAACGTGGAGTTGACAACACCTGTTCTCAAAAGCACTGTCTAAGAATCTGCCAATGTAGACCTGTATGGATGAAGCCTCCTCTGAAATAGCCAATTACTATAGCAGAGAATGAGTTTTTCCTAAAACCCTGGCCTCCAGGTTGTTGTTTCTGTTTTTTACTTTGTATTTCATCTTTGTCAGCATCCTGAAGAATCTAGACAATGAAAACACTGTCCGTTTATTATTTAAGCTTAGAGTATAAAAGAAAATGGGCTGGATGTGGTGGCTCACGCCTGTAATACCAGCACTTTGGGAGGCTGAGGCAGGCAGATCACCTGAGGTCAGGACTTCGAGACCAGCCTGGCCAATATGGTGAAACCCTGTCTCTACTAATAATACAAAAATTAGCTGGACATAGTGGTGCATGCCGGTAATCCCAGTTACTCAGGAGGCTGAGGCGGGAGAATCACTTGAACCCGGGAAGCAGAGGTTGCAGTGAGTTGAGATGGTGCCACTGCACTCCAGCCTAGGTGGCAGATCTAGATTCTGTCTCAAAAAAATAAAAAAAGGATAAAAAAGAAAATGCCTCTTCATGTTAGAATCAGAGCAAGCCCAAAGGCTTTCCTTTACTCATTTGCAGGTTGTTGTGACATTGTGGACACTGGGGTACTACAACAATCAAACTTTTAATTTGATCCTTGACCAGAGTGAAAAATCATAGCAATTACTTTTGATTTGCATTTAGGTCTCATTTTCCATATAATTGTTTCATAATATCATTTTTATTGTTTCCTATTGATATCTTCTTAGCCATATTATATCATTCCCCTCATAGTTATAAAAGTGAGTTGCTATTCATGATAATAATCCTGGTGCAGTAGTAAGGAAACATTGATGGTTTACAGAATGAATTTCTAAAATAGTTCTCATCGTTTTACTCTGTTTCCCAAAAGAAAAGTTTTAAAGAATCAGAAGATTTTAGGAATTGGATGAATCTCAGAAACCATTTTGGAGAACGAGGCTTACTTTGCTATTGAAGGAAGGACTTTTTTTCAGTGGCTTACCTGAACTTAGTGAGTTCTTCACAGTAATAACTATTGATTCCAGTTTCCTGATTACTTTTAATTAAATTGTTCTTTTTGAATTGCCTCACTCTTTTAAAATAAGGATTGTGCCAGTAATCAGATTTTGCAAGGGCCAGAGTCTTTATTTCATTAACCTTTTCTACATACCTATTATTACACACTGATTATTGTAGTATAGAAACTGGAATTGCCTAGTTATGATCTCAACTTGATTTTCACTATTTCTATGCCTATTTATTTATTAATCCACATCGCTTATGCACTTTAGAACAGAGAGTGAGGAGCTTTGTATGTGGATGCGTTTAAAAGTTCCTTAATGTTGATAATCATTGGTAGTTTAGACAATATAAGGTACCACTATATTTGTACCTTATACTGGAATTTATTTTTGTCACATTTACTAAAATGCATACCGGGGTATGGCTTCAGAAAGAATGCTAGACTCTTTTACATTTAACAAAAAGTTCTTTGGAGCTCATGCCCTTGGGAAACTTCATAATGAAAGTCAGAAGAGTGTTACAAATCTAATTTAGAAAGATTTTACCAATTTGGTAAATAGAAAAATTCTGAATAGTGAATCTGGTAGCAAATATACATTTATTAGACTTTTGATTGGTTATGGATATGTGCTGAACTTTATGGGTAAAAGCACAAATATTAGAACATATTGTATTTCACCTATCATATTTTTTCTTAAAGTACTTAAAATATTATCCCTTTGAACCTGCTTCACTGGTTTTGCTTGTTAAAGAATATAGCAATAATGGCTTTAAACTTGAAATCTTAAAATAAATCACTGGGACTAGAGCTTTTATATTTCTTCTCAAGTTTTATATTGACCAAAGAACAATAGTATGTATGCTTTATTTTCATAGTGCTGTATAATAAAGAAAACCAGACAAATTCCTGAGTGTCCTTTTCAAGTAAGACCAATTTTTTTTAATAGCTAGAGAAACTAAAGGAGAGAAAATTTGGAATTTAGGACTTCCCGGCATTCTATCTCCACCACTGTCCATTCTTCAGATTTCGATGCTACCAACAACATTCCCACACCAAACACATGTACTTCAAATATTGTACCTAAAATAAAACTCAGTCCTGTGATAAAGTTCTGGGTTTTCTTAAGTAGTCAATTAGAAAGGTCTGTGGTTTCTAATGCAGAGAGTTTATGACCTGGTGTGTTTCAGCTAATTTCAATTCTTTCAGATGTCTTGTGTGCAAATTGCTTGATTACCTCCTACATCTCTCTTAATCTGGGTTACTGAATGTAATAATAAGGCTTTACCTATTTTTTTCTTATAGACCCGTTCATCACCCAAATCTTTTAGCACTTCACCAACAGCTGGTAACAAGAAGAATCACTGACATTCTTTTAGATTTCTTTAGGCTGCTTTTTAATCATCCCTGATTGTCATGAGCAGGAATAAGGAAGGGAGAAGGAAGACCAATTTTTGTTTAATGCAAGGTGATCAAAAGAAGTCCCCAGTAACAGTACAGACTGACTTTGACAGTGATTTGTATTTGCAAAATATATGAGGCTTGCTGTATTCCACTTTTTCTATTTTTTTCCTCTTTGACAAAAACAAAGTTTTCATTTCATCCAGAATATTTCGTTTATATTTTAGAGGACTATTTCCCAGTCCCTTTATCGTGGGAATGGCTTGTCTATTCTCTACTACTTCATTTGACTTTTAAAGAGTCTCAGCCTTTCTCAAAAATTAGCAGATTATTTAATTAGTTATACATGTTTTGTTTTGTTTTTCAGTCCTAATACAAATATATATGCTTGTAGGATTATAAATCTGGAAGGTAGCTCTTTAAGTGAGGGTATTCCCAGTTGACTCTGTTATCTTTTTAATATTCTCATGTATTGACCTATTTTATTTTTATTTTTTTGGTGAGATGGCATCTCACACTGTTGCCCAGGCTGGAGTGCAATGGTGTGATCTTGGCTCACTGTAACCTCCGTCTCCCAGGTTCAAGTGATTCTCCTGCCTCAGCCTCCTGAGTATCTGGGATTACAGGTGCCTTCCACCAAGCCCAGCCAATTTTTTGTATTTTCAGTAGAGACAGGGGTTTCACTTTGTTGGCCAGGCTGATCTTGAACTCCTGACCTCATGATCCGCCCACCTCAGCCTCCCAAAGTGCTGGGAGATTACAGGCGTGAGCCATCACGCCCGGCCATCATTGACCTTTTTTAGTATAAATGCCGTCTTATTTCCTTTTTATCATTACACATGTCAAAATAAATTTCTGAGATGGCAATTTTTACTATCACTGAATACTCTCATAGAGAGGCATGTTTGCAAGTAGTACTATAAATTATAACTCTTTTCCTGGCACTTTATTATAGGGCCTTGGAGATTACCTTGGATTTGTGTAATCTCAATATAGATGTGTTCAAAGCTAACGGAATTTATTTGATGGTAGGGGAGATTGAAACAGGCTTTACTACAGTTACAGGTAGTTAGTAGATTCAGATAAAAGAAATGAGGGTACTTTGGGGTTTCATAAATGTTGATAATGTTCAAAGCAACATTGCTTTACTTTTCTGAAGGTCAGAACATTCCTATACAAGATTTTAAGTCAGTTTTGATAGAGATTTAGAGAGACTTAAATCTCTATAAATTCCATGTAATGAAAATACATTGTTACCTCAAGGAAAAATGAATTATATTATTACAAGATTGTTTTTAAGTTTGATATTTATAATACATTAATGAAGGTAACATGAACCCTTGATGTCATGATGCACTAGCGTATGGTGCTCCATTGTTTTGATTGTGTCTGCAGGAGTGGGCTGGTAGTGGTTTATCAACTGGCTTTCAGGGCCAGGATGAGGTGGAGTGGAACTGGCTTGTAGCATTTGTTGATTACCATGGTGGAAACACTTTGACGTGGACAATTGCAGCCTACCAATGTGATGAACCCTAGGGTACCATTATATGGTCTTCCCAGTGTATAGATAATCATAGATATAAATGACCTCGAGCACAGATAACAGTAACATGCAGTCAAATAATCAGGTAATGATGAGTTCTGAGTCTTTATTACATTTGTTTTTAACAATTTAATTATAAAATGTTTAATAACAGTTATGGTTTAATAACTGGCTCACAAAATACATGAAAGTTTAAGTCTCCTCTCCTGAGTTGGTACAAGCCAGCTTTAGCACACCACTGAAAATATATTGCAGCACTGAATTCTATTATACATGTGGTTTGTTTCCTTGATTCTGGCCCTTGCCTTTGAAAATGCTGCTGTTTCCTCTCTCTAGATAACTTATTATTCTTATCATCATCATTAATATAAATTCTAGTAAGCTGCTTATGTTTGAGAATATTCTTGTTTCTGAATAAAGGAAGTTAAAGATTGGTGTCATTGTCCCTCAGAACCTTAGAACTCAGTATAGATAGGGAAAGGAGATAGAAATATTCAAAATGGAAACATTAAACAATGATTGGGGTTAAATGCTTATATTTTGTCTTGTTGGTTAGGAATTGAAAAGTTTTAAGCTTAGATTAGGAAAATAGGTTCTCTTCCATTCTGGTTAGTCCAGTAATACTTCTGGTGGATTAAAGTAAGATTTTGTTAAGCCCTGTCCCCTTTCTCCCTCAATTTTTGGGCAAACAGATTGATAGTGATCGAGGCATTTTGGTAGTAATTGGAGACATTCCTTCACCACTGCAGACAGGAAGGGTCTGTTAATCATTTTATTGTTATATATCAGAGTTGCTTCCAAAAGCAAGAGACACTACCATGGTTTGCCAAGGGTGGACTTCTGAGATGACTGGTCACATTTGAGGATTTGAGGCTTATTTTGAACAACCAAAGGAAGCAGGAGTTGCCTTTATACTGAGGAGAAATATTCAACAGAATGGTCAAGGCTGACAATGAGATACCAGTCTTGCCACTTGCCACCATAGTTTATGAATTTCTTTCTGTTACAGAGTACTTAGTATCAACCGAAACTTTCTCCAAAGATGGGCATTCTAAAGAAATTTCCAAACTTTCATCAGGTTAGATCATTGGAGAACTTATTAACTGAGCCTGCCAAGAAACACATTTCCTGAACTCCATTTTAATATTTAAGCTCTTCTTGAGAACAATTATAGGCACCAGTTGAATAAAGAAAAGGATACATTTCCTACTTTACATTTGATATTTCTTGTATTACAATCAATGTGAAAATCATTTTTAGTTTACTAACAGGAAGTAATTTCTTTCACTTAAAACACTTCTTCCGCTTATTTTAAAAGAAAGATTGTGTGTAACATATGAATCCTCCCATTTTTGTCTTGTTGGTTAGGAATCAAAAATAAAATTTAACAAGTTTTAACAAGTGTGATTGAGATTTGTTTACTAATCACTATACATGTTTTTTCTCTTTTGCATATATGTCATTATTTATAAGCAACTTCAAATCGAACAGAAGGTAGGGCATAAATTATCAACAACTTTAATCCAAAAAGATTTAGTGAAAAAAGTAATAATATTTGTGATATAATATATGCCTTGCTGGTGAGTATTGTTGGTTGTCTTATAATCCCAATTGCTGTCTGCAGTTACTGTTCTCTCTCCTTTCCTCTACCAGGGTGGTCTTGCAATGTGATCGAATGGTTACATTCAGAAGTACAGTTAGCCTGGTATTTCACAGTGAGCAATATGACACTGCATAAATAGGGCAAATATCATAGATGGGAAGATACATTCTCTGGTAAAAGAGTGGTAGTCTTTCGTGGGGAGAAGAACATTGATCTCACTTGGAAAATGCCACAGTCAGCTCGCAGTCCTCCAGTACATGGACCAGCGAAAGAAGTTTCTTCATCCCCCAGGCCAAGAGGCTTTGTTTCAAAGCCTAACAAGCTCAGTGGCCATTTTGTCCTTCTGGACATCTCAACGTAGACTATGAATGTGAAACTAGGGTGACCAGCACGAAGTGAGCTGTTGTGATTCTTCATTCTCATTGCCAAAATTCAGACATGCAGAATGAGCATCACCAGAGAAGCAGCACCCTAACAAAATTAAGATTCATGGCATTACATGTCACACAAGTTCTTGTGAAGCCTAGCGGTTCATAATCTTTTCTACTGTCCAGTTTCTGGATGACTTTTCGTGGTCAGCATATTTATGTCATTGGTTTTCAGTTTCTGCTCTCGTGTATTCAAATCCTCCAGGTACTATGTTTTGAATAACCATATGCCTCTGGCTGTGCTAAATTTAGACCTATTTGCATTTCTCTTTGACCATACATTAAACTATTCATTAGATTAAGAAGTTTATTCACGCCTGTAATTTCAGCACTTTGGGAGGCCGAGGTGGGTGAATCATTTCAGATCTGGACTTTCGAGACCAGCCTGGCCAATATGGTGAAACCTTGCCTCTACTAAAAATACAAAAATTAACTGGTGTGGTGGTGCATGCCTGTAGTCCCAGCTACTTGGGAGGCTGAGGCAGGAGAATCGCTTGAACCCAGGAGGTGGAGGTTATGGTGAGCAGAATTCGTGCCACTGCACTCCAGCCTGGGAGACAGAGTGAGACTACGTCCAAAAAAATAAAAAGTTTATGCTATAGAACTGTAAGTATGATTTCATAGGAAAATAAATGGATTAGTATGTCATTAATAATTAACAACTTAAAATTACAGCATATGAGATAACTTTTTCAATTAAAATTTGGTTATGGGACTTGAGGTATAACATTTTATTGTATTTTATATTTAAATGGATTACAAAAGTAAATGCTCACACTTCACTGATGAACAAGTTTATTACCTGAAAGAAAATGTAATCAGTTCAAAAAGATTTTGAATCACGAGGAACTAAACATGTCTTATTTTCTTTGGTTGTATTGTTTTTGTATTATGCTGTTCTCATAAAGGAAAATTATTCAAGTGCATATTACATCAGGAAACTAGACCTATACATAACACTGACTTACTAGAAACTTGCAGTCAAAGTTGTTTGGGCAATGGTATTAAAAACTATTAATTTATAAACAGATACCACTATTTTACTGTTCTTCAAAGCTTCCTTCATTTGTAAAATACACATATTTTATATGAACATATTGAACATAATACATTTCTGAATTTAAATGTTTTAAATGATGTTTATTGCCAAATTAGTGCTTCTACAACAGAAGACTTTTTTTTGGAAGAATGTCATTGACCTAATGAGATAGGAGAAATTCTCTCTATAATTTGAGACCTGATTACTTTAGGTGACTTAAAATGCGAGTTGAAATTACATTACTTTAGGTGACTTAAAATGCTAAGGATGGCATTTTTAAATTAACATAATTCTCTTGGGATATATAGTCACATGAAAAGATACTGATGTTGACTATATTGGGAGCAAGATTGTGGAATAGAATCCTTCAGCAATTGTCCTCCCTGTAGGAACAACAGATAGAACAACTATCCACTCAAAGTACCTTCATAAGAATCAAAAATCAGGTGAGCAATCACACTATTTGGTTTTAGTATCATAGAAAAGAAAGAGGCACTGGAGAGGGTAGGAAGGGCAGTCTTGAACTGCCCACACCACTCCTCCCTCATCCCCCAGCAGCAGCTACATGGCACCAGGAGAGAATCTGTATGCTTGAGGGAGAGAGAACACAGTTCCTTTGGGACTTTGCGTTGGAACTCAGTGCTGCTTGTCGCAGCAGAAAGCAACAAGGGGCAGAATTCTGGTGGCATTCATGGAGACAGCATTTAGACCAGCCCTGGCTGGTGGGAAATGGTCCATCCCCTGAGTTTCTGCCAGCCCCACCATAGCAGGCTAAAGCACTCCGGGTTTCTAAATAAACTTGACAGACGGTCTAAGCCACAAGGACAGCAATTCCTGGGCAAGTCCCAGTGATGTGCTGGGCTCAGAGTCAGTGGAATTGGAGGCGCAGGCCACCTAGGGAGACACCAGAGGAACAGCCAAGGGAGCGCTTGCCATCACTCCTGCCCTAGCCCCAGGCAGCACAACTCGCAGCTCTAGGGGAGAATCCATCCTGCTTGAGGAGGTGTGGGGAGAGTAAAGAGGGCTTTCTGTTACAATTTGGATGCCAGCTCAGCCACAGTATGATAGGGCACTGGGCAGTCCTGAGGCCTCCATTCCAGGTCCTAGTTCCCAGATGACGTTTCTTTTCTTTTCTTTTTTTTTTTTGAGACGGAGTCTTGCTCTGTCACCCAGGCTGGAGTGCGACGGCGCGATCTCGGCTCACTGCAAGCTCCGCCTCCTGGGTTCACGCCATTCTCCTGCCTCAGCCTCCTGAGTAGCCGGGACTACAGGTGCCCGCCATCATGCCCGGCTACTTTTGTTTGTATTTTTAGTAGAGACGGGGTTTCACTGTGTTAGCCAGGATGGTCTCAATCTCCTGACCTCGTGATCCGTCCGCCTCAGCCTCCCATAGTGCTGGGATTACAGGCGTGAGGCACCGTGCCCGGCCCCCAGATGACGTTTCTAAACACACCTTGGGCCAGAAAGGAACCCTATGCCTTGAAGGGAAGGATCCAGTCCTGGCAAGATGCATCATTAAGGAGCCGTTGGTCCTTGAATAAACATCAGCTGTAGCTAGTCAGTACTTGCCATGGGTCTTGGTTGAGACTCAGAGCCATGCTGGCTTCAGGTGTAGCCCAGCGCATTCTCAGCTTTCTAGGCCACAAGGAAAGACTCTTTATGCTTGAGGAAAGGAGAAGGAAGACTAAGAGAGACTTTTCCTTGCACCGTGGGCACCAGCTCAGCCACAGCGAAGTGGAGCAGCAAATGGGGATCCTGAGTCCAGGCTTTGGCTCCCGGACATTATTTCTGGACCTGCTATGGGCCAGACCAGAGCCCCGTGCCCTGAAGGGAGAGACGCAGACCTGGAAGCATTCGCCACAAGCTGCCTGAAAAGCCCGTGGGCCTTGAGGGAACATCTGCGGTAGCCAGGCAGTACTTGCCGCGGCCCTGGGGCGCTGGTGACCACAGGGAAACTCCTTCTGCCTGAAGAAAGGACAGGGAAGAGTGGGGAGGACTTTGTCTTGTGACTTGAGTGCCTGCACAGCTGCAGTAGAATAGAGCACCAGGTAGATTCCTAAGGTTTCTGACTCCAGGTGCTTGCTTCTGGACAGCATTCCTGGAGGTACCCTGGATCAAGGAAGAGCTCATTACCCTGAAGGGGACACAAGCCTGTCTGGGTTTCCCACCTGCCTACTGAAGAGCCCTTGGGCCTTGAGTGAACATTCACAGTAGCCAGACAGTGGGTCTTGGGAGAGACCCAGTGCTATGTTGGCTTCAGGTCGGACATAGTGCAGACTCAGTGGTGGTGGCCACAGCTGTGCTCATGTTGTCCCTTGCCAGCTCCAGGCAGCTCAGCACAGAGAAAGACTGACTGTTTGGGGGCAAAGTGAGGGAAGAGAACAAGAGTCTCTGCCTGGTAATCTGGGGAATTCTCCCAGATCTTATCCAAGACCACCATGATGGTATGAGTCTGCAAAAGCCATGGTATTATTGGGCTGAGGGTTCCCCAAATGCAGATGTGGCTGCAGTGATGAAAGATTTACATCGCAGCATCAATTCCCTTGGAATACTTGGTAACCTTTTCTAAGAAGAGTAGGTACAAACACTCCAGGCCTGTGAAGGCTACAGTAAATACCTAATGCCCCCACATTGATGAACATCCACAAGCATCAAGGCCATCTACGAAAACATGATCTCACCAAACAAATAAAGCACCAGTGACTAATCCTGGAGTGACAGAGATACGTAATTTTTCAGACACAGAATTCAAAATAGCTGTTCCGAGGAAGATCAGTGAAATTGAGGATAGCACAGAGAAGGAATTCAGAATCCTATCAGATACATTTCACAAAGAGATTGAAATAATTATAAAAATTTAAACAAATTCTAGAGGTGGAAAATGCAATTGGCATACTGAAGCATGCATTGGAGTCTCTCGAAAGCAAAACTGATTAAGCAGAAGATAGAATTAGTAGGCTTAAAGACAGGATATTTGAAAATACAAAGTTGGAAGAGACAAGTAAAAAGCATCAAAGCACACCTATATGATCTAGAAAGTAGCCTCAAAAGGGCAAATTTAAGAGTTAGTGGCCTCAAAAAGGCAGTAGAGAGAGAGAGAGAGAGAGAGAGAGAGAGAAACAGAGATCTGGATATGAAGCTTATTCAAATGGATAATAACAGAACTTTCCTAACCTAGAAAAATATGTCAGGGTTTAAGTACAAGAGTGTTATAGAACACCAAGCAGATTTAGTCCAGAAATGACCTCAAGGCACTTAATAATCAAACTCCCAAAGGTCAAGAATAGAGCCCTTTCTCAGATGGATAGATTGCAAAAGTTTTCTCCCATTCTGTAGGTTGACTATTCACTCTGATGATAGTTTCTTTTGCTGTGCAGAAGCTCTTTAGCTTAATTAGATCCCTTTTGTCAATTTTGCCTTTTGTTGCCATTGCTTTTGGTGTTTTAGTCAGGAAGTCTCTGCCAATGCCTATGTCCTGAATGGTGTTACCTAGGACTTCTTCTAGAGATTTTATGGTTTTTAGGTCTTACGCTTAAGTCTTTAACCCATCTTGAGTTAATTTTTGTATAAGGTATAA
The DNA here is from genome assembly GCF_043159975.1 of Macaca nemestrina. Lineage (NCBI taxonomy): Eukaryota > Metazoa > Chordata > Mammalia > Primates > Cercopithecidae > Macaca > Macaca nemestrina. The sequence goes on from NC_092135.1 coordinate 102,859,254, forward strand.
GGAAGGGGTCCAGTTTCAGTTTTCTTCATATGGCTAGCCAGTTTTCCCAACAATATTTATTAAATAGGGAATCCTTTCCCTCTTGCTTGATTTTATCAGGTTTGTCAGAGATCAGATGGTTGTAGATGTGTGGTGTTACTTCTGATGCCTCTGTTCTGTTTCATTGATCTATATAACTGTTTTTGTACCAGTACTTTGCTGTTTTTGTTACTGTAGCCTTGTAGTATAGTTGGAAGTCAGGTAGAGTGATGCCTCCAGCTTTGTTCTTTTAGCTTAGGATTGTCATGGCTATAAGGGCTCTTTTGGTTCCATATGAAATTTAAATTAGTTTTTCCTATTCTGTGAAGAAAGTCAATAGTAGCTTGATGGGGATAGCATTGAATCTATAAATTACTTTGGGCAGTATGGCCATTTTCACGGTATTGATTCTTCCTATCCATGAGTATGGAATATTTTTCCATTTATTTGTGTCCTCTCTTACTTCCTTGAGCAGTGGTTTGTAGTTTTCCTTGAAGAGGTCCTTCACATCCTTGTAAGTTGTATTCCTAGGTATTTTATTCTCTTTTTAGCAATTGTGAATGGGAGTTCACTCATGATTTGGCTTTCTATTATTAGTTTATAGGAATGCTTGATTCTTGCACATCGATTTTTGTATCCTAATACTTTGCTGAAGGTGCTGATCAGCTTGAGGAGATTGGGGCTGAAACAATGGGGTTTTCTAAATATACAATCATGTCATCTGCAAACAGACAATTTGACTTCCTCTCTTCCTATTTGAATACCTTTATTTCTTTCTCTTGCCTGAATACTGCAGCCAGAACTTCCAATACTATGTTGAATAGGAGTGGTGAGAGTGGGCATCCATGTCTTGTGCCAGTTTTCAAAGGGAATGCTTCTAGCCTTTTTCCCATTCAGTATGATATTGGCTGTGGGTTTGTCATAAATAGCTCTTACTATTTTGAGATATGTTCCATCAATAGGTAGTTTATTGAGAGTTTTTAGCATGAAGGAGTGTTGAATTTTATTGAAGACCTTTTCTGCATCTATTGAGATAATCACGTGGTTTTGTCATTGGTTTTATGTGATGGATTATGTTTATTGATTTGCGTGTGTTGAAGCAGCCTTGCATCCTAGGGATGAAGCTGACTTGATCATGGTGGATAAGCTTTTTGATGTACTGCTGGATTCATTTTGCCTGTATTTTATAATCTACAAGAAACTTAAACAAACTTACAAGAAAAAACAACCCCATCAAAAAGTGGGTAAAGGATATGAACAGACATTTCTCAAAAGAAGACATTTATGTGGCCAATAAACATATGAACAAAAGCTTGTCATCAATGGTCATTAGAGAAATGCAAATCAAAACCACAGTAAGATACCATGTCATGCCAGTTTAAATAGCGATCATTAAAAAGTCAGGAAACAGATGCTGGAGAGAATGTGGAGAAATAGGAATGCCTTTGCACTGTTGGTGAGAGTGTAAATTAGTTCAACCATTGTGGAAGACAGTGTGACAATTCCTCAGGGATCCAGAACTAGAAATACCATTTGACCCAACAATCTCATTACTGGGTATATACCCAAAGGATTGTAAATCATTCTACTCAAAAGATACATGCACATGTATGTCTATTGCAGCACTAGTCACAATAGCAAAGACTTGGAACCAACCCAGATACCCGTCAATGATAGACTGGATAAAGAGAATGTGGCACATATACATCATAAACTACTATGCAGCTATAAAAAAGGATCAGTTCATGTCCTTTGCAGGGACATGGATGAAGCAGGAAACCATCATTCTCAGCAATCTAACATGGGAACAGAAAACCAGACACCTCATATTCTCACTCATAAGTGGGAGCTGAACAATGAGAACACATGGACACAATGAGGGGAATATCACACACCAGGGCCTGTTGGTGGGGTGGGAGCATAGGGGAGGGATAGCATTAGGAGAAATACCTAATGCAGATGATGGATTGATGGGTACAGCAAACCACCATGGCATGTGTTTACCTATGTAACAAACCTGTATGTTCTGCACATGTATCCCAGAAACTGAAGTATAATAATAATAAAGAATAGAGAAAGGTTCTGAAGGTAGTGAAAGAAATGAAACAAAATTCAATGGTGCTCCAATACATCTGGCATCAGACTTTTCAGTGGAAACTTGACAGGCCAGGAGAAAGGGGCATGATGTATTTAAAGTGCTGCAGGAAAAAAAAAAAAAAAATATATATATATATATATACACACACACCTAGATAGTATATCCAGCAAAAGTATCCTTCAAACATAAAGCAGAAATAAAATCCAAGGGGTTTCACCAACACCAGACCGGTTCCATAAGAAGTGCTGAAGAGAGCTTTTCAATATGAAATTAAAGGACATTAATAAGCAATAAGAAATCATCTGAAGTTACAAACCTCACTGGTAATCATAAGTATAAAGACAAACACAAAGTATTATGACACTGTAATTATGATGCATGAACTCATGTCTTGAGTAGAAAGTCTAAAAGATGAACCTATTAAAATAACTACAACAACTTTTCAAGAAATAGGCAGTACATAAGATATATATAGAAACGACCAAGAGTTAAAAAGCAGAGTATACGGAGTTAAAAAGCAGGGGACATGAAGTTAAAGCCTACAGTTTTTATTAGTTTCTTCTTTGCTTGTTAGTCTGTTTATGCAAACAGTGTTGTCATCAGTTTAAAATAATGGGCTGTAAGATATTATTTTCAAGCCTCATGGTAACCTCAAATCAAAAAACCTACAACAGATACACAAAAAGAGGCATGAAATTAAAACATACCTCCAGAGAAAATCACTTTCACTAAAACGAAGACAGGAAGGAAAGAAGGAAGGAGGAGACCACAAAACCACCAGAAAACAAATAACAAAATGGCAGGATGTAAGTCCTTACTTACTGATAATAGCATTGAATATAAACAGACTAAACTCTGCAATCAAAAGACATGTTTGCTAGGTGGATAGACAAGCAAGAGTTATGGCCAGCGAAATAGCTAATGCCTGTAATCCCTGTACTTCAGGAGGTGGGCAGATCACTTGAGCCAGGAGTTTGAGACTAGTCTGGGCAACGTGGCAAAATGTCTACACAAAAAAAAAAAAAAAAAAAAAAAACCACACAAAAAATAAATTAGCCAGGTGTGGTGGCATGTGCCTGTAGTACCAGCTACTCAGGACACTGAGGTTGGGACGATGGCTTAAGCCCATGAGGTGGAGGTTGCAGTGAGCCAAAATCACACCATTATACTCCAGCCTGGATGACAGAGTGAGACCCTGTCTCAAAAAAAACATCAACTCTTGCCTACAAGAAACACAGTTTACCTATAAAGATACGCATAGACTGAAAATAGAGGATAGAAAGAGATATTCCATGCAAATTGAAAGTGAAAAAGAACAGGAATAGCTATATTTTTATAAGACAAACTAGATTTCAAGATAAAAACTATAAAAAGACACAAAGTCATTATATAATGATAAAGGAATCAATTCAGCTAGAGGATATCACAGTTGTAAATATACATGCATCCAACAGTGGAACACCCAGGTATATAAAGAAAATATTACTGCGGCGAAAGAGAGACCTCAGTATGTTAATAGCTGGAGACTTCACTCTGCTTTCAGCATTGGGTAGATCATCCAGAGTATCAACAAAAGAACACTGGGCTTAATCTGCACTATACAACAAATGTACCTAATAGATATTTACAGAACATTTTGTCCAATGGCTGTAGAATACACTTTCTTTTCCTCAGCATGTGGATCATTCTCAAGGATTAGAACATATGTTAGGTCACAAAACACATCTTAAAACTTTCAAAAACAATGAAATAAGCATCCTCTCTGACAACAATGGAATAAAACTAGAAATCAATAATAAGAGAAACTGTAGAAACTATATAAACACATGGAAATTAAACAATATGCTCCTAAATGGCCACTAAACCAATGAAGAAATAAGAAGGAAATTTAAAAATTCCTTGAAACAAAAGAAAATGGAAACAGAACATATCAAAACTTACGGGACACAGAGAAAGCAGTATTAAGAGAAAAATCTATAGCCATAATGTCTACATTGAAAATTAGAAAAACTTCAAATAAACAACTTAATAATGCATGTAAAAAACTAGAAAAGCAAAAATGAAAGCATAAATTAGATGAAAGAAATAATAAAGATGGGAGCCAAAGTAAATATAATGGAAACAAAAAAATTACAAAAGACCAAGGTAACAAAAAGTTGGTTTTTTTAAAAGATAAAATGGACAAACCTTTTGCCTAAGAGAAAAAGAAGACCTAAACACATCAAATCAGAGATGAAAAAAGTGACATTACAACTGATACTGCAGAAATTCAAAGGACCATTAGCAACTACTATGAGGCAACTCTATACCAATAAATTGGAAAACTAGAAGAAATGAATAAATTCCTAGACACATAGAACCTACAAAGATTGAATCATGAAGAAATCCAGAACTTGAACAGATGAATAAAAACTAATGAAATTGAAGCCCTAAAAAAAAAAAAAAAAAAAAAAAATCTCTTAGCAAAGAAAATCCTGGGACCTGGTGGCTTCTGTACTGAATTTCACCAAACATTTAAGGAAGAATACCAATCCTACCCAAACTATTCTAAAAAATAAAGGATGAGGGAATACTTCCAAACTCATTCTTTGAGGCCAGTATTGCCCTGATAGCAAAAGCCGACAAATATAAACCAAAAAAGAAAGCTATAGGCCAATATCCCTGATGAACATTGATGGCAAAATCCTCAAAAATCCCAGAAAACTGAATTGAACAACACATTAAAAGATCATTCATTATGACCGAGTGGAATTTATACCAAGGATGGTTCACCACATACAAATCAATCAAAGTGACACATTATACTAGCAGAATGAAGGACAAACCATGTGGTCATTTCAATTGATGCTGAAAAGCGTTTAATAAACTTCAACATCCCTTCATGATAAAAACCCTAAAAATAACTGAGTATAGAAGGAACATACCTCAACACAATAAAAGCCACATATGGCAGACCCACAGCTAGTATCATATTATGAAACATTGACGTGAGAAATTGAAGAGGACACAAAAAATGAAAGCTACTCCATGTTCATAGATTGGAAGAATCAGTATTGCTAAAATGTACATCCTACCCAAAGCAAAATGCAGATGTGATACAACCGCTGTCAAAGTGCTCATGACATTCTTCAAAAAAAATAGGAAAAAAAAATCCTAAAATTCATGTGGAACCACAGATAATCCAGAATAGTCAAAAACATCTGGAACAAAAAGAACAAAACTGGATGAATCATACTATCTGACTTCAAATTATTCTACAGAGCTATGGTAACCAAAACAGCATGGTACTGGCATAAAAACAGACACATAGACCAATGGAATAGAATAGGGAACCTAGAAAGAAGTCCACAAATCTACAGAGAACTCACTTTTGAAGCTACCAAGAACATAAATTGGGGAAAATATAGTCTCTTCAGTAAACAGTGCTGAGAAAACTGGACATTTATATGTAGAAGAATGAAACTAGACCCCTGTCTCTTGCCATATATGAAAATCAAGTCAAAATGGATTAAAGACTTAAATCTAAGACCTCAAACTATGAAACTATTTGATACTAAAAGGAAACGTTGGGGAAACTCTTCAGAACATTGATCTGGGCAAAGATTTCTTGAGTGATACAAGCACAGGCAACCAAAGCAAAAATAGACAAATGGAATTACATCAAGTTAAAAAACTGCACAACGCTGAAATACTCAGCAAAGTGAAGAGAGAACCCACAAAATGGTAGACAATATTTGCAAACTATTTGTCAGACAGGATTAAGAACCAGAATATATAAGAAGCTCAACCAATTTTATGGGAATAAAATCTAATAATTTGGTTTTTTAAATGGGCAAAAGATTTGAATACATCTTTTGCTAAAAAGACAAATGGTAAATAGATATGTAATATGTAAAAAACAGATATGTAAAAATGTGCTCAACATCATTGCATTAGTCTGTTTTCATACTGCTATGAAGAAATACCCAAGACTGGGTAATTTACAAAGAAAAAGAGGTTTAATGGATTCACAGTTCTATATGTCTGGGTAGGCTTCACAATTATGGCAGAAGTTGAAGGAGGAGCAAAGGCATGTCTTACGTGGTGGCAGGCAAGAGTGTGTGTGCAGGGGAACTGCCCTTTATAAAACCGTCAGATCTTGTGAGACTTACTCTCATGAGAAATCATGGGAAAAACCTACCCCCATGATTCAATCACCTCCATCAGTTCCCTCCCATGACATGTGGGGATTATGGGAGCTACAATTCAAGGTGAGATTTGCATGGGGACATATCAGTTATTGATCATTGGTGAAATGCAAATCGACATTACAATGAGATATTTCATCTCAGTAAAAATGGCATTTCTTCAAAATACAGGCAATAACAAATGCTGGTGAGGATGTGGAGAAAGGGGAACATTCATACACTGTTGATCGGAATGTAAATTAATACAACCGGTATGGAGAACACTAGGAGGTTCCTCCAAAGAAACAAAAATAGAATTACCGTGTGATGTAGCAATCTCACTACTGGGTATTTATCCAAAGGAAATGAAATCAGTATATTGAAGCAATGTCTGCACTCCCATGTTTATTGCAGCAGTATTATCAATAGCCAAGATTCGGAAGCAACCCAAGGGTTCATCAACAGATGAATGGATAAAGAAAATGTGGTACATATACACAGTGCATTACTATTCAGCCATAAACAAGAATGAGACCTGTCATTTGCAGCATGGATAGAACTGGAGGACATTGTGTTAAGTGAAATAAACCAGGCATACAAAGACAAACTTCACATGTTCTCTCTCATTCGTGAGAGCTAAAAATTAAAACAATTTCATTCATGGAGATGGAGAGTACAATGATGGTTACCAGTGGCTGGGAAGGGTTATGGGAGTTGGGGATAGTGGGGATAGAATGAATAAGATCTAGTATTTGACATCACAAAAGGATAACTACAGTCAACTATAGTTTATTTTACATTTAAAAATAAAAGACTGTAATTGGCATGTCTGTAACATAAAGAAAGGATAAATGTTTCAGGTGATGCATACCCCATTTACTCTGATGTGATTATTACACATTATATGCCTGTGTCAGAATAGCTCATGTACCCTATAAATATATATACCTACTATATATTCATAAAAATTTAAAAAATAAAGATAGAGATTATATTCAGTATTTCTACAAGAAATGTATTACGTTTTAATTCATAAAAATTCTTGTGTTGCATTTCTATTTTTCTCTTTTTTTTACTAGTTTTATTTGTATTAAGTTTCATCTTCATTGTAGTACCTACGAGTGGAATCACTCTTTTGTATACTCATTTTTCAGAGTTGTGTGTCCTTTGTGTATATCTATTTGTGCTTTTCATTTTTTTTTTTACTTTTCTTTTTAGATTCAGGAGTACGCATGCAGGTTTGTTATGTAGGTGAAGTTGTATCAAGGGGGTTTGTTGTACAGATTATTTTATCACCTGTGTACTAAACCTAGGACCCAATAGCTATTTTTTCTGATCCTCTCCCTCCTCCCACCCCCCTCTGCAAGTAGGCCCCAGTGTCTCCTCTTTGTGTCCATGTGATCTCATCATTTAGCTCCCAATTATAAGCGAGAACATGCAGTATTTGGTTTTCTGTTCCGCTTAAGTTTGCTAAGGATAATGGCCTCTAGCTCCATTCTTGTTCCCACAAAGGACATGATCTTTTTCTTTATTTTTATGGCTGAATAGTATTCCATCGTATACATGTACCACATTTTCTGTATCCAGTCTGTGATTGATGGGCATTTAGGTTGATTCCATTTCTTTGCTATTGTGAATAGTGTTGCAACGAACATATACGTAAATGTGTCTTCATGGTAGAATGATTTATATTCCTTTGAGTATATACCCAGTAATGGGATTGCTGGGTTCAATGGCAGTTCTGTTTTTAGCTTTTTGAGGAATTGCCACACTGCTTTCCCTTTTCTCCGCAACCTCACCAGCACCTATTATTTTTTGACTTTTTATAGCCATTCTGACCGGTGTGAGATGGTATCCCATTGTGGTTTTGATTTGCATTTCTCTAATAATGAGTGATGATGAGCTTCTTTTCATATGTGTGTTGGCATCATGTATGTTTTCTTTTGAACAGTGCATATTTCCTTTGCCAACTTTTAATGAGTTTGTCTGTCTTTTTTTTTCTTGTAAATTTAAGTTCCTCATAGATGCTGGATATTAGACCTTTGTCAGGTGCATAGTTTGAAAAAATTTTCTCCCATTCTACAGGTTGTTTGTTTACTCTGTTGAAAATTTCTTTTGCTATTAGAAGCCCTTAAATTTAATTACATCCTATGTGTCAATTTTTGCTTTTGTTACAATTACTTTTGACATCTTTGTTGTGAAACCTTTGCCAGTTCCTATGTCCAGAATGATACTACCTAAGTTGTCTTCCAGGGTTTTTATAGTTTTTGGTTTTACTTTTAAGTCTTTAATCCATCTTGAGTTGATTTTTGTATATGGTACAAGGAAAGGGTCCAATTTGAATCTTCTGCATATAGTTAGCCAGTTATCTTGGCACCATTTATTGAACATTGTCAAAGATCAGATGGTCATAGATGTGTGGCCTTATTTCTGGGGTCTCTATTCTGTTCCATTGGTCTATGTGCCTGTATTTGTACAAGTGCCATGCTGTTTTGGTTACTGTAGCCCCATAGTATAGTTTGAAGTCAGGTAATGTGATACCTCCACCTTTGTTCTTTTTGCTTAGGATTGCCTTGGCTATTTGGTCCCTTTTTTAGTTCCATTTGAGTTTTAAAATTGTTTTCTAGTTCTGTGAAGAATGTCATTGGTAGTTTGATAGGAATAGCATTGAATCTGTTAAGTTTCTTTGGGCACTATGGCCATTTTAATGATACTGATTCTGCTTATCCATGAGCATGGAATATTTTTCCATTTGTGTCATCTCTGATGTCTTTGAGCAGTGTTTCATAAGTCTCATTGTAGAGATCTTTCACCTCCCTGGTTAGCTGTATTTCTAGGTATTTTATTCTTTTGGTGGCAGTTGCAAATGGGATTGCTTTACTGATTTGGCTCTCGGCTTGGCAGTTGTGAATGTATAGGAATGCTAGTGATTTTTTAACGTCGATTTTTTTTTTAATCTTGAATTTTTGGTGAATTTGTTTATCAGCTGAAGGAACGTTTGGGCTGAGACTGTGGAGTTATCTAGATACAGAATCATGTCTTCTGCAAACAGAGATAGTTTGACTTCCTCTCTTTCTATTTAGGATGCTTTATTTCTTTCTCTTGCCTGATAGCTCTGGCTAGAACTTTCCATACTATGTTGAATAGGCATGACGAGATAGGGCATTCTTGTCTTGTGCCTCTTTCCTTTTTTTCTTTTTTGAGACGGAGTCTCGCTCTGTTGCTGAGGCTGGAGTGCAGTGGTGCAGTCTCAGCTTACTGCAAGCCCCACCTCCTGGGTTCATGCCCTTCTGCCTCAGCCTCCTGAGTTGCTGGGACTACAGGCACCCGCCACCATGTCCAGCTAATTTTTTGTATTTTTAGTAGAGACGGGGTTTCACTGTGTTAGCCAGGATGGTCTCAATCTCCTGACCTTGTGATTCGTCCGTCTCGGCCTCCCAAAGTCCTGGGATTACAGGCGTGAGCCACTGCGCCTGGCCGTCTTGTGCCTCTTTTCAAGGGGAATGTTTCCAGCTTTTCCCCATTCAGTATGATGTTGGCTGTGGGTTTGTCATACATGGCTCTTATCATTTTGAGGTATGTCCCTACAATACCTAGTTTATTGATAGTTTTTTAACATGAAAGGATGTTGAATTTTATCAAAAGCCTTTCTGCATCTATTGCGATAATCAGGTAGTTTTTGTCTTTAGTTCTGATTAATTGCATTTACTGATTTGTGTATGTTGAACCAACCTTGCATATCAGAGATAAGGCCTGCTTGATCTTGGTGGATTCGCTTTTTGATGTGTTGCTGCATTCAGTTTGCCAGCATTTTGCTGAGGATTTTTACATCAATGCTTATCAAGGATATTGGCCTGAAGTTTTTGTTGTTGTGTGTCTCTACCAGGTTTTGATATCAGGACATTGCTGGCCTCATCAATTTGATGGGGAGGAGTCCCTCCTCTTCAATTTTTTTTGGAATAGTTTCAGTAGGAATGGTACCAGCCCTTTGTCCATCTGGTAGAATTTGCTGTGAATCCATCTGGTCCTGGGCTTTTTTTTGTTGGTAGGATATTTATTACTGGTTCAATTTCAGAGCTCATTATTGATCTGTTCAGGAAATCAATTTCTTCTTGGTTCAGTCTTGGAAGAGTGTGTGTGTCCAGGAATTTATCCATCTCCTCTATGTTTTCTAGTTCATGTGCATGGAGTTGTTTCTAGTGGTCTCTGATGTCTGTTTTTATTTTTGTGGGGTCAGTGGTAATATACCCTTTGTTGTTTCTGATGGTGTTTATTTGTATCCTCTCTATTTTCTTCTTTATTAATCTAACTAGTGGCCTGTCTTATTGATTTTTTCATGGAGTTCTACCTGTGTCTCTCAAAGTTTCTTGGAGTTAAATTGGAACTTTTGTGTCTGTTGATGTAATAGAAGGTCTTGAAGTACTTAGTATAAACTGCCTATTTTATTTCTTATTTATCTACTTTATCAAACTCTACTGATTTGTGTATACTACATGATGTTTGAAATGTTTATTTCATCTCCCATGGTGCCTGGCACAGAGTTTGGGGCAAGTGAAAGACATAGAAGTTGACATGACTTGTAGATTTCTGAGTACATCTGGATCCATTAGGGCTGTGGAATTTGATGCTGGGTGAGATAGATTCTTAGCCGCTTTTTAGATTCCTGATGAGGAAGCATTAGAGTGACTACTGAAATGGAAGAATGGGGTGTGGGACAACATCAGATTCTGGACTCTGGAATATAATCGTCTGCATAAGACCTTAGCAGCTAAAGCAGCTCTCTTTATCCACCAATTTCAAATATGCAGTTGTTAACTCCTATATACCCTTTCTCTTACTGTCAATCCCTAAAGCTTTAGCAGGTTGGGGAAATTTTTCTCCAGCCTCAGACTGCCATCATCTACATTTTAAAAAAAGCTAATGTTTGCATAAACCTTTTCTCCTTCGTACTATTTTGATCACGGTCTTTATTGGCTCTTTTAGAAACATTTGGCCTGGCAAAGTTTGTTTTATTTAAGTACTTTTTTAAACATATGTATATACCCATAAAACTATCACCAGAATTAAAGTAATGATCATGTCAATTTTTCCAAATGTTTCTGTGAGGTTTTTAATAATTTTTCTACCATGCACCCTTCCATCCCATTCTAAACTATCACTATATATTTGTTTGCACATCCTACATTTTTACATACACATAGCATATTTTTTTTATATCTGGCTTCACTCACTAAAATTATTTTGAGATTTAATGATATTGCAGTGAGCATAAAGTTTTTTTGTGTGTTTCTAATTCGTATTTGTTGTATGGATATACCGCGGTTTGATTGTCCGTATGTTAGCAACAGTGAACCCATATGGGTCTGCAGCAACTTGATTCTTGCCTCCTCAGAGGAAAGAATTCATCACAGGGGCATAAGGCAGAGTGACAGAGTGAGGCAGGTTTTACAACAGGAGTGAAAGTTTATCAAAAAGTTTTAGAGCAGGAATGAAAGGAAATAAAGTACATTTGGAAGATGGCCAAGTGGGCGACTTAAGTGATCCAAGTGCACCATTTATTCTTTGTCTTGGAGTTTTTATACATTGGCATAATTCTGGGGTCTGCATTTCTTCTCCCCTGATTCTTGCCTTGGGGCGGGCTTTCCACATGCTCAGTGGCCTGCCAGCACTTGGGAGGGGTCGCATGCTCACTGTGTTGACTGAAGTTGTACACATGCTCATTTGAGTGTGTTTACCTTACCAGTTGAATGTCCCTAAAGGAAGGTCATATACCAGTGAAACTTAGCCTCCTAGTGCATGTGCTAGAGCCCACTTGCCCAGCTCCTGAAATCTTGTCAGGAAGCTGCTGATCACCAGCTTCAGGTGTTTTCTATCTATTGGGAGACTGCCTTACCCTGGCAGTGGCTGCGAACAACTATTATTCTAGGGAAACACTTAAACAACTGCCTGGCCATCACATGATGGTCACCTAACATTTCTGGGGGTAAGGGGTTTCCTGCCCTGCTCATGTTTGCCTAACTACTTATTCTAACACATTCACCTATTGATAGACATTTGGGCTTTCTCCGGTTTTTGATTATTACAATTAAGGCTGCCATAAGTATTTGTGTATACATCTTTTTATGAACCTATACTTGTATTTCTCTTTGTAAGTATCTACGGAGGAATGGCTGGATCATATGATCAGTGTATATTTAAACCAACAAATTGTTTCCAAAAGTGGTTGTACAATTTTTACACTCCCACCAATATTGGAGTTCTAGTTACTATACTTCCTCACCAAGATTTAGTATAGTTAATCTTTTTAATTTTAGCCATTTTACTAGTTGTGGGTGATGATTTGCATTTCCCAGTAACTAATAATGTTGAGCCTCTTTTTGTGTACTTCTTTGCCATTTGTATATTTTCTTTGGTGAAGAGTTTGTTTAAAATTTTGGATATTTATTTTATTGGATTAATTGCTTTATTATTGAGTTTTCATAGTTCTTTATACACTTTTGGGTACAGGCCTTTATTTGATATATGATTTGATAGTACTTTCTTCAGGCTGTGGATTATTTTTTATTTTCTTAAAAATGTTACACAAATAATGGTAGCTTTTATTTTCATGATGTTCAATTTATTCTTCATGGATGATGCTTTTAGTGTCATGTCTAAGAAACTTTTACCTAATCTCAGTTTGCAAAGGTTTTCTACTAAATTTTCTTTTAGGAGTTTTATCGTTTTAAGTTTTCAAATTAGGTTGGTGATCTATTAATTAATTTTTCTATAAAGAGGGAGCCATGAGTTCAAGTTTATTTTTTTGTACATGGATATTCAGCTGCTTGAGCACCATTTTCAAAAGAGACTATTCTTTCTATGCTGTATTGCCATTTGCACCTTGCTTGAAAATTCTGACATCCATATACTTTTGGATACTTCTTGGCTCATGACTATCTTGATTACTATCTCTTTATAATATTGTAAGTTTTGAAATGAAGTCATATTGGCCCTTTAACTTTGTTTCTTTTTTCATAATTGTCTTGACTATACTAGGTTCTTTGCATTTTCATAGAATCAGCATGTCAATTTCTGCAGCAGTGCCTGCTGGGAATTTGAAGGGATTATGTTCAAGATATAGTCCAATTTAGGGAGAACTTGCACCTTAACAATGCTGAGTTTTCTAACTCATGAAGAAGGTATAACATGTCTCTCCATTTATTTAATGCTTTAGTTTCCCTGAGAAATCTCATGTTTTTAGTGTATAGATCTTTGTTACTTATTTGATTCATACTTACGGTTTTCATAATTTTAAATTTTGTTGTACATATATTGCTTTCTAATTCCAATTTTCAGTTTTTCCTTACTGACTTAAAGAGGCACAATTGATTTTTTTTTCCTATTGACCTTGCATCCTGAAACTTTACTGAATCAGTCATTAGTTTTATATGTATAAGTTATATATATCAAATACAATTATATATAAAATATAAATGATATATAAGTCAAGAACTCATAATCTATAACATAAACTGTAAACTATATATTAAAATGTATATATCATGTATGTAAATATTTTTTCTATTGGATTTTCTATATAGATTGCCTGGTCCTCTAGAAATAAAGAGTTGTGTTTTTTCCTTTCTAATCTCAAATGAGTTTCATTTTTTTGTCACCTTATTTCATTGGATAGGATGTCCAGCACAATGTGGAAGAGAAGTGGTGAGAGTGAAATCCTGGTTTAGTTTCTGATCTTAGGGTGAAAACATTCAGTATTTCACCATTAAGTAAAATATTAGCCGTAGGCTTTTCATGGATCTCTTTTTCTGGTTTCCTTCTGTTTCTAGTATGCTGAGGGTTGTTCTCTTCTGTCTTGTTATGTTTAAGAGCAGGATGAATATTGAAGATATCAAATGCTATTTTCTGCTCTTAATGAGATGGTTATATGGTTTTTCTTTTTTGTTAATATGGTAAATTACATCAATTAGTTTTTGAATGTTAAATCATCATTCAGTACAAGTAAAATTGTAGTAAGTTCCACTTAGTCACATTATATTATCTTTTCTATGTATTATTGGATTTGACTTGCTAAAATTTTGTTCAGGACTTTCATCTATTCTCATAATTTTCTGTTTCTATAATGTTTCTATATGATTGTCAGGGTAATGCTGGCCTCATAGAATGAGTCATGAACTATTCTCTCCTATACTTTTCTGGAGTGGTTGCTGTAGAATTAATATCATTTATTCCTTAATTGTTTAGGCCTGGTGTTTGGGTTATAAAAATGCTTTAAAAAACAAATTCAATTACTTTAATATATATGGAATTATTCAGGTTAATGAGCTCACTTGATGAATGAGCATTGGTAGCTTTTATCTTTCCATAAATATTTGCATTTAACCTAAGTTGTTGAATTTATTGGCATAAAGTTGTTCAAAGTATTCCCTTATCCTTGTATTATCTATAGACTCTGTTGTAGTATTATCTGTCATTCCTGTTACTGGTAATTTTTGTCTGAATTTGTATCTTCTCTTTTTTGTTCATGATCAATCTGCCTAGAGGTTTATTCTTTTAAAAAAAATCTCAACCAGCTTTTGGTTTAATTTATTTTCTGTATTATTTCTGCTTTCTAGTTCATTGATTTCCACTCTGTTCTTTACCATTTCCATTTTGCTGCTAACTTTGCCATTTAATTTCCTCCTCTTTGTGAAGAGGTCATTGATTTTGAGACCTTTGCCCTTATCTAATATAGGCATTTATTCTGTGCTATTAGTTTCCTTCTAAGTGCTGCTTTAGCAGCATCCCACTGACTTTGATATGCTTTGTTTTAATTTTCACTCAGTATAAAGTACTTTCTAATTTTCCTTTTGATTTCTTCATTGACCCAGAATTATTCAGAACTGTATTTTTCCCAAACATTTAAAATTTTCTGGAGATGTTTTGTTATTGATTTCTAATTTAGTTCTGTTCTGGTCAGGGAACACGCTTTGTATGACATGAATACTTTCAGTCTGTTGAGATGTACGTATGCTGCTATTGTTGGACACATGGTTTGACAGATGCCAATTCGGTTGCATTGGTTGATAATGTTTTTCAGGTGTGCTATCTTGAGTAGGTGACTTTTTTATGATGATTTTTTGTTTGTTGAATCAAATAATTGAGATAAGGGTTTTACTATGTTAGTGGTTGCTGTAAGATTTATACTGTCATCTGTAGCTTGTCAAAATCTATCTTTAAGTGATATTATAGCACTTTACATATGGTATAAGAACCTTGTAATTGCATGCTTCAGTTTCTGTCCTTCTGATCATTGTGCTATTGTTGTCGTACATATTACTTTTAACATATGTTATAAACTTCAAACAACATTACTATTATTTAAATAATGAATTATCTTTTAAATACATTTAAGTAATTTAAAACTATTTGCCTATGTCTTACCATATCCGATGCTCTTCTTCTTTGTATAGATACATATTTCTATCTGGTTTCATTTTTCTTCTGCCTGAAGAACTTTTAACATTCCTTTTAATGCTGGTCTGCTGGTAATACATTTTTGCAACTTCTGTATGTTTTCTAATGTCTTTATTTCATCTTTGTCTTTGAAAAACTTTTGGGTTGGATATAGAATTACAGGTTAACAATTATTTTTCTTTTATTACGTTACAGATATTACTACAGTATTTTCTCACTTGTGCTATTACTAATGAGAAATATGCTGCCACTCTTACCTTTGTTCCTCTGCAAAAAAAATGTCTGTTTCTCCTAACTCCTTTTAAGATTCTTTTTTTTTTTTTTTAACTACTGATTTTAAATGAATTGATTATGATGTATCCTCATATAGTTTTATGGGTCTTATACTTGGAGTACATTGAGCTTCCTGGATCTGTGATTTTTATAGTTTTAATAAAATTTTAAATATTTTTTTCATTACTTTTAGAATATTTTTCTCTTCCCTCTCTCTTTTAGAGACCAATTACATGTGTATTCAGCTCCTTTAAGCTGCCCCACAGGCTGCAGATTCTATTTTCAGTTTTTAAAATTGTTTATTCCCTCTTTTTCTTTCATATGATTTCTGTTGCTATGTCTAGACTCACTTATCTTTTTCTTCTACAATGTCTAACCTGCTGCTCATTCCACCTAGTGCATTTTTCATCCAAGACATTGTGGTTTCTATCTCTAGAAGTTTGTTGGGCTCTTTCATATATTACATAGCTATATTTGAGTTTTTGAACATACAGATTATTTGTAATAATTGTTTTAATGTCCTTGTCTACTAATTCTGACATTTTTGTCAGTTCTGGGTCAGTTTTGATTGATTCCTTTATCTCTTTATTATGAATCATATTTTACAGATTCTTGGCACATCTAGTAATTTTTTTGGATGCCAGACTATTACCTTATTGGGCACTAGATATTATTTTTATTCCTGTAAATATCCTAAATCATATTTCAGAGACATAGCTAGAGATTTCTTAGAAACAGTTTAATCCTTTTAGACTTTAATTTAAAAGTTGTTAGGTCGGAGCAGAGCAGTGATCAGTCTACCTGTAACTACCAACTACTGAGCCGATATCCCTCTGTGTACTCTGCCCAGTTCTCTGTGAATCTTGAGCTTTTCAGTGTTCCTATTGGGAAGAAGCACTACTCTTGGTCTTGTGTGCATGTTAACATTATAATGTTTAATCTGTTCAAGTATTTGTGCTGAATAAGACTCAGCTGAACATTTGAAGGGGACCCTCTACAGATCTCTGGAGTTATTTCTTTGTGCACCCCTGTCATCCTTCCTATGAAATTCAGCTGCTTTAGGCTCTTCAAACTCGCAGCATCATCACTTGAATAGAGGAAGTCTGCTAGTTTTTCACAATGGTTTTCTCTTCCCAATCTGCAGACAGGAAACTTCGTAGGCAGTAAGCTGAAGCAGTTACAGAGCTCACCTTGTCTGTTTCTTCTGTCTCAAGGATCATGATCCTTTTTTGCTTGATAGGTATCTTGAAAACTTTTGTATATTTTGTTTTTTGGTTGAAAACAGATTTTTTTCAGCAAGCAGATTAAATATCTGGTCCCCTTTCTTTCCTCTAGGCCAGAAGGAAAGTTTACTTGGAGTATTTCTTAAGGGAGAAATTTATTTATAAAGGCATATGCCCAGACTGTCCCATATATCAATGCAGGTGTATCCTAATGACATACTCTCTGCTGGTGAGAATAGTTCCACCAGACAGACAGGCCTCTGCTTTAGCATTCAGCAAACTCTTGGATAGTTTATGGAATGACTAGTTTGGCAATGGTTTTCAAATAGTTATGAATCCAAAAAGTAGAGTTGCAAGAATTAGCTAGTAATATTTAAGAAGTGCATGATCTTGAGAGTCTCATTTATTGTTCACCTGTAATCCTCAGTTCTCACAGGAGTAGTTTAATCAGCTTATGAGAACAAATGAAGGTAGATATTAATTATTCACACTGATTTTTCATTTTGAAGATATAAGGTGTTTATTAACGTAAACTATTTGCTTCTTTCTAAAACAGGGTTTGTAAAACATTGAGCTTTAAAGAGATTTAGAATAAAGTACTATTTTTATATTGATCTTAAACGTGTTAGTGTAGTTTCAGTAATTCCTATGGGATCGTCATACAGTAATTACAATTTTAAGGAGTTTGTGTGTCTCAAAATGTTATCATTGCATATATTAATGCTATTATAAATGCAGTTGTAAAAAGAAATGTGAGGAAAATTAAATAATTATCAGAATGAAGTTGAGTTAATAGGTGTGACATCCAATTATAACTTGCCCTAAGAGAAATATCAGTAGAGGTTGAACATTTCAGCCTCAGCTAAGACATATAGTTGTGCTAACTTAGACTAGGAAGTATTCATAAAGAAAAAGGAACTTTTTATTAGTATCTCCTGTTGACAATATCTTGTTATAATTTAGAACCTATGTATTATAGGTGTGGATTGAACTATTAAATGGAAGATCAATCACTCTTTTCAGATGTTGCTATTTTCATGGGAGAGTATGCTGAAGTGCGTTTTGGGACATGTTAAAGTAAGTAAGCTGGAGTGAGAAGGTATAGACAAGCATGTGGGGAGACTAAGATGATCCATGTGGTAGTGGATTAGAGTTAGAGACATCAGCATGAACTCATGTATGTTTAGCTTAATATAGAAACAGTTGGAGATACATACACATATGTCTATAAATATTTACATATACATACAGAAATACTTCATTTTATTGTGCCTTGCATTATTGCACATTGCAGATATTGTATTTTACAAATTGAAGGTTTGCGGCAACCCTGCCTCAAGCAAGTCTGTCAGTGCCATTTGTCCAACAGCATGTGCTTGCTTCAAATGTCACTCTGTGTCACATTTTGGTTATTCTTGCAATATTTCAAACTTTTTCATTATCATATTTGTTACAGTGATCTGTGATCAGTTGTCTTTGGTGTTACTATTGTAATTGTTTTAGGCACTACAAAGTGTGCCTTTATAAGGCAGCAAACTTAATAAATGTATGTCTTCTGACTACTCCACCAATCAACTATTCTCCTGTCTTCTCTCTCCTTATGCCTCCCTCTTCCCTGAGACACAATGATAATGTACTTAGGCCAATTGATAACTCTACAAAGATGTCTATATGTTCAAGTGAAAGGAAGAGTCAGACATCTCTTTAAATCAAAAGCTAAAAATGATTAAGCTTAGTGAGGAAGACATGTTGAAAGCTAAGATAGGCCCAAAAGCTAAACCTGTTGCACCAAACAGCCAAGATTTGCATAGATAAAGTTCTTGAAGGAAATTAAAATGACTCCTACAGTGAACACATGAATGAAAGGCAAGCAAAACAGCCTCATTGGTGCTATGGAGAAGGTTGAGTAGTCTAGATAGAAGATAAAACCAGTCACAACATTCTCTTAAGTCAAATCCAGATCAAGGCCCTGACTGTCTTCAGTTTAATGAAGGCTGAGAAGAGGTGAGGAAGCTGCAGAAGAAAAGTTGGAAGCTAGCGGAGGGTTAGTTCATAGAGTTTAAGGAAAGAGGCCATCTCCGTAACATCACAGTTCAAGGTGAAACAGCAAGTACTGTTGTAGAAGCTGCAGCAAGTTGTCTAGAAAATGTAGCTAAAATAATAGATGAAGGTGGCTACATTAAACAATAGACTTTTTTTTTTTTTTTTTTTTTTTTTGAGATGGAGTTTAACTCTTGTTGCCCAGGCTGCGGTGCAATGGTGCAATCTCGCTTACTGCAACCTCCACCTCCTGAGTTCAAGTGATTCTCCTGCCTCAGCCTCCCAAGTAGCTGGGATAACATGCATGCACCACCATGCCCATTTAATTTTGTATGTTTTTAGTAGAGATGGGGTTCCACAATGTTGGTCAGTCTGGTCTTGAACTCCTGACCTCAAGTAATCCACCCCCCTCGGTCTACCAAAGTGCTGGGATTACAGGCATGAGCCACCATGCCCATCCTAAACAACATATTTTTTTTGTAGACAAAACAGCTGTCTATTGGAGGAAGATGTCATCTAGGACTCTGATAGCCAGAGAGAAGTCAGTCCCTGGTTTCGCAGGACAGGCTGACTCTCTTGTAAGGGATTAATGCAGCAGGTGACTTTAAGAGGAAGCTGGTTGGGCATGGTGGCTCACACCTGTAATCCCAGCACTTTAGGAGGCTGAGGCAGGCAGATCACTTGAGGTCAGGAGTTCAAGACCAGCCTGGCCAACAGGGTGAAACCCCATCTCTACTAAAAATATAAAAATTAGCTGGATATGGTGGTGGGTGCCTATAATCCAAGCTGCTTGGGAGGCTGAGGCAGGAGAATCACTTACAACTCAGGAGGCGGGGGTTTCATTGAGCTGAGATCATGCCACTGCACTCCAACCTGGGTGACAGAGTGAGACTCTGTTTCAAAAACAAGCAAACAAAAAGCCACTGGTCATTTCCCATTTCTAAAATCCTAGGACTCTTAAGAGTTATACTAAATTTACCATATCTGTGTTCTGTAAATAAAATAACAAAGCCTGGAGGCTAACACACTGTTTACAGCATGGTTTACTGATTATTTTCAACTCACTGTTGAGACCTACTGCTCGGAAACCAGATTCCTTTCAAAATATTACAATTCATTGACAATGTAGTTTGTCATCCAGGAGTTCTAATGGAGATATACATGAGGAGAGTAAGGTTGTTTTCATGTGTGGTAACTGATATGCTTTGGCTCTGTGTCCCAAATCTCATCTTGTAGCTCCCATAATTCCCACATGTTGTGGGAGGTACCCAGTGGGAGACAACTGACTCATGGAAAGGCAGGCCTTTCCCATGTTGTTCTCCTTCATAGGGACTGAGTAAGTCCCAGGAGATCTGATAGTTTTAAAAACGGGAGTTTCCCTGCACAAGCTCTCTGTCTTTGCCTGCTGCTATCCATGTAAGACATGACTAGCTCCTTCTTGCCTTCCACCATGATTGTGAGGCCACCCCAGCCATGTGGAACTGTTAGTCCATTAAACCTCTTTTTCTTCCCAGTCTCAAGTTTGTCTTTATCAGCAGCGTGAAAACAAGCTATTACACCAACATAATACCTATTCTGCAGTCCATGGATCAGCACTAATTTTGACTTTCAAGTCTTATTATTTAGGAAATACATTTCATAAGGCTATAGCTGCCATAGATAGTGGCTCCTTAACTTGGCAAAGTAAATTGAAACCTTCTGGAAAGGATTCACCATTCTAGATGCCATTTAGAACATTCATGATTCACAGCAAGAAGTCAAAATACCAACATTAACAAGAGTTTGGAAGAAGTTGATTCCAACCCTCCTGGGTAACTTTGAGAGGTTCAAGACTTCAGTAGAGGAAGTAACTGCAGATGTGGTGGAAATAGCAAGAGAACTAGAATAAGAAGTGGAGTCTGAAGATGTGACTGAATTGCTGCAATGTTATGATAAAACTTTAGTGGATGAGGAATTGCTTCTTCTGGATGAGAAAAGAAAGTGGTTTCTTCAGGTGAAGTCTAGGCCTGGTGAAGATGCTATGAACATTGTTGAAATAACAACACAGGATTTAGAATATTTCATAAACTGAGTTTAGCTTTATTTTGGCAGTTATCAGTTTATGTTGAAACAAAATACAAGCAGTACATAAAAGGACTTTAAGGTTCAAATAAAAAATAGATTTAATTCATTTTGTATCTATTTGTAAAATAAATTTAATTCATTTTGTATCTATTTGTATAATAAACATCTTTCTTAAATTGTGTAATTTCTCTTAGGTACCTATGCAGCACAGGTAATTTGGAATGAATGCCACACCATCCATCTTTCCCTGTTAATGATACTGAGTAAATACTGTGAGCAAAGAAATGGGAAAAACAGCTCATTAAAAGATGCCCCATGCTGTGAAATGTGGAACCCATTTTTCCTACTAACTTCTTTGATTGAAGACAAAATATTTAGGCACTTAGATGGCCTTTGAGAGAATCTTTGTGTCATAGTGGAGCTGCTTATTTGAAATAATTTTTTGAAAATATTAACTTTCCTCATTGGTAAGGTAAAATTATTGATTAGCTACACGTTGGTAAACTCTTCTCTTTAGCTTCATCTGCTGTCTTCCTTGCTTTTGGGATCCTCATCTTCTTCCTAAGGAATGGCACTAATCAGGTTTGAAAGTTTGGGGCACACTTCAGGTTGCTCATCCTTTCCCACAGCCAGCTTTCGCTCTGGAAGTACAAGGTAGTCCTGTATTTACCTCTGTTCCTGTGCTGCAGAATGATTGGCGTTGCAGATTGGTTACAGGACAGTTGGTTATCTTGTGCTCTTACTTTACCATAAGGATTTCTGGGGTTAGTGAAAAGAACAAAGAAAAAGGGTGTGTGTTATGGTGAAATATTTAGGAACTATTATGGACTGCCACTTCTTATTTTATTGAAAAAAATGAGTGTCATTTATATATTACATGTACTATGGTAAATATAGAGGTGATAGGTAATAATTCTGCCTTCATGGTTTTTATAGGCTACTGGCTACATACATAAGTATAATTCATATAGGGTAAGAAATAGTATGAGGCCCTAGGTGCTGCTTACTGAGATGCTTGTGAATACATACTAGGGACCTGTATTCTGCTTATTGTCACTGATATTTATTTC
This sequence comes from Macaca nemestrina, assembly GCF_043159975.1. Classification (NCBI taxonomy): domain Eukaryota; kingdom Metazoa; phylum Chordata; class Mammalia; order Primates; family Cercopithecidae; genus Macaca; species Macaca nemestrina. The sequence continues at coordinate 102,881,659 of NC_092135.1, forward strand.
CTTATTTATATCAGAAAAATAAAGACCTACACTGGGGGTGGCTGGGCACAGTGGCTCAAACCTGTAATCCCAGCACTTTGGAAGGCCAAGGTGGGCGGATCACCTGAGGTCAGGAGTTTGAGACCAGCTGGGCCATCATGGTGAAACCCTATCTCTACTAATAATACAAAAATTATTCAGGTGCAGTGACACATGCCTGTAATCCCAACTACTTGGGAGGCTGAGGCATGAGAATCACTTGAACCCAGGAGGCAGAGGTTGCAGTGAGCCGAGATCATGCCTCTGCACTCCAGCCTAGGCACCAAAGTGAGACTCTATCTCAAAAAAAAAAAAAAAAAAAAAAAAAAAAAATCATTGGGGGTAGCAAGAGTTAAAAGCGAGAAATAATAAAAATGAAACAGCTAAAGAGGAGGAAGCAAGTTAGGGATGGGAGTTCTGAAGAGAAAAACACTGCTCTAATAATCTGAGCTCCAGATGAAAGCACAGTGAGCAAGAGCAGTATAAGGTTTCAAGGCATCAAGTTGTCAGATATCTTGCCTTTCCCTCCAAACCAGCTGTCTGTCATTCTCTGCTCTCATCTTTACACACAGGGACTGATATGTCTATAGCCGTTATCCTCTGGCTTCCAATTGCATTTGGCCAATGGAGAATCCTAGAAGTACACTGAAGAGGAGAGGAGAGTGAAAGTATGCTATTTTTACCTTTGTTCCCTCTGCACGGCCCCAATAAATAGGCTGGCTGTATCCTTCTACCAAAGCTCAAACTAAGGTAGCCCTTTCTCCATCTCTGCTTGCTAGTTCTGGGAACGCTTGCATCTTCTTGCTTCTTTAGGAATAGCTCAGTGGCTCCTAGCTCTGGTGTACTGCTTATCACCTTGTTGGCATCGTTCCTATATTAAGCCCTCCTTGAATTATCTCTATTTGAGTACATCATATGCTTCCTGACTGGTACATTCAGAAATAGAGCTGCCAGAACTTCTCCATCACATAGTCTTCTTCCCGCTTCATTTTATGAGTGATGAAAAGGAGGCCAGGGACAGAGTAGCTTTTCCCAAGTATTTAAGTAAAGACTGGTGTGGAATCTAGACATGCCATTTCCTAGACCCTCCAGTTCTGATTTCCCACTTGTTTTAAAATTATGTTAAATATATTTCTATTTAGTTTCCCACTTCCAAGGCTTCTAATGCTGAGGCTGTGAACATTCCTACAGTCAGGTTTTGAACTTACGGAAATAAACGAAGATCCTGCCCCACCTAAGGGGAACAGAGGCTGTTTATTCAGAGCTGGCTGTAGCAAGGGAATCAGCCACCATCACATGCTTTGGGCAGTATATATGTTCTCATTGGTGGTTGCTGCATGGTGAAGCTGGAGGCAGGCTAACTAGAAGTGAGGCATCTAATTTGATGGGTTTAGGGAGCATATATATATGTGTGTGTGTGTGTATGTGTATGTATATGTGTGTGTATATATATAATTTTTTTTTTCTGGTTGGTCCTGAGTTGGAACCAGGGGCAAAAAATTAGAGAAGCAAATAGTCATTGTCCAAGTCCTGACTGTTCTGGGCTGATTGTTGCAGAGCATATGGGTCAGAGTTCTACTGTCATATACGATCTAGCTCTTATCTGTTTGTATAGTCAGTGTGTCAAACATGAAAGTAATTGATTTGCTCTCCAGCTTTCTTACTCATCATCTGAAGGAACCTGGGCCACTGAGTAGCAGACTAATTATAGTGTCCCCAGGGAGAGTTCAGGCTCTCTAAAGGAGAAAATGTGGCCCTCTGGAGAAAGTGATGGTAGAATTGGGAAGCACACAGTGGGAGGCAAATTTGGAACAGCTTGGAGCAATTCTGTTGACAGTCTCCTAGAGACAAATAGAAATGGTGCTTGCAGGATTTGAGGTCATTCATATGTATTTGTGCCTTGGGTATATAGGTTTGCCACAGCTGACTTTCTTCATAGGAGCTTTGTCAGTCGTTAGCATGACTAGGCCACAACTTATTTGCTAGCTCTTTTGTTGCACAGGTAGCAGCAGTATTTTTGGTGAAGACTAAACAGAAAACTCTATTCTTACCTCAGGATCTGGCATTGGAGAGTGGCCACCACATGAGTCAAGCACCAAGTTAGATGAAATTCTAAATTCCACTCTTCTGTGTATGGTTTCCCATTAATTATCCACCGAAGTTACAGTGAGCTTCAGTGGAGCGAGTTCTTGAAAAGAACTGTCTTCATCTCATCCTAATTCAGGTGAGGCTGCAGGAATGCAGCTGTTGTGAATAGAGTAATTGGTTACTCCCATTCTCATGCAGTCTTGGCTCCTACTCTACCCAGATTTTCAGTTGTTTTTGTTGTTGAATCACTTCCCTTTTTTACAGTATCTTATATACCTTAGCCTGAGATTGACTGTGTGATGATCCTAAAGGCTCAACCTCCTTCTTAGACTCACTCCCACTGCATGGGAGTCTCCAAAGTGACTCCACTTCCACTTTTATTGGTATTTCTGAGGAAATTCCAGGCATGATAAGTCAAATGAGGAATTTAATTTGAGAGGAAAAGAGGGAGGAGAGGAGCCTCTGAAGTTACATTTACAGTCTTATTGTAACCTTGAAGAATATTATATAGTTTGGGGGCAAAAGGAGCTGACCCTTATCTCTTTTTATACTTGATTAGGTCTCTGTCTGAGGTTTCCAGGAGTTGTACCTTCATAGCTAGTGTTGCGTGCTCTTATAATGGAGCAGAGGTACTGGTGTTTGGGACTTAATACTCAGAGCGAGCTATTGACTCAGGAAGGACCAGTTGCCACCATTGTTCTTCTCTAGCACTTGGTAGAGACAGGGATTCTAAACTGTCAAATTGGGATAAGTTGGATTTTAATTCTATTCAGTAGGGCACCATTCATTTCCCTGTGATTTCCTAGGGTCAAAAAATGAGTCTTATTTTTATGTATCTATGGACTACCACAATAATTTACATAAAGATATTCAGGTGTTTATTGTTACTTTTCTAACCAGCATGTTAAAGAGTTACCTATGATAGCTATCCAGAAAATTGCTGATTGACAGATAGTATCTTTTCCCTGGAAATAGGTTGAATTTTTAAAAATCTTTTTATTTCCACACGTATATATGAAAACAAAATATCACATCTTTTGTTTTGCTTTTGTTTACTAGAAAGTTGCATTCTCGGCTGGACATGGTGGCTCGTGCCTGTAATCCAAGCACTTTGGGAGGCTGAGGTGGGAGGATGGCTTGAGGCCAAGAGTAGGAGACCAACCTGGGCAACATAGCAGACTCTTTCTCTACAAAAATTAAAAATATTAGCCATTCATGGTGGTACATGCCTATAGCCCTAGCTACTCTGGAGGCTGAGGCAGGAGGATCACTTAAGTCCAGGAGTTGAAGGCTGCAGTGAGTTATGATCATGCCACTGCACTTTAGCCTGGGTGACAGAGCAAGACTCTGTCTCTACTAAAAAAAAAAAAGCCATAGTCTCATAGGTTTTTGTTCTCATTCTACATTGTGAAGCTCATTGAGTTTTCTAGTGGTTGATCTTATGTGTTTATATTTGCTCAGAAAATAAAAACTAGAAAACGTAACTGTCATTATTTGTGTAAAATTTGAATAAAGCAACAATCCATATTCACAGTTATTGAAATACTGTGTATTGAACCAGTGTTAGCAATCCAGCATTGGCAACACCCTACTTTATTTATAAGTTTTTGCAAATCAGTATAGTGATAGAAATGCATGAAATTACAACACTTGGAGAACTTTTCATAATAGGGAAAGAAGCTAGTGACAGAGGTGAGGATTTGTTCATGTATTACATGAAAATATTAATTTAATTGGTTTCCTTTAAAACTTTTGTATAAATGGCAGTGATAGTTATAGAACTAGGAAAGATAGTTCATGCTTAAAGAGATCTGGCCTTCTCTTTTGTTAATGAATGACTTTAAAGTTGAAATTTGCATTAAGAATATTAATGTGATAATTTTCAAAGTACCCATTAGTCTAACACTTTTAGGATAACAAAACTAAATTCTAATGAAGTTGACATATGTGGAAGAACAGTGGTAGGTATTAGGAAAAAAGTAATCTGATCACAATAAAAATATGCTTTTGCTCGAAAATCTGTCAAGATGAATTCCAAGCACTTCAAAAAATGCATGTTAAATGTGCTTTACTACAGTTTTGAAATAGATTAAAATTATATGCAAATTAATGCAAATCATGTGGCTTCAAGATTAAGTTTTGAAGTGCTATCTTCATTCCCTGGAGTAAATGGCTGCTGAATGAATAGATGCATAAATATCTGACTGGATGGCTGGCTGAATGAATGAATCAGTTTTTCACTTGGAAAGCTGTTCCATTCTCTTGTCTGCCAGAAGCCCAATTTTATGATCTTATTCAAAATAGAATCTGGGAGGTGGGCGGTTGTAACTCAAAGATTAGCCTAATCAATCCAGTTCAACCCAGGGGACACCATCTGCCCCTGGTCCAGTGTAGAGTCCCTAAACTGTAGTGCCTCTGAACTACGGAGGAAGAATGCCATTTCCTCAGCACTCGTTCATTCAATAGGTATCTACAGAGCACCTACTGGGAGCCACGCCTTATTTCTGATGCATCACAGTTGACCTCTAAGCAGCAATTGCTACTGTTTTTGCTATCCATTCGTTCTTGAAATCTCCTCTTCTCTTGAATTCTGCCATATTTCATTTTCTTCCCTTTCCTTCTACTTCTGTAAAATTTGCTTCCTTTCAATCTCCTTTTCTGACCTTGTTCTGGGAGTTCCCTGCGGCTCAGTTTTTGCCCTGTGTTCTTTCTCTGCTCCAGTGATTCTCAACCCTGGCTATGATCACAACCTCTGAGGTGAGGCCCCAAGCATAGTCAAATATTAAAAACTCCATAAGTAATTCTGATGCACAGCTAGACTTGAGAGCCTTTTTTATACCATAGTCCAGGGAATTGTTTGTGTCTCAAAACTTCACTTACGTCTCTGCTGATTAGTGTCATACCACTATCTCCTTTCACTTAAGTACCTGCTCTGTGCCCCTGCCTAACCAAGAAGATATTTCCATTTAGAAATACCACTCCCCTGGTTTATCTCCAAAATATCTTTATGTCCTGATTTTTAATTTATTCTTTAATTCTAATCTGAGGAATATTAATCTTTGATCTTTATTTCTTGATTCAATCTCTTTTGCATAGTAGGACCAAATTAATGCTAGCCTCATCAAAGAGTTAGCTACTCTTTTGCCCCATATCCTTTTGGCTCTCCATTGCCTGCAGGATCAAATTAAAAATCCTTATCATGGAATATAAAACTTTAAAATCTAGACCCATAGATCAGTTTCCTTACAGAACATCTCTTTGAGATTTTTGTAAAATATAAGGGCCTGTGCATTCCAGTCTTCTGCATGAAGTCTTTCCTGACTTCAAGGTCCATGGTCCCCTGTTCCCTCCAAGTCTATGGATAGTGCTGTAAAATGTGTTGTATCATGTAATTGTTTCATTGAAGTTTGGTAACCACCTATAAGACAAAATCCTGACTGATCTTGTTCTGAAACTTAACTGTGAATATGTATTTGTATTGAGAAGTGAGCTATATGTTACAGCAGCAATGTAAGGAATACTAAAAGTGGACATCGCCTATTGTAAATTCTTTAAGTTCATAGTTAACCAACATAAACTGAATGACTATTCTGTGCTAGGAATTTGTTTATTCTTATTGTCTTATTTTGTCTTCATGTAAAGTGCTATTATCCCAATTTTAGGTGAGAAGACTGAAGCCTAGCAACTTTAATCAGCTTTCTTCAATAGAAAGGTATGACTGGGCTCCCAGTTTGATCTTCAGAGTTCAAATCTTGTACTTTGTCTCCCTAATTCAATAAACTCTTAGGAGAGAGGGCATTTTCTTTTCATCAAACTCAATGAACATAGGAGGTAGCCATTAATGTGTTAGTAAATAAAGTGAGAGAAGGATCATAGGATGATATGGTTTGGCTCCATGTCCCCACCAAATCTTATGTTGAATTGTAATCCCCAGTGTTGGGGGAGGGACCTGGTAGGAGGTGATTGGATCAGAGGGGTGGATTTCTCCCTTGCTGTTCTAGTGATAGTGCGTTCTCACAAGATCTGGTAGTTTAAAAATGTGTAGCACTTCCCCCTTAGTGCGCTCTCTCTCCTGCCACCATGTGAAGAAGTGCTTCCTTCCTCTTTGCCTTTCCGCTGTGATTGTAAGTTTCCTGAGGCCTTCCAAGCCATGCCTGCTGCATAGCCTATGGAACTGTATGTCAATTAAGCCTTTTTTCTTTATAAATTACCCAGTCTCAGGTAGTTCTTTATAGCAATGTGAGAACACACTAATACGTAGGATAACTGGATTTACCAGATCCCTTTCCAAAAGTCTTTCTAGATTTGGTCCCAAGCAGAAAGTCTACCATTTGCCGAAAATCAGCTTTCAGTGTTGGATTGCTGTCGGAGTTGTTTCAGTAATACCTTACTGAAACAACTGATGGGCTGATGCTGAACAGATTCTAAAATTATTTGCGCTATATAGCGATGTTAAGATATCCTCAGGAATTCATTTGATATGATCTTATAATTGTGGGAGAGGAGAATTGAGGAAAATTAGCATAACGTTTGTATAGTGAAGAAGATTAATGTATGGCTGCCTGGCATATGTGTTTTCTAAGAAACTATTTTAATGAACTGCAATTTGAATCCTGCCGTTGTTACTTAAAGAGTCAGACTAAGAAATGTTATAAGACCATGCAGACCAAGTTTGTTTCCTTCACAAGGAGAGAAGATTAGGGAACTCGATGTTCTCTCCTATCACTGTCTCTGAAATGGGAATGAGACTAGTTCCTATGATAGCAGCTGTCCAGCTTGGAGGAACTTTGTGTTCCAATCTTTAGGGCACAGAAGACCATGGGTACTCGGTAGTTAGAAAGCAGAAAATTTAGCCCAAGGGAGGAGAACACTTATGTGGAAGATCACTGTCACATTACGTCTCTGATATAGGGGTAAAGTACATTTTCTGATTTATATTTGGTAAGCAAATATGCTTTAGAATAAAGAATTTAAGCCCAACTATCATTGCTGGCATGTACCTACTATACTATAAAATGATATCTCCTTTTATTATCTAAATAACTGAGTAAATTGAATGCTTATATTTATATTTTTATTAATTGAATAAATAATAGGCTTCAGGTATAAAAGTAACTAAATTCTGTTGTCTGAACTCTTCTTTATTTCTAAAATTTAGCCTAATAGTTTTGTTTTCTTAGATACTGTGTTATTTAAATTTTTTGCTTGAACTTTTCTATGAATAGAAAAATTAGGAGTAGGAAGCAGAACTTCAAAGGGAAATGTGATTTTACTCTTTTAGCTGCATTGCTGAGATCAAAAGCATTTGAGAGGTGACCTAGGTGGCCATTACAAATAATTGGAAAAGAAGTACAATTTCTTATTACTGCGTCTAAAAATGAGGACAACATTCTTTAAATATCACACTTATATAAAAACTTGTGGAAACTCAATCCACATGTCTTAATTAGAAGCCACCATAAAGAAAGACATTTCATTGTTTTAATAACTTATTTTCAGAAATAAAACTGCTCTTACTTAAGTACTGCATAGCAGAAACATTAAAATCAAGTCTAGAGAAAAAGCAGAAGATGGTAATCTTCCAAAGATACGTAAGAAATGAGTTTGATTGCAGTTAGAGAGAAACAGAATTTTTTCCACTCCCAAACCAGATCTATTGAATTTACTTGGTTTATTTTTATATATATTTGGCATCTAAAGAATGAACTGCCTTTTAGACAAAACCCTTCTCATTGTAGTGGTTCCTTTTGTATTAATAGTTCCTTCTTAGCACTAATAGGATATTCCTATTTGAAAGGGGACTACTGCAATCAACAGGAACGTATGAATTTTATGAGAAAAGCTTCCAGACTTTTTTTCCACAATATAAATGAATTACTGAACAGGGTTTGTGACAATGGGTATATGAACTCGTGAGTATATGCAGATGCTAACTGGGAGGGCCACAAGTAGAATGTTCAGTTTTTTATTTACCTTTAAAAATAGACATCCATGCCTGTAATCCCAGCACTTTGGGAGGCCGAGACAGGCAGATCATGAGATCAGGAGATCGAGACCATTCTAGCTAACATGGTGAAACCCTGTCTCAACTAAAAATACAAAAACAAAATTAGCTGGATGTGGTGGCGGGCGCCTGTAGTCCCAGCTACTCGGGAGGCTGAGGCAGGAGAATGGCGTGAACTCGGGAGGCGAAACTTGCAGTGAGCTGAGATCACGCCACTGCACTCTAGCCTGGGCAACAGAGCGAGACTCTGTCTCAAAAAAATAAGTGAGTAAGTAAGTAAGTAAGTAAGTAAATAAATAAATAAATAAATAAATAAAATAGATATCATATTCTGGACTACCTGGATGATTTTTTAAAGTGTACTCCCTCAAGATTTTAGCATCCATGCTTGCTTTTCTATTTAAAATTAATGTTATAGTAGTTGATTTTTTTCCTGTATGGACAAGAATTAATCATTGAAATATAGAAAAGTGAAGGAACATTGAATCATCGCATGGTGTATACCTTCTCAGTCTGTAGCATATTCATGTTTAAGCCACGGAACTTCACACTGTGAGACAGTGAACATGCCACACTGAAAGAACAGCTGAATATAGCAAAAGGGTGTGGCATTTCATGCCATATTTGGAAACACCTGTGCAGAAGGAGGTACAGTGGACATAACTGAAGATTGGCATGGGAGACAAGGTGAGCAGAATCTGCAAGAGCCAATAGATTCTTGGTTGTGATGGGTACACTGGGCTTGAGTAGTGAGGAACCTCTTAAGGTCTCAGATAGGGCTGTGGCTGAAGCATAGCTGTGTTCTGGAAGTTGTGTAGGTTTTTCTCCCCATCAGTGTAGTAGTGCGTTTCCTATTCAGTGACACCTCCAACTGGTAGGTATTAGTTGTCTTAAAAAACAAAAACAAAAACAACTACAGTTCTTACTTACATAGCATGGTATGCTGGGCACCATAAAGAGAAAATGAATGCCTGGTCCCTATCATTAAAGAATGAATATGCTTCGAAACTAAAGCCTGTACAGATGTAAGGTAGCTTATTACCATAATAAAAGAAAAAGCATTGTTCTAAGCAGGCAGTTAAACATACAGAAGAAAATTTATAACACCGAAAATACCCTGAAACTCTAGCTTGTTACCTAACAGTGATTTCATTTACTGTGAAAAATGACGAATGCAAATTGCATGCCTTATTATGGTTTCATCATCATCAATTTCATCTTGCAAAAATGGACACCACACTATAGATAAATCTTGGAGTCCAAGTATTCAGTATTTAAAGTGCTTGTCAGTATTCACTGGCATCTTTGAATGTTATAGCCGGGGAAACTTTTAGATAACCCTGTGTTTTTCTCACACCATTGAAAAGAAGGTAAAGAGACATTAAAGAGTAGCCTCATATTTCTTGACTGTTACAACAGCAGAGCCAGAACTCCCTGTAAAGACTCTGCTTCCCAGACCGATATTGGTGGTGGTTTAATTTAACCCAGACATCCCTTGACTTATGCCCCTTCTGACTGAAACCCTTTGATATGGTTTGGCTGTGTCCCAAACCCAATTCTCATCTTGAATTGTAGCTCCCACAATTTCCATGTTTCCTGGAAGGGACCTGGTGGGAGGTAGTTGAATCATGGGGGTAGGTCTTTCCTGTGCTGTTCTCATGGTAGTTAATAAGTCTCTGATGGTTTTATAAATGAGAGTTTCCCTGCACAAGTTCTCTCTTGTCTACCACCATGTAAGACATGCCTTTTGCCTTCTGCCATAATTGTGGGGCCTCCACAACCATGTGGAACTGGGAGTCCATTCAATCTCTTTTTCTTTATAAACACCCAGCCTCAGGTATGTCTTTGTTAGCAGCGTGAGAACTGACTAATACACCTTTTCAGTGTCTTACCATTTGCTTGAAATAACGTCCAGGGCCTTTAACATGACCCACAAGCCCTGAGTGTCCCAGCCCCATCTACCTCTCCAAATTCATCCCTGCCATTCTTCCCCTGCTCCCATGCCCGGAGCGCAGAAACCTGTCTTCACTTCTTCCAGCCCAGCAAACTCCCATGGCAGGAATGTTGCAACTACTTCAACTGGTCCCCATTCTTCCCCTGGGATGACACCCTTCTACTCTCATATGCAATATTTTTGTTTTAGAAATTACCTTGACATTTCTTGACCTTTCAAACTAAACCAGCTCTATCTGCACCTATAATTTATAACATTGTTTTCCTTTGTGGTATCTCTGATTGTTTGTATGTATTTATTTGTGAGTATTTGCTTTATGTGTTTCCTCAGCTGATCTGTTCTCTTCATGAGCAAATGCGTCAATTTTGTTCCTTGCTGTACACATAGTGCCCAGCACAGAATACAGGATCAATACATAAATATATATTGGTGTTTGGATGGAGAAAGAAGTAATAAGAGTATGATTGTGATAATCACTGGAAATAGAAGTAATTCTTCAATTTTACGTGATTGAATAATTGAAACAAGTGTCTGCCAAAACAAGTTAGAGTCCTGTAGAGGAGCTATATTATAATGGTATTGAGCAAAATATCTTTAGGTAAAGGGATTATGTATTTCTGGGCATTACAAAAATATGAACAGAAATATATTTTAAAATAATAAAATTTTTGGAGTAGCATGTATATATATTTATTAATATCCTCACTAGGAGATCAAAACAATTGATTAAGAGGAATACAGTTCCACAATGGGAGAGACATTTTGAGAATTAATAAACCGTAGCTGGCAAAAGGAAACTAGGAGTTAGAGCTTAGCAAAGGGAGAGGAAATGTCTTCTACCCCGTCCTCCCGCAGTTCAGCAGCAGAGTGTTCATTAAACCCAAAGGGATCAAATCACTTTCACTGTGTCAGCGATGGGCTGAAAAAGGCACCTGCATTTCATGAATTGATGAGTAATTGTTTTTAGTCCTGATTCTAAGTACCCTGTTGATTGCAATAGTGTGATGTGGTTGAAAAAGCACTAGGTTTAGAGCTAGAACACCTGGATTTGAGTCCTAGCGTCACCACTTACCTTGTTCATTAGACCTGGTACAAGTCACTTAACCTCACTGAGGGTGATTTTGTTTATGAAATGGTACCCTGCAGGATTCTTGCATGTATCAAATAAGATAATTACAGGAAAGCTCTTGGAGAACTGGATGCAATGCTAAAATGAGATCTTTGGAGTCATGTATATATTCGTCTCTAAGTAATGCACTTTGTGCAGATGAGGGAGCTACATCCAGTCCCCTGATCTGGACAAGCTCACATTCCACTGGGTAGATGAGATGCACGCTAAGAAATGTGTTTTGATGCAGAAATTATCACAAATCCACATACTTTGGGAATTCATAGATGTGGGGAAGGTAACTCCTTACTGAGATATCACTGAAGCATTTTTGGGGAAGAAATAGCATTTAACCTGGACCTTGAAACATGAGTATGGTTTCTATCTGACATTCCATTTCTTGTTCCATTGATCCCTCCCTGCCCCTCCTTACCTCTCCTCTCCTCTTCCTATGCCTCTCTTCTCTTACCTACCCTTTCCTGTCTTCATCCCCTGCTCCGTTTGCCACTCCCTTCCCCAAACTTGTATTGGGAAGGCAGTTTGATGGTTGGAAAGGGAGGTTTATTGACCTAAGATCTGAATACCAGTTCAATTTTGAAATAAAATACAAATGGTCCCCAACTTAAAATGGTTTGACTTGAGATTTTTTTGACTTATGCTGGTGTGAAATCAGTACGTATTCAGTAGAAACCATACTTAGAATTTTGAATTTTCATCTTTTCCCAGGCTAGCAATATGTGGCACGATCCTCACATGTGAGTTGTTCAAGACTGCATTATAAAATAGGGTTTGTGTCAGATGATTTTGTCCAACTGCTGGCCTATGTAAGTGTTCCAAGCACGTTTAGGCTAGGCTAGGCTAAGCTATGGTGTGTTCTGTATGTTAGGTATATTAAATGCATTTTGACTTACGGTGGATTATCAAGATAGTAAGTCAAGGAGCATCTGTACTCCATTTATTGACACCCCATTTAAAAAAATTGTTAAAAATATCAAACTATGAACATGAAGTGAAGGATACGTGTTTCAAAGTAGTCTGAAATTAGCTTTCAACATGAATGAAGTTTTAGGTTTCAGCTTCACGGGCAACTTTGTATGATTTTCTTCCACTGACTCAAAAGTAGTCTTAGGCTTGTGTGGGATAATTAAGTATATAGATCCTATTGCATTTATCAAGGGAGATATAATGTGTGGACTCATTTTATAATGTTTTACAGGATAATTTTTTTTTATCTCAGAAATAAGAATTTTACATCTCTGCAAGTAAATCAGAAATATAATTAGATACGTAAGTTCATAAACATACAAAATAGGTAAAGTGATTATATGGATTTCTAAAAATATCTTTAAATTGGCTGGGCATGGTGGCTCACGCTTGTAATCCTAGCACTTCGGGAGGCCAAGGCGAGTGAATTACCAGAGCTCAGGAGTTTCAGACCACCCTGGGCAACATGGCAAAACCCTATCTCTACTAAAAATACAAAAATTAGCTGGGTGTGGTGGTGCATGCCTTTTATCCCAGCTATTCAGGAGGCTGAGGCAATAGAACCACTTGAAACCCTGGAGGTGGAAATTGGTGAGCCAAGATCGCGCCATTGCACTCCAGCCTAGGTGACAGAGTGAGACTCCATCTCTGAAAAAATGATAATAATAAAATAAAATACCTTTCATTTATACTATAGAGCAAAAAAAAAAAAACCATATATAGAGGTATGGATAAGTGAATATGTATGTAAGTGTGGATGTGTATTTGCTTGTATGAAGAAGACATGAAGAAAATACAAAGGGAAACTTATTTCTGAGAGGTAGGATAGTAGGTGACTTTTCTCCTTTATGGTTGTTTTTATTTTAGAGGTTTTCTGCAGTGATCATGTATTCTATTATGAAAGTGTTATAAAAATGAATTTTTATATGCTATATAGAACTAAAAAAAATGTACAAATGCAAAAACATGTCTTTTGAAATGCAAGGCGTCTACGGAAACAGTATCCCTCCTGTTTTTAAAATCACACTTTTGATACCCAGTGAGATATTTCACCTTCAATAACATGAGGCGTTTAATTAACATCCAGTGGTGTATGATTGGACCCCCTGATGTGTCATACTTTCACGTGAATTATCTTGCAACATACATTCTAGTAATAACGATGATGTTGTCTAGTATGTTTTCATAAATACTAAGACTATATAAAAATCTTAGCTTTTTCTCTTTATCTTTTAGACAGTACATTCAAATTATACTTTTTACAAGAGGCTTCATCTTCTAAAAATCTAGGGACATGTTAGAAATTAATGCATTTAGTTTAGCATTTTTAAATACTTGGATTTTATTTCATTGAGTTAAAGGATCTGCGATTTTAAGTGTCTGGATTTTATTCTTAAAAAAATAAAAATTCTTTCTTTTTTCTTTTCTTTTCTTTTTTATTCTTTTTTTTTTTTTTTTTTTGAGATGGAATCTTACTCACTCTGTTGCCCAGGCTGAAGTGCAGTGGCACAATCTTGGCTCACTGCAACCTCCTCCTCCCGGGTTCAAGCAATTCTCCTGCCTTGGCTTCCCAAATAGCTGGGATTACAGGCATGTGACACCACGCCTGGCCTGGTCTTTCTTAAAGAGGGCTTTCCCTGTGTGTATACATCCAGCTTTGTAAGTTAATGAATTTGGTTTTCAGTAAGTTTGTAAAGAGACACTGCTGATGTCTGATGATGAGGAGCTCACTATTCTGTAGGAAAAACCATACCCTAGTTGGGCAGCTCTAATCATTTTGACATTTTCACCTGATTTCTGCTTCTCTGTAATTTCCAGCCCTTGGCCATATGTTGTTTTCTGGAACTCTCATGGATAAGACTATTTGCTCTATGAGATAACCCATCACATATTTGAAGACCACTATTTGTCCTACCTAACTTTTCTTTCTAAGGCTCACCCCAACAACCCACCCCCAGTCTTGTTCATTCAACAGAACTATCTGGAGCACTGTGCCCTAAGCACTGGGGCTACCAAGATGACAATGATAACATTAGGGAGCTCAGTGTATAATGGGGGAGAGACAGATAAATACACAGGTAAAATAAGTGCTCTAAAAGAGTGATCAACAAAGAGGTATGAAACCAGTAAGATTCTAAAAGCTGACTTTGTGCTGAGCAAGAGGAGGATTTTCAGAAAAGGTCGAGGTTGACTCATGTTTCTTTTTTTATTATTTTTTATTTTTTGAGATGGAGCCTTACTTGGCACCCAGGCTGCAGTGCAGTGGCACGATCTTGAGTCACTGCAACCTCCACCTCCTGGGTTCAAGCGACTCTCCTGCCTCAGCCTCCCAAGTAGCTGGGATTACAGGCATCTGCCACCATGCCTGGCTAATTTTTTTTTTATTTTGTATTTTTAGTAGAGATGGGGTTTTGCCATGTTGGCCAGGCTGGTCTCAAACTCCTGACCTCAGGTGATCCACCCACCTCTGCCTCCCAAAGTGTTGGGATTACAGACATGAGCCACAGCATCCAGCTGAATCAGGTTTTGAGTCAAATAAAAATTTTCTTTCAAAGAAGCAAAGGATGGAAGGGTAGGCCATGCAGGGCCATTTCTGAGGAATGGGTACGCACATACAGTGTGATCCAGGAGCTGGTTTTTTGAAAAGATCAACAAAATTGATAGACCACTAGCAAGACTAATAAAGAAGAAAAGAGAGAAGAATCAAATAGACGCAATAAAAAATGATAAAGGGGATATCACCACTGACCCCACAGAAATACAAACTACCATCAGAGAATACTATAAACACCTCTAGCAATACTATACACCTCTTCTAGGTTTTCTAGCAAGTAAACTAGAAAACCTAGAAGAAATGGATAATTTTCTGGACACTTACACTCTCCCAAGACTAAACTAGGAAGAAGTTGAATCCCTGAATAGACCAATAGCAGGCTCTGAAATTGAGGCAATAATTAATAGCCTACCAACCAAAAAAAGTCCAGGACCAGACAGATTCACAGCCGAATTCTACCAGAGGTACAAGGATGAGTTGGTACCATTCCTTCTGAAACTATTCCAATCAATAGAAAAAGAGGGAATCCTCCCTAACTCATTTTACAAGGCCAACATCATCCTGATACCAAAGCCTGACAGAGATACAACAAAAAAAGAGAATTTTAGACCAATATCCCTGATGAACATGAATGCAAAAATCCTCAATAAAATACTGGCAAATGGAATCCAGCAGCACATCAAAAAGCTTAACCACCATGATCAAGTGGGCTTCATCCCTGGGATGCAAGGCTGGTTCAACATATGCAAATCAATAAACATAATCCAGCATATAAAGAACCAAAGACAAAAACCACATGATTATCTCAATAGATGCAGAAAAGGCCTTTGACAAAATTCAACAGCCCTTCATGCTAAAAACTCTCTATAAATTCGATATTGATTGAACGTATCTCAAAATTATAAGAGCTATTTATGACAAACCCACAGCCAATATCATACTGAATGGGCAAAAACTGGAAGCATTCCCTTTGAACACTGGTACAAGACAGGGATGCCCTCTCTCACCACTCCTATTCAACATAGTGGTGGAAGTTCTGGCTAGGGCAATCAGGCGAGAGAAGGAAATAAAGGGTATTCAGTTAGGAAAAGAAGAAGTCAGAGTGTCCCTGTGTGCAGATGACATGATTGTATATTTAGAAAACCCCATCGTCTCAGCCCAAAATCTCCTTAAGCTGATAAGCAACTTCAGCAAAGTCTCAGGATACGAAATCAATGTGCAAAAATCACAAGCATTCTTATACATCAGTAACAGACAGAGAGCCAAATCGTGAATGAACTCCCATTCACAATAGCTTCAAAGAGAATAAAATACCTAGGAATCCAACTTACAAGGGGTGTAAAGGACCTATTCAAGGAGAACTACAAACCACTGTTCAGTGAAATAAAAGAGGGCACAAACAAATGGAAGAACATTCCATGCTCATGGACAGGAAGGATCAATATTGTGAAAATGGCCATACTGCCCAAGGTAATTTATAGATTCAATGCCGTCCCCATTAAGCTACCAATTACTTTGTTCACAGAATTGGAAAAAACTGCTTTAAAGTTCATATGGAATCAAAAAAGAACCCGCATTGCCAAGACAATCCTAAGCCAAAAGAACAAAGCTGGAGACATCACACTACCTGACTTCAAACTATACTACAAGGCTACAGTAACCAACACAGCATGGTACTGGTACCAGAACAGAGATGTAGACCAGTGGAATGGAACAGAGCCCTCAGAAATAATACCACACATCTACAGCCATCTGATCTTTGACAAACCTGAGAAAAACAAGAAATGGGGAAAGGATTCCCTATTTAATAAATGGTGCTGGGAAAATTGGCTAGCCATAAGTAGAAAGCTGAAACTGGATCCTTTCCTTACTCCTTATATGAAAATTAATTCAAGATGGATTAGAGACTTAAATGTTAAAACAAAACCATAAAAACCCTAGAAGAAAACCTAGGTATTACCATTCAGGACATAGGCATGGGCAAGGACTTCATGTCTAAAACACCACAAGCAATGGCAACAAAAGCCAAAATTGACAAATGGGATCTAATTAAACTAAAGAGCTTCTGCACAGCAAAAGAAACTACCATCAGAGTGAACAAGCAACCTACAGAATGGGAGAAAATTTTTGCAATCTACTCATCTGACAAAAGGCTAATATCCAGAACCTACAAAGAACTCAGTCAAATTTACAAGAAAAAAAACAAACAACCCCATCAAAAAGTGGGCAAAGGATATGAACAGACCCTTCTCAAAAGAAGACATTCATACAGCCCACAGACACATGAAAAAATGCTCATCATCACTGGCCATCAGAGAAATGCAAATCAAAACCACAATGAGATACCATCTCACACCAGTTAGAATGGCAATCATTAAAAAGTCAGGAAACAACAGGTGCTGGAGAGGATGTGGAGAAACAGGAACACTTTTACACTGTTGGTGGGACTGTAAACTAGTTCAACCACTGTGGAAAACAGTGTGGCAATTCCTCAAGGATCTAGAATTAAAAATACCATTTGACCCAGCCATCCCATTACTGGGTATATACCCAAATGATTATAAGACATGCTGCTATAAAGACACATGCACACATATGTTTATTGCGGCACTATTCACAATAGCAAAGACTTGGAATCAACCCAAATGTCCATCAGTGACAGACTGGATTAAGAAAATGTGGCACATATACACCATGGAATACTATGCAGCCATAAAAAAAGGATGAGTTCATGTCCTTTGTAGGGACATGGATGCAGATGTCAACCATCATTCTCAGCAAACTATCGCAAGAACAGAAAACCAAATACCGCACGTTCACTCATAGTTGGGAATTGAACAATGAGATCACTTGGACACAGGAAGGGGAACATCACACACTGGGTCCTATTGTGGGGAGAGAGGGGAGGGATAGCATTAGGAGATGTATCTAATGTAAATGACGAGTTAATGGGTGCAGCACACCAACATGGCGCATGTATACATATGTAACAAACCTGCATGTTGTGCACATGTACCCTAGAACTTCAAGTATTAAAAAAAAAAAAAAAGACCTAGTGTTTGATAGAATCAGTAGGGTGACTGCAGTTTACAGAAATGTATATTTCACATAGCTATTAGAGAATAATTAGAATCTTTCTAGCATAAACAAAAGACAAATATTTGAGATGATGGATATCCCAATTGTACTTATTTGATCTTTACAAATCATGAACGTATTAAATTATTACATGTTACCAAAAACATGTACATCTATTGTGTATCAATACAAAATGAAATAAAAATTTAAAAAACAACAAAATTGCAAGACATTGAAAGGGCCTAATGTGGCCCACTGAGTAAATATTGTGTAAGAGGGTTCCAGGGTATCCTCTCTGTTCACTATGTGTAGATCATAATTTGAGGAAAGAGATTTTAACCATGAAGTTAAAGTCATACGCTATGCCAAAGTGAGCCAGATGTTGATTTGCCAAATCTGTAGTTCATTTGTCTCTGCTGGGCTCCATTTAGTCTTAGATTTTAAGAAAGTAGTTGTTTGCCATGTTATAAAGTCAGCCCTGTTCTGGGTTTCTATTAGCTACACTTAGTAATTTGGAGTATTAGAAAAATGGTGACTCCTTATATTCAGCTGGTGGCATCAGGAGGAACAAAATCTGTGCTTTTACAGCAGCATAAATTTACCTGGTCAAGGTCAGTTGTGTTAGCAAGGCACATATCATCATATCAAGTTTACTTTTTCTATGTCATTTTGTAGACATGTTGTTGAAATAATAAAAGTATTCTCTTCCGGTAAGATAGTTTCAGGAAAACATTGAAGTATTATATATGTAAACCAAACAGACTTTTCCCACTGATTAACTCTGTATTTTCCATTTTGATTTTAGAAATATTTACCTTAAGGCACGCCACAGCTTTGTGGTGACTTCCTCAATGTATTTCCTGCCTCAATCTGATGTGGCTGTGCACTCCAAATTCTTAACTTTGTATGTACTCTTTCAGAGAGAGATGATTTGTTTAATCTTTCTCTTCTTCACATCCCACTGTTCCCTGCATACCCCTCCTTTTCTCTTCTGCCTCATTTTGTGTGTACACATGACAATTTTGCATTCTTATTCTCAAGATTAGGTAGAAAGGGAGGAAAACACACAAACTTAGTATAATCAACAGGAAGAAAGATCATCTTATGAGCTGGAAACCAAATTATGAAGAATTTGGTTTTTGAAGAACAGCTGTTTTTGTTCACGATAATACTTTGAAAAAAGATTTGTAGTAGAAATTTAAAAACTTGAATAGAAAGCTATTCAGGTTTACCCAGTCTGTAAGGCTGGGTTTCTGATGCTTTTAATGTGTAAGAGACTTGTCCCATTTAACAATAAATATTTTAGTGCCACTTAAAAGTATAATTGATATATCTTTCTTAAAAGTGGCATTCCCTCCCTCTATGTGTATTTCTCTCTCCTCTGCCCCAGAAGCACATATTCAGGAAGTGAAGGTAAGGGATTTACATCCTTTCTCCATCACTACATCGAAACTTATACAATTTATATAATTTAATGTTATTAAGGTGGTTAATGTAGCAGTTCATATGAAGTTACTCAGTAGAAATACTTTAAATCATATAAAAATATAGCTGAATAAAAATGGAAGGGTCAGAGATTAAAGGGTGAAGCAAGTTTTAAAAATTAAAAGCATTTCCACATTCAGGTTATTTGGGATAGCTCTAGAGAAATAAGTTAATGACCTTAGCAGTTCTTTAGGAAAACTTTTACCTAATGAAAAATTCTACTCTAAAGCTGTGTTTTACTTCATAAAATTAATAGAAACTGGGGAATATCTCTCCACCCCCACTTTCATGCTTTCTTTTAGTCCTAGTCAAAAGGGACCCCAAACCTTCTTTTGACCCTTCCCAAATTCCCCACTTTAATATGAAGATATGAAAATAGGTTTTTTAAAAAAGTGAATAAAACAGTTGAATTTGTCTTTTTTTTTTTTTTTTAACTGTGGTCCTTAGACAGTAGCTTTCAACTCTCCATAGAATTGGAACAACTTGCATGATGTGGAGTACAGTAAGATAACAAAATTGTATATTGTATGAGGCAAATAAGTGTGGTTGTCCTGTCCAACCACAATGATAACTACAGTAGTGTTATGGAGGGTTTCATCTTCTGCAGTTTCAGTTACCTATGGTCAACCGTGATCTCAAAGTAGGTTGAGATCATCACAATGAGATATTTTGAAAGAAAGAACATGTTCACATAACTTTTATTGCAGTATATTGTTGTAATTATTCTTTTTCATTATTAGCGTTGTTAGTCTCTTACTCTGCCTAATTTATAAGTTAAGCTTTATTGTATGTATGTATAGGAAAAAACATAGTATATACAGGGTTTGGTGCTATTACCAGGGACAGGCATCCACTAGGGGTCTGGAAACACATCCCCTGCGGATAAAGGAAGACTACTCTACATAATTTGATTCTTTCTTATTCCCAAATAGTGGTCATATTTGATCAGTCACTTTTGCTCATGACCAGGACATTGCCAAGGACAACACAAAGAAGCTTGTTCTGCAGATCGGTTTTCTTATGTTAAATAAGATTTAGTTTTCTGCTTGCTTCTTCTTATCTGATTCTACTTGGTAAGCCTTCCTCCTTCTTGTGTGATAGGTTGGATGCTGGTGGAGAGGTTAGTAGTGTATGAAAGCTCCAAAACATAGCAGAATGGAAAATTAGAGCCTCAAGGGTATCCTTGGGAAGGAGCCAGATAGAAGGTGCATGCCCACATTGACACAAAGCTAAAGCACAACTACCAGGTATTAGAAAACACAGAGCGCATATACAAGAACAAAGCAAACAACTCCTATTACTCTAACAGTGTGCCTTACTTTTCTTTAATTTTACTTATTTGTAAAGCAGAAAAATGCCACTCTTGTGTCTAGTTGAGTTATAAAATGCAACAGGTAGCATTCTAGAGTGGTATGTTACTGTCAGTGCCGATTTAGGGTCACTTTAATATATTTCTGTTTAATTGATTTTCTGTCTGAAGATGCAGGTCTTTAACATGTACAGATTTTTATAAGATCACTGGAATACCGACTTGCTTTTGTTTTGTGATGAGGGTAAATTTTCTGTGGTTTATTTTTCCCCATTTCAGGTGAAAGTAATAATCTCTTTTCCTCTTCTACAGGGAGGATGGCAGTTTCCTCAGTTAAACTTAGGATCTTTGTCCCTTTTTAATAGGCCATTATGTAAAATATAAATTATCAAAATTGTATCACAGTAATAATTAGCTAATTTTTTGCGGAAGTTTTTTGGTGGGTTTTTTTTTTTTTTTTGGTGTCAACACAACTTAAATCTAAAGTAACAAAAAATAAGAGAAAACTTTTTAACATTGTAGGAACATATAAAATTGAGTAGCAAACTCAATTTAGATGAGTTCACGTGAATAACATGCTTCAGGTTGTTAATATTCCAGAAGGTTCAGCTGCCTCATAGAAAATTAAATCTCTGAAAAATTCCCCGACTAAAAATTATTTGAAAATTCTAATTTTTTCTATTTATTTGGATTTTCTTGTGTTAGATGTCATTTCATGGAAGGATATTAAGTTCGTGTATATTCCTGTGTGTGAATGTGTGCTCGTGTGTGCTCTTAATAGCAGTTATTTTTCACAGCAATAGTCTTTCAAGCCTTCCTAATCTCTGCAGCATCTAAAATGAGGTGATATAAAACTCCCAGGTGGGTACTAGATATTAGATGTGTTGACACCAGCATGGGTGCATGAGTGGTACTGGGAAGAAGAAAAATGATTGTCTAGAGTTTGTGTGCTACAGAATTAAGATGATCTTGGCTGCTTTCATTTCCTTTATTGAATAATATTGTGTTTTTCAAATGAGGAGGATTAAGTAAGCACCTTAAAGAAGAGCAATATATTGACAACATCTGGTATGAAGAATTATTATAAAACATAAGAGGATCTGTGCCAGAAAAAAAAAAGGAGAGGGAGAATCTCTCTAATAATTAAATTTCTTTTAAATGTGCCTGAAACATTAAGGGGGTTTTTCTCATTTAAATTTATCTTTAAAAACTCCCTAGAGAAGGAGAATGGCTTCTGTTACAGCTGGTTAGAATTGCTGAGCAAATGTCTGGAAAAGATGATTTTGAAACAATGTATTTTGTAATGTTAAAACATTTTACATTTTTGTTGAAACCTGACTTCTGATGAAGAAAATCGCTCTGTACAGCAGGCCTGTGCTGTGGGCTGCTTTTTTGCTTTCTCTACAGCTGAGTCACTGAGGACTGCTACCTTAGCTCCTCAAAGCTGTTAAATTTCTCGAAGGGAAGCTGAGTCATTAAGAAATGTACCAGAATAGGAGAAAGTAGGTCATTTTTGCTAGACTTGGCAAAACTTTCCTCAGCTTCAGATTCACAAGATCTGTAGTTCTCAAACTCCAGGGTTAATCAGAATCTCCTGGAGGGCTTATTCAAACGTAGGTGTCTGGGCCCTCCTGGTAGAGTTCCTGATTCGGTAGGTCTGAGCTGGGCCCCGAGGATCTGTATTTCTGACAGGTTCCTAAGTGAAGGCGATCCCGCTAAACCTCGGCCCATACTTTGAGAGTTGTTAAACTAGTGAAAGCTTGGAGAGAGAAAAAAATGAGACAAGCCTTCCCCAAAGGTTCAGTAGTCAGCTTCATAGTTGGATGGAGGAGGACACTACCATTTATTAATCACTAGATACTGTCCAAGTCATGACATTCACTCTTCCATCCAATTCTGTGATGTAAGTCATGGTGTATCTATGCTGCATAATCATCTGTACAGAACTCAGTTTCTTTCTTTCCTTCTCTCTTTCCCTCTCTCTCTCTCTCTCTCTGTCTCTGTCTCTCTCCTTCCTTCCTCCCTTCTCTTCCCTTCTCTTCCCTTCTCTTCCCTTCTCTTCCCTTCTCTTCACTTCTCTCCCCTTTTCTCCCCTCCCCTCCCCTCCCCTGCCCTGCCCTTCCCTTCCTCCATTGGCCTGGCTGAGGTACAGTGGCGTGATGTTGGCTGACTGCAGCCTCCACCTGTGGGGTTCCAGTGACTCTCCTGCCTCAGCCTCCTGAGTAGCTGGGACTATAGGTTCACATCACCACACCTGGCTAATTTTTGTATTTTTATTAGAGACGAGGTTTCACCATATTAGCCATGCCAGTCTCGAACTCCTGACCTCAAGTGATCTGCCCACCTTGGCTTCGCAGACTGCTGGGATTACAGGTGTGAGCCACCGCACCCAGCCCAGAACTCAGTTTCCTTAATCAACCTGCCCAGAGTTTAAAGCCAGAGAAGCAGGTGCATCTGAATTTCTGCCTTTGTCTGTTTGGATCTAAAGCTTCAACTCTTTCGATCAAAATATGTTTTTGTATTTGTTCTCAATGTGTCTTTATTTTCTCTTCTTTTTCATTCATACATGTTATTCAGAGGATCTCAAAATTCTTTGGAGTTTTACAAAGGAAAAGTTCTATTTCCAAAATTTTTTTGCAACCTGACAGCCCCATACTATCAGGTAATACTAATTTATTTAATACTGATTTTGCTTATGAGTAATGGCAATGCACAAAGCTGATGAAAGCTGAAATTCTGTCAGATGTATTTAGCAAATTAGCAGAGAGGAGAGAGAAACTACTAGTTTTTGAGAAACTACTCGTTTGTGAACTATGCATAAAGGACAGACATTGTCTTACCTAATCACAAATACGCCTTTCCCAAAGGAAATGGTTACCTTTTAAATGTGTGCACTTATGTTTGTTTTTATCCAAATTTGTCCCAAGGAATTACGTAATTATTATTTCTGTACAAAAGTTACTTAGTCATTCATAAGTTATCATTCATTGATGTCTGAGAGTAAATAATTTTAGTACCACTCTAAGTAAATTATCACTAGATAAAAACCATGAAATAGACTCATCCTGAGTCATTGCTTATAGCCATTTGAAGTTGATTAGCAATGTTAGTTTAGGAGATGTAAAAATGCAAAATTTTATTTTTTAGTTTAATATTTTAATTTGTAATCTCAATGAGCTATAAAAGAATGTTTATAGAAACCCAGCTTTATGAAATATAAAGAAATGCTCTCACAGATGTCATTTTAGGTAGATGATATTAAATATGCTAAATTCTAACGTTTTGGTACTAACCTGTGAGCACCTGGATGGCGGGGGCTGGGTGTTACATGTTTTTACATCAAAGATGAAGTCCTGCATAGTGACTTGCATGTGATAGGAGTCAGTAAGCATTGACCAAATGATAAAGCATTGCTCCAGCTGAATTACAGGCCTATTCTTTTTAGCTCAAATCAACCCATTAAATTATTTGTGAGATAAACATTTTCTAAGGTGTAGTTCTCCAATAAGATCTTGAAAAAGTTGTAAGTTTTATTTTATTTGAAAATGTTTTAATAACTTTACATTATTGACTTTCCCCTTTCATGTATTTTTAAATATGAGAAGTCTATTATCTGTTTATATGTGAGTATATGGCCATTTGGCCTCAGTTGCTCTTACTGTCCTCCCCCACTGGGCCACTTTTCTAGGTCAAATTGTTAAGGGAAAAAAGATGCAAGATTTTCAAGATAAAACCTCTCACAGAGTACTTATCTTAAAAGAGGAAAATGTATCGTGCACGCTGAGGATTACCTATAGCTAAATGAGAGTTGAAAATAGAAGCATGTGTTAAACTGGAAGTCAATTTGGGAGAATGTAATAGAGTACAGTCTGACAGGTGTTAATGTTACCCTCAAAGGGAATAAACTAGAAGCTATAAAAAGTATATGTAGCCACCACTCATTATGATACATGATATTCTTGCTGACTTGAAGTAGGAAGATGAAAATAACTAATTTCTTTAAAGCTGCATATTCTGGTAATTTAGGATTTAACTTTCTGCTTTGAACAACTTTTTTGTGTGGAAAATCTTAGCTTTTTATAGGTATAATTTGTTATTTTTAATAATGCTTTTTAATTTTTTTTAAAAAATAAGCTGTATTGTAGAAATCATCAAATACCAGCTAGAAGTATATTTTAATATTTTATAGATTTTACTCATAGAGTAAAAATTACATTGTTAGATATGTAAGGGGTGATAATACCTTTTAAAAATCTTGGTAATCCTTGTTTGTTCTACAGTTTATGAAAAACAGAAATTCTAAAGACTGCACCTATGCATGAAATTTGATTTGCTCTTTTGTGCAATATAAGAGTATGGCTGATTTCTTTCAATTCTGAGAGCCTTACATAGGAGACCCCTACCTTTACATAGGTAAATACATAGACCCCTGCCGTTACAAGTGAATAGACTCTGATTTCAGTTGATTTTATTTCATATAAAACTATATCCTTCACAACTACACATCAATCTCAAACTTCTTTGAATGGCTTACTACTTAAAAGTCATTTTTTCCTAAATGCTATGTATAGACGTAAGTGATCTGAAAAATATTTTCAAGATTTTATTGTCCTTCTTACCTATATGAAGAATTGACATATATGCCTAAATAAAAGTGGAAAATATGTATGTGATAAAACACCATACCTAGTTAAAAGACAAGAGCCAGATTGAGAAAGAATATCTGCAGATTGGGAAAAGAATAATTAATGGTCAAAGGATTAATATCTTGAATATGAAGGAAAGTTTCTATAATTCCAAATAGTAAAACAAATGAAGAAAAGGAAAAAAAAATGCAAAGGTTTTGAATAACAGATTTACAGAGGAAAGGAATGGCAAACATTGACAAAATGCTCACGCTCACTCTCTAGGAATTGGTAATTAAAAGAAAATGCTTTCTTGAGATTGGTCAAATGGATAAGGAGTGGTAAGATCCAGGGTTTGCTTTCTCACACTGGTGTGGGAAGGCAGTTGCTCTTCATATGACCAATGGTGGGGATGGAAATTGCTCAAGCCGTTTTGGTAGGGCAGTTTATAAAACAACTTTTGGAACTAAAAACAATGTGTAACTTTTGATCCAGCATTCAAATGCTAGGTATCTGTTCTAGAGAAATACATAGGCATATACATTGCAGAATTCTAATAGCTAAAATTAATCCCTGATTGTCATTGCCGTGAACTGATCATTCCCCCGACATAAAGTTCATATGTCGAAGCATTAACCCTCAGTGTGAGTATAAGGAGTTAATTAAAATAAAATAACTTTGTAAGGCTGGGGCCTTGATATGATAGGGTTAGTGTCCTTAAAAAGAAGAGTTATAAGAGCACTTGCGCTCTGTCGTTCTCTCTCTCTTTCCCCAGCTACGTGTGTACAAGTACAAACAAGGTCCAGTGAGCACACGAGATAGTCAGGAGGCTTCCTATACCTGACAGTATTTCTTAAGCCATTTTCTTCTACATATGGATGACACATTATCTCCTTGTTGGATGAATGTATTGTCTCCTTGTTGAGAAAAAAATTAATTCTTATACCAGGAGATTCTGACAGCTTGTAATGTGTTCACTTCCCTGAACTACAGGGAATATGCCCAGTCCACTATTCCTTTCAAACTCATCCTCTGACTGTAGATGAAAGGAGGGAATTACAGAGCCATAGAAATTGGGATTGTCTCTTCTTATGAGATATACTCCGTATTTTAATATAGTCATATTTGAAGTTTGTTACTTTTATCATAATCTGTATATACACAGGTTCAAGAATAAAGTGGTCATCACACAGATTAAGGAATAGATTATTGCCACATATTTCTATATCCTGAAACTATATATTGTTTAGGTATGTTTGTTTCTTGAGGGAAATGTATAACAGCTATTTTTCTGTAACTTTTTTTTTTTTTTTTGCCTAGCATCGTTTATGTTTCAACTACGTTATAGGAGTAGCTGCTGTCCTCTATTGCTGTAACTATAGAACAGTGATTTTCAAATGGCTTTGACTGGAAGCCACCATAAGAAATATGCTTAAATTGCAAATCAGTGTGCATACACATGCAGAATTGAAACAATTGAAATTTTAGAGTTAGCTTGCCTAGATTCATGAAAAAAAACTAGCGAGTTTAACATGCATAATTAATTAAGGTCTTAAATGACAAATACTTAAATAGTTGTCCACCTTTATCTGCAGCTTCTTTTTCTGTGGTTTCAGTTATCTGTGGCCCTAAAATATTAACTGAAAAATTCCAGAAATACACAATTCATATGTTTCAAATTGCATTCCATTCTGAGGAGTGTGATGAAATCTCACACCGTCTCACCTGGAGCATGAATCATCCTTTTGTCCAGCATATTCACTGTCTATAGGCTACTATCCATTCCACCTGGTAGCCTTCTAAGTCATCAGTTCAGCTGTGGTGGTACTTCAGTGCTTGTTTTCAAGTAACTCTTATTTTACTGAATAATGTCCCATAAGTGTAGTGTTTTTGGCAATTTGAATATGCCAAAGAGTCGTCGTCAAGTTCTTTAAGTGAAAAAGTGCAAGTTCTCAATAAGGAAAGGAAAATGTCATATGCTGAGGTTACTAAGATCTGTGGTAAGAAGGAATCTTCTATCAATGAAATTGTGAAGAAGGAAAGAGAAATTTGTGCTAGTTTGCTGTTGGGTCTGAAACTGCAAAAGTTACAGCCACAATCATTCATCTCACTTCATCCGATCACATAGGTATTCTATCATTTTACATCCTCACAAAAATGAAGAGTCCAGTGCAATAAGATATTTTGAGAGACCATATTCACATAAGTTTTATTACAGTGTATTGTTATAATTGTTCTATTTTATTATTTGTATTCATCTCTTATTCTGCCTAAAGTTTATGAAGTGTATAAGCTAAACTTTATCATATGTGAGTATGTATAGGAATAAACATAGTATATATAGGATTCAGTACTATCCACAGTTTTAAGCATCCACCGGGGGTCTTGGAGCATATCCCCTGTGGATAAGGAGGGACCACTGGTTACCATCTGTCTTTTAAGTTTATTCGGTTCTGCTTGTAGAAGTTAGTAAGTGTAGGGTTTTAATTTGACAATTATCAGCGCATTGAAAAATATTACTGCACTGTTTTCTGGCTTCCAGAATTGCTGTCAAAATATCAGCTGTCAGCCTGGGCAACATAGTGAGACCTTGTCTCTACAAAAATAAAAAATAATTAGCTGGGTGTGTGGTACATGCCTGTAGTTCCAGCTCCTCTGGAGGCTGAGGCAGGAGGATCGCTTTAGCCCAGGAGATTGAGGTTATAGTGAGCTATGATTGTGCCATTGCACACTCCAGCTTGGATAGATAGACAGACAGATAGATAAATAGATACACAGAGTCTCACTCTATATATTTACCTATCTATTATCTATCTATGTATCTATATATATTTTAAGCATATATTAAAAATAAAGTCTGTATTCTTAAACTAAAAGCTGGCATATGTGCTTGCTAACTTCCTGGATCTCTTACTTTGAGTTTTACCATCTATACGTTATTTATAGTCTTCATTTCATAACATTTTTCAAGTAAAAATTTATTTGACTTAGTTTTCTCATTTAGAGTTTCTTCTGTCTCATTAGAAGATAAAGTTTATAGCTTATAAACAATTTTTAAAATCAATCTTTAAGGTCCTTTGTAAAGCTCTTGTTAAGATTCTTTAAGTTGTTTTCTAATTTCTCTCATGATTATATCATTCTATTTCTTTGATTTAGAGGTTGTTTGGCTATATAAATTGACTTTATGAAAATTCTTGCAACACACAATTTTAGGGAAGAAAAATGTCACAAATTAGGAGAAGTGGCTATTGGAAAAAGACATCCACTGAGATTTAAGAGTCAAATTTGGGGTCTATTAATCTTGACAGAATAATTAGAGTGCTGTCATTTTTCAAGAAGATAGAAAAATGAATACTCTGTAGGACGTACAGGACATAAGAATCTCCTGAGAATTAAGATTATTTCTAATTCACAAATTACTATATGCATATTATTTAAAAATAGAAACTCTTGGTAAATATGTTTGTAATTAAGACTTCTAACTCAACCATTCAGCATTGCTGATTCAACATAGGACTAGGCTGAATATTAACCTTCTTGCAACCTTTTACATGAGTAAGTTTGAGACACTGAATTCTAACTAATATGAGAAGAATCTTGGTACTTAGGGAATAGTGAAGTGCTGACATCTTTGTAATATAAGTTCTGAACCTTTTCATGAAATTTAAATGTTAGTACAATGTTATCATCCCAAAATACTAATTTGAAGAATCTTTAAAAGACTGCGTTTTCACACCTTAGGCCTTCATGGGCATCTAATAAATGACAGTGACACATTATTTAGCATTTGTCAGAAAAAAAAAAGTTTTTCCTCAAAAGAAAAAATTTTTTCAAAACGCTGTTCTTTCTTAATTTGTTAGTGTATTCTTACTCATGACTAGAACTTATGTTTAAATTATCATTTTTTTTTGTGCAGCTGGCCTAAGTAATCATTAAAAATTGGGAGCTAAGTGACTTACTGTTTTACAGAAGGATAAGTAAATTGTCATTTAGTATTTCCAGAAACAATGGTGGTTTCTGGTAATGGAGAAATTGAGAATTAGTGCATAGTGAATGAAATAAATTGGTATTTTTCTAAAAGCTGAAGAGTTAACATATTAGATATGTGCACATATCTATGCATATGCCCATACATGTCTACAAGTCTTTTGGAGCTGGCACATGTTAATCCAGGTCTCAGATGGTAGTCAGTCCTGCCAAACAACTTGCATGGTTTGCCTTGGCAAAATTCCAGTATTAGATGCTTTCAGATTTGCTACTTGAAGCTTAGTTTATATTTTGTCTCCATTTTGTTTCATTGAAAACAGTATGTGATGTGAGATTTGGTGGCATGATATTCCGTGGCGTGATGTTCCTGTTTTGTTACTTTTCTTCTTCTGTTATTTCCACTAAATAAACAAATGGGAAATGAGTACCTCATACTTGAATTCATTCTTCCAATAGAAAAGAAGTAATTGAAACCACTGGGTTGCCTTGATATTTTGCAGAAAGTAAACCTTTCTGGGACAGCTGAGATTGTCTATTTATTGTGATTGGGTCTCATAGGCTTTTGAGAGATAAACCTAGGTGAACTTTCTTAATCAGTCTATATATATATCTCATATATATGTATATACACATATATCATATATACACGTATATATCATATATACATATATACTCGTATATAATCATATATACGTGTATATATATACATATATATGATTAATGGGGTGAAAGTGATGAAAACATGTAAAAGGCAGAGGCAGTTGCTGCATTTGGTGATCATAGCTCAGCAGGAAGTTGCCGATATGAGCTCATTGTATTCATATTTGCTTCGTGTTAGCTAGCGGGCAGTGCTGGTGGCGTTCTCAAAGCCCCTGACTCCTACTGGAGGGTGTCACTCTTTTTCTACCGTAGCTGAGCAGGCACTGACCAAATGCTGAAACATGTGACTGCCTATGAGTTTGCATAGTTTGTAAGCTAGGACAGGGACTGTGCTTAATGTATCTTTTATGTTTTTGCATAAGGTCTTACAGTGCTCCACACATGGTATATGCCTGTTTTTGTATTGGTAGCTTGATCATTATGACTGTCTGGCAAATTGCACTGAGTGCTGTACAAGGAATCATATTGTTTCCATCTGGTGAAGTAAGACAAAGACTGTGGAAGTACAGTCTTTTGTAGAAGGCTTGCATTTGGTTTATAGATTGTACTTACATTTTGGCAGAATTGTTCTTAAAGTGGGGAGAATGTTTCTCAGGTCAGGAAAACTTGAATAATGTAAGTATTCCCAAATAGAATGTCAGTGTTCTAAGCCATTATAAAATGAAGCGTAATGATTACCCTGGTTTATACCAGAGGAGCTCCATTATTTCCCATTTACTAACCTTGGTGAAACACACACTTCCCTTTCTGCTTGTCTCCCCTAGTCACCAAGAAAAATTGATAAACAAAAGTAGAAAATAATTCAAGTCCGCCTGGCTGTGTGATTTTGCTATTTGTAAGCCCTGGAAGGGTGTGGTAAGCAGTAATCATCTCCTCCCTCCCCACCCTCATGCTAACCAAAGTGACTTTCCTCAAGGCTTCTGATTTAATAGAATAGCAGAAGAATATTAGAATGAGTAGAGTATAGTTAGACTAACCAACTTGTTGTCAGAGTGAATGGTAAACATTTCACCAAACTAGATTCTGAATTCAAACTTTATTTTACAGGATTTTATTCTACCATTAACTTTAAAATAAGATTCAGTGATACTTATTGTTTTGCTGTGACTATCCAACTGTATTTGAGTTTGCCATTAAACATTTTATATAGGTTAAATAGATTAGAAAGCTTGGACCTATGTCATTATTAATAAACGGACACATTGCAATAAAATGTACATTATCAACTGGCCAACAGAATGATATCAACAAGAACAAAAACACATGGATGTAGCACTTGACAATCTTTTTTTTTTCTTTTTCTTTTTTTTTTTTTTTGAGACTAAGTTTCACTCTATTGCCCAGGCTGGAATGCAGTGGCGTGATCTCGGCTCACTGCAACATCTACCTCTCTGGTTCAAGCGATTCTCCTGCCTCAGCCTCCCGAGTAGCTGGGATTACAGGCACCCACCTCCGTGCCCAGTTAATTTTTATGTTTTTAGTAGAGACGGGGTTTCACCATATTGGCCAGGCTGGTCTGGAACTACTGACCTCAGGTGACCTGCCTGCCTCAGCCTCCCAAAGTGTTGGGATTATAGGCATGAGCCACCGCACCAGGCTGACAATCTTTTTTCAATAGATGGTTTTGATTGATGAAAGAGTTTGAGTGTGAAATCACTACAGCTCCCACAGTGTGATATAAGGAAGGTGTTAGAGAGTAATGACAGTAGTGTGTAACAAATGACTGCCCTGTAACACATTCCAAATCTGTTTTAGTCTTTTAGGTTTCTTGCCACGAGTTTGTTTGTTTTTTGGCAAACTGCTATTTTTGAGGCTTTCTTAATAGTGTTTTAGGTGGTTATTTTGCTTTTAAATTCCAGTGGAGTTCAGTTCTCTTTAATTTTCATTATTACCCTGTGGGAAATACTGTGTATATATTTATGTGTATATATAGATTCATGTATGTATATAGGGGAGATTCTGGTTAAGGACTGTTACAACTTAGGGTAATACATAAAGTTAATTTCATAATAAAGCGTATGACTGTGTATTTCCTTTTGGCCAATAGTTTAAATGTTCATATTGTAAAAAGAGAGCTGTCATACTGTTTCCCAATACAAATTGGAATAATGTTATAAACATGAAGTAAAAAAATTTTGAGTTGATATCTAAATACTGGAAAAAAAATCTATACACAGCAAGCAGCTTTAAGCAGTGGATATCTAGGGATTAGTATATTTCTCAAGAGGCTGAGGCATTGTGCCTTTGGTGTCAGTCTTAATGTGCTTAAGACATGCAATAATTCTACAGAAATGCAATGCTCCAGAGTGTCTTGTTTCTGAATTACAAAAGTGGTTCTAATTATTCCATTTTAAGTGCTAACTTCTTTAAGTTTTAAAGGCTCAGTAACTCAGCTAAAATTTATTTAATTGAGATAGAATGGGGACTGTTGAATATTTAGTTGTCACTAATAAAATACAGTATATAATAAAGGAAAGCCCATTACAATCTAATTTGATAATAAAAGTTAACATTTTTGAAGTTCTTTCAGGTCCTAAGTTATTATATGGTATTTCTCAATTCTTTATATTCATAATGTAATATGGAAATAATGAAATATTAATGTCTTAAAGTTCATTGGATTATTTAGTTATCAAGATATGCATGAATGTGTTAGAAAGTGTTTCTTTCTGTTCTTTGGCATTATTTTTAATACTCTATTTTCCTTATAACTATTTTTTTAATGATTATCACTATGAGCATCTAATCATTCATCAAATTTTATCAGGTATTAGTATATTCTAGCTCTGATTTGAAAAACATATGTTCCATAGGAACTATTGAGTAAGTTATAGATTGTAGTACTATGTGCAATATCCATAATAAAGAAATAAAAGGAGGAGTTTGGAATTAAAATAGAGGACATCTCACTCAACTTAGGGAGTCAAGGAAGTCTTCTTGGTGGATGTCCCACTGGGCTGAATTTTGAATAACAGTTTTTTAGTGCTGGCTCGATGAAGCCTGGCTGTGTGAAAGTTCAGACAGAATGATAGGCTGGGTTGCGTTGTTTGAGTCCAAGAGTTCAGCAAACTGCAATAATCATTTGGTCTTCATTCAGTTCTCCACTTTCATTATAC
Organism: Macaca nemestrina; assembly: GCF_043159975.1. Taxonomy (NCBI): domain Eukaryota; kingdom Metazoa; phylum Chordata; class Mammalia; order Primates; family Cercopithecidae; genus Macaca; species Macaca nemestrina. Next base: position 102,914,629 of record NC_092135.1, read on the forward strand.
AGAATAAGTCAGACATAAGAAAGCTGGCAATGGAAGTCAGTATTGAAACTTCTTATATACACAAGCTCAGCAAACTAAAGAATATGCTGACAACCATAACAAATAACTAAATGAGTGATGAACGAACTTTAGAAACAAAAAGAAAACAGAGGACATGTTCAGTCATTTTTTTTCCCACTGATGTTAACTGAGCACTTTGTATGCATTTAGCATGTTGCTAGAAGCTGAGGAGGCATCAGTGAACACAATAAATATGATCCTTGCCCATATAGGCCTCATTCTAGCATGTGAAACACATTTTAATAAATAATACACATTTTAATAAGTAATGGCACAAATAAGTGTATAATTACAAGTTGTGGTAAATGCTAGGTAGAAAAAGTAAAGGAGTTAGAGTGGATAGAGGAGTTTTATATAAATAGAGTTAGGGATCAAACTAACATGTCTGTGGGAGGAATGTTATGCTGAGACATAAAAGAAGAAATGAAAATAGCAATGGAAAAGCAAGGATTAGAACATTTTTGGTAGACAGAGGAGCATTTGCAAAGATCCTGAGAAAGAGCAGAGCTTGGAGAGTTCAAAACACTGAAAGAAACATTATGAGAATGAAGTAAAGCAGATGAGGGAACAAGTGATGTAAGATGAAGCTTGGAGGGGTAGGTGGAAAGGAACTCAGGAGAGTCAAGAAACTGAAGAGTAAACTGGAAGAAAGATGTGAGGAGCCAACTCTTTCAAGGTCTATATGGAAGTGGTGCTGTTCAGTAAGAACTCAGGATTTTTCCTTCTTGGATGCAGCAAGGGAGATGGATAGGTGAGGTAGAAGTGATGAGAGCATTCCATGCTAAAAGTATAGGTTACAATAAAGACAAGGATTCTCCTGAGAAAGATGAAGGAATCTAGTTTGGAATAAGAGGAGGTAAGAAAAACAAGGCAGTCTAGATAATCTGTTGAAAGGTACTGATAATGAAGCAGAAAGTATGAATCTTTTCAAAGATAATGATAATGAAGCAGAAAGCAGTGAAGTGTTCTAGTGGACTCCGGTAATGGGGCATTGTTTTCCCCCAAGACTGAATTCATGAATATTCCATACTGAACGCACCATGCTGAACACATAGAAGATACTCAATAGCTTTCAGAATTGTTGACATCCTCGGGACATCAGGCAAAATGTCTCCTGAACAGAGGATAGCCCATAGTTTTAGTCAAAAAGAACAAATATTACCAAAATGTGAATATTAGTCTCATCATAAAGGTATGTATACTTTTGAAACAGCTATGTTGTCTGGGATCTACACCCTGGGGTTCATCACTGGGCGCCAAGAAAATTTAGGTCATGGACACACACAAGGAGTTTAGGAACGAAGGTTTTTAATAGGAAGAGAAAGAGAAACAGCTCCTTCTATATAGAAAGTGGTCTCCGAGCGAGCGGAAAGGACCAGTGGGCAGTGGATGCCCTGAATTTTATAGTCTGGTTTGAGGAGGCGGTGTCTGATTTACATAGGGCTCACAGATTGGTTGGATTAGGCATGACATTTATATAGCATGCAGGGAAGGCTGGTGTCACTATATTGCCCAGACAGGGGCAATATAGTAGTTCTCACTTTTTGCGACAGGTTCTCACTATAATATTTGCCCTGTCTGGGCAATATAGTGAGAACCTGTCGCAAAAAGTGAGAACTACTAAGCTCAAGCAGTTATCCTGTCTCAGCCTCCCAAGTATTTGGGATTACAGGCACATGCCACAGTGCATGGCTCTAAAAAATGTATTTTACATGATCACATGTAACCTGAAAATATGCGTATCTGCCGGGCGTGGTGGCTCACACCTGTAATCCCAGCACTGTGGTAGGCCAAGCTGGGAGGATCATGAGGTCAAGAGATTGAGACCATCCTGGCCAACACGGTGAAACCCCATCTCTACAGAAATCACAAAAATTAGTTGGGCGTGGTAACATGTGCCTGTAGTCTCAGCTACTCGAGAGACTGAGGCAGGAGAATCTCTTGAACCCAGGAGGCAGAGGTTACAGTGAACCGAGATCATGCCACTGCACTCCAGCCTGGAGACAGAGCGAGACTCCATCTCAAAAAAAAAAAAAAAAAAAAAAAAAAATATATATATATATATATATATACATGCAATTTTAAAACATATAATACATTATTACTAACTGTGGTCACCATGCAGTTTAGTAGATCACTAAAACTTACTCCTCCAGTCTAATGAAACTTTGTAACCTTTGATCAACATTTTCCTTCCCCCCATTCTTTCTCCCCATTGCTCCATGTTCTGGTACCCACCTTTCTACTCTCTGCTTCTATGAGATTGTCTTCTTTAGAGTCCTCATGTGATTGAGATCATGTGGTATTTGCCTTGCTGTGCCTGGCTCATTTCACTTAGCAAAGTACTCTAGTTCCATCTATGTTGTCCCAAAGGATAGAATTTTTCTCTTTTTAAAGGCCATATGGTATTTCAATGTGTAAACATACCACATTTTCTTTATTCATTCATTTATTGATGAATAGTTAGATTGCTTTCGTATCTTGGCTATTTTTGAATAATGCTGAAATAAACATGGGAGTGCAGATATCTCTTTGACATGTTGATTTCATTTCCTTTGGAAATATATACAGAAGTGGGATTGCTGGATCATATGGTAATTTTTATATTTTTTAGGAAACTCCATACTATTTTCCAAAATGGTTGTACTGATTTACATTCCCACCAATGCTGTACCCAAAGGTTGCCTTTTCTCCGTATCTTCACCAATATTTATCACTTGTCTTTTTTGTAATAGTCATTTTAACAGGCAGGAGCTGATATCTCATTGTGGTTTTAATTTGTATTTCTCTGATGATTAGAGATGTTGAGCATTATTTTCATATATATTTTGGTCATTTGTATTTCTTCTTCTGAGAAATGCCTGTTCAGATCCTTTGCCCATTTTTAAATCAAGTTGTTTTCTTTCTGTTGAATTGTTGGAGTTCCCTATATATTTTGAATATTAGCCCCTCATCAGATGGATGGTTTGCAAATATTTTCTCCCAATCTAGGTTGTGTCTTCACTCTCTTGTTTCCTTTGTTGTGCAGAGGAAACAATTTTTAGTTTGATGTGATCCTATTTGTTTATTTTTGCTTTCATTGCCTGTGCTTTTGGAATGCTATCCAATAAATCATTTCCTAGACTGGTATCATGAGGCATTTCCCTTGTTTTCTTCTACTTATAGTTTCAAGTTTTATGTTAGATTTCTTTATTCTTTTGAGTCCATTCTCGAATATGGTGTGAGATAAAAGTTCAATTTCATTTTTCTCCTTGTGAATATGCAGTTTTCCCACCACCATTTATTAAAGAGACTCTACTTATTTCCCATATGGCACCTGTGTGTCATAGATTTCTTTCTGGGATTTCTATCATGTTCATTGGTTGATATGTCTGTTTTATGTCATCCAGTACCATGCTGTTTTGATTATAAGAGCTTTAGGATTTTCTTTTTTAGATCAGAGTGTGTAATGCCTCCAGGTTTTTTGTTTGTTTGTTTGTTTGTTTTGCTCAAGATTGGTTTGGTTGTTATGGGTCTTTTCTTGTTCCATATTTGACCCCCCCACTCCACTTTTAAATTTAAAAAAGAATCTCCCACTTACTATCAGTTATTGCTGAAGTCACTGAAATTCATATTATTATGTGTTTTGCATCACTGTTTGAATGCTGCATATCAATCACCTGTTGAAACTTGAGCATCTTTTTTCAACTTTCTTCAGTTAATATCATTCAGATTCAAGAAGGCACGTCTTTCTTCAGGAGTTCATAAATTTGCAGCATACATTTTAGCGGAGAGCCTTTATCTAAAAATAACTCTTTATCTTAAGAGTAAATCCTGTTTGTATAAGTCTCTCAAGCTACTGGTGCCTTTATAAGTTGTCTTATGTGGAAGAGAATGTAGAGGAAGGAAAATTTGATTTCTCACCCATCGCTAGGTTCATGGCTGAGGCCCCTGTAAGAAAAGACAGACGAATGAGAAAAAAATCATACAAATTTACTTAATATAAAAGTTTTACATGACATAGGACACTTCATAAGAAAATTAAGATGCAAAAAAACAGAGAGACCTGTGTATTTTTATGCTAAGTTTTATTAAGAAGTTGATAATTATAGAGAAATATGTTTGGACACAGGGAGTATGATCTAATGGAATTAAACTGGGGGACAGGGGTTGAACAAGGCCTACTTGTTCAGATTCTTCTTTATATCTTCAGAGATAAGAATGTTTCTTTCCTCCAAGCATAAGAAGAACACTTCTGGGGAGAAAGTCAGAGAGTGACCGTCTTCGATTTTATAGCCTGCTTCAGGGGAGAAGAGCCAAGGGAAGGTGAGAATGGCCTTCCTGCTTCTGAAGTTTTCTCAAATGTCAAGATGAAATAATTAGAGATTCTGAACCCCATTAAGAGCTCATCCCAAGACAAAAGCTCATCCCAAGACAAACACATCCTTCTACAGATCCTTGATCATCTGAAAGGAGGGTTGGTCCTGAACACTTGGTAATTTGGATTTGTCTTTCAAACTGTGCCTCAATGGAATTTATCTGAGTTCACAGTTCCAAACTTTAAATTATGGTGTAAATGGATACAATAGTGTTTCCATAATATCGTAAATGCATTCAATGGATTCCATAAGTTTGAGTATATATAAATAACATATTTAAACTTAAGGAAACTAGTTAATTGCTCATTTTATCAAATACGTTAATACTATCATATTGACCTTAGTTTTCATCAAATGGTAAAATATCTTTCAAGTTAAAGTACCAGAGAGGATCACCTCAATTGAAAACATGTTCATTGCAGCATTATCCACAATAGCCAAGAGATAGAGACAATCTAGGTATCTACCAATAAAGGAACTGTGGTGTATATACACAATAGAATACTATTCTGCCTTTTTAAGAAAGGAGATTCTGCTGTATGCCGCAACGTGGATGGTCCTGGAGTATATTTTGCTAAATGAAACAAGCCAGAAACAGGAAAATATTGCATGAACTCACTTACCTATGGAATCAAAAAAAAAAGGAAAATGAAATATATAGAGAGAATAAAACAGTGGTTGCCAGAGTTGGGGTGGGGGAGGAAATAGGGAGATGTAGGTCAAAGGATGCAAAGTAGTAGATGTTTAGTGTGAATAGATCCAAAGATCTAATGTACAACATAGGGTACATTAATAGTATATTGTATTTAGGATTTTTGCTAAATGAATAGATTATAGCTGTTCTTGCCGTGTGAGGGGAAATGGTTAACTATGTGAGATGATGGGTATATTAATTTATTCCACAACAGTAACAATTTTACTCTCTACATAGGTGTATATATTATATATACACATATAATATGTAAAATATATAGCAAAATACATATATATCATATAACATCTTGTTATATACCTTCAATATATAAAATTTATTTAAAAACACATTTGATTTCAGTTAGAATTTTTAAAAACATTATGTTTCAGAATATTTATTGCTTTTAATGCTCACAAAATTATGCATCATTCTCATATTTCCAATATTCATATGGGTTTTGTCTAAATATTTGAAAAGTAAGAGTTTTTAAGAACTTTTTTATTCTCAAATTTTAGTGAAATTTGAATGTAAAATCTTAGATGTGAATACTTTTGCATGATGTTTATTAAATATATGCTTCAAGGCAAAAAAATGACATTGAAGAGCAAGATTTAATAGCCAGTTTTTTCTTTTTTTTTTCTTGAAGTGAGCAGAATATGCATAGTGATAGGTATGATGAAATTTTATTTAGTGGTATTCGGAAGTATTCGACTATAACAAGTATGTGCTATTCTGTTGTGAATCAAAATTTGGGAAACAAAAACTAGAAACTTTACTCTGCACATATTAGGAGTATAAAAGTAGGTATGTTTTTAGAAATGGATGAGAATAGCCATATACCCCAACATCAAGATCTATGGTCTACAAAGCTAAAAGATGTAAAAGAAATGTGGAGGTTAATATAATAAGAGCACCCTCCCCCATGTATAAAGATCAGACATGCCTATGGCGTACATTGCCATCTGTCAAGATTGGAAAACCTCAGATGTTGCATCTTAAAATATGTACATTTTCTGACATTTGGGTAGAACAATGTAATTTCTTATGAATGAACTTGATTCCTGACATTCAATTGAATGTTAATTTAATTTTGGTGCTAGTATAGCAAGGACTTCCACATTTCATGGTAGTTGAGTTATCCTGGGATTTTTGATGAGTGGGAATAAAAAGGGCCTCCCTTGAAGGCCGGGCAGTGATGGAGACATAAGATAAATTCCTAGCAGTAACAAATCTAGAAAGAAAAGCCCTAGAGCATAATCCACAGCAAATCCTGAAACTCTCTCGCTTTAAGGAATTTCCTGGTGGCCTTAGGGAGGATATTAATGGAACTCTTTAGGCTTAACCTTGTTAAGGGACTGTTATGCGGCTCTTGTTGTTTTCTACTTTAAAGTCAAGAATTTTAAGCAGATTAGAATGAAGAATAGTGCAGTGCAGCATAAAGTTAGCATTATACTGTTAATAACATTCATCTGAATTATTAATTTCTGCCAGGAGTTGCTTTTAAAATAATCAGGATTAACTGTAGAAATACGGATTGTTTTCCTCTTTTTGCTTTTTTATCTGAAGAATAATTTATTATAATTAAGAATACATTATAAAAACAAAAAGGAATCGCAGCTATAAAAATGTGTTATATCAATGACTGATTATATTAACGTTCTATAGCTGTCTAATTTCTTAGGCTAAAAAAAAAAACCAACAACAACAAAGGAAATTGTTTCATTCCAATTGTTGAGCTTTTTGCCCTGTTTAGAACCAGTCAGCTGGAGGACAGTGTTTGTGAGGATTACCAAGAATGGTTAAAACCAAAAGGTGTTGGTTTGCTCGCTCTCTCTTCTGGTGAGAGAGCCATTTGAAATAGCATACAGGCAACGTGACCTGGACGCTGAAGCAGAGCCTGGCAGATGGTACTGCAGGATGGAGAAACTGCTGGCAGATGGCATGGACTATTTGAGCAACAAAGAGACTTTTGGCTACCATTGCTAAGAGTTGGAAAGAAAGAAGATGACAACTTCTCCAGTGCTGCCAGCTTGTATACAGAAAACGTTTTGGCAGAATGGAGACTGGTAAAAGATATTCAATTGTTAACTGCAAGGAAAGAGAAGAGTTGTTGTTATTAAGTTTCCTAAGTGTGCTCCCTCTGGTGTGATTGTAACGTAGTTTCATATGGAAGAGCCTTTTAGAGATCATCTAAACCAACTATGCTGACTGAATATTTGGACACATTCATTCTGTTTTTACAACTGAAAAGATATCTCTTTGAAACATTATTTATAAAAAGTGTAATCCACATTTCTTTTTGATAAGTTAAAAAAAGTCTTTATTGAAGACCTTATTTCCCAGGCTTCACATGTGCAGATTAGCAGTGGTTCTTGTTTAGCAGTGGGCTAAAATAATGTACAGTGAAGTCAGGTTTGGCTTATATGACACAAAAATGTAAAGTTTTCCCTGCAAAGGCTGTGCATAATTGAATCACTGAATCACTTAGGGGGTTATAGTCATTACCACACATCTCCAATTTGTTTTCTGGAGTCTCTGAAGCCACCTGTTACAAATAGGCATTTAGTTCCTAATGATTTCATTGGGGGCTGCTACAATTTTTCATTTGTAGCTTGTTTGCCTATTGCTACCTAATATCTCTCTGTCTCTCTTGTACCTCTTATTTGATATTGTGTTTCCAGAATTAATTAATTTAGATGACTTTCACATAGTAACTTTTATCCACAAGTAGTACTTTAAGTGGAAATATATAACTTGGTTTTTCTAAACTAATTAACCTATCAAGAAGGGTATTAAGAAAAATATTTAGTGTTGTTTTAAATGAAATTTAAAGTGGAAATGTATTACTTGAAGTAGAAAAACCAATTCTATATATATTCTTAAAAATTAAATCTCACTGAAGTTTAAATTTTTGCTATCTCAATTATTCAGAAACTGCTGAGATTTTGGATGTAATTGAAAATGCTACTGAACTGAGATCAAAAGGGATAAGTAAGTTATATTCAGAATAGTGTCACTGGAGATGCGTCTGAGCCACCAAAATTACCATCATAATGATTATTTAACTTTTGAGAAGTACTCTTGGCTTTTGGACTCTTACCTTACATAATTTTCTGTCAGTCCTTATGATCCGGTTTGTCTCAGTCTGTAGAAGACTAGAAGCATCTGACTGGAATTAGAGAGCTGCAGGAGGGAAGGGAAGCATGCCGATAAAACGGGACAGAGTCAGCTTCAGATAAGAAAGATCCCATAAAAATTACTCAATTACCAAAGTGAAATGATGGCTTCAGGACTTCAGTGGGGAAAAACTCATTTCAATTGATTCAATTAAGACATTTGAAAGAAGAAATTTCTCAAAAAAAAAAAAAAAAAAAAAAAGCGAAATTTTTGTCACTTAAAGGGCAAATACTAATTTTTTGGAAAATTCATTTAGAAACTTTCACTCCATATTTATATTAGGTAAAGAGGGTCTAAATCATGTATGATTGTTTTCACCAATGAACAATTTTCATAAGTGGGAAATTATGTTTAAAATCTTTGCTTAGAGGAATATACCTTTTTAGTCTACATATGATATCCACTCCCAGCGATAGAGCTCTTTTTCCTTGTCCTCATTTTGGCGATGAGGCTGGTCATGCTGGAAGCACAGTGGAAACCTCTGGGTCACACAAGCCAGGCAGCCCTCATTATGACTTCATCTTACGCAAGTCACATCACTTTACCTCCCTGCACCTCCATTATCTCACCTGGAAAATAAGGGAGTGGCTTTTAATGTCCTTCTTTTATTAATGGCTGAAGCTTTTCCTGTTATTCCAGGGTATAATTTATTAAAAGGAAAAATTGATATTGATTAGCATATATGAATAGGCATTTGATTATCAAGCACTTTATACCCAATTCCACAATTACCACTGGACTCCTTTGCCTTTTAGTACCAGGTTCCTCCTCTGTAAAATGTGAGGGTTGATTTAGGCAGATGGAATCTATAAGGTTTATACTATATCAGAGACTGAATGAGTTTTAGTTAAATTCATGATTCTTTCTTTTTTCTTCTGTCCCCAAGAACCTCTCACTAGGACACTCACATCTGTTCTTGTCACCAGAGCCTCACTTTTTCCCAAACATCCCTTTTCCCCTCTACTATTGCAGAACTTTCCTCTCAGTTCAGCTAAAACCAAGTTCTTGTCACATGACCAGGAAAGATTAGGCTTGGAGACACATAGAAGGATGAGGAACAGAATTTATTGGGCAAAAAGAAAAAAAAATAAATAACACTCAGCAGGGTGAGAGAGAGTACTGCTAGCAGGTTTCTCACCTTAGAGATTGAATCCCAGGGCACCACCCAGGAACTGAAGAAGCCAGGCTCCTCCCAGCTGCAAATGGCGCAAACCTCCTGAGCCTCCACCCCATCCTCCCAGTGTGCAGGTGGGCGTTGTTCAGAGAGAAACAGTCGGCAAAGGGCGGGCTTCATCCGGGACCAGCAGTCTGGTTTTTCAGCCTTCAGGCTGTTTTAGCCTTGAAGGTGGGGTTTCGCTGGGGACCCTTGGCTGTCTCCTGTCTCTATCAATACCTCTTGCCTCCCCTCCCACTGTGATAAAGGCTTTGCACTGTGGGATGAGACACATGAAGCCTTATTCATTGTTTCATCTCCACCTTCCAGCCAGATGCTTGTTGAGTGAATTAATGCAGATACCTCTTGTATCCCTGACTCCCAGTGCCTCATCCTCCACTGGAGACACCATCCTTGCATCACCTTTCTTACACTGGTGAGGAGTCGAACCCTCAGCCCCTGTGGTTTGAGACCCCCAAACCCCTTCTGGTATCAAGACAGGCATCAGGATATGGGAAAACTCCTCATTCTCATTCTCAGACACCAGGCATTACGAATCGGAATTTCAGCCTCTTTTCCCATAGAAGCAATATTTACAATTGTTGCAGCTTTGGTATTTTAATATAAATACAGTGTGAGTTAGAACTTTGGTTGCCTGGCTAAGTAATCTAGCCATTATTTACAACACAATGTTGTTTCTTTGGAAATTTATGTTCTGGGTCCCAAGTAACTGATTTGCAAATAAACTTTGGTAAGACAGTCCATTTGTAGTTTGCGAATGGCCTTTAGGCCGTATAGATAGAAAAGTATACTGGGATAAGTGTGGATCTCAACGTGTATGAAATTTTCCGTGCCTCAAAGACAGATTTTTAGTGTATGACAAAAGACAGAGTATTCCCTAATAAGCCTTTGAGTTTTCCCACAGACACCGATTTTCATGTTAAGAAAAATCTTTTCAGAACACATCCACAAGAGCAAGGTAAAGCTGAATTTTATGAAAATTGAATTTGAACAAGGGCTTTATTATTGCAAACTTTGTCAATCCCCATTGTTTATAATTCCAAAAAAAATTTAAGTGGATCATTTTCATTTAAGCTGTCATCTGTGTTTTCATTTTCCATGGGGGTGTTCCTTTCATTGTGATAGCGCTTCACTGGGGAGATTGTTTGATTGCCAATAGACTCTTTCCTATTCTGTCTTTATACTTCCACTTTCCTGTATCTTAAAGTCACCATCGTCATTTGCCTGGAGGACGATAGCATACTCCTAAGCCATTCCTGTACTTCTGTCCTTGCCCTGCCCCGTGCCAGATTCACATATGGAAGTCAAAGGGAGCTTTACAATGGGACCCATTTTTTTCCCCATGATAAAACCATCCAGTCACAATTAATTGACTTATATTAAAATGTAAACTTCTTACCTGGGACTTGAAAAGCCCCAAATGATCTGGCCCTTTTGTCTTCTCTAATTCAGCATGAAGCACAACCTCCTTTTGACTCAGCATGTCCCAGCTAAATTGACTTTTTTTAATTGCTTGACCACCCAACATCCTTTCTTGATAGAACTAATGCAGTGGCTGTTTGTTTGACTCCCAGAATCTTTCTTAGAATTAAAAGTGTCCACGCAAAGTTCCCTATTCAAAGAGTGCTTCTCTGACCATCTTATCTAGTACTAGTCTAATATTAAACTTATCACCTTCATCTTTCTCCCATTTAACGATGTTTTGTTATCCTCTTGGCATTCGTTACTATCTGAACTAATTTTATTTATGGGCTTCAGGTCTATCTCCCACTTTTGAATGGGACCTTTGAGACAGAGGACATTGTCTGATTTCCTTACCTCCCTATACCTGGTGCTTAGAGGAGTGTCTCGCACTTTACAGACACATATGTAAGTGAGTGCTTTGATAGATTACTGGCCTCTATGCATTACATACCAATAACACGCTTCTGATGTGATAATAAAAAAATGCCACCAGACATCGTCCCTGGTTGAGAAATGTGATATACAGCAAGAACAAAACAATCCCATCAAAAAGTGGGCTAAGGACATTTGAATAGACAATTCTCAAAAGAAGATACACAAATGGCCAAGAAACAGATGAAGAAATGCTCAACATCACTAATTATCAGGGAAATGCAAATCAAAACCACGATATGATATCATACCACCTCACTCCTGCAAGAATGGCCATAATCAAAAAATAATAGATGTTGGCGTGGATATGGTGGAAAAAAGAACACTTTTACACTGTTGGGGAAAATGTGAACTAGTACAACCACTATGGAAAACTGTGTGGAAATTTCTTAAAGAACTAAAAGATCTACCGTTTGATCCAGAAATCCCACTCCTGGGCATCTACCCAGAGGAAAAGAAGTCATTATACAAAAAAGATATTTGCGCACACATTTATAGCAGCACAATTTGCAATTGGAAAAAAAATGGAGCCAGTCCAAATACCCATCAATCAATGAATGGATAAAGCAAATGTGGTATATATATACCATGGAATACTACTCAGCTATAAAAAGGAATGAAATAATGGCATTCACAGCAATCTGAATGGGATTGGAGACCATTATTCTAAGTGAAGTAACTCAGGAGTGGAAAACCAAACATTGTATGTTCTCATTCAGAAGTGGGAGCTATGAGGACACACAAGCCTAAGAATGATACAACGGACTTTGGGGACTCGGGGGAAAGGGTGGGAGGCAGGTGAGGGATAATAGACTACACCTTGGGTACAGTGTACACTGCTCAGGTGATGGGTACAGTAAGATCTCGGAAATCACCACCAAAGAACTTATTCATGTAACCAAACACTACCTGTTCCCCAAAAACCTATTGAAAGAAAAATAGTGATATAGAAGAAGAGTAAATCGCAAGATTAGTGTTTTAGAATAGAAAGAGTAAAAATGATGCAGGGAATCCATTTTCACCATTTATAAGCTACATGGACCTATGCTCTTGTTGCTTAACCTTTCAACCTTGGTTATGAGTTACTGTAAGGATTAAATGAAGACCTTGCTTTCAGGACAGATCCTGCCTGTGGCCAGAGCTAGCCTCCCAATCCACCTGCTTCCCATTCATCCTCATTGTGTACCTTCACTGAAGGCTTGTACCAGAGCATTGTCATGTCCTGTGTAACACTAGGTTCTTTGAGATGCTCAGTATTTCTAGCATTTTGCTATATTATTTTATTTCACTATTTTTGATTGGTCATTACTCATATCCAGTGGAGAAAGAATGAATCTCAAGATGTGGCATGGTAGAATGCTAACAGCAAAATAGATCCACAGAGTTCAAAATCCATTTCCACCATTTATTATTAATAACTCTGTGACTATATGTTCTGGTTGCTTATTCTCTGTGAGCTTTTTTTGTGAGTTATTGTGAGGGTTAAATGATATAAATGAAACACTAAAATAGAGATGGGTCCATAGTTAGTATTTAATATATGTGAGCTGTCTTCCCTCCCTTTTCTTAAATTTCCCAAGCCATGTATACATACACACACAAGTATATTTATCCATACATATCTGGGTAATCATTCAATTATTTGTTCATTAAAAAAATGTATTGACCTCCTACTTATTAGGTGCCAGCACTGTTCTGGATTCTGGAGTTGGAACAACAACAAAAAAATACAGTCAACAGCAGTCATTAACAGTTATGATTTTAGATTATGTTCTCTGATGAGTTGTATATGCGATTAAAAGATATATATGTATGTATACATATATATATACACATACATATATATGTGTATTTAAATCACCCTATTAACAGTAAATTCAGTAATCATTTGAAATAATGTATTATAAAATATTGTCATAATCTCACCACTTTGGGAGGCCAAGGTGGGCATATCACTTGAGGTCAGGAGTTTGAGACCAGCCTAGCCAACATGGTAAAACCCTGTCTCTACTAAAAATACAAAAATTAGCTGAGCATGGTGGTGGGCACCTGTAATCCTAACTACTCAGGAGGCTGAAGCAGGAGAATCGCTTGAACCCAGGATGCAGAGGTTGCAGTGAGCCAAGATCATACCACTGCACTCCCGCCTGGGCGATCATAGTGAATGATGCTCTGTGGCAAAAAAATAAAATAAAATTGTCCTTATCAAAACAGTGCTTTCCCACCATTTGATAAAGCATTTGTTGATTTTTTTTTTTCAGAAACACAAATGCAAAATATTGAAAGCCTGAACTTTTGACCTAATTAGCTTTTGAGTTTTTAGCCCTGACAAATCTGAGTGATTTAGGCATAAAACAAAATAAAATAAAGCAAAAAGCAGCTTTTTAACTTGATAATTCTTTCTGGCTTGTTGCACTTCTCAACACCTTCAACTCTCAAATTAGTGCTTGAGGTCTGCATTGGTGGCTACATACATTTCTGCATTGTTGTGTCTTCCAGTCTGAAAATATCTGGGTTGGAATGAATTTCCTCTCAGGGAAATGGGCGAAAATAACTTTTTGCAAAACATGACTGCATCATCCCTGAGCACCATTACAACAGGCTTAATGGGCTGTAATAGTATTTTTATTATCTTATAACTTCAGTTCCCTTAACGTGTTTGAAGGTCTTTAAAATGCACCTTTGAGCATTGTTCCATGTGCTTTGTGTCCCTTGAATAAATATTATACCCCTATTGACTTTTTAATTTTGAAATTTGATAACAGTAATGAAAGAGAAATCCCTGACCATTTTATATGTTTTGCCACTTCATTTCATATAGCTTCTTTCCCTTTCTGGGGATGTATTTAGCAGATATTTCTCTGTTTTGAATGGGTGTTATTTGGTTGTTAAAAAAAAAAAAAAAAAACTAAATCCCATCACTGCCTGTTAATCTTTAACTGTTCTTTAACTGTTGCTATGAGCCAAACGGGAAGTGTTTGAAATGTTGGAACTGACTAACCTAGACCTTCTACTGTAAAAAGTATGGGAGAGGAAGCAGTGTCTTGGGCTGGCAAGGAATCCTTATGGACTAGATCTCAGAGATTGATGCAGTAAGGCCTGAGGGGCTGTGAGTGTTCCCTGAGAGAAACATCCTAGGTACCATCCTGCTTAGGGCATTGAACATTGTGAAAAATGTCTGTACATCTCACTTCCAGGGTAGTGAAGGGCCTATGTGAATGACTTCATACAAGTCTCTACAAAGTAAGTCATGGCCAGTCTGGGCTCTATAAATAGACAGGGACCGTGCTTAACTGTCAGTGAACCTGAAATATTTTCATACCTGTTATTTGTTATTGAGGATTTATTATGAGCCAAAGATAGTGTGCAGTACTTTTAAAATTTTATTTTATTTAATCTTCACCACAATTCCACTAAGTTAATATTAGTGCCATTATCTTTATTTTATAAATGAAGGACTGATTAATAAAGCTTATATAATTTACATATGGTCCCAATACCTGTAAGTAGTGGAGCTACATTAGAAGGATGTTGTACATAATATATGAGGTTTAAAAATTATCCATACCTGGAACAGAACAGAGCCCTCAGAAATAATGCCACACATCTACAACCATCTGATCTTTGACAAACCTGACAAAAACAAGAAATGGGGAAAGGATTCCCTATTTAATAAATGGTGCTGGGAAAACTGGCTACCCATATGTAGAAAGCTGAAACTGGATCCCTTCCTTACACCTTTTAGAAAAATTAATTCAAGATGGATTAAAGACATTAGACCATAAAACCCTAGACATTAAACCATAAAAACCCTAGAAGAAAACCTGGGCAGTACCATTCAGGACATAGGTATGGGCAAGGACTTCGTGTCTAAAACACCAAAAGCAATGGCAACAAAAGTCAAAACAGACAAATGGGATCTAATTAAACTAAAGAGCTTCTGCACAGCAAAAACTACCTTCAGAGTGAACAGACAACCTACAGAATGGGAGAAAATTTTTGCAATCTACTCATCTGACAAAGGGCTAATATCCAGAACCTATAAAGAACTCAAACAAATTTACAAGAAAAAAACAACCCCATCAAAAAGTAGGTGAAGGATATGAGCAAACACTTCTCAAAAGAAAACATTTATACAGCCAACAGACACATGAAGAAATGCTCATCATCATTGGCCATCAGAGAGATGCAAATCAAAACCACAATGAGATACCATCTCACACCAGTTAGAATGGCGATCATTAAAAAGTCAGGAAACAACAGGTGCTGGAGAGGATGTGGAGAAACAGGAACACTTTTACACTGTTGATGGGACTGTAAACTAGTTCAACCATTGTGGAAGACAGTGTGGTGATTCCTCAAGGATTTAGAACTAGAAATACCATTTGACCCAGCCATCCCATTACTGGGCATATACCCAAAGGATTATAAATCATGCTGCTGTAAAGACACATGCACAAGTATGTTTATTGCAGCACTATTCACAATAGCAAAGACTTGAAACCAACCCAAATGTCCATCAGTGATAGACTGGATTAAGAAAATGTGGCACATATACACCATGGAATACTATGCAGCCATAAAAAAGGATGAGTTCATGTCCTTTGTAGGGACATGGATGCAGCTGGAAACCATCATTCTTAGCAAACTATCGCAGGTAAAAAAAAAACAAACACTGCATGTCCTCACTCATAGGTGGGAATTGAACAATGAGAACGCTCGGACACAGGAAAGGGGAACATCACACACTGGCTCCTGTCATGGGGTGGGAGGAGAGGGGAGGGATAGCATTAGGAGATATACCTAATGTAAATTATGAGTTAATGGGTGCAGCACACCAACATGGCACATGTATATATATGTAACAAACCTGCACGTTGTGCACATGTACCATAGAACTTAAATTATAATAATAATAAAAAAATCCATACCCTGCCTTAGTTGTAGAATTTTAAAACTAGAAAAATTTTGGAAATTATCCAGTCTTCCTCCACTATCACCAGTATTTCAGATGAGGAAGACCATGAAACCTGGAGAATTTGAGTTTCCTTCCAATACCCTGATCAAGCTCTGCTACTTTAACAACTTCATGGGAGGAACTCTACTTTTAGTGAATTACACATTAATATCACTTTTTACTGTCGTTGTCATACATACTTTAGATTTAAATAGGTCATGAATGTAGCATATTTAAGTTCATAACTTAGTTTCTTAATCTGTTGAGATGGAGAGCATTGCATGAGGCAGGATTGAGTGGGACTAGTTGAGTTGAGATGATCTGTCTGGACTCTGCATTTGTGGTGGAGATCCCATGCGATGGCAGTTAGGTAGAAAGCACATACAACTTTGGTGGTTGACAATTTGTATTTAAAAACCAACAACACGGAATCAGGTGTTATACTTATCCATCCAACTACCTCTGAAATACATGAAGTTATATATATTTTAAAAGGTAAAATAAGATATTCCCTGTATCTGACCTGTGTCTAATACAAACTTCGTAGGCTGTTTGAGGTTGATATATTTTTTCCTTTTAAGGATTTTTGTTGCTATCAGTTATCTAGTTTATACAGATCAAATAAGATTTGCGAAAGCAAGGAGGTATTATATGGTATGGTTTTTATGGGGCTCTATAGCCCTATTATAGATGGGTCTTTTTGGTCTTCTTGGTTCATTTCATAGTTTTTAAAACTTACGTGTGGAATCCACTTGAAGAACATGTTAAAAGATTCACATTTAGAAATTCTGGAGTGGGGCCCAGGACTGTTCCTTTGCTCCTCCTTGCCTAGCACCCCTGGAGATTTTTGATATGAGTGATTAGTAAACTTTGACAAGCACAGAGTTACAGGTAGAATTGTGCTTCTAATCTTTCTAAGAAAAAGATACCTCTGATGATCTTTCATGTAAGAAAGAAATATTTAGCTTATTAGACCACTGATAATTTCTGGGTTTTGCCAAACATAAAATTAGAGCCTTAAAGATTGTATTTGTCTGTCTTTACAGAGACTATATTTAGGAATACCTAGGAACCTAGGGAAACAAAGTATTTCAGTGACTTCTTTGGTGCAGTGTGAGGTTTTCCTTTTAATGTAGATAGTTTATTTTTGTTGGCTGTGATTCTTTTTATGCAGTCTTTTTACATTGGGCTGAGACATGGAGGTGATGAATATTTTTCTTATCTAGGATCAAAGAATACTGAAAATAGAGGAAAAAATATGGGTATTCAGTCTCATTGCTACCCTTAACTTTTGGATATTCCTGCCTTGCTCCCCTCAAGTGTTTTGGAATTGTTTTAAAGATATGTGTCTGGTGTTTTTAATGTTTTGTTTATAATTAAATATCAGAATATCCTTGTTTCCACAGTGGCTGCAGGTGAGTGATATCCAGTCAATTACCAGTTTTCTGTTACCTTAGCCACTGGTCAGCATAGTGTTTTCTGATAGGGTTATACCTAATGTGAGAACAGGATGCAGAGGCCACTCATTCCTCCTTTCTCTCCTCTGAGACTTACCTAGGCATACTAGTGAAACAGGCATTTGTTTTCTCTGGATAACACTCCATTTGCCCTCCATTTCTCTGTCTCTCTCTTGCTCTTTTCCAAAGCCCCCAGTATAAGCGTTTTGGCTGGGGTGGCAGAGAAAGTCCCCTTAGGTTGAGAAGCCAGTAAACTTAAGTATGCTGTCAGGCTTCAAGCCAAATAAAGTGCTGAGCATGACAATTAATTGGATAACTACCAGAATACCTCTTACTGTAACTATAATTCAGAATATCCCTAGCTGAAGTTAAAAAAAAAATGATGTTAATTAATTTGAAAGTTGCTAAGAGTCCCTATCAAATGCCTGTGCTCTGTTTGCATGCTAGGTTTTGGCATTGTGAGCAAGAGAAGAGACTGATAGTGAAGCTCTATCCTTCTGCTAGGGATTTAATACTCTTGACAAGCCAGGAAATAGGTGGTCATGTCTCCATCTCAAAGATGAGGAGAATGAAATGCTCAGGGTAAGCGTTTCAAGCCAGAGCTGTCCTGGTTGATTACGGTCATCTGATCACTTTGCTAAGTAAAATAGGAAGATGAGGACACATGTTGAAGAGTTTGCAAGAAGAGCAAATAATTAAATATGCTCTTTTATGCTCTATGAAATTAACTTGGAAATTTTGTTGCATTTCAGTTGAATAAAAATAATACACAAATATGAGTTGGTTTTTTAAAGTGAATAAAGAGGTACACATAATGTTTCCTTTGTATCTTTTGAATATTTTATTTGAAAACTAGTTAAATTCGCTTAAATACCCATTTGTTTTTGGTTTCAGGGATTTTTATGTTTGTTTTGAGATCCTCGGCAACAAATTATATTTACAGAAATGTGAGATTGCCTGTCTATTATTAAGACATTTTAAATTGTTTGAAAACATTTTTAAAACATAATAAAATATTTATGCTTTTTAATTTTGTATCATCAAATCCAAACCCCAACTCCTTATGTTTTAACGTATGATCATACATGTATCTGAATATTGGGACATTAAAGTTTAAGGAAATGCAATTTGCAATAATGACTTTAGATGTTCTTCCTGGCTCTCCTTAATTTTAGGCCCAAAGTTATTTTCCTAGCTGTATTCTCATTAATTGTTTAGTATTTTACTGCTTATTTTTGTGATTTTACATTACAGAGATATTTGTAGACTGTTCATGAATTGTAATTCTGTTTTTAAATAACCCCCTTTTGGGGACTTTGTGTGAATTTCCCTTGATTTATTGTAGACTATAAACAACTCGACAGACTCTATTGTTTGAATAAAAAATACTAATCATGTCATATTTCTGCATCATATCCTGATTTATCCTTCAATTTTAACTTTAGAAGTAGCTTCCTCTTTGTTTTCCTGAGCTGAAGGCAGAATTCAGAACACTTAGAACAATGTATGAGACAGAATAACATTTTCAATGCGGGGAAAAAAGTTCAATTCTAATCCTTTCTCACGTTATCTTTTCTATTTTTTAAACATGAAGTGCTAGAAAAGTAAATAATAATGATATGAATGATTTTTTTTCTTTAGAAAATCAACTGTCAATTAGCTAATGAATATTCTTTTTAATCAGTGTTAATTGACAAATTTCCTGCACTTACAAACTCACTGCTTGCATAATAGTTTCATTTTGACTCTTCCTGATTTCCCTTTTATGTGTTGGTAGTCCTGTTGGGTGTAATTCTGCATTATTTTCTAAGTTCCCTCGTCTGGAGCTAGATGGAGCTATGAGATCTTTTGTAAATGTATACAAGGCCAGTGGCTCTTCTTCATCTACTTGTGGCATTAAGTTGATTAAAACCCCATTTTAAAGCCTTCTTGTCCCTTTATTCTGAAAGAGAGCATGGAAGAGAAAGCCTGAATGTCTAAAACACAGTCAGTAAAATGGACAATCACACAGTTCTTTAATTATCATTTGTTACTGAGCAGCTCAAAAAACAAAACCCCAAACTCCCAAAACCAAAACAAAGAAAAACACCCAGCTACATATGTACCCATTCTTAACACTATTGGCTCAAAACTAGATTAAATGTGTTTTCATTAAAAATATAATTATTTTTGTTTTGTTTTCCAAAAGATTATAATTATCTCAGAAATCCACAAAATATAGAAAATGACGGGAAAAGCATATGGCAATTGTTTTAGGACTTATCTGCCAAATTTTATATACACACATTTTATAGATAGATGCATCTATAGATAGTTATGTGTATAATATACATGTAATATATATGTATGCATATAATTATATAAAAATGTAGAAAATATTTCACGAGGAAGGATTAAAAGTTTCGCTTAAAATGTTCTGGATAAAACGGCGTCTTCAGTTTCCCTGTATATAGGGACATTTAGATGATCTCGTCACTGTATCTTATCCATGTCTACAGAGCACTTTGGGGGGAAAGTATTCATTTTTTGTGTTTGTTTAGTTGTTTGCTTAGCTTTTTATTGAGCTAGCTATGCAGTTTTCTTGACTTGTTATTCAGTGTGTTGACGTCCTAAGAGATGTGCCCAGATTGCTGTCATACTGCTTAATATCTGTTAGGACAGAAGTTGTCAAAGGTCATCTACTTACTTTGAGAATCTAATTGTAATAAATTCTTCTGTGTGTTTCTCTAATTGGATTAACTTTAGCTCTGTGCTGTTCACATATTTGGGCAATTGTATGAATAATTTTCATTTACCTAATTGGGCAGATACTGCATAAACCAAATACTTATTTGAACTCTACACTGTCTTGCTTTTTAAGTTACTTGTAGGCTTTACTCTTGAGTCTTTTACTGGGAATTGTATCTTCTTAAACTTTAATGTCCCTCTGTATTCTGTTCTTATTTGCTTCTCAAATCTAGAGAGGAGTAAACAGTATTTTAAACAATTTCTAAAGAAGTAAGGGGTAGGGAGGTGGTTCTTGATTTGGCTTTAATAAGCACTTCCCTTGAAGAAAGAGCATTTTACTAATCTAACTATTAGGTAAGTAAAAACATAAAGATAATTATAATGCAATGATTATTAAATAACTAGTAGATAATTAGCAGATAAACAGAGGTGTTACATGTGAAAGATCTGAGCAGTGAAACTCTGCATAAGGAGGACAGACACTAAAGCGTATATGCTTTACAGGCAGAATATTGTTCAAGATCTACTTTTTCTTTCTTTACACACATTTTGACTAGGCTTCATTCTCAGACTTTTACCCTAAAGAGGACTTGAATGCCATTCAGTCCTCACAACAGTAATATATATCGAAAGCTGTTTTTCCTGTCTTAGCAGGCGGGGCGACTATAGCTCAGAGAGTCCAAGCCCCAGGTCTGAAATTGGGAGATTTAGACTCGATTGTCTGTTTCTCAAGCCGGTGATGTCCTCAGCCATTCGTTATTCGTCTGTCCCCCGGACACTTCATCACCCATCCCCAGGACTTTCCTAAGCACGTATTTTGTGCCAGACACTCTTTTAAGTTGCTAACCATTTAATGGTATGTGAGACTAATGAGGTCTGTGCATTCATAGAATACAAATTCTTTTGAGAGGAGGCAAACAGTACATGAGATGGAACAATAAAACAACAGGAAATTACAATGTAGTAATAAAGAAGCAGGATGATGTGTGAGTGGCTGGAAACAGCACCGGGTAAGGTTGATCAGGGAATGTCTGTCTGCAGAAGTTACACCTGAGTCCACATAATGATTCTAGCTGCAAATAAGAGAACGAAAATGTAGTAGGCATCTGGCAGTGAGAGAAGAGGGAGGGTAATAGTAAAAAAGAAGGGCAGATAGAAATAAAACTAATGGCCATGTGCGGTGGCTCACGCCTGTAATCCCAGCACTTTGGGAGGCTGAGGCGAGCGGATCATTTGAGGTCAGGAGTTCGAGAACAGCCTGGTTAATGTCATGAAACCCTATCTCTACTAAAAATACAAAAATAAACTGGGTGTGATGGCAGGCGCCTGTAATCCCAGCTACTTGGGAGGTTGAGGCAGGAGAATTGCTTGAACCCGGGAGCAGAGGTTGCAGTGAGCCAAGATTGCGCCATCACACTCCAGCCTGAGCGATGAGTAAAACTCTGTCTCAAAACAACAACCACAACAAAACAAAGCAAAACAAAAAACAAAACTAAGTTATGGGAGCTCTAGTTTTAGGAACAATGAATGGCCCCTTTCAGCACATACCTCTCTCGTGACAGCCCTATATTACATCAGGGTACTTTAACTGATGCTCATGATGCTTAAAATGATTTATACAAAAAGATACGTGAATTCTGTTTTAAAAAGTAAGCAGTTGTGAACAATTTTAGGAAAAGTACTACATTTGAAATAAGTTTTGATGCTTAAAATGGGTAAAAAACCATTAGTAAAACATTTACCTCCAAAGGCAATTACAATATTGGGGATGACAGAGAAGGGAAGCCTAACTGTAACATTTGTATTTCTTAGTTTTTAAAAGACATCCAGTACATATGGATATACAAGGTGGGGTAAAGTTTTCTGTTATTTTTTTTTAATTGAGGTTTAATTGACAAACAAAAGGCACAGGTTTTACATGAACAGCTTGATGAGTTTTAACAAATGTAATCACATGTGTCACCACCACTCCAATAAGATGTAGCTGTTTTCCATAATTTCCCTAAGTTGCCATGTGCCTCTTTCCAATTAGTTCTTACCCACCCCTGAGGCAAGCACTGCTCTGATTTCTATAATATCGCCCTAGCTCAGTTCTACAAGTGCATACAAAAGGAATCATAGTTGGTACTTTGGGGGACTTGTGTTCTGTCATTCAACATTCTTTGTAAAGTTCATTCATATTGTTGCAGGCATCAGTGGTTTTCTTCTTTTTTATTGCTGAATAATATTCCACTGCATGAATATATCACAGTTTATTCATTCTCTTCTTTAGCTATTCTAGTGATCAAGAGATGGTATCTTGTGTTTTTAATTTATATCTCTCTTATCATTCATGATTTGATCTTTTTATGCTTTTTAAAGTTTATTTAATCAAGATTTTCAGTTTTACTAAAATATAACTTACATACGAAGAAGTTTTCCCATTTAAAGTACACAGTTCAGTGGTTTCTGATATATTTACAGAGTGGTACAACCATCACCCTAATCTTAGGACATTTTAATCACCTCAGAAACAAGCCTCGTAGTCATTGGCACTCTCCTTTCCCAATCTATATAATTTTAACAGTTTTATAATTTTGTATATTCTTTATCAAAGTCCTAATAAACAGCACTGTTGGCTTTATGTCTGTACATCTTGAACATAGTGATGGTGTGTTGCCTTCTAGTTTTCAATTCCTTTGTGGAGCATCTTGTTGAAAATCTTTAGATGGAGTCAATTAGAACTGTACTCTCAAACTTGAATATGCATTCAGGTCTCCTTGAAAAAATGCAGATTCTGATTAGGTAGGTCTGGGGTGAGTCTCAGATTCTGTATTTGCAACCAGTTCCCACATCACGCGCACACTGCCAGCCTGGAGACCACTTTGAGCAGTGTGGTAAGAGACTTTGGTTGGCATGCCTTGAAAGAGAAATGATGTTACAAAGACTGTATGTTGTAACTTTTTTATCTGATGATTTATGCGCACATGAAGTTTTTGTTCTCAGAGCAGTTCTTAATCTGTTTTGAGTTTTTACACGTTCATTACTTCTCTTTGTCGGTATGTAAAAAGGAAGTGGACTTTGAGAGTTTTAAAGGTAGAATTAAGAAGGTGGCCCTAAAAATCTTACAGTATGTCATAGGTTCATTGATAACTCACTAAAAAGCCTGCTGAAGAATAAACAAGAAACATCTGTACAGGGTGAACCCTTCGGGGTCTCACTGGAGACTTGTTGACTATGAGTAGGATTTCATCAAAGCCTCTTTGCAGGGTCTTGCCTCAGTTTCTGGATCCAGTCTCTTACTGGCTTCTCCCAAAACCTTTTTAGGACCTGGAGTGAAGAGGGAATTGTACTCCTATTTGCAGACCATGGCAGTGGAGCCAGTTGTAAGCTATTGACCTGGGTTTCAGAAACGGTGGTGTATCCATCCTTGTATCAGTCAGTGAGTGGATTATCAATGGAAAGGGAAGTGAAAAGGACATACTGTATTCAGTACTTACATTGAAAACATTAAGTTTGGATTTAATCTTTGCCTCGTAAAATGAAATAATCCAAAAGCTCATTTCCAGAACCCTCTTTCCAAATATAATAGCTTCAACTGAATCAACGCTTGGTAAACATGATGTATCTCTAGTTTAAATGCAAATATTTTCTTAAAGTTGGCTAGAAAGGACATTTTTGTAGAGCAAATCAAATTTTTCCACTGTTCTTCATCATGTAATTGGAGATATGCTTCTATAGACAAAACTGTCTTTGGATTGAGTTGAAGGATTTTGATTTTATGCAAAAAATTTAGGAAGTGACAGACACCCCATGCTACTCTAAGCCTTGGCAGATGCCTAGGCCTAACAAGTAAGATGCAAAGAAGACTGTACATCTTGATTTTTTGTTTTTCATTCTTTTAACAGGTTGGAACTCTGCCTCTACTCAGGGAGTTACTCCATCACGCTCATACATAACCCTCTTTTGAGGCCAAGTAACCCCAGGCGCTCCTAATCCAGCTTCCTTGGAGTTGTTTTCCCTCATGTCCAATTTTTATTGGGCTTTAAGTTGTATTAAAGGTATATTTTACCAGTATGGGCCTCTGCTTTATATTATCTGATGTCTTGACTGAAAAGCCCTTAATTAGGAGGTATAGGTTATGTAAATCAAAGCACTCCACTGTAGCAATTTCATATAACCAGTTTATTTAAATTGAAGTACAGTGGACCCTTGAACAACATGTGTTTGAACACGTATGCGTGTATTCTTTTCAACCAAATGTGGATTGAAAATACAGTACTCAGTGGAATGGAAAACTCACATAGAAGGAGGGCTGACTTTTCCTATGTGTGAGTTATGCATGTCTGACTGCTGGGCTAGAGTATCTGCAGTTTTTGATAACTATTTGGTCCTAGAACCAATGCATATACTGAGAGAAGACTATATATATTAATAATTCTTACTGTCCCTCTACCAAAGAATTTCATTAAAGATGCCAGGATTCACAAAGGCTCAATATACAATGACTTTGTGAGTTGAAACAGGAAAACACTGGTAATTTTTTCAAGTACTGGAGGGGCATCAAATTAAGATTTATTTAGTGATGGTAATTTCAGTAAGTTTGCAGACAGGAGAACTCTGTGTTTCTACTTCAGTCTAGCCAAATACTGTGTGTCAGTTTGGCAATACCAGTTAGGAGTCCTACATTGTTGTTTTGTTCATTTCAGAGAGAATAATTCTGGCTACAGCAATTTAACTATGGTGTGTATGTTCTTAGAACTGAGTAACTAACTTCCTCAGACTGAACGTATTAAATTAGTTTCAATTTCCTGCCAAAATTTATAGACAGGTTGTAAATGAAAAAGCTGCCTCTGCCCTTCATTATCACTATGCATCATAGTTTTTAAAATAAAAATGTTATTTACTTGCACCTACTGTCAGATATTAAACTACAGAGGCATCCATCAGCAGTTTTGTTGGCACTGTAAAGAAAAAAGTCATGTAACAGCACACCTGGCTTTAGTGTTATAGCATAGAGTTAGTGTTGCAAGGTGACTTTGATATGTCAGAAAAGCTAATTATGTGCCATCAAAGGACTGAAGAAATTGCCTTTTTTAATGAAAAGTATTTTATAGGAGGTGACAATGATCTTAAGCAAAGCAGTAAAACTGGGTGTATAATTATATAAATTCTTTAAATTCTTATTAAACTTAGCTAATTGACATGTTACTGTTCAATAACACAGAAAAAAAATGTTAAACATAAAAACCAGAGCAGTGACTTCGAACTGTAGAGATATAGTCTAATCTTAAATTGATTCTTTTGCCATTTTGCCTTCCAAATACAGTCATGGTTTTTCCTTGACATTATTTATGGTTAATGCGTGTTTTTATTTCATGTTAAAAAAAGAGTATAGCAAATTTTAACAAGAATGAACTGTTAGTAACATATATATGCCCCTTCAAATAAAAATGCAATTTTCCTAGCTAAGGGTGATAAAGTACCCAAGTCTCTTTTCAGTTTTTTTGATACATATAGACGTATGTGTGTGTATGTGTGTCACACCTATATATACATTTAATTTTTATTTCTTTGAGGAGCCATATCGAGGAGGAATGTGAAGTGGGTCCTGCTGTTTGGTATATCAGGATTAAGAGCAGAACTTTTTATTGTTAGCTTTGACAGAATGTATGTGATTATTAGTGATGTCTTTTTTTAGAAAATTGTAAATTATAGGAATGCTACACAGGAAGAAAGAAATGAAGCATACAGTAGTTATTTAGGTTTACAAGATTGACAATGATTTTTTTTTTTTTCCTTCACAGAAAGTTCAGTACTTAAAGCAGAAAGCTGTAATTGTTGGTTGCTGTACATGCCCTTAGCTATTTGGAATGTGGAAAGATGTGTGCTATAAATGTTTTACTCCTATAATTGTCATCCCTTCAGAATGGTTCAATTATAGCTATTTTGTAGGAAAGGTGCATAAGAAACAATTTCTGGCAGCATTCTATAATAATGACCATTCAAGTTTTTAAAAAATTGCAAATGTAAAATAAATGAACCCATTTTTGTTACATGGAGCACAGTTCCCAAAGCCTCCTGTTTCACATTTCAGATGACAGGTCAGGCAGGGGCTGTGACATGCAACCTACAAAATGTAGTTGCTTTTTGTGCTTGGGGTAAGAACGTCTCAGGACATGCTTAAGGCTATTTGGATTTATGAAACTGAAATGGCTTTTGATTTAAAGTAAATCTTTAGGGTGTCAACTGAGCCAGGTCATAGAGCTCTGGACTGTGAGGAAGGAGTTGGGTTCTGATGTTAATCCTCATGCTAACCCCTGTGTGGTGACACTAATCAACTAACCTCACCTCTCTGAGCATCTTACAATGATATGGTCAGCAATAAGATTGCTTAGATTATATGGCAATGTGATACTCCTGGAGGAAACCAATATGAAAATGGATAATCTGTAAGTTGTCTTGGGAACCAAATGCCTGTATGGGTTGTGGGGGTATAGTGCAAGATTCGGAAATAACTCCTGATGGTTTTTAGGAATATGCCCTTTGTAAAGCTATTAAAGGTTGTTAATTACCAGCCTTAAAAGATTCAGGAATTGAATGTTTGGTTGGAGGTGGTTTGGCCCGTATACTTACTTTTGGCTAACCAATTTGTGTACTTACATCTCATAGCTTAATTCTGAAATTAGGTTTGCAGAGCCTGGATATCAGTGGGCTTATTCTTTTTGCCAGTGCTGAATTGAGTAGCCAACAAAAGCTAAGTGCCAGAGACCAGTCAGATTTAAATAGACTCTAACTGATGATTAGTAGAGTTTCTGTGGGAAAGTCAGAGTTCTTTTCACTTTGATTGTTTTATTAACTGTGAAATAGCTAAGCATCCTTTTTTATTGATCGGTCATAATGTATCTGTTCTAAAGGATGTATTTCTTTGATATACCTGGATTGTGCTTCCTAAAGGGAGAAAGACTGGATCCATGATTTTATTTTCCAGACTACCAACTCCTGATACATGGAAAGTGCCCCATAAAATGACCTCCTTCTCGCAGTTGTTTGTGATTTAATATAGTTTAGCATGTTGGATTTACCAGTTGTTTCCTATCTCTGTTTTTGACTAATTGCCAGAAGTGTCATTTAATAGTATATGATATCTACTATTATATGTTATATATGTATATCATACATATATATAGAGAGAGAGAGCATGCATATATGCACATGCAGTTTGAAATACAGCAGAGTGGCCGGGCGCAGTGACTCACACCTGTGATCCCAGCACTTTGGGAGGCCGAGGTGGGTGGATCACAAGGTCAGGAGATCGAGACCATCCTGGCCAACGTGATGAAACCCCATCTCTACTAAAATACAAAGAATTAGCCAGGCGTGGTGACGGGTGCCTGTAGTCCCACCTACTTGGGAGGCTGAGGCAGGGGAATGGCTTGAACCTGGGAGGCAGTGATTGCAGTGAGCCGAGATCACGCCACTGCACTCCAGCCTGGTGACAGAGCGAGACTCCGTCTCAAAAAAAAAACAAAAAAAAACCCAAAAAAACCCAGCAGAGTGTGCAGAAGCCCTGTTATCTCCAAGAAGCACTATTATCTCCAAGTGTGGGGCTGCACACAAATGACTTTCGCGTGGACAGGATATCTGGTCTAACTACTCTAAAAAATTGCATAACCCTATAGGGAGCCAGAGCTAACTAATGCAATAATTACCTAGGAGTAGAGCCAACATCCTACAATTATATTAGAACAAACGTGCTGCAGTGTTTCTGTTTATATATGTCTCTTGGCATCTTGTATTAATATTTTATCATATTTCGTTAAGAAAAAAATCGAGATCAGAGAAGTCATGGAAACAAGATCACTAGAATTATCTGTTGTGTGAGGTTAGAAACTTTCTGTGAAACTTCTCCCATCTTGACAAAATCATTTAGCACTACTAAAAACAATTGATGTTTACCTCATAGTTAGTAAAGGCAAGCATTTTCTTGAGGTCTGTGCATTAGACAAACATGACTGTATTAGATATTATCTTTAGCTACTCAGTTTTTTCTTTTGTTCTCAAAGTACACCAATATCGTTAATATGTACTTTGTATGTGGTCAACCAGTCTGTGTGTGGGTGCATCTGTGTCTATGTAAAATGCCATTTTCAACAGTCTCATTATATTACTTAAATCCCTTTTGGGGGAGGGACTTGAATACAGAGTGTATCAACAAAGTCAAGATCTATAGGTTGATAAATCTTAATTGGAAGCTCTTTCTTCAGCAGATTGCTGTGTATTTTATACATTATACATTGACAACGTGACATTTAAATTTTTGCTTAATAAGAAAACAATGAGAGAGAGTGAAGCTTTTTTGTTTTTTTTTTCTTTTAGCCCAGAAGGACTCACCATTGTTATTTTCATAGTCTGGGAAAATTAGTTGTTTTAAGTTCTAGATCTCATTCTGTAAAAGAAGAAGAATTGCTGAACTTGGTAGATGGTTGCCAAGTAGCATGCTGAAGCCAACTGAGAAATGGTTTCTTTGAAAGGCAAATTTCTGGTGGATTCCAGGCCAGGCTAATGAAGGAAACTCTGGAGCTCTATGTGTCTTGGAGTCGTGGGAAAGGAGGAGTAGATTTTTCAGAGAAAGAGTTTGCAACCCAGAGTCAGGAGTGCTGCATCCGCGTGTTGTGCATCCGCTATATCAACAACTGGCTAGTCACCTCTTTTCCTATCCGAGAGCTGCACAGAAGTGCTTCTGCACTGTCCCTGAATCATGAATGTTCTGGGAGAGGCAAAGCTAGTCCCAAGAATTTAGTATTACCTTGTGGCTTTCACTTTTTAGAGGGTCTAGGAATAGCTGACACCCTTGACTGAAGCATCACTAAGACACATCCTGGTGTCAGGCAGCACAGACGCCTTCTTACACATACTCGCATGTACGCTTCCTTTTTTCCTGTAGCAAAGGATAGAATAAGATCTCACCTAACTGGAGCACAAAGCTATAAACTGACTTTTGCTACCTTTGGAATACAATCGCTGGAGTTGATTTTAATTTCTAAACTGTGTATAACAAGAAAAGCAATTGTCTAAATTCCCCATATTTAAAAATCTGTGCCATTTCTCTGTTTCCCAAGAGTACAAATCCATTGAGAAACCTTTGTTGCTGGGAAACATTTGAGGCCTATTGCATACAGAGTTATTATCGTTTAGTGTTAAATTGTTTAAATATTTTTTCTAGATTACATCTTTTGGAGGACAATAATCAGATAATCCTTCTATAATCCTCCTAAAATTTAGCCTAATATTGGGTAATCTACAGATGTCAATAGACTGCTTTACCACTGAATTGATTTCTTTTATGGCAAGGGTCTGATTGCAAAAGCTTTATTTGTATATTGCCTCTTTTATTTACCTCCCCTCCTTCATTCTTCACAATGAATTGCTTTATGTATTGGTAATCAGACTCCTTGACAAAACATGCACATTGAAAGCTGCAGACTGGTTCTGTGGGCTCCAAACAAGGAGTCCTACTATTAGGAACTTTTCAATGTCCTTCCCTTGACCTTGGTACTCAGGTATAGCATGTGGACAGCAGGACAAGCTTATTAGAAATGGGAAATCTTGCCCTTCCTCCTCATCACTGATTTAGAAGGCTTTTGTGGGAGGTCAGGTGATTATGAATTTCTAATAAAGGTTTTAAACTACTACAATATAACCTCAGAGGGTTAACCTACAATACCATCAAATACCATTCAGGATGAGCTTGGAGGTCCTGGTGGAATTTGGGGATTATTCTAGTCCTACTCTTTGCATTGCTTTACTTGGAAAAAGGGAACTGGTTTTTTCTATGAAAAGAATGAGCTTCCTGTGCTCCGTAAAGACACCTGGTAGTCTATGTCTAGAAAGCATTCCTAAATTTTTTTGTCTGTTTGGAATATCATATAAATAAAAATTTGTACATTTTCTTTGTAACTCTGGAAGTGCTAGTGAAAATAAGTTTTCAAATGGTTGTTGAATCACCATTTTTGTCATCATTACTTATCCAATGAATGGTGGAAATCATCAGCGACACCATCCTTTTATTTTCCTTTTCCTCATCATTTTCTCCTCATCATTATCCTCACTAACACTTAGTCTCTGTCACTGTGTTAATATTTTATTTTTCAAAGTACTGTTGAGACCTAAATTGTTGTTGATTGTTTCATTTTTGATCAGTTATATGTTCTGTATTCAGATGCATGAACTATATTTTCTTTTATTTTATATATATACATATATATGTGTATGTGTGTATATATATATGTGTGTATGTGTGTGTGTGTGTGTGTGTGTGTATATATATATATATTTTTTTTTTTTTTGGAGACAGAGTCTCACTCTGTCTCCCAGGCTGGAGTGCAGTGGCCCAATCTCGGCTCACTGCAACTTCCGCCTCCCGGGTTCAAGTGATTCTCCTGCCTCAGCCTCCTGAGTAGCTGGGACTATAGGCATCCGCCACCATGCCCAGCTAATTTTTGTATTTTTAGTAGAGATGGGGTTTCACCATATTGGCCAGGCTGGTCTCGAACTCCTGCCCTTCTAATCCACCTGCCTCGACCTCCCAAAGTGCTGGGATTACAGGTGTGAGCCACCGCACCCAGCCTATATATATTTTTTGAGACGGAGTTTTGCCCTGTTGCCCAGGGTAGAGTGCGGTGGTGTGAGCTTGACTCACTGCAACCTCCGCCTCCCAGTTCAAGCAATTCTCTGCCTCAGCCTCCTGAGTCGCTGGGATTACAGGTGTGCACCACCACACCTGGCTAATTTTTTGTATTTTTAGTAGAGACGGGGTTTCGCCCTCTTGGCCAGGCTGATCTTGAAGTCCTGACCTTGTGATCCACCCGCCTTGGCCTCCCAAAGTGTTGGGATTACAGGTGTGAGCCACCGTGCCCAGCCACTCTATTTTCTTTATGGGAATAAATACAAGATAATAGCTAAATATTTCATATTTTTCTAGGATTAAAGTGAGGCTTCTTCACCTTAGGGAGCAGCAGAAAGATGATATCTGAGAGCCCGCATAAACCTAGAAGACCGTTGCAAATGATATTGTTGCCAGTGAGAGAAGAGCCAGTGGGGTGAAAATATTAATAGATTATGTCTACAAATTTGAAGTGTTACCATTGAAATAAATGAATCAGGCTCACTTGACTAAGAAAAAAGGAAAAGCTTTCTAATTTGGATGCTTTCAAATAGAATAGTGTGTTTATAACCAATAGCATGTTTTCTTTTTAAAATTTCCTATATTTTATTTGAAGTCATCATGAAATGTAAATGGAATAGAAAATTTCCTTTTGGAAATAGCAGAATGTTCTATTTTTTTCAACTTTTATTTTAGGTTCTGCACATACAGGATGTGCAGGTTTGTTACATAGGTAAATATGTGCCCTGTTGGTTTGCTGCACAAATCAATCCATCACCCAGACATTAAGCCCAGCATCCACTGGCTATTCTTCCTGATGCTCTCCCTCCCCCTGGCCCCAGGAACATGCCCCCGTGTGTGTGGTTCCCCTCCATGTGTCCATGTGTTCTCATCACTCAGCTCCCACTTATAAGTGAGAGCATGTGATGCTTGGTTTTATGTTCCTGCGTCAGTTTGCTAGGTCATTAGCAACCTGGTTTGCTGAGGATAACGGCTTCCAGTCCATCCACGTCCCTGCAGAGGGCATGATCTCGTTCCTTGTTATGGCTGCATAGTATTCCATGGTGTATGTATACCATATTTTCTTTATCCAGTCTGCTATTGAGGAGCATTTGGGTTGATTCCATGTCTTTGCTATTTTGAATAGTGCTGCAGTAAGCATACAAATGTGTCTTTACAATAGAATGTGTCTTTACAATAGAATGTGTCTTTATAATAGAATGGTTTATAATCCTTTGGGTATATACCCAGTCATGGGATTGCTGGGTCAAATGATATTTCTGCTGCTAGCTCTTTGAAGAATTGCCACACTGTCTTTCACAATGGTTGAACTAATTTACACTCCCAACAGTGTAAAACATTCCTTTTTCTCTGCAACCTTGCCAACATCTGTTGTTTCTTGACTTTTTAATAATTGCCATTCTGACTGGCCTGAGATGGTATCTCACTGTGGTTTTGATTTGCATTTCTCTAATGATAGTGATGTTGAGCTTTTTTCATCTATTTGTTGGATTCATGAATATCTTCTTTTGAAAAGAGACTGTTCATTTCCTTTGCCCACTTTTTAATGGGGTTGTTTTTTTCTTGTAAATTTGTGTAAGTTCCTCATAGACTCTGGATATAAGATCTTTGTCAGATGAATAGATTGCAAAAACGTTCTCCCATTCTGTAGGTTGTCT
This sequence comes from Macaca nemestrina, assembly GCF_043159975.1. NCBI lineage: Eukaryota > Metazoa > Chordata > Mammalia > Primates > Cercopithecidae > Macaca > Macaca nemestrina. The sequence goes on from NC_092135.1 coordinate 102,947,453, forward strand.
GTTCATTAGCAGAGTGTTCTTTATAAAAATAAGACAAATTGTGTGTCCTTTTTTTAGAGAGAACTAATATTAAATACCATTTATTGTAATCACAGCACATGTTTTACTTTTTCTTCATGGAAGTCCTGTGAGGCAGATAGTGTTTTTTATATTTTAAAGATAAGAAAGTTGACTCGGATTGATAAATAAAAACTTTATTCAAAATCTGTGCTTTTTCTACTCAGATATTGACTGTTAAAAAGGACATATAGATTGGAAACAATTTGTTGAGTAATTGTGCAGAATATATTTTAATGTGTTGAGGTATCTAGTTGGGGGCATATATGTCCAGTTTCAAAGTTAAATGGTGATTATCCTGAATATGTGTGAACTCTAGTTTTATATCCTAAGTAGAGCTTCACATACTTAATAGTTGGTCAAGAAACATGTGTGGAATACATGCTGAATGAGCCACACACTCCTCCAACTGCCTGAGAAGGGAAAAGAGCTTCTCAGCACAATGATTACCACCAGGAAGGCCACTTCTCCCACGTTTTTTTCTAAGTGGCATCAGCATGTATTTGGTTACCTGCAGAGAATAGCTGAATTGCAAACTCAGTTTCCCATCATTATTTTCTGTCCACAATTTTGGGGCTTAATAATCTTTCAGACTATTTGAAAGTGTTCAATTTTGGTTACAAAACCCACAAAGCATTTTTCAAGCTAAGTCAACTATCAAAGAAGAAAAGACTTAGTCATCTAGTGGGTCTTCTCCGGGTGAATTGGTTCCATCTACCGAGCAGGATATAAGGAGGCAAATCTTACCCTCCCATTTCTCCATAAACCAGAGTCTAAAATTAGGTCGTGTATTTCCAACCTATTTTTATGAGTTCCCATCATAAGCCATGTCATCCATCATAGCATAAGCATTTGACCCTCATTATGAGACATCAAGAAAGCTGTCACCATTGCCCTAGCACCAGTGTCTCTGTGGACTATTGGAAATGTTAGGAGATCTCATTTAGTAAATTCCTGAGTATTGCCTGCTGGCGCATTGGGTCTTAGTGTTTTATGAATTATTCTTTAGTCTATGTACTTTTATCACACTTGACTGTTCTCATAAATGGTCTTTAGGCTGAATACTAGTTTTCAACAAAGGAAAATAGTATTATTAAGAAGGACCTGCTTGGATCTGCTATAGTGATGCAGAATATAGAAATTAAAAATATTTGAGATGTCTATGTAACATATGAAATCATACAAACAGATACAATCAATAATTTCCCTTCAATTCTAAGACAGCCCCATATAAACGATTTGGTTCAGTTTGGGCCACCTGGGATGGCTAAAAAATAAAATATTTTCTGTAGACTGAGAACTGATCTGGAGATGAGGATACTTAACAGTTCTTGTCTTCTGAGGGATTGTCAGACAGGTGGTCTGTTTAACATCAGGGTTCCATACAAAGGCATTTTCTTAGATGGGCTTTAGCCTAATGACTGTGACTGCCTAACAGTCACTACTGGTATCTGGCAGGCAATTGAGGTATGTTTCAAAGGCCCACAGGGTATGTATCATTATACTGAGTGTTTTATGCAGAAAACCCTTTGAGGCATTTTGGCATTATTTTTTAAAATCAGTTTTTAGTTCCATCTGTTCAGGAATAGGTAAACTGAATCTCTTTGGTTCCTTTGTTTTTTATTTAGGGAAAGTTATCTGTTCAATTGAGATGAATGATAATGGGATTATATTACTGTAATTCATTTATTAAAGCATTAGAATCCATAGTAGTATGTTTCCATCTCAGAACCCAGAAATTACCAATTAAACACAGTCTTCCAAAACAATGTGATTATTTTTATTTAAGCCTATTTTGGAAGCTGAGTCACTTGCCACCTGCATATATCTTTGTTTAAACAGCATTAGTGGAATATTACAGAAGCCGAAGCCATTACTTGGTTGTGATTTACACAGGGAAATGGTGGTAGCTGTTCATCCAGACTACAGTCCAGTCACTTTTGGGATAGCCCGTCTGCATGTTGGCTAGTTATAGCAAGTTTTAAAAGCAAAACTCAAATTATACCACGTTGAAAACATGAAGAGGTGTTTTTATTTTTTGAAAAGAATGAAGAGGTGGCAAACTACCCTATAAATTAAAAGAAGCCCAAACTGCTGTAGATGAGGATGCTGCTTTCTTTGATTTAAAAATATTAACAAAGCACTATTCTATATGCGCTCCATTTCATACCCTTCGGGGATTTTAGCAATTTAAAATCACATGCCTGCCCTCAAGCAGAATGCAGGGTAACTGGAGACATAAAATGAGCACACATGTAAAGCCAAATAGCAATATAAGGCAACCCTACCACAGGCATACGACCTGACGGTGCATGCTGCAATGCCAGAAGTTGGCACTGTCATTGGATGCTGTGAATTTATGGCAAAGGGCTCACTATGGACTTGAGAAGCCAGAAAAGTCCTCAGAGAGGAGGTGAAATTTGATCTGATTCTTGAGGAGTATATGAGAACTATTAAGACCCCAGCATTCCGACTGGGAGGGATCATTGGTGAAGTGTCAAGCCGTCCATGGCATGGGTGCAGGAGAGAGGTGAGCAGCAGGAGAATATTGAGGGGGCTGAGATCAGAAGAGTGGAAGTGGAATGACAGGCAAGGCACAAGCACCCATTTTGCAGGGAGGAGAGAAGGGTAGAGGTATTGAAAAACCTATGCATTTCTAGAAATCTATGTGGAAATAGCTACTAAACATTTGTGGATGTGTAGTGAGATTTATCAACAATAAGGCTGAGGATACCAGGCTTGAAGTGTTCCCGACAGAGGATGTTGGGTGGCAAGTGACAGTGATGCAGAGTGAGATATGCAGTAGACCAAGATCTAGCAGAGAAGACAAGAGAGCAGACAGAGGAGAGAGGGAGGGAACTGTGTTGCACAAGCCGAAGGAACAGATGAGGCCTTGAAGTCAACATCAAATGGGACGTAAATGTGTTAGAAGGTGCAAAGAGTGGTTCATGCCTATAATACCAGTACTTTGGGAGGCCAAGCCAGGCAGAGCTCTTGAGCTCAGGAGTTTGAGACCAGCCTGGGCAACATAGTGAAACCCTATCTGTACAAAAAAAAGACAATAATTGTGCTTGTGTGCTTCTGTAGTTCCAGCTACTCAGGAGGCGGTGGGAGGATCATTTGAACCTGGGAGGTCAAGGCTGCTGGGAACCAAGATTGTGCCACTGCACTCCAGCCTGGGCAACAGTCATGAGACCCTGTCTCAGAAAAAAAAAAAAAAAAAAAGTGTGGAGGGACCAAGATGAGGAGGCCTGAGAAAAGTTCGTTTTCATGACAGTAGAAATCTCTTGAAGAGTCCAGTAAAATAGTAAGAAACACAAACAAAACATAGGATGGGAGGGACTAACTAGGTATTTTATGAAACATAAGGCTGGTAAATTCTATGAGCTAAAGAATTATAGTTGAAACTTTTGGTAATAGACTGTTTAACGTAGATAACCAAGGCCAGATGAGGAATATTATGGGCAGTGCCAGAGTGAGATAAGTAGAGAGGTAAGTAGAGGTACTATCGCTGGACTCCCAGAGCTCAATGCCTTATGCTTCCGGTGTTGTTCCCACATTGTAGGGAAACTGAGTAAGCCGTGCGTCTTTTTCATTTTGCCTCCCAGTTACTCTAGATTGGTTCTCTAGATCTATTAACTCTTAAAGGCCATTCCAGTCCAGCTCTGAGCACATCAAATCTATTGCTTCACATTCTTTACACCAATAAGCTTGACTCCTTCTGAAGGTCTTCTCTGCTCTTCATGATCTCGATTCTGCCTGCATTCCTAAGAATGAAAGACACAAATAGCTTTTATAGAGAATGCTCTGTGATAGATAAAGCAGTTGTCTCTCTACCATATATAAAAGGGATGCTAATATTTGCCATCTTCCTCAATGAGCAGGACCAGCTGCATTTGCAGGGCCCAGTGCAAAATGGAATGTGGGCCCATTGTTCTCAATTTATTAAGAATGAAGCCAATAACAACAGAGCAATAAACCAAGCAAAGTATGGGATCCTCTTTGTGCATTACCCATGAAGCTAGCCCTGGCTCTAGGAACTGTTCAAGTCCAGCTAGATGGCAGTGCCATTCTGCCATTATAAGAAGCAGCATGATCTAAAGGAATAGTACAGATGTTTAAACAGAGAAGTGAATATTTGCTGAGTAAAATTCATTTATGATGTTAAATGATTTCCAGCAGTCAGCAGGAAATCAGGTATACCTCTGATAGTCATTCACAGTGTCAAACTATTTATGCTTACTTTTTACATCCAGTTCACCACTGAACCTTCAACTGATTCAGGGCTGGCAAAGAGAAAACTGAAGATGTTAGGACTCTTCCAGAGTAACGTAACGGAAAGTCCCTTTTCAGTGAAATAACAAACTGGTTTTCTAATAGCTGTGTTTTTTCTAACTGGAAGCATTCTAATCAGTTACCCAGAATTGCTGATTCTAAATCCATCTGAATTATATAATGTGTTTTTCCTTCTATAGAAAGAGGTGTACAGTGTTTTTTTCTGGAAGGTTAATTTTACTTTTGGCATGTGTTCTCTAGGACTATCAGTTTTATCGCAACTGGATGCAGAATTTACCATGTCTGCTTTGCCTTCTTTGCATGCCAGCAGGGAGTACTCACCACACTGCAATCCATCTGGCCCCTGGCTGGCAGTCTAGGCAGTGTCAATGGTGTGGTGGCCCTAGTGTGTACAGGAAAGTATGCTTTGGTTCAGGACTGCATACATAGTAGGCATTTTATAAATACTTACTGAATGAATAAATAGAAGATGACAAGGCATGGAACAGCAAAATGGTCTTGGAAATGCTTGTGCTTTCCTAATATATCCAGGAGGAGAAAATAATTTTCAGCCACTAGTCAAGAAGTTTCAGTTGCCTCCACATTCAAGGGTGGGAGTATCTCAGTTGATGAAATATATGCTTCTGACCAAAATATGTATACATTGAATATATATTAAATTTATTGGGTAATTATTTAAAGGAATAGTATGTTCACAGATTTTCCATGTTTTGGGTACCATCATTGATTTCCACCTCCCCCTACCACATCCCCTTACAGTCTTTTTCTGAGGATTTTGCTGTAAATGAAATTAGCTGAAGAAAACCAGGAGAAAACCAGGAGACATGCACAATGGTGAATGTCACGAAGTGACAACTGAGCTAGATATACACATGGCCTGAGGCCTGCTAGCCACAGGGAGGCAGGGATGTCCCCTCTTGCTCAGCCTCCCATCCCATGTTCCCTCACTCATTTTTATTAAGTGATAGCACGTTTCACTGCAGCTACTACAGCATCTTTGCTGTCTGGAGGATATTGTGTTGGATGCGGATGTTGTTTAGGATCTAACACAACTGTGACATTGATCCTTTTCAACAGGCAAGAGATAATATCTCTTGCCATCATCCACTGCCTCCACTAGGATATTCTAGGAATCTGTATCTAATTACCTGTACAGCTAATTACCACTTCCATGTTAAGCAGCAGCAGTAATCTCATTTTCCTTTCAAGTCCATTTTATGGCATCAAACTGTATTATATTCTCCTTTCAATGACTGCTGACAAAATTACAACAGCACCACCCAGGACCTGATCCTGAATCTGCCTGCCCCGACACAACTGCACCCTGTGTGTTTTCTCTTAAGTCTTTTTCTTTTTCTTTTTTTTTTTTACCGTGTGCTATTAAATACCTATACATCGGAATCGTCTCTCCATAGCTCCATTTGTTTGATTAGCATTACGATACTGTGACAAGACACTATATCAGTAGTAATCGATCTGATTAGCATGGAGATGATATGAACACAGATTGTACTGATGTTTAATAGTGCAGGCATCCAGGTGCTGTAAACATTATAGATGTTTTTGTATGCTGCGTGCAAGGTCTCTGTAATGAAGATGGCAACCGCAGCAGATTTTAGAGCTCAATGATTTATTTTCTGCCAAGTGCCACCGTGGGTCTTGCATAGTGTATGGCATTCCTTTGCTGTATCTTGCACAAAATGTTTTAATCAGTGTTCGAAATAACGCAAATATTTTTACTGGACAGATTCTAATATTGCTTTATTAAGAGATGCTTGCCACACTGCAGTAAAAAGCTTACTGCAGTCTCATTGAAAACCAGCCACATTCTTCTCTGAACTATATCCTCAGGTTACTTTATTATTATAATGCATCCCATTTTTTAAAACAGCCTGCTGGAATTTCGTACAGCTCACCCACTTTCCATTCACACCACGTAATCATGCTTAAAATTTAGCTATAGTATCCATTTTCCCTGTGATTAAAATTTTTGCTAGAGATTGCTTATTGGTCTGGATTTGTGGGTGAAGGGAGAATCAGCTGGCCACCATTTGGGAGCTGGCTGTTGGCAGCATGTGATGAGCAGAAGGGAGTCTCTGCCAAGGAACATTCTGTGTAAATTGATGGAACCCTTTCCTGGGATACAGTGGAGGGAGGAAATTCCTAGAAAATGATCTTGCTTTGACCTGAGTTACTGATCCTGATATCTACATATTTCTACAAAGTCTTTGTAAACTAACAGAGGTGAAAGTCAGGAAGTTCCTTTTCGAGAAAAAATATTTAGATGTTAGAGATTTAGGCATTTCATATTTATATAGTTTTGTAGACTTCTACATTTTTTTTGAGATTATGTCTAGCCATAGAAAAATAGAAAGTAAGGGTAGAAGAACCTAAACATGTTTCTAAGAGTTTTTCCTACCATTCTCATATATCTATGTATATGTGTGTATGTATACACATATGTATTATATATACATATATACATGTATATGCAATTTATATATTCCTGCACATTTGCATATACATCTGGACACGTGCACTTCTCTGTATAAATTTATTCATATTTATTGTGGCATGCATGGGTCTTTTTACCTCTCTTCTCCTTCCCTTTCCTCTACTCCCACCTCCCCTTCCTACATAGACTCCTAGCACCAGAGCCAAATACAATTACTTATTTCTAGAATTTACTCTTCTTATTTATTCTACGTACCCCACATATATTGTTTCCTTTTCCTTGGAATGTTCTCTCTCAATCTTATCACCATTATGCCTGGAGAGCTACCATTTGCCAGCTAATATTCAGCCCCAGATGTTCCCCTCTGGACAATTTTTCTGAATTTGCCTATCCTTTGGCTCTCAGTAGTTAGGAGTACTTTCCCCTGGGCAGTCCTAGAGATTGTGCTCCTGTTCTGGTACCCCTGGCTCTGTGTTTATGCGTCCGTGCCTCTTTACTTTGTAATTAGGATGCCCTGAAGGTAGTCATTGAAAATTACCCATGTCTTTGTACATGGCAACCAGTGGAAAGCTTAGCATTGATTATTCATTTATTTATTTAACACATATGTATTGAGTGCTTCACGATGCTTATATTCTGCTGAGAGGGAGAGAGACAATACATCATTATAACACAGGTCATGATAAGTAGATGTGGGAGCCAGAGGGTACAGGGTGAAATGGAGAATGCTATCTTATTTGCAGAGAAGAGGAAGAGCTTACATTGCTGTGAAGGTACAGTCAAGGTGGGAAGAGAGCAATCAGTGCCAAAGCCATGAGCCTGGAGTGTGCTTAGGCCCTTCCAGCAGTAGCAAAGGAACTCCTGTACCTGGAGTTGACTGTGGAGAGGGTTGGAGGTGAAGCTCGATGGGTGCAGTGGGTGGAGGAAGATCTTATTATGGACCACATTGAAGACGTTGACTTTGACTTGGAGTGAATTGGGCACTTAACTAGCTTAGACCAGAAGATTTACTTTGAGTAATACGAAACAGTCTCAACAGCTGATCTATTCAGTATGGTAGCCGCTACCCATGTGTGGCTGTTGAACACTTGTGATGTGGCTACCTTGAATTGAGATGTGCTATATATAAAACACACATGGATTCTGAAGATGTTGCATGAAAACTAAGAAAAGTGAAATCATCTGATATGTAATTGCAGTAATCAGATCACTCTAGCTGCTGTATGAGAAAAGATATAGGGGTGGAAGTTTCAAATGGCTTGGATCAGGGTGATGTTAGTGGAGATGAAGAGATGTGGTCAGATTCTGGGTGTATTGTGAAGGCAACTTTAGAAGGATTCAATGATGGATTAGATGTGGGGAAACAAAGGGAAGTCTAAGAGTTTTTTCTCTGCAACTACAAGAAAGTAGTCCTTTCTTGAGATGAGAAAGACTGGTTGAAAGATCTGGGCTGGGGAAAGGGAGAATAGGTAAGTTGTTAGTGTATGTGTTAAGTTAGAGATTACAATTGCAAATCTAGACAAAAGATGATTTGACAGTTATAAAAGACTGGAGTTTATGGAGAAATAAATGTGGGTGTCTCAGCATGGAAGTGGTTTTTAAGTTATAAGATTGGATAAGACGACTTAGGGAGTGAGTGTAGGTCTGTGACTTAGCCCAGGACATTCCAGTATCTACGTGTCAGAGAAAGGTTGGGAAAATGCAAGAACTGGAAAGGGAGTAGAACCAGAAGAGGGTGGTATCTGAGCACCCAAATGAAGAAAGTATTTTAACAAGAAGGGAATGATCAACTGTAAGACGAGTAAGATGAGAACTGAAAAATGGTAATTGGATTTGACAAGTTGGAGGACATTGGTGATTCCCAGGAGAGCTATTTCATTGAAATGGGGAGTATGAAAGTGGAGGCAGTGAGTGGAGTCAGTGCTTTTAAGGTGTTATGCTTTAAAGTTTAGCAAAGAAATGAGAAAGTACTTGGAGGAAAATATGGAGTCAGAGGAGGGATTTTTATGAGATGACCACAAGTATAACTAAATAAATGTCATTTTTGCATGATAGATTAATAAATAAGCAAATGCATGTATTTAAAGATTCTAAAGCTGCGCTGTCCAAAAGAAATAGCATGTTAGCCATATATGTAATTTTAAATATTTTAGTATTCTCATTCAAATGTGAAAAGATACAGCACAAATTAATTTTAATAGCATATTTTATTTAACTCAGTATATACACAAACTTGAATATATAATAGAAAAGTCATGGAGATAAGGCATGTTTTGTTTTCATACTTAGTCTTGAAAACCCATATAGCACATCTCAATTTGGGGTAGCCACATCACAAGTGTTCAACAGCCACATATGGCTAGTGGCTACCATACTGAATAGCTCAGTTATTAAGATTGTGCCTTATGAATAGAAAAGAGCTATTGTTGAAAGTAAAGCAGAATAGCTTTTATTTTATTATTAATTCAAAGTATATAATTCATAAAAGTTTATGCAAAATGAATGAGAAATTAATTAAGGTTCAGTAATTTGTTCCATTTATGTGATTACATAAGTAAATCTATTTTATATAGAAAATATGACTGTGTCCCTTTCAAAGACACTAAGACCTTATCTTAAACTCTATTTTAGTTAAAAAAAAAAAGTTAATTGCCATTTCAACTGTGTGGTTTGCAGTAAAATTTGAAATGAGTTTAATGTCATTTATAACATTTGTACAGTTTTGGGTGATTTAAAGGGCATTAAGGGTTTTTTTGATGAATTATACATGTTGGTACTCAGAGATTAATGGTGTCCTTTGCAAAGAATGTGTGTATTCTACTTGAATCTGTTGAAATTGTAGTAATGGAATTGCATTTTTGCAAGGTGGTATGTTATACAGACATTTTCTTTAAACAAATAGTTTGAGGTGAGGAAAAACAGAAAAAGGAGTATAAACCAGGGTTGGAATATGTTAACTCTCATTTTTAAGGAATGTTAACAAAATATGAAAGATATTATAGTGACAGGCATTTTTAGTTTTATTCTTTTCATTTCCTGCCATGGGCAAGTCAAACATCCATGCCTCAGCTTCCTCATTATTAACAGGAGATATATTAAATGTTCCTTAAAATACAACTCTTCTGTGATTCTCTGAAATGGAGCTTATTATAGTAAATTGCAAATTTCTAGTAAGTTATAACTGTGGAATACAAACATTTTGCATCTAATAATGAAAATATGAAATAAAGAAATAAACACTGTAAAACCCAACCCCCAAATGCTTGGAGGTCACTCCTGGGTTGAGTTATTGGTGTTTCAGGGATGGACATTTAAAGGGGATTTCATGAAAATTAAATTTTTCAGGTTTGTTTTTTCAAACTTTTAAAATATATGTTTATAGATGACATGGATAAAATGAACTAAGGTAATATAAATAGTGCCTTTCAAAGAGCAATAAAAGAATGCCTTTGGTTCGTAAAAGGAGAGCTTATCAAAAAGAATAAACTTGATTAGAAGAAATTAAAGTAGATTTATTTTAAAAGGGAAAATGAAATTTATTCCTTTAAAATACAGAAGCACTAACTTAAAAATGTTTGGACTGTAGTAATATATTTTTTGAAAAGTAGAGAATTAAGGAGAAAGACCTACCGAAAAACCCATAATTCAAGTGTACATGGAGCAGTGTGAAGGGAAGGATGTGCAAATGTGCATTTATGTTGGGAAAAATCAAGGAGTCTGTTTAAAAATAGAACCTACTTAGAGAAAAAAAACTAGATTAGGAGGCGTTAGGTTATGTTAGAAAAGTAGTTTATTTTCTTTCTACAAGCTGTATATAGTTTTAGAATCATTTTTAAAAGGCTAATTTGAAATGTCTTTTGCAATTTTAAACCAAAAGCTTTTTATGCAACTTTAAGAAAAGGATACTTATCCTATTTTTATAACCATAAAATGTCTATAATTTTGCATTACCTAGCCCTTTAAAACTCAGAATATCATTTAGATAATTTATAGAACTGATGTTATAACCCAGCCAAAGTTAGTCTTTTTCAGTTATCAGGTATTTAACTGATGTATATCAAGGAGATTTCTTAAATTTATATTAATTTATTCTATGAACATTTATACTTTCACATTTTTGTAATAGCAAGCTAAGAAAATTATTTTTGCATTAAATTGTTTCCTGAACATTTATTGTTTTATGCAAATAAATGTATTCAAAGTTAGTGAATTCCTCCCCCCCCCCCCCCGCAAAAAGAACCAATACTAACTTTACTGTGCTTTATCTTCAGGATATATTATTCTCCTTATTCAAATTCCATGTACATATGATTCCTTATCCCTATTTACACTCACTTTTTGTAACAGCTTTTTCACTGTAGGAACTGAAAGAGTATGTGCATGAAAGCAAGCAGTTGGAAAGAACTTAGAAATACTTAAAGGAAATAGTTTTTAGAGTTAGACGGGGGTCTACCTGAAAGCAGTATTGACTCTTATTTTTTGTAAACAATATCTGAAAAGGTAGACAGGATATAAACTAAAGGACAGTACTATTGATTTAGCTGTATAGTAAATACTCCCTTTCAATAAAATCTGATCATAAATAATTCTCTGCGACTTTTCTTCAACCATAAGCACTTTGGTTTTGGAATGTACAGATTCTCTACTCAGACTTTGCTTAAACCAAAGTTTTCTGCCCCGGGACCTTTCACACTGTATTCTGTGTACTTGTTCTGTGAAATGGGATTCTGCAAATGCTAGCTGTTATTATTCATCACTCTACTTAGAATAATTAACAAATGAGATAACTAGAGGTTAGGTTTATAAAGGAGGATGAATTAGATGTCAGCAAAGTAGGGGGCTTTTTGCATTGAATCAATAATGAAAGTAAATAAAGGTAAGAGGAAGTTGGTTTTTGGCCTCCATGTCATGCTCCTGTTTCTGGGTATTATCTAGAGGCGCTGTGCTGCATATTGATGAGGTGAAGCTCAAGGGCGCTGGAGTTAAGCTACCTGGGCTTGAATAGCACCTCTGCCAATGGTGGCACATCGGACATGTTTAGCCCATCCATCTAAACTTTTATTACACATATATGAAATGGAGGTAACCTTTTGAATCTACCATATTGTAGAGATTGATTTGAGAGGACAAATTGAAAAGGTGTCTGTGAGTCCCTTTATTCAGTTCCTGGAACATTGTAAGAGCTTAATAAATATTAGCAATTAAAATCATCATCAGTATTGCTCTTTATTATCAGTACAAGTGCTCTTTGTAAGAGAGACTAATGACATGACTCTACAGTCCTATCATTTAGAAGGGGAGTGGAAAATATCTATTTAGCCAGGTCCGGTACACTAAACAAAGGCTATCTAATGCTTTAACCATTAACATCCTTGTTATTCTGAATATCTAAGACCAAGGCAGAATTTCATTGTTTGGAGGTCATAAAATAAGAAAGGCTTTGAACTTTTGTCTAAAAGTAAAAATTGCCTGGTATGCGTATGATCTCGAACACATAAAAATGATTATATTAGTAGTAAATTGCATCTGTACAGCAGAGAGGGGGTTAAAAATATTTTAACAAGTGAAGAATAATGAAATTAATTGTATGTTACTCTTATTGACATGTATACAATAATACCATAGATATTCCTATTTTAAGTGATTTTCCCTTATGTTATTCATGTAAATATTTTTAACAAATTTATAAGGTCTTCACAAAATTATTTATAATTTAGCTCTTAAATCCCTGGTATCTATAAGGGCTTAGACATATCAGAATATTTCGATTTGTGAGGGATTGGTATACTTGTGTCTTTCTTTATTTTATAAGCAGTTTCTCATTTAGACCTTAGTAAAATTGCTGAGTCAACATTTTAGAGGACTAAGAGTTGGTAAAAGGTTGCATAAATACACTGTGTAGCTCAGTGTGTAGGCCATAATAACTATTAAACCTCTAGGTACGGTTTTTGTTGTTGTTGTTGTTGTTGTTGTTGTTTTCTTTTTTTGAGAATTTAAGGGAATTGGAAAGGTTTACTGAAAGGAGAAAAAGAGCAACAATGGACTATCTCCTAAAATTCTGATTATTTTTTTCTTAAACCTTTTCATTTGGAGATAATTGTAGAATTACATATGGTTATAAGAAGTAACAGAGGAAGATCCTGTGTACTCTTTATCCAGTTTCCTCTAATTGTAACTTATAAAACGGTGCAACAGTATCACAACCAAGATACTGACAGTGGTACAGTCAAGATGCAGAACAGTTTCATCACCACAAAGATTCCTTGTTAAAATTCTCATGTTTGATGGTTAAGTTACCTCAAAGGGATTAACTTAATACTGAGATTAGTTCAAAGAAACAAGTCACAAAGCAAGCAAGGGAACATTGATCATTGCTTTCTGCCTCTTAATCAGAATGTTGTGGTAGTCAATCAAGCAGCAACTGTGAGCAGAGAACAAAAGACTACTGATAAACCTTTAAAGTGAAAAAAAAATAAACCCTAAAATATCTGATAGGCCTTGGGTGAGTCAACAAACAAAAGGTTTCTGTAGTTAATAAAGGACTAAATGAAAAACTTAGATGAAAATCATTGACCAGTTTGGCATAATGAAAAGCTCTGAAGATGGTAGTAATGATTGGTGCACATGTTATAAATGTATTTCACAGCAATACATTGTATACTTTAAAATGATTGAAATGGTAAATTTTACGTATATTTTACTACAGTGAAAAAAAAAAGTCTAACTGAACAAACAACAATGACAATAAAAACCATAGACCATTTCTTTTTTTTTTTAGTTTTTAATTTTTGTGGTTACATAGGTATATATATTTACGGGGTACATGTTATATTTTGATACATATGTACAGGGCATAATAAAAACATCAGGGTAAATGGAGTATCCATTCCTTGCAGCATTTTTTTTTTGTATTACACATGATCCAATAATACTCTTTTATAATAGTTGTTTTAAAATGTATAATAAATTATTGTTGATTATAATCCCCCTGTTGTGCTGTCAAATACTAGATCTTATTCATTCTGTGTGCTTATATTGTTGTACCTATTAACCATCCTCACTTCCCCCACCCACCTCTAGTTTTATTCCATTGTGGTCAGGGAAGATATTTGATACAATTTCAATTTGTTTTGAATTCTTAAAGACTTGTTTTGTGGCCTAACATATGATCTGTTCCTGAGAATGATCCATGTGCTGAGGAGAGGAAGGTGTATTGTGCAACCAATGGATGAAATGTTCTGTAAATATCTATTAGGTACATTTGGTCTGTAGTGCAGATTTACTCCAGTATTTGTTGGTTTTCTCTCTGGATGATCTGTCTCATGCTGAAAGTGGGGTTTTCAAGTCAGTAGCTATTATTGTAATGGGGGCTCTCTCTCGCTTTATGTCTAATAATATTTGCTTTATATTTCGGGGTGCTCTATGTTGGAGGCATATATATTTACAATTGTTATATTCTCTTGCTGAATTGACCTCTTTATCATTATATAATAACCTTCTTTGTCTCTTTTTATGGTTTTTGTCTTGAAATCTGTTTCGTCTGATACAAGTATAGCTACTCCTGCTCATTTTTGTCTTCCATAGGCATGGACTATCTTTTTCCATCCGTTTATTTTCAGTTTTTGTGTGTCTTTACAGGTGAAGTGTGTTTCTTGTAGGCAACAGATTATTAGGTTTTTTTATTTTATCTATGTCTTTCGATTGGAGAATTTAGCCCATTTATATTCAGTGTTACCACTGATATATAAAGACTTACTCTTGCCTTTTGTTATTTGTTTTTGGTTTCCTTTTCGCCCGCCCTGCCTCCCTCCCTCCCTCCCTCCCTCCCTCCCCCCTTCCTTCCTTCCTTCCTTCCTTCCTTCCTTCCTTCCTTCCTTCCTTCCTTCCTTCCTTCCTTCCTTCCCTCCCTCCCTCCCTCCCTCCCTCCCTCCCTCCCTCCCTCCTTCCTTCCTTCCTGTCTTCCTTTCAGTGTAGGTGGTTTTCTCTGCTGCTCTAATTTCTTGCTTTATATTGTTTGTGAATCTGTTGTATGTTTTCTGATTTGAGGTTGCCATGAGACTTGCAGATAATCTCTAATAACCCATTATTTTAAACTGATGACAGCTTACCACTGATTGTGTAAGCACACAAGCAAGGAAAAAAAGCTAATAAAAACTCTACACTTTAACTTGGTCCCTTTGCTATTATATTTTGTTGTTTCTATTTGTATCTTACTATATGTCTGGAAAAGTTGTTGTAGTTATTATTTTAATAGGTTCATCTTTTATTCTTCCTACTTAAGATACAGGTAGGTCACACAACATAATTACAGTAATATAATATTCTGTGTTTTTCAGTGTATTACCAGTGCATTTTATACCTTCAGATAATTTTTTATTACTCATTAACATCCTTCTCTTTCGACTAGAAGAACTCCCTTTAGTGTTTCTTGTAGGACAGGGTCTGCTCTTGATTAAACCCCTCAGTTTTTGTCTGGGAAAGTATTTCTTCTTGATTGAAGGATATTTTTGATGGATGTACTATCCTATGATAAAAGTTTTTTTTTTTTTTTTCTTCAGCAGTTAAAACATGTCTTGCCACTCTCTCCTGACCTATCAGGTTTCCACTGAGAAGTCTACTGCCAGAGCTATTGGACTTTGTGTATTATTTCCTTTCACTTGCTGCTTTTGGGATCCCCTCTTTATCCTTGACCTTTGGGAGTTTGATTGTTAAATGCCTTTAGGTAGTCTTATTTGGGTTAAATCTGCTTGGTGTTCCATAACCTTCTTATACTTGAATATTGTTATCTTTCTTTAGGTTTGGGAAATTCTCTGTTGCTATCACTTTGAATAAACTTTCTATCCTTAGCTCTATTTAAGGCCAATAACTCTTAGATTTGCCCTTTTGAGGATATTTTCTAGATCCTGTAGGTGTACTTCATTGTTCTTTATTCATTTTTCTTTTGTCTTCTGACTGTATATTTTCAAATAGCCTGTCTTCAAACTCACTAATTATTTCTCTGCTTGATCAGTTCTGCTTTTAGGAGACACCAACACATTCTTCAGTATGTCAGTTGCATTTTCAACTCGACAATTTCTGCTTAATTCTTTTAAATTATTTCATCTCTTTGTTAAATTTATCTGACAGGTTTTTGAATTCCTTCTCTGTGTTATCTCGAATTTCACTGAGTTTCCTCAAAACAGCTATTTTGATATCTGTCAGAAAGGTCATAAATCTTTTAAAAGGTCTCTCCAGGATTTGTCTTTGGTGCCTTACTTGTTTGTTTTGTGAGGTCATATTTTCCTGGATGTTCTTTATACTCGTGGATGTTTGTCGTTGTGTGGGCATTGATGGCTTAGGTATTTATTGTAGTCTTCGCAGTCTTTGCTTGTTGGTACTTGCCCTTCTTCAGAAGGCTTTCCAGGTATTTGAAGGGACTTGGGTGTTGTGATCTAAGTTTTTGGTCACTGCAGCCACATCTGTATTACCTAAAAGTAACACTGTGACTTTTACAGACTTTTACAGGTACCATCTTGGAGGTCTTGGATAAGATCTGGAAGAATTCCGTGGATTACCAGGCAGGGATTCTTTCTCTTTCCTTAGTTTCTCCCATACAATTGGAGTCTCTTTCCTCTCTGCTGAGCTTCCTGGAGCTGGGGGAGGGGTGACACAAAGATCCTTGTAGCCAT
Organism: Macaca nemestrina; assembly: GCF_043159975.1. Taxonomy (NCBI): domain Eukaryota; kingdom Metazoa; phylum Chordata; class Mammalia; order Primates; family Cercopithecidae; genus Macaca; species Macaca nemestrina. The sequence continues at coordinate 102,963,929 of NC_092135.1, forward strand.
CATTACTGGGATTACTGGGGTTGCACTGGGTCTTGCCCAAGACCTGTGATAACCACTGCCTAGCTAGTGCCTATGTTTGCTCAAGGCCCTGAGACTATGCAGTCATCAGGTGGCAGCCAGCTAGGCTTGTGTCCTTCCCTTCAGGGCAGTGATTTCCCCTTGGTCCCAGATGGATCCAGAGAAACCAGTCAGGAGCCAGGGCCTGGAGTCAGAAACCTTAGAAATCTACCTGGGGCTCTATTCTATGGCAGCTGCACAGTACTGAAGCCACAAGACAAAGTCCTTTCCACTCTTCCCTTCTCTTTCCAAAAGTAAAGTCATCTCTCCCTTAGGCCCCCACTGCCTGAGGCCTGTGGCAAGTACCACCTGGCTACTGCTGGTGTTCATTCAAGGCCCAAGGGCTCTTCAGTCAGCTTATGGTAAATGCTAACAGGCCTGGGACTCTCCCTTCAGGACAGTAGGCTCCCTTCTGGTCTAGAGCAGGTCCAGAAATGCCATCCAAGTGCCAAGGCCTGGAATCGGGGAACCCAAGAACCTACTTGGTGCTCTACCACACTGGGGCAGAGCTTGTGCCTAAGGTGCAAGATAAAGTCCCCTTTACTGTTCCCTCTCCTCGTCTCAAGCAGAAGGAGTCTCTCGCTGTAGCCATCACAGCTGGGAATGTGCTGGATCACACCTGAAGCCAGCATGTCTCTGAGTCTCACTCAAGGCCCACAGTGAGAATGGCCTGGGTATTGCTGCTGATTATTCAGATCCCAAGGGCTCTTGAGTCAGCAGGTGATTAATCTTTCCAGGACTGGGTTTTTCTCTTCAAGGCAGGTGGTTTCCCTTCTGACTCAGGGTTCACCTGGCAATGTTTAGAAGCTAGGCCCTGGAGTGGGGGTCTCAGGATTCTGCCTACTGTCCTGTTCTACTGTGGTTGAGCTGGTATCCAAGCTGCAAGACAATGTCCTCTCTACTCTTACCCCACTCTCCTCAAGCAGCAGGGAGGAGCCTCCCAGAGCTGCACTGCCCGGGGTTGGTGGGGTGGTGGTGCGAGCACTCCCTTGGCCGCCTGGCTGCATGGACCATTTATTGTCCTTCAACTTGAATTCAGAAGCTGTATTTTAGATAATAACTTTTCTTTCAAAATTATCAGTTAATGTTTTACATAGAAAAGGCTATTTTCTTTAAGGAGCTGTTGGAAATTTAAGGTATACTTCAAGTGGTTCTGGAAATTAATTGATCTATGTTCTCCACTCATGATTTTCGGCGTTAAAATTGAGACTTGAGATTATAAGCATCCAGTGCGACAGCTTCTGAGTAGCTAGACACTTTTAAGTTGTATAAAGAATGAGTTTCTGTTTGTTCCTACAGTTATCTCGTAAGCATTTCTTTAAAGGAAATGTCCTGCTTTTTTTCTTTCTCTTTTAGAAACTTTAATGAGTTCATTTCATCTCTTCCTAGTATATTTGGACCAAATGAAGTTATCTTGCCAGCAATGGCTCCTGAAATCTATGTACTCATTTCCACTGAGTCTAGTTTTATGGGTACTACTGGTCAGCGAATTGCTGGTCACTGCCTAAATGTCCTGGAAATGGTAGGTGGTGATGACACAATGAACATGCCAAGGTATCCTGTGGATGTAGGAAGAGTGTTAGAGAGAAAACTCAGGAGTGAACTGTGTTTGGGTTGTTAAGGTAATTGAGTGAGAGGGAAAGATTTATAGTTTATCATATAAGCTGGAGAAGCCATTTTCCCATGTAGGCCTTTATGGTACTTCTAGTTTTAAGTGGGTACTTACATTTTAAAATGAGAAAGGTTGCCATTTTCTTAGCTTACCTTGTAGGGCAGAAAACATACTAGGATTATGAGAGATGAAATAGAATTTTGAATTTCAAACCAATTAGTAACAGCTTGAATAAAGTAGAACTTTCTTGTTACTCAAAGTGAAAGACCATGCAAGCGCTAACATTTGACATTTCAGCAGCAAGCTTTTAGAGACACTGTGTTACATGTTTGAATTTCTTCCTCCTTTGGGGGACTAAAGGCCTTAGGACATGCCATTTAATTACATGTTTAATGTGTTTTGTTTTATATTACCACAGATTGGCTAAAACCATTATAATGTGCTTAAACTTATCCATCTCTTCAAAATCTAACCATGCTGTTTATATTGATAGCTTCTTGATATTATGAATCCCACAAGCCAAGAATACTTACATTTTGCAAGAGAAACCTTCCTAATTGGTTCACAAATTTTCTGTTTTTTAATTTCCTGAAAAATTTCCTCATTCTCTTTTTATTGATCTGGAATAAAATGAAGAATTAATATGATTGAGACTATCTTCATCTCTTCCTCTCTACCTTTTCATTAAAAAAAGGCAATCATTGCAGTGTCCTTTTATATGTAAATTTTATTTTGCCTCTAACCATCATTTAGCTTTGTAGAAGCTAAAGCTTTAAAATGGCAAATAGAGGAAATTTACAGAGCTGTATTTTCAGTTTCTATAGAACCTTCTTTAAAATTAGGTGACCAACCTCTACTCAATGCTGAGATTATTCATTATGCTGTCAATGTATAATTATCTGTCGGTCTACTATTTGTAATTTCTCTGTGCTAAAGTATCCCGTTTGCTATTGAATGCTACTTGAAAGAAAATTATTGATCTATACCACACATAAGAGTTTTGAAATCTTGCCATCAGAGTATATTGCACCTTTAGCATAAAAGAGGCTCTGATTTATTTTATTTTTTGGCAAATAGCTGCTTTATAGTTCTTTAAGTTCAATTCAATATTACTCTTTGTTAAACTTAAAAAAAAAGTCTTCATTACTTTCCTTTGTTAAACCATTTCTGCATTCTTCAGATAATCCAGGATGGTTTCAGTAATTAAAATAATTTAGCTTCATCACTATTCGACATAATCACTATTAAGCATGTTAATTCAGATACTGATCCTTAACATTTCTGACTGTTATGATGGAGGCCTGGCGACAGACCTGCATTGTGCATGTTTTTAAAAAACCCAACCTTTATGTTAATAATCTACTCCAGGTTCTGCCAGTAACCCAGGGGATATTTGTTTTCTTCTGTGGCTTCTTCCAAGGGATCATATCAAATTCCTTTGGAAAACTTGTATTATTTGCATCCATTATCTACCCTTCTATTTTATACCCCCTAAATATACCTACTATGTACCCACAAAAATTAAAAATGAAAAAAATTAAAATTTAATTTTAAACATCTTGTAGTTGAGAAGCAAGTTGTCTAAGATCAGATTATACTTATATATACATTATAGTTATAGCAATGACTTTAATTTCAATGCTGTATTTTTTAAGAAATTCTGAAATATCCCTGAAAGATTTTGTTTTTTATACTTTTCCATTAAGATTGGGATGTTAAATATGTTCTCTACTTTTTATTTTAAAAAGCACATCACTACATGTCATGATAGTTTATGTTTCATGCGCATTTATGTTCTTCACCTTTATGTCATTCAGAATTGATTTTTGGTCCACATATGTGATGTTAAAATCTTAAGATTTTTAAAGTTTACAATATGTAGAATGTAGGTGTGTTACTGAATCACTGTTGTACTGCATTTGACAGCTTATGTATTTCTAATAAAATTAAAGACTTGGGAAGGAAGCATAGAGGATCAAGAAGAGACTAGCTTTGGAATAAGATAAATTTGGGATTGAATCCTGGCTTATTTTCTTTTTGTGAGCTCTGGGAAAAATCACAAACTCTACATTGCTGGATTGTTCTAACAATTAACAGAGATAGCATGGAGAGATCCCTAATATATAGCAATACTTAAATGTTTCTCCTTCCTCATTCAAGGTCAACTAAGAGAAAGAAAAGGTAAATATCAGAAAGAGGCATCTGGAGCAGTGCCCCAGGATGTGATGTTATCAGCAGGAGTTACCAAACTGTGTAGCAGAATGGACCACTTGGTGGTGTTTGGGACCTGGCATGGTGGGAGAGGAGAGGAGAACCAGAGACAGGGCTTCAGACCACCCCTTCCCTGGTCTCCAGTGGTACAGTGTATTCTCTATCATTTTTCTTTAAATGTGTTAAATAAGTTGTGGTTTATTCTGAGAATACTATGAAAGAAAAATGGCGGATCACGAGGTCAGGAGATCGAGACCATCCTGGCTAACACAGTGAAACCCCGTCTCTACTAAAAAATACAAAAAACTAGCCGGGCGAGGTGGCGGGCGCCTGTAGTCCCAGCTACTCGGGAGGCTGAGGCAGGAGAATGGCGTAAACTAGGGAGGCGGAGCTTGCAGTGAGCCGAGATCGCGCCACTGCACTCCAGCCTGGGTGACAGAGCCAGACTCCGTCTCAAAAAAAAAAAAAAAAAAAAAGAAAAAGAAAAATGGCTTTACCATTTAAAGGGAAGATATTCAAGTGGCCAAATATAAATATACTCTGGATCACTAAATGTAACTGGTTTTAAAAGTTTATGTAGGATGTATTAATACTTAAAAAAATGATGAGTTTTTCCCTCTTGAGTTTTTCCCTCTGGAGTGACCTTCAAAAGAGACTCAAATCTCTTTGCTGTAGGTGAGGGGCTGACCAAGTAGGTGGGCACAATGGCAAAATGTTGGTAGGCGTAGTGAACAGAAGAAGAGTGGGGGTTAAATTAGATTTTATTAGGCAGCTGTTGCCTCCTTTCTACTTAATGTGCTCAAGATGAATGAAGCCAACATACCACTTAAATGGGTTAGTCAGGGAGAAGTGACTCTTGAGGACCAGTAGCAAACCAGTGGGGAAAAATGATTCTTGAGGACCAGCAGAAAACCAGTTAGGAACCAGTGTTTTCTAACACCTGAAAACATTCCTAGAGATGAAAAGCAGTTAAGTCAGTGGAAAAAGAAACAAAGGAAAGTAACATGTGTAAGACTAAGATGTTTTTGGCATTAATCTAGGAAGTTGAAAATCCAGATTTGGCAGGCAAAGGGAATTGGACAATAGGGGCAGTTTTAGCCATGACTTTATTTTGGGTTAGAGTAATTTTTGCTAAATAATGGCTTATTAAAGTGTTCCTGATTGTGGTTTGTGATTGATGTAGTGCCACCTCCTGTTTCTCATCTGCACTGGGTAGCTAGTTAAATACTTTTTCTGTGACTTAACTAATTATTTAGAAGTCATAGTAACTATTTGTCACAAAGTAAAATGAACCCTGCCCTCCCTGTATGAGATTCTGGAGTAGGTGTCTCCTCCAGAATGCAACCCATTTAGACTCAGACTTTTCTTGCTTTGAAATACCATAATAACTCTATCATCACATAAACAGTGAAAATTGTAGTTAGAATGCTAAAGCCCATTTTCCCCCTTTGTTTTCTCTTTTCATTGGTGTGTGTGTGTGTGTGTATAAATGAGTGAATATGGGAAGAGAGAATTCTCCTTCCGTGCCAGTTATATATATGGGCAGTAGACCTTATTATTAACTAGAGAACACATGGTGTTTGGACTGTTATTGTTAATCATTTCTTTTGCTCAATGTGGCATCCAAGCTATAATTTTGATGCCTTCCTTTATGTTGGTAATTTAGCAACCATTGTTCTGTTTGATAACCACAGCTTGACAGATATATTAGCAGCCTAACTAATATTTGTAAAAAGAGTGAGTTCAAAATTTGTTTTTCCATTTAGCCTGACTTCCAGCCATGGAGAAAACTTTCTTTGTAATGTGGTCACCAGGTTGTGTTTTTTTCAGGCTTAATTTTATGTTAAACATTTGACATTGGATTGTTTCATCTGCATGTTTTTGTACACCATTTGAATCGGGATGCTCATGGTGCTATCTTGGAGAATGTATGCTATTTGCAGATAATGAAGATTCTTGGGAATTTTAGCATTTTTGTGGAGAATTGAGTGTATTAAAAGTAGAAACAAAGATACTGATTTTTAAGTGGAAAACATTAAAAGTTTTTTTTTTTTTTTTTTTGAGACTGAGTCTCACTCTGTCACCCAGGCTGGAGTACAGTGGCACAATCTTGGCTCACTGCAACCTCCGCCTCCCAGGTTGTAGCAATTCTCCTGCCTCAGCCTCCCGAGTAGCTGGGATTACAGGCTCCCGCCACCACACCTGGCTCTTTTTTCATATTTTTAGTAAAGATGGGTTTCACTGTGTTACCCAGGATGGTCTTGATTTCCTGACCTCATTATCCACCCACCTCCTCCTCCCAATGTGCTGGGATTACCATTAAAGCTTTTATTTAGCAACTGGGAAAGGACCTGTGGAGGACAACGACTAGGCCTGTGAGAAATGATCTGAATCCATAGGGCCATGCTTCTAGGTCTTGTGTTTGAAAGTTGTAAATTTTAGTACACCTTCATTTACATTTTTATTTGAATGTAAATTATATTATGTGATAAAATTCCTCTGGAGGAGAATTCCCAATGCATCTGATTTCTCTGGAGCCCCCTGCTAGTAATGCAGAAGAAATTCTTCTTTTCAGGGAATTACACTGTGTCACTCTGGGTGGTAAATACGAGGCACATTTGGGGCTCAGCCAAAGCCTTATTTTCATGGAATTCAGAGTTTGATCAGTGTTTGGTCATAAAATTGTGTCTCTTTATAAATATTGTAAGACTGTCTTGACATGTTACTTCATGACCTTGTTTCTGTAAAAAGTGTTGTTTTTTGTTTTTTTTTTTGTCTTGTTTTGTTTTGTTTTGTTTTTGACATAGAGTCTCACTCTGTCACCCAGGCTGGAGTACAGTGGCACGATCTTGGCTCACTGCAACCTCCGCCTCCTGGGTTGTAGCGATTCTCCTGCCTCAGCCTTCCGAGTAGCTGGGATTACAGGCGCCCGCCACCACACCTGGCTCTTTTTTTGTATTTCTTAGTAGAAATAGGGTTTCATTATGTTGGCCAGGCTTGTCTCAAACTCCTGGCCTCAAGTGACCTGCCCTCCTCAGCCTCCCCAAGTGCTGGAATTACAAGCGTAAGCCACCGCACCCAGCCTAAAGAGTGTTTTTTAAGTTCCCTTCTAACTCTTTTTAACACCCATTGGATTCACCACAAATTACATTGTTTCCAGCTTCTCTATCATAATAATGAATTTTCTAAGCCCCTTGGTGCTATCCTATACCAAATGAGTTTAAACCTATATAGTATCTTCTGTCTTTGAACTTGTAATATAAGAAAATAATGATAAGGAAATAGTAAGATAATCCAAAAATATGAACACATGTTAATAATTCTCAATAATTGAGTCATAAGAATTTTGAGCTAAAAGGAAATCAAAATATACTAAATATAATTATCACATATTGAAGATGAAATTGAATCCCATATAAATGAGTTGTCCAAATTCATACAAAAAGCAAGTGGAAGAAGTTGAACCAAAATACCAAATTGTTTTCATGACCATTGTTCTTATCATCAGGCTTAGTGAAATGTTAGCAATATCTTTAAAACTCTTCTACCAACTGGGAATATTTTTTTCGGTGGTATCTGGAGTTGCACATTGGGGGAAATCACTACTACTTTTTGCATGAAAATAAGTGACTTTAGCATTTGCTTAATGCTCTACAAAAAACAGAAGTCTGTGAGATACAAAAGAATACAAAAGACTGAAATGGAGAGTTGAAATGGAAATAATGTTGTACTGGAGCCTAGACTCTTTTGGGCTTAGTGTCATCCTTGTGTAATTTTCAAATTCTCTGTGAACCAAGTTGATGAGTAGTATCTAAAAAGAATTGATGCCCAGTAGTAGATACTAAAGATCCAAAAAGATTAACCAGAATAACGTTTTTGTAAAAAGAAGAGATGTTTACTTTTTCTGTAGTTCTGTTAGATTACTTGACCAAGGGGTTTCCATAAAGATAGTGAATTTGACTTGGGTAAAATGTATTAAAAATAAATAACAGATAACTTTCATGAGACCTTAAGGCCCATATAAAGGCATGAGTCTCAGTGACAAAAACATTGAGTGGTTTCATCCTATCAATAGTGTCCTTCAGCAGAACTGCTTTTTATTGTTTGTAACTCAGCCAAAAGGAAAGTTATTACCAGGAATTTAGGGATCTTAAACATCTGCAGGAGGGTTCAAAGGTTATGCAGTAAGGAACCATGCAGATCAACCTTAAAAAAAAGTAAGGAAGGCCATTGTCATACAATTTTGTCAAGGATTACATTTGTACAAATATTTGGGAAAGTAATTTGGCTATATCTATTAAAATTGAAAACGCACATACTGTCACAAAAATTACATGGTTAAGTAGGCATCCATTCTGTGGAAATGAAAGACAAAATTTAAAAACAGATGCACACACACATTCAGATGTTTATTGCAGCATCATTTGTTAATGGTTCAAAAAAAGGCAACATAAATGCCCATTCATATCATGCATATAAATTATTGGTAATATATGCTACATATTTACTATTCATCCTTCTAAAAAATATGTGCTTTAATCTTGGAAGATGACCATCATAAATATACATAAATATAAAGTTCAATGTTAATAAGTACAGATTCTGAAGCTGGATTACTTGGATTTGTGTGAGAGTTTTCATAGTTCTCAGCTCTGTGAACCTAAGAGTGTTCTACTTCTCTTGAATTTGGTGTTCTCACTTGTAAAATGGAGATAATGATAGTACCTACCAGTAAGCTTATACAATCAGTTGTTAATAGTGATTAACAGGGTTGGCATGGGGTCATTGATGAGTGGAGCACAGAGTTTTGGAAGGGAGTTTCACTTCGTTTGTATAAATGGTAGGAATATGGGTGATTGACTTTTGAAACTGACTTTTGAAATCACCATTTTTGTTGCACAGTATTTCAGTGCATGAATTTGCTATAATTAATACAATATTTCCTTTATTGCTATTATTAGATTTTTTAAAACTGTTTTTCTCATAGAAAGGAAGTCATTCCAAATAGAAGATACAGCATAAATAATGTGTAGAGTCAGGGATGATCTTGAGCTCTTTCATTGCTGGAGATGATATATGACAGGATTGTGCGTATAAGCTGTTTAGATGATTAGATGATGAGTAAAAGAAGCGTATTGGTGGACCTCCAATATTGAGCTTAGAAGACGTTCCAAATAAAATGTCCTTGGAAGGAAACAGAGAATTGAAATATATGATTGGACAAAGGAAATGTGTAATAGTGACCCAGGATGAAGAGAAAGCAGTTGACAAATAAGTAAGAGGTTATAAAGAGAAGCAGGTTTCCCAGGATTTGAAAGTTTCATAAAAGGTTTAGAATTTTGATTCTCTTCCTTAGTCTAATGAATGGGTAGCTGGGCTAAGACCTTAACAAAACCTAGACCTTATATATTTGTTTTAAAGAACAGACTGTTTTTGGTAGGGGAGGAGAATTATCTAGAGAAGCAAAGTTTGGGAAGCAGAAAGTTGAAAGGTAAGAAACCTGTAATAACCAAAGTAAAAGATATATTTTGATTCTGTACTTTCAAGCTAAGGGAAATGGTGGTATAGGTGAAGCAAAAGCAATTAAATATTGGCAGGTTTCAAGGAAAATCTGAACAAAGAATAAAAAGTTTTGATGAGCCAGAAATGACCCTACTACGTTTGGCTTCTGAGGGAGAAATTAATGTCTTGCCTATTCCTGTGAATAAGGTTACTTTAAGAATATAATCTTGGCCAGGCGCGGTGGCTCAAGCCTGTAATCCCAGCACTTTGGGAGGCCGAGACGGGCGGATCACGAGGTCAGGAGATCGAGACCATCCTGGCTAACACGGTGAAACCCCGTCTCTACTAAAAAATACAAAAAACTAGCCGGACGAGGTGGCGGGCGCCTGTAGTCCCAGCTACTCGGGAGGCTGAGGCAGGAGAATGGCGTGAACCCGGGAGGCGGAGCTTGCAGTGAGCTGAGATCCGGCCACTGCACTCCCGCCTGGGCGACAGAGAGAGACTCCGTCTCAAAAAAAAAAAAAAAAAAAAGAATATAATCTTTTTCCCCTTAAGCTAAGTACTCCATAAAATGGGCACAGAACTAATAATTTTGTATTAAATGAAAGTGACTATTTTAATAGTATTACATTGCTCATAAATTATCACTTTATTTTATGATATTTGTGCTAACACCCTTGTTTTCCTGATGTGTCTGTGAACTTTTCTAGCACCAAGCACATAGAAATGCCCAATAATCCCCGATTAGATGAAGGAACAGATTAACAAGCAAGTGCGCAAACAGCGTGTGAGAGACAGCTGTTTCCAGTTGTGCTAGAGCAGGGAGAGAAAGTTGATGCACAGGTGATTCCAGATTAAGAAGGAAGCTTAAATAATTCAACACGATAATGCTGTGTGAGTGCTTAGTTCTTGGGAGCAGCCATTATCATCATCAACATACTTGGCCTTAAGATCATCAGTGTTGTTCACCTGACTAACAGATTGTATAGAAAACACCAGTTGCTGGAAACCAGGATACCACTTGTATTTTTAGTTTATATATCATTTTGAGAGACAGAAGCTCATCAAACATCTTCAATAATATGAAAAATTTTCTATTGTAAATTTCCAAGGAGTTCTCCATTTCATAAAGGTAGAGCGTTAACCAGAAATTTGCATCCAGACACAGAAACCTTCATTTCAGTCTGCAACAGTGTTCTTCTATGATGTGCTTAATGGCACGTCCACCCTTGGTACTTTTATCTTAGGGCATATGTGACTGTTTGCCAGGGTCAACAGAAGGTCACAGTTGAGAACAGGGCATCTGCCCATAGCAACAATTCATTTGTAGATTTAGGTCAACAAAATAGAACATTTCATGTAACGGTGGCTATGTTAACTGGCTTGAAAGTGGTTATTATTTCCCAATGTATACATATATGAAAACAATGTTGTATACTTTAAATGTATACAACTTTTGTTTGTCAAATATACTTCATAAAGCTGGAAAAAATAAAATTACAAAAAAAATGTGAAATATACTTAAATAATGTTTAAAATATACAGGTATAAAGTTTAAGAAATATTTAAACTAACATGTTATTAGATGCAATGAAAAATTTGCATGAATTTGTAGGTTAAAATGTCGAACTGCAAGTACAGTTTTGGATCATAAAAGGCCATTTTAGAAGTGCTCCGAGCTTCTGGATAGTATTCATTTGGGTTATTCATTTACTTTTCTGCCTGGAAGGGACATGTAGGGTATTTTGATATACATATTTTAGAAACATATGATAATTTTAAAGCAATTTTCATAGGTTAACATGCAACCTAAACTGCATGGAAATGTGGAAGTGATGCTAATTCCTGACTGATGTATTTTGGGGTAAAATTACTGAAGACTTTTAATCACATGTTTTTATATCTTTGGATCTTCCCTACATTGCTTTCAAGAAGTAACTCAACAGAATAAAGTATGCAGCTGACCTTAAATTTGCATTTTTTATCATGTCATATTAAATATTTATGGATCATTTATATGTGTGTCTTGATTCTCATAGTGATTTTGTGTGCTCCAAGAAGATATCTCTTTTAGCATAAACATATACTTTACTAACAGTTTCATCAAATTTTAAAAGTGCAAAGTATACAGATTTTAAATGCATTTCAAGCAGATTTGTTTTAAAGAAATATGCTCATTAAGAACAATTGAGAAGCGATCTTGTAGCATGCCCAAAGTGTGTTTGCCTTTTGATATTGAGTATTGGAAACGTTGTTAGATTGTTGAGCAACAAAGGAAAATAAATTTTGAAAGTTTCATTGGGAAATAGCTAAAAACATAAGACTCTATAAAAAAATTAAGAAGTATTAGTGAGAAATGTGTGGATTCTTCCTTCTCTTAACATTACTGTAGATCCTTTTTTCTTTCAGCTGTTTGTTCCCTTCTCCTTACATTTATCAGGATTCTTCTGTGTTCACCTGGCTAATCTGAGTACTAACCGTAACAAATAGATGTTTGGAAGCATTAAAGTGATGACTTTCAAAGGGGCTATTATCATTTATCATGAAAATGAATTCAGCCCACTGATGGTAATTTAGCCTACAGGTAAAATGAACGTCATATGTTTATACAATGAATTTTCAAATGTTTAACTTTCTCAAAATAATATTTCCTAAAGATGCAATATTACATTTAATATGTTCACAGGAGACACTTTACCTCACTAATCCCCAAATTCTATGTTTAACATTGTAGAAAGGTGGTAGTATATAGACTGGTACCCACAAATATTCACTGAACAAAATTGTACAAGCTTTTATGGAAATATTCTGTTGTATTTCTCAAATGTATAGATTCTCTGCATTAGAACTTGGTGATGATTCTGGGCTCCAGAATCAGATTCTCTGGGTTTGAATCCTGGTCCCACCAATTAGTGTGATATTGCCTCAGTTTCCTCAATTGATGACAGTGCTGACCTTATATGTCTTTTGAGACGATTATGAGATAGTGCATGTGAAAGTGCTTAGAACCACAGTTCTCATGGTTCCCAAACGAGCTGTAGTACCACTAGCACTACAGAAAACTCAGAGGGACACTGCACAATATTTTAAACTTCTGTGAAACACTACATAGACTTCCGTCTCATGGTAGTTTTGTTTCAGTGTTAGGTTATACCTTCATTCCTTTTGATGTTGTCATATCTTTGCAAAGCTGAGTTTTCATCAGTTGCTATGACAAAAAGCAATACCTTGTGAAAATCATCATGGAAAAAGAAATGAAGCTGTTTGTGTCTAGTTTAAGAAGTTTTGCAGTGCCCCAATAGACACATATTAGTAATTTGTGATTATTTAAGAGTTAACTAAAAATATCAATTTTGTTCAATGTATGCATATTATTTTCTCAAATGGTTACTAAGTTGTTAGGACAGAAATAATTAAATTGCTTAGACCTGTCTACTTAATGAATAGAGATGTTAGGTGTTTTGTTTGGTCTAAAGGCACAATGAAAACATTACCAAGACACTGAAGGCTCTACTGGAAAGTTTGGAAATGTCTGTGCTGGCTTAGCTTTTGCATGTGTGCCCTCAGTAAGGGTCAGTTGTTTCTGTTGATGGTAGTGATGAGACAGCTAAGTAAAAAGGGCTCCCGAGCAGAACCTCCAACTGGCCTGCGCGCTGGGAGGAGTGCACACTGGGGTGGAGCCTTGTTGTGGAGGTGTCCTGATCCGGGATGGTACCTGGGATTCAATCTGTGAGATGGGGGTCTGTTAACAAGAACCTCTCTTGCTTTGATGAGTTTTTTCCCCCCCTTTTCACCCAATAAATTCCATTTTTCTCACCCTTCAACGTGTTTGCAAGCCTAATCTTTCCTGGTCATGTGACAAGGACCCTATTTTTAGCTGAACTAAAGAGAAAGTCCTACAACAATAATGGTTAGGAAGTCAAAGCCATTTTCTTAAGCTTAACTCAAATTCCTCTGATGATCATTTTAACTCTTTTCTTCTTGTCTAATGACAGTGAGGGGGAAAGAGAGAGAGACTAGAAGGAGGGAAGAAAGGAAGTAAATCTGCTGATGGAAATTGGGATGTCTGACTGGAACGGTAGAAATGAATGAGGGGAGTAGAGGAGCTGTTTCCTGTGAAAAACGGACGAGCGATTTATCATGTAGAAATTGTTCAAAAGCCAGGAAGAAACCTCCTATAGACCCCAGCCCTCAGTCCAACCTGAAGAGTAGGAAACGTCCTGATCGTGAAGAGGTTAGGAGCAGCTGTACAGAGAGAGGGAAAGAAAAGAAATAAAGGGAGGTTTGAGGGCAGACAGTGGGGCAGGGAATGAACTTCCAGCAAGACTGTGGAGTGGCCCACGCGCTGGTGCCTGGAGCAGGGTAGAGAAGCCTCCAAGCTCCGTATCCCCAGCTGCCCAGATGCTCGTGGTCTTGCCCACAGCCGAGGAGGTCTGTGAAGGGAGTCCTTGGGCTGGGTTTTAATCCTTAGAACCCAAGCCAGATGCTTAACCAGAGAGATTCCCACTTTCGCACCTCGCTTTCCTCTCCGATTTAGGGCTTCCTGGTGGATCGGCGGGGCGGAGGTACAGAGAAAGTTGTTCCGCCGTTAACCTGCACTCTTCCTGTACCTCTAAGAGGATGGTCTGAGGAAACACTTGTCACATCTGGAAAACATTTCTTTAATGGAAAGAGAGAGTATTGTTAGCTATTCCTATGTGAACATACAGTTTTTTAGCTTCCTTCTCTCAGCCATTTTTTTCCTCCATGTTAAATTATAGTACTTTCTTTTCATCAAAGGGCCTATGCTATACTTAATAAACTGTCTAATTAATAACATTTAATTTTAATTTTAGAAAAGTCCCATCCCTAGAGAAGTCTTCTCCCAAAATGAAGCTGTATTTCATTTTGAATTTATGATTAATTTTCATTATTCCTTTGGTAATAATTGTAATGCTGAAATTTGTTATGCATCATTTAAGGAGACTTTTGAATTAACGATATTTGAATAGTCATTATTTTGCCGTATGAATTTAGTTTTAAGTGTATATACTAAAATATATAACATTTTCAGAGTTATATGTGAGAAAATGCCTCTAAAGTTTAGTTAAGTGTATTAAAACTACTTTCACCGTGGAAAAAACCTACAAGTAAACATAAAGATATTTTAGTGAGCTTAACTTTCTCAGAAATCACAAGTTCTGAGTCACATATCTGAAATGATGCTAACAATATTTAGGGCTTCCACAAAACTATCTTCAGAGATTTTTGTTAAGTCTTTGGCTAATTAATACTCGAGACACCCCGTTCACTAGGTTTTTCTGTGGTTTCATTGTCACTGATGCATATTAATGACATCAGACAAATAAAGTGTCTTTCATAATTGCTTGTCTCAAAGCATTGTAAAAATCAAATATGGAATAATTAAAAATTCATTTGCGGTTTGTGGCTGTGAATTTGACTGCTGGAAGATTGAGTCGAAGGCCCATGAGTGTCCTTGATAGGTTTGTACGGTTGATTCCCAGTCTAGTAGCTGCCCCGGTCGTATTATATAGATGGCTTCAGTCAAGGGAGAGTGGGATGCTTTGAAATACAGCGTGATAACTGTGCATGTAAGCACAAATAGCTGTTGAAAAGAACTGTGAGAATAACTGTTGACAGGAAAGACAGTTGGCTGTTTATTTTCCAAGATAAAAAATTAGGGTCAGGTGGTATTATCTATGTACTTTTCATTATTCATGCAAAACCAAACAGCTTCAGCAGTAAGAATATTTTGTTTATGAAACAGAAAACATTATTTCACTGACTGCGACACTTTTGTTAAAAATATCTAATAGATACATGGTTGTTTTGAACTTTATAGGTCAATTTTAGATTTAATTCCCTATTAAATTCTCAATCATGTATAGCATTTTGTGTTGCATTAACAAAATAGTAGATTCTCTGAAATCATTGAATATTTTAAAATTGTGTTGGTTAACTCAAGAATGGATAAAGTAATACAAGAACAGTCCAATTTATATGGTAGCATATTGAATTTAAAATTCTATGGAGATTTATTAAAATTTACATTTTTTTCCATGACTGCAATTGCATTTTAAGTGATAAATAATCCAGAAGAGTGTATTTTATAAGGAACGTAAATGAGAAAATATTTTCATTGTCTAAAGATGTAGATTTTTTTTATCATAAAAAATATTCACTGTAGGGAAACTGTAATTAGAACTAATTTATCCATTTGTTCATGGAGTTCCCTTAATGAGCAAGAATACCGCATACTCTTAATTATCTGTAAATTTTGACCATTTACATAAATAATCCTTTTCAAATATGAGTAGGACTTATGATACTAAGCCACTCTTTTGAGCTTTTACAATATGAATTAAATTTCAGATTCTTCATTTATCTGACATGTTTATTGAGTACCAGTAAACTTTAAAGTATTCTAGATACAGTGGATGCGTAGAACAATGAATGAAATGGATAAAAATCCCTGTTCTCTTGGTTTTAACATTTTAATGAAGAGAGCCCACTTTAAAAACAAGGAAATATATAAATATAAAGTGTAAATATACAGCATGTTGCATAGGGTCATAAGTGATACAAAGAAATATAGAGTAGAGAGGGAAGTTAGAGCCAGAGGAGGACAATTTAAAATAATCATCAGGAAAGATTCTAAGAAGATGATAGTCAAAGCCTGGGAGCTAATGAGGAGTTGATGGGTGGATGGACCAGGTAGGGCCTTGTAGGCTATTCCAAGAACATTGGCTTTCATTCTCTAGTAGAAGCAGCTATGGAAGGATCTATAGCTGAGGAATGACAAGGTCTTGTGGCACTGGGAAGTTGTGCAGGGTAGAAGCTAGGAGCCAGTGAAGAAACCTTAGATGTAATTCAGGGAAAACAGAATAGTGGCTTCTATTTTGGGTATTCAGGACAGATTGATTTAATGCATGTGAGGAGTGAGAGGACCAGAGCTAACAATAGGACCAATTTTTTTTATCCTCGGCAACTAGAGGTATGAGTTGATTTGCTAAGCTGGGGAACTCTATGGGAGTTGCAGGTATGGTGAATGCCTGCAGGAGTTTGGTTTGGGACATCTTGAGAATGAGTCTAAAATTGGAAATAGAGATCTGGACTGAGATGTAAATTTGGGTGTTCCATTTCTTTGTAATTTAGGGATAGAATACTAACATTTTACAATTTTTGTTTCTAATTTGGATCTGAAGAGTTTTAACAGTATATTCAACTACAGGTATTTTCCTTTTATTCAGAACATTTCATTTGTTGTTCAAATAAAAACTCATTGTTTTAGGATCTGAAAGGCTGTTGGGGGTTATTGTTATAAATTATTTGTGGCTACTGACTAATACAAGGTATTGTTTTTCTTTAATAGTAAACCCTGACAATAGTAATAGTAAAAGTGATTGTATTTTTATTTTAATCCGATTAAATATTAGAATTTGCAGTTTGGAATAGTGACAAGTTTTTTTCTTAGATTAGTTCACAAAAGCTTGCGTTACTGGTTATAGCAATTAAAGTTTACAAAATTAAGAAAAGCTTTAGAGTACTTTGTAGCCTGATATATTCTTATTAAGTTTTGACGGGCATTCTGACATGAGGAGAGAGTTTTTATGGAATCAAGTTAAACCAAGAAGAGATAAATGCTTACTTAAATTTGTAGAAGAAAATGTAAAATATATACCTTCAAATTTCTCCTCTGAGGACATTCTTAATGTAAGATGAAAGCTGCTGGATTTTATTTTATTTTATTTTATTTATTTATTTTTTTTTTTGAGACGGAGTCTCGCTCTATCGCCCAGGCTGGAGTGCAGTGGCCGGATCTCAGCTCACTGTAAGCTCCGCCTCCTGGGTTCACGCCATTCTCCTGCCTCAGCCTCCCGAGTAGCTGGGACTACAGGCGCCCGCCACCTCGCCCGGCTAGTTTTTTGTATTTTTTAGTAGAGACGGGGTTTCACCGTGTTAGCCAGGATGGTCTCGATCTCCTGACCTCGTGATCCGCCCGTCTCAGCCTCCCAAAGTGCTGGGATTACAGGCTTGAGCCACCGCGCCCGGCCAGCTGCTGGATTTTAAACATTACAAACAGGCAACTTGTTTTTTAAACATTATAATGCTTGATAGTGTTCTTTCCTAAGGGAGAAATTTCTTTGCTAGACTTGCTTTGAAACTTCACATTGAAAATGCTTTTTTACTTGTTTTTTGCTGAGGTGTAAAATTTGCAAAGGTTATAGAAAAATAATAGTTGTAAGATACCCGATATGCAATATGCTCTTTTTGAGGGCTTTGGTGATTTTTCTGTTTTCGACTGATGTAGCCATTTGTCCCAGTCTGAGTGATGTTTAGCCATTACCCATGTTGTACAACTCTTGGGATGTTGCAGGTTGTGGGGATGGCATGAGTAAGGAGGAAAGAAAGAACCAAAATGCTTAGCAAGTTTCTAGATGGAACAGGGTACGGTGGATTCTGATGCCTTTTAAATGGGAAGACCAGCAGAAGTATGAGTAGGGCGAGAATGAATTTAGTTTACGTTATGCTAAATTTGAGCTTCCCATGGGACATCTAAATAGCAAAGAACACTGGTTAGGATGTGGAGAGATTCAACAGCCATTTTCGTTTATGCAATAAATAATAGAAATGATGGGAATGGTTGCTGTTATTTTCCGGGAGAGAATACCAAGTACTTGATAGTTGGTCTGTGTTTCTGGTGATTTTTTTTTTTTTTCCTGGCTCTGTGATCCTTGTGAATCACCGTCCTTGGTCCCATTATACCCAGTCTTCATTTAAAGCTAATATTTATTACATCTTTACCCTACCCTGACTTTTTCCCACATTTTATGAAAAAATTTAAATATATAGAAAAGTTGAAATAAGTATGCAGTGAAGACTCATCTACTTAACACCTGGATTTGGCAAATAACATTGAACTCTATTTGCTTTGTTACATATCTGTTTCTCTGTTTCTGTAGCTCTCTTGCAAGGCATCTTATTTTTTGATGCATTTCCAAATAATTGCAGACATCCATACACTTCCCTCCTAAGTACTTCAGCATGTATATCATTAGCAAGAGTTTCATATTATTTAAAGATCTTTATGAAGTAAAATTTACATATGATGAAATGCACAAATCTCAAGAACTTTTGATGAGTTTTGACAATGTATACATCTGTGTTGTGTAAACTCCTATCAAGTTCTGAAACACTACAGTCACTTCAGAAAATCACCTTTTCCCAGTCAATCCCTGTCCCTCAAACCTCCCAACAGCAACCTCTGTTTTGATTGTTTTCTACCATAGATTGATTTTGCCTCGTTTAGAACTTCCTGTAAGTGAAATTATATGGTACGTATTCATTTGTATAAGGCTTCTTTGTTCAGCATGTTTTTGAGATTCACCATTTGGTATATTTGTAGTTAGCTCCTTTCTAATGCTGGATGATATTCCATTGTATGTACTATTCCAAAAGTTATTTATCCTTCCTCTCTTTCATAGAGAGAGGCTGTGCATTGATTTATTAATGAAATCAATATGACCTTCCCCTTTTTAAAATATGACTCTTCTTTCATCTATTAAGTAATCCTCTTCCCCTTCAAAAAAGTCTTATTATCACTCATTCTTGTTTAAGGCAAGCCATACGTTGTGTAGCTTATTTCTAGAAACACTGTATATATAAGAGGCTTTTCTTGGAGACTTGAAATGAAAGGTTTTAGAAACATTTCTATGCATCTCTGACTTCTCTTTAGCTGTCTCTTCCAGTCACTTTTTTTCTAAAAGTCTTCCATTTAGACAGAGTCACGAATTTCTCTTGCAGACTCTGCTCTTTATGTCTTATTTATTCCTATAGTCATGTTAATTTGGATACAATAGAAAAATTTTTCCTCTTTCATGCATAATGGATGGAAGTATGTGTAAAGAACAATTACGGTGTTCCAGGTAATTCTGTATCTGATGCCTCCTTCAGTTGAGAATATGGCAAAACAAAAAGTCTTAAGGTTCAACAAAGCCTTCACCTTGAGGCTGTGGCCCATCAGGATATGCTTGCTCTTTTGGGGTTAGTAAATGTGTACAGTTTCGAGCATTGAGCTTGATGTAACCTCTGGCAATCACTTTTCGTAGAGAGAGGCTGTGCATGTATTTGCTAACCACTTGGTATCAGAAGATTCCAGTCAGATTTTTGTATTTCCCCTCAGAGTTTTCAAGAAGCAAACTACCAAGGGCATTTTGATGCGTCCTTTTGTCTAAACACCTTTTGGAACGAAAGTCTGAGCACACAACCATGGCCTTATGCCCTGGAGTTTTACAGCTCTACGTTTGAGGCTAGGAAAGAAGATCTCAATTGAGGGTGGTGTAATATATTCTCTTTGAAAAAATTCTTTTCAAATACCATTGTGGTTCACACCAAAGAATTATTGTATTTGATTAAAAATAAGGCCAAGCATTCAATTTTTGCATTTTCTTTTCTCTTGCTTGTGTTTTCAGCTAATATTGCAGAGCATTTTATTTACTCAACCAGATTGACAAGATTATAAATGGGAGCTGTGTGTGGAAGCCTCTAATTTTTCATAAGTAAATGAATTAATTTATCATCGCTGTTGTGTTTTATTGCTGTCTCCATGCGAGACTGCCCTGCTCCTTTCTTCCCCCTTTTGCCTTCTAAACATTGGATCCATGTCATCGTGTTTGACAGGTTTCTGATTCCCCTGTCAGATGCAATTTGGTGCTAATCACATTTCCTTTGCTCAGTGTCAATGATACAAGCCATGCATAATATTCCTGTATGTCCACTCACTCACTTGCAGTGCAGCTGGAATATCTTGGGCATTAATCTGAGAGAATGCTGCATTGAAATGCAAAAATGATGCTTGAGCACTAAGATAATGTGGTCAGGCAGATGTGCAATAGATAAGTGAGGCTAAACTGGTGGTCTTTTCCTAAGCTTTGATGAATTTTATTTCATTTCTGAATATCTCTTTACAAACCTGAGACTATGTAATCAGTACTGGTTCATTAGACCTTCAGCATTTTTTCATTCATTGTCCATGTGTGAAGAAATAAGAATTATTTTTTCCATTAAAAAGAAAGTTATAGGTGGTTATTTTTAATGTTGAAGAGTATCCCTGTCTAGATCATGCACTCTATCAAATGCATAAAAGTAGCTAACAATCTAGAGAAATCTGTTAATAATAAGCCAGTTTCTAATCTAGATGAGGTCACAAACAATAGACCTTGTGTTAGATCATTTTAGACAGATATAATCAGAGTATAGTGAGAGGACTTGGGTCAATTTGGAATGAGGGTGATTGTTTATTTTTTGAAGTCTAGTTAGATGTTTTGACAATTAGAGTGGGGAAGAAGAAGCACTCAAAAAAGAAAGGAATCAAAGCAAAATTAGAGCTAGGAGAGGGTGTTGTTTATCAGTGAAATAACAGTTATCTATTTTGGTGGTAAACAGGACTAGAAAAGTAATTCAGGAGCATATGAGAAAGGTCTTTATTTTATAGACAAGAGGGAATCTTTTTGTTGTTGTTGTTGGAGCAAGCCTGTGTCATGCTTACATTTGAATTTTAGAAAGAAAAGTTTCATGGTAGTGTGGAAAAGAATTAGAGAAGAAACAAAAAGAGATATCAAATAGGGGGACTATTACAGTAAGTCAGATAAGAGGTAAGGGCCCAAAGTAGGAGGGTGGCAGTGGAAGTACAAAAGATGTGACAGATGCAAAAGTTATTACTAACTAGAATCTACAGAGTTGTACAACTCTTGGAATGTTGCAGGTTGTGGGGATGGCATGAGTAAGGAGGGCAGAAAGAACCAAAATGCTTAGCAAGTTTCTAGATGGAACAGGATACAGTGGATTCTAATGCCTTTAAATGAGAAGACCAGCAGAAGTATGAGTAGGGTGAGATAATGAATTTAGTTTGCGTTATGCTGAATTTGAGCTTCCCATGGGACATCTAAATAGCAAAGAACACTGGTTAGGACGTGGAGAGATTCAACAGCCATTTTCATTTATGCAATAAATAATAGAAATGATGGGAATGGTTGCTGTTATTTTCAGGGAGAGAATATAAAGCAAAAAGAGAAGCAAATAAGCAATGAAACCTTGGAAATAAGGCTAAAATTAAGGGAAAAGTTGTACCAAAGAGAACCGAGAAAAGACTGAAATAAGCAATTGTACAGAAAAGAGAAGGATTGTGGAAGCTGGTGGTAGAAGGTGGTCAACACCATCACATATGGGTGAGGAGGACTTAGGCAGTACCGTTGAATGAATAAATGTAAGAAATGTTTTTTGTCTCGGTATTATTTATATGGTGTTTAACGAGTTCCAGGCAGGTTCAAAGGAGTAATAGAACTAAAAGTCATATTGCATTTGGCTGAGGAGTGAATCAATGGTGTCAAATTGGAAGCTGTTCATTGTTCACAACTCATTGAAAGAAATTGGTGGTAAGGGAAGTAGGAAGACCATTGGGGTTGTAGCTTAAAGGAAACATGAATACCAAAAAAAATACAGGTTTTTTTTTTGTTCCTTTTTAAATAGGACATACCTTCTAAATGGAGTTGAGATATCACCCCCAAGGGGAACCAAGAAAGTTGATTCTTTGGGAACAAAATCATCTTAAATATTACAATGTTTGTGTCTCTCCAAATCTCATCCTACCTGACAAAAATTGTAGTATTTAATTAATCTTGTTTGGTTTTTATTTGGGTATCACACAGGCAGCATTGACTGAGTTCATAAAAGATGATATGAGATATCTTTTATGATATGAGATCAGTGTTCCAAAACTATGGTGCATATACAGCTTAGTTGTAGGACTCCATTTATTGCTAGATCTCAGAGTTGAAACCTGAGAGGGGAGGCCTATGTCTGTCTGCCTCTTAGCTACTGCTGACTGCTTTGTGTTTGTGTGTGACTCAGGTTTTGAAAATTAGATTTGTGTATATTTTCTTAATTTTAATACAAGTTATTCAACCCATTATTATATCAAACCCTGAGAAGAGAAAGTATTGACAATATCTGAATGATTATCCAGTAGCCAGTTAAGTGAGAAATTACTTTCCTGTATTCGTATCAACCAAAGGTTAAAGATAAATTCACTGAAAATACATTTAAAAAAATAATTTAATTGTTCAATTGTTTTGCTTTAGCTGGAAAATAATTTTGAAGGACTGAAAAATTTGATTATATTATTATTATGTATTTTTGTGAATTGATTTGTATATAAAATTTGATACAGCACAACTTATGTAAAATAAATTGCATTTATAGCTTTTTAATTTTTAGTTAGATTTTAACTTAAAAATATATTCAGTCAGCCTTAACCCTATACTTATTCTTTTTATGTATTATATAAAGCAGAGATATATATGTGCAGTACATCAACAGATATACAATATATTAAAATTTCATATGGAGGTGGCAGTTAGGAAGGCAGTGTCTTAAAAAGGCTCTGGAGAGGGGGTAGAAGAAAAAAGATTGAGAAATACTGGGATAGAGAAATCTTAATTATTGTTCCTGTTTCAATTAAATAATTTTTTACCTATGAGAGTCACTAAACAATATGACACTACTCATGCTAACTTTTAGAAAAAAACCAGAAGGTAGCCTACTTTTGACACAGGTGCCTATAGAGGATATATTCTTATTCATAATTTTTATACACAGAGGTGATTGTGATTCACAAAAAGTTATAGTCAATTTCAGTTGAAGTATGTTAAATTGGAAGTCAAATTTTAGTGATCTGAATTGAATTTCAACATAATCTGGCATTTTTAGGGCACTAAGGACATGTTATAACTGTGTTATTTGCCTTAGTGATATAGTATTTGCTGCATGATATTGCAGGAAATATTTTATTAACTCAGATTCTGTAAAAGCTGTAAAACAGAGGACTAAAACCACTGATGGTGAAATAAGATCTTGAGCAATCAGATCTTATGAGTCTTGTTTTGAAAATGTTAAAGTGTGGAAGATGTGTGCTTTGACTATACAACCAAAACAACGCAATTCCAATAAACATTAATCTGCAGGGAATTTTCAAAGAGGAGATAGGTTACCCAAGGATAACACAGAACTAAAACATCGTGGCTTTCACTGGGAGAAGATACTTTTTTCTTCAAGTTGTTAGAATGTTAAGAGAATGAAATCTTACCATTCATTTGCTAATGGGACATTGATTATAACATTGGTAGCTGCTTGTAGCTTGATTCGGTCTGAATCTTTGTAAAATTTCAAACTAGTATTAAAGGGGCATTAATTTTACAGATTTTTTTTTTCTTTTTAAATAAGGAAAAGTTACAAGCATATATATGTACAGCATTCCATGTATTAAAAATATATGAAGATATCAATTAGTTACTATTAAAATTGTTAAAAGTCACCTGTGAATAGTCTTTTGCAAGATTTGGCTCCCTCTCAAATATCTTCTGAAAATCTTTGTGAAAAATTGTTACTCAACAGTATCAGTCTATACTGCATGTAACAGAAATGCTGAATATTAGAAAATGAAAACCAAAAGCCTCTCTGAACTTCTGGGGAGCTTTAAATTTAATGTAAAAGTTGGAATGTACACACATCTAAAACTGTTCACAAACTAAAATAAGTAAAAATGCAATGCAAGTGATATTTGTAAGTGCCAGATTGGATTCACAGTAATGGAATGATCAGTGAGGCTAATAAAAGACAACTTTCTGGAAACTGTATATTGAGCAGGATTTTCAATAAAGAGAACAGTGTAAAATGAAAGAGAAGAGGAAGAAATTCTGCCAAGTGTAACATATATACCTGAGCTATACACACACACAATCTGATATATGTGCATAGACTTCTATACATATGTATATATGATATACATATATATCAGATATATAAATATATGTATATATACAGATATCTATGTATATAAGATATATATGTGTATCTCTCTCTCTCCCTCTGTCTCTCTGTCTCTATCTCAAGTACAGGTAAAAGAAAACCCACAGCTGATGCAGATGTGGGAAGGGTAGTCAATTATCTCTGAGTAATAGGTAGAAAACCCTGGGAAGAAATAAACATGGAAAAGTGTAGTTACTTACTATGTCTAAGCCTTGGCAGCTAGATAGCTTGAGACTCCAAGAGGAATTTTATCTTTTCCTATGATGATGGTGGGTATGAAGAGAAATAAATCAATTTTTATTATTTTACTGAATGCATTTTTTAACTTTGTAGCTGGAATTGAGACAATGCCGTCCTCCATCACCACCAAGCATCCCACCCTCTTTGATGAGTAGTAGGCAGGTTTTGACCTCGTAATTGAGCTTGTTGAGTCCATGTGATGAAAACTGACTACCCTAAATAAGAATAAATATATTGGAAAAAAACAAGGGCTTATAAAATAAATAGGGCAATGATTGAGAATTTAAAAATGAACAGGAATTAAGGCAAGATGAGGAAACGAGTCAAAACTTTTTTCAGAAGGAATAAGCTAGTCAGGATATAGTTCTGCAAGCAGGCATCAGACTTTTCTCATCCTCGGGTCACTTCAGTGAGATTCTCACCTCCAGGAGACAGTATTGACTAAGCTTAAGCCTCATTCTTGCCCCTACTGATATGGTTTGGCTCTGTGTCCCCACCCAAATCTCATCTCAAATTGTAATCCCTGCGTGTCAAGGGAGGAACCTGGTGGAAGGTCATTAGATCATGGGAACATTTTCCCCTATGCTGCTTTTTGTGATAATGAGTGAGTTCTCATGAGATCTGATGGTTTTATAAGGGGCTCTTCTACCTTTGCTCCTCACTCATTTCTTTCCCGCCTCCATATTCCCCTTACCTTCCACCATGATTGTAAGTTTACTGAGGCCTCCCCAGCCATGTGGAACTGTGAGTCAATTAAACCTCTTTCCTTTATAAATTACCCACTCTTGGGGAGTATCTTTATGGGAGTGTGAGAATGAACTAATAACACCTACATTTTACCACCCCGGAGACATACGCAGGATCTAGCATCTTTGGCCTGGGCACCTGGATTTGTCACCCAGGCAAGACCATACACAAAGTAATCCCTCCTAGAAAATCACAGGGCTGTTAGGAATGGGGAATGGATGTTGCTTGGACAAATAAATGTTGAGAAATGTCCACTCTGTTTTCTCTTGATCTTGAGTGGTGGATAGGAGCAGTTTATCTTAAAAGTCCTTGACATCTGTAGCAGCCAATTACCGTTTCTTCAAATTCTCATTATATTTTCAAGTAACTTCTTTTCTCCTAAAGAAGTTCCTAGGTGAAATTGTTCTCTGAGGAAAAGAGCACACCCCTCATCACTAAGAATAGAACCTGAGTATTACTAATTAAGTCCCAATTCTAATTATGTTAATGAAACTGCAAGGGGACTATACAGCTAGAAGCCCCAGCGTGGTGTTATGCCATGCCATGCAGCTGTGGATCTCCTCACAACATATGAGTTCTATCTGTGAAAGCATACCAGAACCCAAGGACAGACTCTAGCAATTTCTAAATATTCAATTGCATAGCATATTCTTCAAGCCAGTGTTGAAATTATAAGAATGGCAAATACAAATACATTTGCCATTTTTTGATATTAAATATTAGTCCTATTTTAAAGTATGTAAACTGTGACGTCTAAACATAAATGACAAAAGATATACATGTGTCACCTGACAGCTAAGCTAACACAAATGATTTTCATCACTGGAAGAGGAGTAATTCCAATAATATGTTTGGGATTATAGTCAGAATTACGATCCCAAAAAAAATCCAAAAATGAGATTAGAAAAAGAGTTTGAATTTTTATTAGTATGAATGCAAAGAATGCATAGCCCTCTTTAGGACTAAAGAATAATACTTTTTTGGTGATACTAAAAAATACTTACTGAAGATGTAATAGGACTAATGCAATGGACTGAATGCTTAGGTCTGCCCTCCCCATTGTCAAATTCCTATGTTGAAACCCTAACTCCTAAGGTGTTAGCATTAAGAGGTGGGGCGTGGGGGAGGTGATTAAGTCATGAGGGCAAAGCTGTCATGAATAGGATTAGTGCCCTTATAAAAGACACCCCAGAGAGATCTCCTGCTCCTTCTGCCATGCAAGGGTGCAGCGAGAATCCAACCGTCTATGAACCAGAATGCAGGCGCTCACCAGACACTGAATCTGTGGGCACCTCAGACTTCCCAGCCTTTAGAAGT
The DNA here is from genome assembly GCF_043159975.1 of Macaca nemestrina. Lineage (NCBI taxonomy): Eukaryota > Metazoa > Chordata > Mammalia > Primates > Cercopithecidae > Macaca > Macaca nemestrina. Next base: position 102,990,480 of record NC_092135.1, read on the forward strand.
GTGAGAAATAAATTTATGTTGTTCATATGCTGGTTTATGGTACTTCGTTATAGCAGCCAAATGAACTAAGATAACTAATAACATAATTCTGTTTTGGAAAATATACTACTTTGGCTGATTTGGATTATAATTATAATGTTAAAATCATGTAGTAATGTTTTAGGTTGATACAGGAATCCGTTCTATTACAGAGGAGTCAGAAGCACAAGATATTTCAAGATGGAATTTTGAAAACGAGTCATGACTTTTGCTGTAGCCCATTACTTCTGCTCCTTAATAAGACCTGGTAATCCATTGGAAGCTATGTGGTTGAAGTATTAGCAGAGCATTTAGATAGGTAGGTAGGTAGGTAGGTAGGTAGGTAGGTAGGTAGATAGATAGATAGATAGATAGATAGATAGATAGATAGATAGATAGATATTGATAGATAATATATGTATACTTTTTAATTTACGCTTATATCTAGAAGAAAAAGCATCTTTCAATTATCTATTACTACAAAAAGATGCTGTTTCATAACCGCAAAATTCAGTGATTTAAAACAGTAAGTTTTTTTCATTGCCCATGAGTCCACATGTTAGCTGAGCCATTCTGGTTTTGGCTGGGTTTACTCATGTGTCTATGGGCAGTTTTAGGTCAGTTAGGCAGCTCTGCTGATCTAGGCTGTGCCCTCTCTTGTGTTTGGAAATTGATAGGCTATTGGCTGGTTTCATATGACCTTGGCTGGAACAGTTGGACTCTCCTTCATAGGATCTTTTGCCCTCCAGCAGGCTAGACCTTATTCTCAGAGTAGTGGGAGAGTTCCAAAGGAGCAAGGAGACGCATGCAGGGTCTCTAGAGGCCTCGGTTTAGAATTGCACAGTATCAATTCTGTCACTTCTGTTGGGTAAAATAAGTCAAGGTTAGCCTCGATTCAGGGAATGGAAAAATACACTCTGCTTTTGATGAAAGGAGTTTCAAAATTCCATTGCAAAGAAAATGAATATAAGGATGGTAACTGGGGCCATTTTAAACATCAATTTAACACAAAGCACATATAAACGTGTATGCCTAAAACTCTGAAATACTATCACAATATGAGTTGGTGCTTAAAACAAGTGGAATTCTAAATCATTTGCAGGGCAATAAAGAAAACGTTGCTTCTGGATAGGACAGTCATCAAAGATGTCTTGGTCAGTGTCATGTAAGTGCCATAGCTGGGTGAAGATCTCAGTGAAGAAAGGGAGAAAAAAGAGAACTTTACCCTCTCTTGCTGTTGGTGAGCTTTGGTCATACTGATTTAGCGTTCCCCTCTGCTTCTTTCATACTTCTTTCTGAGAACATGCCTTTAACTTTTGAATCTCTCTCCTGCCTTAATAATAATAATAGTCGGAGTGGAATGGCTGAGATTGTAGCTGATCAACTGACAGAATGGAGCAGGTGAGGATCATGCTAACCTTCCATGCATGATATCTTAGATGAAAATAGTCCACTTTGGAATTGCAAATTGACCTGCATGGTCTCTACCCTGGTTGCCCTGTTTAGAGTGGAAATATTTAACTTGCTTTTCCAATATCTGCAAGTGGTTCTAACTCACTAAACCACTATCATCCTGGTTAATAGCTGTTGCATGCAGTTGGTTTTCTTAATCAGAATACTTTTTTATTCCATTTCAGCATTCCAGAACTTAACCAAAAGTATTTTCAATTTGATTACATGGACTTCTTCCCAATATGCTTCTCAAAAGAATTTGCTGTTAATAAAAGGTCACTATGTATATCATAGGTAAGCATGGTGTTTTTGGATGGAGCTGCACTAGTATTTCTGGAACGTAGCAGCATAAAGTCCATATTGCTGGGCCATTTGAATAATCTGCCAATGGACACACGCTCAACTGACATTGAATATTAAAGATTCTCATAATCTAAACTTCAAACATGCCAATATTAGTAACTTGAAGAATGGATCAAGACAGCTCATTTGTTGTTATTTCACATTTAGAAAACGTCTTAACATTATTATCTTATAGTTAAATCCAGTTTGTAAATTGATAATAAAATGAGTTAGAAATTACTGGGAAAGTCCTTTGAAGTACCAAAATGAAATAAATATTCTTCCATACTTAAATTTTATGAGGAATTTTTATTTCCAGCAACAGTAAGGCTGGGCAGCAATCTTTGAAGAATTTTCAATAAATGTAAATTGAATAAAACTTTTTTTTTTTTTTTGGTTTTATAGATTGTCAGGTGATCAACTAAGTGAGAAGCTTTTATAAATGTGTTGGTTCTTCTCTGAGACATGAGTGTTTGGGAGAAAGTCCTCCCTTACCCCCTGCCCAGAATCCTGGTAAAACAGAAATTTTAAAAAAAAGGTAGTGTTTTGTAATTTCATTTTTAAAAGGTGCTGTTTTTTAAATTCATTTATTTAGACCACTCCAGACAATTTGTCTTCCTGAATCCAACTGTATTTCTACTCCTGTAATAGTTTACAGAAAGATATTAACCTTTATTGTAATTGAGAATATTGAGACCACCTTCGACATGAATATCTGGGTGTAGTTTTACTTGTATCTATTTACTGTAGTCTAAGTAAGACATGTTTTTCCTCTTTGCCAAGCCCAACTATTTTCTTTGTGTTTTTAATAATAATTCTGTATCTCCTTGATTCTCTGGGACTTTTGTTCAACAAATTCCATTTTTGTCTTTTAAGTCTTCAATTCCTCTCTTATGTAGTCCATTCTCCCTGTACTTACAAACATGTTTAATTTTTCTTTATTCCTAAAAAAAATCCTGTGTTCATTTACATTCTATGTTAATTTTTTCTTTTCATTTTCTATCTAACATTCTGGAGTACAGTGGTCCCCTCTGTATTCCTGGGGGACTAATTCCAGGATGCTCTGCAGATACCAAAATCTATGAATGCACAAATCGCTGATTCACAATGATGTAGTATTTGCATATAACCTAAGCACATCCTCTCAGATACTTTAAATCATCTCTAGGTTACTCATAATACCTAATACAATGTAAATACTATGTAAATAGTTGTAATAATCTATTGTTTTAAAATTTTTATTTTTATTTCAAATATTTTTGATCTGCGATTGATTGAATATATGCAGAATCCATAGATATGGAGGGCTGACTATATTTTGTAATCACTAACACCAATTTCATTACCATCTACTATTTCCTTAAGTCGGTAACCCAAACTTCAGACCTGTGACTTACTGGCCCTATATCTGGTTAAACATCTTTGACTGTCCTAAAACTTCATTTTTAACATAATCAGTCCCCATACAGTGGGCAAATTCTGCAACTTGTTTTTAGGCTATTAGAGCCCTCAACCCGCTTACTATATTCATCTTTTTCTGAAGTTCTGTCATCCAGTGTAAAACTATCTGGCGCCCCCTCTTGCTTGTTCAGACAGTTCTGTCTTCACTGGCTGCCTGCAGTTATCTTTATTCCTCTCCTAGATCAGTAGCTTGTCTTACTTCTGGTTTCCCTATTACGGCAGAACTTATCTAAAAACCATGTTGAACACTTGAGTATGTATCTAAAAACCGTGTTGAACACTTTATCTCTTCAACTAAATTATAAGATCTCTCAGGGCACAGATGATAATACTGGCTTTTGTTTTTCTGTTTAAACAAGAAAGTAAGAAAAGTTCTCTAGGCTGATGTCACAGTCTTTGAGTAGAAGCAGTTCCATTTATTGGCTGGATGCCGATAGAAGGAATGGCTTAGGTTTAATATAGAAACAAAAAAAAAGAATCAACCTTGATAGATCTTCAAGGACGTCTGTGACATCAAATTCAGTATTTTGTAGATAAGGAGTTAGCACTTTGGAGTCAAATGGCCTTACTTCAAATCCCACACCTAACACTTGTAAACTATTTGAGCTCAGTCAAATTTCTTCACCATTTTAAGGTTCAGTTTCCTTGTTTGTGAAATGGGAATAATCATAGCATGTTCTGTTAGTATTTAATGAAATTATCCATGCAAAGTTCTTAGCATAGTGCCTGGCATATGAAAAGTACTCAATAAATGTTAGCATATCAACTTTGTTGTCAATTTATGTGTATTCCTTTTGGGGTTTGGAGAAGGTCCATTTAATGGTAGTTTATTTTAGCATAATATACCACCATGAGGTTTTATTAAAATTAGTTGAGTTTGGGAAAACTTTATAAAATAGCCATTGTCCTTCTTGTAACATGGGGTATAATTTATTTTGAAGTATAAATGCTTAGAAATTAACAATTGTTTTTTTTTTCTCCTAAGGGGGGGAAAAAAACAGTATTGGCAAGCTTTCCAGCTTTTGACATTCTTTTAAGATCTTTAAAATACTACAGATCTGATTCAGCCTTCAGACCTGTTACTTACTGGCCCTATATCTGGTTAATTCACATAAATCCTCTTTGGGCTACAAGTTACTTTTAAATAAATCCAAACTAAGAGCGGGGGGCAGGGAGGAGAATACCAGTCTAATTGCTAAAGTTTCAAAACAGAAGAATGAATTTGCACCTCAGGCTTGGCATCTCTGAGCATGCGAATCAGTCTCAGATACTCATAATCATTGCTTTGTTTTTTAAAGACCTTTGATTATGAGCAGTATTTAATTACACAGCTGCAAAATTCTTGAGACATTTGATACTAGAAAGAGACAATCTAATGGACGTATTTACCATCCCTTTATCTACATTTGCCGAATTCTAGTTGCATTCTTTTAGGTCAAAAGGTAAGCTATGCATGTGGCATTATCTTAGAGATCTTTTCATCATTCATGCTTTTAATGGGTTACAGTGTAATGTGGTATAATATTTCAGTGTAGAAGATTGGCACAAAAATTGTTCATTTAAGCAGTTTTTATGTGCCTTTAAAAATCATGGCACAAAGTATTGTTGAAGCTTGGACTGCAAGCTTCTTGCCATAGTCTAGATTTTAATTCCAGTTAGTATTCTCAACTTCTGATTATGTTTCATCTTTAAAATGAACTTAATGCTCTGATTTCATTTTTTTCTTCAGTAAAAGAAATAGCCCCATGTAAATTTCCCTTTAAATAATCTGCCTTTAATGGTCTGTGTTCAATTTATATCTTAAAAATGTATTTTGCATATGACCAAGTTGCATTTCTCTCTAAAGTAGATGAAATCTAATTCTTATAAAAAGGTATCCTTTCTCCATATGATTGTTATTCAGTATTTATTGAAGTATATTTGTTGATTGAAAAGGCAAAAAGGAATTTTTTTAAAGGCAGAGAAGAATAGATATCTAAAATAATTTTGTCAAGAAAGAATGTGTTTTTGATTAATGTAATAAACATTCTTTGGAAGTAAATGTGCATAGGAATTGGACAGTAGTATTGTGTAATATTTTATGATGAAAATAAGGTGTTTATCAAAGAAAAGGTAGATTAAATAAACAGACAAAACCATCAGTCTTGACCCCAAAGAACTGTGGCTAAACCTGGATTCTGCATTTTTACACTAGTCAGCCACAGCTCATTAAAGGGCTTACACTTGTTTGTCAGGTTATTGACAGTGGTAGTGGTAACCCCAGGGTAATGCCGCTATCCCTTTGCCTAGCTTGTTTGTCTTGTGAAGAATTAATTGTAGAGGGTTATGTATTATTCCATTACCCAAAGTCTTAAATCCTGTACGGCAAAAATCAAGGCTCCCCAGACTGTAACAGCCTCTAAGTGACCTCTTTCTTAAACCTCTTAGGAAAATGTTGGTGTGAAGAACTGATGGCTCTAAGGTGTCTGTAGGGACAGTACTTGAAATAGTTTAAATGAGTAACTGTTTGCAACGTTAGAATTAATAGAATTTGTAGGGCTCTGTGCACATCCTGCATATCTGCCTGGAGTAAAATTACTTTACAAGCTTTAGATAAATGAAAGCTACCCAGAAACTTTCAAGGAATAGTAGAATATTAGCTGATGAAAATTATGTGTGGATGTAGGGATCCAGAGCCACAATTAATTTACATTTGATTTTAATTGATGACACTCTGATAGATCAGAGGGACTTTAATTAAGAAATAAAAATGTAGGCAGATTACAATATTGGTAATTGGAAATGGAGTTTTAACTAATGAAGTGTGGCTTTATTAAATGTTTTGTTCATTTTATAGAAAATGCTATGTAGAACATATTAACAGTTATTTTCACTTAAACACTGATATTTAGAGGATTTAGATCTTTATTTAGAAATATGTGCTGTGTTAGAAATAATGGTTGTGACTGTAAAGCCCCAAATTGCTTGTAAATGTGCATGGACTACTAAACCACTGTGCTTTATTATAAGCTATCAGAGTTCATCTTTTAGTGAATTTTGGTTCAAACATTTAATAAATGGTTGTACATTGTTAAGTTTTCCAGGGTAGCTACTTGGATCTCTTGCCTCTGTTCAGCATCTCACTTCGAGTTACTTCTCTCTTTCATTGTGTCTCTAATTTATTTCCTAAAATGATAAGTGTCAAAAATGACATAGATTGTAATTTGCAGTATTACCTTTGCCATTGCGGATTACTCTCCCTTATAATTACAGCTTATACAGCAACTTGCTTGATGCTTCCTTGTAATCAGAATAATACTACCTTGTATTTATGCTGTCTTTCTCTTGTGACCTCAAAGCACTCTTGTTAATTGTCACCACATTCCTATGAGCAAAGCAGATGGTTGAAGAAAGGGAGGCTTAAGTGTAACCAGGTTAAATGACTTGCCTAGGGTAAAGCCATAATCAGTGATATCGATGGGAAGGAAGCCAGGTCTCCCGATTCTGGACCAGTTTTCTCTCTTGTGCATCACTCTGCCTTGACATTTTTTACTTGTGACATCTGTTTCCATCACTTTCATGCTGTTAATTACTTAATATCATTTTACTGCAAGATTTGCTAAAGGGAACAGATACACTCTGAGTGTTTAAAAATATGTTTAATGCAGCATGAGAGAAACAGTGACACTTTGTGGGGAGGGCATGTAGATTCATTTTATTGGATTTTGGTTGCTTGATGAACACTGCTGGTTTAGGGGGAAACACTGGGGATTTTATGTTTTACCTAAATGGTGTTTTTTGAACAATGCAAATGCGTAGAAGTCACTGGTCTGGTTTTCAAATGTGCACCTAATAAAGCAAAACATGTTCAATTCATTGGCTACTCAATTACACTCATGACGTGTCCATTGAATTAGCAGATATGCCCCTTTATGCTCAGTTATAGAATGTATAGCTAGGCTTTTAAGGCTCATGTATATTTAAAACCTGCTTATTAAAATATAGACAATATTACAACCTATTTTCCAGGCCTTTTTTAATTATTAAAATGTTCTGTTTCCCTTTACACACTAACATGTAAAACTAGATCTCTTGTCTGAACATTCCACATACCATTCTTCTGAAAAAAGGCAGGGTTCAGAAACAAAGTGGTAATGGGGGTGAGTATTTATTAGTCGGTTTGATAATTTAGCTGTACTTAGTGGAAGGGCAGGAGACTTGAAGGGTATATCCATCAAAGTTTTCCCATGATGTTTGGGGCTAATATATATAACTCATTGATTTAATAATAGAAGAGAAAACTGATTTAATTGTTCTGACCACAGATTTATTGACAATGAAGTGTAATTTGGTGACTGATAGATCTTATTATTTCTGCCCTCGTGCCCTCATTTAGAAAGCCTTATTTGTTATATGACGCTTGATTATAACCTGATACCCAGACTTCCCTTAGTCACTGTTATCACACAGTTTGACTTTTTTCCTTTTTGTCCATATTTACTATTTTTCATTCTTGTTTTCCCTACATGCTTTTTTACATTTCTCTGTCCTGTTCACATAAGATCACTTAGGTTTGTCATGTTAGAGTCTTCTGAGAATGTGTTAAGAATGTTAAAAATAGGCCGCGCGCAGTCGCTCACGCCTGTAATCCCAGCACTTTGGGAGGCCGAGATGGGCAGATCACGAGGTCAGGAGACAGAGACCATCCTGGCTAACATGGTGAAACCCCATCTCTACTAAAAATACAAAAAAAAAAAAAAAAAAAAAAAAAAAAAAAGAGCCGGGCGTGGTGGCGGGCGCCTGTAGTCCCAACTACTCGGGAGGCTGAGGCAGGAGAATGGCGTGAACCCGGGAGGCGGAGCTTGCAGTGAGCTGAGATCCGGCCACTGCACTCCAGCCTGGGCGACAGAGCGAGACTATGTCTTAAAAAAAAAAAAAGAAAAAGAAAAGAATATATATTTATATAGTACATATATAGTACATATTATGTGTGTATACACACAGACCAAGTTTCATCCTTTTGTTCTTTTAAAAAGTATTTTGTCAAGTATGTCATGTGTAACTGATACATGTTTGTTAAAAATAAGTTATTTCCCTAGTCACAGACCATATCATTGAAACCATTATGCTAATAATAATGTGAAGACTTATTTTGAATGGAACCTGGAAGATTTTGTTCAAAATTTTCTTCGAAGATGGCTGTAGATACTCAGTTTCAGTTGTCTGTTTCCCAGTGTGCTGTAGGAGAGCACTTTTTGGCTCTTCAGCCTGAAATCCCAGAACACAGTTTTACTCCACAGCCAGGAAGAGAACTTTGTGCTCCATGCTACTCCTCCAGCTTTCTCACCCAGTGCTCTGCATGGGCCACGTGCTGTGTGGTCAAGGGAGTCATCAGCGGGAACTTGAATGACTTCTCTGCCTACTTGTAACAATAGTATTTGAGTAAGATGGATTCTTCAGTTTTCTTTTCATCCATGGTTTGAAAACAGTGCATTACTTATAAATACATTGACAAAGGTAAAATATTGTCGATCAATCTATTAACATGCTGGGTTATCATCTTTCTCCCGTCTCACCCACTTTGGACTGTCTCCCTACAGCATTTTTTTCCCTCTTGCTTTTTAAAAATTACAGTTATCAACAACTCACAGGATGACAAGTACTGCTTATTTTAATCCTAATAATAATCCCATTGAAAAATAATATTATTGTCCTAATTTTACAAATGATGGAGCATAGCTGTAGAGGTTTTAGAAATGTTCCAAATTGTACAAGAGATCATGTTGAACCAGGATCTGAACTGAGGATTCTCTGAGTTCACAGTCAATCTCTTAACCACTGTCACAGTCAATCTCTTAACCACTGTCCTGTCCTCATACTGTTGCTTTAATATGAGTTTAGTGAATACAAATATGTCTAATGTTAATCGTGATTAAATGACAAGATGAGGTCTTATCAGAGAGGTACATAAATTAAAACAGTGAATCTTTAAAACTGCCATATGGGCAAGAAACTGATGCAGAAACTGGTGTAAAAACACACATAGGAATTTGGTATCTAAGAAAGATGGACCATGTACTAGTAAAAATAATTTTAAAATGTGTATTATATACTTGTAATAGGCATTGTGATAATATAATATAATATTGAATTGTGAAAACAGTCAAAGATATTGAGTAATATTATCCCCATTTAATAGACAAAGAAGTGAAGACACACAGTGCTTAAGTAACTTGAATAAGGTCACATGAACAAAAGCTCTTTGGGGGCCCCAATTATTCTTAATTGTCTCCTGGGAACCATTGACCTTAGATGATGCCAGGAGCAGGGTAGAGGGAAAGACTGAGACTTGCTTGCCTAAGTCCTCATTGAAGGTACTTTAACTTTTGCAGTTTACTTTTTTTCCTCCCTTTGGATGACTTGCACTGCATATTCTTCCCAACTCTTTTTAATTTTGTAAACAGGTGTGTTTTTAGCACTGTTGCCCTTCTGCCACCCATGCAGCTTGGCCCGGGGATCTTTTGACTGGTACTTGACTGTAGTTCCTTGGATTTCTTTTTGCAGAAAGACTGCAAATATGCATTTCCCTTATCTTGTTTGTTAATTTAACAACCATTTAATTCTTGGTCATGGTTGCTGGTGTGTGACATTATGTTGTGTGTTGGGGTACTCCAGGATCGAGTAGCTTCATATGCTGTATAAACTCTTCGTGGCATTGCCCAAGATGTTATTATCAAAAAATTATGCATGAATATTTCTTGATTCTTGAAATACAACATCATTCTCACTTCCTGACTCTGCATTACTGATTAGTATGTGTCAGCGCCACTAAAGAACTGCTGTGGAATCAACAGATTGTTTCTTCTTCGCTCATTGTGCATATGGCTCCTCTCTTGATGTGAGCAGCTGTAACAGTCTATGCCCTTCTTTTATCTTTGCTTCTTTGTTTCCATGATACTATAGGCAATTTTATAAATTTTAAATCCTGGGTACCCAAGTAAATATGTAATAAATCCTAGTTCTCCTTTGTAATTTGAAACTATGAACAGTTTCAGTTTTAAGAGGATTGTCTTTGGGGAAATCTGTCCTACTAAAAGGCAGCTTGATTAGAAAACTCAGGGTTATAGTCAAAATTGTAAAGAGCGGAGAACTTCTTGGAATAGCGAGCAGTGACACGCCAGTGGCTGGGTCCTAGGTGTGCCCTTAGGCTTTATAACTGCTGTTATTACTGCCATCTGCCAGAGGGAGATGAAAACCATGCCTAATACTTCTTGGAGTCTTGTCCGTTTTTGTCTGGCCGGATGTCCAGATTTTTAATGCAATTTCTTATTGGAAATATTAAAGGAGAAAAAAGTCATTGTAACAAAACAGTAATGTATCAAATGGCTTTCCACTTCAACTAAAATAAAATCCGCAGTCCTTCCTCTACCCTCCTGTAGGCCACTGAGTTCTGGCCCCTGTGTGGCTCACACACTGTATTCCAGCCACCCTACTTTCTAAGTGTTCTTTCAGCAAGCCAAAGCCTTTGTAAGCCCTAAAGCCTCAGCACATGCTGTTCCCTCTGTGTGGAATTCCACCCATAGGGTTCTTCCACTTTTCTGACTCCCAGTCATCTTTTAGCTCTCAGCTTAAATATCACTGGTTCAGAGAGGCCTTTCTTGGCCAATTTTCCCAATTCTTCAGTCTCATTAATCACTCTTATAACTCCTTACACCTTTCCTTTCAACACTTAAAAAATTATATATTTGTATATTTATCTCATACTTTTCTTATTCACTAGACTAGGGCTTTTCATCCATGGAAGTGCATTAAAATCATTCAGGGAAATTTTAAAACATGCTATTGCTCAATATCACCCTAGACCAATTGAAGCACAGGTTGGAGCCTCATCATCAGTGTTTTTAAACATTCTTCAGATGATTCTGATGTGCAGCTAGGGTTGAGGACCACTGGGCCAGATCATAAGCAGCAGAAAAGCAGAGATGATGTCTGCTGACCAGTGTATTCCCACAGCCCGGTGTAGTGCCTTGGAGACAAAAGAGCTTGGTATATATTTCTGGATAAGTAAGTGAACTCACAGAGAGTAAATATGGATGTCCTTGATTATCTCGATGATTTGTGATACCCAGAAAAATACAAAACATCACAGCTCCAGAACTATTCCATGTTTATATGGCTGGATGGCCTGATATGTACAAAACATTAAGGATATCTTTTTATACTCATTAGGAAAATGAATATTATCTGACATGATGCTCCTGAAAACACATCAGTTACTTTTGAAATCACAACTGCATTTTTTCTATTTCTTACTCTTCTTTAACTACTGTAGCAATATATTACCCTTATTTTAATAAAAACTTAAAATATGCAAGATCCATAATATATTAATGCTCCAGCCAAATTAGTTATCACCCCCACCTCACCACAAACAATTTTTTAAAGATTGTTTTTAATACCTCACGTAAAAGATATTAAGTGCCAGTTTTTTTGGCTATTAACCCAAATATAATAAAAAATGGGTTATATATTTCCAAGGGGAGGTGACATTGTCCTTCAGAGGAATCGTTGAGCTATAGAGTAGATCACTAGAAGGCAAGTGGTGGAATTTAGGACAATGTGTTACAGAAGACTTTTTATTAATGTCTGTGCTTCAATAAATCAAGGAATAACAGAGAAATGAAGACATTACGCTGTAAAAACAAATGTCATATTCTATTTTGGTATTTAGAAAATTAGCTTTTTGTGGTATGTACATTTCAGGAATCAATATTTTTAACATGATTTCTTTTTTGTGTATTCAAAGACCTGCTGAAATCTTAGGCAAAGTGTATCAAATTCAACAAACAGTGGTATTATAAACACAGTATTATCCATATCTATAATTCAAGTGAGTTTTGTAAGCAGGGCCTTGTAGCTTTTTGCAAACAATTGATAAAGTATTTATTTTTTTAGGGAAACCCCACCACTTATCACAAATTTATAACAGTCAGAAATATTTCCTATTTATTATCACACCATTATTTCTGAATCAGAATGCTTTTCTCAAAAGCATTGACTGGCCCCAGATGTACATTAATTACTGTTATACCTGAGATTTGCTGATATCACCTGATAAGAGCATACCTGCTATTTTACTGTAGAAACAAATTGGTAAGTTGAAATATTGTACTTTTTCTGAGAGAAGAAAGATAAGCATTGCTTTCACAATGATCCTTTTGGAAAAATACTCATAAGAGAACTTACCAGACTCTGGAGAGCTTACTAGGCTCTGTGGATATTTTTAATTCATACTATAGTGTCTTTAGAAGTTAACGTAGGAAGATTAATGCTCTTGGAGAAGAGTTCAAAGTGTTTAGTGCCTTTTCCAGGTTAATCACCATGCCAGTTGTTGGACAAAGAGCTCTGGCTCCTCTTCCGACGTGTTATTTCATGTTCATCTAAAATACAGCCCCTTGTTTCTTCCCTGAAAAATGTGATAACATCCTAGGAGGAGGTTGTGATCTGAGAGTTAAAGGGATAAATCAGAAAGTAATGGCAATTCTTTGGGGGCGAACTGGAGTCTCCAGCCTCCAGCATGGACAGGTAAGTGACTGTGCAGAAGGACAGGTTGCAGTTGTTTCATTATGTTAATGAAGTAACTTGAGAGTTTTGTGGTTTTTTTCCTCAGTTGTTTTATCTAGAAGTTCTGTGTCTGGGGTTGATTTCATTGTTCATGTACATGAATATCATTACAAATAAAATTGTAGAAAGGCAATTCTAAGACATGCAGGGAAATTAGTATCATTATTAGCAGGTACTACTTGTGAGTTCTGGGAACAGTTCAAGAGCTGTAGACATAAAGAGGTGGGACAATTTCAAAGCTAGCTCTGTTGTCACGGTGGTTTTGAGTGCAGCTTGAAAATTAGACCTTAGTTCTGAGTTGATAAGAACTGCTAGTTGACATTCCAATGACACCATCACCATGTATTCCAGGAGTGCCCCTGCTCTATTCAAGCCATGGTACTCAGTGTTGCAGGAGTACCAGTGTCAATAAGGTAGTGTCCTTAGCCTAAAGAACTTGTTACTTATTAGGAATAAAGATTTATAAAATACAGTACAAGAAAAAGTAAGAGTTATAAAAGATGTACTACAAAGAAATTCATCATCTCAAAGATAGTTGATGGAGTAGCAGATATTCAGTGCCATATGTTCTATTCAATTAACATGGGAGAGTTAAAAAAAAAAACTAACATCCTAGTCATTGATAAACCTTGGTGTTTGTTATATATATAAATTTCATATGTATGAATGCAGAATATTTTTTAAAAACATTGTTTCTATTGCTAACCATAGATTAAATCACTCTTCTTACCAGTCTGACCAACATGGCAAAACTCCATCTCTACTAAAAATACAAAAATTAGTCGGGCATGGTGGCGCATGCCTGTAGTCCCAGCTACTCAGGAGGCTGAGGCAGGAGAATCGCTGGAGCCCGGGGGATAGAGGTTGCAGTGAGCCAAGATCCCACCACTGCACTCCAGCCTGGGTGACAGAGCGAGACTCCATCTAAAGAAAACAAAAAAAAAGGAAAGTTCTAACACTTTAAGGATGGCAATTAATGCCATGATAACATAATTAACAACCTGGCTATGAGTGGCATAAAAGAGTTAATTCACAAATCGTGAAATTTTGTTTTGTTTTCTCCTCTTAGATTTCCTAGCAGGACTAGATTTATTACTGCTGCACCTTTTCCATGAAAATCAGGTTTTCTAAATGGAAAGGTTAAAGCTCATTGTAAATTCCTCAAGGTAATATTGGAGTTCTTTGTGCTGTAGGGTTTCCATTGTGGGTCTTTTAACCTTTGCTTCCATTTAAAGGAAATTTTCCAGGCAGATATATTCTTACTTCAATGGCATTTTTAGATGCTGTACATGATGAGCAAAGACAGTGCAGAGTGTTGAAGAAATAATTTGTGTTTCCTTGAAAACTGAATTTCATTGGTTTTTTTTAGAGTTCTCATTATTGCAACATTCTGAGTGTGTGTGTATATATATATATATTTAAATTATATCTTTGTGCATGTTCTAAATGTCAAATATAACCACTAGAATATTTGGTTTAAAAGGGAGAACAGAACTTGAACTTAGTCATTCCGAAATTCCTATCTTTAAGCTGGTTTTACATCATTTTGATTCTAGAAATATTCACTTGTTTACATTTTTTAATGTTCCTTTCAGGTAATGTTCAATATGTGAAAAAATCTGAGTAGCTAATCAGTAATTACTACTTTGTAAAATTGAACTAAGTTGGGTTTTTCAACATGTAAATCAGCCTTCTTTAGGATACAGTAATCAAAGCAGTTCTATGATACTTGTTACAAACCAGTTGCTAAAATGAATAGCTAAGACTAAAGGCCTTTTTTGTTGTTGGTTAAAGTTAAAACTGACTAGCTCTGGAAATGTAACTTTTACTTTCCCTGTTTTTATAGTAACGCTTCATTAAGATGTCAGGTCAAAATATTTTTTTCTTTCTCTTTCTGTTTTGATATTTCATTTGAGAACCAATATTTCAAAAAATGTAGTGATTTAGTATAAATTCCGTAGTTCCAGTCAGATAAATAAACCTTACCAGATTCTGTGAACTGATTTATTGATAGGACTCTGAGGGATCACAAGCCTTTTTGAGAATGTCTGAAACATTTCTGAATTCTGAATTTTATTGAAGTTTTATCCCAAGAGAGAAGTAGAGTAAGAGGAAAACCACCTTCTCTTTCCACAAATTTGGACATCTTAACAAAACTTTAACTTTCTTTTTTTAAAGGTTATATAGGTATTAAAAAAACAAAAAACAAAAAAACAGGACAAGTAGTTATATAAACACTTTGGTCACCAGTGAACTGATAATAGGAACAATCTTTTGTGTAGCAAAGTTTCTGTGATGTGTAGTAATGCAATTCAAGACTGGTGTAAATATTTGAAATAGGAAATCCCTAAACTTATTTTCATACAGTGATTTTGACTTTTTTTGCAATCAAGTTTATATCTCTTTCTGTTAAAGAAAAAAATTAAGAAATACTTTTTGTGAAAAAGGGAACAACAGAAACTGGGGCTTACTTGAGGAAGGAGAGGAACAGAAAAAAACAACCATTGTGTACTAGGCTTAGTATGAAATAATCTGTACCACAGACCCCCATGACACAAATCTACCTGCAGAACCAGGCTGCACACGTCCGCCTGAAAAATAAAAATTAAAAAAAGAAAAGGAAAGAAAGACTTTGTATAAATATACCTCTTTTAAAATTACCCCTGGCTTAAGAAAGAAGTTTTTCACATTCTTTGTACGTGTTTGTGTGTGTGTGTGTATGTATATATATGTGTGTGTGTGTATATAATATGTTACTTTTCATAGATCCAAACAGTTTCTGCTTTTCTCAAACCTAATTATTTTCTCTCCTAAAAGGAAGGTGACTGGAAAGATCACATAGGTCACGCGGATCTTACTATGACCTATGATGAAAAAGAGGTTAGAGGTAGACTGGCTGCTGGAAAAGAGACGCCAAGATCCCAGCAATGAGCCCTTTCCTCCGCTTCTCATGGAGTTCTCAGTGGTCCCCAGGTTAACCGAGAGAGTTGATACGGTGCCCTTTCCCAAGCAGAACATGTGGTTTACTGCCCCTTGCCCAGTGGTTATATATGTGCCAGGTTTGGGGATCCTGCAAACTGCCCATCATGGAGGTAAATGGCTTGTGCCATGAGAAACCAAACTGTAATTACTAGGGAGGGTTTCTTAAGTTACCCAGTTTGGAATTTATTTGTTTTATTTTACTGGACTCCACATTAATAGAAGTGCTTGGAGGACCAGTTAAGGAGCATAAGAAAGGCTGGTTTTGGCAAGGAGAGGACAAATCCATCCTCTCTTCCTTGAGGGAAAGTTCCCCTCTCCATTGCCATCACTACATTGCCCTTCCTATCTGCCATGCTCAAATTAGGGAGACTGAGGCAAGGAAATTATACATAACACTAGAAAATTGAGATTTCAGAGGGGAAACAAAATAAAGTTAAAGCCCAAAGAGTAAAATGCTAAAGGGAAGTTTAAAATAAATGCTAGCAATAGGTTAGTAAAAGTGGAAAAGGGGACTAAACATTCAAAATTACATCACTTCGGGGAAACTAAGAACAACTCAAATACTTTACAAACAAAGATTTAAAAAGGAAGAAGAAGAAAAATAGACAAGAGAAGATAATCTGAACACTCCAGAAAGAATGAAAGAAACTGGTGGCACAAATTCAAAATGAAGTACCACTTAAACAAGAAACAGCCACCTAACTTTAATACATTAGTCTTGTAAAGAAATGTACATGGGGAAAGGGAGAAAGGAGGACACATTTTTAAAGTGGTCCTCTGAGATGAGGCGGCTTCAACAGCTGGAGGCTCCTTGGAGACCTATAAGGCAGAGAGAGGGAGCTGAGCTGTAGCGGGTAAGAGATGACTCTTGGGGGCCTCCTGTCAATGGCTTCTGTCCCCTAGCTCCCACTAGGATACCTGAGAAGGCAAGGAGATGCACCCTTTGGTAAATAGCAATCCATCAAGCTGCAAGCTGGCAGCTTCCCCTGGCTGGCTTTCCACAGGCATGAAAGCTTCTGGGGCCATCTCCATTTCTTTGTGAAAGTCCTGTCTGAGGAAAGGGATCCCGTTCAGCCTGGTGTTCTTCAGGCATGTGGTCAAGGCAAGGTGCATAACTAATCAGCCCATCATCTAACCAGCTATTTTATAATTTTATATTTTAATAATGCAGCTATTTAATCCAGTGTTGATATTTTATAATCAGTTACTTTTAACTTAAAATAGTGAGTTTTCTAAATTTTAGAAAAGCGCTATTTTGGTTGCTGACGGGGTGATTTTGTTCTAATTGTACCTGACCTCACCTGATTAAGACTACCCACTTGCCCTCACTCTTTCTTCCTCCACCATGGCCTTCTCCCTTTATTTTTCTCTCCAGCTTACCTCACAGGGCCTATGTTAGAGTAACACTTCCATGGCCCACAAATTTAGGGGAGTGAGAGAAAAAATTGCACAAAGTGCCTTCATCAGATAACTCAAATTCCAAGTACCCAAACTGTATTTTAATCTTTTGTTGGGAATATCCTGGGATGGGGACAATGAGGGAGATCTGTACATTACATACCATTTTTGCATAGTGTGTCTGTTTACATAAAGTCTTATTGTCAGAAAAAGATTTAAGGTAGTGTTACAGTACCATCAGGTTCATATGTCCGTTGTGCAGCAACAGACCAATACACTGAGTCAGCAGGGTTTGCAGCAGAGAAGGAGCTTAATAATGGCAAGGCCATCGAGCATGGAGACAGGAATAATCTTCAAACCTTAAATTTGTTTTCCTGAGGGGTTCTTGGTTCCTAAGGGGATCATGGAGGGTGATGGACTAGCAAATTGGGGTCATTGGTTCAGGTCAGGGGGATGAAATCACTAGGATATAGAAACTGTGTTCATGTATAAGTCAACTCCTTGCTGGGCGCTCCAGACCAGCTGGCATGGGTAGTTTTATTGCTGTGCAGAACCTGAAGGAGAAACTCCTCAAAGGGAAAGCTTCTCATCTCACAATGTCTTAGATCTTATCTATAGAATAGAAAAGGAACACACTCTTGTAACAAGGGCTATGTTATTCTGGAGTGGTAAGCAGCGACCAGCTACAAGGAAGTGAGCCAAAGGGCAAGTGGGCTTCATGAATGCTTCTGATTGTGCTGCAAGCCTAGTTGAATGTTTTCTTCCCTTAATTGATTTTATAAAATTTTATTGGGGTTGGTTTCAGTGGCCTTCTTTACATAGGGTTGTTATTAGGATGGAAGGTCTAACAAACACAAGCACAAATTAAAGGTCATAAAACCCAGTACAAATGTTGGGAAAAATATCTCTGGGCAAGACATTCAAGATCCTTTGCTTTCTGTCTCTAACCTTTCAGTTTAGCCTTAATTCCTGTATTTCTTTTCCTGTCAATCTCTAGAGACCTACACTCAAAACACATCCTGCTCATTGATTGGCTTTTTGCAAATAGTGAACTTGCAATTTCGTGCTCCCATGCGTTTGTGTATATTGTTTCTTCTGCCTTGAAGGACTTCTCAATCCCATTGTCCAGTGAAATCACACTAATTAGGACCAGCTTAAATGTCCTCTTCCCCTCTATACCTTGCTTAACAGCTTCCCTGCAAACGTAGAATGAATCTTTCCTCTTGCTTTTCTGGCCTGGTATTTTGCTCATCCAACTATTTCACCACACGTTACAATATTTATATTGACTTGCATATTCATCTGCCCTTGCTGTTCCTGAATTGATAGGTTCTTGAAATGAGGAGCTATATGCTCAGTTCTTAACACAGTGCTTAGCCTGTTACAGGCACTGAAGATGTGTCTCTTGGCTGTAGGAATCGAAGTACTTCATCTAGTTTCTCATCTAGGGCTACTAAACACATTTTAATCCTTCCTCACTCATTGAGGCACAGTCAAGGCTGGGATACATAGTTCTGTATCTGCTTTTAATTTTTCTCTGTTTCCTTTTAGCTCCACTTTTTCTGTTTTAAATCTGTGAAGTCTTGCCTTTCTTTCCATTTTTTCTATTAATCTACTCTAGCCTGGAGATTCCATGATTGACCATCTTATAAGCTCTATGTAATTGTAGGGAACACTGAGGGGATTTATTTTACTTCTAGGTCTTAGACCTTGTTTTAATGCTTGGATTTTGCCAGTTGCTTGACCTCTGGGTAAAGAGGATGTACTGTCAGGGTTCTGTAGAGAAACTGAACCACTAGGCTTGTGCATGTGTAGATAGATAAATAATAAGGAATTGGCTCACATGATTAGGGAAATGGAGAAGACCTAAGATCTGTAGCCAGGAAGTTAGAGACCTAGAAGAGCTGACATATGATTCCAGTCCTGGTCAGATAGCCTGAGTACCAGGAGATCTGACAGTATAAAGTACAGTCCAGAAGCCAGCAACCTGAAGACCCAAGAAGAGCTCATGTTCCAGTCCCTATCTGAAAGCTGGAAAAACAAAAACAAAAACAGAACACCAAAATGTTCAGCTCATGCAGTCAGGCAGCAAAGACAGATTCTTACTCAGTCTTTTTATTTCTAGTCAGGCCTTCAGTGGGTTGGATGAGGCCCACCCATTTTGGGAAGAGCAATCTACTTTACTCAGATACTGACTCAAATGTTAATCTCCTCCAGAAACACCCTCCTAGCACACCCAGAAATAAGATTTAACTGAATATCTGGGCACCCTGTAGCTCAAATTACCACATAACATTAACCATGACAGAGGCTGTGCTCTGCATATGTGTTTTGCTAGTGATGCCAAATAGTTGACTTAAGGGAATTATGTCTATAGAGAGTATCACTTATTTTACAAATGATAATGAATTTACAGTCTTTTTGAGAATTTCAGAGCCTCGTCTCATTTTGTCAATGACATTTTATTCATGGAGTAACTGTAGAGTGGAAAGAACTCTACATACTCTAGTTAAACATAGGGCAGGAGTCCAGGAGTCTCATATTATATAATTTTAGGAGCTAAGAAAGTTAGTAAATAAGTAAAGTATGTTGGGTGTATACCAAGCCAGAATAGTGGGAACTGCAGTACCTAGGACAACTCTAGACCTGTCTTCAAGGTATCCCCTCCCCTTCCCTCCCCTTCCCTCCCCTTCCCTCCCCTTCCCTCCCCTTCCCTCCCCTTCCCTCCCCTTCCCTCCCCTTCCCTTCCCTTCCCTCCTCTTCCCTACCCTTCCCTTCCCTTCCCTCCCCTTCCCTCCCCTCCCTCCCCTCCCCTCCTTCCCTTCCCCTCCTCTCCCCTCCCCTCCCCTCCCTTTCCTTCCCTTCCCTTCCCTTCCCTTCCCTTTCCTTCCCTTTCCTTCCTTTCCCTCCCCTTCCCCTTCCCCTTCCCTTCCCCTCCCCTCCCCTCTCCTCCCCTCCCCTTCACTTCCCCTCCCCTCCCCTCCCCTTCACTTCCCCTCCCCTCCCCTCCCCTTCCCTTCCCCTCCCCTCCCCTTCCCTTCCCCTCCTCTCCCCTTCCCTTCCCCTCCTCTCCCCTTCCCTTCCCCTCCTCTCCCCTTCCCTTCCCCTCCCCTCCCCTCCCCTTCCCCTCCCCTTCCCTTCCCCTCCCCTCTCCTCCCCTCCCCCTCCCCTCCCCTCCCCTCCCCTCCCCCTCCCCTTCCCTTCCCCTTCCCTTCCCTTCCCCTTCCCCTTCCCCTTCCCCTTCCCCTTCCCCTTCCCCTTCCCCTTCCCCTTCCCCTTCCCCTCCCCTCCCCTCCCCTTCTTAGCCTTTGGCTAAAGTATTTTCCTTGTTTTCTTATTAACTAGCCACGTGTCTCTAGAAATTCATTGAATTTTTCCAGGCCTTAGTTATTTTATTTAAATAGATGGCTTATCTATAGTCTGAAGATTCTTTCCATGCATTTTACCTGCAAGATAAGTTTAAGAGGTTATGAAATAACACCTTTGTTGATTTAAAGAGATCTACCATGAGTTCTAAAGGAAAGTGACATGTCATCCTCTAGAGCAACTTAATTTGCTTTCCAGTAATGACATGATGAATAGGTCTATTGTTTACAAAATTCAAGAGCAGAAATGTCATAATTTTGCACCAAAAACTACTTTGTGCACTAATGTGCTTCATGATGTAATGTGACCAGATTTTTTAATAATTAAGTCGCAGGTCTCTACAGGTGTTACCAAGTCTGTATCTTACTATGTTTGCACATGCTTTGCTTTCTAAAGACTCAGGAATACTTCCTGTTGTAAGGTAGGATGACTTCCAATACATATGTGTTGGTATGTGTTGATTTTTCTTGTTTAAAGGCTTTTCATATGGTCTTGGAGCCTTCAAACTATAAATTAATGTGAGACAGCCTCTGAGAATTTATGGAGTCATTTTCCCTTTGGCTAAAACCTTCCATGGTCACAGACCACTAGATTTAAAAAGGCAGCTAGACCTGTCCAAAGACCAACATAAATTTTCAAAGGCAGAGAAAATGGTGGCTGCTTATTAAATTAGTGAGAATATAGTATTTGGCAGCTACAAATAAATGATGTTTTCTCCCGTTAAGCTAGAAGCAAGACATTGAAGCTGTGTGATTTTGGACGTACATTTGTCAAGTTTAGCTACATCAGTTGAGAATAATTTGCATGTTACATGGAGCACTTACTTGAGACTTCCGTTTAGATTTGACTAGATAAATGAGTTCACCTTTGCCAAAAAGGTTCCAGTTCTGAACACATTTAAAACAATTTTTCTCCAGCACACAGAGACCGAACATGAGCATTAAAACAAAAAAAGGAACCTATTGTTCCACCAGACTCTTCTCCAGTTCCCCGGTGTTTATGTTACAGGGTTTTCTAAGTGCAATATCAGATGTTCACCACTGGTTGTCCGCACTCACTTTCCATTTTCCCTCTTGATTCATAGAAATTATTTGTCTTAGTCCAATAAAAATAGGGCTTTTTCTTTTGGTGATTCACTATATGAAACCAATTTCACTGACTTCAAGGGTTTGGGGAAAAAAACATGTTTATCCTTGACAGATAATGGTGTTTTTCCACGTCTTACAGGAACCTTCCCAAGTCTTTTTTTCCCTATAAAAACAAAATAAATTATAGGAATAGAGACCTTCTGAACTAAAGTTGATGAAGTGTACTGGTTTTCTAGAGTACTTTCTGAGAAAATGCTGTGTAACATTTCCAGTCATGAAACTTGCATGAAAGGATACCACAGCATGGCTAGCGTCTGTACTTCCCCATACTCCAGAGATGTTATTATGAGATAAAACTATTGAAAACAGATTACATTTGGAGATATATTTCCATGGCAGACTATTCTGTGTTTCTATGGAAATGGGACTTATTTCTCTTAACCCCAATATCAATATCCCACGGGTAGAAACTCTAGGTACAAAATGTGGGATGGATATTATGCTCTAATTGGTGTCTTCTTGTTTTTCTACTCCTTGCAATTAAACTAGTATATATTTGTCTTTCTTTTTCTTTCTTTCTTTCCTTTTTTTTTTTTTTTTGAGACAGGGTCTCTCTCTGTCATCCAGGCTGGAGTCCAGTGGCACAAACACAGCTCACTGCAGCCTTGACCTCCTGCTCAAGTGATCCTCTTGCCTCAGCCTCCCAAGTAGCTGGGACCACAGGAACACACCACCACACCTGGCTAATTTTTTTTAAAATTTCCTGTAGAGATGGGGTCTTGCCATGTTGCCCAGGCTAGTCTCAAACTCCTGGGCTCAAGTAGACCTCCCACCTCAGCCTCCTGAAGTTCTGGGATTGCAGGCATAAGCCACAGTGCTCAGCCTTTGTTTTCCTTTTAATTTTTTGTGTGATAGTTATCATCTGACATGGTGATATGCCTCCTAATAGCATTTTTTATTTAAAAATACATTTTATAAATTTGTTGAAAATGTATACACATTCTGCTGGAAAATTTTTGAGATGTTAGTTTATTTAAGTTTTATAAATCAAGCCTATCTTATTAGTCAAATATTCAGTCACCTATTGGCCTGGGCTGGGAGTTGCTTGGTCTCTTAAAGGTGACTTTGATTATTTCTAATTAGAACATAGTATGATAAATTTATTCATTAGATGCCCACTTATTAAGCACTCTCTAGATACAAGATACTGTCCAAGATACACATTAAGTTGGGTCTTAAAGGATGAATAAGACTTTTGATCAATAATGATAGTGATGATTACAATAATAGCTAGCATTAAAGGAGCAATTCCTTTGTGTCCAAGCACTATGCAAAGTCATATCTCATGTTATATGACAACTTGAGAGACAGGCACAGAATAATGCGAAGGTGCTGATGTTTGACTGATGGCTTCTAGTCCTGGTTTTATCACTTACTCATCATGTAAACCTAACCTGCCCCCCCATTTTGAATATATTGATAGGAACTTCCTCCAGGCACTAGTAGGAGAAATAGGTGAGATAATACAGTCTGATACTATCTGCTTTGAATATGGTAAACATTCAGTAAATGTTAACTGCTATACTTTTCCTTATTATATAGATGAAGACATTGAAGCTCAGAGAAGCTAAATAACTTCCCTACATTTAGAAAGTGGTGTGAGCCCAGATTTGAACTGAGTCAGTGTGACTGCAGAGTCTGGGTTCCCAACCATGAAGGATTCTAAGGAAGAGTACCAGTAGATGCAAGGGCATGTGGGGTGGGAGGAGGCCAGTGTTGAAGAACACAGCTGAGTGCATGCAGGGAGAGGAGGCTGCATTCAGTTCCAGACCATTTATGGGGGCCTTGGGAGACCTTGGAAAGAAACTGAGATGTTTTCCTGGAAATCAATGGAAAATAACCTGTTCTTCAGTTATTTTGTATTTAAATGAAACAAGACATCTCTTCATTTACCTTTGACTTAAACTGTCTTCTAAGCTAGTACTGTATTTTCAGTGAAGAAATATGAACTAGATGTTCAAATGGGAGACTCCTCAAAGATTTGGGAGATTGCAGAAGAGATCTTCTAGGCACTAAATACTGAAACCTTTTTGTTTGTTTGTTTATTAAAACACATCTGGGGTCCAAGCATAGAACTCTGTCTTCTCACTGCTCTGGAATTTTTTGATTCAAGCATTCTGATTTCAACTAGCAAGGTTCACTGGGACTATAAGGTGTATAAAACCTACTAAGGGGACTAGATATTTTATAATCTCTAGCCAACGTATCTTCTCCTTGCTGGGCAATTGAGGGAAGAAGTCAAATCACAGAGATTGCTTGGGAAATATGAAACCAAAATAAGCATGGAGAGTCATATAATTCAAGCAGGGCCAACTTTCTATGCACATGACCTCAGGGTTCCATGCTTATGAGAAGCCCATGCTTGGTTTAATCCTTTAATGTCATCATCTTGAAGTTCTTAACATTTTTAGAACAAGGTCTACACATTTTCATTATACACTGGGCCCCAGAAGTTGTGTACTTGGTCCTAGATTCATGAATTTGATGATACCATGTCATGATTTTTCATGTGTCTGTCAGCTGTTTCATAGTAAGTAGATCTCTGTTACTGGGACTTCAGGTTTGTTCCTTAATCCAGTGGATCCCTGCAACTGGACAGTACCTAAAATCGTCCTGCCAGCAAATATACCTCTGACACCATTCTCCTGACTCTTGAAACACCACTTCTTTAGCCTGTTTGTATAGTCATTTAAATATTGTTCTGCGTCCCTATTTTTAAGTTCACTTTGTGTATTTATAATTGGACCATTACTTATTTAATAGATGAACTCTCTGAGAGAACCCATGTTTCCTAATTTTTTGAGAAGTGTTTCGTATATTACCTATATGTAGATGAAATAAATATTAAGTTTGAAATTTACATGAGGGTGGGATTGTCAGAGCCAACTGGATGATAATAGAACCAAAACCATTTTGGTAGGATAGAGAAATGTGATTACAAAGCAAGCAGTCATCAGGGTGATAAACCAGCTGAATCCTGGCAAATACGCTGTTCAAGAAACAATGAAAAGAGGACTTCGGTGAGAGTCAAAGACACATGCTCACAGACACATGCTTTTTAAATTTTTAACCCATCACTATCACTGGTCAGATCCTTTCTAGAGTTTTTAATCCTTGGCAATTTGAAGAACAAGGAGGTAGTTTACAGGAAAGCAGCAACGATGATTGATGACCGGATAGTGGGGGATTGTAGAAGAAAGGCTAAAATACATAAAATGTTATTTTTTTCTAGGGAACAAGAAAAGTAACTAATGGAAGCTTAGAGTCTTTAAGCACATAAAAGTTTTTAAAATGAGTTTTGTGAGTAGATTTACCCCGTGTTAGTAATGGACATATGATATGAAATTTCAACATAAAGAATTTGCAGGAAATAATGATAGACACTTGGATTATGCAATCATAGAAATGTTAAAATTTTATTTGTGCATGTTTTTATTGTAATAGCTTTTATCCATCTGTATTTGTTTAGGATATGAATGTGTGATTTAAAAACCAAAGGCCCATCAATCAAAACACTTCCCACCTGCTCTCTCTTAAGGGACTATCAAAGTAGTAAATTAAATGAAACCAACATTGTTTTACTACTTGCCCATCATAAAATATTACTGGTTCCAGGTGAGTGCCTATTTACAAGGGAGCTTTGAAGATTTAATAGGGATTTTAAGTGAATGGAATACCATGTAATGAAAAATTTTACATCGTAAATAAAATTGAAAGGTAAACTGACAAAAAAATAAATTTGCAAGAATAAGACAACTTAAATATATTTAAAATAAAAAGTATTTATACATGTTAATAAGAAACATTAAAAACAAAGTGAAAAAGAAGGGCAGAGTATGAACAGACACTTTACTGGAGAAGTAAAAATAGCTCATAAAAATATTGTCAATATCATGGCTGGGCGCGGTGGCTCATGCCTGTAATCCCAACACTTTGGGAGGCCGAGGTGGGCAGATCACGAGGTCAGGAGATCGAGACATTAACATGGTGAAACCCTATCTCTACTAAAAATACAAAAAATTAGCCCGGGCGTGGTGGCGGGCACCTGTAGTCCCAGCTACTTGGGAGGCTGAGGCAGGAGAATGGCGTAAACCCGGGAGGTGGAGCTTGCAGTGAGCTGGCCACTGCACTCTAGCCTGGGCGACAGTGTGAGACTCAATCTGAAAAAAAACAAAAGGTATGGAGAGAGAGAGAGAGAGAGAGGAGAGAGAGAGAGAGAGTCAGTATCACTAGTAATAATTGAAGTTTAAACAGGATATAATTTTATATGTAAAATTAGTAATGATTAGAAATAACACTTAGTATTGGGACTATGCAAAGACAGCCTATACTTTCGTATGTGTGGAACGGGAGAATGCTACACCATTTACCAGAAGGCTGAATATACTATGAAATATTATTCAACCATATGAATTTTCTTTGTCTTTACAGATTACAATTAGAGAAAGTTGCTCTTAAGAAAAATAGTAACTGAAAATATCAGAAACAAAATTGTGTGTTAGACATTGTGAATTGACATATAGTTGTTAACAGAGAGAGAGAGAAAGGTGCTTTGGAGGGAAAGCACCAAAGTTTAATCCTTTTGAAGTTTTGTTCATTTTTTCCTCTCTCTAACACACAGACACACTACAGACACAATTTGCTGGAGGGATCTGGGGGAGTTTATAATCCTCACATCTTGCCCCTACAGTTTTCTTTTTGCTTGGAAACCATAAACACCAAAAGTAGTAAAGTACAAAAGTGGCCGTTAGGTCTGGGAGTATTAGGTTGAGGACAAACTTTGGAAACCCAGTATTGCCCAATGGTCACAGCAACCTGGATTTTTGGGTCCAGTCCTAATTTCAAAACTTGTGTTCCATTATTTGCCATAAGTATGCTCAATGTATTTCAATTTTTGATTTAGAAACAAGTCATAGTTTTATGTGCTTATATTTTAGGTGCTTTTGGAAGGCCTTTTGTGCTAAATTTATAAATTTAAAACTAACTCACAAAGACTGTCTACAATTAGAGACAAGACCCAGAATGTCAACTATTTCTAGAAAAGAGGTACCACACCACTTATAACAGTGAGGAAGGAGCAAGGACCCCAGCTTTCTTGTCTTCAGACCCCAGTTAGTGAGGCATCATTCTATGTTGGTTTAATACACCCACAATCATAATTATAAATCTTGACATTTAGATGCTCCCAAAGTCAACACCTATCCCATCAGGGTTGGCCATATTATCACTAGTTAAGGAGATATAGAGCAATTAAAAGCTAAAGGAAAAGGTTAGCACTTCCACTCAGACAGGAGTTCAGCAGCTAAACCTACCTGCAGTTGCAGTGTTAATTTTTTTAAATATCGGCTTTGAAGCCTTGTCATCCATGACAGGGGAGTCTAAATGGAATATTTAAGAGAAGTGCTTCCTCATCCTTCAATCAGGCTGTATGCTGACCTTTCTGTAGTCACCACCAGTTAGTTGCTCAGCTGTCATGAAATGCTGGAGAAGGTAGGACATCACTGGACCTGTCATGAGGTCAATCAGCGGGTGCGTAGGCCAATTTGCTAAATGTGTTCATGCTAAAGAGTCAGTTCCCTAACCAGTCTGGTGAAATGTAGTACCAATTAATCACCAGCTAATTTTCAGGGGGTTGTGACCTTCTCCATATTTGCAGTCCACTCGCTACCTTACCTGGCCTTCGGGGATCTCTGGCCTGGAATATGAGGCCACCCTAGGACATATGAAGCTGCCAAAACTTGTGTAATAGGCTATCAAGGTGGCAGGCCAGGGGACAATTATGCCCACTCTGACCAGCACTGACCTAGTTTAGTCAGAACATTCAGTGTGGTTTGCAAACCCTAAAGATACTCATACAGCTCAAGAGCATGCAAAATCTATCTCTTTGAAATGTTTAATGATATAGTAAGATATTGTTTTTTTCTATCAACCTGTCAGTTCTTGATCTGTCTTTAGAAGGTGGTGGCTTTGTCACCATTCTCTGCAGAGGTTTATTATCTGAGAGCTGTTGAGTTGTCTTAAAAGCAGAAAGGTTCTTTTACAAAATAGTCTGCTCTATTTGTAGCCAAGTCTCATAAATTAAAATACTTGTCAAAATAAATGAATAGTATGTTTGTTATATTCATGACTTAAAATCACATTTGATTGCTTACTCATTAATCCACAAAATTAAGCAATACACCCTGGATTGCAGTCATTAGTACAAATAAGCAGCATTCTTCTAACAGTCAGCCATCGTGGAGAACACTGTACAGTTGTGTTTGTTTCAAAACTAGGTATGTTAATGCACAAATTTGTTTTACAATTTCAAAATAATTCATCTGGAAGAAAATCAAATACGTATATGTGGTCCACCAGGAGACAAAGTTGGAATCATAATATTACTAGGTAGATTTTAGATGTGGCAATTGTTAAATGCAATTTTACATTGAACCTCACAGATGGACAGAAGCTATTTTGCTGTGCATAGGAATGTATGTGGCATGAAGATGACCTTTATCCCTAACAGGTTGGAAAAATCAGGAGTTAGGGAGATGGTGTTCACACCAAAGTGAAGATATCCATATGACAGAGGCTTTGTTCTCCTGCTTGGATATAGCAGAAAATGTAGATCATTCATTTACCTAAGGAATTTTTTCCCACGTGCCAAGTAACGTACTTGGAGCTTGGAATATAAAGTCAGTTGTACTTCAGTTTTTTCATGTGTAAAATGGGAATAACAGTGGATTTATCGTAGGATTTCTTATGAGTATGAAACAAAATAATACATTTCAGCACTTAATACAGTGCCTAGCACATAGGAAGGGCTATATAAGTATTTGATAAATATTTTTAATGATGTGACCCATAGTTTCAAGTAGCTTACTGTTGACATATAGGTAGGGACAAGTATACCAAAGACCCTCCTGCTATGTGACAGGTGATGATGCAGTCATGGATGTAGCACTGTGGGATACTGGAGAGCCCGGTGCAGGTAATTATGGCAGACTTAACTTTATTTCGAAAGTCTTGACAATGTATGATGAAGAACTTGAAGCTGGGCCAAGACCACACCCACATCTGTATTCTGAAAAGACCACTTTGGCAATAGCGTTATGGTTAAATGTCAGGGGGCCAGATTGGAAGTCAGAAGCACACCCAGGCCCTTGCCATGCTCCTTGGGCTTATTTAATTGCTGGAGAATGATCTTTGCAGAAATAAACCAGCCTTAGGTTCCAATAAGTTATTGCCTTCAAGGATTTCTTGACATACCTATGGATAGCGGTGGCAGCTTTATGCTTTGGCTGAGAGGTTGCTGAAGAGTATGTTTCTGAGACGATTCTATCTTTGGTTTGGTTAGAGAGTAGAAGTTGTAGGGAAGGAGGGAAAATGAAATGGAGCTAGTTAAATAATATTGAATATGGATGTTACAATATTGTAAATGTATGTAGTGCTTTATAATTTAGAAATATTTTCCGTATACTATTTTATGTCTTCTAGTGTTGGATATACTTGCTTCAAATAGAATATTCTTTAAAAAATGCAGGTAAGATGTATGTAATTTAGTTAAGATTAACTTGAAGAAAAACTACTTGTGTGTGTGTGTGTGCGCGCATTAGTGTATATGTGTGTCCACGCATTTTAGATATCCCAGCTTGTCTTGTGTCTTCATTTCCCCCTAAGATTTTCAAAGCCCTTGAGATTGGAAAGAATTAGTCTATGTAGCTAGTGATACATTGGGGAAATGGCTAGTGAGGCCACCTAGTAAATTGGGATCATCTTTGAGAATTTTCCAGGCAGTTTAACTCAAGTATTTTATCTTCCACCTTTGCATGTGTCTGTCTTTTTTTTTTTTTAATTAGGTGCGATTCATGGGAAGCAAGAATGTTATTGACAAGGCAGGTATATTGAGTTTTTAAACTTTCTGATGTTCATGTTATTCTGTGATGCTTGAAACTTCTCCCTGCTTTGTTCTGACTTGCTTTTTCCATAGTTAATCTCTAGATATCTCTAGGAGAAGGGCTTTATGGGTGCCACTTGACCTCCATGACACCCTTTGCCCTACCACTGCTAGAGATGGTGAAGGGCACAGAGACAAGGGCTCCTCAGACCTCCCCTTTGTATATTAGATGTGAGCTGTGAATGTTGTTTAATGAATAGTGAGTGATTATCCCTAAAGAAAGTAAATAATACAGCAGACACAAATTCAAAATTTTCTTCAACTTGTCAAGGGATAACATATCATCTTTGAAATTTTAATTCAAGTCAGAGAAGAAAATGTGATTCAATATAAGATGGGTTTAATGTGTATCTGCCTTCTTTAGGAACATACTACATAATTTAAAAGAAGTAAATGTATATTTGAAATATGGGTGGTTATTTAAAGGGGCATATTTTTGTTATTATGGGACAATTCAAGCAGATGCATCTTTAAAAAGTGATCAGGATAAATGGGGTTTTCAGTACAGTTGAATAAATCATGTTATTTTCTTCAGAATAATGCTTAAAGCTGTAAAGTTTATAAAGGTTCCTGTTATGGATTTTCAGTTTGGGTAGGAAATGAAAATAGGTTTATCTCATTTACTGACTGTCAGTTGAACTTTCTGAGAATCAGAGCTGTTATGTCCCTGCTTTGATGATGCTAGAGCTGATGCTTGCATCTGATGAAGATGCTAATGTGGGCCTGCTAATTTTTAAAATCTGGATTAAATGCTTTTAGCTAGCTGTCAAAATCCTATGAAGGAAGAGACCATACTTTGAAACCTTTGTTTAAAGTGGCATAAAAATCAGCTCACATAGCCAATTGTTATTTAGTTACAAGCAGATGCATACATTTAAATGAAATTCTGCAGTTTCATTCCCTTCCCAAAGGTGATAATGTGTTTTTCTCTACTTGTGAAATTGTTGTAATTTCACAGTCTTACTTAGATTTAATTGTGTTTATTAAGATTTGAGACAAATGATTCCAATTTTATTTTATAGGATACTGGTTTTTTTTTTTCTGTCTTTTAATTTAACTTGATAGTTGGTAACACGGAATACGTAGGAAACAGTAAAAAATATCAATACATTGTTTAGTTCAACAATTTAACCCAAAGAACTCAATGTGGCAAATAAGCCTTTCTTAGTACTACATTAGTTCACTTGACATGTAATTAAAATAGAGCCACATATTTCTCAGTGTAATCACTAATAAAAATGCCATTATAAATACAGTTTATTGTACTCTGTAGCATTTGGATGATTCTTTTTTATTTTCTACATAGGCGAAAGATAATAGCATCAGATTATAAAAATTCAGGCTATAAAAATGACAGAATGCTACAGGCTGGCAACAGAATAAACCACACCATGAATATTGAGAGACTCTGCAATAAATGTTCTTCATGGTATTTATTGTTAAAATATTTACTTGTCGGCATAGAAGCTGAAGGCATTGGTATATTGCTTCAAGTTATGGTCGGCAAAGACCAGACAGCACAAACCATGTACTGCTAGGCAGAAGAGTGATACAGTACTGTATTGTCTAAGGATTGTGTGTTCTTGTATGATGAAGAACAAGAATAAAAGAAAAGCAGAAATTACCTATTGGTTGTGTTTGATCTTGGTACTTTTTGTGTTCCTCTGTCAGTCCTGTGATGAAGAGATTAAAGAGAAACAACAAAGTAAAAGCAGAATAGGGATAAACAAGTCAAGTGGGACTCAGTCTGGAAGCCAGAGAATGATAGCTATGGTAGGAAAAGAAATTCAATTTAACCTCTATGCTCAGCATTTGGGCATGTTAGGGATGTATCAAGGAAGTTAGTATTCTACCCCATTCCTTCTCACTCCCTAAAATACTCACATGTTCACACATATCTTTAGTAGTGATATTGATCATAATAACCTTAGTGTTTTAGAATAGAAACAGATCTGAGTCCTGGCAGGGATACTGATGGAGTGAAATTGCAGAGTACATGGCTCTTTTGATCAGATCTGTTATGCAGGGTCATGGATGTTGTAAATTATCCAAAGTTCTTTTTAAATTTTTTTTTAAATTTTACTTTA
This sequence comes from Macaca nemestrina, assembly GCF_043159975.1. Taxonomy (NCBI): domain Eukaryota; kingdom Metazoa; phylum Chordata; class Mammalia; order Primates; family Cercopithecidae; genus Macaca; species Macaca nemestrina. The sequence continues at coordinate 103,022,276 of NC_092135.1, forward strand.
AGTTCTGGGATACATGTGCAGAACATGCAAGTTTGTTACATAGGTATACATGTGCCATGGTAGTTTGCTGCACCTATCAACCCATCATCTAGGCTTTTAGCTCCACGTGCATTCAGTATTTGTCCTGATGCCCTCCCTCCCCTTTCCCCCCACCCCCCGACAGGCCCCGGTATGTGATGTTCCCCTCCTTGTGCCCATGTGTTCTCATTGTTCAACTCCCACTTACGAGTGAGAACATGTGGTGTTTGGTTTTCTGTTCCTGTGTTAGTTTGCTGAGGATGATGGTTTCCAGCTTCATCCATGTTCCTGCAAAAGACATGAACTCATTCTCTTTTATGGCTGCATAGTATTCCATGGTGTATATGTGCCACATTTTCTTTATCCAGTCTGTCATTGATGGGCATTTGGGTTGATTCCAAGTCTTTGCTATTGTAAATAGTGCTGTGATAAACATATGTGTGCATGTGTCTTTATAGAAGAATGATTTATATTCCTGTGGGTATATACCCAGCAATGACATTGCTGGGTCAAATGGTATTTCTGGTTCTAGATCCTTGAGGAATTGCCACACTGTCTTCCACAATGGCTGAACTAATTTACATTCCCACCAACAGTGTGAAAGTGTTTCTTTGTTGTTCTTGTTGACTTTTCTATTCTTTTTACCTTTACAAGGTAAAGGAATGAGAAAAATATGGAATGATTTTCTAAAATAAGGTTTATGGATATCACTTTTTTTCTAGAAAAAAGTGAGAATCCTAGTTTCAGATGTTCCTTTCAGATCACCCGTGGGTAACGCAGGAGTAAATGCATACACTTAACGAAGCTAGTGCCTAATCTTTGAATTGGGAACACCAGTTAGCCTTGGCAATTAATATCTAGTTATTGAAAGTAATTCACACATACCGTGTTAATTAATTTATTTCCATGTGTTTTCCTAAATCCTGTTTAGAAGGTAGATGTGTTCCTGAGAAATACACTACACCTCTTTCTCTCAAACAGGGGTACCCAAATCATGAGATAAACATCTCACTTTCTTGACGCCTTAATCATACAATCTTTTCATATTGAAAAGAAGTACAGAAAGCTGGTAGGGTCTAAAATGTGAAATTTTCATGACTTTGAAAATAAAGTTGGGCACTTCAGTGTTGAGCTTATGACATACCTCTTCAGGCTGTGTCTCCACTTGCTCTGGAGTTTTATTCACATTTGTCCTTAAGCTACTTTAAGGGACACTTTTAAAAAGCCTCACAATAGATAAATCAAAGTGGTATATTGGCAGATAGCTGGGTGAGGGAGTGCCTGGGACAGATTGTGAACACCTCTCCATTCAGCCTGCATCCTGCTTCATCCAGTGACCAAATGGGCTGACTCCCCCTTTTGAAAGTGAGCCTGAAAAGGAAAGAGAAGATAGATAATCTCCATTTTTGGAGTATGATGGGGCAGAAACAATTTCCCCCAGTGTTGAATAAAAAAGGAGGAATTTATCTGCCATAATTTCCAAAGCCAAACCAACAATAATGATGATGATGATACCCCGAGAACCTTAAGATTAAACATGGATCATTTATACACGTTCATTTAATTAAAAAAATTGAATGTTCTATAAACACATGAAAAATCTAGGTATCTTTTGTGGCTCTATTAGATTTTAGTATCTGTTTTCCCTCATATTTCACTGATTTTTTTCAGCAAATATATATCGAGCACCTATGATGGCGTATTCACTCTTCGAGCCAATGGGGATACACAATCATAACAAACTCAGGGTTCTCATGGAGCTTACATTCTAGTGAGGTGCAGAGACCGGTGATAAAATAAGAAGAGCCATGGTGCTGACAGGATGATACACATGATATAAAGTAAAACAAAGGAGGGGAATACAGGGAGTAATGAAGATGCTGCAATTTAGTGTAGCCACAGAAAGCCTGGCATTTGATTAAAGATCTGAAAGATCGAGGAACAAGCCTTGCAGGTGTCTGGTGGAAGACTGTTTGTGGCAGAGAGAACAGAAAATGCAAGGACCCTGAGGTGGGTGTAAAGACAATAGTGCAGCTGGGCAGCTGGATGGAGTACTGAAAACAAGGGTTGGGATCAGTAGAACACGTGGTCAGAAATAAGAGCAAGTGATCATATGGGCCATTGCAGAGACTTAGACTTTTCTTCAAGTGAGGTGGGTAAGTATTACAGGAGTCTCCTCAGAGGAGACACATGATCCAATTCATGCTAGCAAGGTCGGTCTGGCTGCTGTGTTGCGCGCAGGGGGAAGAGGCAGTGGGTAGAAACAAGGGGACTAGTCAGGAGCCTGTTAAGAAACACATAGTAGCTGGGTCCAAATTGGTGACAGTGGAGGTCGTGAGAAGTGGTCAAATAGAGTGTATGAGAGACAGAGGAGAGGGGAGGGAGAGAGAGTTGAAGGATTGCTGCAAGGTGTTTGACCTGAGCAACTTAGAAGGATGAATTACCATTAATTGGGATGTAAAGAACTGTGGAAAGAGCTTTGGAAGGTCACTTTTTCCATTTTTGACTCGTTAGATTAGGAAATGAGCCTGGAGTTACAGAAGGGCTGGGTTGCACCACTTAAAATTTTGAATTTATCAGCCTATAGAGTTATATTAACCCGTGAAACAGAAGACATCACTAAACAAATTTAGACATATGCTCTTCAACATTTTTGGAGACCTAATCCAGAAGATGAAGAAGAAAAAACAAAAGAAAAACTTGATGGAGGGCCCAGAGAAATAAGGGTAAACCAAGAGACTGGTACCCTGGAATCCAAGTGCAGAAAGTACTTTGAGAAGGCAGTGATCACCTGTGTCCTGAAGTGAAGCCAGAGAAGCCCCTTTAGATTTAGGAATCTAGAGACTGTTTTTGATCTTGATAAGAACAGTTTCAGTGGAGTTGAGGGGTGAGAGCCTGACTACAATGGCCTCATTAAAGAATGGAGGAGAGATATTGGAAACTGCTGTGTAGACAGCTCTTTCAAATTTTTGCTTCAGAGGGGAGGCAAAACATGGGATGGGACCTGTAGTAAGTGGATCCTGAGAAGGTCATTGGTTTGGTGGGAGAACTTGTAGCATATTCATAGACTGACCTTCCTGTGTCTATCTGGGGATTAGATGCTTAAATACTGACAGAGGTCTTGAGGGAACAGGAGTTTTGACTGGAAGTAAAGATTGTGTGAACAGATCATTTTGAATTATGGGGTCTCCTGGAAATGCCAGCACTGCAGTAGGTAGCACAAGGACACTGGCATCATAGAAGGAGACTGGAGGGCAGACCAGAAGGAGAGAGAAGGCAGCAGAGGAATCATCCAATCCAACATTGCCGGTTTGCACTTTGTGTAGGGTGTAGGTTACTGCAGCCCCTGACGTGTCAGTGAAAGTTCTCCCACATGCCATACAAGTTTAAGTGAAACCTTAACACAAAAGCTTTTTAAATAGAACTCCCTCTTTCATGTTTAACACATCTCTGTGGGAAAGATAACTTTGAATGGGTTTAAAGGCAAGGAGGGAAGGCCATTTCCACGCACAGGATTCTTTAAAAACCAGCATGCCTTCTGTTGAGGGACTAGAAGAGTAGTTTATGTTAATTAACGAGTCTCTGTAACACTGTCTTCTGAGGAGTCTGCTACCCAGGAATGTAGGTGTTCAGATGACTGAAGTAATCTATTTAACAAGGACCTGCAACATATGATTCAAACCAATTATCAATGTTGAAACAAGCGTAAGTCTGTGTATATTGTAGATGTTGAGATGAACACTGGACGCAGAGAGTCTGTTCAGCAAGCAGCCATGAGAGCTGTGACACATCAGCAGCTGGTCCTCTTCTTCCAGGAGTAGAGACTTTTTCATCCATTCAGGATGACTAGGTGCTAACTGGGAAACAGTCTCAGCAATTGATTTTAATCAAAGAGCTTATGAGATTTGGGGAGCATCAGGTCTTGCTATTATAATCTTCAAGAAAAGTGATGTATTGCCTGTGTCTCCAAAAAGTGGAGTTCACATTCTATAGGGCATAACACCCTTATGGACAAATTACAGACATTCTTCAGTGTAGCCTCTCTTTTTACAGTTTTCTTTTTGGAAAACAGCTACAGTAGAGGAAAATACTTTCTCTGGATTGAAAATTTAAAAGACTAGATTCCACTACTAGCTACCATTTAGTCAGTGACCTTGGGAAACAAAATTTCAGAGCTACTCTGTTCTACCATTTGATAAATAGGTATAATATTCTTACTGCATACACTGTATACTTGTGTGGATAAAATGTGTGGAAAACAGTAAAGTATGTTAAGAAAAAAATATTTATGAGTTATCACTTTTAAGTTTTTGTATTATACTTCTAGTTGATGTTCTATTTTTTTCTTGTTTTTCCAATATTTAAGGTACATGAGGGTTATACTGAGTTAAGGATGTCATGTGAAAGAAGAGTAAGATAAAACTCTTAACTTACACTAAGCTGTTCGTAGTACCAATATGATATGCCATTGCCTTGTTGATAGGTATGTTAAATGTTAAAATGAACATTACTAATATGTGTCAGAATTCATGAATACACAAAATTGAAGTTATTATATAACAGAAATAGTGATGAAAATCACACATCCACCACATTAAAAAACTGATTTCATTTTCCTTTTCAAGATTTAAAGTGTTAAACTCATTCTGGCTGGATGATGAGAAAGATATAGTTCTACTGATTCTTTTTATACTAGAATAATCTTTCATTATTAATCTATTTAAGTCTTATCTCAAATAAGTTCATCAGTGCTGCCAGTTGCAAATAGAAAATGCATGTGCTCAATTTCAAGAATTAAAAATAATGCCTTGGGAGTAGCATTTCTTTTCTGTGGCAAGAGGATTGTTGGATTTTCCAATTAAAGAAGTCTCCATACTGGAAATGAGTAGTCAATTATGAAAATTATTTTTGAATGGCCAATTTGCATATCCCTAATTGTATTCATTTCTTTTGAAAGACCGAACTTGAAATTTATGATGTTTTGATTGGTTAACCCTGCACTTCTGTTATTATTACTATCGCCAACAGTGTTCCCCTATGAATGGGGCTTTGAGTGTCTTTCCTGAATAAATGCTTGAATCATAAGTAGGTTTGTTTTACTTAATGAACAGAAAATATCTAAAGATGTACAACCAGTTTTTACATTTACACACATTGCACTTTTTGGAATGACAGTAGCGTCCTTGAGCTGCCTCGTGTACTCACATTTGGACTTTTCTACATCAGCTGATGAGAAACCCATGAAGTTTCTGAATGTTGGTGCTGTTTGTTGGCCAAAAGTGCAGTTTCAGCAGAGCTGTCCTCACTGCCTATACAGTAGTGTCTGTGTGATTACTTGAATTTTTAAAGATATCTTGTCCTTATTTCAATGAAAAAAATGACTTGGAAATGGACAATTAAGAGTTTTTATATTAACGGTGAAAAGCATACTTCTCGCGTAAAATAAAATTGACATATAATTAGATTAAAAGTAATGATGTTGAGTTGTATTGGACTTAGCATTCCATTGGACTTAAACCAGTCAACACAGAGTCAATCATGAAGGAAAAGAACAAAATTAAAGACATGTACAAAAATGGGATACCTATTTATACAAGATAAGCACAAATTGTATATAAGTAGACACACAATGTATGTATGTATATATGTATGTAGAGTGTATCTACAGGGACAGATACAATTAGGGATCTTGTAATGTGTTTTAGGTCTCTGAGACTGGAATACCCTCCCTATACTATTTAAGTCTATTCAATGCATATTCAACTTTCATTTTTGGAAGCACTCTTTAATAAGAGACAATGAAGTCCTTTTAGGCATATTAGGGAAGGTGGGGTAGTGGGAAGGGGAAGCAGCCATTTCATTCCTTTAAGAGAGTGAGCCAAAATTGGTTCTCTTTTTCAGTAATAGACAAAATAAACAAATGAATAAACCAGTATTATTTCTTGACCATAGAGCTTATAGACATAATATTATTGAAAAATTAAGAATTTTGGTATAGTAACTTTAACGTTTTAAGTTTGATGAGGCGATTTTCTTTGAAACCAAATAAAGATCTCATTCAGCTAGATAGTGTCCGTGTGGTATGCATGTCCTACAAACTAATTAGTGTTGTTGGATTTGTTTGTAGCTGATTGCTGTGTTTGAAGAACAAGAACCACTCCACAAGATTGAGAGCCCCAGTGGAAACCCTGCAGAACGGCAGAGCCCAGATGCTTTTGAGACAGAAGTGGCTTCCCAACTGGCTGCATTTAAACCAATTGGTGGGGAGATTGAAGTAACCCCTTCTGCTCTAAAACTAGGTATGTGTAATGTTTATGGTATTCTTTTCACCTGATTGAAGATTCATCATCTTATTGATTAGGTGTTGTTTCTTCTTTGTGACTTTTATCCTGTTAATATTTTTATATTGTGGTTTATCTTTTCTTTAAATTATTTTTGTACATAGCTCTTTGCAGCTACTGTTGCTTAGGTAAGTGGATGCAGCTTTTTCTTCAACTGAAGGTGAATCAGAATTGTATGCCCTTGAAGTAACACGGGGGAGTCAGATGCTAAATGTTGAAGTGTGCCTATATCATATGAGTATAACTTTTTTTAAAAGTTCCTGAAAAAAAGTCATTTGGGAAAAGCCAAAGTTTGTCAAAGAATCCATGCTAGAAATAAAGGTCACTTTATTTTCTTAGCCTCCATCTTTTTCTCCCTAGGCTATAATCTAAGAATCTGGGGGAAATGTTTTGAAGTTAGTTTTGAAATTCTTTTCTGATTATTTATTCAGACAAGACAATTTATCCAGTAATTTTGCTTACAATTAGTTTTCATTGTATTTGTAGAATGAGAAAGTAAATATTATTCTAAAGTTTCAATCAGTTTACAACTCCAAGAGAAATAACACGTCTGTTTTGGTGATACCTCCTAAAGATAAATTTAGCTCAATTTAACAGCATGAAGTTTTTGAAAATCCACTAATATCTTGGTATTTCAAACAACTTTTTATGCCTGTGGAATGTTTGTGCAACATTTGGAGACTGCTTAGAGCACCTGTTATGAGGGAAATCTCAAGCTAGAAGAACAGAGGCTTATTCCACTTTGCAAAGGTCAGCTGCTTCTTCTTTTAAAGCAAAACATATGCTTAAAATGGTTAGAATTGTACATAGTACTCATTTTTCCATTTGAAATATATACTGTAAAGTTAAACGTACATACTCCAATGCTGACAATCCGTATTTTGTACTGATTTTCAGAAAAGTATCTGTAGTGGCCCTTTTAAAATAAACCAAATGGAACTTAATGACCTATAGTCTTCGTGGGTTTTCCTCTGTCTTTTGGAACCAAGCTGGTGAAGCAGTCTGCTGGCACGTGGCTGCTGGAGGGCTTTGTGGCAGCTTCTCTTCATCTGAAGCCAGCCTTGTGGCTTCAGCAACCTTACAGCCCCATCATTCATTTGCATAATGGATGCCTTTTTATCCATTATGCAAATGGTATGAGAGGAAAATTAGGCAATAAGGGAAGACGAAAGGAGAAAATTGCTCTTGCTTGTTTTAATATTCTATTTATAAGCAAGCACTGTGGTCTTCAAATGACCGAACCTCAGAGTACTTCTGTGCCGGAGAATTTGTTTTCACCTCTCTCTTACGAGTGTTCTCAGGGAAAAAAGTTTGTTTTCTTCAGCTTTTTTGTTGTAATATCGGAACAACATAATATTGAATGCAAGAAAAAAAAATCAGCTGAGATTCCCCTTCTTTGAAAGTGGACGTTTTACTTCTTCCATAATGATTTTTGATAAGTCAGAGAAAACAATATTTATTACATGAGTACACACCAAATAGATCCCTTACTCATAATAACTAATTTAAGCCTCATGATACTTAGTCAGCTTTTATTATTTTTATCTTTTCAGAGTTGAGGAATAGGCACAGAGAAGTTTAGTAACTCAGCAGAAATCACAAAGCTATTAGTTGGTAGAGCCAGGATTTGAACTCTTGCTGGCTGCAGTGTGAGGAACCATTTTGCTGTGCTGCCTCCAATATGCAGTTCCTAAAACGGCCAACTAATATAACTGTTTTGGGGTTTACTTTGAGAATATATGCCAAAATCCTGAAAATACTAAACTCCTTGGTCTACAATCTCATTTCACTTAGTACCAGATTAAATGATGAGACTAGCTCACTTTTAGGTGGGAAACACTGCTTTCCAACCATTTGGCCTGAAACCTTGGCATCACCTCCAGTTCCACCGTTTCCTTCTACCTCCCCCACTCTGTCAGCTCTTCAGCTTCCTCATCCACAGCCACCACAGCAGGCCAGAGCTTTGCCATCAATTAGACTATTGCAGAGGCCTCAGACTGACCTCTTTGTTTACAATGTCTGCTTTCTCCAGTCCCTGCTGTTGCCAGAGCTGCCTTTCTAAATCACAAATCTGATTATATAATATAACTCCCCTGCTTGACGACCTTCACTGGCTTCCCATCACCCTGAAAACCATATCCAAACTCGTTAGCAAGCTGATGCAGATGGTTCCTCTGAATCAGCAGGAGAAATGTGGGCAAGGATGAATGATGTAAAAAAATCATCCCTTACCCACCTTCATGGTTCTAGCAATTTGAGTACTTTGCATTTCTGGAACTTAAAAAGCAAAGAAAAAACTTATTTGTCAGGTTTTTCAGATAGAGAGGTTAAAGAAGGAAGCAACACAGCCAGCTTTGGTCTCCACCCATTCTGTTTCCTTGTTGGCTCCAGGGCAGGATGTGGCCATAGGCTATGCACCTCCAGATGGAGAGATGTGGTTGGCAGTAGAGGCGGTATTCGTGGCACTGCTGGGAGTGGGACCTGGCCATGCTGTCTGGTCCACCCTGAAAGCCTGCTTAGGTGAAGAATGGGAAGGGCAGTGAGAGGGGTTTTGCACCACCTGTGCCCCAGCAGTTCCTACTAACAGGGTGCTTATGACGGGCCAGCCATTGAACTCTCACCCTTCATCTCCCTTCCCCAGTCAGCTCCTGTAGGCCATTGGAACTGGTTGTACTTTTCACAGCTCATTCACCCAACCCGGTACAACAGAAATAGGGCTTAATTTTTACTGGTTTTCTCACTCCAAAGGCCATTTTCTTAAGAAAATAGCAAATTTAATCTTCATTGGCTCATGTTGCTTTGCTTAATTAAGCAGACACAATTCAACAAATATTAGGAATCAAGAGACATTTGTGGTTACATCACGTTGAGCACCCAAAATTTATGTTTTTCTGGTATCTGATATCAAAAGATACTCAATGTTCAGTATAATTTTTATATTTTTTCCCACACAAGATAACCATCAACAATATTCTATTAAAAACCAACAACCACCTTCTCCATATAATACATACAGAGGTGGACCTCTCCCATTCTTTCTTTATCTTCCGGGATGTAATTCTTACACATGCATATTCATATTCCCAGGCCCTTCATGATGTAGCTGCTTCCTCTCTGCCCACCTTTATTGCTGGCCACTCTTTCACAGTCACCTTAACCTGCAGCCACTGTGAACCACTCGCCATTCCAAATTTACTACCTTCAGATATCTGTGCCTTTGCGGATACTGTTCTCTCTACCTGGCTTACTCCTTTGTCTCTTATGTAGTGAACTCATATGCACCTTTTAAGTTCAAGCTCAAATATGACCTTGTTCATGAAGCCTTGTCCAAATCCTTAAAACAGTACAGTAAGCATACAATAAGTATTATTTCTTAATTCCTCATCTAACAATCAAGGGTTACAAAGATGAACAGCAGACATCTACTGACATAAAGGGGTTCATAGTCATACCCTATAAGCTAATGGGGTATGTATTTTTCATTTGTAAGATGAGTTTTAAATCAAGTGGGCAACCACATAATTCTAACCTCATTCATCTAAATTATGTCTTATCATTTATTTTCTAATGGATTTTCTAATGTAATGCTGAATGACTGAGCCCTGACTCAGCCCTAAGTAGCAAATCACTTTCACACTTTAAGATTCTGTGACTCTGAAATCGGCCAAAGCATGTTACCATATAGTACAGAGATTGCTGGCCTGAGAGTTCGTTTAAATGATGAGCTGCGGTAACCAAAATACCAGGCAAAATTGGAAAGAATCATATTCACGTGATCTATTTGGACTTAAGAATCATCTAGTTCAAGAATTTTCCAAGTCTTCTCTGTGAAACCCCACGGTTCTTCTGAGCATGTATTAGGGTTTCAATGGATGCTTGATTCTAGTTAATAAATAACACTTATTGAGCGCTTAAGTTCCAGATGCTATTTAAATTTGTTCATTCTCCATCTCTGGACAAATAGGATTGGTTATGCTAGTATAGAAGAAAGGGTGCAGAAGTCTATAAAGTAGCCAATAAACAAAATCCCAATGCTTATCTACCCCAAAACCTCACCTCCACTCAAAAGACCTATGCATGCCTCAGAAAAAGTTTTGTGAAATGCTGACCTAGAAATACACAGTTCCACAGAATTTTATAATTAACAATTGTCTAGGTAATCAACATTATTTAACAAATGAGCAAATAAAAGCTTAAATTCAATGTATACTCTGATGTTGAATAAGGAACTAGAACTGGAAGCCAGATCTCTCAGCTTCTAGAACAGTGCTTGTTCAGTTACATGACTTTTTAAAAATTAATTATAGATTTCAATTATCCATATATTTTAGGTACTATATGTGATAGCACCTCATGTCTTTTTGGAATTGAGTAGAGTGTAAATTAATAAATAGATACTATGCATAGCTATAAATCAAAAGCTACTGAGAGAATAAATACCAGAAAATGGAGGTGGAGAAAATATCTTTTAAATCCTATAAGTTTCAGAAATGAGTTTGCTTCCGTCTTCTTATCGTCTCATCATGTGTGTGTGTGTGTGTTTGTGTGTGTAGGAAAGTTCCACTAAAACCAGTGTTCTAATGGGATCCGTAGGTATGGGGATTTTTTGAAAATAATGTGGATATTTTAATACACTTTTTGATTTTTTAAATATGTACATATAGGGCCATCTGTAAAAAAGACAAATTAGTGAGGAAAATTATTTTGAAGTTTAGGAGGGTAGGAGTCTCCCGGCCCTTCCTCTGACTAGTCCCTGCGCTGCCTTCATGATTAGCACCTAACCACCTACTGTTCCCTAAGAGTCTTTTTGTGGCCATAGCCCAGGGTTGGCCCAACCCAGTCTTTGTCCCTTGAGAGTCAGTGATATGGAGCTAGTTCGAGACCCTGCAGTATTCGATCTAGCTGTGTGATCAGGGTAAGTCATGTAACCTATCTCTATCAGAACCAAATTTTTCCAAACAAAAAATAAATCAGGACGAATCTGGGACACATTCTAGCGAAGTAAAAATTGAAAACCAAGGCTATCCAGGTCACTCCCTGATGTATCACCACCATCTCTCTCCCTGGGCCAGTTTCCTCATCTATAAAATAAGCTGTCCTTTTTCCAGTGGACCATGATGGTTCCATGAGTGTTTTGTTAATACCAAACTGAATTTGGATCCAACTCCATGCCTCGGCCAATTTCCCTCCTAGGACCTCAATTAATTAGTAGTTTTTTACTTTGTATCTTTTGATAATTTTTCTCAGTACTTCTTGATTGAAATTTGCTGATTTGGGTTCAAGGTTTCATGGGAAAATATTTATTTCGTGAAATTATTTTAGTAATGTAATTTAAGTAGTGTTTCAGGATAAAAAGTACTTTAAACTTGGCTGTTACCATGCTTGTGATCTAGATTACCTTGATATAAAGTAATTTGATTAAAGTTTGGCGTTGAAGTGGTATTAGCTTTATTCTCCTCTTGTATGTTAAACTTTGAAGATGAGCTACTTTCTATTTGAAAGTGATTCTTGTTTTTAAGACTTGAAAGCTCAAAGGTGCCTCAGATGCTTTATTGTTTCCATGTGTGTTTGTGCTTCTTCAAAACCGAAATGGAAATTATGATTATGTGTTTGTTATAATATCATTATTTTCAAAACACTGAGTTCTCTTTATTTGCAGTGGCGTTCAGCGAATACTGTGTAGCTATAGATTCCTGATGAAAAATGTGACCATTTTCTATCTGATTTTGACTAATTTACTGCATAAAGGAAACATATGGGAACATTTTTCTCAATTTTTAACCAAACCAAATCCCTTTATGGCACTGATCTTCAGGAAAACATAAAGAAAGGGGAAGTTTATTCCTTTAATTAGGCTGCCGTGTGTAAGTAGCTGCTGTGCCCATAATGTGAGTTTAAGTATTGGCATCTGATCCTAGACAAACACACTCACACCACACACATAGCAGAACTAAAGCTCAGGGTCGGGTTATGCTTCTGATGAAGCCTTTGAATTCTGACTACAAAGCGTATAAGCATATGAGGGTTCCTTGTTGTTGGAAGCTCTTTGCTGTAGGCTGTGAAACCCAGAGTTAAAATTACCCAGAGTTAAAATTGCTTAGATGAATCCATAAGTTACAATTTGGTCATTGAGTTTCATCCTATTTGTTTCCTATTGAGGCTGATTATTCAAAAGTTAGCAGTTACAGAATAGCTTTTCTTTCTTTTCTTTTTCCTTCCCTGGGAGTCTGGTATTTTTTTCCCATCAAGGCTTAAATGAATGATGTTATAATTAACTATGGTAACCTTGCTAGGGGATCATCAATCAGTCATAGCCATATAGACAACAAAGTGTGTGCTTGCTTTCTGGTGTGACTATAACTAAACCAGGGCTAAGGAGGCTACAGTGTTACTAACCCATTTTGAGCACCACTCTTCTTTTGCTACTGTTTTCTTTTTTTAATTTTTTTCTTTTTTCTTTTTTTTTTTGTAGCAATGGGTCTTGCTATGTTGCTTAGGCTGATCATGAACTCCTGGCCTCAAGCAGTCCTCCTGCCTCAGCCTCCCAAAGCAAGAACCACCACGCCTTGGCTGTTTTGATTTTTATTTTAGATGTTGTTTTCAGAGTAGTGAAAAAGTAGCTCTGTGGGAAAATGGCAGGTTATTCGTTGAATATTTAAAATTAGCTTAATACTTTATAAAAGGGCCGGTGGTACCAGTTAAAGAATAAAGTCAACACCTAAAGACAAGTAGCCCCTAAAAACTATGAAAGGGTAATTACCATATAGGAGTAATTTTTGTTTGTATTAAGTAAAGCTATGAGTAATATTTTAAATATACAATTTTGAATATGCCTGGCATTACCTCCTTTTGCAGATGAATATATATAGGCCTCATAGTTGATCACTTCCTACCATTTTATAAAATTAAAATGATTAGGTTTGCTTGAAGACATGCTATAGTTTTATAAATGCATTTAAATGAAATATTATTTATTAAATTATATAGTGTTACACTTCAGAAAAATAAAAATTACCACCATCCTGACAGAACTTGTATTTTCATTTTTTTTGTTTTATATTCAGTTAACTTTTGTATTTTAGTCTTATTTCAATTTCCTTTTTTTTTCCACCTGCTTCAGTTACCCTTTTGTCTCTTTAATTTTGTGTGCTATATCTGATGGCTAAGTTTAGTACCTTAGTTGGTTGTACTCAAATAAAATAGAAAATTATTAAAAGGAATTTACATGTAACCTTTTAACCAAAAATGTAAGATACTACATACAACCATGCTCTCATTTTTGTTCTTTTTCCAGCTGTATTTTCTAAGTTGATTATGTGACCTCTAAAAAAACACAGAGTTCACCATCTCCCCTTTGGCCTCTTACCAATGCCGGACCCACACTGAGATGGAGTCTGCAGATCCTCTAATAAACAAACGGAATGAAAGGTCACCTTTCCTACTGTTCACTTGGTATTAGACCCCTGGGTTTTAAAGCCTCTTTTGCAGATTGCTTTTAATAGTAAGTCCAGTGAAGCCATGTTTGCAGAGGCCTAGTCCCTAAGTAGTGAAAATATTTTCAGCACTGCTATCATATTCAGCTTCTTGTAGTTCCCCCGACCACTGATAAATGATTTGCAGTTTGTCCTTTTAATAAAGGGGAGGAAAAAAGCCAAGCCATGCACCTCTGGCCTCTTCCCCATGTCCCCACCAGTAAAACCTCCATCGTCCTGCCTTGCAGCCAGTCCCCAGCTCACTCTCTTCTGTTTCAGGTACTCTGAGGCAGCTGAAACGCAGCCACACAGAATTGCCCTCTGTTCTGTAAATACAAGTACTGCTTTTCACAGCCTAATAAGGTTTAACATGTCTATTACAAAATGCCTTTAAATTACTTATCTGTATTAAGAATTTGTTGAAGATATGACTTAGATTTTTTATTTATACATTTTCATCTTTGGGACCATAAAATAAATTACATTTTCTCACAAATTTCTAATCATACCTAAATAAATTATTTATAGTAACCATGCTGATTTTCTTTTGCAGTTTGCAATTCAGGAATCTTGTTAACAATTTAATATATGGTAAAGCCCTTTTTGCACTGACAATGTAAATGTAACGTTTAGTCTTTGAGATATTTTCTTCTCTCTGAGTGTGTGTGTGTGTGATTTTTTTTTTAATTTTCTTTCCACCCAGATGGGCAGGCAAAAAAAAAAAAAAAATCCACTAATTTAATTATTTACAGAAGATCCATCTTAAGGACAAGTCACTCAGAGTTGGACATGCTTTCGTGACTGGCTTAGGATTTTCTCATTTGCTCTATCTGATAAAACCATATGATGAATTATGCCTCAATATATACACATTTGGTTATTTACTTTTTTTGTATCTTATTTGAAATTTTACTAAGATCTTGATTTGGCCCAGCGAAAGTAGGAAATACTGAAACAGCTTGATCTGTTCATTCTCACACCCCGAAGTGATAAGGAAAGGTGACAGCCTTTGCTCAGCAATAGCCATAAAAGAAGTCATCTCTTTTTTGCTTACCCTTTTTTTGTTAAATGTTTACCAGATAAAAGACAAAGACCTCCCAGATATCACCACCACACCCTGTCAATTTATCTTTGAAACAATGTATTCATCATATGGTACACAGAAAACAGTGCTCATCCTGTTTATTCATTGGCTTAATGGGAAAATGTTGATCGCTGTCAGAAAATACAAATAACTTTCTGTAAAATACAAGTAACTTTCTAAAAATATCAGAATAAATTCTGATTACTAATCTGTATAAATATGAGACTCTCTGCCAGACTCTTCAGACATCTTTACAGATGGAAGGAATTTGGAACTTTGGCAGGGGTTTGGTGTGTAAAATTAGAGGAAAGGAAATTATGTGGTACATCTTACTTTCTTTATTTTCTTTTTGTTTAAAAGGAAGACTTGACTATGGTTACATAATGTATGTTTGTGGAATATGGTGTGATCGGGGAAAATGGGTAGGCTTATTACCTTATCACAACCTATTTAAAATCATAACACTTACATTTGGTGTTTTAAGATAATATTGACTAAAATAAGCCAGAACTTCAATGTCCATATCAGTTTAAACTGTTGGAAAGAAAGTCGTTTTTATATTTTTTTATACTATTTGACCTAAAAAATGGCATAGATAGCAACAAACTGAATGGCCTTGTGTCATTTGGTTCTCTGTATAATTGTGATGATCAATTAAACTCTACTAGTGTTTTTAAAACAAATAGACTTTTTACCCCAGAGATCTGAAAGCATGAGGAAAACTTCTTGTTTTAGTCACAGTTCAGGGATAATGTCCTTTGACCTCAAGACTTTAGCTTGGTGTTACAGTGAACTGCCCTTATGGCAGAGTTCAGCATTTGCTCAGCTAACATCTGCTCTTTTTTGATGATTGGTCTTAACGATGCAGTTATGAAAATCAGTCTATCAGGTGTCAGTGCCAGAGAAAATGGTGGCATGCCTGTCACTCCCTTCAGTTAATCGATAATTATTTATTGATAGCCCAGTAGATTAAAAGCATTACGCTAGGCTTCCAGAGGACTATAAAATAATGCACATCACAAATTCATTCCCAAGTAGCTTGCAATCGAGTTGACTTAAAATAAATTACTGGATGAGTCTGTTAACTTGGCTAGGATTCCAAGCCAAGTTATATATTTTTATCATATATAACGATTGTTCTAATATTACAGAGTACACAATTATCAAACCTTATATTGAAGAAAGATCTTACCTCATAATAAATTCGTATGCTCACAGATTCCTCAAGTGTGTGTGCCATTAGTCAGTATGTGATATTTCTCATAGCTTGGTTAATTGTTTGTCTTTTACTTTGGTCTTCAGTTGATGGGGAGGTTCAAAGTATTCATAAAATTTTAACTTTTTAGTCTTTGATTCGACAGTCTTCATTGACTCTCTAGTTTGGCCAACTTTAATTTTATCTTGTATTAGGCAATTAAAAATACCTAAGCTTTCAAGTCTTTCTATTACTACCAACAGTGTCCTCTGCTCCCCAGACAGGGTCTACAAGGACCTAATGGGTTGGTGGATAAATGTCTATGCATCCATCCATCCATCCTTCTCCCTAAAGACACTCCAGTCAGATGTACTCTTTTAACCGTACATAGTTAATATAGAGACAAACCTTCTACCCAAATGAGTTCAGCAGGTGTACTGTTTAGAAGAATGTGTTGTGCCTAGTCTGGATGTACTTCTTACCTCCTTGCATTATTTTCACTAAGTACTGTGTAAATTACTGATTGAGGCTGGGCGCGGTGGCTCAAGCCTGTAATCCCAGCACTTTGGGAGGCCGAGACGGGCGGATCACGAGGTCAGGAGATCGAGACCATCCTGGCTAACACGGTGAAACCCCGTCTCTACTAAAAAATACAAAAAACTAGCCGGGCGAGGTGGCGGGCGCCTGTAGTCCCAGCTACTCGGGAGGCTGAGGCAGGAGAATGGTGTGAACCCGGGAGGCGGAGCTTACAGTGAGCTGAGATCCGGCCACTGCACTCCAGCCTGGGTGACAGAGCGAGACTCCGTCTCAAAAAAAAAAAAATTACTGATTGAAAACCAGTTGATGATCTTTTCTCTAAAGCTGTAGGCTGTACCTCAGACTAATTTATTAGCATGATATTGAGTGGTTTCAGCAAATTTCATTTTCAGTCCCTCTATTCTGACACAAAATACCATTTTCCAGTTGAATGTCAAAATAGTATAAACATAGCCCTATATGTAAACTTATCTGTGTTAAGGGGTGAATTGAGAAGGAGCAACTTGGCCATCTTGGAAAATGGTCTTTGAGAAGTTTGGAGAATGCGTTTAATGTCTTTTTCTCTTTTCAGATAATTCATTACCTTTAAAAACTTAAATGTCTTTAAAGTACCTTCCTTGACTGCCTTATTGTCCTGTTTTTAAAAAATAATGATTAGGATTTGTTTGATAGTTGCCACAAACTTCATGCCACAATATTCTGACTTCATAATAAGGTGAACAGTTATGTGAGGTTAGGCGAAATTTTTGTCTCTAATTCATCACTTCTTAAAATTAGGCTTTTATCTTAGTACCCAAAATATTGTGCTTTATATCTTCTCTAATATCTTGATGAAGTAAGTAGGCAATGGAATGTTTCCAAAAGAAATAAGGATGGAGAAATACACAGATTATATAATCTTACTTATTTACAGCAGTATAGTGCAGAAATTGAATACAAGCCCTGGAGCAAGCCTGCCTGGGGCAAATATGGCACTGCAACTTATAGGCTGCGTGGTTTTAGGCAAGTTACTTAAACCCACTGACTGTTCCTCATCTATAAAACAAGGGTGATATTACCTAATTGGATAGTGGCCTAACTGGATAGTTGCAAGCAACGAATGAATTCATATATATGTGTAAATGTAAAACATTGAGAATAATGCCTGCCACATAATAGGTGGTATATAACTGCTAGTCACTGTTAATTTCATTATTATATTTATTATGGATCATTAGGAGGAAAAAATATAAAATCTCCATGTATTTAGGTAACTGATTCTTTTTTTTTTTTTTTTTTTTTTTTTGAGTTGGAGTCTCACTATGTGGCCCAGGTTGGAGTTCTATGGCGTTATCTCAGCTCACTGCAACCTCCGCCTCCCGGACTCAAGTGATTCTTCTACCTTGGCCTCCTGAGTAGCTGGAACTACAGATGCAGGCCATCACACCCAGCTAATTTTTGTATTTTTTTAGTAGAGACAGCTTTCACTGTGTTGGTCAGGCTGGTCTCAAACTCCTGACCTCAAGTGATCTGCCCACCTCTGCCTCCCAAAGTGCTGGGATTACAAGCATGAGCCACTGGCACCTAGCCATGCAATTGATATTTTGATCTGGTCTTTTGTTATCCCTATTTCCCACTTTCAACTTTCAGCCCATAAGACCATGTTCTCTCTTTTTCACAAATTTAGATTCTGGTCGTCTTATGCCTTCTCCTAAACCATAAAATTAAATTTTGTTTTACCTCTCTTCAGACTTATGCGATAAATGGTAAAATGGCTTATTGAAGCCAAAACAGTAGCCAGGGATATTAATCAGAATAGTTTCAAATAATGCCTTTGTGCTTGATTTTAGAGATAAATAGAAGGGTGATTGCTTTGATCTTTTTTATCTTCAACTCAAGTATTTACTTTTATGTCCTCACCCTAATTTGGCATATAGTTCATAAGAATTTTCTTTGACAATTGGTAAGTGCATGCTGTCTGTGTTTGACAGTACTTTTATGTAGAGAAGAGGAATTTGTTTTTAATGTTGTTCTCCTCCCTCAATTGACCCAGAACACTGGCCAGGGTGCCAACAGGAAACGGCATACTCAAAGGTGTGTTTAGAGAGAATGTCATATAAAAAGATTATAAGTATTTCTGAAAATGGGACACCCAAGTTCTGAAAAGAATGGGGAGCCCTTACCAGCTAAGGCCTGAAAGGGGAAAGAGGAGAAAATCCTTACATATCTGATGAGGCTGCGGATGCTGGGGAAAGGCCCCTTAGAGGATCAGAATCTGCAACCTGTGCATGGCAAGTGTAGCCACTTTCAAAGCTGAAGCTGGCAGAGAGAGAACAGAGCAGATAAACACCCCAAGATTCCTCTCTTCCTACCCTCTGGTTTCCTGCTGATCCTTCCCGATGACTACATTCAAAAGGCAGCCAGAGGGAAAATGGTCTTCAGAAGGCACTGAGACACTGAATTAGAGCAGCCTCCAGGGGGCCAGAACAGGGCATGGAAGACTGGGGAGTGGTCTGGGAGAGAGTAACCAACACAAACATCTAGTCTGTGTGTCTCTGAGGTGAGATTTTTCTACAGTGCTGCTTTTTATTAAAATCATAGAGTGTTACAAAGATCAATAATGCTTTTAAAATTAGCCGACAGATAATTATTAATGTCTATTAGGCATGGAGTATCTCTATTGGAATATAAAAATTAGTAAAATTCAGTTTTTCTCTCAAGGTGTTCACAATTCTGTGCAACAGTTCTCACCCCTTTTCTATTTGTATTCAGACATAACATGGGTGTTATCAATATACACAATACGTCAATAGGGCAGTAGTCATCTTTTTGTGACATTCTTGTGCACAAAAGTTGTACCTACCTTACGTAATATACCTGTTTTGCTGACTATAATTTCATCAACTTTATCACTCAGTGAAGCACATCAGCTTTCAGCTTGCAAAAGTAGATTGAATGTACTTCTTTTTTGCCTCCTCCTTTCCTGACATTCATAAAAATGACAGTGTTTGACTGGGCATGGTGGCTCATGCCTGTAATCCTAGCATTCTGGGAGGCTGAGGTGAGAGGATCACCTGAGGTCAGGAGTTCGAGACCAGCTTGGCCAACATGGCAAAACCCTGTCTGTACTAAAAATACAAAAAAGTTAGCCAGGCGTGGTGGTGGGCACCTGTAATCCCAGCTACTCAGGATGCTGAGGCAGGAGAATTACTTGAACTAGGGAGGCAGAAGTTCCAATGAACAGAGATCACACCACTGTACTCCAGCCTGGAGAGACAAAATGAGACCCTGGTCTCCCTCCCAAAAAAAGACGGTTTTAATGTAAAACTAAAGGAGATGGAGGTAGATGGATAAAATGATTGGAAATGGGAAGAGAAAATGGAGAGTAAATAAAATCAGATCAACAGATGATTCTATCCTTAGACTGCCCTAGAGTAAAGGCTGGGATGAAGGTGGGTAGCCAGCCTGTCTATCTGCCTTCTGTGCGTGCTTTTAAGATGAGATCTTAAAAGCGTGTCAACCACCTAATTCAGTGGAGAGGTTATTTTAGGAAAGACCCATATATTGGCAGGAGCAATTGAAGCTATTTGTTGTTAAGCAACTGAATAAGAATATGAATATACTCATTCATTTATATTCAGGGAAATGAATGGACAGCCACTACTCACCAGACAATAAATGGAAAACAACAGCTCAAAGATGAGAACAGTATAGAATTGACAAGACAGTCTTGAAGAAGAATAACAAAGCTTGTCTTAACAGATATTTATAAAGTTATAAAAATTTTTTCAGTGTAGTTTTGGCACAAGAACAGAGCAATGGAGTAGAATAGAAATTATAGCAATAGCCCCTCACAGATATAATAATTTGGCTTACATCATATTTGGTATTGCTGGTCAACTCAGTATCTATATAGAAAAAAAATTTAATATCCCTACCTCACACTGTATACAAAAATCAGTGCTAGACAGATTGTAGATCTAAAGGTAAATGAATAACAAAACAAGCTAAAACAATGAAAGACAATGTATAAGACTATCTTCATAACTTTGGTGTTAGGCTTGTTTCTAAAACAGAACGCAAAAAGTGATAGCCATGGAAAAAATTTTGATAAATTGGGTTATGTGCAATAAAGAACTTCTGTTCATTAAAAGACTGAAAAGAAAAGCCATAGATTCTATGAAGAAATTTTAACACATATATCTGACAAAGGATAGTGTACAGGATACATAAATAACTCCTAAAAGTTATAAGAGAAAAGCATCCTGCTCAACAGAAAAATAGAAAAGAATCCTAACAGGCACTTCATAAAATGGCCAGTAAATTTCTATAAAGGTGTTCAACTTCATTAATCATAACAGAAAAGCACATTAAAACCACATTGCAAATTTGAGCAACAAAATAAACAATGTAGTATTGATTTATAACCCAACATATAAGGTAAATTTGCATGAGCCCATACTGATATAAGTGATTGTTTGAATAAATAAAACTAGTAGTGGTCAGGGGTAAGGGTAGGGGTTGACAAATCTTTCTAATAGAATTCCAAATAATAGATATAGGTAGTAATTTCCCCTTGAGTATGGGCTGAAGTTGATGACTTACTTCCAAAGAATAGGATACAGAAAAAGAAAACGAGTGAATCCACAGTGGAGAAACCTGGCAAGCAGTGTTTGAACCAAGTGATCAAGATTATCATCTCCAGGCATAAATCAGCTGATACCATGTAGTCTGAAAATGATGTGATGAGCAGAGCATTTCACCTCAATGGTATTCTTCCTTCAAATCCATACCCCCAGGCTAATCATGAGAGGAACATTTTACAAAATACCTGACAAGTCCTCTTCACAACTGTCAAGGTCATGAACAACAAGGAAAGATTGAAAAACTGTTCCAGACCAGAGGAGACTGAGAAGACTTGATGACTAAATACAATATGGTATCCTAAAGTGAATACTGGAACAGAAAAGGTCATTAGTGGAAAAACTGGTGAAATCCAAAGGAAATCTGTAGCCTTGTTAATAGTAATGTACAAATATTAAATTAGTTTTCACATACATACCATTGTTACGTAAGATGTTAATGTAGGGGAAACTTGGTACTTTTTATACTATCTTTGCAAGTTATAAATTAATTCAAAAGGAAAAGTTGGTTAATACAAGGCTATTCTAAATTCATCAGAAATTATCGAAATGAAAGACAATACCGGCTGTTGGTGAGCCTGTGAAGTAAGTAAACCTCATACATTGCTGGAAAACTGTTTGAGTATCCACTAAAATTGAAACTGTACATGTCCTATGACTCTGCCATTTCAGTCCTAGGTAACCTAGGTAGTTCTCATGGAAAGGAGCATATATATTCACTGAAAAAAAAAAAAAAATAGAACAGCATCCCTATTCATATCAATCTCAAATTGGAAACAACCTAAATGTCTATCTTTGGTAAAATAATAAACTGTGGTATATGCATACAGCAGAATACTTCACAACAGTGAGATTAAACTATTACAATAGCAATAGCAAAAAAACCCTTAGAATAATTTCATAAAAGGTGTAAGGATGTTAATTCCCTCTTTCCCAGTGGGGCGATAGATATCTGGCTTAACTTGGTGGGCCAAGCAGATGTGGCTATTAAAAAAATTTAAATGACAATCTAAAATTCATATATTAAGCAAATATTTATTGGACACTTAACTATATACCAGGCACTTTTGTAGGTGCTGGGAATATAGCAGTAAACAACAAAAAGGTTAAAACTTTCTATTCTCATTTAGTTTATACACTAGTGTGAGAAGACAGTAACCGTCATAAATGAGATTTGTATATAGTATGTTAGAAACTGATAAAGAGTTTTGGGAGAACGCTCAAGCAGGGTCAGGAGAGTGGGGTGTCTGATGAGGAGAATGAGGAGTCTAATGTTAAACGGAGTGGCATTTGAGCAAAACTTGAAGGGGGTTAGGAGTAGTGCAGATTGGTTAGAGGAGAGAGGAATTTTGAGAAAAATTCCTCATCTTTTTTAGCAGGGAGTCTATCAATGCTATTTAAAGTTCAAAAAAATCAAGACATTGTATGTGTATTCACACACACACACATATATATGTATATAAATCTTGGAGTTATGTAACTACCAAAAAAGTCA
Organism: Macaca nemestrina; assembly: GCF_043159975.1. Lineage (NCBI taxonomy): Eukaryota > Metazoa > Chordata > Mammalia > Primates > Cercopithecidae > Macaca > Macaca nemestrina. The sequence continues at coordinate 103,045,040 of NC_092135.1, forward strand.
AAAATAGAAGTGCTACAAAAAGACAACTTCTGGTAAGTTGAGCCTGTCAGTGAAAGGGAGACTTTTATTTTTTATTTTTGTATTTCCTTCCTTCTGCAAGGTTTGAATTGTCTTCAAAACCACATTTTAAATGGTCACATTAGGACACAAGTAGGCCAGGAAGGAGTGACATTATTAGGTAGAGAACCTTGAAACCACTGTAATTATATCTTGAAAAGATAAATCATTTCCACAACTTAGTACTTATTATTGATGAGGAATTTCTTGTAAGATTGCTGTCAGCTGCTTCAAGGAGCTACTCACCCTGTTTTCTCCAACTCACAGACCAAGTTCTGTGGATCAGGCATGGGTGTGGCCTAGACCAGCTCAGAGCACAGCTGCAAAGTCTCCCCAAATCCTCCCCAAGTTCAGCACACAAGTACAGGGGCTTGGCTACATGCTGCAGCCACCAGTTCACACTGATGATAGCTCTCTTTCTTGCCTCACTAATCCACATAACAATATGTTGTCCAGCTTGCTTTGCAGCTTCGTGAATGTGCTGACTCATGTTTCACACCAGTACCAACTCACTCTAACGCTCACAATGTTTCAGCTCAAGCTAAAAGATTTTAGTTAGGTATATGGTGGCACCAAACAAACGTTTTCTAATTAAATTTTTGAAAAGAGTAAGAAACTGTAACATTGCCCCTAGATAATGGATAACAGTTCAGTATTAAATAGACTGTGCATTTACTCACGCTTAAATTGGTATAGATGTAAAAAAGAATTAGTCATTGTATCTGATAAAAAGTAATCTATTTTATGAATTTGCAGTATACTCTGTAGGGCTTGTCTTTTTTGTCTGATTTTACTTGAGGGGGATATTTCAAATTGCATATATCTGAAAGGAGAATGAATATAATTACCTAAATCTAGAACAACTACAAATACTTCAGCTAAAGTATACAAATAATTGGAGTGCTTTTTGTCTTGGTTTTCTCGGATTATCTGGATGATTGCCTCCATTTTCTACCTGATTTAGTGCTTTCTACCTGATTGAGTATTTTTCAGGAGGTTGTTACTGCTGTTTTCTTAGCTCGGTGACCTGAAGCGTTGATTCTGTGAATGTTGGTATAGCCAATGCAGTTTGGGTTGTCCAACTGGTGATTGGGCCTGATAATTTGCAGACATTATATAGGAGTTTCTTTATTTGCTAGTTTCATTCTGAAATAATATTGGTGTTATTAAATCTTGATTAAATATAGTTGTTAACTCTGCATTGTGGTCCTAACCAACTTACAATAACTGACATTTATGAAGGTTCAAACTGTGGCTTTAGTAAAGAATGCATCCAAAAATGTAAGCATGGTGGCTGTGGGGGGAGTCGGGGAGAGGAAAGGGGGAGGAGAGAAGTCAGTTTAAGGAAAGTTAGGGAAAAAAGACAACATTTGATATTAAATGTAATGTATTTAGCTGATAATTAAGAGGAAATAATTCAGCCTGTGTGGAGAAAATCTTCATGCATTTTATTACCTGTGAAGGAGTTAAAAATACACCAACCTGCCATCTTGACTATTTAAGTTTAAAGGCACTTGAAAAACACCAGGTGCAAAAAGATGACTCTGACCTTCGTGCCATTTCTTTTTTTTTTTTTTTTTTTTTGAGACGGAGTCTCACTCTGTCGCCCAGGCTGGAGTGCAGTGGCCGGATCTCAGCTCACTGCAAGCTCCGCCTCCCGGGTTCACGCCATTCTCCTGCCTCAGCCTCCGGAGTAGCTGGGACTACAGGCGCCCGCCACCTCGCCCGGCTAGTTTTTTGTATTTTTTAGTAGAGACGGGGTTTCACCGGATTAGCCAGGATGGTCTCGATCTCCTGACCTTGTGATCCGCCCGTCTCAGCCTCCCAAAGTGCTGGGATTACAGGCTTGAGCCACCGTGCCCGGCCTCGTGCCATTTCTTAAAAGCAGAAGATGAAATTCTCTTGTGAAAGATGCACTCCCTATACTTGCAAGACACAACATCCTTATCCTTAGGATTGGAAGTTGAAACCAGGAGAATTTAGTATGGACATTGTAAAATAACTCTTTTAAGCCTCTCCACATAACACAGTTGCATTTTCACAACTTACTATTATTTGTCCAATTCAGTGTATAAGTAACTGACTCTAACCCCTTATTTGGGTCTTCGTTTCCTTATCTAATTCTCAGATCCAGCCAAATCCTAAGAAAATAGAGGTGGAGTTTTGCCTTCCTTACACCTATAAAACATCTAAATCAAAATTATATATATATAATATATGATAAAATTTTCACAGTAATTTCATGTCAAATTAGCAAAAAAAAATAAAATATACATTTCTCTTTAAAAGGTCTCAACTTACATTATTGGACAAATACTAGTAAATTGCTGTCTGTAATAGTCAAGATTTTTCAGTCTTATTAGTCAGTTGAGACTAATCAAAATAGTTTTTACATGTAGTTTGGACGTGGAAATGCTGCCACTTTATTACTGAAATTGCTGGAGTTTCGTATTGAAGATGGAGTGGACTTAAAATGGGGTAACGCACAAGGGAAAATTTGGCAAAATGATTTCATGGAGTTTCAGATTTAGACCAGTGATAGCCAGGGCCCTTAGGAGAAGAAGATGTTTCCCTTCTGTATTGAATATAAATAGCATTAATATTAAAATAAATGTATGTGTATTCCTTTGTAGTCACAAAGGAATGTTATTGGATGTGTGAGTTGTCAGTTTTTTTGGGAGATGTTTAATTCAGTAGCAGGAAATGGACCAGCCCTGGAATTTGTGGGAGGGGCTTTCTCCTCTTTGAGGACCCAGATGTCATGGTTAGGAAGAGAAGGGCCATTTTTGCATTGCATGTGTGAGACTGGAATCCCCATTTTCACCCACTTTAGGCACTTAGATATGGGATTAATGGTGCGGATCCATTAACTGAGAGCCCTGTGTGAGTACTGAGCTTAAGTCTGGCGGGAGGAATGTGAAGCAGTCCTGGAATAATCATCAGGAAAGAATTACTGCTCACCTTTGTTCCACTGCTCCCCCGCACCCCACCCCAGATGACTTCAAGGTATCTTAATTCACCAAGTGTTCAAGCAAGTCATTCAATACAGCCCCAGAGCTCACAAAATCTTCTCTACCATGTTTGGTACATCTAATAACGATTATAGGCATAGTTACAAATTCAATGGTAATATCGTAGGCTACCAGGTTAGAGACCTCTCTAACTTAGTCTGTCTCTTTCTCTTCTTTCCATTTCTCCTCCTCTTTCTTCCCCCTTTTCCTTCCCCTACTTCTTTCCTTACATCCTCCTTCCTTCCCTCCTTCCTGTTTTTTCCCTCTCTTTAACTATCTCTCTCTACTTTCCTTCCTTGAACAATTAAAGGAATGCAGTAAAGCCCAAACAACAAAATTGATTAACTCCTGATGCTTATCTTTCTGAGGGATGACAATCTATATGAACTTGACGCCAAGACTAAAAGCTTAAGTGGTTGAGTGGATACTATTGCTATCAAAGGGGAGAATTTTTTCTATGGAAGAGAAATGTTTCAAAATTGGCTATATCAGAATGTGTGAGGCCATAAGCTCCAGGAAACATACAGTTCTAACACTTTGCTGGAAAAACAAAGAGGAGAAAATGTCACAATGTTTGCATTTTTGCCATGCACCACAGACATGAACGTGGCTGGAATTTGACCAAATGGACAGAGGGTCTCACTGAAACTGAACTGAGCATCTGCCGCCCCGACTTCTTCAGTGGCAGAGGGCCACTTCAGTGGTTATATGTGAAAAGCCACTGGAAAGAAGTGGCGACAATTGATGAAGCCCCGTGTACCAAGTTGGTTTCAGGTGGAAGGAAGATCTGGTGAGGGTTGGGATGGTGTGTACAAAATAGACAAAGGATAAGGGGAGAAACATCTGGATTGTATTGAAAAGAGCTTAGCCAGCCGTGGTGGCTCATGTCTGTAATCCCAGCACCTTTGGAGGCTGAGGCAGGCGGATTGCCTGAGCTCAGGAGTTCGAGACCAGCCTGGGCAACATGGTGAAACCCCATCTCTACTAAAAATACAAAAAATTAGCCGGGCGTGGTGGCATGCGCCTATAGCCCCAGCTACTCAGGAGGCTGAGGCAGGAGAATTGCTTGAATCTGGGAGGTGGATGTTGTAGTGAGCCCAGATGGTGCCACCATAGTCCAGCCTGGACAACAGAATGAGACTCTGTCTCCAAAAAAAAAAAAAAAAAGGAGAGCTTATCTGGGCCCATATGCTAGGGACTTTCTTGGATGTGGCAGATCTCTGTCATCTTTTGATTGGATCCCTTTACTTCACTTACCTGTGTGTCACCTTTGCTGACTGCAAGGAAAGCTCAGGGCCTGCTAGTGTATAACTCAACAGTTGTATCAAAAGCACATAGGGCATAACAATATCCAAGTAAGTTTCTGCATTATCCTTCTTCAAAACATGTCTATACAGCTATGAAGTGTTATGGATAGAGCACATCAACCCTAAACTGTGATTTATCTCAGCATTGGCAGTTACTGATTTGTAATAATCAGCACTTTCCCTAGTTTAAATCATAATCTCTCCTTGAGCTCTTAAATCCACTTTTGTAATCCATCAAACTAAATGTAAACCCCTCAGATGGTGACATCCAACAACTACTTACTGTCTTTAGCAAGTTTATACTTTTAACATATGCAATTAATATTATATACACCTATTAGCATTCCAAGGTGATTATTAGATTTCACAGGTGAGGATTGTTCAGTTTCTCAGTCTTTTCTGTGGAGTTTAAAAAATCTCTTTGGCAAAAATTCCTAATGCGATAGCAGCTAGAAGAGTAATTTTCGGTGGAATGACCTTTTCAATGGGTAATTTGACAGACTCTTGATGGACAGCATTCTTCCATCTCTCAGCCCACCTTTTACGTCCTGACATAAAATGCTGGAGCAAAGTTTTACCTCAGCTGATAAGATTCTCAATAGTCATGTGTTGCATATCTCCCTCAGAGCAGTTCCTCAAATTTTGAAAGCTCTCTTTCTTTTTGAGGTATTTTTCATTACCAGGAGAAAATGTTTCCTTTCGGGAGATATTCTAAAACAATAGCACAGGTACTGAACAAATTTCCCAGGTGTCTAAGGGACTCTCTCGGGTGGCTGTATAGTATTGGTTTGGTGTATTAAATGGCACTCTCATGTACTATAAGAGTTAACAAAACTTCCACAGGTGCCTTTCCTCAGAATAAGAGAACAGATTTGACTTTGGAAAAAAAAATGTGGACTATGAAGTACCCAGTTAAAATACCCTACAAGAAAAAAATGAAAGCACTTACTGGTAAAATGAAGACAATGAACTTGCAAATAAATGTGTTTTTAAGATGTGGCCCTGGGGTGACATGCAAATTCAAAAGACTAATATTTTCTCTGGGAATAAAACCTTTTTGGAAGATATTTTCTCTCGAATTCTGAAAGTATTGCCAGAATAGAATGCTTGTTGATTGATAAAATATATGCTTTCATGAAGAATATTTCTGATGGTATTACCTTTGTCAAAGAAAAGATTCTGTAGTTTTGGGAGATAAATTATAAAGATGATACATACTTATTTGTGTATATGTTTGCCTTCTCTTTCTGGAAGGTGTGTTGATGAACTCAGATCATCATCTCTTTTGTCCACTGTTGCATCTGTAGTCCCTGGCACAATGCCTGGTGCGTAGTGGTCAGTCAATAATTATTTGCTGAATGAATGCGTAAACAAATTGAATTAACAAATTAAACTCAAGATTTTCATCTTCTTCAGAATTTTTCTTTTTTCAGTGTTCCAAGACTAAGGACTTTTCATTGTCTTTTCAAGTTGGGATCTTAATCTTATTTACTGCTTTTCATACAACAAACGTGCTAAACATGTATCAGAAAAAATTGGGAACAGTATCTGTGATTCTCATATAGGGAGGTGATTTCATTCCATTAGCTTTTGGGGGGGACTTCATGGGTTTGTCACTCTGTTAATCCAGCTGACAAGCAGAATCCAAAAGGTGACATTTAGAATGCTGGAAGGGAGAGGTATTGTGGAGGTGGAAATGAAAAATAGAGTTCAGGGAAAGAGGTAGTTAGATGAAAATATGGCAAAAGAGAGAGAAACACGTAGAGTCCAGTGGGGGTCATCACATTGCAGGAGGAGGATGAGGGCATGAAGGGGGTCCTTGGAGAAGTTCTGGAGAGAAAAAAGCTGAGACAAGAAGGAGATGAAGTTATGGTCAAGCCAGAGAAGACATTGGATTAGCACTGCATGCATGATAAACCAGCCATGCTACTAGTATAATTTTGACATTTTGGAAATATTGAAATCCCACATGAAGAGTAAATGGTGTCTCTTTTTTCTCAGGAAATGAATTTGCTCAAAACAATTGAACTCATGGACATAGAGAGTAGAAGAATGGTTACCAAAGGCTGGGAAGGTGGTGGGGGGCTTGTAGGGGGCAGGTGGGGATGGTTAATGGTTAAAAAAAAATAGAATGAATAAGACATAGAATGACTAAGACACATAACGTGGTGACTATTGTCAATAATAGCATAATTGTACATTTCAAAATAACTGAAAGATTGTAATTGTAACACAAAGGATAAATACTTGAGGGTGTGGATACCCCATTCTCCATGATGTGCTTATTTCACATTACATACATGTATCAAAACATCTCATGTACTCCATAAATATATATACCTATTGTGTGTCCACAGTAATTAAAAAAATGAATTTGTGACCTAAATAAGTATGCATGACAAGAAAAAGAGAACTTTGTTCAAAAATTTTAGATTTGAAAATTGTTCTTCGTATCATACTCCTGAACTTAGTTTCCACTCACATTTAAAATAACTGAAAAAGAGAAATGAGAGAAATTTACAAGAAATGGTGGTGTGCCCATATAATAGGGTGACAGTTAAAAGAAATGCTGGCCACATTCTGACACACACACCTAAAGAAGATTAGATCTATTTAACAATGAAAAGAATGGGCTGCTACAAAAAGAAATACGTTCATCTATTTGTTCTTATATTAAACAAGAAATATTTATCAGGTACTGTTCATCTTCTAGGTCCTGAGTAGTAGACCTCCAACAGTGCACAAGATGGCAGTGGTCTTTGCTGTTACTAAGTGTACTGCCTAGTATAGGAAGTAATCGCAAATACAGTTTAAATGTTATGTTAAGAGGGATACAGGCTACAGTCAGTCCTCAGGTCAGTGTCCTTTTACCTAAGAAAGGAGCTGGGGACGGTAAGTTCAGGGACGATTTTTTTAGAGGAAATGAGGGGTTGACCAGGCAAGTGGAAATGGAAAGAATATTTCTAGCATTGCATGTTCAAGAAAATGAAAAATGCCAAGTATGACTGCGATAAGGAATGTAAGGTAGGAAAAAATGGGGAGAGAAGTATGGTGAGATTTTTCTGGAAACCAGGATGGAACCAGATCTGGAAGCACTTACATAGCCAAGGTAAGGAGCCAGGACATTTTCCTAGAAGCCAGCGAAAGGATTTATTTTTAAATTAAATATTGAATTTGAGAGTTTTCTAAAACTGTGGTATGTGTGAAGAGAAGCAATGCAGTGAGCACCCATATATATACCTAACACCTGATTTGAGAAACTGGGCTATCATTATCTTTGAAGCTTCCCCTGTACCCCTTGCTAATTCCATCTATTTCACTTTTCTGTGCAATAATCATTCCTTTGCTTATCTTTATAATTTTACCATGAATTTTCATATGTCTATAGAGTGCATTGTTTAGTTTTGTGTGATTTTGAACTTTATAAATGGAAGTATACTGAAAAATTTTTTTGCACCTTTTTTTCCTTAATATTGCACTCCTAAGGAGTATCATGTTGTTGAATGTAGCCCATTTTCCATTCATTTCATTGTAGTATAGTTTGCTTTTTTTTAAAATGGATATTTGCTTTATTTCCAGGTTTTTGCTCTTACATGCAGCATGACTATAAACCACCTTCTTCATATAGCCGATGAACATGTATAACAATTTTCTCTAGGAAATACACCTAGAATGAAATCGTTGGTTTATACAATATGTTACTTTTGAAATGTATTAGATAATGCCAAATTGCTTCCCACAGTAATTTTACTAATTCTTTAAACCACTAAATGTAAAATAGAATTCCAGTTTTCTACATGGTCAGCAAAACAATATAGCTAGATTTTAAATTTTTGCCAATTTTATGGATATGAAATATTTCATTGTGATTGAGCTCAAGCATATTTTGATGTAATTATTGGCCATTCAGATTTACTCTTCTGTGATGTTCCTGGTAAGATTTTTGACAATTTTTCTACTCACTGATTTGCAGGAACGCTTTAAAAACATTTTTTTCTTGATCATGATTGTACATATTTTTGGAGTACATGTGATATTTTGATATATGCAAACAATGTGTAATGATCAATTAAGGGTTATTAGCATATCACCTCAAACATTTATCATTTCTTTGTGTTGGGAACATTTTGAATATTCTCTTTTAGCTATTTTGAAATATACAACGAATTATTGTTAACTGTAGTCACCGTAGCATGCTATTGAACACTAGAACTAACTGTATGTTGATACCCATTAACAAACCTTTCTTTCTCGCTCCTACTTTCCAGACTCTAGTAACTATCATTCTACTCTCTGATTTATAGGGATTATTTACATATTAAGAACACTAATCATTTTTAGATTGTGTCTCTGTGTGTGTGTGTGTGTGTGTGTGTGTGTGTGTGTGTGTATGCTACAAATATCTTGTGCCAGTTGGTGACTTGTCTTCCTGTATGTTTTTTGATGACCAGGAATTCTTGATTTTAATAGAATCAACATTTTAATGTTTGAATATTTTGTATCTTATTTAAGAAACTGTTCCCTAACTAAAGACATAGAGAAACTCTTCTACTTTATGTAAAAGTTTCATAATTTTGTATGTTTAAAATTTTACTTTACGTACGATAATTTTTTATTTTTGCATATGGTGTGAGATAGGGGTACAGCTTTTCTACCATACACATGACCAATTGTCAGGCATCATTTATTATAAAGTCTTTCATTTCTCCACAGAAACACACAGCTGTTATAATTCTGTCAAATTCAAATGTCTTAGTATTTCTGTGTCTGCTTCTGGATGCTCTAAACTATTTCAGTTGTCATGCTTTCGATTCCTGTGTTAATTCCATGCTAACTTAGTTACCCTAGCTCTATAATACTCTGTGATATCTGTCAGGGTAGGTTCCTGTGTTGTTCATCTTTAGGAATGGTCAGGCTGTTCTTGGCCCTTTGTTCTTCCACTTTAATTTTAGAAATGGCCAGTTAAATTTCAGAAACAGAAACCTGTGAGATTTTGATTGGGATGGAATTGAATTTATAGATCAGTTTGGAGAGAGTTGGCATTCTTATAATACTGAGTCTTCACATCAATGAACATGCTATATCTTCTCTACATTTATTTACAGCTTCTTTACTGCCCTTCAGTAAGGATTGATGATCTCTTCATAAAGTTTTTACACCTATTTGAATCTACTTCTGAGTACCTGATATTTTGATGTTATTTTAAATAAAATTACTAAAATGTTTTGTTTCTGTTTGTCACTGGCTTAGAGAAATTCAGTTGATTTTTTTAAGCCAGAAAGTGTCCTTAAGACTTTTGTGAACACTAATAATTTAACCGAGTCTCTTTTAGGGGTTTTACACAATCATATCATCTATGATTGACTATTCTTTTCAAATTATTTTATTTCTTTACTAATTCTTGCATTTGTCTTTCTTGCATTACTACACTTAGAGCTCCAGTGTTGCATAGAATGAGTGATAGAAGGTGATTTTATTCATAATCTTAATGAAAACTAGTTCATGTTTTTAGTTTTGCTATACATTTATGGATATATAACTTTTATATTAATAAATTTATACTTGTATACACATCTTTAAATAAGTATAAAATATTTACAGTAATGTAAATATATATTATTTATATGCTTAATATTTTTATTTATGTATAGTGAGTGTGTATATGTGTATATATATACACACACATATACACATATAGTCAATGTTGAAAAATTGAGTCAATTATTATTTTCTTATTAAGGTTATGAATAAGATCACTTTGCCACCACTTCTGTTCAGTACTGGAGATCTTCACATAGTAAGGCAAGAAAGACAAATATAAGAATTAGAGAAGACACAGGGAGGGGAACATCAGACACCAGGGCCTGTCAGGGGCTGGGGTTTAGGGGAGGGATAGCATTAGGGGAAATACCTACTGTAGATGATGGGTTGGTGGGTGCAGCAAACCACCATGGTACCTGTATACCTATGTAACAAACCTGCATGTTCTGCACATGTATCGCAGAACTTAAAGTATATATAAAAAAGAATTAGAGAGGAAATGAAAAACTTTTTTTTTTTAGGTTAAGGAAGTTTCTTTTAATTTCTAATCACTAAAAGTTTTTGATATAAAGGAATGTTAAATTCTGCTAAACATTTTTCCATATCCACTGAGGTGGTTAAATGTTTTTTGCTTTTGATCTATTAATATGATAAATTGTATTGATTGAATGATTATAGTTTTGCTGTGTTGCCAGGCTGGAGTGCAGTCGTGAAATCTCGGCTCACTGCAACTTCCGACACACTGGTTCAAGCGATTCTCCTGCCTCAGCCTCCTGAGTTGCTGGGATTACAGGCATGTGCCACCATGCCTAGATAATTTTTGTATTTTTAGTAGAGTTGAGGTTTCACTGTGTTGGACAGGATGGTCTTGATCTCCTGACTTCGTGATCCGCCTGCCTCAGCCTCCCAAAGTGTTGGGATTACAGGCGTGAGCCACCATGCCTGGCTGATTTTTTAAAAAATTTAAATTAAACTGGCACTTCTAGGGTAATCTCAAACTGGCAATAAAGTGTAATCTTTTTATGCATTGCCGGATTCAGTTTGCTAATGCTTTCTTACTTTTTACTTTTTTATGTATGTATTTTTTTGCTAATGTTTTCTTCAGGACGTCTGTATCTGTTTTTGAGTAAAGTCATCCTATAATTTCCGATGTTGAACGGCAAACTTCTTTTGAACCCTAAATTCCAATGGTCCTATAATTCATTATCGTTGTCGTCATCATTTACCTCATTGCTACAAAAGCACTAAGGAAAGAAAGGAGATGGAAGAAATGACTCATTTTGCCTTGTTAAATGGAAGTATATATAAAATGTGATACTCTCTTAAGAATGATTTTTTTAAAAACATTTACTTAGAATTTCCATGGTTCCATACTGTCTGAAATTAATTCATGAAACCTTTTTCTACGAGTCTCAGGAACTTGCTATAGAATGTACCAAGAAACTTTTTAAAATTGAGTTTTGAACTTTGAACATGTTCTTTTTCAGTTTCACCTGATAACAGTTCCAAGCGCACCCAATCTTTTCTATCCACTAGAGATGAGAACATTTTCCCTGTGATGTTTAAACTTAATTCCAGAGCCACAATCCCACTGATAATCATTGTCCTTTTCTCCTGTGCATTAAAGTGGTCTTCTTAATTGCTATAATATTCACAAGGAGCCTATTGGAACTGGAGTACTCTCAACTGAAGAACAGTATTGTAGGTGATAAAGTGGTATTGAGAACTACCCAATTTACTTCAGTGAATTCAATCTTTCTTAGGAAGCAAGTGGTACATGATACATTTACCTAAACTTTTGGAGTGATAAGGAAAATGTTTGGCATGCATTCAGGCCCAGAGAAACTTTAAAGGTTTATCTCAGCAAAATACTGTTCAGAAAAAGGATCTAGTTACTTACAGGATACAAGGGTATTTCCAGTTCTTTGATTCCGGGGGTTTGCAGACTTGTTACCAATGAGAAATATAAGCAGTGTTCAAGTCAAAGGGTTTTTTTCTCTTGCTCCTTTTGCCTGTGTGGAAGAGTCGTGCATCTATTGGGGTACGTTGAACAGGCAGCTCTGTGGCCTACTGCTGAAACTTTTACTGGAATATTATACAAAACACAGACTGGCCGAAGCAGATACCACATGCTAGAAGAATTCTGGGTAGTACAGCATTAACAATAATCCCTTTCCCATGGCAATGGGTGTGGTGGTGCACAGTTTGATTTGCTACATTAGACTTGTTAAATTATGTTTTCATTGTGGCCACAGCCTTATGTTGTCTACTGAGTGAGCCTGCTCAGGTGTCACACATAAAATCTGTTGCTGATATTTATTGAGTGTGTGTAGTGGTTGGGGGACCAGATAAAGTTAGAGAAATAACCTTTCTTAGTTCTGGTTTTTATTAGATTTCCCTAAAAGTTCCATGTTTGTTATATTATGTTCCATGTATGCCTGAATATATGGCACAGTCACATAAAAAGCGATCCCCCATTTTCCCAATGAGAATACAACCCTTTTAAGGAGATAGGTGAAATAGCCAAATGTCTACTTAAGTTAGGTTAACTTTTTAAGATACACATTTTGTAATCACATGCAAACTTTATTTGAGAAATGTTGATCTTTTCCATGCTCACATTTTACAGGTTGGTTTTATTCAAACTTATTGCGTGGGTTGTTGATATGAATGCCTTTCTATCATGGGAGCAGTATTTTTTAGTGTTTCAAACTGATTTCCTGAGCACATCACCCCGGCTTCCATCCATATTGCTTGAGAGACTGAAGGTGCAAGGTACTGTCACTAGAAGTTTTATCCTGAGACATCCTTTGCATAATGTTAGGACCTTAGGGTTTTTTGGTTTGTTTCTATTTTGTTTTGTCTTGTGGTAGTGCAGGCAGAAGCCTGTAACTTTGACTTTATTGTATTGCTTTTACAATGCTTTTTTTTTTTTTTTTTTTTTAATTGAGACAGATTTTCACTAGTCGCCAGGCTGAAGTGCAATGGCGCTATCTCAGCTCACTGCAACCTCTGCCTCCCAGGTTCAAGTGATTCTGCTGCCTCAGCCTCCTGAATAGCTGGGATTACAGGCGCCTGCAACCACACCCAACTGATTTTCATATTTTTAGTAGAGATGGGGTTTCACCATGTTGGCCAGGCTGGTCTTAAACTCCTGACCTCAGGTGATCTGCTTGCCTTGGCCTCCCAAAGTGCTGGAATTACAGGCGTGAGGCACTGCACCCTGCCTACAATGCTCTTTAAGTGGATAGCCAATACTTACAATTGTGGGAACCAGCCCTAGGGATCCTAACTCTTTCTCTGGTTCTTTTATTACTAATTCTTCATCATTTGTGTTGGAATAGGCTGAACCCCTCTATCTTGGTAACCGAATACAACAGCATTTACTTCCTTTTCATACAGAGCCGTTACAGATCCTGATGGCTCTCTAGAGCGATAGCTTTACTGGGTGACTCTGACCCAGTGTGACAGGCACTGTCAGCTGAAGCTGCACCGTCCAGAATATCTGGCCTTCCTGGTTGGCACATGAGGGTGATAACCCTGGGTGGTCTCAAGCAGGCAGTTAAAATCTTTGAAGCGGCACATACTGCTTTTGCTGTTCACTCATTGATCAGAATACATCAGCGGAAATGGCGGGGAGGTGTAGTGTGCTCCTCCCATGTGCCAGATGGGAGAAAACTCCTTGTAGGGCAAACACCACAAGGCTGCACAACCCCCAGCACTTGCACTGGTCGAAGGTTGTTCCAGGATGATGTGCACCTTATGACAACAGTAGAGAGCAGCTCCATGATGAGAGAAGCTTTTTAGTGTTGAGGACTACACTGGAGAGGATACTCTCACCTAATATATCTCATACGTGGTACTGAATGAAGAAAAGGAGAAGCGGAAATAACACTGAAATTTAATTGGGCTCCTTTATGGATTAAATTCAGGAAGAAATCTTGAGAATTTCCCCCTAAACAAAAATATATTTACTCCATTCCCTAATATAAGTAGCTACTATTAACATTCATATGACACATGTGAGTAGTTTAAAAACCCAACTGCCTGTCAATTCCCTTAAAGCTTGTCAATAGTTATGTGGTAGATAGCATTTATAGGGTGACAGTGTATGTTTCTAACCTACCAGCCAAGCAAGTCATAAATAAGTATTGGCCTTCCCTCAAACAGCCCTGTTTCACCCCCTTGTAGACTGTAAACTACATTTAAAAAGTAAAGTCTAAAGCTTTACATAGGTCACATTCTGGCTCCGCCATTTCAGACAGACCACATCATTGAACGGTGACAGACCCTGTGCTGGCTTTCCCAGCTCTGTGCCCTTAATATTTCCTTAAGATGAAATCGGTCCTATTCCCACCCCTACCCAGCTTCCTCTGCAGCTAACATCTTTACCTGGAGGAAAGCATTTAGTCTTCCCAGGTCCAAATTATATGCTTCAGTTTTCACAGAGTCATCTTTGTCTCCTCTCTGCTGTCCTGAAGCAGCGCCTTTTCTTCATGCTGGTAGGCTCAACCACTTCTTATCTCTGACCTCATCTACCTCAACAGCTCTGGACCAGCCTCCATCCTCTTCTGCTCTGATGCCCTCCTGCCTGCTCTTCTGCCTCTACCCCGCCTGCTCCACAGCCTATTCTTAACTTGCAGCAAGAATCCCTCTTCAAAATAGCCGTCAGATCAGGTCTTTCTCCCGCTTCATATCATCTAGTGGCTCACCCTTTCATTCAGAGGAAAAGCCACCTTTCTTACAGTGGGCGGATTATTTTTCTGTTGATGCCATAAGAAATTACCACAAAGTCAGTGACTTCATATGAATTTATTTTCTTACGTTTCTGGAGTCTTGCTGGGCTAATGCGCTCCTCCGATGTGCCAGGTGGGAGAAAACTCCTTGTTGGGCAAACACGACAAGGCTGCACAACACCCAGCACTTGCACTGGTCGAAAGTTGTTCCAGGCTGATGTGGAGCTTAACAAGGGCTTAACAAGACTGAGTTCCTTCTAGAGGCTCTGGCAGAGAATCTGGCTTTTTCCAGTGTGTAGACGCTGCCTGCGTTCCTTGGCTCCTGGTCCACTTCAAAGCTGGCAATGGCCAGTCCGGTCTTTATTGTGCTAAGGCATTTCGACATTGACTCCCTTTCCTCCCTCTTCACCTTTATAAGGGACCTTGTGATTACATTGGACTGAGCCAGACAGATAATCTAGGACAGTCTTCCTCTGCTAAGGTCAGCTGCTAAGCAACCTTATTTCTTCTACTTGCAATCTTAATTTCTCCATAATAGGTTCACAGGTTCCAGCGATTAGGAGATGGACTTTTTTGAGGGGAGGGAGGGTAGTTATTCTGCCTAGCAGGTTACAAGGCCTTCACAATCTAGCCTGTTACTTCTCTGACCTTGTGCCCTACTACTTTTTCTTACAAAGTAGGGCTTTCCCCTGATGGTGTCACCACCTCAGAGACCCATGGAGCTAATTATCTCGTGCCCTTTAAGCCTTTGCTCAGAAGTCACCTTCTCAGTAAGCTCTGTTCTGACCACTGTACTCAATTGTAGCCCACCGTCTGCTTTGTGTTTTTCCATAGCACGTATCCATGTCTAACATAGGAAACAGTTGATTTTTATGTTTGTTGTCTGTAACACAAGCTCTTGGGGAGCTCAGATTTCTGCCTGTTTTTCCTCTGTTGTATCCCCAGCACCTTGAATAGTGTCTGGTGCATAGTAGGCAAGCAATAAATATTTGTGGAATAGTGGATGGATTCTTGAGAGAATTGCAAAGTGTTTTTTAATAAACATAATTTTTTTGTATGCATCAGATATTCCCCATAGCCTCCATGAGGGGCATGATATGGCTGTTTTGGGGTCTTCCAAAGTATTTAGTTTGGGAACTGGTTTGTTGTAGACATTCAGAATACACCAAAAAGAATTATAAAGCGGGGTCTGGGGCAAGGAGGAGGCATGAAGACTTTTTCATTTTATCAGTCTAGACTGGATTCCAGAAACAGAGTTAAGGAGAGTTCAAGGCAGTTTCATAATCAATGTAATTCAGGATCCAGGCTAGTTTGACAAGGCAATGGAAGAGTGCCTGCATTCTTATTCAGAGTTGGGGTATCACTATATTGCTTCTTGAAATTACCCCCTCCAGGTCTTTAGCCCTGATGGCTCTTTGTTCTTGTCTCATGGAGGAAACTAGGGAAGAGAATATCTAATCACTCAGTGTATTGTGGGTGCAGATGATGAGAAATATCCTGTATATTCTAGCCTGTGCTCCTGCTTCCGCAAGAATTTTTCTCCCTCTGAGTAAATGATTTGAAGAGTGAGGATTTAGAAGACCAGGTGTTTTTTTTTTAAGAAAAATAAGGTTTTGTTATAAAAATAAATGAAATCTATATTTTATCATTTCAATTCAGGCCCTAAGCATACACAGTAGTTACCTTTCATAAAACGTTCTTGCAATAATGCTATTGCACTGGGCTTTGTAATGAAGCTTTGATTTGCATCACTATTCTGAGAACTTTCTGACAATGGTAAGGTAATATTAGGAAGGCAGAGGAAATGAAATGAAATGATGGTAATGCATGTCCATTGTGAAAAATGTTAAGTTGCCAAGGCAATGTCATATCAATAATATTTTCATAAATTAAGATACATGGGGCAAATAAATATTGCATTTCTCTTTATTATCACTTCAAATATGTGAGGGTAACTATTAGGATTAAAACCAGAAATTAGACATAAAGCATCTCAGCTGAAATGAGAGATGTGCTATTCATCGGTTCAACCTGATGTGCTCTCAAGATTCTTGTCACGTTTATTTCAGGCTTTCAATTTCTCCCCCTCAGTATACTCTAGCAGTCTCTCTGCTGTCCTCTTCTCTCATACTCTGTTTCTTGAGGCAGAATTTCCTTTGAGAATTAGTAGGAGAGTCAGTATAATTCCATTAAGCATCACTTTCATACTGCACAACCAACCTTCTAGTTTTAAATTCTGTTCTTTTAAATTGAGCTGGTTTTCCTTTCTATCTTTTTCTCTCTCTTGCTTCCTCCCTGTCTCATCCCCTCCCTTCCTAATTCACCACCTCACTCCCTTGCCCTGTCTTCCTCCCCTTTGCTCTCTCTTCTCCTCTGTAGTACACACACACACATATACACACAGAAAGTATGCACACATATACACAAAAAGTATACACACACATATATACAGCAAGAGAAAATAATGTAAGCACAAAGTATGGAGTTAATTCAAAGTTTGTTATACTGGGAAAGTGAGGATGAAGAAAGCTGAAGGTGGTTGGTAGGAAAGAGTTTGAGTCCTCATTTTCCATTACTAGGAAGAAAAAATATAATGTCCCAAACTGAGAAATAAGTATAAAAAGGGCACAAGCTTTCTATTTAAAAATAGAGAGGTCAGCACCAGAAGAAATAACCAAAAGAATTGAGAATAATTGTCTAGAGACTAGGAATTAGAACTGTGGCTACACTTTTTCATCAAGCCTTTGAGATAGTACTGAACTCCTTAGGCTTTGTATACTTTTATTGATAAAATTTAAAAAATTAGAAAAAAAGGAATTGGTTAAGAGATGCAAGGCAAACAAAGAATATTGATATTTATATGGGTGAAGGTAATGTAGGTTTAAAAATACAAAGTATAATAAACCAGAATGTTAGCTAATAACAGGTAAAATTAATACCCCCTACCAAAAATGAAAAACAACAACTTAATGATTTTGATCCTGTGTGTATCAAAAAGCATACTACGTTTTAAAATTATTGTCTTTTATTTCAATAGTTTTTGGGGTACAGGCGGTTTTTGATTGCATATATAAGTCCTTTAATGGTGATTTTTGAAATTTTAGCACAACCATCACTCGAGCAGTGTGCACTGCACTCAGTGTGTAGTCTGTTCTCTCTCATCCTCCTCCTAACTTCCCCGTACTGAGTTCCCGAATTTCATTGTATTACTCTTATGCCTTTGCATCCTCATAGCTTAGCTCCCATTTACAAGTGAGAACATAGGATATTTGGTTTTCCATTCCTAAATTACATCACTTAGAATAATGCCCTCCAGCTCCATCCAAGTTGCTGCAAATTACATTATTTCATTCCTTTTTTTATGGCTGAGTAGTATTCCATGGTGTATGTACCACATTTTTTTATCCACTCATTGGTCAATGGACACTTTAGGTTGGTTCCATATCTTTGCAGTTGCAAATTGTGCTGCTATAAACGTGTGTATATGTGTCTTTTTCATATAATGACTTCTTTTCCTTTGGGTAGATACTCAGTAGTGAGATTGCTGGATTAAATGGTAGATCTACTTTTATATCCTTAAGAAATCTCCATGCTATTTTCCATAGTGGTTGTACTAACTTACATTTCCACCAGCAATGTAAAAGCATCCCCTTTTCACTATATCTACACCAACATCTATTGTTTTTTGACTTTTTAATAATGGCCACTCTTGCAGGAGTAAGGTGGAGTCTCATAGTGGTTTTAATTTTTACATTTCTCTGATGATTAGTGATGTTGAGCATTTTTTCATATGTTTATTGGCTGTTTGTATATCTTTTTTTGAGAAATGTCTATTCATGTCCTTTGCCCACTTTATGATGAGGTTATTTATTTTCTTCTTGCTGATTTGTCTGAGTTCCTTGTAGATTTTGGCCCCTACTCCTTTGTCAGATGCATAGTTTGCAAATATTTTCTCCAACTCTGTGGGTTGTCCGTTTACTCTGCTGATCATTTATTTTGCTGTGCAGAAGCTTTTTAGTTTTATTAGGTCCCACTTATTTATTTATTTGTTACATTCGCTTTTGGGATCGTAGTCATGAATTCTTTGTCTAAACCAATGTCCAGAACATTTTTCCGATGTTATCTTCCAGAATTTTTATGATTTTAGGTCTTAGATTTAAGTCTTTGACTCACCTGATATTATTAGGCTTTGTTTTCCAACCAAAATCTCATCTTGAATTGTAATCCCTGTAATCCTCACGTGTTGAGGGTGGGACCTGGTGATTGGATCATGGAGGCAGTTACCATCATGCTGTTCTCATGATAGTGAGTGAGTGCTTGTGAAATCTGATGGTTTTATAAGCAACTGACATTTCCCCTGCTTGCTCTTCTCCTTCATGCCACCTTGTGAAGAAGGTGCCTCCTTCCCCTTCATCTTCCACAATGATTGTAAGTTTTCTGGGGCCTCACCAGCCATGCTGAACCGTGATTCAATTAAACGTCTTTCCCTTATGTATTACCCAGTCTTGAGTAGTTCTTTATAGCAGTGTGAAAATGGACTAATACACCATCTTGAGTTTATTTTTGGATAGAATGAGAGATGGGGAACCAGATTCATTCTTCTATGTGTGGCTTGCCAGTTTTCCCAGTACCACTTATTGAATAGGGTGTCTATTCCCCAATTTATGTTTTTGTATGCTTTGCTGGCTGTAAGTTTTTGGCTTTATTTCTGGATTCTCTATTCTGTTCCACTGGTCTATGTGCCTATTTTTATACCACTACTATGCTGTTTTGGTAAGTATAGCCTTGTAGTGTAATTGGAAGTCAGGTAATGACTTCAGATTTGGATGCCTTCAGATTTGTTCTTTTGATTTAGTATTGCTTTGGCTATGTGAGTTCTTTTTTGGTTCTATATAACTTTTAGGGTTGTTTTTCTAGTTCTGTGAAGAATGATGCTGGCATTTTGATGGGAATTGCCTTGTATCTGTAGATTGCTTTGGGCAGTATAATCTCATTTTCACCATATTGATTCTCTCATCCATGAACATGGGATGTTATTCCATTTGTTTGTACGACATCTGTGATTTTTTTAAAGAAGTGTTTAATAGTTTTCTTTGCAGAGATGTTTTACCTCCTTGGTTAAATATATTCCTGGGTATTTTATATTTTTGGAGCTGTTGTAAAAAAGATTGAGTTCTTGGTTTGATTCTCAGCTTGGTTGTTGATGGTGTATAGCAGTATAGCACTTTTTTTTTTTTTTTTTTTGATACATGAGAAGAACTTCAACCACAAAAGTAAAAAGAAGAGTGGAAGAAAGAGTAGTGCCTCCTTAAACTATTGCTGATCCTAGATTTTTTAAGGGATGAGATTTGGTTCCACATTTGGTGGCACATCACAGTATGTCAGGAAAAAATTTTCTTATCCAACTTGTGGCATGTTTTTCTGGTAAGTTGAGCTTTAAATAATGCATAGTCTTGATAAAGGATTGCCACACTGTTTTACAGGCACAAAGAATCTTTTTTTCTTTCTTTTTTTTTTTAACTGAAAGGAGTAGACCTTTCACTTAAAAACCAACTCTTTTATTAGGAAAGTTTTGGGCTTCCTTTAACAAAACTATTTTATTGAAATGATGAATTTCCCTTCTGTACTTTCAGAGCAAATTTGTTTGTTTTCCTTTAAATAGAAAAAAATGCACCTTTCACGGCCCTCAACAACATTGACCTTTGACATTAATATAATATTTTAGAAATGTATTTTATCCCATTTCTTCCCTTCTGCATTCCACTTGATTGCTCTACTATTACATTTTACAATGCTGAACAATAAATGCAGTTCAGCTTTATATATCTGTAGACTAAATAAACTGAGAGATAAAACAGAGATGTAAAACCTAACAATCTTTAAGTATAGAACAGGGCAAAAAGTCTTTCTCTAGTAAAGCAATTAAAGACTTGATGGGATAGATGTTAGAAGAAGTTAGAATATTTCTTTATAATATTCTACATACATTATTTCATTTGATAGATATAACAGTCCTCGTTTTAGAGATGACAACTCTGTATGTCAAAGAGGCTAAGTGATTTCCAAAATATTGCGGCTTCAGAGTAGCCTACACAGCTGTGTTACAGTCAAAAATCAAGTACACGAGAAGAGTCTCAGAAATGAAAATTACTATCCAAGCTACATTGTGACTAATCGTAATAAAATAGGAATTAAGAGGGAAAAATAAACTTTACAAATATTAAGTGCAATAAAAGATAGTGCCTGGCATATAGTAAGGGTACAAGTGTTTGCTAAATGTATTTATATGAAGCAAATTAAAGTTATGCAATACCTTATTTTTGTCTGATATGATTAGTTCTAATTTGTAACTTTTTAAGGACATTGAGACATTTGGGATATTTATAGTAATTAAAATAACAAAACTTGTACCGTCTAAATATTTAACATTCTGAGGAGCTGACTAGAGGTTGAAATGTTTTGTGAAAAATTCCAAAATATTTTCTAGAAAAAAATTAATTGATATTGAGTCTTCGAGTTTATTGAGTTGAGGAAAACATAATACGAAGAAAGTATATGCTTTATAATCACATTTCTGTTTAAAAATAGAACTTAAAAATATACACACCAACATATTAATAAGTTGTGCTTATGTTTTTGGTTTTGGTTCGTAGATTATTGTAACATCTTTTTTGTTCCTTTTGGTTACCAATACTTTTACTATGACAAGCACATGTTATCTAAAAATTACCTGTTAATTTTTTTAAAAAGTGATGGAAAGATGTGGAATTTGAAACTCAATCCTTAAGTTCAGGTTAAATATGTTTCACTAGTTAGCCAGGCATTGTGCTAAACTCTTTACAATAGTATCTCACCTGTTATTCACTTCAACCCATGAGGTAGGTATTACTTGTTTTCATTTTATAGAGAAACAGAAAAACTAAGGTACTCTCTCTCATATTTGAAAGCTTAATTTTAATGAACTGATATAGCAATATTTTTCCAAGCAGGCAAGTTTAAACAACAATACTGTTAACAAGCTGAAAAGAAACACCGAGAGAGAGAGAAGGAGTGGAGAGAGTAGGGGGAGATCAGTTCCTTCATTATACTGCTTTTTTTTTTTTTGAAGTTAAGTAATTGATACATATTAATACAAATGTTTAATTTAAAATTTCCCACAGAAATATCAACATGTCCACAATATAGTCAAGCACGTCAGTTCACCAGCTGCTTTTTTTCCCTGCAGCCATCCCTCCTTGCAGCCTCTGTGCATGAACTCCTCTTTCAATCTGTGTTATTTGCCCTCAAGATCTATGCACAGCTGCAATACTGAAAATTCCTTTTACCTTTCTCTTGAGCTGCATTCTCTTTATTGAGATTTCATAGTTTCTCATTTCTGGTTTAGTCCCTCATTTTCATGAAGCTGACTTCTCAGTAGCTTTCTAAGAAAGATTACATGAGAGCAAACACTTTCTGAGACCTTGTATTTCTAAGAAATTTTTCTCTCTGCCATCACACTTGATTTATAGTTTGGCTGCATATATAATTCTAGGCTAGAAGTCTATTTGCTTCTGAATTTGAATCGATTGCATTGCTATTTTCTAGCCCCCAGTATTGCTTTTGAGAAGTATGCTTCTATTCTCTTTTTACATTCCAGACATGGATTTTTTTTTTTTTCCTCTTTGGAAACTTTTAGGATCCTCTATTTATCCCTCAGTTTCTGAAAATTCAGAGTGGTATGCTTTATCAAGTCTATATATTTTCAGTGTGGTTATATATGATATTTTACCTTTGTCTTCAGTATTTAATATCAGGACTTAAATCCTCTTCATATTGTCTGTTACTCCCACGTTTATTCTACTGATTATTTTGGCTTTTTATTTTAAAGGGTTTCCTCATTTTCTGTTATTCTCAGCTGTATGTTTATATTTAAGAAGGATCCCCTTGAAAAGCTGATTGTGACTCTCTGGTGTATGAGGTTTAGTGGTGGAAGGTATCCCCTAAGTTGGTAGCACCATTAGGCTAATTGGATAGAGATCCTGCCTATTCACTCTTGGCTGGTGAATGTTGTTATCCAATGGCGGTGTATTGATTATCTGCAGATTATATATAACTTAGCAGCTTAAAATGACAAACATTTATTACCTCATACAGATGATTAGTGTCAGGAATGCAGGCATGGCTTAGCTTGGTGATTCTGGCTCTGGGTTTCCCAAGAGTCTGTATCTAAGCTGTCATGTCAAGGATGGGTCAGAGGGCTCACTCCTCAGCTCACATATGTAGGTGCTGGCAGTCCTGATTTCCTTAGATTGTTGGTATGTCCCTAGGGCTGCTTGGGACATGGCAGCTGCATTCCCTCAGAACAAGTGACTCAAGAGAGAAATTAGCGGGGGCATGCTCTAAAGACAGAAGTGCAGTTTTATAACCTAATCTCAGAATTGACATACCAGTACTTCTTTCTGTCATATTTTATTCACCACACAGACCAACCTTGGTGCACTGTAGGAAGGAACTACATAGTGTAAATCCAGGCGGTGGGGCTTGCCGGGTGGCTATTTTGGAGACAGGATACCGTGGACTTCGTTTCTCAATTATTTCCCGCAGAGAAAGACTTCTCTCCATGTGCCTTACCTGGAGATTTAAGCCTGGGTGACAGTGTTTAGGGAACCTAGCATGGGAATAAAGAAGGGGTCTCACCATTCAGTATTTGACTTTTTCTTAGTTCTCTGTTTTTTCACAACCATGCGTCACACTCAGCCTCTGCAGTTATGCCTGGCATCATTTAGATCAGAATTGGTCAGCCTACCCAGAAAACGCAACTCTGGTTTGTACAAGGAGGAGAGAAGAGAAGGGGCAGTCTCTGGAGCACACAGACTGAGGAATGGAAATGGGGCAAGGCCTCACTGGGCATTTTACAGGCTTTCTACCCATCCTCCTGCCATCAGCCCCCACCGCCCCCGGCCTTTTAAAGCAGCTGCTTTCCCCAATTCCTGAGCTTTCCTGGGTCCCTGCAACTTGGTTGGCCTCCCTACCTCTGTAGGATGTCAGGTCTCAGCTGTCTCTTCTGGAGAGAGAATTACCACTGATCCTGATCCTTACGTTTTCACTTCCCATCTTCCAGCATTTTGTTAACATCACTCATCTACACTCATTTTCTCTCCAGTTTTCTTCATATTTGTGAGTTTTCACCTATTTTACTATTTCCCTGTCTTCGTGGTAGTGCTAGGATGGTTGAATTTCTGTATTTAGCCTGCCATTAAGTATATATTTCCATTTTTCTGCTTATATAATTTCCAATACATATCCTGATAGATAGTATTTCCTACAAAGTTTACTTTTAGAGGAAAAATTCAAAATGTTAACAGACTAATCAGCTTATCCTGCATAAAGCTTTTGAGATGAGAATAGAATGGATTTTGCTTTCCATTACTCTTTTGATTTCTGGCTGCTTTAGAATGTAGATTTGTAAGAAAAGAAGAGCAGGTGAAAATGGTCAGTAGTATAGTGTCTAGGGAATCAGCTTGGAATTCTGAGCATTTTAGATTTCTCTTGGACTGTTACTTAAAAGTACCCTCACAGCAAACACTTGATAGCTTGACACATACAACCACATTAAAGATAGTGTTTTAACTGCACATATAACTTAACTATTTCTGTATTTATCTTCAGTTTTCAGTGTTAAAACCTGCCTGTTTCTTACAGTGTTGGGATCATGGAAAGAAAGCTATAAACAAGTTGGAAATATTTATTGCAATACCTCAAGGTGAAACCACTAAAGTCCTTCTGTGAGTAATTTATTATACTGCGAGATCTCAGACACATAAGAAACTGTCCTGAACTCCCAAATGAAAGCACTTCCAAAATATAGCATTTCTAAAATGAGCAACCTTTTACTTGTCTAGCATAAGCAGAAGAATAAGATATGTTTAAAGTTTTCATGTTTTTGCTGATAGACTTAAAATCTACATAGCGTTTCCTAGAGTCTGACTTTGACTTGCTCACACACTGTCCCTACCCATGCAAGCTAGAATCCATCCTCTCCCTTCTTGATTTGAACATGAGTTGAGAACCAAAGGAACTTTTACTTGGTCCGGTGACAGTTTCCCGTCTGAGACTTCCTCACGCAGTCACAGAGCCATGGCCCCTGGGCTGTTTTTATTTGCTGTAATTCAAATGCCAATTCTAATTTGCTTTCTGCGGTGCTCTTTTGTTCGTCTGTCTTCTTCTAGTATTTATAATTGATAACTGTAGTTTAATTATTCAAAATCGTTATTTTTAGATGTTTAAAATTTTTTTTTCTCCCGTTCAGACTTGTATATAAATGTCATTATCTCCTGAAAAGTGATATAATTTTCAGAAGCAGAGAGAATACATTATCTTCCTCCTCGTGTATCCAGTGGTGTAGTGTCTGTCGGGGTTCTTAACCTCGACACTGTTGATGCCTTGGGCTGGCTGCACCTTTGTTGTGGAGAGGCTCTCCTGTACGTTGGGCATCATAGGGTGCTCAGCAGTGTCCTTGACCTCTGTCAGTAGATACTAATAACACTCCCACTTCACAAATTTAATCTTTCTGTAAGACTCAGAAATACATAGGAACAGAAACAAAAGCAAAAAACCAGTTATCGACTGCTTCTTGAGGGCTCACTGCCTGCTGTGAAGCAGCATCTGCAGGTCTGTGGTCAGCGCCAGAGGTTGAAAACCGTTTTAAATGAGCAACTGTGGAGGGTTCACAGGATCAAAGGGCAGAGTTCCTGTTGGGATGTGGGAAACGATGTGACCTCTACTATCTCAGTGGCAGTTCCACAGCCGGTGGAGGTAAGCAATGGAACAATTCAGACTGTTTGAGAACCAAGATGTCACTGTACTGTGAAATCTGCAGGCAGAGAAGGCGTTTCATCTGTATTTTTACCTTCAATCTTTGTCCATGTCTATAAGTTCACATTGCCAACAGCCCACCTGCCAACTCTGCTACCAGAATTGCCTTGCCAACCAGCTTTACTCCTGGAATTTAGGGAAGTCTGAGAAAAGTCTTCATCTATTCATATTGGTATGCTGGTACTTTAAATTCAATGAAAGTAAGAGTAGAACCATGTATTAAATAAAAATAAAAATAGCTTTATTTGCATGCTGTCACTAGCATGAACCTAACTTCTTATATCTTTTTCAAGTAAGTCAATGAAAACCAGAAATTTCCTGACAACTGGCCTTGGACCATGGCTGCTTTAACCTCTCTGCAGGGACAAGTACATTTCTGTCATTCTGCATTTGTGATCCTGATGTCTGACTGTCACATGTACAGTTATTGGCATCCACAGGGTAGAACTTCTTTCTTATCTATAGTTCTCAGGTACGGAGCAGGAAAGGAGAGCTGCAACCAAGGGGGTGATATCTAATTCACAACTGGGATGCCCCAGTGTGTGGGCCAAGGAGAAGGTACCTGAGTAATGTTATTCATTAACATTTATTTCTGGGCTTTGGACATTCAGTTTTCATGTAGGGTTATTTGGCATGTTCTAATAAAATGTGCCTATGATTGAAATTATCTTGGATTAAGAAAATAATTTACTCAACAAGTGTTTATTGAGCATCCCTTCTGGGTTGAGCACTGTGCTGGAAAGTACGGCACAGAGCAGACCAGATACAGCGCTTGTGCAGCTTGTAGTCTAGTCTAAGAGAGGTAGAATTTAACACACATGTAACTGCAAACTTTGAAAAGTGCTACAAAGGCAAGAGTATTCAGGGAACCCAATTTAATTAAAGTCAGAGAAGATTTCTGTAAAGAAGTGAAATTTAAGCTGAGTACATTTAAGGCAGAAGGAATGTAACTGTCATAGGACTGTACTGTAGGCTACAAAGATCAACTTCTCCATGTCTCATGAATAGTTAACTATGTATATTTTTTATTTTGGCACCTTACATTATGCAGTTGACTGTTGAACAATGTGGGAGTTAGGGGCACAGGGCCCACATGTAGTTGAAAATCTGAGTATAACTTTCAACTCCCCGAAAACTTAACGACTAATACCTATTATTGACCAGAAGCCTTACCAATAACATAAACAGTTGATTAACACCTATTTTGTATGTTATATGTATTATGTATACAGTATGTATTTTTATGTATTCTTACAATAAAGTAAGCTAGAGGAAAGAAAAAATTATCAAGGAAATCATAAGGAAGAGAAAATATGTTACTATTCATTAATTAGAAGTGGATCAACATAAAGGTCTTCATCCTTGTCATCTGCCTGTCGAGTAGATGGAGGAAGAGAAGGGATTGGTCTTGCTCTCTCAGGGGTGGCAGAGGTGAAAGAAAATCCATGTATAAGTGAACCTGTGCAGCTCAAACCTGTGTTGTTCAAGGGTCAACCGTACTGACATGTTCACATGTCTTTCTCCTTGGCAAGATGCAGACTGAATTCCTAGAAGATACAGATGATGTGTTATTCATACAGGTATAACCCAGTCTTGAGCTTCACAACAAATAGGTAATGGATGATAGTTGGGGAATTGAGCGAGTGAACTAGGGAAATGAATGAATCAGTGAATGAGTAAGTTGGAGGATGTAATAAAGGTGGTTGACATCTGCTTTGTCTTCTGTATCCATACTTGCTCACTCTAGATATTGAGAATCTCTTCTGTCTGTCACCTTGTGCAGTGGGGTTTCTTACTTAGTTTTGAACAGTTGGCCCTATTTGACTTTGCATGCCCAGGCCTCAGCACCTTGCCTGGCACACAGCTGTTCAGTGAGTGATGAGTGAATGAATGAAAGAATGGGTTTATTTTCCTGATCATGAGCCTTGTTCTCTAAGCTTGCTTGCTGATGTCTGAAACCTGCAACCTTGCCTGCCTACCTAGAGCATTTCCACACTCCACCTGAGTCCCCCACTCCCAACAGTTACACTGAAGTTAATTTGCCTGGAAATGCAAAATGGGAAAAATTGGTTTTGTCTCTCCAAAATAAATCTCAAAACTGTTTCTTTGTCTACCTAGGCCAAACCACCATCATCTCGTCTAGCACTGCTACAATAATCTCCTCTTTCGTCTCTTTTCACTCTGTTCTCCACAAAGCAGCTTACATTTATCTTTTAAAATATAAAAGGCAAATATAAAATATAAATGTAGGATTTAAGGTATTCTCTAAGTCAGATTGTGGGACTTACCTGCTGAGAAGTGTAGTGGCCTCCTCTAGCACATAGAATGAAATGTAAACCCTTCCCCATCTGCAAAACCTATCTTTTTTGACCCCGCCTACCTCTGTTGGCTCATTTTGTGCTCTTTTTCCCTTTGTTCTTCATGCTTCAGCCACCCTGGCCTTCTTCACATACCTTCACGTGTTCTTCACTTACCCAACTCTCATTCCCTTCATGAGGAACCTGCCCAGAGGAGACACTCAGAAACTCTTTGGACACATGCATGACTTTTTAGTCCACTGATTTTTTAATTTGACTTTACCCATGGGATCATTTCTTTCCAAGGAAACGTTAAGCAGAGCCTCAACATATAAAGCAAATGAAAATAGGGTTACTCTGATTCCCATGGAAATGAGGATCCTAGGAACCTCTGGTCCTCAGGTTTCTTCTGAAAACACAGGTTTCCAGAGATGATGGTTTTCAAGGCATTGCTCAGGTCCAGTAGTGCCTGTCTGATTTCTGTGTTTACTTTGACTGGCTTCTTTGAACTTGGACCACTGTCCTTTTAGGTATATAGAAAGTCCTTCCTACTCAACTGAACTCCTGATTCTCAATTCTTAGCCTACTGTCTTGAATGGCCACACATTCTGCTCTTAAAATGTTAAAACAGTCTAGATGGGAAGATGGATGGATAAAAAAGTTAAATAAAACATGTATATGATTAACTTCCAGATAGTTCCTCTAAGCACCAAAAGAGTCCAGAGAAGCAGAAATTTAAGGGTGGGGGCTACAGAGATACTGGAATAATCTATGGAAGTGTCTAGATTTGAGAAAGTTTGAAAATTTCCTTCCTACTTTGAAAATAGTAGGAAATAGTGAGAAATGATTCAGATAGTCTACTATGCATTATGGTTTGACCAGAAGCATAAAGGGAATGAGACAGTTTGGGTAATAGAGGGGGAGCCATATTAACAAAGTATGTGAAGACATGTCTGGCCTGTAGATACGTAATGTAAGGTCACAGATGCTTAGGGGAGCAGGGCCAGTGCCATAACACAGAACATTATACCCTCACTAACAAATATAAACATAGTAGTTACTGTTGCCATAATTATAGTATCCTCAGAAAAATATATAATTCAGTGAGCAAAAATTTATTTTAATTACATTCCAGTTCTTGCTTCTGAAAATCCACCTGGTTATTTTTCTGGGCCTCGGTTGCCCCCCTCCCCCATTCCTTTTCTGGTCAAGGACATGATGGCAGATGCCAAACCTCATCTATTATGAGTTATTTCTTTACTGTTTACAGAGTAACCATTCCCTGACCTCAAATTCTGAGGTCATCGTGTCAAAGCCTCCTATGCACTCATTGTTTTCTACTTCTGAGAACATCTGCCCAGCCTGGATGGCTCTCTTTTTATAACATCCCAGCATTGTCTGGCTTTGCTCCCTGGTCACAGCCAGGGCTCTCATGCTCATCTAGTCCTTCCCTCACCTTCACTCATGTCAATGGCTTGCTTAATCACTTAATTTCTGCTTAATTTTTTGATAGCCTGAATGAAATGGTCCTATCCTCTTCCTGAATCATCCTGTGTAGGGACTCTCCAAATCCTGGCCTTGTCACTGGGTGATTGGCAGAAAGATAGGACCATTGACAGAACAGTGAGGTCAAGGGGGAGCTGACAAGAGGGAAAAGATAAGTGTAATTTACAACACAATTAGTGTAAGCAGAGGTGATGTTTAGGTGGTTACAGATAAGGAACTAGAACTCTAGTTTGAAAATCTGTGTTTTTAAATAACACTGGAAGATAAAGTTCATTCCTCAGGTAGTCATTCCTTAAATGTAAACATACGCTGTTGCCAGGCACTGTGCTAAACACTGAGTACAAAAGTGAGTTCTCACTTTAATGCCTTTAAGGCATTCACTCTCTGGTGTGAGACACAGGTGTGATATAGCTGTATAACATGTCTCCATATTTACCTTTAGCATAACCTTTCCACATAATATCCACATCCTTAAATCTGGAAAGAAGGAAGGAAGTATAAAAGTGAGTTCTCACTTTAATGCCTTTAAGGCATTCACACCCTGGTGTAATAAACAGGTGTGATATATCTGTATAATCTTATTGTCTCTACTTATTTACCTATAGCATAATTATTTTCATGTAATATGCAGAATATGAAATGTGATCATTAAATCTGAAGAAGGAAGGAAGTTAGGAGACCATCATTCTGCTCCTTAGTAGCCCTATGACTATAGCAACCCTTCTGAACCTCAGTTTTCAAATCTGCAACTACAACTAAGAGCATTGGACTAGATGAAGTGTTTTCAGTAGATCTCTTGTGAAATCAGATGCTTGTCTAAGGATTCCAGAAACATTTGATTTCAAATGCTTTTTTAAAGTGTGATGAAAATAATTCATGCACTTAAATGCATTATATGCCAAAATTTGCCTCATCAGGAGAGCCTCGTTTTTCTTGACCTAAGGCTACAGTTACATCTTATAAGTTTGGACAAAAGGTTACAAATTTGATTTAGCGGTGTAAGTGGAAAAAAAAAAAAAAAAAAAAAAAAAACCAAGCTGATTAATGAAATATGCTTTTTGTTTCTTTCACCTATAGTTGTTTCATGCAATATTTTGCTTGGCCCAATGAGTTTTGCTGCTAAAGACATTACCATCACCAGCCCTCATCTGTAACATCTACTTCCAGCTCTAAGCAGCTAGGATTTTGTATCTCGTGTAATAAAGGTGATTTATACTTAAATTCATCAGATTGGATGGTTCTTTTTGACTTAACAGCTTATTGATGTATAATTCATAACATATTGTTCACCTACTTAAGATGTACAATTAATTGGCTTTTAGCATATGTACATAGTTTTGCAGCCATCATCATCGATTTTAGAACATTTGAACCGTGCCAGAAAGAAACCCTGTACTTCTTAGCAATACTCCCCAATTTCCCTATTCCCCAGCCCAGCCTTTGGCCACCACTAATCTACTTTCTGTCTTGATAGATTTGCCTAATCTGAACATTTCATGCAAATGAAAACATGTAATACTGTATACGGTTTGTTGTGACTGCCTTTTCCCCCCTAGTATGTTTTCAAGGTTCATCTGTGCTGTAGCAAGTATCAGTACTTTATTGTCTTTTTACTGCCAAATAATATTTCATTTTATAGATATACAAAATTTTATTTGTTCATTTATCAGTTGATGGATATTTTTGTTGTGAGCACTCTTTAGCTATTATGAATAGTGATGCTATGAACATTTTATACAAGTTTTTTTTGCATGTACACGTTTTGATTTCTTCTGAATATATACCTAGGAGTGGAATGGCTGGGGCCACATGATACCTCTGTGGTTAATTATTTGAGGAACCACCAGGTTGTTACCCAAACCTGTGGCACCACTTTACATTCCCACCAGCAGTATATGAAGGTTCCAGTTTCTCCACATCCTCACCAACACTTGTTAAGATGTCTTTTTTCTTATAGCCATCCTAGTGGGTATAAAGTGGTATTCACTGTAGTTTTGATTTTCATTTCTCTGAAGTTAGAATGGATGGTTTTTGAAAGAAAAGTTTCAGGACAACAAAGGTGGAAACTTTGTTTCAAAGTTACAGAAAGGAGAAAAAGATATTAGGGATGGAAACACGTAAGTCAAAGTTGGTTAGAGAACTGGCCGAGAGAATAGGTAGGCAGAGTAAATCTCCAGAGAGCTCATTTGTCCAGATTATAGCCATGACACAAGCTTAATGGAAATAAAGTTATAGTCCCTAGAAGAAAGGCAGGGATGTGTTTGTGTGTATCTAACTGTCGCACACCCAGTTTTCCCAGCACAAAGCTGTTGCGGCTTTCTAATCTGAATGGATTGGGGGTACTCACTTTTACTCCCCACCTATATCCCAACCCTACATGCCATGGTCTTTTCTGTCACCATGTCATTGATTTTACAGTTCCCTTCACTTAGGATGACTTGCCCTCTTTATTCATCCAAATCTCATCATTAAGACTTGGGGACATCAGGCCTACTTGCTTGGAGCAATCTCTCTGACCTCCTGGACAATGTTAACATGTTCCTTTTTAGCCCTTATGTGGCATTTAATTAAAGAGGTTTGCATCACAGAACTTGGTACTTAGTGATAAAATTATCTTGTATCATTCACATTATTTTATATGTGGTTTCAGGTATCCCAGTGGGTTCCTTGAAGGGAAGGAATAGGTTTATACTATTTGATATTGCACATAAAACTAGAAACATAATAGGTGCTTAGTGCATCTTTGTTGAGTTAAATAAAAGGGTTATTCTTCTGTTTCCATCTAAACTCTGCTTGGAATTTCATAAAATCAGGCAGGTTCTCACTGGCTTTGGGAAAAAATACTCCTCTTATAAATTCATTAATACAAAGCAAGGGGAAGAGTTGGTATTTTAAGTTTACATTGAGGTAAGATTACATTGAAAATTACAACATTTTGTGCAATCTATGCTTGTTACCTACAGGACCTTGTTATATGTAGGAAAATTATCTTTGAAACCTCTGTGTGTTGTCAAAGTCAGATGGCGATTATTAACCCAAGCTGGCATCTCCCTCCATTCACATTGGGGATCCTGTTGAGTTGTCTTCAAGGCTAGCCTTTTGGACCACTATACTGCACTTCTGTCCTTAAGCTCTCAATGTGAAATCAGAGATGGGCAAAGTCAAGCAAACAAGGCAAAGGTTAATACGAGCAGGCTAATAGTCAACAGATAACTATCTTCAGCCTGAGTGAGGTCCCACTAGAGGCCTTCCCTTCAGGGACCCAAGACCAGTTGAACTGGAAATTTGACCAGGAAGGGACTCCCTAAGAGACCTTGCCTCTGAGCATGTCAGCTGAAAAGATGGCCGAGTTCAGAGAAAGGTGATGGGAGATGGTGGGCAGAGAAAGCACCATATCCTATGTGCTACCTCCAAGCCAGAAATTTCTAATACAGCAAATAAAGCAAATTGGAATGATTTCATGAACCTATGTAGAGGTCTGCAACTGGAAAGGATGTTCTGAAAAGCACTATTTTAAATAGTTTGGTAGAAATACATCCACACCATATGAGTCCCAATTTTAAAACTCCCTTGAGGATTAGGAAACAGATTATGAGTAGCTAGAATGTAAAATAAAATGATAGTTTAGACATTGTTTTGGAATGATAAAGTTTATTGTACATGGTAAGCAAATTATATATTGTAGATTTTCCTGATTCTGGGCATGCATTGGGATCACAGGTTATGGTGCCTAACATTTTAGGATTGACTTCCCAATGGCTGCTCACACAGCCTCTGGAAGGACTGGTTGCAAAGTGGAACCAGAGTATATGGAATTGCAGTTTCACAAGCAGGAGGTAACAGCATTTATTGGGCAACTCTGTGCTGTCTTCTCTCTCTCTCTCTCTCTCTCTCTCCAATGACCCTGTGTCTTTCTTTGAATAGAAATTTAAAATAAGTTTCTATTTTAAATATGAGGAAACCAAGACTTTAGGAGGTTAAGGAATTAGATCTAGTAATATATCAAGTCAATGGCAGAAACACAGGGAACTCAGGTGCCTTAGATTCTGTAGCACTGGTTTTATTCCTACACTTTACCTACTTCATCATTGTAAGGGTACTAAAATCTTCATATGTGGTCAAATGCCTTTTACTTGTATTAGGAGAAAATAGAAAAGAAAATCCAAATACTACAAAAAATCCAATGCAAAAACTCCAAAATATCAAAAGCTACCTTTTTCAAACAAATTCAGCTTTTTATTACTCTTACTTTCATAATTGGTTCTTTTTAGTAATTATTTGCTTACTTCATTGTTTAGATTTAATAATCATTTAAAATGATTCAGTTAGTTATATTTTAAATGGTATATTATTGTGTCACAAAAAGTAGATATGTAGTACATGTCCTATCTAATATTACCTATAACATATTGCCTTCCCTATGTAGTTCTATTATAAATACTTTGCCAGTATCTTCTCTAATCATTCCCATTTTAAACATAGTATCTATGACTGGATTGTAACAGAAATTGGAATTTGCCAGCCAACACCGAATTGGAAAATGCTTCCATTCAAATTTTCTTACAAATGATCTTTAGAAATGTATTTTAAATTTCATTCTAGCGAAACCAACTTAGAGTGAATCTTAATGGGCTAGAACAAAATAGATTTTGGATTGATTTTTCTCATAAAATATGCAAAGCCCTGTTTTTAAATAGAGTTTTTCCTCTGCAATATTGTTCTTTTTCTCTGTTTAGCAAAGAATTTGTCTAAAACATTTCTTTTTCAGATTTTAGTTAGATTACAATAGAATTAACGTCTTAGAATTGCCAAGGTAGATGGAAGATGAAGAGAAAGTCCGGATTCCAGACCATGCTAACTTCGAGCCAGTGTTTTACCTGCAGCTGATCTCAACAATTACGTGCAAGTTTCACTATGAAACCTGTTTTGGAGCTCAACTCTTCATAATACGATCATTCATTGAGTAATATAACCATGGATAATTGTAAAAAATTGGGACATTGTGGGTTTTCCCCCCTTACTCCACACATCAACTAGGCTGACAGTATACACCAGAAAACAGGCATGCAAAGCATCCTTCTACATCTTTCTCTTTTGCCTGCCTCTTGTTAGTTACAAAGATACATACTGTGCCAGGCACTAAGCTGGTTTCAACAGCTATTTATTTAGATTGTGTGAACTGGAGCTGAACTTGAACCCAATTAATAGCAACTGAACTTGAACAAACTGATATGAAATCATTACAGGCTCAGTTCCCTGGTCCATTATCCCTGAAGAGATCATCCGACAGCACTCCAGGTGCCTTTTCTATGCCAAATCTTGGTGCATTGCCCAATCAGAGAGTGTCGGGGGGATTAGAAGTTCGGTTGCATCGGAGTTAGCTCATTACTACATTTGTGATCGCTTCCACAGAGAGGAGAGGTGGTGATCCCACTGGGCAGGATTGCAGAGAAGGCTTTGTTTTCAACACCATCTGGCACATGGTTGGCACTCATTAACACAGCACAATGTCGATTAAAATAATAATTGTATGTGGCAGCAATGCTGCTTAGACAGGTCCCCACCTTTGGCCTTCCAGCAAAGGAAATGGAAGAAAGAGAAGGCTGAGGAGTTGCCTCTGGAAACTCTGGTGTCTGGGTTTGCATCTTTCTTCATGCCCACACCTTTCTTTCTTCTTTTTTTTTTTTTTTTTTTTTTGGTAAAGAAGCTACCTTTTTTTAATGTACATATTTATTTTTATTTTTAGCAGCGGTGCCCCCAACCCCCCTATTTTTTGAAACTGGGAGTAACATGAGTCTGACCTTGTTCACAGTTCCCATGGACCCTAATTACAGAGCTCCGCCTATAGCTGGACTCCCTATTCAATACTGCAGCCAGGAAATATTTGCTAAAAGGGGACTCTATGCAGTGATATTTCTTCTGCAGCTTGAATTATATATAATTAAGAGTTTTAGGCTTTTCTCTTTTAAAGGATGCATGAATGAACTCAATCATTCAGGTGCTGAGTTAAGACTGCACTGCCTTTCCTTAAAAAAAAAAAACATGCGTATTTACATCAGCAGCTCCAGATCTTGAATCTGGTAGCATCTACTTGATTTGCTGTTTAGGGGACAGGAGTGCAGATTTTTGAAAGAAATTGTTTGAGTTTGAATCCTGTTTCTACCATATACTAGGTGTGTGGTGAGGAGAAAATCCCTTAACTCTGTCTTGGTCTCCCTTTTCTTCACCGCTGCTATGGTGGTAATAGTCATCCCTAAGCTTTAGGATCTTCTGTGAAGATAAACATGTAACACACTAAGAAGAATGCCCAGTGCAGGGTGAGCTCTTGCTATGTGTTAGCTATGATCATGTATGCCTCACCATCATTTTCTTTTTGTTTTTTTGTTTTTTTTTTCTTTTTTTTGAGATGGAGCCTCACTTCTGTCGCCCAGGCTAGAGTACAGTGGCGCGATCTTGGCTCTCTGCAACTTCTGCCTCTTGGGTTCAAGTGATTCTCCTGCCTCAGCCTCCCAAGTAGTTGGGTGCCCCCCACCACATCCAGCTAATTTTTGTATTTTTAGTAGAGATGGGGTTTTGCCATGTTGGCCAAGCTGGCCTCGAACTCCTCACCTCAAGTGATCCACCTGCCTTGGCCTCCCAAAGTGCTGGGATTACAGGCCTCACCATCATTTTCTGCAAGAGTTTATTCTTCCTCCAGAATGTGCCTCATACCTATTTAAATTTTTATTCCCAAATGATAGGATTTACTAGTTGTAGTGATGGAGATAGTGTTTATGTGGACATTTGTCCAGATATGTTGATCAACATTTTTTGGCAGGACAGTATGATTTAATTCTTTGTCATGCTAGACCAAGGTCAGAAGAAGCCATTTGATGTGGGTAATTTCCTCATAGATATAGAATGCCTTCATACCATAATAATTAATGAAGCATATCATTTGTTTCCAGAGCAGATTATGCATATCTTAAACAAAAGAAATTAGTTGTATATTTCAGGCCTATAGGTAAGCACTCTAACTAATGATCGTGTGGTTTTCTCTGGTTATGGAACCATAAACAGCATGCCCTCTGGCACTGTGATGATTTGTGTTCTGTAATAGTGTAACCAGGGTGTTTATTCTGTTTGCCAATTGGTATGTGGAAAAGCCTTCAGGAAACTGGCTTTCTGCAGGAGTGTTTAAATATCATTCATGCCACCAAGAGAAGATGACAGACATTTTAGATGCAGAAGATAGATTAAACGCATTCAGTTTAACTAGCGGCACTAAAAAGGGCTGCATCTTTGTATTGTTGCTGTTTATCTTCTTTCCAGCAGTGGAATATTGAGCTTCCCCAGGCTGTGATTCAGGTATTAATGCCGAGTTTAGGTCGGGCAAGAGTGTGTTCAGTCTGCGACACTTAGATAGCAAAGGCAAACTGCTCATGGCTATTAGTCAGGAGTTTCTGTATGCCAGTGATTGCATGCTTGTGACTCATAATCAGGGTGATTCACAGCAACCGTTAGATGGGCTTGCCGTGGCTGTGTTTTTCGTTTGGACTGCTGTCATTGCCAAAAGTGTCAGCCCTTCTCCTACAGACCTGCCTATGTGACACATGCACAGTGCCCTTTGGTTGTGCTAAATGGCTTGCTACTAACATCATGGCTAACTTTTATTATCTTGGAGGAATTATCTCTCACAGTGAGTCCCAATTAGACAAATAAATGTTGTATTGTTTTCTTCCTGAAATGTTACTCTGGGATTGTTGATAGAATTTATGCCACAGTGTTCTCCTGGGCAGTCTGAATTCCAGATTCTCTATCTTGGTTTAACTATGCACTCACTTGAGAATCTGCAAGGAGATGTCATGTTATTTGTTTCTCTGTATACGTGGAGCTGGATCAGTGGTCTGGGTTCCTGCTGAGCAGATACATAAATAACCACAAGTCTCTCTGGGTTTAATACCAGCCGGGTTCTGACGTCCAAGACTGACTCCTATTTCATGTTTTGCCCCAACCACCGAATGTGATCCTCTGACCCCTCAACACACAGGTGCCTCATACCTGGCGTAATAAGTTGGGTCAACAACCTGTATTTCTCATTTGTCCATTAATTCTGTGTGTCCTGGTTGAAACCCACTTGCATCTCTGCATCATTGCTTAACCTACACCTGTCCCAACTTCCTGTGTTCCTTTTTGAATTTAACAAACATTTATACAGCCCACGGTATGCTAGGGTCTGAGCATACAACTGGGAAAAGATAGATAGGATCTCTGTTCTCATGAAACTTCCCTTCTGGCTCTTAGAATTTATACACATAAGCAAATGCACCAGATTCTCTCTGATGGTAACAATGCAATGAAGAAAATGAAACAGGATAAAGGAATAGAGAGCAAGTAACTATGACAGGACTATTGTGAGAGTAGAAAGAAAGGTGGAAGAACATTCTCGACAGAGGGACGAGCTAGTACAGAGGCACTAGGGCAGTCTGGGTGAATTTAGAAAGATAGAGAGCCAAGGAGGCCAGGGTGGCTGCACTGTAGTGGGTGGGCAGAGAGGAGCCAGATGAGAGAGAGTCAAGCCGGATATAAACAGTCTTTTTTTCTATTTTATTTTAAAATATTTATAAATAAAAATTGTCTAAATTCTACATGTACAGGGTGATGATTTGATCTTTATATGCATTGTGTACCTATGACCACAATCAAATCAATCAACACATTCATCATCATCCTTAGTTACTATTTGTGCATGCGTTTATATGGTGAGGGCACTTAAAAATCTTCTCTCATCAAATTTCAAATAAACAACACAGTATTATTAACTATAGTTAATGCTGTATATTAGATCCCCAGAATTTATCCATCTTGTAACTAAAGGTTTATACCCTTGGACCAACTTCTCAACACTTCCTCCACCCCTTCATCCAAGACACCCACGATTCTACTCTCTGCTTCTATGATTTCAACTGTTTTGAATTCTGCATATGATTGAGATGAGACAATATTTGTCTTTTGGTGTCTGGCTTATTTCACTTAGCATAATGTCCTCCAAGTTTTCCATGATGTTGCAAATTGCAAAATGTTCTTCTTCTTATGGCTCAACATTATTCTCTTGTTTAGACACACCACATTTTCTTTATTAATTCATCAGTAGTCACCTAGACTGTTATTGTAGGTGTCATTTACACCTATCTTAGTTATTGTAAGTAACGCTGCAATGAACGTGAGAGTGTAGATACCTCTTTGAGATACTGATTTAAATTCATTTGGATATCTGACCAAAAGTGCAATTCCTTTGGATATATGGCTGGACCATAGGGCACTTATTAATTGACATATTTTTAATTTTTTAAGGAACCTCCATACTGTTCTCTATAATGATGGTACCAATTTCCATTCCCATCGTGCACAGGGCTTCCCTTTTCTCCACAGACTTTCCAATAGCCACCTGTTATCTCATCTTTCTGATAATAGCCATCCTAACAGGTATGAGGTGATATCTCATTGTGGTTTTGATTTGCATTTCTCTGATGATTAGTGATGTTGTGAACCTTTTTATATATCTGTTGGCCGTTTGTATGTATTCTTTGGAAAAAAATGTCTATTCAGGTCCTTTGCCCATTACTAAATCTGGTTATTTGTTTTTTGATATTGAGCTGCTTGAATTTATCATATTTTTGGAGACTAATCCGTCATCAGATATACAGTTTGCAAATATTTTCTCCCAATTCATAGGTTGCCTTTTCATTTTGTGGATGTTTTTTTCCTTTGCTGTGCAGAAGCTTTTTAGTTTGGTGTAGTCCTGCTTGTTTACCTTTGCTTTTGTTGCCTGTTCTTTTGGTGTCATATCCAAAAAATCATTGCCAAGATCAATGTAAAGCTTTTCCACTATGCTTTTTCCTAGGAATTTTACATTTTCAGATGTTACATTTAAGTCATTAGTCCTTTTTGAGTTAATTTTTGTATATGAGGTAAGAAAAGGGCCTAATTTCATTATATTGCATATGTGTATTTGGTTCACACAGCATCATTTATTGATGAGACTAGCCTTTCCCCATTTTGCATTCTTGGCACCCTTGTCAAAGATTAGTTGATTATATATGCACAGGTTTATTTTTGTGCTCTCTGTTCTGTTCCATTGGTCAATGTGTCTTGTTTTCATGCCAATACCATACTATTTTATTACTGTGGCTATGTAGTTTTGTAATGTAGTTTAAAATCAGGATATGATGCCTCCAGCTTTGTTCTTTTTGCCCAAGATGACTTTTGCTATTTTGGGGCTTTTTGTGTTTCCATATGAATTTTAGGATTTTTTTTCTGTTTCTGTGAAAAATAGAATTGGAATTTATATAGGGATTACACTGAATCTATGGATCACTTTGAGTAGTATGGACATTTTAACAATATTAATTTTTTAAATCCATGAACGTGAGATATCTCTCCATTAATTTGAGTCTTCAATTTCTTTCAACAACGTCTTATAGATTTTGGCATACAGATCTTTAACCTCCTCACATTAACAGAATAAAGGATAAAAATCATATGATTCTTTCAACATGTGCAGAAAAATTCAATATTCTTTCATAATTAAAAACTCTTAACAGATTATCTGACAAATTTCAACATTCTTTCATGATAACAACTCTTAACAAATTAGGTATAGAATAAATTTACCTCAACATAACAAAGGTTCTGACAAGCCCACAGCTAATATAATACTCATCAATGAAAAGCTGAAAGTTTTTCAGGTTAACATGAGCAGGCTTATGGTCAACAGATGGGAGTCTTCAGCCTGAGTGAGGTCCCACTAGCGGCCTTCCCTTCAGAGACCTCTAAGATCAGGAACAAGACAATGATGTCCAACTGACACCACTTCTATTCAACATAGTCCCATCAGTCCTAGCCAGAGCAATTAGGCAAGAAAAACAAAAGACATCCAAATTAGGAAGAAATTGAATCGTCTCTGTTTGCAGATGACATGATCTTTTATGTAGAAAACCCTAAGGAAAACCCAAAGAAAAAGAAACTGCTAGAACTAATAAATTCAGTAATCAATTCAGTAAAGTTCGGGATATAAAAGTCAATGTACAGAAGTCAGTTGTGTTTTTATACACTAACATTTAGCTATCTGAAAAGAAAGTTCAGAAAACAATTCCATTTACAATAGCATCACGAAGAGTTAAACATTTGGGAATAGATTATAATCTGGTAGAGCTTGGTTAGAGTTGATTGTGTTTTAGTAGAAATGGCAAGAAACAAAGATATGAAGCAAGAAAGTGCTAAAATCTGATTTATCTTTTCAGCCTACTTTATAATACAGAACAGATTTGTTTTGGGTATCAGAGCCTTTCTCCACTATTCACCATCATTGTCCTCCACTCACATCCCTGTCTTTCTACAGAATGCCTTCGACTCTGACAGACGTAACCTATTCTGCCTCTGTGGTGTCTCTGTGCCTAGTACTTACCACTTCCTTTGCTCTACCTCATCTTTCCCCTTTGCGCTTGGTGTTCTTCAGAGGGAGTCCATTTTCTCATTCATTTAAGTTTTCCCTGGCTTCTAGCTTAGTGCTTTGAACAGAGTAGGGGATAGATGGATATATAGATGAATGGATTATGAATACCCACTAAAATGTTCATTCTGCTATGAAGCCCTCTTCAACAGTTAGAATTATAATTCTCCCTCTTGCTCCTGCAGCGCTTTCTAGTGACTGCTTGGAATCTTTAGTGGTATTGTATTATGCATTATTATGTATCTTTAGAGTCCTTTGGAGGTCAAGGACTATGTTGTAGTCATCTTTGTTTCCCCAGGATTTACCACAGTTTCTAGCACTTAGCAATTTTCAGTAAGTGCCTGGACAAAAGATGTTAAACAGGACATAAAACTCCAAAAACAGAAGGGCTGTGGAAGTGTATTATCAGACAGAACCCTGGGCTAGTATGTGTTTCCTTAAGGCACTTTTAATTCCTCAGAAACTTCCCAAGCCAGTAGTGAGTTGCAAACCTGCTATGGAGCGTCCTCCAGGAAAGCAGCTTTAGAGCTATTTTTCCCCCCAAACTCTTTTGACCATAACGCAAAGCCAGAAGTTGATTTTGCATTGCAAGCCAGTATATAACTGTTGTGCAAAACAAAAATGCATCTTTACTTTGTAATACAGTCCAATATCTTCTATGCCCTCTGTGGTATAGAATGCTGATCATGATCCTTTAAATTGATTTTAAGACTCGTGAATAGGTTGCAGCCCACAGATTGAGTAAACCCTGTTTTTGAGGACAGAGATAGTCCCCTGAGGTGAACTTCAGAGGAAGAAGCATGAGCTTTACCTGGAACCCAAAATATCTCACTGTACTCTGACTGTTTATTGAATATTTGTATAAATTTAGCAATGACCAAGTGACAAGCAAATAAAACAAGCCATCCTGGCCAAAAAGAATCAGGTTGTGTAGTGGAGACGTCTTTGTAATTGAGAGTTGAATTGTTTGAATGCTGAAAAGTTGTTAGAGATAGGTCCACCAGTCACTTAGTTCACCATATCCAAATACAGCATTGTGAATATTTGAGGTAAATGTGTTGCTTCTAAAATGAAACTGTGGGCCCACTGAGATATAGGGAACTTAACGTTTCTTCTGCCAATATGTTGACATAAATATTGCTGTTGTTAAGCATGTATGAATAGCAGAACTATTTCAGTCTTTTTATCTCTTTAAAACTAATTTAAATCTGAGCATTAAAAGACTGTTTGATACCATATGTTTGTTTTAGATAGGAAACAAAATCTATTCTAAACATAAGGGCTTATGAAATCTGTATTCTAAACATAAGAGCTTGTAAAATTAGTACATAGGACTGGAAGCTATGGTGAATTGTTTCATGGCCACAGATTCCTCCCATGTTAGTATACATGCCCCTTTGTAATGTGACCTTGCTGTTCCTCCTGTCCAGACGGGGGTCTGTTTACCCAACCCTTGCTAAGATGCCTTACTTATATGCTGTGCTAAAAATACAACATTTGCTCAGTAATGTCTTTTTATTGTGGAATGTAAGTCCAGCATGAAATTGTTGATTTTTCTCTTTGAAGACCATTTAAAAGCCATTTTTGAAAGTGACCAAGGTCTGTGGACATGAGCATCACAAGCCTTTTGTGAAAATATTAGACAGACTTCAAGAATACAACCAAAGACTGCCAGACTAGAAAGATACACATCACAAATCCATTTAGCTGTGTATGTGAAAGGACCAAATTAAAAGGTTCAGCAATGTCACTGGCATATCTGAGAATTCAACCTATTTCATTTTGAGACCCACATACCTTATCTGTGAAGGCAACTCTGTATGTGTGTTTTCCAGTCTAGATGGATAGCATAGAATGAGATGACCTAGACAAGCAAAGCACAAAGACAGTTGTGATAGCATCCGAACTTTCATGTGTAGCTTATAAGGGCAATTCCTCCTTTTCTATGTAGGCCTTTTTTGAAAATAGCACTGTGCATTGGTTTGCTTACCCTGAGAAGACCTGAAAGATGAGATTAAGATCTTTCATCTCAAATTAAAGAAGGCTTGTCTCAGGAACCATTTGACAAGTTCAGATGCTGCTGACTTAGATACTGGCCTCTTATCAGCACCTTCAATTTAATGTTTGGAGTGAATGGTAGGCCTATGTTGTTGAATTTTTATCAGATTTCCCCTCATCTTGGTAGATTGTGCTTTAATTCACTATTCTGTGACTTATCAATATTGTCTATTTTATGCTATTGAGCTATAATGAATAAATAGCATAATGCAGTACTTACAGGTAGTGAAATCGAAGTCAAATGGGCTTGTGACATAGGCTAGATGCAACAGGTATTACCTTCAGGTTAATAAGTAGCTCAGATTCTCGTATAATTTGGTTTATTCATAGGACTTGGGGGGGGGGGGAATAAAATAAGCTTTCTTGTTCTGATAATCCCTTAAAAGAGTCATGAAGTTTTGATCTTTGGCTTATTTGATTTATTTATGATTGATAGAAACCAAGCCATTCCTGTGGCTCTCAGAAATCTCTTTGTGGAAAATATTTTAACTTTTAAACAAATTATGTCTTCCCAGCATTAGTGACCCTCTATGTTAAAATGTTTCCCCTTGAAAGTTAAAACTCCAATGTTGTTAGAAGAGTTTGATTCTCTTTTTGAAGGATCATAGAAACACAATACAGTTTTTTACCTGTGGACTTTGGATTTTGATTCATGTTGAATTTGATGCCAGAAGTTACATGGAAAAGTCAATAATAATCCGTGGATCATTGCCTTACTCTGTCACTGGGTGAATTAGTCTGCTGGGGTAATGTTCTCCAGCTTGTGTAATGGGCCTATTTAGTAGCAAGACAGCAGCCATATGAAACACCTGGGTGGTCTTCCAGAGTACTTTCAAGTGGATTAGATTTCAGTTATCCAACGTGAGGTCACAAAGGCTTAGACAGCTGGGCCAGTGCCACATCATGAACGGAATATGACCTCTTCCTACCGGATGCATAATGTAAAAGGTGCCTGAGGTTAAAGCTGATCTTTGGACTCCCGAAGCAGATATGGGTCAAATGAGGTCTCAAACCACAGTTGCAAATGTTGGGAAAGTCTCTATAGACAGGAAAGAATCAGATTTTCCTCTGGCACTTCCATTAGTCGTGTTCTCTGCCAGAAATGCCTAGTTTCTGAGTTTTCTGGATTGAGCTTTATTTGATTAACACTGGTTTAAAATTTTAGGTGTTATTAAGCAGAAACAGAAGAAAGGGCCTGAGTGGCCCTTTCCTGTTACACAGAAAACAGCATTTGGGGCACATAGGCTTTGGAATAAAATCACCTTTTTAGTGTTCTTAGAGATAACAGTGACTCCAAAGCCTGCCATTTTTTTCCAGTCCTGCCAGGAACTTTGAATGATCCAATAAAAGGTAATGTCCAAAGGTTTCAATTGCAACTGATAAATCATATAGATTTGTATCCAGGATGCCTTAAATTGACTTGTGGATGTTTCTCATCTATCAAGAAAAACTTAGTGATTTGAATTTAGTACTTTGATGCTGCAGTAATTGTTTGCAACTGCAGCTCAATGGCCTGAAGGCATTGCTTATTTCTCCCTTTCTCTTCTTGCAAAGAGCTCCTGAAGTATTCTTTTACAGGCGAGTCTCCACTCACTGGGGGCTGTGGCCTAAAATTTAGGATAAGAGAATGGTTCCATAAATACTTGGCACAGACCAACAACAGTGCCCTAATGAACCATCCCAAATGTGCACCATTTTGAATCAAACAATCCAAGTCCACATCCTCTTCACTGGATATATATTAAGATTCACTTCATAGTATTTACAAGGGAATTACTAAAGAAATCATGGGGAAAAGATTCCTCCACTTATATTTTAGTCAAGGTATTTCATACATTTCTAAGTTACAACTGTATTTCAAAGTATATTTTAACTAGTTACTCAATACTTGAAAAAAATGCTATAG
The DNA here is from genome assembly GCF_043159975.1 of Macaca nemestrina. NCBI lineage: Eukaryota > Metazoa > Chordata > Mammalia > Primates > Cercopithecidae > Macaca > Macaca nemestrina. Next base: position 103,089,804 of record NC_092135.1, read on the forward strand.
ATTATCTCCTTTTGGAGGATAATCTATTTCTTGATGCTGTTTCAATTAGATTAAATTAAAACTCTCCCAAATTAAGGCCTTTTGGTAGTGTTCTTCTAACCATATTCCGTAGTTTCCTCAATCAGTTGTTCCACTAGTCATTTAGTGCATGCCTATTTTCTGGCTGAGCAAATGTATCAATATTCATGCAAGGGTGTCCATCTCTAGCATCAAAAGCCACGTGCCCATCTGTCTACTATAAATATCTTAGTCATCATTTTACACTGATATATTATCTCATATATCTTCTGCACTTCAGAATTCTTTTTAAAATTCAGCTCATTCACAGAATCTTTTCAGGTGAACTCAACTATTATCCCTTTAGCTATTCCATGGTTTGCCATAAATCTTATGAATATAGATTAACCTCATAAATATCTAGGATCTAAGACTGTAAAGTATCACAAACTGAAAGATCAACTGACAGGGCAGTAGATTCCTCTATAAGCCACAGTAATTGACAGGATTGAGTCAGTATCTCTGTGCATCTACTGGGATTGTTTAGCATCGTTGTTGATGGCACTTTTATGTTCATCTACCGTTAAGTTGCAAGGCTGATAACATGTGCTGCATTAGTGTGAATCGTGTTTATTCTAAAATGTTAAAATGTTGATGCTGAAGAAAAAAGTGTTAGTTGAGGGGGAACAAACCAGACAGTAGCAACTTATTTACATACTAGACGAGATACCCTTTTCATGACCCCCAAAGTTCTCAGGTCTGGGACATTTCATACTCTAAAGATTTCTGAACTTAAACATTGGTCTTTGCGCCTGTAGCTTTGTTTAGTTCAATTTGGCATGCCTCTGTTGAGTGCCTGTTCTGCTTGGGATCCTAAGTGATTGACTAAAGGAAGTGGCTTGCCATCAAACTGCTTACAATGTGGTTCCACCCTATTCTCCCAGACATCACTTTCTCTTTCACATTCTTGTTTGATAACTTGTTTTATCCCAATTTTAAATGTCCATATTTTTTTTATTTACTTGTTGATGATCGGCCTTCCCCCAACAATCCGCAGCTCTTCATAAGCAAGGCCTTTGTGTTGTGCGCTGATTGTATCCAGAATGCCTGGAAGACCACCTGGCACATTTTAGGCATTCAGTAAATATTGAATGACTCAATGAGAGACAAAATACAACTACATACATAAGACAAATTGGGATATAACACACCCTAAAAAGATACAAAAGCAGATCCACATTTTGTGATGCTCTAACTGTACAAAACTTGGGGGGATTGCTATTTAAGAAAAGCAGCAATAATTTTTAAAAAATTATATAGAAATGAATTCTTATTTAGCATGAAAAAAATCACAATTTATAAATTTAATAAAGTTAACATACTAGAGATGACAAAATGTGAGAAATAATATTAATGATATATTAACACATGAAAATATCTTGATATTATGCTTTTTTCTCAATAATTTTTGGCCATGTGTTCTTTTTTTGTTGTTGTTTCTTTATTGAGATGAAGTCTTGCTCTGTCGCCCAGGCTGGAGTGCAGTGGTGCTATCTCAGCTTACCACAACCTCCGCCACCTGAGTTCAAGTGATCCTCCTTCCTCAGCCTCCAGAGTAGCTGGGATTACAGGCGTGCGCATGCCACCACGCCCAGCTAATTTTTTTGTACTTTTAGTAGAGACAGGGTTTCGCCATGTTGGCCAGGCTGGTCTCGAACTCCTAACCTCAGGTGATCCGCCCGCCTCGGCCTCCCAAAGTGCTGGGATTATAGGCATAAGTCATCGCACCTAGCCAGCCATGTATTCTTTAATCACCTCTCCTTATGTAATATCAATTTCTGATAGATTGAATAAATGGATAATTTGTTATTTGCTCTAGCATGGGTAATCCAAATTGTTTTTGTTTAAATAACATTTGGGATATATAAAGGGCTTCACACATACATACTTGTAACTATGAAATTGCTACAGGTTTGTGTCTTACTAGTGTGGGAATTTTAATTCTATGCTGCATTTTCAAGTATATTCTAAATAAGAGAGAAGTTCCCATTTGTCAAGGTATCAATGAGAACTGAATTATCTGTTTATAATTGTATAGATCTGGTGAGTGAACAAATCTTCCATAGAGTAGCTCTGGCTTTGTGCATTTCAAATTTTGTGTATCTTCCAGTGCTCACATACTTCCAGTGCTGGTGCAAAACCAGCACAGCCACATCATTACTTCACCTGGCCTGTACCTTTGTATCATGAAACTGGTTGAACTTGGACAGTGGGTGTTGGCAATATTCTTACATTACTCACCAAGATGACTGGCAATAGATTAACTATATGCAGAATTGTTTGCAAGCCACATAAATATAGTCCATTATATATATTCTACTATATATATAAGTAATCCACTCTATCTATCTATCTATCTATCTATCTATCTATCTATCTATCTATCTATGTAAGTCAGAGATATATCTCATATATATAGTGGACTCTCTCTATATATGAGATATATAAAATATTTTATATATATATCTATATTATATATATATATATAAAATGGGCTATATATCAGATGTATCTCTGACTCCACTATATATATATGACTATTTTTACATATAGTGGACTATTTATATATATAGTAGAATATATATAATGGACTATATGTGGCTCAGAAACAATTCTACATATTGTTTATTTATTGCCATTCATCTTGGTGAGTAATAGAAAAATGTTCCCAACACCAACTGTGCACATTCAACCAGTTTCATGATACAAAGGTACACATATATAATCATATATATATATATAAAAAATACAGTGGACTCTCTCTCTCTATATATATATATATGATATATCTATCTATATATATATGTGATATATCTCTGACTCAATTTCCCCTTAACTGGAATTCCAAAAATACTCTTGGCCTCTTCATTGCCACCCAATGGGAGGAAGAGTAGTATGGATGGAACCATAGTGATGGAAGAGATAGCAGGGTTAACCTGTAGCAATTAAAATATTTTACTTATGTAAATTTTACAAAATTGTATAATCATGTTATCTTGTTGCTAAGGCTCCTCTTGGCATCATGTAAGGGGCTCATGCAAATGAGGGCCGCTGAAATTGCATTTTTTCCCCCATGCAAATCTGCATCTGGGCATTCCAAAAAGTAGAGATTGTTTGTAATTATTGGGGGCGGACCTTCAAAGTGGGACAGGATTACAACTGAATGCAATATTAGAGAATAATCATTTAGAGGTCACATGATGTAGGACATTTTTAGCTGATGGCAAGTGGTTCTGTTTGGCATATACACCTGACGAAGAATGTAGTATAAGATGTAATTAGTGGTTGAGGCAAACCACTGAGGTCCTTGAATGCCAGAACGAGAAATTGGGAGGTTGATGCACACATCATCAAAATCCTTCCCTTCATCTCTGTGATTCAGGAGCTTTTATTTGGATTTATTAATTCAGGTATCTTTATTTATTTCAGTTAATACTTTACTTATTTTTTTTAGAGTGTATGCCTTTCAAAGACCTGGACTTCCCCTTGCACCGAACCTCCTCTGTCACTTTATCCTTGTTCTCACCATAACCCTTGAGACCTAGCGCATATCTGAGACTTGGCATTAACTAACCTTAAGTAGCATGAGTAAATGTATATTGTAAAGTAGCTTAAGAAATTTGAAAAATTGCAGATTTGTGTACACAACTGGATAAAATGTGAAAACTTTAATAGTTCAGCCCACTTCAAGTGGAAGTCACTTGTCTTCAGAGACAAGTATAAGTCCCAGTAAAAGTCAGTTAAAAACTCCTTCACATATTTTTGTAGCACTGGCTCTCCAATTTGAACTGTTTTCCAAATACTAGAAGATGGTTTATCATGCATGTGCTCATTCATATCCATTGTGTAGTCAGTGACTATTTTGTGAATTACTTGCATTTGTCAATCATGTGTTGAACAAACATGGTTTTTGCAATCTGAAATGAGAGAAAAATGATATTAAATGTTAGTTGACTTGAACTTCCTTCCTCCTCTTATGGCAATACTGGGAGTCTCTTTTCTAATGGACTGATATTTAAGATGAAAGTTTTTGACTTAGTTTCCTTAGTGTGGTTTTCACATCACAGTATCTGAAAGCATGTCCCAGCTGCTGCATTCATCACAGGCCAGGCACCAAACCGGGTCAGGCACTTCTGCAGCAAAAGTGATCTCTTCTCAGTACTTTGGTATAAATTGTGCTGCTATTGATATCATTACCCGCTGTTTTTATGGGTCTCCAGATTTCAGTGTCGTGAAGATTTTTAGGCATCAGCTGAAAAGCCCTATCTGATGCCCATAAAATCTACACAAAAAGAAAATCTAGTTGCCTCCAAAAACAAATGATGTACCACTTTCACTAGCCTTATTTTACTGAGTATTGATGGGAGTAATAGCAATACTGGCAAAGCATGTAAATCATCTGCAAGAAACACTGTGTACTTTGGGAGAGGAGTTTGCATGCCTTGACTAGTGAGACAAGCATCTTGTCAGATATGTCCTTGGGACCATGGGTTGATGTTTTCCTCTTAGGTACTCAGCTTCCACCATACCTTCCTTTTATCTGTGTCTTTCTATCAAAATATTTCTTTCTGCTGGCCAGTTTATTTTATTTATTTAGTTAGTTAGTTAGTTATTTTCGAGACAGAGTCTCGTTTTGTCACGCAGGTTGGAGTGCAGTGGCGCAGTCTCGGCTCACTGCAACCTCTGCCTCCCAGATTCAGGTAATTTTCCCTGCCTCAGCCTCCTGAGTAGCTGCGATTACAGGCGTGTACCACCACACCCCGCTAATTTTTGTACTTTTAGTAAAGATGGGATTTTGTCATGTTGGCCAGGCTGGTCTGGAATTCCTGACCTCAGGTGATCCGCCCACCTCAACTTCCCAAAGTGCTGGATTACAGGCGTGAGCCACCACACCCAGCCTGCTGACTAGTTTAGATGAATAGAATTGCTGCTTCAATGAAGAGGTGTTATTCTCCTTACTTCTGTGCACTTACCCAGATAGAGAATGTGGCCCTGCCACAGGAAGGTGTCAAGTGAGTAAAACTAGAGTAGAAATAAAGTTCAAAAGCTTTGGAAACTTCATTTCTCTGGGCTTCAGTTCTTTTTTTGTTTGTTTGTTTGTTTGCTTGCTTTTGTTTTCGAGTCTTGCTCTGTTTCCCAGGCTGGAGTGCAGTGGCATGATCTCAACTCACTGCAACCTCTGCCTCCTGGGTTCAAGTGATCCTTCTGTCTCAGCCTCCTTAGTAGCTAGGACTACAAGTGCATGCCACCACGCCCAGCTAATTTTTGTATTTTTAGTAGAGATGGGATTTCACCATATTGGCCTGGTTGTTCTCCAACTCTTGACCTCGTGATCTGCCCACCTTGGCCTCCCAAAGTGCTGGGATTATAGGCGTGGGCCACCATGCCTGGCCACTTCGGTACTTTTTGGCTATATAAATTAGAAAACTATCTTTTTATAAGTCTACAGTGGGACTTTGTTGCAGCCCCTCCTCCGTGCTCATTTAGCCAGCAGGAAAAGGGGGAGCAGCTTCTTTGAGGTGAGAATGCTAGAATAATGGTTAGAAGGAAAGTTTCTGACCTATAGTCTCTTTGCACCATTTCTGAAGGGTACACCCATATTTTGTCAAACTCATTCAACAGTTGTTAAAGTTCAAGATAATTGAGAGGTGTTGTTCTAGGTGCTGACTAGTTGCAAAGTCTATTAAGGAAATGTACTACATGAAACCAAGATGCAGCCTATACCGTTTTTCTATACTATTAATATGGATTACCTGGAAGAATGTGTTTTTTTCTACTTCTTTCCCTGTTTTCTAATTTGCAATAAGTTTAGCCACTTGCAATTTACTTTCATCATCAATGTGAAAAATTTACCAACTTAGATGTGGAGCATTTTCTTCTGTTGATATTTATCTTGTTATCCTAAGTATCAGCAGTCGTGGAAGGAGAGTGTGTGTTTTTCTCCAAACTGTCCAACTGTTTTGGTAGCACCAAAGGAATCCCTTAGGGCAAAGGAAAATCGAGACTCTGAAAAGACTAGCCCCCTGAAGAGGAGTCTCTTTGCACATAATCAGGTTATCATGTTAATCCCAGTTCCCTCTTCCATCCTTTCACCCCACCCATTCCTCTGAGCACTCCTCTGTGACTTTATTAAACAGTAAGCATTCTAGATTTCCTTTTTTCTTAAAATTCTGAGAGGGTATGAAATCCTGGCTTTTGCATTATTTTGCATGCGATGCCATTAATAGTTCTATGCTGATTCTTCCTTTTTATTTTCCTCTGTTCGCTTCATGTTTGTATCTACCTGCTCATTCTAGAAGCCAATATGATTTTCAATATCAACTTCATATTCATCTTTATGAATGCCCACCCTATTGAAAATCTAGTCTTTGGTTTCTCATGTGTATCAAGACATTTTAAATTAAAAGCAAATCATTCTAACAGTCAGTGGGCTGAAGCCAAGATTTGTATTTTCTCTGAAGGAAATCATAACAGTTGCCAAAACCTCCCTATTGCTCTTCTTCAAGCCAGAAATGAGAATGATTTTTAGGTGTCTGTTTTATGCTACTTCTCCTTTGCTTTTTATGTGTAGTCAGCTTCTGAATTCTCCCATGTCCTCCTCCATATTCTCTCTCCATTTCTGCCTGTGACTGCTGATACCCTGTTCACCTTCTCCACGTTGCCCTTCTAGCCTCTCTGTGCATGAGGTCCTCTAGTTCTTACAGAATGTCTTGTCAGTGCTTTCACTGTGACCTGCCCCCCCCCCGAGAGCTGTCCAGGTGTCAGTCACCCTAGGATGAAATGACACCAATATTGGTGACAAGCTGGCCTTCTGGTTTTGCTCAGGAGAATCATTAACCATCTTTAAATAAATAAATCCCTGCTGCTGCTCCCTGTACAATTTAGAACATGTGCCTGGTGACTTTTGATGTGGGGCTTATGTTTGAAGCCATTGTTTGTTTTCCCTGCTGCCTGCATCATCATATGTTATGTGGTTTTTTCAGGACCTTGGTTTCAATCTTTATAACTGCCTATCCTTCAAAACCCCAAAACATAATATTAAATGGTGTCACCTGTTATTTAAGCCATCTCCAGCTCAAACGTATCCTCCAAATGAAAATCCACTGAGAGGGAGAGCGAGAGGGAGAGTGTGATTATAACAAAGAGACAGAAGCTTATAGAGATGGCACCTTACATTTTTGTTGGTGTTTATATCTTGCTTGACTCATTGGTGTACCAATTTCACCCTTTAGCGAATGGCTGCCACTTTCAAAATTGTTTTCCTCACACTGAATTAGACGACCCTCCTCTTGGCTTCCTTAGTGACATTTAAGGGGGACATGGATCAGTACCTGTACCCCATTTAATACCAGCTTCCCCACCATTAAAATAATGATTACTGGAGAATTAGAAGATGCGCCATCATTCATAGACACTTGGGAACTGACTTCACTTTCTCCTATGAGGATGTGGCTTGACTGGTGTTAATTGCCCTAAATCCTGTTAAAACCTGATGAATCTTGCCATCTTCCTAAAAGTCTGTACAGTCAGTGAGTGTGTAAGTTTTTCCTGAATGTGGCATAAGTCCTGAATGTAAATCGAGAATATTTTAGTGAGAATTTTGCTTATCCTGATCTGGCAAGATCCTATCTGGTGAGGACATAGTCACCAGCAGCTACACACCCAGTCAGGGACTCTTCTATTCCTGCACCTAGTAGCTTTCTCTTTGGCTTCCGTTCAGTTTCAAGTGTCAGCTAAATAAAATGGGGACTTGATCTAGCCTTTGGTGTATGTTTTCATTGGTGTGTGTTCTCCCATAAGCCATGTATAACCTACTTGAAACACTTTAGTGGTACCTGCCTTTATGTGTGCTAAGATGTACTGAAATGTTCCTCATTTCCACATTTCCTTTTCTGAAAGATAACTTGAGAGTGGATGAACACCATGACTGCTGATCTTAATATCATCCTCATCCCTTCTCCCTGTCCTGATGCATAGGGGCACCTCAAATATTTAACTGTGTGGGGGGGAAAAAAAAAACCAGCAAGCAGTTCTATAAGAATTTACGCTTAAAAATACTGAACAATTCCTATTTTATTTGGGCTTTGCTTCTAGTGGCTTTTAAACTATGATTCTAAGAAATATTACTGTTCCTTGAGCTGAACCTGGGGTTTTTGTCTCTAAATTCCAATAATAAGAGTCTTTTCTCAATTAGCTGAAAAAATACTAATGAATAGCAACATTTTCCCATTTTTGAACTCCCTTCTCACCTTATCTTTATTTGTGTAAAAGTTTTGATTCATATTGTAAGGCTATATTTGTTTTAGTACAAGATTAGATTTTACTATTTTAATTTACAAATTATTCCATGAAAATTAACTTGACTTTCAAGAGCTTAGCTTTTTGAGCAGACAGGATAACAAAGTTCACAACAAATAACAAGTGCTATTACCTGCTTTTTTGGGGGAGGGAGTCCTGCATGAAAATTATATACCAGACAGTTCCATGTCCTATGCATGGCTTTAATTTATTTCAGCCTCCCATCGGTTTTGTTATGTGCTATTTTCACCAAGTTTTAAATGATGAGACTGAGTCACAGAGCAGTGCAAGTTCAATGCCACAGAGCAAACAAAGGCTCAATCTGTTTGACTCCAAAACCCAGGGTCCTCTCCACTGTCCTGACCCATGACAGTTAGCAGCGTGAGTGTCTAATTGTTCCTGTTAGATTATAATCTTCTTCACTATAGAGGTTATGTTTCCTTTACTCCTCAACACTGGAAGGCTCTGTAAAACTGGATAGAGTTGTCCCCTCTCATTTCAGTTAGCTTTGCTTGTACAACATGACTTCTACTCTACTATATATTCAAGGTTTTGCCCAAATTATCTTCAGTACTCCTGATTACCTGCCCTCTGTTGTACATTAGGACTTCCCTTTCTTTGTCTTTAAGGTGGAACTCAGTCTCTTCCTGACAGCCACCTTCAAATAGGGTTTAGTAATTTAGAAAACCATTCTAGGAAGGTTTAAAAGTCTGAGATAACAGTTCATATTTAAAGATGCTCATTATTAATTTCAATGTGGAATGATTTGTACTCGTTATTAACACATTGAGAGAGAAAGAAAAATTAGAATTTAACTGAACAGGAGACATTCAATTGTGGAGTACAGAAAAGCCGAGAAGAAGAAAGTTATTCCTGATATGTTTAAGAAAGATCTAGTCATCTTAAAGTTTTTGTTTTTTTTTAATGTTTCAAATAGCTGATACACTGGTACAAAACTGAATTGTCATCTTATGGGAGACACTATAATACTATGGCATATTGATTGAATACACAAACCTGAATGCTTATTATTATTATTATTTTGAGACAGAGTCTCACTCTGTCTCCCAGGCTCAGTGGCACGATCTGGACTTACTACAACCTCTGCCTCCCGGGTTCAAGTGATTCTCCTGCCTCAGCCTCCTGTGTAGCTGGGATTACAGTTGTGTACCACCACGCCTGGCTAATTTTTGTATTTTTAGTAGAGACAGGGTTTCACTATGATGGCCAGGCTGGTCTCAAACTCCTGACCTCCAGTGGTCCACTTGCCTCGACCTCCCAAAGTGCTGGGATTATAGGTGTAAGCCACCGTGCCTGGCATGAATACATATTATTATAAAATTGTATCTTAAATATTTTAACATGTTATTATTGAAAAAGCAGATACAGTGAATGAGGACTCATAGGCATGTGTCCTTAAATTTGAAGGAAAATTACCTACTGTGGCTTTTTTAAGGAAAATGTATTTATTACCTAAGAAAAACCATGTCTCTCTCTCACACACACACATACACATACGCTCTCTCTCTCACACACACATACACATACACTCTCTCTCACACACACATACACATACACATACACTCTCTCTCTCACACACACATACACATACACTCTCTCTCACACACACATACACATACACATACACTCTCTCTCTCACACACACATACACATACACTCTCTCTCTCACACACACACACATACACATACACTCTCTCTCTCACACACACATACACATACACTCTCTCTCTCACACACACATACACATACACTCTCTCTCACACACACATACACATACACATACACTCTCTCTCTCACACACACATACACATACACTCTCTCTCACACACACATACACATACACATACACTCTCTCTCTCACACACACATACACATACACTCTCTCACACACACACACATACACATACACTCTCTCTCTCACACACACATACACATACACTCTCTCTCTCACACACACACACACATACACTCTCTCTCTCACACACACACACACATACACTCTCTCTCACACACACACACACACACATACACTCTCTCACACACACACACACATACACTCTCTCACACACACACACACATACACTCTCTCTCACACACACACATACACTCTCTCTCACACACACACACACACATACACTCTCTCTCTCACACACACACATACACATACACTCTCTCTCTCACACACACACATACACATACACTCTCTCTCTCACACACACATACACATACACTCTCTCTCTCACACACACACACATACACTCTCTCTCACACACACACACACATACACTCTCTCTCTCACACACACACATACACATACACTCTCTCTCTCACACACACATACACATACACTCTCTGTCTCACACACACACATACACATACACTCTCTCTCTCACACACACATACACATACACTCTCTCTCTCACACACACACATACACATACACTCTCTCTCTCACACACACATACACATACACTCTCTCTCTCACACACACACATACACATACACTCTCTCTCTCACACACACATACACATACACTCTCTCTCACACACACACATACACATACACTCTCTCTCTCACACACACATACACATACACTCTCTCTCTCACACACACATACACATACACATACACTCTCTCTCTCACACACACATACACATACACTCTCTCTCTCACACACACACATACACATACACTCTCTCTCTCACACACACACATACACATACACTCTCTCTCTCACACACACACATACACATACACTCTCTCTCTCCATATATTTTACTTTTTGTTTGTTTTCTCCCATTCAAGAATTTACTGGCCTGATTAAATGTTTGGAAATAAACCAGAGTTCATGAATTTTGTCCCATTTTGTTAATTTTAAAGATAATGTGTTGCTTCTGAGGGTATTGCATTTAGACTGACTTGTTCATTTCATGTTCCTGGTAATTGAGGGGCTTAATCTGAAAGGAACTTAGTCTTCAGATCACCTAAGGGAGGGAAAAAGGTAGTGGTATGGGATCCTACTTTCTTGAAATTTTATGGTACTTTTTCTTCTACTCTTCTTGTTTTTTTTTTTTTTTAATGTTTTATTTCAAAGAACTATTGCCAACCGTACAATTATTGGTATGTCCGTTGGTTAAGAAATGTTTGAGATGGAGGTGGACGGATGGTGAAAAATGTAGTGATGTCTCTTAATAAAAAAGAAATAAAGGAAAGTGAACTTGGACTTTATAATTGCTTTCGGCATAGGTCTGTGTCCTAAGTAGCATGTTAATTTCTTATCATGAAAGAAGTTTGTGTTTGTGTGTGTGTGTGTGTGTGTTTTTAAAGCAAGTTCTATCTGGACAAAGATAAAAAATATTTGCAGTTATTTGTTTTGTACAAACTAAGAATGTTAAAGCACATATAACAACCAGGTTTGTAAATAACCTACAAAGTGGATGAAAAATGTTCCTTTAAACTGGAATCGCTTCAGAGGTTTGGGGAATTATTTTCAGAATATTGAGAAAAGAGAAATTGCATTTCAACTGTTTTCTACTCTTTTCCCAAAAGTACAAAAATAAAACGTTAATTTTTATATGAGAGTCATTTTTAAACCACAAGCAGATTTTTTTTTTTTGAGATTTTTCTCTATAGTGGCCAATTTTGTATGAAACAAATTATTTTAGGCCTAATTGCAGTCAGAGCAGTTAGGCCGCTGGCTCTGCTAAGGTTGAATTTCATTTGAACTTTCTGATAGTATGATCTTTTTTCAGAATTTAATAACTGACTCAAATATTTAATAGTGGAAGCTTTCATTAAATTAAAAAGAAATCAGGATATATTTTTAGAAGAACTAACTTATTTTCTTTATCAGTTCTATCTACTTTAGGAGAAGAGGAAGAGAATGGAAGCAATCTCTTTGTGTACTTAAATAGGCATTAATGTTATAACCCCAGCAAATAATTTATTTTGGTCTATATCATCATTCAAAAGATTTGGAAAGCACCAAATGGCAGTATTAACTATACTTCCAGCTCTGTTGAATAGCAAATTACACTGACTGTGTGAATCTCTTCATTCGTCTCCTGGATAATCATTCTTTTTAATACTCACGTATATTTTCTAGATCAGTTTTTAGATTGTACACAGTCAACTAGTGCATTGCCTAACAGTTTCTGTTACATGCAATGGCTTGTTTTGAAATGCATCTGGGGAAAGATGAGAGTTGAAAGATTTTGTTTCCATGTGTCAATCTATAAGTAGATGACAAAAGATCATTAAATGGATTAATTTACAAGCATCCTTGGAAATAGAATGTTTTTACATAAAAGCATGTTGTAAACCTTTTTAATTAAAGTGCATTGTGTCATGCACTCTCTTCACCCCAGGGTTCTTTTGACCTCTCACCTCTCACTTTGTCTTCCAGGCACTCCACTGCTGGTGAGGAGAAGCAGTGACCCAGTGCCAGGCCCTCCTGCTGATACCCAGCCAGGCGCTTCACACCCTGGTGGCCAGAGTCTGAAACCGGTTGTTTCAGTAGGTATCCTGCTGTTTCTATTTCTAATGAAAGATCAAAGCGCTGTACCCATAGGTTAAGTGGGACTTTGCAGTTTTAAATACATTAATAACTAGATAGAGATCTTTTGATAGTATATATAGTATTAGTTATACTAATAGCTAGTATGGGCTATTACTTGTATATAGTTATAGTGATAGCTATTATGTATATGGCACTGATTATGTGCCAAGCACTATTTTACTTGTTTTATATTAAGTCATCTAAACTTCCACATCAAGGTAAGCACATGTTTTTATCTCCATTTAACTGATAATAAAATTGAGGCAGAGGACGGTTTAGCAATTTGTTTAAGGTTACATAGCTAGTAAGTGGCAAAGCAAGGAATTTCACCCAAGTGTTCTGGCTCCAAAATCCTTGCTTCTGGCCAGCATACTATACTGTTACATTTTCTTCATCTTCCTGTTTCATAATGTCCAAGAATATCATTGTATTTTTGCTGTGTTAACCCAGTGCTTTGCAAAACCATACCATGGTGAGTGGTGTACATTTTCAAGCTCCCAATATCATGAAAATGTGGTGCCAGGACTGGATTTGTAGAACTCAGCATTCAGATTGAAGAAAAACAAAATCATTGACCGAAAGTGCTTATAACCAGATATACTTATAACTGATAGGTTAAGTGGAGAATAATTTCCTGAAGAGATGATATTCTCCTTCCATATAGGACTGTGGGATCTTCTTGCTAAATCTTCAGTTGCTTTGAAGAGCTGTAATTGTGGATAATTCTCTCAGATAGCCTAAGAATTCAATTTTGGCTAATGACTATATACCATTGCAATAGGTAATCTTCGATAACATAACCTTATTAAAAATTCCCTAAAAGCAAGACTCTTTCTCACTTTAAGTCTCACTGTCTATAGCGCCTTAAGAAAAAATAAACACATCATTTATGGGTATATACAGATGCTGAAATGAGTTAAACATATTCTTCTGGTTTGGTATAAAATATTCTTATCAAGAGCCGTGTCAATATGTATGAGATAGGAGTCACTATTTCAAATCATTAGCTCTTTGCTAATAGATTTGTGGCAATGTTTTGGCATATTTATTTTATTATAAAAGAAAGCAAATGTCTTGAAAGTATTTTAGATGTAATGTTTTTCCACTAACCTATTTAAAACTCTATCCTTCTAAGGAAATATATTTAATGGAACATTAATAAAAAATCAGGTGTATGTGTTCTATTTTAATTTAAGTACAGACAAAACTGGTAGGTGGTATAACATTTTTTAAAACATACACTGGTTGAGACCATGTTGAGTCTAATTATGTTGGATTGGGGGAAGACAGCTACTCAGTGAGAGAAGAATTACATAAAAGAACAGAACTACAATTTAGTTTTTATTTTCATGATGTCTGTGTGTCTGTGTACCCTAAAATGAGAGTGTGTCTGATTAATGTATTAGCATTGTTTGCATGGAGAAAGTCCCTGTATTTGTGCATTTTCACACTGCTATAAAGAAATACCTGAGACTGGGTAATTTATAAAGGAAAGAGGTTTAACTGACTCCCAGTTCTGCATGGCTGATGAGGCCTCTGGAAACTTAAAATCATGGTGGAAGGGGAAGCAAACATGTCCTTCTTCACAAGGAGGCAGGAGAGAGAAGTGCAGAGTGAAGGGGGAAGAACCCCTTGTAAAACCATCAAATCTCATGAGAACTCACTCACTATCATGAGAACAGCATGGGAGGACTGAGCCCATGATCCAGTCACCTCCCACAGGGTCCCTGCCCCAACATGTGGGGATTGCAATTTGGTTTACAATTCAAGATGTGATTTGTGTGGGGACAGAAACCTTAACCATATCAGTCCTCCAATGTTTATTTCCATGTTTCTATCACTTAGGCTGTGGGCTTAAACTAATTAAAATGACATCAATGTTACTTTCCCTAGAGGAAATGATGGCTACTGTCCATCTGGTAAATGCTGTAGCCTCACCAAAATATGACATCAGTGAGTTCCAAGTTGGGGTATGGGGCAGCAAGACATATTATTACTAGCAAAGATGCATATCACAATTCAAGAATAAATGCTGGTGCCCCAAATCCTTGTGCCTTATGCAAGTGATCAAATATGGGCTGAGTTCCTGTGTATCAACAGTGAAAAGGAAACACATATTTCTTCGTTTCCTCATAGTGTCCTCTATGGATGATGGAGTACAGACCACAGACCCAAAAAGTGGAGTCTGGTCCTTGCCCTTACATGGAATAGTGGCACATCTTAGGTGTCTCTTGCTTCAATTGTAAAATAATCTCCGTGAATACTTTAAGCTTTAACATCCCGATGTACAGACGTTGTGCCTTATGTATCTTTATCTAGGGCCAAGTACATGGAAGATGCTCAGTGTATATGTTTTGGACTTAGGAATGTAAGACACATGCAAGTCTAGGAAGAGTCCTATAAGTTCTTAGAAATTAACCACCTTAATAATTAATAATAATTAATCTGACTTAGCAATTTTCTCCGTTTCCCAAAGAGCATCTACCAGGTAAATGCTGGTTTAAATCCAGTCTATCTGCTCCAAGGTCTGGTTCACCACAGGCAAGAGACAGATAGTTTACCTGTCTTATTATACAAACATTAATAAAGACACTTAGGTGTGTTTATTTTTACTAGAAGGAAGATGTGTGTGTGTGTATGTATGTGTATTATAACTGTTAATATATCCCCGCATATCCAAACTTGTGGAATGCTTAGATCTACACTGTCCAGTATAGTAGCCACTAGCCACATGTGGTTACTGAGCTCTTGAAATGTGTCTGAGCCAAATGTAAATGTACTTAAAATGTAATACACACACTGGATTTCAAAGACTGAAGCATGAACAAAATAACACAAAAGGTCTCAATAATTGTTATATTGACTATATGTGGAAATGATAATATATTAGGTATACTGGGTTGAATAAAATATATTCTTAAAATTATTTTCACCTATTTGTACTTTTTTTATTTACATGGCTACTAGAAAATTTAAAATTCTATTTGTGGTTCTTACTGTGTTTTATTGGACAGTGCAGCTCTAGACAGAAGCAAAATTGGGTATAGCATTAATGAGGTGGTTTGAGTCTGGGGAAGATCTTTGAGCGTCATATCATCTCTTGGGCAACAGTGCGATTCGGTTTGCCTAGGGCAGTCCTGGTTAGTGCCTGTTGTTCTGGCATAATTATTAATAATGTTTTCACGAACTCTCAGACGTGCCCGTGTATGGATGATAAATTATGTGGCACCCTATATATAGCCCTATACTCACTTTTATTGTTCGCTCACTGATAAGAGAAGCAGCCTTTCAAGGAAACCTTGGGAACATAACAACCACAACTCTTTCAGTGGCACCCTGCAGAGGAGGTTCTGTGTGGTAGGGACCTGGGCCTGGAGCTATGGACACTGATACTTCATATTCTTTTCCATCTCTAGGATTTTGTACTTGGTGCTTCCTTCACAACTTCAGCTACACCATTCTTGATTCCTCTGATTTGATAAGTGATGGTGAATTCGGGGAGCATGTGATAATGTAGCCATATAGCAACTAATATGAAAAATAATTGTTTAAAAATCCATGTTCAATTGTGTTTCAGTACAATATCCACGGGAAGAAAAAACAATCAAAATTTCCATCTCTTAAATAGTGTTCACATATAAGTAATTCACAGATGGCAGAGCCCCAAGTGGGTTATGTTCAATCATTCCCAAGAAATTAAACTTACTTATAACCACAGCATAAGAAGCTGTAAGGATGAATATTTGACACATTTGATTATGTTGAAATACTGCCTTTAAAACCACAGTTGATGACTGTTATTTTTAGTTGCACTTCATTAGGCTTACTGTAGAGGGAAGAGTTTTCACTGATGCCCAGAGATATGTGTTTTTGAAAAGTTGCAAAAGTTACACTTGTTTTCTAGCTGATTAAATTTATTACAAATTGGTTATTTAAGATGTACACTCTCAGACATGCTGGAGTTTTAAAAAGGGCTTAAATTAGAAAAATCAGATTCTCTGCAAGCTTCAAATTCTATGTATATTGAGAAGCCACTAAATATAGTATTTGTTATTTAACACCAGACAGACAGCAAAGAAATGTGTTTCCTTTGTTCCTCTTTTGGTCAACGTACCTAATTATCAGGATAGTACAATTATTAATGTGCAAATAGTAATAACTGTTTACCTTTCAAGACAGTGTAGCAAATCCAACTCTATTGACTGCTTTTGAATTAGGAAAGAGAATCCTAGAAACAGGATATTTTGCTGAGAGTCCGTTTATGGGACTTCTTACCTTCCTTTTCTTGATTGTAACCTGGTGTTCTTGGCTTAAGGGCATACCATAAAAGCAGGTTCTTGAAATTGATGTTCTCAAACTTGCAATGGAACACAACTCTAAAACAGATGTGTTTTTTTTTCTTAATATCCGGTTAACTACCATGGTCGTTTTGTGTTTTAATGACTGTTTATAGTTTTTAATTTAACCCTTAAGGCAAATTGATCCTGCAGGGTGAGAAAATTAAAAACTGGATTCCGGAAAATTATAATACTGTGGTTGTTCTCAGATAGTGAATGGCATTGTTTGTTCTAAAACCATCACTTGTCTTACATTACCAAAATAATTGACCTATCTTTTCAAAGTCCATGTCTATTATATATATATATATGTATATATATACACACACACACATATATACACATATATATACACATATATATGTAAAATTTAAAAAATAAGCTGGCAGATTTGGGGGTTGTTAAATTAGAAGTTCATGGATAGAATTTGGGGGAATCTGTTAACTCTGAAGTTTTATGCCTTAGCCGGGGGATGGGGTTGTGTTTCATGAAAGAGATTCTATTACTTCAGATTTTAAAATAATAACAATAAATCAACCACTGTTTGGGGGTTAGATTAAATAATGGAGGAAAGCCTCTAATTCTCACAGTGAGCAAAATGAGATAAGTTAAGAAGTAGAGAATTATCACTTCCTCCCTGCAAATATGTATTAAATAATGAAGGTTAGTTCACCGTATTATCACCTGTTTACATGACACATAATGTGTAAGTTCAAGATTTTAAGATGAATAGAAGTTTTGGAATTTTTTCATTGAGAGGCTAAAAACAACTCTTTAGTCAGTAGCAACACAATTATTAGCAACTCTGAGATTGGGGGTAAAGGACACAGACTGGTGGAGGGAAGACACCCTGGGAGGAAGTGTTTCCAGTGTCCTGTGTGTTCTCCTGAGACAAGAAGGGAAAATACAGTGTTCTTTGGGGTTTGTGGTATTTTATCAGTGAGGATAGTGGCAGGTGGCTGCTAGTGAGAGAGCATTCTTACCAGGAGTGGCAGCATTCTCTTTGCATCTTGCTAAGATAATATGATGACATGTTGATTTGAGGAATTTCCCCTCGTATGTCACACGTTTTCCCATGTTTGTCGCATATATTGAAGTTATTGTCAGTATTGCTCTTGGATTAAACTTCCTCAGACCCATGAAAGAAATCATCGAGATATTACAGAGAAATTTAAATAGCTTGATTTCAGGGTTAAAATAATCGAATTACCACTGTGATGTTAGAGGACTTTTGGTTGCAGGTTACTGACTATCAAAATCCAACAGAAGGCAGGGTGCAGTGGCTCATGCCTGTAATCCCAGCACTTCGGGAGATTGAGGCAGGTGGATCACCTGAGGTCAGGAGTTCGAGACCAGCCTGGCCAACATGGTGAAACCCCGTCTCTACTAAAACTACAAAAAAAAAAAAAAAAAAAAAAAAAAAATTATCCAGGCATGGTGGCATGTGCCTATAATCCCAAGCACTTGAGAGGCTGAGGCAGGACAATTGCTTGAGCCTGGGAGACGGAGGTTGCAGTGAGCCAAGATCGTGTCACTGCACTCCAACCTGGGCAATAACAGTGAAAACTCCATCTTAAAAAAAAAAAAAAAATCAACATATAACTTACCAAACATTCTGAGTGACAAAATCATATTTTTCCATCCATGAGATGTAGAATCAAGTATCTGTAGAAACACTGGAACAAAATAAATGTTGTGGGTACTGATGTGTATTAGAAGGAAGGCTCTATCCGTTGTTCTGCAAAGAGGAGAGATGGATTCTGAAGAGCAAAACGGGGAGAAATAGCATGTAATATATTACTGCATTATTTAGAGATACTGAAACTATAAAAGGTTTTTCTTTTTTTCCCCACCCTGACACAGTGATTTAATAATAGTTCTGGTGTTTGTAACTCCAGCTGTTCACACTGTGTGCTGATAAGACCAGAGCTTGGAGACACATTGCAACGATGGCTTTCATATGGCTTTGTTTTTAAGAGATAAAGCTGCCATCCAATATTTCATGGGGCCAAATGTTTACTTCATTTGGCAAGTTTAGGCAGCTTAATTTTTAAATCAGTTATGC
The DNA here is from genome assembly GCF_043159975.1 of Macaca nemestrina. Classification (NCBI taxonomy): domain Eukaryota; kingdom Metazoa; phylum Chordata; class Mammalia; order Primates; family Cercopithecidae; genus Macaca; species Macaca nemestrina. The sequence continues at coordinate 103,109,140 of NC_092135.1, forward strand.
TTGTAAGACTCAAATTTCAGGTAGGGAAAAGCCTGAAACCTAATTTACTCTACAACAGAGTTTTTCACCATATCTCAGCAGAAGATGTTGAAACAAATCTGGGTTGCCTGAATATCTGTACCATGACTAATCAAGGCAGCTAAGAAATGAGATCCCTATTCACATGTGTGCTCCCCGATTTTTCTTCTTGGATCTTAGTCTAACACGGAAAAACTCTAAAAGAAGGATCACTATTTAGGTCAATTTCAGAAATTGAAAAGGTAACCATGACATGTCTTTTTTGCTGTCAGGCTTGATGTGCTCACAATGAAAACTGAATGGGTTTTGTTTTCATGTCAAAATAAATTGACTAATCCCTTAGATGACCAAGATTTCTGCTATGTGCTTTCTAGGAAGCCTGAGACGTGGTTCCTGTCCTCAAGAAACTTGCAACCTACTTACAGAGACCACATCTAAAGCAGTTAAACAGCCCTAGCAGTCTGCAAGCATGTATCAGATTATCAAATAATACAGTTTTAACAATCAAAATGAGTGTTTTTTTCCCTTTAGCCTGCACTTTGGTACTCTACTTAGCCTCCCTCACCCCTGAAGGGAATTGCCATGTGCAGTGTCTCTGTTAGCTGTTCTCTCTCTGAAATACAATGTTTACATGATTGCATGTTTTCAAGACTGTGAGCTCTTCGGAGGTGCAGGCCAGTGTATTCACTTTTGTATTCAAGCCCCCAGGCACAGTGCCTGGCACTTACAAGGTTATCACAAATATATGACTAGATGACAAAATCATAAAATCTGGAATCATAAAGTTAGTAATCTTTGTTGTTATAACTTCGTAATTTTCTAATAACTGTGTTTAAAACATTTAGAAAAGTCTTGATTATAAGTTTCTGGATAATTTCTTATATCCATTACATCTCAAGATTGCTACTTCTAAATTTTCCTCCTATTCCATCTTCCTTAAGAAATTTGTCTAATTTCAGTTGATTTGGAAGAAAATAAAAATACTTCTGGTATGTGAATTCATTAAAAAGAATGAGAACATTTACGACGCATTTCTTGGCAAAGCACTAATAAACATCTCAATCTCACTTTCACAATATGGGCAGATGTAATTTGACAGTGTTGTTTGGAATTTTGTAAAGATTATGTTTAAAGTAGTTTTATTTTAAAGGCCAAGATCCTGTGTCTGATTGCATCAATAACTCTGTGACCCTAAGAAAATTAGTTAAATAGTGGGTGATGTCTTCAGACATTTTATGTAATGGAAGGGAAATAAATAGAGAAGCTGTATGAACTCCAGTTGTTCTTAAGGATTTAGCCATCCAAACTAGTGACTTCAAGATTCCAGATGTGAATTATTAAGTTGATTGGTATCAGTTCAACTTTAAATTTCATTTTAATGTCTCAATATTCATAACCGGTCATGCAGTGAGGTTATCTTTCCATCCAAAACAGCAATAATCATTTTTTTAATTGGTCAAATGAATAATATCAAGAAATATTTTTTAAATGACACACACAAAGGCAGCAGCGTAAATGCCTACATATGCGAATATGTGTACCCTTACCCTCTTTGGAGGGAGAGCTACTATCTAAATCTGAAGACTAAAGTACATATAGTCATGTCATTGTAAAGTGAAAGTTAAGGGTATGGGCTGTGTCTTCCATAGGTTCCAAACTTCTATATGTACTTTCCAAGTTATGGACATTTAGTAAAGATTGATGGCCTAGGAGGAAAGGGTTAATGAGAGTTCACCTTGAGAAGAAGCAAGACAATTGGCCTTGGGAGGAAAAGGAAAATTATTTTCTTTGAGTATGGTTTGATTCATGGAAATCTCTTCTGATAGGGGATCTTTTTTTTTTTTTCTTCTCTCTCACAGCATAAACGCTTCTAAAGTACAAGTTTCATTTTGGTTTCTGCTTTCAAAATCTTGTCACACAATGACATTGTACAGACATTTAAAAGAGTTTTATTTCTTAGGAGAGTGGCCCCTTTCCTAATAGCTCTGTACTTTAAAATAGAATTCTCATTTAGATGAATCACATTTTAAAAAGTAGCTACTGTGTGTGTTTTACGCTTGTGGAAACATATAGCGTCCTCATAAGCAGCATGAGAGCCTGTCACCATACAGCTTTTGATGTCTGATTAAATGATCATAGGGACATCTGGAGGGAGTTAGTTTTGAAGTAACTGGTGTGAAGCACTGGAGAATCCGAAGCCTTCTGACAGACTAAAACCATTAAAAAAAAATTGCTACTTTTAGCAAATCTTTTTTAACTTGAAACTGGCTGGAAATTTTCAGACTGACATAGCCCTGATATTTTTCAACAGATTTTGCAGACAGAACTCTCTACCTTTTAAGCAAAGAATGGTTAAGTAGCATTTCTTGCAAAAATTATAAAGGAATATCCTTTGAAAGGAAAAAGTAGATACTGAAAGCAACAGAAGTCAAAATTAATTGATTCGCTTAAAGAAATTGTCTCCTTTTTATCTGCTTTTAATTTTAATCAGTGTATTTTAAAGGACACACACATACATACACACACACATACATATATATATGTTTACTTGACATTCAGCTGTATTCTTATGAAGACCCAAAGGTATCAAGGCAGTTGATACTGGTATAATGTTATGGCATGTTTTGAGCACCTATCAAAAGTTTCTAAATTTCTTAAGTCAAAATTTTATTTGCGTAGTCTCATAAAATACAGGCATTGTTTATTTAAAGGTTGTATAATTTGTAATTTGTCCAGTGAGGTTCTCCTAGTATGAGGTGATTTCTTACTGTTTCATGAATAAAATTATGATATACCTACATATATGAATATATTTACAAATCCTGACCTTATATATGTATATGTGTGTTATATGCATATACATATATACATGTATATGTGTGTTATAGACGTGTGTATACATGTGTATGTGTATATGTATATATATGTGTGTGTGTATAAGTATGTGTATATATGTATGTGTGTGTATATATACACCCCTGTGTGTGTGTTTGTGTGGATGTTTATATACATCTCCTGCCTTGAAATCATTGAGCATTCTCCACTGCATTCAGGATTTTTTAAAATTTCTTGGTATGGTTTTTTTTAAAAAAAGACTTTTTTCTCTTTTTAAAATTGTAGTAAAAAATATATATTTACTGTCTTATCAATTTTAAGTGCATAGTTCAGTGGTGTGAGTACATTCACATTGTTGTGCATCCATCACTACCACCTCTCCTAGAACTCTTCACCTTGCAACACTGAAACTCTATACCCTTAACAGTAATTCCTTATTCCTTCCTTTTCCTTGGCAAAAAGTATAACACCATTATGTTACACTTTTTCTACTACTCTAGGTGCTTTATACAAGTAGAATCATGCAGCCGGGCGCGGTGGCTCACGCCTGTAATCCCAGCTCTTTGGGAGGCTGAGGCGGGCAGATCACGAGGTCAGGAGATCAAGACCATCCTGGCTAACACGGTGAAACCCTGTCTCTACTAAAAATACAAAAAATTAGCCGGGCGAGGTGGTGGGTGCCTATAGTCCCAGCTACTCGGGAGGCTGAGGCAGGAGAATGGCGTGAACCCGGGAGGCGGAGCTTGCAGTGAGCCGAGATCCGGCCACTGCACTCCAGCCTGGGCGACAGAGCGAGACTCTGTCTCAACAAAAATAAACAAACAAACAAACAAGTAGAATCATGTAGTATTTGTCCTTTTTTAATTGTCCTTTTCTGACTGGCTTATTTTACTGAGCGTAATATTCTTAAGCATCATTCATGTTGCAGCCTATGTCAGAATTTCCTTCCTTGTTAAGGTTGAATAATATTCCGTTGTATTATATACAAATATACCACATTTTGCTTATCTGCTCATCTCTTGATGGACACTTGAGTTGCTTCTACATTTTACCTAATATGAAAAATGCTACTGTGGATATGGGTGTAAAATATCTCTTCCAGACTCTGCTTTCAGTTCTTTCCGGGAGATATGCAGAAGTAGAATTATTGGATCATAGGGTTTATTCTATTTTTCATTTTTTGAGGAACCACCAAATTCTTTTCCACAGAGGTGTATCATTTTACATTCCCACCAGCAGCGCACGAGAGTTCCAATTTCTCCACATCCATGCCAACACTTGTTGCTTTCTGTTTTGTTTTTAGTAATCATCCTAATGACTGGGGAGGTGATATTTCATTGTAGTTTCGATTTGCATTTCCCTAATGGTTAGTGATACTAGGCATGTTTTTAAATGCTTATTGGCCATTCATGTATCTTCTTTGGGGAAATACCTTTTCAAGTCGTTTACTGATTTTTGAATTATGTTCTTCATTTATTTGTTGCTGAGTTCTAAGAGTTTTCTATATATGCTGGATATTAACTCCTTATCAGATATATGATTTGCAAATATTTTTCTCTTTATATTGCCCCTTCACTCTATTGATTGTATCCTTTGTACAGACATTTTTAATTTTCATGAAGTTCAATTTGTCTTTTTTTTTAACTGTGCTTTTTGTGTCACATCCAAGAAATCATTACCAAATCCCACATTGTGAAGATTTTGCCTTATGTTTTCTTCTAAGAGTTGTATAATTTTGTCTCTCAGGTTTAGGTCTTCAATCTATTTTGAGTTAATTTATGTACACGGTATTAGATAAGGGTCCAACTTCAGTCATTTGCCTGTGAATATCTGGTTTCCCCAGCATCATTTGTTAAAAAGGTTATTCTTTCCCCCGTTGAATGGTCTTGGCACCATTGTTGAAACTCATCTGAACATACCTTAGAGGGTTTATTTCTCAGTCCTTGATATGGCTTTTCAAAATTTAATCACAACCTATATGCTTAGCTTTATCTCTAGTCACACTGCGTGTGCAGAGACGACTTCTGTCTGTGGGTCTTTGCCCAGATGTTTCTTCTGCTGGAAGAGTCACAAATATCATTTGTCCCCCTTTCTGCTGATGAATGTACAGGTACCCTTCACAACTCAGTGTAATGGCATCTTTCTTTACTAATCCTTATCCACACTCTTTCTATTCCAGACAGAATTTACCACTTCCCACTGATGGCATAATTTGTTCCACCCCATGTTATAGTTTTCTGCATTGTATGTCTCCTTTATGAGTCTAGAAGCTTGTAGGTGGCTTGAATTTCCTTCCACATTAGAACACAGCATCATGCCTAATAACAGCATTGATATATTGTTTAAGGAATGGGGGACATTTTCTAATCACATGATTGCTCATTTCAACCATGAAGCAATTTAATTTCAGCTTTAATAGCATTAATTTACATTCTACTTCTGCCAATGAGTAGCCATATAATACTACCCAGCATGCCTTGGAGGAGGGCTACTTTTCTCCTTCAATTTCCACGTTCATGTCAGTTGTGGACACTTAATACATATGTTCAAATATATTATTTCATCCCATGAAAAATCTGTAAGTTCAGCTTTATTGCCTCCATTTTACAGATGACGAAGTTCAGGCTCAAACAAGTTAACTTATTTGCCTTAGGTCACATAACTAACAAGTAGCAGTGCTAAGATTCAAATTTATCTTATCCTGCAGTATAGACTCTTCATTCTACCCCTCAAATCAAATGTTAGCCTTGAGAGTAGCATTTGTCCACATGATGCTTCCATTGCTTTGGGCAATCTTCCTTTGAAACTGCCTCAAAACCAGTTTATGAGCCCCTCCTCCTAAAAAAGGTTATTTCATCATTTTTATAGTCACTATTTTTCCATCAAAAATGGTGGCATTCTATTGCATGCCAAAATCTACATTGTACAGTTAGTTTCAGACTGTTTACACAATTTAGATACCTCTGTGAAGGAGAAAAATTTTCCACCACAAAGGAATTTAATTCAGGCGTTTAAGACATTTAGAAAAGAATACATTCAGATGGGCTGAAAGGAGCAGAGTTTTGAAGAATTTTTTGTTTATTCAGTTGCCTAGTGGTTAGGACATCTAGGTTTTGTCCCTGACTCATCCATTGACTCTGTCAGGTGAAGCAAGTGTAATTTAGTTCTGTGTCTGGAAGAGGAAGATTGTCTTCTATCTTGGCCACAGTGGAATTGCAAGGTTAATGCCTACTATCTTGAGTACAGCATTTAGCAGACTGTGGGTGCTTAATATATGTTAATAATAGTGATAATAATGAATGTTGATAATTAAAGGCATTTTATAATTACTAAATTTTCGATGTGTGTTAAATATAATTAAAGGGAAATGATTTAAATTAATATGCATGCATACAAAAACTAGAGTTAGCCACAGCTTTTATTTTTAGCTTCTCAAGTAACATCATGCATGTGAATCTTATATTAAGAAATTCAATTATAATGGCAGTTTCACTAGGGTCATGTATAGAGAACCCATGCATGGTTCTAGTCTGGAAACTAGAAAGGCAGTTTGAATTGAAAAACATGGGCATAAATAGGAAACTTCAAGGGACTTTTGTGGTTGGAGCTTGACCAAATGAAGTTGTGCATCAGATATCATTATTATGAATTATCTCCATAATACTCCCTGTGAGTTCTACTGGGAGTCAGAGGTACTTACTGGAAGCTGGGCACCATCCCAGAAATACAGATAACAAACAAGACTGCCTGGAGGGTCTATAGAAGATATAGGTAGAATAAAGGAAACAGTAATCATAAATAATGACCCAGGAAATTCAGCTTGGAAATTCATTCTTTGAACTCAAATGCTCAGGGTTCTAAAGGTTGTTATTTCTTAAGGTTCTGGTATGGCAGTGGGAGTGTGAACCACGAGATGTGGAAGCCTAGAGTAGTTAAGAACGTGAACTCTAAAAATGACTGCTTGGTTCTAAGCTAGCTTGACCACTGACTGATTTGCTGGTCAATTTCTGTCAAGTGTTTCCCTTCTTTTGGTCTCACTTTTCTCAACTATAAAGTAATGATAATAAAAGTACTTACCTCCCAGGATTGTCTTGAGAAATTGATGAGTGATTATTTGTAAAAATTATTAGAACACATGGTAAGTACTATGTATGTGTGTTAAATATATACATATGTTGGATTTGTACCATGCATGGATGGGTAGAAGGTGTAGGATAAGATAGACTATAGAAGTAAGTCAGAGAGTAATCTGCATTAAAAGCTGAATTTGATCAGCTTTAGCTTTAATTTACAGAAGGCACTTAGCACACAGCTAGCAAAAAATATTGATTCCGAAGTCGAGCATTAAATACATACTGACTCTGTCTTTTGCGTATAGAGACCCTTGCAAGTTCTTTTAGTTTCAAAAAAAAAAAATTCCTCCAAAGGCAAGTTCTTAAGACAATATTGGAACTACATCAATGAACCCAGCCCTGGCTTTCTTCTCTTGATGTGAAATGTTACCTTCCTTATAATTATTTTGTTTAAGTTGAAAACCTAGAAGGAAACAGGAGAGGACGGATTATTAGGCAACAAGGCAGTTTCAAATGGTTCATACCTGCCATCCATCTCCTGCGGTTTTCTGGAAACTCCCTTCCCTTGTACGCTTCCCTAATTTGCTAGTCCTGCTGCCTTTATCTTGACTTACCTTCCTCACTTGTTTGTGGAGCAGATACCTTCTCATTCATTAAGACAAGGTTAAAATACCACCTCTTTTTTCTATCCCTTTTCTGAAACTCTACTTCCAGGCAGAAATGTGGTATCTTTTATGTAATATTTTTAAAGCAATGTACGATAAGACATTTGTGGAGGTCATAATGAAAGTATGTTATTGGAGAAATTAGTATTTAACATAGGGCCAAAATATCAGAGGTCAGACGTGAGTCACAGACAGCACAGTGTGGATGCCCTCAGATCACACACTTGTTCCTGGACTGAGGCACGTCCTGCTGTGCACACAGAGCTACCTGTTCCCTCCTCAGTTCCTGCTCCCCACTCCCACCCAAGCCCAGAAAGAGTGGTTTATACTTCTGTCATGAACAGTAGGACCACTCTCATTTACATTTGCATGTCTCTTTCTTTCCCTTGGAGTGGAAGTGCACTGAGGATGGAGAATGTATTTTCTTTATCTTTACAGGCCAACACTAGCATGTGGTAGGTATTTAATAACTGATGATGGAATAAATGAAAGAATGCATAAAAGAAGCAATGGATAAGCAAATGAAAAGAAAGAAAAAAATGAATAAATTATCAGAAAAGGTTTTAAAGATAGCATCTAAGCAAAAAATAAAATGTTTTTAAAGGTAATGTGTAGTATATTTTTGTATCTTTTGCAGTGCTCAGTTTTTAAAAATAAACAAGTATATTTTAATTTATTCCGCATGAAATGTATTTATCTATGTCTTATATCTATGTCTGTATAAGAAAATAAAACAGAGCAGATACAGGCCTCTGAGAGTATTGACATCTCTGCATTTTTAATATGCTTCAAACTCCATCCTTCTAAGTCAGCGTCTTTCATTTTAAATATAGTTTCAATGGGGGTAATGGAGGGGGTTTTGCTTGGAAATTACTGTACTATTAATTAATCTATTTATATATATATTCAACTTTAGTCTCTGGTCAGTGTTTTCTTAGCAATTTGCAAATATGCAATTTAGTTATCTGTGTATATTTGGGATAGTAGTTATAGATACTACCAAAGTAACCATTTACAGCTAAAATTTGGGATATTTATCACCACAAACATTTATCTTTTCTTTGTGTTGCAGACATCATGATCCTTCTAGGTATTTTGAAGTATATAATGTATTAACCCTAATTTGATCATTATACATTGTATACATATATCAAAATATCACATGCACCCCCAAAACATGTATAAGTATGATATACTAATAAAAAATATAACAAATACAAAAAATGAAGTTTTATATTTTTAAAAATAAAGTCAAAATTTGAGTTTTCCTGGATTTCTAAATTTGTTTTGATAAATTAATGAACTAGAAGTTAATCTTTGCAAGGACCAAAGGATGCAGGTAGAAAAATGCGTAGGAGTTTGTTATGATTCAGGGCACAGGAGGCAACCACCCAAATTACCAGCACAATTCCTTTATCTGTGTAAACTCAGCAGTTGATTCCGTAATAATTATAAAACACACACAACTACACTTATTTTGTGCTAGTCATTTTTCTAAGTGCTTTAAATGTATTATTTTATTGAATCCTCTTAACACCCCCATGAGGTGGTCCCACTGATATTTCTGTTAATAAGGAAATGAGGTACATAGAGGTTAAGTAAATGTCAAATTGTTTAGTTGTAAGGCAAATAAGTGGCAGAAATATTTAGGAAATAAAACACGTATCTTGGATAAGGGAATACGATAGGAGATGTCAAGAATAATTTCCACATTTCATGTTGGGGTAGTAAAGAAGGTAGGTATTCTACCCACTGACATATAGAACACAGGATCTGTTTGTGGGTAAAGATACAAGTAGAGATGCTTGGAAATCAAAGAAATGCATATCCAAACCTTGAAGTCATTGATTACTTCGTAAGACCAGTTTCTATAAAGGGAAGTGAGGTAAAAGCTGTTCGGCTATTATTTGAAAAGATACTGGAGGCAAAGCATTGGGAACAACCCTGTAGAACTTATAATCACATTGAGGAGAACATGTACTGGTTAAATTTTATAAGCTAATAACAATTTAATAACTAATTCCAAGTGGCAAAATACAATTTAAAATGGTTCAGTGGAAAAACAAGGGACTTAAAAAAATTTTTTTATTTTTGTTTTTTGAGAATGGCACATGTAATTCATGAGAACACTGAACATCTACATCTTGGGAAGTGAGAGATGCGACTGTGCTTCAGGAAAAACTAGAATCTGAGATCCAAGCAATTGCTTCTGCTTCACTCTTTCATAGCTTTCATCATATTTACCTGTTTACCTGCCCACTGTCTTCCTCCACATCGGGGAAACATGTGTGGCTGCTAAGAACTCTGGTTTTCCCTTCTGCAGAGAGGAACTAATTCCTTCCTAACCCTTAGGGAAAAAAGTCTAATTGGCCCAGAATGGCCTCTTTGCCCAAGCTATGGCACTTTAAATCTACCATGGCAATGGGGGGTGTAGGGAATGTTCTGCAGACATTTGTTGTATGACGCCAGTGAGAGAAGAGCAGTTCTCACCATGTAGAAGACTGGGCAAACATTCCAAGAAGTGTATACCCAGAGTCAAGGCCAGGTATGAATAATCAGGAAAGGCAGTGAGTGCCGAAAGTACAGGGAAGAACTCAGTGCCATGTGGTCAAGGGGGCTTCAAGGAAAAAGATGGCTTTATGTGGACTTTAAAGGAAGGGTAGACATTTGACAAGCATAAAAAAAGTCAGTGTGCAAATTCACAGCAACAAAGATGTGTAAGTCATGTTGGGCAGAGGAAGACCTTTCTGGGCAGAGTTAAATTTGAAAGCACTGTTTCTCAAAGAATAATCAAAAGACCCCTTCCCTCAGAAACACCGAAGGGGTTTGCAAAAATGCAAATTTGGGGGCTCCAACTCAGTCTGTTGAATAAAAATCTTTGGGAACAGGGTCTGGGAATCTGCATCTTAAATATCCTTTAGCTATTGCAGTCTCCAATGTAATAACAGCATGGAGTGACTTGAGGTTTTGAAGAAAGGCTGGACCTGGCCTTGATAGGGCAAGCTGCTTAGGTGCGGGAAGATGAGGTCAGCCATTTCCACATGGGTGCTTAGAGGGAAGCATGATCTTTATGAATGTATTCAAAGATGCCACAGATACAGTGAAAAGATTACAATGTATTTGACAAATTAATAAACACACTGGAGTTGTGAAAAACAGCTGTAGAATTTTGCATGAAATTGTGAAGCTGTAAAAACAGAACACGTTTTGGCCGGGCGCGGTGGCTCAAGCCTGTAATCCCAGCACTTTGGGAGGCCGAGACGGGCGGATCACAAGGTCAGGAGATCGAGACCATCCTGGCGAACCCGGTGAAACCCCGTCTCTACTAAAAAATACAAAAAACTAGCCGGGCGAGGTGGCGGGCGCCTGTAGTCCCAGCTACTCGGGAGGCTGAGGCAGGAGAATGGCGTGAACCCGGGAGGCGGAGCTTGCAGTGAGCTGAGATCCGGCCACTGCACTCCAGCCTAGGTGACAGAGCGAGACCCCGTCTCAAAAAAAAAAAAAAAAAAAAAAAGAAACAAAGTGAGACATTCTGTTGACAACAGCGGGAGTGATAAAACACACACACACAAAAACGTTTTTTGTTTCCATAGAATAATTTCACATGGCCATAAAGATACCCTGACCTAAAATATAATTTAAACCATAAGCACCTATTTTTTATTTCATTCCTTGCTATGCTTTGGTTCTAGTTTGTTTATTACTGTCAAAATTCCTGTGGAAATTTGGTCCCCAGCGTAGCCGTGTTGGGAAGTGGGGCCTAGTGGGTGGTGTTTGAATCCTGGGGGCGGATTCCTCAAGCATGGCTTGGTGCTGTTCTGGTGGTAGTAACTGAGTTCTCTCTCTCCGGTGAGAATAGATTAGTTCCTGCAAGAATGGATTAGTTCCCAAGAGAGTGGGTTGTGAGAAAGCCAGGATGCCCCATGAATTTTCTCTCTCTTTGCATGTTTCTGCTTCTGCTTTAACCTGCCCTACCATGTTATGATGCAGCACAGAAGCCCTTGCCAGAAGCCAGGGCCATGCCCATGAACTTTCTAGCCTGCAGAACCACACACTAAATCAATATTTTAATAAATGACCCAATCTCAGATACTCTGTTATAGGAACACAAAATGGACTGAGCCAGCCCCCATTTATTCATACTTATCATTATTATCAGCCTCATTGAACAGGTAGACAAAACAACGGCAAAAACAACAAAACGTTACCATCTCTCTAGGAAAAGGAATTACGTCTTATATAGGACGCAGAAAGAATAATTTAGGACGCAGCCCCTCTCGGGTCTGGGAAAGTTAATATATCCCAAGTAACTAACTGACGTTCACCAAACATAAGAACAGATAAAGTTTCCCCCTGACAGACCCTGTGCATATTTTCTGCTCTCAATTTGGCTGAGGTACTAATCTTAATCTGATTGCGCTGAACAGCACAACACACCCTTTTAGCATTTCTTTGTCTGGCAGGAGTCCTGACATTTGGTCGCATGGTTAACATCAAACATGAAGAGAAATCGCTTCTGGTAAAACAGTTAAGATAGTGCCTTTTTCCTGAAAGTTAGCAATATTCTCACTCTCATGGAAGGCTGTACTGATGGAGGAACCAATGAAGCAGAAAACTAAACCACAGATAATTCTTGCTGTTTCTACCTGAGTTGAAAATACAATGTGTTCATTAGCAGCAAATGTATACTGTAGTCTGACAACTGGGAGACCTGCCTTCCGGTGCAAGCTTAGAGACTGAATTGTGTGGTCTTGGAGAAGTTACTTAACTTTCCAGGGACAGTTTCTTCATCTGTAAAATGAGAAAGATGGTATAGTTAAAATGGGAGCTCTCGTGTAGAAACTGATAGGAATATAAATTGGTGCAGCACATTTGGAAATCAGTGATCTTAATTCTCAGTCTGTGCATTTGTAATGAGGAAACATGTTTTTTTCTGCTTTTTTTCATTTTGACGGTTTTTCTTCTAATTCTAAATCATCTAAATAACTGATGACTTAAATCATCATTTAAATCATCGAGTTATTTAAATCATCATCTAAGTAACTTTTATTTTCAGTTTTTCCTCATTTCTTTCAAGTGGCCAAAAATACCCTGGATGAGTTGAAACTGACTTGGAGATAGCTTCCCCTGAATCCCATGCAGTGAGTGAGGGGAAGGAAGGTTGTGCACCTGAACAAAACTGGGGGATCTAATGGAAAGGGAAGTAAGATGAAATTATCGCAGTAGAAACTAACACTCTATTTTTTGGTCACCAAATATTTCTTTGAATCCTGCATCCACTTTTACTAGGCTTTTTTTTTTTTTTTTTTGGTTTATAGGCATTGTAAATATTTTCCCCAGTCCATAACTGGTTTTTGTTTTTCAGAGAAAAGGAATAACACTCAGACTGGAGTGCATTGTCACTCTGTCACTCAGACTGGAGTGCAATGCTGCAGCCCTAGCTCGCTATAACAAACTCATACTCCTGGGTCCAAGCAGTCCTGTGTCAGCTCCTCAGTAGCTAAGACTGCAGGAGCATGCCACCATACCTGGCTAATCAAAAAAATTTTTTTGTAGAGATAGAGGTTTCACTGGGTTGCATAGGCTGGCCTCAAACTCCTGGCCTCAAACCATCCTCTTGTCTTGGCCTTCCAAAGCTCTGGGATTTCAGATGTGAGCCACAATACCCAGCCTATAATTGTCTGTTTAATTTTAATTTGTGTTATAGATAAATTTTAAATTTCAGTGTTTATGCTTATCAATTTTCTTTTATTATTATAGTGTATATGTTTAAAGAAAATTTCTAAAATGAATTACAATGTTTTCCAATTTTTTTAAGTTGGAATTTAAGCCTTTAATTTACCTATAAATTTTTAAAGTGGTATGAGCGTGGATCTATTTTTATTTTAATATTTGGCATGAAAAATCAATTATTTCAGTGCCATTGAAAATAACTAATAAATTTTGTTTCTGAAATGCTATTTCTGTGTTTATTTAGATGATGATATTTCTTCTTTTTTCACTGAAAGCAGTGTAATTCCATGAATACATTTTCTAATACACAACCTTCCTTTCATTTCTATGGCCATTTATCAAACACCTTTGGCCATGATGCATTCTGTTTTCTATATTGTTGAATTCAGTTTGTAAATATTTCACTTGTAACATTATCATCCACATAACTGAGATAGTTCTGTACTTTTATTTCTTGCATTGTCCCTGTTTAGTTAAAGAATTAAGGTTCATGCTTTACATGCCCTACATAAGCTTCACAAAATGAGTAGGGAGACTTGATTGGGTTTTCTCCCATTCTCTGAAGCAATTTATGTTTAGCATTGGGATTGTATTTTCTATGAACTCACCTGTTCAGTCTGGGACTGTGAGTATGTGTTGTTTCTTTGGGGGTGGGGCAAGGTATAGGAGAAGATGACTTACTCAGATTTTCTGTTTTGTCTAGATGAATTTTTGTGGGTTGCCAATTTTTAAAATGTCCAGAAATTTGTTTATAATATTTTCAAATGCATTGTCATAATCAAGATTTTAAAGTAATCTCTGCTTTATGTGTAGTTATGTTCTCCACCTAACCCCAATGTTGTTAATTTGTACATATTCTGTTTTTAATTTTTTTCTCTTTGATTAATCTTAGTAGAGATTTGTCTGTATTATTAATTTTTAAAAGTTGTTTTTAAGGAAACAGCTTTTGATTTAGTTAATTCCCTCTATTCTCTCATTCTTTCCCAGTTTATTAACTTTTGCTTTTATTTCCTTTATTCTATTTTAGTTTTAAGTAGACTAAGAATAGAGAAAGAATGAAGTTAATATTTTTTGCTTTTTCTTAACTCATTTATTTTTATTTTCGTGTTGTACATGAATGCACTTAAATATGTTTGTTTCTAATCAAAGTACAGTTACTACTGTAGTTGCGTCTGCTAATTTTCGATGCACAATATTTTCATTTGCCTTTCATTTCTAAATGCTTTGATTTCTATTGTGACTTACCCTTTACTGTATGAATTATTTAGTAGTGTATTTTAAAGTTTTTGAACATCCAAGTCTGTACCCATTGCTGATTTAATTGCATTGTATACAGATCAAGAGATTCATATAATGCTGATTTCTTGAAATTTGTGGTGATATTTTGTGATCTAGTGTATGATTAATTTTTGTAAACATTCAATGTGTAATTAAAATGAAAGCATATCTCCTACTTCTTGCTATATTTACCTGAAGCTTGTTCATTTTGTTCTTCAAATATTCGATATACCCACCTTTTTTTTTTCTTTTACTCTATCTGCCAGTTTCTAATAGAAATGTACTAAAATTTCCTAGTGTTACTATAGATTTGTCACATTCTACTTTTAATTTTCTGAGGTTTTGTCTTAAGTGTGCTGAGGCTGTTTTTAGTTGTCTACAGTTCTCTGTCCATATTAGTAATTTTTCATTAAATTCTATTTTGCCTGATACATTTGCAACCACTTGTTTGTTTTGGTCAGATTTTTTCTGGTGCATTTTTCTACCCCTTTATTTTAAACTTCTCGGTGTGGTTTTATCATAGGCATGTCTGTTATAAGGGGCATATAGATAGACTGTATTTAAAAATCCAGTCTGATAATCTGTGTATTTAAATAGATTAGTCTAATCTGTTTAAATTTATTGTAATTACTGATCTGTTTGGTTTTATTTCTGGCTACCATTGAAGTGACAGGTTTTCCCCACCTTTTTTCTGTTTGTTTCAAATCTATAAATGTTACTTGTATTCTTTGCTCATTACTCATCAATTTTAGCATATATATATTTTATTTCATGACACAGAAATTTGAAATAGATTATAATTACTGTGATACAACAGGCAGAATTGACTGACACAACTCTGTGGTCTTACCCTGGGTGGTCTGAAAAATAAGCTAGGACCAGAGCCCTCACCCTTCACCCTAAGTGGAAGGAGCTGCACTTGAACTCAACTTCAAGGGACCAGTGGCTCCCTGGCACCAGCAGCAGGCAGCAAATTCCCACCATCCCAAAGATTTCCAGATGTAAGGCAGCTGGCTTTTGTAGAGCACCTCAGTAAAGAGCTAATATCTACACTCTACACTGCCTTATGCCAAGATTCTTGTGTAATTCCCCACTGTCAAGGTTACTCTTATGCTCGTCCTATGAAAAGTAAGAGAAACAGTTTGTGTGGGCTATGTCCTGTAATACCCCACCCATGGCGTGTTCAGCAGAACACCCTGCGCCCCGCTCAGCCTTCCTTGGGGTCACTAGAAGGATCAAGGAACCTCTACTTTCTCTTCTTCCTGCCTCCTGGCTTAAATTTCTCTAAGCCTGTTCCTTAACCCATTTGCTATGTGGTTGTGAAATCATCCTCAACCCTGTAGCTTAGTGAGTGGTCTACAAAAGGACCTGACTCGCAAGACAGAAACTATGACATACAACCCCTAAAACTTAAATATGTATCTAAAAAAAAAGTATTTTTAATATTATAAATATAACACTGTCATGCCTCAGGAAATTAGCAGTTTTTAATATCATCTAATACTTAATCCACATTAGAATTTCCCCAGTTGTTCTCCAACTGTTGTTTTAAATCAGGATTTAATCTAAGACTACACATTGCATCTAGTTGCTATGTCTTTTATATCTCTGTAATCTTTGTTCATGACATTGACTTTCAGAAAACCAACCAGTTGTCTTTGAGCAGGTCATTTTGCCTGAATGTAATTGCTTCCTTGTAAAGTTGTTTGAATTGTTCCTCTTGTCCTTGTAGGTTCTGTTAGCTGAAAGTCGTACCTAAAGGCTTGCTTAAATGTAAGTTACACATTTTAGCAATATTGTATCATAGGCAATATACAGTAATACTTCTTAGGCATAAGATCAAAAGATACATAATAAGTTTTGTTTTTCACCGTTAGTAACCTAAATTTGATTATTGGATTAAGGTGGTGACAAACTCATCCATCCATTGCAAACATGAATATGTTCTACTTGAAACAACAAATAATCGTTTGTGAACTAACTTTGTCACTATGTCCAGTTACTGTCATTATATTTTATAACTAACAATTTTATGCTGAAATAATAATATCATTAAGCTATGCAGTGTAACAGTTTTTAACTATTTCATTTCTTCTACATTTGCTCGTACTCTTTTATAATGTAGAGCTTTCCACAGCTTTCTATAAGTGGGGCTATTTGATAACCTGGAAATAAAGTGTATACTGTTAAAGTAAAAAAAAAAAAAAAACCCACTTATTTTGGGGTTTTAAATGTCCAGTTTTCAAAGTAAATTTGTTTCATAGAAGTGTCACATGATGACAGAAGATTTTTCTTTGACTTCTTTCTTGAGTATCACTATGAACTCAGCCTTTCATAAATGCAGTGTGTTCAAATCACCTGTGATCTTTTTTCTGATGTCTCAGCTTTGGTGAGTAGAAGACCCTTCAGACTAGCTTCTGGGTTCTTGACATGATTATATTAATTCTTAAAAGTTTCCTTCCTTTATGGAACAGCAAGATTTCCCAAGATCACTATATACCTTCCTTGCCCCACGCTTGCCACCAGTCTTCTCACAAAAGATCTGTGGAGAATGGTCCCAGAAACCAAACTCCGGTCCTAGGTGTGCACCTTGTTCCTGAGAACAAATTACTTTTATATCATGTTCTGGCCAGACTTAGGGAAAATACACACTTAAAATCCAGAGTTGAAATCAATGTCTATAATTCAGTTTTATCATTGAGTTTAATTTCTTTGATTTTCTAATTGCTTCTCTTTCACCTTGAGAGTCTTGAGTGCTATTAACTTTAATGTTAGTATGGATTTGATTTATTCTACAATGTAAATGTTTTTAAATAACAACACTGCTGTTAGTACAGACAACAAAAGATGTACTATCAAAGCATTAACATCTAAAGTCATTTTAAATAAAAATCTTCTCACTTTGTAGTGTATCATATGTGTGTGTATATACAGAGATACACATGTAGTAATTTTTAAAATAAAGTATTGTTATCCAGAATTTCTGTCTTCCTAAACATAACTGCCACTTTTACACACTCTCTCTACTTGTTGGTACTCTCACATTGCTCTCTGTGATTCAAATTTATCTTAAAAAAAAAATGCAAAACATTGGTCATTAACATATTAAACAGATTTAGCCACTTGTTTGAGCAATTTTTGTGCTTGTGTGACTCATGTTTTCCATGAATTCTTTTTTTATAAATGCTAAAGTACTTCCTTGATTATATCCATGGGCCAGAATATGTAAAAAATCAACTACTTGAATTTCTAAAGATTCCTTTTATTTGCCCTAATTCTTGGATATTAGCTTAACTGGATATAAAATTCTAGGTTGCCAGCTACTTTTCTATAAAGCATTAAAGATATTATTTAATACCTGCAGCACCTATTGTTGTTGATAAAAGTCTTATTGTCATCCCTTGATGGGTGATATGTGTTTTATCATCTTTTTTTTTTTTTTTTTTTTTATGTTTTTCACTTTCAATATGTTTTCTTTGTTTGGCACTTGCAGTATAATTGTAAGCTAAAAACTCTTGGCTTCCTTCTGTTATGAAAATTTACCCACTATTATCTCAGATATGGTGATTCTTTGCCATTTTCTCCGTTTTCTTCTTCTGGCATTCTTTTTAGACATTCACTGGGACCTCTTACCTATTCTTCCAGAGCCCAGCAAGTCTGTGGCTTGGGCCCCACTCACTACTTCATGCTTTTATTCACTTTTCAGGTCCACTATGATGTTTACCTTTTTGTTGAGTGAAGCTTGTCTTTTCAGGTTTCTTCTTTCTTTTATAGTTTAACTCTTTTTTTCTGTATCTTTTAGCAGAGGTTGCATTAAATTCTGACTGTTCTGCTACCTCTTTCCTAGAAGTCACCAATGATTTTTTTTGTTATTGAAAAATGTGAAAGAAATTTTCAATTTCTCCTTTATTATAGAATGAATACTTTATATTTGTACTATAAAGCAGTCTTCTTAGTTGTATAGGACATCCATATATTTTTCCTCTTTATTGAAATTTTAGCCATAAATTATGGGTTCTTATTTGTATTTTGTATTTCTTCTTATAAACATATGTAGTCTCATATACTAATAAACATCACACTTTTAATTAATTCATCTTGTTATACAGACAAAAGATACAGTTTGAGGATGGTATTTCTGTCATTAATAAATCATAGGCATTAAATAATATGATCAAAAATTCCACATTAAAAGCCTGCTTACATTCTTATAAACTTGTATTTGGACTTCGTAATTAAAGTAATTCAGGCTCCTTTTATATTTTATTTATTTTACTTATTTTTGAGACAGAGTTTCACTCTTGTCCCCCAGGCTGGAGTCAGTGCAATGGCGCAATCTCGGCTCACTGCAACTTCTGCCTTTTGGGTTCAAGCAATTCTCCTGCCTCAGCCTCCCAAGTAGCTGGGATTACAGGCATGCACCACCACGCCTGGCTAATTTTTGTATTTGGTAGAGATTGGGTTTCACCATGTTGGCCAGGCTAGTCTCAAACTCCTGACCTTGGGTGATCTACCCACCTTGGCCTCCCCAAAGTGCTAAGATTACAGGCATGAGCCACCGCACCCAGTCCAGGCTACTTATTAAAGTATAGGAGGAGATAATTAAATTTTGTTTCATATCGATGGTTCACAACTATGGTACAGTATAATCTGGATATTTTAAGGTCTAAATAGCATTTTCTTTGTAAAACTTATTTTAAATAGAAATTTAGACATAATGATGAGGAAAATAATATCTTTCTCTGTAACTGCATTCATTTACTGTTTAAAAAATCATTCATACTACTTGCTATGGCCATACTTCTTAGTTTAGTTATACTAATTCTACTTAGTAAAAGCGACGATACCAACTTTTAAAAAAACAACATGCAATGAGATAGATTAGAATTAAAATTTTGTGTATGAGTGTCAAACCATTAGTTCCTTAAGGATAGAAATGTCCTGTTTTTCTTTGATTTGCTCAGTATATGGTATATAGTAACTGCAGAAATTAAATTTCAGAGGGATTAAGTGATTTTCCTAAGTCCTGACTATCTTCATAAATTTTAATATATATCTTTTAAACATTTAAACTGTATCCATGAAATTTAATACAAACATTATTAACAAAAAGCCAGTTAGTTGAAAATAAAGAACTAAGATTTTGTTTTTCTGGTTACTATTCCAATTACCTTTCTATTACCCCAGAGCTGAATAAATGGTGATTGGTGTGAATTAAAGTGGGCCACTTAAAAAAATGTAAATGTAAAATAAAGCTATTTTATTCTCCTCCTGTGTAAACAGCAGTTTTCCTGTAAATCAGAATGTGTTTTAAAAATCACCATCCTTTTGCTTAAAGTTGTGTTATTCTATATAAAGAAGATTGGTTCTGGTGGTGCCCTGCTGTGGTGAATTTTGAAAAGATGTCAAAAAACTTGTCTTATTTGCTTTGAAGTAAGAAACCAAGATAAAACTGAAATAAAATTAAAAGGATCTTAGACAACATTTCATCTCATGCTATTTTTTCGGGGGAAAAAAGTCCAAATGTATATAATAACCTTGGAAGTAAGTCTGTAGACATTATCAAATCAATCTAAATTGAGTTAGTGTATATGTGGCAGGCAGAAACTGGTAGAAATTAGTTTATCTTCCCCAGACTCTTTCTGTTTTCTTTGTACAAAGTAGGATAAACTCGTTTTTAGACCTGATTAGGTTTCTTTGTTGCTTTTTCCCCTCTTTCCCTAAAAGGGCAAGGATTGTCCATATTTTGTTCAATTCACACCAGGCATTAGAACAGGAAACCATTAAAAAGCCCTAGGCACATGTATGACATCTGTAGCTATTATTGGAAAGATATGTTGAATATAAAACCTGAAACATTTCCACATAAGGAATATAAACAATGATCCCCAATGTTTTGTAGTTTCACTGGTTATAAATAACAAATTGAAGCTATAGGGCTGATTCTTGTGATATACATACAAGTGAGCAACCTAGCCCACACATAGTCCTCTTTATCTTATTAACAGGATCGCTATAAAATGCACTTCGGTCCCATTAGACAAATGGTAAAGCTGTTGTATGACTAATCTTAGTGGACATTTTAAAAGCTTATTTTAAATATCCATTGCTGCTTTTATTTCAATGTATGTTTTTGTAGTTGGATCCATTTATTCCTAGAGCTTCTCATTTATAAGTTCAGATTGTATTGAGAATATTTGTGTCAAAATGCTTGATTTATACAGTACTTTCTGAAATAATTTTGCTAATCTTCAAATTGTTTGAATAAAAACAAAGAATTACAAAAAAATTTGAAAAGACTCTTTTGTCATTAACTTTTATGTTAAGAATTATATATCTTATGTAATATATTTGCATATGTCAATGATTTTTCCACTCATTTGAACTTTTAAAAGTTGCTAATTTATAAAGGAGTCATCTAATTCTACCTTGATGGATTTGAAAGGAGAACTTAATAGTAGTTTATGGGACTACTTCAGAAAAACTATCATATGTCATCTATTGCCTGTTGCATTCAGAATGAACAACTTATCCTCATGGAGAATGATACTACTGACTTAGTTGCTCTGCCCTCTATGTCATGCTTAGTGAAAAATGCTGTAATCAGGTGAGCTTTTAGTAATCATGACTGTCTGATGTATCAAAGAGATTTATTAAAACTCAGAAGCAGCTGTGGCATAGTAGAATGTTCTCAGTCATTGTGCATCACAAAATCTACAAATGTTGAGAGTATGACTTTTCTTTAATCTGTAAATGGCAGCACCCAATGACCCAGATTCCCCTTCTGTTTGACGTGTGCTCAAAAGAAAACAAAAAACAAGCTGCCAGCTTTCCAACTTAATCCTTAACAATAACAATCTTCCAAGACTCCATATTTTCCTAGATCATTTAGACAAATGTTATTCTACATCAAAATATAATTAAATGATCCAATGTCAGTTTAAATGGCATTGTTGGTGTATTGTTTCCAAATAATTGTGATTTGTGGCGCTGCTGACTGCTTTTATAATTGTTAAGTGTTCTGTAGCTCACTGAATATTGTTAACTTTGTTGTACTGCCCAAAGGCAAAAATTGTCATGGGTACAATTTTATAAATCAAACTCATTAATAAATAATATTGTTATTATGACTGGAATAAAGAGAACCATATAGGATGACTTTTTATAAACATTACTACTTACAATTTGAAATGGTTTTAAATGGAGGATTGTATATAATGTATTGTAATGAGACCATCCCTTCCAGACTTATAGGTATTTCACACCAAATTTCACAGTGAAGAAATGTTCAAGAGCTTCCAGAAAGTTAGACAATGAGTTTTTATCTTATAATGTTTTCTTCCTTAAATTTAGATGTTTTGTACTAGTAAACTTTGGTACTTACTTATAGATTTCATTGCTCATGGTGAAGATATTAATTATTGGATACAATGATTAAATGCTCCTGTATGAAAATTATGTTTACAGTTAATATATAGAAAGTACAACTTAACTCAGTAACATTTTAATTCACCCTCAAAAAAGAAAAGGAAAATCGAAGATCATATATTAAGAAAGATTTATATACCTATGAGAGTTTAAAATTCAACTTATCTCCAAGAAGACAAGAAACTTTACCTCTTTTTTAGGTTGCAAAATTATTTCTATACTTACTATTTCTTCATAAGAAATAGTTTAAAACATGTTGACCATAGCTGCCTTACCTTTATAAGAATTTTTAGTAGACATTTTTTTCTGATATAATCATGAAAATATCCAAGACACGCCAAAAGAAACATTTTTCTTGACCTCTATGGTTAAACTTTTTTCATAAACACATACTTTTGCTTTGTATTGTACCATTCAAAGTAGGAATCAAATTTTAAACATGGTAATGTTCAAACTTATGGAACTAATATTCGTCAAAAATAAATATTGGTAAAATATCCCACGACAAAAATGAACCACTGCTTGTAGTTATTTAAAGCTATGAAATTATATATTTTATTATATGAAAAATTACAGGCTGGGCACGGTGGCTCAAACCTGTAATCCCAGCACTTTGGGAGGCCGAGACGGGCGGATCACGAGGTCAGGAGATCGAGACCATCCTGGCTAACACAGTGAAACCCCGTCTCTACTAAAAAATACAAAAAACTAGCCAGGCAAGGTGGCAGGTGCCTGTAGTCCCAGCTACTCGGGAGGCTGAGGCAGGAGAATGGCGTAAACCCGGGAGGCGGAGCTTGCAGTGAGCTGAGATCCCGCCACTGCACTCCAGCCTGGGCGACAGAGCGAGACTCCATCTCAAAAAAAAAAAAGAAAAGAAAAATTACAACTACTTTATAATTAACAGTGAAGATCATAGTAATTAAATTTGTACAATATCCTGTGTCTTATAAGAACTTTCTTTTCTTTAAACTTTCAGTTTTACCTAACTTCATGATGCTAAATGGTTCTGTTTGTAATTGCTTTGTAAAGTTCTGAAGTGCAGGTTTAAAGCTGTCTGGTTAACTATAGTCTCAACTGGCTAATTCTTACATAGCTAGATTGTTGCAGCTTAAGAAAACAAAGTCAATCAAAAGTATTGGTCACCAATGCTTCAAACAATCTCATTAATTGGCTGGTAACTTCAAGGATGTCTAAAACTTCTGGTTAATAAATTGTCTCTTGTTATGCCAATTACCCTTTCCACAGTTAGGATCACATCCTAGGAGACTGCAGATTGAGTTCCATATCATTTCAATAAATATTATTTTAAATGTTAACATACTTCAGATTTAATATATATAGTTTAGGGCTTCTCAAAATTTGTTCCACAGATTTCTAGCTCTCTAGATTGGGGATTCTCAGCCCCCAGCCATGGGCTGGTACTGGTCCATGGCCTGTTAGGAGCCAGGCTGCATAGCAGAAGGTGAGCAGTGGGCAAGAAAGCACTGCCTGTGCCCAGGCTCCTGTCAGATCAGTGGCAGCATTAGGTTCTCATAGCAGTGTGGATCCTGTTGTGAACTGTGGATCTAGGTTGCATGCTCCTTATGAGAATCTAACTAATGTCTGATGATCTGAGGTGGAACTGATTCATCCCAAAACCATTACCCCCTTTCCCCCGCCCCCTTCTGTGAAACCTGTCCCTGGTGCTAAAAAGGTTGGGGACTGCTATTCTAGATAATCTCAGTTTAAATAAGATCTGGAAGTGCTACATACTGTATTCTCTCCATGGAGTTCACAGTATAGCCAGTTAAATATTCTGAGTAAACTACTATTTCGTAAATTCATTTGACAACAAGATCATTTTGGAAGCACCATCCACTAACATCCCATAGAAGACATTGTGAGGAATACTGCGTCACAACTCATTAATTAGCAACAAAGCTACCCTTAAATCTGGTCCACCAATCACACATCATTTGCTTCATTATCTTTGTGTGTGTGTGTGTGTGTGTGTGTGTGTGTGTGTGTGTGTGTGTGTGTATAAAATCTAGATTTAGATTGGCAGGTGAGTAGAGAGGGAGGGAGGAGTATTGTCATTTCTAAGAAATGTCAAAAATCCTGGTGCTTGAAAAGGCCTGAAAGATCAGGGACTTGGCTTCCTTTAGAGCCTTGAACAAATCACAGAACTTTGCTTAGTTTTATTTTGCTTTTGTCAGTTTTATTTATCAGTTGACAGTATCAGACAACTTCCCTTTGAGTTATCAAGTTTCATGACTCAAGGCTAGTTTTCTGTTTCTTTTCTTTTCCATTTTTAAGAACTTGGGTCTAGAATAAAAGATAAGTAACAATTCAGTCATACCCTTTTGCAGGGTACTCTCAGCATTTTGCTGGCTGTTTCTCTTGATGCATGCATGTTTGACTTTAGAGGCAGCCCATGAAGATCATTCATTCTCTAGCTCTGTGAGTGATCTCCGTTACTTGAAGAAGCCAAAAATGCAGAGCCTTCTGCACACCCCCTAAATCTTGTTTATAATGAAATATTCTATGATTCCAAGGAAATCTAAACCAATGCGATGATTGCTTAGAGAACAGGTGAGAGAGATGACTGAGAGATAACAGAATAGTTTTGGATATACTTGGGGATTTTTGATTATAGAAAGCATGAGCATTAAGAAATAACACTTATTTAAAAGAGACTGTTCAGTTGAATACCTGTGTTGCTACTAATCACTTCGTAGCTCCTTATTTTCCTATTTAAACAATAAAAGACAGTTGGCCATAGAAATTTTTGTGTTGAGGTGGGGAAGTTTATAAAGGAATAGAACCCGTGATCATTTCCATGTCTCTTTTAATGGAAAGTAGTTATTTGCATTTGTCCCAAATTAAACTTACCTAATTATTAAAATGCTGCCCTTTGATTTTTAACTTAATAATTATGAATAACTTCATTGTGATTTTAATCCCAGAGAGTCAGTTTATGTCTGTATAACATGCATGGCTTTACAAAAAGGTGATTTATGTAATTAAGAGTGAGGTATAGTTTATTTATGATCCAAAAAGGTGATTTATGTAATTAAGAGTGAGGTATAGTTAATTTATGAAAAGGTGCTTTTGCATGGTTAAATGTTTAACCTGAACTAATTAGGAGCCTTGAGAATTTTAGTTGGCAAGTTAAGGCATTCAAAACTCTGAATGGGTATTTATAATTTAGCTTTGTTTCTTTTATTAGATGTGACAGAGCAATTTAGTATTGTAGGTTCACTCAATGGCTATTGTGGCATCATTCTTCATAATTTTTATTAATTGTATGGTTTTCCTTTTATGTTTTCACGTGGGAGTATTTCTTTTCTAAAGATAGAGCAAAGATCCACTTTTTTTCCTGAGTAATTCTGTCTCTTTACTTAAAGAATGCTGCTTAATCCATTATGGTTCACATAAGTATACTATCAAGATAGAAATTTAAAGTAAATGTGACTTCATTAATTTAAACTTGCAGTATTTTGCTTAAATTCACATTATTTTTTTAATCCATGGAGTAAGTATGGTGATTGTAAAACATGTTAATAAAATATTTGACACCGTTTCAGTGAAGAGCTGGGGTCTAATGTCCTCTCTTCTTGAATCTGGACTGGCCCAGTGACTTAACTGAAAATCATAGCATGCGACAGACTTTGTGTGACTTCTGAGACTAGTTTAGGAACAGCTACATATGTAGCTTCCATCTGATTCCCTTGGGCATTCACTCTGGGACAAGCCAGCTGCCATGTGAGAAATTCCATTTATCTGAGTCCACTTTGCTAGAAAGGCCATGTGTAGACAATCTAGTTGGCAGCCATGGCAGGTCTCCCAGCTTGCAACTCGCATCAATGGCCAGCCACGTAAGTGAGCCATCATGGATGCCCAGACCTGTGGAGCCTTAGTGGCAGCCTGACTCTACATCTGATTGCAGCCTCGTGAGAGAGCCCAAGCGAGGGCTGCCCAGCTTAGCCTTTCCTGACTCCTTCACCCACAAACTCTATGAGATGTAAATATGTAAACCAGAATACATATTGCTTTATACCACTGAGTTGCCTGATGATTTGCTATGCAGCAATAAGTACCAGAATAAGTAGGTTTAATACATTGCATAGATCTGTTCTTACATGATGTGTTTTAAAAGATAACCATGATTTAAATAAATTACTTTATCTCAAAAAGCTAATCCAATTTTATTATTACCTTGTGTCTTAGTCTGTTTGTGCTGCTATTCATAGCAAAATACCCGAGACTAGGTAATTTATAAAGAACAGAAATTCGTTTCTCACATTGCTAGAGGCAGGAAGTCTAAGATCAAGGCACCAGCAGGTTTGGTGTCTGGTAAGGGATTCTCTGTGTTTTCAATATGGCACCCTGTTGTCGTATCCTTACATGACAGAAGACAGAAGGGCAAAAAGAGCAAAAGGGACAAAAAAGACTTAGCCAGTTCCCTCCAGCCCTTTTATAAGGCATTAATCCATTCATGAGGGCCGGTCACTCGTGACCTAATCACCTCCCAAAGGCCACACTTCTTAATACTGTTGCATTGGGGATTCAGTTTCATCGTGAATTTTGGAGGGCACACAAATCTTGAGGGGGATCATAGCACCTTCTGAGAACAAGTTTTAGAAATTAGTAATATATTATTCTCACTATACATAAATAATGTGTGCTGATAATATAAACCATAAATTTATATCTTAACCAAAAATCATTTAATAAAATTATGCTAACATAAAAATTAATGTGCTAAAGAGTTTAATTCTCCATGAATTATAAAATCACAGGCAGATACCATATAGCTTATATTTATTTAAAGATTCTAAGAGGTTTTCTGTACTCATACTTTACTACCCAGAAATCAACCGTTTTCCAGTAAGTTCAACGTGGTGAGCTATGATCAATAGAATTAGAACTTTTCAGGTTCTTGCTTGGAGCCTTTTATCTGTGTACATTTAAACTAGTATTTTTTATTATAGAAATAATATATCCACATGCTCAAACCTCAAATCATAAAAATGTAAAATGAGCACTCAGCCTTCCTGGCTTCTATTTTGTTTTAGTCCCACAGGCAAATCCTTATCACAGTTGCTGTTTTTACATTTTTAAGGTGGCTATGATAAAACTTCAAATTAAATTTTACATGTATTCCCCTTTCTCTTGATTTGTCAACTTCATAGAATATCTACTTTTGATTACCTGCTATTGTAGGTGAGTAATTTCTTACATTTAGGTTACCTCCTATCTCCCTTTCTGCTGCTGTGCTTCTGGTTGTGTGTAATTTTCAGGTTAATGATTATCTTCAGATTAATTATTGCCTTTATAGTTTTAAATAATATACTTAAACATCTATTTCTTGATTTGCCCACCCTAGCCAATATTTCTTACTCCTTGAAATGAAAAGGGAAAAAATAAGAATACTTTTCCTTATATTAACTTTTCCTTGATTCATCACTATGTTTGTATAAATCCATTGTTACTTTTATCTAAAAATCTGTTTTATTCTACTGTTGATGAATATTTCAATTATCCACTTTAGGATTATTAAGAATGCTGCTGTGAGCATCTTACACTGTCTTTGGTGCACAGATGTACTTGTGTTGCTAACTCTGTACACTGTGAGTTAAAGGCTGTGTGTATAATACCAGTTTTCAAAGAGCTATACTAAATGATACTCACATCAGCAGTATGAGACAGTAGGAATTCCGTATTCTTACCAACAGTTGGTACTGTTTTTGTCTTTTTCATTTTAGCTATTTTGATGGGTACGTTATGGTATAAAATTATGTTTAATTTTTATTTCCTTGAGGATTAAGGAGGTTGAGCACCTCTTGATATGTTTATTGGCCATATGTTTATTTTATGAAGTACTTATATAGATAGGTCTCTTACCCATAATTCTATTGGATTTTCTCCATCTCCCTCCTCTCTCTCATCACTTTGTAGATTTTCTTTATATATTCTCTGGAACAACCCTTTTATCAAAAACAAGGGTTGCAGGTATCTGCTTGTGCCTTGCTGTTTTCACTCTCTATTTGGTATCCTGGGTGAATAGTTGTTTTAAGCTAGTTCAATCTATCAGTCTTTTCCTTTATGGATGGTGTTTTTTATATTCTGTTAATGTATCTTTCCCTATTCTCAAATCATAAACATGTTCTTTCCTATTTTTGTGAAGTTGTATTATTTTTGTCATGTATTTTAAAATCTGTAATCTACCTGAAGTTTATTTTTTTCTGTGATATAATCTAGAGGTATATTTGTATTTTTAAAATATATTTATACATAGTTCACTCAGCACCATTTATCCATTTATTTTTTTCTGGAGAAAATATAGGTTTACTTATTACTTTCTAGTCTCTATGCCATTGTCCTTTTTTGCTATGATGCTAACACCTATATTATTATACTGTTAAATAGAAATGGTGACAACAGATACTGATATGATCCTCTCAATATCTGTAGAACACATTTAGATTTTTGCCATTAAATATGATATTAGTTCTAAGTTTTTTAATAGAGTCCCTGTGTTAGGTTGAAGAAGGTTCCTTCTATTCCTAGTAGGCTGAGGTTTTTAATCATAAAAAGTGTTAAATTTTGTCAAATGTTATTTCTACATCTGTTTCTTTTGTCTGATAATGTGGTAAATTACATTGATGGATTTTTGAATGTTAAATCAAGTTTGCATTCCTGCTGAAAATCCATTTAATTAAGATAATATTATCTTTTGTATATATTGCTGTGTTTAATTTACTAATAGTTGATTAAATATTTTTGCCTCTCTATTTATGAGGGTTACTGGTCCCTGGCTTTCTTTTTTGAGTAATGTGTTTATACGGCCTAGGTTTCATGGTAATGCTAGTTTATATAATGTGTCGGGAAGTGTTCTCTTCTTTATTATTTCTGAAAGAGTTTTTGTAGGATTAGTTGTATCTTTCTCAACTGTTTGAGATGTAGTAATCTGGGCCTGGAGTTATCTTTATTTCAAGGTTTATAAATATATATTCAATTTCTTCATTTGATATAGAGCCCTTTAAGTTCCATCTTTCTTATTGGATCATTACTGATAACTGGGTCATTCAAAAAATATGTCAGTTTCATATAAATTGTCATATATTGGCATAAATAATATAGTTCTTTTGTTTTTCTATTATTGTCTGTGGAATCTGCAGTGGTGTTCCCTTTTTCATTCTTGACATTGATACAGTAGTCCCCTTTTACCCACAGGAAATACATTCCAAGATCCCCTGTAGATGCCTGAAAACACAGACAGGACTGAACTTTATAGTATACACACACACCTGTGATAAAGCATAATTTATAAATTACACACAGTAAGATTAACAGCACTAATAATAGAACAATTATAGCAATGTGCTGTGATAAAAGTTATGGAAATGTGTGTTTGCTTTCATGCTTGTGTGTACTTTCTCTGTCTCTCTCTAAATATCTTCTTGTGCTGTACTCACCTATTTTCAAACCTGGAAAACTGATAATGCAGAAAGCAAAACTGCAGATAAGAAGAACTGCTGTAATTTATATCTTCTTTCTCATTCTATCTAGATGTTTGTTAATTTTCTTCATCTTTTCCAAAAAAACTCAGCTTTTGATTTCATTAATTTTGTTTCCTGTTACATGTCCATGTTTTATTTTATTGGTTTCCATTCTTATTTATACTGTTTTCTTCTGCTTAATTGTTCTTTATTTTTTTCAAGTGGAAGCTTAGGTAATTTATTTTAGAGGAGATTAATGTAAATATCTTCAGACCAATAAATTTGAAACCTTTGTTTTAATGGGCAACATATTACTAACTAAGGCTCTACCGCGAAAACTTGAAGGCCTAAATTAGAAGCATAATCTTAAGGGAAATTACACCAAAATTTGTTTATATATATATATAAATATATATATATATATATATATATATATATATATATATATATATATATATATTCTTTTTTGAGACAGAGTCTCGCTCTGTCACCCAGGCTGGAGTGCAGTGATGTGACCTCAGCTCACTGCAACCTCTGCCTCCTGGATTCAAGTGATTCTCCTGCCTCAGCCTCCCAAGTTGCTGGGCTTACAGATGCACACCACCATGCCTGGCTAATTTTTTGTATTTTTAGTAAAAACGGCCAGGTTGGTCTCAAACTCCTGACCTCATGATCCGCCCGTCTCAGCCTCCCAAAGTGCTGGAATTACAGATGTGAGCCACCGCACCTGGCCAAAATATATCATTTTTTTTTTTAATAGGAAAAGGTGCTAGACTGTTGTATAGTAATATTCTTCTAGATCTTCAAAAGATACATAACCTTAGCAGCATAAAAGTGGTTTTAAGAATGGGGGGGGAAAAAGAGAAAATACTTTCCAAGTTACTTGGAAATTCATCTAGTCTTAAACTAAGTAAAAATAGTATGAAAGGATGAGCATTAGGCTGATTTCACTTACAAAAATCAGCATCATGGTAGATAAAGGGCTAATTATGGTTTTAAAAACCTGAACACATTCCTGACCTACCCCCTCTTTGATTTTAATATTATTTGTTCATCTTCTCTTTCATTTCTTTATGTTTATCAGTCTTACAGTTGACTTTTCTGTTTGATTCTTTTTTTTTTTTAGGAAACAATTTTTACCCTCAAAATTAATGATTTCAAATGTGGATGTATTTTCTATTTTATTTCTTTGTTGTTTATATTCATGTCTTCATTGCTTTAGGCTTATTTTTTAGTGTTTTCAACCCTTTTTATGGTTTAGAAACTTTTTTTAACATCTTTATTATTGAATATTTTAAACATACACAAAAAGAGATTAGTGTTATGAACCTCCATGTATCCATCAGCTAGTTTCCATAATCAGCAACACATTGCCCTCTTGTTTATTTTCCCATTACATAATTTTACTTTAATACTGCAAAGCAGCTTCCCAACATCACGACATTTATATGTAAATACTTCAGTGTACGTCCCTAACAGAAACTCTTAAACAAAATCACCGTGTCATCATTACACCTGACAAAAGTAGTGAATAATTCTTTAAATATCACCTAATATTTTGTCCATATTTAAACGTATTCAAATATCTCAAAAAAATTCCATTCTGTGCAATGGAATCTAAAATGCGCCTACACATTGCATCTGTCTGTTATGACTCTTTGCATTCTTATTGTATAATTGTTTTTCTTTCTATTTTTTATCTTAATTTCGTAGAATTTAGAGAAAAAACAGACTTTTATATATAGAAAAGAATTCTGGAATTAGCAGATTGCCGCCTTATGGTATTATCTAAGTTGTTTGTTCATTCCCTGAATTTTCTGTTGTTAGATCTAGGGACTTGATTGGATTCAGGATCATTCTTTCAGCAAGAGTATTTCATAGATGATGCTTTGAACTTACTACTTCTCTGAATCCCTTTGTGAGGAACATGTCTTATTGCCGCAGAGCTTTCGGATGATAGCCACCGGGTCCTTCCTTTCTATAATTCACCATCGCTCTTTCATTTGATGTTTTTATCATCTATTGCGATCTTTCTTTTTTAAAATAAACATTTAATTTTTAAAATGTTGTTATATAACTTCTTTTACTGTTCTACATATTTCTGAATTTTTATTGTAACTTTCTCTTTTATGTAGGTTGTTTAGGTAACATACTTCCTATAAAGTTTCCTAGTGTGCGGTGGTGAGGATTTTGCTTGTTTCTAGTTTTCTTTTTGTTATTGATCTTAACTGCGCTGTGGTCAGATAACAAGATGCAAGATGTGTATTTATAGGCTCTTAAGTGTCTATTCAGGTTGTTTTATGTCATAGTATTGGTCATATTTTTTCTCTATATTTTCCTTTCCTTTTAAGGATAAATAATAACTTTTTCTCTATATATTCCTTTCCTAATATGTTTCTTGTATGCCTTTGCTTGAAAACATTATTAGATGCCACTTTCTATGTTCATGTGAACATTATACCAAAATTTCTAGTTGTTCTGCTTAAATACCTGATATCCTTTAGTCTGTAGCAGCTGGTAGTTATTGAGAGTACATTAAATTCTCCATTGTGATGCTGGATTTGTCAATCTGCTTGTAATTGTATCCGTCTTTTATATTAGGAGGCTACGTTGTTAGTTGCATAGGTTGGAATTTATTACATGTTTCTCTGGATTGTTCTTTTTTCTTTATGTAATTAATGACCTTTTAATTCCCTAATAATATTTTATTAACAGTCTTTTGTCTGATATTAACGTAGTGGTACAAGTTTTTTTAAGTTAGTACCTACTATCTTGCTGCCTTTCAGTGTTATCATATTTAGATATGACTCTTAGCTAAAGATAAGAGACATTCAGTGATCACTGGGTTTTATTTTTTTAATCTGAAAATCTCTGTGTTTAATTATTTCATTTTAAAACATGGAAAATCTTTAGAACCTTTTTTCTAAAAAAGAGTAGAACCTTGTTCAAACAAAATATTTTTAATTACAAAGTAAGTTTGTTTTTATGTAAAAATTGTTGCCATTACAAAGTATTGTTTCATATTACATTATAAATTATCCATGATATGATTTTTTGATTTAAACAAGGAATATATATATTATCATTCATTGCTTTTCCTTGACATTTATGTATTTTAAACAATAACTGTTGGGGTTTTCACCTTCTTCGTACTTTTTATCTTAAAGTTAGCATTATTTAAATTATTTTAGGTATTTTCCATCAAATTATTGACCCTAAAACCTTTAGTGCTATTTCTATATTCAGTATATATTTACATTTTAATTATATTTGAAAGTATTTAATTTTTGTATTCATTTGAGGAATGAAGTATAACAATATATCTTTTCACTATTTTCTCGTATTTAGGAATGACTGGGTTGCATTGGTGCAAATTATTTTCATTCTGGTGCATTATGTAAGTCAGTATCTTCCAAAGTAAGATTTAAAATGTGGTCAGAATTGTTCATTGCAGAAAGGAACCTTGAGAGAGTGCTGGGAAACAATAAAAGGTCAAATTTAATGCCTTCAAGAACATGTGGTGATGCTGTTGCTAGCAAGAACATACTGCTTTATTAGTTGCATAGCTTTATTAGTAGGTGTAGGTTACTACCACTCAGTATAGTTTCCAGCCTTTCAAGTGAAGGAGAGCTGGCCTAATTAATTATGGCATTTCTAATCTCACTTAATTTGTTATTTTAGTGAAGACTTCAACAAGTCCTACTGGTTTTTCCCCCAGGTGACAGTAAATATTACAGAAATAATACACTTTACAAAATGGGTATTGAAGTGCACCTCTTTGGAAAGCCATATAGTGCAGACATATTTATATGACAGGAGCATTCTAAATGGGATCTCATGTGGCCTCTTTATTTTCCATGAAGATGCACATAGAATATGAAAGGGAGTAAACATGTGGCTTATGTAGGAGCAATTACAAAGTTCTCTTTGTATTTCCTGAGTCCAAAGGCATCCATTCACACCTAGTTCTGCATGGTTTGAGTTGCTTCTCTGTCAATTTTTTTCCCAGTGAATATAATTTGAAAACTCTAGTTACTGTGACAGTATTTTGGTTTTAAATATTTTTGTTATGGTTTTAAAGTAATTAACTCCTTGCTACTTTATATGTTTCATGACAATGGTGGAGGGAATGGGGGGAAACCTTTGGAGGCACTCCTGAAAGAATGGAGAGAGAAATTCATCTCCAGTCAACATAGGGTCTGATGCAGTTATAAGAGAAGCAAAGATTTAGGGCCAGCCCCTGCTCCACCACTGCTGTCCGTTCACCACTGGATGGCGAAGCCCACAAGAGTGGGTGTGACTCATCTGCATATCCAGCCCCTACAAGAAGTAGGGGATGAATCAAATTGTGCAATTCAGGGACTATGGCAATTGAAAACCAGATGCTTAGACCGCTAAGCCATCCCTTCTGGCACATTGTAAAGCATGGTGTTGTAAATACAGCAGATAATTGAAATTCAGATTTTACATATAGGCACTGTTAGCAGCCCTCCTCTAATTTTCATTGCTGAGTCTTCGAAGTGTATTTAACTGTTCGTATTAAGGCAATTGCTGTCAAAATTAATTAAGCATTTTTTTTCTTATTTTTTAAAAGTCTTCTTTGATGAGGAGAATATTCATAATACAAACAAAAGACAGGCATCTGAACTTAAAAGTACATCCAAACTGAATACGGAAAATATTCTATATTTTCAGAAATAAAGTTGTGAACTCCCCATTTGGTTTCTTTCAAGTTTTTGCTTTAAACAAAATGCAGTTTTTTAAAGAAAAAACCTTGCTACTCCATTGATTAAAACTGTCATCCTTCTTTGTCCATCATATAATGTACTTTCCATAAATTAACTGCTTCACTTCTTTTTATACCAATCAAATTACAGTGGTCCTTAGGCTTAAGTAGGTCACAGGACTTGGCTTCTTATAACCCTCAAAGCCCCTTAGCTTTTTATAAACGCCATCAAGCATGCCATTTGATCTGATCTGTACATTTTCTCTTTTTTTTCTTCCTGTCTTCAATATTATGGACAAAATTTGGAATATTTTAGTAGATTGTCTACATTTTATAAAACATGTTTATGTAATGAGACTGTTACAAATGAGAGTAATGAATGCGATGAAGTGAAGAATTTTTTGAAATGATGTTACCTTATTGAAAAGTAGATTGAGAAAGTAAAAAGTCTGTCAAGAGTGGTGGTTTGAATGGGGCAGTCAACCTGGGATGAATATCACCATTTCATTGGTGTTAGTATTAGACATTTCAAATGGCAAAATTATATCACCAATAATATTCTTTAAAAAAGGACAAACAGCTCTACCAGGCTTGAAGTGACCCTGACCATCATAGCTATTCAAACAGAATGGGTGTTGGATCATTCCATGTGAATATCATGTGTTGATCGGAAGTCATACCAAAGAAATACTTAAAGTGCATCTTCTAATGTGACAGTGTAATCATAAGGACATCAGAGTTAAGCCAATTATTCTAGTTCACAGCAGTTTTAAATTGAAAGCTATTTTTGTGCAGTGGCATCTAGATGAATGTGATTCTCAGAGACAGGTAAATGGTGTGAGGCTCTAAAGAGTTTGCAACCGCGATCCAAATGATGACTGAGTTCCCGCAGTGAGGCCATAACTCATGGGCAGTCATCAGTCTTTCCAGTACTGAGAAGTCATCATTAGCACCCTTATGGAAACTGAGGATCATGATAGAAACATACTCAGTGATGCGTTTGACAACTGTACAGAGTAGAGGGAAAGATTAAAATTTGACAGAGTTTGAGCATAAATAAGGAAATAAGATAAGACTAGGTCTAGATGCATGAGTACATTGAGGATTGAATTATTCAATCCAAGTGGACAGAAGGAAAATAGATTGTTGTATTTCTTTTTTAAAATAATAGGGTAAAATGTGATAAGCTGGGCTTGGGGGGATGACTGAGTTGCTTTGAAAAATAATGGGAAAGAAAACCAACCAGTTTTGCTCTGTTTTAAACCATTTGGACCATAGCCACAAAATTCAGAGGGAGAGAAAACTATGTTAAGTAAAAATGAACCCTCAACTTTTGCTACGTTTGGGCAAAACTCTGGAAACAGTGAGACAAATTCATGTCACATTAATGAAAAGAGTTACTGACTTACACTGTCCCCTTTCTATTCCTTTGTATGTCTTTCTGTCTCCTGGTCTCAACCTCTTTGTGTCAATAATAGAGATTTATGGGAATGATTGCCAATCATAGTGCAAAGTATGTAGAATTGTACAACACTTATGACTGTCTTTTTTTTCTTTCTTTCTTTTTGAGATGGAGTCTTGCTCTGTCACCAGACTGGAGTGTGGTGACCTAATCTCAGCTCACTGCAACCTCTGCCTCCTGGGTTCAAGCAATTCTCCTGCCTCAGCCTCCTGAGTAGCTGGGACTACAGGCAACTGCCACCACACCCAGCTAATTTTTTTTTTTTTTTTAGTAGAGACGGGGTTTTACTGTGTTGGCCAGGATGGTGTCGATCTTTGATCTCGTGATCCGCCTGCCTCGGCCTCCCAACATGCTGGGATTACAGGCGTGAGCCACCGTACCCGCCCTGCAGTGAGGCCATAACTCATGGGCACTCTCTTTTTCTTTCTTTTTTGTTTTCTTTTTTCTTTTGCTGTTTGTTTGTTTGGAGATGAAGTCTCGCTCTTGTTCCCCAGGCTGGAGTGCAATGGCATGATCTTGGCACACCGCAACCTCTGCCTCCAGAGTTCAAGCGATTCTCCTGCCTCAGTCTCCCAAGTAGCTGGGATTATAGGCACCTGCCACCGTGCCAGGCTAATTTTTGTATTTTTAGTAGAGATGGCGTTTCACCATGTTGGCCAGCCTGGTCTCGAACTCCTGACCTCAGGTGATCTGCCCACCTCGACCTCCCCGACTCTTTCTGCAAGCTCTTAATCCTTGTGCTTACTCACAAAATACGTGCCACCTTGATGGGGACATATCTGACCATCTAACTGAGGAGGGCAAAGTTGGAGGTCAGCAAACAAATTGCATATCCTGGCTCCTTTCACTGTCCGTGGCACTTTAGCCTAGTGCTAGACACCAACCGCCAAACAACCAGCCATTTCTCTGTTTCTCCTTTCTGGTGAGATGGCAAATCTGAGCCCGAAATCTCGTTGATTCTCCATTTCCTGAAGTCAAGGGTAGGAGTGAGTCAATTATTTTGTTCAACTTTTTTTGCACCCAGTGGATATCCTAACCCTTTACTGTTTCTGCATGCATGTACTTCAGTCTTTAAGAAAAAATAAAAACCAGGTTTTTTTCTTTATTGTCATATCTGTAATTTGCTCCTTTCTCAGAGGAAGGTCATCCATGAAAATTAACCAATATGTTTAATTCTATAGAACTATCATTTTTGTGTCCAGTTGCCATTCCCTCTGAAGAGCTGTTAAATGCTGTGATTTTAATCTGCTTTGATTGCCTCACAAGTGAAGAGGTCATTTGCTGTATTTTGTAGAGGTGCATCACCGGAGTGCCCTCAGCTACAGAAGTATTTCCCTTGTAACAAGAAGAGAAGAGCAGAGTTTTTGCATCACCACTGTGCTTAAAAACTCTTGTCTGCCAGGAAGCATGCACTTTTCTGTGCAACCCTGGGAGTTCACTAAACGTGTGAGGTTGCATCACTGATTAGATATGGCGGAGTGATTGGACATAGTGCTGTGGGAGAAACCT
Source organism: Macaca nemestrina (assembly GCF_043159975.1). Lineage (NCBI taxonomy): Eukaryota > Metazoa > Chordata > Mammalia > Primates > Cercopithecidae > Macaca > Macaca nemestrina. The sequence goes on from NC_092135.1 coordinate 103,146,351, forward strand.
TAACGTAACTGGAATGAAATGAAAATCTCTGTTTTGTTCAGACCAAGGGAAGATTTGATTAAAAAGATTTCCTCTTTTCCATTTGGGACACTATTTTATTGTGTCATGTGGCATTGAGTAAGTGATCTGTTACACGTTTGAAACATAACTGCTTCATGTATGTTTTTAACCATCCCTCGCTATTGTTCTTATAACATATTAAAAATACAGTTCAGGAAAGATCCAAGTATTTACAACAGTTTCTCTGGGATTTGCTATTTCTGCATGCAATTGTGAAAAGGAGTGCTGGCCCATATTCCTCTGCTAGGGAGTGTAGTGCTGCAGTCAGCTTCACAATCAGATGACGGGTTGGGTAAGTTGGTTTGCTCAGTCATTCAGTAAATATAAGTATCCACTCTAAACGAAGCCAATAAAACTCAGGCAGACAACTGGAGGTGTTTTGACATGGCTTTTTTTTCTTCCAACTTTATAAGCTAGAAGCCAGGTCAATCTTCATGAGGATTTACTGAGTGTAGATACTGTGCTCTTGGAGCCTGTTGGGAGTGGAGGTGGAGAGAGACAGGCAGTGACACACATGCTATGGGAAAAGATTGGCCTGTTAGTGTGTGGAAGTTCCTTATGAAGCTGGTTTGTAGCTCTTAGGCAAAAGCAATCAGAACGTGTCAACAGTCGACCAATTTCATCCGCTACCAGTTTTCATTGCGTAAGTTTTTGGCCCCAAATAATTGCCCAACTAAGCAAGCCCATTTGTTGAGTCTGAATGGGATTCAAGGATTAATCCAGAGATGACATTTGGATTAAATCATCACTGTCTAATAGAAGCAGTTATAAATATGTAAATTAAGCAATCTGATTATGGTACACCTTGGCTGCTTCTAGTTATTCTAGTAATTGCCTGTGCAGGGTTAGTGGAAGAGATTTAAGCATTAGAGGCTGAAGTTTTTCAACCCCAAAGTAGCCAACAAATGGAATAGAAGTTAAGAACATAAGACGTTTAGTACTTATGGATTCAACATTTGAAATCATATATATGTACTACATGCAAGCCAAAGGCCCAGAGCTTGTAATAATTCATAATTTTGCCATGGCACAAACTGCATCATTTACACTGGGAGGTTTGTATGTGGAGTGATGTATTTTCAAAGAGGCTCCAGAAAAGGTTGCAGCATTGGTGTCCTCTCACTTTTCTGCACCTTCTTGGGAAAATAGATGAGGAGGGTGGCCATTAGAATATCCTCCCCACATTCACTCAGGCTTTTTGTTGTTGTTGTTTCTAGCAACCACCACCTCCCTTATTTAGATATGGTCCCATAGAGCAATCACTGTTTAAGGATGTGTCTGTGAAAACATTTATCATCATTTCAGTGCTACAAGTCTCTTACAATTCTGTCAAAGATACAGGCTTGGATTAGCAGCTACATATCAGTTCTTATCTTACACTTGGAAGTGAGGTGAGGTTAGAGAAAGAATAGTGGTGTCTTTCTTGGGATCTTGCTGGTGCTCAGTTGAGTTGAATTATAGAACATGCAAAGGGGAACAGTAGAGGGGCTATTCATTAGTATCTTCTCTCCAGCTTCTGTGCTCCTTACTCCCCAGAATAGACTCTTGAGAACAAAAAGTGTACAAATTTTTTCATCTCTGTATCTCCAGTGCTTAGCACTGGAGTAAAGGGGACCCTCATTAAGGGCTTGTGAACTGAATGATTGCTGTTTTGTTTATGGGTTTGCTAACCCTGTTATTTCTCATTTGATGATACATTTTTGTTGAATAATGAGCGTTACTCAAAAACTTTTCCCTTGAATTCCCATGTTCAGTTTTGCTTTTGACTACAGAGTTCCTAAAGCAGAAGGCTACTAGAGGGAGAAGGTACTGAGTGAGGTCAAGGTGTAAGATGCCTGTGGATATGGATGTTACCCAGGATGATAGTGAAAGATAAGGCATGAAAGAGGGAGAAAATATTAATTAAAATGATAGAGCAAGAGGAAGTGCTGGAGGACCAACTTGGAGACTAACAGGTGTGGACAATGAGAAGGAAATGATAAAGCAGCATGGTGCAGCTTCCAGAGGAGGAAACAGGAAATTCTTCTCTAGAAACAGCTCCAGGATGAGAGTGAGCAGCGTGAAGAAAATGATCATGACTCACTTCATAGAGTTGCCGAGGAAGTAGTTTATTTGGGGAAAGTTTATTGTCATTTACATCAAAGTAGCGGAGACAATACTTAAGGAAGTTCTTGAGCTTATGAAAGAGTTCCAGGGCATCCTGGGAACAGAGGAGGAGAAGGGTTTGGAGGTATTTGGGAGGTGATGCACCCTTGAAGGCTAAGGAAGTGCCGAAAGAAGGAGGAGCAATGGGAGAGGACGGTTGCCCCAAGAGTTGTTTCTATCGTGACCCATTATTAAGTCTAAAGAAATGAGATAGCTGGAAGAGGAGAGGAATATCGAGCAAGAGGTTCAAAGAAGATGTGCTGAGATGGTGGGCCTTGCTCGCAGTGGCCCACGCTGGTCAACAATTTCTAGTCTGTAGGTTCAGGATCTGGAGGTTTCAGCATGGAAGTTTCCTTTCTCAGCTGGTGAGAACGTGATTAACTCAAGCTTCCAGCCATTATGGAACTTAGTTGGTTTTAAATATTGGTTTAAATATATTTGATAAATAATGAAAGTCATTTTAAATTGCATTATAATAAATAAAATATAGGAGCATATATAAAGAAACATAACCAGCCAGGTACAAATCAGTGCTTTCTCTTTTACTTCAATTATTTCAATCCATAAATAAAGATTAGCTTTCAATTGCACTTTAAATTCTCTTGCCAGAGATGCCTCTGGCAATGATTCCAGCTGGCTTGCAACTTCGAATGCAGAGACAGTATCATATTGTCATATTCATCTTTGAATCCCTCCAGAGTCCAGCACAATACTCTGCACATGGAGTCTAGCATAATACTCTAGACATCATAAATATAGGTTCTATTGAAAGTTAACTTAGACTCTTTAAGGAAAAGGAGCAGATTTCTTTACCCAGTAAACCCCTTGTAAGTAGAATATCTGTTGTATTTCAGACCTGTGCTAAGTGACAGGGATACCGAGATGGATGAGACTCATTCCCCACCTGAAAGCTCTCACTACCAATCAACGCAGACAGATCTGTAAAGAAATCATCACCTACCCCGAGATCAATGAATGTCATGACAGAGCTTGCACATGGCATGAAAGTGGCGCTGAAAAGGAAGATTGAGTCCATGCAGAGTGTTCAGGGAGAAAGTGGCTCATACTGAGTTGGGTGTGAAGGGATGAATGGCTGGATATTCGCCAGGCAAGCAATGGTGTTCTAGAAAACTGGTGTATCTAGGCATGTGTTGAGCGTCTCTGCTTTGCCAAGCACTGTTCTAGGCTTTGGGGATATATTGGTGAACAAAACAGATAAAAACCACTGCCTGCCTACTTGGAGCTTACATTTTAGCTATTGATAACCAATAGATTATTTTAATGGGACAGTGCATCCCTCTAACCCTCAAGCACTGTGTAGTTTTAAGTTTAAAACATTTGTATTTAAATAGAAATGCATGGTGGTTTCCTTGTGTGATCAGAACATATTCTGGTCTGGCTATAGCTACTTTTACAGTCTCTCCTAACTCTTTGTTGTGTTTCTACCCTTGCTCAAAAAACAAACAAACCTTTTGCTGACTGCTGCCCATGACTACAGCTGCTCTCAGCAGTTCAGACCTCTGCACCTCATTTCAAGCTGTGTTTCCACATGCTGTAAGAACCCACGATGGTGTAGCCGGCTCTGGATCACCCTACTTCTCTCCATACCGTTGTTTTTTACTCTTCCGCTGTTCCTCCTTCTTCACATAAGTCATGGTAAGGATTGCTTCAAGTGCCTCTTAGGTTGTCTGAAGAAAACCCTTCCCCAAATTGTTTATTTTCAGTAGGTCTTATAAGCTGTGAAATTGTTTTTTGAAACTAGAGGCTTCTGATAAAGGTGTCATAAAGTGAAATGCAAGAATGACAAAGTGAATGGCGAAATGATTGTGTGGGAAGATATATGGAGGTCATAGGAGAGGGACAGATGCACATGGCAAAGTCAGGGAGGTTTGAGAATGCGTGAGAAGAGGGTGAAATGCTTATAGAGGATAGGCAATAAAAAAGACCTTTTCAAGAAGTCCTTGAACATGCTTTGTTCATGAACTAAGATGGCTTGTCAATGTGGTTCTCTATCTAATAGTTATAAAAAAATTCTTTAACACAGTTTTGGCTTCCTAAATTTTGAGATTTTTTTTTTTTTTCTAAATGTACTACCAAACTAAGCACACATATGGAACAGTGTGCTTTTCTTTTCTTTTCTTTTCTTTTCCTTTTCTTTTTTACCCTGTTCATGACACAGCTATGGAATTGGTCTGTGGATTCAAAATTTTCTACAGCACATTTTCATCCTGAAGATTTTCATAGTGAAGCCCGGCATGGATGTATGCTTGTGTTGGCATGAGTGAAATGCGTGTGCAAAAAGAAACAATTGCTTTAATAGTGTGGCCTTTTATCACTACTCTCTCTCAACCAAACCTGGCTTTTGTAAAGGTTTACATCAGTGTATATGGGATATTTACTAGAGCCAAATTTGATTGAGATGTATTTCAGTCAGCAAAATGGAAGTGGTTAAGGTAGAAATGCTTGGTAATTGCTGAATTATCCCAACTTCCTTAAGTTTTTTCTATTTACCAGCTTTAGGTGATGATTTGGAGTTACAAATGAAGCCCTAATACCATATAAATGTCCATTTTGACAGACCTGGATTCTAAATATTTGAGAAGATGGTATAGTTTAAATAGATTAAATGAAAGAAGGATGTTTATAATACCTTTCGTCATACATTTTGTGATTTAGCATGATCTGAAACAAACCTTGTGGAAATTGCTGTTTTTCAATATCCTCACCCTTTCAGTAATAAACAACGTTATCTTTGTGTATCTAAGAGCTGGGCTTAAGCAGTTTTAATATATTTAATGATATAGGAAAACTAGGGGGAAATTAGCTATAACTGGATGTGGGAAAGAATCCAATTATAAATAGGAATTATGATTATGAACATGTTTATATCAGTCTTGTATTTGAAAAAAATTGTTTTACACTCTATTCAGCACTTTTGAAATGTGTTATTTTAATATGAGAAAGAAACAGTGAACAATAAAAGAGGGGTTGCAGAATTACCTTGTTGAACTTCTGAACTTCTATGGCTCTGAAGATTTTAAAGCAGCCTTTACTTCAACATATTTGTGTAGGGAGAAGTGCACCCACTGGTGTTAGCCTTATGTTGAAAGATTAGCAGAGCAGATGAAATGTTGATTTTGACATCAATAGTTATTTTCATTTTTGATACCTCGATGAGATGGATGAATGTGTTTGGTCCACTCAAATCTCACAAGTGAAACAGAATTCCCTCTCTACCCACCATCACCTCTGCCTTTTTTAAAAGCTCACAGCTGTCTTTTGACACCTGGTATCAGGTTAAGTCAACTTTTATACATTTTTACCAAAAATATGCAATAAAACCAAACACAAACAAAAAGACAAACTCCAGCAGGTAAAGGGTATATTTTATAACAATTTTATTATAAAAATTTCACTGGTCTTTTAAAATCTAAATCAGAATACTGAGAAATCTTAACAGTGAACTCAACTGTGCTGATTATTAGCAATGAGAAGAAAAAAAAATATCCAAGGAAAGATCATAGGAAAATAAAAAAGAAGTAGGGGTATAGAGGAAAGGTTTTGGTTTTCTTTCAGGTATACTTCATACCATAGATTTGTTCCTCAAAAGTTGTATAAAAATTAGTATGTTAAGAAAGTATAAAAGTGTATTTACTCTGAGAGTGCTTCTCAAGGGAAGCTCTCCAAGAAAACATTTAGCCAAATGAATACCTCTTAATTGATCTGTTGGGGAATTTTTATATGTATGTTTATTCAGTTGGAGTTTGCCTGCCTTACTATTTGGTGCATTATGACATTTTATGCTTGGAGTGGACCTTAAAAATCTTCTTATCCCCAGTGTAAAGAAACTAGAAGTAAAGGTCAGGAGATGATGTGTCTGGTCGCCAGGCAAAGCAGTGATAGAACTTATATCAGAATCTGTGTCTCTTTTGCGTTAGACCAGAATTCAGTTACTGTATCTTGATCTTTACTCATTTTAAATTAATTTTTTATTAAACCTATGAAAACCATTCAGCATCTCTTCCAGACACACCGCATGAAGAGAAGGTGTGGCCAACCCTGATTATATTAATTATCAATGGGATTTAGCCTCCGTAGCACATAATCCACAACTGCGTAATCTCTGTAGAAACAGTCCATTGAAATTGTAGACTTTTAGTGCATTTTACAAAGTTCAGAACTGTTTATGCTGAGTCCAGTTTTATCCCATATGCATTCAGGTAATTTATCCACATGACTTAGTGTGTGTTTGTGAATGAGCATGAGCACCCTGTGTGCGTGCTCTCTATAAGCTGAGGATTTGAGCTAGTCATTTAATGTTAATGATTTTACCTGCTCCCAGGATTAGCATGGGACTAGTTAGTAGAATATTTATGATCTAATTAATTGTGTTCCATAAAAGGTTTTTTTTTATTTTAAAGATGCAATTATTAGAGCATAATCTCTAGAATAATGAAAAACTTGATAGTCTTTCATATAAATAATTTCTCTGACTGTTTCATAATATGGTATCTTTTCCTTACCCTCTTTGCCTGAAATCAACAACTAAGAGATATTACAAGGTAAATACAGTTAACGTGCTTGCTTTCAAAACTGACTCTTAGGAAATGGGGGTCCCAAGAAATTTTGGTTCTTTCTTTGACCTTCAGTTTCTTCTTCGACAAGATATTAATCTTTTTGTCTTGCATATGTTCAAGTATGAAATTGGAATAGGAATGCCAAGAAATCCGCTAGATTGTTGTGGCTATACATCTAGGTATATGTGAAATAGTTTGAGATCTTTGAAAGAAAGGTAAAGTGTATATAAGACATTATTATAGGTTTTTGTTGCTGTCATTATTAAAGAATCCATAACATAAGTAATAAGGTCAGCATTCTCTAAGTCAGCAAGTATTTATTGTGGCGCACAGAAAGAACACTGAACTGAGTATCAAGAATCCTAGATTCTGGCTTTGTCACTAACACAACATGTAAAAAGAGACCAGTCATGTCAGCTTTCTGCCTCTGAGTTTCCTTAGCTGTAAAATGGGTGAACTGGCTTCACTCGTCAACACCATCCTTCCTGGCTTGGTTAATATTTTTTAGGATTTTTCCTGAGTCTCAGATCTGTACTAGTTACTTTAAGGCAGTGGTTTTTGAAGTGTGGTTCCTGGACTAGCAGCATCAGAAACTTGTAGACCCTCTCGCCTCACCCTAGACCTACTGCAGCAAAATTTCAGGCACTGGGCGCGGGGCCCAGCAATCTGGGTTTTCACAAGACTCCAGGCGATTCTTCTGATCTGTGTTAAAGTTGGAGAAACACTGTTAGAATAGACATAAAAATGAATAAAACACAGTTCTTCTTAAGCAGTTTTTAATTTAGCACTTTTATATGTCTAATTGTCATGCCGATTTTAGCTATGTAGGTATAAAGTCTACTGGTGTTCGTGTGTGTGTGTGTGTGTGTGTATGTAGTAAATTATAGGCATATTAATTACTAAGACTGAAACATTTAGGGATGGTATCTTTGAAGTCAACTGAGAGATTTCCAATGGCAAGGCATTGCCAAACGCATAAAAATATATATGAAGTTTGAAAATAACAGTGTTTAACAATCACATGTTAATTTCATGTGTGCTTATCAAATGCAGTTTGTTTTACTTTAGCACAGATATTTTTGTTCTGAAAAGTAAAAACAAATATTCTGGAATTATGCCCAGAATTTTAATTTTAAAATTTACATTATGATTATGTATGAGCACCAGGCACATAACCTGATGTTCAGATCCTCTCTGTGTAATGTTTCTATTACTCTCATTCTAACATTCATATGCAATTTCAAAAGAAACTTGTAGTTGACTTTTCAGAATGCAAATCTTGTTTTGAAATGCACCTGAGTTTTTGAAACATAATTCAGTTGCAGTTAAATTTTATGGGCAAGTGGTTTTCAATGTAGCTAAAATTCACTGAGGGGGGAAAATCATGGCCATGTATGATCGCCTGTAAGTCAGAGGGAGATACCTGTTGATAGACAGGACTGCTATTTCAGTTCTCATCTGAGAGATGAAAAATTGAGCAATAAAACTACTTTTAATTTCGTTTTGTAGCTACAGTAGACCAGGGAAATTCAGTGAGAACTTGGGAATGCATTGAGCATTTTCTTCCAGAAAAAGTATCAAGAGTGTTAAGTTTCTTTGGACATGTATAACCTAGTGGTGCTTCATAATGAATGCACATTCTTGTATGAGATCAGTGACTGGTACTCACTGTGAAATATGAAATGATAGCCTGGTGCTGATACCATGATTACCCCTGGAGAGACTGTTGCCCCTCTTGGTGCCTGGCCCCTTTCATCCAGCCTGTGAACACTTGCAGTTGTTAGCACTAGTGCTAACCAAATGTAAACACCTTTACTTTCCAGCTGTTGCTAATTGGTTTGGGAATAATTATGGGAGTGTTGATTTTAAAGCTAAAAATAGTGCGGTGATGTTTAAATCCAACTCATTTTGGCTGTCAGAAATGCTCCTGTGATCCTGAAAGTGTTGCTAAAAACGTTTGCTTTAAAAAAAAATGTAGTAATTAAACTTGTCTGCTGTGAGAGCCACATATATCTGCCTGCTGCCTGCTCTGATGAAAGTGGTAAAGGGCAAACTTCTTAAAGGTCTCTGACCAGTTGACAGGACACAATCTCCTGCTGAACTTTATTTTAGAGAGTAAAGCCATGTCATTTGAGCAAAAGAGGAGACAAAATAAATTTTGAAATAACTCTATACGTTCTATATCATACAGCTGATTATATGCTTCTGTGTTAACATTAAAAATAGAAATTGTAATAATCATATTAATAAAATTAATTATAGCGCTTCCAAACTGTTATGTTTTCTAGAGGCAAGTTTGAGGGTTTGAAATCACATAATTATTATTTATCAAACCTAAAGCTGAAGAAATATGGTAGCTGTTTGGCATCAATTGTTTATTCCTCTGGTTCTTCATAATCAGGGTTGTTTTTGTACCTTTCCTTCCAAATTTAAAAGTCATCGTACAGATTTTTTTCAAAGTCATTTAAATAAGCAATGAGGAAAAGTATATTTTCATCTTGAGACATGTGCAATTTCATGACTTCATTTTACCATATAATTTAGTGAAGGAAAAGCTTAAGTATTCTTAATTTATTGTTTGTAAATTATTTTGTAATTTTTGGAAAACATGATTTTATGTACCCTGTTAAGAGGTAAACTGCTTTTGTCGATAAGTACTGAAGCACTGCACAGCTACAGTGTTGCTGAAGTCAGTTTGAAATTGGCTTTATGTCCTTACAGGATGCCCTAAACATCTGCCTGCCTGCCCCATCTTCAGAGAATATCAAAGAATTTTGTTAGTGCAGTATGTGGAAATGATCTTGGCAAGTGACAAACACTGCTCATTAGTTGAGGTGATAAACTATAGTTACTACCCCTTTTTGATAGCTGTGGCAAGGGAAGTGTTTTTGATGTTGTCTTAATAATAATAGGAGATATAAGTCTGTGAATGTGTATTCTTTTTCAAGTCTGTAGTTATTGACATGATTTCTCCAAATGTGTAGTCAGTTCAGAATTACCCTTGAGCAGATTATGACATTGTAATTGGCCCAATATTACTTTCAAATTGTAATTGACATTTCCGTATACTCAGAGCATTAAGTATGTTGTTGATATGAAAAGAACCTTTACTTGCTATCTAACTGGAACTAGATGAAAAATTCATTTTTTAACATTGCATAATGTTGATTTGAGCCAGAAAATATGTTATTTTTCTACCTTGTTTAGGGATCAACAAGAACGTTCCATTTAGAGTATGGTGCAGAGGCAACAATAATTATATACAACTTTATAGCAAATATCACAGTTTTTTTCTTTGATACCATGAGGATACATCCCACAAAGAATTATAAAACTAAAAAGAATATTTATTTTAATTAATTGTCACTGTTAACTGTTCATGGATTGAGAGACTTTATGATGCTTAGATGGCGATACCCTCCAAATTGATCTTTGTATTCAATGCGATCCCTAGCAAAAACCCAACTGTTTTTTTTCCAGATATTAACAAACTGATTCTAAAATTAATATGGAAATGCAAGAGACCCACCATAGCCAAAGCAATCTTGTAAATAAGAATGAATTTGGAAGAATCACGCATCCTGATTTCAAAATTTAGTACAAAGCTACAATAATTGACCGTGTCGTACTGACATAAGAATAGACATGTATAGATCAATGAATGAAGTACAAAGGATCCAGAAATATACCCTTATGTTTTTGGGAAATTCATTTTCTGTAAGGGTGTCAAGACAATTCAATGAATAAAAAACAGTCTTTTCAATGAATGATACTAACACAACTAGATATCTACATACAAAGAATGAATTTGAGCTCCTTCCTCACACAATGTGCATAAATTAACTCAAAATGATAATAGGCCTAAATGTAAGAGCCAACACTGTGTAAGATTCTTAGAATAAAACAAAGGTGTAAATCTTTGTGACCTTGTATTAGGCAATGTTTCTTAGATACAACACCAAAAAACACAAGCAACAAAAGAAAAAATAAATAAATTGGACTTGGTTAAAATAAAAAACTTTTGTGCTTTAAAGGACACATGAAGAAAGTGAAGACAACCCAAACAACAGAAAAACATATTTGCAAATCATATATTGGATAAGAAATTTGTAAATGGAATATTTAAAGAACTCTTTACAGGTCAATAATAAAAAGACATACCGTTAGACATTTCTCCAAAGAAGAAACACAAATGGCCAATAATCACAGGGAAAGAAGCTCCACATCATTAATCATTACAGAAATGCAAATCAAAACTACAATGACATATCACTTTATACCCATGAGAATGAATAAAATAAAAATAAAAATAAGTTGTGGCAAGTCTATGGACATATTAAAACCCTCATGTATTACTGGTAAGAATCATGGCAAATTATTCACACCTGTGGGAAATAGTGCAGCAGTTCCTCAAAATGTTAAACATAGAGTTACCATATGACCAACAATTCCACTCCACAGTGTACACCTAAGAGAACTGAAAGCATATGTTCATGCGAGAACTTGTACCCAAATGTTCATAGCAACATTATTCATAATAGGCAAGAGTGGAAACAACCCAAATGCTCACCAGCTGATGAATGGATAAACTAAATGTGGTATATCCATAAAGTGGAATATTGTTGGGCCATAAAATGGAGTAAAATACTGATATATGCTACAATGGATGAGCTTTTGAAAACATTATTATTCTACGTGAAAGAAGCCACATGTCTTATGATTCGGTCGATATGAAATGTCTAAAATAGGCAACTCTTTTAAGACAGAAATTAGATTAATGATTGACAGGGCCTGTTGGGGAAAGGGAGGATGAGGAATGGCTGCTAATGGGTTTGGGGTTTCTTTTTGGGGTGATAAACATGTTCTAATGTTAGATGGTGGTGATTACAAAACTCTGAATATATTGAAAACCACTTGATTGTACTCTTTAAAATGGTGACTCTTATGTAAATTACATATCAATAAAGCTGTTGTAAGAAATAAAAATCATCTTAAAGCAATCCTTTAAATGATCATAGCTGCAGCCCCACAGACATGGGGCTGCAAACTTACCAGAGATCCAACTCTAGAACTGCCCAGCTAAGCTACTTCTGAATCTCTGATTCACAGAAACTATGAGAGATAATAAATGTTTATTTTTTTAATGTATTAAGTTGTGGAATAATTTATTATGCAACATTAAAAATTAATACAATGAACTCTTGGTGTTATGTGCTTGATATATAGAGAACCAGATACAAATTCATTCCTGTGTAAGAGAAACAGATAAGAAAGTTAATGATTTTGGCAAAAATGAGGTCATCAAATATCCTGACATGCACGATAATCACAGGTTCCACTATTATGTTAAATTATCTACCTAAGTATTTTTGTAACCTGCTCAACCCTGTCTCCATTTATCTGTAAGCATGTATCAAGCCCTTCATAATAATATGAATATTTGAAAGCTTTCAAAAACATTCATCTTTTAAAATTTGGTACTTTAAACCATGAAGTGTTTTTTAGCCTTATGGAAATTCTTTCTTATCTAAGTGAAAAGGGGAAAATTTATTTTTAAAAAGTCTAGTATAGACCAAGTCTTTCACAAAACTACCAACCCCTGCATGAAATGTTGCTACTCAATCTAAAAGTGAGAGACATTTTTTTTTTAACTCAGTTCACTACAACAAAGTCCTTCTGTTGCAGTTATGTCTTACTTTCCTTGAGATAATAACCTGGCTGGGCGCGGTGGCTCACGCCTGTAATCCCAGCACTTGGGAGGCCAAGACAACCAGATCACGAGGTCAGGAGATCGAGACCATCCTGGCTGACATGGTGAAGCCCCATCTCTACTAAAAATACAGAAACAAAATTAACCGGGCGTGGTGGTGGATGCCTGTAGTCCCAGCCACTCCGGAGGCTGAGGCAGGAGAATGGTGTGAACCCAGGAGGCAGAGGTTGCAGTGAGCTGAGATCACACCACTGCACTCCAGCCTGGGCAACAGAGCGAGACTCCGTCTCAAAAAAAAAAAAAAAAAAAAAGATAATAACCTAATATACTCATGTCCAGCCTCTTAAGCTTGTATGTTGTCTTCCTTACTCTGTTGCAATAATGCATTTTAAGCTTGTATGTTGTCTTCCTTACTCTGTTGCAATAATGCATTTCGATGCATAAATGCTGTTTATAAGTGTGGATTTTTGATAAGTCTTTCTGTATCTGGTTTGTTGCTTTGGTGAAACCAGAGTCCATGTCTAACAATACTTTTTTGTGACTCCACTTGTGAAGAGAGGGGTGTCCACAAGATTCCCTGTTAGAGAACAGCTCTGAGGCCTAATATCCTCCATAAGGAAGCAGCAGCATCAGGCATGCTTTCTAGAATCCATCCTCTCCTCTGCTTCTCTGGGTAATATCCAGTACAACTTTGCCACTGTCCTGGAATACAGGGCCTCTCTGACCCTCTAACCTTTCTGTAGTGGGAGCCTGTTTACAATTTTAGAAATTAAATGGGCAATTTGAATCTCTCTCTGAAGATTATCCTCAGAATCAAATTTCATGACAAAGGATTTCTTCTTCCTGCAGTGTTTCTGCCTGACTTTGACAGAGGTGACTTTGCCAAGCAGTGTTTTTTCATGGATTTTGCTTTCTTTATATTTAATGTTGTTGGGGCAAGCAAGTACGTACCTTAAGGCTAATATATCACCATCTGTCACCAGAGCCTCCCCTTCGGTATTCTTTTCGTTGCTGGTTTAAAACACTCAATCCCAAAAGCCTATGGCTGAGTAGCAAGAAGCTAAATGAAGTATTCCAAAGCTCTTAACATACTGCCTTGTATACATGACGCATTTGAGCATTTCAGAAACCAAACAGGAGAGAAAAGAACATTGAAAGCACCGAAAAGATTAACACCTGCTTCCAGTTTTCAAAGACATTAGAGCATACTGTATATATCCAGCGTAAAGCCGTTTACTATCCCGTATTGAGATATTTTATTCAAATTTTCAATTCAATATGCATAGCATCACATGTTTATGACTTTGTTTCACTATAGGATTCCACGCAGAACTTGGAAGAGAGAGAAGTTATGAATGGTGTACAGACAGAACTAACATCACCAAAAACTAAGGACACATTGAGGTATTCTCTTATGCAAATAAGAATATCTGATTTATTTCAATTTGATGTGTTTTTTTAATAGTTTATAATTGTTCTTACTTTACAAGAAAGATCAGGATAAATAGAATCATGGAGAGAGAGAGATAGGAGACATATATATATATAGGAGATATATATATAGAGAGAGAATATATATTCTTTAGTTAAAAATGTTTATGAATATGTGTGTAATTTGGTTATCAAAACGGGCTTTTCACATGAGTTTTATCACCTTTTGTAGGTTAAAGAACTGCGCTTCAGAGCAATTAAGTGACAACTACAGACTTAATTGACACCCACCACTCTTGTCTACAAAGCCACTGTTTCAAACATTCCTATCGCATGTACATTCCCTGATGCCTTGGTGTTTTATTTCATGCTACCTGACTAAGGCTAGGAAACTTCTCGTATAAAAGTGCAGCTAAAATCAGTTTTATATCAAATTCAGAAAGTAGAGTGAGTGCAATTCCCAGCACTTTAAGACCCTGGAGTGGGAAAGGATGATAACAATCTTAACGTCATTGAATGCATGGGGGAAAGCTTGGAGGTCACAGCTTTAAGACAGGACATTGATTCTAGCTGGTATGAGATGAAAAAAACAGTTAAAGTGAAATTAGGAAGCCAATTCTGGCTGAATTACATGGTCCATATGCTCCTGGGGCAGGGAGAATCTCATATCCCACAGGGCTTGGCCCATGCATAGGACTTTGGGCACGCATCCACATAGAAGCTAAGTAAATTATTTATAGTCTATCTCAAAATGTCTTGAAACTGTTTAATTTCTATAATCATTGCTCAAGCCTTTGTTATCCCTCAGCTACACCATTATAATAACCTAACTTCTCTGTCAAATATCAGTTTCTCCTTATTCTAATCATTCCCACATATTACTGTTGGATAAAAATTTTTTTAAACCACAGAATTTATCAAACCATCCCTTAGTTCCAAACCTTTTGGATTTAGATAAGTCTTGGGTTTGAGCACTAGCTCTGCTACTTACTACCTGTGTAATCTTGGACTCATTACACTACTTCTTTAATATGTATCTTCATAGGCAAATTGATATCATCATCACATAGATTATTGTGAAGATTAAATGAGATACAGTACAGACAACTGACTTAGCACAATGCAAAATGAAAGGCTGGAGAAACATTAATTTCTATTGCCATTATCATTGTCATTTTTACACAGCTTGTAGTTTATTGTAACTATTTCTCATTCTCCCAAGCAAGACTGAATCCTCCAAAGGATTCCTGACACCTAATTCAGGTCTTGGAATATAATAGGGACCTATTTGTTGAGTGAATGACTGAATGGATACAATACATTGCTCCATAAGTCATAAGCAAAACTGTTAACTGCTCACTCATTATTAACACAAACATCTTTAAAGAAAAATAACATTTAAAAGACATTCTACAAATAGTTTTACAATATGCATCTCTTACGAAGCACCATTCAACTTATTTTGATCTTAAAAAGACAATGAAGCAAGAGGTTTGGTGTTTTTTTTAAGAAAATTACACTTTGACTTCTCTTTAAATGGCAAGCAATATGTACAAAAGACCTTCACCTCATCCCTAATTCCTATCTCGTTTCTGACTCTGCCTTATCTCTCCACTCCTACTTCCCCAAATAAGCCTTCTTCCAGACTTGCCTTTTGTTTCATGCTTAACACTGTCAGCGCGTTTTAGCCTATCCTCTCCTGTGTCCAGGATGTCTATTCATTGGTCAAACTGTTTGCAGAGGCCATCTCAAAATATGAGAGACATTTCCCCATGTTGTGATGCTTTATTCCTGTAGTTATTGCTCAAGCCTCTATTTTTCTATTACTTGCAGTTAGATTATTCCAATAATTTAGTAATTCCTGCCTCAAGTACCAATCTCTCCCTTGTGGTTCCCTTTTCCAATTGGTCTCACATATCACTGCACAAATATTTCTAAACCATAGCACTTATCACACTTTTCCCTAATTCTAGAACCTGTAGTGACTTCATTTTCTACAAATTAAGTATAAATTTGCTAGCCAGAAATTTAACACACCACTCCGAGATTTGATCTCAAGCTAATGGTTTAATCTGTCTCCTATACACAGCACCTTTCTTTCTTTCCCTCTCTTTTTCTCCCTTCTTCTTCCTCCTCCTTATTCTCTGTCTCTCCCATCTTCCTCCCTCCCTACCTCTCTCTAATATTACAACCAATTGTTACGCTCACAACCTATCCTCATTTAATATCTCCGTGCAGTTGACTTTCTCTCCTGTGCATGCCTGCTCCACTACCTTTTCTGATGGAAGACCCATTTGTCCTTCTTCAGGAATAGATTCCTAATCCCAGCTTCCCTTCCTAATCCTGTACCCTCCTTCTCTGAAACACATAACAAGGTGCCTCCACTTTGAAACTGCACCTTGGTTAAACAGTTAAGAATTCTGCTCTGGGGTGCAGTAAATCCCTATTTGAGTCTTGACTCTATAGAAATGGTACGATGTTGGACAAATTATTAAACTCTCTAAGCATAAGTTTACTTCTAAAATGGATGTGATATAAATGTTTACTTTGTAGATTTAATATCAGTACATGATATAATGTCCAGAAGAAGGTTAGTACACTGCCTCCCAAGTAATAGCATGCGTTCACTGAGAATTTACTACTGTGACCCATTGCTTTCTATTCTTTTTTATTACCTGTCTCAACCCTCCCCTTAGATTATAAACTCCTCTAGCATTGGTCTTTGTTTTTTCCTTGTGGAACTTCCCCAGTGAAACAACTCAATTAATATTTGTTGAATTCAAGTGAAGTAGGTGGATCTCATCACCAACAACAAAGTCTTTGATAGATTTTTACTCGTACATTTGCATCCTCAAGACATTTTGCGATCAAGTAGAGTTCAAGGTTATCCTCAGACTCTTCCTGGAGGTTTCCCTCTGTAGTCCACCTCTCATACCATTGCATGTCACAGATCTGAGAATCCACCCTTCCAGAAAATCAGCTAACACCCACCCAGGTGCTGCAGTCCTTTGTCTTCTCTCTGCATGTCAGCAGTCTGATTGCAAATAAAACATGTTCCTCAATCCTGCAGTATTTCAGGCTTTTTAAAGAAAGTCTTACTGAGGAAATCAATAGAAAAAAATGGATTATTCTCTTTTAGTCTGTAAGCTTGTTTCCTTAGAAAGTTCTAACAATCATACTAATAGCAGGTAGTTATTGAATGCTTTGTAAATGCCAGATGTGGTATGTGTAACATATATGTGTTATGATCTTTATTTTTCCTATTAAAACCAACAACTCTAATAGAGAAATAACTAATCTTTTTTTTTTTTTTTGAGATGAAGTTTTGCTCTTTCACCCAGGCTGGGGCGAAGTGGTGTGATCTCAGCTCACTGCAACCTCTGCCCCCTGGGTTCAAGTGATTCTCGTGCCTCAGCCTCCCAAGTAGCTGGGATTACAAGTGTGTGCCACCACACCCGGCTAATTTTTGTATTTTTAGTAGAGATAGGGTTTCTCCATGGTGGTCAGGCCGCTCTCGAACTTCTGACCTCAAGTGATCTGCCCACCTCAGCCTCCCAAAGTGCTGGGATTACAGACATGAGTCACCGCGCCTGGCCGGGAATTACCTAATCTTAATGTTCTCTGTGTGCAAATGAGGAAACTGAGGTACCAGGTCTTAATTAAAATAATTTTCTCAGACTCCTGACTCAAAAGTTATCACTGGGATATACTTTCTCTGTAATTATGCATGTGAATCATGATTTTCTTCTGAAATAAAGTACCTCCCCCTCCCCATCCTCAATCTCATCTCTTCCATACCTCAAAAAGTGACCTGCCATGGAGTTTAATAATCTTAGTGTTAAAAATGCTGTCCATTTACCTTGTGTGAAGAAATGAGACTTACAAACATCTGCAACTTCTGTTGTATATTTTTCCCTCAGGCTTGAAGTCTTTCTTCTGGATGGAAACCAAATAAAGCCTTTCGCTTCTAGCTCTAGCAGACTTGCCATTCATAATGACAATCTCATTTTTAGACCACTGATTCTGCAGCTTCACTCATAGTTTTGTCTAAATCTCAGATTGGTAGCAGCTGGTTCCAGTTGTATCAGTTAGATCTTAGAGCATTTTGCTAGTTTAATACTAGTTAAACTAATGCTTTATAACTATCTGCTTATTTTAGTATGTCTTAGAAAGTTGTATAAAGATAGCTATTTTGATCTTAGTAAAATTCTCCCACTTTTCGTCTATGTGTAACCAAAATATTTTTCTTTTATCCCACAGTTTATTTTCTTTTTTTTTTTTATAAGTGGTTGTCAACCACTTTTTCTTTCCACTGCCAGAATACCCTTTCCACCTCACTTTCTGTATTTTCCATTTTATTTTATTTTATTTTATTTTTTATTATACTTTAAGTTCTAGGGTATATGTGCACAATGTGCAGGTTTGTTACATATGTATACATGTGCCCTGTTGGTGTGCTGCACCCATTAACTCCTCATTTACATTAGGTATATCTCCTAATGCTATCCCTGCCCCCACCCCCTCCCCACAACAGGACCTGGTGTGTAATGTTCCCCTTCCTGTGTTCAAGTGATCTCATTGTTCAGTTCCCACCTATGAGTGAGAACATGTGGTATTTGGTTTTCTGTTCCTGTGATAGTCTGCTGAGAATAATGGTTTCCAGCTGCATCCATGTCCCTACAAAGGACACGAACTCATCCTTTTTTATGGCTGCATAGTATTCCATGGTGTATATGTGCCACATTTTCTTAATCCAGTCTGTCACTGATGGACATTTGGGTTGATTCCAAGTCTTTGCTACTGTGAATAGTACCGCAATAAACATACGTGTGCATGTGTCTTTATAGCAGCATGACTTATAATCCTTTGGGTATATACCCAGTAATGGGATGGCTGGGTCAAATGGTATTTCTAGTTCTAGATCCTTGAGGAATCGCCATACTGTTTTCGACAGTGGTTGAACTAGTTTACAGTCCCACCAACAGTGTAAAAGTGTTCCTATTTCTCCACATCCTCTCCAGCACCTGTTGTTTCCTGACTTTTTAACGATTGCCATTCTAACTGGTGTGAGATGGTATCTCATTGTGGTTTTGATTTGCATTTCTCTGATGGCCAGTGATGATGAGCATTTTTTCATATGTCTGTTGGCTGTATGAATGTCTTCTTTTGAGAAGTGTCTGTTCATATCCTTTGCCCACTTTTTGGTGGAGTTGTTTGTTTTTTTCTTGTAAAATTGCTTGAGTTCTTTATAGGTTCTGGATATTATCCCTTTGTCAGATGAGTAGATTGCAAACATTTTTTCCCATTCTGTAGGTTGCCTGTTCACTCTGATGGTAGTTTCTTTTGCTGTGCAGAAGCTCTTTAGTTTAATGAGATCCCATTTGTCAATTTTGGCTATTGTTGCCATTGTTTTTGGTGTTTTAGACATGAAGTCCTTGCCCATGCCTATGTCCTGAATGGTATTCCCTAGGTTTTCTTCTGGGGTTTTTATGATTTTAGGTCTAACATTTAAGTCTCTAATCCATCTTGAATTAATTTTCGTATGAGTAAGGAAAGGATCCAGTTTCAGCTTTCTACTTATGGGTAGCCAATTTTCCCAGTGCCATTTATTAAATAGGGAATCCTTTCCCCATTTCTTGTTTTTGTCAGGTTTGTCAAAGATCAGATGGCTGTAGATGTGTGGTATTATTTCTGAGGGCTCTGTTCTGTTCCATTGGTCTATATCTCTGTTTTGCTACCAGTACCATGCTGTTTTGGTTACTGTAGCCTTGTAGTATAGTTTGAAGTCAGGTAGCATGATGCCTCAAACTTTGTTCTTTTGGCTTAGGATTGTCTTGGCAATGCAGGTTCTTTTTTGGTTCCATATGAACTTTGACGCAGTTTTTTCCAATTCTGTGAAGAAAGTCATTGGTAGCTTGATGGAGATGGCATTGAATATATAAATTACCTTGGGCAGTATGGCCATTTTCACAATATTGATTCTTCCTATTCATGAGCATGGTATGTTCTTCCATTTGTTTGTGTCCTCTTTTACTTTGTTGAGCAGTGGTTTGTAATTCTCCTTAAAGAGATCCTTCACATCCCTTGTAAGTTGGATTCCTAGGTATTTTATTCTCTTTGAAGCTATTGTGAATGGGAGTTCATCCACGATTTGGCTCTCTCTTTGTCTGTTACTGGTGTATAAGAATGCTTGTGACTTTTGCACATTGATTTTGTATCCTGAGACTTTGCTGAAGTTGCTTATCAGCTTAAGGAGATTTTGGGCTGAGACGATGGGGTTTTCTAAATATACAATCATGTCATCTGCAAACAGGGAAAATTTGACTTCTTATTTTCCTAACCAAATACCCTTTATTTCTTTCTCTTGCCTGATTGCCCTAGCCAGAACTTCCAACACTATGTTGAATAGGAATGGTGAGAGAGGGCATCCCTGTCTTGAGCCAGTTTTCAAAGGGAATGCTTCCAGTTTTTGCCTATTCAGTATGATATTGGCTGTGGGTTTGTCATAAATAGCTCTTATTATATTGAGATATGTCCCATCAATACCGAATTTATTGCGAGTTTTTAGCATGAAGGGCTGTTGAATTTTGTCAAAGGCCTTTTCTGCATCAATTGAGATAATCATGTGGTTTTTGTCTTTGGTTCCGTTTATATGCTGGATTACATTTATTGACTTGCATATGTTGAACCAGCCTTGCATCCCAGGGAGGAAGCCCACTCGATCATAGTGGATAAGCTTTTTGATGTGCTGCTGGATTTGGTTTGCCAGTATTTTATTGAGGATTTTTGCATTGATGTTCATCAGGGATATTGGTCTAAAATTCTCTTTTTTTTGTGTCTCTGTCAGGCTTTGGTATCAGGATGATGTTGGCCTCATAAAATGAATTAGGGAGGATTCCCTCTTTTTCTATTGATTGGACTATAACTCCTCCTTGTACCTGTGGTAGAATTTGGCTGTGAATCCATCTGGTCCTGTACTTTTTTGGTTAGTAGGCTATTAATTATTGCCTCAATTTCAGAGCCTGCTATTGGTCTATTCAAGGATTCAACTTCTTCCTGGTTTAGTCTTGGGAGAGTGTAAGTGTCCAGGAAATTATGCATTTCTTCTAGGTTTTCTAGTTTATTTGTGTAGAGGTGTTTATAGTATTCTCTGATGGTACTTTGTATTTCTGTGGGGTCGGTGGTGATATCCCCTTTATCATTTTTTATTGTGTCTATTCGATTCTTTTCTCTTTTCTTCTTTATTAGTCTTCCTAGCGGTCTATCGATTTTGTTGATCTTTTCAAAAAACCAGCTCCTGGATTCATTGATTTTTTGGAGGGTTTTTTGTGTCTCTATCTCCTTCAGTTCTGCTCTGATCTTAGTTATTTCTTGCCTTCTGCTAGCTTTTGAATGTGTTTGCTCTTGCTTCTCTAGTTCTTTTAATTGTAATGTTAAGGTGTCAATTTTAGATCTTTCCTGCTTTCTCTTGTGGGCATTTAGTGCTATAAATTTCCCTCTAAAAACTGCTTTAAATGTGTCCCAGAGATTCTAGTATGTTGCATCTTTGTTCTCATTGGTTTCAAAGAACATCTTTATTTCTGCCTTCATTTTGTTATGTACCCAGTAGTCATTGAGGAGCAGGTTGTTCAGTTTCCATGTAGTTGAGTGGTTTTGATTGAGTTTGTTAGTCCTGAGTTCTAGTTTGATTGCATTGTGATCTGAGAGACATTTTATTATAATTTCTGTTCTTTTACATTTGCTGAGGAGTGCTTTACCTCTAACTATGTGGTCAGTTTTGGAATAAGCGTGATGTGGTGCTGAGAAGAATGTATATTCTGTTGATTTGGGGTGGAGAGTTCTGTAGATGTCTATTAGGTCCGCTTGGTGCAGAGTTGAATTCAATTGCTGGATATCCTTGTTACCTTTCTGTGTTGTTGATCTGTCTAATGTTGACAGTGGGGTGTTAAAGTCTTCCATTATTATTGTATGGGAGTCTGAGTCTCTTTGTAGGTCTCTAAGGACTTGCTTTATGAATCTGGGTGCTCCTGTATTGGGTGCATATATATTTAGGATAGCTAGCTCTTCCTGATGAATTGATGCCTTTACCATTATGTAATGGCCTTCTTTGTCTCTTTTGATCTTTGTTGGTTAAAGTCTGTTTTATCAGAGACTAGAATTGCAACCCCTGCTGTTTTTTGTTTTCCATTTGCTTGGTAGATCTTCCTCCATCCCTTTATTTTGAGCCTTTGTGTGTCTCTGCATGTGAGATGGGTCTCCTGAATACAGCAAACTGATGGATCTTGACTCTTTATCCAATTTGCCAGCTGTGTCTTTTAGTTGGACCATTTAGTCCATTTACATTTAAGGTTAATGTTATGTGTGAACTTGATCCTGTCATTATGATTTTAGCTGGTTATTTTGTTTGCTAGTTGATGCAGTTTCTTCGTAGCATCAATGGACTTTACATTTTGACATGTTTTTGCAACGGCTTGTACCTGTTGTTCCTTTCCATGTTTAGTGCTTCCTTCAGGATCTCTTGTAGGGCAGGCATGGTGGTGACAAAATCTCTAAGCATTTGCTTGTCTGTAAAGGATTTTATTTCTCCTTCACTTATGAAACTTAGTTTGGCTGGATATGAAATTCTGGGTTTAAAATTCTTTTCTTTAAGAATGTTGAATATTGGCCCCCACTCTCTTCTGGCTTGTAGAGTTTCTGCCGAGAGATCTGCTGTTAGTCTGATGGGCTTCCCTTTGTGGGTAACCCGACCTTTCTCTCTGGCTGCCCTTAACATTTTTTCCTTCATTTCAACTTTGGTGAATCTGACAATTATGTGTCTTGGAGTTGTTCTTCTCTTTGTGGCATTCTCTGTGTTTCCTGAATTTGAATGCTGACCTGCCTTACTAATTTGGGGAAGTTTTCCTGGATGATATCCTGCAGAGTGTTTTCCAACTTGGTTCCATTTTCCCTGTCACTTTCAGGCACACCAATCAGACATAGATTTGGTCTTTTCACATAATCCCATATTTCTTGGAGGCTTTGTTCATTTCTTTTTACTCTTTTTTCTCTACACTTCTCTTCTCACTTCATTTCATTCATTTGATCTTCATACACTGATACTCTTTCTTCCAGTTGATCAAGTCAGTTACTGAAACTTGTGCATTTGCCACATAGTTCTCGTGTTATGGTTTTCATCTCTATCAGTTCTTTTAAGGACTTCTCTACATTGGTTATTCTAGTTAGCCGTTCATCAGATCTTTTTTCAACATTTTTAATTTCTTTGCACTGGTTATATAGTTCCTTCTTTAGCTCTGAGAAGTTTGATCAACTGAAGCCTTCTTCTCTCAGCTCGTGAAAGTCATTCTCCATCCAGCTTTGTTCCGTTGCTGGCAATGAGCTGCATTCCTTTGGAGGGGGAGATGCACTCTGATTTTTTGAATTTCCTGCTTTTCTGCACTGCTTTTTCCCCATCTTTGTGGTTTTATCTGCCTTTGGTCTGTGATGATAGTGACATACTGATGGGGTTTTGGTGTAGGTGTCCTTTCTGTTTGTTAGTTTTCCTTCTAACAGTCAGGACCCTCAGCTGCAGGTCTGTTGGAGTTTGCTTGAGGTCCACTCCAGACCCTGTTTGCCTGGGTATCAGCAGCGGAGGCTGCAGAAGATAGAATATTGCTGAACAGTGAGTGTTGCTGTCTGATTCTTGCTCTGGAAGCTTCGTCTCTGGGACCGTGTGAGGTGTGAAGTGGCAGTCTGCACCTAGTGGGGGATGTCTCCCAGTTAGGCTACTCAGGGGTCAGGGACCCACTTGAGCAGGCAATCTGTCCATTCTCAGATCTCAGTCTCCGTGCTGGGAGATCCATAACTCTCTGCAAAGCTGTCAGGGACATTTACTTCTGCCGAGGTTTCTGCTGCTTTTTGTTTAGCTATGCCCTGTCCTCAGAGGTGGAGTCTACAGAGGCAGGCCGGCCTCCTTGAGCTGTGTTGGGCTCCACCCAATTCAAGCTTCCCCGTGGCTTTGTTTACCTACTTAAGCCTCAGCAATGGTGGGCGCCCCTCCCCCAGCGTCGCTGCCACCTTGCAGTTAGATCTCAGACTGCTGTGCTAGCGATGAGGGAGGCTCCGTGGGCGTGGGACCCTCTGGGCCAGGTGTGGGATATAATCTCCTTTTGTGCCGTTTGCTAAGACCCTTGGTAAAGCACAGTATTAGGGTGGGAGTTACCTGATTATCCAGGTGTTGTGTGTCTCTATTTCCTTTGGCTAGGAAAAGGAATTCCCTTCCCCCTGCGCTTCCCAGGTGAGGTGATGCCTCTCCCTGCTTCAGCTCTTGCTGTTCAGGCTGCACCCGCGGACCAGCGCCAACTTCCGACATGCCCCAGTGAGATGAACCCAGTACCTCTGTTGAAAATGCAGACGTCACTCATCTTCTGTGTCACTCACACTGGGAGCTGGAGGCTGGAGCTGTTCCTTTTCGGCCATCTTGGGTGCGCTCATATTTTCCATTTTAAATCAACCTTCTAGCTTATTTTCTAGCTACTATAGTGTCCTCTAAAACATAAATGTGCACATTTCCTGTTCACCAGTCCCTGAATTCTACTCTAGAGTTTATCTAAACAAAGAGCATTAGTAGCCTATTTTCATGTCTTTGTACAATCTCACTTTATGAGATATGTAGTCATATAAATGTGTCCAGTCCTACTTGCTGTGTTTCTCTTCCATGAAGACTGTATATATAGAGATCTCTATGGAACAGAACTCCATCAAGTATTTCTAGTACTGCGGGTTGTTTTCTCTTTTAAAATAAATAAAAATATGTGAACTGGTCGATGGAGCATTATTTTTCAAATGTTCTCCTTTTCATCTTGAAACAAATAATGGGTAACATTTTATAGAGAACATGATGAGACATGGTCTATGTAAAATTATATTACTTATCTTTATTAAACAGATCTAACTTTCTGTAAGTGCTTATACATTACAGTAAACATAATCGAAAGTCTTTTAGGCTTTTTTTCTGGGATAGTACTATTTTTGTGATAATAATTTACAAGTTATCAGAACAATTCTAGCTACAAAATTGCAACTATTGTGTGTGATGGTAGAATAAAAAATTTATTTTGAGATATTGAAAGGAGATTCTCGTAAAATAAAGTCAACTTTTAAAACTCCATTCTCACAAATTTTTTATGTTTTTTTAAAAAGATTGGCTACTTAAATATGTTTGACTTTCTTAAGTGAATGTAAAAACACATTATTAATGATTGCTAAAGATTAAGTATCAGTATGATACATATAATTTATTAATCTTATAGAAGGGATTTTGAGTGGGAGTAAAGAAATATTTGTGAAATAGAAAAAAAAATGAGAATTCATAAAAGGTATGCTAAAAATTCTTAAGCTGAAAACTTAAAGTCTATAACAGACTAAACACATTCCAAACGCCTCTGTATATTACATATGGATGCTATCTCTCAGCATGTGGATACTTGATACATTTATTAGGAAAGATTTGTGTTGTGCTTTCGGTGCAAAACTATAAAAATATGTTATAAAGGTAAGGGCAATAATTTTCAGTGACTAAGCAAAATTTGAATCTCTGTTTATAAAAGTCTTTAAAAGCAGTATTGTAAACCTAGAGTGCAAATGCTTTTGGTTTAGTCTTCCTCAAATACCTAAAAATGCACTACAAATTCTGTTATTATATAAAACTTATTGCTTTTTTCTCTATTGAAAGCCATTCAACTTTCTCTGTCAACCAAGCATTTTATATTCAGACCTTGTAATGCATACCTATATATACCAGTCCATATACACATATTTATATGAATGTTCATATCCTCACATATATGGAGATGAATCATTTAATACTGTATTATCACTCTAAGATTTGTTTTGTTTTTAGCTTTTATTCCAAGCCTCTGACATAATCTGCTTGACTGAGCAAGTTTTACATATATCAGCAATATCTGGGTAAAACTCATTTGAAATTTATTATCAGATTTGAAATTTCATCATATTCCACAAATGCTGAAAACTGGTGTGCTCTTTTTTTGCATTTCTTAATGATAATAAGCTTGCAAAGAAAACACATTAAAAATCAACCTAATCCACTGATGAGAATATATTTAATGTATTTATTTTAGATTACTGATAATTTAGGGAATACTTCATGCAGAGTGAATTCATCATACATTTTGCTTAATGCTGTTCTCAGCTTTCCAGCAAGAAGCCAAAATTTCACCGTTTTCATGTTGGAGCAGAAAGCATTTGTAGCAGCTGTAGCTCTTAATTTGACATCTAGTTTCAGGTCATTTTCATGTAAATAGGAAACAATGGAGACCTCCTTACAATTTCCATAACACGGATGTTTGCTTCAACTTTATTATTTTCTTCTGACAATTATATTTTCTCCCTGGGATTAAAGGAACCAGTAATCATTCACAGTTATTATTTTTCATCTTTATGAAAACTTGGTAGTTCTACTCTTTATTACTCAAAAGCTCCCAGTGCCTTCCATATTTCAGTCATACACACAATCTATTAATGTTTCTAGTTCATCCTTTCCTTAATCTGGGGTGGGTTAGGCAGGTCAGGTTTTCTATTTCTTTCTATAATACATTTTCTTCAGGCTTTGCAACCTCTTTTTCTACCTTTAAAAAAATATAGGAGGTGAAAATTTGGAATTGTTCTCTTGAATATAACTGATGTTTTATTGAAAAGCAAGTTTGAGTTTTGATTTATATTGCTTTGAACATGCCCATATGTATTACCAACTGTGGCTTCACAGCATTATAACATGTAATTCTGTGCTTTCTCTAATAAGTATTTTATTTCATTTTTCCTCTGTTCCAGAGAAGAAGCCTACTTTATATGCTGAAGCATCAATGTGCTTTCTTCTGTGTTTTGTAGGATCTGTACAGTAATTTTCAAGTGTGTTTCAATGGGGAAAATTTTAATTTTTGTGTACCTCTTTTAAAATATGTTGACTTATGCAGATTAAGTTAAGTAGGAAGGTATTTTTGTAGGTAGTCATTTCCATTTGTTCCTCTTCTAGGAGTAAACATAAGAAATCAGAGAGCCTTTTAAACATTTTGTTTTCTGGATCATCTGAACATACCAATAAATTATGTATTCTTTTGACTTAGTCTCTGCTGTTGAAGTTATATTAGTTGATATAATCTTAGTGGGGTGTGTGTGTGTGTGTGTGTGTGTGTGTGTGTGTTTTAGATGTGCCTTCTCTGTTTTTTAGGAGACACTCATTTGTGCTCTTGTTTTTTTCTGTCCCAGTGATATGACAAGAACAGTGGAGATTTCTGGGGAAGGAGGCCCATTGGGAATACATGTAGTGCCCTTCTTTTCATCTCTGAGTGGAAGGTAAGATGTTTTTCTCATTCTAGAAGCTCGTGCTAATGAAAACCCTGATTTGAGCTCCTTTTCCCAAATATTTTTCAGAAGGAGATTAAATGTGAATTCTGTTATTCAAATGGATACCTCAAGACATACTTTTGTTGGCCACTTAAGTGTTGGAAACAAAAGACAATAATTGACTTTAGGATGTAATGGGGGAAAAAAATCAGCCACAGTTTCTCCATTTACACTTAATTATGAAATACTTCCTTAAAGTATCCTTGTCAGTGACACATAGTAAACAGATCCTTGGCAAAGATATTAACATATTGTTAGACAAATGTTGCAACTGAATTTTTTTGATATTCCAGAATATGCTTCAACAAGTGAGTATAATAATTCTAAATTGGTATATCCTGTTATTCCTCAAGTATGTAGCATTTAGAATAATAAATATTCTAATATTTTAAGTAGCTATATCTGATGCTGTGTATGTATGATGGCTTTACAGAAGCAACGTGTCATCATGCTGTATTTTCCTAAAATATAACTTAGTCAATTAAAAATAATTTACCACATCTTTTTGGAATTTTTAACACATTATGTTGCTAAATCCACACTGGTAAAAATGGCATTGTAGATTGTATCAACACTTCTTGAAATTTACATCTGTCTAACTGGATTTAAAGACTGTTCTCTTGATGGAAATTAAAGTGTGTGCCTCAGAGTTCATATTAGCCCTGTTAAAACAATTGTACTGAAGTTGTTTTAAATATTATGTCACTTTGTAATAAAACGACCACATTTAGCACTAGACTGATATTGACAAGGGTTGTCAGAAACTTAAAATCAGTTTTTCACCAACATGACATGATTGCAGTTAATTTACTGAATTTATTTTCTTAAAAACATCATTGAAAAGGGGGGATTCCTTATTTTAGTTTAGGATATCACAGATGAGACAAGTCAATTGATTTCCCAAGGTCACACAAAATCCAGCTCCCCTAACTTCTCACTTCATTGTTCTTTCAAGAAATAAAATTTTCCCAAAGGTTATATAGTATTAATTTAGTGATTCTGAATATTTATTCAATTCAGTCTGCCCTATAGCAAAAAGAACAGATTTAGTCATGGTATTTGGGTTGGCATCACATTCAGCAGGTAGCCATCTGCTACCTGTAATTGCGAAGTCATCACCTTTTTTTTTTTTTTGCAAATAACATCTGATGCCAAGCTCTCACTGGAATGAATGTTCCCAAAAAGAAATGAACCAAAAAGCTAGCAGCTCTTATTGTCTCATTTCCTGTATGTGTTAATAAGTGTGTTTATAAATGTTATGGGTTATGGCATAGGACAAACTGAGGTTGTTTTTGATAGATAGGGTGAATATTTACTCGGTTGTCATGAGAAATTCTAATAACTTTTGGCAGAAGTATACTAACAGAGCTTTGTGAACTACCAGAGCTGTTAAATGACCAGGCTCTTTAGTTTAATGATGCTGGGATAGAACACAAGATCTTCCCAATTTCCAAAAATGAGAAAATATACAGTGTAGCAGTCGCTATACTTCATTTTCAATAGTTCAGAAAACAAGCTGATCCTATAGCTCAGAAATCACATTCTCTCACTTCAAACGAGGGAAATACACTAAGCTTTATTGATTCCCTCCCTCCTCCTTCCTGGTTCTGATTCCTAGCACAAACCTTGTAGAATAGAAGAAAGAGTACTGGACGTGGTTTCAGAACTATTGGATTTGAATCCCAGTGTTCTTTTTTATAACCTTGATCAAGTCCCCTAAACTTGCCTCTTTTGAGTACCTACTTTACATCAAGGTTATGGTGATTAAATAACATTAAAAATGTGAAAGTTCCTTGTAAACCACATAATGTATGAGTGTGTAAATCATCAGTATGATGATTATTTTGGCTAAAACCAAAAAGCCTGATTCAGAAATGCAGTTTTATTATAAGTTCATGGTTAACTGTTCAGTAACTTGGTGAAATAGTTCTATTATTTTTTTTGCTATCCACCAGTATTATAGAAAGGAAATTTAATTAAAAAACATTAAAAATGCTATGGAAGTGGAGACATGAGCCAATAAAAGTTAAGAAGTAATGAGTACAGGCTGAAACAGCATACTTAACTCAACCCATGTGTCTAGATGAAACTGCGTATAGAGCATGTCAGACAAGTGTCTGACTTCATAATGCCATATGGTTTCACTGTGTGAGCACAGGGGCTTCGTTAAGGTCATAGTGCTATACTTTGCTCTTAATTTCCTTCCATTTATTGGTTTGTGCCATTATCTTAAATTGGAATTTACATTTAATTTTTTACTAAGATTACTGTAATTGACTTTGCCTTCTATTTTTTTTTCTTTTAGAAAACTGTTGCCACACCTGTTGTTGAATAAGAAACCTAATCTAAGTTAGATCATCCTAAGTAAACTATGGTGGCTGCTCTACTAGATAAAGCCTCAATGAATCCATTAGATAGCATTGCAGAGGGATGCTGAATGCTGCTTGTATTGAGGGCCGTTGGCTTTCCCAGTAAAAACAAAACAAACATAAAAAAACTCCAAAGTTCTTGCAACTAAAACACAACTTAATTTTATTCATATTTTAAAAATCAATGTTTTTTTGTGAATTAAAAACATAAATTAATTTGTTTCAGTACAGGTAGCATAATAGGCTTCAGTTTCATAGGGAAGACCGCTAAACAGGAGAGAGAACAAGGGCTGAATGAAAGCTAATAAAGACTGTGCGAAGAAATGTTCAAACAAAAATACTAAGCTGGTGGAGTCACAGGCTGTGTGACATTGGGGAAAGAACAGGAAAGGGGCAAGGAGAAGATGTTGGTGCCTAAATGATGATTAGAAGAGCAAAAAGAATTGTTACCCCTCTAATTCTGTGAGGCTGTGGATTTCAGCATCCTTTATCACTGCTCATTAATGCAAATTAACTGGTTAGTCTCGGCCTATAACTTCTCGACAGCATTAATCTTTGAATTCTGTGAGTCTTGGTCCCAAATGAGACAGCTACCACAGCCCACCAGTTTAGGGCAAAGAGGATAATGAGGTATTGTTTTCTGAGCCTTCTCATAGTGGTCTGGATGAAATCAAACTGGAGGGAATCTATCCCTTCCATGGAGCAGAGAGGGCAGAAGTGGTTTGTTGCCAGGGACCAAACTAATAAAATCAGTCAGTTTTACATTTTACCGAAATTACCTCTGACACATGGGTTTTACAGTTGGGCTTATTCTGTCAATAAATTTTTCATGGAAAGTTAGATTATTTAGATCAGTGAGGTTCACATAGCATACTCCAGTTGTAATATGCCAGCTAAATTGCAACCCAGTGGCCCGAAAGAATTAATTCATCTCCCAAAATGTGAAATTAAATCCTAGGGAGTAACATTACATGACTGATGATGTACTGAATTAAATTAAAGGAAGACTTGAATGCTTGTTAAAAAAAATATCACTTACATAAACAAGTGTATAACCACATGTGAGCCTCCTAATGGATCAAGTTATTGTGAATCCACCCTAACAGAAATCCAAAATGTGGACTCTTAGGATGCTGTTTAATTTAGGGAAAAAAAAAAACAACACAATTTTGATCTATTATTTTAATGTGTCAAATAGTTAAATTTTTAATACTGTGTTTCAAGATTGAAGTAACACAGAATATGATTAATTTGCTAACCTACTAGAACTAGGAAATGAACCACAAGACCCCACTGCACACTTGTGCCTATGACCCTGAGCCTTCCCTGCAATAGATGGCGTGACTGCTTGCTGTTCTCTCTCCTGCAGCAGCATGCTGTATTCATTTAACATTTTCGAAGTGGAGACCCAAATATCACTGCTATGCCTGTTGAGGTCTTGAGAAGATGGGAGCTCATTAAGGGGGCAGAGGCTCAACTCCGTGGCCACTCCAAACAGAAGGACTGCTTTCTCTGATACTTGCATTATAGATTGCCCTTTTCTATGGCTGACCCTGTTATTTACACATAAAATGTGCTCATGTTTTATTTAGATTTGAAATTTAATGTGAAGGTATTTTGTAATAGCACACATGGTTTTTATACAGAAGAGAGTGACAAAGTAGAAAAACAAGAGGATTGATAAAGCATAGATCACAGTTTCTCCAAACCTAGCAGACTCCTCTTGCAGGACATATCTATCTTTCTTACTCTGGGACACAGCTAAGCCCTGTCATATCACAAAGAGAAGGGAAATCCCACAAATGAGAAATAATGAAAATACGTATAAGTTCCATTTCTTATGGTTTTTGGTTTAGTTTTGGTTGATGTATATAACAGAATTGTGTACGAATGTACACACACACACACACACACAATTTTAATTCTTATGGCTATAGTTCTCTTCCTTCTTTCCTTCTCTTCCAACCTCCTCCTGATTCTAAGCTACAACCACAAAAATCCGGAAGCCCCTTGGTATCCTCTCTAAATTAGCCTCTTCTTGGTTGAAATTTCAGACAACTCTTCCCAAAGCCTGCCTTCATCATGTCGCTGCCCTGTTTGGAAGCAGGGGCTACTGGATGCCCCCCTCCAGGTCCATCAGATTAAATTCATTGACTGTTCAAAGCCTTTGTGTGTGGCACTGGTCTCCCATCTAGTTAGCTCTCATATTTTTGAAGACTCTAGGCTTGTTAATGTCTTTAGTTTTTGGACTTCAGCTGTACCCCAAATGTATACTGAAGTTACCTGGTCCTGGCTCAGACTCCTCCATCCTGAGCACACAGAAAACGCCCAACACATACTTGATTTGGTAGCACCAACAAATGGGATCCAGCTTCCTTCTAAACTGAGTAATATGATCTGAGCTTAAATGTTTGTTTACTTCTTAAAATGCAAATTATTAGAATAGGTAGTAAGACTGCAAAACAATTACTGTGAATACCCTAATGCTCTCCCACTGCAAAACATCACGTTGCCGTGTTGGCACTAACTCAGACTTACTTATTATAGTCAGGTTTGATGCCCTTCTCCAAACCACAAGTCTTTGGTGTCAACTCCACTAAACTAGCCTTTCAATAAGTTTACTGCGAGCATGAGAAATGAAGTCTCAGATTGATGTTAGTACTTATGCATATTTATCTAGAAGGGCTTTTTGTCCTGTAGTGAGTTTTGGCTTTTTTGGATTAGGGATTAAAATAACAAACAGTTGCCTGAATATGAAGTATAATTTCTTTTGTAAATAGAAATCAATAGTATTTCTGAACAGTTGCAAGTGGAGAAATAATTAGCATTTATTATTCAGTAATTATGTTTCAATCTAAATTTTGCATTTAGGATTCTAGGACTCTTCATCCGAGGCGTAGAAGAAAACAGCAGGTCCAAGCGGGAGGGACTATTTCACGAAAATGAATGTATTGTAAAAATCAACAGTGTGGATCTCGTAGACAAAACGTTTGCTCAGTAAGCATTTTTTCATTGTTTTATTTACTCTGTTGATCCCTAGCATGGTTATAATCATTACTGAACTCATTATGATCAAAATAGTAGGTAGAATTTCTAGTCACTTCCCTTTGAACGATCCAGGACATCCATTTTCAAATGCTTCTAATGTTTTAGCCTACTCAAAGGTGGCCCACACATGTCTCTGGCAGGTCTGAGAATGCTAAACTACAGAATATCACAAGCCTTCCTGCCTGGCTGTCTTTACTGGGGCGTCGTTCAACGGGTTTGTTTTTCTTGCGCTATGGGTCAGTTAAACTGGTATTTAATGGCTCTTTTCACAGACTGTTAGTTCAGCTTATTAATTAACTTACTTTGTGTCAGCAGTCTTCCTTAAGCTAAAAAATCTGTGAGAGATGTCTGAGGACTCACTGAATCATAGAAACAAACAGAAAAAAATAAAATTAAAATACCATCTCTTGGCCAGGTGCAGTGACTCACGCCTGTAATCCCAGCACTTTGCGGGGTCGAGGTGGGTGGATCATGAGGTCAGGAGATCAAGACCAGCCTGGCCAAAATGATAAAACCCCATCTCTACTAAACATGCAAAAGAAAATTAGGCAGGCTTGGTGGTACGCACCTGTAATCCCAGCTACTCAGGAGACTGAGGCAGGATAATCGCTTGAACCTGGGAGACGGAGGTTGCAGTGAGGTGAGATTGTGCCTTTGCACTCCACCCTAGGCGACAGGGAAAGACTCCATCTTCAAAATGAATAAATAAATAAATAAATACTGTCTCCCTCAAGAAATCATCTCTCTGCATGTGAAAATGTTAAGGGAATGGCTTCCTGTACCCAGGAATTAGAGTGTATAGTAATCTGATGCATATTTTTTTTAATGTATGTTGGCATTGCAGTGGGATTCTGGACCAAAGGACTAAGTACTAATAATCCTTGGGAATCATCACCACCATCTTGTTTCTGACCAAAACAGGTCCTAATACATCTTCTCTCTGGGCATTAGTTGTCAATATTGTATGTGTGCATGTGGACAAAGATGAGTGGTTGTGGGTAGAGGAAGAGTGGGTACTGGCTGCTAAGTATGAAAAGAAATGAGACCTTAGAAGAATCTATTGTGTTAAAATAATGATAGGCAAAACTATAATTATTATTAGTAATAATCTTTTAATATACTACTGTGCTTTTTCACAAGGACTTGATAATTATGCAAAGCAGTCATTACTTCTATTTTATAGAGGTGGAAAGTGAGACTCATAAAAATTTTGTATAGAGTTAGTATGGAGTAGAAACTGATTCCTATGCTAGCAAAAATAATAGGGGAATTGACCACAGGAGTTAGGTGGCCTATGGGAAATCTTCCTTCTCCCCTAACAATTTGCGGAATTAAGCACTTCAGAAAGGGGGGTACGGGATAGAGTTTGAGGAATCAGATTGCAGTCGGGGTTATGATTAGTTATTATGTGCTATGGCTGCTAGGAACAGAGACCTGAAATAAGAGTAGCTGAAACAAGATTAACATTAATTTTTCCTAACAACAAGCAAGCGTGGAAGAGGGCACTCGCACTCCATAGTTACTGCGGCAGCTGCACAGCCATCAGCGGGTCAGGCGGCTTCCGTTTTCTGCTTTCATCTTGCCATGTGGCTACTATCGTTCAGTGGAAAAATGGGCACAAGATGGCTGCTGAGTTGCCTCAGTCACTTCTGAGTTTCAGGAAATAAGGAAGAGAAACAGGAGAACAATAAAAGTTTTTATCTCTCTACTGAATCAGCCTCTTCTAAAGAGCTTTCCTTTAATGCCTTCATTTATATCTTCTGGGCAAGAAAGACTGGGAAAAGTAGTCATTTGAACTGGGCACAGGGCATCTAGAGGCATGAGGAAGAAGGGGAGAAAATGTTATAAGAAGTTTGAGGAAGAACACAAAGCGCTAAGTCATAAAAGTGGAAAACGCAGTTGCTCTATGTGAGACTAACAGGAAGGGTGCATGTTGGATTGAGATTCCACTGAGACATTTAGGCACAGGCAAGGCACCTGCCAAAATGTCTCCATGAGCAAACATGGGTGTCAAACATGAACTTGTGTAACACAACGCATGTTAGAAAAGATCTGTACTTTAGAAGGATGTCCTAAAAGAAACCTAACTAATGATCTGGTCCAAAATATCAAATTATTTTGTTTTTTATATTCACTGTGGTAATCACTTCTGGTTAGATTTTCATCTTTAGAAACGTATAAAAGCTGTGGGTCATTGGACAAATTATTTCATCTCTCTAAGCCTCAACTTCCATGTCTGTGAAATGAAAGCTAGTTATACTTACCTAACATGCTTGTTAAATTAGAGAAGAATGCATGGTAATAATGCATGTATAACTCGGTGCAGGGGCACTGAGTGGGCAAGTAGTAAGTGGTAACTAGTATGTAGTTGGCAAGGTCATTCTGTTAGGAATATTGATCGTGTCTCCTATGATTATCCACTGTGTTGCTCTTGGTTGCCATCCT
Source organism: Macaca nemestrina (assembly GCF_043159975.1). Classification (NCBI taxonomy): domain Eukaryota; kingdom Metazoa; phylum Chordata; class Mammalia; order Primates; family Cercopithecidae; genus Macaca; species Macaca nemestrina. The sequence goes on from NC_092135.1 coordinate 103,181,537, forward strand.
GCTGGGGTATTTTAGAAGATGCTGCACCTCAAAGCAGGGTCATCCTACATTTATCAACTCTCTTTCCAGGGCTCAGGATGTCTTCCGCCAGGCAATGAAATCCCCAAGCGTGCTCCTCCACGTGCTTCCTCCGCAAAACCGTGAACAGTATGAAAAATCAGTCATTGGACCTCTTAACATTTTTGGTAACAATGATGGCGTTTTGAAAACCAAAGCGCCGCCTCCTATCCATGGAAAATCGGGACTAAAGACAGCAAATCTCACAGGAGCCGAAAGTCCTGAAACAGATGCATCAACTTGCCTGCAACAAAACAAGAGTCCCCGAGTACCAAGGCTAGGAGGAAAACCATCCTCTCCCTCACTCTCCCCTCTCATGGGATTTGGCAGCAAGAAAAATGCAAAGAAAATTAAGATTGACCTAAAGAAAGGTAATTATTAAATTATGCCTAATAGCATTCTATTATTGTAACATGTAAAATTGGTTAAGAGAAATGCATTAAGGCTAATTTAGTTAATTCTCCCTTCATTTAATTGTATCAAAGAATAGATTTCAGTGTATACTTAGGTAACTTAAATTTCTTGAAATTGTACTTTTTTATTCTTTTCTTCAGAGCGTATAGATTATTTTAAAGAGGAAAATAATAAAGACATTTTGGGGAGTGGAAAGAATCATTGCAAACCTGATATCAACAGAGCAATATTGTATTACAACTTAACACTAAATAGGCACGAAAATTCAGTTGTCCCTTTTCTGAGCACGATTAGTGATTCTTGAAGCATCCTTTAGGCCATGTCCAAAAAGCGTATTGTTTTTCTAAGACAGTCTTATAACAACAAATTTTACTCCTCAGAAAGCAAATAGGTAATGTTTACTAATTTCTCTGATTCAACATCGCAAACATTTATTTAAAACATACCTAATTTCAAAAGCATGTACAATCTTTATTCATCTTTTTCAACTTTTCTATCCATTTCAAGCACAGATCAGTGAGAAGAGATCATGTGTGTACATGCATCTTTATGCACTATTATACACACATACATAAGCATTCATGCGCTTCTGTGCTTTTGTTCATTTTGTCACCTCTGTTTGATATTCCCTTCCCCCATTGCAACCTTCTGAAATTCTGTGTTTTTCAAGACAATTCAAAAGAAACCAAGATCGTATAGATTCTTGTCTGAATTAATAGAGAATTTATGGTCACAAGGTAGTTTTAGAAAAACTATAAATGTCTTTCGGAAACAAATAATGTATCTTTAATTAGGATATGAAAACAATTCTGGAAAGATTCTCTGATCAAAACTTCATTCACCTATAAGAATTCTATTCTGGGAATAAAATGCATTGACTAGTACATATAAAAATACTTCAGTGTACTTATCAATCAGTTTTTTTATTTAAATGCCTCAGTTGTATTTTTTGTTCAAATGATCCAGCTATGTGGAAGACACAGATTTGGGTGCTTTGGGTATAGAAAAATGAATCAGACACAGAATCACCTTAAAAATGTATTACAAAGCCTTGAATGCAAAAATGAAAGATACGACGTCACATCTGTACTTTAGCAAGATTAATCTGACAGCAAAAAGATACACTGAAGACAAGGCCAAACAACAAAGGTTAAGTAAAGGGTGCATTGCATCTGTCTAAAGGTGGAAACATACTAGGCATGCCTTAATAAATGACTGGTTGTAGGAAGGAAAAAAGAGAAGAATTACAGTGATTGCTGAAGTTTTTCAGCCAGATCAAGTTGCATAATGGAGATGTCATTGCTAGAAATTAGAATTTTAAGTAGATGAGGATATTTGAAAAGGTCAGAATCTGGATTGGAGAGGGAGGTACGTAGTGAAGTTTGAAATGTGCATGATGACTTCTAGGAAGCTGACATCAGAAACAGACATTAGAGCCATAAAGATGTAGGTCTGTTTCACTGGAAGATATATTTGGATGCAGGAGCTGGCCAAGGCAGGGAGTCTAGGGGACAAATTGGTCCAGGACAGATCCTTGGGGAACATCTATGGCTTCATGGCAGGATAATGGGTAAGATTTAGAGAGAATGATGGATGTGATATGATCAAAGATAGGAAAATAATCAGAAAATAAAGACATGAAAACCAAAGAGAGAGTCAATTTCAAGAAAATGGTGGGAATCATCAAAGCTAGACCAACGGAGATGGTCATGAGTAGCTCACTGGTGATGGAAGCTGGAAGAAGCAGTAAGATGGAAGTAAGGATCCTTCAGGGTAGAGAAATCTGAGCATACCTTTAGACTGAGTAAAAAATACATGAGAAGGGAGAAATTGGAGATGCAAGAAGACAGGACAGGAGCAGCAAGATGCTTGCTGACCAGACAGTGGGATGCAGCAGTACGGGGAATTGAGCCACAAGTAGAGGGCTCAGCCACAGGTTGTCCAGCTCATTTAAGAGGCTAACAGAACTTAAGTCAAATGGCCTTTTGCTTCTCAGAAAGTATGAAGTCAGGTTATGGTTTATTGAGAAATCAATCTCCTGGGCATCTGGATAACATGTGCATTTATTCTAGAACCTGAATAAGCCAAAGTGTTACACATCTGGATTGGGCCCTAAGTTCACTTTGATACCGTCATGGCCTGTCAGGAACTATAATCTGCATTTGAAACCCAAATAACTGAAGCATATTTAAAATGTCTCAGAATGTAAATATTTTGCTGATTCTATATTAGTCTAAATTAGGTAGATCTTACTGTAAAATTGAATATAATATTACTCAGATGACTATACATTTTCCTGTTCTTATACACTAGGCCCTGAAGGACTTGGTTTCACTGTGGTTACCAGAGACTCTTCCATACATGGTCCTGGTCCCATTTTTGTAAAAAACATTTTACCAAAGGGAGCAGCAATAAAAGATGGCCGCCTACAATCAGGGGACAGAATTTTGGAGGTAAGAATTGGAATTAATAGTTGTATGAAAATATTTCTCGGCATTTAAATAATGCCATTTAATTGCATTGAAATATATGTAAAGATATTAATATTTTTATTTTGAGCCTAATATATATTAAAAATTATTACTTATAGACAAGATAAGAACTTTAAGTATAGAACTGGTTAATGAGGAGTCTAACTTTGTAAATCCCTAGTAAGGTCAGTGATATGGGGCCAAATGATAATGAAAACCATTTCTGATCTTACCTCTCTTACTTCTACCTCTTAGGTCCCTGTGAAATTTGGATTGAATCTAAGAATTCAACATGTATTCATTTAGGGCTGAAAAGTTAAAAAGTCTTTATAATAGTCTTTTCAAACTTGGCCAGGACAAGCCAGAGTATCTCAGGTCATTCTGTGCTTTGTCCGTATCTCTATCATCTGTGCTAGGATAGCAATGAAAACAGCTGTAAGGGATTTTGCAGAGAGATATGTTTGGAATACCAAAAGCAAGAGGGTGGCTGTTTGTTTTCATTTATTTTTGTCTGAGGACATTATTGTCTTGATAATTATATATTGTCCATTTACCTTTGAAGCAATCATCTTCATTAGAAGCAACACTTTTGCTTTTCATGTTGTTCTAGATCATGAAAGAAGATGCACCAAATGACTAATGTAGCTCCAAATAAGAATTTCCAGTAATCTATGATAATCTGGTGACTATAATTTTCTAAATACATTTAAAAACTGCAGGATTCTATCGCTAGATTCGTATTTGCAGAGAAATTTGCCTTGTGATCATGGTTCGCTCTGCTTGTTGAATTAGGCAGAAAATGGCACTAAGTAAGCCTTTGAAATCTGCCTTCTACCTTAAGCAGAATCATTTTCTGGTATCTATTAGTCCAGTTTCCCCACATAAAAATCTGATGTCTTAGGAAAAACTGCTGATATTAATTACTGATTCTGAGTTCATCCAGCATCATAATGATGATGCATTATGGGAAACATTGTTGGTTTTTGCCCACGTATTTAGTTTTTATCTTTTCAGAGCTTCCTCAAGTATGGGAGCCCATTTGCTTCTTGTTTTCAAAACTATGTAGTGTAGAAGGACATAACAAGTACTGTGATTGTGGCTGCTTATATGATTTTATTCATTAGGTAAATGGGAGAGATGTCACTGGAAGAACCCAGGAAGAGCTTGTGGCCATGCTCAGGAGCACCAAGCAGGGGGAGACAGCATCGCTGGTCATTGCCCGCCAAGAAGGACATTTTCTGCCCCGAGAGTTGGTAATGTTCAGATCTCAGTCTCACTGAATTTTTAATGCCAAGCTTAATATACTCAATGAACTCATTATAGCTAAGAAACGAGTTCTAAGTCACAGACTTCATTCATAACCAAAGTTGAATCACACTCAGGGTATTTTACCCCATTTGGGGTATCACACTTTTAGGACATTGACACAGCCAGTGGGTATATGTAAGCAGTGCTTCCAGGGCACAGATTCAAACACCTTCAGCAACAAGCAATGATTCAACAGTATGCCACTAATTCAATAAAATATATATTGAATATGTGATGTGTGCTAAGCCCTAGGCAAAACACAGTCAGCAAAATAATTTGTGGACCTACTTTAATGAAGTTTACAGTCTAACAGTAAATAAAAAGATAGCCAGGTGTTCAAAATGGCGATGAAGATTATGAAGGGAAGATGCAGAGTGCCATGATAACATAAAACAAGGGTATTTAACCTATTCTTGAGGGCTGGGATTGACATCTTGAGAAAGATGAGTTCAAAAGCCTTATTAAAAATGTATACCCTTAGACCTAGTAACTAGACTTCAAGTAATCTGCCCTAAACTGATGATCAAAGATGTGGAAAAAATTCATGTACATTGATTTTTTCCCCTAAAGTCCTATCTATTGTAGTGATATATTGGGTCCTGTATAACCATAAGGCATTGGTTAGATAAATAACTAGATAGCTTGCCAGTGAAATATAGAAGTACTTAAAATGGTTTCTGTAAAAAATTGATGATAGCATGAGAAATGTTCATAATCGAATACTTTATTTAAAAGTAGGATATAAAATTATGTGTGCAGTATCATCAAATTACATTTTAAAACTTGTTAACAACTAGAAGAAGATACATCTGGGATATCAGTTATGAGAGGTTTTCATTTTCTTTTTTTACAATAAATACATATTATTTATTTTATTGAAATTGTGCTTTTAAGAAGGCTATAGAAAATTCAAAAGGGGGCCAGGTGCAGTGGCTCACACCTGTAATCCCAGCACTTTGGGAGGCCGAGACAGGTGGATCACCTGAGGTCAGGAGTTCGAAACCTGACCAATATGGTGAAACCCCATCTCTACTAAAAAATACAAAAAGTAGCCGGGCATGGTGGCATGTGCCTGTAGTACCAGCTACTTAGGAGACTGAGACAGGAGAATCACTTGAACCTGGGAAGCAGAGGTTGCAGTGAGCCAAGATTGCACCAGTGCACTCCAGCCTGGGCAACAGAACAAGACTCTGTCTCAAAAAAAAAAAAAAAAAAAGAAAAGAAAATTCAAAAGGGATTTTATAGCTAATAACAAATAGAAACAAATGTGATAAAAGGGCTCGTATTTATTCCTTGTTATTTCCTTTGAATCTGTGTAAGAATTGACAAAGGCACATGTAGGTTCCCAGAGTTAGGTTATCAGAACAGTAAGGATTAGTTGACAGAACTGATGATATTTCAATTGAAGAAGAAAAATATTAGGAGACAGGACAATTATTATCAGATATGTAAAGAGTTATTGTATGGATTGGAAGGTAGACCTAATCTGTTTCTTCAGACAGTCTGTACCCATTAATCAACGTATGCATTAACTCAACCACTTACTAAGCATCGGCTGTGTACAAAGTTGGAGGTTCTGCGGATACAAAAATAGTTAAGACTCACTCCCTGCCCTCATTGAGCTTATTCCAAAACAAATGGTTGGAAGAGGATAATGTTATGAGAACTTTAATGGACCTGTCCAATAAGGAAATGGGTTAGATAGAATATTTAAACAGAGCTTGCCTCGCCAACTGTCTAAGATGCTCTAGAAAAAGTTTCCTGATTGAGGTTAAATAAGACTACACAAGCTCTAAGTTGTCTCTCTGATCCTACCATTCTGTTACATATATTTATATTTATGTTTGAGTCTACAACCTTGTCAAATCACCTGTCTTATATATTAATGCTCCTTAATACCTGCCAAAAGGATCACTTACCTCCAAGTTTCCTTGGCATGGAATTTTCTTTCTCCCTTTCCTTCTCTTTCCCATCATCTTACCCATTTTTTCCCTTTCCTTATTGTATACTCTAGGGAGATCTGTAATAAAATAGGGAAAATAAGAAAAAGAAAGTCATCAGAGTCATGCAGATACAGTCCCCAATTCCATTCCTCTACTTGACTCCGCCATACCCAACGGTTTGAAAGGTAGAATCCTGAATGTCTGTCTCATCTCCTCATACTTACTAGAGAAATGATGCAGAAACTTGGAGTCTGGATTTTTTTTTTTCTAAAATACAGATGGATTTTTCTTTCAATCTGTTATTTATCCAAAGACCTCGGTCTTTCTCTACAAGGGTCAAAGTGAAAAGAAACAATAAAAGAGGGGGCAGTGTGTGTATGCACAGCAAGAAGCCCTTTCATTTCTTGTCTGATATTTAGGTTGCTAGAAATAAAAACTCTCCAAAATTCTCAGTGGAACTATGTGCTTGTTTCTGAGATAGGAGAGCAAAGAAAGAAGTTTTGACTGTGTATTCCATTGAACTGTAGTCCTGGAAGAAATAAAACCCTGCATAAAAACAGAAATATTTCAGCCAGCCCCTTAGCATGCAGAAGAACCCAACAACAGAACTCCATCTGGGAACTTAAACCCTTGAGCCTGCAGTTTCTGTCTAGTAGTTCCTTATACCCTTATCCCATATGACCTCTAGAATTTTTAACCCCACAGTTAATACCTTCTTCCTAGAAGCTTTGCCCCTCCCCCAGGTAAGGGATGCTGATTTATCCCAGTTTAAAACTCTGAATTCATTCCCCATCAAAGACAATTACATCTTACGTTAGCAACTGGAATAACATTTAACATGGTCTCTGGAGTTCAAATCCCAGAATTCAACTTCTGTATCTACCACTTACTAGCTGTGTGATGTAGATCAGTTTGGAAAATGACTCAGAGGCTGTTTCCTCATCTGTATTGCGAGAATTGTTGTGAAGATTAAATGAGATAATACAGACAAAGCTCGTAGCATAGTTTCTGACTAATCATAAGTTCTGAAAGTATGCTAGCTATAATTTTTTTTCTAATAAAAGACCACTTCTGTAGTAGTGTAAATACAATTCTATACTCTAGATATATTACAGGGTAGATAGATTTGTGCAGGCTTGCCTGGAATTAACCACTATTTTTGAACAATGATTGTTTTATTTTTTGTTATTTCATAATGTATTCTGTGATCCAAAATACTGAATTACAAGCATTTTTATAACCAATCAAATTGATAAGGGAGGCAGCTGTATGTATTATTTTACTCTCATTTAATGGAATTTAGTGAAATTTGATTTCTATCCCAGAATGACATAGGCCAAGTCCACCAGGGAGCGTATTAAGTTAACTGTGCAACTGTGAGATTATGAGTGCAAGCAAATTATTTCTTCTCATTGTTTCTAGTTCTATACTAAATTTAGAGGGTATATGCTTAGTATTCATTCCTTTAGAACTTTCTAGCAAATATCTAGACTCTCAAATATAGTTGACAGTCAACCATCCAAATAATGTGGAATTTTCTTTATCACGATAGCAAAGCAAGGGCCTTTGAGGTTTATAAGCACCCAAGTCGTGTGGACCCACAGTCTTCGTATTGAAGAAATAAGGAAAGGCACTCTTTTTCCAGCCCAAATCCCTGCCTCGAATGCCAAGAGGCAAGAACCTTGCAGGAAGTTTAAAGAGATGTGATGTTTGGCACGTGCTGGGCTATTTCAGTGGGAATTACTTCATAGTGTGGCATGCACTGGCCTGTTTGAAAGGGCAAAATAAAGAAGTGTGTTATGTGATACATCTTTGTGTTTTCCTTTCAAAAACTTGAAGGTGATATCACTTTGGTCTCTTCTTCCTTATCATGATTGATGTACACACTTGACTTTCCATTGAAAATCTGGCAGGATGAAGGAAGGACAGCACTTCCTACTTTTGTCTTGTTCTGTCTCCTTTGAGGAAAACAAACTGTGTTTATTGTTTTCCTGTTCTAAGAAACTGTCCTCTTTTGTTAAGCGTTGCTGTTCTGCGAGCTCTGTACCTTCTTAACAGCACTGCGCTGCCTAGTTTCTGACACTTCAGTCTTCCTTACTTCCTTGTTCTCGTTAGCTTCTTGTAAAGTCTTAAAACTTAAGCTAAGGGAGCGTGTGGTCAGCAGTTAATCAGGAAGTCCCAATATAGAATCGTCTCTTGGATGTGACTCTGTCATTCCAAAGACCATGGTATCCATTTCCTGGTCATTTCGCCTGACCTGCCACCTAAAAGAACTGTGCTGAACTCCTACATTCTAGTTTGTGTCGTTCTTCCTGAGCAATTGATTAACATCACAAGTTTAACAACACATTCAGCCAACCTTCTTTCCATCTGGGGCAGACCGGGTTGAAAATCAAGTGAGAAGAATTTATATAATAACATTACAACTATTTAGCTGTTTCTAGTATCTTTACCAAAAGAATGGTGTTTCAAAGGTAATCTTTCCAGAATCCCATTCTGAAAGATCCTTTGGTGTCCTCACCCCCTGACTGGGTGAGAGTTTACTGAGGAGGTGTTCACATAAGGAACATTTTTGCAGAAGGTGCTTTGAGATTAGTTTTGGTAATAGATTTAGAATCTGAAGGCTAAACTGCTCTGTCTGTGTCTACACTTGAAATGAAAACTGTGCTAGTTAATCAGTTGGTGGTTTGGTCAGTTCTGTAAGAGATGTAATCTACAAGTTCTTTTCTATCTCTGATACCTGAAGTTCTTTCTTATGCTAAATGTCAGATAAAACCATATTTCCACTTAAGAAAGCTCCTGAAAAACTGAAGTTTTTCTGTTAATTTCATGGCTTCATTTCTTTAAGAGCTAGAGAGAGAAGGAGAAAGTTATTCTCTATGTATGTGTGTATACATGTGCATGTATGTGCATGCCTTCTTTTTTTATTGGGCAGAAAGGAAGATTCTGTCCTTTCTTTGTTAACTTCTTTAACATTTCATTTTCTGACCTGCTGCCTTATTTCTAAATCATCCGGAAAATCACAGCAACCCGTGGTGGGTAAAATGTGCTAAAAAAATTTCAAATGTATTTATAGATTCTACCTGCCAAATTTGCCTGCTATTTGATATTTGATGCTGGCCTCTGCAAGTGAGATTAACTACACTTCAAGCAAGCAAGTTTCTCCTGCCTGGTATGATTGAAAACCAAAAGTTAGCCATGTTTGTCATGCTGCTTTGACCTTCACTTAGGAATATTGCTTTTGCTGAGAAAAAATGATGCACACGCATGTGGAGCCCTCCTTAACAGTTGCTGAGCTTAGTGTAGTCCAACACTGTTGTAGCTACCTGTCCCTGCGACTACCTTAGCATGCGAGATGTAGTCCAACTTCTTCATGGTTTGAAATGTCAAATTATTTAGCATCATAAATTATAGAATTTTGGTTTGAAATCTTAGATGAACCTCATTTAACTGATATATTATTTCATTCCCTTTGGCTATTTGATTCAAATGATTCCATGCTTAATTAACTGAGATACTTAAGGAAGAATGAATATTATAGCAGTTATTTGCGGATAAGTAGCAGAAATTGAAAGATAATTTCAAAATGACTTTTCTACCTAAAATAATGTGCATGAGATATGTTTTGGAATTTAAATAATTATGCAAAATCCAAAGTGCCTTGCTATATTTTATGTATTCTCCAAGTAACACAGTTCATGTCTTATGATGAAGTCCTTGTTAAGATAGAGTTTCTATTTCAGCTTTTCCCTACAATAATTTCCATTTTCTTACGGCATTTTCTTTCAACCAGTATGTACTGAATCTTAGTCAAGGCTCTGCAACGTGAACTTCCAGAGATGAAGCTAGAAGCTTTATCTGAAGATGTGTCTTGTCTTCAAGGAGCTTCTAGACCATAAAGAAAAGAAGAGTGCTAAGTGGATCAAATGAGCAAATAAATTGTTATGGGGATTCAAAGGATGTCAGGAACCAAGAAAACCTTCAAGAACATGACAGCATTTTAAAAAGAGACTTGAGAATTGAATAGAATTTCAAGATACAGAGCCACATGGGCAAAAGAAATACTCTCTTCAGTTACTCAGAGATTAGAAAGTACAAAAGTACAAGAAGACAGTAAGCAGCCCAGTTTGACAGATTACTGAGCAGGAGACTAACATAAGAAGTAGTGCTATTTTGAATACATTTGGAGGGACAAAGAGATGTTAGGATATCTCCTAAGAGCTTATTGTAATTCACTAGAGGGTACCGGTAAGGAGCTTGGGACCTGGAATCAGTCACACCTGGGTTGAGCCTTGTTTCTATCACTTACTGATTAAATGGCCTTGATGAAGTTATCTCCCTGAGCCTCCATTCCTCATCCATAACATGGGGACTAGACTAGTGTCTACCCAAGAGACTAGTTGTTAGAATTAAATGAGATGCATGTAAAATGCTTACAATGGGGCACAGAGAATGGGATTTAACAAATGTTCTTTGTTATTATAACCATTGCTTATTTGAATGAGAGATATTAAATGCACAGATTAGGTTTTCCCACCTGTTAAGAATGGAGAGAAGAAAATTGAGGTAGAAAATTTTGGTTTTGGCAACTGGTAGATGTGGGAGTGAAGGAGTGAGAAATATCAATAATTCCAAAGTTTTGAGTTTGGATGTGTTGTGATATCATTACTGGTTGGCAGGAGAAAACAACTATTATTATCCTAGAGTTGTATGACTTTCATGAATCCCAAGCTGTTTTATGGGCCAGTGAGCCTTGGCATTTTTCTTCCACTACTCTCTACTCTCATTCCAAACTCTTCATCTTTGAAAGGGAGGACACTCCTCTCCTCTTTTGTACCTCAAAAGTCCTTAAGATATCTACCTATAGGTCATTTGCTTGGGCAAAGCTTCCTTGAGCCCCCAGGTCTAGTTTATGGAACCTTACTTAGTTTTCCATCCATATTAAGGGTACACCTTAGCATGCCCCTGAATCACACAATATTACAATTTCTTCAGTAGACCTTAAGAACTATAAAGAAATAGTCCTTAAGACGCTACATTCGGGAATCTCATGGCCTGGATGTGAATCCCTGCTTTGCAATTTCATTCAGCCTTTCAGTGCCTCAATTTCCTCATTTGTTCAAAATGAGGATAAAAGCAACACCTACCTTGTAGGGTTGTGTGAGAATTAACTGTGTGCAGCTGCTGACACACAGTGAGTGCCGAATCATATTAATCCTTGTTATTTCCTGTGCCTAGAGCACAGTGTATGCTCAGTGGATATTTGTTGACTGAATGAATGAAAGCTATGCATTACTAAAGCTGGTGATATGGAAGGCTGGGAAAGGTATTGCTAAATGAGCCGTTACTGCTAATCTGTATCTAGTCTACATTCAGTATATTATTATCCTGTACAATTCTCTTAAACCAAATTTAAAATATATATGCAGGGATTTTCTCAGATTTCTGAGCAATCGCAATTTCTGATTACAGCTACATACAACAGTGAGGGTTAGGATAGTTTTTCACATAAATGACAGCTTCAGTGGTTTAAGTTACCATGATGACATTTGCACAATCTAGTTGTACAGTTTACTTGTAAAGACATATGAAAGCCATAAGTATCATGTTATAATTTGAAACGTTAGAAGTATTTTTACAGTATCGTGTTAAAGTATTTTAAATGCTTCAATTTGGGCTGCAATAATTAAAACAATGGTTCTCAGAGTGTGGTCTCAGGCTAGCAGTCTTGGCATCACTTGGGGATTTGGTAAGCATGCAGATTCCCAGGCTCCCTCCACACCTACTGAACCAGAAACTCTGGAGGTGGGCTTAGAAAATCTGTGTTGCAACAAGCCTTCCAGATAATTCTGATGCTCACTCAAGTTTTCATTATAAAGAACATGAAGCCTGTAGGATAACTTAGTGGCTATAATTGACTAGCTTCAGTGATCAAATTTTCAACTTTATGTCTCTTATTCTGTGAAAAATTTTTCGTTCTGGGAAAAATATTCTGTGAAAATTTTTAAGCCCATTTGAGTTGTGCCTTTTTGGCCATGTGCCCCTCATTTTGGCAAAGGGCCAGTGCTGAGTACAATGCAGTTACCCAACTCAATTACCCCTGATTCATTTAGGCAAACTCAATTGTACTTGACTTTCTCAGGTCCAACTCGATTGTGCTTTAAAATTTCCACACTCAATTTGATTGTGCTCAAAATTTTTTACGTGCCACCTTGTAACTTGTAGATTCAGACACATATCACAGGAGGTACTTTGCAGAGGCTTGGAATATTGGGTTGTTGGTATTTGTTTGCAGTTATACCCATTTCCCTTCTTCCTTTCCTCTTATCACCTCTATTGGAGGCTATAGGGTAAGGTATGTTCCATTGACCCCTTACATGGACAATATTCCAGTGTCTACCCTTCTACTATGGTTGGACTCAAGTTAGAGATTTCACAGCTTCTAGGAAAGTGATGCTTAAACTATCACAAAGCAACTGTGCTTAGTTTCCATTTATCTCATTTTAAAGATGAAAGTGAGACATGGAAACATTGCCCCTTATCAGCATTTACATTGTCAAAATCAGAAATACGGCTGGCTGTGGTGGCTCCTGCCTGTAATCCCAGCACTTTGGGAGGCTGAGGTTAGTGGATTGCTTGAACCCAGGAGTTTGAGACCAGGCCGGACAACATGGCGAAACCCCATCTCTACAAAAAAAAAAAAAAAAACCCAAAAATTAACCAGGTATGGTGGCACACACCTGTAGTCCCAGTTATTTGAGAGGCTGAGGCAAGAGGATCATCTGAGCCCAGAGAGGTAGAGGCTGTAGTGAGCCAAGATCACTGCACTCTAGCCTGGGCAACAGAGTGAGACCCTGTCTCAAAAACAAAGTCAGAAATAGCTTTTAAGTAAGACTTCCACCTCACTGAGGTAAACACTGTACCTTCTCTCACTTGTGCAATGTGCTCAGAGACTGGGTCCTTATTCGTGGCCAGCTTTTTGAATGTACTCAATGGCCCACAAGGCCAAGGGATTAATGGTCATTTGCTACTCCCTAGGAAGTACTTATATCTGGAAGAATTCTACTGAACTATTGTCAGCAAAATCTAGTCTTGATAAAATAGATGATGATAAATGCTGTGGTTCAGCATTATTAAAACAGATGGAGGAAGTGCAGGGTGATTTGGCCAGGTCATATGGCTTCCAGGTGTCAGAAAGTACATACTTAATGGCTTTTATCACAAGACGGGTTTTGTTGGAGATTGGAAGGTAGTGGAAGAAGGAGTGTTCTATGCTGTAAAGCTCTCATGATATTTCAGAAAACTGGGGCCTAAATACATTGTCTTGCAAGGTTAGCAGTGAAGAGCTATGAGATTTGGCCTCATTTTCATGGTGCATGACATATGTGTTATTAGTGGCCACTGTGGCTATGATTAGGCTTCTGGAGGCTGGAGAAAAAGAACTTTCTGAATATATATATTTAAACAGCTCAGAAAAAGTCATATTGTGACCAACTACCTACTATATCCTTCTTATCACCCAGTTAGCCAAATGCTACCAGTAATTTAGGCCAGCTATTGATTTGGAGCAAGCTGGATAAGCAGTTTGTTACAAAACTTAGGGTACAACCTCCATTTGCTTAATTGCCTTGATGCCTGTGATCAGTACATTTGTTAAGGTACATTTGGTGTAAGATAAGGAAATGTGTTCATTTTGTAAAGGATACTTAAAGATTAGGGAAAAAAATACTGCCTTAATTGATGGTGGTTGACTTTTCTAGCTGTTATCAAAGTAAACACCACACATGTGAAATTGCCACTACAGTCCATCTCATTTTGAGAGTATAGTCAGAAGTCTGAACATGTTTCATCTGCCTGTTTTTCCAGGAAAATGTGTGATCTTTATCATTAAAGAATATCAGCTTAAGATCACCTTTTTTTTTGTTCTTCTTTTTCCTAAGGGCTGATAAAACAGAGATAGACACTTAAATAACAATCTGTTGCCACTTACTCCTTCTCCTGCCCCGTCCCCAAAGATTCTCTGGGCAATGACTTTTAAATATGTTCTCATTATTTTTAATGAGTGTGCAGAACATATGACGCATAATGCAGCAGTAGATAGGTGCCCTTTTACTGAACCTGTCAGATACAATCAAACATCGCAGGGGTTAAGATGCATTTTTCTTTAAGATATTATAATTATTTAAATTAAGATGTTCAAGTACACATCACATACGAGTCAATTCTTGCTGCTGCCTAAATGAAGCCCCACCACAGTCCCAGCTCACTCTTTAAAAAGAATGTTTTATCCCATATGTTAAAAAGACAAAAGAACATTTAATATTGTTATGTCTCTTTAAGTTTACCCTTCTTAAAATCTGCCCCGGATGGCAGGATATTCAATTACAAACGAGTTCAATTATGTTTCCTGGCCACTTATTGAGTTATATGAAGGACTTTTATCACCTAGTCTTTCTGTAATTAATTCTTTGCATTTCTTAGAGGTTTAGCACCACCCCCCCCACACCAAAAAAAAAAAAAGATTGTTTAACAGCTTGAAATGTTGTTTCAATTTTCTTATATTTCCTCTTTCTCCCCTTTACCTTCCTCCTTTTCTTTCCATTCTTGCTTCTGACCTCCCATCATACCTTTCTAGAAATAAATAACCCTCCATGTATTTCTCAACTATACAGAGCATATTTACTATGCCAGGTGGTGGTGGACATAATAGTATATTACATTAAGTTACATTAAATACCATTGAAGATGGTGGTGATGGCAGTAGAATGGAGAAAGGTATCAGCTTTGAGAACAGCAAAGCTGCCTATGCTATACATTCATCCCATAAATATTGGAGCCTATGGTTCCTGACTTATGGAAATGCCGGCCTTAGTGCCCTACAGGTAAGTTACAGACTTTCCACGTGACTTGAAAGAGCTGGCTTTCTCCCTTCTCTCCTTCCCAGCAGCTATATATTTCATCTTTAGACCCTTGACTCCCACTGGAGGAGAAAAACAAACAGAAACAAATGAACAAAAAAGCAAACAAAAAACAGCACAACAGAAAAACAGCGAGCCAAAACATCTTAACCTTGATTTACTTTCACTCTATCTCTCCAAAATCAAATGTTTCTCTTCTATGATGATCAAAGAAAGGTTGATGTTCAGAAGAATTGCCATCTTCCACCTCTATTTCCCTTTTTTCTGGGTCCACATTGGAGAGGACAGGAATCAATTGTTCAACAAATATTTACTGAACACCTACTGTTCCCAGTTTAGCTGATCAAATATTTATTGAATGTTTATTTTTGCTAGATGCTGTTCCATGCAGTGGGTATTCTAAAATGTACTAAAACATGATTCTTTAACTCCAGGAGTGCATAGATCATGCTAAGTGGTATTAGAGAAACAATATAAGAATATAGCATGGTACCTGTCAGTAGGGAAAGCTAATGAAAGAAAAATAGTTACACGAGTTTAAGGAAGAGGTTCAGGGGCTAATAAGGACATAAAAGTAATAAAGAGGAAGAAATTAAAGTTCTTTAAAGTCAAAAGGCTTTAAAAGTCAAAGGACTTTAAAATCATGAAGGATTTCATTTATGAGGTGGGACTCTGGTCAGCCCCTAGATAGATTCAAAGAAGCAAGAAGAGAAAAAACTTCCAGAAATGTGGACAAAGAATGAGTAACAAACATCTTTCCGAAGGCAGGAAAGAAAACTGAGGAAAAGGAAGGAAAGGAACAGAAAGGAACATTTTTGTTAGAGTGACAATATTGTTGGCCACTTATGCTATCTTTTAAAGTCGGTAACAAGACCATTTATTTTTTAAAAACCCATCAAATGTGAATTTAAAATCAAATTAATGCCCTCCTTTATAAGTTCTATGTTTTAGTTATCTCTTGCGGTTTAACCAACTACCCACCACTTTAAGGGTTAAAATTATGTTTTATTATTTCTCACAGTTCTGTGGGTTGTGTGACTTCTTCCCCTGCCAGTTTCATTTAGACTTATGCATGGAGCTGCATTGAACCAGAGAGTCTGCTGGGCGGGAAGGTCCAGAATGGCCTTCCTTACACATGTCTGTCAGTTGGTACTCTAATAGCTGTTGGGTGGGACACCATGGTCCTCCCTCATGTGCCCTCCCACCCTCCAAAAGGCTAGTTCAGTGTCCTTACATGGCATTCTCCAAGACAACAAAAGCAGATGTCGGGCTCATAAGTCTTAACTTTGGAAGTTGCATTGTCACTTCTGTTTCATCCTTTTGGTCAAAACAAGGTCAAGTCATAGGCCAGGCAAGATCCCAGAGATGGAGGAATAGATTCCCTGTCTGGATGGAAAGAGCACCAAATCACATTTCAAGGAGATATAATTCATGGAGTCCGATATTGTTACAGTCTCCCACATTAGATTAGGGAAGTAGGAGTGTGCACTGTTCTTAGCGAATAAGCATTGGTCAGGGATGGAAGATTCAAGTTGTTGGCCCAGGACTGTTCGTAGATGGTTGAGTTTCAAATGGTCATTTAATTTCCTGAGTCTTAATTCCATTCATGAATTTCTTATTGGGAAATCCTTTTCCCAATAATTCTTATTCTTATCTTCCCATAAATTCTTATTTTTTGTGCAAATACAATGTTGGAGATACAGAGTGAGAGAGGCATGCTCCTTTCCACTACATTGCTGTTTAGCAGCATTTTTACCTAAAACGTTGTGGCTCTTGACATATACATGCATTTCTCTCTTATGCCGGACGCCTGTCTCCCTAGATGAAGAAAGTGCTTTCCCCTCCCTCTCTTCTCCCACCTCACATAGAGAATTACTCTCTTAGACACCTACAATCTGAATTGGGGTTGAAGAATAGAAGTTCGGTTGTATAGATTGATAAACTAAATTTTAGTATTTAAATACTAAGATTATCAAAAAAGATAATTTGATGAGAAAGAGGGAGAAGAATTTTCTTATCTGTAAAAGGAGGAAATTGAACTGAATTGTCTTTTAAGATTCTTTCCTATTCCAAAATACCCTCTAAGTTTCTGTGCATCAAATCTTGGCATGACACTCAATACAGACAGTGCCCAAATTATGAAAGATCTGTATATATGAATGGGAATGGGCTGCATGAATTCTTTTCTGAGTGTTTATTTGTTCCATAGTTCAGAATGCCTGGGGAACATTTGACCTAGAGAGTGCCTTATCTTAAGTAAATGTAGAGCTAACAGATTGCCAACAGATATCTTTCTCATGGCTACCTCTTCGACCTCTGCCATGGCAACGCTTGTTGCCATAGTAGTAGGCACAGATGGAGCCCTTCCTCCAATCCTCTACTGATGCCACCACTGCTGTGGGTAGCATAAGGGACTTCACTGCCATAGCCAGCTCAGAGGGAAGTGTGATCCTTCATTGCTGAATTGGAGGTTTCAGTGTATTCTCCCATAGAACGTGGTTAAATATGAACCATCCAATAGAATGCAAACTATTACTTACCGGTATGTTTTGGAGATACCATGGAGTAAACAAGCACTCTTGGCTAAGAGAGAAATGTAGCCAAAATTTATTAGTATATTTTTAAGAAAAACAAAGGTTCAACCTGCAGGCACCAAGTTTACAGAAAAACTTATGGCATCAGCCTGTTTTCTAACTAGAAATTGCCGTTTCTGTACCCACAGCCACAGTCATTGTCTATTTAAAGCTTGTTTCCATTACTCATTAAAATGAATGAATTACAAACATTATTCATTAAGGTTTTGACCACCTTTAATAAAAAAAAAAAACTCTGGGTTCTGGATTCTTCTATTAGAAAAATATGACTATGTCAACACTAGCAACTTGTTGAAAACTGGGCATGTATTTCAATGTAATTATTGATGCAATCACCTCAATTCCTCTTTGGTATTAGGTTGTAAATAAATTATATAAATAAATATTAATATTTAATATAAAAATTAACTTGATTATTTTATGTACTATGTAGGCATGCAAGGAAACTAAAGATGAAGGCTGCTGCATTTGTTCATGTTTGGGATATGCATAACAGAGACTTATTCTCTATCATAAAGACATAGAAGTGTACTAGATAGAGCTTTGTCTTCAGCTGTATAACTGAGTATGATTGTAAAAAAAATGTAATTTTTTTCATGGTGGTTAAGTTAATAACATGTCAGTATTATTTGTGCCCTTCTAAAAGAGAAACCATATCATGTATGTCCTAGCTGGAAAGAAAGTAAAGGCAAAAAGCTGCAAACAAGCTGGTGGCTTACTTATTAAGAAGCCAAGCTTTTGCTGTCAGATAGCAGTTCAGAGGTTCCTCTTTAACCTGTAGGGTTTCTTGCAGAAAAGAATACTGATCGCATGTGAATGTCTTACTTCCTTCACAAACCTTTGAAAATATTTCCCAAAGATTGCGTTGCCTCTGCTCTCAGCTCAATAGCTCTCAAGGGAGTTGGCATCTCTTATCAGAAGCACACAGCCAGGCCAGGGGCAGCCAGCACATTGAGAGGCCAGGGCAGAGTAATGGCCAAGGCCACTGGGCAGGTAGTGAAAGGCCTCTCGCTGTGTTAAACAAATGCAGTTTCCTTCCTGGCTTCCGCAGGAGCTAATTTTGTTTTTCACTTCTCTTCTGGTATAAGAACAATAAGGATGTATAAGGCCATTCTGCCTGTGAGGAGATGTGCATTAGATTATCATAAATCCACAGATAAAAAGCACAGTGGTCAATGAGAACAGGCATTCTTGGATGAAATAAAAGGTTTAATTGAAAGTTTGGTCCCAGGGGAGGCAGATGATTGAGCGTGGTATTGAGTAGACATTAATTACCATAGTCCAGAGAGTGAAAAAAAAAAATAAAAGGAAGACCGTTTCTTTTTTTTTTTTTTTTTTTTTTAAGCTTCCAAATCTGTTTCTCTTTAAGAGAATATGGGAGATCATCTTAATAGGATATTAAGGAAAAAAATGAGTCTTGCTTATACACAGTATTCTTAGAATACTATTAATGTTTCTTAAGAAGTTGCAGTTTTTTCTAGCAGATGTTTTTGTTTGAAGTTAGAGATCTAGACAAAGTACATTGTGTACTGTTATGCTGAATAATGGTTTTAAAAGATATGCATATCGAATTATAACACATTAGTAAATGATTTGTACTTATTCATATATCTATAATTTTTCATTCTTTGGTTATATCTCTCAGTATTTTTTTGGTAGGTTGAGATTTTCTTCTACAATTTAGCAGAAAACAATTAAATTGAAAAGGCATCTGAACATACAGTCTTCATTAAATATTAGGCCACTAGTTTTGTGTTGCTAAAATATGGCTCCCATTATAAATCATACATATTTGTTTAGCTAGTGCCCGACTTTTGATGTGGCTAAAATTACGGGAAGAACTCTACATCCACCAGGATAAAGGATGGCATCAAGAACCACCTTAACAAGAAAGTAATTGGTCAGGTGTTTCTTTTAACAGTCATTAGCATATTTGAATTATGAGTTTGGTTCTTCTTTCGGGTGAAATAGAGTATAAAAGTATTTTGAATTATCTGTACCTAATGTACAACGGTTTTGAAAGGACAAAAACTGGGAGATACTGAATATATTAACAGTACGTTAGTTTGTGCTTGCTTACAAACTGCTTCCCAACTCCATTATTTAAGGAAAAAAAAAAAAAAGCACCACCAACTGTCAAAGCAACTTTTAGTTGGCTTTTCAGTTTTATTTAGAACAAATGAATTTGCTCACTGAGTAAATTTAAACTTTTCAATCAATTGTTTAGGTGTTGATGTAGACATAGTCTTAGTTTTAAATGTGAAAAATTGCTTTTTTTGGGTTAATTTGAACAGGGTAGTTGCCAAATAGCACCAGCTGTCATAATAAAGTAGAAGTGAATGACAGATTTACTCCACCCCATATCAAAACTCAGAAGCGGATATGGTGATCAAATGAGCCAAAGTAAATGTAAGATCTTAGAAACATTTGCAAGCTATTTTCTTGCATAGCTCAGCCCTTCATGGGCATCAAAGTGCAAACAAGTTATGATTATGCTCAGCACTATTATGGCAATGGAAAAAGAGGAATCACTTTGTTGCTGTAGATATGCCAAATATATTATCTCGTATTCCAAAAATACTATTTTATGATGGTGATGGTGGTTATAGTGAATCTTGTTTTCACCAAAGACACTACCAATCTGTAAAATGGTATTATAAAGTATTGAAATTAGAAGCTTAATTAGTTTCTGAACTGTTTTCTAATTTTAATGAAAACATGGTGCATACTGAGCTACAATGGAAGAAATAACTGCAGGAGCACTTGTTGACAATGTTCTTTAAAAAATATATACCATACACTTATTCTTAGGCATGGCATTGGGATAAGGGATAGTGGCATAAACATAAAAATGGAGTGGTCTCTGTTGCCCTTAATTAAAGTCCTTAAAGATGTATATAATGATAAATAACCATGATACAATGTGATTAGTGCTATACTTTTATTATGTATAGTGTTTTGAAGACCTAGATGAGAGCCACAAACAGCAGGTGACAATTAAGATGGAATTTGATAAGTAAGAGTCTGCTGGTGGGTGGCAAAGCAAGGAAAAGGGAGAACATGAGTTTTAGGTGGAGAGAATCCCATTTAAATAGTTAAAGAAGGTATATGTAACATTTGATTAATTCCAGTTTCCTTTAATAAACATGATAAAAAGTTTAGGTGAGAGGTGTTGTAAACTATGATTTTGGTAGATAAGATGCAAGACATAGTAGTCACTTTTGGGAGGGAATTTAAATGCCATTATTTCCAAGAGGTATTGTGGCAGAGTAGTGTCAACGAAAAATGTATGAAGTCATCGCATAACAAATACTTATTAGATGATACGTTCTGCTGGATGCTAAACAGGATTCAAAGTTGGATTAAACTTAATTTCTGCCCTTGATGAGATCACAGTTGTATAGCAGAGTTAAGATAGACAGGCTGCCAGGCACAGTGGCTCACACCTGTAATCCCAACTTTGGGAGGCCGAGGCGGGTGGATCGAGAGTTCAGGAGTTCCAGACCAGCCTGGTCAACATGGTGAAATCATGTTTCTCTACTAAAAATACAAAAATTAGCCAGGCGTGGTGGTGCATGCCTGTCATCCCACCTACTCGGGAAGCTGAGGCAGGAGAATCGTTTGAACCTGCAGGGGTTGCGGTGAGCCGAGATCGCACCATTGCACTCCAGCCTGGATAACAGGGTGAGACTTGGTCTCAAAATAAATAAATAAATAAATAAATAAATAAATAAATAAATAAATAAGATAGACAGCTGGCAAATAATTGTAAGACAGTGATGAGAATCATCAGAATGGGAAAACACAGGTGAAATAGGAGCTCCGAGAAGGACAGATTGTTTCTGTGCCGATAAGGTCAGGGAATAGTTAAAAGAAGAGGCAGCTTATATGCTGAGACACAAAGCATATTTTGAAATACTGTGCAAAGAGTTCTTAATTCCATTACCCCTTCATTGTGAAATTTCTTTTGAGTTGAAAATAATGTCAGCACTTGATATATACACACATGAAATGTGTTTTTTTCCTTATATATGATTTCATTAAGTATCATAAAAATTGTGGGTTTGCGCCATCAGGGAAATGATTGACTAAAAAGATTCATCCACTTGTGGTGCTTAGATGAGTCTTTCTTTTTCATGTATCACCAAGTAAAAACAGGGCTGTGATGGATTAGTTTGAAAAAATTAATTCCTCAGGCATGAACTGAACTGAGATAGTCCTTCTTTAGTCTTTGAAGCATACTTAACTTTGTTGGAAAATTAAGATCCATTAGTTCAGGGAAGAAAGAAGTCCTGCTCAGCCTACATCTAGCAAAATATTGATTGGAAGTGTGCTGAACTTTTAAACTTCTTGTAATTACACACTGATTTTACAGGAATTAAGGCCATAGAAATTGCTCCCTTACCCCTGTCCTGCTTTTCTATACATGTAACAGCATGGGAGAGGAACACTTGGAAGATGAATACTGAGGAAGAATAATATGAAATAAAAGACAATATTCAGTAGCTTGAGCCAGTATTTTAGGGCTCTGGAGCCACCTGAACAATCCCCTTCAAGAACCTGGCATGAGCAGTGCAGGGACATGCAGGAAGAATTTTCCTGAATCTAGGCTATGTATTTCCCTACTTTGGGAAAATCTCACAAACCAAGAAGCTACTCTAAGGTTCAGAGCATAGAAGCAATATGTGTCAAATAGAAAATGTGATACCTAAGAGAAAGGAAAGATGTGATTCAGAAAAATATAAATTCTATATTATATCATTAACCCTTGATAGGTCCCATGTGTTCTACCCTCCTCCCCCTAAAAATGACATCCAGCTGGTGGATGGGATTATTAGTTTTTATTCTTTACTTTCAAATTGCAGCATTATATAGTGATACTTTTGGCATAGCCCCATGGTACTTGGAGAGTACTTTCTAACCATAGGCTGTGGACTTAGCCATGTGAATTCATTTGGCTAATAAGATGTTAGCAGATATCATGTGAGCAAATGCTTGAAAGGTTATTTTGTTTTTGCTTCCTTTTATCATGTGATAAATATACTTCAGGCATCTGGTGGTCCAAGGAAGATGGGAGATATGTGGAGCAGACACATACCTAATTCACAGCTTGGAGGCAAGCCTGCATGAGCCTAGTATAGATCACCCAAACCTCAGCCAACCTGTAGATATGCGAGCCAAGTATAAATGCTTTATTGTGCATATCATAATTTGGGGATGATTTGTTATGCAGCATTTTTGTGACAATAGCTGACTGATACATTCCTTCACTTTTCCCTATGAATTAATTCTGAGTAGATTTGCCCTCTCCCTTCAATTTGTTTGTAGTATGATGATAGGAAGATATATTCACATTTTAATTTTAATGGATTTTTCATCCTCTATACGACCTAAATGACTTATTTATAGTCAGTTGTATCTGACAATTTTAACAGAGTAATTGATTTAATTATTAAGATAAAACTCAAATTATATGTTTTTATCTACAAATGACATGTTGTATATGTGGTAAGAACCTTTTCATTAAAAGAGGGAACATGTACTGTGAATTTTAAGTGTTTGTTACCCACTGAGATTTCTCAATCTCTATTTGGAATTTAGAATTATTTATCATTAACAGCATACTAAAGGGGATTGGTATCCAGCAGGAATCACATTAGATGCAATTCAAACATCAGAGAAAAGGATGTGGTAAAAATGGCTATGCTTTTATCATTTGATTGTCTTAGAAGCTTTAACCAACGAACAGAGACTCCCCCCTCATGCCCCTACAAAAATACTGCCTCTTTTTGAGGCTGTGGTAGTACTGTTAATACATTAAAGCATAATTTAATAAATGTTACTCCCTGAGCCTTAAAGTGAAATACATTTACTGAGTCCTCTAAGGAAAATGAAGATGATTGAGATGTAATCCCTGCCTTTAAAATCCTTGCGTTGGGAAGAAAGCTATATTATCTTTATTAAGAGAGTTATTGTACCCTAAATAATGGCACATGTACCTAAACTGGAGGTGGCTGTGTAGAACACTCTTAAATTTCTACTCTACTGGTTTAAGATTTTATTTTATAACTATTGCACTTCCTAAAATCTCAACGAAAATAACCAGTAACTCATTATCTTTCTGTACAGACACTTCCCGATCCAACCCCCCACCGCCCCCGCAAAAGAAAGAGAAAGAAATTTCTCATATGGAAATGAAACATCATTTATCCATTTATGGAATAAAGACTCAATTCTACAAATTTCAGAATGTACCTGCTGCTCTGCATCTTTTAAAAGCAGCATGAGACCGTACTCCACTTCTGTGATACTCTGTTTTTAATACTAATTGTGAAATATGTCATTTACACAAAAGGGTGATGTAGAACTAATGAAACTGGAAGGTTTAATCATGCAGCTCTGTGGCATCTCTCAGACCTTGTTGGTGACCTACAAGGTATCTCTGTCCTCTTCTCCTTTCCCTCTAGCCGATTCTCCCCCATGTTTTCTAAGGCACCATTCCTTTAAGTGTGTGGTAGGGAAAATTTCTATGGCATGCTCCGTGTAAAACTGTTTTCATGGCCAGGGAATTTAGGAAGCCCTGCATACTCTGTCTCCCTCTCAGAGACTCTGAATATGTTTTAACTTTAAAAATAGCCTCCAAGAAGTCTAAAAAAAAAAAAAAACCTTTTCCCCAGATTTTTTCATCATAGACACCCGCATTCTCTCCCCATATGTGATGGCTGAGAGCCTGTGTATTAGACATTGGATTGATCCAAGTCTTAGAGGGAGCCAGTTTGGTTGACATAGTTGGTTTCTGAAGCCAGCCCTAAATGGGCACAGCCTTGGGCCAGACATTCTTGGGAAGCACCAGCAGCCTGTGGATTGACTGTCCACAGCAGAGGGCACCTGCACGTCAGTTGGTGCCACCCTTGCTTCCTGGGTGAAAGTCTGGTCTGTGGGTAGAGCAGGCACCGTAGCCCATGTGCTCACTTTAGTGAGATGCTCTGTACTGTCATTTATGTTTCACTCTTGTCCTTGATATTGTGCTATCTTTTAAAGATGTTAAATGCAGGTAGCCTGGCATCAAAGAATTTGTGATAGCAAAGATATTGGAAGTATTTTCCTAAGGGCCCAGCTTCCCAAATGGGCTACTTCTCAGGATCAGGCCCCTTACGCTCCCTTTTAAGGTAATTAAATTGTTATATCATATTGTTTGTTCTTGAATCTTATGTTCATATGAAAGGACACATTCTTTTGTTTTGTTTTCTTTTGTTTTGTTTTCTTTTGTTTTGTTTTTGAGATGTGGTCTCACTCTGTTGCCCAGGCTGGAATGCACTGGAGCGATTTCAGCTCATTGTATCCTTCACCTCCTGAGTTCAAGCGATTCTCCTGCCTCAGCTTCCTGAGTAGCTGGGATTATAGGCATGTGCCACCACCCGGCTAATTTTTTGTATTTTTAGTAGGGACGGGGTTTTGCCATGTTGGCTAGGCTGGTCTCGAACTGCTGACCTCAAGTGTTCTGCCCGCCTTGGCCTCCGAAAGTCCTGGGATTACAGGCATGAGCCACCGTGCCTGGCCATGGCATGTATTTTAATCACTAAATTATTGCATGTAAAATATAATACTTAAGACACATCTAATCAGGTTTATCTAATCTACTTTTAACAGAAAGAAGTAAAAACAAAACAAAAAGTTCTGTTGTTCCTCAATCAAATCAACAAAGCAAGTTCTTGTTGTGTAATTTCATATTGTCTAAATTATAAAATTTCTATTTGTTGTTTTTCATGACATAAAATATTATACTTACTTCTTTAATCTTTATCTGGAAAGGAAAAAATTGTTTGTGTCACTAAACCATTGAATTTTCTGATCTTTCAAGGTTATATACTATATTTAGGGGGAGAGGGTTACTACAGGAATCTTAATTCTGACTTGTTTTACTTTTGTTAGTTTTAATCTCTGACTCAATATTATCTTAAGGTACAATATTACATTAAGGTACTGACTAAATGTTACATTGAACAGGCAATATGGAACGGCCATTTTCTGATATTTATTTTCTAATATTAGATTAATCCTTTACTTAAAGAAAATTGGTTTCTGGTAAGTTGAGTCGGAGATCAGCTCTTGCTTTTAGTAGTTTCCTCCATCTACCCCCTTTCATGGGGATGGGTTTTTGAAAACATGAAAAATGTCTCAATTATAAATAATGTCTAGAATTTTCTCACTCATATCTGTCGTCGAAAATTATTTCAAATGAATAGATACAGATTTCGGGAAGTCACATAAGGACATATATTTCAGATATTGACATTATTGAACTAACTATGACCTATATCTTAAAAGTTTTATTTTACTGAAAGTAAATACCAGAACTGGTTACACTGAGCTCTGTGCAACTCTTCTCTTACTTATTGCAACGTTAACTTACGTTTTTCCTTTCTTTATGAGTGACATGATATTGAATTTTGAGTTAACTCTCAACAAATTAGGGTTCAATTCAGATGTGTGTGGGTTTTCTAATATATATTAGAGATCATAGGGCTATACAGACAATACAGACATATATAGTCTGTATTCTTTTATTTTTATTGTCTATAGATAGACAATATAGAATATATATAATATTGTCTGTATTCTAATGTATTTTGCCCTCTAGACTATATAGTCTATATTGTCTATCTATCCATATAGTCTTTTGTCTATCTACAGTCTATCATCTATATTGTCTATCTATATAGTCTGTATTGTCTAGAGGGTGAAATACTTTACAAGATCATCTTCCTACTTGTAAATCACCAAGATTACATCAGCAGTAGTAAGGGAAATGTCTTTTACTATTTAGTATAATACAAATGATCCTCCATAGATCACCTTTTACTTTGGCATGTGCCTGGTCATCTCTCATCTTTTTCTTTTCTTTACCCTCAGAAAAGTACAATTGAAAATAAAATGCCTCCCTGCTGTTGGAATGAGCCTCTGATCCCTACTCTAGGATAATATCCACTTTCTGAATTTTATATAATCCAATTGGCCAAAAACCTTTCATGCTTATAATAGCTACCCAGTGCTTCTTCAGAAGATTAAATAATTTCACAAAATTAAGTGTCTTGCGGGTGTCTTACCCTTTCATTGTTGTGAAAATTTATTTAACTGTAACAAAAGTTTCATCACCTTAAATTTCTTAGAATTTACTTAGGCAAAATTAACAATGGATAAGCTTATTATAAAATATCCTGGCAGAATTGCCAGGTATGGCTTTTGCTTTATATATTTTAAAAGTTACTCTTTAAAAAAAAAAAAAAAAAAAAAAAAAAAAAAAAAAAAAACCTCTTTTGTTTGAGTTTTGATAATTGACAAAATGATTGCATGTGAAACATAACTCTTGCATAAAGTAAGCTGCTCACAACACAGACTAATTACACATTTGGGAGGCAAGGCAAAGACATCCAGAGCTTGCTCGTGCTGAGCCAAGAGCACAGCATTTAATGAAATGAGGGCCATAAAAGGTTCAGCATGGATGCTTTCAGGTCTGAGCTGGGCTTCTGGGAAATTGGACATTGGCCCTGTGGACTGGTGGATTCCCCTGGGCTTTGAAAGGCCGGATTATTACCACTTGCATGCGTGAATCAGGCACTGCTTTGCAATACAAGACATTTGTGATTCCAGAGATGGCCTCTTTTGGAACACTCTCAAGCTAATAGTATGGCTGTCTCCCCAGTCATCCATCTTACTTCCTCTCTTTCTTCCTCTCATGCCAAGTAACTACTTTTGATATTTGTTTTCTAAAAAATGGTTAGTATATCTAGCAAGGCCTGACCAGGTAGACTCTTCAGTTTCCTCTTTCCAATTCTTAAACCCATGTTGGCCAGGCTGGTCTCAAACTCGTGACCTCAAGTCATCTCCCCACTTCGGCTTCTGAAAGCACTGGGATTACAGGCATGAGCCACCATGCCTTGCCCCATCCTGGATTCCTATATGAGTAAAAGGAAACATTTTATATATGTACCAATACATTTGTTTTCTACCACCTGTCCTACTCTGTTCATCCCACAGAGATCATACTTCCTCTGGAAAATTAGCTGCCATTTAACTAGAAATATAACGATTACATGATTCTTCAGTAGTTCATTCTGACCAACTAAGTGTTCAGTCATGAACCTGTGGATCTAACACTTTTTCATCTTAATTGTGCTGAAGTATGTCTTGTTTCCTCCACTCAGAGACATCTGACATCCCTCTCAGTAAAAACTGCTGAGACTTGGAAACATACGAACAGGCAGCAATGCAGCCTGTTGCTAAAACACCTTCTGGGCCCTGGTTGCTTTGATTTGCCAATTGTTGATTCAGGGCAGTAGTTCTTAATTGGAGGTGATTTTGACCACAGGTGACATTTGGCAATGTTTGAAGGCATTCTAGTTGTCACAGCTTGGGGAAGGGGGTACTCCTAACATCTGGTGGGTCGTAGCCAAGGACTTGGTCAAATATCATGCAATGCAGTGGACAGACACCCACAATAAAAGATTAGCAGCCTTCAAATATCAGTTGTGGCGAGGTCGAAAAAGCCTAAGCTGAGGGTTCTGTGTGACCAGCCCTGGGCAGGTGCTGGGCATTAGGCCTACACCTATGCAGGGGGGGCATTAGGCCTGCACCTATACAGGGGAGGCATTAGAGCATCCATTCTGGGCCTGGCTCTGGGAATCTCAAGGATGTTGTATCTAGAGACAGGGCCTCTAGTGGCAAAGAATAACAAGTAATGAAAAGATTTTAAACATAAATGAAATTCACAAGATTTCCCTTACTATGCCTGCCAGCCAGCCTTTGTGTGTGTGTGCGTGTGTGTTTGTGTGAGTGTGTGTGTCTGTGTGCGTTTGATATCTGCGAGTGGAAAGAGCTGTTGCCTGAAGATGGAAACCAGGAGAATCCAAGGTCTTAGATGTGCCACTGCTTGGGGGTTCATCATATCACTAAGGTCTGGCATTTAGTTCACTTGGTAGTACTTTATACCCATTTCCATTTTGCTACAAAATGCTGTCTGGCAAGATTTGAGTTTAATTTTCAGAGTTACTGGTTGAATCAGGATTCTTGGAGAGAGGCATTCAGCATATTGATTTTTTAATGTCAGATAAAGGGACATTTATTTCTAACAGAGGAAATGGCTGTGTTAACTAACTGTAATGGCTTCCTTTACCATTTGGGAAGTTTGCTATTATTAGAGGGCACTAATTATGGCTTAAGCCTGATACAGCATAAGAAAGATATAAAACATAACTGTACTTGTATGGAGAATGTAAATGACATAATGTGTTGCTGTCATTTTAGAAATCTGTCCTGGAATTTCTTGAGGATAGGTTAAATCATGGGATGGGCAAAAGTTGAGACACAAGGATACAGTATAGTATGGCAGTGAAGAGTCTGACAGTTTAACTCACAGAGTAGAATGGTGGTTACAAGCACAGAGGAGGGGAAGAGTGGGGAAATGTTGGTCAAAAGACACAATCTCAGTTAGGAGGAGTAAGTTAAAGAGGTATATCCTACTACATAGTGGCAATAGTTAATAACCTTGTAGTTTATACTTGAAAATCTCTAGGAGAGTAGAATTTAAGTGTTCTCAACACACACACAGAAATTCGTAAGAATATAAGGTAATGCATATGTTAATTAGCTCAATTTAGCTATTCCACAATGTATACATAGTTTAAAACACCATGCTGTATTCCATAAACATATCATTTTGATATGTCATGATTTCTGTTCTTTTACATTTTCTGAGAGGTGCTTTACTTCCAACTATGTGGTCAATTTTAGAATAAGTGCAATGTGGTGCTGAGAAGAATGTATATTCTGTTGATTTGTGGTGGAGAGTTCTGTAGATGACTATTAGGTCCACTTGGTGCAGAGCTGAGTTCAAGTCCTGAATATCCTTGTTAACTTTCTGTCTCATTGATCTGTCTAATGTTGACAGTGGGGTGTTAAAGTCTCCCATTATTATTGTGTGAGAGTCTAAGTCTCTTTGTAAGTTTCTAAGGACTTGCTTTATGAATCTGGGTACTCCTGTATTACGTGCGTATATATTTAGGATAGTTAGCTCTTCTTGTGGAACTGATCCCTTTACAATTATATAATGGCCTTCTTTGTCTCTTTTGATCTTTGTTGATCTAAAGTCTGTTTTATCAGAGACTAAGATTGCAACTCCTGCTTTTTTGCTTTGTTTTGTTTTCTATTTGCTTGGTAGATCTTCCCCCATCCCTTTATTTTGAGCCTATGTGTGTCTCTGCATGTGAGATGGGTCTCCTGAATACAGCACACTGATGGGTCTTGACTCTTTATCCAACTTGCCAGTCTGTGTCTTTTAATTGGAGAATTTAGCCCATTTACATTTAAGGTTAATATTGTTATGTGTGAATATGATCCTGTCATTATGATGTTAGCTGGTTATTTTGCCCATTAGTTGATGCAGTTTCTTCCTAGCATTGATGATTTTTACAATTTGGCATATTTTTGCAGTGGCTGGTACCAGTTGTTCCTTTCTGTGTTTAGTGCTTCCCTCAGGAACTCTTGTAAGGCAGGCCTGGTGGTGACAGAATCTCTCAGCATTTGCTTATCTGTAAAGGATTTTATTTCTCCTTCACTTATGAAGCTTAGTTTGGCTGGATATGAAATTCTGGGTTGAAAATTCTTCTCTTTAAGAATGTTGAATATTGGCCCCTACTCTCTTCTGGCTTGTAGAGTTTCTGCCGAGAGATCCGCTGTTAGTCTGATGGGCTTCCCTTTGTGGGTAACCCGACCTTTCTCTCTGGCTGTGCGTAACATTTTTTCCTTCATTTCAACCTTGGTGAATCTGACAATTTTGTGTCTTGGAGTTGCTGTTCTTGAGGAGTATCTTTGTGGCGTTCTCTGTATTTCCTGAATTTGAATGTTGGCCTGCCTTGCTAGGTTGGGGAAGTTCTCCTGGATAATATCCCGAAGAGTGTTTTCCAACTTGATTCCATGCTCCCTGTCACTTTTAGGTACACCAATCAAACGTAGATTTGGTCTTTTCACATAGTCCCATATTTCTTGGAGGCTTTCTTCATTTCTTTTTTCTCTTTTTTCTCTAAACTTCTCACTTCATTTCATTCATTTGATCTTCAATCACTGATACCCTTTTTTCCACTTGATCAATTCGGCTACTGAAGCTTGTGCATGCGTCACGTAGCTCTCGTGCCATGGTTTTCAGCTCCATCAGATAATTTAGGGTCTTCTCTACACTGTTTATTGTAGTTAGCTATTCGTCTAATCTTTTTTCACATTTTTAGCTTCTTCGGAATGGATTCGAACATCCTTCTTTAGCTTGGAGAAGTTTTGTTATTACCGATCTTCTGAAACCTACAACTATCAACTTGTCGAAGTCATTCACCATCCAGCTTTTTTCCGTTGCTGGTGAGGAGCTGCATTCCTTTGGAGGAGAAGAGGCGCTCTGGTTTTTAGAATTTTCAGCTTTTCTGCCCTGGTTTCTCCCCATCTTTGTGGTTTTATCTACCTTTGGTCTTTGATGATGGTGACCTACAGATGGGGTTTTGGTGTGGATGTCCTTTTTGTTGATGTTGCTGCTATTCCTTTCCATTTGTTGGTTTTCCTTCTAACAGTCAGGACCCTCAGCTGTAGGTCTCTTGGAGTTTGCTGGAGGTCCATTCCAGACCTGTTTGCCTGGGTATCACCAGCGGAGGCTGCAGAATAGCAAATACTGCAAAATAGCAAATGGTGCTGCCTGATCTTCCTCTGGAAGCTTCATCTCAGAGGGGCACCCGGCTGTATGAGGTATCATTTGTCCCCGGCTGGGAGGTGTCTCCCAGTTAGGCTACTCAGGGGTCAGGGACCTACTAGAGAAGAGAGTCTGTCCATTCTTAGATCTCAAACTCTGTACTGGGAGAACCACTGCTCTCTTCAAAGCTCAGTTGGAAATGCAGAAATCACCCGTCTTCTGTGTCGCTCATGCTGGGAGCTATAGACTGGAGCTGTTCCTATGTGGCCATCTTGGAACAAAATGGAGGAACATTCCATGCTCATGGATAGGAAAGATCAAAGCATGAAAATGGCCATACTGCCCAAAGTAATTTATAGATTCAGTGCCATCCCCATCAAGCTACCAATGACTTTCTTCACAGAATTGGAAAAAACTACTTTAAAATTCATATGGAACCAAAAAAGAGCCCACATTGCCAAGACAATACTAAGCCAAAAGAACAAAGCTGGAGGCATCACGCTACCTGACTTCAAACTATACTACAAGGCTACAGTAATGAAAACAGCATGGTACTGGTACCAAAACAGAGATATAGACCAATGGAATAGAACAGAGCCCTCAGAAATAATATCACACATCTACAACCATCTGATCTTTGACAAACCTGACAAAAACAAGACATGGGGAAAGGATTCCCTAGTTAATAAATAGTGCTTGGAAAACTGGCTAGCCATATGTAGAAAGCTGAAACTGGATGCCTTCCTTACACCTTATACAAAAATTAATTCAAGATGGATTAAAGGCTTAAATGTCAGACCTAAAACCATAAAAACCCTAGAAGAAAACCTAGGCAATACCATTCGGGACACAGGCATGGGCAAGGACTTCATGACTAAAACACCGAAAGCAATGGCAACAAAAGCCAAAATTGACAAATGGGATCTAGTTAAACTAAAGAGCTTCTGCACAGCAAAAGAAACTACCATCAGAGTGAACAGGCAACCTACAGAATGGGAGAAAATTTTTACAATCTACGTATCTGAGTAAGGGCTAATATCCAGAATCTACAAAGAACGTAAACAAATTTACAAGAAAAAGTCAAACAACCCCATCAAAAAGTGGGCAAAGGATATGACCAGACACTTCTCCAAAGAAGACATTTATGCAACCAACAGACACATGAAAAAATACTCATCATCACTGGCCATCAGAGAAATGCAAATCAAAACCACAATGAGATACCATCTCACATCAGTTAGAATGGCTATCATTAAAATGTCAGGAAACAACAGGTGCTGGAGAGGATGTGGAGAAATAGGAACACTTTCACACTGTTGGTAGGACTGTAAACTAGTTCAACCATTGTGGAAGACAGTGTGGTGATTCCTCAAGGATCTAGTACTAGAAATACCATTTGACCCAGCCATCCCATTACTGGGTATATACCCAAAGTATTATAAATCATGCTGCTATAAAGACACATGCACACGTATGTTTATTGAGGCACTGTTCACAACAGCAAAGACTTGGAACTGACCCGAATGTCCATCAATGACAGACTGGATTAAGAAAATTTGGCACATATACACCATGGAATACTATGCAGCCATAAAAAAGGGTGAGTTCATGTCTTTTGTAGGGACATGGATGAAGCTGGAAACCATTATTCTGAGCAAACTATCACAAGGACAGAAAACCAAACAGTGCGTGTTCTCACTCATAGGTAAGAATTGAACAGTGAGAACACCTGGACTCAGGAAGGGGAACTTCACACACTGGGGCTTGTTGTGGGGTGGAGGGAGAGGGGAGGGGTAGCATTAGGAGAAATACCTAATGGAAATGATGAGTTAATGGGTGCAGCACACCAACATGGCACATGTATACATATGTAACAAATCTGCATGTTGTGCACTTGTATGCTAGAACTTAAAGTATAATAATAAAAAAAATCATTAAAAAGAAAACAAGGTTAAGTTATTCTTATACATTGACATGATAAACCACAATGGATTTAAGTGTTTAAAGTCAGAAATATACTTTTAAAAATAAGTACTTCAGTTGGCTGATGGAGCAGTAATACCTGGATGCTGAATTGAATTTGTTTAAAATAAACCACAGAGTATACTTTAAAAAAAAAAGATTTGTCAATTAAAATATACATTTATAAAGAAAAAATAATAAAACACCTTCCACATCATAGTTTATAGAAAATGTGTCACCTTATAATTGTATCTTTTGTCGAAAATGAATATTGTATAATGTCAAACATGAAAATGTAGCAGACCCCTCAGAACTATTCACTAGAGAAAAAGATAAAATAAAAAAAAGTCTGACACAGGAACCACACTGTGCCTGAGCCCCACAAAGCTTCCACATTCCAAGTCTTCTGAAAGCATGGCGTTTATCTGCTGTGCACCTCAGTTTCCTCATCTGTGAAATGGACATGACAATAAACCTCACAGGTTTGTTGTGAAACATAAGTGTATTAATATGTGTAAAGTACTCAGAAATGAAGTAGTCAATCATTGTTAGTCTCCAGTGTATTGTTTCTGTTGTATTTTTGAATCACAGATGTCACAGACTTAAAAAATTTTTTTGAAAGAAAAGATAACCATAATGCGACCTGATTTCTATTTTGCTTCTACCACTTTAATAATGAATGATAAGTGTTAGTGCAAACAGTGGTTGTCAGTCTTACGGAGAATTAAATCTAATTGCCAAAAGAGGAATTATTTAATCATAAAATGAAGTGATTTGAAGGAATTACTAAAGCAAAGCTAGTTCTAGTCTCTTTGTCTCCGACAGACAAAAGCCAGAGAACCTTTCTAGTTTTTCTCTTGAAATGGTGTTCACAAACTTACAGGTGGATGGTTTTCCCTTAATTTGCACTTTAATTCAGTGGAACTTTATTAGACTGAAATTAAGCAAATCCCAGAGAGGCCTGGAAGCATAAATGATTGTGAAATGTTATGGATTTTAAATTGGGCATTTTGAAAGACAAAGATGAAGGCTAATAGTTTACATTTAGTACTAAACTCTGGTATTCCAATGGAAAAAAGACAGCTAGTTTGAATCAAATAATGGGATTTGTTTTTTAGGTAACAACATAATGAGTTAGTTAAAAGAGCTCACTTGTAATAGATTTATTAAGCCATAAAGTTTCATTTCTTTGAACAACCTATTGTCAAAATCTTCACAGATAACTTCACTTATAAGAAAATCAAATGAAAGGACTATTTCTTTAAAAGTTAGATGTGGATTTTCTCTATTTGGGGAGGGGTTGAAAATGCAACATCAGTTGATCTGGCTGTGATCCGACCTCTTAATCCTGTTTTAATTATGGGTTCTTTGCTACTTCTGATTTTGTAGTTATATGTGACTGACATTCAGACATTCATAGTAATTTTTTAAATATGTAATTTTACATAAGAGTCCCTTCAGTGTGACCTTAAGATGAGAGTCTCTAGACATAATTATAGAAAGGAAGGAACTACCAACCTAGAATGACTTG
Organism: Macaca nemestrina; assembly: GCF_043159975.1. NCBI lineage: Eukaryota > Metazoa > Chordata > Mammalia > Primates > Cercopithecidae > Macaca > Macaca nemestrina. Next base: position 103,216,461 of record NC_092135.1, read on the forward strand.
ATCATTTCCAGGGGTATCTCATTGTCAAAATTTTCAGTTGAACACTGTGGCCGTTTTACATTTCTACAAGCTTGAGAGGAATGCAGAAGGGAGGCCCACAAAGATCCTATGTGGGCAGCACTTGTCCGTTCCTACTGCTGCATATTTGAAAACACTAGGGACCAAATATGATTAACCTCATACTTCTCCCTGGAGACCTGAGCCCTAAATATGCCTTTTGCCACCATACTCTGTATTCCTTGAGACCAGTATGCTTGTGGCTAGGTGTCATTTGTCAAATATGACATGAATATTTGTTGTACATAATCATTTTTGTTTAAGTTTAAAAATGTAATGCCAGCGAGTTATACTACCCAAAGAAGCAGGCTGAAAGCATGAGTTTTGACAAAGTGAAATTTCATTTGATGATATCCATTATAAATCATTTTTCTCAACTTTAAAATAAGATCTCATTTCTTCGGTATTCTGCGTCTTATTAACAAACTTTACCAATAGTGTTGTTTCCATAGTAAATGGTATGTTTTAAATTATATATGCCAAATATTTTCCTGGAATTTTAAGACGTTTCTACACTAAGCTCTGTTTCTTCATCTGTAAGGTGAAGATGTTTAGACTCCATTATCTCTAAGATATCTTCTGATACCCAGGATACCCTAAGTCTAATGTCCAGCCTTGTTTCTTATGGAGAATATCTTGCTAAATTTCCAAAGGCTTGCGAGTTGTTTCAGATTGCATCACTCTGACTTGCCAAACGATCCTCTCTATTGACAATTACCAAATATTATTCCCTGAGACCTCTTCCCCTGCTCCATGGATGTGACTGTGGCTCCTTGTGGAGAACGAAGACCAGCCTTTGCCTACCAGGAGCCGATTATAGCTGTTAGAGGTCCAGTCATCCTGTCCAGCTGATTGCATCTGTGTCTGGTCATCTGAGAGAGTGAAATATTAATCTGCTTTCTTCTCTTCACTCTTTTCATGTGTATTCCCCTAACAGAAAGGAGAACCTGACTGCTGTGCACTCTCCCTGGAGACAAGCGAGCAGCTCACCTTTGAGATCCCCCTGAATGATTCAGGTTCTGCTGGCCTTGGGGTGAGCTTGAAAGGGAACAAATCCAGAGAAACTGGAACAGACTTGGGGATTTTTATCAAATCCATCATTCACGGAGGCGCTGCTTTTAAGGTGGGTAGGAATGACATTTGTACATCCTTTGAGAAGGCACTTGCAGATGTGACTCTTGTACTTAGAGACTGAATGGAAAGTGTCTGAAGACTTGAGGCCACTGAGACTTTCCCGCCAGATACAGAAAATACATGTGTGAACAGATCTGGGGAATAACTGGCTGCTGTTTTTGTCCCTTAACTGGCTATTTTTACTTTTTAGAGTTACCTCTAAAAACCCATCATGATTCACATTCTTTTTTGCATACTTTTTATTACTCCATTAGGATTCCTCTGAATTTGTAAACTGACAGAGTTGAGCCTAAAAGTACACAACCAGAAAAACAAAACTAAAAACAAGTAAACATAAAGGCAGCAAATAAGACAATTGTGCTTGCAAGAATGAAAGCTCAGGGGAGTCTGAGAGTGATTGCAGTATAAATTAAAGTTCATTTATCACGTTTTAAACACTTGAAGAAAACCATAGTGCCAAGAATGCATGTTTCGTTTTGAATACTTAGAGAAGCTTATAGATTTCCAGAAAAAGAAGGAAGATCATGCTTCAGTCCTTTCACCTTGAGGTGAGCAATGTGTTAATAACTATTAACATAGTGTACTGGTTAGCTAGATGGCCCGTGTTCAAGTCCAACTCAGTCCTTGCTAGCTATATGGAAATGTAGGCAAGGGTCTTGACCAGCTGTCTCCCATTTCCTCACCAGTAGAATGGTGATAATAAATAATACCTACTTCATAGGCTTCTAGGATTAAATAAGTCAGTACACACAATGTGATGAAAACAGTAAAGTGATGATAGAGGAAGGATGCACGTTTGCACCTCTCGCCACCGTCATTATTATCTCATACCGTGCAAGGAGACTTCTGGAGTTTGAATTCTGCCTTACCTACTCTCTCCCTGTGAATGGAGGCAAGCTGCTCGGCCTCGACTTCCTCAGTTTCCTCATTGGTGAAATTTGCAGTGCCTGGCTCCTCGTGCCGCTGTTAAGACTGAAGGAGACGATGTGTGTCCAGTGTTTAGCACAGCGCCTGTCACCGGCTGCTGATCAATGTTAGCCGTCTGAAAATCATCGTGATATGAATAACGTCTGCCCTCTCCCACAGCAAAGCCAAGAAGGCCCTGTTACACTATACATAGAACACCCCTGCACCTAGAATTCTGGCTTCGTTGAAGCAACTATCTTCTCACACTTACCCTTCCTCTTTTGTTTTAGACTAGATATGGAGATACTGCCTTTTTCACTGTGAAATAAATGCACTTTGGATAGACACCTCTTCGGTTTACTCCTTGGTTTAGTTAGCTTTTGTCACATAATAAATAGTCATAATTTTTCAGTAATATACCTCAATAAGCCTTTATTTTTCTCATAGCTCTGTGCAGGGGAGCTGGGGTTTGGGGAGGATTCTGATTCAGGCTGGTGTCTCTTGATCCCACTGAAACTCTGCAGATCCAAGTGTGCTCCACTGCTTTCTACTGCTCCTTGGATCAGCAGGCTAGCTGGGGCATGTCCCTCCTGTGTCTCAAGGTGTCAGAGGGCCAGTGGCAGTGGGTAAATCCGCGGGCTCCAAACTGGCCCACTGTCACCCCACACACAGGCCACTGGTTAAAGCAAGTCATATGGCTGAGTTATGGCAAAGATGTGGATACAGAGAAGGGTAAAGAATTGAGTCCCATCACTCAATCTATAAAACTGGCTCCTAGGGGAGGTTTCAAGATGGCAGAATAGGAACAGCTCCAGTCTACAGCTCCCAGCATGAGCAACGCAGAAGACGACTGATTTCTGCATTTCCTACTGGGGCACTGGGTTCATCTCACTAGGGCTTGTCAGACAGTGGGTACAGCCCATGGACTGCAAGCCAAAGCAGGGCAGGATCACCTCACATGGGAAGCACAAGGGGTCGGTGAATTCCCTTTCCTAGCCAAGGGAAGCCGTGACAGATGGTACCTGGAAAATTGGGACACTCCCACCCTAATACTGTGCTTTTCCAGCGGTCTTAGTAAACGGCACACCCGGAGATTATATCCTGCACCTGGCTTAGAGGGTCCCACACCCACGGAGCCTCGCTCACTGCTAACACAGCAGTCTGAGATCGAACTGCAAGGTGGCAGCGAGGCTTGGGTAGGGGTGTCCGCCATTGCTGAGGCTTAAGTAGGTAAACAGAGCAGCCGGAAGCTTGAACTGGGTGGAGCCCACCACAGCTCAAGGAGGCCTGCCTGCATCTGTAGACTCCACCTCTGAGGGCAGGGCATAGCTGAACGAAAGACAGCAGAAACTTCTGCAGACTTAAACGTCCCTGTCTGACAGCTTTGAAGAGAGTAATGGTTCTCCTAGCATGGAGTTTGAGATCTGAGGATGGACAGACTGCCTCCTCTAATGTCACATATGGGACTATGTGAAAAGACGAAATCTGTGTTTGATTGGTGTACCTAAAAGTGACAGGGAGCATGGAATCAACTTGGAAAACACTCTTCAGGATATTATCCAGGAGAATTTCCCCAACCTAGCAAGGCAGGCCAACATTCAAATTCAGGAAATACAGAGAACACCACAAAGATACCCCTCAAGAACAGCAACTCCAAGATACATAATTGTCAGATTCTGCAAGGTTGAAATGAAGGAAAAAATGTTAAGGGCAGCCAGAGAGAAAGGTCGGGTTACCCACAAAGGGAAGCCCATCAGACTAACAGCAGATCTCTCAGCAGAAACTCTACAAGCCAGAAGAGAGTGGGGGCCATATTCAACATTCTTAAAGAAAAGAATTTTCAACCCAGAATTTCATATCCAGCCAAACTAAGCTTCGTAAGTGAAGGAGAAATAAAATCCTTTACAGATAAGCAAATGCTGAGAGATTCTGTCACCACCAGGCCTGCCTTACAAGAGCTCCTGAAGAAGCACTAAACATGGAAAGGAACAACTGGTACCAGCCACTGCAAAAAAACATGCCAAATTGTAAAAATCATTGATGCTAGGAAGAAACTGTATCAACTAATGGGCAAAATAATCAGCTAACATCATAATGACTGGAACAAATTCACACATAACAATATTAACCTTAAATGTAAATGGGCTAAATTCTCCAGTTAAAAGACACAGACTGACAAATTGAATAAAGAGTAAAAACCAATCAGTGTGCTGTATTCAGGAGACCCGTCTCACGTGCAGACACACACATAGGCTCAAAATAAAGGGATGGAGGAAGATCTACCAAGCAAATGGAAAACAAAACAAAACAAAACAAAAGCAGGGATTGCAATCCTAGTCTCTGATAAAACAGACTTTAAACCAACGAAGGTTAAAAGAGACAAGGTCGTTACATAATGGTAAAGGAATCAATTCAACAAGAAGAGCTAACTATCCTAAATGTGTATGCATCCAGTACAGGAGCACTCAGATTCATAAAGCAAGTCCTTAGAGACCTACAAAGACACTTAGACTCCCACACTATAATAATGGGAGATTTTAGCACCCCACTGTCAACATTAGACAGATCAATGAGACAGAAAGTTAACAATGATATCCAGGACTTGAACTCAGCTCTGCACCAAGTGGACCTAATAGACATCTACAGAACTCTCCACCACAAATCAACAGAATATACATTCTTCTCAGCACCACAACGCCCTTATTCTAAAATTGACCACGTAGTTGGAAGTAAAGCACTCCTCAGCAAATGTAAAAGAACAGAAATTATAACAAACTGTCTCTTAGACCACAGTGCAATCAAACTAGAACTCAGGACTAAGAAACTCAATCAAAACCACTCAACTACATGGAAACTGAACAGCCTGCTCCTAACTGACTACTGGGTAGATAACAAAATGAAGGCAGAAATAAAGATGTTGTTTGAAACCAATGAGAACAAACATACAACATACCAGAATCTCTGGGACACATTTAAAGCAGTGTGTAGAGGGAAATTTATAGTACTAAATGCCCACAAGGGAGAGCAGGAAAGATCTAAAATTGATACCCTAACATCACAATTAAAAGAACTAGAGAAGCAAGAGCAAACACATTCAAAAGCTAGCAGAAGGCAAGAAATAACTAAGATCAGAGCAGAACTAAAGGAGATAGAGACACAAAACACCCTTTAAACAATCAATGAATCCAGGAGCTGGTTTTTTGAAAAGATCAACGAAATTGATAGACCACTAGCAAGGCTAATAAAGGAGAAAAGAAAGAAGAATCAAATAGATGCAATAAAAAATGATAAAGGGGATATTACCACCAATCCTACAGAAATACAAACTGCCATCAGAGAATATTATAAACACCTCTATGCAAATAAACTGGAAAATCTAGAAGAAATGAATAAATTCCTGGACACATACACCCTCCCAAGACTAAACCAGGAAGAAGTTGAATCCCTGAATAGACCAATAACAAGCTCTGAAATTGAGGCAATAATCAGTAGCCTACCAACCAAAAAAAAGTCCAGGACCAGACGGATTCACAGCCGAATTCTACCAGAGGTACAAAGAGGATCTGGTACCATTCCTTCTGAAACTATTCCAATCATTAGAAAAATCAATAGAAATCCTCCCTAACTCATTTTATGAGGCCAACATCATCCTGATACCAAAGCCTGGCAGACACAACAAAAAAAAGAGAATTTTAGGCCAGTGTCCCTGATGAACATGAATGCAAAAATCCTCAATAAAATACTGGTAAACCAAATCCAGCAGCACATCAAAAAGCTTATCCAGCATGATTAAGTTGGCTTCCTGGGATGCAAGGCTGGTTCAACATTTGCAAATCAGTAAACGTAATCCATCATATAAACAGAACCAAAGACAAAAACCACATGATTATCTCAATTGATGCAGAAAGGGCCTTTGACAAAATTCAAGAGCCCTTCATGCTAAAATCTCGCAATAAATTAGGTATTGATGGGATGTATCTCAAAATAATGAGAGCTATTTATGACAAACCCACAGCCAATATCATACTGAATGGGCAAAAACTGGAAGCATTCCCTTTGAAAACTGGCACAAGACAGGGATGCCCTCTCTCACCACTTCTATTCAACATAGTGTTGGAAGTTCTGGCCAGGGCAGTCAGGCAGGAGAAAGAAAGAAAGGGTATTCATTTAGGAAAAGAGGAAGTCAAATTTTCCCTGTTTGCAGATGACGTGACTGTATATTTAGAGAACCCCATCGTCTCATGCCAAAATCTCCTTAAGCTGATGAGCAAGTTCAGCAAAGTCTCAGGATATAAAACCAATGTGCAAAAATCACAAGCATTCCTATACACCAATAACAGACAAAGAGAGAGCCAAATCATGAGTGAACTCCCATTCACAATAGCTTCAAAGAGAATAAAATACCTAGGAATCCAACTTACAAGGGATATGAAGGACCTCTTTAAGGAGAACTGCAAACCACTGCTCAACAAAATAAAAGAGGACACAAACAAATGGAAGAACATTTCATGCTCATGGATAGGAAGAATCAATATCATGAAAATGGCCATATTTCCCAAGGTGATTTATAGATTCAATGGCATCCCCATCAAGCCACCAATGACTTTCTTCACAGAATTGGAAAAAACTACTTTAAAATTCATATGGAACCAGAAAAGAGCCCACATTGCCAAGACAATCCTAAGTCAAAAGAACAAAGCTGGAGGCATCATACTACCTGACTTCAAACTATACTACAAGGCTACAGTAACCAAAACAGCATGGTACCAAAACAGAGAAATAGACCAATGGAACAGAACAGAGCCCTCAGAAATAATATCACACATCTACAACTATCTGATCTTTGACAAACCTGACAAAAACAAGAAATGGGGAAAGGATTCCCTAGTTAATAAATAGTGCTGGGAAAACTGGCTAGCCATATGTGGAAAGCTGAAACTGGATCCCTTCTGTACACCTTATACAAAAATTAATTCAAGATGGATTAAAGACTTAAATGTCAGACCTAAAACCATAAAAACCCTAGAAGAAAACCTAGGCAATACCATTCGGGACATAGGCATGGGCAAGGACTTCATGACTAAAACACCAAAAGCAATGGCAACAAAAGCCAAAATTGACAAATGGGATCTAGTTAAACTGAAGAGCTTCTGCACAGCAAAAGAAACTACCATCAGAGTGAATAGGCAACCTACAGAATGGGAGAAAATTTTTACAATCTACCCATCTGACAAAGGGCTAATATCCAGAACCTACAAAGAACTTAAACAAATTTACAAGAAAAAAATCAAACAACCCCATCAAAAAGTGGGCAAAGGATATGACCAGACACTTCTCCAAGGAAGACATTTATGCAACCAACAGACACATGAAAAGAATGCTCATCATCACTGGCCATCGGAGAAATGCAAATCAAAACCACAATGAGATACCATTTCACACCAGTTAGAATGGCAATCATTAAAAAGTCAGGAAACAACAGGTGCTGGAGAGGATGTGGAGAAATAGGAACACTTTCACACTGTTGGTAGGACTGTAAACTAGTTCAACCATTGTGGAAGACAGTGTGGCATTTCCTCAAGGATCAAGAACTAGAAATATCATTTGACTCAGCCATCCCATTACTGGGTATATACCCAAAGTATTATAAATCATGCTGCTCTAAAGACACATGCACATGTATGTTTATTGTGGCACTATTCACAACAGCAAAGACTTGGAACCAAACCAAATGTCCGTCAATGATAGACTGGATTAAGAAAATGTGGCACATATACACCATAGAATACTATGCAGCCATAAAAAAGGATGAGTTCATATCTTTTGTAGGGACATGGATGTAGCTGGAAACCATCATTCTGAGCAGACTATTGCAAGAATAGAAAACCAAACACTGCATGTTCTCACTCAGAGGTGGGAGTTGAACAATGAGAACACTTGGACACAGAGTGGGGAACATCACACACCTGTCGTGGGGCCTGTCTTGGGGCCTGTCGTGGGGTGGGGGGAGCGGGAAGGGATAGCATTAGGAGATACACCTAATGTAAATGATGAGTTAATGGGTGCAGCACACCAACATGGCACATGTATATGTATGTAACAAACCTGCACGTTGTGCACATATACCCTAAAACTTAAAGTATAATTAAAAAAATAAAAATAATAAAAACAAGACTGGCTCAGACATACATAACCAGGAGCAAAAGAGAAATTATAGTAATAGCAACAACAACAATAGCAATGCACATTTATTGTGCTTAGTATATGCTGAACACTAGGATAGGTGTTTTATATAGATTATCTAACTTTATTCACATTTACATTGGATTATTTTCAGGCCATTTTATCAAAGTGGAAATTATAGGTTAGAGCCTTTAGTGCCTTTCTGGTGGTCAGATAGCCAGGAATTACTTTAAGATTTGAATCCAGGCAGTCTGACTCCAGAGCCTGTGTTACGCTGCGTTGAAATGAAGACTCTTCCATATGATCCATTCACATTCCTAGAGAGCAGGGCCCATTGTCCTGGAGGTGTGTTGTATGGTGCTGTCATCCTTAGGCAAGCCATCTAAATATGTGCTAGGTTTGAGTATGCGTTCTTGGTCATGTTTGTGGATACCAGCTTGAAGTTATTCTTCTTATTCCTAATGACAGCTCTATTTGCAGAATTTATTCCAAGTAAAATTGAAACTGAGATGACTTTTTGGAAATTAAAAGCAAACATCTTCGCTTTTTTATGGGCAATAACTTAAGCTCAAGCAGATATTGGAGAGCAGGTTTAATATGTAGATCCATGTTTGTGTAAGTGAGCATCTCCTTACCTAAGCAGTTTCTAACAGTCCTGTTTCTTGCAGAAAGATTTCACTTTCCATTTATGTAAATTTCTTTCCTGACACTGGTCTGCTGAGTCAGACACTCACACCATTAGAAACCACTGGACAACATATTTATAGCTGATCTTAAACAGTAAGAGGCATCAATCATGAACTTAGCCTTCTTGTGAATGTTTAGTATCCATTTGTCTTGTTTACCTTTTGCAGTATAAAGGATAGAGTCCTGAGATTTGTTCACGAGAAATCTGATTAACCAGGAAAAAAAAAAAGAAGTATTTTTCCATTCTCCTACTGCTGTTCCAGTAATCCACTGTTACTCCTCGGAAAATTGCCACCCATTCTATGATTCAGGACTCTGTCTTAGGAAAATTGTTTTGAGACTGGTTCCTGTCCCTGTTGAGAGGATACAAATATAGTAGACTACAGTATCCCTGGGGCAGAGGAGAGAGGAGCACTGGGAGCATCTTTGTCTCAGCATTTGGCCCTAGGTTTTTACCCGGAATCAACGAAATAATCTTTCAACCAGAGCACAGTCTTTTCCTCCTGGCCTTTCATACCACTAATTAGTTCTCAAGGTGTTTTTCCCTTTAGGGTAGGTGGATTTTTTGAAAACTAAACTACTTTGAAAGGTATGACCAAATTCTTCCTGTGCGTTCTGTGTGCTGGATTCTCCTGGGGGCCTCCGTTGGTATAAACAAAGATAGGCTACTTCATGCCAGATGTAAAACCCCTGAATAACTTGACTCTAATTGAGGGCTTTGCTTTGTTTTGTTTTGTTTTGTTTTGTTTTCCTTAACTCTCAGTCTGTTGCTTTCTATCATGTCATGTCTTGTTTGAGTTATTTCTAATAGAGGATATAACTCTCTATTTGGAAACAAGAGCAGCCAGCTACTCTAGGACGCCCTCTTGGAAGTGAGTCCCTGACTCATTCTAAAAACCAACAGAACAATAATTCTACCCTGCTCACAATTATCCAAATGCTTAATCTCAACTTGATATTTAACTTCAAGTCTGTACATTAAGAAATAAAGCCCAGAAACTCTTGTCTCCATGCATCAGGCTGCACCACTTTTGATTACAGGCTGATGTGCCATACGGAGCTCTTCATGGACCCCTCTGAAGTGTCACTTGTACCTGTGCCTCTTAGTGTTCTATGTGGCCATTGACCATAACAGCAAATATTACTTCTTAGATCATTAATGCCAGTATGCTTAAGCACTAGCATGCATTACACGTTTGTGGTTTCATTTAGTTTCTGTCTTTCTTCCTGGGCGTTTGCCCCTGACATACAGTGTAATTGCTTCTAGAACTAAAATATACTAAATACAAGCATATATGTCAACTGCTTCTGAAAGAATTATGAGCAGAATGAAGTTGTGACGTCCATGAGAATGATTTTCTAAAATTTTGCTTTTGTGGTTGGAATTTAAAGTGAATGTGGTGGTAGTGTTGCTGTTAAGTAAAAAGAAGTATCGTCTTTGTTGCAGTTAGAAAAAATACCTTGAGAAAAATTTGCCCTTTCCCTAAATCCACATCAAAATATGCTTTTTATTTTATCCAGAGAGCACAGATAAAGTGTCAGTGATCAGTCTGAAGATGTTAGATATTTTTATGTTCATTTGCTGAACATTTTAAATTCATTTTGAGATCAGGGGTTTTTCTTTGCTTTTCATGTACCATATTAACTGAAATTTTTTAGTAAAAATGCAGTTTTACATCTATTGATTATACTTCCTTAAGTTGCTTGTTTTGCCACCCTAAAGAATTACTTTAAACATGTATACGGCCGGGCGCGGTGGCTCAAGCCTGTAATCCCAGCACTTTGGGAGGCCGAGACGGGCAGATCATGAGGTCAGGAAATCGAGACGATCCTGGCTAACACGGTGAAACCCCGTCTCTACTAAAAAATACAAAAAACTAGCCGGGCGAGGTGGCGGGCGCCTGTAGTTCCAGCTACTCGGGCGGCTGAGGCAGGAGAATGGCGTGAACCCGGGAGGCGGAGCTTGCAGTGAGCCGAGATCCGGCCACTGCACTCCAGCCTGGGCGACAGAGCGAGACTCCGTCTCAAAAAAAAAAAAAAAAAAAAAAAAAAAAAAGGTATACATAACTGGAAGAGTGGGTTTTTTTTTTTTTTTTTAAGTTAGGTAAGATATTGTAATAACACACTGCAGTGAGAGTAAAAGTCCCACGAAGTCTGTTGTACCAGTTCTGAATGGTGTTTTTGATTTCAGTATGCTGACTTTGGGTGTGGTATGTGTCCTATTAAAACTTTGAAATAATAAGGTAAAAATTCACATTTAAAGGCAATTTTTGCTAAAGGAAAAATATCATATATCGGGTAGATTGTTTACGGGCTGTTAAATAGAATATATTTAAGACTATCAGTTATTATCTAAAAAATTAATTAGCCAGGTTTGTGCTTAATAAATGCTACTTGATGATGATGAAATTAAGTGAAAGAAAAATGCCTGACATGGCTAATTGTAAATGTATGCACTCAGAATATGAAATAGACATAATTGAAGTAATTTGATTCCTGTGTGCTGAGGATAATTCGGGATGCTCCTTCTGAAGGATGCAGGATTTCATAATCTGCACTATTTAGTAATGGGTAAAAGAAAGAATTTGGACTAATACACACAATCCTGATATTTTTAAATGACTAAACTCTAAATTTTTGGAGAAAAAATGCACAGTTCTAGAATATCCAGGAACATGGCACTTGATCCTGAATCTCCATGTCTCATTGTCATGTGGGACATTTAACGGCATCCAAACTACTTAACTCCGGTAGGCGCTCCCAGCGTGACTAATTTCCACCCCCATCTCTGCCGGTATCTATAAATCATGTGATAGATCTATAATTAATGAATTCAAAGGAAGATAAAAGGGACAGCTTTTTAAGGAACACTAATGTTAAATATTTCTTCAACTGACCATTTTTCTTGAAATTTATAATGTTTTCTGCTGGTGGGAGAGCGTTGAGGATCCTTACTGGTAGTTAGTGACTTCTAAGGTTTTCCTCTGGCAAAAGGACCAGATAATTTTAAAAGTGCCATTGAAAATCCTCAAATGTAAGAAGCCACTCACATTTTATTTCTAACCACAAAGATGTGATACACTTTAAGGACATTAAAAGCAGGAAATTTGCCTGGAAATATACATAAATTCATAATCACTATATACCCAATAAGAATTTGACCTTTAAAAAGGAAGTTATTAATTTAAGTATAGGAAAAATACATTTTTAGCTAATTTTCTATTTTTTAAAAAAACTGAAAATGTTAGCATATATTAATTCATATAGTCAGGCTTATTGATGAATTTTCTACAGTAATAACTACTTTATTAAAATGTAATATAACATTACTTTTAAAATCTCAAAATAGCTGGCACAGTAATGGGCTCCTGTATTTTCAACTAAGCAGGAGGATCACTTGAGCTCAGGAGTTCCAGACTGTAGTGCAGTGTAATTGTGCCTGTGAATAGTCACTGTGCTCTAGCCTGGGCAACACAGTGAGACCCCATCTCTTTTTTTAAAAAAATCCTATAATTCCAGCCTCTATCATTGCTTTTCCTTGCAGATCTCTGTCACTTTTGCATTTTTATTTTGTGAATGGAAATGCAAACAAGAAATAAATTTACATATATACTATACTGAATAAAATTTTGGAATGCTACAACATTTTGATGTGTATTTTGGACTCCGTGATTGTCTCAGTGGGCTTGAAAAAAATTTAAGAGTTGATAGTCCTAATGAAAAAGGAAATTATAATCTACAAAAGTTGATATAGCATGCTAATGATGCTTTGGCTCTGAAAATAGTAACTTTCCCCTGAAAAGCTATATTCGTCTTCATTATGGGTACCTATAGGCCATATATATGTGTACACACACACACACACACACAAGACCAGTCACTAGAAAAATGGACACAAACCAGAATGCTCAAACAAAACTCTGACCACAGTATGAACTCTGCATACATATACATGCATGTTTTTGTTCTAGCTTTCTGGTTTGTACCCATTTTTATAGTGATTGGTTTTAAGCAACCTCAGTATAAACAAGTGTAAGTGCATAAAAAAACACCACCAAGAAGTAAATCAATAAGATAAGTATGTTGAAATGGCTTCCAAAATTCTAACCTGGTTAGGCATTCATGCAAATAATTCTTAATTCATATATAACATACATGCTTTAACAAACTTCTTTTTAATCTGGTTTTCTGGACCAAAGTAAATTAAGAGCAGAAAATCAGGATGGAGAGGAAACAGGAATGACAGGAAAGACTAAAGTATAAAACAAGTACAGAACGTTATTGCTATATAGTACACCAGAGAATATTTTGATGGTTTGAAGTAAGCACTTCTCAAACTTTCTTGCAGAAGAAATTATAAGATTCAATATGGCTGTAGTAAAGGCCATAAGTTGCAGTATATCTGTTAATGCCCCATATTTTTCCAGAATGATTTTAAAATGAAAAGATTTATAATACATTTTGAAAGCATTATTTCAGAATGGTTTATGCATATGTTAATTCATATAGTCAGGCTTGTTGCAATAATCCTGACCAACATGGTGAAACCCCGTCTCTACTAAAAATACAAAAACTAGCCAGGCGTGGTGGTGTGCTCCTGTAATCCCAGCTACTCAAGAGGCTGAGGTAGGAGAATTGCTTGAACCAGGGAGGCAGAGGTTGCAATGAGCAGAGATCACACCACTGCACTCCAGCCTGGGCAACAAGAGCGAGAGACTCTGTCTCAATTAAAAAAAAAAAAAAAAAAACTTCATATGCCCACAAGTGATTTTCTGCTGGGACTTCATTGGTTTGCTACACAGAAATGGAGTGAGGTTCTTAAGACAATAACAGAATTACATAAATTTAAATTTTACAATATCTGAGCAAGTAGAGATAGGGCCAGTATACAGAAAGCAATCAAGCTTTTTTTTTTTTTTTAAGAATTCTAAAGGTGGCATATTCAAGACAGCTTAGGTTTGTGAATCTCTCATAGTTACAATTTGTAGATGAAACTTAACACCAGGACCAAAGCACCTGACTGACTTAATTTAGCAAGCACTTCTTGAACATTTAGAGTGAGTTAGGCAACAGTATATAATGGACTAGACACAGCATACTTAAAATTACCCATTCTATAATCTAGAAAGGTAGTAACACAGTACATTAAATAAATATATAAACAACACTACTATGATAGGAGCTATCATAGGCAAATGTGAGAAGTATCGTGGGTGTTGGGATGATGGAGCATTTAATTCTGTCTGAGGAGAAAACTATGAAAGGAAGGCAATTGCTGAGGTTTGCTTGGGTTGAGGGGTAAGTAGATTTTGAAGAGGTGAGCAGGAATGCAAAGGGCTTTTTGGGCAGAAGAAAGAATATGGGCAAAGTCACCAAAGTGTGTACACCAGATTACAGTCTGTTGTCCCTGGAAAATAGAGGTCTTATTTGGGAAAAATGGATCTCTTCATATAAGCTGAAATGATGTGAAACATATACTAACTTTTTTGTTTTAACAACTGTACTTTAAAAATGTTGATTCATTCTTGCCCTTCCATTGCAGTTGTTTTTGAATGAAGGTAAATGATTTCAGTCTGGAATACAAGGTTCTTTTCTTAGTTTAGGGTTTTGGGTTTTTTGGGGGGTTTGATTTGTTTTTTCAAAAAATACAGTAGACAGATGTTGTCATAGAGTAATTGGAAGGCCCTGAGAGGATTTGTTGAGGATAATTCTCTCCCTCAATCAGGTGCCATCTTGCCTGGGGTCCCACCCTATTCCAGGGAAACATCTGCTCTGCAACCTGAAGTCAAGCTTTGGGGTTTGGGACCTTGGTGTTGATAATATCCCAGGAGGCCATACCAAGGGCCCCATTAGAAGCATGTGGAGGCAGAAGCCAACATCTGGTCATGATTAATCCTCTCAACACCCTGGACTAATGTGGACTGGCCTTGGGCCCCAGCCAGCTACCGCTGGGAAAGCCAGCCCACTTTCTCATGCTTCTCTCATATTCTTCAGTGGCTAGTTCATTCCTTTGCTTTGGCTTTCTTACTTTTCCTCTGTATTCATTAGAATTTTAGAGGTAACAGGGCAGTTGCAGGGAGGGTTTAACAAAAAATTTGCCAAGCCAGGTGGATTAGCCACACAACGTTGCCAGTAATCATGGCAGAGAAAGTACCCAGGCACCAGTGAATATACCACAGGGGATGAACTACAAGGTCATTGGACCACCCAGAAATCATAAATATGCTTTAGAGGACACATGGAGTAGCCTACAGCATACGTAACGACCCCTCACTCCAAAGAATGATCTGGCTTAAATGCACAATTGTGGAAAGACCCTGGCGTAAATATTTGTTTTTAAAACATGAGGATCTGTAGCTTTTATTAGATTCTCCAAGGAGTCTAAGAGCCCATAAAGACTAAGAATCACTAGCAGATTGTTTGAAAACTTGGGCTGCAGAGTGACCCAGACCTAGTTCACATCTGCTTTTAGAAACATTACTTGTAACAATTCATTTAAACTCTCTGACTGCAATTTCTTCTTTTATAAAATGGGGGCAGCAATCTCAAATATACAGGGTTTCTGTAAGGAGTAAATTGTCTACTATATGTAAAGGATTTAGCATGATGCACAGAGTAAAGATTCTTTGTCATTAATATAGTGCCTTTAATAATCTCTAGAAGTCTGAATTTAGAAGCAACGTGTCATAAAGGATTCATGTCATTAACCTTAGAGATGAGGAGACCTGGCTATGACCATACCCTTTGACAAGTCACTTTATTTCTCTGGGCCTTCATCTTTACATCTCTAAATAGCAGAGAGTAGCATTTATATCACAGGGTTGCTGTAAGAAATGAATGGGCAAATACATGCAAAAGATGTGCACAAGGACTAGCCTACATTAGGTGTTCAGTAAAAGGGAGATGTCGTACTCGAAGGTCTTGTCTCCTGGTCCTCGGTGCATCCTACTGTGATAGGACCAGCTAAAGCTGATGAGATTGAAACCATGCCAGGACCTGGAGAAGACCTAACCTCGTACCAGGTTTTTTCATTCTGAACTGCACTGAAGAAGTTCCATTTTGTCTTTACTCTGTTCTCCTGATTCTTTTTAATATGTTTTCCTTCCCTTTGGGAATTTCCTTTACTCCTTTCTAGCTTGAGGATGGAGTTGGTTATGGGGGGATGCCAGAAGCGGGGAACATAATTGAAGTCTTTTTGCTTAGGAGTCTGATGGGAGTAATATAGGAAGAAAAAGGGGTGAGAGAGACAGAGAGAGAGAGGAGTGTGTGTGTGAGAGAGAGAGACAGAGAGAGAATATTGCAAGCATGACCCAGATGAAATGAATATCCTAGAATTACCAAGTAACATCCTTGAATATTTGAATTCATTTATGTAAAGTCAATTGAAAATTAATATTCTCATGCCTAAATATTTACTAGAATATAAAATTAATTTTAAAAACCATAAAAAGCTAATTTTCCTTGTCAAAATTATTCCAAAGCAAATGGGACATACACAATTTTGAGGGAGATTTGATGAGTTTTTGAATAATGAGTTCCTCATTGAATCAACTTCATTTTAGGTCAAGACTAGACATAGACATGCATGTATGGATGTCTAGCTAAGTAGGTAGACAGGCTTTTTTTTCTCTCCTCTGGGTTGCCCTGCCACGCCCCTGCACCGTTTCCTGTCTCCATGTCTTCTGTTGTGTGTCTGGATTTTATATTGTCTTCCCTTCTAGGAGACATCTGGTGGCATATTGTCCTCTCTGGTTCTGAAAGTCTTTTTTTCTTGAAGCATTACCCCTTTAGGGACTAGTCATCATCATCTATGTAGAATATGGAATGGTTTGGTGAATAGGGACGCTGTGGAATTCAGAACTTGGGCTATTCTGTTCCAACTCTGACCTTAACTAGCTGAACAAGTCTAATATCTGTGGAAGTGCCTTATCCTAATAGGTGTTCGATAAATGGTTTCTCATCCTCTCTGGGCAGCACATTATTCATCTGTAAATGGAAGAGGTTGGACGAGATGACCTCTAAGGACCCTTCCAGCTCTAAATTCTGTGATTATATTCTAAATGTTAGGACAACATGGTGCTTACTGGCATCACCATTAATGAAATTACACATCATTTATCTTATAAAGAAAAAACACACACCAATAACAACAGACCAGCCAGGCCTGACAATGAGAGTGTGTGGATTTTTATTGCGTCCACAACTCTCTGGTGATGCTTGTGATGAATGTGAATGTCTTTGAAAAAAAATGTCAGCTGCTCTGAGGTGACCCGAACTGTCTTTTTGTTTGGGACTTGGTTATAGGAAACATGCCCTATTTCAGTGTCATTCTGCATGCTTGAGATTTAGAATGTAACTGAAAAAAAAAAAAAAAAATTTGTGCTTAATAACTATTGATGTATTTTACCAAAAAAATGTTCTCCTATCTTCTTGTCTGTTGTCTACCTCTTCACTCTGACCTTGCCTCATACTTCACAGAAAAGGTTCACAACAGATTACCAGGTGGGATCTCACTCATATTTCCTTCCCTCCATTTCTAGAGGTGGCCATAAAGCTTCCATCTTTATCTTGTTTCTTCCTGTCGAAGCAGATGAGGTGTCCTGCCAAGACAAAGCACTGCAAAATCTGAACATTTCCTGTTAACCTCATTTCCTGTTAACAGGACTAGGACCAGGAACTGGATTCAACTCTTCTGCTTCCTCCTCCTCTTTAAAAACCACACACCAGTCTCCATTCATCCGAAAATGATTTTTAGTAACAAGATTCAGTCCAGTAGTGCTCCTTTCTTATATGACAATAGAGCAGAATAATTTCTCCAGTTATATTTCACTTCACATACCGAAACCATTCAGGGTGTTTTTGTCGCATCCCGCCCCCCGCCTTTTTTTTTTGAGACAGAATTTCGCTTTGGTTGCCCAGGTTGGAGTGCAGTGGCCTAATCTTGGCTCACCACAACCTCGGCCTCCCCGGTTCAAGCGATTCTCCTGCCTCAGCATCCCGAGTAGCTGGGATTATAGGCATGTACCACCACGCCCGGCTAATTCTGTATTTTAAGTAGAGACAGGGTTTCTCCATGTTGGTCAGGCTGATCTCGAACTCCTGACCTCAGGGGATCCACCCACCTCGGCCTCCCAGAGTGCTGGGATTACAGGTGTGAGCCACCGCACCTGGCCTGTCATATCCCATTTCATGTAGCCTTATGCTTTTTTGTGCCTCACTCAAAATTGGATAATAGAAGTGAAGAGATTTCTTTCTTGTTTGGCCTTTCCTGTAAATCTCATTTCCAGACTCGCTTCAAATTAGGGTAAAGGTTAAGTGAAATGGGAAAACAAGAGGAAGGCAGGGGACATTAAGCTCTGAGGAAGCAGTCCACTTAAACGGTTTACATCTCTGACTTGATGCCCTTGTCTATTGATCCCATTACCCTGCCATCTCCATTTCTTCCCCAAGTGGGTGTGCCCTCCTTTGAGCGGCCCCTGCAATCCCACGTGGCTAACACCCTCTCCAGCAGGCAGCATGGGCGGTGTGTCTTCACGAGGGCATTGGCTCTGGGGAACAGCAGCTCTCACCCCGCCCTCCCTTTTCTCCACTGTCAGCGGAGGGACTTCCTTGGGCCATCTGCTACTGCATTAGTCCAAATTTAACGGCCTGTCCGCGCGGTTTCCCTCCCAAAGCTGTCTGGTTGGTTTCTGTTGTTCAGTGTGTGTGTCTGACTATCTCCTTTCTTAGGAAGATTTTTTCTTTTACATTTCATTCTGTTAATTTGACCACAAATCCCAGATACTTCTCACCACAAGAACTCTGTAGTATTTTCCTTTCCCTAATTTAGCGTTGCACAGTTGTAGTCTAGAGATAAGAAACAAAGGGAATTGTCATGGAAGAACTAAAGAGTCAAGATTCATGGAAACCTTTGACTCGCTTTCGTGGCCTGGAACAAGTTACGTTTTGTGCCTCAGTTTCCTTTTCTGTAAAATGTTTCTGAAAATCTTAAATTCTCAGGTTCTGTGAGAATCACTAGGGTAATTTATGGAAGAATTCTCTGTGAGGGTGAACTGTTATACACACCTACGGTTATTTCTGTTAACTTTATTAGCAGCAGCAGCATAACATTCCTAATCACAGCTGTGCCTCATAGCAGGAACTTTCTACCTGAGTGTAGAATGGGTAGAGAGCATGTCCCCCGAGTCTGACTGTCAGCATTTCATGTGTCTTTGCTCCCGGGCTGCCTTTGGGGAAATGCACTGTGATCCCTTCAAGTTCTTTTCTAGGCAGAGCAGGCATCCCAGTGTGTCAGCCACTAATCTAGACCTCTGCTTATGAGGGACTTCTGGCTGGAGATGGTCAGTGCCTCATTCACTCAAAAGTGAATGAGACCACAGTCTGGGCTGACTATTCATATGCCGAGGTTCTTTACTTTGTAGTAAGTGGTATTTCTTCCTGAAGATGCTGGTTGAAAGTATTCATTCATCAGAGCCTCTTCGAGAAAACCTTGACAATTCTTTTTGTTAAACTTTTCCACCGGAAGATATCAGGGCAAATTGGTCCTTTTCTACACACCTCTGTGTTCTTTGGCAGATGAGCAACTTTGTGGTTATGTTAGATAAAATTACGTGGTTGTTCTTTTTAATACTGTTCAATAGAGCTGGCAATGATATCAGGAGACACATTACTACTGTCAAGCACACAGCATTTATGCATGATGCCTGTCTGTGCCTGAAAAGGCAAATTCTCCTTTCGTTGTGACTACCTCCTTTGGTTTCCAAACCCCCTTCCCTTGAGTCAACAACACGGTCTCTGCCAGAGCAAATGGCAGAATCAGGTCAGATGAGCATGCTTGCCAAAGATTTAGGTAAGAGGCATTATACAAATGTCTAAATTATTGCAGCTCAGGACTCTAAGATTTCTAAAAAATACTTTCACACAATTCATTATCACTGGTATTTTTGACTATTTGATAAGCTCCAGAGCCTTTTTCTGCCATGGAAAATAAATCACTACTAACAGCTGGGGTTTTTTTTTGTTGTTGTTTTTTCGTTTTTAAACTTGAACTTCTCCCCAAAACGCAACATGTCATCACCATACTTTTCTCTGTTGAATTCTGTTTTTCTTTCTTCTGCCTTAGGATGGTCGTCTGCGAATGAATGACCAGCTGATTGCAGTTAATGGAGAATCTCTTTTGGGAAAATCCAACCACGAAGCTATGGAAACACTTAGGCGGTCAATGTCCATGGAGGGAAACATCCGAGGGATGATCCAGTTGGTGATTTTGAGGAGGCCAGAGAGACCAATGGAGGTGATGCAAATCTTGATTCTCCTCAGCAAGTTGCCCAAATTGCCACCAGAATATGCAGACTTCCATTCCTAGTATGGCAGCTAGATTCGTATAGAGAAAATATGCCCCAGAAGAGCTTTGATGGATTTATGTGGGGAGTAGGTGGTTGTATATTTTAGGTATAATAGAAAGGTGTAAAAATGTGCATATAAAGTAAGTCATTTATCAGATGTAACAGGTCTATGATTTCTAGTTTTTTCCCCCAGAAATTCCAAGAACTCTGAACTTGTTCATAAACATCTTTATATACTTTTTTGGTTGATATGCTAGCAGTGTCCATACTTTAGAATGTGTCTAATCACATGTGTACAATGTTTAATGTGGAGATCATTATAATGCAATCAGCTCTCTGTATTCTCTTCCATAATCTGCATATAAATAATACAGACCTGAGACTTAACTAATTTAACATTTGATTTATTAAACAAGCTGCTTGCTCATGTGATTAAATAAATGGGAGTCTTGTTTTTTGAAATCTTTTATTATTTTTTATAAGGTTTTTAAAATATCAAGAATATTTTCACTTATACATGGAGTCTAAGTGTATGATAGCTTTAATAATAATATTCCTAACATTATACATAAAAACATAAAAATACCTAAAGCATTATTTTCTCTTATATGAAGAATAATTATTAAATGCTCATAAAGTAATTTTAGAAAAAGGAAAGAAGAAAAAGTTAATAGTACTAAAAGTTAAGAAAAACATCAGCAAATCACACATTTTCTCATATCAGGATATTCTCTAAGGCCAAATTGTGTTTGTGTAATACAATAATATACAAAATTTAAAAAAAACTATTAAAAAAACTAATATAAAATACTAGTGTTAATAAAGAGTTCAGCTTAAAAATTGAAAAACGAAAGCTTTATCAAGTTAATCAGGAGTTAATGGTAGTGGGCTCATTGTAGTTAAAAGCTTCAGCTCTGGAGTTTCGAATTGCTTGGGTTACAATCCTAGATTTGCCATTTCCTGGCTGTGTAAGTACATACATAATTGAGTGCTCGGTATTCATAGATGACAGATATTGTTGTCTGTTTTATCCCTTAATGTGTCCTTGCTTCCCACATGTAGTAGATGCTTAATAAATATTGAGTGAATGAAAATGTCACATCTGAGACCTACTTCATCTCAGAGAGTAAACTTGAGTGCTAAAGTTACAAGCTCTATCTTACTTTGTTCTATTATCAGCTACTGGAAAGGAGTAGCTGTACCTTTTATACTCTCCTTTATATAAGCTTATAGATGTTAAATACATTTAAATCGGCCAATTACTGGAGACTAAATATAATAAACTTATTTTCAACATTTGTGTCTGCTTAAGTGACAGTGTTCCATAAATATTTAATGGACTTTACTTATGTACCTAGTTATAACACCCTTATCTGCTACTTCCTGCCCTGAGAGAATTGGCCCCATCTGGTTTAGGATGGTTCTTACTCTAGAGCCCCAGGACTCCACGGAACCCATTTATTGGAGAGAGTTGAAAGGATGAACTGCGAATGACTGAGTCATCCCTTCTGTGCATCTGCGTATCAGATCTCCCTTAAGACTTTTTAAACAAAGATACTTCAACTAATAGAAGAGTCTGGAAGAAACTGCTATAGCATAACATACCTGTGCAGATAGCAAAAGTTAAAAAAGAAATAACTGTGGTTCTAAAAGAGTAGGTGGCAGCAGATAGGCATTATATATTTTGACCCATTGAGTTGGCACACTGTACTATTTGCATTCCCCTTTACTGCAGGTATTTTCATTTTAATTCTCACACTCTGGGGTGGATTGGCATTATTCCATCAGAAGAAAGTATGAAACTCTCATTTGTTGCCTGCCATCGAAAGTGTCATGTTAGTATAGATCACCAGGGAATTGATCAAGAATTAGAACTGGGTCAAAAAGCAATTTCTATGAGGACATTTAAACAAGATCCATTTTTAGTTTCCCTAATATTTACATGCTTTCCATGGGGAATGAGCAGGCATTTGACTCTCAGCTACTGAGCGTTTCTGCAGTACCCATGAAGATTAAAGAGCATTATTTCTTATAAAGACAGAAGACTAATGTACAGTTTATCTTTATTAAATTGAAAAAAAATTGCGACTATTTGATCTTCAAATCTGTGTTTCACTGTGTCAGAGCATATTTTGTGTGCTCATGTTTTTGCTGTATTCTCTGGTGGAACAGCACTTGCCCTCCAGTACAATAAAAAGCATCCATAACCTAAAAAAAGGTTTCAGCACTGTTGATACATTCAGGCAAATCAATTAGTTAGATTTGCCAGGAATACCAAAATGGTTGCTTGAACATTATATTGATATTTCAAAATCTGAAGAAGCTACTTAAGAAAAGTCAAAATATATAGTTGTTGGGGTTTTTCCCACATTACCCAGATGTACAAGATATGTAAACAGTTTTGATGAGGACCTTGTGAAGAATACATAATGAGCCCCTGATTGAATCAGAATCATTTTAAACAGAAACATATTTTTCAAAGGATGAGCTTGAGGTTCAATTGTAATTCTATTTGAGCCTAGAGACTTGGTATTAAAAAATGGGTTATGACCTGATTTTGTTTTTCCTTTCCCCAAAACATTTCCTTCCCTGCTGCCAGCTCATCGTGGCAAAAGCAGAATATGTTTAAAAATCCATTATATTTTTTATTGGCTGGGACACTAATGGAGGGCTCTGCGACGGCTCTATTTTACAGGCTGAATACTTTAATTAGGCTGGTTACTGATCAGTTGTTGGGATATTGATTGTGTCATTTATCAAAGAGCTGGGGAAGCAGAAAAAAATTTTTTGTTCTTGTTGTTACTGTTAAATCAAAGCACAAGGCTGTGCAAAGCAAGCCCTAGCTCTCTTTCCTGCTACAGCTACAGCTTTAATTTAGGACTAGCTTGCCTCCTATACCAGGCTCAGTTTGACTAGCAGTTCAGAAGAAAGGGTAATACACTGGGTGTGGGAAAAGTGTTACAAGCCTTGACAAAAAGCTAAAGGACCTTCAGCGGCTGAAAACATTTTAATTATTAAGAATGCAAAAATGGAATGTTTTAGGTATTTGTTTGACTAGCTAGACACTGAATTTTTATAACCAAAGAGGAAAATATAAATCCAGTGCATTGTTTTAGGCAAATGCTATTCTCAGAAGAGCTTTGGGAATCGGATGGGTGCTGCTGTTTGTGGTACATTCTTCTCACCAGTGGTCAAGGGAACAGTCATGAGATGGCTTCCAAATCATTTACCTCCTTAAAATCTGTTGTTGAGACAAATAATATGAAGAAGAGCAAACTCCAATTCTCTTTGCTGCAACCTTTTTGAAAAAAATAGTTAGGAGTTCTCTATAATCAATTTCCTCCAATAATTCCCTCTTCTGCACCTGTGGAAGATGGATCATGGGGTGTTATTCTAGACACAGCAGTTTTCAGAAAACTGTGAATGTGTTTACAGACTGTAAAAATCAAAATAGGAAGGGGAAATATAGGGGGGAAAACCCTCAGGAGAACTGCTGTCTGGCATTGTCACAGCAGTTTGATTTAGCTCCTGGCCAAAGACCTAGTATCTGCATGGAGACACACTGGTGGCATTTCAGAGGTGAACCTGCTTGAGTTCTGACTTGTCCTAGAGCATATGCACTTAGGCGCAGAGAGAGAGAGGAACCAGCTGGCTGGCAGAGAAACACCCTTGGCATGAACTGTATTCTTGTGTTGACACTGCCACAAGCTGTACTCCCAGATGGAAGAAAATTTGAAAGAAGCCAGTTGTAAGTGGTAAAAGAGAATAATAAAGTTAATCCTCTTTTGTGTTGGCTATCAGCACTCCTAATCCTTAGCACCACATTGTCAGTACTTTTTATTTTATACTCAAAGATGTTTTCACTGATAGGGCCATTTTGAGTTTCCAGAGTTGAGGACTTAAGTGTAATAGACTCTTGAAAGACTATTCATACAGCGATCATTCTTTCACTTTGCTTCAACTGACCAAGTTTGAACATATTAAAAATGCAAATATAATTTTTACTTTTATCTCTTAGGATCCTGCAGAGTGCGGGGCATTTTCCAAGCCATGCTTTGAGAACTGTCAAAATGCTGTAACCACCTCTAGGCGAAATGATAACACTACCCTGCATCCACTTGGCACTTACAGTCCACAAGACAAACAGAAAGGTAAGAGTCTATCCATTTTTATCCACTGCAAATGGAGTGAGAAAACACAAAAATGCCTTTTCATCTAAAAAAAAAAAAAAAAAAAAAAAAAAAAAAAAGTAAAGGGGAATTAATTAGACTAAGTGCAGACTTTGTTAATCAGAGTCACAAACACTGAGAGATTGGGGCGAGAGCTGACTCAGAACTTGTGAATCAGATTCCTGGCAATGTCTCTAGTTTAAGTGACACTTTCTGTGCTTGCTGCCCCAAACATGGAGGGTTATATATAAAACAAATGATCACTGGAGAATCAAAGATGGCAAACTGTTATTTTTTAAGCTCTTCTAATATTGGAAGTTACCAAGTGTAAATAACTACCAACATTTTAAAATGTATGGATTTATAATCCATAAAATGGTCATAGCGTGATTCACAGAATATACTCGATTCTAATATGAGCGTCGTAAATGGGTAAATATCCTAACCTGAAACCATCTTGTGATGGTTGGAATGTTCTTGTTATTGTCTTGCTACACTGTCTTCTCTTATTATCTGATGTGGATCACATTTCTAGCCAACTCCAGATGTAAAAAATCTGGGTTTTCCTCTTGGTTTTTTAAAAAATATACTTCAGGTCACCAAGAAAATTGTTTCATCTCCCTGTATCTCTTTTCTTTAACAACATGAATTTTTTATTACAAAAGCAATACATATTCATTGCAGAAAATTTAGAGAAAACAAATAAAAAGAAAGTTTAATTTTACTCGTACTTCTATCTATCAAAGATCCTAATCAATAACATTTTATGCATATCTTTCAGGACTCTTTAATGAAAATATTTATACAAAACATGAAATAATGAAATGTATGTAATGTTTAGGAAATTGTTTTTTAAAATTAGCATATTATATGCCTTTTAGTCATTGAATCTTCTTCTACAATATCATATTCAGTAGTTGCATAGTGTCTTTTGATGGTAAGTACCATATATTATGTAATCAATTCCTATATTTTGAACACTTAAGATGTTATCATAATTTAACTATGTGGAAACAAGTTCCAAGCTGTGAAATTACTCCATCATAACATACTTATAAATCTGAGGTGGCTCTAGAATTAAATTGTCTCATTAGAATGGGATGTTGTTTATTCCTTGGAATTCCTGCATTTTAGCAAGAGTAGTAGCAACAGCTGCTACCATTTATTAAGTGTTTGCTGTCTGTTAGATACTGTGTTGAGCAGTTTGCTTGCAGACTCAAAGTGGTAATATTATCTTCATTTTACAAATAAAGATCTAGAAAGTCAGAGAGAGTGAATAATTTACTCAAGAATGCATATTTGATGCATGCAGTGTCTGGATTCAATCCTTGTCTCCCTGTCTTCAGTTTGTCTTCCAAACCACAGCATGTGTCTGACTTACATTGGTTATTGGTCTCTTGAAACTATTGGAGTCCTTTCACCTACTGAGAATGCCCATTAGAAGCTGACTTTAGACCGGGCATGGTGGCTCATGCCTGTAATCCCAGCACTTTCGGAGGCCGAGGCGGGCAGATCACCTAAGGTCGGGAGTTCAAGGCCAACGTGGCAAAACTCTGTCTCTACTTAAAAAAAAAAAAAAAAAAAAAAAAAAAAAAAAGGTGTGTGTGTGTGTATGTGTATATATATGTATAAAATTAGCCAGTTGTGATGGCACATGCCTGTAATCCCAGCTGCTCAGGGGGAAAAAAAAAAAAAAGAAGAAGCTGACTTTACTTAGCATACAGATTAAAAAAATACTCAATATTTTGTCTTTTCTCATCTAAAAAAAAATTATAGTGGCGGGCACCTGTAGTCCCAGCTACCCAGGAGGCTGAGGCAGGAGAATGGTGTGAACCCGGGAGGCGGAGCTAGCAGTGAGCCAAGATCGTGCCACTGCACTCCAGCCTGGGCAACAGAGCAAGGAGACTACGTCGCAAAAAAAAAAAAAAAAAAAGAAGAAAAAAGAAATTAAAAGTTTTCTTGACAGAACAAGATTGCCTTCTGAAATCTTAAATTGCAATAGCAAAAGAGCCTGGGAAATGAATGGCAAGTTGTCTGCAAAATAAAACAGCCTTCTTTCTACCTTATGATCATGAATGTGGACATCTGTATTAAAATATCTAGACTTTATATAAAACTTGATTGTCATTTAATTCTCTAGCAACATGTGGCCCAGTGTCTATCTAAGTCTAGAGTTTAATTCCTAGTTACACCAATGACATCTAAATGAACAGTAAGTACCTTTTGTTTCATTTTTAGTATCTGTAAAATACAGTTATGTGCCACATAATGACATTTTGGTCTACAACAGACCACATATATCATGGTGGTCCCGTAAGATTATAATGGAGCTGAAAAATTCCTAATGCTATAGTATACTTTTTATCATCATTTTAGAGTACACTTCTACTTATTTTTTATAAAAAAGTAACTGTAAACAGCCACAGGCAGTTCCTTTAGGAAGTATCCAGAAGAAGGCGTTGTTATAGGAAATGACAGCTCTGTGCCTGTTACTGCCCCTGAAGACCTTCCAGTGGGATAAGATGTGAAGGTGGAAGACAGTGATATTGATAATCCTGACGCTATCTAGGCCTAGGCTAATGTGTGTTTTTGTCTCAGTTTTTACCAAAAAAGTTTAAAAGGTTAAAAAAAGTATAATAGAAAAAGCTTGTAGGATAAAGATATAAAGAAAAAATATGTTTCTACAGCTGTTCAATGTGTTTGTGTTTTAAGCTGTTGTTACACAATATTCAAAAAGTTAAATTCAAAATTATAAAGTAACAAAGTTATGGAGATTATTGAAGAAAGAAAATATTTTTTAGAAATGTAGTGTAACCTAAGTGCATTGTGTCTATAATGTCTACAGTAGCATACAGCAGTGTTCTAGGCCTTCAAATTTACTAGTACATCCTCACTCACTGACTCACCCAGAGCAACTTCCAGTCCTGCAAGCTCCATTCATGGTTAGTGTCCTATGCAGGTGTACCATTTTTTATCTTTTATACTGTATTTTCACTGTAGCTTTTCTGTTTAGATACACAAATACCGTTGTGTTGTAATTGCCTACAATATTCAATAAATGCTGTTCAGGATTGTAGCCCAGGAGCAATAGCTATACTATAGAGCTTACAAGAGTAAGTAGGCTAATCCTTCTAGCTTTAAGTAAGTACACTATGATGTTGATGCAAGGACAAAATTGCCTAACAGTGCTTTTCTCAGAATATATCTCCATTAAGTGACACAGGATGTATTTTCAGAAGACATTGAGATACTTAAGTAAATGAAATAATATCTCTGCAAAGAATAGCAAAGGCTAAACTAATAAAACCATAGAAGTAGTTAATGTGTAAGGATACATCCAGAAAAAAATAAATAAATAAGAAAATCCATTCCATGCACTTGCTGAAAATACAGTACAGTAATAATTTCATCTGGAACTTCAATAGAATGTTCAGACTTTGTATATCTTCGGTACAAATAGAGTCCTTTGGGCCCAAGTGGCCCCAGACAACCACTGGGAGATTTTGTCTGTTCTTTTCTTCCCAGGACATAGATTTAGTTAGAACAATTTTTACATCAGTGAAAAAAATATATAAATTAACTGTCTGCAAGTTTCCTGTTTCTCTTTCTTCCCCACCTCAATTTTTCAACTTAGCATAACAAATGTATTTATTTTAAGAAGTGACTCCATTAAACATTATTTTTTCAAAAGTAGAGAAAATCTATTCTTATATTTTCTTTGTAGATCTGTGCAACAATACTAGATTATAAGATATAGGCCTATCAAAACGCAGACTCATTACATTTTCATTGTTAGAGACCAGTAGATGAAATTTTCTTACTTTTTATGTAAGCCTATTGATTTAGAGACCAAAAAATTATAGCAGAATTTATAAACATGATGCTATAAAAGAGTATCATCGCCATCACCTCTTTTTAATATTAATGACATTTTATATTTAGGGGACTATTGGGAGTTCCTGAGTTTCAGATCCATGTCAGATGGTAACAGGCCACTGAGGCTTATAAAACCTGAGTGTTGACTGCCATTACCAATTTTTTCAAGGATCTTCTTTAGAAAAGCAAGATTAACTTGACAAAGTGTAATGTCTAGTGAGGAGAGGAGCTGTTACAGCCAAAACATTGACTTTTTTTTTCTTTCCTTTGTATATTTAAAAATCCAATGTTGATATTCTGTGTTCCATTTATTTTTGTAGTAATAATACATACCACCCACAGTTCTTGGTTATTTTATTTTATTTTTTATTCCTGCCAAGATGTTACACAGAAAAAGGCATTTTTAGAACTAATGTTTGTAGAAATCATAGCACCAGAAAATTCACATTTATACTGAAGAACTGCTAGCAATGCCGGTAGTGAAATAAGTTTGGTGCTTCAAGATGGTAATAGGGATGGAGGTTGTGTCCCAAGGGTTTACTATAAAATCCTATTAAGCATTTGAATGGTAATGAAATACACCAACACTGTATTTTCTGAGGAATCTTGCTGGCAGATCTTACCCTAGGCCGAGGGATCGCCTCATGCAGTTTGCCTCTGGTTAGCATTACCTCTCATTTCACTGCACTTGTCTCCCCCATATAGCTCTTCTCCTGCTTTTCCTCTTTCAGTTCAAGTGCATCCTGTCTTAGGCACCCACTGCCCCCAAGTCTGCTTAGCATCACCCACTGAGTTAGGCCTTTTATCTCCATCTCAAATCAAATGTTGTGGTTCTGTGACCTGTCTCACTGGATCCATATTCCCTGGGGTCCTCTGAGACACATCATAGTAGAATTATTTCTAATGTGTATCCTCCTGGGGACCAGCAAGTATCTACCCCTCTGTAGCATGTAAAGCACTATGTCTGGAATGACTATCCAAGATTGAATTATACGTTTCAATTTGGCTAATGTTTATTGGATACCTCCATTGTGCAGAATATACTATCAGGAGTGGAAAGGTGAATGCAATAGTATTATTGTCCTTAAGAATAGTCAGAAGCAGGAGTCAAAAAACTTTGTCTTTAAAGTGCAAGAAAGTAAATATTTCAGGTTTTGGACTGTAGGTCTCTGTCACCACTCAATTCTGCCATTGTAGAGCAGAAGCACTCATAGACAATACATAAACAAATAGGCATGGCTGTTCAGTAAAACTTTATTTGCAAAGGCAGGTGGCAAGGTGGTTTTGGACCAGGGCCGTAGCCTGCTGACCTTTTGTCTAAAGTTACAATCTCTTTTACAAATTCTTTTCTGATATGGTCTTGGTGGGATAGATCCCACAACACAGATAACAACAAAAGATGATAATTAAAAAGAAGAGCCGTTTGGCTATCAATGAAGTAATGACTACAGGGAGTGCCGTGTCAACATTTACAGGCATAGATATACATGAAATGAGCATCAAGAAGACTGTACCTCATACACTCAATGAAATCCCGAAATATTATTACAGGAGATAAGAATTCCAGACTTTTACACTGAAACAAGGGCTTAAAAAAGGTGTTTGGGCTCAGAGGAAAATAAAAATTCCTTACAGCATCCGAATATGTTGTTTAAGAAAATGTAACAAGGGGCAGGCCGCGGTGGCTCACGCCTGTAATCCCAGCACTTTGGGAGGCCAAGGCTGGCAGATCACGAGGTCAGGCGATCAAGACC
This sequence comes from Macaca nemestrina, assembly GCF_043159975.1. NCBI lineage: Eukaryota > Metazoa > Chordata > Mammalia > Primates > Cercopithecidae > Macaca > Macaca nemestrina. The sequence goes on from NC_092135.1 coordinate 103,246,572, forward strand.
ATCCTGGCTAACATGGTGAAACCCCTTCTCTACTTAAAATACGAAAAATTAGCTGAGCATGGTAGCAGGCGCCTGTAGTCCCAGCTACTCAGGAGACTAAGGCAGGAGAATGGCGTGAACCCGGGAGGCGGAGCTTGCAGTGAGCCGAGATGGTGCCACTGCACTCCAGCCTGGGAGGCAGAGCGAGATTCTATCTCAAAAAAAAAAAAAAAGTAACAAGGATAGAGTCAACAAATAAGATACTTACCTCAACAAACAAGATACTTACCTCTGCACTGATCACCACTTTAAAAAAAAAACACACACACACACACACATAAAAACACATAAACACAAAAAGAACCATAAATCATTCACATGAGTGTAATAAAAATTAAATTTAATGATTATAATAAAACTAGCCAGAGAAGAGGCTGTAGAAGACATGGAAAACGAGAAAGAGGAACATGAAGGGAAAGTTATCTACAGTCTAGTAAAAGAAATAGATGTAGATAAATAGATAATAGCTTGATAGGACAATACATACATACATAGTTCATTGCAGAAGTGGCATTTGATATATGCAATCCAAGAATTACTTTACCTAATATGAATTAATAGATAAACCTAAAGTGTCACTGGATAGATATAGACAGTGAAAGTGTATTTCCTGGTCCTATCACTGCACAATGAGGTTTGGCAGCTGTGTTCCATGCAGTCATTACAGGACCTAGGCTCCTTGCCCTGGTGTCTGGGCACCTCGTCACCTGGCTTTCAGGTGATATAGTCGGGGAAAGGAAGAGAGAGTGAGGAAGGTGCACCCTCTCATAACCACTGAGACTGGGAATGACATTTGTCATAGCAGCTCACATTCCATTTGCAAGAACTAGTCTAGGGATAAAGAGGCCCAAGCAGTGGTGTCCAGCTGTATGCCCAGAAAGAGAGGAAGAGCACAGATAGAGTGGGCACTGGTCTTCTCGGCCACTGTTATAAAAGTGACAGATCCTTGGCAACAGCAAAGGCTTCATAGTAAATGTGATATCTGAGGTGGACCTTGGGAGAAGGGTAGGACTTTGACAGGTAGAGTAGGTTTTGCAGTTACATAGCAAAGATACTGAGGCAGGAGCACACAAGGGGTGTGGTCAGGGAATGGTAAACTAATGTGTAGTGGGGGATGAAGTTGTTTGCCAGGATCATAGACCTTTATTCCATAAGCAATGTGTGCAGCTGAAGTGGTTTTGAGCAACAAGTTACATGATCACAAGTGTGTTCACCCCCACTGTGGAAGATGGACTGAGAGATTGAGGATAGAAGATGAGAGCCAGCAGAAAGGAAGTTGTCCTAGGATGTCCATTGTTCGCAATTTACATTACAGTCCTTCTGCTCTGTTTCTCTCAGCAAGTCTTGAATGCCTGACTGCTGCCACCACTACCAAATCAATGGACCCCTAGGGTTGGAGGTGGTGCAGGGACACAATGCAGGCTGCCTTTGGGCTACTTTCCCCCTGGTCACCTACTTAGCAGATCTGCTTCAAGTTTCATTCCCAGGGCCATGTCAGCAGTGCTACAACTACCTCCACATCAGTCTAGTGCCTGGGGCAAAGCTTGGAACAAGTCCTTGCCTTGTGTATTTATCAGGGTTCCGCAGAGAAACAGAACCAAATGTGTGTGTGTGTGTGTGTGTGTGTGTGTAAACTGATTTATGATAAGGAATTGGCTCACATGACCTTGAAAATAGGCACATCCCAGGATCTGCAGGGTGAGTCAGCAAGCTGGGGTTGCAGAAGAGTTGATGGTGCAGTTTGAGTCTGAAGGCCTGAGAACCAAAAAAGCTAATGGTGTGGTTTCAGTCTGAAGGCTTGAGACTGAGGAAGCGCCGATGTTTCCATTTGGGTCTGAAGACAGAAAAAGTCCAATGTCCCATGTCACAGTCACTCTGGCAGGAGGAATTCTCTCTTATTCAGGAAAGAGGCAGTCTTTTGGTTCTATTCACGCCTTCAAGTGATTAGACAAGACCTACCCCGTTAGAGAGGGCAGTCTATTTATTTAAATGTGAATCTTGTTTAAAAACACCCTCACAGAAACTCCCAGAATAATATCTAGGTACCCTGTGGCCCAGTCAGGTTGACCTATAAAATTAACCATCATATCCAGCACGTGAACAAGCCAAAGCAGGTTTTGTCACCAACAGCAGTTCTCAAGGGTAGAGAGATTTGTCTCTTATTCTGTCATTCAGGGACAAATCAGGTATACATCTTACCAACTATGTCACTGTAATAGATACAAGTAGAACTTACAATCTATGGAATGAAAATCCTATGTTTACTTAACAGTTTGCATTTACAAATCACTGCTTAAATATAATTTATTTCTCATACTCCTCCAGTAAAGGTATTCTTGTTGCCACTTGATGGCTTTAAAAACTGAGGCTTGGAGAAGTTGAGTAATTTGCCATGTTTACACAGCAGTAGGGTTGGAAATATGGCAGTCTTGCTCCAAAAACCATACACTTAACCGGGATGTTCTATAATGCTTTTCATACACTAGTGAATATGGTTAGTAATTATGAGCATTCAATGAAATAATGTACAAGGCTTAATATAAAATCTGCTATACAATAAGATCTCAACAACCTTACTTGTTATTAGTTGTGATATTAGAGGTACATATCTATTTTTCTAGTACAGAATAGACTGGAAAACTATGCATTTTTAGTAGGTGGGAAAACCAGGATTTAGACCCCTGTCTTTTCCTTATAAGGCCTTAAACTCAGGTGTCACCATTATGGCACAGATAGAAAAAAAGAGGACGTGTGTGTGTGTTTACCTCTCCTATGTCTAGATGGTGAACAGATATATTATATCTCATGATTTTTTAAAAGAAGTTTTTGCTACTGAAGCAAATGCTTTAATCACCATATAATCCACAGTATTGACTATCGAGTCTTATTTACAAAACTGTTAAGGTATAAAACAGATGACTTTGTTAATCTTCCACAGATCACAGGTAATGAGTATGTGTCAGCCTTTTGTTGGTGGGAAAAGGCAGTCAAGATGCGTGGAGTGGGTTTGCTAGGGGTTGTCTGCAGGTCACCAGTGTAAAAACATATTAGAAGGCTTAGATTTCCTCACACAAGAGGCATTCATTCTCATAAGGATCCTTCAGTTCCGTGTGAGAACTTATTTATTTCAGGGCTGGTTTATGTGTTGGCTGAAACTGTGTCTGAGAGAGATACTGAAACCAAACCAGGCATCGAATGATTCTGCTTCCACTTTATACAGCTTCATTTGTTCTTTGTTTATAGACCTATTGCTGCCCAATGACGGATGGACCGAGAGTGAAGTTCCACCTTCTCCAACACCACATTCTGCTCTGGAATTGGGCCTCGAAGATTACAGTCACAGGTATTGATAAAATGATATATCGTAAATGTTCCTCGTTATTGTTTTTCTGGGAGAACACAGCAACCTTATTCAGGAGACTTATTTTAACTCTATTTCTTTCTGGAATAGAAATCTTATAGTATCTATAATTCCTTTCTAGCAAAAGCTTCAGTGAAAGTTTCTCGTAGCTAATAGCTTAGATTGGGCATATTTTGCTTTCTGGTATTTGTTAAGATTCACCTTAAATTATTAAAATATTTAAGAGAATGGTTGAACTTTCTTTTACAAATTTAAAAACTACAGCCATGGAGCTCAAAGAAAAGTGACATGGGAAGGTATCAAACAAAACTGAGAAAATGGGAAGCTTACGGGTTTTTATTAGTAATTGGCAAACCCTAAAGGTGTTTTAAAAATAGATGTTCCAAGAAAGTTAATGGAATCTAAAAATTAAAGCAACACCATATATAATCTAAAATATTGAAGAGGGTACCCAATATTATATCCATTCTGTAATAGAAACTAAAAAAAAAATCAATAATTTTCAGAATCACACAAGTGTGAGAGAGATTTACTAAGCATGTATAGTATTTGACTAGGGGAATTCATAGATTTTGTTCTTCTGATGAGTTTTAAAAATCATTAAATTGTCCCTTTGCTATTTTCTGTATTTATTATGGCTGTTAGAAACTGTGTGTTTTATTCCATTCTGTGTCCCATGGTAATCCTGTGAAATTTCTTCATTTTTCTTTCAGCAATGCTAGTGTCATTCCTATTATGTTTTTTAATACAGTCTGCTAAAAATAAAGCAGCATGCCAAGAGTATAGCTAACTCTATTGGTGGAAGCTCACCTATATTTAGCTATCTCTGATTCTTATACTTTTGAAGTCAGTTATCTTGCTAACTACAGTTTTGTGAACTAGATTGATAATCACAATAATATTCTAGATCAGTATCTCTAGGGGTTTCATGAAAGAAAATGTGGACCTATTTAATTTTGTCCATTTATTTCCATTGCCTGCTCAATTCTGAATTGAAAATGACATTTTGTTGGCATTAAGAAAAGCCATTTAAAACATAATTTCATTTGTTCTACCTTACTGTTTATTCTGTATATATGTACAAAATGATTGGGATGGTGCAAAGCTGAATCAGATATAAACCCTGTCTTCAGGAAGCTGGTAGGCTGACGGGTAGACTCCTGGGACAACTGGAACACAAGGATTCCAATGATACTTACCAGAAGGTGTAGATAAAGTGCTCTGGGCATCTGAGACCGAGGAGAATGCCTCCAGATAAAGGAATCAGAGAAAATGCTATGGTAAAAGTGTCATTTAAGCTGAACCCTAACTCATTAATAGCAGGTGGACATGAGATGAGCCCGGGAAGAAAGGGCATTTTGGGAGGGAAGAGCAGCAGAAGAAACAGCATGGAGATGAGAGAGTAAATTGATTTGCACAACTTGGGGCCGATCAGCCAGATGATAAAGCCCAGAGTGCAAGAATAAGGTATACAGACTTCATTCGGTAGATAGTAAATCTTATTGTAGGGTTTTAGCAGGTAATACACATAATGAAACCTGGGTTTTTGTGTGTGTGTATAACATGGATTGGGTGAATGGAAGAGGGTCGATATCCCCTGGAAGCCAGAGACTCTTTGGATACCTTTTAGGGCAATTGCAGTCAGAGGTACTGAGCATCTGTGCAGGGGAGACTAGAGAGAAGCACTCAGGTGAGAAACCTTCAGGAGAGAGAGGTGGTTCAGAGATCAATTGGGATTTAGCAACTGCCTTTTTGGCTTCAAAGTCTCCATGGATTTCCTTCCTTCCCTTTTCTGCAAAGCCATTCCTTTGTGAACTGGGGAAAGAAAAAAGTTTATATTGGTCCTCACTGCTGTAAATCTTCATTACATGGTATGAACTAGTAACTTCCATCTTCTTTTCACTCTTCCTTCCTAGTCCCCTGTGTTTTAGGCCTCTGTTCTCACTTCTTTGTTAGAACTGCTCTCTTAATCGTCAACAGTTTATCCTTAATCTCCTTTCAGTCGAAAGTATGACATTGTCTTAGACTTCTTTCTTCTTTTCCACTCTGCAGTATTTGGTTATTAAGTCATTCATTCACTTACTCATTCATTCAAAAGTATTTCTGGAGCTCTGAGCCAGACACTATAGAAAGAAATCAAATGGATTGGAAAGCATCCCTGCCTGCAAGCAATGCGGCGTCCTCTTAAAGAGACAGACACACAGATAGTTAGGATGCAGCCCCTAAGCATTAGATACAAAATGCAATGGGAGCCTAGAGGAAGAAGCTGCTAACTTTGTCTGGAGTTGTCAAGTAAGTTTTCACAGGAGAGTAGTGTTTGAGCAGTTTCTTGGAAAATAGAACAAAGCTATCTAGACAAAGAAGTGGTGGGAAGAGCAATTTAGGTTAAGGAAACCAGGTGATGGGAGAGAAGAATGCAGAGTGTGTTCAGTGTGGCTAAAACTTGTGGTACCTCAGGGAAGACTCAATGGGAATGGCATCGTCTGCCCTGCTCCATGGGTGCCATACTTCTCCAGAGAGCAGTGGAGAAGCATTGAAGCACTTTGAGCCTGGAGATGACAGTATCAGGCAGAGCAGTTTCAGTAATGGAGGATGGAGGGAATGGCAGAAGCCACCATAGACAAGGAGGCCACTCAGACTTGGGACTAGCAAGAGAAGAGCAGGGCCTGGATGGAGGGATCAGGAGCATGGGTGGAGAAGAAAGGACAGAGATATTTTTGAAATAGAAAGACCAAGTCTTAAGCCTTGAAACTCCCCTCCTAGGATCGTGTGACCTGCACCATCCTGCAAGCTGCTGCGTTGCCTAGGTGACCAGCAGCAGCAGGAGTTGGATGTGTGAAACTTGGGATGGAGGAAGGACTGGAAGGGAGCCAGGAGGATTGAGCAAGAAAGGCTCTCCTGCCTTCTGCCTTTCAAAAAAAAAAAAAGTAAAAGCCCGCTCAAAGGAAAAAAGGGTGTTTGAGGGGTGAGGCTATCCATGGCGTGAGGAATGAAAAACAAATTTGATCAAACTTAATGCCTGTACAAAACGAAATTGGGAAATTGCTGAACCTATTTTTACTATTATGCAGTGATTATTACAGAAAAGTTTACAATATGTGGGTCTAAGTAATAAATAAATATAAAGGAAATAAACTTACTGTGGGATCTCAGGCAGAGTTGAAGCTAAATAAGCAGCAGACAGAATATATTGAATATTATTAACAGTTTAGACAACATTAGGCTATTCCCCACATGTTCATATTCTCTTTCTCTCTTTGTCTCTCTCTGTCTGTTTCTTCACGCACATACCTGAATCTACTGTCACTCGTAGTAGCCAATTGTTGAAGTCCATCTGTGGACACCTGAGACTTCAGACATCATGGTTTTTGTCGTGCCTCTCAAAGACTTCATCCCCCACCTTTTCATCTCAGACAGTTCTTGAACATTCATTGTTGACTCTTATACATCTTTTACACTCCTGGTTTGTCACCATAGTCAAGACACTGGCATATGCTTCATGCTACCCTTACTTATTCATTAGGCAGCATAATTTGACGTTGAGTATCGTTTCTATTCGGTAGATTCCTGGTTGTTCATGCTGAAAACACAGCCTTTATCTAAGACATGTCTTTGGCCTGCTGTCAACTTCCAGCTTCCCACAACCTTCACTGCAGTGCACTCAGCCATGAGCACAGGCTAACTCCCTTCAAAATTAAAATGTCGCATTTTATAATCATCATATCACCCTCTCAATCCAAACACTTGAGATATGTATCATAAAGTTACAAACCATTTTACTATTCTAACTTACATGTCTAAAATATTTTCACATGAACTAACTCAATACTGCTCTCACTCATTATTCCAGTGCTCTATATGCCCACATTGGCTCTAATCCTATGATGACTTATATTACGCTCACTTACCTCCTTAATATCCATCAATCTGATATCAGCCTTATTTTGCCTTATTTCCGTTTTGTACCACAGCAAAGGGGGCCCTTTTATGAAAGGTTTTCAAAGTGTACACTTGGTCACAGTCAAAACGATGGTAACATATATGTGTATGTATATGGATCGATATGTAGATATCTCATTATGATCAATTTAAAGGACATAATCAGATGTGTACATAAGAGCATTTGTTACCTTCATATCTATAGTGCAGCCTTTTATCTCTTTGATCATTCTTGATTATATGCCAACATTTGTATAAAAATTCACTTTATTAGATAGATCCTAGCTTGATGTTACTGCATTGAGTGTCATTGCCACCTTACTTTTTAAATGGGGATTGGGATTATTGCTACCTAGGAGTCTGGGAAAATGTGAGCTCTTATTCCTAATTTGTGAATTAATGCTGGGCTTAAGAGGATAATCTAAGACAGTGAGTCAGGTTCACCAACACATTGTTCAATTGGGTAGATTCTCAGTCTGCCTTGAACCTCTGCTTTAAATGCAGTCTGATCTATGTTTTAATGAGGGTCCTACACCTCTTCCCTGGAGGCTTTCACTGCTTTGATTAAGGATTTAGTTTTATATTATTGCATGATGTACACCACTCTATTGAAACAAAAAACAAACCTAAAATGTAAGCCACATAATAAAAGGTGAGCAAGTCTTCACTAAAAGTGAAAGGCTTGACTTCTGCGGGTTCGCGATCAGCAACAACCTGTGTCCCAGGCTGGCCACCATTTTAGCCAGAGCTTGTGGCTCTGGTCCCAGCTTTGCCCCTGGCCAGCTGTGTGACCTTGGAACGCCAGTCCTCCTCTTTGAGCCTCAGGGTCTTATCTAAGAGATGAGGTGACCTTTAATCCCTTTCAGCTCTTAAACTTTTTGATTCTATGAAGGCCATGAGTCTTTCTGACACTAAACCCACATCATCACAACAGATCAAAGGATGGAAAACTTAAGTGCAAATAAAGGTCAAATCACACATTTAAAGGCAAGTGCTTCCAAACTCCAAGACTCAGGGGAGAGCTCATGTGTGCAGTAGTGTCTCAGAATTCTTCTTTAAAATGGGCTGAAAAAATGAAAGTGTTGCTATTAGGCCAGGCTAGTGTCAGTAACACTAAGTGGGTCCAGGATTTTTGTTCACAATTGGCATATTTTGTCATTACTAGATACCATATCTAATATACTTTATATATCAATGGTTTCATGTATTGAGAATGTACCCAGACACCAGGAAAGAAATAGAAAAAAAGCTACATAACTCTAAAGAGAGGATTTAAGCTTCTTGAGAAATTTTTATGAAAACACGTGAAATCTTTTCCTTGGTGAGTGCCTTAGGCCCTCATTCAAAGACCACACTAACCTACAAAATAAAGAAAAGGATTGTTAATAGCTCAGGTTGATCAAGCTCTTACTATGTGCTAGGTACTTTTCTCAATATATAACATAACTTACATATCTTACAAAAATTTTAAAGGGTCATAAATTCTATTCCTATCCATTTTATGGATGAGGAAACTGAGGCCACTCACTCTGACATTTTCCTGCAGCGGCCAGTCTCCTAACCATCAAACCACATCACCCTTCTAAATAGAGAAAAGGGCTCCTAGTCACAGACTTACTGAGAGTCTGACAAAAACAGAGACATCAAAGAAACTGTAAAAAACACAGGTAATGGGAAAAACTCAGAAACTTAGAGTGTTTTGCGAAGCAAAAGTAGGTCAATTTATTGATCTGCTTATTTGTTAACTTACCTAATTTATCTGCTTCTATACAAAATACTCTGTACCAGACACTAATGTCCTTACTTTACAAATCTTCACTCATTCTGTTCTCTCAACAACCCTGCGAGGTGGAGAGTGTAATTTTACTCATTTTATGCATAAGGAAATTGAAGCCCAGAGAGGTCCAGTAATTCTCTTAGTTGACATAGCTAGTAAGTACTGGAGCCTGTCTCTTAATTGACATAGCTAGTAAGTACTGGAGCCAGGCTCTTGAGCACAGGGCTGTGGTGGTGTTACGGGTACTTCCTTTCTGGGGGAGGGTAGGGGAGATGAGGTCTAGCTCTTTCACCCAGGCTGGAGGGAAGAGGTGCGATCTTAGCTCACTGGAGCCTCAAACTCCTAGACTCAAGTGATCCTCCAGCCTCAGCCTCCCAAGTAACTGGGACTACAGGTGCATGCCACCACACCTGGCTAAACAAGTACTTCCTTAATCTACCCACTGCATTGTGAAAATGGAGGTTCATTTTTTCATTTGGCCATACTATTATTGTTGCATACTAATTTTAATATTTCTCAAAAGCAATATTGAATATGGAGGGATGATGAGTTTCAAGAAAAGATTAAACTTATTTTGGTATTTCAGGTTGAGATTCTCCTGTACATTTTAGAAGGATCCTCATTCAAAACAGTTATTTTTGCTATTGTTTTGTTGTTTATAGTATCAAACTCCAACTGTTTGAAAAACTCAGTACTTTCAGATTTTGTAAGGATACATGATTTGGATTTTCACTGTATCTGAGATTAGGATAGCAATTATGATGAGATGAGCTACCATATTTACTTTCTAAACAGATGAGAGTGCCGAGGGGAGAAAATGGCTATAATTTAGTTTATTAAAATTATATAAATATAATTTATTTATAGAACAAGAAATGAGTCATTGTCTGTAATTCTCTTACATAATACCCTGTATGGTCAAGTGAAATAAGTAGAATATTCTGCAGAAAGAAAGTTATTTGAGATTGCCTACAAGTACTAAGAAAACTATAATGGGCATTTGATGTATCTTGTGTCTAAATTGCCAACTGTGCTTTTCCTATTATTTCCTTTTTGCACTTTTGATGTGCAGACTATCTGCTCAGTGTTAACATTCGTTTTAGAAAAAAGACCTAAATAAAGTAGAAAACCAAATTCCTACAGGCATCAGTCATTCAACAGGATGGTTTTCTCTAAAGGATACAACCCTTTCACTTGTTTTTTAACATAGGCATAGCTTAGTCCACAGAAATCCCTTAACCTGCTTTTGGAGTCTGCTAATATCTGGTGACATCTCTTGAAGTGCTAGTGTTTTCCAGGCCTTCTTTATCCACTTAAAGTTATATAGTGTACAGCAGGATCCCAATTAGCAGAAATCAGTGAAGAGTAAAACATGATATTACCCAGAGAATATTTTCTTTAAATTGTACAGTATGGTAAAATACATGAAAACAGAGTTGCTACATCTCATAAAAGAAACCTGAGATTTAGGAATTAGTTTAAAATATGTGGTTGGGAGTTGCACAGAGTGATGAGTGGCTGTGTTCAAAATGAGAACTGCTTCCTCATTTTTAAAAAGATTTTATTCTAAACCTAAATACAACATATGGCTTCCTTCCACAGCTCTGGGGTGGATTCAGCAGTATATTTTCCAGATCAGCACATCAACTTCAGATCTGTGACACCGGCCAGGCAGCCTGAATCAATTAATTTGAAAGCCTCGAAGAGCATGGACCTTGGTAAGCAAGGGTGAGGTGACATCCAGGTCAGCTCTCCAGCCTTAGCCCATTTATCTTCCCAAATGTCCTGGTTTTGTTTCTTCAACTCAAACCTCAGGGAACAAGGTCTGCAGAAGCCTAGAAGAAGGGATAATGGCCATCTCGCCTTCCTATCTCTTCACACATTTAATTGTAATTACCCACTTTGTGAAACAAAGAGAAGTGATTTATTTTTACAAAATGATCTATAAACTATCCTCCCATTATAGGTCACAAAAATGATTCCTTCTGGAGGATCTGAATTCCAGAGGCGTCTTTCTCTCGTCTATCTGCCTTTGCATTTGCACCCTTGCTTCTGCCAGGGCATTTCCACTCTGTGTGGGCATACCTGTTGCAGAGCCTGGGAAAATCATGTGGTTCAAAGCATCCTTTGCCTTAGTGCTTCACATCCTTCTATTCCTATCCATGTGTGATGGATAGGGATGGCAGCAGTGCAGAAAATTCAGCTTTTTAAATGCCCATCCCCAAATCCTGTGACACTAGAGGGAAAGGGGGTCTTTTGGGCTTGCCACACTGAGGGTGTCAAGGTACCTCTGTCCATGCCTGAACAACCTCACTGAGGTTCTCAGCACCACGGGGAACTTCTTGGTGACTGTTGGGTGCCAGGGCAGAACAAGGGCCCCTGTCAACTGTGTTCTGAAAGCCTTGGGACATCTCATATACCCTAGAGCATCACTGCCCTCCCATGGGCTCTTAGAGAGAACACTATTAGAGAAAAGTATGGGTACAAAATAAATTCTCAGCAAAATATCCATTGCCTCGCGAATGCTTAGAGGCCAAGCTTTGCAATTGTTTTTTCTCGAGGCATATTATGTATTTCATTAGTAACAACAAGAAAATAGAATAATCAAAAGTGCGTGCTCCACCAAACAATCTGATAAATAGGGCTTATCTGTTATTCATTTACAGGAGTTCAGAAAAACGTTCAGTCATGATGAAACAAGAGAAATTGATTCTATTTTGTATAAATTAACTAAATCACTGGGATGCATTTGCTGTAATCGCCTATAGTGAGAGACAGATAGAAACCTTAACAAGGAAGCTGTCTTGAACACTGGTCAGAAACAGTATTTTCTCAAGCGTGAACCTTTGACAAACCAAAGGAATAATCTGTGACAGTGACATAGGTTATTACTAATAATTTAAAGAGCAGTTCATTTTTATAGAGTGCTTGATAAACATTTCCTGTTCTGTCTTCCTAGTTTGTCTATAAAGAAGATGAATGGATCAAAACTGCTCTTATTTTTGAGGAGAGAAATATATTTCTGTTTTTCTCATTTAATTAAAGCAGCCACTATTATGGTTCTAAAAAGAAAAAACAGCACCCATTGTAAATTAAGAGAGAAAAAAATATTATGAAACCTGAAAAAAATAAAACCTAAGGCATGTCCAGAATCAGTATTTTTATTTACATTTTAATTTTATCATTATTATTATTATTTTTGAGATGGAGTCTCACTCTGTCTCCCATGATGGAGTGCAGTGGTGTGATCTTGGCTCACTGCAACCTCCGCCTCCCGGGTTCAAGTGATTCTCCTGCTTCAGCCTTGCGAGTAGCTTGGATTACAGGCCTCTGCCACCACACCTGGCTAATTTTTTTTTTTTTTTTTTTTGTATTTTTAGTAGAGAGGGGGTTTGTCCATATTGACCAGGGTGATCTCGAACTCCTGACCTCAAGTGATCCACCCACCTCGGCCTCCCAAAGTGCTGGGATTACAGGGCGTGAGCCACTGGGTCCAGCCATTTTGTTAACATTTTTATTACCAAAAACTATATTTTGAGTTTTCTCTTCGAAACTGAAATAGTCCTAGCAAAATATATGTAGTTAGCATTCTTTGCATTTTTATACATATGCCATAAATGACAACAATAATAGTAAGGTTAATTCATTTTACAAAATTGGTCAGGTTATGAGCTATTTACCCTAGTACCAACTAAAATCATTGGCTAAAATGCACCACGCAGCGGAAATACTCAGTAGCATGCTGTAAAAACAAGTTTAGAGTAATCATCAAAGTTTGGTCCTTTCCAAGAAGTACCAGGCTAAAGCCAACAGTCTTTCAGAAGACCCTGAGGGTCAGCATTCTACTACCATTTTGATCCCTTCTCCCCAGAACAATCAGGGAGCCTAACAAACGTGTTAACCTTCTCAATGTGAAATTCACTTAGGTGATACCCCAATGGTAAACATTTGAAAGTGTCTTTTCTGTTTCATTAGGGGAATAGAATATTGTATATAGTTTCGTTTTCCATATATAGCACTAGGCCAATGTAAGAGATTAATTTATTTGCTCAAAAGGTAGGTGACTATGTTTATAGGAATAATACTAGCAGGATCTTAATTCTTTAAAATGTTTTAACATTCTTTAAAACGTTTTAATAAGTATCCTATTTAGGATGAATATACAATTCATGCTATCTATTTTTGAGCTGGAAACCAGCATTTTTATATGCTTCAGAATTAAAAAAAAAAAAAACACCCTTCTATTTGCTGCATAATTAAATTATATTGGCTATTTCTCACTTTATAAAGTCTGTAGGAATCTTCAGAGGCTGATGGGCCCTATCAGTACCCTTGTGTTTGTTTCGCATTTGCTACTAAGACCAAACTAGTATTTTAACTTGCATATTAATGAGTCGTTGTTCATCTGTTTAAGTATTTTAAAGGTGAGCGGCTTCCATTTACTTATTTTCAATTATATTTTCAAAGACAGACAATTCCGATTAAGAAAAATAAAGCCTCCTTATTGCCATCTCTTTTACCTATTCACCAGACACAAACGTAGTTTAAAATGTAAGTGCTCCTATTCCCCATCTATGTGCATGTCCACATCACATATCGTTTATTTATAATAGTTGCGTAGTGTTACATTCATTAATCTTCATTTATACTTTACTTTTCTCTTCCCCTTTTAATGGAATGTGGGCTTCACTGACAGTTCTTTTGTTGTTGTTTTGGTGGGTTTTTGAGTTGTTTGTGTTTAAGATTTTGCAATTTGTTTATTTATAGCCTTTGCCAATGTTACCATTTGTTAATTTTTTCCTCTTTCATTTATAAAATATTGTTACATGGGATGCAAGTCATTTTTTTGCAACCTATTATTTGTCTTTTTAGTTTCATTGTGATATTTCTTATAAAAAAGGTTTCAGTCTTATTGTCAAATATTTTCATCATTTCTTATTTTGTGACATTTAGGTTATATGTTTATCTCATTCCCTTCTGGTACTTTTAGAGGCTTTAAAAAATATTTAGCAAGCTATCATATATTTTTATCCATGGGGTATGAGATGGAAGAATTTTCTCACATAAGTAAGCAAATTATTAATAACATTTATTGACTTCTCCATTCTTTCCCTGAATCTGAAATTCAGTCACATTGAATAGTAAATTCCCATACATACATAGATGTGTGGATTTCTAGACATGCTATTCTGTTGATATATTAGTCCATGTCATGTCAGCATCACCCCATTTAAATTATCTTGCTATTACTTCGTATTTTGATTACTTACAAGATAATCTTCCTCTAATTTTTCTTCCTTTGTAAAATTACTTTGGCTCTTCATATGTACTCATTCCCCTGCATGGACTGTACAATCAGCTAATCAAAATGAGTTTCAAGATGAAATAGGAATGCTTCCACTGTGGGGGGTGTGTGTGTGTGAGAGAGAGAGAGAGAGAGCACACACATTAATTATAATGTTTGCTCTTGGTTTCTCATGGAAACATTTGATCAAGCTACATAAGTTTCTTTGCAGTCCTAACGTCCTAAAAGTTTTTTGATTAAATCGTTTATTTTTTTAATCAAGAATGAATGTTTAATTTTAATAAGTGATTTTAAGGGCCTTACTGGCTGATAATGTGGATTTTGTTCTTTATTCTATTCATGAAATAAAAGTGAGTTAATTAATAGATTCCCCAATATTAAATCTTTGATTCTTTTTCAATGACTCTAAATTTTTCTCTTTACTTGCAAAAATGTTTATTGATTAACTACAGATGTGTATATTAAACACTTCTTGAGATGGGTAACACATTATATGCTCTAAAATGTAGGTGTACAACTCTGATTACAATTTTACTCAGTGTCATTAATTCCTATGTATACATTAGAAGTATAAGTAAAAGCTGAATTGCGTATACATTATAAGTATAATGTGTATATAGCCCTTTTGAGGCTGCTTTGCCTTGGGATTTTGTGGATACTTTTACTGGCATGCATGTGGTCACATTTAAGTCAGATCAGAAATGATTAAAATGATAAATAAAAGGAAATTTGTTTTTAAATAATTGCATGTAGTCATGCTAATTCAAAGGGGTTAGGGTGTCACTTAAGAGACTGGGTGGATACTTCTGGGTTTTGGAGAAAATCAATCTTTTCCTACTAATTGTAGACTTTTCTCTATTTATTTAAATTACCAGAATTACTGTGTTCAGTCTGGACCCCTTTAATTTGTTCATAATTGAGCTTGTGTGGGTGTTGAGTTGGAAGCTCTCAGAAGCTGAATAACACAGCTGCCTCTTTGGCCTTTGGCATAGGGTTTTCCCCCAAAGAGCTGCCCTTGTTGGCAGTATGCCAGGAAGTTACATTCAAAGACTTTTTGATGAGGCATAAAAATCTTTAATTTCCAGGCTTGGTGTTTTATGACCCCATAATACTGTTTGAGAATTAGTCTGAATTATTCAAGGGATAGCACTTCAGTTTGTTGGCCCCCTTTGTTGACCTACTCTGTAGCCCCATTCAGAGTTAAGTTTAAAATTCTGTTTCTCACAAGGTATTGTTTTTAGAGTTTCCTCTCCTGTTTCAAATTGGCCTCCCACTCCCGTTTCAGAAGGGTGTTCTATAACCCAGTTCGGAGAAAGCGAAGGGTAGTGCAGATGGAAGACGCTGGCCAGCTGTCCTCCTGTTCAATGAGAGGAAATGAGCTTAAAGTGATGCATGAGGCATTCAGACAAAATTTTAGGAAGTTTCCTGACAATGAAGATTGTTAACATTCCATGTCTCATAGTCTTTTAAGCAAGAGCGTGTGTCCTGAATATTTCCCTAAAATCAAGACGATAAATAGGTTGGCTGATTTCCTTTCAAGATTTGTGATTCAGCAGTTTTATTTTCTGTTAGTTGCTTGCTCTAAATTTTTTTTTTAATTAGGAAATGTTTTTAGATACCCACAATTGAAGTAATTTATAAGCCAACTGAGTTCTCACATCTACAAAGGTAAATATTTGAGATACATTTTGAGTATGAAACTTTTTATACATGTCAGATATTCCTCTTAGAGAGTACATTTCTAGTATCAGCTCAAAGATGAGCACGAAAAAAGCCCCATTCTACTGCTCTAATACGTTCTTTTTAAGATTATATTCATATAGTGAGGTACTTCTCTATGAATTATTGATAATAAAGACTGAACACTTAGGATAATTTTTATAAAATTATTCTAATAAGTGTGATGCTGGTTTGTATGTATTATTAATACATAAATATATTTTACTATTTTTATTTACATCCATGGATTTCTTTTATTGTCCACCAATGAGTAGTACCTCTGAATATAGTTAAAAGCTGAATTGGGTATTACTGTTTTGGATACGACTTTGACTTTAAAGAAAATCTGTTAATGGTAATACTGTAAGAAAGTGTCTATTTGTATAATAGACAAGTATACAAAGATGAAGTCAGCTATATACTCTAAGCTCTAGTAACTCAAAATAAAGGAATTATAGGGAATGTTCATTCATTAAGTAAATGTTTATTAAGTGCCTGCTGTGTGCCAGGAAGTGCATTAAACACTGGGGATGTGGTAAATAAATGAGAGAAATGGTGTTTGCTGCATGTACCTAGATTAGAACCCCAACAGGAAAGAAAAACTCAAGAGTTAAGGAAAAACTTCCAAAAGGAAATGCTAACATTATGATAACTTATCTCAGGGAAGAAGAAAAGGAAGAGGCATCTGAAGACACTAGTGTGGCTACTTAAAGAACTCACTGATAACCTTGGCTATGTAGAAAAGAGGAAGAGAGAAGCAAATGATTAAAATATATACATATATATGTACATTTTTACTGTGTGTGTATATACACATATATATACACACACACGTAGTAAAAATATAAAAGAATATATGCAGGAAGAGGTAAACAGCTGCATGAGAGGAGGCTTGCAAAACCTAATAAGAGTTAGACAGCCAAGCTATTTTTAAAGCATAAAAAAGAAAGTGTGCGAGGTGGTCCATTGTTTTAAACACCTACTGGATGTCAGGTGCAAAGCAAAGCCACTCAGTTCCTGTGTTAGTATTATCCTCATACCTAGGAGAGAATGATGGCCAAACCGAAAAAGCATAGCTGCCAGGGAATGGAAGTCTAGACAATTTACATCCCTGTGCACTAAAAGGATTGTGATTATAAAGTGGCTGTCCCTGGCCATCAGAAATTATGAAGAGTAGGCCTCACACTGGAAGACAAGGAAGCAAATTATCAATTTTCAGAAAGATAATGAATTCCAGAAACAACTAGTAATGTCAATGGTTATCGTCAGAAAATTTCCATGTTCGCGAAATTTAAAAAAAAAAAAAAAATGTGATGGTCACCAGCAATCTCAATGGAGTCCTTGAAATAACTGGTGTCTCCTTTCCTTTTTGATGGGATTTCTAAACTGCTAAGTCAGGAAAATGTTTTACTTATAGATTATGTTGATGTTTATAAAGGTATTTCCATTTGTTTTCTGATTGAGACTTATGGGTCAAATTATACAGAGGTAGACACAGCACTAAAATGTCCTTTCCTTAAATGTGCTAACTAATGTCTCATTGTCACCTTGGAGAAAATTAAATAACATATACCATAAAATGATACCTTTATTGTGTTCTAATAAAACTCAACAGAATTTGATGAAGATTGGATGTATGTAATTTGGCACGTATCTGACTTCATCTTTGTATACTTCCCTGTCTGTTGTACAAAGTAAATAGAACTCTTTCAAGATTACAGTTAATTCTTCTTGACAAAACATGATTTTTTCTTTAAAGTCAAGAGTAAAGAAGGAAAAGGCACTCTTCACAAATTTTCAGGAAATACTGTCTTAGAGAATCGGGTGATAGATTTACAGAATTAGCATTCAGATGATTTCTCCAGAATTGAAGAAGATAGAATTTAATAAAGAATGATGCATTCATTCCAACAAGGATTTATTGACACTTACTGTATGCCAGGCAATATCCCGGGTAAATAAGACAAAGGCTGCAATCTTACAGTGTTTTCATTCTCGTTATGTAAACAGATGATAAAGATGTATACAGTGAATAAATAATAAAATTTCAGATGACAGAAATTCAGATAGAAATGTTTTTCCTAAAGCCAAATTCAGGTAGAGAGAATGACTGAGGGGACATGAAGCTATTTCAGATGGGATAGTGAATGATAAAGGTTATGTCATAAAGTCAGGTTAAAAAAGATGAATTGTATAAGTGTAGGATTTAGGAGAGTTGGCGTAGTAACTATTGAAGCAATCCCCTGGTTCTTAGCTGCTTGCCTGACATGGCCATCCCCAAAGCTAGTTCTGTGTTTTCAGATCAAAGAAGAAAACAGCTCCACTTTATTCCGGCCTGGTCATAACATTTACAGTTCCATATCCAATTATGGGTAGAATATTTTAATAGCTACAAAGACAGTATAGAATGCAATCCAGATATTGGTGAGAGGCCTAGAAACCATGTTTAGTGAAAAGCAGTTGAAAGAGTAAAGATATTATGCCTGAAAGAGAGATGGCTTAAGAGGCATAGGAGAGCTCTCCTCAAATATTTTCATGCAAACATTGAAAGACTCACATCTGTTTAAAATTAATCAGTACCCCAGATATATCAAGCAATGATAATCACATCAAAAGATACATCATATTTACAAGTTTTGAAATCGAGAAGGATAACAGTGATGGAAAATGGAATTCTGGTTTGTGGCATGTTTGGTATAAAAGGAAAAAATATGTAAATTAAAACAGCTCCTGAAGACTGAAAAGAGAAGCAGAACTCACCAAAATTATGAAAAAGAGACCATCATATATTTTTCAGTGTTTGACAAGGGATACAGTTCTTTTTATTTTTGTTAGAGTATTTTAATATGTTTATGTTGTTAAAACATATTATAAGGCCGGGCACAGTGGCTCACACCTGTAATCCCAGTACTTTGGGAGGCCAAGGTGGGCGCATCATCTGAGGTCAGGAGTTCAAGACCAGGCTGACCAACATGGAGAAACTCTGTCTCTAGTGAAAATACAAAATTAGCCAGGCATGGTGGCCTATGCCTGTAATCCCAGCTACTTGGGAGGCTGAGGCAGGAGAATCGCTTGAACCCAGGAAGCCAAGTTTGCGGTGAGCCAAGATCATGCCATTGCACTCCAGCCTGGACAACAAGAATGAAACTCTGTCTCAAAAAAATAAATAAATGAAACATATTATAATGTATATAGTTATGTGTTTTAACTACATAACTGTATTATATGTACATAGATGATAACACTGTGTACATATTACACAGAATATAATTGTAGTGAGATGAATAGATGAAAAGTTGAATTTGGAGAACCTACCTGTCAGAACTCAGGCTGAATTCTTAGAGAGACATCCATAGTGAGAAAAGACTTCAGATAGTTTCCAGCACCTCCATCCATGGCGGGCCTCTTTCAAAACATTAAGAAAACGGACATTTGGATTAACCAAAATGTAACATGTAATTATATTTTAGATAATTGCTACATTTAAAGTGAGTTATAGACTAGTAGTAGTAGTAACTGAAATGTGGAATTATAGATCACTGTCTATAATATAACTTGATCAATACTTCAGATGTAGCAGAATAAGGCAGATTCTCTTTAAAATTCATTAAAACAACGATTTGAGTTGGAAGCAAAGGTGTAAAAATGATTCTCTGTGTCAAGGACGTGCTTTTCCTATTCCTGTAAGTCTCTACACATCCTTTCCTCCTGCTGTGTTTTCACATTCCCTAAGAAACATACTTTCAAGAAGAATTTGACTTTGTATTCATTGTTACTGTTATTAATTGGAAAACAATAACCTTTTGTGTAGGAATTGTACTTTTATAATGCTTTATATGTTGCTAGACTTGTCTAAAAGTTGTGACACATGCCAGGCCATCCCTGTCATACCCCTCCCGTGACCAAATGCTCACAAATGCCATAAACCTAATTGCTGTCTTTTATAAGTTGTTGAATGAGTGAATAAGAGATACAACTTTCTCAAATGCCCCCATCTGGAAAAGGAAAGCATTTTTGGAGCAAGGATCATCCCTCTTGTATAAAAACACTTAACCTTATGCCTCGAATACCCCTAATGCCTAGGGATTTGATGGTGTTATTAGTAATAGTAGCAGTCATGGAGAGGGTAGTGTTGGTAGTATAATTAGAAATGAGCTTCTACATCTCCTACAGGTTTTTCTTATACTTGGTGGTTGACTCGAACAGTCAATATAAGTAAATTCTCCTAAAGTTAAGTATTATGAAATGCTGGGAGAAAAGTTAACTTGTGGATTTCATAGGTATATCCTTAAGTCAATAATGGGGCCACAAATGGTCTCAAATGTTGCCATGCAGTTTTTCACTGAGCGTATTTTCTCAAGGCCGGGGAATGTTTAGTGGAATATGTAGTTAATTTAAAATGTCAGTGTCTCTAAGAAAAATGTAAGGCTTTATTTCTCCAGAAGAGATACAAAAAAACTATAAAGTTTAGAAACTAACCTTAACCAATGATATTCTTCCAGTAACAAACCCATGCAGATTTTTACTAAATTGACCTCTGTGTACTTAGAGTGTTATCTGTGCTCTGAAGAGAAATTTTGGTCAATGGGAAAACTGCCTTGTTCTTTAAAACTTAAATATTCTGGGCTCCTCATAAAACTTGGATTAAAACATGAAATGCTTTCTTCTTTATATTTTGTACTGAGGCTCTGTATCTAGGTAATTCTAAGCCTTCCCCCCCTCCCCCACTATACTTTAAGTTCTGGGATACATATGGAGAACGTGTATCTATTTGTTAAATAGATACAGACATGCCACGGTAGTTTGCTGTACCCATCAATCCGTCATCTATATTAGGTGTTTCTCCTAATGCTCTCCCTCCCCTAGCCCCTCCACTCCTCAACAGACCCCAGTGTGTGATGTTCCCTTCCCTGTATCCATGTGTTCTCATTGTTCAACTGCCACTTATGAGTGAGAACCTGTGGTGTTTAGTTTTCTGTTCCTGTGTTAGTTTGCTGAGAATGATGGTTTCCAGCTTCATCCATGTCCCTGCAAAGGACATGAACTCATACTTTTTTATGGCTGCATAGTATTCCATGATGTATATGTGCCACATTTTCTTTATCCAGTCTGTCATTGATGGGCATTTGGGTTGGTTCCAAGTCTTTGCTATTGTGAATAGTGCCACAATAAACATAACGTGTGCAGGTGTCTTCAGAGTAGAATGATTTATAATCCTTTGGGTATATACCCAGTAATGGAATTGCTGGGTCAAATGGTATTTCTGGTTCTAGATCCTTGAGGAATTGCCACACTGTCTTCCACAATGGCTGAACTAATTTATACTCCCACCAACATTGTAAAAATATTCCTATTTCTCCACATCTCCCCAGCATCGTTTCCTGACTTTTTAATGATCGCCATTCTAACTGGTGTGGGATGGTATCTCATTGTGGTTTTGATTTGCATTTATCTAATGACCAGTGATGAAGAGCTTTTTTTCATATGTTTGTTGGCTGCATAGGTGTCTGCTTTTGAGAAGTGTCTGTTCATATTCTTTGCCCACTTTTTGATGGTGTTATTTGTTTTTTACTTATAAATTTGTTTAAGTTCCTTGTAGATTCTGGATATTAGCCCTCTGTCAGATGGATAGATTGCAAAACTTTGTTTCCATTCTATAGGTTGCCTATTCACTCTGTTGATAGTTTCTTTTGCTGTACAGAAGCTCTTTAATTTAATTAGATCCCATTTGTCAATTTTGGTTTTTGTTGCCATTGCTTTTGGTCTTTTAGACATGAAGTCTTTGCCTATGCCTATGTTCTGAATGGTATTGCCTAGGTTTTCTCCTAGGGTTTTTATGGTTTTAGGCCTTATGTTTAAGTATTTAATCCATCTTGAGTTAATTTTTGTATAAATATAGGGAAGGAGTCCAGTTTCAGTTTTCTGCATGTGGCTAGCCAGTTTTCCCAAACCCATTTATTAAATTGGGAATCCTTTCCCCATTGCTTATTTTTGTCAGGTCTTTCATAGATCAGATGGTTGTAGATGTGTGGTGTTATTTCTGTGGTCTCTATTCTGTTCCATTGGTCTATATATCTGTTTTGGTACCAGTACCATGCTGTTTTTGTTACTGTAGCCTTGTAGTATAGTTTGAAGTCAGGTAGCATGATGCCCCCAGCTTTGTTCTTTTTGCTTAGGACTGTCTTGGCTATATGGGCTCTTTTTTGGTTCCATATGAAATTTAAAGTAGTTTTTCTAATTCTGTGAAGGAAGTCAGTGATGGGGATAGCATTGAATCTATAAATTACTTTGGGCAGTATGGCTATTTTCACGATATTGATTCTTCCTATCCGTAAGCATGAGCATGGAATGTTTTTCCATTTATTTGTTTCCTCTCTTATTTCCTTGAACAGTGGTTTGTAGTCCTCCTTGAAGAGGTCCTTCACATCCCTTGTAAGTTGTATTCCTAGGTATTTTATTCTCTTTGCAGCAATTGTGAATGGGAGTTAACTCATGATTTGGCTCTCTGTCTATTATTGGTGTATAGGAATGCTTGTGATTTTGGCACATTGATTTTGTATCTGGAGACTTTGCTGAAGTTGCTTATCAGCTTAAGGGGATTTGGGGCTGAGACTATGGGGTTTTCTAAGTATACAATCATATTATCTGCAAACAGAGATAATTTTACTTCCTGTCTTCTTAGTTCAATACCCTTTATTTCTTTCTCTTGCCTGATTGCCCTGACCAGAACTTCCAATACTATGTTGAATAGGAGTGGTGAGAGAGGGCATCCTTGTCTTGTGCCAGTTTTCAAAGGGAATGCTTCCAGCTTTTGCCCATTCAGTGTGATATTAGCCGTGGGTTTGTCATAAATAGTTTTTATTATTTTGAGATACATTCCATCAATACCTAGTTTATTGAGAGTTTTTAGCATGAAGTGGTGTTGAATTTTATTGAAGGCCTTTTCGGCATCTATTGAGATAATCATGTGGTTTTTGTCATTGATTCTGTTTATGTGAAAGATTACGTTTATTGATTTGCGTATGTTGAACCAGCCTTGCATCCCAGGGATGATGCCAACTTGATCGTGGTGGATAAGCTTTTTGATGTGCTGCTGGATTCGGTTTGCCAGTATTTTATTGAGGATTTTTGCATCAATGTTCATCAGGGACATTGGCCTAAAATTTTGTTTTTTGGTTGTGTCTCTGCCAGGTTTTGGTACGAGGATGATGCTGGGCTGATAAAATGAGTTAGGGAGGAGTCCCTCTTTTTCTATTGTTTGGAATAGTTTCAGAAGGAATGGTACCAGCTCCTCTTTGTACCTCTGATAGAATTCGGCTGGTCCTGCACTTTTTTTGGTTGGTAGGCTATTAATTACTGCCTCAGTTTCATAAAGACAGATATGAACTTTTTCTTCTCACTTGCCTTTGTTTCCTAAACCATTGTTCATATTTAAATGAAGTTCTGTGTTCCTTTTTAAAGAACTTTTGTGTTAATGTAAGAACATCTTCATTAAAAATATGAAGCTAAGGATGCTTATTCAAAGAATGGAACAAAATGCTTAAGTTCTCCTTGCAAATATGAACCAAATCCATTTAGTTTTTTTAAGTGAGAATTTCATTAGTTGAAAATGTTATATGTAATATACAATTAAATGTACAATTAATAATTAAAATATACAATTAAATAATTAAAAATATAAAATTATAGGTTAAATGAAGTTTAGCAGTTTCATAATTATCCCTTCTGAATGATATTTTGAATGATAAAATTTGTTATTGGCAATACTTTATGAAGTGATTAAAGACACTGAAAGGAGAGACAACTATCTAATTTTTAGATGCAGTAGTTGCAGTTTGTTCTTTAAAAAGCAAAATATACAAAAAATAGTTAGAATGAATGAATAAGGCCTAATATTTTATAGTACAACAGGGTGACTATAGTCAATAATGATTTAATTGTACATTTTAAAATAACTAAAGAAGTATTGGATTGTTTGTAACACAAAGGATAAATGTTTAAGGGGATGATATCCCACTTTCCATGATGTGATTATAATGCATTGTATGCCAGATCAAAACATCTGATGTATCCCATAAATATATATACCTACTAAGTACACACAAAAATACAAAATAAAAAATTATCTTAAGGAAAAAAACAAGGCCAGTCATGGTGGCTCATGCCTATAATCTCAGCACTTTGAGAGGCTGAGTTGGGAGGATCATTTCACCCTAGGAGTTTGAGACCAGCCTAGGCAACAAAGCAAGACCCCAGCTCTAAAAAGAAATAATAATAATAAAATTAAAAAATAAATAAATTTTTCTAAACAATAAAATAAAAAATAAAAAGCAAAACACCTTTAGTCTTACATATTTTTATTCTCATATATACCTACCTGTGTTCTTATATTCTAGTTCTTTCCGAGTGATTGTACCAAACATATTTCTTTAAATTTATGTTAAAAACAGTCTAACCTAAACATTGTTCTCTGGATCTTTACTTCTACAACATTATCTTTTAGTTGTAAAGTTTGCTCTGTAATAAATGTTGCGTGATTCGTTTGACTAATATTACACTCTCTGCTATAAAAGTTGTTTCCAATTCTTCACTTTCAGAAAAAGGAATGCCTTGAGCCTGCTAGTACATCAATCTTTGTAAGCAATCATGATTATGTTATCATAATTTCTATACGTGTACTCCCCAGCCAGATGATGTATTAAAGATGCAAGGCTTTTGATTCATATGACCAGTTGCCCTGCAGAAAAGCAATTTTGCTCCTATCAGCAGTATATGGAAGAATCTGGGTGTCATCATTTTTTTTCATTGTTGCCAGTGTTATAGGCTTAAAAGGGTTATTTTATTTTACTTTTAAAATCACTTCTGTGGTTAAACCTCTCCCAGCTGTTTGACTGTATGTTTTCTATTGTGAATGATCTGAGCATTTCCTTTCTAAGGCTGAAAATTTCTAAATTAAATGTCACTTTTTGGAAGTAAAATGTTACTCTACATTAAAGATCAAATTTCAGCCCTTGCTCATAGGGGAAAATACATATTTTGCTTTCATTTTGTTACCCACTCTAAAGTACATACTAATGAATACATTTGTGTCTTTCATTAAGTGTTCAGAAAAATATCTGACTAAACATGAACCAGAGGCAGAGGCAGAATTCAGATTTATTTATGATAAAACTGCTTAATCTGGGGCAAGGCAATTAGTCTTCTTAAAAATAATGTATTTTTGGTTTTTCATCAGAACCCCAGAAGCCACTATACTTGACATACAGCAGTGCTGGCTGCTTTCGAGCATATTAATACAAAGACTGGCATCACCATAAACACCTACTCCACTTTTATAAGACTGAAAAGTGCTTGAAAATACAATTTCAGTTCCATCCGAAAGTCATCTATTCACCTATTCCCTCCTTCCTTCATTCATTAAACAAATATTTATTGGGTGCACTGTCTATGCCAGGTAATGTTCTAAATATTTGAGACATATCAGTGACAACAGGCAGTATCTTATTTCTGTAACTTACTTTTCTTTAGTGGAAATATTCTCATGAGCAAAGTTTGAGCGATGAGGTAAATAAATGATAATAACACAGTAAGTGAATAAAGTTGCTGGAAAGATATCCAGTAGGCCAAACATAACACTACAAATTGTGGAAAGAGGAAACATGACTGGAAAGGCTAATGCTTCAATACCCACTTGGTTTCTAGTGTTCATAAGAAAAGGTAACAGGAATGCTATCCAATGAAGGTATAAAAATTAAAGTTAAAATTAAAATAGAGATCAAATTGGAAATTGACTAATCAAGACTGATGGTTTTAAGTGGGCTGGGAATAAGCTAATCTGTCCTCTGCTGTTCCAGGAACTAACTGGCATAATCCCCAATTCCCAAGCACTTCAGAATTGTCTTGAAAGAATTGTGAGAGCCTGAAAACGTTTCAGCTTGGAATTCCGTAAAAGTGAAATGAGGGGGTAGCAATGAATTGGAGAACATTTAGCATGTTTTCAAAATTTGGAATAAATTATCATAGCACCCAAATTGAGGGAAAAATGAGATCCATTAGAACTTTTTTATTTTCAGCTTTAATAAATAAGTAGATGCCAGGTAAATAATACCAGTGCTTTCTCTGTACCCAGAAAGGCCAGAGGGAAATCTTGGTGCCCAGTCCTCTCACTTGAGGCTAACAATACCACCTTATCAAAGATTGAAGAATATATTTGTTAATATAAACAATATTCACAAAAATACAGGTGGAACTTAACAGATTGGCGGTTTTAGTAGTGACTTTAATGATAAAAGTCTTGGAAATGCTGATGAAGTTAAACAGGCTTCTTAGGTACGGGATTGCTCACCAACATTAGTGCATGTTATGTACATTTTCAGGTTTCAAGAATCTTCAAGGTGTAATAAATGCAGCATTTCCCAACTCGTTTGATCACAGAAACTTTGAGTACAGACTATCTCATAGGTCTCATCCTTTGAGGAATGTCCTTGGCAAAGAAGATGTGAGTTTGCTTGTGAGATTTAAAGGTGATGTGCAACAGCCAGAGTAGGGTGAAGAAGGATTGCCAACAAGCTGGGACACGTGGAGCAATGCTGTGAAGTGGGGTGAAACCTGAGAGAGAATCTCCAGGGCAGAGAAGTGTCCACAGCCACTAAGTAAGTAGGAATTAACTGCAGAGCAGCAAGAATGAACAGGGCGGTAATCAACTAAGCATATATTAACCATGGATGTTGACAATAGAATGTAATTGACTGTACTGCAGTATGCCTCCAAAAGAATGACAAAAAGAATAGTAAAAATAACCTCTGGTATTACTGATTATCTGTGGCCAGAAACCTCTGACTCTCCTTTACGTATGGTAAAAAGATCAAGCCCTAATATTTAAGCTTCAGTCCCTATTAATCTAGAAGATGAAGAGTAAAAAGAGGAAAAGCATTAGTAGTAACTGTAATCTTCGTAGCTATGTGTCAGGCATAATTTTTTTGCACAGCAATTCTATCACCATTTTACAGATGGGGCAATCAGGGCTTAAAGATACTGACTTACATAAGGTATCTCAGCTAGTAAATGGTGGGGTCAGGATTTGAACTCAGGCACATGTAACTTTGATGGCTGGGCTTCAGACCATTATGACTGTTTCAAATAAGGCTTGTCAGTTTCCCAGTCTTAACTCAAAAAATAGAAGACCTGTTCTCTCTCCACTCCTTTTTAAATTCTGTCTTTCATTCAGGACCCATTCAAGTCTTGCCTTCTCTAGGTGACTGTCATTTTTTTTTTCCAGTTCCTTTTCTGAATTCCTAAAGCAGTAACTATTGGTTATTCAACCTCACAGGTAATTAAGAAAAGAAAATTGAGATACTATATCTTAGCACAGAATGGCACACTTCTTTGATATTCTTTTGAGTGAACATTTTTTCCCACTCCAATCAGGTTATAAGCTTCTACAGGTAATACTGTATACTTATTTCTTGGGCACCTCCCTTCACCACTTAGCATGTGTAGGTGCCCACTAAATCCAAGACGAACAAGTGAATGAATAGTGTTGGAGCAATCTGGCTGCAATCTCAGAAACCCCATGGACCACGATGATTGATTTGGCTCATCTTACTATCTGGGCAGGTTCTTTTTTCCTACATCAAAAGATTGAATAAATAAAAGTAGAAACAAGTGATTAAATGACAAGTGAACAAAAGTGCAAATTAATGTTTTGTTTGAATAGGAAAATAGAATGAGGATAAAGGTAGTACAGAACATAGCACCATACGCTCGTGTTCACTTACCTGGTTTTGTCCACTTAAAAGGAAAGTGGGAAAGGCTGATAAAAATGAACGTATTTAAGGAAGGAACCAAACACAGGAAATAAAGAAGGTCAGAGGCCTCAAATTCATTAAATAAAGAAGAATGAAAGCAGTTGTTTAAAACTTGAAGAAAAGAGCTGTGTGCTTTATTTCCTAATTGGAGGAATGTATGAATAAATTAGGCAATCACTTGACATAATTGATTTAGGTCATGTGAATTCACTTGCACCACAAGAGAGGGTAAATTAGATCAAATTGTTTGTGGCCCCTCCTGGTCTTCTATTCATTACAGGCATTCTTTTTTCCTTTTGTATTCCTCTGTATCTTTCTTTTAGGTTTTTTGGTTGTTTTTTAATCTCAAGAAGTATGTGTTTTTATTTATATTTATTTTAATGTATACGATGTTTTTCCTTTTGGTTGCAGAACAGAGTTGAAGATAATATTCCTGTAATAAAAAAATTTGTGTGCTTCTTATTTATTAATCCCATTTTGATTTTTCATAAAACTCTTTGCACATAAATAACGTAGTCTGTGCATAAACACAGTGCCATGGGAATTATATTCCAAACATGGTTGAACTGCTTGCTTTTACCTGAAGCAACATGAAATTGAATTACATTAGTATAGAGCAATTTGGTTGCATGTCAGTTGTGGCAAATATTGTGTAAGCTGAATATTTAGAGATTTTGTTTACCTTGGGTCACACAGTATTAGTTGTCATGACAAATATCCCAAAGTGATACCAGAAAAAAAAAAAAAAAATCCTGACTCAAAGAAGACAATTGACTCAAAATAAATTGAGAATATTCCAAATGGTTTAAATACTTGGTATGGACCCATGTAGCTTCATAATCGATGCAAATTTTTATCTGCAAAGCAACTTTTGTATTTAGGTTTAATCAAAGAGCTTAATAATGCAAGTACAATCTATTTACTATGACCTCATATGCGAAGACAACTGAGAAACATTAAAAGGCCCTACGTCCACATGACCCAGATTGTACAGTAGCCAGCATAACTTCTTGATGTTGATGGATATGTGAGTTAACTCTAAAATGGGCTAAATTAACTAACCTATTAGATGTCTAAATGTGTAGCCCTTTAAAAAATAGTACTTACTTAAAGGACTTATCCGTGACCAAGCTATAATTTAGAGATGTTGTTATATTGAAAATGTGGTCACAAAGTCATTAAGGGCAAGAATTTCTAAAGGTGGCTCGGTCTAATTGTCCACCCCACTGGGAAAACTGATGATATGCTTCGTCATTAATGGATTGGGAATATCATATCTGTAAAAGAAGTTAATAGCCTTAAATTGTTGTTCAGTATGTCATTACCATGCACTTTTCTAGATATGTTTTAGAAGGTTCACTTTGAAAATAAAGCGCTGGTGTATAAGAGAAATACTTAGAGAAGCCTATTTGAATGAAAAGAGAAGATTTTTTTTAAGTTGGAGAAGAGATTTACTATGGATAATATATGTAAAACCAAGAAGTGATCCTAAGATTTCACTTTGGATTACATTGTTCTTTTTTTTTTTTTTTTTTTTTTTTTTTTTTTTTTTTTTTTTAATTCAGCAACATCCTGTAAAGTTAATTGATTTGGAAATGCCAACATTCTTAAAATAGGATTAAGAGACACTGCTTTAATAATCACTCCCTATTATCCACATGTTCTTTGTCGTTCAAGAGAATAAAGGAATAATTAGAAAATACTTGACAAAGGCTTAGCATTCTTAACATATGAAGAGCTCTTATAAGTTACAGGAAAACAAATATTTCAATTCAGATTGGAAAAGTATATGACCATTCACAAAGGGCAAAAGAAATTTATTTGGGAAATAAATATGAAATATATTCAATGTCATAAGTAATTAAGAAAATTGAGATATTATATTGGCAAACATTGGCAAATGCTGAAATATATATGTTCCAGTGGAACAGAACATGCTTGTTGGCTGTTTAAATGAATGCTGCTTTACTCTAAGGCAGAGTGGTAATTGTATAGGCACCTTAACACTAATTTCATCTTCTACCCAGTAATTCTATTTCTAAAAATTATCCTACCAAAAAAAATAAAAGACTTGACCAAGATGGAATATAAAGATTTTTCTCTATAGTTAATTTTCCAGCAATTAGAGAATTAGTGAAATTATAGAATATTAATCTAATCTATATAATACACTATTATGCAACTAGTAGAAATCTTCAGAATGCTTCATGAAATAAAAAATGTTAATGGTAAAATGCCAACTAAAAAAAGCAGAGTATACAATTATAGTAGTGTGTATGTGTGTGTGCGTATGTTTTTATATATATAGTCATGCACCACGTAGTAACATTTTAGTCAACTGTAGACCGCATATTAGTTCCATAAACTTATAACAGTCTATGTTTACTGTATCTTTTCTATGTTTAAATTTGTTTAGATACACAGATACCGTTATGTTAATATTGCCTATAGTATTCACTATAGTAATATGCTCTATGGGTTAATAGCATAGGTACCATGGGCTAGACCATATAGCCTAGGTGTGTAGCAGGCTAAACCATCTAGGTTTGTGGAAGTACATGCTATAATGTTCACACAATGATAAAACTGCCCAGCAACGCATTTCTCAGAACCTATCTCAGTCACCTAGTGACTCATGGCTTATAAATAAAAGAAGAAAGTTTAGGAAAATGTTAATATTGACTTTCTCTTAGTGGAAGTTATGTATATAATTTTTACTTTATTTTTTATATGTTTCTGTATATTTCAAATCTTTACCACAAATATGTATTATACATAGAATAAAATCAATTGGCAGTATAAAACTAATTTTAAAATAGAATAAAAAAAGCAGAATGCTGTTCATGGTGAAGAGAAATGCAGATATTTAACTACAAAAAGGACAAAAGGGGTATGAGGTCTATTTAATGCTTACTTCATATCATTGAGGACTATCACCTGGAAAGACAAATAAGAATATTTATGGAGCAGAATGATGATATGTTTGTTAAGAGGTTTTAGGTCAATACAGAACACTACTCTTTATCAGTTAAAATAGCATTAGTTAAGAGCACATTCCACTGCAGTGCTCAGGGATCCATACCAGGGTTTTATGAAGCCGGAGTTCATTTGTTTTATATAACATGAAACCTGAATAAGGCCAATTCAGTGTCTCCATGAATGTATCAGAGACCTAGGCTCCTTCTTCTCTTCACTCTGCCACTCTTGACTTTCTGGCTCTTGTACCCATATTTGTCACTGCAGAATGTACAGATGGCTTCTGTATCTTCAGCAATCGTATCCATGTTTCAGGCAAAAAAAAAAAAAAAAAGGAACAGAAGGCAAAAGGGTACGCCAACATTCTTCCCTAATTCAGGAAATCCAATATCATCTAAGAAGTTCTGTCCAGCCAACTTCTACTCTTATTCATTGGCTGGGACTATCACATGTCACATACTGTCTAGCCAGAAAGTAGCTAGGGAAAACAGGGTTGTAGGTGGCATTGGGTCAGTCAAGCTACATGTCTGCAGTAGCCACCCAGGTGTCTGTAAGTTTCTGGTCACTGCATGTATGCAGAAGTGCACAGACAGCCTCATTAGTCAGGCAGAATTTCTGAGTTGCTTTAGGTCTTAGTCCTGAGAGACTATTATTTTAATTTTGTTTTAATAGAATTGTAGAATAAGGAGAAAAGTGGTAAGAGAGCAATGTCCTGATTCTCTGTCCACCGTCACAGTCAAGCTTGGCCAATTTTATTTAAGCTGGAACAGAGGATAAGAAGTCAGAGTTGCTTGAGAGAATCACAGTACCGTCTTCAAACCAGAGAAGCTAGTGAAGGAACAAGATGCGAGAAGGAAATACCTGGAGAGAAAAATATAACAACAAATTACTACTTTTTCTTTCTTCTTAATGACTCTAACCCACTGGTTTTAAATTTTATTTATATGTACATATATATAGTATATAAATATGTACATATATATGTATATAAATATGTACATATATAAATTTTATGTATATGTACATATATACATACGACTCTAATGTGTATGTATACATATGTACACATTAGAGTCATTAAGAAAGAAAAAGTAGTAATTTGTTATATTTTGTATATATGTATGTATATGTGTATACATATATATGTATGTATATGTGTATATATGTATATGTGTGTGTGTGTATATATGTGTGTGTGTGTGTGTGTGTGTATATATATATTTTTTTTTTTGAGATGGTATCTCACTCTGTCACCCAGGCTGCAGTGTGGTGGTACAATCTTGGATCACTACAACCTCCACCTCCCGGGTTCAAGCGATTCTCCTGCCTCAGCCTCCTGAGTAGCTGGGGATTACAGGTGTGTTTCACCATGCCCAGCTAATTTTTATATTTTTAGTAGAGATGGGGTTTCACCATGTTGGTCAGGCTGGTCTCGAACTCCTGACCTCGTGATCTACCCACCTTGGCCTCCCAAAGTGCTGGGATTACAGGCATGAGCCACCGCGTCTGGCCTAAATTTTATATTTTATATTTTTATGTCCCACATTGTTGAAGCAATTCTTCTGATTGAAACAGGCAAGGGTTTTATTTTTCTTATGAGTCAGTATAGGGACAAGGCCTAGAACCTATAAGCTTTACAAAAACCTACTGAAGTATGTGAGATGTGAACAAAATTATTGGCTGTAATGTATGAAAATAAGACTCCAAGTGTGAAATTAATAAATGTTTATCCCTGAAATGGAACCTTATGCCAATTTTAGTAATTATTACACTTAGAATTTATTATTTTAAAAAATATCAATTGCAAAAAGTTACATTTTTGTTTTTTGTTTTTTTTACAACTTACAAGAATTTCTAAATATGCAGAGAGATTGCTAAAAAAAATCATTCGGTCTATCATTAACTCATAGGCAAATAATTTTAAGTAGATTTTGTAAATCTCTTTCAAATTTTTACAGCAAAAATTTTATTTAATGTAGGAGGGGGGTAGGGAGGAAGAGAGAGTAGCAGGAGGGAACGCACCATGGGTACAGCCCCATTGCTTTTACCTTTTCCCTTCCATTATTATTTGCCTCTGAGACATCCAAAGAAATCTCTGGTCTTAGGAAAAAAAGATTTTAAAAATTACTGCCTGTGGCCAGGCGTGGTGGCTCATGCCTGTAATCCAAGCACTTTGGGAGGCTGAGGTGGGTGGATCACCTGAAGTCAGGAATTCAAGACCAGCCTGCCCAACATGATGAAAACCCATCTCTACTAAAAATACAAAAATCAGCTGGGCATGGTGGCACGTGCCTGTAATTCCAGCTACTTGGGAGGCTGAGGCAGGAGAATTGCTTGAACCTGAGAGGCGGAAGTTACAGTGAGCTGAGATTGTGCCACTGCACTCCAGCCTGGGGGACAAAGGGAGACTCTGTTAAAAAAAAAAAAAAATGCTTCCTGTGAGGTCACTTTGGTCTCTGGGTCTAGCAATTGTCTGTTCTTCCAGTTAATGTTTTCTATTAGCTCAACTTTGTTCAAGATTTGTAATATAACTCAATACTTTCCAAAAAGATAGCAGATATTTAATATGTATGTGTAATCGCCTGTTCTGCAAAAAGGAGCACGATTTAAGTGAGCTCATCTAATACATCAGTATAAAATACCAGATGAGTTCACTAGAGTATGTGAAGAACTTTGTGCATCCCATTTAAGTGAATGGTTGTGTGCTCTGAAATGAAGAGACAGCACATAAACCCCAAAGTTAATAACCTCTAATAAACAATGAATCTGGATGACAACTTTTCAACATCTATTACACAGTAGTAGCCCTGGTTTTGCACAGTTTGCATATTAAACAGATGATGGTAGATTCTCGGCAGAAATGTAGACAGTATTATGTACTTCAATTCATGCCAGAAGAGAAATCTTTTGATAGCACTTATTGTAGCCAAGAACAGAAGCAGCTATACAATCCCCAGCCAGAAACCAGGTGCCAAAATTAATTCATGCAAGAATAAAATGGGTTGGCACCTTACGGTAAAGTCCATAAGCTCTTGAGGAAATGCATAGGAAAATTCTGGGTAGCTTGAGTTACTAAGTCTTTATGGTTACTTCCATTCTGGACTGGCTCGTTAACTTTGCAATAAGAAATACCATGGAATGATCAGAAAATGTTTTCACCCAGCCAAGAAATGTCACAACCACAGGCAAAAGTGCCGGGAAGAGAGCAGGCATGGTTTTCAGTAATGTAAGCCCTACACATGATTTGGATATAGCAGGCTTACTTGTCACATTTGTAGGAGCCACATAACTGGTAGGTGAGCTAATCACATTGGTGACAGAATCAGGATTCAAAAAGGTCTCAACAGGCAGAACTGGTGAGCTGCAATTCAGAAGATTAAATTTAATAGGGATAAATGTAAATTCCTACGTTTGGGTTCAAAAAAGGAAGCAACTGCTTCCTGCCTTACTCCCATACAATTTATTTTCCACGCTGCAGCCTGGGTGATCACTTTGAAACACAAATCCGATCATGTCACTTCCTAGCTAAAAATCCCTCAACAACATCCCATTGCCCTGAGGATAAAGACAGAACTCATTAATGTGGTTTTTGAGATTCTCTATGACTGACCCCTTCCTTTCTCTTCCACCTGTTCTCTCTCCAGGCTCCCTGTCACACAGCACCCCAGCCATATGGAAGATCTTTGGGTTCCTCATTTAGGCTGCTTTTAGGTTCTCATGTTTTCTTTGCCCGAAACACATCTTCCAAATTTCCTATACATTTCCAGAGAAGCCCAATCCAAGGACTACTGTTAGGTGCCTCATTACCAACTTTCAAGGTTCCCTGACCAGCCTTTTATTTAACAAATATGTATTGAGTGCCTACTACATTTCAGACATGTTCTAGGCTCCAGAGATAAAACAGTGAACAAAGTAAAGCTCATGTCCACGTGAAGCTTATGTTTTCGTGGGGAAGATGCCAGGCAGTAACAAGTCTTTTGAAGGAAAATGGAAAATGATAAGAAGTTAATGATGGAGAGTCAGGGTTGGGAGGCCTGCTTTACATAGGGTGGCCATGGAGGACCTCTCTGATGAAGTGATGCTTTGGGAGACATGATCAAAGGAAGTCAGTGAACTTTGTGACTATCTGTAACAATAGCACCACAGTACGGAAAAGAGCACGTTCCAATGGGGCATGGTTTGCGTGTCCTAGGACTTACGGTGAGACTGGATTGGGTGAAGTACCCTGATCTAGGGCAGAACTGTGCAGCTGATACTGGAGAGGCTGCTGCAATCAGCCCAGGCAGGGCTTGGAAGCTGTGGAAGCCTTTGAATTTTCTTCTAAATGTGGTTGATAGCTAATTGGGAGGCTTTAAGCAAGGGACTATTGTAATAAGATTTTTGTTTTGGTTTGGGTTTAGTTTTTAAATAATTACAGTAGGTTTTTTGTAGAAAATAGACCATAGGGAGTAAATGCAGCATCCCACAGATTAGTCAAGAGATGTTACATCTGTCAAGGTGAGAGCTGGAGGTAGCTTTAGCCAGGTAGGTTTGCTAACATTTACTCCACTCTTTGTGATTACCTGTGTGTTCGAAGCCCTGCCAGTGCATGGCTCAGGACTACCTTGCTCCTTTTACAATCTCAGTGCCAAGCATGGTGCCCGATGTACCACTGACTCTCTGTAGACATTCACTGGACAAAGATGATCTGGTTTAACAGCAGTCAGTATGAAAAAGGACTTCAGGGTTTTTAGCTGACTGCACAAAATTGATGAGCCAGCAGTAGCCCAGTTTGACTGCCAGGAAAGCTAATGCTGTCTTAGGTGGCATTAAAAATCTTGGTGAGGGTGGCAGTGAAAGGGAGATGTGAGTCATAGGGTGCTCCATGCTGTTTATGCTACATCTGGACTGTTGACCTGATCCTACACTATTTTTTTCCCTTGTGTCTTTTTTCTAATAATGGCATCTTTCAATCACAAGGCCACACACTTTGGATTCATCTGTGGTTCTTTTTGTTGCTTCATTCCCGTGTGCAAACAGTAAATTCTCTATGATATCACTTGGTTCTCTCTCTCTCTCTCTCTCTCTCTCTCTCTCTCTCTCTCTCTCTCTCTCTCATTCTCTCATTTTTCCCTTTTCCCCTGCTCTGACACAATGCAAACAGTAGTCCATGCCTGTCTTGGTAAAAGTTTCCAGATGTGTGAGACTCCAAACAACTTATTACAACTCTCTTTCTTATTTCTGAGAGCATCAACAATTATTTTTAGAAACATTATGTGCTGGACATATAGAGGGGAACAACACACTCTGGGGCCTATTGGAGGGTGGAGGGTAGGAGGACAGAGAGGATCAGGAAAAATAACTAATGGGTACTAAGCTTAACATTTGGGTGACTAAATAATCTGTTCAGCAGACCTCTATTACACGGGTTTATCTAGGTAACAAACCTGCACATGTACCTCTGAACTTAAAAGTTGAAAAAAAAATCCCAGTAAGTTTTCCATGAAAAATACCCAGAAAGTTAATGAACTATTAGACTTTCCAATATCAGAAAAAGAAATATCATATGCTCTTTCATATAGATTTGTATTAAATTCTACTTTAGTAGATAGTGTTAAGTAGTAGAAATATGTAGTTCTTGATGGCAAAGTCATTAGCAAAATCTTCTCAAAGTCACACAGTGGAAGGAATTTGTGCTTTGAAGTCAGGAACCCTTGAGATTCCTGCTGTTCCACTTGCAAACTTTATGACATAACCCTTCTTAGCCTAAGTTCCCTCCTCTGTAAAATGAAGATAATAAAGTCCAACTCAAAGAGTTTTTGTAAGGATTAAATGAGATAACACATATTGAAATGCTTACCATGATTTCTGACACAAGCTAAGTTGGTAATAAGTTTTAATTTCCTTCCTCTCTATCTGTTAAAAAAGGGGTCACTAGACAATGTGAAAACATACATTATAAATAGTGGAATTAGAGATGTGTTTTTCATTGGTTAATAGTGAATAATGGTGGTTTGCCTTAAAGTAGCCTGTGCCCCTTTTATTGATGGTTTAATGAGTATCAATTTCTTGCTGATAGCAGACATATTTGTCAAGGGTCTGAGAATCATGAAAGCCTTTATAATTTGAATAGTAAACATAGTCCAGCCCTGATAGATCCCAGAAATGCACAGAGAATGAAGTTTCCTAGGAGCAATTTTGCACAAATAGTCTTTTCTCTGTGTCAGGTGGGAAAAAAAAAAGATGGAGCAGAGATTTCATAGTATCGTTGTAAACTGTAACTGTTTATCTTGTAAAGATGAATAAAATGCTATCTTTACCTTCATTGAGGTTGTCCATAAATCAGTGTAGTACAGAGTAGAAAGTGTTACATATTCTTGGAGGAAATGCTAAAATGTTCTGGGGCAGGATCGGAAGCAGAGATAGAATATTCTCGGAAGAACAGGTCCCAGAAGGAGGAACAGTGCAGCATTTAAACATGTGAAGTCAAAGGCATTTTCAACAAAGGATAAATACAAATGAGAAAAAAACAGGAATCACTCTATGACTTCAATTCAAGATGGATAGAGGATAATATAATGGAAAATGTAAAAAGGGTAGAAATCTGGGATACAAAGATAAGGAGAATATTATTCTTAGGCAGTGGAATATTAGTGTAGGTTTGGAGGAGCTTAGAAAAATTATGAAAGTGATGTTTAGCATGGATGAATGTTGATGTGGTAAACAAGATGAGTAGTAGAGTTAGGGAGACAGAGGTGGGTCAAGAGCAAGTTGGAAGCCATTGCAAAAACTCAGCCATGGAATGACAAAGCCATAGGTCCAGGTATGAGAATGCTTGGAAGGAAGACTTGACAGCTGACTGGCTGTGACTGCTGCTCATGAAGACAGCATGTATGTTGTCAGGACAGGAGAATAGCCCCGAACCTAGATGTGGTTTCTTTTCAGTCCACTAGCTCAGCTACATTCTTTTTATGGTCCTGTATTCAAAAAAACAACCAACCAACCAAATAAAACTTGCCCATTCTCAGCACTGATTTCATAATATCCTAATGTAGGAAAGAAGTAAGTGATGAGACCTCCAAAGGATGTTGCCCTCAGCCACTGATCACATTCTTAGCTTAGTGTTCTTCCATTATGTTTCTTTTTTAATTTTTAATTTTGTAGTTACATGGTAAGTGTATATTTATGGGGTACAAGATATGTTTTGATACAGGTATACAATGCATAGTAATCACATCAGAGTAAACAGGGTGTCCATCACATTAAGCATTTATCCTGTCATTGTATTACAAACAATGCAATTATACTATTTTAGTCATTCGGGAGGCTGAGGCAGGAGAATGATGTGAACCCAGAGGCGGAACTTGCAGTGAGCCGTGATCGCACCGCTGCACTCCAGCCAGGGCGGCAGAGTGAGACTCCATCTCAAAAAAAAAAAGAAAACAAAAAAGTACAATAAATTATTGTTGACTGTAGTTACCCTGTTATGCTATCAAATACTAGATCTTATTCTATCTAACGATATTTTTGTGCCCATTAATCATTCCCACTTCCCCACCCCCACTCCCCAGATGCCCCCCCGCCCCCAATCCCGTGACACACACTAGCCTTCCAACCCCTCTGGTTGTCATCATATCTATTGTCTGTCTCCATGACTTCAGTTGTTTTAATTTTTAGATCCCACAAAAAAGTGAGAACATTCAAAGTTTGTCTTTCTGTGCCTGGTTTACTTCATTTAACATAATGTCCTCCAGTTCCATGCATCTGTTGGAAAAGATAGAATCTCATTCTTTTTTATGGCTGAATAGTACCTGATTATTTATATGTACCACATTTTCTTTGTTCATTTCTCTGTTGATGGACACTTAGGTAGCTTCCAAATCTTGGCTACTGTGAATAGTGCTGCAATAAACATGGGAGTGAAGATACCTCTTTGATATACTGATTTCCTTTCTTTTGGGTATATACATAGCAGTAGGATTGCTGGGTCATATGGTAGCTCTATATTGAGTTCTTAAAGGACCCTCCAAACCATTTTTCATAATATTTGTATTAATTTACATTCCCCCCAACAGTGTATGAGTGTTCCCTTTTCTCCACATCCCTGCCAGCATTTGTTATTGCCTGTCTTTTGGATAAAAGTCATTTTAACTGGGGTGAGATGATATCTCATTATAGTTTTGACTTGCATTTCTCTGATAATCAATGATGTTGAGTACCTTTTACTATACCTGTTTGCCATTTTTGTGTCTTGAGAAATGTCTGTGCAGATATTTTGTCCATTTTTAAAATCAGATTTTTTTATTTTTTTCCTCTGGAGTTGTTTGAGCTCCTTATGTATACTGGTTAATAATCCATTTTCAGATGGTGTATTAGTCTCTTCTCATACTGCTATAAAGAACAACCTGAGACTGGGTAATTTATGAAGAAAAGAAGTTTAATTGACTCATAGTTCTGTAGACTGTACAAGAAGCATGACTGAGTGGACTCAAGAAACTTACAATCATGGCAGAAGGCAAAGGGGAAGCCAGTGAGCACATCTTCACATGTCGGACCAGGATAAAGAGAGAAAAGGGGAAAGTGCTGCACCCTTTTAAAAACCCAGATCTCATGAGCGCTCACTATCATGAGAACAGCAAGGGGGAAATCCACCCCATGGTCCAGTTACCTCCCACCAGGTCCTTTTCCTAACATTTGGAATTACAATTAAACATGAGATGTGGGTGGAGACACAGAGACAAACCATATCAGATGGGTAGTTTGCAAATATTTTCTCCCATTCCGTGAATTGTCTCTTCACTTTGTTTACTGATTATGTTGCTGTGAAGAAGCTTTTTTTTGTTTTTTTCTTTGTGAGACGGAGTCTCGCTCTGTCGCCCAGGCTGGAGTGCAGTGGCGCAATCTCGGCTCACTGCAAGCTCCGCCTCCCGGGTTCACGCCATTCTCCTGCCTCAGCCTCCCACGTAGCTGGGACTACAGGCGCCCGCCACCTCGCCCGGCTAGTTTTTTGTATTTTTTAGTAGAGACGAGGTTTCATCGTGTTAGTCAGGATGTCTCCATCTCCTGACCTCGTGATCCTCCCACCTTTGCCTCCCAAGTGCTGGGATTACAGGTGTGAGCCACCACACCCAGCCGAAGAAGCTTTTTAATTTGATGTGATCCCATTTGCCCATGTTTGCAGTTGGTTGCTTGTGCTTGTGGTGTATTACTGACATTGCCCAGTTCAATGTCCTGGAGCATTTCCCTGATGTTTTCTTGTAGTAGTTTCATAGTTTGGGGTTTTATATGTAAGTATTTGATCCATGTAGTTTTGATTTTTTTTAATATGGTGAGAGATAAGAGTTTAGTTTCATTCTCCTGCATATGGATATCCAGTTTTCCCAGTACCATTTATTGAAGAGACTGTTCTTTCCCCAATGTATGTTCTTGGCTTATTTGTCAAAAATGAGTTCATTGTGGATATATGGATTTCTTTCTAGTTTCTCTGTTCTGTTCCATTAATCTATGACTCTGGTTTAATGTCAGGATCATGCTGTTTTGGTTACTTTAGCTCTGTAGTATAATTTGAAGTCAGGTGACGTGATTCCTCTGATTTTGTTCATTTTGCTCAGTATGGCTTTGGCTATTCTGGGTCTTTTGTGGTATCACATAGATTTTAGGATTTTTTTTTCTGTTTCTATGAAGAATAGCCAAAGTCATTCTTTCTTCCTTGATCCACTGGTCATTCGGGAGTATATTGGTTAGTTTCCATGTGTTCATAGTTTTCAAAATTTATGTCTTTACTGATGTATAGTTTTATTACATTGTAGTCAGAGAATACGCTTGGTATAATTTTAAGACTTGTTTTGTAGTCTAATGTATGGTCTGCCCTTCAGAATGATCTAGGTGCTTAGGGGAAGAATATGTATTCTGCAGCCATTGCGGGAAATGTTGTATGAATATCTGTTTAGTCTATTTGGTCTATAATAGATTAAATCTGATGTTTGTTGATGTTCCTGTCTCGATGATCTGTCCGATGCTGAAAGTGAAGTGTCGAAGTCTCCAGCCATTATTGTATTGGAATCTGTCTCCCTCTTTAGCTCTGATAATATTTGCTTCATTTATCTGAGTGTTCCAGTGTTGGATGCATATGACATTTATAATTGCTATATCCTTTTGCTCAGTTGAACCCTTTATCATTATATAATGACCTTCTTTGTCTCTTTTCATAATTTTTGCCTTGAAATCCACTTTGCCTGATACAAGTATACCTACTCCTGCTCTTTTTAAGTTTCCATTGGGATGGATTATCTTTTTTATCTATTTGTTTTCAATCCATGTCTGTCTTTTTAGATGAAGTGTATTTCTTTAAGGCAACAGATTATTGCATCTTTTTTAAAATCTTTTCGGCTACTCTGCATCTGTTGATTAGAGAATTTAGTCCACTTACAATCAATATTGTTATTGATAAGTGAGGTCTTACTCTTGCCATTTTGTTATTTATTTTCTGGTTGTTTTGTGATCTTCTCATCCTTCTTTCCTTCGTTCCTATCTTACCTTTAGTGAAGGTGATTTTCTCTGGTGGCATGATTTAATTTCTTACTTTCTGTTTTTTGTATATCCATTGTATGTTTTTGATTTGAGGTTACCATGAGGCTTCCAAATATTGTCTTATAACTCATTATTTTAAACTGATGACAGCACTGACTGCATAAAGAAACAAACTAGTAAACAGGCAAAGAGAAGACTAATGAAAATTCTACACTTTAACTTCGTCCTCCTGCTTTTTAACTTTTGGTTGTTTCTGTTTATATCTTCTTATACTGTGTATGTCTTAGAAAGTTGTTGTAGTTAGTAATTTTGATCAGTTTATATTTTAGTCTTTCTGCTCAAGATATGAGCAGTTTACATGACACAATTACAATGTTTTAATATTCTGTGTTTTTCTGTGTACTTAATATTACTAGTGAGTTTTGTACCTTGTTGTTCATCAGTGTCGTTTTCTTTCAGATTGAAGAACTCCCTTTAGCATTTCTTGTAGGACACATCTGGTGTAGATGAAATCCCTCAGGTTTTGTTTGGGAAAATCTTTATTTCTCCTTAACATTTGAAGGATATTTATGCCAGATATACCATTCTAGAAGAAAAAAGGTTCTTTTTTTCCTTCAACACTTTAAAAATATCCTGTCACTCTGTCATGGCCGGTAGGGTTTCCACTGAGAAGTCTGCTGCAACACTTACTGGAGCTCCATTGTATATTATTTGTTTCTTTTCTCTTGCTGCTTTTGGGATCCTTTCATTATCTTTGACATTTGAGAATTTGCTTATTACTTGTCTTGAGGTAGTCTTATTTGGGGTAAATTTGCTTGGTGTTCTATATCTTTCTCTAGGTTTGGGAAATTATCTGTTATGATCCCTTTGAGTAAACTTTTTACCCATATCTCTCTCTGCCTCCTCTTTAAGGCCAATAACTCTTAGATTTGCTCTTTCAAGGTTATTTTCTGATCTTTTAAGTGTACGTCATTGTGTGTTTTTTTTTTTATTATCCTCTGACTATGTCTTTTCAAATAGCCTGTCTTGAAGCTCACTAATTCTTCCTTTGGCTTGATCAGTTCTGCAGTTAAGAGAATCTCATGTATTCTACACTATGTCAGTTACATTTTTCAACTCCAGAATTTCTGTTTGATTCTTTTTAATTATTTCAGTCTCCCTGTTAAATTTATCTGATAGGATTCTGAATGACTTCTCTGTGTTATCTTGAATTTCACTGAGTTTCCTCAAAACAACTATTTTGAATTCTCTAGCTGAAAGGTCACTTATGTCTCTCTCTGGGTATGGGTCACTTGTGCCTTATTTAGTTCGTTTGGTGAAGTCATGTTTTCCTGGATGGTCTTGAGGCTTGTGAATGTTCATCATTGTCTCGACATTGAAGAGTTAGGTATTTATTGTAGTCACTGCAGTCTGGGCTTGTTTGCACCCATCCTTCTTGGGAAGGTTTTAAGTGGGTTCTTGGGGTCATCAATTCCACGCTTTGGCTCTTCAAGGGAATTGAGTGTTGTGATGTTAATCTTTGGTCCCTGCAACCATATCTGCATTAGGGGGCACCCCAAGCCCAGTAACGATGTGACTCTTACAGACTTATAGAGGTACCACGTTGGTGGTCTTGGATAAGATCCGGGAGAATTCCCTGAATTACCAGGTAGTGACTCTTGTTCTCTTCCCTTATTTTCC
Organism: Macaca nemestrina; assembly: GCF_043159975.1. NCBI lineage: Eukaryota > Metazoa > Chordata > Mammalia > Primates > Cercopithecidae > Macaca > Macaca nemestrina. The sequence continues at coordinate 103,289,684 of NC_092135.1, forward strand.
CCCAAACAAATAAAGCCTCTCTCTGTTGAGCTACCTAGAACCGGTGTAGGGCTGACACAAGCACCCTGTGGCCACTACCACTACCACTGGTACTGTTTGGGGTCAGACCTGAAGGCAGCACAGCACTGGGTCTCTCCCTAGGCTCACAGTAACCACTGCCTGGCTACCACCTACATTTGCTTAGGGCACTTGAGCTCTGCAATAAGCAGGTGGTAAAGCCAGCCAGGCTTGTGTCCTTCCCTTCAGGATAGCAAGGTCCCCCTGGCCTCGAGTGAGTCCACAGATGCCGTCCAGGAGCCAGGGCCTAGAGTCAGAAACCTTAGATGTCTACCTGGTGCTCCATTTTCTTGAGTCTGAGCTGGCACCAAGCCACAAGGCAAAGTCTTCCCCACTTTTCCCTCCTCTTTCCACAAGCAGAGGACTCTCTCCCCGCAGCAGCGACCACCACCACGTCCACGGCAAGTACTGCCTGTCTACCACTGATGCTTATTCCAGGTCTAAGGACTCTTCAGTCAACTCATGGTGAATGCTGCCAGGCCTGGGACTCTCTCTTCAGGGCAGTGGGCTCCCCTCTGGCCCAGGGAAGATCCAGAGATGCTGTCTAAGAGCCAAAGTATGGAATTGGTGACCCTAAGAACCCACTTTGTGCTCTATACCACTACAGCTGAGCTGGTACCTAAGGTGCAAGACCAAGTCTCTCTCCTTATCTCAAGCAGGAGACCCTCTCCATAGCCACCATAGTTGGGAATGTGCTGGACCATACCATAAGTTAGCATGTCTCTGAGTCTCACCCAAGACCCATGGCAAGTACTGCCTGGCTATTGCTAATTATTGAGGGCCCATATTTTCTTTAGTCAGCAGGTGATGAATCCTACCAGGTCTGGGTTCTTCCCTTCAAAGCTACGAGTTTCCTTCTGGCAGAGTGTGTGTCTGGAAATGTCATCCAAGAGCTAGAGCCTAGAATGGGGGCCCCAGGACTCTGCCCAGTGCCCCCTTCTGTGGCAGAGCTAGGATTCAAGTTGCAAGATGAAGTCCTCTTAACTCTTCCCTCTCCTCTCCTCTAACAGAAGGCAGGAGTCTCTCCTGGAGCTGTGAGCTGCACTGCCTGGGGTTGGAGGAGGAGTGGTGCAAGCACTCCCTTAGCTGCCCAACTGCTGTCTCACTAGGTTACATACCTCCCAAGTCCACTTACTCCAAGCCCAGCATAGCATCAGGACTTGCCCAGTAATTGCAGTCCTTATGGCCTAGACTGCCTTTCAGGTTTATTAAGGACCCCAGAGCACTTTAGCCTGCGGTGCCGAGGCTTGGCAGAACTCAGGTTCTGACTACTGGGATGGGCAATTTCCCTCGGGCTAGGGCTGGTCTAAGTGCTCCCTCCGTGGACTCTGGCTGTGTGCTGCCTGGTGTTGCTTCCTACCCTGACAGGGTGGAAAGCACTGAGTTCCAAAGCAAAGCCCCACAATCACTGTGCTCTCCCTCCCCAAGGTGCACAGATTCTGTCTGTATGACATATCTACTTCAGGGGAACGGAGGATGTGGGAGTGGTAGTGTCAGCAAATCAAGACTGTCTTTCCTATCCCCTTCAGTGTCTTTTTCAGTGATACGAAGTAAAAGTGGTTACTGTGATCACTCACCTGATTTTTGGTTCTTGTGAAGGTGCTTTTTCATGTGTCTAGTAGTTCAGTTCGGCATCCTTGTGGGGAGGATTGTCAGTGGAGGCTTCTATTTGGCTATCTTACTCCTCATTATGTTTTAAGACGTAAGTGGTCTTAGGGCCATTGGTTGTATGATTCAGAAGGCTGTAGTTATAAGAATAAAGATGTTTCATATATTAAGTAGATTAACTGTTTATTTTTGAGACAAGGTCGCCCAGTCTGGAGTATAGTGGTACAATGATGGCTCACTGCAGGCTCGACCTCCTGGGCTCAAGCAGTCCTTCCACCTCAGCCTCTTGAGTAACTGGGACCACAGGAACACAACACCATGCCCAACGAATTTTTGCATTTTTTCTTTTTTTTTTTGTAGAGATGGGGTTTTACCATGTTGCCCAGGCTGGTGTCAAACTTCTGGACTCAAGTGATCCACCTACCTTGGCCTCCCAAAGTACTGGGATTACAGGTGTAAACCACTGCACCCAGCCAGGTTCACTATTTTTAAACTTATTTCTGGAAAATTAATACCATACTATGAAGCTTGATGTAAAATTCATATCACAATTTTCAGTTATTGAGTCTAAGAGATGGAGCTGTGAGTCAGGGAAAGCAAGGCGGTTAGAGTGTACAGAGAAACATACCAGAGAAGAGAAATCTGCATAGAGAGAACTTCACATATAGTTAGAGGGTTTTCCTTAAGTATTACACAGAATATTCATCAAAGCATGCATGTAGGAAACTACCAAGGCTAGGCCAAAAGGATTCAAGAAGCAGTACCCAGAGCACACTCAGGAGTGAGACCAATGTTTGTTCCCACCCACAAGATTGGAAAAAAATCTCATAATCCATAGGACATTGGATAAGGTATGCAGAAGTCCATTGCCTCTGTTGTATGGCATAATAAGCATAGAGTAAATGCTGCTATAGTCCTGCCTAACAGATCATAAAGGCAAGACTCCAGAGGATCACTCTTTCCAAGAAACTATATTCCAATGACGATTTTAAAAATTACAGGAAGGGCTAAGCACAGTGGCTCATGCCTGTAATTCCAACATTCTGGGAGGTCAAGGTGGGAGGATTGCTTGAGGCCAAGAGTTTGAGACCAGCCTGAACAATATAGTGAAACCCCTACACACACACATGCGCGCACACACACACACACACAGAGCGTGTAAATATTAGCCAGGCATAGTGGCACATACTGTAGTCCTAGCTACTTGGGAGGCTGAGGCACGTGTGTGACTTGAGGCCAGGAGTTCAAGGTTGTAGTAAACTGGGATTGTGCCACTATAGGTAACAGAGCCAGATCTTATCTCTAAAAAACTTTTAAATGCAAAAAGTGTATTTAAAATTACAGGAATGTGTGTGTGTATATATTATATCTATATATACATTATATATTATATATATACATTTTATATATAGAGAGAGAGAGAGGACACAACAAGGTAAAATTTCTAATATCTGGCATCCAATAAAGTATTAACATGCATGTAAAGAAATGTGGAAATAAGACATATAATAAGGGAAAAAATTAGTTAAAACCAGAACTGACACAGATGTTAGAATTAGCAGACAAAGACATTCAAATTATTATAATTGTGTTTAATACATTCAAAAGCCTAAAGGAAAATTTAACATATTAAGTAGAGCTATGGAAGATATAAAAGAAGACCCAAATCAAATTTCTGGAGAAGTTTAATATCTGAGATGTAAAATACTCTGGATGGGAGTAACAGCAAATTAGACATTGCAGGAAACCAGACAAGTGAATATGAATACACACCAGTAGAAATACACAAACTGAAAGGAAAAAGACACACAGAAATGAACAGTGAATTGTGGGGCAACTTCAGGTGGTTTAAGATACATGTCATTGGATTCACCAAATGAGAGAAAAAGAGGGACAGAGAAAAAATATCTGAGAAAACAATGGTCAATATGTTTTCAAATGTAATGAAATCTGGAAACCCATATTCATGAATCTCAAATGAATCTCGAAGCACAGACACAAAAAATGAGGAAACCACACCAAGGCACATTGTAAACAATTTGCTGAAATCATGGTTAAAGAGAAAATCTTTAAAACAGGACAACACATTTCATACAGAGAGAAAAAGAGGAACAGCAGCAGATTTCTCACAGGAAAAATACAAAGGTATCATTGTGTAACAATATCTTTAAAGTATTGAAAGAAAAATACTTTTCAACTGGAATTCTTTAGCAAAAATATTTTTCAAAAAAAAAAACAAAGGATTTTCCAGAAATACAAAAGTTGAAAGAGTAAATCACTAACAGGTACACTGTATGACACATTAAAAGAAGGCTTTCTGGTAGAAGAAAAATGTTACAGATAAAAATATGCATCTACATAAATGAAGATAATCAGAAATTAGAATTACTAGGATGAATGTGTTTTAAAATTTTTCCTGTTTAAATATAAGGTTAATTGTTTAAACAAAAATAATGACAATGTAGAATGGGGTTTTTAAGACATATAAAAATATATTATTTTTTCTAACATTCCAATAAGCCTATCATTAAGTTGAAAATAGTTTAAGTCAAAAATACATTGCTACCAAACATCATAGCTTAGCTTAGCCTGCCTTACAAGTGCTCAGAAAACTTATATTGCCCTACAGTTGGGCAAAATCATCTAACACAAAGCCTATTTTACAATATACTGTTGAAAATCTAATGTAATTTATTGGATACTGTACTGAAAGTGACAACAGAATGGTTATATGCTTACATGGTTACTTAAAATATGTTTCTACTTAATGCATATTGATATTTCTAAGCCAAAAAATCATACACTGAACCATTTTAAGTTGAAGTACTGTCTGTAAGTCTATATACTATTGTAAGATATGCATAATAACAAAAGAACACTCAAATAATCATATGAAAAATACCCAGAAGAAAGCAGACTAGGGGAAAGGGAAGAAAGAACAAAAGGACAATAGCAAAACAGTATGTTCAAGATCAACCATAACAATAGTCACATTAAATGTATATGTTAGACCATAAAAGGCAGAGATGGTCAATTGGATAAAAAAGGCAAGTCATGGCCAGAAGTGGTAGCTCATGCCTGTAATCCCAGCACTTTGGGAGGCTGAGGCAGGAGGATCACTTGAGCCCAGGAGTTCAAGGCTACAGTGAGCTATGATCATGGTATTGCACTCCAACATGGGCACCACAGCAAGACCCTTACTTTTTTTGTCTTGCACTAAAAAAGTGAGTCACAAGCATATGCTGCCTACAAGACCCACTTTAAATATAAAGACACAAGTAAGTTAAAAGTAAAAGGAAGGAAAAAGACATACCCTGCTAACATTAATCAGGAGACTACTGGAATGGCCACATTGGTATCAGAGAAAGTAGATTTCAGAAAAATATTACCAGAAAGTCCTTTCATAGCTTTAATGGATCCAAATCATCAAAACAATATAATTATTCTAAATGCTTATGTAGCTAATAGTACTGCTTCAAAAAGTGAGAGAAAAATACATTAAACAACAGGAAAAATAGGCAAATCCAAAGTTATAGTCAAAGATTTTGACACTGTGTCTCAATAATTGATAGAACAAGTACACCAAAAAATCAGTAAGGCTATAGAAGATTTGAACAATATTATCAACTATCTTGACCTAATTAACATTTATGGAACACTCCACACAACAACTGAATACACTTTTTTTTTCAAGAGCACATAGAACATTTAACAGGACATACCATATTCTGGACTATTAAAAAGTCTTAAAAGTTTTAAAAGAATTCAAGTCATACAACATATATTCTGTCACCATAGTAGAATTAAATTAGAATTCAATAACAGAGAGAAATCTGGAAAATCTGCAAATACTTGGAAAATAAATTATGTACTTCTTAATAACACATGGATCAAAGAAGGAAGCCAGAGAGAAATTAGAAAGTATTTGAACTAAATGAAAATAAAAACACTACCTATCAAAATTTGTGGGATAAGAAAAATTGTGAGATGTCACTAAGAGGATAGTTTATAACACTGAACTTGGAAAAGGAAGAAATATTTCAAATAAATGACCTCAGCTTTCACTTTAAGAAAATAGTAAAAGAGGCTGTGTGAAATGCCTCACACCTGTAATCACAGCAATTTGGGAGGCTGAGGTGGGCAGATCACTTGAGCCTAGGAGTTTGAGACCAGCCTGGGTAACATGACGAGACCCCATCTATACTGAAAATACAAAAAGTTAGCCAGGCATGGTGGCATTTGCCTGTAGTCCTAGCTACTCGGGAGGTTTAGGTGGGAGAAACACCCGAGCCTGGGAAGTTGAGGCTGCAGTGAACTGAGATCCACCACTGCACTCCAGCCTGGGCAATGAGAATAAGAACCTGTCTTAAAAAAAAAAAAGAAAGAAAATAGAAAAAGAACAGTGCAGTAGTCTCCATCCCCCCTTGTCTACAGGGGATATGCCCCAAAACCCCCAGTGGATGCCTGAAACTGAGTATAGTTCTGAGCCCCATAGCGCTGTAGAGGGTAGTACTATACACCACAGTTGATCTGATCACCAGAATGCTTACTATGTGACTAATACACAGGTACATATACAGTGTGGCTATTCTGCACAAAGGGGATGATTAATGGTTTGAGTGCAGTGAAGCAAGATGGCACAAGATTTCATCACACTGCTCAGAACAGTGCACAATTTAAAATGTATGAATTGTTTATTTCTTGAATTTTCCATTTACTATTTTAGACCATGATTGACCATAGGTAACTGAAACCAAAGACGGCAGAACCATGGATAAGGGGATACTTACTGTAAATGCAATCCAAATTAAGCATAAGAAGAGAAATAAAAATTAGAACACAAATCAACGCATTAGAAAAATTTTGGTAAAATCATTGAAACCAAATGCTAGTTTTCTTATATAAAGTCAATAAACCATTAACCAGACTGATTAGCATAATATAAAACAAGACATGAACATTATTATGATTGAGAGAGGGGACATCAGTACAGATTTCACAAATATTCAAAGGATGTTAAGGCAATATTATGCACAATAAATTTGACAACTAAAATGTAATGGACAAAGATTTTGAAAGATTCCAATGATCAAATTCATGCAAGAAGAAATGAACAGTGTGGCTACCTTGTAGGTATTAAAGAAACTGAACTACAGCTAAATACTTTCCCACACAGGAAACTCCAGGTACAAATGACTTCACTGGCAAATTTGACGTGTTTCATAAAAAGAAATAATAACAGTTCTACAGACATTCTTCCAGATAAATAAAGAGGAGTGAATACTTCCCCAACTCATTCTATGAAGCCAACATTACTCTGATACCAAAATCAGACAAGGACATTAGAAAAAAAAATTTTAGGGTGATATCCTTCTTGAATTGATGTAAAATTTGGCAAAACACACAGATAAAAGACTGTGTGAAGACACAGGAAGAAGACAGCCATCTACGAGCCAAGGAGAGGAACCCCAAGAGAAATCAGCTCTGCTGACAGGTTGATCTTGGACTTCTAGCCTCCAGAAATGTGAGAAAATAAATTTGTCCAAGCCACCCTCAAAAATAACTAATAAAAGTTTAGTGAATTGAACCCAACAATATATAAAAAAGATAATATATCATGACCAAGAACATTTTATCCCAGGAACAATGTGAGTTTAACATTTGAAATTGATCAATGGACACGTATTAACAGACTAGAACAGAAAAAGCATGACTGTATGATCATACGGTGGACACAACATGTTAGTGACATGACTGTGTGATCAGTCACAGTGACATCAGTCACATCAGTGGACACAAAAAATATTTGATAGAATCTAATGTCATTTAATGAAAGATACACATTTAAAGAGTACTATTTGGGGACACATTTGTGGTATAAAGAAGTGCAAGAGAATTATAAAGTATAAAATTCAGGATTGTGGTTACCTCTGAACAAAGAGGGAAAGGAATGGCATCGGGTTGAAACACCCATAGTGTTTCAAAGGTAAAATAATATTTTTCTTAAACACAGTGGTTGATACACAGTGTTTACTTAATCCCTTTATAAAAAAAAAAAAAAAAAAAACAGAGTTTTGCCCTTGTCGCCCAGGCTGGAGTGCAATGGCGCGATCTCTGCCCATTGCAACCTCTGCCTCCCGGGTTCAAGCAATTCTCCTGCCTTAGCCTCCCAAGTAGCTGGGATTACAGGCCTGTACCACCATGCTAGCTAATTTTTTTGTATTTTTAATAGAGACAGGGTTTCACCACGTTGGCCAGGCTGGTCTTGAACTCCTGACCTCAGATGATCCACCCAACTCGGCCTCCCAAAGTGCTGGGATTACAGGTGGGAGCCACCACACCCAGCCAATTGTTATCCTTTATACCTTACACATATCAGCGTTTTTTCATGCTTTAATATTTAGTAAAAGCAATTTTTAAAGCTAGTATTTCTGTTCTTGGCCTTTTTCTGAAATTGTCATACCAGAAAGACATTTATTTCCTGTATTTACAGCTTTAGAAACTCATAACATTTGCAGGTTGAAAGAAGAGCTGTTTGTACGAAGTGTTGAATGTTTTTGGAAATATAATGTGATTTTTCTATAAACAGAGGGAACTGCTATTTCAGGCATACTATATGAAGAACAAGAGTGTGATTAGTGCCAACAAGCCAAAAAATAGAGAGACTGACCACTGCCCTAGTGGTCAGTCATATATACCGAGAGAAAGACAGCAGAGTGAGACTAGCCTGCTAATCATGTGTTTTTCTATATTTCTACAGTTCATTACTCAAAATACAAGTGAATTATATTTATTCCAAACAGTTCTGTTACATTTGGGTCTTTATTTCGACCTGTCCCAGAATCAGACCCCAGTTACCTTCTCCTACCCTTCCTTGCTAGGAACTTGTCTGAAAATTCTGCCAGAAGAATTTTACAGTGTTTAAACACATTTATACTACACCATTCCTATAATTATATATATCTCACAATGAACGGTTGTCTCATTCATGAGTCTAGAACCCTTTGCTGAATGGACGTGCCCAAATGTGCTGTCATTTCTTTACTCTTACACGTGCCGCATTCATTCACTCAGCAGACATTAATGAGTACCTGAGGGATGCTAGACATGATACTAGGCTGAAATGGAAAAACAAGACATATGCCCTGCTGAAGGTGTTTAATGTGAAACAGACCCGTGCACGAATAATTGAGATATTTGCAATTCAGAAGAAGTATTATGTGTTGCTTACAATTTGTACCTAAGTACAAAGTTGCATGGCTTACTTAAAAATCTACTTCTATAGCCGGGTGCAGTGGCACCGGCTGTCATTCCATCTACTTGGGTTGCTGAGGCAGGAGGATCACTTGAGTGCAGGAATTTGAGTCCAGCCAGGGCAACATAGCAAAATCCTTGTCTCTAAATTTTTTAAATAAATAAAAATCTTTAGATTTGTATTATGTAAAAATGTTTAATGTTGAATAATAAGGTAAAATTCTATTTAAAAACAGTAATAGAAAAAAGATATCTGGGCCAGGCGCAGTGGCTCACGCCTGTAATCCCAGCCCTTTGGGAGGCCAAGGTGGGCGTATCACCTGAGGTCAGGGGTTCGAGATCAGCCTGACCAACATGGTGAAACCCCATCTCTACTAAAAATACAAAAATTAGCTGGGCATGGTGGCGGGCCCCTGTAATCCCAGCTACTTGGGGGGCTGAGGCAGGAGAATCACTTAAACCCAGGAGGCGGAGGTTGCAGTGAGCCAAGATCGCACCATTGCACTACAGCCTGGGCAACAGGTGTAAAAAACTAAATCTCCATCTCAAAAAACTCCATCTCAAAAAAATACATACATATAAAATTATATAAAATATATATTATATATTTATCTAATACATTATATATACTTATATATATTATATGTATTTATATATAAATATGTATTATATATCATATAAATATATATTTATATATTTTTTATATATGATGTGCTATAGTATAGAAAAACTGGCAAAAGTGGTGAGATGTGAAAGTCTATCATAATCTATTTGTGAACACCTACTTCTGTTAGGTTTCATGATAAATTTTTACATCAGGTTGTCTCATCCTGTGAGGCTTTATCTACATTTTACAAATAAGTTCAGTAAGCTTGAAAAAAGACTCAGTAATTAGCATCAGAATCCAGGGCCTTTTAAAGTCAAAGCTCGGGATCTTTCTTTCTTTCTTTTTTCTTTTTTTTTTTTTTTCATGCTACTCCCTTCCCCTGGAGTAAAGATGTTCTAGGTGCTTGAAGTTATTTTTGCTCCTCCCTGATTAATTGACGCAAGTAATTATTCACCTAAAACCTTTATTGTCTTTGTGAACCTTCGTGTCTCTCTGACCTTCCACTGTTCCTGAAGCATATCTTTTTCTTTATTAAACTATTTAACATATTTTATTCTAACAAATATGTCATTTGTATCTCCTCATTAGACCATGGGGTTGAGTATCTGATTCTTTTAAGAAAAACGGTGTGTACTGAATGGATTAAAACAAATTAATAAATTTATGAAGAAATTATTTGGATTTTTTAATACTCTTTAATGAGCTAAAGATGACAGTATAAGAACATATGAAAAGTATTGGATTTTCACAACTTTCAATTTAAGGCTTTCTGAGGTTCATGGAGAAAGAAAAGGAATTTAAAAGAGATCACCAAAGAGTTGTGAATATATGGATAGCTGGATAATGATGAGGGGAATGGGCCTTCCTTTTTTACCCTATGTAACATTTTTTATCCTATGGCTGAGGGATGCATTATGATATTGGAAGAAAATTTCAGCTGCAGAGTTCTGATTAGCTTACTGTCAGAGCTGCAGCACATTCGAGATGCAGCACAGTGCTTTTGGGAAAGCTTGCTAAGATAAATGAGATAAATGTTTGCACCATGATCTTCTACTAATTCCCTAGCCCCCTTTTCAGCAAAAGCCTTGCTGTGTGTGTGTGTGTGTGTGTGTGTTTGTGTGTATGTGTGTGTTTCAAGAGATGGAAGAATTTTTTAACACATGAAAACTCACAGTGCTGAAAACTCAAAAAGTCTTCCTAAGCAGAATCATTATGCCAAATTGTCATTGACATATGAAAACACTATAGATTAATGCAGTAATAGTTCATGGTTGCTCAGGAAGAAACTTAATTTACAATTTGAAATGGGTTTGCATTCCTTAGAAATTCTAGAAATCAATCAGTGGTACAGAAATTGATCTGCTAAAGGAGAGGAAAATTGATTTTTAATATTGGCAACTACATCAATTTTTTTAAGTTCTGAAGGAACAACTCTTGAAAACAAATTTATTAACTGTTAAGGGATTACTTGATATTTAGTTTCCTAGCAAACTATCCAAAGAGAAGTATTTATAGCCTCATTAGAAGATGTATTTTTATTGTGCCAAACATCAACTTCAAAATTGCAGTCTCTATTATTTCAAAGATATGGAAATCAAAAATTAAATGAAATGGAGTTATCTATATAAGACTACCATTGCATCCTATTTTAGAGTGATACTTTGCCTCAAAGTATCTCAATATGAATAGTGAGAATCTGAACACATTTGCATATTCCCCATTCGTGATATAGTGTTGGCATTCTAAAAAAGAATAACTGTAGCTGACGGCAATTCTTATCTGAAGAGATTTGTGCATGATAGCAATACACCATCTTCTGTCAGCATAAGAAGAGCATCTGGGGCCCATTAACTCACCAAATCTGCCACTGTTCTGCAAATTTTTATTAAGCAAGTGTAGTTCCTAATAGTCACTTACGTTATAGAATGCGTATCAAATGCTATCAATAAGCAAGGGGATTGTTTTCCTCCAGTGAGAATGCATTTGAAGTGTATAAGAAAGCTTGACAAAATAATAAAACACTTTAAGTGATCACTATATTAATATAAATGTATCCTACTGGGAAGCCAATGTGTGTAAGTATTATGTGCACTTTGATGTTTGCCACTAACTAGTTCTCAGAGTGCCATCTTTTTCATAGACTTTTCCCCTTGTATTTTCTTTCTCTCAATTCTAATGATGAACTGGTTGAAATTAAGTGAAAAGACACAGACTGTTTATTTATGCTTTTTTAAAAGATGCCATTGATACTGGGCAGTTCTAATTAGCTTCAAAGGCTTACAACCAGGAGAACTACAAACATAGGCCATCAGGCTGCTATGTTTCTCAAACAAGTCTTCCTGAATCAGAGAACACACCAGAAAATTAACAGTCTTCCCAGCCAAAGAGTGTCCTCTTTATTAAGTACCTTATGATAATTAGGTAAAATAATGTACATCAATCTTGAATTGAATATGAGGAAGCATGAAGTTAGTGTAGAAATCCTAATATCTAAATAAATCTGAAGAAAGATCAAGAGGAGGCAGTCCATGGTACCCTCTAAGTATGTAATAATGGTTATAATAAAATAACAGTTATAAAAATATTTATGAATTGCAGCTTCAGAAACCTGAGCATTTCATTGGTATCTCTTCAATTATTATAATATCCATTTAAGATAATCAAGAGCAAGTAGTACCAGTCTTTGGGTAAAACTGAAGGATAAGAAAGGCAATGAAATAACCTGTAAACACAAATACTTTTTTCAAAAGAAAGAAGAAAGAAAAGGAGAAAAAATTCTGTCATCAGAACTAGAACAAGAAACTTAAGACTCTTGCTCCATCAGCACTCTCTTACTCAATGTTTTGAATTAATACTTTACCGTTTTGGAATCAAAGACCTTTCCCACACCAGGCCCATTTATTTTTCAATCTCTTGTAAATAAGTCCTTTGTTTAAAATGACACACCTGTCGTATTTCATATCGCTACCATTCCAATCACTGTGCTAAATATTATGCAGTGAAACTACTAGACTTAAGCTTCAGCCCCAAGAGATAATTTTAATAGTAGCTCTAAGGTAATGTGAGTTATAAAGGAAGTTGGGTATTAATTATAACACTTGCCATTTAAAAAAAAAAAAACAACTTGGTGGCATGTGTAATTTTACCTCATTTTCTCATTTGCTACTGTTATTTAAATTACTTCCCAGCACTAAGCATGTGTATAAAAGATGATTGTTCCAAATTTAACCTTTTAAATAAAATGTATTCTATCAATTAAGTCATTACGGTTCCCTCTCTTTTCCATTATGTTTATTCATTTATCTTCTGTCCTAAAGATAGACATCTGTGTCAGTGAATATTTCGGAGAAAGGCCTCTAATTTTTATGCCTATCACCCATTTGGATTTTCTACAATGTTTTTCAAATAGTTTATATTAGTGTTCGAGATAATTTCAAATTGTCAATTAAAATAATGATAAGTATAAGAAATAATAAATATTATTCAGCCAAAAAGTTAAGAAGATAATTTGTTAAGCCTAATATGGCCAGGGAATTTGCAAGTACTTAAATCAGCTTAGATTTTTTTTAAAAAGATAAAAACAAAACAACAAAAGCCTTACCTTTGTATGAATCCCTTCTTCTGAATGACTATACATAATAAAACCATACAGTCTACTGTACTTTCATTGCCTGTCTTCCACTGCAGAATGATTCAGGAGCCAGGTAAACTGCTAGGTCATATCTGTTGCGGTTGGGGAAATGATCCATACAATAACAATGTGAAAGCACCTAGTGCCCTGCTGAAGCATAGTATGCTCTCGATTATTTTCTCTCTTTAGTTCTTTATAATCCTGAGCAAATTAAATCACAAACCCCACAACTGTCATCAAATACACCACCTTTACCACTCTCACAACTTCCATTTCTCAAATGTTTTCATTTATTGAGAATTATGTGTCTGGAACTAGGCAAAGTGCTTTTGTACATTGTTTCTCATTTAGTTCCCACAACTCTCTGTGTGCTGTTTGTACTGTTTTTTTCCCCCATTTCTCATATGGGGAAACTAAAGCTAAAAAAGAGCTTAGTGGCCGGGCGCAGTGGCTCACACCTGTAATCCCGGCACTTTGGGGGGCCAAAGCAGGTGGATCACCTGAGGTCAGGAGTTTGAGACCAGCCTGACCAACATGGAGAAACCCTGTGTCTACTAAAAATACAAAATTAGCCAGGCATGGTGGCACGTGCCTGTAATCCCAGCTACTCAGGAGGCTGAGGCAGAAGAATCGATTGAACTCAGAAAGTGGAGGTTGCAGTGAGCCGAGATCGTGCCATTGCACTTCAACCTGGGCAACAAGAGCGAAACTCTGTCTCAAAAAAAAAAAAAAGAGCTTAGTAACTTGCCTGGTAATGCTGGCATTCAACCCACATCTGTCTGATTACTAGCTATGATGTTAGTCTGACTTTCTATTTTGTTTCTCATTGGTGATGACAGTAGTCCATATTTATTAAGCACTTACTCTGTGGTCTTCTAAGTACCTTGCATATATTTGCACATGTAATCATCACCACATACCTGTGGGGTAAGCAATATCTTCTTATGATGAGACTGAGGCCACAGAAAGTTAAAATGATTTGCACAAAACTGTTGTTTCCAAACAAGGATTCCGATTCAGAAAGATGATTTCTCATTTGTAGAATGAGAATGGATATTTTAGCTTGAACCCATCAGAATCATCAATTTCAAAACATGTTAAACAAAATTATAGCTAACATTTATTAAGATTGATCACCACAGAAAGATAACTATTAATAGCATATATTCAAATAAAGAGAGTAGTTTTTTAGCATATAGTTAGTTGTGTTGTCTTCTATTCCAGGTTTCTCAGGTAGTGACTCTTCTGTGACTCTTACCACAAGTGTAACGAATGGAGTGGTGAAGAGTGCCATATTTAAGTTCAGGCTTCTCCATTTATGAGGCATATGTCAGTTTCTTTATCTGTAACATAAAGATAGTAATAATAATACTTTCCAGGTCGTTGTGAGAATTGAATGAATGAACAGATACAAAGTGCATAGCATAAAACCTGTATATTACAAGTACTCAGTAAATATTAGTTGCTAAGGTTATTTTTAATCATTACCATTGTTTTCTAATATTTTTCTACTTACAGTGTAAATTGATTCTATGTAAGTGCTTTTTAGGTCTGAGAAAAACAGAATTTGGCTCACAAGTGGTGCCTTATAAATACTTACCTCCCAACTGGAAATAAAACAAAAAGTCTAACAATATTTTTAGGCAGTTGGGAACAGAATAATCACAGATATGTAGTGTTTTTATCTGGAAAATACAGAAATCGCTTAGAAAAGAAGGGCCAGGTGGGAGTGGGAAGATTATGTATAGTAACTGGGTCAATTAAGACTGAATGTTGTGGGCAGAGAAAAAAAGGGACATGTTACCCTGAGATCAATCTAGTGTTAGGCAAAATGGAAGAGATTCTTCTCATTAGCAAATTTCCCCTCACCTGGCTTCAACCCTTGAAACCAGAGTTTTATGTACTAACATAGACAGTGGCACATGATAATGAACAGCTTTTGTTGAAAGTGATAATCTATGCAGAGAGGCCTAAGGATTAAGAACTTTGCATCTATGTTCATGAAGGATATGGGTTAGCAGTTTTCATATCATGTAGTTTTCCTGATATTGGTATCAGGGTAACACTAACCTCATAGAATGGCCTGGGAAATCCTCTCTCTTTCTAATACATTTTCTGTAGAATTGGTCTTATTTATTTCTTAAATGTTTGGTAGAATTCACCAGTGAAGCCATCTGGGCCTAGAGTTTTGTTTGTGGGGAAGTTTTACGTCTAAACACATTTTTTTCCCCAAAAAATTACTATAGGGCTACCCATACTATCTAATTCTTCCTATATGAGCTTCAGTAATTGTGTCTTTTAAAAATGAATCCATTTCATCAGAGCTCTGTTAATCTAGAGTTAGTTTTTCCCCACTGTTGAGGCAAGACCCTTCTTCACATTCGAATGGATGCCCTTCAGTTATGAAGTTTTCCACTCTGGCTGTTGGAAATAGGCACTATTCCCAGCCCTATGTGAACTTCACATGCTGTTCCTTTTCCAGTTTGGAATGGTTCTTTGCCGACTCTTGGGGTAATTTTCTTACACACATGTGATCATCAGTATTCAACTAAATATATGAAGAGATTTTTCTGAAGATAGTATTGCTCTTTCCTCTCTGGTTCTCTGCTCTGCAACCTCTGTCTTCTTTGGCTTCCTGGGATGGCCAGCACCATGTCCTCAAGCTGGGGCCATCACTGGGTTCTGCTTGGGTGTTGTCTTTCCTGCACAGCTGCCTGGAGGCTTTCTTCGGAGAATAAGCTGGGGCAATTGTGGAGTTCACGTCCTTTGTATTCCATCTCTTGGGGTCACTGCATTTTGTTGCCTAATGTCTAATCTGTTGAATGCCATTGTTTCTTGTTTTGTCTAGTTTTTAAAATTGTTTCGGGGAGGATTACAAATCTGTTCCCTTTTACTCTATTTTGACTAGATACAGAAGTCTAATTCTTAAGTATTTAATATACACACAGACACAAACACATGTATTGCTGTTATACTGAAAAAATTTTATTATATTGTATACATCTCTGGGTCTATGAATTTGGTTTCTCCTGTTGTAAACATGGAAGCAACGACCCAGTTAAAATAAAGAAGATAAAGAGAAAATGAAGTTATATTCATAAAAGATCCAATAAACATACTTATTCATAGCTGTCTTCAAGATATCTACCAATAAAAGTGAGGTACCCCAGGGTAGGCTGGAAGAAAAAATGTTTCTCAAATCTCTGCCAGTAAAATTTTTAACTTATTATGAATCTATATTAATTTACTGTTTAAAAATTGTCTGATTTACAAGCCAGTCTGATCCTTGTCTCTTTCATTTCTTCTCCTCAGTGCCAGATGAAAGCAAAGTTCACTCATTGGCTGGACACAAATCGGGTAAGAAATTCCTTGTAACTGACTATATTCCCCTTCCTGGAAATCACTGGCTGTGTTTTAGTAGCAGTTGGAACCTGTTTCTATCCACTAGTCGCTGAAAGGCTTTCTAATTAATACAGGAGATGTCTCTGACTTCCACAAAGATGAATTATTGCTTGGCTGTGTGCATAGTGCCATAATGTATGCTGACTCAGAATGTTTGGGAGCGAAGAATAAAGATTTCCAAAAATATATATATAAAACCAAAAATCTTAAATCTGTACTCCAGCTGAACACTTAAAAACAATTGCAAGAAAACCCAAGAAAGTTCAAGACTCTTTCCCATGATGACTTTCATATTTAAGTGGTAGGAAAAAAGATTCCAGAATAAGAAAGATATGGTCATTTTTTTCTCCTCAAAAAAAAGAATAGGATTTTTTTCTTTTTTTTTTCTGCCTGTCATCAAAATGGATTGTTCCAGGGATGTATGCGTTATTTTTCTTTAGAGACATGAATGAGCTCCCTAAATATTCTCTAGAAAGTCCACAAAAATTTCTAAGCGTCTCTTAGGTCTTTATCATGTGTGAGTTACCTTCACTCCTAAAATCCAAGCTGTTTCTTCATGGCCAAGTAGACTGCCTCCTACTCCTTTTGCCTTCCTCCATGATCATTTATTCACATTAGTTGAAAATGTTTAAAGCTACTAAGCTAGCAAATAGTGGAGTAATCCCTTTCCTCTAGGGGCACATTATTTTGGAGGAGAAAATGTCCATTTTGCTCGTAGCATTGCCCCTCCAAACAACAGAAGGATTATGATTTGCTAACATCACTCCGTTGGTGAAACAAAGAGTCTTTCCCATCACCAAGTGTCTCCTGTGTTTGTGTGCCAGTTATGTTTTCAGCAGTAAGTGGCCTTGTTGCCTCATTACCTCCATCATGTTCCAGGGCAAGATTATGATTTTTTTTCTTTCTTCTTTCTCCAGATTCTCTTGTGATAACAGCAGGGAAGGGCCGGTTCACAACTCTTAGATTTTTTTTCTTGCTTTCCCTAATAAAAAGCCTAAGAAGTTAGATCACTGTGAAAGAAGAGATTTCTGTGGGAGTGATAAATTGCCACATGCTGTTTGTTCCCAACATCCTCTTCCATTAAATTCTCTACTACTGGACATATTTTTAGGAGCTTCAGAAGGAAGTTATCATGACCAGGGAACCCCAAGAATAATCTATAATATCTTCATCTTAAATACATGCTACTGTTTGTAGTTCATATATATGTATATATATGTGTGTGTATATATAGATATCCACAAAATAATTCCTGAAGATGAAAAGTCTTTTCTGTGTGCTGGGATAGGCTTCAAGGCAAAAAGTTGAAGTCCTTTTCCTTTTCCGGAATGTTTATCAATTCGGTTTTTGAAAATGAGCAAATAATAAATTTTCTGGCTTTTTCCAGGAAATCAAATCTTATTCTAATCCTAATTGCCAAGCACACTGCTATTAGGTGGCAATTAAAAGTTTGTCACTCTTTTAAGATGAGAACTTTGTCATCTTTGTATATTGGCATAACATTTTATGTAAATTTCAATAATCTGTCTTTGCACAGTGTGATATAAAAATATTAATAAAGAACTATGCTAAGTGCAAAACTTGAAATAATAACCTTCCAAAAACTTTTTAGTCAAAAATGGCAGAATTTTAAAGCCGTCACACAGGTTCATTGCAAATTCCATATGGCAACTTCACTTTAGCTGATAGAAATAGTTCCAGCAGTCTTTATGTCACATGAACCACCCTGTTTAAATACATCTGATGTTTTAAAGAATATTTCTGTTACTAATGTACTGTTATTCCAACATGCACTATTCTTATATTTTTAAGTACTATTATAACATATCACTACTTCAGATTTCTCACTGGGCATCTGTAGAAATGCTGAAAAATAACCAGACACTTGATAACTTTGGAGCAAAAGTGGCCTGCGATGAAAAGGGCTAAACAATCACCGAAAATCATATACTTTAGAGTCACATTAAGTGAGAGCATCTTGTAAAACACTAGAAACGGTTCTGAGAAAGCACAAAGCAGCATTAGAGGAAAGTATTCAACTAAGGTTCAAAATTTATGTACTCTAAGAACATACCCTTCCCCATTTTTTGTTTTTTTGGCTTTTGTGTTTGAGACAGAATCTCTGTCACCCAGGCTGGAGTGCAATGGCATGATCACAGCTCACTGCAGCCTCGACTTCCCTGGCTCAGGTGATCCTTCCACCTCAGCCTCCCGGATAGCTGGGACCACAGGCGCATGCCACCATCCCCAGCTAATTATTTTTATTTTTTATTTTTTGTAGAAATGGGATTTTGCCATGTTGCCCAGGTTAGTGTCAAACTCTTCTGGGCTCAAGCAATCCACTCGCCTTAGCTTCCTGAAGTGCTGGGATTACAGGTATGAGCCACAGAGCCTGGCCACTCCCCCGATTTTTTACATTTCTTTCTTTTGGAAAATTAGTCTTGAATCATAATGATCCTCAGGAACTCATCCCTCACATAAAACGCAGTTCCCCTCTGTGCGTTGCATTTCCGTGAAGGGATGTCTCGTTGGGATTTGGTGGTGGTGGTGGTGGTGGCGGCGGCGGCAGCTGCAGCAGCA
Organism: Macaca nemestrina; assembly: GCF_043159975.1. NCBI lineage: Eukaryota > Metazoa > Chordata > Mammalia > Primates > Cercopithecidae > Macaca > Macaca nemestrina. The sequence continues at coordinate 103,308,823 of NC_092135.1, forward strand.
GAGGGATAAGGGTTCTCTTGATTGTAACAACCTCTTTCAGTTAGAAAGTCATTTTTTAAATTCATCTAAATTTACCTGTAGTCTCAGTCGGCTACAGGTCATCTGTGACCACTAAGCATGTTACCAGATCGTATTTTAACTTATAAATCTCTACTTACCTCACCATTGTTAAAAGGAATCACTTAAGTTCTTTTTGTTGCAGTATTGCCCCCTTTCCCAAATTCTTTCTTCAGATCTTCAGAATATTTAAGTTAAAATATGATTTTTTTTTTTTTTTTTTTTTGAGACAGAGTCCTGCTCTGTTGCCCAGGCTGGAGTGCAGTGGCGCAATCTCTACTCACTGCAACCTCTGCCTCCCAGGTTCAAGCAATTCTTCTGCCTCAGCCTCCTGAGTAGCTGAGATTACAGGCATGCGTGTGGTGCCTGGCTACTTTTTTTTTTTTTTTTTGTATTTTTTTATGCTAAGAAGAATCTCTCACTCTTTCTCTTTAGCTATAGAAATGTGAGCAGCTTTTATACTATCCAAGACCAACAGGAAGTTAAACAAATTAAATTGTGTATACTGACCTAAATCTGTCATCCAGCCTCTTATTCGAGACGACATTCAACATTTTAATAAATTCATCTGAGTTAAAATTTCTTGAGTCAGCTACTTAGTCTGTAAAGAGCCATTTCATGTCAAGTTCCATCTGTTGGTCTGGCTTGGGTCCCTCCCAAATTTGTGACAATATTTTTGGCACCCTTTTCTCGGCTTAATTTTTAAATCGTTGATACTTCAGAGCTCAGATCCAATCAAAGGCCCAGGTAAAATAAATCTTTCTAACATTTTTGGCCCAAAATGTAGTGTTCCCCTCACCCCTTCTGGAATTCTTCCAGTATTCTTGAGATTTCTCTGAGGACCTATTTCAGGGGTTTCCCCAAAAGGGCACTGCATCTCATTACCTTGGCAAGGAAGATAGCAGGATGGTTCTCCTGTTTCTGAGCTGGTAGAATCCTCCTCCACATATGAGAGATATTTAAGTCTATGGTATGGTAAGACCTGCCCAGAGAAGTTAGAAATAAAATACCCTTTGTTTGGTTCCTTGAAGAAAAATCACAAGTTTCATAGAGCCTTGAAAAACCAAAAATATCTTTAACCTCTTTCCTTGTTTCACTCATTGAACTCTGACAAAATTCAAATTCTAGCAATGGCTGGAGAAAAAACAGACAAAAAAACAGAAAAATGTATGTTTTTAACAATAAAACCATTTTTAAATGATTTAAATATTCTGAGGGAACATTAGGATCCAGAGAAAATGTCATCAAATTTAGCAAAGCTTTATTATTATTATTATGCTTTAATTTTGGTTAAACTCAGGGTCTTAACATATGTCGGAGAAGGAATTCTTATTTTCTTTCTGTCTACTAAAATGACACCTCAACCAATAGTTTAATGCTCCTTTACGTTCAGACAGAAAGGGCTTATAAATTTTACTTTTTTTAGTGTCTTCTTTTTTATTTTTTTATTTTTTGTTTTGATTTACTGCTTGGAACTGTTTTAATATGTATTGACTGTCTGCAGAGATCTTTGCTGACCCAGCTCTTTAAGATGATGCAGTACTGAAGAAAGCCGATGAGTTCTTCTTTATGAGCTCTGACATATTAATTAGCAAAATGGACTAAAAAGCTTGGCTATTTCTGTTTTAATTTCTTATATTCTCAAACACCTGTCCATATAGCTGTAAAACAGGCAAGTCTGTGAAAGTAATGGTTGGCAGCAAGTCCAGACCTTTTCTGAGACAACTTTATCAATTAATGAGCAAGTACTCATTAACAATCTAGGGGACTATTTCTATGTGCGGCCACTAAGTATGTTTGGTATCCTAACAGTTTGATGAAAAAACTGAAGCTCAGGGAATTTAAATACTTGATCTTGGCTGGGCACAGTGGCTCACGCCTGTAGTCCCAGCACTTTGAGAGGCCAAGGCAGGCGGATCATTCGAGGTCAGGAGTTTGAGACCAGCCTGTACAACATAGTGAAACCCCGTCTCTACTAAAAATACAAAAATTAGCTGGGCATGGGGGCCCACACCTGTGATCCCAGCTACTTGGGAGCCTGAGGCAAGAGAATCGCTTGAACCCACGAGGTGGAGGTTGCAGTGAGCCAAGATCACACCACTGTGCCCCAGCCTGGGCAACAGAGCACACAAAAAAATAAAAAATTAAAAATTAAAAAACTTGATCTCCAGCTGGTAACTAGTTTGGGGTAAGAATATGAACCCCAGTATTGTATGGTGGAGCTTATGCTTTGGGGCAATTTATATTTCACTAACATGTGCCTTATGCCCACATTCTAAAAACAGAGAATGCAGGAGTAAGACACAGCCCCTACATGACACACACATATCAAGATATCTGATACATCTTTACTTGCATTGTGTAAGCTCAGCCAGCTGAACCAGGACACAATAGCTATAATTTCTCTACCAAACTACTGTAGTTCTTGAGTATGAGAGGGACATCTAATCTGATCATTCTTGCCTTTGTTTCCCTACATGTATGTGTGCATGTGTACATGTATAGGAATGTGTGGGCCAAGTTGAGAGCTGTGTGAGAGAGAAGATGTGCATTAGATGTGTATGAATTATAGCAAAGGCACATGTGCAGGTAATGTGTATCCTTATAACAAAGGTCAAGAGTTTAGTATGCAAATTACTACTTCGGCAGGTCTTACATTTTGTTCTAAATGCAATGTGTATAAACATCAAATCTGTAGTGTTCAAATGTGGCCTAAGAAATTTCTAGATCCTTGCAAAAGAACAGAGCTTTTAAAACCATAGGGTGATTGGATAGTCACTTTAATTCAAGAGCAATGAGTTATTAAATGACATTTCATAAATTGTGTTGTCTTATTATTCCAGACTTTCATAGAATATTAAAATTGAAATGTGCATTTACATTTTGGAATGCCAGTTATGGTCACTTTAAAAATGTTTACATCTTTAAAAATTGCAATCAATTGGATTGCAAATTTTCATGAATTTTTATGGTTATTATTGATGCGGAGCTAAAATTTTCAAGTTAGCGGTTAGTGTACTTGAACTCTTTCTTTTCACATCGACTCATTAAGACATGACAGCATGGTTCTCTATTTGGACAAACATCTTTACTGGATGCTTTCTAAGCTTTTGTCATTTGTTATGTTGGATAAATATAGCTTTAGACACAAGAAATATATACATTTCTCACATGCTGCAGGCTTGGTTTATATTTCCATGGAATTCAGGAAGTTGTCATAAAGAACTTAGCAATATGTCTAGTGTTCTTCCTATACAAAGTTGATTGTGAAGCAACTCTGATATTTCCACATTTGCAAAAAAATTACTGAATAATGTGGTCTGTAAAATTCAGTGAATCAAACTGAATTAGAAACAAATATATCAGTCTTTTTAATAAAATTATTTACTCCTCAAATGTGGAGCTAGTTTATGCATCTCTAAAATTCATGAGTAAAAAAGAGGCAACGTATGTTTCCAAATCAAATTTCAAAATAAATAATTTTAGTTCCACTCATGTTTACTAAATGCCCACTCTGCAACAGATATTGTGTTAAGTACTGAGATACAAAGTAAAATAAGACATGTTCTCAGCCTTATACAATGTTTATAATGTGGTAGAGGAGAAAAAATACAAATGCCTAATTCAGTATTTGTTTGATACCCTCATGTTAAAGAGTTCAATGCAAAAACCTCACAGAGGAAATACTGCTTAATTCCATTTGGAATTGGGGATGGCTGTCAGGTTTCAGAAAGGATGTGCTTCCATAGCAGGATCTGAAAGCAAAATAGAAATTGGAGATATGGAAAAGGTCAATGAGCCAACACATTTCAGGCATCTGGAAAGTCCTGAGAACATGAAACATCATGGTATATTTAAGAAACTTTAAGCAGTTCAGTGTGGCAGCAGTACAAAGGGAAAGTGACGAGATATCAAGTTGAGCCAAGTAGGCAAAGATTAGACCATACAGACTCCCACCAAATGAAAAAGTGCCATTTTATCCCATAGGCTCAGATAATCTAAGATTAAAGAAAAGAGGTCACTTTTATATTCTAGCAATATCAATCTTTTGACTGTAGGAACCTGAAGGGACGCCCCCCCTCCCCCCGCTCCCCGCCAAAAAAAAAGGAGAGAGAGACTAATAGTCCAGGTAAGAGATGATGTTGGCATAAGTGTCAGTGATTAGCAATGGAAGGGGAAAGAAAAGTAAGAAATATTTAGGCAAGAAAGTTTTGAGTATTTTTTTTAAGTTAAACTTAATGGGTAAGTAAAAAAGGGTATCCAACTTGATTGTCATTGTACTTGTCACTTATCGCTACAACTATGCTGCATAATAAAACCAACAGGAAACATTTATTTCTTGATCACATATCTCCAGGTATACTGGAATTTGCTGATATCTCCAGTATTTGGGTTTAGCTCCAACTTTCAGGTTAGGACCAGCTTTTCTGCAGGTGTTGACCAGCGATTTCCTGCAGCATTTACTTCTTGATAACAAGAGTGAGAAGATAGAGAGAGGGTAGATAGACACTTAAGAGTGAAGTGTATTAACACAAAGGCTGTGGCCGCCCCTCACCGCCCCCCTGCCCGCCCCCCGCCCCCCCACACAAAGGAGGCCACAGAGTTGATGGAACTGATGGAGGAAATGCTGGGACTATGGGTCAGTGCTGACACATCCATGGCTATACGCTTGGTCTTCTTGGCCTTGGCTGGGCTGGTGGATGGGAAGCCAATATGGATCACCTTGTGGATGGGTGCAAAGAAACCAAATTTGGGCAGGCACTGGAAGTACCTGGGGAAGCAGGAGAGACTCACAGTGCTGTCATGGCCCCACAGCCTGGAGCCTCCCCTGCCTCCTCTGCCTCTTCAGAGCCCAGCAGAAAGAGAGAGAGAGAAGCCTCCTTGGGGTTCCATTACCTACACTCCAAGATGGAAATCATTCAGGTGGATAGATGATGAAGGTAGTAGACGGCAAGGATGACTGAGAGTAGAAGGAAGAGTGACAGGTTAGCATGAGCTGTGCAGGAGCAAGATTCCATGAGCAAAGTGCAGAAAGTGAAAATGAGGAAAAAGGACCAAGTTGGATCTCTTTCTCACCCTGACCTCCGTGATATGGGTGTGAGAAGCTTCAATTGAGAAAGGTGCTGAGAAAGTATAATTCATAGTGGAGAATTGAGGTGGTTTGAAAGAAGAGGTTGGGTTGAAAATGAACAGCATTTTGTCAACCATGGAAGGATAGTTGGACTCGAGAAGGCAAGGTGGAAGACTCTAGGATGAGGGGAGAAGTAGGACAGCAAGTCACACTGGAAGATACACAGAGTGGTATCATAAGGCCAACAGCACAGGAAAGAGCAGGTGACCGGGTCTTGTGTCTTGGAAGTGACTGAGATCAGCAGTAGTGATGGGGTTGCGTAGATGGCAACTTTTTTGGTGAATAAAGAAAAAACTTGGGTCAGTTCAGACTCGGTGGCCTAGATGAATTATTTCTTTAAAGATTTCCTGTGTCCGACGAATGAGGAGATCAAGAATTTCCAGAAGGAAATGGTCCCAGGTTTACAGAAGGTTTGAAAAGATGCCTTATTTCCACTAGGAATGGGAGGTACAACAAGCATAGATGATCTTTCTAGAAACTTAACATCAAGAGAAAGGAGAGAGATATGTCTAGAGAAGATAAGAAAAGTTGTTTTTATTGTTCTATTTTATCTTATTAATGAGAAACACTGAATCATGTTTATAGAATGAGAGAAAAGAGATATTCGTAAGGAGAAGATGGATTGGGAAAGAAGCAATTGTTTAAGGAACTGGTTTAAGAGTGTAGTTTTGTAGTAGTTGGCCTTGGCAAGGATGAGCATTGGGTGTAGGGAAGGTGGTAGGGGTGCCTGTGTTATAGGTAAATTTATAGGCGGAGGAGTGGGAATTAAAGATGTTAATGGTTAACCGTGCACGGTGGATCACGCCTGTAATCCCAGCACTTTGGGAAGTCAAGGCAAACGATCATTTGGGGTCAGGAGTTCCAGACCAGCCTGGCCAACATGGTGAAACTGCATCTCTACTAAAAATACAAAAATTAGCTGAATGTGGTGGCAGGCACCTGTAATCGCAGCTACTTGGGAGGCTGAGGCAAGAGAATCGCTTGAACCTGGGAGGCAGAGGTTGCACTGAGCCAGGATCATACCATAGCACTCCAGCCTGGGTGACAAGAGCAAAACGCTGTCTCAAAACAAACAAACAAACAAACAAAAAAGTTAATGGTCTCAATTTTCTAGATGATGTCAGATCTATATATAATTACATTATAGGGTTGATAACAGGCTGCCAAAGAAAAGAAGAAACGCTATAGATAATAAGTAACCCATGTTGGGGTATGTTTAAGTCACTGAAGCAAAATTGGATGGAAAACTACGAAAAAAGCTATGTTTCACACACACGTACCCATACACATTCATACACATCCACACACACTATAGTCAAGGGTCTGGTTGTGGATGAACTACAGTTGCTTCCTAAAGTAAAATGTTTCTTATCATTTCGGATTATATTTCCAATTCTCTACTTATAGTGAAATTACAGAATACAAGGATTAAATGTAGTATTATATGTCTCTATTACAACCAGACTACTTGAAAGAGTACACTGAGGCCCTGAGAGAGGAAGTGAACCTCATCAGAGGCCCAGCTGTTGAGCAACAGATCCCAGGCTCCGATCCATTGACTTCTATTTCTGCAGTCTCATACTTGGTACCATGAGCTACCAGTTTTGCCTGATTTAATAACCTAAACCATCATTAAAATCCCCCAAATTTCCCCATACTCAGCGTGAATAATAGAAAGATTTGTTTGGCATAGCACTGATAATTTTTCTTTTAAGCTTTTTCTGTTAAAACCTACCAGAATTTAATAAGTTTCTACATATAAAGAATCTTTATTTTGTTCAAAATTTGTATATACTTTGTAAGTCTATAGTTGCTACTCATTATACTTTTTAGCTTTATTATTGTGTTTTCTTTCTTTTTAACATAAATGCACAGGAGAAATTATTTCTGAGCTCTGATGGAATATATTGATATGGCGTATTTTGGTATATATTTGTCTGCTTTGACCTCATATATTGATATTTACATTACAGAATTCTCAGTAGCAAAACTCTTCATTATCCTATCTTTCTCATTATTCATAATTTGACAGTTTATCCTTGGAGATAAAATTTACTCTGCTTCAGTGTGCATTGATTTAGAAAGTTTATAGTTTCTAAAATTTGTTGAATTGTTTGAATAAATGAAAAATAATTTTATAAAGAGAAGAGGGTATTTTTATATACATCAGATACTTCTAATATGGCTGATCTCTCAAACTTCACTCTCCATGGGTAATATATGTCTTATATATTTAGAAAACAGTGGTTTAGAAGTGACAATTCTAATTGTGCTTCTAAATGCCAGAGTGATCATCTGAGTTAAAAAATGTTATTAAGCGATTACATAAAGATTGATAAATCCAAAGTGAATGTTTGACATCAAAACTTTACTGTAGGCTGAGCTATCTACACCCAACTTAGGATCAGCTCTGCAGCTGGAGAGGAACAAGAGTAGGAGCCACACAAAGCAGTAACGAACTTAAAAATTACACTAAAATGCCATAATCAGAATTTCATTGTATGAATTTGGATGTACCATGGGTAGAAATAAATCACATTCTTGAAAACATAATGACGGAATAATAACTGAATTTTAACCTACAATTTTAACATTAATTCTATCTTTTTTCCTTTATATTTGGCTGTAGGCTACCATCAGTACACTTTTTGCAATGAGAATATTCTAATAAAATCATCAGAGTCTATACCTAGTAGCTTTACATAATAGCAGGCCCTTACGAAGGATAGATTTGGAAACAGCTAGAAAGATTTTCAGTCCCCACCTAATTATTTTAGAAAGATTTACATGGAAACTTGGAATTTAAAATTGCTCTTCTAAAGAAAGATATTTTATGTGTAAATTAGTTATAGAGAAACTTAAAAAAAAATCTGAGATGCTCTGATTCCAGTGACCAAGGGAGATTATAAGCTACCTACTTGCAAGACCTTTCATTTTAAACATCTTTGGAAAATCTAGTCTGCCAGTGTTCACTGAATGGCTGTCTAGCCATTCTAGCAATGTTTTAAATCTTAAGATTTTTCAAGTAAATCTAAGCTGATACGTAATATTGGAAGTACACATTAAAAACTCAACCTGGGAAATCTGAAGGTGAACTCTTACATAATGGACCTCCCAGTCTATGTTGAATAATGTATATCAAGCTGAAATTTTATTTTTAAAATCTGATAAAGTTATAATATTGCCAACTAACATTGACAAATATTTTAGGATGTATTGATTTTCATAATATTGCTGTTACTTCATGTAAGATGAAGGGTGTGTAGGTGTACGCCTTTCAAACATGAATCGAATACTGTTTACTAGAGGTAAGAGGAAGCCTTAAAAGACATGTATTTCAAGAAGAGTGTTGCCTCCTCACAAAGCACTCTTTTGTTCCTACATCGAGGCTCCAGTAATGTGATGAATTTCAGTATTATTAACCAGTTATACCAATGCTTCCATCACCTTGTCATGACCTGCCCTTCTAGCCTTGTCTTTTGCCACCATCACCCTCTATCTACAGGTTCCCAACTCCCCGCTACTCACAGTTACTCTCTAATCATATTTAGCCCTTTCATGCCTCGGAGCCCCAGTTGAACTCTTGAAGACACACCTCCCAGAGAAACCTTCCCCTGCTTTCTCAGGCAGCCTCTCTCTTGATGCCCAGTATTGTTTAACTTCTAGTGACTCTAGGTTCCGTTCTTTCATACTTTTCTTGCCTTGACTCACACTTCTACTCCAGAGCCTGTCAGTTCCTGTAAGAGATAGGGAGAAAAACAGTTTTTTCTATTCTCACACATACAACACAGAATACTAAGCACAGCGCAGAATGCTTCAATTCTGGTCACCAAAATGTGTATGGTTTTCCCCCGCACACACTCACCAGTTCTCCAGTGGACAGCAACTCAGTGTCCTATAATTCAATTCAATTCTGACACTGTCTACCTGACAATAGAGTCAGATCCTACAGATTAAGCTCTTAGTTCCACAAGCCTGTCCCATTCAAAGCCAGTCCCAAGTCCTAAGCTGTGACTCAGCCTCTGACCAGCTGTCATTCACAGCTTCCATGACTCTCCTCAGGTTCAATTAATACTCTAGAGTAGCTCACAGAACTCAGGTAAATGATTTACTTAGGCTTATTTATTATAAAGAGCATTGCAAAGGATACAGACGAAGGACGGGATGGAAGAGATGAATAGAGCAAGGTTGTGGGAAGGTTCTAGGAGCTTTCATGCGCTCTCTGGGTGCACCACCCTCCACGCATCTCCGTGTGTTCAGCAGTCTAGGAGCTTTCCAAACCCTGTCCTCTTGGGTTATTACGGAGGCTTCCTTGAGTAGTTAGGATTGATTACATTATTGGTCCTTGGTTAGCAACTCAACTTTCAGCCCTTTTTCTCTCTCTGGGGCTTAGAGGGTAGGACTGAAAGTTCCAACCCTCTAGTCACTTCATTGATTCCCTTGGCAGGCAGCCCCAAATCCTGAGGCTCTTCAAGAGCTCTTGTTCATCAGTCATCTTACTAACATTTAAAGATACGTCACTTTGGAGATTCCAAGGGTTTTAGGAGCTGAGTGTCAGGAAATGAGAAGAAACCCAAATATATATTTTATATTACATATCACAGGCTCAAAGATCCCTCTCAGGCTGTTTTTTTTTTAATCTCCTTTGGTCAGTAGTCATGGCTCCCTTATATTATTAATATTCCCCAAATCCACCTTTTTTCATATAGAAAGGAAAACTCTGTTATCTATTGCATAGAGGAGGGCAACCAATGATAAACTCATTTAGTAAGCTAATATTTATTGAACATGTACCGTATACCAGGCTCTTTGCCAGCTACTACAAATACAAAGTGGTGTAGAATATGGATTCTACCCCGAAGTTTCTCACAGTTTAGTAGCAACGATAGGAATACAAGCAGTGGCAATACCATGTGCTTATGTATAAATGCAAATGCATAGAAAAAGTAACAATGGTTATCTTTATTGAGGAGGAAGATTAGGGTTGGGGGTCAAAGGGACCTTCTGCTTTATCTGTAGTGTTTGAGTTTTACATTCAGACTATATTTAATGTACTATTTAGGTAACAATTTATGGATTAAAAAATAACATTTTTAAACATAAACCATCACATACAAAACCTAGTAATAGAAATATTGTACAAATGGAAGGATTCAGCATGGGGACTGGCAAAGATTTTGGGCAGAAGAACCACAGGAAAAGGGAGTTTCTAGTTTCTGGGAAGGAGATGAAAGGCTGAATCCCTGAGTCACACTGGAAACCTGTTTGGGCCTATTTGCAGCACAGAAGTATTTTGGAAGAAAAGAGAATGGAGAAAGGCTTAACCATGAGACGTGTCATTTATGGGTTGCTGGAAAAGAAAAAAAACCCATAAGGAAAAACGTAATTAGGGAATATTAAACCCCCTTGTCAATTTTTGGTATCCTAGAGGGCAAAAACTTAGTCCTAGTAATTTATGTAATAAGGTACCCATGCAATGCCATGTACAAAAAGTCCTTTTTTAGAGGCCCACAATGCCTAACTGTATCCAATAAAAACAGACTTATAATTAGGGGGTTAATGAAGAATATGTGAAATGAAAGAGAAAACTTAAAGGAACCTAGATTACTTCTCCTTGCTAAAATAAGCAAATTCAAAATCATTCCCACTCTACTGATAATTAGAAACCGCATGCCCCTGCAAAACAGCTTACAGATTCCACCCCATCAAAAGAGAGCAAAGCCATTCAAAGTTACCTTTTGAACGAAAACCCTTTTATTAACCAATCAGTTTTTTTAAAAAGTGCATACCTTTTTAAACCAAGCAAACCAAACCACAACTGCAAAAGAAAAAAAAAGAAAGACAGTTTGGTTTTAGTTTTGTAAAATACCATGGCATGCCCTCAGTGAGCTGTGAGAGATATTTAGAAATACTGGCATCAAACTGGTGATGGAGACATTTTACTGCTGCACTAACAGGCCTCACAGAAAATACTACTGTAGGTTGATTTAGTAGTCTGGTGGCCCATACCCTATTTTAAATGGTTTATATGAGCAAACACTCTTTATTTTGAAAAATTACATATTTAAATTAATGTACATTAGTAAAAGTCTGTTTTTTCACTTACAGCACTGTTACATGTTTTTTGCAAATAAAATTTTTGTGCCAAAACTGTGAGTTATTTTTAAGGAAATAAGAATACAAAATGCTGTATGAAAATGGCAGAGTATTATAAAGTGGTAACACAAATTGTTGAGGTTTGAAAAACACTGATTAATTCTGTAAGCTTCTATCAGCATTTCCGTAGTTTCTATCATGCTTCTTTACAAAGTTCAGGGAATCTTAGTTTGAGCAAAGGGCTCTACCAAGACCTTCAGGATACATAACAATGACCTACACCTTGGGTCCCTTTTCCTGTCCGTAGTCAAATGCCTTCATTTCTGGTTGAACAGTTTCTTCTTCCATGCAAGAAATGTACAAAGCTTCACCTTTTACTAACTATAAACTTCTCTCAATCAAGTCTAACTTGAGTTATATTTTCAAATATAGTCCCCCAACAGTCCATTTCATTGGAGAGGGAAACGTGACAGAGGCAATGGTACACTTCCATGTGGGCCTGGAAAGCCTTGCCAGATGCAGTCAGCTTTGACTTTTTCCTTTCTTAAGCCCTGACATTTACCAGCAGGAAATCAGGTTGATCCCATGAGAATACATCCCAAAGCCTCACTTGCTACCCTTTCCCAAGCCACCATCACCTGGAGAGCTTCAGTGAGGAGAACTCTCCTCAGGCCTTTGCAGATGCATTCCGTCTGCCCAGAATGATCTTCCGCTCTGTATGGCTAATTCACTCTGATTCAATTCTCAGGTCAAATGTTCTTTCTTCAAAGATAATTTAAAACTATCTAAAATAGTCACCCAACAAGAAGCCAATTTCTCTCACCTTACTATTTACTTCCTTATAGAGCTAATCACAGTCTGTAGTAAGTGTGAGTACATTTATTGATGTATGCAACCTACTGTCTGTTTCCCCTACCTCCAGAAGTGAGCTTCATGAAGGCAGAGACTTTGTATCACCAGTTCCAAGAGCAGTGTATGGCACACTGCAGGCATCTTTTACGTAGTACTTGCTAAATCTTTTTTCTTGATTTGTCTTTTTGCGTATTTTTGCTCTCAAACTTTCTGTATCCTTAAGCTTTATGTGTATGTCTTGTCCTAATAAATAGCTGAATTTTGTTTTGAAGTTCACTGTGACAACCTGAATTGTAACTGGGGTTTAACACATTTACATTTATTGCAATTACTGGCATATTTAGATTTATGTTTTATTTTCAGTTTTATATTTGGACCTCTTTTTAATGACCTTTTTTTCCTCTCGTCATTTTAGGCTGAATTGCTTTTTAATCCCATTTTTTTCCTGATAATGATTTGAAAATTATACACTACATTTTTGTCGTGCATACCTAACAAAATCTAAAATTAGTCTGTATCTAATCCTTCTCCCAAACAATACAAGGAACGGAGAACCCTTTAGCTTTCCTTACCCACTTCCAATTTTTATATGATTTCCATTTTGTTTTCTTTCTTATTTTTTTGGTCCCACAAATTACATATTAATTTCAATGTTTTATGCATTCCATATTTGTTCAGACTTACCCAAGTATTTACCAATTTCTTAACTCGCCATTCTCTTTGAATCTCTACCTTACCTCTTAGGTCTTTTTCCTCCTTCTGAAGTATGCCTTCCAGACATTCTTTAATGCTAGTCTAATTATGACACTGTTTTGTTTATTAGAACATGTATTTTCCTTGGCAACTAGTTTTTGTTGGATATATGATGTTAGACTCATAGCACATTGGAGATCTTCTTCTATTGTCTTATGGTTTCTGCTCTGAAAAGTCAACCATCAGTCTAATTGTCTTCTCTTTACCTTTGATAAGTCTTTTACCTCTGGTTACTTTTAAATTCTCTTTGTCCTTGATGTTCACTTTCACTACAGTCTAGGTTTTGGTGTAGATTTCTTTATATTATCCTTCTTGGTATATGGTATGACTCCTATGGCTTTATATTAATTTTTTTATCACTTCTGGGATGTTATGGCTGTCACTATGCCTCTTGCTCATTCTGTCTTCTGTTTGTGGAATTCTTACTATTTAGTAAAATGATTTTTAGGCCATACCCTCTCAACCATGTGTGTTAAATCCTTTTTGATATTTTTCTGTCTCCTTGACTCTGCACTCTATTCTGAGTACAAGTTAAGTATCTCTTATCTAAAATGCTGGAGACCAGAAATGCTTTGGATTTCAAATTTTTCTGGATTTTGGAATATTTGCATATACATAATGAGATATTTTGGGGATGGGACCCAAGTCTAGACATAAAGTTCATTTACATTTAATATATATATTGTACACATAGGCTGAAGATAATTTTAGATAATATTTTTACTAATTTGTGCATAAAACAAAGTTTGTGTGCATTGAACCATTAGAAAGCAAAAGTGTCACTATCTCAGCCACCCATGTAGTCAGTCTGTGGTTGTTTGGCATCACCATCATTCCCAACTCTGAATTTATATGCTACCATTAGGCAATCATTTTTTATACTTACACACATGAGTAGTTAATGACAAAAAATAGGAATACCATTAATACAGTGAAAAATAATGTGTTCAGGTAAAAAAGCAGCGCAGTGGCATCACCAGAATACCTATGTCAGCTGCTCAACACCAGCAACAACAAACAATGGCATGTGAGGTCACGTGTGGAATTTTCCACTTATAGCATCATGTCAGTGCTCAAAAAGTTCTGGATTTAGGAGTATTTTAGATCTTGGATTGTTGGAATAGGGATGTACAACCTGAACTAATTTCTCCAGACCTATCTTCTAGCTCCAGTTTAGTGTCTAAATCTCACATCTCTGCTGACTCTCATTCATGGTGACTTTTTCTTTATGAGTTTGGTAATTTCCATTTGGGAGGTCAGATTTGGTTGGCTTTAATGTATGAGAATCTTGGGGAGCCTGATTTACATGTGCTTTTCTTCAAAGAGGATTTAGATTTGCTTCTTCTGGAGTACTGGTGGGACACTGCTAACCTGGGATCACTTTTGTATAATTTCCTGTCTGACAGTTTAATTGATTGGGAGAAAATAAATTTGATTTAATACCTCTAAGAGGTCAGTATTATGGTTGCAAGTTCTCAAAGGAATATGGTGATTTTTTTTTTTTATTGTTGTTTTTCCTATCTAGAGCCAGAGATGAGATGTATTTTCTTAGACTGGCTTTGCTTAAGGAAATGTATCAGGGGATGAGGCTTTTCAGCCCAGTCTTCTGCTAAGGTTGTAAGCCCCTTGAGGGTCACTGCTTTAACTCTTCTACTTTTGTCTTTGACTCCCATTTCCTCCAAAACACCACCATTGTGTCCCCTCCCCAAACTGCAGGTTCCTAGATTCAGCATTTACCTAAAAGGCAAAATCTCAAATTGCAAGTTTGCTTGCCTACCATCACTCACTCTTGGTTTTTCACTTGTTTTTTGCTTGTTGAAGGGCTTTCCTTAAGGATTTCCCTTAATTTCATATGAACAAATCAACCCACTTAAATGTACATTTTTAATCTATCCAAGATCTATTTGTGGCATGTGAGGTCACGTGCAGAATTTTATTCATATTTTGAGAATTGATATATTATTGGAAGCAGAAGTCTAGAGTCTAATAATTGTTTGTTAAATGAATGAATGAATGCATGAATGATTGATTATTCTTTGTAAAAGACTGAATTCAAATAAACCATTGGGTTTAATGCAGATTTAACTCTCCTACTTTTGACTTTGACTCCCACATCCTCCAAGATACCACCGTTGTGTCTTTGCAGAATGAGTGAATGAATGAATGAATGAATGATTATTCTTTTAAAAGGACTGAATTCAAATAAACCATTGTGTTTAATGCAGATTAGAGCACACATGAAGCCATACATGGCTTTATTTCATTGGATCTCTTTTGACAAGACAATCCAATATAAAATACTCCTTAGAAATATACAGAAAACCATATGACAAAAGAACAAAGTGGGAAGTGATGGTCATAATATGCTGAGAAAGTTTGAAATGGAAAATTCCTTTCAATAAGAAACCACATAATAAAAAGTTCTCGTTATATTTGTAGTTACAAGCTATGGTTTATTACTCTGTCTAGAGACTCTTGTAATGATTCATTGTTATAGGAAGAAATAAAATAGGGTTCACAAAGGAGCTTTTATCAGATTATAATGTACCCTATCGTAAAGTGGGGAAAAAGAGTCTTATCTGGCTATTTGTAGTCCTTGCCCATGTGGGCCATGGATCAGATACTAGTTAGAATTCTTTTTGAACCCCTGGAATGCTCTTCAGAGTGAATTCCATGTCATGACCACACTTGAAGAGTAGTGCATGAGAAGGCTGTTTGATAAGTCCTTTAGGTACTAAAACAAATCAAAACCAGTCCTATTTATTCTGACAAAAGTCTCTCTCCTCATATGTTCTCTGCTTTGCACCAAATGATTTTTGGCTTTTCATATTTCTAAAGTCTAGATATCCTAATACTTTTGTGGAATTTTTGTGGTACTTACCAGTCATGTAAGACTGTTACCATAGAGTAAGTGGTGAGTTTGGCAAAGAGAATGGATTGAGAATTTGGATCAAGACAGCCCGTAGTCATATTGCTGAAGAGCTACCTTTCCTACTAGAGTTTATAAGGGTTAGGGAAACCCCACTATTTCTCTAGGATACTACCTTGGTCAACTTAAGTAAAACAGATGATGTACTAGTTACGTATTGTAGCTGAAGATATTAGTAGGCTTTTATTTTTCTTCTTCTTTCTCTGTATTTTTTCTCCTTTGTTTCTATAAATTCAAATTTTTGGGCATGGCATCCAGAACTGACTTTGCACACACAATACCCTTGGCTTCAAGGAGGTCATGGATTTGGATCATCTCCCAGATTATACATCTGCCCCTCCACCTTGCATTTCAGAGCATCTGGCTGTAGCAGAGGGGGCAGATTACCAATCACTTCTGTGTTGTTTCAAAAGCATGAGAAGGAGGAAGCACCTTTTCCTATGACCATAACGTTGTTACTTGAGTGTTAAAAGACAACTATTTTCTTGTGAATTGTCTTCAATGAGTTAAGATGCATTTAGTGCACTGCAGTCATAGAAGTCACACTAAGCACTATGTAGGGGAATAAATGACATGAAAAGTCCTGACCTCTGTTTTTGGGAACTTACATGCCAGTTGAAATGGCTACAGCAACACCTGCAAAGAGGGACAACTCACAGGGTCCATTGATTGCTTTACATTTTATTCTCAGGTGCTGACAAATAATTTTTCTTAAAAATTATATTTCTGGATGTGAGTACATACTGGAGCAATCAATTCATTTCAGAGTATATCAGCCGTCAGGGCTTCTTTTGAAATTGCAGGCATTGAAAATTCTGGAACTAGGCATAGAATCCTACCAAAAGACAATATAGAGGTAGATTGAAAGCCCAAGGTACTGCCATGGGGGTAATTCTTTATGAATCTGGAGGAATATCAAGAGTAAGAAGAGATGAAGGAAAAGAGGTGGATATTAGAGAAGATATGTTATTCCCTTCTCTAAGCTCCACTGTGTTCTGAATCTGTACCCAACTATTTCTTTCAGAGCCTTGTTCAATTAGTTAATGATTCATTCTCTTCTGTCTTCAAATTTTCTCTCTTCATTGGCTCCTTCCTTTAATCCAAGGAGGAGTAATCAAGGTGACAAAGGTGGTGGGGCAAAAACAGTGGGAGTATATGGAAGTAGCAAGGAACATAAGAGGAGGTCCAAGCAAAAGCAGTAGATAACTGTCAGTGCAATCAGGAACTATGTCCTGAAAGTCCTTGCCAAAGAGTTTTACTTTATCATTTAAATAGCAAACAGAATGAACATTTTAAAGTAAAATTATGTTATTTCACTTCTTATAAACCTTCAGTATGGAACAATTATATGTCCACATGCAAAAAGAAAAGAAAAAAGAACCTCCATCTATACCTTACACCATATAAGAAGCTAATTTGACATGGTTCACAGATCTTAAATGTGAGTGCTAAAACGATAAAACTTCTAGAAAACAAATGGGAGAAATTTTCATTACAGTGGGTTAACCAGAACTTTTTAGAGCACTAAAACCAGGAAGTACAAAAAAATCAACAAATTAAATCTTTTGAAATTAAAAATGTTTATTCTTCAAAGGATACTATTGAGAAAATGAAAAGACAAGTCACAGACTAAAAATATTTGAAAAACACAGATCCAACAAAGGATCTGTATACAGAATATATAAAAGTTCTGAACCCAAGGAATTGCCAATATTTAAGGATAATCAAAGGCACAAGTAGACTATTTACTAGGTTATTTTAGACAAAGAGTAATGAGAAGTGGAAGAAGATTGTTAGAGAGAATAGGACACAAATGATAAATGTGTTATAAAACATGTGGCAGAGACAGGTGGATAGGACTTGACACTTTCTTATATTTGGCAACAAGAGATAGGAAGGACCCAAAGCTGACCTGAGACTTGTAGGTTAGAACATCAGAAGAAAGGTAGTGCCTTTAATAGAAAGAGTCATAAAGAAAGGTCAAGTTATGAGAAAGAAAATAAGAGTGGAGCTCCAGAGAGATCAGTCAAGGTTAGCAATACAGATTTAGAAGTCATCTGCATTAGAGGTGGTAGTTGAATATTGAATTTGTCCACAAGATTGCACAGATTAAATTAAGTAATAATTCTTTGACGGGGGTAACAGCCATTAGCTTTTTTTGGTTAACTAAAAGCCTAAGATGAAGGCAAAGGCAGTTACTAGAGTTAATGATCAGTCTCATTTTTGCTATTATCGTGTTCAGTGGTTTGAAACAACTAGAATTTTTCTCTGAAAATTAGCAGCTGTATGGAAATGCAAAGTTTCTAGCAGTTACAAATTGGATACTAAGTTAAATTGACTTATATATATATAGAGGCTCTTAAAGACAAAAATAAGATCTTTGTTCAAGTTTTTAAGTATTAGTGAGACATGAGAGCATAGAAGTCATACAATGAAATTTGCACTGATTTTGTGAACATAATCTTATGATTTCTTTTAAAATGCAATTATATGCTTTCTTTAAATCATATTAGTTGTCTGTTTTGATCAACTGACAAAAGTCAGCTTATCCACATTTTTCCACTCAGTAAAAATAAATTTTGAATAAATGATGATATGGTCTTCCTAAAGTAATTAGTAACACAAATATAGTGTTTTCTCTTTTTGTTTTCCAGTTTTCATCTTCAGAGATTATTAGAATATTTTTGTTATTATTTGAAAATTTTTTTTACACACATACATATAAATTACAGGTTTGCAAAAAGTGATTTCATTTTATCTATTGTAAATTGGTGATTCCTGTTACATATGTGATCATAAACCTTAGTTTGCCTACTTCTTGCCTGTGTTTGCTGGCATTAATGCCGAAGTTTTGACAGATGACTTTAACCTTTGCTTTCCTCAGAACAACCAGAGAAAAACAACAATGAAACTGCATAGAGGTAGCACCAATAGCTTACTACAAATAAATTAATACTTCATTTTTTAGGCAAGAATGGTAATTGGTTCTGTACTATTAGTCTCAGTGGTGTGAACATAGAGTTTCATCACATTATTGTGTGTAAGATATATTTATAAGAGGCTCAGACAAAGCAAGGACTTCCAAGATTAAGCACAAAATGTCTATCTATACTCACATGAGCCTTCAGGGAAGATTGGGGTGATACATGGAATCGATGCACTTTCTAGTTGGAAGATCTGATCATCAGTCTCTAAATGTTAGTAACCATTTGGGTTATTTACTTTGGAAATTAATGTGAAGGGCTCTGTAGCTTCTTTTTCTTCCTTGGGTTTTGATGTGCTCATGTAATTTGGACATTGCTTTTCTACCTACGAATGGATGATTTCTGATATGTGTATATTAGGGTGAAATCTCAAGTGCTTTTTGATTTTCTACTTTCAGAGAAAAAGTAGAAATTGCTGCTGATATACCGAGACTTCACCGAAGAGATGTTCAATGTAATATAATTATTTTGAGATCACTTTTCGTTGTTTTATTCACAAAAAGGAAAAACAATATATTATAGGAAAACATTAGTAACAAGAGAGATATCTTAATTTTTAAATTAATATTCAGTGTTCTTTTTAACACAATAGTTATTAGGTGCAAGTTTGATGCTATTGTAGTAAAGTTAAAAGATTATTCAAATCTTTGGAATTTTCAAAGGTGAATTTTATCAAATACATATTTTTAAATTAAATGGGCTATCAAGTAGAGTTTAGAAATCCTCTGTTCATACAGATTTTTATCATTTTGGTACTTCATCTGTGATATAAAACATAAATCTTGAGAGAAGGGCTTTTGATTTTTGTTAAAAGCAGCGTGCACATCCTATAAGGTATCAATCAGAACACTCATTAGAAACATCATACTAAAAAGTTAAAATGTTTCTTATACTAAGATTATATCACCAAATCCTTCAAAAGACATAGCTTCTTATCAGATTGTTCTTTGCCTTTTAGACTTCCATTTCAAGGAAGAAAAAGTAATTTTTGACTAAATGTCTATTGATTTCATGTCTCCGAGACCCACCAAATAGAGTTTATTCAACACTAAAATGCAGTTACCTCTAGAATAAATTTTGAAAGCTGAAAGGGAATTTGGCAACTGTTTAACTCAACACAGAAAATCCACTGAATTTAGAACAAGAAGTAAAGTGAACATTATTTTATTTAATTCAAGATGCAGCTGTATTTTAAGAAGACATAATAATGAGATGGCAACCCAAAATAAATAAATGAAAATGAATTCTGTTTTCTAAGCTCCTAACTCCATGCAAACATTATAGGTCAAAAATACAATTATTATAGTCTTAATTGGAGTCATAGCAACTTGTTGCTTAATTTATAATTTCCCTGTAGTCACATATACTGACATATAGTTTTGAGAGAGTTAATACATGGAAAATACTTAGCTTAGTGCCTAGAACACTGAAAGTACCCAGTCAGTGGTAGCAATTACTGTGGTGTTTGTTGCTATTTTCTATTGCATTCTTGTACCTCTTTTGACCTGTCTCCCTTACTTCACTCTGACTAATTTCAAGAAATATGATTTTGGCTTAACTAGAATTGAACTACTGATTCCATTCTTTTAGCAATTAAAGGATTCTTTTCAATATTTGGTCTCTGATTCAACCAGGAAAGAAGAGATGAGAAATGGTGGTGTTCTTTTTGTTGATTTGTCTGGAACCTGTGGTTTTCAGACTCAGGTTGAGGGAATATAAGTGATTTTCAATGAGATATGCCAGTTTTAGGGCTTGTTATTGACTTGCCCCTATAGTCAGGGCTGTTAAAAGGATTTTCAACAAAAACGATCTCATCCTCAATCTTAATATGCAAAAGAAGACGACAATAAAAGACAACAAGGCATTCCTCCCAAACAATCTGAAATATCTGCAGTTTATTTTTTCAGAGTTTTTACTAAAACTCAAGCTAGTGTAGCTCATTTTGAAAATTTACAAATGCATACTTCGGATTTATTTTCAAAGGGGAAAAATCATTCTAAACTTCCCTGTTTCTTATTTTTCTTTTACAGTCCCAATGCTATTTCTCCATTTCAGCCAACACTGTTAACAGACTCTTTTAACATTTATATGCTCTTGCAAATTATGGCATAAAATCTATTTCTTGACTTCTTGCTATGTACTGATATTGTATAAGGTACTGTGAGGATCCACAAAATTAAAAGGCATAGATTTCAGAGAGGGTAAAACTTACACACGGGAAACAATTAAGATCAAGTGATTTATAAACACTAACCTCTGATTGTGTGACACAGACAATAGGGCAACAGGGCTCAGAGATGGGCAAGATCAGCGGGGCTGTATTCATCAAGGAAGGATTTGGCTTGAGCTTCAGAAGGATTGGTTGGATTTGGATCACTATAGAAGAGAGGGGAAGGCATTCCAGGCAGCAGGGAGAGCAAAAGCAAGCTCAAAAGCAGAAATGTCATGCAAATGTCATGGTATGCCCTAATTTTAATGACTCCGCAGTCCTATGAGGTGACTTTGCTCTCATTGTAATTTGTATCAGCAGCAAAGGATTCGAGTTTACTAGCTGACTTCATTTAAAGAAAAGGAAGATGGGGGTGAAGATAAAATAAATACATTCAACAAATATAATAGTCAATAAAAATATGAAAATTTAAGGTTCTAGCTATTCTAAGCATGTCCTTCAGTCTGACGCTTGGTTTTAAGAAGGTAAAATTCTTAGGGCATCATAAAGAACCTCAAACATTTAAGATAACTAATCTAATCTCTAAACCAGAGGAAGGATGTTTTTCTTAATACTGTAATAAAAGAGGCTGCCACCATATTTTATATGGCACCAACTCTGTCAGCTATTAATCAAGTTCTTAGGCTAAACTTCAGGCCTTCTCTCATCCCGGAGCCTTTAGCTAGTGAGCCCTAGTGAACACAGCCATCATTCAACTGCTTGCCTTCTCCAGTGAGAAAGAATGCTGACACAGAAATGTTTTAGAGTCAACTGGAAGAACTCATTAATACGAAGCCCAAGTAGGAACTGCTGATCATCAGGATCTGATCACAAAGTAAATTAGCGGTTGTGCATCACGATGTCTTGTGATATACATGCATTAGTGAAAGTAAATAAGCATGAAGACAGACCGATTAAACTCACTCATATAATTGGTTTTTGAGAACGCTTCCAATATATTGGGAGAAAAATAACCATCAACTTGGAAATCAAATTGCCTTTTTTTTTTAAACACTGAAGAAAAGAATTGTTAGAGGTTTGAGGTAAAAGATCCTGGCAGAAGCCAGTATTGATTCAGATTACTGGTCAGCCCTCTTAAGATTCTGTGCTTCTCTGGGTGTTAAAAGTCCACTGGAAAAATAAAAGAAAGAAAATTGAGTTTCAAGGATGTAGAAAACTCTGATTTGAAATCAGGTGGAAAGTGCTCTAATGCCACTAGGGTTAGGAGGCAGTAATTTGCAGATAAAAAGTAAAAATACAGGTCTGGAAGTGGTATATTTAAAATTTGACTTCTGAGATATATGATGAGTACAAAATAAGTTTTAAAATAAAGTATAATTTTGAGGAAAATAGTGCCAATTTGACAGAAGAGAAGACTTCTCAACTCTTTGGGGAAAATATTGAAATGCATGGTTTTAAGTGATGGCTAGAATAAAGGTGGAAGGAGGAAAATAAATTAACTCATTTTAACAACCTCATTAATAAGGTAGTAAGAGTCTGTCTTAACAGTGACATTATTTGTGAACTAGAATTTCGCAAAAGGAAGAAAAGATTATAGTCTTGAATAAAATGTGTACCCAAGTATGAATAAAATAAGTATAAATTATTCATTTTTCAAAAACCTGTGAGGCTGAAAGAATAGATATTATTCCATTTTGTAGATGAGAAAATTGAGGTTTTGAGGCAAATAGTAGGGAACAGAGTCTATATTTGAACCTAGGTCACTTTAGACTTGTTTAAATACATAAATCACTCAAAACTCAGAATTTTTGCATTTGACTTCAGATAAACAGACTGGAAAAATTCCTACCTAAACAGAAACTAATTTTATTATACTTTTCTAATTCCTCAAACTTAAGTTCTCAATGATTGGAGGTGTCTTGGGTATTTTATTTAAAGCTTTTTGGTACTTAACCTTTGAAAATAATGACACACTCGTGATTAAATAGACTTCTTTCAAATTGTTTCCCAATTTCAATTTATTCATTTTTTTTTTTTACTAGTGATATCATTCATTTGTGATAAAGAAAGCAAGGAGGCTTTTTTAGGTAATGTCTTAGGAGTAAGGAGAGAGAAAGCAAAGTTAGTACCTTATTGAGATTTCCAAGAACTTTTATATTCAGGAATTTATATTCAGGAATTTCATTGATTTTTTTTTTAAAGTTTCTTCAGGGGCAATTGGGCTCCTGGGCTGCTGATTCTCAATAACCACACTTATACCTGACAAACAAAAATGCATTACTCTGTGACAAGGCATAATTAGTAATTTCCCACTGAACTGGAATAGTCATTTTAGCTGTCAGAAATATTTCTTTTCCTAGTAAGAAAATTCACTTGCAAAAACAAATTAAGATCTGAAGAGTACTTACCATGTTGAGCAAGCAAGGGGAAATGGATAAGCTAAAAGGCAGCTATGTGCTTCTCTCCTACTGGCACGTATCATAGACTCAGTATTTTCTAGGGAATTATCTGGATACTCTCATCAATATATCCTAATTCACCAATATCAGTATAACACGTAATTTTTTTCGCTAGAATAGAGCAAATAATAACTGAAGATTTTAAGGGACAACTTCAGACCCCTTCAGACAATAATGCCTAAATACATTAAAATGACTAAAGGAGTATAATTGGCTTGTTTGTAACACAAAGGATAAATGCTTGAGGGGATGGAGACCCCCATTCTCCATCATGTGATTATTTCACATTGCATGCATGTATGAAAACATCTCATGCACCCAATAAATATATGTACCTACTATGTACTCAGAAAGTGAAAATTCTTTAAAAATTTTTTAAAGTAAAGAATATCTTGTCAGTAATAATAATATCTAAATGCAGGACTAAATTAATTCATAATACAATCTGTGTTGGTTAGGAATGCTTTAGGCTGCAGATAACAGAAAGCCCTATTTTGGTGGCCAGGCACAGTGGCTCACGCCTGTAATCCCAGCACTTTGGGAGGCCAAGGCAGGCAGATCACAAGGTCGGGATTCGAGACCAGCCTGACCAACATGGTGAAACCCCATCTCTACTAAAAATACAAAAATGAGCTGGGTATCATGTCACACGCCTGTAATCCCAGCTACTCAGGAAGCTGAGTCAGGAGAATCGCTTGATCCCGGGAGGCAGAGGTTGCAGTGAGCCAAGATCACGCCACTGCACTCCAACCTGGGAGACAGAGTGAGACTCCGTCTCAAAAAAAAAAGAAAGAAAGAAAGAAAGAAAGTCCTGCTATTGGTGACATAAAGAAGTAAAGTTCCTGTTTCTCACCAAGTAAGTAGTATTGATATAGGCACCTGCTAGCAGGGAAGAGGAGGGAGATTTCAGTGGATATCAGATTGGTTGTATCTCTGATTCTCTGGGCTTCTTCCATTTGACCATCTTGCAGTAGATCTAGACATAACAGGAAGGGATAAAAGGAGGGAAAAGAGAGCGCCAGCCTTATTTATCTTACCAGTAAAAGCTAAGGTCTTCCCCCAGAAGGCTCTAACACATTTCCACACATAGCTCATTGTCCAGAATTGGCTCATTGCCAATCCTGGCCTCAAAAGCTGGGAAGTAAGAATATACTGGATTTTCTAGCCTCTCCTCCAGAGGCAAAAAAGGAAAAAGGTGTCTGGAAATGGGGGTGGGATGACCAACCAACAGAGACTGCTATGCCACAAAAAATAATACATTCTGCCATTAAAAGGAACTTTACCATGTATTACATTACCCTGATACCATGAGCTTACCTGAAGTGTACCTTAAATAATCACTTGAGGAGAATTTCTATATATCCAAAAATAAGCAGAGAAAAAAAATTATACTCTTAAGGATTTCAGAAGCTGGACTTTGTTCCAGGCGTACTTTCTGCAAAGTGATTTAAATTCAAGCCTCAGCAAAATATCAGATTGCTACCATGCAAGGACCTTCAGAGTCACTTGATATTATAGGAAACCGCAGTGTCATGCATTTGCTACAGTGGATGATGCTGGGACACCCCCAAATCCCCTTGTCTGAAGGATTTTATTCACTGAAAGAAGTCACTGATATGTGATCATGATTGATTGCTCAACTTTTAATTAGTGACTTATGTTACAAGTAAATATACCATACATATACACACACACAGACACACAGACAAATACACGCAAACACAGTAGAATTTCTGATCTACATGAGACAGCTATTACCCTAAATTGACTTAATTTCAGCCCAAAGCAGAAATATTTGCTCTTTTGGAAAGTACGTGAGCTTAGTAAAATGTATAGTTGTGAATATTCATTTTGATACTTAGCAATAACTTTTCATATCCTCATTATTATTGCCTAGTATTTCCTTCAGGGGCCCCCAAATGTAGATCAGGAATGCAGGTTGGAAACCACTATCCTCAACTTTCCACTGATGCTCCCGTATTGCTTTTAAAGGAAAACGTATCAGACTTAAAAGTTATTTTAATCTTAAATTAGCTACATCTTAACAGCATAATTAGCCTTTTATACCAAGATTAGTGAAAGATGCTCAGCTCAGCGCGGTGGCTCATGCCTGTAATCCCGGTACTTTGGGAGGCCAAGGCGGGTGGATCGCTTGAGGTCAGGAATTCGAGACCAGCCTCGGCAACATGGGGAAACCCAGACTTTACTAAAAATACAAAAATTAGTCGGGCATGGTAGCACGCACCTGTAGTCCCAGCTACTCGGGAGGCTGAGGCAAGAGAATCGCTTGAACCCGGGAGGCAGAGCTTCCAGTGAGCCAAGATCGCACCACTGCACTCTAGCCTGGATGACAGAGTGAGACCCTGTCTCAAAAAAAAAAAAAAAAAGATGGTCTATTTTTGTCTTATTCTCTAAATAGATGATAAAAAGCTTGATACCTATGAGATTTTGCTGAATTTGATTTTTCAAGGAAAATATGGCAATATATATTTTACCACCTTGTTATATATTTTCTTAGTTCTATTTTGGATCACCTGTCCCCTCATTTCTATAATTATTTTCCTCACAATTATATTTGTGTTTGATAGACCATATTTGCCGTAAAGAAGAAGCACTAATAGCTGGTGTTAAAATAGGTAAACTGTAGTATCTTGTGTATAAGGACCATTGAATACTTAGGATTACTTGTTTTAACAATTAGGATGTGTGTGACTGTAAATAACAGATAATTGATAACAGTGGCTTCACTAAAAAAAGGGTTTCTTCTTGTCTGACATCAAGGAGGACAGAGGAGGCAGGCAGGCCAGGGTTGGTACAGTTGTTCAAATAAGTCATCAAATCCCCAGACTTCTTCTGGCTTCCTGCACTTCCATCCATACCATGTAGCTTCCAACCTCATGTTTGTGGGATGGCTGCTGCCCCTCCATGTGCCAGGCAGGAAGGAGGAGGACAGGTGAAGGGCAAAAGACAGAATTCTGCCCCTTTTATTTAGAAAATAATTGCTGTCCAAAAACTTAATCTCAGATGCTTCATGCATGTCTTATTATTCAAAACCACAACATGAAAACAAAAACCGCATGAATATCTGGAGAGGTGAATATTTTTAACTAGTCAGGTTGCTACTCCAAAGTCAGGATTTTGTTAAGAAGAAGCTGAAAAAATATTTGGCATAAACAATAAGTAGTTATAAATGAGACAGATAAGTTAGCCAAATCAAAATCGTCCTCTTTATATTAGTTTTTCCCCTAAATTTAACTTAGAATACCTTAAGTAATTAGAAATAAAGTAGTTTTTCAATGTAGACATTGAAAATTATCTGTAAACTAGTTCAGTGTTCTCTGAACAGCAACTAACACATACACTGCAGAAATTTCATGAATATTAAATTGTGTTGATTGCTTCAATGTTTTTTCTTAACCTAAATTTTCACTTTAACAGTTACAGCTAACTATTCATATATACAATCAACTCTCAATTACCAAAGGGTGAATGCCCTGAATTCCCCCTATTGTTGGAAAACCTGGCTATCCATTTCTTCTTTGCATTGTCACCCAGTGGAAAGTGTTCACTCCTTTGTTATACTTGCTGTGAATTCTACTCCTTCACCTAACAAAGCAATGCCAGAGCAGAAGCATGTGTGAGTTTTCTCTTTATAGTCAGGTCAGCTGCTGTGGAGGGCCTTTCCCTCTAATGACCAGCTCCTCCTTCAGCAGAAGTATAAAGCGTGCAGGTAGCTGTCTAAAGGAGCAGCTACTCTGGGGCCAGACTTCTCAATCTTGAACATGAATCCAGATGAGAAATACTGAGTAAAAATATAAAATGGATTTGCCTAAGAGTTCGCTAACTCCTCCTAGATCAGGTCTTCACTTTCTTCTTGGAGATGTCATGAGTTTACAGTATGGAAAACACTCTACTTGTTTATTTCATCAGTCATGTGTTCACTTGACCAACACCTGTTAAATGCCTACCTTGTGCTGTATATCATGCTGACTCACAATGCATATAGTCGCACTGTATTTTGCAGCCAAATTTATTAATATTTGTAAACATAGTTAGAAGTTTTACTTTTGTAAGTTACCTATGATCTTTAACTTTTGTTACAAGTCCACCAGGTTGTACAGCTCTATGGTGGGGGTGAGGGGCATTTACAAAGGCTGCATGTGAATCATGTCAGCAGTCCCCCAGAGGTTGCAGAGTACACAACCCCATGAGTGTGTGTAGTTACTCTGGTTACTTCATTGCACATTTGAGGATTGGCTCCTGTTTTGTGTTATCCATATTATTAGCTCAGCTCATCTAGATCTGGACAAATATAATTTTTTTTAAGTCTATTTTATTTTCCCTCATATATATTTGTGTGTGTGTATGTGTGTATATATGTCTCTCTTAATCTTAGATAAATTACTATTGCCTATAATTTTCATATATATTATAACCTCTGAAGAGAATTTACTACATATATTCTTTCTATTCTTTATTTTTTTGTGTGAATAGGCAACATGTTTACCTCCCTTCACTATAGCATATTGGTATTAGGATATACTATATACATGAAACTTAGAAAATTTGCAAGAAAAATCAGCTGATTTCATTCCTGATATGTAAAGGAAAATATTCCATTCCTCAAGTGCTTTTAGAAAATTATATTGCAATGACTTTAATATTACTGAGGAAGAAACCTGTAGTAATCTTATTCACCTCATTGGTAAGTTTTTGCAATATTTATTATTAAACATTAATTATTAAATATGAATAGAATTAAATGTGTGGTATATCACTTTTTTTATTAATAACTCCTTTCCTGGTATCCCTTAATTTACATGGTATACTTTTACATTGATTTTTTTATAAATCATTTCTACTTACTTTCTATCTGAATATTATCTATCTGAATATTATCTATCTGAATATTAATATCAATTATCTCTCTGAATATTTCTATCTGAATATTAATTCTTCAGTTAGCACCAAATGCAGAATTTATTATGCAACTTTTAAGCCCTCTACAGAAATCATTATATTATTTTATAAAGAATCCATAACGTTTTCTCTTCTCGGCTTTTCAACAAGTTGTCTGTAGTATGTATATCATAATATTACCTTTCTGTTTTAAACCACTCAGAAACCTGTGGTAAAAAGCAGAATTGTCATTTTACCAAATATTCTTTCTTCAGCCAATTCCCATGTTTATCATTTCCTTAATTTTTATTGTCATGTGTTGTAAAGCAGTATATGGCTTCAAAGAGCTTTTAGTTTTATTCTTTACTTGCTTCTAGGTTTCTAACCACTTGTGTGTCTTTTGAATACATGTTTAAACACAAGAGAAAAAGTGTGAGTAAGCCTTGCTTCTGATTTCAGACTGCTTGAGAGGGAAGTAACTGAAGAGGTAATATATAATGACAAATCAAACCCAAAGCCACTGGTAGGCTTCTTTTGGTGCCCTGTTGAAAGGAAAAAAAAAAAAAAAGTCTGGAGTTTCACAGATTAGCAAAAACTTCCTTGTATTTACCATGCACTGAAAATACAATTAACAGTTTGTATGAGAAGAAGAAAAATAATGAAAAGAGAAATTAGTCTCTGAAAAGCACATTCTTATGAGGTCATGAAATACAAGTTCATGTGTCTTATGGCAAAATATTTAAGAGATTCGGCTATAAAAATCGGGAGTCACCACCCTCTTTAGATTGCCCAAAAGAGTTGATAATGACTTCATAATAGCATAAAAAATCTGGAGTATTTATTGTTTTTAATTCTGATTTCTATATTTTATCTATTGAAAATTGAGAGCTGTGGATAAAAAGTTCATTTAGGTCAGGGTGCCATGGCTCACGCCTGCAATCCCAGCACTTTGGGAGATCGAGGCAGGTGGATCAGCTGAGGTAAGGAGTTCGAGACCAGCCTGACCAACATGGTGAAACCTGTCTCTACTAACAATACAAAAAATTAGCCGGGCGTGGTGGTAGGCACCTTTAATTCCAGGTACTTGGGAGGCTGAGGCAGGAGAATTGCTTGAATGTGGGAGGCAGAGGTTGCAGTGAGCCGAGATTGTGCCATGTGCCACTGCACTCCAGCCTAAGCAACAAGAGTGAAACTTCGTCTCAAAAAAAAAAAAAAAAAAAAAAAAAAAGGTTCAATTAGATGTCCTAATGAGAGAAAAGAAATTTAGCAGGGATCTTTTCATATCAATATCAACAGTTGTTCAGATGCGAATACAGGTTGTTCTTAATGGTTATGAGAGTGGTGTTTGCATTAATGGAAAGCAGACATTGTAATCTCAGGTGTGTTCATGATATTATCATTATTTAGTCTGAGAAATCTATTAAGAGTTAGTACAAGTAACTGAATTGCTGCCTTTATTGAGGATTTCTGTTTCTGAAATTCGTAATGTACACAGTGAATTAAATATGGCATACATTAGCCGCTGATACAGGAAGTCATATTTGAAAGAAACAGAGGACATAGAAATGTGGATGGGAAGAGCATTTAGCGCCTCATCCCTCTGCGTTCCTTCCCTTTGTAGTGAACCAGCAGGGCGCCTGGTGCTGACAGCCTTGGCAAACAACCTAGAGAGAAAATATGTCTTCTGAAAAGATTGCGAAATCTCAAAGACCTCCAGTTCCTTGGTATTTATACAGCATTTGTGGTATTTTCCTTCTTTCTTTTCTTATTTATCCTTAACAGAAGAAACAACAAGTAAATCTGGTGAAAAGCTTCACCAAGAAAAGGCTTTCTGAAAGAATTTAAAAGAAGACAAAGGAGTTGCAGGGAGAAGCGGGTTGGCAGTGAGGAACCAGGTGGGGCCTTCGGGAGTGGGAGCAGCACCCACCATCTCACAAATGGCCCTTCTCGGCAACGTTGGGGGATATGTATTCTGGGGAAGTCAGAGGAGCTCCAAAGTGTGGCTTGCAGCACTTTGTCAGCCGACATCTACACAGAAACTCCTGCCTCTGAGCTTCATGTGAAATCTGTAGGTGGAGAAGCCCAAGGGACTCTGGCTGTTAGAAAATTTGTCATCCTGGTAGAGAGACCTATAGATTGGTGGTTAACCACAGGGATATTGCTGTCAGACCTGGGTTTGAGTCTTGGCCCCATAGCTGGCTCTCTGTGTGACCCTTAGTCATGCTGAGCCTCAGCTTATTTAGCTTTAAATGATGAATAATAACAACATCCACCTCACAGGTGGAAGTGGGGTGAGAGCATTTGCGTGGAACACCTAGCTCCATTTCTGGCCCCTAGGACAACCTCCATACCTGCTAGCTGTTATGTTTGAGTGATCCGCATATTTGTAATAACAGGGATACAATTAAACAAGAGTCCATGCTCTTCAGGAATTAAGGAGGGGCAACCTTCTAGGTTACGGTCAGGAAGGTTCCATTTGTCAAACAACACATAATCCTTGAGTATCAAGGATATGTGATACTCTGCTGGGCATTGATACAAAAGTGACCATGACTTCATCACTGCCTTCAAAAAGCTTAGCAAGGAAGACAGGTATATTCACAAACAATGTACAGAATGGGGAATGTGCTTGGGTTCAAATCCCAGTTCTGTTGTTCATTAGCTGTGTGACCTTGAACAAGATATTTAACCTCTCTGTTCCCAGGTTTTCCTCTATATAAATGACGGTAATAATAGCACTCACATCCAAGAGTTGTGGTGAGGATTAAACTTGTGAATACTGTACAGTATAGCACTTAGAATAATGCTTGGTACTCAATAAATATATATTAGTCATTATTATAATACATTGTGGTAATAGAAATGAGAGACCTGGCAGCTTTTCTCTCTTAATTTCTCTTTTGACATAGAAGTGGTTAGGAAAGGCTTCCTGGTAGAAGTGATGTCTAAAAAAATGGCCAGTAGGGAGAGGAGAGAACAGAATCTTAGAAAGAGAGACAGCACTTGAAGAGACCCAGAGGAGGAGGGAGGGAACTGACGTCTTTGAAGTATGGCAATTTGTTCAAAATGACTGGAGTTTGGACTGGGGTGAGGGGAGTGGAGAACAAAGGAAGGAGAAGAGAGGTAAAGTAAGGTGAGTAAGAGAGGCCAGGTCAAGAAGGCCTTTGTAAATCATCCCGAGGAGTTTGGACCTTCTTCTGAAAGCCAAAGGGAGCCCTACAGGAGTAATTCGACCAGACAATCAAAAATCCTGGAAACAGATGCCCAGAGGGAGAAAGTGTATAAATAAAGAAAGTATTGAGCTGAGGGTTAAGCCTTGGAGAAAGCCCATGTTTGGGGAAAGGAGAAAGAAAGGGCACCAGTACCAGAGACCAAGAAGGAATAGATATATTGTGAGAAGAACCAGGTAGCACTATGTTTGGACGCGGAGGGAGGATAGGATTTCAAGTTGGAAGGGTTAAGCAAAGGTAGCGAGTGCTGAGAAGAGATCAAACAAAATGAGGACTGAAAGAAGTTTATTGGTTCTGGCAATTAGGAGGCAATTGGTGACCTTGGAGCTTTAGGGAAGCCTTGGAGCTGGAAACCATATGGCAGGGGGTACAGAGAGCAAGGAGAAAGTCAACTTCCTGGATGACACCTCTGCGTTCTCCAACTTGGCAATAAAAGAAAGGAAAGGATAGAAGTTAGAGTACTTGCAGGGTCTTTACAAGAGACTCAACGGATGATTTCAGTGAAGAGAGTTTCAAGATTTCAGGGACTAGAGAGAACTGGACGACTGATAGGCTTGGGAGGGACAGGGGTCCCTCACACATGAGGCTAAGAAGACAGGTTGGATGCAGAGACCATTTTGAGGTTGAGGAAGGAGAAAATTAAGGAACTTTTTTTCAAAGGTCTGATAAAGAGAAATACAGAAATCGGAGGCTTGCTGTTTCGGAAGGTTTTGAATTAGCTGATGTGGGAGAGGCTTTAAGGACTTAGAAAGAAATAAAACAATTGCTGAGCACTCGAGAGACTTGTGTGCCTCTTCCACAACAAATTAGTGAATTTAATTTTTCTACAAGTCTCCTACAATAGAATGAAAAATTGTGCCTACTTAACTCCTTATGAAACTTCAATTTAATTCTAATTCAGAACTTTAAGAAGCCACTGAACTTTATAATAAACAAGTTGTTCATAGGCCGAACGCTGTGGTTCACACCTATAATCCCAGCACTTTGGGAGGCCAAGGCAGATGGATCACTTGAGATCAGGAGTCCGAGACCAGCTTGGCCAACATGGCTAAACCCTGTCTCTACAAAAAATGTAAAACTTAGCTGAATGTGATTGCGGGTGTCTGTAATCCCAGCTACTCGGGAGGCTGAGGCAAAAGAATTGCTTGAACCCAGGAGGTGGAGCTTGCAGTGAGCCAAGATTGCACCACTTCACCCCAGCCTGGGTGACAGAGCAAGAATCTGTCCCCTCTCCCGCCCCCAAAAAAAAACAAAAACAAAAAACAGTTGTTCATTGCCCAATCTCTTTAATTATTATACTAAATATTTCCCCCCAAATTTAACCTTACTTTTTAAAAGAATTGCCAAAATAAGTGGTCGTGTTGCCAACACATCCTCTCCTTCTACTTCCAATATTGGTAACATTTCAGAATTCTTTACTTCTTGAAATGTTTCCTCTGGATTTCCCAAAACATTGAGACACTATAGCCTCTATAACCTACACGTGCTGGAACTATACCTCACACGTGTTTGTGCTGTTCTCACTGCCTCTGAGACTAACTAACGCCATTGGAGGACTCGTCCTATTCATGGATTTCATCCATGATTCATTTTCCTCATTATATTTTTACATATTTTCAGCTTTTTGCCTTGTTAATTATGTTCATTTGCCATAATTTCACAATGGCATTATTAAAACATCAGATTGTTCAAAGGGTAAGCTAAATGGATGTCATACCCTTTAGAAGAGAGTTTCTCCTTAAATCATTGCTTTCATTTATGAAGTTTAGACCTTAGAATCACCTCTGTGCAATGTGAGAGTCCTCCCCTAAAACTCTGCAAAGCCTCTTCTAAGTCACGTCATGGTATGCAGGCGTCTCCAAGGGGGAAAGGCTGCTTTTGATGGCTCAGCCAGTTCCATTTCAGTGAAGGGACATCGCTTCCCTAAAATGAACCCCCTCTTAGTAAATGCTCTCCATTCTCTAACAGAGTCAAACCAAACCAAAGAGAGGCACGTTGTGGGAAGTAAGTTCTCCAGTGTTTCTAACCATAAAGCTGGGTTTCTGAAATCCAAGATTACTCCCAGCAGGGAGCCTAAATACAGCCTGAAGCTACAAAAAAATAAGTATCCCTATTTTACCTGTGATGTCTATAAATTGTGACCATTTATTTTCATTCCAGAGTCATACTTTGTGCTGAACCATGAAAAGCAAAACTACATTTAAAATTTTAAACCATAAGCTATTAGAGAAAGGTAAGAGTCTCTTTGTGTTAGGATTTCTTCTGTCTGAAGGGAAGAATAGCAGTTGCCATTCTCTGACATAAGTAGCTCTCATATAATACCTTTCAGGGAAAAAAAATTGCTTTAGGACAAAATAACAGTCACTATTCCTTTTTCCCATGCATGAACTTTGGAACAGAAAAATAACATTAACAGATTATTAAACTATTTGTCACCAAAGAAAAGTAGATGGTATTTTTGTGCCTTGGATAATGTTAAGTGGAGAAAAAAAATCATCCAAGGGATCATCTGTATTTGCCCTGTTTTCAAAATTAATTTTTCTCTTTTCAGTGGAATTCATGATTGTTCTTGGTTTTCAGACTTGTGACTTTGTTCATTAGAGCAAATGGCTTAATTTTTATTCCAAACTCTATATTAAGTTTCAGAGTTCAGCCTGGGAGAAAGGAACTATTGAAAACCTTTTTTGTTTCCTTTTCTTTTTTCTTAAGGGACAGCTTTTGTTCTCAGAGAGTATCAAATTCCAATGTCAGTTTTGTAAATAAGTATCTGTTGTCTCCCCAGATCAAGCTGTGTTTGTCTTATTTGTGCATTTATAGTAAAGTAATCTACAAGTGGTTCCCTGATAAAGTTAACACTTAGTTAATTACCCAGAGCCTTGACATGTCCTGTAATTGCCGCTTGGCTAACAAACATTTGAGACTTGTCTTGGGTAGAATTTGTTGAGGCCTAAAGAAGTAAGCTCTTGATGGATGGGGAACAAACCAAATAAAT
Organism: Macaca nemestrina; assembly: GCF_043159975.1. NCBI lineage: Eukaryota > Metazoa > Chordata > Mammalia > Primates > Cercopithecidae > Macaca > Macaca nemestrina. The sequence goes on from NC_092135.1 coordinate 103,343,375, forward strand.
ACAGTATTTTATGTTCTTTTAATTCAGGGCCAAGTGGATTTGGATGAAGTGTTTATTTAGTTTGCTGGCTGTTTCAAGATGCTGTGGCGTATTGATTCCTTTTATTACTAGCAGCCGTTTAACCTGACCTCTTCCAGATCCAGTATTTTAAAAGCCATAAATTTTAACTTTACTTATGAGCAAAGGCTGAAATGCTATGAAAGCCTTTTTATTAGTCAAGCTCTGCCATTTTCGATGCTCTGGTGTCACCCATGGCAACAATATTTAGGGCTTCTTAAATTAGAGTGGCTGCCGGGCTGCTGGGGAGGGGCATAGGCAGCCATAAAATGAAGCTGTAAACATTTCAAGGGTATAGGATTCCATGACGTGATAGCAGACAGGTGCAAGAAAGAAGGGGCAGACCTAAAGACAAAAGGGTTGGGATGATCGTATTAAATAAACATCTACTTTAGCATCTCAGATACTGAATAGAATTTGAAAATTAGAAACAGAATACCAGGTAATCAAAGAGCGAGGTGGAGCCAGGGACCAACTCCGGCCACCATTCTTGTAGGTCCACACTGCCTAAGTCATTGTCTGGTCTTCATATTGCACACAAAAGTTCTCTGAAAAGGAAGTTGGAGGAAAGAGACCTTGTTCCAGTGAACAGTTAGCAAACTGGGGAGATGCAGTATTCCTGTCCCAAAGTCCCAGGCATACCCTTAATCTCTGCAATTATAACAAACCAGGAAAGCCACTTTGTTTCCTAAGTTGGGAAAATATATGCTTCACATCATAGACTGATTTGTACAAAATATAGTAAAAACTTTCCAGAATGTCAGTACTTTACTTTTCTAAGGCACTATAACCTGTACTCAGAAGGCAGGCAACTGTTTTGTATCAATCAGCAAATCAAAACCATTTCATCTTCAAATAGCCCAGTGATGAAACTCCTGGACAGGTTGTCTACACTAAAAGTACCTATTTTACCATAAAAAAATGGAAGAAAAAGAAATTTTATACATGAGTTTATCCCTGAAATGCATGCATACATGAGAATGCCTTGTAGTTGAAGAAGAGGACAAAAAGAAACTAATTCTACTTCTGTGGCTTCCTGGTTTTAACTTATACACATCAGTAGCTTTTGTTCACTTTGTTGAAAATTTCCCATTCATTTTCTAATTGTCAAAAATGTGTGTTTAAACAAATTATTTTTTTCAATGTTATCCCTCTTTTTATTTGATCATGTGGCAAAACTCTAATACAGCACTAGGAAGGTGATATAAGCAAAGAATGATCATTTCACCGTAGGAGAAAATTTCAAGATATAAAAAGATATTGAAAGAATTTAAGCAAAAACATCAACAAAAGAGAGATGCTGAATGAAGAGATGTTCCCCCTTTCTTCACTTTATATTTCTTTGCAGAGAAATTTAATCCAAAATAATATGTGATTGGACTTGGATTATTCTTTCATCTTCCTGGTCTCTTTCTTTTCATTCTTGATAATAGTGTACTTGAGCATCCTTATACTACCTATTGCCAGAAACTGCCCTAGCATTTTAAGAAGCCAGCTACTCATTAATTCAAGTGATGTCTACAAGTTGACTCTTAATAGTTGACTCAGGCAAATTCTGAAAGTTCCAGAGTTAAAAAGGTGTGGGGTTTTGGGAAACCCAGAGTGAGAAAGTGTATAAACACTGTTCAGCAAATGACTGCTTGGGTCTATCTTAAATACAGGCCCAGTTAGCCACTCGTAATTCATCTTGAAGGATTGGTTCTTTCAGATTCACATTTGTTCACAATATAAAAACTGAACCCTTCAGAGTGTGAGTATCCTTCACTATTCCTATGGCTAGAGACTTCTGTCCTAGCAATTCAAGAAGCCAAACTTTTTTTTTTTTTTTTTTTTTTTTGGACAGTCTTTACTCTGTCTCCCAGGCTGGAGTGCAATGGTGCGAACATGGCTCAACTGCAGCTTCAACCTCCTGGGCTCAAGGGATCCTCTTGCCTTAGCCTCCTGAGTAGCTGGGACCACAGGCACGCACCACCATGCCTGGCTAATTTTTTTTATTATTTTGTAGAGACAGAGTCTCATTTTGTTGCCCAGGCTTACACATTCTTATGAATTCAAGTCCCTAAATGCAATTCAGTTCACTAAACAGCAGCATGTTTAGTCTTTTCTTTTTCTATGACCTTACTTGAATCAAAATGGACCTGAACACTTTCATTACCCAAACTATGGTCTGATCGATATTCTATATCATACTCTTCCTTTTGAATAACAGTATGTAGAATTTTAAAATTGTTAAAAATACTTATAGTAAAATATACAGAAACAAAATTTAACATCTTAATCATTTTTAAGTGTACAGTTCAATAGTGTTGAATACGTTCACATTGTTGTGCAGCCAGCTTTCACTGTACCAGACATTCTAATAAACTCCCCTCTTCCCTGAAGTAAGCCAGCGGCCTTTCCACCCAGAGCAGCTGGTGAATTTGATGATCTTGGGCAGAATGCCCCCCTTTACCCCCACAAGAGGGAAAGCAGCTCTTACCTTGGGGAAGTTACTCAGATTTCTAGAAAAACTTTCTGTAAGGTTGGCTGTCATGGTGTGAATTAAAAGGTTATGTCAGAGGTTAAACTATGCAATTAAATCAAGAAAGCAGATTATTCTAGTAGCTGACATTAACGTTTGAAAAGAGACAGGATTAGCTGTACTTAGTCACATATAAACTGCACAAAGCGAACAAAGGGGAAAAAAATTATTTCACCAAGCTTCCCTTGAAAGAAAATCGTTCCATCTTGCACCTCTAATTTTTCATTTTAATTCTGTTACTTCATGAGGTTCATTATCCTTTTCCAGATTTGCACACGGTGACTGATGCTCTGTGACGGATTGTTTTTGTTTTTCTGCTTTAAAAAATATTCCCTCCCTCCCTAAATAATTATCTGCAAATTAACCTTTTCTCTTACTGGAATATTTGTTGGAATAGAATACAGAAAATAGAAATGTGTAAGCAAGACTGTTTAGACAGGAGATAAATTCTTCGAGGCCACAAGGGTATCATTCATTAAATGACTGCTGCCGTCCTGTAAATGGGCCCCTTTTGACCTGAAAGAGTTAATGCTCTATTGAAAGTGGCTGGGTTGTCCCCAGCCTTACTCCCTTGGAAGGCTCTGACCCATTAATGGCAGTAATAATAATAATAGAAAACAATCCTGCTTTGCTTCCATTACTCTGAAACTGTTAATGGTATCCTAATGTTTTTTATTCTTTTAGTGTATCTGAAAACTGACATTCTGCTCAGCTAAAATTTCAAATGTAATATTTTTTTTCATTACCATTTTACATGCCATGCAAGATGCTGAGTAAGGAATAAGGCAGAGGCTTGTAATTGGTCTTTTAAATCATCATAAACATTTATTTTTCCCCCCCATGGCTATATCTAGTGCCAATAACTCAGTCATCAAATGATGGGAAAAACTATTTAATGATGCATCACAAGCTCCTTCCTAAATTTTTACCCAGAACAAGGCAGGGAATATAAAAATATGTCACATTGCTCAAAATTTGATTTTAAAATAAGCACAAAACAGTTTTTTTTCTTTTGTGGGAGTATTAGCAGTGAACCAAGTGTTCCTTTCTTTTTTTGATATAAACCCTTTTTAGAAAAGTCTTGTGTTTTTATATGTTTATTATAAGTAATAATGAAAAGTAAAATAGGGCTGTACGATGTGCAGGGCAGAACTGTGGCTTCTGTTTTGGGAGGCTGACATTTATAAAAGGCAGGTAACGATATTACCCCCTCTGTAGGGCTGTCAAGACAAGGCAAAGCATTTGGCACAGAGACTGTACCATGGTAAGTTCTAAATAAAGATTAACTATCATTATTATTATTGTTGTTGTTCTCTCAGAGCAAAACATCCATCCGAATTTAGGGTACTGAGGCAATACCCACTCAGAGCAATTGAATCCTACCTAGGGCATGGTATAGATAGAAGGCCCTGCCTTACCTATTGTCCATGTGTGTTAGAGTGAATATGTTTGGATCCAGGGTCACAGACTTCAGAGGCGCCTTATTGCCAGTGGGCGTCATAAACCTGTTCATCTGGCCACTAGGGTCCTTATTGGTCTTTTCCCATTCTCTCTGTTCAACCTCATTCCTATACTCCCAGGCCCCATGAGCACTCTGCAGTGGACACATGACTGGGCTTGCTGCCCCTTGGCAGATCCATGTTCTCAGCTCTCACCCATTCTGTCTCCAGGGCCGTCTCTGTTTGATGCTGCTCAATTCCAAGGGATCTGTCTCAGCCTAGAGTCATCATTTTTCTCCTCTGACTTCTGCCACTCCCTCTGTATCTTGCCACATCCCACCTTGTTTGAGGATGCTTTTGAGTTTTGCATTTTGACCTTCATGTAGATTGCTTGTTCCTTGAGAACAGGTGTTCACAAAGATATACCCATGTTGTCTTTTGATGAGTTGAGTCCACATCCTGCAGATCTGGAGGAAAATAGCCTCCTTTTTAATTAGTAGCAACATATTACATGTATATAGACTACTTTACAGCTTTGCGAATTTTTCATACATATATAATTTCATCTTATCGTAACAAAAACTTATGCTATTGGCATCCCTATTAACTTAGGCAAGTTACTTTATCTGTGCCTCAATTTTCTCAACTATAAAATGAGGATAATATTAGTGTATACCTCATGTAATTAAACGAGTTAATAGATATATATAAGAATGTGCCTGGTACAGAGATAGCTGCTGCTCTTTTTATCACCATTGTCATCATCAATATGATTTTTCCATTATCCCACTTTTACTGATGTGGAAACTGAAGCCCAGAGAGATTAAGTAACTTCCTTAGATTCTAAGCCTTCAAATTCCAAGTCCCCACTGAACATGCCTCCTACACAAATCTTTGTTGTTAAGCACCCTAGACTGCTTTTAGTCCATCATTTCCTTAGAGTCAATTTACAGAAAAGTTTCCAATTCACAGTTTGTCTGGAAATTTCTGTGAAAGGGAAACTTAAAACAAACACAGTGATAAAACACAAACCCTTCTCCAGAAATAGACACCCCCATTCCTGGGAGACAGGTCTCTCTCCTCCTAAATGAGAGGCCTCTGTTGAGTAGTCATGAGAATACCTATGGGAACAACTAGCTCTTAAAGGTGATGCCAGGTTTCCTCCAATCTCTCTAAAATCCAGACAACATATTTAATTAATGTCATTGTAGATCGGTTGTTTGAACCCCTGGTCAACCATAGCAAGAATTGATTTTACCTCTCTTTTGAAAGCCATTCTATTTTTCTAAATTGTCTAACCATTGGTAGTATGTCTCTACTTATTACTAATGATCTGGAGAATGGTCCTGTCTTCACAAAGGAGTCAGGGGTCAAGGTGAGCAAACCAATGTAATAAAACTCTTCTCAATGTAGAAGATTTATCACTTGTAAAATCCATGCAGGAACAGACTAGAACATGCCTGTCTATAAGCTGGTGTCAGACACACTTCTCACTGGTGTGGTCAACTCTGTACTCACCATTCCTTCACCAGCAGTCTGCCCTGTTCCTCAAGTATCTGACCTGAGTAGAAACAACTGGTGGTAACGTGGATTGTTATGTGGATGAGAGATTGGAGAATAGAATATGAAGTCAAGACTGTGGGTCACAATGGAAAGAAAACAATGTCAGACTAGTTTTGCAAAGATAATTTGTTGACTCCTAGCAACTAAAAAGTTCAGAGGAACATCCACAAAGAAATGGAGCTGCACCCAGGGTCTCCATGTCAGCAGTACTCTCTTGTGCAGTTCTGGTTCCTCTCTTTGGACTTGATTCTTACAGAAAAGCAATATGATTGCCAGAAGCTCCAGGCTTAGATTCTCCCAGTAACCCCAGTAACAAAGACTGCTCACTCTACCAGGCTTAGTTCTAGTTAGCCCTGTGTGTGTCAGTAGCTGTCCCAGAGCTCACCAGGGGGAAGAAATGCACTAATTAGTCATGTCTGGGTCGTAGGCACTGAATGAGAGTTGAGGAGGCGTAGTACACCAAGGAAAGCCACGATGCTCATTTTAGATAGAATAATGGGTGCCGGGTAGGAAAAAGAATGGATGTCAGCACTCGGGGGAGAAAAGAGAGACAGTTTAGGATAACTGGAGAGTCGTGACACTCTTGCTATTTCTCCATGCGCTTCTCTGAGGTAGAGTAAAGCAGTTTCCATGTACCCTGACATCTCAGTACAACCCAGCAAGAATTTCAGTACAAGAAACACTGATCATAGACTTCCCCGAGGGAAGGTTATTAATGGAAGTATCACCTTCTTGTAACCTTGTTTCCCACTGGCAAAGATTCCTCAGGCTGAGTTATTGGGAAACTCCAGTATGCTGTCAGATTTCACAACAACATTAAGTGGTACTTCCTTTTCATATTTGCCACCTCATTTATTTTGTATGTCCCCATGTTATTAGTTTTACTGCCCATTAATCATTATATATTACCAAATATAGTAAAGCGTGCTTATGAGGAGATAGCAAAGGGTCCAGCCACAGCAGTCACAATGAAGCCATGGCAGGAGGAAGCCTAGGGGTAGCAGGCAGTGCCCCCTGTCCCGTCCACCCAGACACATAACCCTGAGCACCTCCTGCCTCCCAAGTGCATTAAGATGTGTTTCTGCACCCTATCCCTCCTCGTCAGAGAAAAACCTGGGGAAAATCATTCTGTTCATTTTGAGGACAGATGACTAACCATGCTAAAAATGTATATGAAGAAATTAGAAGAAATTTGAAATTGTAAAAAGAAAGGAAGAGCAAGAGATTTTATTAGCAATGAGTTCCATTGCTGCAAAATATAGCACTCTCCCTTCCCTTTAATTTATTCCATGTACGCCTTCCATATTATTTTTTCTCTAAATACCAATATCATCGAGCATTTCCTCTGGTAAAAAAAAAAACTTAACGGCTTTCTGTTGTCCCCTAATTTGGGCCTTGCCTTCTTAGCCAGATTTCAAAGCCCTTCAAGTCTTACTTTATCCTTTCTACCATGTTTATTTCCCACCAATCTCTACCACATTGTTTTTTGTTACTAGTCACTCCATCTTCCCTGTGTCCCCGACCCCCGTAGACGTGTTTGGACTTTTCCTCGTGCCTTTTCCTCTAAGTGGTGTGCCTGTCCACCTCCTACTTCTCTTACCTATATACCATCCATCTTCAAGGATATGACCCACATCATGCATGAAGTCTTACCCAGTGACTCATAGTCACACTGTGCTTTCTTTTCCCTGACTTCTCCAAGCCTAAAATACTCCAGCCCTTAACTGTGCTCTACATCAGCATTCTTGGTACGTGGTTTGCAGAGATACCTGCTGGCCAATGATCCCAAAAGTCCACGACCTTGTCTGATTTGTAATTCTGTTGATGGTGTCGTGGATTAGTCTGATGGAGAAGACTGAAAGAAACTAAATAGTTATTTACTTGCTGTCCCTGGCATAGTTATTCTCAGGAAATTATTTTAGCATTTTACTTTTTCATGAAAAATATCTTTGCAAGAAATAAACAAGTGTATTTGGGCTACTGGTAGAAGTGAAGGAGATAGAAGATGATTTGAAAAGTAATAAGAAATCTTAGGCCAAAAAAAGTAGAAGTTTTCAGTAAAGAGTGAAAATTCAGAGCTAGTAATGACCCTGTCCTACAATGTATGAATAGGGAAGCAGAAATCCTCTTGTCATTCTGTTGATTATAGAGAATCCTCCTAATGGGTGTACATTTTGTTCACCAAAAAAATATGATGGTAAGAGTTGACATTTACTGAATATTTGCTGTGTTCCGGGTATCATGTTCAAAGTTCTGTATCAGATAATCTTCCAACTACCCCAAAAATGAGGTTCTATCATTATCTCTGTTTTACAGATAAGGAAACTGAGGCACTGAGAGGTAAGAGCCTCACCTAGAGTAACACAAATAGTATATGGGTGGAGCTGGGGCATAAAACTGCTATGGTTGAATGTGTCCCCCACAAGTTCATGTGCTGGAGACGCAGCTCCCAGTGCAGCAGTGTGGAGAGAGGTGGGACCTTTGGGAGATGACTGAGTCATGAGGGCTCTGCCACCATTAACCCATTCATAAATTAGTGGATTAAACCATTCATGGATTGATGGATTAATGGGTTATTGAGGGAGTGAGTTAGTAATCATGAGAATGGTGTGTTATAAAAGCTAGTTTGGCCATCTATCATGAGCCCCCCTCAATGTGTGATGCACTGTGCTGCCTTGGGAACCTGCAGAGAGTCCCCACCAGCAAGAAGGCCCTCACCAGATGTGGCCCCTAAACCTTGGCCTCCCCAGCCTCTAGAACTAAAAGAAGTCAATTTCTTTTCTTTATACGTTACCCATTCTCAGGTATTCAGTTATAGCAACAAAAAATGGACTAAGAGAACCCAAGATGTCTAATGTCAGACTGTGCTTGTAATAGCAATTGCTTTAAAGAGTAAATTATGAGTGAATGCCAAAGATGCAGTTAATTAGCTGAGTAAACAGGTAACATGGCTACCATTGGAAATATGAATCCAGATAAATCCAGGTGTATGTACAAACAATTTATTTTCTAAAATTTGGGGTCTTGTATTCCCCTGAGATGGGTCCTTCTTGAGCTTTAAGGATCTCCTCCATGTAGATTCTCTGGTGTTATTGTTTCACGAGTGTTTACATTTGTTCTACACAGAGACTAGAATGTCTTTGACTAAGCTAGGTGTTTAATCTTTTATTTCTGAGGCAGCAAAGAAAATGGGAGGAATTTCAGCTCAAGGTTTGTCAGACCAGGAAAGCCTCATGTAGCATCTCAGTAGCCTTGCCAAGTCAATAGGATGACATTTCCTTGTCTGCACTCTCAGGGAACTTAAAAGAAGAATTGGGAAAAGGTTGAGTGTTTGTTCTGAAATTTACATGAGATGTAGGACTGAGGCACTGCCTCTCAGGAATGTGAAGGGAAATCACAAAATACCATTGGAAATCCCCTCAATTCACCATAGAGAATACAAAATTACTGTTTCAAAGAGTCATTTCATCAGTCAAACACCAGATGAAATAGTTGGCTTGTGTTTAAAGATAGTGACACAGTGCTATAGACAAAATGGTTGTTTCCCTCCAAAAATCATACATTGAAATCCTACACCACAATATGATGGTATTAGGAGGTGGGGTCTTTGAGAAGTGATTAGGTCGTGATGCTGGAACCCTCTTGAATAGGTTTAGTGCTCTTATAAAACAGGCCCCAGAAAAGTCTTCCACATGAGGACGCGGCAAGAAGATGGCCATCTATGAACCAGGAAGTAGGTCCTCAACAAACACTGAACCTGCCTGTGCCTTGATATTGCACTTCCCAGCCTCCAGATCAGTGGGCAAATACATTTCTGTTGTTCGTAAGCCAGTTTATGAAATTTCATTACAGCTGCCCAAATGGAGTAAGACAAAAGTTAGTACCAAGAAGTAAAATGACACTATAACAAATACCTAAAAATATGGAAACAGCTTTGAAACTGGATAATGGGTAGAGGCTGAAAGAGTTTTTAAGTGCATACTAAAAAAAGCCCACATTGTCATGACTGGACTTTTAAAAGGTGATTCTGGCAAGGGCTCCAAAGAAAAACAAAAACAAACAAAAAAAGCAACAGCAATAACAACAAACACCACCACCCACAACACCACCATCACAAGAGGAGAGCTGTAAAGAAAGCCTCGATTTCTCAGTCGTCTTAGACGATACCCACATAATCTTGAATAGAACGTTGGTAGAAATATGGATAGTAAAGGCCGTTCTTAATGAGGTCTCAGATGGAAATGAGGAACATGTGATTCATGGAAACTGGAGAAAAGACCATCCTCCATATAAAGTGGCAAAGAACTTTGCTGAAGTGTGTTGTTGTTCTAGTGTTTTATGGCAGGTAGCACTTGTAAGTTATGAAATTGGGTATTTAGCTGATGCTATTTGTAAGCAAAGTTCTCTGATTTCTCTAAAATCCAGATAGCATATTTAATTAATGTAATTGTAGATAGTTTGTTTGAACCCGTAGGCACAGCCTGGCTTTTTCTGACTGCTTATAGTAAAATGGAAGATGAGAAACATGACTTAAAGATGGAATTGCCCATCAAAAAGGAAGCAGAGCTTTTAGGTATTTCTCAGCCTATCCATATTGAAAAGTCTGAAAAAGGCTGTTTGGGAAAGAATACTAAGGATATGGTCAAACAACTATTTGACAAGGAGGTTAGTATGGATCAGCCATCTTAGCAGAAGCCAGGAGCTATTCTCCAGGACAATGGAAGAATGACTCTGAAGGCAATTCAGTGATCATCAGGACAATCATTTCTGCCAACAGGCCCAGAGTACAAGGGCCCTGGAGACAGAGTGGTGTCGAAGGAAGGGCTGCTGGTGCCCTCAGGACCTCAGTGCATTCTGCATAGGGCAGCCAAACACCACAGGTTCTGTTCCTTGTGCTATATCGTCAAATTGCTTGCACACCCAGGTACAGCTCCAATGGGACCTAGTGTAGCATGGATCACAGAGGCTACCCCTCCCAAGGGCACAGGCAGCAACTTTGGTGGCATCCACACAATGCCATCTCTGCTGGTGCAGAGAGCTATAGTAGAGCCCTCATGAATGGGATTAGTTTCCTTATTTAAAAAAGGCCCCCAGAGAGTTCCCTTGCCCCTTCCACCATGTGAGGACACAATAAGAACACAGGCATCTATGGACCAGGAAGCAGGCCCTCACCAGACACCAAATCTGTCAGCACCTTGATCTTGAACTTTGCAGCCTCCAGAACTGTAAGATAATTCTGCTGTTCATAAGCCACTCAGTCTGTGGTATTTTTGTTATAGCAGCCCAAATTAACTCAGGCACACATGAAAACTATAAATCTTGAAACACAGGAATCATACTCAGGGTGGTGAGATGCTCAGCATGAGAGAGACAAGCAAAGAGCCGCAGAGAACAACTCATTTCTCCAAACTCCTGTTCCCTCCCAGACACACAGTCCCTCAAGGGCACACTCTCATTGAGAGGGAAGGTAAGTGAAATTGTTCTCATTAAGTGATTTTATCCTGCCCATCCTCCTACCTTTTTTCTAAATTTCTCTCATCATGAACATACAGTTGAATTTGGGTAAGATCAATTGTGTGTGATTAGACTTCATTTTGTACAGGAAAAAATTTAGTAAACTGTAAAGCCACAGAAAATGTTAGTTATAGTCACATTTACCTTCCATTCCTCTTAGGACCAAGCACAGTTATGAGCCACAAAAAATACCCAGTAAATAATTGTCAACGGCTGACTTGATTTTGGCTTGACATTTTAACATTAGATTGAAACCTTGCTTAAAGTATATTTATAGAGAAATTGTTATTCATGTGAACATGAAACTGAAAAACCTCACTTTCTATCAGTTTGGTAAATAACTCAGTAATTGAGAATTGAAATGCCCTTTTTTTTTCCAAGTACAATCGGATACATATAAAAAGGGGGAAAATACAAAAAAATTATAAAAATAACATTGACCTTAAAAAATACAGGTGCCCAGGCTGTACAATATGTAAAGATACCCTCATGTAGGTGCCCTCCAAGAAATCAATCAAACTTTGACCTTTTATGTTATGCTAATGGTTTTTGAGGAAACATTAAAATTCTTTATAATATGCCTTATTTTGAGAGTACTGTTGTATATAACCCACATAAACATACAAACCACTCAACAATCAAAAGCAGAAGAAACATGTACTGTTTTAGCAAGACATACAAAGAGTTAACGGCAAAAGGAAAGAGAGGGGAAAAAATCACTACTATGGTCTGTGTTTAGAATATAAAGCCTGTTACCCAGATATACGAGGAGGAGGTGGAAGGCAAATAAAGGTGTTCTTGGCAGTAGGTAAAAATAAGACTATTTAAAGCACACATGAGGTAGAAATGGCAGAAAAGGTTAATATTACAAAGATAAGTTTAGCAAAAGGAACAACTACTGTAAAAAGAAAGGCAAAATATAGAGATGAGTGAATAATTATAGGTAGGGTAGAAATTATTAAATCATAGAAAGCAGGAAAAGAACCTAAGGGTTGTATTAACAAAGAAGAGGAAGCTGTATGTGGGCTTTGAGAAAGTGAAGCAATTGTGGTCTGTGTTTCTCCATGTAAAACTTTGTTCAGCCTCACAGCACTGAAGAAAAGGGGCACCCCAGTGTTGTAAGTACCCTTTACCTTCATGTTCCTTTTTTCCTCCAGTGAATGTTTGTGTAGTAGATCTCTGTACTGAGGATACAAAACTCAGTAAGTCTAGGAAAGGTAGGTAACATTTTTTGATCCTGTGTCACAGGTAAGAAAGTTTCCCACACTGGTCCATTTATTTGACCCTCAAATGAGTATTCTGATACTTATGTAAATAATAAAGGTAGTGTTTTCCTATAAGTACCCACATGTCTCTTCTGGAGACCAATGCTGTGTACTTAATTTTTCAGTTATTTTCTTGAATGCAACTTTTTATTTTTTTGTTTGCTTGTTTTGTTTTTTTAATCCAGTAGAGTCTTTCTAAGGGAGGAAAGAATGAAAACAGAAGATTAAAACACACCAGCATGCTGGGATTGGTGTTGTCTGGGTTCCTCAGCTGCCCTAACAGAATCTACCTACAGATAAAGTTATATATGTATTTTTAGAAATAGTTCAACCACTAAGTTGAACCATGGAGTACATTTTCTTATCTGTAAGATAGAGAAAAAAAGAAAAGAAAGAAAAATGTCATGAGAATATTTTTGGTGTAATGAATTCACTATTTGTAACATTTTGGGGACATAATCTGAGTTCAGGAAGGAAACCTAAACATGGCATAAAATTTTGACTATTTCTTTGTGAAAGAAGGAACTTTTAGTAAAGAAAGTTAAAGTGTATAGCAATACTTGTTAAACATTTGAACACACTTGAAGGGCCATGCCCATACTCATAATCAAGGAATTTATTTGTTCGCATAATCTTCCCATATTTTCTCTGGATAGTTTCACTTTAAAATAAAGTGTTTGAAGACAGGGTAGGGGAGATTATGCAAATGTATGAATCTTAATGACAAGTTCATTATTGAACATTTTGATGTAAATTTCAGGAAACGATTAAAGACCCTGGGATTTGTGAGACTTAAAAGAAAAATTCCACTCTTGGAGAACTTGGAAATTGCCAGTAAAAGAACTGAGACCCAAATGACAGCAGATAATGTAAAGCCAAATTGCATTATGCCCTATGGTAATGAATAGGAAACAGGGCACTGTGATAAGCTTGGAATGATGATCAATATTTGGAACACTGTGATAGGCAAGAAGGTAATTAGACCCATTATGAACACAGTTAACACAGATAACATAACTTGGGAAATTATACATTTGGATATTACAGAGAATTTTTTAAAGGCTAATGGATTTGCAATGATACCAAGTAAAGCATATAAGACATTTTGCCTCTAGGAAATCTACTTTAAAAAAATCAAACACAGAAATTTTTCAGTAAATGTAATCTAAAATGAAAAGACAAAGTGAAATATGTGGGAGAATAAAGTGGTGTTGTGCCTCCTACTTGGAATTTACAATAATTTTGTATTCAAAGAGTTTTACATTTATTAATTTCACATCACAGCTCCCCATGCAGCAGGAAAGGCATTTCTATTGTGTTTGTCCAAGTTGACTGCTCATAATAAGGCAAGGCCAAATTGATAATAAAAGCAAGCTATCTTGACAAATGCTCAGCCTTGCCAGGTCTCATGCTGTGACCCCTGGATGGCGTTATAATAATCTTTATCCCTAATTTACGATGGGAAACAATCCCTTTATTTTAGAAGGAAAGACTGTAACTTAATTAATTTTCACTAAGTGCCTTGAGGGCCATTGATGTTATTGAAATGTACAAATTAATACATTATTTATTGTTAATTTATCATAAGTATTTGTTAATTATAAGGCTCTAGCTGGGAGAAAAACTTGCCATGTATCTGGAAGTGAATACCTTCCCTAAAATTATTTCTCATTTTTTAATATGGGTGTATTGGAAGCAATTTCATCAATAATAGAAGATCCAATTACTGGTCTTGTGGATTAAGGCATTCTTTTATTGTGAGATTTTTAATGCTAAAGTGGGAAGTTCAAACATTGCCAATTAAATCTCAGACTAATTAAGTGATTATAGCCTAAGGAGAAGGGCAACTAAGACTCCAATATTAATCTATCTTATCACAATAGCCTCTATATGTGATGAACAGATGAACATATATATACCTATGTCAATAGAAGAAGTGTAAGGCATTGTTTGAAAAAACAATTTAAGGAGTTTAATTGTTTGAAAAAAGTTTAAGTTGTTTCCCTTTTCGAATAATAAAGACAGCATTTTTTATGAAGTCCTTTTCAGCTGTTTGTAGAATGCATGGTCGTATTTAATAATTCGATGATGGATTGCAGCAAATCTAAGATTTCACTCATTGAAATGTTTAGAGGTGGTACAAAAGTGACTGTGACAGTAATGACCACCAATGCTTTATGAGCACTCACGACATGCCAGGCACCTTCTATGCTTTTCTTATCCTCAATTTTATAGATAAGGGAACTGAGGCACAAAGAGGTTATTAACTCAAGAAGTAATTAGCAGAGCGGGGAATGTTTGGATATTCTACAGCCTCCTTTTAATCCTTCAGTATTAACCACTACCCTCTAGATAGTTTTATTCTCTATTATTCAAATCATCTGCCTGTGGAGAAGCAACAGCAGTGCTCAGCTGTAAGGCAAGGGCAGCAATCCAAGACTGAGTCAGAGAAACCAAGGTCCACATCCAAACTGTCCTCCAGGAAGGACCTTCTGTTTCATACCATGTTGAAATGAGGCTTTCTACAATACCTAGAAGGCTGGGGCAGCAGTTTCTCAGCATCTTAAGAATCAGTTTCATAGTGGCACCTCTCCAACTAGGTGGTAGCTCTCTCATGGGCCTTTTGCCACCCTTTTTATGCCTACAGGAGACATGGTGGGCATTTTGCCTGGCACAGCTTCTTTAACTCTTTAGTCTTGGGGTGTGTGTGTGTTCACTTTTCATAATGCTGTATTTTTGGGAATGGAGTGTAGTAGGGGATGTATCTGAGGATTGATTTGTCCAGAAGACATGGCCCTGAAATTTCTCTCTACTCTATATAGGACCATGTCAAGCCAATCCTTCATTTGGAAACAGATGGAATCTTTAAAAGTGCTATAACATCTTTTTAAAAAAAAAATAAAAATTGTGGCATTTTTATATGAGGCCATAATTTTGAGAGAAAATTTGGCACCTGACATTAAGAATGTTTTTATTATACCACCTTGAGAATAATTTTTATGTGACATCCTTCTTTTAGCACCCTTGATAATTGTGTGTCATCTGTTTCACAAATCTTGTGTATGTTGAGCTCGTGTTTGTGAGGGGAGGATCCGTTCATCTCGATCTTAAAGAACATGGACGTAGAAGCCACAACCAGTATCGCATCAGCTACAGATGAAAATATGAAGAGTCATCATATTTTGGGATAACTTCAATGGGATCGAGTGGCTGAGGTTTTGATTTCAATAAATTACTCACTCAAAAGAGACCTCTTCTTGAGACCCCTGCTTTTAGTGGAAGCCTAGAAAAAAATGTGATTTGTGTAAATGGTGAGGCTAGACATAGACAGTGAATCTTCTCATTTTAAAAGCTGTAAAATTTTCTACGCACCATCAACCTAAACTGAAATTGGTGAGAGTAGGAGTAGGGAAGAGGGATTGAATGTGGCAATTTATTGTACTCCACACAGTCTTTACAGGGAGGATATTTTATTCCAAGTGTTTTGTTAGAATTTAACACTGATGCCCCTTCCATGGCAGGTAACCTTGACCTTCTGTAGGAGACCTCAAACATATGAAAGACATGGGAATCCCTGGAGAAGGTCCTTGTCAGAGGCCCCAGTTCACTGTATCTGTAAATCCTTATAAGGACTTCCCTGATTTTGGTTCTCTTCTCTAACATCAGTCCCTATTCTACAGCTACATTCTGTGCATTCTCCAGGAATAAACAGAATTATTTTTCCAATCCTGAAAACTCCAGAGTCTACATTTACAACCTAAGGACTCAACCACCCTTTCTGCTTTTAATATTACCATGTATTACATCCAATAGAGCTAGGTTGTAATATTGCCCAACATCAGTTAGTGCTTCTACTTTGTGACTTCTATTTATACAGACTGAATTAATTGTCAACTCTATTAATCTTGCAAAATCCATGAATCCTTAATGTTCAGTTTGCTTAGAATGAGAAACAGTGTATTTGTTTCTTCTTAGCTATGACTTCTTGCTGAGCTTCACATGAGCTCCTTTTAGATAACGTGCCTTCTATCTTGGACGATTTACTTTCATGTTCCCCAGAATTTATTGCTAACGGTTGACGTGAATGCTTACAGTTTGGGCTCTAATGTAATCTCCTGAATGGCAATTAATAAATAAAAGATGGTTGCTATTGCTGGCAGAGAATCAGGGCTTTCTCGGATAGTTTTCATCTTCATGTTTTCACCAAACTTCATGTCAGACATCCCTAGGGGTTGATATTATAAAATATTTTCTGTAAACTCCAAAGCTTTTACTATTGCTTCAATACCCCCAAACCTCTGTGATGCCTTTTGTTTTCTTGTCAGAAATGATCTTATTCAATTTCTGTTTCTTCGACTTATCTTCCTTCCTGGGAATATAAAAAATATGCCTCTTTCTGGATTTAATAGTAACATATCCTCAGTATTTATGACTTGCAAATAACACCTGAAATTTGTCCCTGAAATTTCTTGTTTTTTTTTTTTTTTGGCTTAGTCTTTTCTCTGTTGCACTTATTGAATATACTCTGTTGAATTTACTGAATATTGAATTGCACTTACCCTACGTTAATAGCCAGTAGGGTTTATAAAATGCAGTGTTTATTGTCATCCTGTATATTGTTCAAAGTGCAAAGTTGTCTCCTGTAAGTTAATGATGAAACTATAAAGCAATATCCAATTTTTGCAATTTGCCTACTTGACAAGGCTCCAGGGTTAATCTAGCCTAATATTCTTATTTTAGAAATGAGGAAAATGTAGGGCAGTTTAAGCTATTTGACCATAATCAGATAGAGGGTGCAGAGCAAATACATCTTTAGACAGTAAAGTACATGGTACACAGCAGAAAAGCTGGAACTAGGCTGCCTCGGCCCAGCTCCTGGTCTGGATGCTTATTAAGTGTGTAACTTCAGCCAAGTTATGTCAATGCTATGTGCCTCAATTTCTGAATCTGTAAAATGGGGCTAACGGTAGTACCAGTAGCAACTATAAGGATTATCATAAGTTACTGTGGGTGAGGCATTTAGAATCGTGCTTAACACAGAGTAAGCACTCCATGCTTTGTTAGCTATTAGGATTATTGTCATTATGTTGACTATTTTTAACACATTCAGATCATAGGAAAAGGTGCGTATTGCTATTTCACTTCACATGGGTATATATATATATACATCAGAGCTTTGTTGTACTTCTTTTTGTATTCTTTAATCCTGTGTGAAGCTGCTAGTAGTGTTCATAGTGGCAGTGATAGTAGAAGCAAAAATAATGATAGTAATAAAAGGTAGTGCCGTTTATTGAGCCTTGCTAGGTGCTAACATTGAAGTAGGTACTTTACATACATAATTCTTTTTTTTTTTTTTTTTTTTTTTTTTTGAGACGGAGTCTCGCTCTGTCGCCCAGGCTGGAGTGCAGTGGCGCTATCTCGGTTCACTGCAAGCTCCGCCTCCCGGGTTTACGCCATTCTCCTGCCTCAGCCTCCCGAGTAGCTGGGACTACAGGCGCCCGCCACCTCGCCCGGCTAATTTTTTTGTATTTTTAGTAGAGACGGGGTTTCATTGTGTTAGCCAGGATGGTCTCGATCTCCTGACCTCGTGATCCGCCCGTCTCGGCCTCCCAAAGTGCTGGGATTACAGGCTTGAGCCACCGCGCCCGGCCTACATACATAATTCTTAATAAATACTCCATCTATTGATAAATGACACAGTCGTTTATTTCCAGAAATGCAAGTCTAGCCTCTTCATGACAGTAGTTTCCTTCGTAACTGGAAAGGAACATGAGCTGTGTTTCTGGTGGAAAAGCTTTGACTGTAGAAACAAGAGCCCTGAAAGAATTCCTTCCATCTTAAAGATAATCCTTGTGCTGCTAATATTTATATAACCTAATCCTGTTATTGATAATTGGGAGACTAGCTGGGGGTGGGGATGGAGGTCAGGGAATGGAGTGGGAGGGGGCAGGTAGAGGCCAAGGCAAACCGCACAAATGAAAAACATTATATACCAGAAAAGAGATGATTCAGATTCAGTTGTGCTTTATATTTTCTGTTTTATAATTTTACATTGCATTAAAAGGTTGTCCCTTTTCTAGATACCCAAACAGGAATACATTCAGAACAATAGCATCAACATGGAAAAGTTCTTTTCTTTCTTGCTTTGCATTATTGATTGATTGATTGATTAAATAAACTGCAGTTACCATACATTAATAGCCAGTAGGGTAAGGTAAAGTGTTTACTTACAGAAATCACAGTCACTTCAATGTTCTTTTATTTCCATGCCCAGTATGTTCCTTACTAATCACATGAGCAACCATGGCAATGATAAAAGCTGTCAGGTGTGGGAGTGCTAGGACGATACTGGAAGAGAAGCTCTCGTCATGTTAGGTGCTTGGTATGTTTGTGTGTGTCTGTGAGTATGCATGTGTGTATGTGTGTATACTCACATATATGAAATCACTCTCATTCACACTCATATATAGTCTCTATAAACAGCTACAACCTTTCAAATTCATATGTGTGTGTATATACCTATAGACACACATGCATATACACTTCTACATAGAAATGTACATATAGTCATATTAAATCTTATCACAGCTCTAGAAAAGGAAACGGAGGCTCAGAGAAGTCAAACCACTTGTTCGAGGTCACAAAAGGTGGCAAAGCTGGAATATAACCCCAACTCCCACCCACTTAACACCCCTTTTTTGGGATGTCCAGACAGAAATATTCTTAGAACAATAGGATTACACCACACTGCCCCATTAGAAGAGGGGTGACCTTTTGTCCTTTCTTTTCCAGAATCTCCAAGCAAAGATTTTGGTCCAACTCTGGGTTTGAAAAAGTCCAGTTCCTTGGAGAGTCTGCAGACTGCGGTGGCCGAGGTCCGGAAGAATGACCTTCCTTTTCACAGGCCCCGGCCACACATGGTTCGAGGCAGAGGGTGCAATGAGAGCTTTAGAGCAGCCATTGACAAATCCTACGATGGACCCGAAGAAATAGAAGCTGGTAGGACAATATGCTTCCTTAAATGGCTTTCTCATCTCATTGTTATCTGCAAATCACGGGCAAGAATGTGTGCTTAACTACAGAAAAAAATGATTTAAGGATCACAATTATATTTTTGATATTAAAAGTAATTCATTTTCCTGATATGTTTTGCCCTTTGGCTTAACGAACATGGAATTGGAGAATGCAATATGCAACTTATTTTACAGTGCAAGGCTAAAGAAATGTTCTCCTTCACTTTTCTACAAGGACCAACTGTCATTTACCCTTAGGGTAGGAGCACTAAGTATGCATTTCTTGACATTCTCATTCGAGTCATTAGAGGCAGCATCAATCCAAAGACTCTGACTGCATTAATTGGGTAGAAGCAGTTGGGATATTTTGTACTGAAAACTCCCTCCTCACCCTGTTTGTTTCCCAGCATGCGAACTTTCTGAGCTGATCAAGGTTAACAAGCCAGCTTTCAGAGAGATTACTGCTTGAACACCTATCAAACCTTTCATACTACCAGCTAAGCAACCAGTCGTCCCCACTCCCAGCATCAAATCTTGCTCGAAGTAACCAGATTTAGGCAGTCAGATCTTCAAAGGGCACAAGTAACCACATGGAAGGGTAGAACTCCAGAGTGCTGTTATTCATTCTTTAGCATTTTCCATGTCAGTGTTTCTCTATATACTAACTGCATGTGCCCCTGACCATGGGTATTGATTATTTTTTCTCTGTACAGACGGTCTGTCTGATAAGAGCTCTCACTCCGGCCAGGGAGCTCTGAATTGTGAATCTGCCCCTCAGGGGAACTCAGAGCTAGAGGACATGGAAAATAAAGCCAGGAAAGTCAAAAAAACGAAAGAGAAGGAGAAGAAAAAGGAAAAGGGCAAATTGAAAGTCAAGGAGAAAAAGCGCAAAGAGGAGAATGAAGATCCAGAAAGGAAAATAAAGAAGAAGGGCTTCAGTGCCATGCTGAGGTATGGTCCTGCTTTGAAGGCAAAGTTGGGTTTGTTTCTCATTTTGTCTCTCCTGGTGAAATCACTCCTTTGTCTGTACCCAGTAAATAGTGCATACTTTCCCTCATATTCAGCTAAATGCATGCAGCTCTCAAGTGTGACTGTACTTGTTCTCTTTCTGCAGAGGCAGAGGAGCTTTTTGGGGAACCTCACAGTGATGACAGGACACTGTCTTAAGTTTGTTGTCAAAGAAAGGTCAACACTGTGCCAGGCACAGAGGCTCATGCCTGTAATCTCAGTATTTTGGGGGGCTGGGAGGATTGTTTGAGCCCAAGAGTTCAAGACCAGCCTGGGCAACCTAGGGAGACCCTATTTTTTTTTTTTTTTTTTTGAGACAGTCTCACTTTGTTGCCCAGGCTGGAGTGCAGTGGCGCAATCTCAGCTCACTGCAACCTCCGCCTCCTGGGTTCAAGCGTTTCTCCTGCCTCAGCCTCCTGAGTAGCTGGGACTATAGGCACACACCACAACGCCCAGCTCATTTTTGTATTTTTAGTAGAGTGGAGTTTCGCCATGTTGGCCAGGAGTCTTGAACTCCTGACCTCAAGTGATCTGCCTTGGCCTCCCAAAGTGCTGGGGTTACAGGCAGGAGACCCTATTTCTAAGAAAAAAAAAAATTAGCCAGGCACAGTGGTGCATGCCTGTAGTCCCAAGTACTCAGGAGGCTGAGGCCAGAGCATGGCTTGAGCCCAGTAGTTCAAGGCTGAGCTATGATTGCACCATAAAAGAAAGGCCAATGCTTAGTAGAGGCATGGACAATGCCTGCAGTCCTTTGTACCAACGTGTTATGAAAATAACTACTTCCTCTGGCAGCACAGGGAAAGTGAGAGGCGGGGAAGCCCTACGTGTTACCTCTGGAATACCTCTTTTGAAGCAGGGGAGTCAGGGTAGATGAACTTCATCCCTCTGTGACTCTAGGTGTGCAGTGGCCGGGCACATCACTTGTCACCTCCAGAGGTACTGTGATACAGGGGAGATGTCACTGGATCTGGGCTCAGATGCCCCAGTCTGGATCCATGACTCTCCACACATGAGCAATGGGGCTTCACACACATTGCTTAGCTTCCCTGAGCCTTACTTTCCTTACTTTTAAAATGAGGCCAGCATACTTGCTCTACTGACCCAGCATAGTTGTGAGACAAGATTTCATGTGCTATACATTCATTCACTAGACAGGGCTCAACATGGCACAGTCAGAAAATAGCTCTGTTTCTTCTCTCCCCTTCAAGTATGCCTTGTTGAGGCTGCCTTCTGCACACCCTGACATCTCAGCTTTCTGGCTGATAGCTTTCTGGTCACTTTTGGGTAAAAAAAAAAAAAAAAAGCAACTTGTTTGTGGGGGGCTAAAATGTTCAATCCAATGTAAATGAAAGCTTTCTTCCTTTCTGTCTGTTGGACCTGAACCACAAGGTGCATCCTATGGTATGGTGGGAGGCAGGATTCTACCTTCTCCCATTTCTCAGTCTTTGGAACCAGGAGACAAAGACATGATTCAATAGGATAGAATTTTACTTAACTGGCATATCTGGTATAATCTGGCCATCGAGGAACCTTTGTGGCTACTTTTGTGGATTTTCTTAGAGTGCTCCTTACTATACCAGTCACTAATGTAGGTCATTTTCACAATAACCTATTCCCCTAAGCCTCTGACCTCAGACATATACCCCTGAGTCTCCTTACCCCAATTGGTAGATTTCTTGGACAGTGCCAGTTTGAGACAGCTCTAGCCTAACTTAGAGCCACAGCGTCTACCTGGCTTTCTAGAGTTCCTGATCTCCCACCCTCCAAATGATGCAAGTACAGCTTGTTCCCACTGTTCCGCTCCTCCTCACCCCGTCGTAGAGATGTTCCAACCAGCCTCGCATCTTCAGACTTCTCGGCACGTCCCATACCACTCTGGGCCTCTTCCTCCAGGAACACACATCAGACTCTCCCAAGAATGCTGTCATGCATGGGGAAGGGAGGAGGCAGTCAATTTTTGCAAGTCACAAAATTAAAAAGTAGGAAGTGGGGTGACAATCTCCTGTTATACAATTACCTCCAAATTCCCTGAGAAGTACCCCTTTCTATGACTGTCTTTACTCCTACAATTTCTTCTCAAATCAATTGATCGCTATACTTCTATGGGCTGAAGGTGAATGATGGGAGATGATGGTTTAGGGGCCATTTTGGCCACCTCTTATGAAACCCTTAGGAGATATCTCATTTAAGAATGCTGGGTGTATTTATTACCAATTGTTCTCATTTAGTGATCATCAACTGAAATTTCCACATAGGAAGGAAAGTTCTATCATTCCATATATAAGTGACATTTAGGGAATACAAATAATCCTCACACCAGTGAGCCTTCCCATTACATTTCCAGTGCTCATGAAATGCCAAGCAGGGTTTCTCATGCTCAAAAATCTTGGGAGTGATGTTGCCCCTGGATGTGTTATGACAAGACTGGCTAAGGTCCTGCTATCACCTGGGCTGAGGTTACCCCAGCAGGCCTGATGTCATAATAGGTATCTGACGATTAAAAAACAAAATTTCGGCCAGGCATAGTGGCCCACATCTGTAATCTCAGCACTTTGGGAGGCCAAGGTGGGCGGATCACCTGAGGTCAGGAGTTCGAGACCAGCCTGACCAACATGGAAAAACCCCGTCTCTACTAAAAATACAAAATTAGCCAGGCGTGGTGGCGCATGCCTATAATCCCTGCTACTTGGGAGGCTAAGGCAGGAGAATCACTTGAACCTGGGAGGCAGAGGTGAGCCGAGATCACATCATTGTACTCCAGGCTGGGCAACACAAGTGAAACTCCATCTCAAAAAAAAAAAAAAATTCAGCTAAGCATAGTGGCTCAGGCGTGTATGTAATTCAAGCACTTTGAGAGACTGAGGTGGGCAGATCACTTGAGCCCAGGAGTTACAAACCTGAACAACATGGCAAAACCCCATTTCTACAAAAAAAAGCAAAAATAAACAAATTAGTTGGATGTGGTAGCATGTGCCTATAGTGTCAGCTACTCAGGAGGCTGATGTGGTGGGAGGATTGACTTAGCCTGGGAGGTAGAGGATGCAGTGAGCCATGATCCCTTCACTGGACTCCAGCCTGGGTAACAGAGTAAGACCCCATCTCAAAAAATTAAAATTAAAATAAAAAGAACAAAATTTCAGCAAATTGAGTTCTAACTATTGAATTGGCTTTTATTAGTGATTCATAAATTGGTCCACATCCCATCTATAGAATAGAAAGGCACTTAAGTGAGATGAGCAGAAGGTGTGAGCTTCATAGGCAGAACAAGACTGAAGAAGGCAAAAACAAGGAACAAAAAGAGGATGCTCATTTCCAAATTGCATTCCTTATAGGGTTAAAGTAGAGGGACTTTATCATTCCAGTTCCTGTCCCTGGTCCTCCTTTGATTGGTTGCTGGGAATCTCCCGTATTTTGGGAAACTGACCCATTTCTAAGTTCAATTTGATTATATGGCACATAGCATGAGTGACTCTATTCTGGTTTGGTCTGGTCTGTTGTGGCCTACTCCAGGAGCTCAAATAATGGCCTCCCATGCATTATTGAATATGATCTATAGTCTAGTAAATGCCAATAGATATTTGTCCTGATGGCCTCTGTAGACTCTGTCCTTCCAGTTGCCATTTTGAATTTTAAACTTGCCCATATTCTAGATAATTATTAGGATTGCCAGAATTTATGAACTGTGAGTTAACCATCTTGATGATAATGACAACATGTAATTGCAATATATTTAGATAAGAATTTTGTCTTTGAAGGGATGGAGTTGAGAGGTGAAAATTACAGGCTCTGCCTACGTACTTTCTGAGTTCTATCCTGGTTTCTCTAATTTTCACTTCTGTAACACTGAGCAAGTTCCTTAACTGCTTTTGTCTCAGTTTCTTCATCTGAAACATGAGAAGCATAATAGAATAATCATTTTTATGAGAATTATATTTTATTAGATGTAACATGCTTAGACCTGTGCCTGGCAAGCAATAAACATTCAATAAATGTTAATTATTGTAGTCAACATAATAATGACCCCTGAAGGTGTCTGCATCCCAGCCCCAGTACCTGTGTAAATATTATGTTACATGACAAGGAAAATTAAGGTTGCAGATGGAATTAAGGTTGTTGACCTGAACATAAGGTGATTATCCAGCATTTTCCCCAGTATGCCCAATGTAATCACAAGGGGCCTTAAAAGTAAAAGAAGAAAAGGTGACTGTGGAAGTGAGGTGCAGAGAAATGTAGTGCTGCCGGCTTTCAAGATGGAGGGAGGGGACCATGAGCCAACAAATGTGGGCAGCCTCTAGAGGCTGGAAAGGGCAAGGAAATGGATTCTCTCTGGGGAGCAGTAGAAAGGAATGCAGCCTAACAACTCCTTGAACCCCTTGGATTTAGCCCTGTTGTGTTCTTTGAACCACTGTTGTAATTTCTTACAGCATCAAATCGAAAACTAATAATAGTTATCATCATAATTATTTTTACTGCTTTTAAAATATCATAGTAATGTATAAGGAAAAGTTTTTTCTTTAAGGTGTTAACAAAAAACACTATTAAAAGATTTAACTAAAATAGTCTATAAAAACTGTTAGAGCTTCACATATCCCATTTTCTAGAATATTACTAAATTAAACCTTAACTTTATATTTTATTTTAGATGATTGATTTGGCAGGTTCATACTTCATTGCCCATAATACAGTGCTGGTTCTTCCCTTTTATTGTCCAATATATTCTGTATTTTCATATAGTAGAAATCACAGGTCCTGGATCCTTTAGACATTTAGCATCTCGGGCTTTGTTTCTTTCCACAATTTTAGCAAAATTAAGATTTGAAAGGTGGTGTTTGATTTTATCTTCCGTGTAAAAATAGCAACTGTTTTCCATAGCCTTTTGCATCTGAGTTTGTGAGCATATTGGAGTTACTGCTACATGCACATTTTCAACAACAAAGAACACAAAGCTGTTACCATTAGCCAACAGATTTTGCTTTAATTCTCATCTGTTGCTCAGATGCTATTGACTTAGTTTCTTTCTCATTTAAAAAAGATTGATTGCTTTAAGGTTCTCTTGGAGTTAGATGTGTGTTTGAAATATGTATTATTTTTTCCATTATCTGCATTTCTGAAGATAGGGTTTTGGGATGGGTCATGCAGTTACACCATGTAGAATGGCACCTGGCCAAGGGGGTGAGTGAAGATTTAAATCCTGCCTCCCTGTCCTCACCAAGGCCTGCATCATGAAAGTGTGAATGCCTTAGCAGTGTTCCTGTTCTTGTTTGTGAAAAGCTAAGTGTTTGCACTTTTCTGATATTAGCTGGTCCATTTGTGTCAATAATATGTAGTAGCATAGTTTAGCTTCTTAATTTAACCTACTCTTGATCCTTTTGAAAAAAAATTATAGAGGACGTCTTTAATTAATATCTTTGTCCATGTTGTCTAATTCCAATATGCTTATACTTTGTTGATTTCAAAATTATCTCCTTGCATGATTCAAGTGTGGTTCTTATATAGGCCATGAATTATTATTGTTGTGGAAAATTATGCAGCTCAAGGGCCTACCAATTTTGTAGTTTCTCTGTATGCTCTGTGCTTAAATTTTTTCATTATGTGTTTGACTTCCATACACATTGTGCTCTTTATGACACTAACCTGTGGAAAGACCATTCATAATCCCTTTCAGCCAAAGGGTGAAGCTCCAGCTCCTTTCAAAGACAAGTCCATTGCTGTCAGTCCTAGGCCACCTTCCTGGAGCCTAGCAGATTTTTCTAGGAGCCAAAGAGAAATATCCTTTGACTAAGAAAATTTTACCTTGTCTAACGTGGAAAACCCAGAGATTAGTTTCTGATTTCTTAGTTAATAACCTTGTCAATCCCCATGTTACTTAAACTAAACTCTGTCATAGATTTATGTTCAAATCCATTTTTTAATATAATAGCTGCTGTTGTCTCTTTTTGGTATTATGGGCCACTCACTTCAAAAACCTTTGAACTGTGAACTTATTTTGGACACTGAGTGGAAAGGTTTGATATGGTTCAGATTCCTTTTTCTACACCTTTTATAAAATTTGGTCCTAAAAGGAATTATGCCTTACAAACTCCTTTTTACTAGACTAATGAGGAAACAAGTGCAAACCCTGCCAATAGGAACTTCATCTTTGCTTTTAAAATGTATTTGCCCATATCATTTGATGAGTAACGTTTATTGAAAGCCTTGTCCTTGCCAAGCATATTAATGATTATTTTTATGCTATATTTATTAATTTATTGTAATTAATTAAATCAATGTATCAGTTAATTTATTAAAGCCCTATTTTGTGTCAGGCACTGCTCTAGGCACTTGACACAGAGCAACCAAGTCCTGCTTTAACAGCACTTTTCCTGTCTTAATAAAGAAGGAAGGATAAAAGACTTTTGAGTTCATTGTGGTGAGATTAAAACAAAAGCAGCCAGGTGCAGTGGCTCACGCCTGTAATCCCAGCCCTTTGGGAGGCCGAGGCGGGTGGATCACCAGGTCAGGAGATTGAGACCATCCTGGCTAACATGGTGAAACTTCGTCTCTATTAAAAAATACAAAAAATTAGCCGGGCGTGGTGGCGGGTTCCTGTAGTTCCAGCTACTTGGGAGGCTGAGGCAGGAGAATGGTGTGAACCCAGGAGGCGGAGCTTGCAGTGAGCAGAGATCGCGCCACTGCACTCCAGCCTGGGCAACAAAGTGAGTGTCTCAAAAAAAAAAAAAAAAAAAAAATTACATAAACACGTAAACTATTTGTAACAGTGGATTACCCAGGGAGTGAAGGAGATATTCACTAGATACTTCAGGGACAATCCAGTACCCCATCAGCTCGAGGGAATCAACGGTCAATTTACATGGTGTCAAGCAAGACATCCAGGCCATGGCTCTCATGGAATTTACATTCCAGTGAAGGGGAGAGAATAAACAACTAATCCGAAATAATTGATATGATTCCAAATTGTAGTAGGTGCTATGAAAAAGGTAAAGCAGAAAGAATGGTGTCATCCCACCTTTGGTGACGGTCTAACAGCAGAATAGAGTTCACACTGCACACTGCCCAAGCTACACTGAATTTTCAGCAGATACATTATCAGAATTTAGCACACTGTGGTACCAAAGCCAAATCACTTTATGCTTGCTTTTGTTTTCTTTTGTACAACATATAAATATGGGAAGGTTATTTTTAAACCAACTCCACATAGAGCTGTAACAAAAAACTAACCCAAACTGTGTCTGTTTTAGTACACAAAGCCCTAGGATACCTGTGGTAAACATTCTGAGATAGGTGGACAGTAATGTAAATGGTGAACTTGGTTTGCAGGTGATTGGATCAACTCTGTTCCTCTACCCCATCAGCTGGATATTCTTTATTGTTTCTTCTCAACTCAGATAATGCAGGCATACCTCAAAGATAGACTCGTTCAGTTTCTACATAGTGGAGCAATAGACAAAGCTAAATCATGAACCCTTGAAGCAAAGGTATTTTTAACAATCTAGAGGCATCAACTTTTTGTTCCTAAGCTTCGCAGATTCTAAGGCATATATGTTTACTTCATTTTATTCTAAAATATACTATCTATTTTATTTAAACTAGGGGAATTCTATATAAAGACATCCTGCTGTGAATTATTTTAAAAAGAACACTCCTACACACACATCACACCTACCACTACCACCACAAACACACGCCACCAAATTAGCCAAATTAACACTGAACCTAGTTAAAAATCTGTCCCTTAGAAGCTCTGTGGCCTTCACTACCACCAAATTAATGCTGAAACTAATTAAAAATCTTTCCCTTACAAGCTCTGTGGCCTTCATGAGTCCCTTTGAGTTTCAGTCACCTCCTCATCAGCAAACTAAGTATAATAACACATCCTTTCCCCGTTGTTGTGAAATTTAAGTTAAACAGTTTAGGTAAGCAAAGCTGTCAATATAGTGCGGACTTGATAGACATTACTTCTTATCTATCTATCATCTATTTTTAATTGGAAAGTAAAAACTGTCTGTACTTATGGTACACAACACGATGTTTTTATATATATATATATAATGTGGAATGGCTAAAACAAGCTAACATATCCATTACCTCACGTACTTATTTCTTTTGTGGTGAGAACACTTAAAATCTACTCTCTTTTTTTTTTTTTTTTTGAGACGGAGTCTCGCTCTGTCACTCAGGCTGGAGTGCAGTGGCGCCATTTTGGCTCACTACAAGCTCCACCTCCCGGGTTCACGCCATTCTCCTGCCTCAGCCACCCAAGCAGGTGGAACTGCAGGAGCCCGCCACCACGCCTAGCTAATTCTTTATATTTTTTTTTTAGTAGAGATGGGGTTTCACCTTGTTAGCCAGGATGGTCTCGATCTTCTGACCTCGTGATCCACCTGCCTCAGCCTCCCAAAGTGCTGGGAAATCTACTCTTTTAACAAGTTTCAAGTACAAGAGGTATTAACTGTAGTCACCATGGTGAATAATAGATTGCTTAAATTTATTCCTCCTGTCTAGCTGAAAGTTTGTGTCCTTTGACCAACATTTCTTCAACCCCTCCAATAGCCTAGCCTCTGGTGACCATCATTCTATTCTGTTTCTATGAGTTCGACCTTTATACACCTCACATATAAGTGAGGTCATATGGTATTTGTCTTTCTGTGTCTGACTTATTTCACGTAACATAATGTCCTCCAGGTTCATCCATGCTGCTGCAAATGACAAGATTTTCTACTTTTTAATGGCTGAATAGTCTTTCTTTTTCTTTCTTTCTTTCTCTCTCTCTCTCTTTCTCTCTCTCTTTTTTTTTTTTTTTTTTTTTTGGGACGGAGTCTCACTCTATCATCCAGGCTGGAGTGCAGTGGTATGATCACGGCTGACTGCAACCTCCGCCTCCTGGGTTCAGGCAATTCTCCTGCCTCAGCCTTCTGAGTAGCTGGGATTACGGGTGCCTGCCACCACACCCAACTAATTTTTGTATTTTTAGTACAGACAGGGTTTCACCATATTGATCAGGCTGGTTTCAAACTCCTGACCTCGTGATCCGCCTGCCTTGGCCTCCCAAAGTGCTGGGATTACAGGCATGAGCCACCATGCCTGACTGGCTGAATAATATTTCATTGTGTGTTTATACCACATTTCTTTATCCATTCACCTGCTGATGGGCACTTAAGTTGATTCCACGTCTTGACTGTTGTGAATAGTGCTGCAGTTAACATGAGAGTGCAGGTATCTTCTCGACCTACCAATTTCATTTCCTTTAAATACCTAATGGTAATATTGCTGGAGTATATGGTAGTTCTTTTTAACTTTTTGAGTAACGTCCACACTGTTTTCCATGATGGCTGTAATAATTTACATTCCCAACAGTGTTAGAAGGCCTCCCTTTTCTTCACATCCTTGCTGACACTTATCTTTCATGTTTACGTTAATAACCATTTTAACAAGTTTGAGGTGATGTCCCATTGTGGTTTTAATTTGCATTTCCCTGATGATTAGTGATATCACTGAGCAGTTTTTCATATACTTCTTGGCTATTTATATATCTTCTTTTATGGAAT
The DNA here is from genome assembly GCF_043159975.1 of Macaca nemestrina. Lineage (NCBI taxonomy): Eukaryota > Metazoa > Chordata > Mammalia > Primates > Cercopithecidae > Macaca > Macaca nemestrina. Next base: position 103,373,300 of record NC_092135.1, read on the forward strand.
GATAGACATTACCTCTTGTCTTCCCCCTCTGGCTCCACTTCAGACAGCCAAGACCGTCAAATATTACCTTTGTCTCAAGCAAGATACGTCTGGAACCCACTAACTTTTTCTTTCAGATTTTAGATTACCTCTAACTGCTATTTTGTAATGTAGGTGGGCATGATGCCTATTCTCTCGCCTAGCATAATAAACTACAAAAAGAAATGACATAGCTAAAATCATTCTATCGTTTGTATTTGATAAGCTTTGGGTCACCCCTTTCTCAGTGTAACCATGAACTGTTTTCAAAGGTTATTTAATCGCTTGGTGAAAAGCAAAACCTTCTATTGCAGAATACAAATAGAAAGGGACTCAAAAGGAGAAAACAGTTTTTTGTTTTGTTTTGTTTTTCTTTCTTTCTTTACATATTTCAGCCCAGAGTGTATAGATGGATTTTGGACTTGGTATTCTTAATGTGTGGCTCATAGTCATTTCATCAGGCTGCTCTGAAGTTGTCCTGTAATACATTACTCATAAAGATACATTTGACTTGGTTTTTAAATTAGGTTAGATAGAGACTGAATACTTAAGTCACCAGGGAACATGACATCTGTCATACATTTCTCCTCTTTACCTTGATCCCATAACAGCTGTTACAGGTCTCATGTACAATAAATGTAATGTGGTCACAGCCTGTCATTACCTCTTTCCAGATAGTGATTGTAAAATGCCTGGGTATCCCTTCAACTTTATGGGTATGAAGGGTAACCGAGCTAATGTAGCCAGGCCAATGAAATTTTAACAGTCATTTCCCCAAAGACAAGAGGCCAACAACAGGCTAGAGTTAAGGTGCTTTGCTTCATGAAGTAGAGACCGGTTTGAAACATGAAATTTCAGATGAAAAATGAAAGCCAAAGTGGGTCAAAGTTCTTAATTCAGCTTCAAGCTAGGTAGAGAAATACATTGACAACAGAGAGCCTTACAGATCAAGGTAAAATGGCTGCATACACTGAGACTGAGACAAATATATGACCATGGCAAAAAGGAGATATTTGCATGTTGAAGGCCACCACCCCTGCAGCCGTCCATTGTTCTCCATGGTTATCTACGATTACAGAGGAAAAGAAGTTGATGCTAAACCATGTTGGAATTGAGTTAGGCTCAATTTTTATCTCTTTGGTAACTCTGAATTCTATCTCCTCAGCCCATCTTAAATTATTTACTTTCTCTTTCACAATGTGAGCCATGAATATTTTGTTAATTTGCCAATTTTCCTTTGAGCTAAATGCCCTAGCAATTTTAGTTTTTCATTTGGGTTGGAAAGAGCAATGACCCTTTTTTTTCATTATTACTATCACAGGCCTGGGCCCAGAATACTACTTTTTATGACCAGCGGTGTTGAGCCTATAATGGAATTGCAAAGTAGAGAGTGTAATATACTGATATTGACTTGTGTTAAACCCAGTGGTGTGATCGCTGATAATATTTATATGTTTATGTGTTATACATCCTTGCTTTTCTTGGCTTACAACTAAGCACCAGAGAGAAAAACTAGAACCATAATATGGATAGATTGTGAACATGAGAATGTAAAGAAATGAGAGAGAGTGCTGTGTGAATAGGGCAAGTGATATAAAATGATGGCGATAGATGCAAGTATGATAACTAAAATTTTAGTATAGATTAAATTTAGATCAAGCACATTTAGGATTGTTTGGTTGGCGTTTATTTCTTAGCTAAAAGAGGACCCAGAGACAGGTGGGCTACTCATCTGATGGGCTGAATACAAAGACAGATGAGCTGTCATGGTGCCCAGCACACAGAGTTCGCTTAATATCTGACTTTAATAATATTTTCCAGTTGTCAAGCATATCTGCAAGTATTTGTTTATCATTCTATTTTTTTAGCACATGTTCATGGAGGGGCAAGGGCATGGATGGGGTTAATTGGTATGAAAATGTACAGGAACCTTGTTTTCAAAATCATTTAAAAATCTGATTGCTGCATCCGTGCCTTCCCTCCTACCCTATGTAATCTTGATTGCTGTGCAACTCTGTTTACGGCTGTCCAAAGCAGTAAAATGATTTTGTCATACTTATCACAATAAAAAAATGACCACATAGAGTGTCAACCAAAAGGCTTATTTATTTGATTCAAACTCTCTTCTCCTAATATGCGTGCACAGCTCCCATTAACGTTAATGTGAATTACAAAGAACCCTGAAGAAGGATAGACCCCTTTATCTCATTACTTTTCTTGGATAATGAGGTTTAGATTTGTTAACAGATCAGAACAGAAGTCCAGTGGATAAAATAATGGCTTAACTTTTAAAGAAATGGATATGCTAAAAGGAACTTTCATAGGCACTAAGATAGAAGATACACTTTAATAAATAAACTTTATTAGCATTTGAGGTTAAATATAATTATTTAAGATGCTGGATTAATAAAATGCAAAATATTTCCTAATGGACTTATTTACATACTCATATTAAATAACTAATAAAATATATTAATGACAGTTTTATTCATATACATGTAAACATTCCTGAGTTCCTGGTGGGACTGTATTTGCCTAATTTACCTTGTTCCGTGTCCAGCTCAATGTCGTGTCCTTGTGGGATGTTTACTTAATACTATTAGATAATGACATGTATAGATTTAATAATTTGCTTGAGGGGGGCAAGTGGAATCCGTTCTTTGTTTAGTACCTTTTATCTGAGAACTTCAATGTAATTTACTAACATCCATCTTCAAGATGCCTGAGAGATGAATGTGGCAAATAGCTTTGCTTTGCATATAATAAAGAATGAGACACTGAGAAGTGAGGCAGCCTCCGTAGAGCCTGTGAACTGCTAGTGATATAAAGACCCCTTTTGGCTTTTGCTCTTATGGTGTCAGCATCTAAAAATGCATTGACACCAGCCATGCTTCAGTGTATACTTTCTTATACTCTGTAGCACCCATACTTATTTTTGCCATCCATTGGATTTTCCTTACTTAAGGCAACATCAAACCAGTAATTTAATAACATGAGATGGTTCCTAATGAAGCGGGGAGACCTGAATATTTGAAATAATAACTGTAACTGTTTTCCTCACAGAATAGAAAAGAGATTTCCCAGAACAATTAAAAGCAGATGAGAGATACATACATTGAAAAATAGATAGGAGATATACAAATATTTCATTGCACATTGAGGACTATTATCTCAATCCTGCTAAATCATATCCACCAGGATTTTGGAGACAGTCCAATTTTGCTTCTCCAGCTATCTGCTGATCATTTCTGCACAGTGGCCCTACCACAACCTCAGCTTCAACATGTCTAAAATCTAATTCAGAATCTACCCATCTAAGTCACCAGCTCATCCTGACTCCCCCAATTCTGTTGAGGCACTGCCAAGAATCCCGTGATGTCTGGTATGCCTCCCACTTCCCGTCTCCCCCCTTCCATCAGTCAACAATCTTGATATTCACAAAATACTGTCTCTTATATCTGGCCCTTGTTTTCTACTTCCACTGCCACCGCTCTAATTCAATTTGTTGTTGATAACTAGATTATTGCAATAACCTACTAACTGATTTGCCTGCTTCATTCATTTCTTCATTCCTGTTCATTCTAGGCATAGCTACCAATCATTCATTTGTTTAGTTATTAGATATTTTATGAACGCTTTCCACACAAAAACGCAATGTAACGTAGTAGCAAAGAGCGCAGCTCTGGAATTATTCTACTTAGGCTCAAATCCAGCTCTACTTCCGTCTAGCTGTTAGCCTTTCAGCTTACCCACTCTGTGCCTCAGGTTCCTCTCTTGTGAAACTGAAATAATAGTAGCATCTACCTAATAGAGTTGCCACGAGACTAAACTAGATAATAGATGATAAATGCCTGGCACATAGCAAGTTCCTAAAATATAATCCATTAGTAGTATTCTGCCCTGGGAGCCAAGCTGTTTCCCAGTTACCTAGTGGTTCTCAAAGTCTGTCTGTACCCTAGTATCATCTACAGAGCTTGTTATAGATTCCTGGGTTTCATTATCAGAGACTGTAATTCATTAGATTTGATATGAGGCCTGGGAATCTCTGATGATTCTAATGCAGCCAGTCCCAGGGACCTCTAGAAAAATCATACTATTTAGTTTGGCATTCAGTGCCCTCTATATTCTTGTTCCTGTTTGTTTGTTTGTTTGTTTTAGTGTTTCTCTCTACAATTTTCCACTCTAACCAGATTATTCACTCTTATTCTATTCACTGTTACCCAAAACAAGCTTTGGGAAATGCTAAGATAACACCATCTCTTAGAATGACCGTCTTCCTTTGAGGCCTGCCAGGCTTCTAAAAGCCACCTCAAGCACCATCTCCTTTATGAATTCTTTGATTTGCATTTCTGTCTTTCTCATCAAATTTTTTCTTACAGTCTGAGTTTTTCCAATGAGTACTTCCCATAGGCCTGCTTGCTTTTTAGTTTTTAGTTTACACATCTGTCTTGTGCCCTTAATGAAATTGTAAATTCCTCTAAGCAGAGGGACTTCCTCCACAATGTTTTTCTCTGTTTTGGCCCCTAATAATCTTTTGCTGAGTGACTGACTGGTGTATATGGTGTGCTAATTGGAGTAGATTTATGTGGGTATTAATGTGTTGTGCCCCTTTAGTCATTCTTGATAATAGTATTGAAAATAATGAAAACAGTAGAAGTGGTTCAAAAATAAGAAAGAGGGTGAGCTGCCTTGGGAGTTAATTATTTTTTTTAATTTCTGCTTGAAGAAAAGGTTGAAGGATGAGTTAACTGGCAATAGTAACCAGCTGTTCTCCATTTCCACTGAGGACAGTGTTAGAGAAAATGGGCCAAAATCACTAACGGGGAAAAAATGAGGTTAGCTATAAAAAAGAAGACAGTTGTTAAGCACTGGAATGAGGTTTCTGAACAGGTTGTAGAATTGACCTCCCTGAAGTACTTTAAAAGTAGGAAGGATAAATATCCATCTAAAATGATATGAAAAAGATTTGCCAATCAGCTCATTATTTGAATATCTATTAAGCACTACTCTCTGGGAAAACCCAGAAAAAATATACAACATGATCCTTTTACTTAAACTCAGTATCTAATTAAGATTACCCATAAATATGAAATCATTAGCAATGAAAATAGGATTTAAAAGTAAGAGCTAAACTATGAGGTTATCACCATAATTGGAGTTTAAATTCGGATATATGCCCTTCTCTACCTCTACCCCTAAAAAACCTACTCCAGGCCTTTTTTTTAAATGAATGAATTTTCAATGTCCTCTTTGAAACTGCGTTTCTAGGTAAAATGGAGAAATCTCTGATTTTTTCTGAAATAATTTATTCAATACTATTGAGCAAACAACTGCAAAGTACACAACAAGCCTGTTGTGATAAATATGAAACTAATCTTTTATTTTTTTCTAACATCGTCTTTCATTCATCCAACAAATATTGATTACCTAATAAGTACAGTCTTAGTACTTGGTTGGGAGATACCACAGTGAACAAGACAAATGTCTTTTCATTATGCTCAAAATCTAGTGCCCACAACCTTTCCTCAAAGTGTGGTAGGGCATAGTTCTAATATTAAAATGCCATAAAATTGACTAAACCCCTTTAGATAATAACCAGAGCATCTTTGAATTACATAAATGTTGGTTAAACCACTTGCAGTGTACTCAGTAAAAATACTGCATAATAAGATGTCTGGATTTCCAACCTTAATTCTGTAACTGCCTTTTTGAGTGAAAGTTTTTGTCTGGAAGATGCTTACTTCTTATCTACTTGCAATACGTGTATAAATTATCATCATGGTCATCATCTATTTGGTCATTGGTTGAAACTGATTATGGGATAGATATGTCTATGGGCTAAAATAGAAAGGGGTTGATTAGCTGAAAAGTCAGTTTCACAAAGTGAAATGGGACTGAATTCAGGAAAATAGACCAAGACTATTAACTTGTCAAAATGGAAAATATAGCCTTATATATATTCATACATTGGTGTCTTTTGGTTTGAAGCAGGGTAACCAACTCATCCCAGTTTGAACACTGAAAATCTCATCCCCAGGAAACTCCTCAGTTTTAAGGAAATTGGGCCAGTCGATCACCCTATTCTGCATACCCAATTTTATCTGATCCTTCCTCTCTCTTTTTCCTTCCCTCACCATTCTTTGTTTACATGCCAGTGTATATAGTCATAACAATTACCTGAAAAATAAAATGAAAATTAAAAGTAAATTTTTAATGCTACAAATTTAAAAACCATATACAACAAATTTAAAATGTATATAAAAGAGTGGACAGTATAAAATAAAACGTGAGTGAACTTTTCTGTTATATGAGTTTTTTTGTGCTTGCTTTAACTTGAGCTGCTGTCTGTTCTCCTAAGGCTTTGTTGGTATTAGAAAAAGCCACATAGCTCTGGAAATTAAAGTAGAAATGTCTCAGCAGAGAATAACTAAAAGCAGCATCCCACTTGCCAACAAAAGAATTCTTAAAAATATTATATAATTCAAAACTCAAAAAAGAAAGAGCTGGAGGGAACATCGACCAGAAATAATGGTTGCAACTTTGATAGCAGACAAACCCACCAGTGAACAGTAAAAACCCTAATTCTAGGGCTTTTGGTATGAGGTTCCTCCCATTGATAGGTTTCTTCTCCCCCAGGGACCGTAATTTTCCACTTTAAATTTGAACTCTAGTCAATGTATAGTAGAAAATCAATATCATAGATTTGTTCTGCTTTCCTTATGCCTCCTGGAATTTTCAAAGTGTGGGAATGAACAGCTTTTATGAAAAAGATGGACTACAAAATGAAAGACAGAGGATTTTGACCAATTTCCTAGACCTTTGACCCAGACACGCTATACCAGGACAGGATGTCATATTCCCCTCCCTAGCTCTGTCATGCCTTCGTTATTCCCATGCTATGAGGGCATTAAATGTCAAGTGATGTAATGAGTATCGCACTTTTGGAAAGAATCTTTGACAGGTTAATTAGAACTTGCTATCAGAATATTTGTCCTATGTATCCTACCTTTTCACTTTAATTTTGTTTTGCTGTTTTCAATACAGCTTCTTTCCCTATATTGTGATGGGGAGAGGGAGAAACTCACAGAAAACTAAAGGGTAATCCCCAAACCCAGGCATTTAACATTTATACAAATGATAGTTCTTGCATTGTTAAAAATGAGCAAAGGTACCAAATAATTATTTCAACAAATGCAGACATGGGGACGTGGTAAGTGATTCTCATCCCCTGGGCTGATCAAACTCCCTTTCCTGAGAGTTGCAATCCTTTGATCAGCCTTCTAACTCCACCTAACCCAGCATCTTAGTGTCAACAACAAGCTCAGGCCACATTTTATGGAGACGTCATGGCCAGGCCTGATTCCTCTAGACTGGCATTAGAGCTAGTCTGGATCATCTTGGTATTTTGCACCATTTTTGTCATCACTTGAAATAAAAGAACCATGTCTTAGCATTTTTGTGTTCTCCCTAGTACCTCCGCATTTGCCACATTTTCCCTTCTTCTCATATCCTCTCCCATATATAGCCTCATTTTCAGGTTCCTCCCGGTCCTCTGTGAACTAAACACAGAGATAGATTGATTTTCAATAGCCTCTCCCCTGACCTTGGCCAGCTTGGTATAAATGCTTTCTATATCTGGCATCTGGTCACCCAGCTACAGAATACAATAAACCAGTAGAGCACTAAGCAAACATGCCTCCTAAACAAAGTACTACCTCCCTAGCACATTGGCTTCTACTCTGGGATCTGCTCCCGTAGCATTGCCTAGAATCCTCAGTCCTGCATAAGCCCGACTCTGAAGTCCATTTTCTTAGACTAGAGCACTGGCATAGTAGAGCTTGCTTATTTCTGACTGGCCATCTCTAGAACACTTGATTCTGTTTTTCAACCCTATACATCCACAGTTATAGGACGTTTTTCTTTGAACCTCATGTATCTTATCTGACTTTAAAGTATTTATCTGTCATTTGCCTTCCTTACTGCTATGGTCTGTGTACCTGGCAGAATATACCTGAATGGACTACTTCTAGACTACCTGGCTGACCTCTCTAAGTTAGCCTCTGTGCTTTTGTGTGATTTCCCTAGCCATTTTTCATCCTGGTTAGTGGGACTCTATCTAATTCCCTTCCCAGTGATTCTACAGTGTTAGGCACCAAATTTGCTGCTGTTCTTGCCTTGCTGATCGTGCATATTCAACAATGGATTGCTGAGCTAATTCTTGATGGTGAGAAATCCATTCTAGAAATAGTAACTAACAATCAGTTTTTACTTACAGCTGCTTCCATAGGCTCATGTGACATTCAAATGACAATTAATGTTTTTCCTCCTGTAGTTTTTTTTCTTTTTTGCCCAAAATATTTATTTTGAATAACTCAGCCAGGTGTGGTGGCCCATGCCTGTAATCCCAGCACTTTGAGAGGCCAAGGCGGGCAGAACATTTGAGATCAGGAGTTTGAGACCAGCCTGGCCAATATAGTGAAGCCCCGTCTCTACTAAAAATATAAAAATTACCCAAATGTGGTGGCATGCCTGTAATCCCAGCTACTTGGGAGGCTGAAGCAGGAGAATCACTTGAACCCCAGGAGGTGGAGGTTGCCATGAGCTGAGATCATGCCACTGCACTCCAGCCTGGGCAACAGAGTGAGATTCCATCTCCCAAAAAAAAAAAAAAAAAAAAGAGAAAGAAGGAAAGAAAAGCTCAAATATTAATTCTAAAAGAGAGGAAAAAGTCCTTGAACACTGCCTTGAACACGGGAATCTCGGCTGGAAGGAACTCTCTTAATTTTGGAAATAATATGTGTTAGAATGCACTAGTGAGCTCTGCTCTTCGGTTTTGCATTTTAAGTGTTAAACTCTAAATCTAACTGTCTATCATGTTTTATTCCATAAGAGACGTATCAGCACATAGGGAAATAGTGGTAGGTTATAGGATGTAGTAGAAATTCTAATAGACTGTTTAACAATAATATGGCAGGCAGATGCCATTTTAATCAGTATTGTCATTAACGACTATCAATAGAGAGGATAAGATGTTCTTGTCTTTGTGAATTATGATTTATGGCTGGCACAGCAGTCACGCTGAAGTATATTTATTTTACAATATAGAGACATTGATTAAATGCACATGGCATCTCAAATCCAGTTGACATTTTAAGTCGAAATTATTACAGACACACAGCCATTCATTTAAGCTGTTGCTTTAAAAATGTGTCTCAACTGATTGTTAATGGAAGACAGTCTAGCTGGGCCAATATTTCAATAACTTGTTCCTTTATTTTGCTGATATACATACACTGGGGGAAAGCCGCCTCTTTTGGTCATACCATTTCTGGTGTATAGGCACTAAAGAGAAGAATACTGTCTTAAATACATACACTCAGGGTTTCTAGACCACTCAGAAAGCATTCTCTTACTAGTATAAAATTATTTTTTGTTCCCTTTCCATAGTTCTCCCTACCTTCTCTGAAAATTTTGCTTTCTAGCCTAACAATCTGCTTAGGAAGTAGTTCTTAAATAATTGATGATAACTGTAGCTAAAACATTAATACAGTTTAGAGATGATGGTTTTTGTAATATATGTTGCCAATAGACCAGCCGCATTAAACAATAAAAGTGTTTGGGTATTGATTGTTGATTTATAAGATTGAAGGAAATAGTAATTGTGTCTGAGAGTATATTCTTTGATTCATTTTCTCATTTATGTCTTTTTAACCTCAAAACTTAGATTTTTTTTAAACTTTGTATTATGAAATAGTTTTAGACTTATAGAAAAAGTTACAAAAAATAGCCCAAAGAATTTCTTCATACCTTCCGCCCAGATTCCTCAGATATTAACATTTTTCTGAATTAACTGTAGCATTCTCTCTCTCTTTCTCTCTCTTCCCCTCTCTCTCCCTCTCTCTCTCTCCCTGCCTCCCGTGCCCCCCGCCCCTGCCATATGAATGTGTATCTCTTACTAACTCAAGAGTAGTTGCAAACTTGATTTCTTTTTACCCTTAAATGTACTTTGGAGCTAGGACTACATCATTGTATCATTTTATTATATTTTGAGATAAGTCAAGAGTTGGCCTCAAGTAAACCTCAAAATAGCAAAATCATAAATTACAAACAAGGAAGGTGGTAATTTCAAATATGATTACAAGTCAAGAAAACCATTTTGTGGAGTTATATTATCACTATCTAATCTAAAAACATAAATTAAGTCAGTGTTGACTCCTGGTAAGTGAGTACACATTTCCAAGAGCGAGGTGTACTTCTTTGACAATTAATGAAGCTTCAGAAGTAAACCTCTGCAAATAGGTGCAAGTATCTCATCCTTGTGATAAAGCCTCATTACCCATTGAATTTAGTGCAGTGTGCTTGAATGAAATGGTGAATAGGAAAATGTCCTGCTTGTTATTGTTAAAATTGTGCCACAGAAGGATCCTTAGAAATTGAATACCATCTCTTTCTCAGACTTGTTATCTTTTCCATTTTGCTGAAAATGATTTATTGATAAGACTGGAGGGAAGGCTGGAAAAGCCATACCAGTCTTTGATCACCTTAGGACTTTTTCTTTTCAACACCTATTCATTTGAAAACACATTTTGAAAACATAAATGCGCAAAGATAAATGTATTATGAAAGTTATAGTGGATTCATCCAAGAAATGTATAATTTGCCTAGTCAGGAAGAGAGGCCTGGAGAAACAGAGCATACTCTGCCAGTCTTTTTATTTATATCTGTTAGGTAGTTGGGGTGTATTATGCTGGAGAGACCACTCCAGGTCAAGGTCTTATGTCTTGAGAGAGAAGATGGAGCACAGTAATACAGGTTAGGTGTAGCTGGTGGAGGGTGTGGGGATGCACAGCTGTCGAGGGCCAGCACTTCAATAAGTCCCCAATTCCCTGAACATTCATACCAGCTCTTACAAAAAACAAAGCAGTAGTATCCATGAGTGTTCCTTATCACTGGCCTGTCCCAAAATTTTGTGAATGTGATGATAACAACACTCATGCACATGACCACATATTGCTCAATTTGTCCACATAGCTAACTGGAGATAGCTTGATTCTGGGTGAAACAAAAAAAAATATGAAGTAGTAGTAACATTCTACAGAATCTTTTTCTTCCTTCTCTATGATGAGATTTAATTAGATAGAGCTGCTGAAATCTGTTCTGTGCTTGTGAGTTAAATATATCTTTGAATGTCTGTGCCCCAAATATCTCCCATGTAAAATATAATACAACTTTATGAAGCACTTTGAAACTTTCAGCCGAGACCATCCTGGCTAACATGGTGAAACCCCATCTCTACTAAAAAATAAAAAAAAAAAAAAATAGCCGGGCATGGTGGCAGCCGCCTGTAGTCCCAGCTACTCGGGAGGCTCAGGCAGGAGAATGGCGTGAACTCGGGAAGCGGAGCTTGCAGTGACAGAGCAGAGTGAGACTCCGTCTCAAAAAAAAAAAGAAAGGAGCGTGTGTTGTTATGTCATTATTAGCACCTCTTTTTTTTGTTTTGTTTTGTTTTTGAGATGGAATCTTGCTCTGTTGCCAGGCTGGAGTGCAGAGGCACGATCTCAGCTCACTGCAGTCTCTACCTCCTGGGTTCAAATGATTCTCCTGCCTCAGCCTCCTGAGTAGCTGGTACTACAGGCACCCACCACTATGCCCAGCTAATTTTTTGTGTTTTAGTAGAGGCCTGTTTTCACCATGTTGACCAGGATGGTCTCAATCTGCTGACCTCATGATCTGCCCACCTCAGCCTCCCAAAGTGCTGGGATTACAGGTGTAAGCCACCGTGCCTGGCCTAACACCTTCTTTTAACATTGTTAAAATTAAACAGGTAGATAGCACTATAAGTGTTTTAAGAATGTGGATATGTCATCACTTCTTACCCTACAGCTTAACTGTATGCTATCAGGGTTAATGGTAAAGACAATGTCTAGAAAACAAATCTTATGTTTCCACATTCTTGGAGAATCCACGTGCAGTGACACAGTATTTATGAAGCACATGTAGAGCTCAACTTCTTAGGAACAGTCCTGAGATTACCTAAAAATTATGTACAGAATTTTAATCATGAGTATGTGTATTTTTGTGGAGAAAGCATCCATAATGTTTTTCTAATTCACAAAGGGAACTATGAAAAGAAGCTAAGGACCATTATATAATGTAATCTGGCCTCTGCAGTCTCTTGATGTTTCCTACCTGACAAATGGCTGATGTTCTTATTCAGCCCTCTGATTCTTTCCACTAATGTATTCAACATTTAACCCTGAAGGAAATCTCTGTCATTGGAGTAAAAATGTAACCTTCTGTGGAAGGAATAATGAGACATAAGAGTGTCCATCTCAACACCTTTCATATCTCAGGGACCTCTTCAGGACAAATCCTGGTTTGGAGATAGATGCAGTGTTATGTCTACTATGGAAGGATGTTTATTAAAGATTATCTTCTTTCTAGTACTCTATAGATAGATCCCATCAAGTGCAAACTAAATATAGCCCTCCCCAACATAAGAATTATGTTTGTTTTTGGTGAAGACTTTTAATGTTTGCATTTATCTATGCTTTTCCAGGATATTGTCAATGCTAAGGTTTTCTCTCTGCTGTCACAACTCAGACCAAGGAAATTTTAAGTATGTTTAGGTAGTTTCTTGAGTTTCATACCCCTACAACTGAATTACATACCTTTTTCTTTTGTCAGGGACTTTACAGTGTCTAATGTAGCTAGGCTGTAATATCATACCTGGCCATTAGGTGTTGCTACATCGCACACTATGCTGCAAACTGAAAAATGATTTAGTTTAGAATTTGAGAATCTGTAAAATAAATTCTTCTATTAGTTTTTCAGTTGATACATTTAACATCTTTAATATAAGTGTACTTAAAGAAGTGGGTATGCTAAAATAAATAAAATGTGTAGATAAAAGTTACCCATATGATTTCAATGTGATAGACAATTTATGCTTCGCCTGGTAGAGCAACACTCATTTTTATTAAAATAAAAGATTAATACTTCTTCAAAAACAAGGATGTTCTATTTGATACGAATTACTGTTCAAGAAAGTAACTGAAATTTCCTTTCTTGAAAGGGCAGGCCATTAGAGATATAAGTAGAGTTGCAGGTTAATATATCAACTTTCTCTTTAAAATTAGTAATGTTTAAAAATAAATTGTTTCATTTCCACCTAGATCACTTCCTCTTTCTTGACATTATTCCAGCTGTCATATTCTGTGATATTGTTCTCTCAGGGCATTCCTGTTAGCTTTCTGGCAGCTACTTCTAGCTATTCATCTTATTAAAAGTTGTCATTCCCTGAACCTCTATTCCCAGTCCTCCTCTCTTCTAACCCTCCTCTCTCTTTCTCTGTAAGAGAGAAAGAGAGAGTCTATAAACCAGACTCCACCCAGGCTCTGGATTCATAATACATGATGCTTACTAAACAGTTTTCCCAGATGCTCCGTAGGTACCCCAAAATCAACCTGTATATTATAGAATTAACTTTGCTTGTTGATCTTTACCAAGGCTATCCAATAAATCAAGAGGATGCTGTGCCCTTTTCTCTCACCTGTCAAAACCAATCCATCAATTCACTACCGGATTCCACAAATTCTACTCTCTAAGAATCTAAATTCTCTCTCCATCTTCACTGCACTTCCTTAGTTCAAATTCTCCTAATTCCTCCCCAAATTAAAGCAATGACTTTCTGAATAGTCTTGATATACTCTCCCAACCCACTTACTACAATACTGCCCATCTGATCTTCACAAACATAAATTTGATCTTCTACCAAGATTTTTGCTGTGGTTTCACAGTTTCTTGAAGAGCTTAGATTGCTGAGGTGTTAAACAATGGTCGACCTTTTTACTTTTATGCTGCCATAGATAAGTATATGCAATTATCATAATGCGCCACGACAGCATTAAGGTAGTCAATGCCTTTCATATTCCCTATGAGTAAAATGCCCTTTCCCCATCCTTTAATCCACACTAACCCCCTGGACAATTCTTAGTGATGCTTAAATGCTGGGTTCAAGGAAGTGATGCTTAAATGCTGGGTTCAAGGGTTCTTTGGAAGCCTTGCTGACAACAATTCTCTCCACACTCAGTAATGATAAGATAGGTTACTAATATCACCTCATTTATTATTATTATTAGTAGTAGTAGTAGTAGTAGTAGTAGTAGTAATAGTAGTAGTAGTCGTCGTCGTCGTCGTCGTCGTCTCAGAGTCATCCTCTGATGCCCAGGCTGGAGTGCAGTGGCATGATCATAACTCACTGTAGCCTCAAACCCCTGGGCTAAGTGATCCTCCCACCTCAGCCTCCCAGTTAGCTGGGATTACAGGTATGAGCTACCGTACCCAGCTTCATCCTATTATTTTGAGTAATTAGACATCCTATCTAGTAATAAGACAGGAAATTTTACTGGTGTCACTTTGGAGGTAACTGGCTTCAGATAAGGTTATTGAATTTCATAGTCTGTTATTTCAATTTACCTACAATTATCAGGGCAAATATATAGAAGGAGCAAATTGAAAAATAAAAATAAATAAAACAATCGTGAGAACAAATAAACACAAAAACATCTTATCATCGTAGACTTCATTGCTTGTGTATCTTAATGTGAGTATCATGTACTTTTATCAAGCTTTAAATCTGAGGAAATGGGATCTGTGACAACTGCCTAATTTGTTAATTTGCATGTGAAGTATATTGTTCCCAGTGAAGAGTAAAAAACAGATTTGGTGCATGTAGTTTACTAACTCTGAGAGGATAACTGGCATTAGTTTCTGCTGCTGTAACAAAATCGATTTGGCCTTTATTATACCTCCTATTAGAAAATTACTATGAAAAACCGCATACTGAAAATGTGAGAGTGCTTTGCAATGAAGGATGCATTTTATGTAGCAAAGCAGGAAGCAGTGACACTATGTCTTAATGACACTTTATATTCTGCCAGTGTACTTAGACACAACTTTCTCAACTGCATAATCTAAAGTAAACAAAAATCATATTCCATTAGAGACACAATTTGACAATTGAATTTTTTGGTGAACTTTTGGCATCCATTGAAAGAATTGGCTGCAACCCCAGAGATGGGGTTAATCTTTTTAGGGCATCATTGCCTGGAAAGTGGAGGAGATGACCAAGTCAGGCTCTAGGAGTAAAAGCATTATCTCTAAGAGATAGAACAAAGGAGTTATTCAACAGTTATCATCTCTATGACCACTTTTTATTCAATTGCAAGAGCACAGAAAGGATATTATTTTACTGAAGAAAATTGAGGAAAAAATTTACAATCCTAGCATGCTGAGGCTTGATATAATTAAATGATTAAAAGGTAATTAAACAATTACCTTTGTATTTTAATAATTCCCTAAAGTCTCAGGTCAAATCTATGTGGAAGAATATCACATACCCTAATGCCAACAATATTTGCTGTCACATCCACCTGGTTTGGAAAAGGGCTCTTCATTAGGGGAAATAAGTAGTACATTCTTGTACAGTAGTAAATACTTAGTAAGATACCTATCATGTAGCAGGACAGAAAAAAAAATCAATATTAATCAGACTAGACAAATGCTTCTAGTATAACTGAAAATGCTCAAGCCCTAAGCCCTAAGTATTTTCTTCAGCACTCTTTATTTATTGCTGAAATATTTGCTACTTCTGACACCAAATAGTTCTATGCAGGGTCTGTAACTTTTGATCTTAGTCTGATCATCAGAACACCCAACTCTATCACTGTATGTGTTCTTAGGGAGAATATGAAAAAAAATTTTTAAAGATCTTCAGCATATACATGGCTGCTATTTTCTTATGTTGTCATCCCACAGTGAAGCTAATGGAAAGGTTTAGCAGTTCTATGCTCTCACCCATTTCTCCCTGAAACTTTGACTATTCAGCCCACAATATGTTTACCTATATGCTCCACTGCCCCACTTTTATGAAGATATGGCTATGTATTTCAGCTTTCCATTTTTATAGCTAACGGGGACACTCCTGTTCCTAATGCTACCTAAGATTGTGCTGGTCTTTGGTATATTAATAGAGGTAGGAATAGTATCTAACCCCCTTATATTAATCATGTTTACTACTTTATAGGTACTGAAACTGTTCTGAGTTCTGTACTTTTGTTAATTCATTTAATCTTCACTATAATCCTGTGAAGTAGCCATTGTTATTATACACATGTGACAGGTGTAGAAGCTGAAACATAAAAAGATTGCTTGCCCATGGGCAGATAGATACTAAATAGGCAGAATTGGCAGGATTTGACCCAAGCAGTCTGGCACCATACACCTCCCTCTTTTTACTGGTTGACTCTTAGCTAGCTGGGCAAACTTGGGTAACAAAGCTACTCAACTGCTCATTTTCCTTTTCAAACAAAGAGAAAGATAAGAATAAGCTCCACCTCATAGGATTGTGGTGAGAACTAAATAACACAATGAATGTAAAATACTTAACTCACTGACTGGTACATAGTAAAGTATTCATGTTATTCTTTTTCTTCTTATTACTATCAAGCGATCAATAAAAGTCAGATTAAGGAATTAACTCATGGAGATGCATAACTCAGAATCACTAAGTTGATCATTCCAGGGTCCATTTTTATCTTTTCTGTTGAAAAGTTCATTTATAAAGAATGGATTCAGTGGTCTAGCTTGGACTCTTTCCTGAAAGCATTATGTGTGGGGATCAAGCACTCTTATGCCTTCTTCATTAGGCTAAAGGAAAAGCTATTATAACAAAAAGAGATTGCATTTCTATTAAAGCAATTTTACCACCAAATTAGACATTTTAAAGAATATATAGAATGATACATGGAAAGCTATCAGTTGTCAAAACCCCCAATATTTCCAAAGCATATATGATAATAAAAGTAGAAGAGAAACTCATTTTATCATCTTTCAATCCTAATGCCCTGCTTTTCCATTTATTGCATTATGAGATTGACATTATATTATTATCTCTTATTGTCACCTTAGCCTTGTAAGCTTTAGATGTTGCTAATGTTATGGTAATAACTGCTACAATTTGCAATTTTCAGTTGTATTAGACCTTGATTCACTTTTTTAACTACCTCATATAACCATCACTGATTTTTCTTGCAGATAATAACCCCCTTAATGGTTTTTATAAGTAAGTATCAGTACAAAATTATCAGAGCAAGAAAATAAATATTAGAAAACTTCTTGTATTAAAAATAACAGAAATAGAGTAATATTAAAGTAATTCTAAATATTCAAAAATCAAATATATGAGTTATTTTGAAACTAGTGTTAGAAATTTCATGATTTGAAACTTGTTAGTTCACTGTTCTTTTTCAATTTTACTACACTTTAAAAGAACTAACCTGTTTTTTAAAAATTAAAAGTAATAATACATGTGGGATCACCACAGAGCTAGTGTTTTTTAGAATGTTTTCCTGTATTTCACATGAACCATCTCTTTCCTTATAATTGAAAGTTGTATAATATTATTCGTGAAGGAACCATATCATATATCTTCTAAAAGGCCAGTATGTTGTGTTTTATTTATTGTGGTTAAATGGGCCCTAAAGATTTATCAGATATTAGGAATATGAAGTGGCACAGCAGACCCTGAAATAGTGTATCTTTTCTCAAACTTTTTCCTCAATGCATTTCTACTACCAGTCAAAATCCTTCAGTCCAGCCTCCTGTAGGATATTAAATCTTTGCTAAATAACCCTATTGGCAAAGCTCCTCTATTTCTCATTCCCCCTGCTCCTTCTCTGGCATGCCATTCATTCATTTGATAAATATTTGTTGAGCACCAAGTATGCACAGGCACGGGGTACAGTGATGAATGAGATGCACTTCTACCCACGGAGAACTTAAAATATAGTAACTTGTCACTGACTACCTTATATCAGTAGTTATTTTTCATGTGCCTATGTCTTACACAGAGCAAAGACTACAATTTAAAATTATTTTACCTTCTGTATACCTTTCATCTAGGAAGTGCTCAAGGCGTATTTAGTTAAATGAGTGAAGCAGCTCCTATTCAAGAGAGAACAGTTTTGGGGCAATGTTCACCTCCTCCTAAGCTATAATTTGCACATATCATAAGACATTAGTACATGCCATTCAGCTAACTTCTGAGCTCAGGCAGTGGATGACTTTCAAATAAGATAAAATATTTGATCACACACCATGAAGAACTCTTGCAGGGTAACTGCAGCCTCAGTGCATCTTTGTCCATCTGGGTTATGACTCTGTGAAAGTAAGAGTAATGACAGAGTTGAACAGACGTTCAGATGTTAAGAAGCAACATACGGTGGGCTGGAGTTTTGAGAAGGAATTAAGGGCTCTCCTCATTGGAGTTTACATCCTCAGAAGATTGAGGAAATATGTGTAAGAAATAATCATGGCCGGGCATGGTGTCTCAAGTCTGTAATCCTAGCACTGAGGGAGGCAGAGGCAGGTGGATCACCTGAGGTCAGGAATTCAAGACCAGCCTGACCAATGTGGCAAAACCCCGTCTCTACTAAAAATCATACCAAAATTAGCCGGGCATGTTGGCACATGCCTGTAATCCCAGCTACTCGGGAGGCTGAGGCAAGAGAATCACTTGAACCAGTGGGGCGGAGGTTGCAGTGAGCTGAGATCGCCCCATTGCACTCCAGCCTGGGCGACAGAGCAAAACTCCATCTCAAAAAATAAATAAATAAATAAAATCATTAAAATAGACCGGGCACGGTGGCTCACACCTGTAATCCCAGCACTTTTGGAGGCTGAGGCAGGCGGATCACCTGTGGTCAGGAGTTCGAGACCAGCCTGACCAACATGGAGAAACCCTGTCTCTACTAAAAATACAGAAATTAGCTGGGCATAGTGGTGTGTTCCTGTAATCCCAGCTACTCAGGAGGCTGAGGCAGGAGAATCACTTGAACCTAGGAGGCAGAGGTTGCAGTGAGCCAAGATCACGCCACTGCACTCCAGCCTGGGAGACAGAGCCAGACTCCACCTCAAAAAAAATTATTGAAATATCAAAATTTTATGAAAATACTAGAATTAATGGGTGTTGGACTCTCACTAGCCTTGACTTGCAACAACAGCCAGCCCTCAGGGCTGTTTGATCCAGTCTCCTTGCTTGGGTTAACCCAGAAGACAGCAGGGCATAGACTGAGGCAACCACAGACCTGACTCTGCAGCTCCAGGGAAGCCCAGCCTGTGTGTTTTCATGGGTTTATTTTCATTGGTTTCGCTCAGAGGAAAGTTTCAGAAGGCATTTCTTTTGGGGCTACATTACAGCTCTTTTAGTTGTCATTTAAAAGAGTATGATTTCAATTTATGACAGACAATCAAGATTTTTGTTTTAAAATGAGCCTATGTGACCTACAGAGGAAGTGGTGTTAGAGGTGGGACAGTTCTTAAAACTGGAATTTATAAACATTTCAGCTTTAGTCCCAAGACAGCATGGAGCAAGAAGGGTTAGAGAAAGGAGAGGAAGGAGGAAGGGAAGAGTTGAGTGTTAATTTCTAAACTATAGTTTGGTTCCTTAGTCTTTTCTCCTAAAGCAGACATAGTTTTATTGAGGGCTCTTCATGGACAAACCCAGACCAAAGCCAGTGACTTCTCTCAAATGGACGTTTATGTCTTTCTCTCTTCCTCTATGGAAAAGAAAAAGCAGAAAGAACAATGGGGAAGGATAGCATGCAATGTCTGATACTGCTTTAGTGTTGGCAAAAAAGGCAGCCTCCCCCCACACTCACTGCAAGTATATACATATAAACATACACATGTGATAACATATACACAAAGACAGGGCAAACACATGTTTACATACATGTAGGCAAATGGGCACACATATAAACACACATGGACATGTGCACACAAACATTCACAGATTTATGTGTATATAACCACACATGCACATATATTACACACACACACACACACACACACACACACTCCATAGATGACAGATCAGCTATCAGTGATCCTAGGCTCTTAAACCCCTGAGCAGGCAGTAGGAGTTTTCCTTTTCCTAAAAACCTAAGCCAGAAGTTCTCCTCACAGCCTCATCTGGGCTAAGACGGAGGTGCGATGTTCTCACAGGCCCTCTCCACCCATCTTTTCTGTTCTTAGAAAAGCCTGTGTTGGGCCGGGCGTGGTGGCTCATGCCTGTAAGCCCAGCACTTTGAGAGGCTGAGGCAGGCCGATCACCTGAGGTCAGGAGTTCGAGACCAGGCTGGCCAACATGGCAAAACCCTGTCTCTACTAGAAATACAAAAAAAAAAAAAATACAAAAAACTGGGCGTGGTGGTGAGTGCCTGTAATCCCAGATACTCAGGAAGCTGAGGCAGGAGAATTGCTTGAACCCAGGCGGCGAAGGTCGCAGTGAGCCAAGAACGCGCCATTTCACTCCAGCCTAGGTGACAGCGAGACTCTGTCTCGAAAAGAAAAAAAAGTAGAGCATTTCTATTTGGCCAGGCACGGTGGCTCACGCCTATAATCCCAGCACTTTGGGAAGCTGAGGCGGGCAGATTACGAGGTCAGGAGTTCATGACCAGTCTGGCCAACTGTAAAACTCCATCTCAACTAAAAATACAAAAAATTAGCCTGGTGTGGTGGTGTGCGCCTGTAATCCCAGCTACTCAGGAAGCTGAGACAGGGGAATCACGTGAACCCGGGAGGCGGAGGTTACAGTGAGCCAAGATTGTGCCATTGTACTCCAGCCAGGGTGACAGTGCCAGACTCGGTCTCAAAAAAAGAAAAACAAGAAAAGCCTGTGTTGATATCATTGTAATATAAAAGATAGTATTTTATGTGGGCCCTTTGTCAGTTTCCAACTTTGCTTGCCTTTTTAGCTAACACCCTTTTCTCATATCATCTTCGCTACTTTATAGAGAGGTATATATGTTGTGAGTGTCTTCCTCATTTATAACAGTCCATACTCGTAAACTGTATTTCTCCATATTTCCTAAAATGGACTTGCAGTCTTAAGGAGAGGTATTAGAGATGGACAGCTCCAATTAATTGAAGATTTCCCCAAGCCCCTTTTATGGGAGAAAAAGAGAAGGAAGGAAGTGAGAAAAGAAAGGAGGTGGAAGAGGAGAAGAGAGAGGGGAGGGAGAAAGCGCTCTGGAGAGAGGAAAGAGAAACAAAAGGAGAAATGAGAAAAAATAAGGAGAAACCAAAGAAAATATTTGTGATCTTCTACTTTTTGCCATTCCCTACACTTTTCTGTTCATAGCCACCTATCCTGAGTAGTGGCTTGAGGAGTTTTTGAGGGGTTTGAGAGGGAGGTTGGGAAGCTAAGAGCATTCAGGACTGTTTCCCCTCTTCTCTCCTTTGTCTGGATTAAATGCATCCAGTATGATGAGGAGGCTGCAGGGAGCTCTCCCTTCCCTACCTACACTAAATAGTAGTGTCCACTTTTCACTGAAAACCCACAGTGTGCAAAGTACCTAGTTAGGGAATTGATACTATTTTTGTCTCTGATCCTCCCCGCAGCCATATACAAGGAGGGTATTATCATCCACATTTTATATGTGAGGAAACTGAGGCTTGAATTAGTGAGGTTAGTGATTGATTCCCTAGCTGTTATATAGCAGAGCAGTTTTTCTATTTTATTTTTATTTAAAAGATTTAATTTAATGAGTAGTAAACAGATTAATAGAAATGAATAATAGTTAGCTCATGAATGTGGTTTAAGTTTGCAAAGTAAAACAAAACAGAAAAATTTTACTTAGTAGAGGGCTTATATGAAAGCACACACTACCCCAGACAAAGAAAAAAGGAGAGGGACTGAATCTGTTGGGTAGGTGAGAGGGGAATGAGAAAAGCTCTGGGGGAAATATTCTGTACCTACATTGTCTGATAGGGTAGCCACTAACCACATGTGGCTTTCGAGCTCTTGAATGTAACAGGTCTGAACTGAGGTGAGCTAAAAGAGTAAAAGACACATTTGATTTCAAAAAACTTAGTATAAAAAAAAGTAAAGTATCTAAACAGTAAAGTATCTTCTATTGCTTATATATTGAAATTATAATATTTTAGATATATTGCCTTCAAATGTTAAAAATTAATTTCAGTTGTTTCCTTTTACCTTTTTAATGTGCCTAATACAAAATTAAAAGTTACACGTGTGACTCACATTATAGAACATAAATGTTTATATTTGGTTCCTAACCACCCTGGGCTTCTTCCTAGTGTGGCACTCAGAGAGGAGGATATAGGGACACAGCCAATTCCATCAGAGAAATTCCTCTTTTGTTTGTTTATCAAATCAGGTTTCTGATATAAATTTCTTTGAGGGAAAGAATCTAAGGCCAAAATGCTTGACAATTCCAGTCTTAGAATATTTTCCATGTACCCTGAAGACATGGAATGAGAAGAAGAAACCCAAATACCTTTCTTTTCCTCTTGTCACGGTATCCCATGCATTAACTAGAAGGGCCACTAGATCTATGATTCCCTCTAAGATGGTGGTGGGCATGTTTTTTTTCCTTGTTATTCTGGTATGTCAGGAGTTCATCAAAGGTATATTTGTTACTGAAATTTGACCCCTTTTCTATAGGTTGCAGAAATATATTTGTGAAAGGGAATGTCTTTTAAGTATTCCTAATTGATAGCCAAGTTACAGATGGTCTTTATTAGAAATTCCTTTTCTTTTGGAAAATGTAGACCTCTTTTTCCTACCCGGTTAGCACCAGTGATTGGAGGATGATTGAGTGGTCTCTTGTGGAAATATGTATTTACCTATGTAAAGATCAGTTTCAACTCAGCACATTCTTCTTTAACCGGTGAACTAACCTGTAACCTCTAAAGGGTGTTGACATCTCTTCAGTTTCTAACTGTGTGTGTGTGTGCGCGCGCTCATGCATGTGTACAAGAGTGTGCTCTCATGCTCACATGTATGTTTTTAACAATGAATCCAGCTGCTAACTTAGAGAAAAGCTTTTGAAGCTACTTTGTAGATTTTAATTTTCTTAAGAATAAATAATAATCCTGGCTATTTGAACGACCCATTCCCCTAAAATGTTAGCACATGGTCACATACCTGAATGTGCAAGGTGAATTCAGTTCAAGGGTGACAGAACTGATCAGAGGAAAGGTAAGAACAAATGCATGTTGTGAAAAAGCCATTGATTTCCCTGACACTCATTGTAACCAAAAATAACATTGTAACCTCAAAGGGTATTTGTATGTGTTTGTTGTCAGAGTGCAGATGTAGGAACCCAAGACAGAGCCCAGACAGTTTGTTGGTTTGAATATCACCTCTGCTTTTTGAAGTGTTACAATGTTTCTTTCTCTATGGCCTTTTCATTTGGTCCTCCAAAAATGAAGGTTGAGTTTGCTCTGATGAGTTTTAGATGTCCTATGGAAAGGAGGCATTCTGATGTAAGAAAGTTTTGCTTATCATTAGTTGTATGCACTTTCCATCCTGCAAAATGTTAATCCTCAGATCACACTAAAGTGAAGGACAAAGCATAACTGAGAACAAACTACATAAAGAAATTCTTTCCTCATGTGTCTTTTACCTAAGGCAGATGTGCATACTTGGTGATATAATTGACACATTCCTCCCTCAAATGTGAGTTTCATACATTTCTCCATGATCAAAAAGGAAAGAATTCTATCTTGAAGTTTTAAGTGAAGCATTTATTTTACCATCCTTTTAAAGCCAAGAGTTTCTGAAATTTCAGATAAGGAACAAGCCTATAGTTTATGCCCCTCCCTTCCATTCATCCTTTCCAAAGCACCAACAGTTCTAGATGCCATGGGGATTTATATATAAATATGTCCGTCTCATGGAATTTATAATCTGTGTTGTTTTGATCCAATCCAAATATAAGCATTAGTAGCCATGCCACTAAATACGTCATTTCCACTTATGCCTGCCCCATCTTTGGAACATGGTGGGAAATCTCAGGAACAGACAGCAAATGTCTACGATGTCCAGTGGCTCTTGTATATCTCTAAGGCTTACCATCATGCTTTCTGAAAGTCCCTGCTCTCAGGAACTCACTATGCTCGTTGTAGAATTGTCTAGCATGTTCACAGTCTCTTTTCTCTGTGTGTCTAAGTCCTACACTCCATATGCATCATGGTACCTGTGTGTTGCCCTGAGGTACCATGAGCTGTAGCAGGAAGAGCTTTGGCTCCAAGAGGCAAGAGATACATGTTTTAAACGTGGCTGTTCCAACATGTTGGGTCATCTTGCAGAGCCACATAACACTGAGGTTTAGAGAGTCCATTTTCATGCTGCTGATAAAGACATACCCAAGACTGGAAAAAAAAAAAAAAAAAAAAAAAAGAGGTTTAATGGACTTATAGTGCCACATGGCTAGGGAGGCCTCACAATCATGGCAGAAGGCAAGGAGGAGCAAGTCACATCTTACATGGATGACAGCAGGCAAAAAGAGAAAGCTTGTGCAGGGAAACTCCTATTTTTAAAACCATCAGATCTTGTGAGACTCATTCACTATCACGAGAACAGCACAGGAAAGACCCGCTCCCATAATTCAATCACCTCCCACCATTTCCTCCCATGACACATGGGAATTGTGAGAGTTACAATTCAAGATGACATTTGGGTGGAGACACAGCCAAACCATATCAGTAGAGACAAGGTTTCACCATGTTGGGCAGGCTAGTCAAACTCCTGGCCTCAAGCAATCTATGCACCTTGGCCTCCCAAAGTAATGGGATTACAGGTGTGAGCCACTGCATTCAGCCAGCCCTTCTCTTTAATTAAGAATACTTCTTTATGCCGGGTGCGGTGACTCACGCCTGTAATCCCAGCACTTTGGGAGGCCGAGGCAGGCGGATCACAAGGTCAGAAGATCAAGACCATCCTGACTAACACAGTGAAACCCCATCTCTACTAAAAATACAAATAATTAGCTGGGCGTGGTGGCAGGTGCCTGTAGTCCCAGCTACTCGGGAGGCTGAGACAGGAGAATGGCGTGAACCCGGGAGGTGGAGCTTGCAGTGAGCTGAGACCGCACCACTGCACTCCAGCCTGGGCGACAGAGCGAGACTATGTCTCAAAAAAAAAAAAAGAATACTTCTTTAAGAACCAGCCTGAGTAATTTTGGATAGCTTCATATGAGTGAGAATATATGTGATATTAGGATTGTGATTGTCATACCATTTGACTATGAGTTCACTTTTCATCCGCAAGTCAAAGTATAGTTATTTCTTGGGCCTTTTTGCCTTAAAGACTGTGGAAAGTCTGTGCTTAAAATGAACAACTCCATTCCTGATTCTTACATTGGACTTAGAATCTCCAATCTTATTTCCCCAAGGGCAACATTCATAGCACTTGGCTTGAATTTCTTCCTCTTTCCTCCTCTTAATTTCTTTGCTATGTCTGCCTTTAAATTCCACTGAAGGTAATAACTTGTTGCACAGTTGCCATTCTTTATTTCTTCCACAAGAGATGGTCAGATCTTCTTGCTGGCTTCCACAGTCTGGTGAATTTGGGACACATTCATTCGTTCATGGCCCAAACATTTGCTAAGTGCCTGTTATTTCCTGAGAAGTGTTAGTTAATGAGCCCTATTCCTTGCTCTTAAGGAGTTTATTTTCTCATGGAAAAGGTAAACAAAAGCAGGTAATTATATTACAGTGCACAGTAACCATTAAGAAGAGAAGAACATGTACACAAGGACACTAAATGCTTTAGCTGGGTAAAGAAAAATGGCCACTTTTAAGAACCAAGTTGCAAATTTAGGCCTAGGTACAAAATTAAGACCATGTTCACTTTGCTCATTAGCCATATTGGCAGTATCTTAAGGAATACTTGTGGGGTTGGCTCTTTCTTTAGTGGAACATTTTTATTTCTTGTCTACTTTTTTTTATTTCTTGTAAAAAAAAAAAAGTTAATCTAATTTAACCTTTTCTAAGTAACCTAACAAGTGTTATTTTTTAAAAGTATTTTTAGGTTCTTTGTGACTACATTTTAGTCTTTGCCTAGACAGTGGCTTCCTAATTGGATAACCTGTATAGACAATTCCAAATTTAGCAGAAATTCAACCAAATACATGCTTCACAGTGCAAACACCAGTAACACCTGCCAGCAACACAGTTTGGTGAAGACGTGCCTCGTTGAAAGTCATTTTGTGACTTGAGGCTTATTTAAGCTAATAAGTAACAATAATTTTTGGAGCCTGAACAGATCCACAGTTTTAGCATACTTACATCTTTTTTATGCCTCTACGTATTTTAAGTTTCTAAGTAACTGTTCATAGATGTATTTGAGACATGGTTTCCTAGATATTGTCTCAATTCCAATTCAATATTTATATCTGTTGGAAAGCATATGCACTTGGAAAAATGTTTTGGCAACTGTTAATGTTTTCATTGACTGTAAATCATTTATTAGGTAGAGTTTTGTTAAAGTTGAAATGCCAAAGTTGATCTACCCTATGCTCTGACTTTTTGGTTGTTACAGATAAGAAGAGATTACTCTGCTGAGAGTCCTAATTTTAAAGGTCCTTTTGGTTTGCATATTAAATATGTCATTCAATCTCTCCCGAGTTTTATAGTGTGTGCCCTACTGTTACTTTCAGGTTAAATGAAGTTGTTTTCTGTATTGGTGCATAAGTAAATATAACCATAACTTACTTTCTTTTTGTAAATGAGGTTAATAAATGCCTGTGTCAAATATAGCCAGTTTATGACATTTTAGCTCATTTATTTTGGATATAATTACCAAATCAGTGTTCTAACTGTTTTCTTCAAATAACAAAAAGCTGGCTGGGTGTGGTGGCTCACACCTGTAAGCCCAGCACTTTGGGAGGCCGAGGCGGGTGGATCGTGAGGTCAAGAGTTCAAGACCAGTCTGGTCAAGGTGGTGAAATCCCATCTCTACTTTTAGTTTTAATACAAAAATTAGCTGGGCATGGTGGCAGACACCTGTAATCCCAGCTACTCGGGAGGCTGAGGCAGAGAATTGCTTGAACTTGGGAGGCGGAGGTTGCAGTGAGCTGAGATCGCACCAGTGCGCTCCAGCCTGGGCAACAGAGTGAGATTCCATCTCAAAAAAAAAAAAAAAAAAAAAAGACTTCATGAGGTGTTTTTGTCATATGTGATGGAGAAAGATTGTAGCATCCAACCAAAGAACTATAAAGAAGATGGTGTTTTACATTTTATGTCTTGTTCTTAATTCTAAACTTTCCTCCCAATATGTGCTTATAGATGTTTTAACTCATTTTTCGTTTGTTTGTTTCCACTTTGTCATCTGCTCCCATTCTTTTATATTACTTTCATTTCCAGCTAAATTGTTAAACTCCAGTTACATGGAGAATATTACCATGGGAAAACATCATTTTATTTATATTCTATCTAGTTCTGGCAATAGAAGTAATACATAATGTAACTTCTCAGTGATTCTCATGTCATAATTTAACTAGCTTTGACTTTTACTGGGAGTAAGCAAACTACTCTGGATAATCCATTTCATAATTTTGTGTCTCAGCGCTATCATGTAGCTAATCAGTTAATTGTAATTACTCCTGCTTAATTCACAAGAATTCTGAAAGGATGTATAATAATAAAATATTTTGTCATAGAATTTGTCTCTGATAAGGAAGTAACCATGAGAAAACCTATTCAAGTGGGAATATAATTCTATAGACCTAACTTCCAAGTAACCAATCTTTGTTGAATTATAGTGAGTTTCCAGATAGCTTTGTGTCCCAGAGGACATGGGATGGAGTTCTATAGCTGAACCAGCATTATTTTAGGTATTACATGAGGAAGAAACCATAACAAATTGAACAGGTGGTCCTGGGAAAATAAGTCTGGAAAGAGTCCAGAGATTGGTGGGGGAAGGGGAATAAAATTTAACTAATGGTCCGATGAAATGTATACTACCCTGGATAGGCATATATCTCTGGTAGCCTCTATTAACCTGTAAAATTTGTAAAATTTGCTTGAAGTTTATTGAATATCACTTTGTTTCAAGTTGTTTCACTGAAATAATCAAACTTGAAGCATTTCTTGATGTAATGATAACTCAAGTTTATATCGTATTTTTTTGTTTTGAATATCAGTTCATCATCTAAGAAATATCTTAAGTCAAATATTAGTCTATTTTACCATAAAGGAAAATAAAATTTTAATCATAGTAAAGTTATCAACACAAAATAAGAAAAAATAGATCAAATTCAGTGTTATTGTATCAAGATTTAAAAATATAAAGCTATGAATTAATTTTAAAAAGGAGAACTTTAGTAGGCTCAAATAGATTCACAAAAAATAATTGATGCAACTCAGGTAGTGATTGAGGTGGTTTGGCCTTTAGTGGTTTACTTCTATGCTACTAAAAGTGTGGTCTGTGGACTAGCACCAGATTTTGTGGCTAAGATGTCAAAAGCATGGGGGCAGCAAAAACAAAAATAGACAAATGGGATTATATTTTGCTGAAAAGTTTCTGCACAGCAAAGGAAACAATCAACAGAGTGAAGAGGCAACTTCACTCTGGGTGAAAATATTTACAAACTCTTCATCCAACAAGAAACTAATATCCAGAACACATAAGGTGGTCAAATAACTCAACAGCAAAAAAAAAAAAAAAAAAAAAAAAATCAAATTAAAATGTGCACAAATAACTAAACAGACATTTCTCAAAAGAAGGCATACAAATGGCCAACAAGTACATTAAAAAAAATGTGCAACATCACTGATCATCAGGGAAATACAAACCAAAACCACAATGAGATTTCATCTTATCCCAGTTTGAATGGCTATGATCAAAAAATAAAAAATAAAAAAAAATAACAAATGCTAAAGAAAAGGGAACTCTTAGACGCTGTTGATGGGAATGTAAATTAGTATAGCCATTATGGGAAACAGTGTAGTAGTTTAAAATATATATTAAAACTAGAACTGCCATGCAATCCAACAATCCCACTACTGAGTATTTATAAAGGAAAGGAATCAGTATATCAAAGGGATACATGCACCCCCATGTTTAATGCATCACTATTCACAATAGCTAAGATATGGAATCAATCAAAATGTCCATTAACAGATGAGTAATTAAAGAAAATGCGGTATATATACACAGTGGAATACTATTCAGCCATATAAAGAATGAAATTCTGTCATTTGTAGCAACGTGGATGAGCCTGGAGGACATTGTGTTAAATGAAATAAGTCAGGCACAGAAAGATAAATAATGCATGTTCTTACATATATGTAGAAGCTAAAAAAAATGTTTAAGCTCATGAAAGTAGAGAACAGAATTGTGGCTATTAGAGGCTGGGAAGGGTGAGGGAAGGAGAGGATAGGGAGAGGTTGGTTAACAGACTCAAAATCATAGCTTCCGGTGGCACTATAGGTTAAATGTGATTAACTACAATTTATTGTATATTTTTCAAAAACCTAGAGGAGAGGATTTTGAATGTTCACAACACAAAGAAATTATGCATGTTTGAAATGATGGATATGCTAATTACCCTGATTTTATCATTATACATTATATATGCATATTAAAATATCACTCTGTATTACTCCTAAATATGTACAATTATTACACATCCACTAAAAATAAAAGGAAAAATAGGTAAATAATATATAAAAGATACAGTAAAAATACAGTATTATAATCTTATGGGACCACTATCATATATATATGTGGTCCCTGGCTAATCAAAACAGCATTGCATATGACTGTATTTCTCTAATTTTAAAAATTATTGTTTGTTCCATCTGGGCATGGAGCTGTGTCTGTTTTATCCACTGACTGTTGTATCCTCAGCCTGTAGCACAGTGTCTGACAGAAAATGTTTCTGTACGACTAAAGGGAGGAAGGAATAGATGGCAGGGAAGATTGAATTCATTAGTATATTCAGTTAATATTTACTGTTTGCCTTTGATATGCAGGCACTCTGATAGGCATTAGGAAGATGTAAGTGAACAAAACAGATTAATATCCCATCTCTACAATTTAATTTTTCTGTGGATTAAGTAGTTTCAAGAACCTATAAGTAGCTTATACAGAAGGAGAATGAAGGACAAGAATCAGATGTCTACTAGAGCAACACATCTTTAAAGAAGTAAACAGCTTCCAAATATCTCAGAGCAACCAGACCAACATGAAGTACGTTGAAGTTGAGATAAAATAGAGATTTCATTTCTTTGTTCTAAAATTACCTTGAATATGAAGTTAAAACTCTTCATGTGTTATAGGCTGGTGAAAAGCTTAGACAAATTACTAAAACTTTGGAGACGACAAGACTCTAAATAGGAGCAATATGAGGTACAGCAGCATATGCAGCTCTATGGCCAGAGAATTTCTGAGAATTTACTCTGATTTCATTGTCAGTGTTTTATTTTGTGATTTCCTTTGATTACACCATGGTATTATTAGTGATGTTTTAGTATTTAATATTAGAACTACTTTACCAAAAAATGTGTCCTAAAATATCTTATTTTACCTGAGTTACTATATTCTTTGAACCTTATTCCATCCAGGTGTCAACATTTTTTTCTCATCATCATGCCTCTTTGATTTTATAATGTAAGTCAGTGAGAAAACAAGATTCATTTAACAGAAAATTGCTTTCCACAATCTTTTCTGGAATCTCTTTTGTCTGTTACCCAGGCAATATCTATATTATTACTTTGTTCTCAAAAGCTTTTACCAATTTGGCAACACAGAATGACTAAATCTTTTCCTTTATCTGGCTTTTCATTAAGAAGGAAACTCCCAAAATTCATTTCTATCAGCGTTATCCTCAATGCCAAATCTTGTATGTCTCAAGTCTATTTATAATAAATACCCTCATTATGACTAAGGTCATCTTCCTTCTCTGCATTACTTCAGTTTCTAATGAAAGCAATGCCCAAGTGACCGAGTGAATGAAGCCCCCCAACTGTAGGAAAATGTTCCCGTCAAATATCTCCTAATTGCCCTCAATGAATCAGCTTCAGGCTCAGCCTTATCTCTGGCACCTTCCCCAGCTTTGTGCTGATAGCCAATGACATGCGCTCCAAGCATGAAGGGGATAAAAATGGTGTGACTCTTAGAAAGCCAGCCATAGAGTGGAGTTAGGGAACTGTTTAGATTCTTGACTTCATGGTTCTGACATGATTGATTTTAACCAATTTGCCTTCAGACACGCTTTGCTATTGTTGCTTCAAACACATAACTTCAGATCCTACAGGGAAACTTGTACTCCTTCAATTGTTTCTGCTGCCTTACACATAGGTCCTGTGTTAAGACATCTTGTATTCATCAGCCTTCAGTGGTAACTTTAGGCAAGTAACATAAGCACTTTCTCTGACCGTCTGTAAAATTAAGTAGTAACTACAAAGCATCTGACACAGTTCTTATAGAAGCACAGTCCAGCCACCCTGGCCTGGCTCACAGCTGTGGAGAACAGCGTGCTTGTGTCTGAGCCTCCTGACGTATGTTTTCTTTTTGGTCTCTCTGCCCCCTGCCTTCCTTACCACAATCCACCCCCCCGACACCCCCAGTATCTTCTCTTTCTCTCTTTAACTAGTTCTCCTCCACCCTCACCCCCCAGGCCTGACACTACTCCTCACACCTGCTCTGGCCCCATATAATACAGGATGTTTTAATATACTATGTACAAGGAAGAAAATGGAAATTGAAGTTGCCAGCCATGAACTTTCTTTTCTTTTCTTCTCTTTTAAGTGGAGGAAGAGTAGCGTCAATAGCAAAGAGGCTATTTTCTTAGTGACAGCGGAAAAGTGGTAGGGGGTTAGGGAAAAAACACTTAAGAAATTAGAGCTTCCAGCAGATACATGGTGTTTGATCTTTTAATGGTGTTGCCGCTGGGCCTAGTATATATTTTATCATGGGAGATGGTGAGAAATCTGAGCTTTGGAGGTGGGAAATGTGTCATTTGATTTGTGTGTGTGTGTTTGTGTGTGTTGTAACACAGAGGACACCATAGACCAAAAGAGGTGGAACTGTTAAAAGATAGAGACATAGAGGCATGTGGATATAGAGTGGATGAGGCACACAGACACGTATTAAATGAGAACCTACTAGTGACGCCCTGAAGAGAGAAGTGAGGTAAACAGGCATGATACTGGAGGGAGGGGGATGATGGATCAGTGAAATGACTTCTACGCTTCAGCCTTCCAGCATGGCACAGGCTGTGAGCAACTCACAGACTATCAACTTATGACTCAACTCCTTGGCATGACTTTGGACGGAGAACTCATGCAATCCCCACCTGTCCCAGGTAGTCCTTGATTTTGTGTGTCTGACTTCAACCCTTTTCTATGGGCATTCCCAAGAAATGCTGAACATACTCTTCAGTACCTCAGCTAACAAATGAGCATTTCTGGTTCTCACCCAGGGCACATCCTGGGAGCTGCTGGTTTTATTTCTGTACTGTCAGCCTTATGGTCTTTCCAGTAGAGTTTATGTATTTATTTGAAGCTTTTAGGGCATTTTGCCCTCACTTAAGCTAATTGGACTATATGTGAAATTGTGTGGGTATAGCGGGGGTAGAATGCCAAAGAACAGGCAAAAAGAAAATGTTCTAAATTCTGGAAATATATTCTAAAAGCTCTCATCTAAAAGTTGGGTAACCAGGAATTTTATCTTTTAACTCTTCCTCCCCCTTTATAGCATTTAACTTTTGTTTGATTTTCACATTTAAAGAGAACAATTTTAATATATTTTTCAAAACTGCCAACAGGGCCAGCATAACCATGGAGCTGAAAACAGATGGTTTGGTTTTGCAAAGGAGAAAAAGTGATATATTTTCCTCACCCATTTGCAAGGTTCATGGTTGAGATCTCTAAAGCAAAAGACAGATTAACCAGAGAAAAGCATACATTTAGTATACATTTTACGTGACACAGGAGCCTTCAGAAATGAAGACCCAGAAAAACAAGGGACCTTGTGTACTTTTATGCTAGGTATGATGAAGTGGACAGCCTTGGGGAAATATGATTGGACAAAGAGGGTATGATCTAATGGTAATAAACTCGGGGGGATTTAGCAAGACCTCTTCACTCCTATTCTTCTCTTTTTCCTGTGTCTTCAGAAAAATGGATGTCTCTTTCTTCTGGGTATAGGAGATACCTCTCGAATGAGAATTTTATGACCTTCTACAAAGAAAGGTCAGAAAAAAATTTTATGGCCTGCTTAAGGAGAGTGGGAGAAGGTCAGAGAGACCCCCCGCCCCCCGCTTCTGCTGTTTACTCAAGGTGCCATATTTTGAGGTAGCATGTCCTGAACTCCGTCTGTTGAATGTTTATATTTGAAATTAGAACCTCTCCCAGTCCATGCTGCTAAGTTCACCCTCTTTCCATATCTCCTCATGACTCTGGAGAATTTGAACAAAAAAGGGTCCAGTTTCAAAGACACTGAGCACAACAGAAAGTGAAGTTGGACTGAAACCAGGGAATCAAATAAAAATCTGGGATCCCTACTCCCAGCATATTCTCTTCAGAAAATTATTCTCTAGGGCAACTGAATAGTCATAGAGAAATGAGCTACAGACACTAATAGTGGGAGGTGATCCAACATTACACCTGGCTCAACACCCAGTTATGCTATAGTGAGACTCATTAATTAACAAGACCCACCCATGTCCATAGAAAGTCTAATTAGCCTTTTAGTGGCACATCTTAACAGACTGAAAAATAATCATGGATCACCAAATATTTGAGGAAGTTCTCTTACATGAAAGGGACTAAAATAAAAAATATACATGAATTAAGAAGCAATGCACAGGCTAGGCATGGGGCTCAAGCCTATAATTGCAGCTTTAGGAGGCCAAGGTGGGTGGATCACTTGAGCTCAGGAGCTCAAGACCAGACTGGGCAACATGGTGAAACCCATTTCTACAAAAAAATACAAAAATTAGCCAGACAGGCCAGGCGCGGTGGCTCACGCCTGTCATCCCAGCACTTTGGGAGGCCAAGGCGGGTGGATCATGAGGTCAGAAGATCGAGACCATCCTGGCTAACACAGTGAAACCCCGTATCTACTAAAAATACAAAAAAGCCAGTCGTGGTTGCGGGTGCCTGTAGTCCCAGCTACTCTGGAGGCTGAGGCAGGAGAATGGCGTGAACCCGGGAGGCGGAGCTTGCAGTGAGCCGAGATCGCGCCACTGCACTCCAGCCTGGGAGACAGAGCGAGACTCCATCTCAAAAAAAAAAAAAAAAAAAAAAAAAACTTAGCCAGACATAGTGGTGCACATCTGTAGTCCCAGCTACTTGGGATGCTGAGGTGGGAGGATTGCTTGAGCCCAGGAGGTTGAGGCTGTAGTGAGCTGTGATCACACCATTGCATTCGAGCCTGGGTGACAGAGCAAGACCCTGTCTCAAAAAACAAGCAAACAAACAAACCAAAAACAGTAAAAAAGAGGAAATGTACAAGGTCAAAGAAGTCTTCAAATAATTATGATGTCATCAGAAAGAAAAGATATTTTATCTTTGAAACAAGAACTAGATGCTATAATAAATGGTCATAGATTATTAAGAAAATATAATAGGAAAATAAAGCTGAGAAACTCTTCTAGAAAGTAGAACAAAAGGACAAAACACAGACAATAGTAGAAAAAAGTGAAGGTTATCAGAAGATCATGCCAAGATGTCCAGCCTCCAGTGGGTTAGGACTTTCAAAAAGAGAGAACAGAAAAAAGGGAGTAAAAGAGAGTGGGTGCCCAGCACAATTAAGGCATATCCTTATACAATTTCATACCACCAAGAATAAAGAAAAGATTCCTAAAATTTCTGGAGAGGAAAAAACAAAATATGGGTTGCATTAAAAGGATGATCAGGAAAGATCCAAATGATGTTGGACTTCTCAACAGCAACACTAGAAACTAGAACAGTGGTGAGATAAATGCTTTCAAAATTCCATGGAAGTAATTTTCAGCTTAGAATTCTTTATTTGGCCAAAGATCAATCAAATGCAAAGGTAAGCTAAAAACATTATCATACACAAAACATCAAAAAGTTTCTCATTCATCCATTCTCAAGATTTCTTGGAGGATATGTTTCACCAGATAAAGGGGTATTAATCAGGAGAGTAAAAGATGTCCCCTTCCAAGGAGCAAGGATTCAGTCCAGAAGCATGCAAAGGGAATCCTCAGAACTGTGAGTCAGGAAAGCTTGGCCTGACAACTGAGTAACTCAGCAAAGCAGTAGGCCTCCAGACATTCCAGTCAGCAGCGAGACGGGCAGAGGCTCTGAGAGGAATAGCAGCCGGCAAAGAAGTGAAACTGACAAACTTCTGGATGACAGCAGTGTTGGAGCAACTAGGAGGAATTAGTGACAATATGTATGAAAACACTCACTCCTGTCATCCCAGCACTTTGGGAGGCTAAGGTGGGCAGATCATGAGGTCAGGAGTTCGAGAGCAGCCTGGCCAACATGGTAAAACCCTGTCTCTACTAAAAAAATACAAAAATTAGCCGCGTGTGATGGCCCAGGCATGGTGTCACGTGCCAGTAGTCCCATCTACTCAGGAGGCTGAGGCGGGAGAATCGCTTGAACCCAGGAGGCGGAGGTTGCGGTGAGCCAAGATCGCACCATTGCACTCCAGCCTGGGTGACAGAGTGAGCCTATGTCTCAAAAAAAAAAAAAAAAAAAAAGGAATTATTAATCTCAGGAGGAAAAAATGAACAAGAAAGAAAAAAAGATCATTAGTATACCATGTGGGTTATAATATAAGCATTACAGTCAGTATTACAGTTGACCTTGGAAAAGCATGGGTTTGAAATACATGGGTTTGCTTATTTGCAGGTTTTTTTCAATAAATACAGTAGGCCTCTCATATCATCAGGATCTGCAACCAACGGTAGATCAAAATATTGGCAGGATGTGTAACCCAAGGATGACAGAGGGCCAACTTTTTGTATCTTGATTTCCACAGGGCTGACCGTGGGACTTGAGTGTGTGCTGGTTTTGGTATCTGTGGGGTGGCCCTGGAACCAGTCCCCCATGGACACCAAGGGATGACCATACATTAAGCAAAACTTCTTGCAGAACTGTATTAGCTATGTATGGGAGTACATAGAGAAACATCAGATAGCCAAATCTTTAGCTACCATGATAGAAGGAAACACTAATGGTGAAACTTTATTACAAATGGCATCATAAGCTGGAAGCATGAGTATCAGCTAAAAGATGTCAACACGTTTGCCTCAAGGGAGCAGACCTCAGAGTAGGGTGGGGGAATGTTGCCTTTAGCACATTTTAACTTTCAAAATTGAAAATTATGTGCATGTATTATTGTGATGAAATTTTTCTTTTTCAAAATTTAAAAAATAATGTTTTAAAAATTTAGACTGGGCACGGTGGCTTATGCCTGTAATCCCAGCACTTTGGGAGGCTGAGGCAGGTGGATCATGATGTCAGAAGATCGAGACCATCCTGGCCAACATGGTGTAACCCCGTCTCTACTAAAATACAAAAAATTAGCCAGGTGTGGTGGTGCATGCCTGTAGTCCCAGCTACCGGGGAGGCTGAGGCAGGGGAAATCGCTTGAACCCAGGAGGCGGAGGTTGCAGTGAGCCGAGATCACACCACTGCACTCCAGCCTGGATGACAGAGTGTGACTCGCTCTACAAAAAATAAAATAAAATTCATATAAATGATGCAGATTCCTAGCTTCTCCTAGAAAAATTAGACTGCCTGGCCCCCTTGGAGCCATATTCCATCTGACAATATGGCTTGCCCATGTAGCTAAAGCACCTGACCTCCAGCTTGCCATAGTCTCTACGTTGCCTTGTTGCCTCCCTGCAGCTGAGACTCAGGTGTTATTTGGTATTGTGGTTATTCAGTTATCTTACTTGTTGCAGGGTTGAGGAAAAAGGGAAATAATTTTATGCCTACATCAAAAGTGGGACAATCAAAGAGGTTCCAAGAGGGCTTCATGCTTCCCCTGCCTTGCTGTACTAAGGTACCTTCCGGGCTTCTATGGGATTTAAGTTTTCTGCCTAAAGTTCCTGATGATATAGTACAAGCTTTCCTTAGCTCTGTTATGAGCGCAAAGACCATCCTTCATATGGTCACCTTTTTGTAAGAAGCTTTATAAACTTTGTCACCCTGCAGCTATTCCTTCTCCAGATTACTGTCTCCAAAGACTTCATTTTTCATTTATGTGATCACACCCATGTTTTCTTGATCTTTGCCACATTTTTCCTCTCTCCACACAGTCAGGGCTTGATCAATGAGGAATGACTATGTGTTGATGACTTCACAGGTCTCACCCATTTTCCTTCAGTTCATGCATACGGTTGTCTTGCCTCCTTTTTAAATAGCGCCATTATCCTGATGGCTAATGCACAGTGGGTGGCCTTCTGTAACTCCTGTGTATTTTTCTACCATGGCTGGACACAGTGAGTACATTTCCATCTTGTATTTATGCACTTGGATTCTCTTTTATAAGTGCATTGCCTTCCACTTATTTCCATTAAATTTCATATCCCTTATTCAAAAACACTTTTCCAAATTGGTCAAAGTAGGTTTTAATTTTCCTACTGCTGGAAAATTAAAGGTGCTGGTTACCTCTCTTCAAATTGTTGTAATTATCACACTTTATAATGATACTGTTTTATCATTCAAATCATTGGTTCAGAAATGAAATTATATAGAGTCCATGACCGACGTCTATAGAACACTAGTAAGGGTCCAACTCAAGATGATCATTGATCCATTGAAAATGGGGGCTGTCTTCTTAAAAAAAAAAAAAAAAAAAAAAACTTTGAGTAAAATAACCCCTTAAAGTTAAGTAGATATTTGCTTGACTTAGGTGTAATCTGTAACTTGTTGTTAAGTAAACATGGTTAAGCTAACCTTTATATGAATACCCAGGCTGTAAACATGTATACTATTTGGTAGTCTTGGAAATACAAATTCCAAATAATCTGAAATAAGAAGCTACAATACAATGGGAGGCCAGTAGTTAAAAAATACTACCACAGTAGAAGGGGTGAAGTGGATCAGGATGAATCCTAGGGTACTTTACTTAGAACTCTTTGTACAAACAGCATGAAAGTAATCAGATTAATGAAATATGCTTTTGTCAAATTTAGAAGAATCTAAGAAACAAACTGCAAGCTTTCCATTTCATTTGATGTCCTGGAAAACCTACTGATATGTGTGTTATTTGTCTCTATCTTCTTAATATTTGCTACCTAGCCGGTTGCCTGGTGATTTAGGAACACCTGGGGAGTATTTGTAAACAAAGGAAGCTTTTCTTTTTTTTTTTTTTTTTAATTTCTTTTTTTTTATTATTATTATACTTTAAGTTCTAGGGTACATGTGCATAACGTGCAGGTTTGTTACATATGTATACTTGTGCCATGTTGCTGTGCTGCACCCATCAACTCGTCAGCACCCATCAACTCATCATTTACATCAGGTGTAACTCCAAATGCAATCCCTCCCCCCTCCCCCCTCCCCCCTCCCCATGATAGGCCCCGGTGTGTGATGTTCCCCTTCCCGAGTCCAAGTGATCTCATTGTTCAGGTGCCACCTATGAGTGAGAACATGTGGTGTTTGGTTTTCTGTTCTTGTGATAGTTTGCTAAGAATGATGGTTTCCAGCTGCATCCATGTCCCTACAAAGGACACAAACTCACCCTTTTTTATGGCTGCATAGTATTCCATGGTGTATATGTGCCACATTTTCTTAATCCAGTCTGTCACTGATGGATATTTGGGTTGATTCCAAGTCTTTGCTATTGTGAATAGTGCCGCAATAAACATACGTGTGCATGTGTCTTTATAGCAGCATGATTTATAATCCTTTGGGTATATACCCAGTAATGGGATGGCTGGGTCATATGGTACATCTAGTTCTAGATCCTTGAGGAATCGCCATACTGTTTTCCATAATGATTGAACTAGTTTACAATCCCACAAACAGTGTAAAAGTGTTCCTATTTCTCCACATCCTCTCCAGCACCTGTTGTTTCCTGACTTTTTAATGATCGCCATTCTAACTGGTGTGAGATGGTATCTCATTGTGGTTTTGATTTGCATTTCTCTGATGGCCAGTGATGATGAACATTTTTTCATGTGTCTGTTGGCTGTATGAATGTCTTCTTTTGAGAAGTGTCTGTTCATATCCTTCACCCACTTTTTGATGGGGCTGTTTGTTTTTTTTTTGTAAATTTGTTTGAGTTCTTTGTAGGTTCTGGATATTAGCCCTTTGTCAGATGAGTAGATTGCAATAATTTTCTCCCATTCTGTAGGTTGCCTGTTCACTCTGATGGTAGTTTCTTTTGCTGTGCAGAAGCTCTTTAGTTTAATGAGATCCCATTTGTCAATTTTGGTTTTTGCTGCCGTTGCTTTTGGTGTTTTAGACATGAAGTCTTTGCCCATGCCTATGTCCTGAATGGTACTACCTAGGTTTTCCTCTAGGGTTTTTATGGTATTAGGTCTAACATTTAAGTCTCTAATCCATCTTGAATTAATTTTCGTATAAGGAGTAAGGAAAGGATCCAGTTTCAGCTTTCTACTTATGGCTAGCCAATTTTCCCAGCACCATTTATTAAATAGGGAATCCTTTCCCCATTTCTTGTTTCTCTAAGCTTTTCAAAAGTAGGTAACGGTAGCCCGAGTTTGCTGGTTGGATCTTCCAGGAAGCAGTAGCTGAGAAATAGGAGTGCAAGAAGAGTTTTGTTGAGGGGCACTACCTGGGGAAGATAAAAAAGAGAGGAAGCCGGATTGGGCAGAGAGCCCTCAATCACCGGGCAAATCTGCAAAGTCTTGGCCAGCTCAACAGGAGCTCCAGACCAAAGATCGCCTGTTCTAGGAGCTCAACACTGGGCAGAAACAGCCAGGTCCTCATGCACCCACTGTGCTCAGTCATGACTGAGAGCTGCCTCAGAAGAGTGTGGACTCAAGTCAGAAGCTGAGGAGGATCCTAAAGGCAGTAAGTAATAGCTACAGGCTGTGAGCTCTATTTGGATTCCTCACAGCTGAATGCCAAGTTCTTTCTTGAAGGAAAAGTACAAGCAGTATATCCTTCATCACTTGTGCTTAGAACATTTTCCTTATTTCTCAACAACGATTAGAGATGATCTTGACATTCTCCTCTCTTTATTCTCAATTTTTCAGCAACATGTGAAAAATCCATTCTTCTATACCAAAGTCACACACTCACGTAAGAGATGAAGCTCTCAATACCTGAGGTAATTCCCAAGTGTTGGTGAAGGAGTGAGACAAAGAAGTGCAGGACTAGAATGGGCAGGAGAGAGAGCAGATGGGATAGGAAAGAGAATCACTGAACACTGACCCTAACTAAATATGAAAAGGAAATGGCAGGTAGGTGATCAAAGAATCAGGTAGGCAAGAGTTACCTAAAATATCAGTTTCCCATTCATTGCACAAAATGATGGCATTTGCCCCTTTGGAAATGGTTAGCTCCTAGAGCTCTGGAAATAATAGAGTAGGTTGGGAATTTTATTCCTCCAAAATAATGTGGGATTTTGAAAGACATGCATGCTCTTTAGTTCTCATAATACTGAATCTTGCTTTTGAATTCTGTCATTTAAGTGATAAACTAAAGCAGTTAGATAAGGGAGATTTTCGTTGTACACTGGAATAGATACAAAACAGTGGAAAACAAAGGATAGTAATAAAGTCTTAGATGATGCTACAAAGTGACTTGAATTTAGAGAAATCAAATCAACTCAAAGAGGAAAATTCAGGTAAGATAAAAAATATGTATGGAGATAGAGTGTAATCTTAGCATTGATATTGTGTATGTACTGGCTCAGTACCTGCTGCATCAAAGATCATCATGTGTTTATTATATCATTTACCAAAATGATAGCCAATTCCTGAACAACTGGCCTCTCCTGCACATCTTTGTGTGCTGTCCTTTGTTAATAATGTTGCCTGTACTTTGGGGCAGAAAGATAGAAAAAGATATCTGAAAAGGGTCTATAGGAAATAAGAGAGAAATTGGCAATCTCCTTAGCTTTTCTCTTTTTCACTGTTACATTGGCTGATTGTCTGGGGCATGCAAAATGTATCATAAGTACTACAACTAAATCTTCAATGTAGAACCCAGAAAAAGTGAGAAAAGAGACCCGAACCACCATTTTATATGTAATCTCCGTTGGTGTTTCTTTAGCCTGCCTCTCCAAGCTCTCCTGGCATGAGATAGGTCTGCCATGGTCAGATAGTAAGTAGCATCCAATTTGTTGTTTCTTACTTCACCAATAATTTTTTTCAAAAAAAATAAACTGTGGAAAGAAATTCACTTCCTAGCATGATGCAACCATCACTACAAGACAGGGTTTCTTAAACTAAACTTAAAAATTAAGAAAGGAGATATGTGGTTATTAATTATTTATTTGCACTTAAGAACTTCCAGAGATAAGAATCGAAGATATAATTAAACTTCAGAATGAAAAGTAAGGTTTAATTAATGAGTAGGTAGCACTCGGTTATCTAACATGTTCTTGGTAATAAAATATAATATTAGGAAGGAAATATGTTAGCCAAAAAAAGAAGGAGATGTATCTTTCTCTCTCTCTCTCTCTCTTTTTTTTTTAAGAGGAAGCAAAAGGAGGAGAGTGATACTACGTTTCAGGGCATTTAATTTGAATATATCACTTGATAGAGTGCAGACTTGCCTGAGTTCTGTAACCTGCAGTGTAAACACACAATAAACAGGCACCAAAACGTACCCAAGCCAACACCAAGCAGCCAGTGGGTTTTGGCTGACATAAGGCCTCTGGTTCATGGGGTTCATCTGGCTCCCCTTCAGCTCTATCCCAATATATGAATGTTTCTTTAGTTAGATCAGTAGTCTTTATATGCCTCTGTTATACCAGAAAGACCTGGGTTTCTAGAGCAGCTTATAAAGATTGGGGTTTAGGTTAAAAGCACATCACAGGCAAACATGTGTTGAACATTATTCTGTGTGTGGAGACTTTGAAGAGCCTCTCAGGTATATGTAGGATTTGGTATTATGAGGAGATGAATTGGATTCAAGGTACTCAATCTTATTGCCAATCTTTTTCAATAAGAAACCGTCTCCTTGGTTTGCACATCTGTGTTTGATAACGTGGGAGAATGTCTTTGATTAGACTTTCAGAGTAATCATTCAAAGGCAACTTTCTCCTCTGCTTTGCTGCATCTCATAAAGTTAGATTTTGTACATTAGTGAGGCACTGATTGCATGAAAATAATATTGGCTTTATGAGAGACTATAATCTTGTTCAAAATATAACTCTCCCCGCCATTCTCAAAGTGCTGCTATTTTTGTGTCAGATTCTCCTCCACTGCTGCTTTTATGAGCACTTCCAAAAATAGTATTTTCTTTTTTGTTTCTTCTCCTTTATTGTCCTTTTATAACTTTTAATCATATTTTTATGGTACCTTAATAGCCCGAGGGCAAAGTCACAGGTGGCCTTCGCTAAACCATTTTTACTTTCTATAACCCTAATGGCAGTGAAAGAAAAGAGGTCTCTGGGTTGTCCCCCAAAATACTTGTTTATATCTTCCCATGCTATTTTTAATATTTCTAAGGATCAGGATCAAGATCTGTACCTTTTGTTAAAGTTTACATACTACCCATTTTGTT
The DNA here is from genome assembly GCF_043159975.1 of Macaca nemestrina. Classification (NCBI taxonomy): domain Eukaryota; kingdom Metazoa; phylum Chordata; class Mammalia; order Primates; family Cercopithecidae; genus Macaca; species Macaca nemestrina. The sequence goes on from NC_092135.1 coordinate 103,415,828, forward strand.
TGGTGTCCGTAATGACTTGTTGATTCTAGCATTTAAAAAGTATATTCTTGACTTTTCTCCTTTTTAATTATTATTAATACTTAATAGTTAATTACTTAGTTCAAGTTATGCTAAAAACTAGTTAGTACTCTTATTAAATTTTACTAATTGCATATCAAAACAATGATAAGAGCAACTTCTAAAAAATCTTTCTTCTGTCTTCTTGGTTCAGTCTTCCTGGTTTTCTCTTCAAATTAACTGAAATTCTTTTGATATTTTTTCAAAACATGAATATTTTCTGGAATAAAATACAGAGTTGAAGTGAAATCATGGAAACTGCTGTTTGGACAATGGTCATTAAATGTTACCATCTCTCTCATTTTGCTGTCTCCCTACCATATTTATTATGTGAAACTAAATAAATACAGGTACATCTTTGAAACCAGTGTTTTTGATAAGACCACTCCTTTGTGGAGTTGTATCAGTGAATAATCTCTTAATCCTAGTTGGTTGCATTCTTTTCCTTGTTATCAGTCTAGATAGATTGAGCGTAAGTCATCTCTTGGGCAAGGATGGTGAGTTTTCAGAAAACTGAAAGGATGCCCTCACGCTAGGTGCTGGAGGGATTTTGCCAACTGCACCTGGTGCTGAGTGAGTGGTAGCATAAGCAATTTGAACTGGAGTGAAAGGCGAGGAACAAAGCCACAGCCAAGACTTGGAAGATTTCAGGAAACAAGAATCCAGCTGACCAAATAAGAAGGCCCATGGACAGGGAGCAGCTGGGCAACAGGAGATCCAACACAAGAATCATTGCCTTGGAAACTGGAGGCTGTTATTTCATTTCCGGTGGTATTTTCTGGTTCTCTATATGGTCTTAACCCTAGAATTGCTAAAGGTAACTCTGTGAGTAAGGTGGGTTGCTAGCCAATTACCAGATTATTAAAGTAAGTAAAATATAGGGCAGAAACAAGAAAAAAAAATATGTTGGCTTCCAGAGACCAGAGACTTTGCTTAAAGAGGTACATGACAGCTTCTGCGGGGTCTGTTTGTATACATAGCATCCCAGTGTCTTTCTGTCAAGCTACCTGCCTCCCAGGTACACCCATATTGCTGAGGAAACACAACCAAAGCCCACTGTTTCAAAGAAAACCATTCTTTATGGAGTAGTAAGCTCTTTTATAAGGCTGAAATAGATGTGGAGTATTTTAAGATGAATAGTCTTACATCCACTAAATTCTACCCAGTTTGCTCTCATTACACCACAAGAGCCTTGGATTTTCTATGTATATAAAGATGGTATTTGTCATTGAGCTTAGTGCTTTTTGTAGGGTCGGCATATTATAAGTTTCCCTCATAATGATAACAGAATCTTACATCAAGTGAACACGGAGGAGTGAATATTTAAACCATGTGTGAAGGAGGGCAGAAAACACAGTAGAGCTTTTCTTTTCACTGTACAGTTATGGATTATCTTTGCTGGCTGGATATTTATTTCAGATTTTTGTGGTTTCTCATGTCGTGGATTACAGGGACTCTTGTAAATGGGTTTCATATGGTTGCTGGTGACCTTGAAGGACTCAATTTTTAAGATAATTAACTTCACAGTTCTAAGTCAGATCTATGCCAGTCACAGGATGAAATAATTTCTGTTTAGTTATCTGGGATTTCATTCGGTTGATTAATACCTATAGGATAACAGACTATTTGCTTTGATTTACATCTCTATCACCTTCAATTTAATGTTTCATGAGAAATAGAAGGCACAAAATAACCATTTTGGAGCAGATACACAGGCATCAAATGAAGCTCTTTTGATGTGAGGTGTTGGAGATAAACAGGCAGTATGAGGCGTCCATAGCCTTGGGTTTTACTCACCCCTCATGCTTTGCACCTAAAGAGTGCTCATAACTTTGCAGCCATGAGCCATCCCCTTGTCATTTTAAGCCCCTGACTTATTCCTGGGGCTGCTGATTCATCTGTTTCCGTTGCTGTCGTGAAAACCAGTCTGTATTTCATATAAGTCAGAAGTGTCCTATTATATTAGGGAAGAATAACCCCCCACCAGTGGCCACATCATATAGAGGAAAAAACAGTGTTTCATCTTTCTGTTTTTCAGAAGTCTCCCCCAAAATGTTTTGAGGCAAGAATCAGAGCAGAATCTGCTTACCCTCAAAGCAACAGGTTTTCACTAAACAATCTAATAAGGATTTGTCTAGACTCACATCCTGTGGGAATTTATCTACAGATGTCTTTAACTCAGTACTGTGTCCAGCCTGTGCCACCACTTGGGAGTAATGTGTTCCACAAATTAACTATAAAGGAAAGAAATGAAGAGGACCAGAAGGAACAAATGCACAGGAAACAGTGAAATATGCTCCTAGACAAGAGCAACATTTGTTACTGTTTATTAGCACTTATCCAGAAAGAGTTTCTTAAACACATCCCCAGACCTGGACTGGGCAGGGCACCCCTTTTCTCCGCCTTTATAGCACATTAGTACCGTTCCATGGAACAGATTGTCGTAGAGTATCAAAATATGGTATCTACTTAGCTAATCCCTATGTTGCACTCCTGTGCTTAGAGACTAGGCCTTACTCATCTTCGTTCCATCAACGTGAAGCACAATTTCTAAAATATACTGGTGTACTCAGTAAACGCCTTAAAAAATGACCTCTGTGTATCTCAGAAACTCTATGTTATTCCTTGGTACATAGAAGGAACTCAATACATGTTTTGTCAAAGATGTAAATTGAATAAAATAAAATTATTTTAGAATTGTTCAGATTCTCAGTGATATGATTGAAACCTTTTGTTTCATGGATGACAAGACTGGGGCCTGGAGAGGTGAGGTCATTTGCCTACCATCCTGCAACTAGAATTAAAACCAAATGCAGTGGTTTGAAGCTCAATATTCTTTTCACTCCAAATTGGTAGCTGCCTGTAATTTGCTGGCATTGCAGAAACAAAAGCATAGTGAAAATCACCAGTGTTATATCTTACATTTGTAAAGTGCTTTACAGTTTTCAAAGCATTTTAATAAACACTATCTGACCTCCCTGTTGTGTTATCTCAAGAAGGTTAATAGGGGAGATAGGATTCCTGTTTAGTGTATGAGGAAACAGATTCAGAGAAGCTCAGTGGCTTGCCCAGAGTTTAGAACTTAAATCCTTCTTTCTCTTCTCTTCTCTTTCTTTCTTTCTTTTTTTTTTTTTTTTTTTTTTTTTTTTTTTTTTTTTTTTTTTTTTTTTAGACAGGGTCTTGCACTATTGCCCAGGCTGGAGTGCAGTGGCAGTGACATGAACGTGGCTCACTGCAGCCTCGACCTCCTGGGCTCAAGTGATTCTCCCACCTCAGCGTCCTGAGTAGCTGGGACCACAGGCACATGCCACCATGCCCAGCTAATTTTTTAAAAATCTTTTTAGAGATGGGGTCTTACTGTGTTGCCCAGACTGGTCTGAACTTCTGGGCTCAAGTGATCCTCCCACCTCAGTCTCTCAAAATGTTGGGATTATAAGCATGAGCCACCACAAGCAGCCAAATCCTGATTTCTTGATGAAGAATACTTCTCTGAGAACTATCTTCTGATGCTGTGAGAATGCACTGATGTTTCCAAGGAAGGTGTGTTACAAACAGAGATTACAAACATTGACCATCCAAAAAAATATTAGAACTAGGCAGGGATCTTTCTAGAACATTCTAAAAATGAAGCTTACAATAGATTTGATTGGTTGTGAAGTTGGAATGGGAAGGGAGGTAAACCACAGGTTGTTATAGGATGTTAATCTCCTGGGACAGAATGGGAATAGGTTAGGTGAGAACTTTAAAAAAAAAGTCAGGGAATTAAGAACATGGTTAAGAAATGATAGATTTATGTGATGGGGGTTCAAAAGAGAGGAGCCATCTTTGACATAAAATAGGACTTTGTTTGACATTCTTGGGAAGATACTTTTCAGAATGGTGCATCTCACCCTTCCCATTGGCCAAGAGCTTCTCTTGAGTATGGCTGACTTCCTGGACATGCAACCTGTGCAGTTAGAAGGGCCCATAGAAGTGCTCACCATTGGATTAATACTTTGTGGTTGCTGTCGTGAAAGGCTTTGTCATTTTTTAACAGGCCCAATGTTTTAATTTTTAGCTGGACCTCATGCATGACATACCGGTTTTGGTGAAGCAAATGAGGCTTTGCTATATTTTTCTAATTAAATGGGACTTTTTCCTCCTTTGCAAATGATTATTCCTTCAGGATAAAAAAATTTTGAACCATGATGCATTTGTTTTATAAAATGAAAACTAGAGAAGATTGCAAAGGTAGTAACAGAAATGAAAAAATAAGCAAAAATAATAAGGCCAAAATGATTATTTGTCATATCTTTATGATCAAATATCTTTATGATAAATAATCATGTTTTGAGAATTAGGATTTTTGAAAGGATCAATTAAATGGCCTTTTCTGAATCTCTGCATGTTGCTTCAACTGTGTAAGGTAAGTGATTGATCTTTTCATATTGATAGAATGATTGTGACTGAACAATCATGAGAGCCTGATGTGGGTGAAGATATTGGTTTTCTTCTAAATAATTTGCATATTATATTAGTCCATTTTTATACTGCTATAAAAAACTGCCCAAGACTGGGGAATTTATAAAGGAAAGAGGTTTAATTGACTCACAGTTCAGCATGGCTGGGGAGGCCTCAGGAAACTTACAGCTATGGCAGAAAGCGGAAGGCAAGCAAGGCACCTTCACAAAGGGGCAGGAAGGAGAAGTGCCAAGGGAAGGGGGAAGAGCTCCTTATAAAACCCATCAGATCTCTCGAGAACTCACTCACTGTCACAAGCACAGCATGGGGAAACTGCCCCCAGGATCCAATTACCTCCACCTGGTCTCTCCCTTGATTCACAGGGATTATGGGGAATATAATTCAAGATGAGATTTGGGTGGGGACATAAAGCCTAACCATATCACATATTTACACAAATTTCAGAATCATCGTGGGGTTGGTAAGTCAGTGTGATACTGAGCAAGCCACTGGTGCCCCTTCTTGCCTAATGTCTAAAAATTCCTTTTCCTACTGTTCTTCTTGCTGCACATTGATAAAGTTTGTCAGACTTCATGTTACTCCTCATTTCTATCTAGGGATGGTGTAGCCGATAAGTTGAAGAAAATTGAAAAGCCGTTTGTATATTCAGTATTTGTATTTTATATATTTTATAGGATATAGTAGGATAATAATAGAGAAAATGTTAAAATTATTTTTATTTTTATTTGTTTACTTATTTGAGACAGAGTCTTGTTCTGTCACCCGGGCTGGAGTGCAGTGGCGTGATCATAGGTCACAGCGACCTCAAACTCTTGACCTCAGGCAATCCTCCATCTCAGCCTCCCCTGTAAACCCTGAAAGTGTTGGGATTTCAGGTGTGAGCCACTGCACCTGGCTGAGATTATTTTTTTAAATTGATTTAGATAATATCCTTCATTGAGAAGCTCTGCTGAGCATACATATAAAAGAACATCATTCTGGCCAGGTGCGATGGCTCGTGCCTGTAATCCCAGCACTTTGGGAGGCTGAGGTGGGCGGATTGCTTGATACTAGGAGGTCAAGACCAGCCTGATCAATATGGTGAAACCCCATCTCTACTAAAAATACAAAAATTAGTCGGGCATGGTAGCAGGCACCTGTAATCCCAGCTACTTGGGAGGCTAAGGCAGGAGAACCGCTTGAACCCAGGAAGCGGAGGTTGCAGTGAGCTGAGATTGTGCCATTGCACTCCAGCCTGGGCATCACAACAAGACTCTGACTCAAAACAAAAAAAAAGGAAAGCAAAACGAACATCATTTCAGTAACAACAAATACAAGAAAACCTTTGGGGAAAAGTTTTTCTTCCCCTAGACTCAAACTATACCTATTATGTTTCTTATTTGCATAATAATTGTATGACTGCTTTCCACCTCTGCTCCACTGTCGTGTTTTCTGTTCTAGCCTCTTATAATACTGAATTTGGACCAGTATATGTTTATCTGTTCACTCGTTCATTAATAAAACAAAGTATTGACTGCTTGCTATTAATAAATATTAAGCACAGTGTGTTGTGGGAGGAGAGAATGACATTTTTTCCTACTTAAGCATAATTAGCCTTAAATAGTTCCCTAGGAGTTTTGGGTGTGTGTATTCACACTCCTTTGGTGATGCTGAAGCATTTTGAGGACGTGACTAGGTTTTACACACTTTGGATTGGGTGTTGCACACAAAATAAACTCCATGAAACTTCCTGAGTTGAATTATGTTTGGAAGACAAGAATAACTTCTTTCTGGCTTAGAGACATTAAGAACCCAAAGAATATGCGTTAGGGAAGAGAAACGGCTGACATGGGTGCAGAAGTGTGTTTAATAAGTGGATGAACTTGCTTAGATGAATGAAACCAGATTATTTTAGCAGGGCCAATAATGCCAGAGAAAAAGAAAGAAAAATACCAATGGAGAGTAACAAAATCTAAGTACACAAAATGAAAGATTCTGAAGTTTTAGAATGAAAGTTGTAGCTAGGGAAATGGAAGAATACTTGAGAGTTTCATGAGGAAAAGAAAATAAGTGATAGATTGTAATTATGCAGACTTCTCTGAAGTCAGAGAAGGGAGAGTATGGGATCTGTAGTGGTTATTAGAAGAATGATTAAGAGAAATACTTTAGGGCTTAATGTTTCTCTTTTGCCAAAGATGTTAGAATGTACTCAATAACATTAAAGCAGAAGAAACAGCAATAAAATAAGAAGGCATAGATACAGTGATGTCAGTGAAAAAGCACACAGTCATTGAATCTTTGGCTTTGGAGGGATCTCCATAACTATTTGTCTACATTCCCACACCTGGCTGAACCACTGAATCACCTGGTGAACTGTTGAAAGAGATTCTGACATTCCTCACCTCGTATGGTGAATCTTTCAAAGATGAGAAGGAGGTAAATTTGACATAAGCTGTTCTTAGTCCTCTTTAGTCCCTTAAAATTGCCCCATTCTTAATTTTTGTCTCCTGAGTTTCCATAAATTATCTATGTATTCATCCAGCAATTTGAAATTCACTATTTTGCTGTTTTCGGAATGTATACATGCTTTCCTGTCCCATCACCACCACCCTTAAAAATTGAGACCTTAGCCTAGATCTTCTGCATCTCTTATGTTTTCTAGGATTCCTCAAAGATCCCCACAGAAGTTCTGCAGTCGCATCTGTGAGTTCCTTCAGTGAACTCTGATAAGATTCATTTGGGCCTAGAGACACAAACTCATAAAGCAGCTAGATGCTCCCTTTTAGTTTTATCACCTCTCTCAGGCTTCAGTTGCTTCTTAATCTGTTGTTTTGTGGCTTAGTGTGAAGATCATTCTCATTGATAGGGAAGATGGCAGCAAACAGAATGCTAACTTTCTGTTCTCTCTTACTGTCATCTGCTAATACTATAATATCTGCCCCAAGGGGCGTGTGAATCATTCCTTGCCTTCACTCAAAACATACGCTAACAATTCCTTTTATTGTCCTCTGCATTTTTCTGAAGCTTGAGCTTATTCTCAGATTTAACCCTTCCTGACACTATTCTTACCCAGTTCTCTCTTGCATTCATTTTAGACGATGTACTTTCCTACCCGTCTTTAGAATCATTCCTGTTTCATCAGCCACGTGCCATTCTTTACATTCCCACCGCCTCTGTGGTGTTTTAACTCATCTGTATAGTTTTTAACATTTATCATTATCAAAATTTTATTGTTGAATGCTTTGCTTCCCCCTTAAGACATCTTTTTTGTCTTAGACCCTAGTCATGGGGCTGTATCATTCTTTCCTCCAAACTTGGAGAAATTTGTGCCCTTCCATTTTTGAGAAGTGTGGTCTGTGGCACTGCTTGCTTTAAATTTGCAAACATTTCTGGATCCTCCCTAGACCTGTGAAATCAGAATTTTTGAAGGTAGCTCTTGAAAATGTGATAATTAGTAAATTTATAATGTTTGGGAATTATGCTGCCCAGCATTTCATTCCCTGACTCTTACAAACGCCAAACAATTCTCTCAAGGTTTCCATCACTTTTACTTTGCTTTTTCGGTCCAGAGTAACAGCTCCTCTCATTAGTCTCTCCAACTTTGGAAAGATTAAATTGTCAGCAAGTTAATAATTCATCTGTTGTTCTGCTTTTAGGACAGTACAACTTTGGAAAATCACTTGAATTTCTCTAGATACTACTATATCTTGTCTCCACAATAACAACATGAAATATATAAGGGAAATATGCATGTACTCTGGCTGGCTAGGTTGCCAATAATCTGTTTCCATTAGAGTCATACCATAAGCTTTCCTTTTTGTTTCCTCTTTTATTTTGGACTGAGTGCAAAGAGTTGGGTGAAGAATAATCCTCAGTTCATGGCTGTATCGTCATTTGTCTATAGAAAACTCTTACCCTGTTTTATTTTCCCCTTTAATCCTTAATCCGTACTCCTTTTACCCTCTGTATATAGTGACTTAAGTGTTTTGGATATATCCACAAATAATTAGAGTTGTTTTGTGTAGATACATTTAATTCACAGAAATGGTATTGTGCTCTAAATATCATGGTTTTCTTTTTCGACTCAGCATTGTTTTTAATACCTATTTCACACAATTTTGTATCCTCAAATCATATTATATAGTATGTATATGGACATCTGCTTAGCTTCTAAGCACCCTTTACTGCACAGTGACACTAAGAAACATCCTCATACATACCCTGTAATGGAACTGAAGAAATTTATCTGGCTTGGAATCATGGGAGCCATAAAATAAATGCATTCTGTCCTTACTACTGCCAGAAAAGAATAATAGATAAAATAGGATAAATGTATTTTTTAAATTTTCTTCAATCTTTCCTGTCTGCATTTCAAATTCATAGTATTGGTATCTATTTCTATCACCAATGCACAAGCATTCTCATCTCCCAAGGTCTCCATCAATATTTGGTATTGTCTACATTTCTGATTTTTGTCATTCGAATGCATATCAAGTTGTATTTCATTGTGTTTTTTACATGAATTTCTCTCATTGCTAATGAGTTTGGACATCGTTTTATATGCTTGTTAATTCTTATAGCATCTCATTCTGTAAATTCTTTATCGATATCATTTGTCCTTTTTGTTGGATTTCTTGTTTATTCTTTTGTTTTTTCTTTTTCCTTATCAATTTGCAGTCTCATCAAATTTTTCACTGGTGTACCTCATAAAGCAGAGATCTTTGATTTTATAGTAATCAAATACATCATATTATTTTCATTAGAGGTGGTTATATTTTGGGCTTTTAGGATCTTAAGAAATCTTTTTCTACCTCTGTCACAAAATATACTTTCCTACATTTCTTTCTACTGAACTGACAGGCTTACCTTTCAAATTTTGGTCTTTAATCCACGCACATCCCACTCTGGTTTATTGTGTAATAGAAAGGTATAGAAAGCCAGCTTTATTTTTTTCTTAATACAGTGAGGAAATTTTTCCAATACCAGTCACAAAACATATTCATTCAAATCCCTGAGGAGTACAGTGCCCTGGGGTTGGGGCATACCGTGTCATGGCCAGGTGCGTGGGCTCTGGGGCCAAACTGCCCAGGTCTGAATCCCAGGTCTGTGACACACTAGCTTTGTGGCAGCTGCTAACTACTGCTTAGTAGTGTTCCAAGTCTCAGTGGGCTATTTGGAGGAGGAAATGAGATGTTCTAGACACATGAAAAGCACTGTTTTTGTTATTTATCAAGTTCTTCTGTGTATATGGATCTATTGCAGTTCTTTTCTTCACTCGGTCTCATTGGTGTCTTTATTTTTTTTTTCTTGTGTCAGTATCCATGATAGCTCTGCCTTCCTAATATGTCTAATATGCCTTCCTCATTCCTCTTCCCTCCCTTCTTCACTGCCCCAACCCAGGATCACATGCTCCATTTTGCAGATGAACAAAGTTGACTTTGTCCGTGTTTCTTGAGTTGAACATAATTTGGAGGAATGGTATAAGGATAAGAAAAAAAAACTTGGAGGAAACTAATGCATAAAGCAAATGGGCAATGCAACTTATTAATTTACAATGAGACAAACAACTGCCAAGCAGACTCAGTTACTTGGTTTTTGTATCTGCACATTCATCTCTGCAGGAGAGTATATTTGGAAAGCCATTTATTTTAGGGTCAGGAGCTCATGGAACCAGAGGAGATGGTAGATGGAAAATCTAATGTCATCATGCCATACCTCTGGAATCACCCCATAGTAGACATAAATTTACCTTCCAAACAAGGCAAAAACTATACTGTCACCCAGATCCCCCTACTCTTCTGGACAATGCTGAGGACACACTGACGAATTCTTCTTGCCTAATCCTCTCTCTAACCCCACCCTTGCATAGCTCTCAGCAGAATACCTCATTTCTAACACATTCTCTATTCAGATTTATCAACACCATTGCCTAAGCCTAAACCATCTTCCTACATTCTAGCCACACCTTGATTCAATTTCTAGAACCAGGGTTTTATCCTGCCCCTTAAGGTAACATCTTTAGGTAACTAATCTCATTCAGTGTCGGTAGGTTTTACTCATTTAACTAGGAGGACAACAATTTTCCCAAGTTTAGGAAGCAACTTCCATTTTCTTTTCTCCATGCATACCACTTGGCCACATAGGATCAGTTTTACACTTTTATCTGGCTATATTTTACTCTCCTCTTTAAAATCCTCTCTGACCAACAAGCTCCTCCCAAACACATTTTTTCCTGGTACCCTTTATTTGCCTCTACCCCACTCATCTTCTCCACCCCCAGGCATGGAGCCAATCTTCTTATATCTTAAATTAGTCCCTGTTTTTTTTGGCTCCTTCAGTGTCTCAGAGTTGGAAAGACAAAGAGTTGTAATCTTTAAAGTAATATTTTTTTTAGATTCAAACAGCTAGACCTCTTTCTGAACCTATTCAAACCCATTTGCTATAGGTAACTGTCTAACCTATGGCCCTGGGCTTGTTTGCAGCATCAAAATTTATTCCCAAAGATTCCTGCTAAAAGAAGCTGGCGACAATGAAAAGTAGTCACTGCTGATTCAGATATTTTATATCAATTGTTTTTCTGACTTGACATAGAAAATTGAGTCACAGCGTTAAATATAGGTATTATTATACAATTAATGTCAGAGCAAAATAATGGCCTGCTTTATTTTGATTTTCATGTTTCCATTGTACTTATAGCTATTTATTTCTGTTGTTCAATCATAACTTACTTTGACTTCATGTTCAATAGGTTCTGCAACAAATTTATAGATAAATAACATTATATGTCTCATCTCAATCAGTCACACTGCTGTAATTCAGGTAAACAGACAGTAATGAAGTAGGGAGGGCAAAGAATGTGTGTTCTGTTCCTTAGAGAGCATCTTGAGAGGCACATATCATAAATGAAAATGCCCCCAGCTCCCTTTGGTTATTTCTCTGAACCACCTGAATTTGGAAACGTGTAATCTCCTAGGTAGTCTAACAGATATAACCAGGGCCTATAATCTTAATCACATCAGTACCTTCCACGTACATACTTGCTTTCCACTTGTCAAAGCAGTCACCTTCATTAGCTTGTACTACTAGTTTATGTGACATAAATTCTGTGAGATTGGTAAGAATGAATTATTATTGCATTTTGGCGATGAGAAAATGGAGGGCAGAGGCAGATTAATGGCCTGCCTAAGGTTACAGGGTGCTGAAATTAGAAGCCGGCCCTCCTGACTTCTGCTCTTCCACTGTCCCTCTACATTATATTCCTGGTGATGGAGCTCTTCTCTCAGAAAATGCTGTGATTCCCAAGATGGCAGGACCACATTTATGACAGTGTTAGAAAGGTCTAGAACAACCTTCTGTGTAGATCCATATGGGAGAAGTAGTCTTCCACCAAGTGCTGTGACTAGGGGAGTCAGGGAGGCTCTCTAACCCTTGTCAAAGCTGTGGGACTTCAGGTTCCCACAGGGCCATCTTCGTTGCAGCAGGTCACTGGAGGGTGCTATTAAAATGCTGTGTTCTCTGTGAAATAAAGCACAGGAAGCCATCAGCAACAGCTAACAACATAACTCTCATTATGCTGTAGCCCTGATGGGGCCCCAGAGACGAAGAACCAGGGAAAATCGAACAGAAGTCCAAGTATCACAAAACTTCCAAAACTGAGAACTGTCCCCAGAAGAGCAACCACAGTGGGATGCCTGGATAGGAAGCCCAAGGCCGCAGGAGGGTGAACAGTGGAGAGGAGAGGGGCCTCACCCACCAAATGCACAGGTTTTCCAACACTGGTCCCTTTATGCACTAGGATCTACCAAATAGAGTAAGATAAAGGTCAACAAATTGACTAAGACATATGAAGCATTTAGTATAGTGCCCAGCACACAGTAAATCCTCAGTAAATGTGAGTTATAAATATCTGCTTGCAAGTCAGAAAGCAAGGCAAAGGGGTATAATTGACTAAGACCAGACATAGAAATTAGAACTCACCCTTGGGAAAACACACAGGGAAAAATGGAGGAGTAACATGTGCCGCTTCTAGAGCCTCCTTTTGTTTTTTGTGTTTGTTTGTTTATTTGTTTGTTTTGTTTGTTTGTTTTTTGATATGGAGTCTCACTCTGTTGCCCAGGTTGGAATGCAGGAGCGTGATCTCAGCTCACTGCAACCTCCCCCTCCCAGGTTCAAGCAATTCTTCTGCCTCAGCATCCTAAGTAACTGGGATCACAGGCATGTGCCACAACACCCGGCTTTTTTTTTTTTTTTTTGCATTTCGCCATGTTGGCCAGGCTGGACTTGAACTTCTGACCTCAAGTGATCCACCTGCCTCAGCCTCCCAAAGTGCTAGGATTACAGGCATGAACCACCACGCCTGGTCTTTGGAGCCTCTTTTCCTCCCCTCTCCCATGTGTAGTGAACACAGCGAAGGCACCCTGAGAAGCCTGGCAGTCAGAGGACTGGCCCAGCAAATGCATCTGTCAGTTCTAAAATGAAGTTGGAATAAGGAATTCCTAGAGATCCCCAAGTAATCAACCATGCCAGAGTAACAGGATAAAGAAGCGTATTTTGCATTTACCTATTGACTTTATTCCAAGAGTGAAAACACTTAGACGTGTTCAAAGCTAAATAAATCGGAACAGAGCTTCAAATCTCTGAAGTCCCATAGGTTAGTGACTTCCTGTATGTACTTCCTAGAGAACCACTCATTTTCAGATTCTCCTCCTTTTTTTTGTTAGTCATGACGTAAATAAGAGACCTGGCATTCCCTAGTGTAGTGTTTCCTTTGTCCCCTATTGTTCAAGCCTAGAAATTAGATCTGAGTTCTCCTCGTTATAGGTGACAAACAGCATTTGTTTTGCATTTTGATGCAGCCACGTTCTCAGGTTCCAGCCTGCCAAGCAAGGTTGGCCTGGGCTGGTAATCTCCCAGGCTTTAATCCTCTCCGTCTTTTATTTGTGTGGAAGCTCAAGACATTAGTCCTCTCAAAAATCTCAAAGACTCATTTTGTTCACCACTCTTGAATATCGTATTACAAGGCAGGGTGTGATTTTTATTGACAGTTGGAGTATGCTTAAATGAAGTGTGTGGATGCCTCAAGAGGGGCCACAAATTCCCACAACACTTAACATGGGTTCTGGTAACAAAGACACTTAACAGCTAGGTAAGAATGTCAAGTGGCAGTGACTACAATAATGGAGGCCTACTATTAGTTTAATTACAATACCTACTCACATGTAATAATTTCTCAAGAAGCATGGAAGGTTGCTCACTCTACTGGTAGTTTTTAAGTCTTTTTTACCCCCAAGGCCTCTCTTAGAAAATCTGCTGTACAGCTGGGTGCGGTGGCTCACGCCTGTAATCCCAGCACTTTGAGAGGCCTATGCGGGTGGATCACAAGGTCAGGAGTTCAAGACCAGTCTGGCCAAGACAGTGAAACCCCATCTCTACTAAAAATACAAAAATTAGCTGGGCATGGTGGCAGGCACGTGTAATCCCAGCTACTTGGGAGGCTAAGGCAGGAGAATCGTTTGAAAGAGGCAGAGGATGCAGTGAGCTGAGATAGTTCCATTGCACTCCAGCCTAGGAGACAAGAGTGAAACTCCGTGTCAAAAAAAAAAAAAAAAAAAAAAAAAAAAACAAAAAAATTAGCTGGGCGTGGTGGCAGGAACCTGTAATCTTAGCTACTTGAGAGGCTGAGGCAAAGAATTGCTTGAACCCAGGAAGTGGATGTTTCAGTGAACCGAGATCACCCAAGATCATGCCACTGCACTCTAGCCTGGGCAACAGAGCAAGACTCCATCTCAAAAAAAAAAAAAAGAAAGAAAGAAAAGAAAATCTGCTATAGCCTGGCAGGTCATGATGTTCTTTCTGTCACAAAACACACAGCATTGAATCCGTTTACAGACACAGTCCCTACTGTCTTTTCTTTCTGCCCTCCAAGTGTCACATCAGGACCATATCCACCCAACCTTTTTTTTTTTTTTCTCTAATCTACAGGAAAAGGAAAACATCGAGATTATTTACAAAAAAAAAAAAAAAAAAAGCTTATCTTAATAATAGTTTGCTTCCGTTAAATGTATCTTCTTCGGGGACTTAATCTTTGTGCCCAGGCATGTTGGAGACAACAGCTGGCATTTATCTTTGTGGAAGGAAAGGCATTCCAAGCATAGCGTGTTGGGACTCAAGTCATTTCTTACTTTCCTTTTATTATTCACACTGATGAATTTAAGATAGGCTTCAGATGAATAAATTAATAAACTCTGTTGAAGAAAAATGACGCCTGGCTATATTGCCACACCTGTGAGTCACTCGGTGCTAATTCAGTAGTGTTGGAAACAGGATCTTTCCAATTATTTTGGAGGAAGGTATAGGTTACATGACTACATAGAGCAGTCAGCTCTTATACCCTGTTGAAGATAATCAGTGACAAAATCAGCCAAAGCAAAAGATTATCTATCCATTTATCCTATCTACCCACCCACCCATCCATCCACCCACTCATCCATCCGTTCATCCATCCGTCCATTATCCATATTTATGTTGGCTAGAGCTCTGTGGATTACTTTAAACCAATGTTTTTCTTTCCTAATTGTATTCAACTTAGGAAACATTAAAATTGGTTTTACATTCCATAAGCACCCCATATACTGATGGAAAGTGGAGATAGCCCATAGCACTTTGTTTGAAGGAGTTCGAATTTTAAATTTTTCCTGAATAACCTCAATAGACTAATAATCAAGTGTTGACTCAACTCTCAAATTTGCCGTGCAGCGCTTACATGGACAGAGGTGAAGAATTTCCTACTTATATTCGATGACAACCTAATGTTTTGTTCTCTCAGTGGTTATTACAGCAGCTTATATTTATGAAGTGTCTTTTTCTGACGAGTCGAAAAGATTCTGTAATTCACTGCATTTTACATGTGGGGACCCAGAGGAATAGAAATGTCCCATCGTGACTGAGAGACGGAGCTGATGCCAGAACACAGCTCTCTTAACTTGCAGGGTATTGCTTTATCTTATCATGCTACCTGTCAGCATACAGATGACACTCACGTCTGTCTCCTCTCAATCCTAAATTCACACTTTCTTTTTCTTTGACTGTGACTGAACCTCAGTGGACAGAGCAGCCAAGATAGCGAGCACTCAGGCACCAAGCATTTGAATTCTGCAATCTTTGAAGTTGTATCTCTGCACCTGGGGGCATTTTAGGTGGCCTCCAGGCCATATGCCTTCCCACTAATAACTGGTGATGCTGTACTGCCAAAGGTGTCAGCAGCAATAACTGGGCCTAGCTTTTAGTTGCTGCCACAGATCTCCTAAGGGAGCGGAAGCTGAATCATCACACTTAGGTCTGGGAAGTTGTAAAACAAAACCCGTGTTGTACAGCCCCCAGTATTTTTGTCTACCAAGGAGTCTGAACTCAAAAGTTTCTTCTTGGTAAAAGCAGTGGCTTGTAGAAAGACAACCTCCACTCTAAAATTTCTACTGATACCTTCAAATAGTGCCTTGCATCTTCATGAATGATTGGAGCTGTGTTAAAACTTGTAAAATTTGAAGACATTTCAAAAGAATGCAGTGAGGATGATTGAATGATTTGTAAATTAATCATTTAGGACATGCAATCTCCAAAATTGAAGATTCCAGCCTTATTTAGTCCAGAGAAGAGAAAGCTAAGAAGAAATACAATAAACCATTGTTAGTGTTGTTTATATGAAGAGTCATGCTGTAAAGGGTGGTGATCAGATGGTCTCCATCCTCCTCTAAGTGAGGGAAAGGGAGTGGAAGGAAATAGGTTTAAACTGAAGCATTCAGGATTTAAGTTAGATAAAAGAAAGAATTTCCTGACAGTAAGATTCTTAAAGCCTGGAATGGTTATCAAAAGAAGTTTTGGAATCTGCTTATCTGGAAACCTTAAAAAACACTATAGATTCTCATCTGTCTAAGATGGTTTAGAACCGACAGCCCTAAAAGGTCCTCAGAGGATTAGATTATCTTTTAAGATTCTTTCTAGCCATATGATAAACAAGAAGATTGGGAGTATTAGTAAATGGCCAATCAGTAAACATCACAGGAGCCAAAACCACCTTGGCCTCCAGATAACCAGTCTCATAATCGCCAGCGTAAGTGGGCTCGTTCCAAGATTTGCCAGGAAGATTCGTAAGAAACCCAGATTTCTCCCTTTGTTGTCCTGCTGTTTATTTTTATGGGGTGCCTCTTCTGTGTTTGAGTTCATGTGGTTAAGTTTCTGTGTTTGAGTTTATGTGGTTAAGTTTCTGTATTTGAGGTTATGTGGTTAAGCCTACTGATCCTTTCCCCTTTTACTCCTTTTATTCTTTTAATACCCAAATCTTAACAATTCCATTGTTTTAGTTTTATGAGAGGATTTATAAGTAAATAAGGATGGTCACTGTGGTATTTATTTACACAAGCAAAAATGGAGAAGCAATCTAAATGTGCAACACTCTGGGATTTGCCACAGATATGTGGCAAAATAAGGGTGATATGTCTGTGTGATGAAATGTAGCAGAGCTATTAAAATTCAAAAGTTTGAAGAACATTTAATTACCTGAAGAAATGCTTTACATGGGGGACAAAATAGCATACAATACTATTTCCATGGCATGATTCCAATGGTGGATGTTTAAGAAAGTAAAACTACGGGAACAGCATATACCAATACTGTGGGAAATGTGGTGTTAGAATGACAAGGGATTTTGTATTTTCACTTGAACCCTTTTTGAGTCTCAGTTGTTTGTAGTATATATGAATATCTCATATTATCAGGTTTAAAAAATTGCAAAATAGGCCGGGTTTGGTGGCTCACACCTCTCATCCCAGCACTTTGGGAGACCGAGGCAGGTGGATCACTTGAGGCCAGGAGTTCAAGAGCAGCCTGGCCAAGATGGTGAAACCTCGCCTCTACTAAAAATACAAAAATTAGCCGTGCATGGTGGTGCACCCCTGTAATCCCAGCTACTTGGGAGACTGAGGCACAAGAATCGCTTGAACCCAGGAGGCAGAGTTTGCAGTGAGCTGAGATCGGGCCACTGCACTCCAGCCTAGGCAAACAGAGCAAGACTCCATCTAAAATAAAAAAAACAAGTTGTAAAATAAAAAATTCAAATAAAAAATAGACAATCACCTATTGCAGGTGCAAAACTAACATTATCATTGTGGTCTTACCTTTAATTACGTCTCTAATATTTCTAAAGTGTTTGTGGAACATGAGACTGGTAGATGTGTCATGTCTTCAGGCACCGTGTCTACCTTGTAACACAAATTATCTACCTGTTCTCAATTCAGGGGAGCTTGGGAAAACAAAAAAACACACCCCATAACGTTGAAGAGCTCTCGTAACTCTTCTCTATGACTTGTCTTCCTCCTGACTCAGGGAATGAATCAAAAGTTAGTGTGCTTCATAACCTGTACTTCAGCTCTTTCTCCTGGCAAAACACTCTAAAATGTGAGTTCCTATGTTGTTAAGTTTGATGGGACCCTGTTGCATATTTCAAATATAGATACAGCTTTACCTACTGAACACTTGCCCTCTTTTCTGTGGCTGCAAGAGAAATTGGGTGGCTTAAAGTCAGTATTAAAAGACTGTGCAACTATCTACTCTCAAGATTGTGTGAAATACTTTAGTAATAGCATGCACAGCCTATGTTGAAATGTATCATGGACGAATTGTGAGTGAGGATTTTACTTAACACTCAGTTCTGCCATTACCAATGCCTGCCCTCTAGCCTCTAGTGACCACCCTTATTCTCCTAATTCAGACATTTATTTTCTCTCCCTAGCGTCATGGGCTCCTGACTGGTCTTCCTCCACCCAGCGTCTTTCTCCCATGTCCCATCTTCCGGTGACAGCCAGCATGATCTGTCTCACAGGCTGGCACACAGCTCACCTCCACATGTAGAATGAGATGGAAATTCTTTAGACAGTCTATGGCCCCTTCATGTTCTGATTCCTGTCTATATGACCCACCACATCTTCAACTTGTTCTCCACTTGTAAATTCTGCTTCTTCAGTCTGGAACTATCCTGTAAACATAGAGTTGAAGAAAAATTTCTTCCCATTTTTCAAGACGCAGGTCAAGTCCTCTACTCTATCCTGTGAAGGCTTCTTCAGCTTACCTCAATGCTTTAACCTCCCCACATTACAGACAATCACAATGTAATTACTTGTTTGTATGACTTTTTCCAAGTGGGACAAGGAGCTGTTTAAGGGCTTAACTTCTACATTCTTACTTCCCATACAAAGTATGCAGTGCATCAGCTGAGAAGTAGAATGGTTTTGTTGAATAGATATGTTAACTTATTAATAAAATAGAAATTATATGCTTTTAAAATAAACAAGCAATAATTGAGCTCTAGTCATTAGCTAGCAGCAAGTCAGACCATGGACCTAACTTCTCTTGGCTCATGGCTCCTCCTAGAGACTTTGTCCCCAGAGCCCCTCCCTGCAGTACTGCTCCCAAGAACATCTCTTCCTCACTTCCCCAAGGATGTGCCTTCAGAGTGACCTAGAGACCCTTGCAAACAAGGGAGGGGTCCAGAGGGAGAAGAAGGCAGGAGACACTTCGTCATCTTCCACTTTGCTTTCTAGTTGTCTTAATGATGTAGCGAAAATAGTAATATGTTGTTTTCTAGAAGAACAACTCCGTAACTAGTCAATTTTTTAAGTGGAGGTCATCATAAGGCAACAAAGTTTTTTATTTCACCAAGTAAAAACATAAATGAAACCCCTCATCTGCTAGAACCATTGTTTCATTAAAAAAAATAAATCATATTTAAGTACTAACAGAATAGGAAGGTTGTAATTGCAGAATGTAGGAGAATCATTTCAATTAAACAAATGCAGTGAGATTTTTATGAAGTGAAGTTTTACCTGTTTTTCCCACAGCATTGCACCCAAATTCTGGACCAGTGCAGGATAACATGCAATGTGTACCTCTTGAGGAAGGCAGGGATGGCCTGCCAACAGCAGGCCCGGGAAAGGGCAGGAGTATCTCCCGGCTGCTCATAACTGACCTTATGGAACTACCAATTGTCAGGAGAAAGACACAGTTCATCCTGTCCTCTTCCTGACGTTTCTACTGCTAAGATTTGCTCTTGGATGGAGTAGAGGGGAACCTATATCTTGAAAGCTGAATCCAAGCTGTTATTTTAAGAATTTCTGAAAGTATCAACAGATAACAGTAGCACTTTTAACTTGGAGAAAAAGAGCACTTTAAGTGCATGCTGTCATCTTGGTTACTTACTGAAATCTGTTGATGGTAGAGTGGGTGGTAGGGTGATGTTTGCCTTGGCATGACAGCTGTCAACTATCTGTGTCTGGTTTGTCATTTGTTGCTTTTGGCTTGTGGGTGGTCCGCAGTCCATATTTCTTGTGTATGTCATTTCAATCACAAGTACCTCTGGGGAACAGCTGTGAGCACCTTGGTATTGCTGAAGTCTGAGCCACCACCTTTTGTGGCATTGCTTGGTTTCTGTTGGTACCATTTCCCGCCAATATCAAATGCTTGACAGCCTTAGTCATAGACCAATGTTTGGGTGATTTTAATTTTCATAACTGAAAATCATCTCAGAAAAGTGGGAATTTTTCCCATGACTCTATTAGCTAAGTTTTGTTGTTTTGAGAGAGAAACAAATATTCACTTTTAATATCTCTAACATGGAGCCATTTAAAAAATATCAGTGAAGTTACATATTGCTTAGCCTTCAGCCTGACATTGAGAATCTTAACCCATCTATATAGGAAAATCATATAAATAACGACACACAATGAAACTCGTTCTGTATGGGGCCTACTTTCTCTGGCAGTGGAATTTATTAAACGTGGCAGGTGGACACATTCTTCTAAGTTTTGAACTATGGTCTGTAGAATCCCAAAGCAACTTGTGACTGTGATACTGTCCTGAATGTTTGTGTTTATTGATTGGCCACTGTGTTGACATGAAACTAGGAAATAGGCACCAGAAGCTAAAGAGTTTTCTGATTTGTGTACCTATCTGTATACTCCAGGATTATCTTCCAGAAAAAATAACCTATAGTTAGAGCATCAGTATTTGGAGTTTCTTCCTTTGAAGATCCTGGAGATCATATCATCATCTCAAAAGCTTAAACTTCACTGTAACCCAGTCATTTAATTTGGGGAAGAGAGGGCTTTATTGAGATATAATTCACATGCCATAAAATTCAGCCATTTAAAGTGTACAATCCAGTGGTTTTTAATAGATCCACAGAGTTGTACAACCATCATTATAATCAACTTCAGGATATTTTATCACCCTAAACAACCACTAATCTACTTCCTGTCTCTCTATATTTGTCTATTCTGTATATTTAATATAAATAGAATTATGTACTATGAGGTATTTTGCGACTGGCTTCTTTCACTTAGCATAGTTCTTGTCAAGGTTCATCCATGTTGGAACATGTATCAGTACATGTATCCCTTTGTATTTCCTAATAATATTCTATTGTGTGCATAAATGTCACATTTTATTTATCCATTCATCAGCTGATGGACATTTGGGTGGTTTCCACTTTTTGTCTATTATAAATAATAATGCTATGAATATTCATGTACAAATTTTGTATGAGTAGATGCTTTCATTTTCATAGATATATACTTAATGCTTTCATTTTCATAGATATATACTTAAGAGTGGAATTTCTGGGTATATGGTAACTCTATGTTTAACTTTCTGAAGAACTGCAAGACCATTTGCCAAAGTGACTGCGTATTTTTACCATCCCACCAGCAGGGTATGAAGGCTATAATTTGTCCACATCCTCACCAACACGTGTTCTTATCTATGCTTGTTATTATAGCAATCTTAGTAGTTTTGAAGTGGTTTTGAGTGGTATCTCATTGTGGTTTTGATTTGCATTTATCCGGTGACTGTGACTAATGACTTTGAATTTTTTTTCTTGTGCTCATTGAAAATTAGTATATTTCCTTTGAAGAAATGTCTATCAGTTTCCAGTCATTTAACTTTAGGACCTGTTTTCAAATATGAATAAATCTAAAAGGTAAGTAATTGGACATGAGAAATGTAGAGAAAAATGAGGAAAGAATTTGGTTTATATAAAGTTTCTTCCCTTTTCTAATATTCTTATCTATTAAATGACTGAATATTTATTTCTTATCCACACTGCATAAAATTAAAAACATTTTTAAAAGGCCAGGTGTGGTGGCTCACACTTCTAATACTAGCACTTTTGGAGGCCAAGGCAGAAAAATTACTTGACTCCAGTAGTTTGAGACCAGTCTGGGAAACACAGTGAGACCTCATTTCTACAAAAGGTCCAAAAATCAGCCATCATAGTGCCATGCACCTGTAAGCCCAGCTACTCGGGAGGCTGAGCTGGGAGGATCACTTGAACCTGGGAGATCGAGGCTACAGTGAGCTGTGATTGCACCACTGCACTCCAGCCTGGGCTACAGAGCAAGACCCTATCTAACTAAATGAATGATGATTTTTTTTTTCTGAGACGGAGTCTTGCCCTGTCGCCCAGGCTGGAGTGCAGTGGCGGGATCTCGGTTCACTGCAAGCTCTGCCTCCCGGGTTCACGCCATTCTCCTGCCTCAGCCTCCCGAGTAGCTGGGACTACAGGCACCTGCCACCTCGCCTGGCTAGTTTTTTTGTATTTTTTTAGTAGAGACGGGGTTTCACCGTGTTAGCCAGGATGGTCTCGATCTCCTGACCTCGTGATCCGCCTGTCTCGGCCTCCCAAAGTGCTGGGATTACAGGCTTGAGCCACCGCGCCCGGCCGAATTATTTTTTTAAATCATTATTTCCTCTGCTTCAAAAACTAAAATTTTAATATTAAAAATGTAGACTTGCTTTTATTTCATTCTGAGTGAAATCCTTTGTCAGAGGGACCCAGTTGCCATGTGTTATTCAGGGAAAGATGGTCAGTTCTGCTGCTGAGATAACAGTCTAAGATGCAGGACCTGGATGTTTTTCTCAGATTCTCTGATTCTCCAGGGGGAATCAGAAGATGAAAATCACACCTTAGCCCTGTACATTTCAGAAGCAAGGAAAGGACTGTGAGAACATCAGTTCTCTCCACTACGCTGATCCTAGGTGTAGTCATTCCACACCTGTTAACTGAGGGACAGAAGGATGCCTTCTAAAACTGTGAACCATTTTATAGAGAAGATATGTCTATTAGAGTTTTTCACCACAGCAGTGGATTATGGGTTTTTTTTCTGTGTTTCCATTAGTGCCTCTTCCATGCATTAGATGAGAAGCAAAGGCAAAACTATTAGACTTCAAATAAATTTGGCATAATGATTCAAACTGTTCCAAGTGAAAGGGAAAAAATCAAGATGAATCAACCACTTAAAGCCCTAGTTGAAGTTTATTAGTAAAACGTAAAGGTATATCAAAAATGAATAAAGAGGAAAATCTTAATTCTATGACAATATTTCTTATCCTCAGTTATACTTGATACTTTTATGCTACAAGAAAAGTTAATATCTAGTCCTTAAGTACATTGTTGATTTTTCTTGATCAATAACTGTGATCTTGTTTAAACCCACTTACTATCCAGTAAAGGTTGCCTTCATTCCATGTGACCACAGGGATGGCTTACCCCTGGCTCTGTTTATATAGAATTATGTAGTGAGATTATCATTTCTGCATGCTAAAAAGATGTAGTGCTTAACCATTTCAGATCCTCCTAGCATTAAATTCATCACTGATGTCTATTTTCGGTGTTCTCTTTTCTTATTCTGTCTTCTATAAACTTTTCATGTTTACTTAGCTTGCCCAGAGGAAAGCACACAATAACTGCCAATAGTGATCATGAGAGTCTTTAGGATTGGGGAAAAGTGCAATGAGAAAGCCAGGAGGCTGAAATAGAGGTTTAGAAGCAAAAGAGAAAGAGGGAAATGTCTAAGCTTTTCTTTTCCCTATTTAAAATTAACCACATTACAGGAAATTTAGGAAAAATGAAAAAAAGATGCTCTCTTCTTCATAATCCCATATAATACAACCACTTGAATTTTTTTTTTTTTTTTTTTTGAGATGGAATCTTTCTCGGTAGCCCAGGCTGGAATTCACTGGAGCAATCTTAGCTCACTGCAACCTCTGCCTGTCGGGTCCCTGTTCAAGAGATTCTCCTGCCTCCTGAGTAGCTGGGATTACAGGTCAGGCCACAATGCCCAGCTACTGTTTGTATTTTTAGTAGAGACGGGGTTTCACCATGTTGGCCAGGCTGGTCTTGAACCCCTGACCTCATGATCAGCCCGCGTCAGCCTCCCAAAGTGCTGGGATTACAGGCATGAGCCCCTGCACCCGGCCCAACCACTTTAATTTTAATGTATTTCTTTCAGTCTTTTATTCTATATATATTTTGTCTGGTTTTGTATAAATATTGTTTCCTGTTTTTATTTAATATGATATTATAGCCAATTTTTTACATTGTTACAGTCTTCCACAAACCCATAATTTTTCGTTGCTGCATAATACTCCATCAAGTGGAGACAACAAAATGTAATCAGTGGTCTTTAGTGTGACAGAGTTTGAAAGAACTCTGCCTGGAAATAGAAAAGATAGATTAAGAGTGTAACCATAAAAGGAAACAAGCCAAGAAAATTAAGAGAGAAAGGTTTTAGAGCAGAATTCCTTCCAATTTTTCAAAGGTTAGACATGCCACCATGCATGAGCACAAAGCACAATGGAGACTGAGTGTATGTGATTAAGAGGTTAGTTTCATAATCAAATAATCTAAATTATGATGATACATTTAATGATATGTAAAACTTTAATAGCCCTTTATGGTAATTAGACATAAATAATAAATGTTAACATAGGTAACCCCATAATGTAATTAGGGATGCTTTTACATACCAAACAGGATTCTCAAAGTTCCTCTTTGTTTTCCGGTACTGTTCTTATAATCGTTGTCAGTGTTGAGTATTACCCTGACACCTGTCTCATCCAGTGATACTGGAAGATATCCCCCAAAATGAAACTTTTTGTATTTATGTATAAAAATTATTTAACACTCATAAAGTACTGTGAAATACAATGTAAAGAACACAGAGATAATTTGGATATATTCCTGATTTCAAGTCACCTCAGAGATGAATACTTCATTTATTCATTTGCCCATTCATTCCTTAAGAGAATAATAGGAACTAAGGCTAAAGGAGGGGGTGAGGGAAAGGTCAGGAAGAGCCCTCTGGGTCAGGGTACATGGTCTGAACTTGATTTCAGAGACAATAGGGAGCTAGCAGAGACCCTTAAGCAAGGTTTAAATACACACATTTATAAACTTTTTAAGGAATGAACATGGGAGAATTGTGGAAAACGGACTAGAGTAGGAGAGATTTGTGGCAAGACATTGAGTCAGTAGGAGACTTTTGGAAAATCCCGGAGAACACAAGGGCCTGTCAAAGGCACTGGCAGGAGGATGGAATTGAGAGAGAGAGAGAGAGAGAGAGAGAGAGAGAGAGAAAGCCCATGTTTGTAATTTAAGAGATTGTCTACTGGAACAAGCTGGAAGGGAGGAGAAAGAGGCTTAGAGGAAAAGGTAAGTTATGCTTTTACTTGAATTTGAGAAGTCTCTGTACAGATTAGAGGAGCGGTCTTATTTTTAGGTAGTAGACTGAAACAGAAAGGGAGAAACAAGCCCTTTTCAATGTTAAGAAGGAAGAGGCAGAAATGAAAGCACACTTGTCCTGCCAGTAATACATTTCAGGAAGTACAGAATGTTAGACAGTGCTCAGCTGCAACAATTTGACAAGAATAGGATCCAAAAATGGACACAGGGATCATCTGTGACCTTAGCCAGAAAAGTTTAAGAAAGTTCATTGAGTTAAAACCCAGACACTAATAACAAGTGTTTACTGACTTTTTTCTATGGGCAGGCACTGTTCCAAGGACTTTACCATAGATTATCTCATTTAACTTTCCATAAGCCTATGATATGTTTTCTATCATTATTTCCACTTCACAGATGAAAAAACAGATTTGGAGGACTGAGAAACACGAGGCCACCAGATAGATAATAAGAAACAGCTGGGGATCAAAGCAGGCAGAGTCCACAACCCAAGCAGGGCCTCACCACACTGAGTAATGGGTCGGAGGATACGTAGGAGTTGAGGAAACAGTGAAAACAAGTGTCGCCATCCCTTCTAAGATCCCATGGGTTGGACAACAGAGGCTGGCAGAGCAGTTGGCCCATCACCCACCCCTAGGAAGAATGGCAGATTCCTGAGCAGTGATGATGTCTGAGGATGGGGAAAGCCCAAGCAAACCAGTAGTAAAGTGATCTGATGAAATGAGGCATTGGGAGAGGCTGGGGAGGGATGAAGCTTTAGTCTGCTGGTTCCTCTCAAGAAATCTAGAGGTAACGGTGGGGACTTTAGGCAAAATCATGGCTGATGTGTTCAAGTACTGCATGCAGCTGAGAGTGGGGTGCTGTAGGACATGCAGTTTGATAGCAGCATAAAATCCAGAATCACTGCCATCGGAGGTGTAAATGAAAGCCATAGAGGAATAAGTAAAATCATTACTGAGCAGTCCCGAGGCAGGAGAAAATAAATTGGAGGTTGTATGTAGGCGGCTACAGCATTATGGGTGAGGTGAAGGGTCTGGGGGAACAGCTGTAAATTGATGGGCATCCTGAAGGAAAGAAAGTACATAGGTAGATGGCTTCAGTGAGAATGGAGAAGAGTTTGTTGCCTTGTTTTGTTCGTTAAAAGGACCGGAAAAACATGCTCTTCAAGTGTAAAATGGAGGCAAGAAATGCTGGAGTGGCCTCCAGGCCCAGAGATGATAATAATAGCTACTGTTAATTGAGCACTAAAGGATGTATTGGAACTGTTCTACACACTTTATAACAAATCTGTGAAATCAGAGCCTTGTAAGAGTTAGCTGGGAGAATGCACAGCTCCTGTGTGTAAGGACCACCAGCAAAGCCAAGTTTCAGTTAACATAAAAAGTTGGAGGAAAGGATTTAGTGAAAAGAAATGAAACTTTAGTTAGAAGGAAAAGAGTGGGTAGATGTTTTCCTTTTAACAGGAAAAGATCAGTGTTTCCCGTCTTCGCCTGGACGAGGTGTCACCTGGGGTTCATGGTAAAATACAGATTCTGACTCAGAGTTCTGATTCTGGAAATTCAGATTCAAAGTTTGGGTGGGCCTTGAATTCATTTTTTAAATAAGTTCCTCATGATCATAGAAGTTTGGGAAACACCGGTATGGGGTATAATTACTGGTGTTAGAAACTGGGTCAGCAGAAGAGAATGCCAGAAGAGGGAAAGAACCAGCACTCAGATGAGCCTAAAAGGTTAGGAGGGAGATCCCCAACCCTATACTCAAAGATAAGGGGCTCCAAGTCTCTGATCTGGTAGAAGCCCACAAGGGACTGGAGACCAGTCTTCATACCCTACCAACTCCGGTAGCCAAGTGGAGTCTCCTGGCTCATGTCTTTAAAAAATGACATGAGAGCACACAGAACATCAGGTCCCTCTAATCAGTTTTGATATGGAGACCAAGTATCACATGGTGTAATCCAATTTTGTTTTGTTTTGTTTGGGGACGGAGTTTCGCTCTTGTTGCCCAGGCTGGAGTGCAATGGTGAGGTCTTAGCTCACTGCAACCTCTGTCTTCTAGGTTCAAGTGATTCTCCTGCCTCAGCCTCCCAAGTAGCTGGGACTGCAGCCACGTGCCACCGCGCCCAGCTAATGTTTGTATTTTTAGTAGAGACGGGGTTTCATCATGTTAGCCAGGCTAGTCTTGAACTCCTGACCTCAGGAGATCCACCTGCCTCAGCCTCCCAAAGTGTTGGGATTACAGGCGTGAGCCACTGCGCCCAGCCTATATAATCCACTTTTAGGGTTAAAATATGTCCTTCTCTGAATCACCACCTCACCCCACAAAAGCAACTTATGCCTGCCACCAGACACCTAAAATCTTTTGTGGGGGGGTCAAGGGTCCACCACCCTCTCACAGTTATAACAGACTTAAAATGCAAAAGCCAGAAAGAGAGGATGCATTGAAATTCCTTCACAGCACAGTGAAGCCATCAGTCAACCGGTGTAAACTCCTGATCTTAGTGCCCTGAACAGGTAGGATGAACAAAGAGATTTGAATCCATTGGAGGTCTGGGTACTGGATACTTGTTGTCAGCCACCTGCCTAAGGGAAACAGAGGTGGGAGGGAAAAAAGAAGAAGGAGTCAAGTAAGTGTCATTTTTCTTTGTTTTACCTCAGAAGGCTCAAGGCTAGCCTGTTTACATTCAGAATAGAAAAGCCAAAATGAGAGCTGCATACTGAGGTATTCTTACTCTGCCGGAGCTTACCAAGGCACAGCTTCTCAGGAGTGAGTGTAGCTTCTCAGGAGTGCAGCTTCACCATGCTCCCAGGGCTGGAAGTTAGCAGAAAAGAGACATGATCCTTTTTTTTTTCTTTTTGAGACGGAGTTTCATTTTTGTTGCCCAGGCCGGAGTACAATGGCATGATCTCAGCTCACTGCAACCTCTGCCTCCCGGGTTCAAGCGATTCACCTGCTTCAGCCTCTCAAGTATTTGGGACTACAGGTGTGCACCACCACACCCAGCTAATTTTTATATTTTTAGGAGAAATGGGATTTCACCGTGTTGACCGGGATGGTCTGAATCTCTTGACCTTGTAATCTGCCCACCTCAGCCTCCCAAAGTGCTGGGATTACAGGCATGAGCCACCACACCCAACCTTTTTTTTTTTCTTCTTTCTTTTTTAAGGAGAAAAGAACTGTCTCTGGGTACTTCTAAAGCAGCTGCTGATAGACTCTGAGTAAGAGTTATCAGTAGGTTCCTTCAAAGTCTTGAATCAGGAAGCCACGAAAAAACTTCTGAGAAAAAGTATGGAGGGGAGTTTGAGAGGGCTAAATACTGATTCTCGCAGACTTTGATTGAAAAATTGTACTGAATTTGAAACATATGAGCAATGGTTGTTCTCAAAGGCTCCGTAATTCAGCTAGTTCACTACATATTCACTGAACTGCCTCTGGTTTTGCTTCAAATCACTGCCACCACCAAAAATGTTAGAGGCAATCAAATACGGGGTTATAATTTATGGATATTAATATTGACAGGCAGACAGGTCCCTCCTCTCAGAATTTCATGGGATTGGCCTCCAGTGAACCTGGACATTTGAAAAATGTTAGGTGAAATCTGTGTGTGCATGCTGAATCTTTAGGGACAAATCCGAATGTACCCATGTTCCATGATTATGGTGAAGTCTAGTAGTATTATATTTGGGTTTTTTGTGTTAAAAAAAAAAAAGCCATAGACTCTTATATTAACCAGTATATAGGCAAAGAGAAGATATGAGCTATTATTTTATATTATTTTAAAATATAATTTCATAAATGACTTCTGTATTACCCACACTCTTTAGCAAAATTTGGCTAATTCTCTACTTACTATGCACAATCCTAGTAATTGGCAAAGAAAAAAAATGGTAGCATCTTATATCTCTGCATTAATTTAAATTAGCAAGTATTACAGTAAGAGCTTTTATTACTTGAATACTTGTTCTTAAAAATATATGTGTGGGGCCAGGTGCAGTGGCTCACGCCTATAATCCCAGCACTTTGGGAGGCCAAAACAGGCAGATCACAACTTCAGGAGATTAAGACCATCTTGGCTAACATGGTTAAACCCCGTCTGTACTGAAAAGATAAAAAATTAGCCGGGTGTGGTGCCACATGCCTGTAGTCCCAGCTAGTCAGGAAGCTGAGGCAGGAGAATCGCTTGAACCCAGAAGGCGAAGGTTGCAGTGAGCCAAGATCACGCCACTGCACTCCAGCCTGGGTGACAGAATGAGATTCTGTCTCAAAAAAAAAAAACAAAAAAACAAAAACATATATATATATATAAAAAATATATATGTGGACATTGCCCATGGTATACAGTACACACAAAATTCACAATTTTTTGTCACAATGACAACTGCTGTTCATATTTGCATTTCTTCAATCCTTGCTAATCAAAATCAAGTGTTCTATAGTAGATCTGCTAATTACGTATGTCGTTAAATAGTAACTTCCTCAAAAGACTGTGTTCAAAGTAGATAATGCCAAGCTTTGGAAGGTTGGAAGGTACTATATATTTATGGCTTGCATGTATCTACTAATTTGTCTCCTCTAATTTTACCCATTTCTGCTTGTCATCTTTATCACTTCTTTGTACTGTTTGAGAGTAATCCTTCCGGCTAGCACCAATACCAGTCTTTGCGTCTGCATTGCTTATGCTCTAGCTTCACGTCCGTTTCCTTTGAATCTAATGATTTCCCAACCAGTAAAAGCCAATGGGGAGTGGTATGTATTTGTAGATACAGTTAAATTAATAAACCTATGTCTGAAAAGCTCAGAAACATATAGACAATGTATATATTTCTGTTTGGGGGAGGTCTGCAGTTAATGGGTAGGAAAGGGGAATTAGTACAAGGTCTAACAAGAAATTAGAGGGATGCACCAAGCAGAATAGAAATAACTATGCATTTCCTTCTTTAACCTTTTCTAATCATTTCTTACCTTCTCCTTTTCCTTCTTTTTGTTTTAAAACTTTTTAATTCTAGACTACCAGAAATTTGCAATAAAGTGGTACAATTTTTGTATACTTTTTACCCAACTCCCCCTAATGTTAAAATAGTGCCTAACTATGGTACAAGGACCAAAACTAAGAAATTAACATGGTTACAAAACTATTAACTAACCTACAAACCTTATTTGAATTTTGCCAGTTTTTCCATTAATGTCCTTTTCCTATTTCAGGATCTAATCCAGGATACCACTTTGCATTATTTGTTATATCTCTTTGGTCTCCTATGCTATGTGACAGTTCCTCCTTTTTTCCTTGCTTTCATGACCTTGTTACTTTGGAATGTAGTAGTCAGTTCTTTTGTAAAATGTCCCTCAGTTTGGGTTTTTTTTTTAAATCATGATTAGACTGAGGTTATGCATTTTTGGCTTGAATACTGCTGAAGTGATATACTCTTCTTAGGAAATACATGATGTTGATATATCTTATAACTAGTGATATTCATCTTGATCATTTCATTAAACCATGTCTGCTGGGTTTCTTCACTATAAAGTCTTGATTTTTCCCTTTGTAATTAATACATATCTTGGGGAAGATATTTTGAAACTATGCAAGTATACTGTTTCTTCTCATACTTTCACCCACAACTTTTCGCATCCGTTCGTGGTTCTTGTCAGTAGCAATCATTACCATGGTGTTTCAATGGTGATTTCCTGTTGCACTAATTCCTTCTACATTAATTAATTGAAATTCTTCTCTAAGATAGAGGTATACTTTCTCCCGCCACTAATGTCTTTATTCAATTATTTATGTCATTATAGATTCATAGATATTTATTTTATTCTAAGGGTTATAATCTAGACCTATCATTTATTTTGTTGTTCAGATTATTCAGTGTTGGCCACCGGGAGCATTTTCAGGATAACTCCTGTTCCTTTTTAACTTGTCCATACCTTTTGAATAAGTTTCTTATTTTTTGGCACTGTGAAATGCTGTCAGTTTACCTCATAGGTTCCCCACCACAGCCCAGGAATCAACTACTTCTCCAAGGAAAGCTGGTTCCTTTATTGTAGAAACCAAGATCTGAGCTCTAGGAGTACTCATTGCTTGAGTATCATTGTTACTAGACTCTCTCAGGAAACAGAACCTGGAACGTTTACATACATACATACATACATACATACATACATACATACATACATAGATCTAAACTATATATACACATATCTATATTACTTCCGAATCTGTATGCACATTAAAAAACTGTGAGTTTATACTGACACCTCCAATTCTAATCCAACACCACAGAATTCATTCAGCCTCTTCCTCCCTTTCTTTATTTGTAACTTCTTTCTCCTACGGTGAGAAAACCGGCTCTGATTATCTGCAATATAATTATTTATTTGTTCAACCCTCATATATTCATAAAGTTTTTTCAGTATTGCTAATCCATACCCTAGTACTAACCAGAGCACAGTATTTATGTACATTTCTTTTTGCCTTTAGCTTTGTGGTATTTTCTCAAAGTACTGTTTTCTAATGATACTTAGTTCTTTTCTTTCTCAAGTCCTTCAGTGTGGTTTTGTTAGTTATTTGTAATATCATTAGCTTCACTTGTTACAGTTTGTATTCCTGTTTGGGTTCCCTCCATATCTTGGTTGATTGTTTTAATGTACATATGGTGAAATTCACTCTGTTGTATACAGTTCTATGGGTTTTGACAAGTGCAAAGAGTCATGTATCCACAGTCATGATACAGAATAGTTCCATAACCCCAGATCTCCCCCTCATCCCCTCACAGTCACTGATCTGGTTTCCATCTCTTTGGTTTCATCTTCCCTGGTATGTAATGAATGGAACCAGGAAATATGTAGCCTTTTGGATCTGGCTTCTTTCATTAGCAAAATGCACTTGGTGTTCATAGGTTGTGGTGTGAGTAGTATACCATCGCGTGGATGTTTACTTCCTTCTTCTAACCTAATTTGTAGTTCTTGCCCATGCATCTCATGTCTGTATTTATAAAATTACCCACTGGCTTGATGCTTGTTGGATTGCTCCTTGGGACTCTGAAACTATGACTTGAAACCATGTTTTTTATCTCTCCTTAGCACAGTTTACCTCACTTCATCTTATTTACTGTAGTTACTTGCCACAACCATCAATCATTTTAACATTCCAAGGAGGGTTACAGCCAACTCTTAATTATTTTTGGTAAGTTTGACAGAGAGAGAATGAATAATGGAAACCTTCACATAATCCTCAAGCCTTGTAATAGCTACTTCTTCTTCCCTCAACTACTTAAAGGTAGCAAAATTGACTCATTTTAAGTTTTATATCCTTTCCCTTCCTTTACTCATCCTCTGGTAGAAGCACTAATGAGTCCTCAGATGACCATAAAAATGGAAAGACAGAGAAAAAGGGGAAGCACAGGCTGTGGGTAATCTACATAGGAGATAAAAAGCCTCTGAGTCACTGAGAATTGATGACACTCTAGTAAAATAGATCTGAGTAAGGATTTTGTGTCTTTGACTTATTTTTGATTCCTATATAATGCTTGGTACTTGTTGATTCAATGATGGACTTATGGCCAGTCCTAAAAGTCCACCCAAAACAATATATTCCTACTCAGAAACTGCCAACCTCCTAGCTCTGTTGTCTTTCCTAGCTGTGTCTATGTGCTCTCCACAGCAAAGCATGAGGTTAATTTGTGGTACGGGGAGAATCTTAATTGCATTAACGCAGGCATTTGTAACTTAACATCCATGGATAGGTACACATAGTCTTTTGGGAATCTGTGAACTCCTAGAAATTATAAATAGAAGTGTATACACATTTCCTGGGAGAAAGAACCATAGTTTCCATCAGAGTTCAAAAGTGTAAAGCAAACAAAATTAAGACCTTTGACTAGCGAGATCATCTATAGCACTCCTGTAATGCTGACATAGTAACCCTGAGAGCCCTCATACTCTGTTTCTTGGGGATCTTCCTTTGGACTCTAGAAACATTCACTATTCACTAGACTATAAATTCCTTAAGAGAAAATATTGAACTTTTTTTTTTATCTCCAGCACCTCACATTAGAGCCTGATATTTAATAGGTATTTGAAAAATACTTCCTGAATTAATTTGATATTTTTAGGCTGATAGGATTTCTTAGTCTACTGATATAATAAGAAATGTGATTAGCTTATGTTGTTTGTGAGATACATAATTTAGTTTGCAGGAATCCACAAAGCTTTGTCATATATTAGTTAATTAGCTAATAAATCACCAAATTCAAGTGAGTTTATGCAGTACTTTTTTTCTAGTACTTTTTATACTCACGCCACATGCCTTTCTTTCCTAAATCCCTGTAAAACATAGAAATATATTGTCCCTTCTCTTGCTACCTGATAGAGGGAGAGTTGGACTGATTTTAAAAAGATCAATATGCAGTATGAAATCTTAACCAAAATGTTTTATTTTAGTGTTTCAAACTTTGGTACACAGTCTAAACTGCAAAACTGTATTATTATTTAGAATGGACATGTTCTAGCCTGGTTAATTTCTAAATTCCTCTAGAGGACTTTCTGGAAAAACACTGATAATCCGTATGTTCAGTATTCTAAAAACATACGTAGCCTGAGTTTTGGAAGCCTGGTGTGATTCTGCTTCATCTACCAAGTGCTACCCAATGACTCTCACCATGCTAATCTCTCTTTTACATCAGATAATGATACCATTCAAAGGTAGCACAGCCCCATGTTGTCTGTGTCAGTTCTGAGCCTTCTGATTCAACGTTAGCTGAGGCCTAAGCCAGTAGCTACCAGTCAGTGAAAAGCTCAATGAGGTATACTTATTTAAGGAAGCTACATTAATTAAAATGCATATATTTGTACATCTAAATATATAGGTGTTTCAGTATACCAATATTTTGCAAACTAGCATCCCACAGCCTGAATTTGACCCATGTAGACCTTATTTGGAAGCCACAGACTATTAATTTTTTTAAAAATCTGAGCCAGTATTTTAAAATCAAGGTATTTCACAAAAGCAAATTTTTAATTTCAAAAATATTTTTAGAAGAAATCACTGGCTCATGTTTAAAACTTTCTCTATATATTTAAGTTTCATGATAGGCTTTTATATTTTCTAAAATTTTCATTTAGAACTCTAGATCTGCAATTCTGCAATATTACAAAGTCTGGAATCATGTTTTGTCTTTCACCTGTGAAAATATTACTTTTTTTTTTTTTTTTTTTTTGAGACGGAGTCTCGTTCTGTCGCCCAGGCTGGAGTGCAGTGGCACGATCTCGGCTCACTGCAAGCTCCGCCTCCCGGGTTCACGCCATTCTCCTGCCTCAGCCTCCCGAGTAGCTGGGACTACAGGCGCCCACAACCGCGCCCGGCTAATTTTTTGTATTTTTAGTAGAGACGGGGTTTCACCGTGGTCTCGATCTCCTGACCTTGTGATCCGCCCGCCTCGGCCTCCCAAAGTGCTGGGATTGCAGGCGTGAGCCACCGCGCCCGGCCAAATATTACTGTTAATCCACATATGGTCAACAAAACTGGCATTGAGCTGTTTTTCTGGGAGAAGTGATGGATTCATGCTGCTCTATCCACATATTCTTGACAAGTGCCCTTTTGACCACTGGCATGTATTTGTAAGACTGTCTGGGGTTGGGAGGAGAGCCTGTGGTTATGGAAAAGATCCAAGTTAACTGGCCCACACAGGGGAGCCAACCCATGACCTTGACCCCATTACCACAGTGTTCTAACCAATTGAGCTAAATAATTGAGTAATTGTTTCTTAGCAATCTGATCAAATCAGATGGCTTATAATAAGACTCTGTGGACAAGGGTGAGGATGTCATTGAACAGGGAGCTTAGGATAATGGAAAAGTTATCCAGTCCGCAGGTTGGCGGGCATGTTATATTTGGCCAAGTAGTCACTAAATTGTACTTTGTCATTTTGGCTAATTGCATTTCTGAGCAATGAGAACTTACCAAAAAAAATGAAACTTTAATTAAGTAGAGTTTTTTTTTTTAAGGATTCAGATTTTTCAGTTCATAATTGACAACATATGTACAAACACTTGGGGCACTGAGCAGGATGGAAAGCACTTTGTGCTGAGTTGAGGGGTTCAGGTCCCTGTTTGATCCCAGTTACTTAGTGTGATAGTGTGACATTAGGTAGGTCACTTGACTTTCTGAGCTTTGGGAGGGATTAGATAAACATGATCTCACAGATTCCCCTAACCCTAAGAAACTACCTATTAATTTTTAAACCAATACAAATATTTTGCAACAAATCTCTTTATAACTAAAAATGAAAATGGAATATTTTTCACAGAGGTAGATAAACAATATTTCAAAAGTGTTTATTGAACAAACTTATTTTTGAAATTTATTGGTGCTTGCATAAAGTCAGTCAGTATATAATATACATATTTCACACAGAAATCCAATACATATATAAATACATAGACCATAGTTCTATGTACTACGTGATTGGTTCTTAATGGCATTTTATATTTCAGAGCACTTATGAATCCCCTTGAAAGTGTTGCCTTCTTAAATAATCATTGTTTTAGATGCAAGACATTAATGAAATTGCTTTGGAATTACTATTCATGAATCTTCTGATTTGGGTCCATTAATATGGCCTTTGTAGAACTACCTCTCCTCCAACTTGCTAAGTTAGGTTAGATTAAATAATGTAAGCTCAGGCTTTCCTTAACGAATTGTTCATTTTTCTGGTTCTTCTTTCTTTTCTTTCTTACTAATGCACTCAAATATTACTTTTATAGAACTGAGATAATGGTTGGATTTATTGTTCTTTTATCCAAAGTGATTCTTCCATCACTGGATTGACTGGATTAGTGAGCATGTGGAGCTCAGTAGGATGGGTCCTGGAGAGTGTTAGGGTTGGTGTAAAATGAATGACAACAGCTTAGTCACACTTGAAAAAATATATTGGCTTGAGTTTCCAAATAACCTTCCAAAATGAAAAGCACAAATGCTGTGGGTTTCTACAGAATCAAATATGACTGTAATGTTTGTAAAAAGGATTAGTTATTGGAAGTCACTTCAGTATTAGGTGGTGAAGTTTAGAAATACTAAAAATGGGGAGATCAGAAGCATTAAATCCAAAGCCAAATACAGGTTGCAGATGCTCTGGGCAATGGTTGCCAATCCAGCCGTCATCCAAGTGATGCTGCTGGTGTTTCCTGCACCTTCCACAGCCGTTCAGAAACACAGGCTGCCAGTTTTTATGCATTGTGGCAGATTATGAGACACCTCTGTCATCTGGATAAACACGTAGCTGGGCAGAAGTGAAGTTTTCAATATCAGTTCTTTATGTGGTATAATCCAAAATGTATCTCATTTTTAAAAAGAGCTCCAGAGATGAAGAAACACTCTCTGGTAAATTTACTTGATTGAGAGTCACCCACATTTCTTTTAAAGGTATGCTCACCAGAGACCCCATCTGGAATGTTCCAGTCAGAGGCTCAGACCTCTGGTTGATTTAATTATGTGCTTCCTAGGATTGTGCATTTAATTACATATACAGAACAATTCCTAGCACCAGTTTCTTTTGTTATTCTGTGAGAACACTGGCGGCCATTTTGAACTGTAGAAGAGTATTCTGCATCTGCAGAAATTACTCATCTGTGGTATTGAAGAAAGGAAAAATTAACCATTGGTACAGGAAAGGGAGGAAGAATAAAATATACTTACATAGCAGAATAGTAGTTTCACAGTCTAGTAGACAAGCAAATAGGAGGCTGATGCTGTGGACAGACTATAAATCAATTTCTGATTTCTTTGGTCAAACTGTAAATCATCACTATGTGCTAAGCTACTATGCATTTCCAGGTGACAGTATACAATACTTTTGTGATTGTGTGTTATTTGTAATAGCTCTTTCTGAATTACAGGTGATTAGAAAACCCTATTAGAAATCAAGTTGTTGTTGTTTAATTCTGGATGTATTTGCTTTAGTGATACTACGCTGCTGGAGAATGGAATTGTATCTACTTTTATAATACTATATTAAAATCCCATAGGAAATCTATTTCTATGAAAAAAAAAAATGTTGTCTTTTGTTCAGGATCCTCTGGATAAAGGGGAATTGTTGTTGGTCACAATGGCCCTGAAATGACTGTCCCATCACACTAGGTCAGCGCCTTCCAGATAAGGCACTATGGGTCCTGGAGGGTGCCTACAATATTCATGATGTGGTTCAATGAATGGATAACAACTTTACTTAAAATAATGAATTACTCCTCATTTTGCAATTGGTAACTCTGTCTTACTCATAGATCCCAAATTTCTAAACTAAGGAAAGAGGGGGCAGTTCTAAACTTTTAAGAAATGAATGGAGATCCTTGCAGGCAACATTAGTTTGACAAATTTCACAGAGCGTAGTCTTATGTAGAATTTCATTTGAGACATTCAGGATATGCATTTTTTTTTCTAAGTTTATTGGTAGTTGAGAATCAGTTCCATTTTATGGCCTACTTTTAAGGTACTTACAGAATAAAAAGAGATATTAGTTAACTTTAAATCTGACATCAAAATATTAAAATCTGATCCCTTGCCTTACAAACTAAGTTAGGGCTCATATTTTCCAATTACCTCTTTCTTCAAAAGAACTCTTCTATGAAAGAGTACATACAGATGGAGGTATTATTATTTTATTTTTATTATTTTTTGAAATGGGGTTTCACTCTTGTCACCCAGGCTGGAGTGCAATGATACTATCTTGGTTCACTGCAACCTCCGCCTCCCAGGTTCAAGCTCTTTCTTCTGCCTCAGCCTCCCAAGTAGCTGGGATTACGGCACATGCCACTATGCCCAGCTAATTTTTGTATTTTTAGTAGAAACAGGGTTTCACCATGTTGGCCAGGCTGGTCTCGAACTCCTGACCTCAGGTGATCCCCCTGCCTCGGCCTCCCAAAGTGCTGGGATTATAGGCGTGAGCCACCGTGCCTGACCTATTATTTAAAATTCTCTTAATGGTGGGATGCAATCTAATGTCAAAGATGTGTAGCGTCAGAACTTTAGAGAGCAAAGCAACAACTTCACACATATATTTATTTGATACTTTAGATTAAGGAGGCCATAATTTATGAAACTCTGGAATGAAAGGTCTAAGTATGAGATAGACATCATGTTTTTTATAGAAGACATCTTGCAGATTAATCATCTTTAATGATGGCTTTGGGTTTAAATTTCATTCTAGGAATAAATTTGAGTTCTGTTGAATTGAGACATCTCAGAAATTAGCCCCCAACAATTTCCCTTATTCAAAATTGCTTTTACATTTATGGAAAACAAAACAAACTTTTTAAAAACCAAAGTTGAGAGCTTTCACCTTTTAATAACAGTTTCAAACTTAATATAGTTTATTAAGAATTAATATAATAACTCTTTTTTTTATTGTTTAAGCCTCTCTTACAAGGTCTACCATGCATTAATTATTTTTCTTCTTTTGTATTTATACAATAAATGCTTGACAAAAAAAAAGCTACATAATTTAAGATTTTTATGGCACAATGGAAAAGTTTCTTACCCCCAGGGGAAAAACAATTCTGAGATGTTCTCATTGTCTTTTCAGGCAAAATTTTATATATTAGAAAGAAGAAGAAGAATATGAAAAAAAAGCTCTAGTTATACTTTTTGTGACGTGCAGCAGGTTTGGAATATATAGAACATGAAAGAATATTACATGAGCTATAGAGGGTTAATGCTGTGTGTTCTTAATTTTAAATTTCAGATAAATATGATTTCAGCTTTGATCCTACATGGACTAATTCTTTTGTCACTCAACTAATTAATTCAGTATGCTAAAGAAAAGATGCTAATTTGGGCATCAAAGAAGTGATAATTTTTTTTTGTTTAATCAGAGTTATAAAGATAAGTTTTACTCCCATTAGACTGGGTCTGGAGCTCAATCATTTTATTCTTGTTTAGTGCAGATGAATTCCATAGAAAATATGCCCTGTTTCTCTTAACATCTGAAGATAAGATGGAAGAGTAGGATTCAGGATTCCCGTTAAAATGGTCCTTTGCAAGGCAGTTGTAAAAAAAAAAAAAAAATTCATTTCTTCATATTGTCCATTTGTTCTTCATGCGCATAACAAGGCAGACACCATGATCTGTTTGTTCTGATCATGGAATATATACAAATTGCCTGTGTGTCACTTTATGCTGTGGAATGTAAGTTGTATTTGATGTTTTATTTAGAGACTACAGATGAGGCCTTCAGCTCCCACAGAATTTTTAGTTAGCCCTTGTTGGATTTATTTTCTTTGACATTAGTCAGTTTTTTCCTTTCTGGGCAATTTGCTGAGATGACCCCATTTGCCTGTGAATGGTAACTTCAGAGCTGTTTCCTGTGGGGACCATTTCCTTCTGCAGGATGAATCTGTGGCCAGTGTGGAGCAACCCCCGGCCAACTGGGCCTGGGAAGGGCAAATCAAACGGGCAACCTCCCACAGTTGATAGAAAGTTTAGCAGTGAAGTATGGTTTGGTCTCGAAACACTCTTTCCTTTCCTAGTTTTTGGGTTTCCGGGGCAAAGGAGGTAGAGAAAAGGGAAGGAAAGAGGAAGAAAGGGATGTTGTGGGTGCACAAATGCAAAGGCAGTATCTGGCTGTTGACTGAAGTCTGAATTCCAGTCAAGTGATGTATTTGAGTCAGTGTTGGGGCTTTATGCACAGGCCATCAGTTGTGTCTATTTATTCAACCAGCCTTCAGAACAGCCCGAAGATCCACTTAAAAATAGTAATCATAAAATGAAGAAGACATACATTCT
Source organism: Macaca nemestrina (assembly GCF_043159975.1). Lineage (NCBI taxonomy): Eukaryota > Metazoa > Chordata > Mammalia > Primates > Cercopithecidae > Macaca > Macaca nemestrina. The sequence goes on from NC_092135.1 coordinate 103,455,658, forward strand.
ACTGCTTTGAAATAAGTAAACATTTAACAAAAAGAAAAGCTTTTTTAACTATTAAGAAAACATAAGAAATGCAAAAAGATCTGTTTCTATAATGCTCCTGTTAAATGTCTTTCCCAGAAATCGTAAGCATTTCATCTGAGTCACTAAGGCTCTTGACTACCATGTTTTGAAGCCAGTGAAAGTGTATGAAAGCAATTAATCAAAGTTCACTGCGCTCCTGAAGAGTATTTCTTCTTCTGGAAGGCAGAGGGGTAGAATAACCTAAAACTCAGTGACAGTTAATAAGCTTTTTAGAGTCCCTGTGTGGATCTGAAAATCATACCTTATTAGAATCTTTATCTTTCTTGCCCACTCATTCATGCTTATTTTTATTTAAATTTAATTTCTGGCCTTTTTTTCATAAGTTTCCCCCTTTTTCCACCCTAACAGAGTGCTGCTTTAATAATCTCAGAGCACAGTTTTTATTTGCTACAAAAAGCTCAGCAAAAGCAATATCCAGTGTCTAACAAATCTCTTAAATATTCTTACAAAATGTCCATTCAGAGACTCTCTGTTTTGTTTGTTTGGTTTTTAAAATATTAGTTTTTGGTAATATGTGTTTTACTTTACTTTCTGGACCCTCTAGAATTATTTTTAACGTATCTGGTATTTCTAAATCCATTGCATTTCCTAGCCCCTCAGTGTGGGGAAAGCAAATTAGCTCAAGGATTCCCAGCAGCTGAATTTAGCTAGAGAGCTGCTTAAGGCTCTCCCCGGCAGATGTTTTATCCACTTAGAAGTCGTAGAATGTTATAGGACCTCCCTGCTTTTTAATCCTAAAACAAACAACATATTTGAGATCTGAAGATTCCCTGATTCAGAATGAAAAACTGCCATGACCACCAATTTCAGAGCCACATTCTAGGAATGAGTGACAACCCAGAGAAAAGTAGCTGCTAAAGCTTGGCTGGATAAAAAGGTTGGCCTTAAGGCGGGTAGCAGATACAGATATCAGTGGGATTAAACAGGTTTGTTGTTTTCATATAGCTTGTCATCATCTTGGAAACATATAAACATACTCAGGATAAATGTCTAAACAACATATCAAAATTTAAAACTTTAATTAGAAAACTTAATTTCAGGGTTTCAACTGCCTGACCCAGTTAGGATTAATTAGGAAGATTTTTAATATTGAGTTTGTCTTTCATTATTAAAGCATCAGCTCACTCAGTCTCTACTTATGTACACATCCTACAAGGCAAATCCCTATCTACTTTTGCATGTCACGGAATGGATTTAAAAAACACAGCCCTACTGTTGTGAAAAGCATCCTGGGTTTTGTAGCACTTTGCCTCCCTCCTTAAAAGCTACAGGCTTAGCCAAGGCAGTGTGGGGGACCAGAAATAGAATTAGAATATCTTTCTTTCTTAATCAAGATTGATTTGCAACAAACACAAATCTGTTTATTATTCTATCAATAATATTAACATGAAAGTGAGTAATGCCCTTAGGGACCCTCAAAAGGGGGTTGGGATGGGAACTCTAATTGGTCAATTTTCACTGAATTTTTATCAGACCCATTAACTCTCAAGTACAATGGAATCATGTGAGATAAACAAGAAAAGACCTTTGTGACACAGATTTTAGAAGCAGAAGCTGCAGTGCACAAAACCATATGAGATTACAATACATGGAAGTTAATTTCATCAGCATATGCATATGCTAATTCAGAACCCAATTTAGAATATATCCGACAACAGAAACCTTTTATAGGGTGGATTTCAGAATCAACTATGGAAATAATAGTAAAGGGCCTATGAACTTCTCTGCCCTTATATTTTGCTTGAGCTATTTCAAACTGTGTAATTTATAAAATGGTAAGGAGCTATCATGCCTAGTTTGTAAGACAGCTAGTTACAGAGTGGACAAACCATTATCCAAGTCCAGATAATACTATGACTGTGAAGTTTGTAGGTTTTCACATGTGACATTGTTCCATAGATGTCAGACTTTAATATTAGCAATGACTAGATGTTGTAGTTTTTTCCAAATGCATCATTGACACCCAAAGATGTTTCCTGATTGGAGAAGGAGCTATACAGACTTTGTTTCAAACTTTTCAGCTCTCTTTGGATTCATAGCTAAGCAGCTATTTGGAACAAGAGTGAATGAACTTTTTCCTTGCCTGACTTTTTAGTTCTCACAGGGCACTGCTCAGGATCACTTTTGTATAGTGTGTGCACTAAGAGGATGTAGAAGGGTCGGTGGTAATACCTGCATAAACTGCACAGTGAGATGTGAGAGGAAAGTTGTAGATAGAATGTTGCCTCTTTAAGAAGTGAATTAAATGAGAGAGTAGACAGGAAAAATGCCAGAGGTCAAGCTTTACATATTGTAAATTTGAATCATTCATCAGTGTATGCATGGGAGTCTAGGAGGAATTTGAATGTCATCATTACTTAGAAAAGCCAAGGAAAGAAACAGAAGAAAATATTTGCTGAGAAACTAGAAGAAAACTATTAAGAATAATATTAAAATCTTTATTATATAGAAAACAATAGGATTCTAGGGACTTAGTTTAATCGAGGGGTTAGATATTTACCTGATGATTCATGTTGTTAATGGTTCAATTCCGTGTGCATAGGCTATTGTGATGTGTAGTGGCTGCTCCGTAACGAATAAATGGATGAATGAATGAATGAATGAACCATTATCAAATTCCACTTTTCCAGATGGCTGTTCACAACCTCCCTACCTAGACAATATAACAACATTAGGGAGGTCTGCATGGGGTGTTTTTCTATAACCCTCCCTGAGGTTCGTGTCTACCTTGTGTAATTCAATCTTTGATTTCTTAAATTCTAAGAGATCTCATTTTATGGATAGAAACCATTTTTCTTATACATGCTGCATCACATTAACTGACACATTAATTGCCCTGGAATTCCTTTACTTCCCCTTTACCAGCACCATAAACAAGCTAGTTTCCTCTCCCAGGCTGCTGCTGCCCTTTCTGAGTCTCCTTCCATCTAAGACTAGTATCTCCAGAGATGCTATCTCTATCCTCCTTCCTTATCAAGAACTTTCATCTCCTATGCCAATGTTCATAGCAGCCTTATTCACAATAGCCAAAAGGTGGAGACAACCCCAAATGTCCATCAGTGGATGAGTGGATAAACAAAATGGGGTTATGTACATGCAATGAAGTACTATTCAGCCTTAAAAGGGAATGAAATTCTGACACATGCAACAGAGATGAGTCCTGAAGACCTTCTACTAGGTGAAATAAGCCAGAGACAAATGAATAAATTTTCTGTGATTCCACTTATATGAATTTCACATAGAATAGTCAAATTTATAGAGATGTAAAGTCAAATAGCGGTTACCAGGCGCTGGAGGAAGAAGTGGGCAGTTACTGTAGAGTGGGTACACAGTTTCCATTTGAGATCATGAAAAATTCTGGACATGAATAGTGTGATGGTTTCTCAGTGTGAGTGTGCTTAATGCCACTGAAGTGTACACTGAAAAATGGCTAAAATGGCAAATTTTATGTTATGTATATTTTACCTTAATAAAGAGGGAAAAGAACTTTCTTCTTCTCTGTCCTCCATCTCCGAATTCTCAGTCTCTTTTCCTGTCAGCAACTGAAATGTTCTGTGGTATAACCCAAATTGAAAACCTCCTTCTTCAGCAGCACTCAACTGCACCTGCAGCTACCTCCCTCCCAGCCAACCATCACCCAGTCTGTAATGCTTGTACAGACACTTACATTTACCCACTATTCACTCTTCAGATCATGCCTACATGACTTCTGCTCACACTACTCCGCTGACCCTTGCCAAGGCTATGAATGACTTTATGTTGCCAAATTTAATGAACGCTTTTCAGTCCTCACCTCGTTGGGCGTCTCAGCAGCATTCCCATCTGTTGACCTTGTCTGTCTTCTTGCAGCACTCTTTAAACTCTTTTGCAACCAACCACATTCTCTTGATTTTCATTCAGATCTCTTGCTGTTCTTTCTCTGTCTCTGTTGTCCACCTGCCTCTCCCCACACTCCCACTCCTGTCTCTGACCTTTAAGTGTAACAGTGTCTCAGGACTTAGGCCTGAGCTCATCTACTGGAATTTCCCAAAGATATATTACAATAATAATCATGTTTAAAATTGAATTTTTTGATAACTCTTCATTGACTCACCATTTCCAAATCACTATCTTCTCTTCTCAATGGCCATTTCTCTAGTCCAAGTCACTGTCATCTTTCACTCACTCCTGCAGGAGTCCCCCGAGTCAGTTAAATCACTGGTTTTAGTTATGTTACTGCTTTTACTTTCTGCTTTTTATTTCAGCACCAGGATGGTCTTTTTAAAATATTCATCACGTTATATGATGAATACAAGTGTTCAACACTTGGTTCCTCTGCCATTTCTCCTCCACTAAATCTATCTCCTAGTTTCCCCACCTAGCTTCTCTGTGCCTTGAATGACTAAGAAATTACCTCCCATCACTCTTAGATTAAACCACAAGCTTCTCTCACACCTGTGCCCATTGGCTTTTCCATCTGCATCCTGACGGAGTTTCCTCTCATCTCCCAGGCTCTGGCTTTCTTTTACTGCTTTGAATACACCAAGCCTTCCCCACACATGTCCTTTGCATGTGCTGTTTCCTTCACCCTCAAGACTTTTCTCCCACTCTTTGCTTGTCTGGAACTTCTCACTCTTATATTCTCAGCTTAAATCTGTTTTTTCACTGAGGCATTTCCCAATCAGTCACTTCCCTATTATTGCCTCTTCTGACATCCTTTACAGCACTTATCACAACTAACAATTACAGATTTATACTTGTTTGGTAACTGTCTCCTCTGTTAGAATGTAAATTTCATGAGGATATTGTGTGGTTTTGTATGCCAACATAATATTAACCTATATCAGTTGCTTATAATTTCTGACAGCTAGTAGATACCTAATAAATATTTTTTGAAAGAAAGAAAGAGAGAGAGTAAGGAAAGAAGAAAGATTTTCCATGAATCTGTTTCATATGACCTCTATAGAAATGAACAGAGAAATGGACAGGTGTTTTAAGCAAACTTGTAATTCATGAACTTCTAAATTTACATAAAGGATATGTTGAAAGGTGATTTTTCCACTTTACAAAAAAGATCCATCATAAGATTCTTTAAACAGGCTTCCCAGGTACGTGTAAAATAAGATTTTATTGATTAAAACCATATGTTTGCACAGAATTTTTTAGGAAAATATCTTTTATATAAAGTAAGGTTGACCTCTAAGCAATTTCCTTAAGGCACCTAGCCCAGAATTGCCAACTCTCAAATTTCTAAGGTAACAGATAATGGGAGGCCTGGAATGCAGTGCATATTTGAAACTCTAGAATATAAAGTAGTAATTTTAGCCATTCAGGGTTCGTGACTTTTCTCACAAAAATAGCTAATGGAAGATAAACCTCCTCAATTCCTCTTTCTATATCTCAGTAAAAGTAAGAGTGGCTGTGAAATGATCCCCACAAAGGCTGCTACAGAAAGGAAAACAAAGGCTTGGAAAGTCACCAAATCGAATCTTTCCCCCTCACTCTCTCCTCCCCTCCTTTACTGCCACTACTGATAATTAAGTTGTCTTATTGAAAAATGAAAAAGAATTCAGTGTGTTAATAAATAAAATGCAATTAACTTCTCTGGGTCTCAATTTCCTCATCTTAACAATGTGGGAGTTGTTTTTTTTTTTTTAAGATTATTGTTTTATAATGCTGTTCTCGAGCCTACCCAAACTTTACAAAATAAGGTAATTTGTAATCATTTTCTCAGGCTAATAAAATAAATCTCACAGCTATTTCTGTCCTTCTTATTGGAAACTTTAATCAAGGATCATGAACTTTAAATCAAAGCATTTATAATATTTGTAGAATTGCTTGATTTGACTGTTATTGGCAGTTCTTGCTAAGAAGAAAATACTTTGCAGAATTTACTTACAACTAACACTTTTTTTTTTCTTACCAAACATATTCCACTGTGAGGGAAGCATAATGAACTACTGCTGAACTGTAGTACAAGTGAAATATTTCAGCTACCAGAAACAAAAATAATTTATTGGGTGTGGTAATAAAGATCAAGATAGCCTAGGAAATGGTTAGTTTTACCCTCCCAAAACAAGATTGCTTTTACCTCAGAAATCCGAAAACCTGCAAATATAGCAGAAATAATATGGGACATTGAAAAAAAAAAAAAGCCTAATACCTGTAAAGCTTTTGGCAAAATTTTTTGCCTTCATCAACCTCCTGAAGTGTTATTTCTACCCTGACTCACCACCATATTGAATATTTTGCCCAAACATTACTATATTTAATGACATTTTAAGCAAAAGTTATTTATCTCAAGTGATGTATTGAGCTATTAACTTCTCACATAAACGTACTTAGAGTAATCATGTTGACCCCTAAGACTCTTCTACATGGGTCTGGAATGCTAAAGAGTGTATTCATGAAAACATTATTTAGCTATCTCCTGCTCTGTAGGTTAAAGAGAGGTTTTGAATGTATCGAGCAAATCTGAATTATATTTGAAAGTTAACGTTCTGGCCGGGCGCAGTGGCTCATACCTGTAATCCCAACACTTCGGGAGGCCAAGGCGGGCCGATCACCTGAGGTCAGGAGTTCAAGACTAGCCTGGCCAACATGGTGAAACCCCGTCTCTATTAAAAATACAAAAAAAAATTAGCCAGGCATGGTGGTGGGCACCTGTAATCTCAGCTACTTGGGAGGCTGAGGCAGGAGAATCGCTTGAACCCAAGAGGAGGAGGTTGCAGTGCAGTGAGCCGAGATTGCACCACTGCACTCCAGCCTCAGTAACAAGAGTGAAACAAAGTCCTGACAAAAAAGAAAGAAAGTAAGTTAATGTTCTTATATTTTTGTCTGTATTTTTTCTCTTTTCCCTACATCTATAAATGATACATGGATATTTCTTCAGTGAAAACAAAAGGAATAAATTCAGAAAGGGAAACAGGAAAGAGAGAAAAGGACAAAAAACCAGACTGGGGGATGATAGCATTAAAGCTGACAGTTGGTTCACCAGAGTCCCAAGACTAGACTGGCTACAACCAAAAAACCATAGTAGGAGTAGAGAGAGATGGAGAGATGGCAATGGAGGGAGAAAGTTCAGGAAAGAATACTTGCTGATTGAAATTGTAAGTTGAGAAATGTGAAGACTGGAAGAGGCTTCTAGGGAAGGCAGGACGATAGCACAATTATTAATATGAGCAATGCCACCTTCCAGGTGTGATACTCAGAGCTCCCACTTGACTAACACGCTCTGCTATGAGTCAAATCACAGTCTAGGAAGCTACAAATAGATGCCCATTGCTATGGGATTCTGAAGAAGACAGAAACATGCGCTTGTTTTGTGATTCTTCTATTATTCTGGTTGCTTGAAGTATAGGACTTTCTTCAAAATTTATATGTCAGATCCTCAAGTGAGGAGACTCTGATTCTCTGTGTGTGTGCTGGGGCAGGGTTGGGGGTATTAGGCCAGCCCAAGCATGTATAATTTGAAAAAAATCTAAGAATCGCTGGGCACAGTGGCTCATGCCTATCATCCCAGCACTTTGGGAGGCCAAGGCGGGCGGATCACCTGAGGTCAGGAGTTCAAGACCAGCCTGGCCAACATGGTGAAACCCCGTCTCTACTAAAAATACAAAAAATTAGTTGGGCATGGTGGTGCATGCCTGTAATCCCAGCTACTCGGGAGACTGAGGCAGGAGAATCGCTTGAACCCGGGAGGCGGAGGTTGCAGTGAGCTGAGATCACGCCATTGCACTCCAGCCTGGGTGACAAGAGTGAAACTCCATCTCAAAAGAACAAAAACAAACAAAAATCTAGGAATTGCCCCAAGTTTCTTTTTTTTGGGGGGGGGTGGTTTGTTTGTTTGTTTTGTTTTGTTTTTTGAGACAGAGTATCACTATGTCACCCAGGCTGGGCTGCAGTGGCACCATCTCGGCTCACTGCAACCTCTGCCTCCGGGGTTCAAGTGATTATCCTGCCTCAGCCTTCCGAGTAACTGGGACTACAGGCATGCACCACCACACCCGGCTAATTTTTATGTTTTCAGTAGAGACAGGGTTTCACTGTGTTGGCCAGGCCGGTCTTGAACTCCTGACCTCAGGTGATCCACCTACCTTGTCCTCCCAAAGTGCTGGAATTACAGGCATGAGCCACCGCGCCTGGCCTCCCCAGGTTATTTAGATAGATAGACAGATAGATAGGATTGGAACTATGCACATACACACTTATACACAAACATACACATGCAGTTAAAATTGCTGCTACTTAATAAAAAGCAAATAATAAATGGGATTAACATAGATTTAAGAAGAATATTTACCTTAACTAAAGATCATGCATAACTGAGTGACTTTTTCTCCTGGTTATTAATAGAGCACCAGGTCATTTTCTTTTTCATGTTTGTTGGTAACAAGAGCATAAGAGATTACATCTGGAGAAAATGTCTACTGGGAAAAATGCCTGTTATATAAGAATATGTCCTAGAAATAATTCAATTGTGTGTTTTTTGTTTTTTGAGACGGAGTCTTGCTCTGCCACCAGGCTGGAGTGCAGTGGTGTGATCTTGGCTCACTGCAACCTCTGCCACCTCCCAGGTTCAAACGATTCTCCAGCCTCAGCCTCCCAAGTAGCTGGGATTACATGCGTGTGCCACCACGCCCAGCTAATTTTCATATTTTTAGTAGAGATGGGGTTTCACCATCAGCCAGGATGGTTTCTATCTCTTGACCTCGTGATCTGCCCGCCTTGGCCTCCCAAAGTGCTGGGATTACAGGTGTGAGCCACTGTGCCCAGCCGTGTCTTTTTTATTTCAAATGTGCAGTTTTCATTTTCCTAAAAGTACTAAAACTATATGGTGTTTTTGTAAAGCATCATAATTGCCACTGTGCCCATTTAACTATATACATCCCAGGCACTCAGGAATGCTCAGAACATACTAACCCAAAGAAACCTCCCTTTGTGCAGAATTGTGTTATATTTTCATTGTGTTCCAGAGCTGACTCAGGAAGCTGGGGCTGCATTAGAGAGTGATTGTGCATGAAGGAAAGCATACGGGCGGAGATCGAGTTCTAATCTCAGCCCTTCCCTGCCTCTTTTGGGAGATCTTGGTCAAGGTTCAACACCTCTCAGAGCTTTTGGTTCTTCACTGGTAAAATGAGAGCATTGAGCGAGGTGTTCAGTAAGGCCTCTCATGGCACTGTCGTATAATTCCAGGAGTTTACCTTTAAGTGCCAATGACACTGGAGCTCAGGAAGCCTGCTTAGGAGATTGATCAGTTTTTATTTATATATTAATGATAATTCTTTAGTTTCTCACTCTCTATTGCATTAATAGGTCATCATAATTAGTCTTGAATATTTGTCTATCTAAATAATAAGGAAAATTTTCAAATTATGTGTGCTTAGGCTGCCCCTTCTCCCTTACGTTTTGTTGACACATACAAAGGGAATCAGAATCTCATCACAGGAGGACCTGACATACACATTTTAAAGAAAGTCCTGGCCAGGTACAGTAGCTTACACCTATAATCACAGCATTTTGGGAGGCCGAGGTGGGCATATCACTTAGGGCCAGAAGTTCGAGACCAGTCTCACCAACATGGTGAAACCCCGTCTCTACTAAAAATACAAAAATCAGCTGGGCGTGGTGGTGTGCACCTGTAATCCCAGCTACTCAGGAGGCTGAGGCACGAGAATCGCTTGAACCCCGGGTGGCGGAGATTTCAGTGAACCAAGATCATGCCACTGCACCCCAGTCTGGGTGACAGGGCGAGACTCTCTCTCAAAAAAAGAAAGAAAGAAAGAAAGTCCTACCTCTAAGCAACCTGAATCATAGAAGAATCACAAAACAAGCTGATGTTTCTGTCTTTCTCAGACTTCCGTAAAAGCACATGATATTGTGCATGATGCATGATAAATATGAGTGAAAAGAAGGAAGGAAAGAAGGAAAGAAAGAAGACAGAAAAGGGGGAATTTCATAATGGCATTATTTTTCTGCTTTCATTCTCTTATTTTAGTTCCATATTATGCAAAATGATCTTGACTTCCTTCGAATAAAGAAATATGACTTAATGAGCTCATCCCATAAATATCTTAGCTTTACCGCAAACACAATGTGATTATTGTTAACAACCTTCTCCTTCGTGTTTCACTAGATTTGGAAAGAAGAAAGAGGATAAGGGTGGAAAGGCTGAGCAGAAAGGTGCTCTGAAGCATGGTGGCCTGAGAGAAGAAGAGCTGGAGAAAATGAAAGAAGAGCGTGAAAGGTGAGCAGAAGTGCCGAGACCTTCGTTTCTTTGACTCTATGGTCTGGGTTTAATTTAGATATTGCAACAGTCAACTGAGAAAATTTCATTTTAAGAAGTATAAGGGTTGACCGATCTGAAAGGAAAGGTGTGTGATACAAAAAGAACCTCCCTTTCTGGACATTTTTATTCTATTTTGAGAAGAAATTTGCTTCATGGTTTTACTATATCAGTGCCTATAATTCCATAACACACTACCACCTGTTTTGACCATAAAAATGCATATTTTCTCTATGTCTTTTTTTTTCCCCAAAGAAAGGTCATTTGGATATTGATATTTATAACTATCCAGTTCCCATAGTCTGTTCCTAATGTTGGTCAAGCTGTTGTATACCTTCTTAATTTTATTCTGCAGAATCCGTTTGGGTCCTGTAATTTGAGGAGCGCATGTCCTTCATTCTTTAAATGGACACTGTCTTTTATTAGGCTATCAGTAAGCTGAAGAGTATGTTGCCCATCTGTTAAAGGGCCGGCTTCATTTGCTGGAATAATGCCGGTTTGCAAGAGCTGGATTCTCCTGCTTGAGGAGCTTAATGTTCCGTTTGGACAAGAGGTCCTTCACATATCTTTGATGTTAACTCTGGCACTTATTGCAAGTGGATGTGTAAATGTCTGAGTTTCAAACATGTAATTGAATATTCGTATTTCTCCTGAAAATTATTTGCCTTCACAACTAAATGCAGCTTAGAGAAAAACTGAGATTATGACAAAACCAGCATATAACTTTAAGTGTTTGATTCTGACTTCATCATGTATGTACTCAGATTTCTACAACTTTTCACTTGCTTATTAGTTACATTAGTTCTAATAGTTTCTAAAGAGGCCGTTCTTGTATTGATTTTATTACTTTAGTATGTGTACTAAGAAAATCATATCTATTCATTGCGTTTTCTAGCACAGAGCAGTCCAAGAGTATCAACTGTTAACCTTTGACCCCTATTTTGTTGTCTGTTCCCGTTGAGAAGGCTGACTTTTTCAATAGCAAGGAAAAAAAGCTATTTAGTCCTTTCTCATTTTTGAGAGGTTGATAAGCTGAGTTCTAAGGTCACTGGAGCAGTTAAAAGGAAATCAAGTGTTTTACATTGTTGTTGACTATTCACCTGACAGAGCTATCCTGAAGACATGAAAGATATTCTCCATCATAACCTAAGATTCAGCAATCCTGTAATGTAAAATGTAATCCAGGCTGAGATTTTAATGCATATATTGGCAAAGGCATCTATGTGGGAGTCTACATCATAGATCTTTGCTGCTCCCTCGACTTCTCTTACTGAGGTTACATCCCATGCCTCATCTTCAGGAAACTGAGCTGTTTGCTAGAATGCAGACGTCACATTTTTTGTAGCTCATACTTGCTTGGGACAGGGGAAAAAGAACTCTTAGTAGCTGGGGAACTGTGTGCCAGCTAGAAAATTGATAACCCATAAAATAAGGGGTTGTCTTTAAGCAAGAGTTCATTTCCTTTCTGGTTTTGCCTTTAGTAGGCAGGTGCCTGAGGGAGTCTTGTTCTTAAAAGCTGTACTGTAAATTCACTTCAGCTGGCTGTATAGGCTTCGGATCCAATTTTCTTAAAATATGTCTGGTCAAAATAGTGAAAGAACTATACTATTAGCCTCCACTTAGGCCACTTCCCACACGTGAACACATAAAACACATCTGATAGGGGTTTCCTAGAGACAACATTGTCTCAATCATGTGGTAGAGGAAGAAGTTAAGGAGTTGATTTTATGGTTGGGTGCTATAGAATTAATGACCAAGGGCATTTCAACAGCTCAGGGGCTGAGAGCCGTGGATGGTGGAGGTGGAGGCTGAACATCTGGCATTGCTCCCAACCCTGGAGTCCTGATCCTTAGCTCTCCATCATCTATGGGAAACCAATTCACAGCTCTTAAAGAACTCAGCGAGTGTATCACTCTTCATGATATGGCAATGAGAAAAAATAGAATAAAGTAAGAAATAGTGATAAAAGCTATTATACTTTTCTCCTAATATGTTTGAAATTTGTTTCTTTGATGTGATTCAAGTCATTCTATTGCTTACTTGTCTCATCCTGTCATAAGTTTCATAATAGATTTAGCATATCTCTTAGATTAGCATATCTCATTTTCAAAATATTTAATGCACCTAAATAAAATATATACCATACAGTACTGGAGCCAGCTTGCACCAGCTTATAGGAACCAACTGTTAAACTTTCAAGAATTTTGTAAGCTGGCTGATAAGCCATTGGCAGTTTGACATTGGCTATGGTGAGTATATTTATAGCACAATTTTTTTGAAGAGCTAGTTTACCAGCACACGGCTACAGGTGTGTGACAGCTATCTTTAGTGCATATCCAGGAGGCAGTTATCCAAAGAAGAGGCAGGAAACAAAACTCAAATTCAACCACATGATTTCTTATAGCTGAGTTTCTCAAAATGTGGTCCAGGGACCAACTGCATCATAATGAATCATTAGAAGACCTTGTTAAAAATGATGATTCCTGAGCACCATCCCAGACTTGCAGAATCAGAACCTTGGGAGTTGGAGCCCAGGAATCTGTGTTCCATACACAAGCCCAAGGTGATTTGTCAGCAGTCTAAAGTCTGAGAACCACTGACTTGGAGGAACAGAATTTGGCTATAACATACAACTATTCTTATTTAGTGAAAAATGATACACAGGATTTTTTTCTCAGAAGGACTGAGTGGCCCAGTCTACAAATATTTTCCTCGTTCCTCATGTGCCTTCTCTGAAATGTCTTTTCTTACTGGCACAATCTTTTGTAAACAAACTAGAAACCTTAGCTCACTCAACTAAGGGAGTATGGATCACTTGCCCCCAGCACTCCTCATGCATATAAAACTTACAAAAGCAATATCAGTTCATTAAGAAAGTTTTGGAAACATAAAAAGGATAAAGACTATTAAAACCATACATAACTCTACCATAATCCCATAACCACTACTAATATTTTATAATCCTTTTTCTATGCGTATACAGTTGGCTCTGTATCCGTGGGTTCCACATCTGTGGATTCAACCAACCGCAGATTGAAAATATTTAGAAAAGAAATTTCACAAAGTTCCCAAAAGCAAAATTTAAATTTGCTGTGCCAAGTACTACATTGAATCTATGCAAAAGAAGTGATGTGCAGGCACTGTAATAGGTATTATAAGTAATCTGGAGATGATTAGTGTATGAGAGGATATAGATAGGTTATATGCAATTATTACTCTATTTTATTTTATATCAGGGAGTTGATCATTCACAGATTTTGATATCCACAGGGTGTCCTAGAACTAATCCCCCATGGATACCAAGGGACAACTCTACGTTCTTTGAACACTTGATATCCAAAACCTACATCTATAACATTTTGCTTTTTTCATAGCATCATATGTTGAACATTTTTCCCATGTCATTAATGTTTTTAAAATATGTCATGTTGATCACTGCCTAATAGTCTATGAGATCAATATACAATAAATTATTTACCTTCCATTATCAAACATTTATTCTGTTTCCATTTTTATCTTTTTTTAATTTCCTTTTTAAAAAAATAGAGACAAGGTCTCTCACTACATTGTACAGGCTGGTCTCGAATTCCTGAGCTTAAGTGATCCTCCTGCCTCAGCCTCCCAAGTGCTGGGATTATAGGCAGGAGCCACCATGACCAGACTGTTTCAATTTTTCATTGTTTCAAATAATACTTGGATGAATATCCAGGTACAAATGTCTTTATAAGTTACCTCCTAAATTATATAATTCCTATTGAAGTTTTAATTTCCTTGTAATTGTTTTACCCTAGGATTAATCAAACCTCAATTCTAAATTTTAGGGTTTTATATTATCTCTCCCCATTCATCTAATTGTTTTTTGCTGATTTTCATATCTCATTTTAAGTTATCTACATTTCTAATTCCTGATCCGGAACCATTTTGCTGCTATATATGAATAGTTTATTTATAGCTACATGTATGGAAAACGTCCAAAAAGCCATAAAAGATGAGTTGGGTTACTAGATTAGATTAGAGGAAGGCAGAGTCTAGAACAGTGGTTCTCAATGGGAGGGGGCAGTTTTACTACAAGGGCATTTGGCTATGTCTGGAGATATTTTTGATTGTCATAACTTGGGAAGAGGGGTGAGCAGTTACTGCCTTTTACTAGGTAGAGGCTAGCAATGTAGCTAAAAATCTTATAACGCACAGGCAGCCACCCTCCCCAAAAAACATGAATCATCCAACTCAAAATGTCAATAGTACAGAGTTTGAGAAATGCTTTTATAGTCTCCAGCCTTCACAAAGAGCAAGGTACTCTCCTAGACATCAGAATTGCATTGTGTCATATTTCCTGTGGATAATGCAGAGGAATCTGGATCAGATGATATAACCCTAGAAGGATTATTAGCTATTTGAGAATGGTACCCAAACATTACTTATGAATATCCCATCAATCTAAGCTTGCAAGAATAATTTTTCGTTAAAATTTATTTTTAACCTTGGCCTGCTGAGCATCAGCGTTAGTGATGGTGACCTGTTGATCAGATTGTGGATGCCACAAAACTTCAGTGGTTGACAATATGTCCAATGACAGAATCAGCAGGAACAATGGATTGAATTAAACAAAAAGAAAGTTAATGGAAATAAATGTAAAGACTTGCATTTAGGTCCGAAAATGAACTACACATACACAGGATGTGGAAGGTTTGATTTAATACCAAATATATGAAAAATTTGCCTGATGGTTTTAGTTGAGCATAAGTTTAGCATGAGTCAACATGTGGATATGCCTGCCAAAAACTTAATGTGGTCCTAAGCTACATTACTGGAAGTTCATGTACAAAATAAAGGAAGCAACAATAATTCTAATTTTACACTGCTCAGATCACACCTGGAATATCCTATGCCTCTCTCTCACGCAGAGAATGTGGGTACTAAATCCAAGTCTTATTAAAAATGTTGAAAGACCTGAGAATACACAGCTTACAGAGTCAAGACTTTGTGAATTTCTCATGCTTGGAGACCTGTCACATAGAAGAGAGATTAGGTCTGTTTCGTAGCACCCATTTTATTCCGTTCTACTTTATCAGTTTATTTGCTTATTCATCCATTCATTTATTTACTTTATTGACAAATTATTTACTTAATATTTATTTTCTTATTTATGTATTTGTCTCTTGAAGATACTAATGGAGCATTATTTTAAGAGAGGTAGTTTTCAGCTTAGTGGAAGGGAAAAGTCCTTAAAATTAGGGTGCAGTATGAAGCAGTCAGTTTGTTGACACTGGAACTGTTGAATAAGGAGCTAATGAAATGATTACATTTAGAAAGCATTAGTTCGTCATGTAAATATTGGACTAAATCAGAGTTTTATAAGTTTCAGTCACTGATCTATTTCCTTTATTGTCTTAATTATATTTATACATAATCAAATAAAAATATTATAAAAATACATAGTTATGTAAGTTAGCTTATCTAAGTACATTAAGCCACATAGCACCTAAAATCTTCTTGTGTGTTTTTGTTTTGTTTGTTTTTTTTTAAAGACAGAATCTCGCTCTGTCACCAGGCTGGAGTGCAGTGGCGTGATCTCAGCTCACTGTAACCTCCACCTCCCGGGTTCAAGCAGTTCTTCTGCCTCAGCCTCCCAAGTAGCTGGGACTATAGGCACGTGCCACCACGCCCAGTTAATTTTTATATTTTTAGTAGAGATGGGGTTTCATCTCTACTAAAGATGGCCAGGATGGTCTCGATCTCTTGAAATTGTGATCCGCTCACCTTGGCCTCCCAAAATGCTGGGATGACAGGCATGAGCCACTGCACCTGGCCTTCTAGGGTATCTTAGATGCTACTTTGTCCTTAGATGATCTCTAAGGTTCTTTCCAGATATTCCAGTATGAGAAATATCTAAATATCTTAAGTGTGGAAGCATTTACTTTTACTTTTCTAGAGCAATAATTATTGAACTTGCCATGGCAGTGGTTTATGGTAGTGCATACACCATTGTTACCTGAGTGTATAAACCCAAGTTTCATTCTCAAGATTGTGTGGTAGGATTTTCTTAATCTCATATAAGAGATTTCTGAGCTTATGATGTGTCCCCTCCTGTTAAAAGTCAAACGGTCTGTTGCAATGAAGCCCTGCATTAAATAAACTCATCATTTTGTTCATGCTTCAGTAAGATTAGCCATAATAAAAGATTAGCTCCACAGGCCCATATTCATTGCTAGAAATATGAACCCAGTGTTATATTCAAAGATGATTTCTTCCAGCATTTTTCAAAGTAAATTAAATTAGCATTTTTCACACATTCAGATTATGTAAATTAGCATCCTGAGCTGCAAGCAAGAGATTGTCTTAATATGTCAGTAAGTATATATTGTTGTTGTTTAATTCTAAGACCTAAGTTTGTAACCTTTTACAAAGTATGAAATTAATCAGAATCTTGGCCCTGTAAAATACCAAACTAAATACTTGTATTCCTAATACCGTCTCAAAAATCCAGTGGAGATTGGTTAAAAGAAAAATATGTCCGCCTCCTCATCATTGATTTAGTATTACTATCCTGGGAAAAATATCTCCACTGACACCAAAGACTTTCTTCCATTGAAGTCCCATATTACTGACCCTGAAGTAAAACTTCAGTAAATAAAGTTTTCTCCTAAAAATTGAAAAAAAAAAAAATTTAATAACATGAGTTATATACTCCAAAATCTCTCATTACTCTTATACCATATCAGAGTTTATTTTGCAGGAAGCTCATTTGTTCTATTAATTAAACATTGCTTTCATAGATCTTACTAGAATCTTAGCAGAATACAGGAGGAGATGGGAGAAAAAAAAGAGCCAACCTCTTCAGCTTCAGGATTGAAAAGTATGAAAACATATGGCTCTTGTTTTCAACAACTAGCCTGAACGGAATGTCTAAGTGAGAGTGAAGCTAAGATTTAGGAAAGTTAATCGGTTTCAGTGTCTGAATTCAAGGTTCTTAGTTTTCTTTCCTTTTGGGAAGCCTTCCAAGAACTGCAGAGACTTCTCCCTTGCCTTATCAGCTGAGCTGCTTGTGGCCTGTTCCCTTTAGTTTAAATCAATACATGTGTTTTTGATATTTGGCAAACCAAGATTTAATTATGCAGCTGCAAGTTCCCCACATAAACGAAATGCATCTTAGAGATATAAAAACATTCAGAAACCATTTATAGTTTGAGAATTCAAGTGGGTGAAAATCTATTCCCAACCTCTCAGCATTTTATTTAATTATGGAGGATTTTTATGTTACTGGAAATTGAAATGAAAACCAGAATAAGGCTAGAGTTTATCCAACATTTGTTCATATTGAAAAATGAAGATGCTTATTAGAGTTGAAGAAGGAAAAGGAAAGTATTACATTCTGGAATTAATATTTTGGTTGTAATCTACACACATATAACGCTCCTAAATATATACAGCAACAAGTGAATTGATAGGATTTTGTCATTATTGTACACTCAAAAAAGGATGTATTAAAGAAACCAGAAGGTTGATTTCTTTAATTTGCCAAGCGATTCTCAATAATTAATTATTTACTGAACTTAATAACTTTGGCAGTATTTGAACTGTTGAAAACACCCATGTTTTGGCATGATTACATGCACATGATTAATTCAGCATGGTTTTACTCGTCACTGAATATCCCTATCTTTTGCAGTAGAATTTTCTAGGTCCTGTGGTTTGGGTAAAATGTTGGAATGATTCCCAGTTTTAATAGTCCCAATTTATTATTACTACTGAACCCTGATCAGATCATGGACTGGATTAGATCCCAGTTTTTCAAAATGCCCCAATTTATGGCTCCCTTAGAATGCTAATAAAAATGTGTATTTGAATAAGGCTTTGGTTGGCTAAAAAAGATCCAGTTAATTACTTTTAGATCCTTATTGTATCATCACTGCATGGAAGTTATGAAAAATCTTACTAGGTGGTGTTCCTCAGGACAAGGTCATGTTCTCATTTTATGCTGATAGAAAGAAGCTATCAGATTTCTGTTTTTCATAGTACTAACCAACTCAGTGAATGAAAAGAGATCTTTCTGTATCCCAGTGATTATATTGATGCTCGTGTAAAGGTAAGAATATCCATCTTTCCTAGAATGAGAATTAAAAATAGAGAGAAAGAACATAAACACAATGGCATAGTAGCCATACATCCCCACTACTCTTTATTCAGGGGCCATTTTTCAAACTTTGCCTCTGATTTAGAGAAGTTAGGGATTTAGACACAGCTGGGGGTGAAGGTAGCTTTAATATCTATACATTTATTTGATCTCTGTAACACCTATCTTCTCAGAAATGCTTGCGGTCACCAACAAAACTTGGCACATTACTGTATTTCTATAGACCAGAGATGGAAACACCTACATCCTAATGCCATGCCAGCATTTTTTATGAGCCAAAATCCTTTTATGGGACTTGAATCAATGTTAGAAGTGCTGTATTAGCAACTGCTTGTCAGCCGAGCTGGATTAATACATAAAATGAATCACTTGACTGGCATGCTTTCCAACAGTCATTTAAGCAAACTTCTATAAAGTACACCAGCTCTTTACAAATTGTTTTAAATAATTTTAAATATTTTTAAAGAATTCAAGTACCCTGGAGTGACGTATTACTTTATTGTATGTAGTTGTAGGGCTGTTGGAATATATTCTGAAAATAAATTATACTGAATTACCTAGAATGATTCCACAGAAATGTTTAGAGTATCTGACCTGATAAAAATGTGGAAAGAAATTTTAAATTTCGCTGATCCAGGATATTTGGTTGCAATATAAGCGTATTAAATAAAGAAATAAATACTTAATATAATCCACAATTTTTTTGTAATTCACTAGATTTTAAGCCAATCAGAGATACCAGAGCTGTATCTCAGAGATACAGGTTGAATATACCTTATCCAAAATGCTTGGAACCAGAAGTGTTTCGGACTTCGATTTTTTTTTTTTTGGCATATTTGCATTATGTTTACCAGTTGAGCATTCTGAATCTGAATCAGAAATGTTCCAATGAGCATTTCCTTTGAGCGTCATGTCAGTCCTCAAAAAGTTTCAGATTTTGGATTTTCACATTTGGGATGCTCAACCTATACAGATAAATTTGCTTTAATGAGGATTAAATACAGCAGTGGCAGAATTTGAGAAGAGCATTTTCTGTGAAAGCTTTGGGGGACTGTAAGTAGGTAGAAGGCCGTTTGGTGACTAGAATTTAGAAATAAGAGCTTCTGTTTTATTATTTGTTTTCATAGCATTGGATAAGCCACTTTTGAGGATGTATTCTTATAGTTTCTCTTTTTAGTACCATGAAATAAAATGGTAATCATAATACTTAAAGGCCCCTGTTTTCTGTATTTCATTTGGATAAAATGCTTTTTAACTTCTAAGTTATTTAGAAGAAAAAACTTTGCATAAATAAAAGTTTAGTGAATCCAGAATATTTTCTGTAGGCCAGTTTGGGGCTGGATAATATACTAGTAATCTTAATTTGCTGAAAGTGCCCTGAAAACTGTGGATATATCAAACTTCTGTAAATCAAATATTTTAAAAAAATTTGTAAGTCTCTCATCTTCTTTCCTTATTTGAACATTTGTTATATCCTGCTTTGGGAAGCTTTCATGACAGGCCAGGGTTAGTTAATGTTCACATAGGTTGGCAAACTCTATGTGATTTGAAAGGATGCTCAATCTATTGTCTTCTGGAATCTTCTCCCCCATGTCCACACCCAGCCTCCAGCTGCCCCATATCCTTCACATAGAAATACTAACCTAGGCCTGTGATTTACAAATTCCAAACTTTGAATATGCTTTTTCTGTATTTCCTGGACAGCTTTTTACAAGAGTGGTTCTCAACTTTTGGTGATTCTGACCCAGTGGGTATTTGACAATGTCTGAGAACATTTTTAGTTACCATACTATGGGGGAGGTGCTACTGGAATCTAGTAGGTAGAACGCAGGCATCTTTCTCAGCATCCTATACTGCATAGGACAGCCCCCTGCAACAAAGAATTATCTGACTCATGATATGACTTGTGCCAAGGTTGAGAAACCATATTTTAGATAGATAGATAGATAGATAGATAGATAGATAGATAGATAGATAGATAGATATAATATAAATATTATACTACAGGTATTTTAGTAAGTCTGTAGTTGAACCTAAGGATATGTATTTTGAAACTATTTCTCAAGTGATTGTCATTTATAGCCATGTTTGGGACCAACTAATGTAGGTGATGGCCCCAGAGAGGTGCATGGCCAAGTGGAAAGATTACAAGGCCCAGGAGTGGGTTAAAGATGACTCTGCATGAACAAACTTAACTACTTCAAGCCTCATGTGTTAAGTGAGAAACCTGTCTTTCAGACTGTTGTGAAAATTAAAAGCACTATTTACGAAGCATGCGCTGGTTCCGTCTAGGTGCTCGGTATTATTTTCTGACCTGCTTTGGGAATTAAAATCCAGATAACCCATGCAGTAGCCTTTGGGAGCCTAGAATGCTCTGAGACACACCATCTGTGAAAGTTGCTGAATTGGATCCTGTTATGATGAAGGAGGCCAAGTTGAGCGCAGACTTTGCCCAGCTGGGAGTCATGCCAGATACTTCCATTCAAGAAGCTTCTCCTCATTTTTTATTGATCATCGGTTGGAAGTTGCTCCTCAAGCATAGTGAGCTTGGCATGAGATGGCAGCACAGTAGTGTGGGGGGTGCTGGCTGCAGCCAGTTCTTGGCAGCACTGGAAACACATTCAGGGAGAAGGGACACAAATGGTGTGGGTGACTGCCAGCCTGTCCAAGTCCATAGGGCGTGCGACTGCAGAAAACACTTGTAACCACGGTCATTAAATTCACAAAATTCTCACATTTCCATTCTATATATTACATTAAGGAGGTGGCAACTCTGATCTGCTAATATTTGGAATCCAGTCTTTGGAGGAAATGGGATGAAAATGTCCTTTTCTTCCCATTCCACTCTTTCCCAGCTACCTGCCTTTTCCCTGGAGTATAATTACTGAACGACCTTACAGTGTGCATCTGAAGGAAATTCACATTGCTGTCCCAAGGAATCTAACCCCTTTCCCAGGCACAAACTCCTGCCTCTTTTTGCTTTGTGTCCTTTGTTAGCATCTCACATTGAAAGTTAGAGAGGCTGAAGTGGTTTGGGCTGTGCACAGAAGTGGCACAGAAGTCTGCTTCTCCAAGAAATCGTGGAAAAGCCCCCTCAACCATATTAAACAACAGTAACAACAATGGGCTATTTAGATGGAAGATATAAGTATTCATGTTCTTGGAGAAACTTACATAGATAATTTCTGGAGTTATGATTTCTTGAAGCAGAGATTATTAAATTATGACAGGTTGGAGATGAATGAATCAGTGATAATTGCTTTGATCAAAATCATTCCTCTCTCTCTCTCAAACCTTCAGTGGCTCTCTATTGCCTAGTGCATACAGTTCAAACTCTTTGTCATAACATATCTGAGTTTAACCTTTCTAATCATAATTTCCACCCCTGACAAATATGACCCCTATACTCAGCCAATCTGGAATGTTCATACTTTTTGAGATTACCAGTTTCCAATCACTGTGCCATTCCTAGTACCATTTCCTCTGTCTGGGTTGGTCCAAATGAATGGAAGTTCAGTGAAACTTCGCTTTCTCCATTATACCTTCCCAAACTACCTAAGTTGGAAGAGAATTCTTCCATTACCTATCCTGGGTCAAGTTGCTTGATTGTGGTAATTTTCAGTTTCTTTACCTACAAAATGGGTATATAACATCATAGCAATGTCGTGAGGATTAAATAAGACTCTGAAGTGAAGCATTCAGAATAGTGCCAGACACAGAGATTGCCAATAAATGGTGAACTTGCAATTTTTCTTCATCTTTCTTTGAAAGAGAATGAACATGAGTATCAAACTGTTGGGTTTGAAGCCTGGCTCTTCCCTGTACTAGCTGTGTGATGGTGCATGTTTTGAGAAAACTTTTTGATCTTGATCATTTGAAGAAAAAAAAAAAGGATAAAAGTATCTAGCCTTCAGAGTTCCTATAAAATTTACATAACATGAAATACTTAAAGTACCTAGAACTGTGCTTGGCACATAATAGACACACATTGTGATTATTATTGTTGTTATTTTTCTGCATGGAATTGTAGATGTTCGTAATTAACAAACATGCCTTCTCTCCCTTACTACCTCACCATTTCCTTGGGGTGAGGATGACATTGTAATCATTTTTCTGTTTCTCTCAGCATCTAATATATTATGTTTCACAGAATAGGCACTCAATAAGTAGTTGCTGAATAATGGATGAATGAATGAACAACTATAAAACCGTACTGATTTTAATTTTATTTTTCAAGTGAATAATTGCTACAATGCAACTAAGAGCAGAATAGGCTAAATCAATGGTTGACAAAGCTATAGCATTTAGAGATATAAGACTTTCCCTGGGCTATGACATGGTGTCAAGAAATATGAGGTTATTTGTAACTGGCAGTAGGACAGTGGAAATGGATCACTGAAGCATAGTGGCCAGTCCATCAGGACTATCAACACTTGTTTCCCTGTGGCTGAACCAGATCCTGAGAGACACAGCCTTGAAGTGAATGAAATTTCATCCACTTCACAGGGAAATGAAAATGCTATGGGCCCAGAGAGCAGTTGTTTGTTGTTGTTTTCAAATTGGGCTTGTGTCCCCATCCTCTTTCATTGACTTAAATTTAATCAGCTGAAATTATTTTTAAGTACCATTTATTTTAACCTTTTAAAATGGAAGATACGCCTTTTTAGGGAAAATTGAGTTTGGTTATATGGATGAGACACACTATCCTTGGCTTATTCTTTGTCAAATGAGGATATTTTTGTGCTGTATTTTGATCTGATTCAGTCAGAATTCATGGTGCTCATTGTATTTTGGGGGCAGGCATAAAAAAGTAATGTAAATGGAGGATCATGAAAAATGGCAACAGCCATTTGTGATGTATCAGATGCCATCAAGCTACTCTTTCAAGGAGGCAATAGAACTAAACTCCAAGTCCATGATTAGGAGTTCACATCACAATTACATTAGAGCCTTTATCTTACAAAATATTTCTAATCTGTACTCTCCTGCAATTACCTGTCTTTTCTTCATGTCTAAGTCCTAATTCTCTTAAAGCATAGATTGTAACTTGTGTCATTTTCTTACATCTCAGTAAAGAGAAGATATTCAGTAAAGTGCTGGTTGACTTAAAAATATAACGCAGTATTACATTTTGAATAAATTACTTAGATAATTCCAAAAGCTGACAACATTTTAATAATCAGTAGGAAAAGAATAACTATCAAAATATCTTGCCAAACATTCTTGCTTAATTTTGAAAGTATAGTGGCCTCCTTAAAAATTACCTTGATTATAATAGTATGCACCAGTTTTTTAAAGTAAAGAACAAATGAGTAGATGAGGAATTGCTTAGACTAATCATTTTTTGAAATAATAGTGGACTCTATTATTGACAGCATCAACAGCTAATTAAAAATTCTATTAGTGAAGATGTAAAAGATGGCACATTTCCAATCTAGATTGACACTGAGGACATAGACATAATTGATATTTGTTCAATAATCCTAAAATGTTTCACAGTCTCTAATAGAGGCTGTGATTGCCAAAGAAAGTTTCAAGTGCTAAAAATATATATATTCTAGGCACTTAAAGATATTTTCAGATCAAATAATGCACCTTTGCAAAAAAAAAAAAAAAGTAAGATTTTAGCTGAATGAGCATCAAAGGATATTTTAGTGGGTTGACTTTGTTTAAAAAAAAAAACACAGAGTCAAGATATGGTATAATTCATATGTTTTTAATCTGGTTATAGTGGATGTAATAAGAAAGTCAAAAGAGGATAATTTGCTAGTTGGACTCTTAAATTTTAGAACTGCATTTTGTAATGGTCACATAAATGAATGTATATTGAAAAAATCTGCAATGACCATTAAATATTCCACTTTGGAAAAACAAGATCATAGCTTTAACAAAATGCTTCAATATTACAGTTCACTGCTTTTGACAATATTAAACCCAAATTGAGTATGTTTCTATACAGGACATTTTCACACAGCAACTTAAAAATGTGGCATAATAATTTTCCTAGTTTTGATAGTCAATTCTATTCCCAATAATTATAGATTTACCTCACCAATTATTTTAAAGGATGAACAGAGAAGTAAAGCCTTACAAAGAAAGGTATTAAAGGAAACCAGAACATTTTACAAAATGTTAAGAAATGAGCACTTAATTCTTGAGGAAGCATAACTCATCTCACCAGCAAACAAAAATCCAATGCCAAGAAAACTGACATTATGCTAAAATGTTCACTGCCTCAAGTGTGTATATGACTTAAGGTAAAAATGGATGCCTAATATCATCAATGACCAATTCATGCCATCGAATGAAAAATATTCAGAGGAATAAGCCCACTTTACTGAAGCTAGTTGTGCAGTCCTCATTGATCAATTTGAAATCACCACCACAGATATCAATTATCTTGGTCCATACTACTCTTGCTCACATAAGCTTGGCTGTACCTCAATTCAAAGAAATTTTTTTTTAAATTGTGACATAATAAACTAATATGATGTGTGAACCAATATGGGAATTTAAGTTCTCAAAGATACATTGAAAGATTTTGCCTCTAAGCAGCAGAAACACATTTTACTAAAATCATGCCAACTGACACAGGAAATTTGAGGAAGATCTCCAAATATCACAGATTAAACCCAAAATATGTAGTATGTTTTTACCACTTTTCTAGGGCATTTGAAAACATGTGAAACTATGTAGACATGTATATGATTCTATTTACACATTCATTTTTACATTACCTTATAATCAGATGACACAGGAAGGGAATTTTTTTCATCTGAAGGAATATGAGAAACAGTTTCAAGCATAGACTAACTGAGGAGTAGGGGGTTTTATTTTATTACTTTGTGACATCCTGAGGGCACGCTTCTGGTATGAAGAAAGCTTAGCTTTCTGAAAGTATTCCTGTTTGTGAGAATATCATTAATGCTGTGACCATGAGTGTACCTGCATGTGTATGTGTGTCTTTGTGTGTGACATAGTTACATAGATCAATAATATGTATATAGGCTTAACAGTGTCTGGTAATACCCTACTACATCCCCTTGTGAGCATCTAATAACCATTCCTTAATGAATTGGAAAAGTATTATTTTAGTTAAATGAATGATTACATACTACCTGTTTTCATGCTGTATAAAAGGATACCAATGAAGAGAATTAGGTTCTTGGAGAAATAGGGAGATATTGAAAAGCCATCAAGAAAAATGTTGGGGTAAAGGGACTGGAACACCTGCGGGGAAGGCACCACTCCTCCTTGCATATGTCTTCATCCCTGACAATGTGCTAAGCCCTGGGCCTGCAGGTGAGCAGCATGCACAAAAGTGGATTTGTTAATTCTCTGAAAAGAATACAGCTGGCTGGCTCAAAGAGTTAAGGCAACATGCTAATAAGGCTGATATCATATAAACTATGCCCCTTTATGGATGATTGATACATTTTTAAAAATCACGTAAGTATCCACTGTAGTGCAAGCACTGTAATAGATGCTAAGGACTCAAGGATTAATTTTTTTTTTAAGGAGAAATAAGATTTCTTGGTCTTCTTACAAGGAGCTCACAACTGCACCTCCAACCCCAGGTAAACATCTAAAACTATATTCTGTTGGACCTTCAAGCTAAGGGAACAACTGAACCTTTATTTTCAGGAGGAATACCCGAGAGATCACCAGAGGGTAGAGCAGACTTGTCATCTCCATACACAAAAAGTGACATAGTCTCTCTCATAGTTTATTGGATGCCTCTTTTTGTGTCTCATCCTCATGGCCCCCAGCCTGATCTCCACAGGCTGGAGCCTTCCTTGCAAGATCAACCCAGCCCCCTTTACCTTTCACTGAAACACAGAAATGTTTCTGAATCTGCTCTGCATTTAGCAGTTGTAGGCACCCTGCAGATGGGGCCTCCTCTGGAAGCTGGCCTTCTCTGGGAACCCCCAGCGGAGGCCTTTATTGTGTCCCACCCACTTTGTGTGCACTTGAAAATTTAACAAGCATGTGTTTTCCTAATAGGCAGTACTCCTTGGATAAACTATTGTTAATCTATATCATCTTGTATTCTCTTGTGTCTTTTTTTCTTCTTTCCTCGTTTTTCACATTTTCTCATATGAAAGGTCACTTTTACTTGGTCACTTCAGTGGAATAGTTCCCAATTTCAGGCCCAAAAGCTTATAAGAAAGATGTGTATTTTGATGAATTTTCATACTTTTGATCATCTGGAGAACTAACGTAATCTGTTTTAGGTCCCTGGACCTTTTTCCTTGAGATGTGCTGTCACATCTTTGAATCTGAGGTTAAATCGAAGTTATATGAAATTTTCCACTTAGAGGGTTTGGGTAGATATCTTCTGCTATGATTCACTTTTGACTTTTTAATTATTTTGGGCCTGAACTCTTCAATCATTCAGCAAATATTAATTGAGCATCTAGGCACATGAGGGAAATGGCAAGATGTGTAAAACACAATTTAGTCCCTGCCCTCAACAAGTTCATGATTAAGAAGAGAGCAGAGAGACCAACACACAACTAATGATAATAAAGCTGACTGTGATCAGTGCTGAAAGGGGGTTTAAAGATGCTATATGATCACAGAGAAGGCAGCCAGGAGGAAACAGTATTGTAGCTGGGACAACAGAACAGACCCTCTTTACCACCCAGTATTTCCAGACACTTGCAATGAAATCATTAGATTCAATTATAAAGGACAACTTAACTGTGCAGCAAATTAAAAGAGACTTTAAAACATTTAAATTCTTAATCCCATCAATAATACATGATATTTTTGCTGCTAATAGAGAGAAATTTAAGACTCAGGGAAAATTTTCATTTAAAATCTAAGCGATTTTCCAAGCAATCAGGATTTTTTTTCTATTACAGTTTCTTTCTGTAAAGCTGACAGAATATAGTAAAAAGTTTAGGGCAAAACTTTCAGGGAAAGCAGCAGTTGAGACAGGCAGATAACTTCGGGTCATAAATTTATATTACTAAAGATCTATTCTGCAGACACATACAAAATTTATTTAAATATTTTAAACTATAATCTTAGTAGCCTAGAATGGTCCAAATATTTCTGTACTTATAAGTGGGTTACAAACTATCCATTTGTATACAGTACTATGTAATATATATATACAGTAATACAGCACTGATATGGTTTGGCTGTGTCCCCACCCAAATCTCATCTTGAACTGTAGCTCCCACAATTCCCATGGGTCATGGGAGGGACCCAGTGGGAGGTATTTGAATCATGGGGGTGGGTCTTTCCCATGCTGTTCTCGTGATAGTGAATAAGTCTCACAAGATCTGATGGTTTTATAAAGAGGAGTTCCCCTGCACAAGTTCTCTCTCTTTGCTGGCCACCATCCACGTAAGATGTGACTTGCTCATTCTCCCATTCTTGCCTTCCACCATGACTGTGAGGCCCCCACTAGCCGTGTAAAACTGTGAATCTATTAAACCTCTTTTTCTTTATAAATCACTCAGTCTTAGGTATGTCATTATCAGCAGTGTGAAAACAGACTAATAAAGCACCATAGTAAAAAATGGTGGAGCAGGTTGAACTTTCTTTACAGTTTTGAAAAACTGAAGAAGCCAACCAGGGTGACCAAAGGTCAGTTTCCCCTCATCTATTGACATAGATAAGGAGGCGGACCCCAGACTGCCGGAAAAAAACAAGTTCCATATTACATACAAGTCACTTTCTCTTTAAACTTCTCAAGTTGGTAATTATCCCAAAACTTCATTAATCTGCAGTCTCTTCTGAACACTCCACTAGTCAGGAGGGAAATGGGGAAAGGGAGAATTAGGAAGAAATAAGAAACACTTCCCAGTGCCAGGCACATAGTGGACTCTCAGGAATGTGCATTAAATGGATGAGGTCAGGTCACAGCTAATATTTAGTTACTTCATTGTGATTCCTCCGTACCTCAAGGGTTACAAGATGAAAACTGCAGTGGAGAAGGATGGTCTTCAAGTGATGTCCCTCCCTCTTCAAAAAAAAAAAAAAAACTGTTCAGTGAATGTGGTTAAAGCAAATTAAAGGATTAGTATATTTTTGAAAGATTTGCGGCCAAGAGATTCAAACCAAAAGCATTTGCTGCTTTACTCTCAAACAGAAAATTCAATTAACCATAACACACCTGATCCCCTGAGCATTCTGGCCAATCTGGGTTGTATAGCATTGATTAAAAGTATCTACTCTCTGTCTAGGGTTCCAGGTGGAATTGAGAAGGAGCTAAAAGGAGCTGTGTTTATGCTTTTCAAGAGCTACTAGTGATGTGTGCATGTGAAGACTGCATAAGTATCTCTCTGCTCTGCTCTCTCATCTCCCCTGTCTCAGATGTGGATAACTGTTACTGTTAGTCCTAACAATTGTTATTTATGTGCCAGCCACACTCTTCTAATAGCTTTAGTGGTATTAGGTCATTTAGCCTTCTTCCTTTGGGGTAGGGACTATTATATCTGTCATTTACAGGTGATAAAAAGGTTAAATAATTTGTCCATGGTACAAAATTAGAAAGTGGCAGAGCTCAGTTTCCATCCCAGGTTGTCTGACTCCCTACCACCTTGCTTTTCCATTTCTGAAACAGCAGAGTGTGCCCATATCCATCAACACCTGCAGGTCTGTTCTGAAAAAGGCTTTACTTCAGTGGAACTGTCTGGGTGAGGAGAATGCTGCCTCCCATGAAGATCTTACGACAGAAATATAAATGTAAATTTTGCTCATTAAAACCATAATTAATTTATTGAAAGTGAATTGTTATTATTTCAGGGATGAATGCATATTGGAATATGCTGATTATTTTAATGAACCAAGAGCCTCTTCTGGGATACTTCCCTTGTATTATTTGCAAGCAGGTCACTGTAGATTTTCTGAGAGAGGGAATGAATAGATTGCTGCTCATTTTCAAGTTTTGCCTTATGAAAAATGCAAAAGAGGCCGGGCACTGTGGCTCACGCCTGTAATCCCATCACTTCGAGAAGCCAAGGTGGGCATATCACGAGGTCAAGAGATCAAGACCATCCTGACCAACATGGTGAAACCCCATCTCTACTAAAAATACAAAAATTAGCTGGACCTGGTGGGGCGCACCTGTAGTCCCAGCTACTCAGGAGGCCAAGGCAGGAGAATCACTTGAACCTGGGAGGCAGTGAACCGAGATCATGCCACTGCACTCCAGCCTGGTGACAGAGCAAGACTCAGTCTCCAAAAAAAAAAAAAAAAAGCAAAAGAAAATGTGTGCTGTATAATATATTTTGGGAGATGATAAGACAATATCTTTATTTAGGAAAGGCCTAACATCATCTGTTTTAGACTCACTGTTCTCCTTCTAGGTAGTCATTTCTTGCACTCCAGATGTCAGCTGCCAGGACCAGTTGGTTTGGTTGCTGTGCCTACACAATGTAGGCACATTGCAACGTCTCCAATATAATTGTTATGTTTAACATTTAGAGCCATTTATGTAAGTTTCCTCTCCTGTGTTCTACCGTATTCCATGTTTAATCTCCTCAAGACACACAGTAGAAAAGCTGCCAGAATTTGGTTTTTCTTTTCATATATTATAGGGTCTGAGGTTTCATTCTTCATAATTCTACATTGCAGGAAAGATGAGCAATGACATATTGACCCAGGCTATGAATGAAAATAGTGCATACCTAAATACTTCTCTTGAGGTCTTATCATCAATTCCATTCATTTATAATCAGCATTAGTTTTCTATTGCAGCTGTAACAAATTACCACATACTTGGTGTCATAAAACAACATGAATTTATTCTCTTAACATTTTGGAGGCCATAATTCTGAAGTTAGTTTCATTGAGCTAGAGTCAAGATGTCAACTGGGCTGATTCCTTTTGCAGACTCATTGTCATTGGCTTTTACTTGGCTGCCTATATTCCTGGCTCGTGGCTCCTTCCGCCATTTTTAAAGTGCATCTCTCCAATCTCTGCTTCCATTGTCACTTGGCCTTCTCTCTCAGACCTTGCTTTGTCTGTTTCCATCATCACATTATTGAGTGCCTATTGTCTGCCAGACACTGCTAGATATTGGAGTTCTATCAATAGACAAGGCAAATAAGGTCCCTGCTTCCATGAAGCTTCCATTCTTGTAAACAGGTAAATAAAAAAGATAAAATCAAGTAATGATAGGAGTATGAAGAAAATAAACTAGAGCAATGTGATAGCAAGATGGGGCCAGGAAGAATGCCTAAGATGCCAAGATTCAATCTCAGTGATGAGCCAGTCGCAAGAAGGAGATTTCAGGCAGAAAGACCTGCAGGAGCTAATCAGGCCTGAGGCAAATGAAGCTTTGTAATTGGAGTTGAATAACTAAGGGAGAGCATGGCTTAAGCCAGAGTCACAGAGGAGGCAGTGACCGAGTGGATAGCCTCACAGATCATCACAGGGAGCTTAGATTTTGTCTACGTGTTAAGGAAGACATGGAAGTGTTATAAGCAGAGAAGCAGTTAAAAGTTTACTGTTTAAGAGATTGTCCGAGCTGCTGTTTAAGGACTAGATTCTCCATGAAGGGAGATAACTGGCCACACCCTTCCTCCCTTTTAAAAAGTATGTTTTCCTTACTGTGGTTACATAGAGCCTGAATAAAATCTAAATCTTGGGTAGTAATGCCAGTAATTGAAGGAGGTTTCCCCACATCTAAAAACTTAGATCTCTGCAGTACCCTGCTAACCACAATTTTAAAATGCCAAGGCTTCCCTTCTTTCCAACACTTTATGGATCCGTTAGCAATTTGCAGTTCCAATAGGAAACAAAACAAGTCTCTTTTCAAATGTGAAGAGATTTCCTATAGTAATTACAAACAAAACCTGGAGCAAAGGGCCACTAGGTGGGCCAAGGAATAGGGGCCAGCTGAGTGATGGAATGCCATGGTCAGGGCTGAGAATAGGCCCTGAAAAGAATAGGCTTAGCTTATGTCTGTTGGTCTTGGCAAAGGGACAAATGAGGGTGGATCAGACAGTAGGCTCCCATGGACAAATAGTCATTGCCTATCCTAACAAATGAAACATCCTCACTGTAGTTCTCAAAAACATGTGCATGTAGCATATGACCATCTATAAAAGCCTCCTTCATACTCCTCAACACCCAGGTTTGAACCGATATCCATGGTAGAAGCTATCTCCTTGACATCCAGTGGAGTAGGAATGAGGTCATTCCTGGTAGTTATCTTGTCCCCTGACTGCACAACAGTCTTTGACAGAATCACCATAGACACAGCAGACATCATCTGGATCAGCTTGTCGGACCTTCTCTGATGGCTGCTTATGGCGATTGCCTAAGGCAGATCTTGGCCTGGCCCATGCATGTCCTCAGTGTGCATGCGGTAGAGGGAGGCAGGCCAGATGATAAGGATGCTCACCTCAGGCTTGGACCCCTGTTAAGGAAGACCCAGTCACTATCCTTTTGGAGGTAGGAGGGGACCTTAGCTTGCAGACCTGATGGTCAAGCCTGTGGTTCTTCCACCTGATAACTCGTGTTTCCCTGGTCCTTTTCATCTAGCCTAGTGCAGTTTTAAGTATGTAGTAAACACTCAATAAATGTTGGAATCAAACCAGATTGGCTGACATGCCCCATTTCTTGGCATATATCTGGACACGTGAGAATATTCTATATAGTTGCTCCAGAAAAAAAAGTCCCATCTTAAGAAGCCAGAAATGGCAAGCCTAATAAGCACCATAGAAAATACTGTGGTTTACATATGTTCATTGCAACCCTATTCACAGTAGGGTTCACAACATGGAATAATATTCACAACATGGAATCAACATAAATGCCCATCAGTGGTAGACTAGATAAAGAAAAGGTGGTACATATACACCATGGAACACTCTGCAGCCATATAAAAGAACAGGATCGAGTTCTTTGCAAGGACGTGGTTGGAGGTGAAGGCCATTATCCTTAGCAAACTAACACAAGAACAGAAAACCAAATACCACATATTCTCACTTATAAGTGGGAACTAAATGATGAGAACACATAGAAGGGAACAACACACACTGGGGCCTTTTGGAAGATGGAGGGTAGGAGGAGGGAGAGGATCAGGAAAAATAGTTAATGGGTACTAGGCTTCATACCTGAGTGATGGAATAATCTGTACAATAAAGGCCCATAACACAGATTTACCTATATAACAAACCTATACTTGTACCCCTGAACTTATGGTCTATAATCCCAGCACTTTGGGAAGCCGAGGCAGGTGCATCACGAGATCAGGAGATCGAGACCATCCTGACTAACACAGTGAAACCCTGTCACTACTGAAAATACAAAAAATTAGCTGGGTGTGGTGGCGGGCGCCTGTAGTTCCAGATACTTGGGAGGCTGAGGCAGGAGAATGGCGTGAACCCAGGAGGCGGAGCTTGCAGTGAGCTGAGATCACACCACTGCACTCCGGCCTGGGCAACAGAGCAAGACTCCATCTCAAAAAAAAAAAAGAGAAAGAAAGAAAATACTGTAGTTGAATACAATATTTTTGCTGACCTGTTTAAAGCCTTCTGCATGAGTTGGATAGGAGGGAAATGACTATACCCTCTGTGTCTTTTTAAACTCTCTGTGATGCAGAGAACGTGACTTTTCAGAATATGAGTGCCCTATACCTTTGGACTAGATGGAAACCTCAGGTATCGAAGGGTCTGTGTTTATCCCTGTCCTAGGTATAGTCATGGTTCTATGCTTAAGGTGGTTTTTCCAGGTTCTGTGGAAGTTGGTGGTACTTCTAGAGCTCTTCATGATCCCAGAGTTCTTTTTTTTTTTTTTTTTTTTTTTTGCTGTTTTTTTTTTTTTTTTTTTTGAGACGGAGTCTCGCTCTGTCGCCCAGGCTGGAGTGCAGTGGCGCGATCTCGGCTCACTGCAAGCTCCGCCTCCCGGGTTCACGCCATTCTCCTGCCTCAGCCTCCCGAGTAGCTGGGACTACAGGCGCCCACAACCGCGCCCGGCTAATTTTTTTTTTTTGTATTTTTAGTAGAGACGGGGTTTCACCGTGGTCTCGATCTCCTGACCTTGTGATCCGCCCGCCTCGGCCTCCCAAAGTGCTGGGATTACAGGCGTGAGCCACCGCGCCCGGCCCCCAGAGTTCTTTTAATGAAGATTCTGTGTAACCTGGGGATGAGTGTCCAGGATCTTGGGAAGTGTGGCGTTTAGGGCCAAGAAAACAAAGGAAACAGAGCAGCACATGCTGTGGGGACAGCCATGATTCCCATGCTTCAGCACATTTTTATATGAGTCAGCTTTGAGAGACAAAGAGCAAAGACATGTCCAGGAGAGCA
Organism: Macaca nemestrina; assembly: GCF_043159975.1. Lineage (NCBI taxonomy): Eukaryota > Metazoa > Chordata > Mammalia > Primates > Cercopithecidae > Macaca > Macaca nemestrina. The sequence continues at coordinate 103,489,409 of NC_092135.1, forward strand.
CCGGCCAGGTGTGAAATTCCGGGTGACAGAATGGAAAGAAAAGAAAGGTTTGAAGAGAAAGGAAAGGAAATGTAGCTGGTTTCCTTTTATTCTCTTTGTTTTTCCTGTTTCCTCTTCAGAAAGTTTATGTAGCTTACAATACCCCAAACATTCAACAGAAGGGGTTGATCCTCATTCTTTTCCAGATAATGATAAGCACCGAGGGCCTGTTCATTTATTTTTCAGATATAACCCTTGGCAGTCCCTAGGATTAAACTATGCTGTGTTCCAGAAAATTTTAATACATAAAACTTACTTTACTTTCTGCTTTGGTCTGTGCTACAAAAAGTGGGCACAAATAAACTGGGAGAATATAAGTAAAATAAAGGCTATTTCTTGCCACTTACAAATGTCATTAACAATAAGAATAAAGCACAAAAACAAGTTACAAATTTTATCCAACCAACAGGGCTCTCCCAAGGGCAGATTCTTAGAGCTCTTTCTTCATTGTTAGTTTGGCCAGCAGCCTAGGGAACATCATTTAATGTCTTCAAAGCTAATGACACCTTTTGTAGGGGGACTGTCTAGGATTGTTATAAAGGAATTAGTTGTTATCAGAGAATATCACAAGCACTCTGTCGTTTGTTCCCCATCACATCCCCACCTCTCTTTGGGGCTAATTTTCAAGGAAAGCTAAAAATGTTTACTAAGCATTTCTGAGAAACTTGTCCACATTATGAGAATACAAATTACAGGAACTCAGTGCATTAGCAATGGGAAAGGCTTAATGGGTCTGGGAAAGGTATAAATTTAGGGAAAATGTACATTGTAATAGTTGGAGAGCCTTCAAGGACAGTTTTCTTGAAATGGCAGTGTTTAGTAGCAATGGAAAGATACTAAAGGACCTTGCCATTTGGCATTGTAAAAAATGCAACTCATAGGTAGGAACTGCAAATCCCATTAGTTTAGAATATGAAATAGACTCGGTGTAAAAATACAAAACAAAATACACACACACACACACACACACACACACACACACACACATTTGATACGGGGAATGGGCTTGGTTCCAGGCCATGTAGGATATGGAAGTCTTTTCTGTTGTCATCCCACCTAGGCAAAGAACCAAGTAACTTTTCAGTATTCTCTAGAATTAGAATGCTCTGAGCCCACACCTCTCAGAAGGCTTCCAAACTCTATTGCCTTGACCTAATTTAATGAGCATTTAGGATTTAGAGAAAAGGAACATCAACATGCCCTTTGCTCCATGATCTTTGGCAAACCATGGACTATGTAAGCACAATATTCACATATTGGATTCTGCAAACCATGAAGAATTCACCGTGTTGTTTGTGTATGCAAAGAGGAAAACATAAAGAGTCAATTAATGACATTTTAAAAATTTGCATGTCAGTATTGTAGAATATCAAATTTACTGTACAGAAATAAATGTATTATTTATTTATTTATATCAAGAAAAGTGATAAATTATACCATCAATCTAGTTCCCTCACAATGTCAGATCTGGTTTAGGCTGACAAGAAAAATGGGCGGTACTGAAGGAGATCATTTAGAAAATATTATAGACACCCAGACAGGAATGAGGCAATGGTGAAAAATATTAATGCAGTTAAAATAGTTTTGTTGAAAAAGTGAAACATTGATCACAAAGATTGCATGTAACGTTGTATTGGCTGGTCAGTATAATAATTTTAATACTACTACTACTACTACTACTAGTACTAAAAAAACTCATACTGTTCCTGACCAGGTATAGCTTGCAGCTTTAAAACTGCATTGATAGGGAAAAGCTGAAGAAACTGAGCCTGTTCTCTGGAACAAAGGATAATTGTAGTGACCTAATTGTAGCTTCTATTACAAAAGCAGAAATGATAGCCAGACAAATTATCTCTGCTGTCAATAAAGAAAGCTGTACAGCAGGTAGTTGATAATCTCTTTTAATGATACTACGTCTTTTACCCCAGAGCTCTCCATGAAAAACCTTTTCTGACCTCAACTACCATTACCGCTCTAGGGAGCAAACCTCCTCTTTACTCTCTATTCATCTCTGACTCTGTTGTTTGGGTTCATACCGTAGCAACAAAGAGAATTTCACTGCCTACAACTTCCTAGCTGGCCAAATCAGTTAGAACTATACTACTGTGGACACATTCTGCATGAGACAAAATAAATCAAGAAACAGTATGGAAAAGTAACAAAATGTTCTAAGGCTTTTGAGGAGTAGAAAATATGAAACACTAATCAATAATTGTTTAATGAATCATAAAAGGCAAATGAGAAAATCAGAAAATGTAGATGCAACTTATACCACAGACAGAGTGCTAATATTGCTTCTATTCAAAGGTCTTTGAAAAATCGAGGGGGAAAATGGCCCGCAATCTGATAGTAAAATCAGCAAAAGATACGGACAGCTCACAGAAGAGGAAATGAAAATGGCCCTTAAGCATATGAAAAGATACTCAGCATCATATAATAAGAGATAGGCTAATTAAAACTTCACTGAAATATGACTTCTCACCTATGTTTATCAAATTTCCCAAAGTTCGACAATGCGCTCTGTTGATGAGACTGTAGAGGAACAGGCATCCTCTTACAGTGTAGGTGGCAATGCAAAATAAAAGGAATGTGGAAGGAAATTTGTCATAATCTAGAAAAAGTATATGTGTGTTTCTCTTTGACCCAGCAATCCTGCTTCTATGAATTCATCCCAAAGCCGCAGTGGTAACAATATGGACTGACGTTTGCACAAGATTTTCCATTATGACATTATTTGCAATAGCAAAAAATCAGAAATACCCAAATGTTTGCAAATGCATGACTCATTAAATAAGCAAAAGCGTGTCCACACAGTAGAATACTATGAAGCATTTAAAAAATGAGAAACATATCTAAAGAAATTGTAGTGTCTATAATTTCTTTGCTAATATGGAATGTTCTTCTATTACTATGTGAAAAAGCAAAGTATAGAAAAATATGGACAGTATGTTACCTTTTGTGTAAGAAAGAAGGGATCTAAATATATAAACATGCTTGCTTTTTTAAAAAAACAAATACAGTTATATTGCATGGGATGGAGAAGACAGAAATGAAAGCTATATATTATAAGCATACTTTACTATATTTAAATTTGGAAAAATATGCCTTACATATAGCAAATTAAACAAAAAGGAAAAACAATCCTAAAAACTGAAAACAAACCAAAATGAATAACCTAACTATGAAACAAATTGGTTGCATAGTTATTCAGGAAAAAGAATTACTTCAAGTGACATTGGAATACACATTTTGATTATACATATTGAGTGCAATGTATTCTAGCAAAACAATAGAGCAATGCAGACATCTTAAACTTTAATAGTCAAACTGTTAGTCATTGCCGTGATCTGAATGTTTTTGTTCCCATCCCCCCAACTCTGTTCCCCACAGCAAATTCATATGTTGAAACCTAATCATCAGTGTGATAGTATTAGGAGGTGGGGCCTTTGGGAGGTGAAGTGCTCATGAATGGAATTAGTGTTCATATAAAAGTGGCCCCAGAGGCTGGGCATGTGGCTCACACCTGTAATCCTAGCACTTTGGGAGACCAAGGCAGGTTGATCGCTTGACCTCAGGAGTTTGAGACCATCCTGAGCAACATGGCAAAACCCCATTTCTACAAATAATTACGAAAATTAGCCAGATGATGTGCACCTGTAGTCCCAGCTACTCGTGGGGCTGAGATGGGAGGATCACTTGAGCCCAGGAGGCAGAAGTTGCAGTGAGCAGAGATTATGTAGTGGCACTCCTGCCTGGGCAACAGAGCCAGACTCTGTCACAAAAAATAAAATAAAATAAAAAGAGGCCCCAGAGAGCTGCCTCGCCTCTTCTGCCATTTGAGAGACCCAGCAAGAAGTCAGCAATCCATCCTCGAAGAAGGCCCTCACCAGAACCCAACCATGTTGGCATCCTGTTCTCAGACTTCCCAGCCTCCAGAACTGTGAGAAATTCATTTCTATTATTTATTTATAAACCTTCCAGTCTATTTTGTTATAGCAGCTTGATGGGACTAAGACAATAATATTGATATTATAATCTTAAAACTATATATGATAATAAAAATAATTATATGAGTGTTAAGAATCAAGATTTTTCATTTAAAGGAGGGAGGAATAAATACATGATATTAAAAATTTAAAAGTAAAAATTCTGTAATGTTAAATTTGAATCAGAAATATTAGTATAAACATATGGGGTTTTTTTCCCCCAAAAATATGTATTTCCTAACTCTATTCAGAGAAAAGGCTGAGAAATAATAGTAACCCAGTGTCAGTGAGCACTCCTAGGGCCCAGCTTGTGGTCTCTAGATATCATTCCCCACTGAAAACAAAGGGGTCCTTAGAGGAATGACTGCTTCCAAGTTAGAAACACAAGATACTCAACATAAACATGGAACTACTTGTTTGTCATAAAGCAAGGAAGCTATCAAAGACTAAAGGGTTAAGCCAGAAGGATGAAAGAGCTCATACAATGCAGTCTCTTGACTAAATATGGACAACATGTGCAAGAAAAAGTATGAGGAATTCAATTGAATAAAAATCCTAAATATGTTATTACAAATGTGTATTATATATTATGGACTTACATAACCATAAGTTTATAATTATGTTCACCATCCTTTATTCCCCCAGAAATGTTCCTAACTACTCATTTGCCACCATTGGAAATATCTAGGACTCTAACTCCTGACTCTGAAAATTAGCAATGAAAAAGAAATATTTAAGCATTTATTCAGATTTCCCTATACTAAGTACATCTCACCATAATCAAAATGCCAAAATTGTTGAAAGATTTTCTTTGCAGAAGAATCCCAGCTAATAAAATTTTTAAATGGCTTTCAAAAATGACCATTGTGCAACCCCTAATGAAATAATTAATTCAGTCAAAAATCATCAGTGAAAGAAATGATTAAATGAAAGATTGATAGGGGAACTTTACAGTGGAGACATCAGTTTGTCTCCTTAGCATTACTAAAGACAATCAGATATTTAGGATGGCTAAGACAGAGATGAAAGCTATATAACTATAGTTTGTTACATTAAATTTAGAAAAATACACAGTTTTCCAAATTTTTGTGTATGACACAATTTGAAGCACATATGCTTCCTTTAAGGTTTTTATATTAGTTTCATAGGGCCGCTGTTTAACAGATTACCATAAACTTGGTAGCTTTACAACAAATTTGTTCTCTTACTGTTCTGGAGACCAGAAGTCTGAAATCAAGGTGTCAGCAGAGTTGTTTATTTCCAGAGACTATGAGAGAGAATCTGTTCCATCTTCCTCTGTCCTAGCTTCCCTTGGCTGCCAGCAATCCTGGGTGTTTCTTAGCTTATAGACACATGGCTCCAATTTCTGCCTCTGCCTTCCCATTGCTTTCTCTGGCTCTTCTCTTCTGTTTATGTCTTCTCCTTTAAAAGAACATTTGTCATCAGATGTAGAGCCTATATACATAATCCAAGACAATCTCACAACAACATCTTAAACTTAATTACATGTACAAAGACCCTGTATCCAAATAGGATTGCATCAACAGGTTCCAGATGGACATACAATTTCCCTTGATATATAAGTGAGGGCCCTGCAGAACTCACTTATATGAAAGGTCTGCCTTCCATATATGCAAGTTCCATATCCCACAAATACTGTATTTATCTGGGTTTAGTTGAAAGAAAGCTGTGTGTAAGTGAACCCATGCAGTTCAAACCCTGTTGTTCAAGGATCAACTGTCTGTTTTAGGGAGCCACCATTCAACCTACCACAGTACTCCTCCCCAAAAATGTTAAACCTGAATCTAACTAAGCCTCCAGCTGCACTGTTCAATATGATAAATATTAGTCACATTGAAATTTAATTCGTTTAAATTTTAATTAAAATTTTGTACCTTAGTCATAGTGGCCACATTTCAAGAGTTCAGTATCCTTGTGTAGCTAGCAACTGCTGTATTAGATAGCTTGGATATGGAAGATTTCCATTTCCATCATCACAGAAAATCCTGTTGGAAAGCACAGATCTAGAAGTTACTCTCCATAAACAAGATATTTGGGGGATGGAGGAATAAGTTAAATGATTTCACAGGAAAGGAAACAGAGAAATCCAGCACATGGGACCAACTACAGGAAGATCAACTTGGTTTCTGCAATAACCCAATGGCATGGAAAAAATAAAAAGCAAAAAGGGAAAAGAGTACAGTTCAGTACATTTAACGAGACTTAAGAGAACACCAACTTTAATGTACAGGCATTTTTACAACCTGATTCAAATAAATCATCTGGGAAAGACAGACATTTTTAAGGCATTCAGGAAAATTTGTTTATGGAGTAAGTATTAGATGACACCAAGGAATAATTGTTAATTTTTAGGTGAAATAATGGCATAATAAAACATTCGTGATATTTTGATATGCCTTTGGAAGTATGTAGAGGGATTTACTTTCAAAATGCTTGGTAAAAAAGTAATAGAAAAATATATTTAAAATATGACAGAATCTTGATAATATTTGTTTATTTATTTATTTTGAGACAGAGTCTTGCTCTGTTGCCCAGGCTGGAGTGCAATGGCACGATCTTGGCTCACTGCAACCTCCACTTTCCAGGTTCATTCTCGTGTCTCAGCCTCCCAAGTAGCTGGGATTACAGGCGTGTGCCACCACACCCTGCTAATTTTTGTATTTTTGGTAGAGATGGGGTTTCACCATGTTGGCCAGACTGATCTCGAACTCCTGACCTCAAGTGATCTGCCCATCTTCGCCTCCCAAAGTGCTGGGATTACAGGCATGAGACACCATGCCCGGCCTGAATCTTGATAATTATTGAATACAGAAATGAAAGGTATGTGGGAGCTCATTGTGCTATTATCCTACTTTTGGATATCTGAAAGTTTTCATTATATCAATTTTTTTTTTTTTGAGACAGAGTCTCGCACTGTTGCCCAGGCTTGAGTGCAGTGGCACTATCTCTGCTCACTGCAAGCTCCACCTCCCAGGTTCTTGCCATTCTCCTGCCTCAGCCTCCCGAGTAGCTGGGACTACAGGCATCCGCCACCACACTCAGCTAATTTTTTGTATTTTTAGTAGAGATGGGGTTTCACCATGTTAGGCAGGATGGTCTTGATCTCCTGACCTCATGATCTGCCCACCTCGGCCTCCCAAAGTCCTGGGATTACAGGCGTGAGCCACCGCACCTGGCCACATCAATTTTTAAAATATGATCATGTTTAGATTATTTGTAATCTAACATAAATGAAAGAAACATTAATGTTGAAGACAAACACTTCAACAGAATTCAAGAATTCAATTCCTACCATTTAGTAAATGTTAGCTGTCAGGCAAAGTATGTAGCCTCTGTAATCTCAGCTTCCTCTTCTCTAAAGGTGAGACTTGTGTACGTCGTGAAAACTGTTATATAATCATGAGAAAATATATCACTAATATTATTGTTGGTGTCAGTTCATCTTTTTAGATAGCTGAGATACTGGACAGGATGGGCTCTTGCGTGTAGCAAAACTTTTCTATTTTGAGGCATTTGAAGGGCAGTCTTAATTACAGAATTTTGTTTTTAAACCAGTTTTATTTTTAGCTCACGGATCCAGTTGCTTCTTACCATCTCCAATGATACACCTGTATGGACAGCCACCACCTTCCCTCACCTGGCTTATTATAATAACCCCCTAACTGCTCTCTACAGTTCTCCTCTCACCAAGAAATGCCCACCTTCACTCTGTTCTCAAGAAAGCAGTCGGAGAGCCCTTCACCATGTAGGTCAGAGCCTATCACTTCACTACTCGGAACCTCTAGTTTGCTTCCCACCTCACTGAGAGTAAAAACCGAACTCTACCATGGACCTCAAGGCCCTGCTTGCCCTAAGTCCCTGCTTCCTCTCTGGCCTCCTCCAACTTCTCACTCCCTCACACTGGCCTCCTTGCTGTTTTTAGCACATGCCTGCCTCAGGGGCTTTATATCTGCTGTCTCTCTACCTGGAACACTCTTCTCCAGTTATCTATATAGTTTAACTCTTTTCCTCTTCAAGCCTTTTATTTTATATTTTCAGTAGTGCCTTTCATTTAAATAAATTTAGTGCCTTTAAATAAATGTAATTTATTTAAATTTTAATTAATTAAAATTTTGTACCTTAGTCATACTCGTCACACTTCAAGAGTTCAGTATCCATGTGTAGCTAGTAGCTGCTGTATTTAATAATACACATTTAATAATGTAAACTCCCCTTAAAAACTCCTACTACCTCTTCCTGTTTCACTTTCCCCTTACCTAAAACATATTTTTTCATAAAGTATGAATCTGTAGGGCAGCCTTTGATGTTGATAACACAAATCATCCTTATTGATCTATAAATACATCCTCCAAAGACTAGACAGCTTGTTTTACCTCTATTACAAGTTTCTGCATTCAGCATTCAAAAAATTTTGGAAGTGTTTAGGTTGCTTGAGAAGGGGTGTGTTTGCTTAAGTAATTTAAATATTTTCCCAGCAATTTTATATATATATATATATATATAATTATATATAAAAGTAGTTATAATAACTACTTTTAGATAATGCATTTAAAAGAGAATTATATATAAATTTATAAATAGTGAATCTAGATTTGTTAGTTTATAAAAGGTATAAATAGTATAATCAGCATTTTTGCCTTTTCTTTTTCTGTTTTCTTTTTAAATTGAGATATAGGTGGGGTGTGGTGGTTCATGCCTGTAATCCCAGCACTGTGGGAGGCCGAGGCAGGTGGATCACCTGAAGTCAGGAGTTCGAGACCAGCCTGGCCAATATGGCGAAACCCTGTCTCTACTAAAAGTACAAAAATTAGCTGGGCGTGGTGACAGGCACCTGTAATCCCAGCTGCACAGGAGGCTGAGACAGGAGAATCACCTGAACCCCGGCAGTGGAGGTTGCAGTGAGCCAAGATCACGCCACTGCACTCCAGGCTGGGCGACAAGAGTGAGACTCCATCTCAAAAAAAAAAAAAAAAAAAAAAGGAAATTAAGGTATAATTTGCATAAAGTGAAATGTTCGGATCTTAGTAAACAGAAGAATATTCTCTATTCTCTTTTAATGAATGTATGTCAAGTTACAGAACATTTCTAGCACCCAAGGATGTTCCCTCATACTTTTTCCCATTCATAGGTAAAAGCCTGATCTAGAATTGCTTACAAATGGAATTATATAGTAAATCCTTTTTTCTGTCCAACTTCTTTCACTAAGGATGATAATTTTATTAAGATTCATCCCTGCTGTTGGCTATTTTTGTAGTTTATTTCTTGTTATTGCTGATTTATCTTCTGTTGTGTGCATAAACCATAGTTTGATTATCCATTCTCCTGGTGATAAACAGCTCAATTATGTCTACTTTTTGCTATGATGAATAAAGCTGCTACCGAACATTCTCCATGGATTTTTGGTAAACATATGTTGTCGTTTCTCTTCTCAATTCACCTGAGGTGAATCACTGAGTCATAACATCAGTGAAAGTCCAGTTTTGAAAGAACTCCTAGACCTTCTCCAAAGGGATTATGCCATTTTGTACTTCCACCAGCAGTGTATGAAAGTTCTGGATGCTCCATATCCTTTCCAACATTTGTTTTTGTCATTCTTTTACACTTTAGTAAGGACATCTCATTGTAGTTTTAATCTGCATTTCCCTGATGATGTATGATACATTTTTCATTTGCCTATTGGGCATTTCTAGTTCTTATTTATTTTTTCACTGAATTATAATTACTTGTTTATGTCTCCCTTGATAGTAAGTCAGAGACTGAGTATATTTTTTATTTCTAGTAGGTAGTATAATGTCAGTAAAATACTGAATAAATTAATCTGTCAACCAAATATTAGCAGGAAGAACACTCACAGTGCACTCAAGGAGCTCGTAGTCTAGTTATGGAAGCAGAAGGTCTAGAATAAATCATCAAAATTTTTACTTGGTTTTGTTTTCTACAAAGTGACATATAGCAGTTTCATATTAATAGAATGTACTGGATGTATGAGTTGAAGAGGAGATGAAGAGTTATTAAGATCATTGTGGAGCTGTTTATGAATAAATTAAGTCCTTATGCCAGAGAAAACTAGAGTTAAATATTTGATTAATGGGACATGAGTAATATTAGGAAAAGCAGTTGATTTAAAGAGACCAAATAAAAGTACAGTGAACAATAATTTGAAGAAAACTGTCATAACTGAGTTGACAAAGGAGTCATGAGAAATCAGGTTTACAAGAAAAAAAGATGCCTGTTGGTACAGGGTATTTAATGTTTTCAAAAACATTTTTATTCACTACAACTTGTAGTTGTTAGGAAATTTTTTATATTTTTAAAGTTTTTAAAATTTTCTTAGGGAGGGTGGGATGGGGGTAAGAGTTGAAAAACTACCTATCGAGCATTATGTTCACTATTTGCAGGATGGGTTCACTAAAAGCTGAAACTTTAGCATGCTGCAGTATACCCATGTAACAAACCTGCACATGTACCCCATGAATCGAAAATTCAGTTGAATTTATTTTTTAAATTATCTTAAAAATATAGAAAATGCACATAGCATGTAAGTTATAAAGGCTGCCTCTCTAATTCCACTCTCTAGATGCAACCACATAGGAATTTTTTGTGTATTCTTCCAGATGTTTTCTATGTATATGCAGGGATATATATCATATAAATATTTATATGTATAGTACCCTCACCCTTACATACATCATCTTCTTTTTAGTATAGGAATAGTATGACACTATGTTTTACAGCTGCATGATACTTTTCTGTAGTCCCCTGTTAAAGCATATTTAGACTGTTTCCCACCTTTTACTATTATAATAGCACTTTGCCTATTTTTCTTTTTGATACCTGGGATCCTTTAATGATAATAAAGAAATTTATTCCATTTACATTTATTTTCATAACATACATTTGGTCAACTTCTGCTTTGTGGTTAAGCATTTATTTTGTGTATTTCTCACCTGCTGAAAATTTGGTTTTTAGTGGTTTCTTTGTAATTATATTTAATATATTCAAACCTCTGTTTCTAAATGTATCAATTTTAGACAGTAACTACTGATGCCTGCTTTATAAAATGAGAAAATGAAGAAGGGTGAAAATAAAGATAGGGTACTCTCTCCTAAATTACTTCCTTATTAACTTGTGATTTTCATTGTGTTTTTTTTTATATTTTATATTGTCAGAGTTTATAATATTTACATTTTTTCTATAATTATTGTTCCCACAGATATTTAGTCTTAGTTTTGTATTTAAATGAATGTATTGCTTACCTCCAGACCTGCTATTCCACAGCTTCACCATTATCTTAGTCCATTTTTGCTGCTATAACAAAATCCTGAGACAGGGTAATTTATAAAGAACAGAAATTTATTTTCTCATAGTTCAAGAGACCGAGAAGTCTAAGATCAAGGTGCCAGCAGGTTCAGTGTCTGGCGAGGCCCTGTTGCCCATAGATGGTGCTGCCTAGGTTTCCTCATTTGGCAGAAGAACAGAACAATGGAAGGCAAAGAGGGACCTTATCTAGTGCTCCGTAGCCCGTTTATAAGATATTAATCTTTTCATGATGGCTTAGTCACTTCCCGAAAGGCTCCACCTCTTAATACTGCCACAATGGAGACTGTATTTCAACACATGAATTTTGGGAGACATGGCCGTAGCAACCATGTTGAATTCTTCATTTTGATGCAGTTCTTAGTTTGCTGTTTTCCATTATTAATAAGTTTTTCAAGATGGGTCAATAAGTACCATATTCCCTCTGTGTTTTCAAATGTTTGAGAGTGTTTTTCTTTTATCTTTATTTATGTTAGAGGTCAGCATGAGTTTGCCTGCATTTGTCGATTACTTGATTTTCCTCCTCCTTGAGACAGCACTGATGCTTACTATATGCAATAAGCTCTAACATTTTCTTTTACTGTATTTAAGTATAACCATTAAATTTATATTATATGGAAGTTTTTAAAATTTTTTTAAAAAATCTGTGCTAAAATATAGTATTAAATAACATGGGCATAGTGATCTAAGGTTACCAGCAGCTTCAATTCTACATGATCTCTCAAAATACCCTTTTGACAGATTTGCTGGGTACTCTGCCCTGGGGTCTTGTTTTCTATGGTTTTCTGTTTTGGGAGAGCTAGTCTGAGATCGCCCTACTTCTTAGTGAAGTCACCTAGATTATTGGTGCTATTTTGATGAGTCTGGGTTTATATATCTCTGCTAATTCTGCCTATCAGATACAAAGCAGGTTCATACTTCTCTCTTCTCACTACTTCACCTCCATGAAGTTTTTTTTTTAAGGTAGGAGACCTGCTCAGGGGAAATATCTCTCTTCTATCTCTGCCTCTCCTCCATTCTGAAGCTGGACCCCCACAAAGAATTACCTTACAATTCCAGGGTCCTATTCCGATCCTTAGACTATATTAAAGTTTATTGACTGTACCCCTCTAGACTCCCTCCTTATTTTCAGTGAAATGTATACCTGACTGGAGATGCAGCCATATATCAACTGGTGGTGCACTCCACCTCTGGGACTGTGTCCAAATTTCATAGCAAGGCATGAGATTATGGTCGTTTTCTAATTCCACTGTAGATAGAATTTTCTTCCCAATTTCTCAAGTGTTTGTTCCTATAGAGTTTCAGGGAGGGAACTAGAGTCACTTACTTGACTTCATCATTTATTATCATCTCTTATTAGAGATTCTCAATCTGACAGATATGACAGAAATACTCTTTAAGGAAGATTATGCCAGAGTCTTTTAAGATATATATTAAAGTGGGATGAGGTGACATACCAAAAACTCTCAGAATAATCTAGGCCAGAACAGTCCAACAGAACGCTCTGCAGTGATGGAATTAGTCTCTATTTGTGTTGTCCAATATAGTAGTTACTAGCCACATGTAGTTACTGCGCACTTGAAATGTGGTTTGTGAAACTGAGAAATTGATTTGATATGAATTATTTCAAATTTAATTTTATAGGGCCACACTCAGCTAATGGCCATTATATTGGACAGTGCAGATCTGGGCAATATAAAAGCCTGAATATTCGACTGTGATGAAAGAAATGGAAATAAAAAAGGATACCCAAGAGGTGTTAAGGAGAAAAGAAGCAGCAATGTTCCCATAGAGGAAAAGAGAAAGAGGAGATTTAAACAATTCAAAGGCAGTTTGCTCAGAAGAATGGGGAAACTGGTAGTACTGTCAAATAAAAAAGGGTATCTTTTGAAAAATCAATAATTTAACAGGTTGAGTTCCCAGTGGTAAGGAAACCTCTAAGTGGAAATGACTGTAAACAAGTAAAATTCTCACATGAATTGGGGGTGGGGGTGAGGGTCAGAGCTACCAAAAAAAATTTTTTCCTTGACACTTTTGTCTTGGTCTCTTCTGCCACCATACACTCCTTTTCAGAGATTGCCTTGTCCTCCTCAACGTGCAGGGACCCTGATATATGACATAATAATGATTGTTCAAAGAAATTACTATTTTACCTACTGAATGGTTAATACGAAATCAGTTTCTGAAACACTCACTGGTGCAGAGTATCAAAGAGAAATGGTTTTGTTTTGGAAAGGAATACAAGATAAAATATTGCTTGGCATACACATAGTACTTTTCGTCTGAGATTCTCCACATACTCAGCAAGTTTAATTAATGAGAAAACCTCTAAGAAAGAGAAGTGATGAAATAAGGAACACAGATACCAGTGTTCTATTTCTGTGATTTTTAAAAATGAAGCTTAGTATTTTCTTCTTCCATTAATGCACACAAGTGTAGCCCCATGAGACAGCCTTGAGATATTCATCTTTCTGCTGAATGATTTCTCTTGAAGGCATCTCACTTATAAGGGACAGCAACCACACAGAATCTTACCCACTAACTGTATTGATGTCCTTTGCTCTATTTGCAATGGAAATCCATCCCTATCATCAGGGTGCAGCAAGCATTCTCTGATAATCAAGTCTGCACTGTCTCTGGAAAGATTGTTTTGTTGCAGAATGGAGCAGGTTATCTTCTTTATCAAAAATTACTCAAAACAAACATCCATGAATCTAGGACTAACATGCACTGAAAGGGAATAGGCAAGGCCCCTTAACGGGTAGCCTACTGTGTAATCTTCCTTTCATCTTAATTCAGAATCCCTTGGAAATTCAAGTTGCCGTATGCAAAAATATAAATTCTTCTAATTACTTATGTGTAGGGCACAGGTTTGGCCTAATCAAAAGAGATATGCAATAATATATCCTGGCATTTATTTTCATCCGTTGTAACTTGAGGAGAGGTGCTGGGGTTTTGTTTTGGTTTTGGTTTTGGTCTCATGCCTTATTCTTTTTTGTTTTGTTTTTTGCGTTTTGCTTCCCAATTGAAATTGCCCAATTTCTTTTCTCCTCCTTACTCAAAAAAATAAAAAACGAAAATGCTGTTTGGCCAAAAGAGAAAAATACCTCAGAAAATCCTGGCTTCTGAAGATTTTTACAAAGGGTTTGATGTTTTGCAAAATAAAGCTAGCTTCCATGTGCAAAACAGCTGTTTTTGTTTCAATGGGGGAAGATATTGATGGGTTTCAGTTGTTGCTTTTTAACTCATCCAGGCCTTCTGTATGTCTCCAGTCATATAGAGATCATTCACTTCTAGCCCACAGCCCTCTTATATTCTCTAGGCCCAGGACATTAAGTTTGTCCCGTCTTTTCTTGACTTTCTTTAGCCACCTGAGCCAGCGTTGTCTTATCTCTTCTCTTGTACACGGTGCCCCTTGTTTGTCCAGTGACAAGGTTTACACTCTTTTCTCATTAGTGCTGAAGACCTCCTCATACCACCAAGATCACCATTGTCCAGTAAGAGGCCATAGTGACCTTCCCATTTTAATACATTACTGAGAATTTAGGGGAGCTGATCTAACACTTTCCAGATTAAATGTCAAATTCTCAAAATTCAGATGGATTTGGAATCCACCTATTTTTTTGCTTCCATTCCCACTAGACTGCACAGTGGCACTGATTAGCACTAGCATTTTGTAATATCACTTAAGGCTTTAGCACTGTGGAGTTCTGCCAGTAATGGTGTTTAATTCACTTATATGTGCCAATTCATCTCTGTCAGGAACCTATTAATTTCTTCACTATTTTACTCTGTCCCTAGCCCCTATATAATGAGACACAGTAATCCCCATTTGTATAACCAAAAAACTCAGAGTCTCTTATAAATTATCCCTGATCCCACTGCTTTTAGTGACCAGAAAGCCTCTGTATTTCTTTTTCATATTTAAATCAATTTTCATAAGTTATTTTCTTTAGAAGAATACACTGGAACTCTAGGCCACTAAATTAGTGAAGTCATAGAAAAACTGCAGGATTTTGATGGGTTTGTTAACATACATCCCTGTCCCAAGAAAGACTTCTATAATATCGAACCAAAGATGCACTCTTCCCACAAGCGCATGCTCTCTGTGGGGAGGGAATGTGAATGAAAATCAGTCTTTGAAGCTACTATCAGCCTAGTCATCAGTGGGCAAGATATCAAAGTACCCATAGCATTGCTATCAAAGTAAAGACCCTGTAACAAATAAAGATCAGATATATAAAATTAATCCTCTTATGCTGTTGGCATTTCTGCATGCTGTGATCTTGAGTAAACAGGAGAATGACAGCTAAGTGACGAGGAAGAGTTAACATAAATTCAAGAGAGTATTTCATTGTATTATCATATGAAACTCACATACATCTTTGCTACCTGTTCTGTATTTTTCAGGATTGGAGCAAAACATCAGGAGCTAAGGGAAAAGCAGGCAAGAGGTCTTCTTGATTATGCTACTGGTGCAATTGGATCAGTATACGACATGGATGATGATGAAATGGACCCCAATTATGCCAGAGTGAACCACTTTCGGGAACCATGCACATCAGCAAATGTCTTTAGATCTCCATCTCCCCCTCGAGCTGGACCATTTGGTTACCCTCGGGATGGCCGTCCACTGTCTCCAGAAAGAGACCACTTAGAGGGTCTCTATGCCAAGGTCAACAAGCCATACCATCCACTGGCTCCAGCTGACAGGTAATAAACTTAGTGATAGATAAATATAGCTTTAATTTAGTATGTTTCAAATCATCTCTACTGCTGAAACCGATAAAAAATATCTCCTTCAATCGATGAAAACTGAAATGACTCAGTACCCTAGACAAGTGCCATCCTTTGACCAACCTGTAAGATATCCACCATCAAAAATAAAACCATAGCCAATTGTAAGGTGGCATGAATGAATAGTAGTAGCAGAGTTCATGATGCAACAGGGAGCCATTTTTGAAGGAATATTGTGACAGACATCTCATGATGAAAACTTTGAACAAATATTGTCCTTTCTCCTAAGAGACCAAATGTAAAAGATTTATTCAGGAAGACGGCATGGCACATGGAGGTGGAGAGTCAGAAAAGAGAAAATGATAGCTTCCAAGTAGGTGTAATTGAAGTGGGAATTACAGATAGCTGCAGAGGAGCAGGGGCCTTTGAAAAGTAAGATGGGGATTTTGTACTCAAGGGAAAGGTGACCCTGTATAGATATTCATGGATGATCAGAGGTAGAAAAAGAGATAATCTTGGCAATAGGAGTTTGATGAAGTAGAGAAAGATAAGAGGTGACAAGGCCACGGATCTTTAGGTTTAGCAGCTAAGGAGAGGGATAATAGGACCATCTGTCAGTACAATTGAAGTAGGTAGAGAACAAGATGTTTTCAACCCCACCTCCTGCCAAAAGTAAAATGCTTCATGTCTTGAAAGATTGATGTAAGAGAGTTTTAGTCAATATACATTGTTAGGTGACCCTTAGAATTACACATGCAAGGAATGAGTTGACTGATCTTGGACTAATCTGACTAGCTTGACGAGGGAGGAGGTGGGGTAGAAGGGTAGCAGGCACAGAGAGCTCTCATTCTATATGAAAAAAAGGCTTGTTTTCCAGACTTCTTAGGGTTCTGACAACCACCCAGTCCCTATTAGTAACCAGCCTTTGTGTGATAGCATGATATATTGCATATGTTTACCATTTACATTTCCCCAGCTGGGTGATATTATGCACTTTCAATTAGGTTGGGGAGAGGAAGGGAAATCATGGCATTTTTATGCAGACTGTAAAGTGTAGCTTCACAAGACTGATTACCTTTCAGAGCCTTTCCAATAACCAAGTGGGAAGGAAGGAGCAATTTTTAATCCTTACTGTCAGGCTTCCAGGTTGATAATATTAAAGAAAGATGGTCAAGTTTTTCTTTGGGACAAAATGAAAATATAAATTTTTATGACTGTGATATAGCCATAATAACTAAACTGCTAATTCAAAGAATTGATTAAGAGTTGAATTTTTCTCCTCAACCTTCATAGTGGATTGAATTTTATCATATAAATAATAACACCAGGCGTGAGTCTCTTCTGGCCCAAATCATAGTCAATCTTACCTTCCCTAAATTAGATAGGCCTTCATAACAATCCTCTTTGCATATTCCACAGCTAGAATCCCAACACAGAGGGACTGTTTATAGGAACCTCCCAAGCCAGTATTTTCCAATACTAATTCCATGGAAATAAATATGAGGCATTTTATTTAAAAAAAAAAATTCACAAGTCAAATATGTATGGGGAATTCTAGGAATTCTAGGGTAAGCCACAAGGAACAGGTCTTTCTTTTCTTTTTTTTTTTTTTTCCCGAGACAGAGTCTCACTTTATCGACCAGGCTGGAGTACAGTGGTGTGATCTTGGCTTACTGCAACCTCCACCCCCTAGGTTCAAGCGATTCTCCTGCTTCACCCTCCCAAGTGAGTAGCTGGTATTATGGACACCTGCAACCACGCCCAGCTAATTTTTGAATTTTTAGTAGAGACAGGGTTTCACCATCTTGGCCAGGCTGGTCTTGAACTCCTAACTTCGTGATCCACCCACCTCGGCATCCCAAAGTTCTGGGATTTGAGGCATGAGCCACCGGGCTCGGTCGGAATAGGTTTTCTTATTACAGTCTTCTTATGCCCAATATGCTGACACGCATTCTGAGTTTCTAAGAGGACTCATCCAATAACCAGCACACATTATCCCCCAAATTTTTGTCACCTAAAGCATATGTTTCCTCTAGATCTTTGCAACACTATTTAGGAAAGTATATACTAACTAGTTTTCATCTATGTAGATGTGACCAGAAAATAAACTTCTTACGATAATCTTAACTGCAGCCGCTATAAAATGATATCAAGAAAAAAATAATTGTTGACTGCCCAGTCCAGATATATGTGTAAAAGAGTCTTACTTTTGGCTCTGACCCCCTTATATTAAAAGTGATCTAAAGCTGCTTTCAGTAGAGTTTAGATTGCTATCCTATTTTTGGGTAGCAGAATTATACTCAGAATTATCTTTATCCTGCTCTTATATTTAATTACACTTAAAGACTGACCTGCTCCTTGTTCTTCAAGTCTTCAAGCAAGCTGATTTTGTCCTGGTACATAGTAAGCATTCAATAATGTTAGCTATTATCATCATCATTGTTACTATTATTATTACTCTCCTTTTTCAGTGAAATTCTGAACTTCCCTGATATGCCTGTGCCCAGATAAGTCTAAGAAGAGTTGCTATGGCAGCTTCCCTAGTAGTATCCATAAGCAGGAACCTACTAATTCTAAACCTACCATATGTACTATTAGAGGGCAATGCTATTCACCCATTCATCTTTTCAGTCCTGAACTCATTTAGTAAGTATGTATTTGACACCTAATGTGTTCTAACTACTGTAGAAAGCTTTAGGGAAGATAGAGAGATGATTAAGAAACAGTCCCAGGCCAGAGGAGGTCATAATCTAGTGAATAGAGGACCAACACATGTAGAAATGGATCATTGCAATGTCTTGTGAATAGAAGGAAAAGAAGTTTTTCTTTTCTAACTCTGCCTAGGCTAGTCAGGAAAGTCCTCCAAACAGAGGTAATATTTGAACTGGCTCTAGAAGGGTAAGACAGGAGCAATTGCAGTAGGAGAATTGTTTTCTTTGCAGAATAATTAAGCATGTACAAGGGCAAAGTGGCCCGAAAGAGCAGGCCTGTAGGGGAGCTAAGAAGCACCCTGACACAGAGTGTGGATGGGAAGGAAAGTGATAGGAAAAAGGTTGCAAAGCAGGCTTGGGTCAGTTTGTGATTTAATGGGTTGTATCTTAGGCTGATACTAATTGATTGATAGTGGCTGTCCAGAAATCTGTGTTAACGAAGGTTCTGAGGCAAGGCACAGTATAATCCCAGCACTTTTGGGAGTCTGGGGTAAGGGGGAATTACTTGAGGCCAGGAGTTGGAGGCCAGGAGTTGGAGACCAGCCTGAGCAATATAGCAAGACCCCATCTCTACAAAATATTTTCTTTTCTTTTCTTTTTTTTTTTTTTTTGAGTCTCACTCTGTCACCCAGGCTGGAGTGCAGTGGCATGTTGTCAGCTCACTGCAACCTCCACCTCAGGGTTCAAGCAATTCTCGTGTCTCCACTCCCAAGTAGCTGGGACTACAGGCACGAGCCACCACCCTGACTCATTTTTTGTATTTTTAGTAGAGATGTGGTTTTGCCATGTTGACCATGCTGGTCTCAAACTCCTGACTTCAGGTGATCTGCCCACCTCGGCTTCCCAAAATGCTGGGATTACAGACGTGAGCCACCACGCCCAGCCTCTACAAAAGTTTTTTTTTTTTTTAATTATCCAGGTGTGGTGGTGTGCACCTGTAGTCCAACCTACTCAGGAAGCTGAGGTGGGAGGATGGCTTGAGCCCAGAAGTCCAAGGCTGTAGTGACCTGTTGATTATACCACTGTACTCCACCCTGGGTGACAGAGAAAGATCCTGTCTTAAAAGAAAAACAGAAGGGTTCTGAAGTTATACCTGAATAGGGGTTATTTTTTCTGGACTCTAGAATGATGAGTGGTAGCAAGCGTGTAAGGGGTTTTTATGTATTTGCCAATCAGTGGACAATGGGAGCCACTAAAGTGTCATAATTGGGGAATGAGCTGATGGATTTGTGTTTTGGGAAAACAGCTCTTCCAGCTTGATGGCAGACAAAGAAGAACATGGTTAGACTAAGAGACAAAGTTAGAGATGATTACAGTAGTAAATGAGGACAGAAGCTTGTCCTCATTTGACTCCTCATTTGAGGAGGGGTGTTGGAGACAGGAGAGTATAAGAAGCAGCCCAAAACCTTAGCTTAAAACAAAGACAAAGATGTTTCGCAGATATCACAGACATGAGGCTTTCAAATGCTTCAGAGAGCTCAGTGGAATAAGGACTAAAAAGAGTGCTTTAGATTTGGCCACTAAAAGGTCATCAGTTAATTTAGAGAGAACAATTTTAGTAGCTAAGTAGGACCAGGGGGAGAATTACAATGAGAAGAGAATTGATTAACAGGTGAGAACTTAAAGAGTGAGCTCTTGGTGACAGAGAACAGTTATAGAATGGAAAAGTTGCAGCTTTGAAGTTCCTTCTGTGACAGTATTTCAGAGCTAACAAGAGAATTCAGAGACTGTCTAGAGTGACCTTCTCATATGATTATTGCAGAAACTGAGGCCCAGAGAAGTTGAGTGACTTGCCCAAGATCACACAGCATGGAATCAGGACTTTATTCTAGATCTCTCTGTTCTACAGTCTTCTTTTCCCTACCCCACACTATGATATAGACCCACATTCTCATTTCCTGCTTGAGGAATGTATTAGTCCATTCTCATACTGCTATAATAAGATACCTGTGACTGGGTAATTTACAAAGAAAAGAGGTTTGATTGGCTCACAGTTCTGCAGGCTGTCCAGGAAGCATGATGCTGGCATCAGCTCAGCTTCTTGGGAGGCCTCCAGAAACTTTCTTTCATGACAGAAGGCAAAGGGGAAGCAGGCAGTTCTTACATGGCAGGAGCAGGAGCAAGACAGAGAGGAGGGAGGTGCTACACACTTCTAAATGGCCAGATCTCACGAGAACTCACTCACTATTACAAAAACCGTACCAATGGGGAAATCCACCCCCATGATCAAATCACCTCCCACCAGGCCCCACCTCCAACATTGGGGATTACAATTAGACATGAAATTTAGGCAGGAACACAGATCCAACCATATTAAGGAAATTAGTACCTGGACAAGTAAAGAAGCATCCATCTGGGCTCCCAACATGTAATGGCAGATTAAATCATGGGGTTGGGGATGAAGCTGATATGGGTCCAGTCCGCTTCCAAATACTCCTGCGTGAGCTGCATGACTTATCCAAGATGCCATTTTTTTATTTTCATGCATATAATTCAACAAATACTTACTGAGTATCCACTAAGGGCCAGGGCCTGAGTTCAGTACTAAACTCACCAGGGAACTGGGAGGAAGATGATTATGCCGCCTTCATTATGGAGATTAGGATCCAATGGCAATGCGAAGACCTAAACATGCAGTGGAACACAGTGTGGAAAGTGCAACTGAAGAGTAAGTGCAGGGTACTGGCTGGGGCCAGGCAGCAAAGGTGAAAATAGAGGGGAGAGGAAGCATGATGTGTTAGGGGGACTGAAAGACTCTCAGTAAAATAGAAACCTGGTGGGAGAGGTAAATGGAAAGAGAGAACATGGGATGGCCTCAGAGCTGACCAAAGGCAGGGGAGAGAGGTTGGCCAGCCTTGCTGAAGAGTTTGGACTCCATCCTGAGGGAGACGGGGCAGGGTTTGGGTTGGGGAAGAGACTGAGGGTTTTAACGTGAGATATAATCCTGGAATTCAATAGGCTGTTTAATAGCATAGGCGATTTATCCTCACCTACTTATTTGTAAAAGGGAAGATTATAATAATAGCCTTGCATCTGTGATGGTTAAATATGATTTTACATTTTGCGTTTTTTTCTATCTCCATATGAAACATACCCTATTTGTCCATATATCTCTGTCTTATAGGAACAGATCATGTGTACGTGGCCCATACTAGCTTTCTAACAGGGGCAACTTCGGTCTCATACCTACTTGCTTCTCAAAGGTTGGCCCTGAACCTTCAGCCCATCTTAGAAAAAAAAAAAAAGTTGCCTTATAAAAGATTCATCTGTAAACGACAGTGGTTAAAATAAAACATTTCTACCACCAGGACAAGAGACACATGACTGGATTTTCACAGTGCTGGCTCTTCCAGGATTTGAACATAGCATGGGTTAAATGCTGCCCTCAAAGCCTGACAATTACTCAGGTTTACAGTGTGTTAGTTTTCCACCACAATGCCAGCATTGAAAGGGCTCCCACAGTGTATGAACATGAAAACTTTATGTCTGGATGAGGACAAAACAGTCCCAAATAGGGGGCTAGAAGGTACTTGTGGCACACAACACAAATGCAGTTTTGCATTAGTTTGTGTGACAATATGCCATTCATTTCTAGAGGTTGCCTAATGGGTTTGGTTCCACACATTATCAGTTAAAAAAGAAAAAAAAAGTTTTTGGATGTTTACCTCTAAAAATATGGGCATTTGTTTCTAACTGATATATACTAATTTACCCTACTACTATATTACATATAAGACACATACCAAATAGAGAAATTAATTTTAAAATGAGACTTTAACAAATTATAAGTAGTGGTTCTGATATTTTCTTCCTCCCTCAAATGGGGTTTATACAGCCCATTTTGGAGACCACTGGTCTCAGATTCAGGCTTCATGGTGGTTGGGACCTATCCTGCCTTTGCTCACCCTGTCTCCTCAGTTCCTGGGGCAGTCTGTCCTCAATAAATATTTTGGGAATAATGAATGAATGAATAGTTTAACAGAATCTTTTTTTTTTCTTGAGATGGAGCTTCACTCTTGTTGCCCAGGCTGGAGTGCAATGGCGCAATCTTGGCTCACTGCAACCTCCGCCTCCCGGGTTCAAGCGATTCCCTTGCCTCAGCCTCCCGAGTAGCTGGGATTACAGATGTGCACCACCACACCCAGCTAATTTTTTGTATTTTTAGTAGAGATGGGGTTTCACCATGTTGGCCGGGCTGTTCTCGAACTCCTGACCTCGTGATCTGCCCACCTTGGCCTCCCAAAGGGCTAGGATTATGGGCATGAGCCACTGCACCCGGCTGGTTTAATAGTATCTTAAAGTTGGCTAGGACCTTCAGTGGTCAAGCCTCATGTCCCACTCATCGAGGCATCTTCTCCATGAACTGCTTCATGAATGTCACCTAACTCACATTGGCATGCTTCAGTGACAAAATTCATGAGGCATCCTTTTTCTTTTAGATCACTCTAGTTGATGTAGAAATGCTCACTTTTTACCCACCCAAACACTGTTTCCCTGTAGTGTTTGCCAGGGATTTTGGGTTGAGCTACCCAGACACAGCATCTAAGCCTCATTAACAGCCTTTTAGATATCTAAAGTGACTGCTATGACCACCTTCACTAACAAACATTTATGAACTCTAAACATATGTCGGGCTCTGTGCTCAGCACTGGCCTTAAGAAGGATATAGAAAACACAGCAAATGAACTTGAGAAGTTTCTTATATAATCATTTCTTCAGCATAAACTCCCACAGCTGTTTTAGCCCCTTCTTAAATTACAATTCACACCTTCAGCCCTCTTGGCAGCCATTTGGGGTATATGTACACTAAAGTCTATTGAGTTTATGATTTCTTTGTTGGGCATGGCTTGCAGAACTGGGTACCATATTTCAGATATGGTCAGAAAACCACGGAAATCAGTGGGACTCTGGGTATCCTTTGATTTTAATCCTTTGCACTTATTAATGTGACCCAAGCTTTTACGTCCATTGTCATTATTAGCTTCTATTGCACTTTTTAACTAAATGTCTGGGGGGGTTTTTTGTTTTTTTTTTTTTTTCACTTGAGTTGCTATCAAACGAGATTCCCCAATAAATTTACAAAATCCTATATTGGTACAATAACTTTTTAAAATATGGGATAGTCTCTTTCCCAAGTTGAATATTTACTTGTTAGGTTTAGCCCATTGTTGTAGCCAATAAAGATATTTTAAAGTATCGATTTTTGTACTCCAATGTATATGTTATTCTTCCTAAATTGTACCATCCTCATGTTTAATCATTGTGAGCTCATCCATGTCGTTGATAAGATCGTTGATCAGTGTCAGATACAATCCCTGCATCACATCACTCGAGACCTCCATTAATCAACACTCTTTGGGATCTTCAGTTAGCTATTAATCTAGTCTGCTATTATCTAGTCTGCATTTTCCAGTTCATCTGAACTTATCTTACTAATAACGAGGTACACCATGTTTGTGAAAATCCTTTGATTTACCACTCTGGTAACCCTAAGAAGAAAAGGAATTACGGTTGGGTGTGGTGGTTCAAGCCTGTAATCCCAGCACTTTGGGAGGGAGACCAAGGTGGGCGGATCACCTGAGGTCGGGAGTTCGAGACCAGACTGACCAACCTGGAGAAACCCCATCTCTACTAAAAATACAAAATTAACTGGGCATGATGACCCATGCCTGTAATCCCAGCTACTTGGGAGGCTGAGGCAGGAGAATCGCTTGAACCCAGGAGGTGCAGGTTGCGGTCAGCCAAGATTGTGCCATTGCACTACAGCCTGGGCAACAAGAGCGAAACTCCATTTCAAAAAAAAAAAAAGGGGGGGGGGGGAACTGTTTGTTCTTGATGAATCTTAGAGAGCACTTTTTTTTTTTTTGGAGACGAAGTTTCGCTTTTGTTGCCCAGGCTGGAGTGCAGTGGCGCAATCTCAGCTCACCGTTACTTCCACCTCCCAGGTTCAAGCGATTCTCCTGCCTCAGCCTCCCAAGTAGCTGGGATTACAGGTGTCTGCCACCATGCCTGGCTAATTTTTTGTATTTTTACTAGCGACAGGGTTTCATCATGTTGGCCAGGCTGGTCTCAAACTCCTGACCTCAGGTGATCCGCCCGCTTCGGCCTCCCGAAGTGCTGGGATTACAGGCATGAGCCACCGCGCCCAGCCCCCTTTTGTTTTTTTCCTCTAATATTCATAAACAATGTGTCCATTTAGACTTAATTATGCAAAATAACACTTTCTATGAGCTGGTGTAATACCAGGCACTTAGAGGCACTTAGTATTTGCTTACTAAATACTTACTTAGTGACTGATATATGGCAGCTATAAAATTAAAGTGGCAAACAGCACACAGCTCCTCAATGCTCCAGTTAAGCGGCTTTGGTTTTCCAGCATGTATCCACTAATTTTGCAGGAAGCTTTTATTGAGCATTTGTTATATTTCAGAGGCATACAAAGAAGTTTAGAAGCAATCTGACTCCCAAGGAACTCAGTCTGATAGCCTAAACTATCTCATAAACAAATCATTACAATATAATACGTTCCATTAGAATAGAGGTGTATACGGGATATATTGTAAAAATCATGAAATTGTAAGTGCATTCAGTGTGAGAAAGACCTGAGACTGTAGATTTATCTTTGCAGGGCCTTGGTTCAAATGTATTAATTTTTCAAAGCCTGATCTCTCACTGTAAAATGAGGACATGAGGCCAGGCACGGTGGCTCACGCCTGTAATCCCAGCACTTTGGGAGGCCAAGGCGGGTGGATCACGAGATCAGGAGATCGAGACCACCCTGGCTAACACAGTGAAACTCTGTCTCTACTAAAAATACAAAAAAAAAAAAAAATTAGCTGGGCATGGTGGCAGGTGCCTGTAGTCCCAGCTACTTGAGAGGCTGAGGCAGGAGAATGGCATGAACCCAGGAGGTGGAGCTTGCAGTGAACCGAGATCGTGCCACTGCACTCCAGCCTGGGTGACAGAGCAAGACTCTGTCTCAAAAAAAAGAAAAAAAAATGAGGACATGAGTATACTTGCTCTTGTCTGGTTTATTCATGGATTAAACGAAATCATTTCAGTGTTTGGCTCAATAAATGTCAACTGTATTTAGGAATATTATTGGAGTATGTATTATCAGACTGTATTACATATTATTGGTATATATATTGAGAAGATTATTGAACTGAAAATAACTATTGAGGAAGGTTATTGATTATATCTAGCTGTTGACCATTTAAAATAATAGGTTTGGGAACCTGTTAGAGTCCATCTGTTCCACTGTCCCATGTTTAATGGTTAAGTCCTAGCTCCAGCCTCAACTCCTGCCAGTGTATTGTAATCATCAGAAACAAAAAGTAGAAACAGAAGAGCAAGTGAGGAGATGAGAGGCAAGAAAACTTAAAAAAAAAAAGTGCAGATTCTTTTTTATTTATTTATTTATTTTTATTTATTTATTTATTTATTTTTTGAGGCAGAGTCTCACACTGTCACCTGGGCTGGAGTGCAGTGGCACGTTCTCAGCTCACTGCAACCTCCACCTCCCAGGTTCAGGCAATTCTCCTGCCTCAGCCTCCCGAGTAGCTGGGATTACAGGCGCCTGCCACCACGCCTGGCTAATTTTTTGTATTTTTAGTAGAGACAGGGTTTCACTATGTTGGCCGGGCTGGTCTCGCACTCCTGACCTCAGGTGATCCGCCTGCCTCGGCCTCCCAAAGTGCTGGGATTACAGGCATGAGCCACTGCACCCAGCCCAACAGTGCAGATTCCGTTAGATCAGTCGTATCATTTGCATAAGTGAAGAGAGCATTCATTACACACTGAGCTACTTTGGCAATTGTTTGCTACAAACCATAACTCATTAGATGTCCCTAAGCTCCTCATCAGAACTAAGGCAATATCCTACCATGTCACTTGATTGTCCATTTGGTTCTGAGTCGGGCTTAACAATCATCCACAGAATGGGCTAGTCCAATTTCTGTGGGTCCCAGAAGAGCTGTCAATAACAACAGTGTTGAGTCAGATGCTATTTGACTGTAAACAACAGAAAACTCAGCTGATACACATGTGTCTTGCCCATTAAGGAATTTAGATGGCCTCTTTCCCTCTTCCTTTCTTGCCTTTCCCAGTGGCAAAGTCTGTTCTTCATACTGCATCATGATTCCAAGATGACCGTTGCCACTCTGGGTTTCATGTTCACCTTCCAGGGAGAAAGAAGGAGAAAGGCGCAAATGGCCAATGGAATGTGCTAGTCAAGTTCATCCCTTTGAAAAGATTCCCTAGAAGACCCCAACAATTTCTCATTGGCAAAAAATGTATTAAAAGATTTACTCTAGTTGCAAAAAGGTGTTGAGAAATAGAACTTCAACTTTCCAGTAAACAAAGTCAACAGAGAAGTGAGTAGTGAGTGGGTTTTAGGGAGCCACTCTATGGAATCCACCACAAATAGATTACCTTTAGATGTCTTTTCTCTTTTTTTTTTTTTCACTTCCCTTTAATAATGGAAAAGTTATAGATTCATGGTATGTAGTATTTTCATCAAATATATTCTTATTAACTCCCTGTGAGAGGCTATCCTTAAGTAGACCCTCTATTTATTTATTTATGTACTTTTTTTTATTATACTTTAAGTTCTAGGATACATGTGCACAACATGCAGGTTTGTTACATATGTATACATGTGCCATACTGGTGTGCTGCACCCATTAACTCGTCGTTTACAATATTTATTTATGTACTTTTTTTTATTACACTTTAAGTTCTAAGATACATGTGCACAACATGCAGGTTTGTTACATATGTATACATGTGCCATATTGGTGTGCTGCACCCATTAACTCGTCGTTTACATTAGGTATATCTCCTAATGCTATCCCTCGCCCCACCCCCTCCCCACAATAGGACCCGGTGTGTGATACTCCCCTTCCTGTGTCCAAGTGATTTCATTGTTCAATTCCCACCTATGAGTGAGAACATGCGGCATTTGGTTTTCTAAACAGTAGACCCTTTTATAGCTCAGGCAGAAATATTTCAGCCTGAACAACTTCTTGTTTTACATTTTTTATGTTTAATTTTTGTGAGTATATAATAGGTATATATATATATGTATTTATGGGGTGCATGAGATATTTTGATACACGTGTGCAATGCATAATACTCACATCATGGAAAATGGGATATCCATCCCTTAAGCATTTATCCTTTGTGCTGCAAACAATCCAATGACACTCTTTTAGGTATTTTTAAATGTACAATTAAATTAACATTGACTAGAGTCACCCTGTTATGCTATCAAATACTCGGTCTTACTCATTCTTTCTAACTATTTTTTTGTACCCATTAACCGTCCCCACCTCCCTTCCACTGCTCTGTCTAAATAACTCCTAGAGGCAACTGGGGGACATACATTCCTAATTTTCATGACCACTGAAAAAGCATGTGCTTTGGGAATTCTAAAATAAGAGCAATGAGGGATAGAAAAAGCATTAACAGGAAGCTGTGTGAACAGCTGGATGTGAACATAACTTGTATCATTGGGGCAATATAGGATAGCTGATATCTCTTTGTCACAACAGTTTGTTAATTTCAGAGATTCAGCCTTTCATTGAGCCACAGCATTGTCATGTACAGCTCATACCTCTGTTGGTGTTTGTCCCCAGTCTCTTTCTCTCTAGTGAGTTTTCCAGTTAATTTTATTTTAGTTTAATAGCATTTTGGCTCTCACCTCTGACTCATGACTTTGTGTGGCTGTGTGTAGGGACTTGAACAGTGAATACAGTAGATTACTTAGAGATTTGTTTTTAGTTTCTACAAACGAACAAAAGTGATCACATTTCAGTGTGGGAATCCCAATGATAAATGCCATTTCCATAGAGAGTTAACTCATCAATTGAACAAAGCAATCAGATTTTTTTTCTTAGAACATATTACCATCAATTTTTAAGTGACTTTTAAACAATAATGAGAAATCTCTTAATGAAAGAATCTCTGTGACCAGATAAATGCTAATAGTAACTGATATACCATTAACTCTACTTTCCTCCATCCCATCTCTTTAAAACTTGATGTTCTCATTAATTTTTTTCCCATCGTCTGAGAGCCCTACCCTTGGGACTATACTAGTTATATCTGCCTAAATTGTCAGTGTCCAGGGGTGACAGACGTAGACAATCTTCTCCTTTATTATGCATGAGCTAGGCAAAGAGGGTTTGTACTCAGTGACCATCCATTTCCAAGGCCCCTTCCCCCCATCCTCAACCACTGGGGGTAAGTGGGCATGTTTGAGGAATGTTTGCCAAAGGGTTACCCTGATTTATTAAAGCTGTCATTTAAGCATTTAAGCATTGACCGGGGTGCTTTTCAAACAAATTACCTGATCCTTAGGATCTATTCATCTAACTAATTGTTTACTAAGAAGAGATTGGAAGGGATATACAGAATTTCTTCATTTCGACATAAAATAACACAAAGAGAATGGCACAGAATCCAGAGTTTCTTGACCTCCAGAGGGATGCAGCTGACAATCTGGAATAATAACGGTGATATGCTATGATAAGGGTGAGCCAGAGATGCTTGAATGCAGATCTGGCTCCTTGAAGGAGTCCGTATTATGACCTAAAGAAGAACTAGAAACTGAGTGGGTATAAGGGCATGCACAAATGCCCACAGAGAAAACATGGTACATTTAGGAAACTGCATATATTAGAAGAGCTGGAGTGCAGAATGTAAGTTAGGGCCAGCTGGAGGTCAGAGATGAAAGTTAGCACAGGCCATGTTGTTAAAGGCCAGATAATCTAAGATAAAACATTTAGACTTTAGCCCACGGCAACGGGGAACGCTTAAAGTAGGGTTGGCATGTTCAGATGTGTGCTTTAGAAAGATGACAGAAATCGTGTGGAGTAGGAATCTTTCACCAATGAAAAACTAGAGGCTCTGAAAAACTAGAGGCTCTGAGAAATTGTGAAACTTACCTATGGTGACCCAGATAATAGGTTGGCAGAGCTAAGGTTTCAAACTCTTACTCCAAAACTCATGCATGAGCTTCCGGCCATGCTAGTGTTTTTCAAACTTCATGTTATACTCTATTAGTACATCTTAAAATCAATGTAGTATGATCAATGAATATTTGTTAATAGAATATAAAGGAAAAAGAAAGAGCGTTACATATACAGCAAGTAATTAAGCATTGTTTTGTATTTTTGTTGCAGTTGTATATGTATGTAAAATGTGAGTGTGTGTGTATATATATATATAGACATAGGGTATGTGCGTAGCTGAGTATTGGGACCTGATGCAAAATGCGTTTCTCACAGTAGATTGCAGTCAAAAATGTTGGAAACTACGAAGCATGTGCAAAGAGCATGCATGCTGCTGCTGACCTGCCAGATATTTCCCCCTTCCTCCCTCATTTCTTCATTCATTAACTCATTCATTCATCCCATTAAAAAAAATTATATGTATGTTTTGTGCAAAGCACCCTACTCAAGGCTACAGGGTACAAAAGCATATCAGAAGCCTTGGGCTTTGACCTACTTCTCTATAGTAGTGCTAGATCTGTGTTGATCTACCACACTTACTCCAGGCCTCTTGTGACCTGTGCTTTGCATTAATCTCTTAGGCTAAGCCACATACCTTTTCATTATACAATCTTTGCTGATGCTAAGGACAGATTCCAAAGTGCCCTCCTTATAATTTTTGTATTTAATGCAAAGTGTAATCAAGAATAGGCCATTGTTAGGTCAATTGCTTTTCTGTATTTATCTTTTCAAACAATAAATAATCAGTGGGATGAAAAAGGGCTAGAAAAGATCGTTTTAATGGTATACTCATAATTATCCAACATCTTAAGGAGACATTTTAATATTTATATGCTGTGAAATATCCTCTCTTCTGGAAAGCTGACTGAGGATTGATATGAACCCAGCCAGAAATAGAATTCAGGAGCCATTATTTTGTGCAGACTTCAATCAATCCTGAGCAAGCACTCTGGATTTCCCCAAACTTGGCCACTACTCAGCCTCTCACTCTCCAAATTGCCAAGACTTCTGTATACCACACTAAGAAGGATATTCTTTTCCATGTAGACGCAGAAGATTTTCTATGTCAAGTTCAGTAGGGGGCCTAGGCTCAAGCCATGCTTGTCCTTAGAGGAAAACCTGAAGGGATATCCTTATACCATGCCCTCTACTGATTTCTTCATGAGAAAACGAAGCCCCAAAAATGCCAGTCAGGTCACACGCACACTTAACACCAAGAGCTTAAGGCGTAGTCACATCTTACATGGAAGGTTAGTCTTTAATGTCAAACATGAGATAAGAATAGCTCACAGTCAAAATTACCCTTGAAAATCCCTTAAACTACCCTTTAAGCATAGTGTGTATGATATTATATACAACATTTATATTAATTATTATTTACACTGTGGTTTAAGAGCCAGGAGATAGAACAAAGGAAGACAATAAAGGAAAATCTGTATATAAGAGACAGCTTAGCAGTTAAGGTTATAGATTCTAAAGCCAAACCTTCTTGATTTAAAACCTGGCTCTGCCACTCAGTATAGTTGTGTGACTTTGAGGAAGTTATTGCCATCTCTCTGGCTCAGTTTCCACATCTGTAAAATGAGCATAATCATAGTTCCTACATCAGAGTGTTATTGCAAGGATTTGCATTAATCTCTTAGGCTAAGCCACATACCTTTTCATTATACAATATTTGCTGATGCTAAGAACAGATTCCGAAGGACAGATTACATATATGAGTTCATATATGTAAACAGAAAAACAGCAGCTGGGTGTTAATAAGCACCATCTAAGTTTAAGCTAATGTAATAAATGTTGATACGTGAGCATTTACACCATTCTGTCATTAAGATTGCTATTCATTCCCTATTAGTGAACTGAAGTTGGGTAGGGAATTACAAAATATTCTTAATTCTCGACTTAACTGTAGTGGATTTTTTTTTTCCATTTGGATGAAAGTTCTTACCAAATAACTTCATGTATTTTTCTTTACATTTTCTGTAACCATATAGTTACAATTATTATATGGCCATAGTTATACATAGTTATATAGTTATAGTTATTTTTAACTTTTTATTTTGAAATTTTTATAGAGTCAGAAGAAGTTGCAGATAAAATATTCAGAAGTTCCTTGTACCCTTCACCCAATTTTCTCCAGTGGTTACATCTTACATAATTGTAGTACAATATCAAAATCAGGAATCTGACATTGGTACAATGCATGTGCATAGTTCTGTGCCATTTTGTCACACAGGTAGATCCATGTAACCATTTCTGCAATCAAGATACAGAACTATTTTAATCACCACAAAGACATCCCTCATACTACTCCTTTATAGTCACACACCTTTCCTCATCGCTAACTCTTGGCAATCCCTCATCTGTTTTCTGTCCATAATTCTGTCATTTCTCGAATGTTACCTAAATGGAATCACATAAATGGGGTAGCATCTGACCTTTTGGAGTTGGCTTTTCTCACACCCTGGAGGTCCATCCAAGTTGTTGTGGGTATCACTAGTTCATTTCTTCTTACTTCTGAGTAGTAACCCATGCTATGGATGTACCATTTGCTTAATCATGCTATGGATGTACCATTTGCTTAATCATTCATCTGTTGCTGGATATTTTGGTTGTTTCTAATTTATAGCTATTACAAACAGAGTTGCTATAAACAATCACCTACATGCTTTTGTGTGAACATATGTTGTATGTCTTCCATTCTTATCTGTATGCTTTTTATTTCCATTTCTTGCCTCATTGTGCTGGCTAGAACCTCCAGTACCATGTTGAACCACAATGGTAAAAATGAACTTTGTTGATGTTTTCCTGATCTTAGGCAGAAAACATTCAGTCTCACCATTGAGCGTACTGTCAGCTGTAAGTTTTTTGTAGTTGTCTTTCCCGAGTTGAAGAAGTTGCTCTTCATTCCTAGTTTTCTGAGAGGTTTTATCATAAATGAGCATGAATTTTGTCAAATCCTTTTTCCACTTCATATGATCTTGTCTTTTTTTTTATTTAGCCTGTTAACATGTTGGTTTACATTGATCACTTTTCAGACATTGAACCTGCCTTGCATTTCTAGAATAAAACTCATTTATTATAGTATAATATATAATTATTTTTAGTCTCATATATAATTAAATGTAGTCATTTTTAAATAATTAAATGTAGTCATAGTATATAATTATTTTTATATATTATTTAATTTTAATTGTATTAAATGTAATAATCATTTAATATTCAATTAAATATAATTTTAAAAAATTAAATTGAATAATCTAATATGAAATAATTTATCATAGATTTAATACATACTATTTTAATAATTATATACATTTAATTTATTTGCTAATATTTATTGCTGTCTTCATTGAATGTTTAAGGAAAGTATTACCTCCTCTTCTTTTTTTGGAATGGATTATGTAGAACTCATGTTAATTTTTCTTTAAACATTTGGTAGAATTTTCCAGTGAGATCATCTGGGCCTGGAGAGTTCTTTTTTATGAAGTTTTTAATTATGAATTCAATGTCCTTAATAACTGTAATGCTATTAAAATTATATCATGTTGTATGAGCTGTGGAAGTGTTACTTTTTTAGGAGTTGGTCCATTTTAAGTTGTCAAATGTGTGTAGAGTTGTTTGTAGTATTCCCTTATTTTCCTATTGATCTGGTATTCTGTTAGTATCTTATTGATCTGCATATTCTGTAGTGATATCCTCTGTTTCATTCCTGATATTTATAATTTTTATTTTCTCCTTTTTTTGTCAAGTCTTGTAGATTTTAGGCTATGTTTTCATGTATCCAAAATCTACAGATGTTGTGAACCAAACAATACACCGTAATTACTGTTTAAGTGGTAAGCATTTATTTTAGCTGTTGCTTTTTCTCTTTCTTTCTTTCTGAATATCTGTGTTTGCCAGAATACTTTTACTTTTTTCCTTAATAATTTCCTTTAGTATTTTTGTCATGTGGCAAACTCTGTGTTTTTATTTGTTTTAAAACAGTTTTATTTCATCTTCATTTTTAAAGATATTTTCTCTAGGTATGTAGTTACCAGTGATTTTTTTTCTTCTTTTAATATATTAAAGATATCATTCCATTGTTTTCTGGTTTTCTATGTTTTTACCAAAATCTGTTGTCAGACAACTATTACTCCTTTGAAGATACAGGTTGAACATTCCAAATCTGAAAATCCATAATCCTAAATTTTCTGAAATTGGAAGCTTTTTGAACACTGACATTATGTTCAAATGAAGTGCTCATTGGAGCGCTTTGGATTTTGGATTTTTAGATTTGGAATGCTCAAACGGTAAGTCTATAATGCAAACATTCTAAAATCCAAACGCATCCAAAATCCAAAATACTTCTGGTCTCAGACGTTTCAGATAAGGGATACTCAATCTGTAACGTATCATTTTTCTTTGACTGCTTTAATGTTTTTTTCCCTCGTCTTAGTTTTCAGCAGTTTTACTGTGATGTGTCTGTGAGCATGTGTTGACGGAGAGGTATGTTTAAACCTGATTAGGATTTGCACAGCTTCTTAAATCTGTGTTTTAATGTTCTTCATCATCTTTGAAAAATTCTCAACTGGTCACACCTCTTCAGAATTGTTTCTGTTCCCTCCTCCTCTTCCTCTCCTCTTCTTCCTCTTCCTCCTCCTCTTCCATTTTATTCTCTCTTTCTCTCTCTCTTTCTGTCTCTCTCCCTTCCTTCTGGGATCCAGTAAAACAAAAATATTAGACCTTTCTGTACATGTCTCTTGCTCTCTATTTGTTTCCAGTTTTCTCTCTGTGATTCAGGCTGGTTTTTGAGTGCTCCTCTGGTTTACTACTCTTGCCTGTGTGCTGTGTCCAGTCTTCTATTAAACCCTTCTGTTGAACACTTAATTTTAGTTATTGTAATTTTCAATGTTAGGTATCTATTTGTTTGTTTTACCCTGAGATGCTACTTCTCTGATGAAATTCTCCATCTTATTTTTCATGAATAAATTAATTACAGTTATTTTAAGAACCATGACTAATGTCAATATCTGAATTAACTGTGGGTCTATTCGTATTGTTTGATTTTCTTCTTAGCTTTTAGTCATTTGGTCTTATCTCTCGGTATGCATAATTTTGATCAAATGCTAGACACAGTCCTTGAAAAGCTGTAGAAATCTCAAGCTGATGATTCTTCAGAGAAGATGTGTTTAATAATAGGTCCCATTAAGGGACACATTGCCTTAATGCAGTCTTTGATTGAGATGGCAAGAAGCTGGATTTTAGTTATGTGAGGGGTAGTTTATTAGTTTATTCTTACTCCTAGAGGGTAACCTTTCTGTGATCCTAACTGAGAGTCTGGATTGTTTACCAAGCCCTTCTTCCTTAGCAGTTTCTCAACTCCAGTTTCTGTCTTCCCAACCGTATGAGAATGTCAGCATCTCTACTCAGCCTCCAAGTCTCTTTGCCACTGCACTTTGCTCATTTTCTTAGCATTTGATTCTGTGCCACCTGTGAATTAGCAAATGATTTGGAGAGAAAAAACGCCGCAGAATATTGGGTTCAACTCAATGTGCTTACCTACGTAGTTTTTAGAATCAGTCTTGGCCTCCCAAGTCCTAGCTGTCTTGGGAATTATCCAGTGTCTTCAAGTAGTTTTTAGGTTTTCTTTTTTTTAAGTTTTTCTAGCTTTTTTGATTATTCACATGAGAATAAGAAAGTAAGAATGCAATAAGCTCTTCCACCATCGCCAAAAATAGAAACCCTTATTTATTTATTTATTTATTTATTTATTTATTTATTTATTTTTTGACACGGAGTCTCGCTCTGTTGCCCAGGCTAGAATGCAGTGATGTGATCTCGGCTCACTGCAAGCTCTGCCTCCCGGGTTCACGCCATTCTCCTGCCTCAGCCTCCCGAGTAGCTGGGACTACAGGCACCCGCCACTACGCCGGGCTAATTTTTTTTGTATTTTTAGTAGAGATGGGGTTTCACCGTGTTAGCCAGGATGGTCTCGACCTCCTCACCTCGTTATCTGCCCGCCTCGGCCTCCCAAAGTGCTGGGATTACAGTCGTGAGCCACCGCGCCCGGCCACCCTTATCTTTTTTTTAATGTTAAGTGTTGACAACAATATATGGTTAACAGACTTCGTTGTTAGAAGGATAAAAAGATATTCATATATATGAAAGTAACATGAATAGGGCCTAGTACATGATAGGCACTTTTAAATTACTTTCAATTTGAATTTGAATATACACTGATTTTGGAAACCCTGAAGAGGTTAGTGGTGAGCCTTTCATTTTTTCCTGTTGATCTTTCATGTTGAGGCCTTACAGAGCAGCAGTCACTGTTGTGCTCCTGGGCATTGGTCTCACGAACCTTCCATCAGTCACATTCCTGAAGGCTGCCTCTTCCCATCAAGCTCCCTCTCAGAGACCTGTTGGCCCTCCTCACCATTTCAGTGACCACATTTAGCAATAGGATGGATGGGTTTGGTTCCTTCTCTTGTGGCTCATGTCTCAGTGTTCTTCCACAGCAAATAGCTCCTCTGGTGGTAGTCAACTTCAGCCCTTTCTCTCGTTTATTTTCCTGAATGTTTGCCACTGCTTTGCATTCACTGCGGCTTTGTTCCAGCCTCTTTCTCCTGGCAGTGAGGGCAGTGTTGGCGAAAGGTGGCATGGATCTTACAAATCAGTACTTATGTGAGCGAAAACTGAGAAATGCCGAGAAAGAGAGGCAGAGCTAGCTCTAAGTGTTTCAGAAACTAGGGATGTTACAGTACCAAAAGACTTGGATGTGCTTAATTCCAGTTTAGAATCTGGAAAACAACTTTTTTGAGTCTGTGCAATTTCCAGGTCTCAAAACTAATTCACTGGAAAACATTAAAAATGTAAAGCAATAGACTTCAGTAGTAATTTTCAGATCATTTGAGTCTAAATGTAGCTTTGAGGATACGCAGTTCATAAATTTCCTTTTGGGTCATTTTTTTCTGAGAAGGTATTTCTCTAAACTTCACTGTATCAGATAAAGGATGTCCAGAATTTGCTCAGATGTGAGTTTCAGGAACTAGAAACACAATATTAGGATTATCAAGACTAAGGATGTTGATAGTGATGATGATGATGATGATGATAGTCAATAATAATATTAATTGTATATTTAATATATGCCCAGCATTGAGGTACTTTACTTGCAATATGGTGTCTCTTGAGCAACATTTAACTTTCTATTTATTACTTCTCTTGAGGTTATCATCTTTCTCCTAGTGGTCATTAACATAGAGTTTGAAGCTGGGCATAAATCCTAGGTATAAATCCTAACTCCGCAGCTGCTGTGATCTTTGGCCATACCATGTAACATCTTTGAGCCTCTCTTTACCTCTAGAATGAAGGTGATACCATATCTGATAAAATTCGTGGAGGCTTGAATGAGTTAATGCATGGCAAACCTGTAGCACAGTGACGGGTTCTTCCTATTGTGTGATCAGCAAATTGTAGCCATTTTTTCCTCACTTTTCTACCACTATTGGTTGAAGTGCTCTTTACTAGACCAGTCAGGTAGAGGATCTGGAGAATAAAAAAATCTAACAATATAAGAAGAGGAGGCTACAGAAACCACTGATGATATATCCTGAATCAGCTTAGCTCCCAGGCCAGGGCTTAGTAAACAAGGTTCTTTAACACTCATTTGATTTCCACAACATTGACTAAATTAATGAATCTCCATTCATTCAACAGATATTTATTGAGTGAGATTTAGACACAGTCCTTACTTTCATGGAACTTAAGGCCTACAGGAGGAGACAAATATTAAATGTGTAGTTATAAGTAGAGTGTCATAAACATATTTGACATTGTGGAGGATCAAGAAAGGAGTCACTGAAAAAGTGACATTTAAGTTGAGACTCAAAGAGTGAGTAGCCATGAGAATTTGGGTGCCGAAAGAGGCATGAAAGGCATTCTGGGCAGAGGAGCAGCATGGGGGATGCCCTGATGTGGAAAGGAGCTTGGCATGTGTGAAGAAGTGAAAGAAGGTCCTCTTACCAACACCAAGCAGGAGGATAAAGAGCAGAGGCTTAGTAAATGGATGAGTCAGTCTGCCTGGCACCTTTCTTCCCTTCATTGAACCAAGAGGTATTCCCTAGCATGGACTGCCATATAGAAAAGGCCCCCTATTATTTCAGCACCACATTTTGGGTCACCCATGGTTCTCAAGCTGTCCAGGGACATGCACCCCCTACCTCCCAGAGACCTAACCTATTTTCCTATCACTTACTTTCAGGGCTATGAGGTTCCTTATTAATCTGATAAATGTTTGCTCCTTGGTCAACTTTTAATGGTCCTAGATAATTATTCTCAAATTTGAGCACACATCAGAATCGCCTGGAGAACTTGTTAAACCACCGAAACCTTGGACCCTACCCCCAGAGTTTCCGATTCAGTAGATCTGGGGTGGGACCCTACAATTTGCATTCTAACAAGTTGCCAAATGATACTCATGCTGCTGGCCTGGGTTCTGTCGGTGGTGAATCATTAGTTTAAGGTGTCTTTCTTCTTTCAGCAGTTTAAGAGTCATCATTATTTCCTTAACTGAAAGAAAAATGCTCAGGGAGTGCTTAAAGGAAGAAATACTAAAATCAAAAGTAGGCT
Source organism: Macaca nemestrina (assembly GCF_043159975.1). Taxonomy (NCBI): domain Eukaryota; kingdom Metazoa; phylum Chordata; class Mammalia; order Primates; family Cercopithecidae; genus Macaca; species Macaca nemestrina. The sequence continues at coordinate 103,527,845 of NC_092135.1, forward strand.
TTATGAGTAAGTGTGACAGTGGCCTAATGGAATGGACTCCTTTGTAAGCATGACTTACCTTACACATCTGTGTTCCCAGTGCTTAGCACATAGCAGGTACCAAATACATATTTGAAGGAATCACATAATGGATCTAGCTTAGTGACTACAGAAATGGGTTTTGTGCATTAGGCTTTGGAAAGCTCTCATGATTCCTTTCAGGTTGAAAGACATTCTGGGAGAATAAATTATTGTCATTCTCTTGGAATACAGCCCTAGAAATTGCAGAGTCAAGATATGCTTGTATTTTAAGTACTTACTTGGATTAAAAGCCGAATTGCTAACAGGATTACAAAATGCCAAGTTTGCTGAGTCTCAAATTGTTTATGCGCATGTTTGGTTCAAATTTCTTTCATCAATCAGTACATTTCTGTTTCTAATTACAGTCTTAATGTTTTTTTGACACCTGCACATGCATTCTTAGTCTAAAGCAGCTTCAGTAATTTGCACAGATATAATATAACTGAAATGAGGCTCTTAACCACCAGGGTGTCACCTAAACCACGTGTCTGAGGAATTCAGAGGTGCTGCACCTCAGTTCACATTGTGATTTTGAAAACAGCCTGCTCTTTTTCCCATTTTCACACCCACAATGTTGTAAAACATTTTAATAAACACTAACAATTTTCCTCATTCCAGGCGCATGGAATTCTAGCAGATGATGCAACTTGACTTTTGTTGTGATTTTTTATTTATGTTTATTCTTGGAATCTCTGTACTTGGATAAAAGAAAAAGACAGATGACCAAGATTACCATAATTCTCCAAAATATAATGTATGCAGCCTGGAAGTTTATTACCACCACCAATCAAATTGATTGCAGACTCCTAGTCTAGTCCGAGAAGTTTGGGGCTGGTTTTGATGTGAGTCATTCATCAAATCTCAGACGTGACTCACGCAGTGGGTCATGGGTCAAAACCTTCCACGTATTGTAATGAACCAACCCGAACAATTCTGTACCCAGTTTTTAGTTTGGACTTTGACCCTATCTGACACCTGTAAAATTGCAAGTGAGTTCCCTGTAGGCTCTAATAATCAGAGTCCTAGTTAGAGAAAACGTCATCTCAGCATCAACTGACAATTATTTTTTTTGCCCTCAATATCCTTCCCTGCCCCCTTATTTGGTTTGAACGGACTCATCTAATTGGGGTCAACCACTGAGAAAAGAATGTGTTGCTGATTTTGTCATTTCTGAATGCCTAGAACTAAGGAATATCTTGGCAATGACATTGCTTATTCTTCCTTAAACATAAGGAGAGTTTGAACAATGGATCCAAAATATCATTGCAAGAGTGCACTCAGTTAGGGGAACTCAGCTGAGGTGAGGAACACTTGCACGAGTTTCCCCTGTGGGCATCCAGAGTAGCCATGGCCTGGCCAGGCACTGCCTGGGGGCCCTTCCAAAGGTGGCAGAATGATGTTAGTGTTAACATTTCACTGCACATTAATTCTTTTAAAAAAAAAAAAAAAACCTGTCATTTAATTTTAAATGCTAATATGCATATGGTTAATTAAGAAGTCAAAATTGGCTATAAGCTCGGTGAGCTCTGAGAACGGGAAGAGAGATCATTACGCTTCTGCTCATGGTTAGCTATTTGTGAACCAGCTGATAATGTGCAAAATTAAGATTTCGTAAGTGGCATTTTAAATGAATGGTTGGTTAATGGCTGAAGATTAATTAAACAGTCAGAGTTGCTGAAGAAAAGCTGTTAAAAATTATGTTTATAGGCCAGTCACTCGCACGCTGAGACTGAAATCCTGAAAGATTGTGGCCTGTTTACTGAGAGAGCATTTTAACAAAGCAGCCTCCTCAAGGAAGGAAAGTCACCGTTCCCCACATAGCATGCAGCTGTTGCAATAGCCTTAGGGACTCTCCTTCGGAGTAAAAGCAGCCGAGTAGGAAAATGGACTAGAAAAGTGTTTTATTGAAGGGATCTTCACTAAAACCTTCATCCCAGGTAACCAGGCAGATTTTATTTCCTACCTGCCTGCCACAGAATTCTGAATTAGAGTAGTCAGAACCCGTGGGATTTTTAAGAAACTACTCCGTAATTCTGAAAAAGAGACAAAGAATTGCAGTATGTTGTTTTCAACCTGTAGTGGATACTTGAGTCTGAAACTGCTAGCCCTGTTGGTGGTGGAAACATGGATTCTGTACATCTGGCTGTATCCTAGGTTGGCTCCTTGGGAAAAGGTTTGCCTTTGTATTCACCACTGTGTATTGTGCGCAGGAAGTACCATACCGTAAAAATGTGTGTAAAATCTGTTGTCAGAGCTTACCTGAATAAATATTGGATAAATAAATGAATGAATGAGCTACCTAAAAGTTGGTTAGTAGACTAGGAAATGCTATTTTTAAATTCCTTTCCATCCATCCAACCAATGACCACCCTACTTCTCTCCTAGACTAGGTATTAATGTGTGGTCTCAGCCTCTGGGACCACATAATCTAGTAGGGGAGTCACAGGCCTGTCAACAAGTAAATTGCAGCCACAGTTAAGTACAGCTAGAGCAGCCAGAGAGAGGGGTTAGGAAATCTCAGGGTGCAGGGTAGTCAGAAGTATATTTTGCTGTCACTTGTAAGGAAGTTTATTCTACCTATTGAAAAAATATTAGCATTTATTGAAAGGCTCTTCACTAAAACCTTTCTCTAAAATTGTATTTCATTAAGAATATATACTAGTAAATATGGTAGTTCACTCAGTTCAATCTGCTGCTTCTAGGCACAAGACCCAAATCACGCAGGCCAAATAGGTATGTCTGTTGTTTAAAAGTTTGCTAGGAATGGAGATCCTGCAGCCTCCCTTGGTGGCCTGTTCCAGGGTTTAATTACCCTTCTAATCATGAAGTTAATCCTATTTCCTCTTCTCTACCCTTCTTTGGGTTAGTGGAACCTGTAAAAACACCCATGAGACCCTCGGAAGCCTTAAGGAATTAATGTGTCAACACTGGGCTACTCTGGGTTCAGCAGTGTGCCTCATAATGGTGAGACTCTGTACTGCACGATAACAATGACATGACTTTGTTACATCTCACATCAAAGGTTTTCTTCCTGGTCTAAACAAAGGAAGGGTTGTTTATGTTAGCATGTTTTCGAAGTTGTTTTATTCCATTTTAATCTATATGTTTAGTTAATTACACATTTGACCTAATGTCATATAACTCAGAAGACAAATTGCAGTGTTTTGATTTAAAATGAAATTAATAATTATTAATAATAACAACTAACACTAAATAGAGTCTACCGTTGCTAGACACTTGCTAATTACTTTGCATGTGTCATTTAATCCTCCTGACAATCTGATCTAGTGGTACTATTATTATTCCCAAGGTACAAACGAGGAAATTGAGTTTAGAGAGGGTAAGGAACTGGCGTGATGTTATCAGGTCAGCCAGGATTTGTACCTAGTATGCCTGAATACAGAGCCTAGACACTTAACCACTGTGCTATGTTGACTATTATATTCATTTTTAAAAATTATTTTTCTTTCTGTAAAACTCTATTTCATTATCTGAATTCTTTTTTCCCTTATGTGCATAAAGTCCAAATTTATAAACTTTCCTTGTGGGAAGTAATAGCATTCTGCTGAATAATAGTCCCCAGGTCAACGGCAGCTCTTGCCACAATTACTGGCAGTTGAGTGGCAAATACATTCTACTTTAAGAAAGGCAGTAGCAGTTCACTTTAGAAAAACTGATAATTCAAAGCTTTTACATTCTGGTGAAAATAGAATGATGCAAAAGCTAAGAAAATAGGTACTGATGGGAGAAAACCTGCCCCATTGAAGGAATGAGATAAAAAACCTCCTGTTTGCAGATGCCAGAAGCATCTGGGGAACAGTGATGTCCAATAATTGCAGCTAAAAGCTGCATTAATTGACCAGTGATAGGTTGAAAGCTGCCTCCAACCAGGATGGCTAACACTCTGGTGCTTTTTCATAAGCAGAGTGAGAGGCAGGAGGAGGTCAACTTCCATGGGGTTCTCCGTACAGAAAGGGAGCAGCTGTGACAGAGAAGTGTGTTTCTACAGAGGAAAGTTTAGCTTTTCAAATGGATGCATTCAAATCACCTGGGGATCTTGTTAAAATGCAGATTTTGATGCCAGGGGTCTGGGATGGGGCCTGAGTCATGCATTTCTAATAAGCTCCCAGGTGACACTCACACTGCTGGTCCAGGGACCACACTGTGCTTAGCAAGGGTTTAGACTAGAGGAAGGCAGTGCTTAATTGTTATTGATTTTAGAAATCATTTTAAATAAACACGCAGCAGATCTTTTTATAACCTTCCAAAATTTGAACTGTCATTTCCTCATGTCAGTGAGATTTGTGAGAAATCCCATTCCTCTGCGGGTCAGAATATTCTTGGTGCTGTTAGCCCTGTTTCCTGGAAGAGAGGGTATGACATTTTTTGGGTCTTTTTTGTATCTTAAATGCTGCCATCTGCATTAGTGTCCATGCTTTGACCTCTTGCTGCACCCAGAGAAATCTCTTGCACCTTAGTAACATGCTGTGTCTCCACAGTTGAATAAGCATAAATTTGAATTTCTTTCCTCAAGTGCTGCTACAAACCTGCCAAGAAAAGTTTTATTAATACAAATAAGTAATCCATTTTTCCCACTGCACCCCATTCATTTAAGAGTTTCAATGGCTGTGTTTATCCCATCATTTTGGTTAAAGCTAATTATGCTAACAAGGTGTACTTTACCCTAATATATGTGGCTTGGTTTTTGTTTTGTATGTATGTATGTATTTATTTATTTAGAGACGGAGTCTCGCTCTTGCCCAGGCTGGAGTGCAGTAGTGCGATCTCGGCTCACTGCAATTTCCACCTCCCAGGTTCAAGCGATTCTCCTGCCTGCCTCAGCCTCCTGAGTAGCTGGGATTACAGGCACCCGCCACCACACCTGGCTACTTTTTGTGTTCAGAGATGGGGTTTCGCCATGTTGGCCAGGCTGGTCTCAAACTCCTAACCTCAGGTGATCTGCCCACCTTGGCCTACCAAAGTGCTAGGATTACAGGCGTGAGCCACTGCGCCCAACCAGGCTTGGAATTATTTTAACTAAATACTGTCTTAATGTCTCTGATAAACTGTATTGTATTCATTGAGCTGCATCATAAGCAAGCACAAAGGTTTCTAGAATCTATCTTTTTTGTCATTTTGTTTGAATACCAATATTTTAAATTACTTGACTTTTTTTTGAACAACAACAGCCAAAAAGTTGTCGCCACAAGAGCCATTTGTAATGGTAAAAAGAGAAAACAGAAATGTTTCCACAGGGCTTCGTTTGCAGATCAGTGTATTTGTTAATTATGTGAAATGCCATTGAATTACAATACATAGGAAGATGTTCTCAATGGGACTTTCTTCTCCATGTAGGCAACATTCAAAATCTAGAACAGAACCACCACCCAACTTGGTGTCACCACAGTAGGGCTGTTTAACTTTACAGCAACTCTATCCAATAGAGATATAGTACAAACCACATATGTAATTTAAATTTTTTAATAACCTCATCTTTAAAAGTTGAATTAATTTTATAATATATTTTATTTAACTCAATATATGCAAAATATATTTTCAAGATTTGTTCACAATAATTATTCTAGAGCTAGTGTACATTACCTTTGTCATGCTGGAATGAATCCAAGTACATCTCAATTTGGACTAGCCACATTTTGAGTCTTCAGTAATCAGAAGTAGCTATTGGCTGCCATAGTGGACAGCACTAGAATCCGCTCAACATACTTCCAGTGGGAGCTGATGCCTCAGTTTGAAGTTTTCTACACACTGGAGTCCAGGGCAATGGAAGGCCCTCCCATTTCATGGTAGTTCCTGAAGCAGAAAACATTTTCTTATGTTAAACCCAAACTGCCACAACACAAGCACCATTGTCCTTCCTTCTCTTGTGAAGTTTATAGAGTAGGGTAAGAAAAAGACATGTAAACAATCCATCCCTGCTTCAGGAAACATACATATTTGTCAGCCCTAGATTTCCATATCTAAAGAAATGTTCCCCACATTAGGTACCAGCTGCTGCACAGTGAGGTAACCTCCAAGTGGGCTGAGCTAGACCAGGCCTAGGTCTGCTTTCATCCCAGTTCTTTCTTGCTTTGCCTGGAAGGAAGGCAAAAACAATGATCTAGCTTAGTTTACAAGGCTTCTTTCTCCCTTAAACAGGAGAATGGAGGCTGGTCTTCAGATACGGAATATGTGTAATCCCTCCATAGAAAGCTTCGACAACAACTAACTCAGGCACATGTGAGACCAAATTCACAGTATAATACCAGTATGATTCTCATTTAACTACAAACTTCTCCTTCCTTACCAATAGGTATTTCACTGTTTTAGCCAGAAATCCTGAGAGGCAGTGCCTTACAGCAGAGCCTTCTCTTTCCCTGGGCTATACTCTTCTTCTCAGTAAACCAATCATCCCTCAAGACATCGTGCCTGTAAAAGACGATGTAACAACAGATGTGGTCTTCACTTTATTAATTCACATTTATCACCACAAGCTTTTCTTCATGACTGTTGCTGCTGTTTTGTACCTGTGACATCTCAGTATAGAGAATGTTATCCACCTTGTTGCTCAAGCGAGAATCTGGGAGTCTTCCTTGAGGCTTCTGCCTTCCCTGAAACACACAACTGACCTCTTTCTCAGGAAGAAGTAGGGGAATGGGTAGCATTGGTTCTTATGTCTCTGCACTGCGTTTTCATGGTGAGCATCAGGTACTCCTCACTGTTGGGTCCAATGTTCCTCAAACTTTCATTTGATCCATTGTACTTTCCCTCTGGCATGCTGCAGTCGTCTAGACAAGGCCTCATGCTCCCTACATGCATTTCCTTTAACAAATGCCTCTCAAAATTTATGTCTATATGGCTCTCTTCTTGCTGAAGCTCTTCCATCCTCCCAATTTTCTGAGGAGACTAACCTTAGCCGCATGATTCAATACCATTGTACTGGTGACCACAGTACCGTTTTTCCCTCTACCTTTTTTTTTTTTTTTTTTTTTTTTTTGGTCTTAATGAAGCCCTTTGTGTTATTCAGGATTCAACTCAAACATCCTATCCTTAGTGATCCTCTCTAAGCTTTCTGTGTAGACTTCTAGCACAGAATGATCACAGGGTATTGGAATTGACTGTTACTTGTTTGTTTCCTCTATCAAATCTTGAAGCAGACACTATATTTCCGATCCTAGCATAGTTCCTAAAGCATTGGGTAGTCAATAAACATGTATCGAATGAATGAATGAATCCAAGTGACTCTACCCTTACTTACATGACTTCAAGATGACACAAGCTTATTGGACATACTCTTGGACTGGCCAACCCCCAAACTATGACTTGTCTTGCCTCCTAGTCAGCACGGCTTCTTTCTGATTGCCCTCTCCTTCTGAATCACGATGCCATGATTCTTTGGTTTTAGTGATCCCACATGTTTCTCCTGGTCCTTGGTTCTCACCACTGGGGCAATGTATTCTTCCTGTTCTTCAGTAGGAGGAAGCACTTCCTACTAAAGTACCCTTAGATGAAGGACTTTCCCAGGGCATAGCAGGTGACTTTCTCACCCCATCCAGTCTCTGCTTCAGAAGCTTCTTAAGGGGAACAAGGTAGTATGTACTGTCCAGAAACTATAGTCAGCCCAATCTTGGCTGCTACCTCAAGAGGAAAGGCTCTACTTGGGAATTACCTTTTTGTAAATCTCTTCCTCACACCCTATGTTTGACACAGACTCCTGGTGTTGCTCTGTAACCATTTCTACGGTTACATCCCAGAGAATGTTGCATTAGCAAAATTTAGAAATTAGCATCAAATAGAAGTCCTCTGGTTATTCTCGAATTTGCTTTCCCCATTTTAAAAAATTTGACCATTACTGGCTTGCCTCCAGTATCAAGACATATCTGCCATTGTCTGTAATTTCTCAACCATGCTGACTACGCACCCACAAGTATACCTTCCAGCTCTTTCAGTACCTTGAATATAATTTGTAAGTACCAGCAAGCAGGGTGACTTTAAAGCATCCTGGATCATGAATTTTCTTTCTTCCTCCCATTATCCTTTTCTTTACAGCCTCTCTCCTGCTTTCCGTTGATGGAGATGTCAGGTGAGTCACTTAATGTCTGTGTGCATCCTTCCTCACCTACAGACACAGAGGGTGGAACTAAGTGATCTCAGCATTTTTTTTTCCAGCTCCAAAATTATATGGTTCTGCAGTTCTTTAATGGAAGCAAAATAGGAGTTCAGGTTGCTCTGCCTTTCCTTTGGCACTGTTACCATGTCAAAGCATCCCCTCCCAGCAGTGCCCTAGCCTTTCTCATTCCTCTTCAAAGTAGCTTTCACAATTAAACAGAAGATACATCTTTAATGTCATTATCATTTGTTTCACAATCCTCTTAGCTCCAGTTGAACTCAGCTTTTCTGACTGTCTTCAGACCTCTTCACCAATTTCTTTGTTAACCACAGTGCCCATGTATCCACTGTCAGATGACTCCCTCTGCTCACCCCTGCAGGAGTATTTAACCTTAACCCCAGATTTCAGGAGTTGGAGCATTTCTCCTGAATCTCCCTAAACTCACATCAGAAATCTCTTTTGTCCATTTAGGTTGTCCTGTCCAGATAATGAGAATTTAAGTTATAAGATTTGTAAGAATCATGGAATAAAGGAATACAGGCAGGTCACTATCACCATTTCCAGGGCAACCCTGTCTCCCACATAGATCCTCCAGCTTAGAAGCTACTGAAGATCTGTAAAACATAATGAGGTTTCAAACAGATGTGGCCACTGCCCCTAGGAGTTGAATAGGATCCTCTGTGAGACAGGGCAGAGAAAGTCATGTTTGAGTCTCTATTAAATATTAGGAAAAAGTCTATGGAGTTTACAATAGAATCATAGGGAAGCTCTTAAACTGCACCCTGGCCCATTACAGACATGGAAGTATACTTTTAAACAAAGTGTGTTGTGAGTTTTCAAGAACGGGAATGATGTGAATCAGACATCAGAAGGGAGAATCGATCCTTGCAGTCTGATGTTTGACAAGTTGCAAGTTGTGACCTTGTTCATACCCTTTAATTCAGAGACTGGCAGTGTTGTTCAGCTGTGTCTTTGTAGGTGGATCCATGTTGATGTTTGTTGTCCAAGTGGGTTTCAAATATTGGGAGTAACCTGAAAAGTCTTGGGCACAGTTTCCCAGATGTATTATAGGTCCATAGATAGACACACAGCTTAACATCTTCCATTTGGTTTTATGTAACCAGTACTACTTTTCCATATTGATATATCTATATATCTTTTTCTATATCTATATGTCTTAAGTTAAATGCATTGGCTTTTAAAAAAAAAAGACATTATCAATGAAAACTCATTTTTCTTTTCTTTTTTTTCTTTTTTTTTTTTTTTTTTGAGACAGAGTTTCACTCTTGTTGCCTAGGCTGTAGTGCAGTGGCACAATCTCACCTCACTGCAACCTCTGCCCCCCAGTTTCAAGAGATTCTCCTGCCTCAGCCTCCTGAGTAGCTGGGATTACAGGCATGCGCCACCACACCCGGCTAATTTTTTGTATTTTTAGTAGAGACACGGTTTTGTCATGTTGGCCAGGCTGATCTCAAACTCCTGACCTCAGGTGATCTGCTTGCCTTGGCCTCCCAAAGTGCTGGGATTAGAAGCATGAGCCACCACGCCCAGCCCTCATTTTTATTTTCTAAACTAAAAAACAGTAACCTGAGATACTCACTAGAAAATACCTTGGCCATTAATTAGTCAGAACTGTAACTTTCAAAGTAACCTATTGTATTGTCCATTTACGTGCCACATGACATGAAACTCTATTTTAATGGGGACCGTCACAGATAATTTCTGCAGTAACATATATCTAGGGATGGTTTTCAAATGGAGTTGTCATGTTGCATTTAGCAGGCAGGAGATTCTTTATTGTTGTCAGACACTCTTTACAAAAGCATCAGTAACCCAGTGATCCTAGAGAAGAGGTGCTCACCACTCGGCTTACTTAGAACAAAAAAGAGCAAGTGTGTTTGAGGGCTCTTTTGTTTAGCTGGGCTTCCTTGTAGCCAACAATGCTTTTACAGTCTTGGAATTGGATTTCATTCTCCTGCACTGGTTTTTGAAAAGTGTAAATAGGTTAATGCATATTGTTACTCTCTGAAGGTAACGTAGGATGTGTAAAACCATATACATCTGAATTGTCCATTCGACCAATGAAGTCATGGAAAGTCAAGAAGAAAAATTAAACTGTCTCTGGATTTATACACACACACACTCTCTCTCTTTCTCTCTCACACACACACGTGCACACACACACACACAATTTCTCTTTAGTGCCTTTCAAAGTTGTCCTAGTTTTCTTACAATTAGAACCCAAGACATACTTTTTCAATAATTAGTAAAATATTAATAAGTTAATTTTTGTCCATTGTTGAAACAGTGAAGTTTTCTTTTTAGAGTACATAGGGGCCATCATACTGAGTTTTATGATAATAAATACTATTTTGTATCATATAAATATGCAATGATATATAACATGTAATAATTTATATCATTAAAGAGGGGCTGAAAAAAATTGTTGGCTTCTACATGTTTGTCCCTCTCAAGACTCCTCCTCTTAAATTCCCAAGGAATAATACTTCTTTGTTCCTAAAACTTACTTTATGCTTAATTCCCAGAAACAGAAGCCAAGTAGGGTAAAACAAAATGCCCAGTAACGGTTCTTACAGCTCTCAGGTTCTGTAGAACACCATTTGAAGCTATGTAGTCTTCAACCTTGAGTGTATATTACAGAGGGAAAGGCAAGCTGTAGACATCCATTCCAGTCCTAGGATTCTGTGGTTCTGAGAAGTGAGAAGGGAGACAAATGAGAGTATGGGAAGTTGTACAGAGCGGGGAAATGGACAGAAAGGAATAGAACAATGAGTAGTCATTTGGATTACAGAAGGAATGGCAATGGAGGACGAATAAATAAGTGAATTAATTAATGAACGAATGAATGGAAAGAAAAGTAAATATAGTGAAGAGAATGACCAAAAATATAAGTTGAAGTGGTCCATTTGAGCTAGAAGCTTGGCAATTTTACAAATTCTAGCAACTTCTTAAGAAGCTCTGAAAAGAGAGTTCTGGGTTAGGAAGTTTCTTCTAATAGTTTTCCCACTATCCAGTCCCAATATTGTCTTCTACCATAAACATCTGCCATGATAATTCTCCACTGCTAGACCTCAGAAGACTCTCCCTTTCCCATCAATAGAAAGGGGACTGATTTCATAAATTTAGCATATTACCCATTGCAGCATTCTGCCTTTCAAATAATAGGTTAATTTTTCATGAATCGTTATGAAAAATATAAACAAACTTAAAATTCTATTTATGATTCAGACGACCAACGAAGTAATGAGATTCTGTGTTATGGTAGCTGTCACATCTTGTCTCAGCCCATTGTGTCTAAATGTTAACTCTCTTATTAAGCTCCATTAAAGGGTTTTACAATACCAAATTGTTTATACACTGCTGGTTTTCTGCTGCCTGACAGTAGGGCACGTTTCACTCATTAATGTGGGTGATATCTTACATTGTTGGAAGGAGCTGAAATAATAATAAACAGGAAGGTGGCATTCACTAACTGAAATGCTTCTTCTGTGTTTCCCAACAGAAGGTTGTATATGTGTGTGTGTGTGTATATATATACATATATGTGTGTGTATATATATACACATATGTGTGTATATACATATATATGTGCCTATATATACACACACACATATATACAAAACCCTAAATGTATATTTATATGTATAACCTTAAATATATAGTATATATATTTTTTAATTTCAACCTGTCATCTTATGAAAGGGGAGATATTCTTTTCTTTGTGACATTTAAATGAACTTCACCCTGAGCTACCAAATTATATTTTTGCAAACTTAATCTTCAACCTCACTTACGTTCCCACGAAAACCTTTCTTGCCATGTGAAATGTAGAATAATCCATATTGGTGGGTTTCATTATGGGTCATAGAGCACTGTGATATACACGTTCCTATTTCATCTTCACCACAACCCGGTAATAAGGGAAGATAGAGAAGTTGAATCTGGTAGAAGAGAAAGCTTTCCTAAAACTACTCAGTTAACAAATACAGGCACCAAGTTTCTGTCCCAGTGTGGTTAGTTCAGTTCTAATGCTACTTGCCTTCTTTTTATGTTTTTATTATTTAAAGATATACTTTTATTTTCTTAATTTCCTCTGAGTATTCTATATTGAATTTAATAGCAAAAAGCTAAGGAAGAAAAAAATAAAATCACCAATTATTCCACAATTTAATTGGCTACTATTAACTTTTGAGAGTATTTTCATCCAGTGTTTCTTCTGGTTGTTTGTTTGTTTGTGTTTATCACTGCATATAAAAGATACCATTTGTGTATGCATATAGTGCTCACATATATATAATATTTACATGCATATACACATTTGCGTATTTTGTCTTTTTGCAATGATATTGTGATATTTTCCTGTGTCAATTAATCTCTTCAAAACCATCACTTTTAAGGTTGCATAATAACTGTACCTTAATTTATGTAACCTTTCCCTTAATGATGGACATTTGGGGTGTTGCAGAGTTTTCAGTGTTATAAATTACCTTCTGATAAGCACCTTTATACAATATTTTGCTACACAGCTTGGATTATTTCCTTAAGATTCCTGTGATGGAAATGATGCATCAAAGGCTTGAAACATATTGCCCACAATTTTCTTGAAAAATGAAAGGAAATAATGCTTCCACCAGTAATAAGAAAATAGCTCATTTCACCCCATTCCTGACAATGTTGAGTATTATCACTTTCCTTCCTTTAGCCTTTACTAATTTGATTCATGAAAAATAGTACTGTATCATTTTACTTTGAACATCTTAGCTTACTAGTGAGGTTAAGTATTTTTACAGAAGCTCACGCCTGTTTCAAATTACCACTAGAAGTTTTCCATTTCACATCAGCCGTGATTCATTACCAGGAGGAATAGTTTTTTGAATCAACTTCTGTTTCCTCCCTCAACAAATCTATGTGTATTTATCAAGACATATTTGGGTGCAGGCTTTTATCTCCCTCTTGACAAAAATGAATGATTATACACCCAGGTCTTCTACGCACTGAACTAAGCCGTATCTACTTGGATCTTGTTTTAATTGACTCACCCTTCCCCCTGATAGAATAGCATCCCTTTGAATAGGCAGTATTAGAAAAATAAGAGCCTCACAGTAGATTGTGAAAGAAATGTCACATCAGAATCTGGACATTGCTATGACAACCCGGGCCCCATCTATCACCGCTCCCATCAGCATGTGTTGCAAAGGAAACCCCTTTGCAGTGTTTAATCTGAGAATTTTAATATTAAATATATATTTGACATTGAAAGCTCACACCTTATTTGCTATTGTCAGGCTTATTTGATAGACAGCTAACTCAAGTCTCTTTATAGTCAATTTCTGAAATGAAACTATAAATTTTGAAGCTGGGCTTCATCATCGCAGAGAGCAAAGCTTTTCTAGCCTATTGTTTGAAATATCACATTTTATAGGATTTATGTGGTCCAGATTCAGGAAGATCATTTGCCAAGCACTTAAGGCTGGTTTTGCTGCCCTTTGCTTTTCTCCTCCCTGCAAATACATATGGTAGCGGGGGGAGAGCCATTAGAAAAGAAAAATTATGAAGAAGAACTTACTTGATTCAATACAAATGTCAACTTAAGAAAGAAAAAGTCCTGCACATTTAGTGTGAGGAGCATTGACTCCAGAAGCCTGCTCTTTGGTGATAGGCATACTGTTTGCTTCTGTAAATGAAGTGGACATCATATTTGTTGTGATAGTCAATGAAAACCTCTGATTTGGTGCAGCAGTTTGAATTTATGCTTATAATCAAAGTCCTCTCCAATATGCTTCCAGGATTCCTTTTGAAACTCCATGATATGACAAGCTCTGTGATTTGGTCATATTCCATTTAGCTTGTTTTATTGCTGTTAATTTTACACAGGAAAATAGATTCTCTGAAATTTGTGATCACAGTAGCTGTGAAGTGGTCAAAAATGAAGAAAACCACCAGACAGTGTCAGATTTATTAAATGCCCTAGAAGTACAAAATTAATGCAGTTCTTTGTCTTTGAAAGGTTCAGTGTCCACAAGCTGGATTTATCCTAATGGACAAGCAGTGGAAAGAACAATCGTCAACTGGCTATCTCTTTAGCCAGACTACACGTTGTTGGAATGCATGTAGGGTGAGCCACCAGTGCACCTAGGCAGACCTTCAATTTGTTCATTTGACTGCAAGTGACTTAATTTAACATTTTTCTAACAAATACATTAGGCAGAACGGTGAAGTTTCCTTTTTTTTTTTTCATTTGTTTCTTAAAAGAATCACCAGTAAAAAGCCACAGTCAGTAGGCTTCTCACTCCATTTGTTTTCAATCACCACCCCTTAATGCATGAATTTCTGAGTAGCCTGTTACTCTTCCAAGCCCTAAACTGTAGCAGTGAATGTGGATTGGAAAGTTCTGATGCTGTATCCATTGGGTCTGTATTGGGTTTGAATATGTTTTATATGCATAGCATGATTATTCCGTGCCAGCTGATCTTACCTGTGGCCCTTTGTTTTCTGTTGTTGTTGTTGTTGTTGTTGTTGTTTTAGCATGAATAAATTTTGCATTACCCTCTTATAAGAGTTACAGTGTGCAAAAGACTTTGAAAGTAAAGTTTTGGTTCCCACATGAACCATTTCTATCTCTTTTACACAGGAATCATTTATCACTTATAAGTGTTAATCACTTGTTAACAGTAATTTCACCTGCTGAAGAATTTATCCCCAATCATGTGATTTGTTTCTTTGTGTGTGTGTGTGTATGCGTGTGTGTATATTTACAGCATTGATGCTTTGTATTCAAAAAGATTAACCTTTCACCTTGGCATTCTGTTAATGTAATGAAAACATCTGTTACTCGTGTATGGCAATGATGTTTTCACATCTATTTATGTTTGTGGGTAGATTCCAAGTTGACTCTATGTGAAGATGCACTTCAAACAAAATTCAGTAACTAACTACATGTCTGGCTTTGTGTTTTTCAAATTGTGGGGTTTCAACCCTTAACATCAAGCCCTGATGCAGGACTTAGTCCTGAACTCTGCAAATGTTTCCTTTGGCACTTCAACCTCAGGTCCCACTTTATATAACATGGAATATGCTTCCGGTTATTATGTAATTCATTATCTAAAATATTTTGTGAGCAGATAAGCACAAGGACTCTGAATGTGGCTTGTATATTTTTACAACAACTCTGTGAATATTCTCTTTGGTGCAGAGTGGAGATGTGTGTGGAAGCATTCCTCCTGAATTTTTTATAGATTCTCTCCCTTTGCCATTCTAGCTGCTGTCTCCCACAAAATTTGAGTCATACCTCAACTGTACAAATTCTCCTTTAATGTTCAGTTGCCCTGAAGTGTGCAGTTGTGGAATATGTCTAAATGTCCCCTGTGAAGAAATTGGAGGCATTGGTTTTAACAAAAGCAATAAAATAGTTACAGCTGAAAAGCATGCTGGAGGTAAACAGACATCTGTCCTTGTTGCTGAACCATTGCTCTGTTAAAAGAAAAAAAAAAAAAAGCACATGATTTAGCCTCTCTTTTTTGCTCTTGTGTCTAGGAAAGTCAAAAGGAAGGAATTTGATTTTTATTGTCCCCAAGATTTCAGTATATAGCCAGCCCTACAGTATGAGAAACAATATCTTGCTTATCGCCCTGAATTACCATTGTCCAACTGTGAGAGCATTTGCAAGAAGGTGAGGGTGTTTGTGAAATAGACAGAAAGGGAAATTATGTGCTTGGAGAAAACTTTCTGGTTTCTTTAGTGAAGGTTCTGAATTTTCTTCACTAACCTTGGCACAAAGGCCAACAGTCTACATGCAGTAGACACTTCGTAAATTTATTTTGGCGATGGGTGATTGGTCTTTAGTACCATCAACATCCCAACCCAGGGCTAGCCTCGAAGAAGGACACAGAGCAAGGAGAGGTTTAATTGGGGAAGCCCCATTGTACCTCATCCAACCTTCCACCAGGACATCAAGGTCCTCATGATCTGTAGCTTTCCCTCCTGGCATTACCTCTTGTCCACAAAGCATTAATTCACATGCAATGAATGGTGTCTATGGATACCTAGCACTGTCTATACTTTAACGGAGATTAAAGCCTTGAAGTAAACTGAGGCTGAATTTCTGGCATCAGCCTGCAGGCAATGGGTGGTTACTAGGGGCGTCCCTATTACCCTGAAAACCTGTCTGTGGGTCTCTCCTCCCTAGTCCATAAGCCCCTTTACTAGGTCCAACCAGTTTATCCTGAAAATATTAATGAGAGCACTTCAAAATGTGGGTTGTTGAATTTTAAAATAACCTAGAGCATCATATTGAGTGGGTTTTCATGGCTTACTACATTGTCTGCTGGATGGACTTCCTGGGCAGCAAGCATATCTTATTCCTAACATCATAGTCTATTCCCTTTTGCCCAGAGTTGGGCTTCATTTAACAATAAGGAGATGTTTTCGATTTTACCGTATGTGGAATGTAACATTTGCATTTGGCAGTTCTCCCTTTAGTCCTGCTCAAGACTTCAGCTACCTCGGCAGAGTGCTAGAAAGTGATATGCTTATTAGAAAACTTTATTAATCAGAGCAGAGTGCTATTTGGCAGCCAGATTCTAATGAGGATGAGGAGCTAAATTTAATTCAAAGTTGAAGGTCAGCAAATGGTGCTAGCCTACCTTTTTTAAAGTGTGTGAACTTGGACGTGCTCACAGTTTCCGGACAGTTTCATCTAGAAATGTGCATGCTATATTTAGTATGAAAAAGCATGGAAAAGTTTTCTAATCATACCATTTCAGCACACATATATTCCATGAGCATTAATAAGCCAGGCACATTACTGCTTGGCTAGACAATTCTTATAGGAGCTGATGGCACTGAGGTGTTATAGCGATTGCCGGCTGAAAACAGTAGGCCATGAGAACATGTTACAGTGGAAAGAATTTCAAAAACTTGTAGACATTTCTTTAAACAAGGAACTGTCTGTGGAATATGTGTAAATGGCAGAGTTACTCTCACAAAGTCATGAAGGATATATTTGTAGTGTTCAGCTTATGTGCCTGGGAAAGAAAAATAGGAAAAAGAAAGCGTTCTCCAGGCAGCCACTGAAGGTGTTGTTGAGTGGTTTTGGCCCTTGCACATGGCCTCCCTATCCTTAAATAGCGCCATCATTTCCTCCCTTCTCCTTCCCACTTCTCCTTCATTGCACACTTTCTTCTTACTATCACCTCCCACAAAAACTCATTTACTGAACACATCCTAGGTGAGGGCCCTGTGCCAAATTCTACAGAAGATACAAGAATGATTAAATTCCTTCTGTCACTTAGCCACTATTGGGGGACTAGACGAAGACTTAAAATATATAAAACCTGTGAATGATCACCATGCCACAAAGTGGAAGGTAAGAGCCATAATATAAGTACAAAACACCAAGGGAATTCCAATGTAGAAAAGGTTGCTTTCTGCCAGGAAGGATTCATAGAATAGCCTGTGCTTAGGACAAAATGCACCTGAATTCATCTATTTTTCTCCAGCTTCGTGACCATTACCTAGGCCAGTCTACCATCACCTCTCACTTGCCTTTCTGCAACAACTTGTGTTCTGTCTTCCACAGAAAAGCCAGAGTTGTATTCTAAAAATTTTAATTAGATCATATTACTTCCTGGCTTAAAATCTCCTAATGTCCACTCATTTTACTCAGAGTCAAATCCAAAGATCTGTCCAGGTCCTATGAAGCCCATATGATCTCAGTTTTGCCTATCTGTTCAACCTTATCACTTGCCACTTTGTTCCATGAGCATTAAGCTCCGGCCATGCGCACTTTTTTTTTTTTTTTTTTTTTTTTTGAGATGGAGTCTTGCTCTGTCACCCAGCCTGGAGTGCACTGGTGCAATCTCGGCCCATTGCAACCTTTGCCTGCCGGGTTCAAGCGATTCTCCTACCTCAGCCTCCTGAGTAACTGGGATTATAGGTGCCCTCCACCATGCCCAGCTAATTTTTTGTATTTTTTAATAGAGATGGGGTTTCACCATGTTGGCCAGGCTGGTCATGAACTCCTGACCTCAGGTGATCCGCCCACCTCGGCCTCCCAGAGCACTGGGATTACAGGCATGAGCCACTATGCCCGGACACGCACTTTCTTTCTCCTGCAGTAATTGATTGCACTCATTCCATTCTTAGGGCTTTGGCTCTAGCTGTTTTCTCTCTCTAGAATTCTCTTCATGGAGATTCTTCTGGATGGTTCCTATTTGTAATTCAGACCTTAGATTAAAAGAAAGAGGATTTCCTTGACTATTCAATCTAAAGTAGCACCTAGTCACTGTCTTCTCATCATATTGTATTTTAAGTCATTGGTGGCACTGACCACAGCTTGATATTTCTCTTCATTGGTTTGTGTATTGTTTCATCCCCACCCTCACCACCACTAAAACGTAAGGCCCATGTGATTAAGGACCTTGTGTATCTTGTACTCCTCCTATATCCCCAGGACCTGTAACAGTTGATTGTGAATACTGGGTGCTCAATAAATATTTGCAAAATGATTGTAAGAATCTTGAAGGATTTCACAGTAGAGAGTCATTCCTTAGTTAGTGTGGCAGGCCCTGCCACTGGTAGAACAGCCTGAACAGGACCTAGTAGCTGCCTGCTCTCAACACCTTCTGGTAACTGACGTAACCATGCGGCTGCTCTTTTGGAGGAAGGCAGACATAGAGAAGTGAGCCAATTGATAGATAATGAAGATGATCCATTCAAGGGGTGATCATTGCTACAAAAGAAACAAACAGGCTAACTAGGTAGGGATTGTCTTGAAGGATCTACAGATAAAACTGCCAGAACAGGCTGGGCACAGTGGCTCATGCCTGTAATCCCAGAACTTTGGGAGTCCAAGATGGGTGGATCACGAGGTCAGGAGATGGAGACCATCCTGGCTAGCATGGTGAAACCCCGTCTCTGCTAAAAATACAGAAAAATTAGCCGGGCGTGGTGGTGGGCGCCTGTAGTCCTAGCTACTCGGGAGGCTGAGGTAGGAGAATGGCGTGAACCTGGGAGGCAGAGCTTGCAGTGAGCTGAGATCGCGCCACTGCACTCCAGCCTGGGCGACAGGGCGAGACTCAATCTCAAAAACAAAAAAAAACAAAACTGCCAGAGGAGGCACCTCTGACAAGGGAGAATATGCCTTGAGAACGTGGAGATGGAGTGTTTTAGGTGGAAGACCCAGCAATGACAGACTCCTGGGACTGTGACAAGCTTAGGCTATCAAGGAACGGGGGAGAGTGAGAAGAAGTTCTGTGTGAGCACAGGAGAAGAATAGGTCAGCAAGGAGGTGGAGAGGGGAACACGCCAGTTCAGTGATGGGAGGGCCATGTAGACCCTGGGGAATAGTTTGAGAATTAGGCTAAAGGTGGTGACAAGGCAGTGGATGTTTTTGAACAATTGATATGATCTTGATTATGTTGTTTCTAAAAGGAGGGGCAAGAATTACTGATGGAAGAGGCAGTGTGGTCGAAGGCATGGAGCTGGATGTGGGTGAAACTGAGGATAAGTTTAGGGAACCATCAGAGCTTCTGGAGACTGGACTGCAAGTGGAAGGAAAGCAGGCGGCTGGGTGGTGTCGGCAATGGAAAGAGAGCAGAGAGGTTATTGTTGCAGGGAATTCCATAAGCAGAGGTGCACCTTTGGAAGGCCAATGTGGGAATGTATTAGAGTGAAGGAGTCAGGAGCGGAGAGACTAGCTGCCATGTTACTCTGAACCAGGCTCGTGGAAGAAGGAATGCAGGAGGGACATAGTGCTAGAGGCTCGTCATTACAACCAATTGAATGTAGGATGCATGGGAGAAAAGAAGCCAACAATAATATCAAATAATGTCATAGTAGAGTCCAGTAGTCATTGTGTACCAGGCACTATTCTAATTGCTCTAAATAAAAACTCACTTTGCTCCTCAAAACTACCCTACTTGGTTTTACTGTCATTATCCTTATTATTTCAGAGAGAAGGAGGTTACATAACTACTCTAAGATAGGGAGATGGAAAGTGGTGGAACCAGAACCCAAGCAGTCTGGCTCCAGAGCCTGGGCTCTGAATGCTGATCATTGTTTCCATCTCTAATGAGCAAGGAGAAACAATTAGGAGCCCGGAAAATAGGAGGGAAAGAAGATTTTAATGAAAGTGTGAGAAGGTTTTTTCTGGACAAGTTGAGTGTAAGACATGGGCTCATTTCAAGTTCAAGTGTGGAGCAAGGGTGAGCATGGCTTTTGGAGCTGCCATGAGATGTTGCAGCTAGAGAGGTGTGTCCTCATGCAGGCGGGCTCTGTTGAGGAGCTGCCCCAGGTGAGCCACTCCAGGGATCATTTGTTGAATAGATGGACAAGTAAATACATGAAATGTGAGGGAATAGGATAATCAAAGTGCTGGGAGTAAATAGTATCCCCAAGAGTGAAAATATACACAAGGAGCCTTTAGACTCTAAAGTTTAGAGAATCCTTTTAGAGAATAGGGAAAGAGACAATGAAAGAAACAGACAATGAGATTGGAGAGGTAGGAAGGCAACAAAGAAGAGAGACTTGCCACGAGGGTTGCTCTGCCGTGTCTAGTCCGGCAGAGATTAGGGAGAGTTTTTCTGGGCAGTTTTAGCAGCGGTGAAGATACAAACCGGATTGTCATCTGCCCAAAAGAAAGGGTGGCAGATGACAAAAGTAGACAGCAGAGGGCTGTTTTATTTTAAAGTTTAGTGAAAGGAGAAGGAAAAGAGAGAGACAGGAGGCAATAGCTTGAAGGGAGGGGTTAGGGGCTACTGGACAGTGTTACGTCACAAAGGGCCCCTAGTTGCTCCAGAGAGAGGAGGAACAGCATCTTTGGGGCCTCCCCAGTGTGGGGGCATGTATCCACACCTGTGCTGACAAGGGCAGTGGGGGCCCGATCTGCATAGCAGCAGGATAAAAACCAGCCTCTGGCACCACTGGATTCTTCCCTGGTAGAAACTCTCCCAGGGTAGGCACATTAGATAAGAGCTACTTGGATTAATTCAGTGACACCATCTTTTAGAATGAGGGTAGAAAATACTGACGTCACCATGCGGCTGATTTTAGAGAAACAGTTTATTTCTCCACTGACAAGGATTTGTGGCACTCAGCAGCTGTTTGTTTTTTCTTTTTTTTTTTAAAAAAGCTCCCTCCACCCCCTTCTTCAGACTTCTCTGGACTTACATCTGTCCTCCCAGCTGTGAGCTGCTGAATTCCAGGGTGCAAAACCAAGGGAGACAAGTAGGAGGGGCATACAAATAATGATTACATGCTGCTTCAGTGTAAATCTCGGTTCATTGTGTGTCCGTGGGCACATGCCTTCAAATTCAAGTGCGTGCCTCTCTCTCTGCCTTTCAGTATCTGTCTGTAAACCTTGATGGGATTAAGCATATGTTTTAATAAATATTTTGTTTGCTGTATTCCCATTAATATTCATAGGGAATGGAGCACTTTGGGTTTTGTGATTTCTAATAAACATTGATGGTGTTGCTAGTCTGTACTGAGCGTTCAGTATGCTCCATCAAAATGGCAGCTCTAATTAGGTTCCTTGAATTAGCTAATGGATTTTGAGAAAGATAGCTTAGAAAGCTCTTACAGCTGTCCAAGATATTCCTGCCATGGCAGAAAGACAAAAGGCCCCTGGAAGCTACAGACTTCAGAGCTTTAGAAATGCAGCTGACAGTTAAAAAGATAAATTACATTCATATTTTTCCAGTGAAAGTCCTAATACTGAATTAATGTTATTCCTGTAGTGAGTATCCATTAAGCAGCTCATTTTATTATAAGGATGCATTTTGACCATTAGCTCTTTTTCTTTCCTCACTCTCCCTCCCCTCTCTGCTTTTTCTCCCTCCAATTCCCTAGATATTTTGGACACAGTATTAAAAAGCATCTTTGAAGAAGAGGAAATGATTCCCTTTTTTTCAAGTTATAAATTTAGATGCTTTCTTAGATATACAATATGTATTCAGTTTTTTTTTTAAATGCCAAAGTAAATATACAAAGAAATAACATAGTGATTCAATTTAAGCCTTGCGGCTTATATTTTACGTAGAATTGGAAGCAGGGGAAGCTTCTAGCTAGGGGGCAGTGGGCTTGTTTACACTTGGATAAGAGATTATTTGTTAGAAACCATCTCAAATAAAACATGTTACCTCCTTTCATCTTAATATGGAATGTACAACATAACGCAACGCCATTCCACGTGTTCCTCGCCTGTACTTCCTAAGAACACAGTCCTGTAATGCTACAAATGGG
This sequence comes from Macaca nemestrina, assembly GCF_043159975.1. Classification (NCBI taxonomy): domain Eukaryota; kingdom Metazoa; phylum Chordata; class Mammalia; order Primates; family Cercopithecidae; genus Macaca; species Macaca nemestrina. The sequence continues at coordinate 103,550,274 of NC_092135.1, forward strand.
GGGAAAAATACCACAGACAATATTAAATGCTACAAATGGGGGAAAAAAATACCACAGACAATATTAAAAGTTCATGGCAAATAGCAGAATTTGGGAAACAAGGACAGTCACCCAAAAGCTCCTTTTATTAGGTGGATATGTGAGTACTCATTAATTCTGTAACTGTGTTCAGCGTAACTTTTTCCTTTCGGTTTATTCATTTGGAAAACTAATACCTGGTACTTTTCATCTAAAAAGTTACATTCCTGTAGGAACACAATAAATCCTCTGGGGAAATGTTTCCTGGGTCATTAACTCTCAACTGTCCGAATTCTGTTTTCCTCCTGTGAGCCTCCGTCGCCCCTCTGCTTTTCCAGTCCTGCCTGCCTTTGGCCTTTTTGCTTCTCATTAGTATCTTTCCCAAACAAGGGGCTGGGCAAGGAAAAGAATGTGAAACTCGAGTCAATTAATTGGGGTATTATTTACAGCTCTGGGGAAACACTTGTTGGGAAAGAAACTAAAGTTGCGGGTTTAAATGAGATTTTTTTCAAAATCATCTGTAGTTTTTATTTTTCATGCTCTTCCAAACCTCCTGTTTCTGCAGATAATTGAGAGCTGACTAAAAGACTGTTGCTAATAAAGCTGTTGGAACAAAGCAAGGAATCAGAAAGCATAGTGTTGACGGAACGTATAGATTACAGATCAGACAGCTGCTTTACCTCAGTATGATATAAATAAAATGGAAAAGCATTGTTATGTGAAGTGCCAGAAAAAAAGATACTCAATTATTCCCCACACATGACTTCACCATGATGGATAAAAGGCATAATTGACATCATGTTTATTGAAAAAACTAGCAACTGTCACACTGTCGAGGGGCTACGAGAGGCTACTGAAAGCTGGAGGAAGGGCATTTTTTTTTAATTCGTTTTCACTGTGGGTTATTTATAGAGTTCAATTGTCAGCAGCAGAGTGCCTAATTTTCCCTCTTCTTTGATATTCGACAACTCATTCACTTTTCAGATCAAGAAGACAGCTACAAATTGCTCCATGGCAGATACTCAGGCGTTGCCATTACCTCGCCTGAATGGGGCAATGGCTATTTATTAATTAAGATTCTCTGCCTACTTTCCCTTTAAGTGCCAGTGGGGGAAAAAAGTCTTTGTCAACCCATAATGGGTCGGTTTCATTTGTTTTGTTTTGTTTCATTTTAACTTTTTGCTGTCTGGTTTGGCAGCCAGACCCAGATTCCTAATGGGAAATTTATCACTATATTACTGATGCATCGTGCTTCATCACCAGATAATGTTACTAGTCAAACAAGAGCTCTGGTGATAGAAAATTATCAGTTTTCAAACTGAAAGAAAGTTTCAGTGTCCCCTTGCCCCCATCGCCAGTAGCCCTCTGGCACAGTAGCCAACAAGTAGGGAGATGGAAATAGAGAACTTTTGCCAATGATTTGGTTAACCATTTAGCATGCACTGTATGCACACAGGAGAAATCATCAAATCTAAGTACAAGAAAAGCTCAGAGAGGGCAGCTGGTTCCTTCCATAGGTTGTGGTATATGGGGTTACAGAGCGCTAAGGTCTCCCACAGTTCTCTTGATATGAAGCAGAACTCTGAGGATGGTGGTACTGTCCCTACCTGAAATCCTTCAATGGGTCTGTATCATCCCCTTTAGAAAGATTGGCAGATGGGGCTGTTCAGGTCTTACTGGCTGAATTTCTCAGTTTCTCCATACATTCTCCATACTTCTGCAACGCCCTTTCATATGGCCACCCCTTTCCAAGTGGTGTTCCTTCTAGCTGGCATCCCCAGCCACCCTCTCCTTATCCTTGTCCCCCCTTCTCTAAGAGGCCTTTCCTGACCTCCCCAAGCAGGGTTAACACCCTCTGCTCTGAGCTACTGCGGGAGTTCATTATACTTCATGATACTTCCTCTTAATAATTGCCACATTGCACTGTCATTATTTATTTATATCTCTGTCTCCCCCACTAGACTGTGAAATCCCTGAGGGTCAAGTCAGGGTCTTAATCACCTTTGCATCCCTAAGGCCACAGCAATATTTATGAATAAATAAAGCTTAAATAAATGTACACATGAGAAATTTTTCAGAGGGTTATTGGAGAGCTTTTAAAAGCAGTTGAAGATTTAGGTCTGCTACCAGTTTATTATTTTCCATTCTGTTTTGAAGAGCAAGCCAGCATTCTCCTAGCAAGGATTTGTAAGAATCTGAACATCTTTGAAAAACAACTGAAATGATCCATAGGAGATGGTAATGTCAGCTGTCTGCTATTCTGTACACCCCTAATGTTGGAAGGTCATGAGGCCCAGGGTTAACAGAGCTCATTTTCCATCCAGGCTAATGAGAGCTGTGGGATATTCTTGGATTTAATGCCCTTTGGGAGCTAAGTAGATGCTAACTTTTGATGCAATTTGTATCAATCCATTCTAGCATTGATATGAAGAAATACCTGAGGCTAGGTAATGTATAAAGAGAAGAGGTCGAGTTGGCTCACGGTTCCATGGGCTGTACAGGAAACACGGCAGCATCTGCCTCTGGGGAGGCCTCAAGGAGCTTTTACTTATGGGGGAAGGCAAAGGGGAAGCAGACACATCTTATGTGTCTGGAGCAGGAGGAAAAGAGTGGGTTGGGCGGGTGAAGGTGGGGGAGGAAAGGTGCTACACACTTTTAAACAACCGGATCTCATGATAACTCAATCACTGCCACAAGAACAGCACCAAGGGGATGGTGCTAAACCATTCATGAAGGATCCACCCCCATGATCCAGTAACCTCCCACCAGGCCCCACCTCCAGCATTGGAGATTACAATTCAACATGAGATTTGAGTTGGGGACACAGAGCCAAACCATATCATGAGTTGAGAATCTATTTGGATTAATTGTTATAACCTTATTTAAAAATCTCAGAATAGGATATGGATGTAAAAGGAATGAAAAGAATGTAGGTGATATCAAAACATGTTCATGAATTCCTGGACCTCTTAGACCTAATTGCTTTATGCTAATCATATTAGAATACTGAGTATTCTATGTTTATTGTATAGCATGATTTAACACCATACGTGATCATTAAGATCGGCCCCATGGTCACTTACCTATGTGACCCAGGCATCCCTTCTGGGCATTTGGAGAATGTATATCCTTTAACAGTAGAAAAGTAAGGACTAGTTCACTTGTCACATATATTTAGAACACTTTGACTCTTAACACTGAGGGTTGAGCTCCTAATCACAATCTTTAGCTTCTTTCAATTGAAAAATGTTTTCTCTTTTTTTAAAACGGTTTTTTCTTTTGTAGAGTTATTATTTTTCCAAAACCCTCCATTAGGAAAGAAAAACAAAAGCATTGTTGTGTGAGTAAAAAACTGCTGTATTAATCTACTGACATTTTGTTGTATTTTTCACTTTTCACTATGCAGTATCCTGACTGTTCTCTTCTGACTGATATAATCCTCTAAATGAAAAAAATACAAGCTACCATCCATGCACTAAATTATTTAGAGCGTCCTTATTTTTCCTTAAAATTGTGTAGTCAATTAAAACTTACTTTCTTATTATCTGAAAGGAAAGGTTAAGTACCCAGCTGTTAGGAATCAGTGGCCTTTGATGGTATTCCAGGATCTCTTGGGAGAAGAGAGAACTTCTATGTTGTTTTCTCTGAGGAAGAAGGAATTTCATGGAGGCCTAGGAAATTCCCAAGGTTTCATGGCCTGTAGCCCATAAAGGCTTATTTTTCCCAGAATTGACCCTGAAAGTTTAATCCACATATAAATGTCAGATATGTATTCTTAAAACTCAAGCTGTGTTTGATTTAAGCTTAAAAGATAATAATTTTATCTTTGCAGTTCTTGCAGTTGTTGGTGAGAATTTCTTTGAGAAGGCCGGGCGCGGTGGCTCAAGCCTGTAATCCCAGCACTTTGGGAGGCCGAGACGGGCGGATCACGAGGTCAGGAGATCGAGACCATCCTGGTTAATACGGTGAAACCCCGTCTCTACTAAAAAGTACAAAAAACTAGCCGGGCAAGGTGGCGGGCGCCTGTAGTCCCAGCTACTTGGGAGGCTGAGGCAGGAGAATGGTGTGAACCCGGGAGGTGGAGCTTGCAGTGAGCTGAGATCTGGCCACTGCACTCCAGCCTGGGCGACAGAGCGAGACTCCGTCTCAAAAAAAAAAAAAAAAAAAAAAAAGAATTTCTTTGAGAAGGCATGAGTGTGTGCGTATTGGGGTAATCATTAATTTGTTCAAGTATCATATAAACAACATTTTATTTCTCCTTAAACTGTCTTTTGTTCAGTTCAAGAAGGTGAACAATAATTAAAATAATACAAGTTTTGTAGGTTTCCTCTATTTACCTTTTAATCAATATTTTGCTAATTTTGTTTTGGACCATCAAGTCCTTTGGGAAAACCTATAGTATTCCAAGTAGAGTCATGTCTTAAACAAGGTTAGTTTCTAAAGTCATTACAATTGACAAAATTAGTCTTGGGAAACACTTTAGGACAGTGGTCCCCAACCTTTTTGGCACCAGGGACTGGTTTCCTGGAAGACAATTTTTCCACTGGGTGGGCGGTGTCGGGGGTTGGGGAACACGGGGCCGGGCACTAGATTCTCATAAGGACCATGCAAGCTACATCTCTTGCATGCACAGTTCACCACAGGGTTAATGCTCCTATGAGAATCTAATGCAACCACTGATCTGACAGGAGGCAGAGCTCAGGCAGTAATGCTCACCTGTGTAAGCTCACTGGTTTCTAACAGGCCATGGACTGGTACCAGTTTATGGCCTGGGGGTTGGTGACCCCTGCTTTAGGAGGATGCTATATCGAACACTGCCTATGATCTCTCGCTAAACCCACTCACTGCTGTTTCTTTAGCACTGCATTAGACAGCTATTCCCTTGGTTGAGCATCAGCTGAAGTATTTGGCTTGCATATAGAAGGCCATGTTGTACAAGTAATATACATCCTTAAATACTGAAATGATGTTCAGCACAACAGAAAACTTACATTAGGAAAGGTGCCTAGGAACTGACACTGACCAAAGGAAATCAACTCAGTTCATGTTCAGGAACATATGTTCATTAAATGGAATGGCCATTGGAAGCACTATCACTACTTAAATTGCTATTCTGCCCCCAAGCCTCTGTTTGTGTCTAAGCTCAAATATTTGGGTGTCAATTAAATGCAGCTGTGATGCATTATCACTATACTCCAGCCATGTTCGAACAGCTCTATCTATATGAATTATAATATAGGACATTGCTTATTTATCATTTTTTAACAGAAGATACAATGGATGCACAGTTGTGAATTAATCTAAATCTATTTTTCTTTGCATCTATGTATGCTTGTTTTACAAAGAAGTAGAGTAGAAAGAAAGAGATAATATTGGTGCCATTCAGTGTGAACTTTTCAACTATATTTAAAAATCTTTCTTTTTTAAGAAACCAGAATTACTGTATTAAACACTTGATAAATTTCTTCTGTGACACCCACATACTGTGTGTTGCTATTAAAATTGGCAAAATGCCTTGAGACAATATGTATCATACACTTACACATAACTTTGAAGTATCCAGTATTTGTGTAAATTACTTAAGGCTCAAAAATATTGCACTGGGGTCTGGGTGCAATGCTTTGTAGTGGCTCACACCTATAATCCCAGTGCCTTAGGAGGCCGAGACAGGAGGATAGGTTGAGCTCAGGAATTCGAGGTTACAATGAGCTATTATCACCCCACTGTACTCCAGCCTGGGCAACAGTGTAAGACTCTGTCTCTATATATGTGTGTGTGTGTGTGTATTTTGCACTGTGTTGGAAGAACTGTAAGAACTGTATTAGAATACTATTCAAAATATAAATAACTCAAATGAGTATTTTATGACTAATGGCAAAACTGACTTCTAAAATTTGAACACAGTCAGGAGGTCATTGTCAGTATTAGAATAAGGCAGTTATTTGTTACTGGCTTATTATGGTGAACTGAAGCCATAAATAATAACTGGCATGTTGTTGAATTTTGAGTAACACTGTCAGGGTCACTCCTAAGGTATTTCTCCCTTTGTGAGAAATGGAGATACAGAAGCAGAATGTTCTCATTAGAAGCCAGCCTTGCATTGTCCCAAGCAATAAAGAGCAAAGGGAGAGCAATGCCTTTTATCAGAAGAGGAGATGACATTGATCTGGTGATGGTTCTCAGTCACAACACTCAATCACATAAGAGGAAGTTGCCTGCGTGAATCAATGGATTCCTTTCAGTGGTAAATGGTAGCTGTGGTTCATGGTGTGCATGGAAGTGCTTACCATTTCAAAATTGCCAAAGGAAGTGGGCCTTTATTTCTTTATGCTTCACCACTATGGCTTGATTCACTCGGTCAAGGTCCAGCCCAGGGTTAAGATTTCCAAGACAAATCTTCGAGCTGTAGGAGTCAAAGGGTCAGTTTACCAAGCTAGGGATGGAAATACCAAGACAAGGATCTCAAAGGAGGCAGATGCTGAAAGCAGGAAACACATTGAGAAAGACAAAGGGTCAGCCTCAGGTTGCCATGGTGAGGTCAGGAGCCTAGGTAAGCCAAGCCAGGTTGTCAGATTGTTGCATCCAGGTCAGAATGCCACAGGCAGCATCAGGATGGCTGCGGGGAGGACCGCAGTTCAGGATTATAGTCTGAGCTGATGTATTATTGTGATTTTCAGGTTTTCTTCTACCTTATGACCCTAACTTGCATGTTAACCTCTCTGGACCAGTTTCTCAGATTGCCCACAGGATCCTGACATAAGGAGTAATTTTGTTGAACCCTTGAGAATTCATGCACAGACACACATTTCAAAGTTTTATGTTAGTGTAGAGCATAGTTTTTCATCAGATTCTGCTACCGTTTTATGTGACATTAAATACTCTCTTAAGATGCTGAAGCATTGTTTCCTCACCTACTAAGAAGAGGTATAATGTCAGAGATAATTGACAAAAGAAGCCCTTAGAAATAAAAGCAGATTTTACATTTGGAAAGTTTGTGTTGTCTGTTTAATATTATTCACCCTTTCTCTAAATTCATTATTCTTAATATAGAATATTATAGGCAATTATAGTAAACAAGAGCCCTTAATTTAGAGTAATTGTTTTCATCAACAAGATAACTTAAATCTGGTGGAAATTAAATGTCCATATAAGCAAAGACATATTCTTATTATATGGGGGGGAATTTTTGGCAAAAATAATTTGAAATGGGGGCTACCTTCTTTAATAGTGACAGTAAATTTGGCGATAAATTAGAAAGAAGTATCCCCAAAGTTGTCCATGGATAGTCAGCTATCAGTCCTAAAATTTCACCAGACTAGACAGTGAAAAATCCTATTTGTCAATGCACCTTTGAAAAAATAGAGATTCTTTATAAGAAATGGGAACAGTGGGAAAAATAGAGGATTTACACAATCATAACTTTACCTGGATATTTACACTGGATAATTTTCATAGCTGCTCTAAACTAAAATATCATTTGAAGAATGCTATGGAATTAAAAAACAATTATTTATTATTAAATTAGTATATATGGGCACACTATATAAATGTATTTTCATTATGGGATGTTAAATCTGGAGAGTATGAGTGTAAGTGGTATTGGGGGTATAGTTTCTTTAAATCTTAAATGCTCTTCAATTAAGAATCCTAAGTGCATGTTTGAGAGTCTCTCAAAATTTTATTTGACAGAAATCTTTATCGCCAACTAAAATAAATAATACTTGTGTCCATGACTATCTGTCTTCAGCTGAATATTCTCTTCCAGAATCTTTTCTTGGGATTTGAGGAAAATTAGCAAAATAAGAGTGCATATAGCCCATTAGATTTTATGATAGTTATGTTATTGAGAGTGTGAATGCCATAGAATCTCAGGTGTTTTAGAAGCTCGGTTCCCACTATGGGGAAAAAAAAAAAACTGCCCTGTTTTCTAAGGCAGAACTATGGTACTGTTAAATTTTAAGTTTAAAAATAAAGCTAGGATGATTTTTAGCCTCTTACATGCCAAAAGACAAAAACAAACAACCCTCCCCCCGGGGAAGAAGTCAGGAAAATAATAGTATCTTGGCGTTCTTAAAGGGCACCAAGGTGTTTTTCTTTATTCCATGTCTTTAAACCCTTTTTGAGAAAACCATTGAAATTCCACCCTTTTGTAAGTATACAAAAATTAACACAATATTTATATAATTAACAATCTTAAAGGAAGCATCAAAATAACGTTTTACAGTAACTTCATAAAAAAAATTAAAGAATCTATCAAACACTAAACTCAAAAACTCTATCCCACTTGACTGTTGTTGACACGCATACATCCAATTTAAAGGGTTTTATTCAGAGAATTCGTAGGGATTATCACCTCCAGATAGGAATACTTCTGTTAAAGTTCCAGGCTATAAAAGCCATTTCTTTTCTTTTTTTTTTTTTTTTTTTTTTTTTTTGGAGACAGAGTCTTGCTCTGTTGCCCAGGCTGGAGTGCAGTGGCATGATCTCAGCTCACGGCAACCTCCACCTCCTGAGTTCAAGTGATTCTCCTGCCTCAGCCTCCCTACTAACTGAAATTACAGATGCATGCCACCAAACCAGCTAATTTTTTTTGTATTTTTAGTAGAGATGGGTTTTCGCCATGTTGACCAGGCTAGCCTTGAACTCCTGACCTCAGGTGATCCGCCCACCTCAGCCTCCCAAGTGCTGGGATTACAGACATAAGGCACCTCACCCGACCTTATAAAGACCATTTCTTAACTGCATCATCAGATCTGGACACCAGGCTGGTACCCACAAATAAGGGCGGTGCTCACCAAAGGCCAACACCTCTCCTTCAAAATGAAGAGCTACATCTTGAGGCTGTATGAAAACAACACGAAAACAAAAATAGCTGTTTGAAATCAGCTATATACAACTGAGTCCTGGTTAGGATGCATGTATTTATGTAGATGCCCACTTATACATGTGTAATCACAGATAATTCACAAGTCCCACAGCGGCCAGGGTTTGGTGGTAGTGACCACCTCCTTCTCATTCAGTGAGTGGTGAACTTCCCCAGCAGTTCTGTCTGCCTCTCAGTCCTGGTCCTGATCCAGAGTGCGTCTTTCATGTAGGATCTTTGTCATATGTTGATTCTCTTTTGCACCCCATTCAGTTTTATACCAGCTCTCTACATAAGCCTGTTAGCGATATAATATTAATCGCCCAGAAATCTCAGCCTGCAGTGGCTCCAAAATCATTTTTTAATGAATACGGACTTCATTGCATGTATTTCTATTACTTTGGTTACTTCTATTTCTATTTTTATTGCAAAGAGCTGTGCAAATAAAAGAATATCAAAAGGTACAGCTATAAATGTGCTCTGCTAAATTCCCTCTGCCTTGAAATGCCTGTGAACTGCAGCCACAAAATGCCTGCTGCATTTTAATGCCTTCCTTGCGAGGCAACATGATATAGTAGAAATAGCACTGGTTGGGAGTCACACAAATCTCCTGGCCCACCATTCACCAGTTGTGTTACTTAACGTCTCTGAGCCTCAGTGTGCTCGTGTGTAAAATGTCAACAACAATGTCATCTTCACAGATTTGACTGAGGCTTAAATGAGATGAGGTATATAAAGCACAAATATTGTCTTTAGGACATCACAGGAGCTCGATAAATGTTAATTTTTTTTAGCCTGCAGCAGTCATGGGAGGAGATGAAGGCATGCACAGATGAACACTCATTTTAAAAAGTACTATAGTTGAGGTCATTTTAAACTGGGAAGAATAAGGCTAGATTCCAAATGCCTTAGTGTGATGTTTATGACATGTGGGAATTTGTTGCTGTAGGTGGCTATGAAGAAAATGACATGGTTTCTGAAATCCATTACAACTTTAAGTTCTGTCCAGCTCTAAAGTGTTATAAGAAGGGCCTGTTTAATGATATATCTGCCTTTAAAGGCATAAGCAATATAATTTATTTTTAAAATCATTACAATATACATCGTGTTGTTATACTGCTTGAATTAATTTAACATAAAATTCCAGCACATCAAAAGTGTAAGATTGTCATTGATCACCTATATAGGGATACAGCTGTAATAGAAACTTTTTGTAAGGATGGCCAGGGCTTTACTTCATTTAGTGAATAAATAATACGGAAAGCCTAATTGTTAAACTAACAATGTGGAGATGAGGTTATTGACACTTTTACTAGGTTTACAGGGTTTCAATAGTATTTGAGTTACATCATGATCTGATGTCACTTCTGAAGCTATTTCTAGAATCTGTACTGCTAAATTCCATAAACAAGGAATATAGAACAAATGACATGTAAATAGGGAAGGAAAATGGGAATCCTCCGAAAGTAAATCCTGTAGGCTAGCCTTCACTTCCATTCTTGTTCAGTATCTTGCTAGAGGACCCAGTCTCTAAAACATAGATGAAGGAAGGGAAGTAGGTTGGAAGACACTAAGCCATAGTGGAAGAGCAGTCTTTGAAGTCAAACAACACTTGTTAATCGTCTGTTTGCTAGGAGCTTCATATTCTTCATCTTTATTGAGCAGAATAATAAATCCATCAATATTTTTTGAGGTCTTGAGATATTGATACCACCTGTTACACAGGAATTGTAAATAAACTCATGTACCAATTCCTATAGATTAGTAGTGGCTTTCTGAAGTTCTAGGCTAAAAGAATTCTGAGAATTCTTTCCCAATTACAGCATTGGGAAAGAATGCTGTAATTGATTCGTGATGTCTGCTGTGGACAGAGAGTGGAGTAAGTAAAAGTATATATAGATATATTTGCTATATAAGTGTTCTATAAATTATAACTATTATGATGATTGCCGCTTTCACAAAGGTGTTTGTATGTCCCTCTAAAAATTGCTAAGTTTCTACATCTTCAGTGCAACATAGAGTCAATTAATTGCTTTGGTTATAATAGTGGTATATATTATTTTTATTAATTTGATGGTAAGCGTATGTGTACTATCTGCTGAGAAGAGCTACAAATCAGAAATTGGCATTTGCTATCCCTAATCTTACCACCTGAAATACGTATTTGGGAAAAGTCTGATACCATTTCTAAAAGTAGAATGAGGGTTGAGAGGAAAAAAGCAGAGATGATATTGAGACGTAGTCCCAGGTTATCACAAAAGGTTTGCACAGTGTTCCATATTTTAAAAAATATTCACACAAGGGAGAAGATACAGCATATTTTGCACTTAGATGGTCCATGACTTTCTGCGCTGTTTTCCTGTTTTTTCTCTTGGGCCAGATTTCTTTTCTGGGTAAATAGTCGTGTTCCTGTCAGCCACAGGGGACTTTCTGAATCCTGAACAACTGATTTTGTATTCCTGCCCCATTCCCTTATTTGAGAACAGCAATCTGATCAAACCCATATTTTTAAATTTATGTATTTATAGGCATATGGAAGAATAGTTTACAGTTTCAGTAAAATTTTTTTCCACCACAAATGGAAGAAAAGTGTGTTTTTAAAAAACAGTGCTTTATCAGTTTCTTTTTTTTTTATTACTGATGACTTCATTCTACTTGAATTCAAGGCTTCAGTTTCTTTGGGGTAAACTAATAGATTATGTATGCGATGTTTGCACCACGTTGATTGAACTCATCTGGTGAGTTTGAACGCAGCTCATGAATTTCCGTAATCGACAGAAGCCTGTGCATTGGATACAGACACCATGGTCATCTCGTATTACTCAAGAGCTAGGGAAGCTGTTCAAAATAGACTGTGCTGCTTTTCCTGCCTTCCCATGGTTCAGAAAAACTTATCAAGACTTTTAATTTGTTCTTACTATATTTTTTAAGTGCTCAAAGAAAACTATTTTTAAGTATAGTAAAGAAAGAGAATTAGAACTATTATGAGAGTTTTAACATACATATTGAAAAAAAAGAGAGGTACGTGATTCCCAAGGGTTTGTGTGTTTTGAACTAAAGGCATCAGCTGCTGAGTGTCTGTAGAGCACCCAGGAAGCCCAGAACCCTGTGCAAACTGTCAGGGAGCAGCCACAAGGCAGGAGTACCTCATCCAGTTTGCAATTAACTTACCATCTAGTTTGAGAACAGTGCTCTTCCTGCAAAAGGTGTTTACTCACCACTTTTTATTAATATAATTTACAAGCATAGTTCTAAAATATTTTTTTTAAATAGATGACCTCCTTCTGTTGCTTTTAGATATCTCATATTATCAGATATCTCATTTAAACTTAGAACCCAACTGTAATATTTAGGGATCTTTTTGACATGCAAAACTCTTCACACTGGGGTTCTACCTACCTTTCCAGGCCTCATGTGTCCCTCTTTTTCTTGACCCTCCTATATTTCTTTAAAATATTGACACAAGGGAGAAGATACAGCATGTTTTGCACTTAGTTCATGACTTTCTGGATTTTTTCCTGTATTATTCCCTAAATGCTACAGTCGCAATTCTCACATACCCGTGAAACGTGTCATTATGTTACAATTGAGTTAAAGTACCAAAATTTGTAAGTGATATGCTTCTGTCATTATTAGAGTAAATTCAAAATACCCCTAAGCTATGGCCGGGTGTGATGGCTCATGCCTGTAATCCTAGCACTTTGGGAGGCCGAGTCAAGCAGATCACTTGAGGTCAGGAGTACTAGACCAGCCTGGCCAACATGGTGAAGCCTCATCTCTACTAAAAATACACATACACACACACACAAAGAGTTTGCCGGGTGTGGTGGCAGGTGCCTGTAATCCCAGCTATTTTGGATGCTGAGACAGGAGAATCGCTTGAATCCAGGGGGCAGAGGTTGCAGTGAGCTGAGATCAAGCCACTGCACTCTAGCCTGGGTGACAGAGTGAGACTCTGACTAAAAAAAAAAAGAAAAAAAAGTTAAACCAAAGTCACCAGAACTCACTTTTATTCAAATTTGCTTTGTAAATGAGAGCAGAAAGGGAACATGCGCCATACACCTGGTATGTGTGTAAGGCAAGACAAAAGAAGTTAAGGACCACTGCTTATCCAAACTGATCAACTTGCATGTCTCTAAAGCAAGATGCTTTCTCATCGCTTTACTTTGCACTCACTGCCTCCCCTCTACCTGGAGTATCCTCATCTCACTTGTCTAGCTGTTGAGCACCTTTGTGTCCTTCAAGGCTCAGCTGAAGTGTCACCTCCTCCATGGAGCCTTCTGTGATTTTCTTCAATGGCCCCGCTCTCACTTTGTCAAAGTTTAAGCACTCTGCATTCCCATGACCCCAGTGCAAATCTCTGTAAGAGCACCAGTCCTAATGGACTATAGTCTTCTGTATCCCTCTCTGTCCCCTACCTCCCAGACTATTTGTTTTTGCAGGTAAGGTCTGTGAAGTGTTCCTTTTTCCGTTCCCAGATTTTAATGTGAGGTCTGGTGCAGTGGGGCACTCAGTTATGCCTCAAATGAACCAAATAAGTGGAATGACTGTTCAGATCTGCCTGTCATTCTTTTGCTCCCTGGCCCTGTATAATATCATGTGATATTGGTTCCACTAAAATAACCACAATAACCTAATCTAAGCTCCAAGGGAACTGCTAGCCGAGCAGTTTGGGGTTGGGCAGATGAGTTACTGGAAAAGCTATAATTCCTAAGAGGAAGTACTGGCTAAAGTACAGAGAGAAGAACCTTGGATAAGCACATTCTACTCTACACCAACTTCCCCCACCTTTTTTTAAAAAACACTTTTTTACTGTTTGTTGTTTGTTTGTTTACTATTACCTTTTTTACACATACCCAAACTGTACCCAGATATTGACATGTATCCCATCCCCACCCCCGACTCCCACAATTCATGAGCCTCAGGGAAATGAATGCTGGCATATGCCAACCCTGTCTCATATCCAGCCTTCAGGTCAAACAACTGGAGCTTTATCCCAAATCAGCAACACTTACTGAGAAAATGAGATATCCACATTAACATGTGACAAAACTCTGTGTGTGTGATTGTAAGAAAAAAGCGGTGAGTCTTTTAATTGCTCTAAAAGGTCAGGACTCTATCTTACCTTCTCATTCAAAAGGCATTTGTTAATCCCAAGTCAGACATTTGACCCTTGGAACTAAAGGTAGGCATGTAAAGACCACTTTTTGTTCACATTTATAACTGATTTCACCATTTTCCTGGCATGTTTGAATTACATTATTGAATCTTCCAAATTTGGATGTCAACTCCTTTAACAAGAAGATCCAAAAGTGACTTCAAGGATGATGTACACTGTGTGACTCTGATTATTTCTCTGTATCCTGTAGTGGCCGTCCCACAGGTGGAAGCACTGACCGTATCCAGAAGTTGCGGAAAGAGTATTATCAGGCTCGGAGGGAAGGTTTCCCTTTATATGAAGACAGCGAAGGAAGAGCAAGGCCGTCTGATTATGACCTTCTCTGGGTAAGCTCATGCATGATTTCAATCACTGAATTCATCTTTTCTAAGAATGTTTAGAGCAGAAGAACACGGTCAAGACTGTTCTGTACATATCGATTATATTTAGGTTTCTTGGGCTTCATAGATAGGAACATTACCCAAACCACAGGCGTATTCTCCCTCAGAAACTGTTTATGGAAATCAAACCCCGTGAATGTGCAGTAGTTCATTCTGATTGCTGTCATACTTCCTGTTATATGCCAACTGATTTGGGGGAGGCATAAGTTAGCTACTTTAAAGAGGACAAGGGATCTTGGTCACCATCTACTGAACTTTGATTCTTGCAACACAAGCCATCTCTCCTTTGGAAGATGGTGATTAGAAGTAAATTTCAAAAGGGTTATTGTCAGACATGTCAGTTGTTTGTTCATTGGATCTGAGGACTTCACATTCTGCTGATCTTACCGGCATGCTAGGATAGATTTGTTTTGCAATAAGGGCAGTTTTTGTATTAGAGGATTCTTTTTGCTAAATCCTTTGACATTCGGGGAACAGAAAAGAATATAGTGACCACTGAAGAAAAACTCACTGGGTTTTTTCAGGGTGGCACGATTCCCTCTCTTGTTATTTTTAAAAAGCAAGTCTGTGCCTACACAATGCACTTAACTCTTGAGCATCCACAAAAATGCCCAGGAAGAGGGTGCTTAGAATTGCATGAAATGTGCTCGTCAGATACATAGAACAGTGCCTGACATAGAGCTGGGCTCAGTAATTGTTAGTTCTTGTTACTGGCATTATTATCAGAGCAGAGCTGAACATGGTAATAGCAGTGTCCTTGCTGGGGTTCAGTTCTCACTCACCCTCTAATGCTTTCTGCCTTGTACTACACCTTATAGTGCTGCTCTGAGAACCAGGTAGGGGACTCTGTTATCCCTGGTACCCATGAAAGACACCGGCTCCTTGGAAAGGCAAACCTATTAAGGCAGGTTTCCTTTCCTGAGTTTCACACTCATGTTTATGCTCATAAGGTCAGGGTGGGGAGAATAGAGACTGACGACTGAGCTGATTCCCTCTAGTTCTTATATCTGTGTGGGGGGCCTGTCATGCGTGCATCTCTACACTAGGATGTGAAAATCAGTGTCAGGATCCACCACTGTTGGGCAGAGCAACCGAAACTCCTCAGCCCAGAAGATTGCACATGTATAATGGAGTTTCAAAACACTAATCAGAAGTGCACAGTGCAGATGGGCGATCGCAAGCCAAGTGGCTTCAGCCTCTTGGGAGAGAGGCAGTCTGAGAGACTATGGATCAGAACAAACAGCTATTTATTGGTTGTATTACAGATGTTAGGATTAAACAGAGTGACACCCAGAGTGATGGGAAAACTTGTCTGTTAGCTTCTCTGTAGCAGAAGAGAAAGATTTCCACAGAATAACAGATTAGATAACAATTCAGTTTCAAACTTGATCAAGATCGATTTACTGCCTCTGACAAGAGACGTGAGCTACTTGTTAGGTAAGGCTCAGCTCCCTCGATAAGCCAAACAAGCAGTAAAATAAAGGAAAGTCATTTCCACTGTACCCAAAACAGAACACCATGTCCAGTGCATTGAAAAGTGCTCTATCTCAAAACCACTGTGAATTCCTATGAGCAAAATAAGACAAATAATTTTAGACAAAGTAGTCCTGGTTGTTTTGACCTTATTTTATATGATTTCCTTACATCAAGCTGAAAGGATGAAGGTGCTTAACTTTCATGAGACTTGAAGTTTCCTCTGACCCTCACCAAACCTGAGCTAGATAACTGTACCCTTGGGTGCTCCCTTTTTTAGTGATTCTATTTTTACGCCAAGTAAACGTGTAACCAGACCATCTAGTGAGTAAAGAAGTATCTCTAGTTTAATTTGTGTTTCCCATGCTCCGGTGTGTTGAGCTCTGCCAAAAGTGACTGATTTTATGTTTCCCAGACAATTGGGGTCTGAGGCTTCCCAAAGGGATGCTTGGGAAATGCACTGCCATAAAAGATGAGTGTTCTTTGTTACTGCCTGAGATACTCCAAGCCAGGGATTAGAATCTCAGCATCCTTTCCTCTCCTCTCCCCACGCCAGGGAAAAACACTAGTGTCTTTTGTTCAGCGTAGGCCTGAGAAATTATACTGTTGTCTTGCCACTTTTGGAGAGATCTAGGAAAGCAAGTTTAGAAAGTTAACATTTCATTCCTGTCAGGCGGCCAGACCCAACAAAGCAGCTTTTATGAGATTGTGGTTCCTAGAAAGGCAGGTCTTCAGCATCACCACCAGGGCACTTGCTAAAATCAGACCACAGTCACACGAAGGGGAAGAACTGGGGCCAGGAGAGACCCCCAAGGGATGCGTCAGGTTGTCATCAAGGATTCTGATCCACAATTCTAAAAATAGGACATTGACTTCAATCCCTTGAGGAAACACTAAAGCAGTCCAACTTCTCTAACAAAACCACTGTGTGGACCAGCATCATCAGAAATATTGTTATGAACTTAGAACTTCCCCAAGTCCAGAGCCTCTGGTTGAGAGGCCTGCTGAGTGTTTTCTGGAGTCATTCTGTACTGGGGAACTTCTGAACTATCGAGGAGGAAATTACAAAGATAAGTTACCTAACAACTACTTGTAAACTCATTTAAAAATAGGCCAGCAAGAATGAAAGTATGCTCACAAAAGTCTTCAAGGCCAAAATAATGAGAATAATCCGTTGAAAGTTTATTAGGGTCTATGAATATTTTTAAATATATATGTAAATATATATGACTAATACTTTTTCTTTGCCTGGCCCTGGGCTTTCTAGATCTTCGCAGACCAAATTGTATGTAGTTCTCTACCAGTATTGCACCTGCCCAGTGGCCTGGAGTCTAAGATTTCTCTTACTCCTCCCTTGGGTTCTCACTTGCTTTCATACCTGTCTTCTCTCCCCTCTTCCTTCTCCCTTATCCCCTCCCCTCTCCCCTCTCTCCTCCCCTCTCCCCTTTCCCCTCCCCTCTCCCTTCTCTCCTCCTGTCTCTCCTCTCCCCTGACTCCTATTACATTTTAACAAATATTTGCTAAATCTTAGTGTAGACCAGGTGCTGGTAATAAGAATATGACATTACTTCTACCTTGGAGAAACTCTGGATCTAGCCAGGAATAGATCTAAGCCCAAACAAAATAGAACAATAATTTATGTGATAAATGCTATAGTATAGAGAAGTATTAGCTTCTATATGTACTAAGAGAGAGTAGTTAATTCTGTTGGAGGTGCATAGTTGGAGACAGAGTGCTGGGAAAACTATAGGGACATTTTGGGAATTGTCTCAGCTGACATACTTTCTTCTTTTATTCTCAAATTTGTTGGATTTTTTTTCCCTTTTCCAAAAGATCTCCTGACGTATTCACTTTGTTTTAAAATAAATGAATACACACAGACTGTAAGGTTTGTAAATATGAACTTGAGACCTTAAAATCTTTTCAACTGCTCTGTTTTGTAACTGTTTTCCCATCTTACTCTGAAAAGCTGTAAAGAACAAGTTGAAAAAATTTCAGTGGCTGCAAGTGAAACAGTCTGGTGAGTTTTTATAGGCCCAATTAAGTAAGCAAGATATACTAGCTGTGAAGTGTTAATATTTGCCAGAAGAAAACATAATACCTGTTATCTGCTGGTATTTTATTTTTTATAAAACTTAAGATAGTCTTCTGACAACGGGCTGCTTTTTTCTTAGCGGATAAAGCTGCTCTGCTTATTTAACAGCAGCATGAATATCCTGTAAATAATTCTAGCAATGAGATGCCTCTGAAGTTTTCTAAAAATATTAGTGCCTTTATTGTTGTCTTTTTCAAGAGCTGAATAGCAGTATCATTATCCCCCCACCCAACCTTTTTTTTTTTTTTTATACTTTAAGTTCTAGGGTACATGTGCACAACGTGCAGGTTTGTTACATATGTATACATAAACCATGTTGGTGTGCTGCACCCATTAACTCATCATTTACATTAAGTATATCTCCTAATGCTATCTCTCCCCCCTCCCCCCTCCCCCCTCCCCACAGTAGGACCCGGTGTGTGATGTTCCCCTTCCTGTGTTCAAGTGTTCTCATTGTTCAGTTCCCACCTATGAGTGAGAACATGTGGTATTTGGTTTTCTGTTCTTGCGATAGTTTGCTGAGAATGATGGTTTCCAGCTGCATCCGTGTCCCTACAAAGGACACAAACTCATCCTTTTTTTATGGCTGCATAGTAGTCCATGGTGTATATGTGCCACATTTTCTTAATCCAGTCTGTCACTGATGGACATTTGGGTTGATTCCAAGTCTCTGCTATTGTGAATAGTGCCACAATAAACATACGTGTGCATGTGTCTTTATAGCAGCATGACTTATAATCCTTTGGGTATATCCCCAGTAATGGGATGGCTGGGTCAAATGGTATTTCTAGTTCTAGATCCTTGAGGAATCGCCACACTGTTTTCCACAGTGGTTGAACTAGTTTACAGTCCCACCAACAGTGTAAAAGTGTTCCTATTTCTCCACATCCTCTCCAGCACCTGTTGTTTCCTGATTTTTTAATGATTGCCATTCTAACTGGTGTGAGATGATATCTCATTGTGGTTTTGATTTGCATTTCTCTGATGGTGAGTGATGATGAGCATTTTTTCATGTGTCTGTTGGCTGTATGAATGTCTTCTTTTGAGAAGTGTGTGTTCATATCCTTTGCCCACTTTTTGTTGGGGTTGTTTGTTTTTTTCTTGTAAATTTGTTTGAGTTCTTTGTAGGTTCTGGATATTAGCCCTTTGTCAGATGAGTAGATTGCAAAAATTTTCTCCCATTCTGTAGGTTGCCTGTTCACTCTGATGGTAGTTTCTTTCACTGTGCAGAGGCTCTTTAATTAGATCCCATTTGTCAATTTTGGCTTTTGTTGCCATTGCTTTTGGTGTTTTAGACATGAAGTGCTTGCCCATGCCTATGTCCTGAATGGTATTACCTAGGTTTTTTCTAGGGTTTTTATGGTTTTAGGTCTAATATTTAAGTCTCTAATCCATCTTGAATTAATTTTCATATAAGGAGTAAGGAAAGGATCCAGTTTCAGCTTTCTACTTATGGCTAGCCAATTTTCCCAGCACCATTTATTAAATAGGGAATCCTTTCCCCATTTCTTGTTTTTGTCAGGTTTGTCAACCACCCAACCTTTTTAAAAAAAAAAAATTCTTTGGCTAAATTAGAAGAAAGTTTATTTATAAAAGAGGTTTGTAGACACATGGTTGGGAAGGGAGTACATTTGTTTATATATAGAAAAAAAAGTGGGAGTTAAAGCATCTTAAACTAGCACGATATACCTGTTGCCATTGTCATTAAAAACATGGTGCTTGCCAGGCATGGTGGCTTAAGCCTGTAACCCCAGCACTTTGGGAGGCCAAGGCGGGCAGATCATGAGGTCAAAAGATTGAGACCAGCCTGGCCAACATGGTGAAACCCAGTCTGTACTAAAAATACAAAAATTAGCTGGGTGTGGTGGTGCACACCTGTAGTCCTAGTTACTTGGGAGGCTGAGGCAGAAGAATCACTTGAACCCAGGAGGCGGAAGTCGCAGCAAGCCAAGATCATGCCACTGCACTCCAGCCTGGTGACAGAGCGAGACTCCGTCTCAAAAAAAAACAAAAACAAACAAACAAAAATTGTGCTATATCTCTCTGGCACAGGGGATTGACTCAAGTAGATCATAGTTGGAACAATGAGATGGTTGGGTGAATAAATATAAACATCTGAAAGATTTGTTCACCCTATTGTGAAGACGGTCTAGAAGCCAACTTGAAGAAACATACTTGACCGCTGATCTGGACAACGAGAGACAAATCCAATGAATTCCACACTTGGAGGAAAGAAAAAACACAATGGTGAGATCATGCTAAACATCTTAAGGAAAGGCTTAAAGATGGAATGTTCTATAGCCAAAGAAGTATAAAAGCCATCAGAAGGTTTTTGGTAAACACCAGGAGAGAAGAGGATGAATGCCATCAATGGTCCAATACCAAAGTGGAGATTTCTATGTATTTTCCTTGTCTGCTCCTTAAAAGCATCTGATAAAAACTAAGTACATTGATGAACAATTCTAGCTTAGGCAATAGCTCTTATATTCCAAAGAACGGTGACCTAAATCAAACTGACCTGATTCTTAGCGGAAATTTTGTTGGCTTATTTAAAAGAAGTCCATAATCACATCCTGGCTTCAGGCAAAGCTGGATCCAGCTCCTGCAGGCAGCCCATTAGGAGTCTCTTTTTTCATCTCTCAGCTTTGCTATTCTCTCTGCAGGCACCATTCTCAACGGGCTACCTGAGGTAGAAAAACAGCCATCTGCAGCTCCAACATAACAACTCTGCAGGAGGAGATAGTCTCTGTGTAGATCAGGAAACATCCTGAAGCTGATATTCAGCACAATGCTCAATAGCGCTGATTGACTCAGCCTGGATCACGTGTCCACTTCTGAACCAACCCTCATGGCCAGACAGGTGCAATATTCTTATAGACTAAAACTAGGCCATAAGACTACCCCTGGAACTAGACAGTGAAGTCAAGTCCACCCAGACTCCATAAATAAGAATAGGTGAAGAGAGAGTCCTCAAAGGAAAATCAAGGTGCTGTTAACAGGGAAAGGGAAAATAGATGGTAGGCACAATTACAAATTGTCTACGACAACTTTGCGTTCTAATAATGATATAAACTTTCTTCATCTTCTTAGATTTTTCAAGGAAAGAGAAAGAAAAGCCTTCCCTTTGTGTATTCTCATTTTTGTCATTAGAATAGATCTATTATCAAACTTCAATTTGCTGCCATTATTTGTTATGTAAAAGGAGAAAGAAAATTTTGTCTATTGGTTCAGTATCTTTGAACTATCCCAGGAACCCAGATGATGTCACTGAATTATTCATGAGAAATTGTCAGACCTCTGGAATTTATTTATATAGGCAAATGACATTTTAGTTCACCTCAGACCTGGCAGTTCACCCCAGGACGATCTGAGTACAGATCGTCTCAGCAATACTCTGGGGGACAAATCTGATCCCCAAAGGTTGTAGGGATAGTGAAGGCGGAGGGAACAGTTCACCCCAGGAGAAGCAGTAGAATTCTTTGAAAGGAGTAAAGTTGCTCTCTTTCTTTACATAGAGTTGCTCTATTTATATCTTCATGGATTATTGTCTTGTGACAAGCACATATTCTGTTCTTAAAACTTTTACAAGGTGAGATGGGGTAAAGAATTAGAGCCATTGAATGTTTGTATCCAGGCCAGGCACAGTGGCTCATGCTTGTAATTTCAGCACTTTGGGAGGCCGAGGTGAGAGGATCACTTGAACCCAAGAGTTCGAGACCAGCCCGGGCAACATAGTCAAACCTGTCTCTACCAAAATATACCAAAATTATTGGGGTATGGTGGCATGCATTTGCAATCCCAGCTACACGAGATGCTGAGACAGGAGGACTGCTTGAGTCCAGGAGGTCGAGGCTGCAGAGATCCCTAAAAGAAAAAAAAAGTATGTATCTATAGACTGCTGCAGTTGCACTGCTGCCACACGACGGGCAATCCCTTCTCAGTTGATGAGGCTTCTTGAGCTCCATCCCAATGGTTCCTTCCCAATGGTTGAGTTTATCAACACATCTTTTGATTTCCAAAAACAGTGGAACTGAGGATTGGAAGCAATACCAAGGCAGAGAAAAAGGAGAGAGAAAACCATGTCTGTACAGTATGTGGGTTTTAGAAAGGCCTGAAGTTTTATTGAACTTGGTACGGGTAAAACATCAATGCCACTGGAAGAGTGGAGATTTTGCTCACTTAGATCTCAGCAAGTAGTAAAACAAAAGGGAAAAAAAATTGACAAAAGAGGACAAAATAAATGGATTTTTTTTTTTTTTTTTTTTTTTTTTTTTTTTTTTGGTTAGTGGCTTTGGCCCTTTTATATTTCACTGTGTCTTTCGCAGGAATTTGTTGACATATAAGCTATATGGGAGAAGATCTGGACTATACAACATGTGAGTGAATGTCTAGCTTTTAAATATAGTAGAAATCATTTTTGAAAGGAAGCAACATGTTTACAGGCAGTCCCCAACATAGAAATAAACTGTGTTCCAGAAGTCCATTTAGAAGTTGGCAATTTAGAAGTAGGAATGGATTTTTCCCATAGGGAAAAAATATATGTATTGTTTGTTAGAGTCCCAAACCAGTCTACAAAAACCCACTAAAAGCCAATAACCTTGTGCTAATCACAGAACAATAACCTTGAAGCAGAAACAGGGAGCTGTCTAAGCCAGGGGAGGAATAGGAAACTTTCTTTCCCCCTCCCTTCTTTTCTGGACACAATTTTTTAGGATACTCTCTGCGCCTTTCCCATCTACTGGTCTTTAAGTCTGTTTCCCTAGGTTCCCTGACTCTTAATTCCCCTACCTCCGCATCATGGCACCCCAGGTTAAGCCCGCTCCTCCCCTGAAGCGTTCAGGCATCCAGAGTTACTTCTCTGCCCCATCCCTCAACAAAGTTACCATTCTCAGTACAGATCGTCTCAGCAATACTCTGGGGGACAAAACTGATCCATAAAGGTTGTAGGGATAGTGAAGGCAGAGGGAACAGGAGAGAGGCTAATGGAATGTACTCCCGGAACAGGAGTGTTGAGCTATTCCTGATGCTCTGTTGCTACTACACTAGCCTCTGGATTCTCCGGCACTTCTCTTTCCATGTATGGAGCCCAAGCTTCCACAGAGCTCGCTGTCTGACACTGCCTGTGGCCAGTGACCTGATCCTGAGAGTGGATCTGATTTCTCCAGCAAACTGGCCCTTTCTCCAGAGGAAGCCTTTTGTTTCTGGGTCTGCCCTCTGCAGCCCAAGGGCCAGTTACTACAACTAACATGGGCCATGATGCCTCAGCCCTGCTTGAAAATCTGCCCTGATAAGATAGCTCTTCTAAACTACTCCTGTCCACTCATCCTGTCTTTCGAAACACACAGATGTCTAGAGTTTTAGAACTAGTAATTTCGCAGATATGGGAAGCATTTTAGCACAGGAGACTCCGAAGCTAGGCTGCTTGAGTTCACATCCAGGCTGTACCCGTTACTCACTAGGTAAATTTGGGCAATTTATTTTACCTCTCTGTCTCCTTTAAAAGTGAGATAATAGTACTATCTCCTTGAAGTACTATGACACATACATGATTACATGTAAAGTATTTAGAATAGTGTCTAAACATGTAGGAAGTGTCAATAAACATGAGGAATTTTTAAATGGTACACTTATCAAGGTTATTTGAAGTAACACATTCAATTGGCCAGACAGCCCTTCTGTTGTAGTCATTATTGGAGCTTCTGCACCTCTTTGGTTATTCCAGAGCTCTCAGACATTATACAGCACACAAAGCCTTGAGGGTGGCCTTCACATCCTGCTCCCTCTGGTTACCACTGAGATGCCCAGAGTCACTTCAGGTGGTAACTGTCAAGCTCGGTCGTCAGGCACTTTTAGCAAATTCCATTGGTCCAAAGGTCAATATCTATTTCCCTCTCTCCCACACGCATACTTTTCCTTCAAAAGTACATTCCTTTCATCCCTGACCCTGGGGGCACACCTAATCTCCTTAATGAGCTTATGCTAAAATCAAAGACCAGAAGAAAGTTGACTTCTAGCAGCTTCTGCCTGCAGCTCGGCAAAAACCCTGAAGCAAAGAAATACCAGGGTCCAGTTAAGCCCTTAAAATAGGAGGGTGAGATACAAAGAGAATATATACAAATTATTTACTCAATAAATTATACTACCTCCAGATTGTTAATAAAAATGGCATCATTTACTCAGTGCTGACTCTACCTTATTT
This sequence comes from Macaca nemestrina, assembly GCF_043159975.1. NCBI lineage: Eukaryota > Metazoa > Chordata > Mammalia > Primates > Cercopithecidae > Macaca > Macaca nemestrina. The sequence goes on from NC_092135.1 coordinate 103,574,481, forward strand.
AAGCTATTCCATATACTAGCTCTGTGAGGTAGGTATCTTTAATCCAGTTTTATAGATGAGAAAACAAAGGTTCCAAGACCTTGCCTCATGGCCACACAATCATTAGCAAAGCTGATTTTCAAATCTCTACTGACTCCCGGTGAAAAGAGAAAGGAAAGCTCCTAATGCTGATGTTGAGATACTTCTTAATATAAGATGTTTGAAAGAAAGAAAATGTGTGAATATTCATCCATAAGCACTATGAAAACTGTCTTCTACCTTTGTTGAACTACTCTTGAATTATCACTCTTAATTTGTTTTTGAACCCAATAATATTGAACCAAAATCAAAGTGTGGTGTTTTCAGTCCTCTTTCAAAGTCTAAATGAAATCATTCTTTTTATGCTGTAATCAAATAAGTTACCCATCTCTGGCTCAAACCCAAACCTAAATAGCAAAGAGCAGAAAAAGAAAGTTCAGGAACACATGATTTTTCCATAGTATGTCAAAAAAACCTATGCTATACTTCCATTAAAGTGAAAAAAGAACTCTTTCTGCTTTTAATGAGCAATTAATTCCAGTTCAGGATGTCGAGTTTAGAATAGGTTAACTTCCCCCAAACCACAGCCGTTTGTATTGGATCATGGTTAAAACCTCAAATTCCAACTTCTACAATAATAACATTCTTTTCTTCTACTGCAATGGGAGAAATGACCATTTTATGTAACATAAGAAAAACTATAGCAGAAACCCCTATGAATTCCAGATTTCTTAAACTGTTCTCAAAGCTGTTTAAAATCAGTTGGGTACATTTTATTTTAGCAGTGCTTAAATGTTCTAAAATAAACTTTGGGTACTAAATTAAAAAATGAAGATGTCTGGAGTCAAAGATAGGAATATCTATCTAACTGGTATTTATAGTACATGTATCACTTAAATTTGACAACAATTAAAACTCCACAGAAGCCATGTTTGTGTGCAGATCCTGTGGCCTGGGATGTCCCCTCACACAGCATCCTGACTGTAACCAACCAATCAGGTCGCTACAGTGGCCGTCTTGTTCTTTCAGTTTAAGGAAATTTTTGACCGACAGTCATTCTGAGATTTAACATCATTTGGTTCTTATTAAGTAGTAACTAGTTTGGTGTTGTGATGGGAAAAAGAAAATTCACAGGAAGCTTACCTCTGAAAGGAAGACAGAAAGCACACTTGGATCAAAGAAAACCCTAAAATGAGAATGGTCACTACAGTAGTATTGGAATTGCCATTCTCCACAAGAAAAATGACCATTTTTGAATGCAATTGTAATGACACATACTAAAGTCTATGACTTTCCAGCCCTCCTATGAATCTCATTAATGTCTTTGTATTTCATTCTGAGCCTTGAAATCACAGTGCTAAATTTTCAGAGTATTTATGAAAGAGTACAAAAGTTGATACCACTGAATTTTAGCGAGGCTAACAGGAAAACTTGCCATTTATTTTAGTAAATGATCTAAGAAGAAGGGATATAATGTTGCTATTATAAACCATTGAGAAATAGTCTCTTTTCTACTTTCCAGATAAGGCTTTTGTGAAGCAGTGGAGTATTCAGGTTTTATCTCCATGAAGCTTTCTTCAAATGATCATTCCGTGTCATCTCTTACTCACAGACATAGCTCCATTCCCTAAACAGCAAAGTCAAAGTTGCATATGAGAGAAACTTATTTTCTGCAATTTTCCATTCCTTCGTTGGTTTTTTTCATTCAGTGAATACTCAGCAATTTATGAATGCCTAGGAAAGTGCACATTGAGCCTGACAATTGTATCATCAACACTTACCTACAAGGAAAGAAAACTTAATTGGGGTGTGTGTATATCTTTAAGCCTGTGTGTGTGCATAAAGATGTGTGATTTGAAGTTTCTCCTTTACAGAAACAGAAGGAAATGTTGTAGGAGAAAGACAATCCACATCCTGACCTGATGTCTTTTCTTTAATGAACCTTCTGGCTCACTCTATAATATTAGATACCCCTAAACCATGTGGAGACACCTCCATTTTTCTCTTTTGTTTTCCCATCATCACTAATTGCCAGAGTCACAGACTGTTTCTGAAGAGCAAATTTATTTTAGTTTTAAGTTTTTATATCTATCATCTACTTTTTTTCCTTTTTTTTTTTTTTTTTGGTATGAACCAGGTTTCCTGTTTTCTGTGCCATTCCCTTTGCAGTAATTTCCCAGATTTAAATTGCCAGGCGTGCTTCGGCAGCAGTGCACAATACGTGTATGTGGTTATAAGGGAATCAGAGACTCACATTTCAGAGGAGGAAATCGTGGTCTCACAATTAATGTGAATGATAGCAGGAAGGAATCTGTAAAGTAGTACTTGAATTGATGATTGGAGAAAAAAGAAAAAAAAACACTGTGGGCTTTAGGAGGTTGTGGCTTTCGTGCAGTTCTAGAACTATTTTGCCTCTTCCCAATTTCAGAAAATGGATAACTTTCTCCTTTCTATGTAAGGATGTATATATATAAGGTTAAAAAGTCTAATCCCTAAATACATGATGATGCGGGGAGCAGATGACAGGCAAACAGGAAAGAACTGACTTTTTTATCAAGCATTCAAATCTTCCCCTTTGTTGATTCATAAGAAAATTTGAGTACCTTCCCATTTAGAAACTTAAGAGTTTCCTGGCTTTCTTAAAGATTGTATCTCCAAAATAGGAAGAAAACTTGTTAATATCCTATCATCAATTAAGGAAAAGAATAGTCATTTTCACTTATGTTCTGTCACTTTGGCCCCAGGATTGGAGAACAGAATTTCAAAGTGTGTGGTTCCTTAGTCATACATTCATTTATTAATTAATGCGGTAGACCTTTACTCAGTGGCAACCTTGTGCCAGACATTTACTTGACTCTGAGGAATCAAAAGTGAATAAAGAGTTCATGTCTGCTGGGAAAGGCAGACAGGAAACATAATTTCAAATATAATGAGATATTTAGGAGTAGTTATGCAGGAAGAAATTGATAAGTGAATGCATAGGAAAGAGAGACTAACCAAGAATTAACGAGATAGATTTGCTTTTATCCCTGTGAAGTTTTCCCTTGTGTGTTCAGCCTTGCATTTTGTCTGCATTTAGGGCTGTCTGCCTCCAAAGTAAGCTACTAAATCTAAACAATTGCCCTTTGTAATTTTGAAACAAATGTAAAGTGGCTTTTATCACGTTTCATGATGATACTTTTCTTTATGCCCAACCTCTCCTTTTGAGGATTTGAGCATTTCTGCATCATACTGTCCCAATTACCAACCAAGATCAGCCCTAGAGAAGTTTTTCTGTGTGTCGCAACTTATTCAATGATCATACCATCAATTAGTTGGTCACTCTTATCATTTCTAAATGATTTTGCATAGGATGTATCACAGGATGGCAGGTAGTAAAGATGGGTGTTGGTGTGGTTTTTGTTTCACATCCAATGCGGGAACACACACACTTACATTTGGTCATGATGTAAATTGTAAGTCTTCCTATGGCTTATGATTTTAGGAGGCTGAGAAACTCTGGTTTAGACTTTATGTTCCATATCTGCTTATTTACTGTTTCCCCTATGAGAACCCACATGGTACTATTTCACATTAGGAACTAAAAATTTTTAAATAAACATTATTAATAAATCTTATCTGAAACACATAATGAATGGCACATAGTTTGCTTTTCTTGTTTATATCTGCATATCAATATAGATAGATACATATGGATAGAAATATAAAGATAGAGACACAAGTTGCATATATTTCAATGAATTTTAGTTTAATAGTCAATGATTTATAAAACTCTTAAATAAACATGTTGAAAGAGATTACAACTATAAAGTCAGAAATACGTGAATATACTTGGCATACTCCAGGCTTTCTTTATTCTCCTGAAAATTACTGTCTTTTATATTTAACACGTTTTTATGTTTCTATTATTTTTCTTTCTTACAATTCTATATTTTTTTTTTACTTTAATTTTAGGTTTGAGGGTACATGCAAAGGTTAGTTACATAAGTAAACTCATGTCACAGGGGTTTGTTGGACAGATTATTTCATCACCCAGGAATTAAGCCCAGTACCCAATAATTTACCTTTTCTGCTCCTCTCCCTCCCCCGACCTTCCACCCTCAAATAGACCCCAGTGTCTCTTGTTTCTTTGTTTTCATAAGTGCTCATCATTTAGCTCCCACTTATAAGTGAGAACATACAGTACTTGGTTTTCTATTCCTGCATTAGTTTGTTGAGGATAATAGCCTCCAGCTCCATCCATGTTCGCACAAAAGACATGATCTCATTATTTTTTTGACTGCATAGTATTCCATGGTGTATATGTGCCACCTTTGCTTTATCCAGTCTGTTATTGGTGGAGATTTAGCTTGATTCCGTGTCTTTACTATTGTGAATAGTGCTGCAGTAAACATTTGCTTGCACGTGTCTTTATGGTAGAATGATTTCTATTCCTTTGAGTATATACCCATAATGAGATTGTTGTTTCAAATGGTGGTTCTACTTTTAGCTCCTTGAGGAATCACCATACTGCTTTCCACAATGGTTGAACTAATTTACAGTCTTACCAACAGTGTATAGGTGTTCCCTTTTCTCCACAACTTTGCCAGCATCTATTAGTTTTAGATTTTTTAACAATAGCCATTCTGATGGGTGTGAGATGGTATCACATTGTGGTTTTGATTTGCATTTCTCTAATGATCAGCAATATTGAGATTTTTTTCATGTGCTTGTTGGCTGCATGTATGTCTTTTTTTGAAAAGTATCAGTTCATGTCCCTTTTAATGGGGTTGTTTTACTCTTGTAAATTTAAGTTCCTCATAGATTCTGGATATTAAACATTTGTCAGATGCATACTTTGCAAATATTTTCTCCCATTCTGTAGGCTGTATGTTTACTCTGTTGATAGTTTCTTTTGCTCTGCAGAAGCTCTTAAGTTTAATTAGATCTCATTTCTCAATTTTTGCTTTTGTTGTGATTGCTTTTGGTGTCTTTGTCATGAAACCTTTGACTGTTCCTGTGTCCAGGATGGTATTGCCTGGGTTGTCCTCCAGGGTTTTTATAGTTTTAGGTTTTACGTTTAAGTCTTTAATTCATTTTTAGTTGATTTTTGTATATAAGGAAAGGGTCTAGCTTCAGTCTTCTGCACATGGCTAGCCAGTTATCCCAGCACCATTTATTGAATAGGGAGTCTGTTCTCCATTGCTTGTTTTTGTCAGCATTATCAAAGATCAGGTGGTCATAGGTGTGTACCCTTATTTCTGGGCTCTCTATTCTGTTCCATTGGTCTGTGCGTCTCGTTTTGTACCAGTACCATGCTGTTTTGGTTACCGTTGCCATGTAGTATACTTTGTAGTTAGGTAACATGATGCCTCCTGCCTTGTTATTTTTGCTTACGATTGCCTTTGCTACTTGGTCTCTTTTTGGTTCCATATGAATTGTAAAATAGTCTAGTTCTGTGAAGAATGTCATTGGTAGTTTGATAGGAATAGCATTGGATCTGTAAATTGCTGTGGGTAGTATGGCCATTTTAATGATACTGATTCTTCCTATTCATGAACATGAAATGTTTTTTCCATTTGTTTGTGTCATCTCTGATTTCTTTGTAACTGTAATTGTAATCTGTTTTGTAATTCTCATTGTAGAGATCTTTCACCTCCTTGGTTAGCTGTATTTCTAGGTATTTTATTCTTTTGGTGGCAGTTGTGAATGGGATTGCCTTTCTGATTTGGCTCTCAGCTTAGCTGTTGTTGGCATAAAGGAATGCTAGTGATTTTTGTATACTGAAACTTTGCTGCAGTTTATCAGCTGAAGGAGCTTTTGGGTTGAGACTATGGGGTTCTCTAGATATAAAATCATATCATCTGCAAGCAGAGACAGTTTGACTTCCTCTCTATTTGGATGCCCTTTCTTTCTTTCTTTTGCCCAATTGCTCTGGCTGGGACTTCCAATACTCTGTTGATCAGGAGTGGTGAGAGAGAGCATCCTTGTCTCGTGCCAGATTTCAAGAGAAATGCTTCCAGTTTTTGCCCATTCAGTATAATATTGGTTGTATGTTTGTCATAGATGGCTCTTATTATTTTGAGGTATGTTCCTTCAATACCTAGTTTATTGAGAGTTTTTAACATGAAGGGGTACTGAATTTTATCAAAAACCTTTTCTGCATCTATTGAGATAATCATGTGGTTTTTGTCTTTAATTCTGTTTATGTGATGAATCACATTTATTGATTTTTTTTTCTTTTATTATACTTTAAGTTCTAGGGTACATGTGCACAATGTGCAGGTTTGTTACATATATATACATGTGCTATGTTGGTGTGCTGCACCCATTAACTCATCATTTACATTAGGTATATCTCCTAATGCTATCCCTCCCCCTTACCCCCTCCCCACAATAGGACCCGGTGTGTGATGCTCCGCTTCCTGTGTCCAAGTGATCTCATATTGATTTTCATATGTTGAATCAACCTTGCATCTCAGGGATGAAGCCTACTTGATCATGATGGATAAGCTTTTTGGTGTGCTGCTGGATTCTGTTTGCAAGTATTTCGTTGAGGATTTTTGCATCAATGTTCATCAGGGATATTGGCTTTAAGCTTTGTTATTGTTGTGTCTCTGCCTAGTTTTAGTATCAAAATGATGCCAGCCTCATAGAATGAAGTGGGGACGAGTTTCTCTTGGGAAGGTGTATGTGTCCAGGAATCTATCCATCTCTTCTAGGTTTTCTAGTTTGTGTACATAGAGGTGTTCATAGTAGCTTCTGATGGTTATTTTTATTTCTGTGGAGTCAGTGCTAATATTCCCTTCATCATTCCTAATTGTGTTTATTTGGATCTTCTCATTTCTTCTTTATTAGTCTAGCTACCAGCCTATCTATCTTACTAATTTTTTTCAAAAAACTAACTTCTGGATTCATTGATCTTGTGAATGGTTTTTCATGTCTCAATTTCCTTCATTTCAGCTCTGATTTTTGTTATTTCTTGTCTTCTGCTAGCTTTGGGGTTGATTCATTATTGCTTCTCTAATTCTAATTCTTTCATTGTGATGTTAGGTTGTTAATTTGAGATCTTTCAAACTTTTGGATGTGAGCAGATATTACTGTGAATTTCCCTTTTAACACTGCCTTTGCTGTGTTCCAGAGATTCTGGTGTGTTGTGTCTTTGTTCTCATTAGTTTTAAAGAATTTTTTATTTCTGCCTTAATTTCATTATTTGCCAAAAAGTCATTCAGGAGCATGTTGTTTAATTTCCATATAATTGCACGTTTTTGAGTGATTTCTTAGTCTTGACTTGTATTTTTATTGCACTGTGGTCCGAGAGTGTTTTTGTTATGATTTTGCTGAGGATTGATTCATGTCCCATTATGTGGACAATTTTATAGTATGTGCCATGTGGTGATAAGAAGAATGTATATTCTGTTGGTTTTGGGTGGACAGTTGTATAGAGTTCTGTCAGTTCCATTTGGTCCAATGTTGAGTTCAGGTCCTGAATATCTTATAAATTTTCTGCCTCGATGATCCAATAATATCAGTAGAGTGTAGGAGTCTCCCATTATTATTGTGTGGGAGTCTATGTCCCTTTGTAGGTCTCTAAGAGCTTGTTTTACAAATCTGGCTGCTACTGTATTGGGTTTATATATATTTAGGATAGTCAGGTCTTGTTGAATTGAACTCTTTACCATTATGTAATGCCCTTCTTTATCTTTTTGATCTTTGTTGGTTTGAAGTCTGTTTTGTGTTAAATTAGGATTGCAACCCCTACTGTTTTCCATGTGCTTGGTAGATTTTCTTCTGTCCCTTTATTTTGAGCCTACAGGTGTCATTTCATGTGAGATGGATCTCTTGAAGACAGCAAGTCATTTGGTCTTACATTTTTATACAGCTTGCCATTCTGTGCCTTTTAAGTGAGGCATTTAGCCGGTTTACATTCAAGGTTAATATTGATATGTGTGGATTCGATCCTGTCATCATGTTGTTAGCTGGTTATTATGTTGGCTGTGTGGTTGCTTTATAGTGACACTGGTCTGTGTGCTTTTGTGTTAGCTGGTAGCAGTCTTTCCTTTCTATATTTAATGTTCCTTTCAAGATTTCTTGTAAGGCAGGTCTGGTCATAGTGAATTCCCTCAACATTTGCTTATCTGAAAAGGACCTTATTTCTCCTTTGCTTAGGAAGCTTCGTTTAGCTGGATATAAAATTCTTGGTTGAAGATTTTTTTTCTTTCAGAAAGTTGAATATAGGCTGCCAAACTCTTCTGGCCTGTAGGGTTTCAACTGAGAGGTCTGCCGTTAGCCTGATGGTGTTCCCTTTGTGGGTGACCTGCCCTTTCTCTCTAGCTGCTTTTAACATTCTTTCTTTCATTTCAACCTTGGAAAAATCTGATGATCATGTGTCTTGGGGATGATCTTCTTATGGAGAATCTTGCAGGAGTTATCTGTATTTCCTGAATTTGACTGTTGGCCTGTCTAGCAAGGTTGGGAACGTTTTCATGAACAATAGCCTGAAATACATGTTCCAAGTTGTTTGCTTTCTCCCCCTCCCTTTCAGGCATGACTGATTTGGTCTCTTTTCATAATCCCATTCTTTCCAGAGGTTTTGTTCATTTGTCTGACTGTCTTATTTAAAGAATCAGTCTTCAAGCTCTGAGATTCTTTCCTCAGCTTGGTTTATTCTGCTGTTAATACTTATGATTGCATTGTGAAATTCTTCTATTGTGTTATTCAGCTCTGTCCAACCCATTATGTTCTTTTTTACACTGGCTATTTCATCCTTCAGCTCCTGTATCACTTTGTTGTGATTCTTACATTCCTTGAATTAGGTATTGCCAGCCTACTGAATCTCAATGACCTTCATTCCTATCCATATTCTGAATTCTATTTGTGTTGTTCTAGCCAGTTCCGCCTGGTTAAAGAACTCTTGTTAGAGACCTTTTTTTCTAAAAAAAGTTTTGGTGTTACTGCCAACCTGGTGAGGTTGTTTGGAGGACATATCAGAGTTGTTGTGTTGCTTCTTTCTTATCTCTGCATGTGGGTGGTTCCATTTACTGCATTGTAGATTGAGTACAGTCAATAGACTTCTTTTCTGGATGTTTTCACTGGACTGAGGCTTTGTGCAGAGTATTTGAAGCTGACTTCTTATCTCTGGTTTCAGAGGTGGGTATGTTAGCAAGGCATTTTTGGTGTTAAAGCTCTGGGGTGTGATCCAGTAGATGGCACTTAGGCTTAGCCAGTTGGTAGACTCTTGCTTGGTTTTGTGGCTCCCCTGTGTTTCCTCATAGTTGCAACTATGTTCTCCCTCAATGCTCCGAAAGTTTGGGTTCTCTCCCTCTTCAGTGCTGGCTGTAGATAATGACTTGGCACTCCTGGTCTGCCCACTGCAGCTCTGGAGAGATCTGAGTGTTTATGTTCCTCCCCTAACTTAGAGGCAAAAAAGGAAGGGACCTTAGCAGTGATTGTGGCCAAGGGTCTTTTGTTTGTCTCCCGAAGCCTCTGCCCTAGAGAGATGCAGGTCAGTAATCCCTCAGTGGGATGGGGAGGGTCTGTGCTGCAAGCCCAAGCCAGGGATTCCTTGTCTGGTGATGAGTAGTGGTGGGTATGTGGGAACCATGGGAGATGGTCTGTCCTCCTCTCCTTGGGTCGACTACAAAGTGCTAAAGCACTTGGGTTCTTTGCTCCTTTGTCAGTCCAAGGGTTGCAAGGGCACTTCCACTGCAGAGGCAGTGACAGAGAGGCTTTCAGTTGCCCCTGGAGGCTCTCTGTCCAGGCAGTTGCTGAGTTGCTGCTGGCTCAATAGCTCTGGCTGGGGATGACTGGAGGCTCAGGCCTGGAAGACAACAAGTTTTTATCATAAAAGTAATACATGGTCTAAAATGTTCAGGTAATTAGTAAAAGTGTTAAAATGAAAATGTAAATTATTCATTATCTGACCACCCAAGAAATGAACACTGTTTATGTTTTGGAGTGTTTTCTTTCTATACATACACACACACACACGTATGTATAACTTATGTAGTAATTAAATTGGGATCCTTCTGAATATGCTATATTTAAGCCACTTTTTTAACTTTGTTATATTTTGAAAATTTCTCATGACATTAAACAGTCTTCAAAACTGTGAATTTAATGTTTAATGCATAGTATTTTCTAGAAAGGATATTAAGTAATTAGTTAATCACTTTACCATTATTAGACATTTAAGTTGTATTCATTGTTTCTTATAAGTAGTGAAATAATAATTAGCCTTATACATAAGTGTTTGTATTATTAGTTCTTTATCATAAATCAATATAAGATGCTCATTATCTAGTATGAGGCCATGAAATTTATTTAAAATTTGGCACATATTACTCATCTTTCCTATGAAAGTTGTTAAGTTTATATTCTTGCCAGCAGCATATTCATTAATACACTGAACAAATATTAATGGTCTGTTTTATATGGATTTTAGAGTAACCCTATTAAAATTGAGTTTGAAACAATTTTTGTATTTTTCCTAGTTTTACCAATTTGATGACAAATATCAATTATGTTGTTTTCATTTCTTAATTACAACTGAGAATAAACATTTCATAGGTTTATTGGCCATGTATATTTCTTTTTATGAATTTTCTATTTTTTCTATTACAGTGTTTGCCTTTGTCACTCCTAACTTGTTAAGGTTCTTGATATGGAAAGAAGAGTATTAAACCTTTACTGTCAAATTTCATTCAGGGTTTTTTTTTCCAACTTTGTCAATAGATTATTTAACTTTGTGATACCTTAGAGCTTAAGGACTTTTATTTTTGGGTAAACAAACTTGGGATATTTGATTATATGATTTTTTTCTCCTTTTTCTATTAATGTGAGAGTTTATATGAATATACTAATGTTGAATAGCCCTTGCAGTTCTGAAAAAATAAGTCTATACTTACATGCTGTCTGTTTTTTCCTTTAGAGAGACCTGCGCAGGGATTAATATTTCATTACTGATTTTTTATCTTACTTGTAAGTGAAATTGATAAGTAGGTTTTTTTGTTTGTTTGTTTCTAACTTTAGCTGTTTTATACAGAAGGGTTACATTACCTTTGCCAAATGATCTGGCTAGCTTTTCATCTGCTTCTGTGCTTTGTAACAACGTCTATAATGTAGGAATTATCTCTTTGTAAAGATTTTAAATAACTCATCCATAAAAACATCTACCTTGATCCTCTTTCCTGGGTAATTCTTTGACACCTTTTTAAGCTTTTCTGATAGATACAGATATTTGGAAAAGGAGATTTTTTTCCTTTACTGAATTTTGGAAATGTCTTTTCTGTAAAATTACCTATATTTCTTTGAGATTTTTAACCTTTTAGTGTATTTTATTATTTTGTGTTTTCATTTTTTACTTCATTATTTTTACTTCATTAATTATTTTGTTTCCTTAAAAAGGAATGAAACAAACCTACTTTTTGAATTATTCAGCTATTTATTCTACGTACGTCTCAGTATCATTTTAAAACAATATAATTTAAGGCAATGAATTTGCTTTTGAACTTAGTTTAGGTATACTTCTGGAAGTGATAATATGCTAGCATTCTTATTATTTTTTTCTAAGTATTCTATAATATTAAAGACTTTTTAGTTTTCCTTTGATCAAGAATGATTTATATGATCTTTATTAGGTTTTTTATTTAAGTTTTTATTACTAATGTATGGTTTTAAGCTCTGTAGTCAAGGACAGTGACTTCTCCCATTTTTGCCTGGTGGCATTTATTAAAAGTCAGCATAATATATGGTAACTGTTGTCGTTTAAAAAATTAATTAAATTCAAAATAATGATTTTTCTGTAAGTATGTATTATCTAATAAATACTTATTGAGTGCCTATTATATATTCCAGGCACCATGAAGGTGCTGGAGGATAGCAAAGAGCAAAATAGACAAAAATCTCTTGGCTTGTGGTACTGGCACATTAGTAGGTAATAAATATGTGCATACCATATTTCCTTAAATATAAGTCAGCACCGATTATTATACACACAATAAATTTTTACTAACAGCTTTTAAATTTAAATTTTTACATTAAAAGACATTTCAGTTTTACAAATATTTAGGTATGAGAAATGTGTTTCTTACTATTGAGAAAATATAGTAAAACAACCTTATTATACTTTTTGATACTGTAAATACTTATTTATCACTTTGCTTATCTGTTAAACACAGATATTAAGTTAAAATTCCCATATACTATTTGGTTCTGAGGCCTTTCAGTATCCCTTTTTTCTTAGGTCTATCACTTATTAAAAGTTGAATTGTGTCATTTGATTCATTCTGAGGCTTTTTCTTCCAAATAAATGTTTAACTCATTTCTATCTGTTATGATAACTGGGATTCTTGTCCTTTCTGTCATCTTGTTTCAGGCTTTGTTTTATATACCCTTTTCTGTTTTCTTACCCCATGTACTATGTGTGTGTGTGTGTGTGTATGTTTTTTCTTTTTTTCTTTTTTGAGATGGAGTCTAGCTCTGTTGCCTAGGCTGGAGTGCAGTGGCGCAATCTTGCCTCACTGCAACCTCTGCCTCCCGGGTTCTAGCAATTCTTTGCCTCAGCCTCCTGAGTACCTGGGATTACAGGCACCTGCTACCATGCCTGACTAGTAGAGACAAGGTTTCACCATCTTGGCCAGGCTGGTCATACCATATTTCCTTTGATGATTTTTAGTAATTTCAATCATACTGGCTTTATAAATATTCTTTAGCATATTTTCTCTATCAACATCAAAAATAAAATAATCTTTTGAGTCCCTTCCATGTTAAAGAAACAAAGTAACATGACTGTGTTATCACAACTTTCCTTTATACTTTTTAACCTGTGGCATTTAAGATAAAGTTGTGTTTCTAAAGAAGGTGTATCTCTATTTTTAAAATATTTTTGATGTGACATACATCCTACTATCCAGAGATTATATGCAGTGTTTAATGCCAGTCCTTCCTTGCTGTGACAGCTCCATTGCCCAGTTCTTTATTTTGATTCATCTCTCGGATAACCTGCCTTTTTTTTTTTTTTTTTTTTTTTTTTGAGTAATTTTAGTTCAGGAAGAATATGTAGGCAGTATATTTTTAAATCCTTAAAATCTGATAATATTCTTTATATATAAATCTAAATACTTATAAGAATGTCTGCTGGGTTGAAGTTTGAAGTACATAACAAATTTTTTTTTGTAATGAATGACTTGACTGCTTCCCACGGCTTTTTTCCTGAAAATTCTATTATCTTTTGGTTTTTAATATTGGTAAAGGAGAAATCTGAGGTTTATCTAACTTTTCTTTCTTCTAAGTAACTTGTTTTCTCTGTCTGGATCTTAGGGGCTTCTTTCTTTGTTCACGATATTCCAATTTTTTGCCTACATTTGTCAGGGTTTTGGTCTCTGCATTCATTTTGCCAAACCTTTTTTGTGTTCTATTTTATTGATGGCTTCATGTTAGTCTCCTGCTGTTTTCTTGCTTGAAAGCAACCTTAAATGAAGTGATTGAAGTCTCCTTGATTCTCATCACCTTACATCTGAATATTTGTAGAAGAGTCTCCTCAAACCTCAACACCAGGACTGTCTGATGTTATTTCACACCTCCTGTTTAGAAATTCAGCAGCTGAGAGAACAGGAGTGGAGCTACAACCCTCAACAATACTTGGAGGAGAACTTTGCATCTGCTTAGTTTTGCAGGTGGTTTTGCTGAAATCACTGGATAAGGGGTGAGCTTTCCAGGGTGAAATCATACCCTGACTTCTGTTTGGCCCAGCTCTCTCATCCTATATTGCCTGTGGTTGTGTCTGCCCTTCACCTTCATACTATTTCCCATCTAATTAGAAGAGAGAGCACTTTCTATCTTTTAGATTTTTTCCACGGTTAAAGCTACTTGGAGAATCCAAGACTTTCCAGGTGTTCTGTTCGGAATGCTGCCACTTCCAACATAACAGAAAGCCCCATGTTAATCTCCTCAGTCTCATAACCTCTCCTCCAGCCTCACCCTTCTAATGAAAGGCTTAGCCTCCTCTGCCTGCTCCCCAGGAAGGGTTGGTTTTGAGCTGGCACCATGCCCTCCTTTCTGCCCAACCCATGGCAGTATTTCCAATACATACTCCTCAAAGACTCGCACTGGTGCATGTTTCACCTGTTTCCTATGTGGTCGGTCATTTCAGCCAGAATCTGGGAGATCAGTAGTAGATTGCCTATGCTCACATTGCCATTTTTATTCAGAATTTGATACCCATCAACACACTTAAACCTCTTCAGAATAAGAGATTTCTTAGTGATGTACCATGGCAAGAACCAGGACAGTTTTATTGCCTCACAAAGCCCATTTTCTTAGCTGCAACTTTCTTATTCACACACAGTAAAGCAATGCATATCTTATGGTATGACTGGAAAATACTAGGGCTTTTTTCCCCTCCTACATGGTTAACTCCTAATTTTTCTTTAAATGGTCCTGAAAACAAGAGACATGGTATGTAAAACTTTCAAATTGGTTTCCATACCACTCCAAGAGTAGGGTCTCTGGAAAATATAGTAACAAAGCTGGTTTTCTAGTTACATGTCACCATAACTTCAGTAGGGCTAAGCTGAAAGGCCAAAGAAATTCAGAGAACTAAGAGGTTTTTGTTTTAACATTAAAGATGTAAAAAATAATTATAATATAATGCTGGGTGTTATGTATTCACAATTACCTTCTAACACAAAAAGGTTTTATTTTGTCTGTCAGGGTGCATTGTTGTAATTGTTAAAGATAAAAAACAAAGTTCCTGCTGTAGACATAGAGATATTTGTTGCATGACTTTATTAGCTCCTAGACTGAGGTCTATAGTGTGGATGCTAACCTAATAACAGAATCATATTTAGAATACAGTAGGAAATTCTCTCTGCAGATTCAGAACAGTACACATGAGACCCAGCATTATCGAAGGCTTATCCTTTCTCACACTGAACTAATACTCACCCTTCATTTTGGTGACAACTCCAGCTCAATAAGAATTTCAACAAAGGGCCTGACTCTCGCCCCTTCCAGCCCCTTCGCTGCAGCAGATATGATTACTTGGATTCTGCCTATGGGTCCATGATGTGTACCCAGTCCCGGGGAAGGTGCAGGAAAATCTGATCCTTTTTCAGAAATCATCTTAGAATCAAACCAGTCTTACTCTGATTTTCATGATACTCCCCACCCTGCCCTTGCTTCTCTCAAGGTCTGGGGCTCCATGTCCTTATCAGTATCAGACTTCCACTGAGGCTGCTATCTCCAGTACCCCCAGAACACTAGGATTATAGTTTCTGCTGGAATTCCCTAACCTACATTGCTCACCCATTTCGACTTGACCCAAATGCTTGCCAACTGGTCATGGACAATCTTGAACATAGATTGTTTCACACTTTGTCCTAATCTGTCCTTTCTTCTCAGATCCGTCTTTTTATCCTTGTACCTCTGTGTACCCGTAGTCACATCTGGGTGTCTGTAGTGGGATTGTGGATGTGCACTTCTACCCACTGTAAGCAGCTATCACAGGTCCAGCCCATTCTACTGCTCCCCTGATATATGGTAGTGACAGAACCTTGCTTTCAAAATCAAAACTACAAAGGCGATTCCAGTATTGCCAGGTAGAGTTTTACAAAGAGTACTTGCCTTTGTGGCCCTGTTTTCTAAAATTTTAGTAAGCAGGTATGCCCAGAAGTATGCCAGCCAGAAAGTCTGCAGCAGCTCTGGGGCCTCAGTAATGTAAGCATGACTCTAACTTGATAGCAAGCTCAACCTTGATCTCCAACTGCTCGTCTACTGTTTACGGCACTTACTGCCTGGCCACATTTTCATTTTTGACTTGGAAACAAACAAGACAGATGCCACATTCCATACCACTACCTTTTTTAGTTCTAGTGAAGAAAATAATGTAAGATGCTGAATTGACATGAAAAAAAACTAAATGCACAAGATTACCACTTCTGCTTAGTGCTTTGTCTTTAGTAATTATTGCATTTTTGTATAGTTAACTCTTAAGGTATGCAATGCCCAAAAGCACAATTTTATTGCCTTTATTTTGGCCTCTGGGGGTGGCAGGGAGTAGGGGAGACCAATCTTTATCAATAATGGGTAGTAATTTTAAAATCATTTAAAATGATTTCTGTACTCATATATTCAAACCCCCTTTCCAGGTAAATTCTGTTTGGGGACACAAGTGGTCAGTGAGATACCACTTGGCTTTTAGACGGTGAAGAAGTCAAATGAGAGGTCTGCAGCTATAAATAAAATAGCACAAGTGTAGAAGCATCATCAGACACAGCAAGTATAACTATAATGAAAGTTACCTTGAACAAATCAGTTCTCAGGATAGCATTCATTTCTTATTGATAAATATGCTTGATGCAATGAAGTATGGCTTCCAGAAAGATAATGGAGTAGATAAACAATCTATTTGGAAACATAAACACACACACACATACACACTGGAGGGAGTGTGGGTTAGCACAAATCTTGTCAGTACAACCTAATGACCTTCTGTAGAACAGGCCTTTGACAAGGGGGAAAAAATAGAAAAAGTCATTTTTTTTTTTACTGCAGTAAGGCTTTTTTGTAAAAATTCTGTGGTACGTGACCAACATCAGTAAAGGAGAAAAGAGCTTAGCTCTTACTACTTTTATATGGGTGAACTATGGTTTGAGGATGATGACAAAACAAATCATTAATGTTTGAGTTTCGGTTGACTACAGTATACTAAGTAGTCTTTTCTGTGGTGACAACTGACAAGGGGCAGTTAAAGATGTGGCTATCTCAAGTACTCCTCTGCCACAGAAAACCTCCCAGAGGTCAACCATTAGAACCCCTACTGTTTCTGTGTCAGTGTATAAGGCCAGGCAATAAGGCAATAGCCTTCATCAGAATCTGTCTCAACCTTCCCTGCAGCCTCCTTTCCATTCTTAGATCATAGAGAGTACATACTTGATAAATGCTTGTTGCATTGGGCAGCATTGTTTCTAGGTCTCTCTCAGGAAAAGGAGGAGGATCGAGACCTACCATACTTATCTTAGGAGTAACACAGAAGTTTCTCCAGATACAAAGTCCAATTCTCTCTACTGTAAAGCCTAGTCCTCATCTCACTACCTTTTTCAAGTAGCTGATGACACCTACATGATGCATCAGAGATGGATTGACTGCTTTTGAGAAGTTACTCATGGCCCATCATGCATCAAGATTCTTACTCATCCACAGTCCCCTGCAAACAGCTAGCTATTACAGTCAGCAGCCAATGGTCTGTGTGAGTGATCCGGAAGCTAGGTTAGACAGCATCCCATTGGTCTTCCTGGTAAGAGGTTGTGCTCACATTTCATGTATCTATACAGTCACAGTAGCCTCTCATGAAGCCTTCTCCAGCTGCTCCAGCCTCATCTCCCTCTCCCTGACAGTACTTCTCTACCACTTCTGGTCTGCACCAGGAAGTAAAACTTAACCACATTCTGCCTGGTACCAGCAAGCAACTTATTTAATAACTCATGCACATTTGAGCCCTCTGTTGTGCCCAACCTCATGCTGAGTACTTTGCTGCCCCTCAACAAATGTTTGAATTCTTGATGGCCCAGATGAGTAACGGAGGCAGAATCATCTATGAGTCTCCAAAGGGAAAGCACGTATCAATTGAGACCTGCCCTGTATTCTCATCTCTAGCCTCTTCTCTTCATGTCAGACATGACACAATCTTAAATACTCAACAAGCTAGCATAACGAGGAATGCCAGCAAGTAGGTCATTGCTAACATCTCTTTTGGTGTCTTTGACAATGTTCCAAGTGGCTACCTAACAGGCTGGCAATTATGCCTATAGGGTGAGCACCTCATTTAAGTATTTTTATAGATTAAGTCAATTTATGTTTATGAATTTTGAAATAATGGATATGGCTATAGTGGCATGACTCTACTTGAGCATTAAAAATAATTAACTTCCAACATATTTCAATGCAGATGTTACCTTTGTAAGTGGAAGACCTGAAAAGTAAGTGTTTCCATAGTAACCTAAGGGAACACATAACTGTTTGTCAGAACTTCTCCAGGAAAAGAGCTTGGCATGGACTGGGGATCTGCTTTGATGTCTGCTGAAAGAAAATAGCTGACAGCATTGTGTGAGAAAATGGCTAGAAGATCCCACTTCATTTGTAGTTAATTTAGAAAATAAACTTTCATAATGAACTGCTGAAATACACACTTGAAACAACCAGATGATCCATCAGGATATTTTTTTAAATGTAATTTGTCGGGCGTGACAACCAAGGCTCAGTTTAAGAGAAACAGATTAGGGAAGAGTTCTTACAACAGGTCTTTGCCACCATTTCACTCATTTTTTTTTTCTGTACTCTGTGTTCTTCTGTAGGAATCACTAGGCCTTTCAAAGCTCTTAGATTTTTTCTTCACTTACTTTTTTTCCTTTTTAACTTCAGAAAATGTTATGTAAAAGCTGCCCTTTGGGAATTGGACTCTACATTGTGAGGCTATCACCAAAAAGAAACCTATTGATTATACTTCACTTTCTTTACTGACATGGCTATTTGAATTAGTAGCTTTTTGGATGTGCCATTAGGTAGAAATGAGTTTGACATCCACAAGCCACTATCTGGTTATCCGCTGGTTATTTTCCCTTTTTCTTATGGATGTAATATCTACTTTAAAAAAAGCTGGTCTACAAGGATTTTCTTTTTTTCATTTTTTAAGGGTCATTTGAGTAGAGAACAGATGCATACAGTTTTGAGGAGTATTTCTTTGAAGCGCCATTTTAGAGTCAGCTCACTGACAGGTCCATGCCCATGGGCTCTGGTGTGGACTTAGAGCAGAGGCACTGGCTACAATTACCCATCTGGTATCCATCTGGTAGCATGAATGAAAAATAATAACAGATCACAGAGAAACTATACCAACTGCCACCTTGGTATAGGCAGGCAAAGAAAGGTGCCACCCAACAACACTGTGAAGAATAAGAAATGCTATCCATAGGTTATGCACATTCCCACCACAAGATGCAAAAGAGTGGCACACAGGAGCATGTGGAAAGGAAATGCTGTGCACATCTAACCTTACAGCCGCAACTCGTGAAATAGTAAACCAAGTTCTCTCCGCCACATTTATGTTGCTAGTGAAGTTTGGAGAAAAATGTATTATCCTATGCTTGAGACCTGTCTTTTGCTACCCACAGAAGGGTTAAACAAGACTTGAAGACTTTTGGATGAGGAGTAGATGCCAATATCATAAGGATGTTGATGTAATTTACATGTAATGCCACTTTCCAGTAGTCAGTTCAATTGTAGCAAAAATAAGGGTTGTATGGTTACTGGAAAATAATTTAAATGTTTGCTGATTCATTACTGTCTTTTTGTTTTTATTTTCTCCTTTCTGCTTTGTCGGCTTTCTTCCAGAATGCAGTGTGCTTTAGTTAGTACAATAGCTAAGGGTTCAGAATCTATTACTTCAGCTGCCAGAGATTTGCCCTCTTCAGGCAACACCCTTCCCTCCTGAGGAGCTAGAGATAGAGAATCCGAGGTTCAGAGAGGGGCAAAATGTCTCTGGTGTGTATGTGGTTAGCAGGGTAAGAGCTGACTTGGATTCCTTTCTTTCATAATCCCTACAAAATGTTGCACATGCTTCCACTGAGGAATAAAGCAATGGAAAATATCTTCCTGGACTGGCCGCACAGATACTCATGCTGGACAATTCAAGAAGATGAAATGGGGAAGAAAGAAAGGATGACTCTAGAGGCATAACCCACCTGAATAAGAATTGCTGTAAAGGAATTATGTAGTGCAGGACCATTAGAAAACGCCAGAGTGAGAGGTGAGTGAAAGATGAGATGTCCAAGGAGAGGGGTTGTGATCTGAAAGGTTAAATTTCAATATCTGTTTGTAGACTGTGACCTTTGCAAAAGAATTTACGGAAAAGCCAACACGAGCCTAAACCTGATTGCTGTGGAAGAACTAAATTGTATACTCTCTGCAAGAAGATATAATATTGTAAATTCACTTGCTTTTTCTTCTTCCAACTTATGGGAGGGACTCAGGTTTTTTTCACCGTAATTTATACTAATTAGTCTTTCCACTTAAATCAAGAGGGGAACTGCAAATGTGGCCATTGATGGTCTGCTCCTCATTAGAGACAATTAAGAGTTAGAAGAACAAAAACACATCATAGGATTAATGATGAGAAAAGCCACCCAGAGAGAGAAACATGAAGCAGGAAATGATCTTATTGAGCTGGACAAAGGAAACTGATAGCCTTCAAGATCAGAGGCTCTTGGAGTTGAGATCTAAACAGTCTAAAGTAGAATCGCCTGGGCATGCAAGCCTTCCCCTGCTGTATTCTCATCTGTATTTTTCATATCTCCTGTCATATTGCATTTATTAAGAAATGTTCTTGCTCTCTAAATCCAATTCATTAGTTTCCCTCCATGGATAAGAGGGATGACATTACTGATGAGAGAAAAATAAGTACTAAGCTAATCAGCCTTGGTAAATTCCAGTCTTGCACATTATTGTCATTGAAGCTTTATCTAGCATTCAGACAGGGCACCGAGACACAGGAGAGAGACTGGATATGAAATGTCCTAACACCACTCTCAGACCCCTGCTGCTTATATCATTTTATCCTCTTCCAAAGAGAGAGGGAGGAGATTAAGGAACATTTAATTGCCTTATAAACTGATTGACAAATTGGTGATCTGATGCATATGGATGATCTTTTTAGTGAAATGGTTCAGAAGCTGCTAACAGATCATCAGGAACCATGATTTGCACGCTCTCTGCAGAGTTATTACAGAGAAGCGGAAGGATGGGTTGATTATTATCTTTCCTTCTGTTTTTTTTTTCCTTGAATGTTTTCTTCACCTCCAGGGAAATGCATTCTAGCAGCATGAACACCACTATTAATCAACACTTGTAGCAATAATCAGTGAGTGAAAAATGGTGACCAGAATCTGCGAATGCGCTGGCATAACTGTCTTCTGAGTGTTCCTTTGTGATCATGCCTTGGCATTCGAACATGGATAATTTATACAAAATTAATGTTGGCACCTTCTGAGGTGCAAAGATTTATAGAAGCAGTGCTTACTTCTTCATCCATTAGAAAAGGAAAAGAAATCGTTTCTGGTCATGATGAGTCATATTTTAGAGGTTTTAGAAATATACTTGATATTGTCATGTTTCTTTGTGTTATGTTTAGCCACCTAGTTCCATCACTTTTGAACACAGGTGTCATAAAAGGCAAAACTGTTGTAAGTTCTTGGTTTCAGTTTTCTCAGACTTATACCAGAAGGGGTATGGAAAATAATCAAGAATTTAAAAATAGCTCAAGTCTCAGTATCCTTCTCAGAGCCAACTATTGTTATTGGCAATGCAGGTGGGGAAATGGTTCAGAGTTACTAGAGTGGCAAAACACTGTTTTAGCCACACCTTACAGAGGGTAGTTGTCTAAATTAATAGTGCAACATTTTCCTAGTGATGCAGTTATACACAATGAAACTATTTTGAAATTTGGTTGCCACTCTCATTGCACAAAGTTACGTATTAATTCACACCATCCTGTGATCAGGAGGGCAAAATCTGAGGTGTCAGCACACTGGAAAGTTCCCTTAAACTTCGCTAAGTTAGGATGAGTTTGTCCGGAGCCTAAGGAAGATCACTAAGGCATCAGACCACATCTTTAAAAAGTGCGATAGACCAGGACTCATGGGAGCATATGACACCAGCCCCTTCTGTGTGAATCGCTCCTGTCATTAAAATCAATGCAACTTAATTAAAGCAAATTATAGATAGATACATCTATAAATAAGATATTAAAGTAGGCTGCTGAATATGATAATTGCTGCATATTTAGCAATCAGTGTGTGTGTTCTGCTTTTGCCAGGAGGAATTCCTTTCAGTGGAATCAATGGAGCTTTATTAAAAACCATCCAAATTAGAGGGAGAAATGATGAGTGTTATAATAACACAAAATCACTGTTTCAACTTTCATTGCAAAGAAAAGAAAGCAAAATATGGCCATCCCTCTTTTTTCACTCAAGGAAAATATTAGACATATTTTCTTTAAGATGTGGATGTTTTGAATTTATAAATTTTAATTTTTGTATTCTCTTCTCCCAAAGGAAGGCAGAAGGAAAATAATGATCATAAATAAAACAATTTAGCAGTGAGACTGGTAGGAAGAACACCCCAGTGCCCAGATAAGCTGTTTTATACCTTGATGACAGAAGACAAATAAATGAAGTTCATATTCTGTACAGAACTTGAAGATGGCTTATTTTATTCTCCTATCCACCAGATGTTCTTGTGTGTGAAAATTTTCATGGATTAATTGAATTTGGAAAATAAAAATCCATTTTCTTACCCCTATACCTTTATTCATAACAATTACATTTGAATCAAGGTATATTTTTTCAGGCTAATTTTTAAAAAGATTTTTTATCATCCAGTGTAAACATCAGTAACAGGAAACATAAGTGTTAATTAAATAATGAAATCACCCCTCTGTAACCAGAATTATTCTCAAATTTATGAAAATAAATACTAAACTTAGAAAAAGATACAGATTTTAACATTCAATGTTTTTTGGGTGTTTGTTTTTGTTTTGTTTTGTTTTGTTTTTGAGACAAGGTCTTGCTTTGCCACCCAGGCTAGAGTGCAGGGGTGCAAACAGGTCACTTCAGCCTCAACCTCCAGGGCTCAAGCAATCCTTCCACCTCGGCCTCCCAAGTAGCTGGAACTACAGGCGCACGCCACCACATGGGGCTAATCGTTCAGTGTTTTAAGAGATGAAAAAAGTCACCTCTAATAGAGTCTAGTAAAAGCATTTACAAAGACTTCCCATACTGGGTTACTTTGTGCATTAATTTTTTTTGTCTCTGAGAAGGAAAAGGGATAAAAGTGAAAAAGTGAAAAAGCCAAAAAAAAAAAAAAAAGAAAGAAAGAAGAAGAGACGTGCATGTTTAGGCATGTTTAGGAAAGTGGTTTATAACCATTTCACTTGATCAAATATTGATTTGTTGAATATTTTCAAGGGACTGGTCCTAGTGCTAGGGAAAGAAAACAAAGTCCTTGTTCTCATAGAGTTTATGTTTGTAAAAACAGATAGACAATAAACAAGTAAAGAGTAAATATCAGGCCATGATAATGACCAGGAAGAAATATCAAGCTGGGCTAAGGGGCTGGGCAAGGCATGCTGTTTTCTACAAAGTGGTCAGAGAAGGGTAAGGGAGCAAGATGCTTGGGAAGCTGGAGGAGTAGGGAGGAGTAGAGAGGAGAGTGAGTGAGAGTGAGGGAGAGGGAGAGTGGACAGAGGCCAGAGAGGTGGCTGGATCAGAACTATGGAGTCTTATGGAGTCCCCCTTTTTTTTTTTTTTTTTTTTTTGAGACAGAGTCTTGCTGTGTCACCTAGGCTAGAGTGCTAGAGTGTAGTGGCATGATCTCGGCTCACTGCAGTCTCCACCTCTTGGATTCAAGCTATTCTCCTGCCTCAGCCTCCCAAGAAACTGGGATTACAGGTGCCCGCAACTACACCCGGTTAATTTTTGTATTGTTAGTAGAAACAGGGTTTCACCATTCAAGCTGGTCTTGAACTCCTGACCTCAAGTGATCCACCTACCTTGGCCTCCCAAAGTGCTGGAATTGCAGGCTTGAGCCACTGCACCCAGCCTAACCATTCTTCCCCATAGTGGTTATTTCTAATTTTCTAAGATGCATAGATGATATGTATTCCTCGTGCTTAGAAAACAATAAAAACGATTGGCATTGGTCTAGCTTGCTATGTTCTTCTCACAGCCCAGCTCTAGAGAGTGATTTTCAGGAGAGATGGCCAATGATTTCATTCCAGACTGCCAAAACCAGAGGCTATTATATTCACAAATGTGTTCAAAATTGGGACACATGAGTTTCCAGTCTACAGAGGAGTGTATACAGAGTAAAATGGAAGCTGCACATCTACCATGTAGACATATTGCCCCCATAATCAAATCTGCTCTGCCCCCTTCTCATGTTCCCACCAGAGGATATCATGGCTTATTCCCACCTGCAAGCTCTGCATTAATGGAAAGAGGAAGTAACAACAGCCACTAATCATGTACATCACAGACATCCAAGCCCGGTCTTTCCTTTAACACATACTCCGTCCTTGTGCAGCTGTGCCCCAGAGTTGGCCCCAGTCAATAGGTAGGGAGGGAGCAGAGTGGTGGTCCTCAGACTCTTTATTTGGGTCCTTTCTCCATGCCAAAAGATGTCATAGGACATTTCAAAACTAAACCATCCTTACAGATGTGTACTAACAGCAGTTTGCAACTCTGTTATGGGATACACGTAACAGCAGGACCAGTATTCTTCATTGTAATCTGCATGTGAATATTCTGGTTCAAACTGCACACAGTAATAATACCATTATTAGGATATTTGTTTGTAGCATAATAAGAAGTATATTTCCTTCTGAAAATATTGATGTAATGGATCTCTTTAAATCATAGTATTTAAATAATAGCCCACTCAAAGAACAAGGTATTGGAAGACATTATCCAGTAAAAGGTTTCTCTTCCCTATGAGGTAGTGAGTTCATTCTGTCACCTTTATAATTTCCTCCTCCTGTCCTAGGTGGCTCTTTGCTCTCTGCTTTGCTGCAATTCCTCAGGCAATAGCCAAGCTCTCCCATTTTGAGGATCCCTGATTTCAATAACTCACAGAAATTAGTAATTAGAAACACATTAAAGTGTTGGATCATTTTTCTTAGGGGCCTTACTAGGAGAGAATTATACCCCAAATTGCATTTCCTGGTGTTTTCTCCTTTCTGATTATAAACATGCCAATGGTGCTATATTGCATTCACCCAGGGTAGGATTGAGAAGTAATCAAGGTGAGTCTAATGAAAATGTGGCAGCAGGCCTAATGAAAACTGGAGTGGATCTAAAAACCTTGAATAAGCTCACTCTCTTTTCATAGGTTCTTGCAGTTTGGTTTTCAGGAGTACCTGGGAAATGGTGGGGAGTGTAGTCCATTAAAGGTATTAGCTATGAGGAGGTATTTGAATTCTCATTGACTGAGAATTGTGAGGTGGAACAAGCGTGGGGTGTCTTTTAGCTGAGTTGTGTGCTATTGAAAATGATGCAGGCTGAATTGAATTTTGATTTTTTAAGAAATGATTCGATTAACACTTGAACCACATGTCCCTGTGTCCCCCAGGAATATGGTGAAAGAGGCTCTATTCCTGTTTCTTCCACAGCATTGCATTCTCCTGCTCCCACTCACTTGAGTTTTGCCACCCTGTGAATTATGGTATTTGATCTCTGTTCCTAAGGAAAGATGATTCTACCCACTCTTTGGATGAGTTGTTCCCCACAGTTGACCCTCAAATTGAAAGTGATGTTTCCCTTGTGAACGTTGTAAATTTAAATTCAGGGATCATCGCCTGATCAGTAACTCACTTGTGGGTTGTTAGGGTAATTTATGCATTGCTGCTTGTCTGCAAAGTAAAAGTAAGTTTCACGTGACCCTTCAGGAAGATACTCGGAGAGACCTGTCCCTAAAGCTACATTGGACCAATGGACAAATTCAGGAATATAACTCTCTCTACTTCCTTCCAAGTGACTTGGATTAATGTTGGTGCTATTTTCCATACCAAAACCCAATTACAAGATGGAAGATTTTTAGTAATTGGGCCCTTTGGATGTGAAACATCTTAGGTCAGTGCCCCTGGGGATAGCCTTCAGTAGGAAGGGTTCTGGGGCTTCAAACAGAAGGTAAATCTGATTTATAGATAGACATGGCATTACATCTGTCACAAATACATTATGAATGGGTGCTGTACATTTTCTCACATATAAATCAACTCCCCCTGGGAAATTATCCTTCATCCTAATGGATTATACCATAAGAAGTTCTTTGCAATATTCATCCTAAATTTTCACTTTTCTTAATTTCATTATATTGATGAGTAGAGAGCCTTACGTATTCTTTTGCCTACCTCTTAGGGGTGTTAAAGTATTAGGCTAATGTTTGTAAATCACCTCACAATTCTCCAACTGAGCCCACTAAAGCAGTGCAAAACAGTACTAGATAATAAATAGGTGTTGCTTACGCTCAACATTCATGCCATACTGGGACATAATGAATAGACCCTTAAGTAAGTAGATAAACATTCTTCTCCTTAAAGATGGGAAATCATATAAATGACACTCAACCAGAATTTCAATGGCTTAGCTGCCAAAGTTGGAATTTGGCTTCTTTGCATAGAAATAGTCATGACGAGTGTTGGTTTCTTCTCTTCTCTTTGTTTCTCCCGTCTGCTGACCCCTTGCTATGCAATGCTTCCCCTTCAGACTCTGTACCTTTGCTTCTCTGGAAGAACTGCACTTGGATGAGCATCTCTCTGAACACAGACACTGAGGATGCTTTCAGACTTGAAAACGCAATGAAGGGGCCTTCTGCCAGACTGCAGGGCTAAATCTGGGGGTTGCACTAATTTAGGAAAACCCACCAATGGACCCTATAGTAAAATGTCTGAGGTCAGCAGTTGGAGGTGGACTCACTCTCTACCTGTGCACACAACCTGTTGTACCCTGGGAAGGAAGCCAGCTGTCATTCTCTCCTCATCCAGTCATTAGGACTACACACACATGGTCCTGGTATTTATGTGTGATCCCAAACTGTTCAATAATGTAATAAAACACATATTTCATATTTGCACTGTTAAATGCCTAAATCACAAATGCTGTTTCTTGATTTCATTTGGTAGAATTCATGTTCCCACATGAATTGGAGTATTGCATTCAGTTGCTAATAGCACCTTGAGGTAGCCCAGCTAGGATAATCCAAGTCTGTTTTCCGTGGGTAGTTGAGGATTACTTTTTTCTCTGCCTGCCTATGTTACGTCTCGCCTTCAATATTACTTTTTTCATTTAGTTGATGCTTTATTCTTTTAATCATTTATTGAGCATATGTGTGAGATAAGAAGTATTACAAAGATGAATAAAGCATGATTATTTGTCCTCAAAGCACTGATGATCCAACGGAGAAGGAAAAACAAAAACACAAACCACCTCCTTATAACAGTCTAGGTAAGTATTATTTACAAAGACATACTGTAGGCTCTCAGAAAACAAAAAGAATAGTTCTGTCTGACAGGCTTCCCAGAGGACCTGGTGATGGAAGAGAGGGGGAGAGGAAAAAGCTTGAACCAACGTAAGGAAATGTGAGAGTGTATAGGGATGAAGGATGGTGATACTGATGAGGATGACAATGATGACAGTAGATTGTGAAAGGCTTGGATGCCATGCTTAAGAATTAGACTTTTCTCTAGGCATTGAGTAGTTTCTGTAAGCAACAATAAGATGGTTACATATGTGTGTACACACACACACACAACACACACATCATCCTTCTGAATGTGTCGTATTATTCCAGCCACTCATCTTCTATACATATAGTATAAAAAAGAGGCACTTTCATAAGAGAAAGTAAGAGTTCTCTCTCTATAATGCCCTCCCTTTCTGTCTGTCTCTTTCTCCTTTCTCCTCCTCACTCTCTTTCCCAATACCGTTTTCGGAATAGTATCGGTGAAGAAGCTTCCATTAGCTCTGTAAGCCGGATCTGCTCAGAGCGTTCATGGAAATGAATTCTATAGGGCAGGGAAGAAATTCTCCCCAAGTGTTTTTGTTTATTATGCTTTGTTTTTTAACCAATAGAAAGGTCAGATTCAATGTAACTACAATAGTAAGAATGAAGATTTACTGGCATGTAGTAGACTATGTGTGAGATGTACTATGTGATTTATATTCATCATATAATTTAATCCTCATCTGAGTAGGTATTATTATTAATCGCATTTACAGGTGAGAGAAATGAGGCTCAAAAGTTAACTTGCCCAAGATCACAAAGTCAGTAAGTGGTAGAGCCAGAATTCAAACCCAACCACTATACCACACTGTGTGCAGGCCTGAGACCACTGCCTCTGGGTGTTCAATTAGAGACTCTTCATGCCGTTTCCAGATAGAATTAATTAATGCTGACAAAGGGCTAATATCCAGAACCTACAAAGAACTCAAACAAATTTACAAGAAAAAAACAACCCCATCAAAAAGTGGGCAAAGGATATGAAAAGACACTTCTCAAAAGAAGACATTTATGCAGCAAACAGACACATGAAAAAATGTTCATCATCACCGGCCATCTGAGAAATGCAAATCAAAACCACAATGAGATACCATCTCACACCAGTTAGAATAGCAATCATTAAAAAGTCAGGAAACAACAGGTGCTAGAGAGGATGTGGAGAAATAGGAACACTTTTACACTGTTGGTGGGACTGTAAACTAGTTCAACCATTGTGGAAAACAGTGTGGCGATTCCTCAAGGATCTAGAACTAGAAATACCATTCGACCCAGCCATCCCATTACTGGTTATATACCCAAAGGATTATAAATCATGCTGCTATAAAGACACATGCACACGTATGTTTATTGCAGCACTATTTACAATAGCAAAGACTTGGAACCAACCCAAATGTCCATCAATGATAGACTGAATTAAGAAAAGGTGGCACATATACACCATGGAATACTATGCAGCCATAAAAAAAGGGTAAGTTTGTGTCCTTTGTAGGGACATGGATGAAGCTGGAAACCATCATTCTCAGCAAACTATCACAAGAACAGAAAACCAAACACCGCATGTTCTCACTCATAGGTCGGAATTGAACAATGAGATCACTTGGACACAGGAAGGGGAACATCACACACCGGGTCCTACTGTGGGGTGGGGGGAGAGGGGAGGGATAGCATTAGGAGATATACCTAATGTAAATGATGAGTTAATGGGTGCAGCACACCAACATGGCTTATGTATACATACGTAACAAAACTGCACATTGTGCACATGTACCCTAGAACATAATTTTAAAAAAGAAGTAATTAATGCTGGAATCAGACATGCATTGGGAATGATGGTGCGTTTAGGATTGTCTGACCTACCCTCCCTGCCGTGTCATTCTCTTTGAGTGAAGTAGTCTTATGAGGAATTCACAACACCTGCCTTTGTCCTGGTCAGGGTAGTGTTGGGGATTGAGTCAGATGATATCTGAGAACATGCTTTGATCATTGCAAAACCCTGTATGAAGTATCTGATGATATATCACTCATTTAATATGTATGCAGGAACTAGACAGCAAGCACATTTTAAAAACAGGACAGGTAGTTTGAAAATCGGTTTAACCTTTTAGGTATCACCCTCTAGAGCAGGTATGTGCACAGCCCCTCCACGGCCACGGTCAGGGGCCCATCAGCATCCACGCTTCCAAGCCAGCCATTGCTGGTCACTCTGTCCTTTCCCCAGGGCCTGCCAGACTGTTCACGAAGTAGCAGCACAGCTGTCACAACTGATGACCAGCTGTTTTTTATTTTAACAATGGCCACTAAAACCCACACTGAAGTATCCTTTGTATTATTTCCTCAGTAGCTTAGATATCCGGTTCTGAAGCTTTGATCAGATGACTGAACAGTCTCCAGATCCGAACCCCACCCCTCCCCCAGGTCATTGCACAGAGCAAACGTGTTCTGCTCAAGTGGCATCCTCAGATCTCCGCTAGGTGGACTTCACAGAGCAGCCAAGTACGGTTAGCGGTGACTCAGGTGAAGTTTTTTCAAAGCCATCTTAGCCAAAGAAGTATGAGGCTTTGATGTAGCCTTTCACTAGTTCGAAAGTAACTCAGGAACAGAGGGGAAAAGACTCAGCAGTTCTCTCCTTATACCCAAACTTTCCTCATTTTAGTATCACTACTCAGCTTACAGGGAAGTCAGGGAGAGGGTTCCTAGAAACCCACTAACCACGGACTCTGTGTCCTCCTCCACGGCATGTGAGTTGTGCAGCACCATCGTGCTACATCCATTTCTCGGCTCATGTGAGACACTTGGGCTGATTTTTTGTTGTTGTTGTTGCTTGCTGTATATTTGCATAATTTTATATCCCGAGCAGAGTTCTTGATTTTGCAAGAGCATAATAAAAAAAAAAAAAAAACACTGTGAATTGGCAGGTTTGAGGTTATGATTTGCAGCTGGTCTATCACTTCCTCTTACTGGAAGCTGAAGCTTAAAGTATTTTACAATTATCATATTTCACCGGACCTGGGCCTATATTTGCATCTGCTCATCTTTTGGTTTTGCTTTTTAAAAAATACTCTCTTTTCACTTTCTTTTGGTAGAAGAATTGTCCAACACATTCATTTTATATATTTTTCTCTTCTGGGTGTAAATTCATATGGTTCAATGCTATTGAAATCAAAGCACCAAGGTCTAATTGACTTAATAATAGTCAATGCAGTGAGCCCTTTGGACAGGTTTTTGAGCTTGAAAACAGTGACAAAGCAAATTCTACCCAGGGTTGCAGTAACATTTCTAACCAGCCCCCTTTGTCCATTGTCATTATTTTGATTAAAAAGGTGTGTAGAAGCCACGGTGGTTTTGCAGGATGCAAAAATTATTGCAGAAATTTCCTCTATTAATGCAAATTATTAGAGGATGGAAATGGTACTTGAGCAGCAAGAATGACATTAATTATGTGAAAAGCAGTCATATCTGGCAGTTGGCAAGCATGCAGTATTCTTCAACAATCTTCCATGGGTTTGTGTTCAGCCAGCATTAGAAATCTAAAAGCTTTTAATTTTGGCAAAGTTTTCACAGGACTTGCACTTCCAGCATCTAGATAAAAGATAATTTGGAAGGAAATTATGTTGGTGAAATTGAAGAATTCAGTAATGAGTTCTGTGTAGATGAATCAATGCCCAATTAAATGATTATATCAAATCTACCTTTAAATGTTGACTTAATCATATTTTAAAGACATTGAAAGTAAGATGCTATATATACATGTAATCAGAAGAGCAAAGTCTGTGTTACCCATGCTGGTAGAGGAGTGATGTGTTCTGATTGATCCATGAATTTGATTAATGGAAAGAAATTTAGGACAGGAATTATCTGTATGCTAAGATTTAGAGTAGATTGTCATAATCTAGCTTGTTTTCATAGTTTCCATTCCCTTTTGCAACTTTTCTCTGTTTCTCTGGGTTTTTTCCTCTTTCCCTATCCTTCTTCCAGGCTCCCTTCTCTGTTTGAGTGTTTTAATGCTCACATAATCTGTTTTTTGTTTGTTTTTTGAGATGGAGTTTCACTCTTGTTGCCCAGGCTGGAATGCAATGGCGTGATCTTGGTTCACTAAAACGTCCACCTCCTGGCTTCAAGCAATTCTCCTGTCTCAGCCTCCCAAGTAGCTGGAATTACTTGGAGCGTGTACCACCACACCCAGATAATTTTTGTATTTTTAGTAGAGACAGGGTTTTGCCATGTTGGCCAGGCTGGTCTCAAACTCCTGGCCTCAAGTGATCACCCACCTCAGCCTCCCAAAATGCTGGTATTACAGGCGTGAGCCACCGTGCCCGCCCCTATTTTTTTAATCTACTACTTTATCCACCTATTTTTTTCCCTTCTTGGCAATGAATACAGCCAATCAGAGCAATATTCTTTGTTTCATTCATTCAGTCAATCAGCGTTTACTAAACCTCTGCCATGTTTATGGCACTAACCTGATGACAGGCAGAGCTACCAAAACTGAATGGATATCCTGCCATAGGCAAAAAAGCACATGTTTGGCTGGCCAGACATGGTGGCTCACACCTGTAATCCCAGTACTTTGGGAGGCCGAGGTGGGTGGATCACTGGAGGTCAGGAGTTCCAGGCCAGCGTAACCAACATGGTGAAACCCCATCTCTACTAAAAACATAAAATTAGCTAGGCGTGATGGCACATGCCTATAATCCCGGCTACTTGGGAGGCTGAGGCAGGAGAATAGCTTGAACCCGGGAGGCGGAGGTTGCAGTGAGCTGAGGTCGCACCATTGCACTCCAGCCTGGGCAACAAAAGTGAAACTCTGTCTCCAAAGGGGAAAAAAAAAAAAAAAAAAAAAAGTACATGTTTGGGATCCATAAAATTCTTAATAAGATCAATAAGATCATTGAGCACGCGTAAGAAGGACAAGATAAAGCTGGAAAGTTAGGTTGCTATGGGTTACTAAAGGCCTTGCATACCAGACTAACAGGCTGAGTTTTTTTCTCTAGTTAACAGGAAACTATTCAGTTATGTGCGTGTGTGTATGTATGTATGCATATTTGGCTTGGTTTTCCAAACCAGGTTTTGACATAAGAACATCAGTTTTCAGAAGGTTTTCTGTTCAGTTCTTCCTTTCTCCTCAACTTGTCTTTATTCATCTTCCTAGAACTTGAACTCAGCTGCTGCAGTCATCACAAAATCATTTGGTTAATACAAATTTGGGGAAAATGCCTGTCTGATTCCAGCATGAATGGTAGAACAGGTCTGATAATGTTGTGACTCCAGTAAGCACTGCATAATGAGGTAGCCATTCCGTCCAACAGTAGTTATGTGCCCAGTAATTCATCCTATTGTACACGGTTCCTCTCCTAGTCCACTGCTACTTTGAGCTCATAGGAATCTTTCCTCACGCTAAGCAATTACATAATTTAGATTCCAAACAGTTTTGATTTATACTCTAGATCCGAGTTCAAATCTAAATTATTAGACTATTTATAGGTTTTTTTTTATTTTGTAAGGAATATGAAAAGCCAGGACTATGTAAACAAAAGAAATGTGGCAGTCTTAATAAGGCATAACCATAAAACAGATGTCATGAGGGTAAAGCTCCCTTGAAAACATTTTGATAATATGTTTTCTGTGATTTAACAGGTTTGGACCAAAAATCTAGCACGAAATCTGATTCATTCTTTCTGGTAACTTCCACTGAATAGATGGTTTGAGACGTTTGTTTCATTGACTCAGTAAATATTAATGAGCAGAGTGATACAAAGATGATATGCCAGGCCTTGAGAATGCAATGGTGCCAAAAGGAGGCATTGTCTTAGCACTCAGGAAGCTTACAATATGAGATCTTATGTTAACCAAATTAATAGACTGACACCATGTATGAATAACTGAAAAAAAGTCTACATAAACCAGGCTATTTTTTTTTTTTTTTTTTTTTTTTTTTTGAGACAGAGTCTCGCTCTGTCGCCCAGGCTGGAGTGCAGTGACATGATCTCGACTCACTGCAAGCTCCGCCTCCCGGGTTCACGCCATTCTCCTGCCTCAGCCTCCCTAGTAGCTGGACTACAGGTACCCGCCATTACGCCCAGCTAATTTTTGTATATTTAGTAGAGACGAGGTTTCACCATGTTAGCCAGGATAGTCTCGATCTCCTGACCTCGTGATCCGCCCGTCTCGGCCTCTCAAAGTGCTGGGATTACAGGCGTGAGCCACCGCGCCCGGCCAAACCAGGCTATTTTCATAACACATATCTCTTTATTAGGAAACACTTTTGCTATACCAAAAAATTAGTATCTACACAAATATTAATGCCTCCAGCTATAAGAAATAAATATTACTAGGCCATTGGAGTTCAGTGGTACGGCTAGGAAGACCACAAACACATTGAGAATACTTGCAGACATTCAGAGACACTTTCACACGTCCCATCGCATCACCACCATAGGTTCCTTTGAACTTTCTAGTCCTTCATCTCAGTTCTTCATTTAGGAAACAGAGTGACAATAACTATAATGATCACCGCCAATATATGAGCAGCATTGTGGGGGGCAAAATGTTGCTTTGGGGTCAGACACATCTCAGTTCAAATCCTGACTTTGCCACTGTGTGACCCTTAGGCAAGTCTCTTGATGATCTCTGAACTCTCATTTCCTCATGTGTGAAATGAGGCAGAGATGGAAACGATGGCATTGATTGCAACTCATGATACTGATAGTGGAGTGTCCTAGAGAGTCCGTTCTTTCTAGTAATTGTAAATGGAAGTGACCAGAACTTGCCCACTGGCTGAAATAGAAAAAAGAAACATTTGGAAAAGCTGAATATTTTATGTCTATGTTTAATCTTTATAAATGGAAGTATACCTAAAATATGCTAGAGAGCTTGGTCAATGAATATGCTTTATAGAGTTTATCAGCTAAAAGGGATAGTATAAGAAATAATATGAACTAGTATATCATTTAAGAATTGAATCTATTTTGAGGGTTAGCATTGTCTCTTTTGGGATGAGTGAATAACACTGTCACAGAGTGTACAATAAAACAAAACAGCAAGGAGTGAATGACTCATGGAATACATCCATGGAACAATTAGAAACCAAATTTAGTAAGTACTAGATATTAGCATCTAGTGATTAATGTCACTAAGACTATATCAAATTCCTGTTTACTCTGCTCCTGGAGAATATAGGACAGGTGACAGATTTCTTAGGAAATGCTTTTCCTAATGCCTTTTTCTTTTCATCAGACCTTTGTCTTTTTTCAAGTATGAGTTTACATTTTAGCCAGTGTTACAATCTCTCTATTTGTAGGTAGACAGATGGGGGATAGGAAATGAGGAATGGTGTCTGGCTCTTTAATTAAAGACATAGAACCAGAGTTTGCTCTTCGAGCTTACTGGCAAGGCACATACGCACACGTGCACATACACACACATACACACACAAAGTGCATCTGATAGATGAAGCCAAATTTGTAAAATTGTATCCACAATCATAGTTTCTATGGTAACTGTATCTTAGGCCCAGACACAAACAGAGCTGGAAGGAGATGTCTGATTTTATTTTCTGCTAAGACAATCATAACAGAGACAGTTCAGGTTATTAAGATGCCATAGCCCAGTGTACATGCAGCTAGTACTTGGATGGTGCTGCCATAAGATTTCATGCTTAAATCCCAATAAATACTTTATAATTTCATACTTTGCAGATTGCTTTGCTCTCTTTGTCATTCTGCTATAAAATCATCATGTGTCTACACACAGTTACTGTATTAATGAGGTGTTAGTGGTCAACATAAATGTGGAAATGATGCAAGATAATTTTTATAAATGTGCACAGGTTAGAAGGGACTTCCAGGATGTCTGTTTTAACCCTGACATGTTACAAGGAAGGAAAATGTAGACACAGAATCGTTAAAAGACTTATCCAAGAATTATTTTTAAAATACTTTACTTGCTGTATTTTTTAAACTAACAGATGTTCTAGACTAGTCTATAAGCTGAATACCCAGTTATTTGACAAAATTACTGAAATCAAATTACAGAAAACAAACACTTCAGAAACAATAGTTTGAATGAGTGTGTGTTCTTTCGCCTCTCTGGATAACACATTTGTAAATACTTAGCTCAGCATAATATACCACATATTGCCGAAGATAAATAATTAAACATCCTATTTTGATGAGCTTCCTTTTGTTTAAATAGAGCATTTCCCTTAGTTCCCCTAGAAACATATAGCATTTTAGCAAAATGTCTTAATATTAGAAGATGCTGAAATCCAAGTTTATAACTTTTTAGAAGTTTTTATTGTATTGATTCCTTTAAACATCTTCCAGCCAAATCTATAACTAGGTAAGAGCAATGGAATTAGAAGAAAGCTTTTGGAAATGTGGAACACTGCTCCAAAATATCTGTCATGATACCAACTTGAAATGAAAGGCACGTTTCCTAAAATGGCATCTAAATTTTTATACTTTGCATCTTAATCTTATGATGTGTCTGGCAGCATGAAACTCATTTTTTTGTAATGGATCTAAGACATATTTGTAAATGAGGATGTTATATATAGGTGAATAAGCCGTATTGCAACTTTGGCCTCTCCCAGCACAGCAGCTTTTAAATTTCCTGAGGAAAATTGGCTTAGAGGACATAAATTACAACATTGGCAAAAATGTGTCCTAACCTGTAGAAACTGGAAAACATGTTAATTTTGAATTGTTTCCGCTTTTCGCCAGCAGACATTTGCAGAAAAATCTTGTGTAATTTATTCTTTTATTTTTAATGAATTGTTTAAAACTGTTTGAAAAGGCATTATATCTTCTCCTCTGCCATTAATCTATAAATGGGGAATATTGGGAGGTTAAATGGCCTCTTTAGGATATTGCTTGATGAAACTGCTGATTCCAGCAATGCCAGGCTACAAATACATACTAATTTAAGGAACCCTGAATGTAAGCAGCAAGCTCTTTGCTTTTGTAGAGAAAAGACTAATAGCTTTATTTTAACAAGGCTCTTAACACCCCAGCCGGCAGCAGGCACTGAGTGAATGAAATTGGGGGAACTCCCATGGACTAAAAGCACCTTAATTCAACGTTCCTTCCAAACACCAAGCCCTCCTGATAGGCTTGTCACAGGCTGTCATAATCCAGCCAAAGAGGGTCACCACGCGCAAGGCGCAGCGAGGTATGAGCGCTTTAAGTTGTTTTGAATAAGCTCTCTGAAGTTTCACTTCCTGAGCTATATCAGTAAAAGAAAGATAAACATGCCCCAAATCCAGGCGTAAGTTCTAACGTTACACTGTTGTGTAAAAGGCTAGATTTCTGTTATGGCTTAAGTCAAGATTGTTTCTATCAGATATATATTTAGGTCATTACATTAAAAAGAAGAAGAAAAAACCCTGCATGATACCAAGTAAGATAAAGGGATTAAAAAAAATTAATTGGATCAAAGCTGCTGACCTTATTTTTTGGTGATGAGGGAAATTACCTAATAAGGAGTTCTTCAAGCAGGAATATTTCTGAGCCTTGTTGAGCACAGAGAAAAATGAGAAGTGAGCTTATAAATGCCTGTGTCTGTTTTCTCTCCCTCACTCCCTCTTCAAGTCGTCTGACTTCCTAAGGACTTAACCACAACTTCTTAAAACTGGCTTCCCTTTAGCAACCCTCTATCTCCAATTTCCTATCCTCCATTTGCAGCTCTTTGCAAGAATATTTGTACCCAACACGCTAATCTATATTGCCACCAGTTCTAACTAGAATATTAAAAATTCATCAGATTATAGGAGATTACATGAATTATGATTTATCCATATAATGGGATATTATATGGCCATTAAAAATCATGTTTTAAAATATATTCAATGACATACAAAACTGTCAATAATAAACAGATAAGAAAACAGCTCTACATGCTATTAAAATATGTATGTGGGGCCGGCGCGGTGGCTCACGCCTGTAATCCCAGCACTTTGGGAGGCCGAGGCAGGCAGATCACGAGGTCAGGAGATCAAGACCATCCTGGCTAACATGGTGAAACCCCGTCTCTACTGAAAATACAAAATAATTAGCTGGGCATGGTGGTGAGTGCCTGTAGTTGCAGCTACTCGGGAGGCTGAGGCAGGAGAATGGAGTGAACCCGGGAAGCGGAGCTTGCAGTGAGCCGAGATAGTGCCACTGCACTCGAGCCTGGGCGACAGAGCGAGACTCCATCTCAAAATAAATAAATAAATTAATTAATTAATTAATTAAAAATAAAAATAAAATACGTATGTGTTTATAAATGTTAACAGAGAACATTTTGGGGTGGTTTTCCACAATAATCATATAAGGGAGAAAAAAATGATTAAATCTATTTTTTTTAAATAATGGAACAGAAATGTATCCCCATCATTTTCATTAACTAACATTGAATCCCCGAGGGAGAGAACTTTTTCTCACCTCTGTCTTATGGTACTTCACATGTTACTCCACCTATGAGACGCTAACACATGTTTACATATTTGAAAGTATTAATCCCATTCCATAAGCGTGACAGCATAAGGCAGTACAATCAGTGGTTGTTTGTTTATTAGAAAACTAGAAGGGTTTTCAGCACCATAGAGTCTAGCTTTCTCTCCCCATCAATCCACTGAAATCACTCTCAGTAAAGCACCAATCACCATCTCATTGCCGATTCCAAAAAATATTTTTGCAGATTTTATAGTAGTCTCTGTTCAGTTGCAGAGAACAACATCTACTGTAGCTTAAGAAAGAATACATTTATTACACCATAGTAATGAGCTTATAGAACCATAAGGGAGGTTAAAGAGAAAAATTCTTGGATAAGCTTTCAGGAATAATTTTCCAAGCCACACTCCAGAACTGAGCTACCGGGGGAGTTGTTGCTATTTCTATGTAGGAAATTTTAGACTGCAGAGTTGCATATCGGGAGCCACCATGATTAGGAAGATGCCACCATCAGAAAGCCACCTCTCCTGCCACCAATTCTAAGACCAACTATAAAAGTTACATTTCACCCCCAAAACTAGCAACATTACAGCTGCTAAAGCTGCCACAGGAAAACCAAGCATCTCTCTCATTTAGTCATTCTTGCCATAATAAACTGTGGAAATATGGCCACTGCCTCAATTCTATTTCCCAAATGTTATGGCCTAACTTAAATCATGCCAGTACATTGGCTGCAAGGGAATCCAGAGAAAGGTAGTTTGTAGCTTTCCAGGCTCTGTAATTCAAGGTGACACTCCACAGGAAGGGTGGATTGGGTGAAGTGCACAAACACACAGTCCCTGTCTTACTGAAGCTCTTGACTGTTTTGACACTGTTGACCACTCCCTTAATGGAATTCCTTTCTTGGTTTCAACAATAAAACATTTTCCTGGTTTTCTTCTGAACCAACTACTTTTTCTCAGACTTCCTCCTGGGTTCAGTGTTTTTGGCCTGCCCCTTAAATGACGGTGTTCCTAAGAATAGTATTAGTGTTCCTCTCCTCATTGCGTGTCTTGTCCTTTATTTGGTCCCTATAGACTTCTTCCTGGGCATTCTTTTCCAAGCTTTCAGGTACCATCTGTATGCTGAACATTTTCCAATGCTACATCTCTAGTCCAGACTTCTCTAAGTTGCAAACCATTATACTCAACTATCAGACATCTCCATTGAATGTCCCAAGTCAAGTTTAATATGTCTAAATATTCCCTCCTACCTCTACTCCAAAATCTGTTCTTCATTTATTCCTGTTTTGGTGAATATTACCAAAACCATATAGTTGTTAAGCTCAGAAACTTGGGCATTATTCTAAATACATCAGTCCCTTTAATCCACAGTCAATCCTATTGATCTTACCTCTTTGAAATCCTAATGACACTCTCTTGTCTTCATCCTTTGAAAAAGCCTCTAGTTTACGCTCTTACAATCTCTGGCTCAGACCTTCACTGAACCCTCCAAGTTATGGCAAGAATAATCTTAAAAACTATAAATTCTCAGAAGATAATATACAAGAAAATCTAGGTGACCTAGGGTTTGATGATGATTTTTTAGATTTAAGACCAAAGGCATGATCTGTGGAAGATAAAATATGTTGAACTTTATTAAAATTAAAAATTTTTGCTCTGTGGAAGACACTTCAAGAGAATGAGAGAAGCTACAGATTCAGAGAAAAAGTTTGCAAAAGACACATCTGATAATGAAGTATCCAAAATACAGAAAGAAATCTTAAAACTCAACAGTAAGAAAACAACCTAAATAAAAAATGGGCCAAAGACTTCAGCGGATCCCTCACCAAAGAAGATATACATATGGCAAATAAGCATGTGAAAAGATGTTCCACATCACATGTCATCAAGGAAATGGCAAAACAACAATGAGATGTGACTACACACCTGTTAGAATGGCTACAACTGGGAACACTGACCATACCAAATGCTGACAAGGAAGTGGAACACCAGGAACTCTTATTCATTGAAGTCTGGTGGGAATTCAAAATGGTATCACCACTTTGGAAGACAGTTTGGTGGTTTCTTGCAAAACTAAACATAGTCTCACGATATGATCCAGCAATCGCCTTCCTTAGTATTTACCCAAAGGAGTTGAAAACTGACATCCATACAAAAACCTGCACATAAATGTTTACATCTTTATTCATAATTGCCAAAAGTTGGAGGCAACCAAGATGTATTTTAGTAGGTGAATGACTAAATAAACAGTGCTACATCTGGACCCTGGAATATTACTTAGCCTTGGAAAGAAATGAGCTATCAAGCCATGAAAAAGCATGGAGGAAACTTAAATGCATATTACTAAGTAAAAGAAGCCGATCTGAAAAGACTGCATAGTGTATGATACCAACTATATCACACTCTGGAATTGACTATGAAGAGAGTAAAAAGATCATTGGTTACCAGGACTTGGGGGAAGGAGTGATGAATAGGCAGAGCACTTAAGATGTTTAGGGCCTTGAAAATTCTCTGTATGGTACTGTAATGATGAATGCATGCCATTATACATTCGTCCAAACCCACAGAATGAGTAACACCTAGAGAGAGCCCTAATGTAAACTATGGGCTATGAGTGATTATAATGTATCAGTGTAGGTTAGTGAGTTGCAACAGTTGTAGCACACTGGTGGGCATGCAGGTAATGAAGGAGGCTATGCATGCATAGGGGTGGGACTATATGGAAATCTATATACCACCTTCTTAATTTTTTTGTGAACCTAAAACTGATCTAGAAACTAGTTGCTTTTTAAAAATTGCAGTGGTGGCGGTAACAGTAATAGCCACAGCAGTAGCAACAGTAGTAT
Source organism: Macaca nemestrina (assembly GCF_043159975.1). Taxonomy (NCBI): domain Eukaryota; kingdom Metazoa; phylum Chordata; class Mammalia; order Primates; family Cercopithecidae; genus Macaca; species Macaca nemestrina. The sequence continues at coordinate 103,614,864 of NC_092135.1, forward strand.
AGTTACCAGCTAATAGTTTTCTTTTCTTCACACCGTTTCCACCTTTGCAAAATCTTCAAATTCCCTGAAGATACAGTCCTTTTGTTATGCCTCCATGGTGTTTCACTTCTGTGCTCTTTACTTGAATGGCTTATCCCACTACTCCTACACCCTTCTGCCTCAGAAAAACTCCTCCTCATTCATCCTCAGGTTTGAGATGACGCTTCAACACCCGTATGATGCTGTCTTCAACTCTCCCAGGTAGACTTTGGAATTTGTGCCTGCAGACTCCCAGTGCCTCCTTCCTCAGACTTCTACAGTGATCTCATTGTACCATACTTGTTTGCAGGCCTGTTTCCATGAGAAGACCCGCTGGATTTCTTCATTGCTTTGAATACAGTGAATGACTGCATTAATGATGTTGCAGTTTCAATGGAGAAACATACAAAGATACACACGATTAGTGAAGGACAGAATAATTTTTTATGTACAAGCATGCTGCCTATCTTTTGAAGCCTGGTCCAAGTTCTGGTACTTCCGTGAAGTTTTTCCTGATACCTCCAGGCCTCACCTGTGCTGCTGCTGCTAACATCCTGAATGGCACTTGATGTTACATTGTCCTCTTTCATTCTTTGATTATTTCATTTTGAATGCTGTTTTCCCAACAAGACAGAAAATTCCTTAAGAATAAGGATCACCTTACGTTTCTTACAATGTTATATGCTATTGGGTATATTTAATAGATGTGTGTATGTATACTATATATAAACATATATGTATATACATGCAAATATACATATATGCATATTTATATATGTATATTTTATGTATATTTTAATATTTATATGTATATTTGTATGTATATATGTATATTTGTATGTATATATACATAACCATATATTATAAATACATATAATTATATGTGTGTGTGTATATATATACACACACATAATCTGTTCCTTGAGGCACCAGAACAGTAACAGGCATGTGGTCTCCTCAAGGCAACAGAACACTGACTGCTATTATCATTATGCCAGGACAGTTCTGGATAACAGTGCTAAAACTATTAACTTGGAACTTTATAGCTACAAGAAAAAGCTCCGTTGGAATATCCAGAGGTATACTATAGATACTTAAGCATAGTGATTTTCCAACAACCACAATTAATAACCTCAGCATAGTATTGATACTTGCAGAAATTCTCTTTCCATAAGAAACAGTTTAAAAACACAAGAAAGCAAACCTTAGGTAGGAATGGGTGAGGACAATGTTTGTCCTTCACTTCTTCCTTTTCTATTGTTTTTATCCCCTGTCTGTCATCATCCATGCCTCTGGTTTTGGTAGAAAGTTCAGAAATTTAAACCAAGGCTTTTATCCTAGTGCAGAGAATTCTCAATCTCTCTGTCTGTGATTGCTTTAAAGATGTACAGTCTTCATCCCTACCTACGTAGTAGCTCACTGGACTCTTGCCCTCTCAGATAACCCCAGTGTCTCCTGTTCCACCTATTGATGAAATATAAAGAGGTTTTACAGGACACACTCTAAAGGTCCTCCCACAATAATTAAACGCCAAGAATAGTCTTTCTTAATCTAAGTGCACGTGTGTACTTGCTTTGCAACATCTCTCACCATATCCCCAACCCCATATACACAGTCTGCACAAGCTGGGATGGAATGGTGGTTTTATGGAGAGCTGGCACTTTTGGTAAGAAGAAAATAACTTCCAGGTGGTTGAGTACCAGCTAGAAAAATTTTCCCTACTCACCTTGACACTGTTACTTCCTGTGCTAACTGGCAAAATCTCTTCCTTCCCACCTGATAGTCCAAGTTTTCTATTTACTCCTTCCGTGCCCCTGTGTGAGGGATACCCAAGAACAAAAGCAAGCACATGAGTGGTCCATGTGATGCCGGGTGTTTTGAGGTGAACAGATGGGGAATCAATCAGTCAACAAGTACTTTTAAATGCCTGTTCCGTGTTCATCCTGATTTTAGTTGGTATGATAGCTACAGAGGGATGAGATATAATATCTTTTCATTCAAGAAGCTAACACACAGTATTGAAAACCTACTGGGGCCAGTCACTGCCCTTTAGGATCTCAGAGGCTGATGGAAAAGACTCCAAGAAAGGTAAACACAGGAAGTACAGAGGAAGAGACAAAAACAATAAAGACTAACACTAGATAGAAAACAGTTCATCACTTATGTGTGGCCATTCATAAGACAGAGGACTGAGGTTCAGGGTGGCCCGAGGGGGCATCATGGATGCTGTGGAGTAGACAGTTGATTGTCAGCAACCCCGGTTAGTAAAGAAGGGTTTTATGGAAAAGGTACTTTTATTTATTTGTTTGTTTGTTTATTTATTATTTGAGACAAAGTCTAATTATGTCACCCAGACTGAAGTGCAGTAGCACTATGTGGGCTCACTACAACCTCTGCCTTCCGGGTTCAAGCGATTCTCCTGCCTCAGCCTCCTGAGTAACTGAGACTACAGGTGTGCACCACCACACCCAGCTAATTTTTCTATTTTTAGCAGAGACGGGGTTTCACCATGTTGGCCAGTCTGGTCTCAAACTCCTGACCTCAGGTGATCCGCCCCCCCTTGATCTCCCAACAAAGTGCTGGGATTGCAGGTGTGAGCCACCGCACCCAGCCAGAAAAGGTGCTTTTAAAAATACGGTCTTTTCACAGCCAAGAGGAACTATAATGGCGTGAAAACTAAATGTAACATACTGGATGGGATCCAGGGACAGAAAAATAGCATTAGTTGGCCGGGCGCGGTGGCTCAAGCCTGTAATCCCAGCACTTTGGGAGGCCGAGACGGGCGGATCACGAGGTCAGGAGATCGAGACCATCCTGGCGAACACGGTGAAACCCCGTCTCTACTAAAAAAATACAAAAAACTAGCCGGGCGAGGTGGCGGGCGCCTGTAGTCCCAGCTACACAGGAGGCTGAGGCAGGAGAATGGCGTAAACCCAGGAGGCGGAGCTTGCAGTGAGCTGAGATCCAGCCACTGCGCTCCAGCCCCGGCGACAGAGCGAGACTCCGTCTCAAAAAAAAAAAAAAAAAAAAAAAAAAAAAAAAAAAAAAATAGCATTAGTTAAAAATCTAAATAAACTATAGACTTTAGTTAACAATATATCAATATTGATTCATTAATTGTAAGAAATGTGCCAAAGTAATGTCAGCTAGTAGTAGGAGGGAAACTGGGTACAGGACGTATGGGAAGTCTCTATACTACCTGTTCAATGTTTCTGTAAACCTAAAACTATTTTTAAAAGTAAATTCGGTTTAAAAAAAAAAGAAGAAGAAAATGGTCTAGCAGCCTACAGAATATTCCTGGTGTGGGGACATGAGGGAATCAGTTTGACAGTGACCCTTTTTTGAAAGAAGTGACTTTGTTGTTAAATACCATGTTTGTGGCTTGATCATCAATTCCTATAGCAATGCAGAGTTCTTGCTTGCTTCTCTGTGGTTGATTTTTGGCAGGCGGCAACAGCATTTGTGCACTGATTATAATTTCGAGATGCATTGTCAGTAACCAGGGTGTATAATGGATCTTCATCTCTAATTACTTTTCTCTCCACAGGTGCCTGGAAAGGGTCCAGATGGGAATGCACACAACCTCCGCTTTGAAGGGATGGAGAGGCAGTACGCATCCTTACCCAGGTAGATCACGGAGGGGTCTCCCATCTCCAGCTCACCTACAAATGAAGTCTTTAGAGAAGTCTACATGAAATAGAAATCTGGCTTTGAAATAGGGAATATGTTATAATTTTGCCTTGCTGCCGTCTGCTGCAGTCCTAGTTCCATCTTCACAAATGTGCTAATAATTGAAATACTTGTGGGTTATTTTTAAGGGGAGAAAATAGTATATCATTGCCATTGAACATGTCAGCAAGAATACTGGATACTAAATGGAAATCCTAAGCCATTGCTATAAAAATGGTATCGAACATCCTGCACCAAGCTTAGAGACAATCAAATAGTAAATCCTCTGTCCTAAGAGTTACCCATGAGGAATGGCGGACCAGTCTTAACCTTGAAGTTTCATGTGGGTGTTAAGAAGCAGGAGAGAAATGTGAACTTGGGAAGGTGTTCTTTGCCTGGTTTAGAATCTGACCTTGTTCTCAAGGCAGTAAGCAAATATTGCTGAGAAGCACAGACCCAGTGGGGGAAAGAAACAACTGCATGGGGAAAGTTTGCTGGGCCACCCTGGCCTGACATGATCCACTCATACTGTAACTAGACACCCTTGAAAATGAGATACGGTTCTCGAAAGCTTGTGCTGTTATTGGTGAGATGAAGGGGAGTTTTAGTTTGCTATCAGTAGCACATGACAAAGAAACAGCTTTTCCGAGAGTGCATGCAGTCCAGCTACAATGGGAGTTAGGTGAGGAGAGTGTGAGAATTAATGCATCCAAAAGAGAAACAAAGACAGGTTAATGCCAGGCTGAAAGCTGCAATGTTTTCAAATATTGCCTTTTAAAGGGGCGGGGGAAAGACTCCAAGTAGAGCTTCTTTTTCATCAAAGCTGAGCTATTAAAGTGCCAGCTCAGAGATGGAGTGACTGTTTGACATTGTATGTTGACTGTACCTCTGTGTGTGATCTTACAAAACGAACACCCTGAACATTACAGTGAGCAAAGCCAAAGTGACCATCTGCTCTTAAAAATAGTACGTTATTTTCAAAAGTCGTGAAATCTCAAATCTAGAAGAGAAGCAGTTTTGTCCTGATTAGGCAGGACACCGAAAATACAGTATTTTTAAAGCTTGTATAAAGTTATATTTTATTTATCTTCCTGTTTTTTCTTTAAGAGATGTTGTCTAATAAGTTTTTCTCATTTGTAAGTAGCTTCCTGTTTCTATTTTCCTTGGCTTAGTACAATTGGCCTTCCGTGTCTATGGGTTTCACATTCATGGATTCAATCAACCTCAGATGGAAAATATCCAAGAAAAAAACAGTTACAATGGTACTGATCATGTACAAACTTTTTTCCCATGTCATTATTCCCTAAACCGTACAGTATAACAACTATTTGCATAGCCTTTACATTGTACTCAATATTATAAGTAATCTAGGGATGATATAACGTGTATGGAAAGATGTGCATAGGTTATATAGTAATACGATTCCATTTTATATCAAGGACTTGAGCATCTGTGGATTCTGGTATCTGAGGTCGGGGGCTGGGGTGGGGGAGGTGCAGTCCTAGAACCATTCCCCCAAGGAATGGGGAATCATCCCCGAGGGACAGTTACATTTTCTTTCATTTTAAAAATGGAAGCGGTTTCCAAAAATTTGTTTTACATATAAGATTTCCGGCTTTCACTGTTGAAGTATATGGAAATTGCGGTTAATGCAGATGGAAAATAGAATGTTCTTATGAGAGAGAATAAAAAAAGGAAAACTGGAAATAGTTTAAAATCTTCCTGACCAATCTGCACTCAGAGTGCAGAAATGGAGTTTTGGGTACAATTCAAAGGCACAGAAATAGCATTTAAAATTCTATAAATGTCACTCATTCATTCATTCACCATGTATCTGGTGATCACCTAGTATGTGCCAGGCCCTGAGAATATGGAAACTGGAGGCACAGTCCCAGTCCATCCTTAGGACTCTACTGTTAGAGTAAAGGAGTCAAGCAAATCAGCCTTTTACGGTAGTGCAACCAATGCTTCTGTGTGTAATTGTTAACGTAAAGTCTTCTGAATTTCCAAGTCTTGTTTATTTGCACTAATCCCTGAAATGCTCACTCATGACTGACTCTAAACAAGTATATTTTAGGATTAAACACTGGTGGGGGTTTTCTGAGAAAGGTAATACATTTATGCTGTTTATGGCTCTTTATGAATGTATGAATTGACAAAATCCTGCCAGCCCCAGAATAAAACTGTAGCTGAAAGGGAAGCATCTCAAACTGGAAATAATTTTGGCAAAAAGTTCACTCACCCACGTACACAATGGTGAGAACAATTAGTTGCACGTGCAAAAAACCTTTGCAGCTACCTGGCAACCAGAGGCAGCCGTGGTGGAGAATAAATAAGGCTCAGCTAAATGCGAGGGGGACCCCTAGCAGTGGCTTTTAAATGGGGACGCTGCAACGCAACATCTAAAGAGGAGATGTGAAGCTCCCTCCCAGGCACTGTGCCCTGATCCGTGGGTGGGGGCTCCAAATTCAACTAATGAGATGCAGAAAGCAGAGGCCAGAGACGCACTGCTGACTTCTGAAAAGGTATGCAGATGCTGCTCTGAGTGCCAGTGACATTTACCCTGGGTTTCTTGTCTTTCCCCCTGGAGATTTTACTGTCCACTTAATTGAATCACACCAGCTCCACTGCTGTCTCCTTCTGCCAGGAGAGTGAGGCGAGCACATCTCGGTAGGCACCGGATCCCTCTTCATTCACAGAGGCAGGGAGCTTTGAAATATTTATGGAGTTAAATTTTTAATTAAAAATAGGAATAAATCCATCTATAGGAAGTCGGTGGCCAACCTTATAGGGAACTTAATATGCTACTGACTGATTGGGTTCCTATGTTGTTTGTGCAATGCTTCACAGTAGTTTTTAGAAACAATTCAATAACATTGATTTCTATGCCAAATTTGGAGTCATCGACACAGAGAGAAAATGCCCCACAGCGCATGGCGTAGGTGAGCAGCTCTGGTCAAGGGGCACCCTCAAGTGCTTTCATGGAACTCTTGTCATCTTTAAAGCGGGACCATGCAGCCTGCTGCCAGGCTCAATGACATTTCACAAAATAAAGCCAGAACGCTGGCCAGCAGAGGAAAAAGACAATTCCCAGCACTTGGTAGTTATGAGGTTGCCTAAGGCTAAGGGCTAAGCGATGTTAAGTGTTATTGTTAAGCAATGTTAAATCTTCTGCCTCCTAAGAAAAATGACTTCACTTCTTTTCTCCTGAGGGTGCTGTTTTGGAAAGCAGAGTGTGGTTGTAATACAACCTCGTTCGTAAACACCAGACCTGTACAGGGGCCAATGTTTTACCAGCCTGAACAGCCCCCAGTTTTCCTGATAGTAAACAGAATGAAATCAGCATTCCTTTATTCTTGCCTGACACAAATTATTACTCACCCTAGGTGAGCAGGGAAATGGCTGTTTCCTAGGCTGCTATGATGTGCGAACATCGAAGTCTGTGTTTTTGCAAATGGCTCCTTTTTCACTCCAGCCTGCCAGCCGCTCACAATTCTCCCAGGTCCCATTCTGATTTCGCAGGCCTCCTTGCAGTCAGTCCCTTCAGCAGTGAACTCTCCACCCTTCCCATCTCAAGCTCCATCATTCCCACCTGGCCCATCCCTGGCCCCGTGGGATCCTATTATCCCCCTCTCTGCAGATGGCTCCGTGCATCAGCACATGATGTTGCTCTTCCAGACTTAGAATCAAGTGTGGAATCCTAGGGAGTGAGCAAAAGGCACTGCAGCTCTTCTGTGGTCCTATGTGCGTGGGCGGCGAAAGGTTGCTGGAGAGACTTGTAAAAGTGCATTCATGGGTTCCACTACAAAATTCACATTATGCAGCGCAGCTGGGTCCCTGCTGGCGTCCAGCATTGTTTGTAGTCACGTTGTCAACTCCCCTGACTATCCCACAGTGGCCATTCCAACCCTTTCTACTCCCGTTAAGTTCTACAAAGATGACTGAACTCCCCAAGCCCAGTCTCTGGAGGTGACCTCACTTCCTTTCCTTTACGACCTTGAGGCATTCAACATTAGCCCCTCAACTTCTGCTCCCGCAGCTCAGACTCCTGCTTCTTCGCTCACACACACTTCCCAAGGGGACACACTGAGGGCCTGAGCTCGGAGTCAGGCCATGGTTATAGCCCCACCTTCATCACTTACCACTTGTGTGGCCTTGGGCAGTGATGGAATTGCTCCAGACTCTGTTTTCTAATCTGCAAATTGGAGATGATAATAGAGCCTCCGTATAGTGCTGGTATGAGTATTAAATATAATAATACAAGCAAAACCCTCAGCAAAAAGCCTGTGTAGTGCATTGAAGGATTTTTTATTGTTAGCTCTTTTTTATTTCTGGGGACAAAGTGTGCCTTCCTGTAATGAGGCACACCCACACACCAGAGCTCATTCTCCCTGGCTTCTTAAGGACCTTGAGCCACCAACTACCCTCTCTCAGTAGCATCTTAAATCCTCTTGGCAGTTGCTTTCCTTCCCCTGCCTACATTGTAGATGCACAACCTCAGCAGCACAGTTTGCCAGGAGTCCCTACTGTATGGAGAAGAGGAAGGAGCACCTGCATAGGGATATGCCGGGGGAACTCACTGAAGCTGAAGGATTCGCCGACTCAGGAAAGACCAGTGGTCTGGAAGGTCAAGTGCAAGAGAACATAGCAATCTACTGTGATTTGAGCGATAAGCTGAGCTAATGGGCATGATAGTAGACAGCAGTGCTATGGAGAAGGGGATTATAACGGATACAGGATGCTGACTCGGCTCTAGGCAAGAGGCCAGGGCTCCTGTCCAGCAAGACTTGGGTGCAGGAGTAGGCACTGCTCCAGTAGTGGAGGCCATACCCAGGGTGAGTTAACTAGGAAGGTGGAGCATGATGCTTTGGCTCCCAGGGCAGACATGGCATGACAGCAGCACCCTATTTGCTGGTGGGAGAGATCCAGAGATACTACTAAGATAATCCTATTATCTCAGGTCCGGGCAGTGCTGAACATGCAACTACCAGGACTTATACCTCAGCAGAACTCAGGTGGCAGGACTACCCCAATAAATTGACTCTTGTATGTCAGAGAAAAACAAAGATCCTTGGTCGACGCTCCTTTTCCCACATTTCCTAAGAAAAAGTGGCCTATACCTGTTGGTTCTATTTCCACTCAACACACTCACACTATAGCCTCTTGCCCCAGGCTTCTGACCATACCACTAATACTTCCACCAGATTCTGCTTCCCACCTTTTGCTCCATGTGGATTCTCTCTGTGCCATCTCCTCCATTCCTGCCAATTCAAGGCCCATCTCTATGATGATGATTCCAAAAGTGCCTGACATTCATATCCCACTGTTGTGACTCCAGTTACAGCCACCTGTTTGATATACCCCTCCTTCTGCCTCTAAGGCGCCTCCGAGTCCCCCTGCCAAAACCCGTGCCATCTTCCTTGGCTCTTCTTCCTTTAAACTTCCATAACATTTGGTTAGCACCTTCCCAGTACCCTAAAAACACCCTGAATTAGGTTATTATTCTCCACTGCCCCTTTCCACCCCATTGAACGATAAATTCCTTGAAATAGGAGACTTTGTTTTATACCCATCACTTGTTACACCCAGAACCTAACATAAAGCCATGTATACAGTAGAGTCAATACATTGCTATGCAGATGAGAATAGTTTTTTTGGTTTTTGTTTTGTTTCCTCTACCCAGGTGGAGGCCTAAGTATGGGCCCCACCACTGGAGCAATACCTACTCCTATACCCAAGTCTTGCTGGACGGTCTGATCTCATCTGTTGCCCATGCTGGAGTACAGTGGTACAATCTCAGCTCACTGCAACATCTGCCTCCCAGGCTCAAGCATTTTCCAACCTCAGCCTCCAGGGTAGCTGGGACTACAGGCACATACCACCACACCCAGCTAAATTTTGCATTTTTTTGTAAAGGCAAGGTTTTGCCAAGTTGCCCAGGCTGGTCTCGAACTCCTGAGTTTAAACAATCAGCTTGCCTCAGCCTCCCAAAGTGCTGGGATTATAGGCGTGAACCACTACACCTAGCCAAGAATAGATTTTCTTTATATACAAGGAAGTTATGAGAAAGAAATTCGCCAAAGCTTTTTTGACAGTTTGTTTTAGAGTGCTGTTTTCCAATATAAGTAATGATGTTTCATGAGAATGTATCTTTTCTCTGAAATCAATAGAAGTCCAGACTTCTTTGTTTTTTTTTGAGATGGAGTCTCACTCTGTCGCCCAGGCTGGAGTGCAGTGGTGCGATCTCGGCTCACTGCAACCTCCACCTCCTGGGTTCAAGCAATTCTTGTGCCTCAGACTCCCAAGTAGCTAGGATTACGGCGTGCACCACCACGCCCGGCTAATTTTTGTATTTTTAGTAGAGGCAGGGTTTCACCATGTTGGCCAGGCTGGTCTTGAACTTCTGACCTCAAGTGATCCACCTGCCTTGGCCTCCCAAAGTGCTGGGCTTACAGGAGGGAGCCACCACACCCAGCCCAGACTTCTAAATAGTTCATCCCTAGTGAGCACTTACTATGTACAAGGCACAGTTCTAAATGCTTTGCATCTTCTGACTGACAAAGCTCACAGCAACCCTGTGACTCAGCAGCAACCTGATAATTATCCCCATTTCATAGGGAAGGTCACAGGCAGAGAGAGGTTAAATAAACTTGCCCAAGTTCAACAGCTAAAATATGGCAGAGTTGGCATTTGAACCCAAACAGTCTGGCTGCGAGTGTATACATTTTAAGCATTTTGGCTAAGGTTATGAAGTTCAGAGTTTAATCCGTACTCTGCACCTATCATATTCCCTTATGTTATTTGCTCACCTGTTTGTATTTCTTACTAAAATGTAAGTGCCTTTGAGGACAGGGACTGTGACTTCTTCATCTTTGTATATGACACAGAACATTCCTAATATACAGGTTAAGTAATGCCTTTCAACCGTCTCTGTAATGCTGTCATAAAAATCAATTCTTTTTTCAGTTCCCTTGGGCCCTTTGTTTGAAATATGAACAGTTTAATGTGTAATTGCTAGATGAACATTAAGCAATATACTTTGCCTACCAAAAAGAGAATCCTGTTTTGTTAGAACACTCCTGAGAGATGAAAAAACAGTGTCTGCAAATTGGTACTTTAGTTATTTAAGATTAGAAATATCTCCCCAGAAGAAAAAAGATGACAATAAATTTCCTAGTGAGTGCTGCATGAGCAGTCCTGTGGAGAGAAAGACTCCCTTTCCTGAGGCTGATGAGGGACAAAGGCCTGCTCGGGCCATGTTCGCCTCCAGTCCTTGATATTTCTATAACTTGTATTATATAAGTTACTTGGGAGAAAAAAAGGTCTCTCTGAACATCTCAAGCAGCTTTCAACTTGGCTGTGCAATGGGAAGCAATATACTAAAGCAGAGTTTGAAGAGAAAGAGCAACTTTAGAAGGAGCAAGCAGCTAATGCTTGCTTCCTAGGAACCCATAATGAATTTGCTTTCTAAGTACCTTCCCGGTGTTTTCACATTGGGTACGATTGTATTCATTTCAGAAGAAATACGCCATAAGAGCATGCTTCCACTTTGTTTCAGTTGGTTCATTTTATTGGTCTCAGTCTTCTTGTCTACTTATGCCCATCAGGAAGACTCCAATCACAAGCGCACGGGTAACTCTGAAACTTGCAACAAGCATGCTGTCTACTATCTTTGGTTATCCCAAAAGCATTTTGGCTGGGTGTCCTCAACATTCTTTTCTGTCATTTACCTCACTCCTTAAAGATGGTTTCCCTCTCAGATTTCTCTTGTTCTCTTCTCCAGTGAACTTCTGCTTCACTCACTGTTACTGCATCTTCCTTTGCCAGCGTTGCACTATTTTATCGAGCTTGCTAAATCACTGGCGGTGACATTCAAGTTCTGCAGATTTCCAGCAATGCCACAGTACTGGGCTTTGGCTGAAGCTAATCTAGATAGTACTCCAGAGAGTTCAATGAAAAGTTGAGCAATCAGAACATTAGGTCAATAGGTGTGTAAGTGCTTGTCTGGGTGTGGGTAGAGGTTTGAGTGGGTGTGTAAAAGTTGACAAAGTCTCCATGCTGCCCAACTTCTCTGTATGACAAGTACGCCTCTGTGCGACAAGGTCAGCTTGTCAAATAAGATGCTTCATGAGCATATATGTACTGCTCCCTGCAGTCATGCCAGTGGTTGGAATGTTCTACCAGAGTTTGAGGCCGTCACACTTCATTTATTAATAGACACTGTGAATCATGGCCAGTGATTTTGACACTTTCCTGGTGGTGCAACCGTACCTGAAGAGCCTTCCTCACTGTGCAAAGCTACCTTGCAGTGTTTGTCCCTACGATTGCTGCTCTGACTTTGCAGGAATACTAAGATGAGCTGAAGAACTTATCTAGATCATATCTTCCACATCTACATGTGATGGGGTTTACTGCCTTTTGAAAATCAGTGAAGCTCTTTTATGCCACCAAATTAAGCTTTTTCATCCTTTCTCTTAAGATTCCCTATGCTGAAAAATCTAGTCTCTACTTCCCCTTCCGTAGAATCAGCTGCCTGTTTGAATGGCCCCGTGATACCACCTCAGTCTTAATGCCGAGGACAAAATGATGAATTAGCAGCGATTTAATTCCTTGTGAGATTAAGATGTCTCCATTGTCAACTCAAACTTCCTGAAAATGCAGAAAGCCCTAGCATGGAATATCACTTTAAGATGCCAAACAGCTGAGATCAGGGGGTTAATGCTACTGCCACCTCATTTTTATGTCACTTAGTTCCTCAGATAAAAGTCCATTTTAATCAAACTTTTCATCATTTCCTTGTAGCCAATATATCCTTGATGCCAGTTAGAATATTTGATATTAATTATTCAGTCGAAGGCCTCCATTATGAGTTTAACTGAATATTAGTGATTTAAAACATGTTAAGACCCATTACAGTAGTGATGTCCCCAAAGTAGTTTTAACTGAATCTTGAACCACATACATTAAATTATATAGATTTTTACTTTTTCTCTCATTTTCCGTAGAAAATTCCAAACTGCTACACATTTGTTAACTAAGTACTCTTTCGAGAGGAAGAGTATATGCCTGCTCTTTCAAGAGTGCCAAATCTGACATTACCTTGGACATGAAATCTATTAAGCTTGGTAAGCTGACTTGCATGTTTTCCCTCCTGCACATATTAAAGGGAGTTTTAGCATTTATTTCCTACTTCTCCAGCCAAAAGAAAAGAAGGTTGTTTTGTGCCTAGGCATCTGCTTAGAGTATTGCTCTATATCTCATTTCTCATAATCCTTGGTAGTTCTTGATGTTTTCCTATCTTATTGCCATTCCGCCATCTGCCTCCAAATGCTCATTGCCCTGGAATTATGGTGGTGATTTTCTTGACAGTGCTGTACCGTTTTGCACGATGCACACTGTCATTCTGCACCTACCTCCTCCTGTCTTCTCTGACTCCAGCCATTTGCACTGTCCCTTGATGCAAGTTCCTGGGTTTGCTGTATATACGTGTCCTAGTATCAACCTACTATAGACAGAGACACTATGAATAAATGAAGTATATTAATTTATTACAGCATCTGATTTGTATGTGTGTGAGGCCTGTGCTTTATGATTACTTAAAATGACATTATATCACTGAAATACATAAGCATCTTGAATAAAACGTTAGTGCCTCACCAAATGCATGAATACATGATATTATTCAATAGGAATAATTAACAGTAAAATCACTAGGTTTATTTTCCATTTTTATATACCAAGATCTGCATGCAAATTGTTTCAAAGGTGTCATGTTTATTCCTAGTTGATTGTATTTAAAAAGAAAATAAAACTAAGAATAATCAAGGCAAGGCAGAGGTTGTAAAACATATTGCGTGCCTGCTATGTCTGTGCATTTTACATGCCTTGTCTCATTTTATCCTCGCTGTCCAGCTGGGCAGGAGTCACATGATGCTTCTTTAATAAAAGAAAAAATGTATCCTTAAAGTCACAGAATCAGAATCAGAATTCAAACCCAGGACTCTGGTTTCCAAGGCCTTTTTAATTTCACTTGACCCCACATGACTAATGTTGGCAATTTAAGGAGAGGTTGGAATGCTTACATCATCTGTTTTCATAAGTCATGTGAGTTCATGAGATGGGAGATATCTTAGACCATATGACGAATAGCCCGTGTTCATTGTAAACATCTTTCTTTTTAATTATTATTACACTTTAAGTTCTAGGGTACATGTGCACAATGTGCAGGTTTGTTATATATGTATACATGTGCCATGTTGGTGTGCTGCACCCATTAACTCGTCATTTTCATTAGGTATATCTCCTAATGCTATCCCTCCCCCCAATCCCTTACCCCACGACAGGCCCCAGTGAGTGATGTACCCCTTACTGTATTCAAGTGCTCTTATTGTTCAATTCCCACCTATAAGTGAGAACATAAACCATCATTCTCAGAAAACTATTGCAAGGACAAAAAACCATTGTGAACATCTTCTAAGGTTCCAGAGAAAATGGAAAATATCAAAATCTACAGGTTATTTAAAAAAAGTAATAAAATACAAGAAAATAGTAGGGAATTTATGGAAAATAGAGAAAAAAAACACTTTTGAATCACACAGTTTTTATTTTTGTATCACTGTGCTAAGTTTTCCCAAAGTAGAAACAAGATAGCTGCCTCTTCCTTACAATTATTCTGTCCCTGTTGGGAACATAAATAGAGATGTGAGTGGCGCCCCCTAGGGCTGCACAGACCATGTGCATGGACCAGGTCCCCAGCCCTTAGATTGCACTCTGCACCGCTCCTCCACAGAACACTCAGAACAGGGCAAGGGGAAGGAGTTAACATTTGTTGAGCCCGTATTATGCTCCAAGAACTCTGGCAAGTACTTTAAATATGTCACCTCATTTATTTCCTGTAACAATCCTGATATAAATATTATCATCCCGATTTTATGGATGAAGAAACCAAGGCTGGGAGATGCAAAGAGGTGTGGCTAAGATTGCACACAGAACTAGTGATAGGTTTTGGAGTCAGTTCAGTACCTTCTACCTCTGAAATCTCTGGGCTTTGTGCTGCTTCAAGGTGTCTGGTACTAGGCTGGTTGTAAACAGGTAGGAGAGACACATTACATGACCATCCTTTCCTGAGGCAGCCCTCACTGCTCTGATCCCACCCTAAATCACTGCAGTGTATATTACAATGAGCATTTCAATGAAAAAACCCCTAATAGGCATTCAGAATGACTAAGAACAGCAACCACTGAATCACAGAACTCTCCTTAACAAATTCAAACACCCACTTCCTTCTAGCCGAAATCTTTTAAATGGTGCTTTTTTGCTTAAAGACTGCCTCTGTGTTATGCTAGTGAGTTAAATATATATACATATAAACCAGTTGGTTCCACTTCAGCAGTTTTTGCAGCCAGGAAACTATTGTTGGTTCTTTCACAGTGTAGTTCTGGCACATCCTTAAGGGACATGGCTGAGACGCAAATGCCAGACAACTGCGGAAGCATGGCTTCTACTGACTCTGCTGCCTCAAGTCCAGAGAAGAGAGCTTTGGCAGTCAATTCCATGGTGGTGCCACCCGAGCCCATCTGTGCCCTGGATCTCATGTGACACAGGTCCCACAACCTCAGTCATTCTGCCAGGAAACACCTTGGTCCAGCTCCATCATTTCCAGCAAAGGCAAACATTTTTGATACAAATGTGAGAGGGGTTGGTACAAAAACAGCAGCCTCCAGAACATGTTCCTGCTTCTATTCCAAGTCTCTAATTAAGCCTAGACAGAAGTAGCCAGGGCTTGTCTCAACAGAGGGTTGCCCCACTCTGCAATCAGAACTGACCCTTATGGCCGAACATGGAATGACATGTTAACTAGGTAGGAACCTGGCGATTCTCACTGGCCATTCTCCACCAACAGTATACTCTGGGGCATCATTAGTACCCTTTCAACTTGGTCATTGCTTGAAAGTGAAGACAGGGTGGTGACTGCTCAGATAAGACTTCTGCCCACTAACTGCTTACATGTGGCTGAGGCAAACACAGACCCTTTTCCAGAAATGATAGTGTCTGACAGCCTGGGTTTTACAAGGCACTGGAAAGAGCTATAATTGTTACAGCAGAGGTTTAAGATGGAAAATAAGCATGTTGAGCTATTTTGAGAAGGAATTTGCCACAGTGAAGTTTTTGTCCTGGAAACAGTCATATAAAATCAGGATGGAGTTAGTATCAGGCTTCTTGGTCACTTTCCATTAATATGTTGGTGCCTTTGACAATTTATGTTAAATGTGCAACAAACACCCTTTTACAGCTTTGTCCAACATCAAAATCAGGTCCATATATAAGACAATTTCTAGCCAGTGTTTTATAGGAGTGATTTCCGGATGTGGTATCTGTAATGTGGCCAAGATAATATGATGACTCTGCCTTCTGTGGGTCGGTTATAGACAAGTCACTTATGTTACCATCTTGTCAACAACTTGAATTCCTCAGTCCTTTTTCTGGTTACTTCTTATCCAATTAAAAAAAGTGAAACAGTTCAGTCAGAGCAATGTGCACAACTTATTAGCCCAAACAGATGGGCTAGGAAAGTCATCTACTCTCCTTATTCCTGCATTTAACAGCTATTTATTCATGACCTACTAAGTTCAATACACTCTGTAGGCCCTGAGGATACCATGGTAAGCCCCACAGACACAGTTTCTGTCCTGTGAAGTTCATACTCTAGTGGAGAAGATAGTAATTCTGCAGTCACAAACAAAACATAAAATTGTAACTCTGCCCATTACAAAAAAAAGAGATAGATATGTGATTCCAGAAAATAGAATGTGAAATTGCACCAAATCAAGAAGGGAGGGAGACACCAGTTATGATCTGACGGAGATTTGAGACAATAAATAAGGAATATTCCAGAAAGAGAACAGCATGTGCAGAGGCCTTACATAGGAGAACACGTAATGAACAGACTGATAGAAAGCTGTGTGACTAGAACGAAGACTGTGGGAATTGAGCAGGAAAGGGAGATAGCAGTCAGACCATGAGTGGTCAAGTGAAGGACATGTGAACTTATTCAAAGACTAGAAACCTTTGCGGGGTTTTAAGCAGAAAGATGATATGGTCGGATTTGTGATCCAGAATGTTTGTCTAGCTGCAAGGTAGAGAATCATTTGGAGAGATGCTGGAGTGAAGCAGACCAGCCAGAGGATTTTGCCGTCGTTCCAGGGACAGATGTTGATAGTGTGTACAAGGGTGATGGTGATGAAAGCAAAATTGGAGAAAAGTGGGAGGAGCTGATGAACCTCGATGATGGATTGCATGTGGGGGTTTGAAGGGTAAGTGAAGCCAGGTGTTAGAAATGGATCCACGCACAGCAGCATGGGTGCTGGTCCCACTTCCCAGGAGACAAGGCAAAGAGAGGACTAGGTTTGGCGGGGAGAGATCATGATTAAGCTTTGGGACATGTTAGATTTGAGGTACCTTTCAGACTTCCTGGAGACCACTGAAATGTGTAGAGATGTCTCAACATGGATGGGAATTGCAGTGGCTGATCCAGGATATTAGACAAATGTGTATTCATGAAAACTGAGCGAAAGACCCCAGGGCATATCGGGGTGATGGTGTCATAAGCCACAGAGTCTCATACTCAGAAAGTACAAATAAAGGCAGGTCGACAGTGCAGACTGCAAAAACCTGGACATCCTTCTGTGGCTGTGACATGTCTTCACTGCTTCTGTTGACAGTAAAGGCTTATCTATCACTGTCTTTGTAATTTCATTCTGGAAATGATATTTTTCTCAAGTAGGAAGAATTGGTGACTTAATGTCATCTGGCACCGTGTGACTAAGCATAGCTCTGACTCCATGAAGCATAAGGATGAGGGTAAGAAGAAACAGTGGAAACCGTTTTGATATCTGTACTGAGCTTATAAAACAGAATATCTTTGTTCAGAAATATGCACTAAAATATTAAAGGGTAAAGAGGAACAAGTATCCAATTTACTCTCAAATGGCTCAGGAAGTATCAGTATGTATATTTAATAATGTGTGTGTGTGTGTGTGTGTATATATATATATATATTTTGAGATGGAGTCTCTCTCCGTTGCACAGGCTGGAGTACGGTGGTGGGATCTCAGCTCACTGCAAGCTCTGCCTTCCAGATTCACACCATTCTCCTGCCTCAGACTCCCAAGTAGCTGGGATGACAGGTGCCCGCCACCACACCTGGCTAATTTTTTTTTTTTTTTTTGTATTTTTAGTAGAGACAGGGTTTCACCATGTTAGCCAGGATGGTCTCAATCTCCTGACCTCGTGATCCACTGGCCTCAGCCTCCCAAAGTGCTGGGATTACAGGCGTGAGCCACCGCACCCGGCCTATACTACTGTTTTACTAGCAATAACAGTAACAAAGAGTAGTGGACATTCTCATAATTTTCTAGTATCAATTCAAAAGTTAAAAAGTCCTCATTTTAGTGTCCTAGGCAGGTCTTCTCCCCACCCCTGAGTAGCAGACTCTTGAGAAAGGGATTTGAGTGCAAGTGATTTTATTTGGGAAGTGATCCCAGGAAGCATTGGAAGCAGAGTGAGGAAGAGAAGGGAAGAAGGCCAGTACAGAGGACATTAATGAGCAGATTACCTCTGCAGGCAAGAGGGAAGGAGGGCTGTCAATTCCGCTGGGTTCTTCTGTAGATGGTAGGGAAGACACTCACACCTTGCCCCACCTGGGGGCAAGAATGTTGAGGTACTTAACTTTTGGTCCCATTTGTCATTGGTTAAGGGTTGCTCCTAAGATATCAACTCCCCAGCACTTCTTTCTATTCAGTGTACTGGTAACAGAAGCCTCAAGCCAGGAAGCACAGATACTTGGATAAGGACCGTAGTGGACAGAAGTGCTGCAGTGATGGGGGTGTGGGGACAGTCTGCTGCCACAACTGAGGAAGTGTGAAGGCCCCGGGTCAAAGCAGATCAGTCTTAGTTGCCTCTTAGGAGAGAAAATATGTGAGATTAGTAAGCCGCTCCAGACAATCCTAATGCCTTCACTTTATTATTGGAGTAGGTGCTCTGTGAATTGGTCCTGTCTTGTATGGAACAACACAATGAATACCAATAGCACCAACAGAGCAACCCAAGAGAATAACTCTAGAAGAATGTATTTCTGGTTTCTCTTTGTTTTACTCAAATATGCAATGTATCAAAATGATGTAACGTCTTTGACAAGTTCATTTTCTGTCAAGCCCGTACTCAGAACATCACTGAAATACAGCAGCACCTCTGGGACACTCTTGGGATTAGGAAAGCCTCTGGAAAATTAAACTTGGTACTGAGGTGCCTGACTCAAAAATGCCCATTAATGAACAATGATGGTTTGAGTGTGTGCTGTGACTTTACCTAGGATCGTGGCTATAGACCCAGGCAAGGTAAAGTTCTACATGTATTTCAACATGCCATCTTTGCTTCAATTATGAACAGTAAAAATTTGGCCAGACTCAGGGATTTGTCTGATGGCCCTGGTCATGTGTCTTCACAGTCTCACCTTAGCATCAGGTCCTTATGCTAAGACACTAGCCTTGTATCTATGAAGCCTGTAAAACTGGATCAATCACATCCAGTTCAATTAAGATGCTTAGGCTCATCTTCTTAGAACAAAAAGTGTGTGTCATAAGTCAAACAAGCTACAGGATAAATTCCTAGCATGTAATTACCAGGTCAAAGAATGTGAATATTTTTAAAGTTTCTGATGTATATTGCCAGATTGACCTCCAAAAAGGTTGTACTAATTTACATCCCTACCAGCACTGACTATAAATCATTTTTGAAAACCTTTGTCAATTTAATAGGTTAAAAAGTAACAATTATGATCACAAACTATTTTAATTTGTAATTCCTTTACTCTTAGCAAGGTTTTTCTCATATGTTTATTAGAATCCTTTTTTGTTTGTTTGTTGTAGCCTATCTGTTTGCATGTCATTTCTGTCTAGGTGTTTATCTTTGTTTTCTTGATTTCCTGGAGCCTTTCATATATTAAGGGCATTAACACTTTGACATATTTAAAATTATTCAAGTTTAACTTAAGCTATCTTTATGGTAATATAAATTTCTAATTTTTATATGTTAAATCTTTCATTTTTGCCTTATAATTTTTTGCTTTTTATATGCAAAACATTATCTCTCATTATGAAATATCCATACTTTCTTCTAATCATGTTATTATTTCATTTATTTTGGCACTTCTACAGCAGGAATGCTTTGAACATACATATCATTTTAAGTAGTAATGTGATTTTGTAATATAGTTTCAAGCAATATCAACTGACTGTGATATTGTTATAACTAAAAAATACATGGTGGTCTAGACACCCATGCTGAATGGCTTCAGACAAATATTGTGGAAGATGTCCGTGTAGTTCATTGGCACACGTCAACCAGAATCAATCTGCATCTTGCTCTCACTGCTATTATGCCCTATGTCAGGATACTAAGTGTCCTGAAGCTTTCTGACCTGGGTTCTTGGAATGTGATACCGCACCAGGTGTTTAGGGTCCTGGGAATAGTCAAGATCATCCAAATGGACTTTTTTCTCAAAATGGCACTTCCTCTTGCAAAATATATGCTCTTCTCCTTGATGCTCTGCCAGCTGCTGGAAGCCTCTTCCATGTGAGCAAGGCATGCCTGTTGAACTGACACACACACCCTCCATCTCCTGGAGCATGCCTTCCTGTGTTCCTCAGATCTAGGTGATCAGAACTCTAAGTGTGCTCCTCAGAAACACCATTTATAACACTGGGAGTTGCCTTTTAATTTCTGTGATCAAGAGATTCAGTTTTGCTGGAAGGAGACTTGTCTTGAGATTGTGTGTCAATTTAGCTAAGCCGAAAGGAACTATGAGAGGAGTGGTTCTTAATCTGGGGTCTGTGCATATCTAAATTGAAAGTGATTAGTTTCAAGGGATCCTCAAATTATCTGAAATTACATGCCAAATGTTTATGAATATTTTGTACTTATTCCTGGGGAAAAGGGTGAATGAGAATTTTGTAACCCAATAAAATGAAAACTGACTGAATTAAGGGATTTACTGTAAAGCCATCTTAAAGGGGTCATTTTTAAATCCTCATATTATAGTTCCTATGTGGCTGGTATTTTCTTCACAGAATAGCAATGCCTTCACAGAGATTATTTCATTTGTAAAAATTTATGAGAAGAAAATACCTATACAGTAGTTTATTGTGTGAAGGGTGTCCTCAATATCAGAGTGAATTTAATAGTTTTAGCAAGAAACCTTATTACGGTCTAACTTTCAGCTCCCCACAACACAGTGTGTATATATATTTCCATTCTGGATGCTGCCTTTTGGTCTGCTTTTAAAGAGAACAAAACCTTCCCAGCATAGAAATCCCAGAAAGCAGATTGAATGGCATCAAACTCATCCTCCTTGCCCCCACCCATTGCACCAGCAGTGTGAAATACAGAACCTGCTTAAGTTTTAGAGACCAGACGTGTGTGTTCACCAGGGGTACCTAAAGAAGGATTTCCACATTCTGCTATCTTCCCAGCTTTGAAAAAATAACATCCTGTTCTCGTCCACAGAAAGTAGAGAGGGAGAGGAGGCCCTCGTGAGAATAAACAGACAACAACCTTCATCACAGCCAAAAGTACTGTGCTGATCCCACCATAAATTATAACAGCATAAAACCACAGGAAATCCAAAGAAAGTAAAATATTAATATTAAACCATAGCCACTCCACCATATATAATTTAGATAAATAATCCATTTGCTGTATGTAGGATATTGGAATATAGCTGTTCGTATGCCACTGGCAACAGTTTATATTTGAAAAGCATAGAGACATTAGCTGCTGGTGGAGGGCAAATGTGTTTTATTCATTCTTATTCTTAACAGCCAAATGTCCGCAAATAAAATACTGATCAATGGCTAAAAATTTAAGGGCTGCTATATCTTTGTCTCATAATATGGATTTGTGGCCTAATCTAGCCCTTTCTTGACCTTTTTGCCTAATGGTGAGATATTAATAAATGAAAGATGGTTACATAAAACATCCTCTGAATGTGAATTTTTTTTTTTTACATATGAGTCATTTCAGGTGGCTGAAGATGGAATGAGCTAACCTGAAAGTAGCAAGCTGCTCACTGTCTTGGCCAAATCAGGCTTAATGCTGAAAGGCATTCTTACTTAAGAAGTCGAGCAGGCCGGGGGTCAAGCCATCAGGCCATGGAGTGCAGCTGTTGGACCACCTTTTGCAGTCTCCAAGGGAACAAGCAAAGAAAATACAGCAAAGAAAATATCTCTAAGAATCAACAGGGAGAGTAAAACAAAAATAACCAGATGTCCCAGAAGACTCTGTTGGTATTATGAAGAAGGCTAGAGCAGGACTAACAGGGTTTGGCTTTTATCAACCTTACTAATAAAAGTCACTTGGCTCTCCATCGAGAAGAGCAGTTGGTACAATATGGAAAGGTTTTAAAGACCATTAATTTCTTGAAATGAAACAGCTGGCCTTATTGGCTATTAAATAATGAGCCAGATTCTCCCCAGTGCCTAAGTCACTCTCTGGTAGTAAATTAGGCATTTAGGGAGGCACATTAACTCTTTAAGAAGATTAGAGTTCGATTTAGTGCACTTTATGCATAGGAAGAAAGTTACAGGGAATCTGGCGGAAGCTGAGCAGAGAAAGGATGGAGACAAGGTAGACTCAGATGAAAGAAACTAAACACATGATTTGTGTTAACTGGGCAGCTCAGGTGAGCATGGGAAATTGGAGAAGTTGAGCTGTTTAGTTATGTTGTTTACTGTTCTGAATTTCTATGAGCATGAAGGTAGAGTTGAGTCTTCATTTATTGATTCATTCATTCAGTAAACTTTTGCAAAAATAACACTATATAGCCAGCACTGAGGAAGTATTCTTCCATGAAACACAGTCCTTGTCGCTAGGGATTTTCAGTCTCTGGTACCTTGGGTAGGGAGTAGAAGAATGACAAATTATAGATTATTGCAATCAAGTAGAATAAGTGCTAAAATTTTATATGCATAAATGGAATTTGAAGTGAAGAAGTGGCAAGATGTGTAGCACTTTGTACAACATGCGACGGTGTTTGACTCTACCCAGAAGGCCTCAGGCCATTGAAGATATTTAAAGAAAGAAATGGTTTAATCAGATTTGCATTGTAGAGAAAACCCCTTGATAATTTGATGGAGAATAAATTGGAGACATAGGCCGGGTGCGGTGGCGCATGCCTGTAATCCCAGCACTTTGAGGGGCTGAGGTGGGTGGATTACCTGAGCTTAGGAGTTTGAGACCACCCCAGGCAATACGGTGAAACCGAATCTCTACTAAAATACAAAAAATTAGCCAGGCGTAGTGGTGGGCACCTGTAGTCCCAGCTACTCGGGAGGCTGAGGCAGGAGAATTGCTTGACCCCAGAAGGCAGAGGTTGCAGTGAGCTGGGATCATGCCATTGCACTCCAACTTGGACAACAGAGGGATACCCCATCTCCTAAATAAATAAATTGGAGAGACAAGACTAGAATCAGGAAGGGCATTGTGAAACTATGAATGTGGTCCCTACAAAAGATGCTGAAAGCCTAAAATGAGGACATGAGTGGGTGTATTAATTCATTTTCATGCTGCTAATAAAGTCATACACCCAAGACTGGATAATTTAGAAAGGAAAGATGTTTAATTTACTGACAGTTCCGCATGGCTGGGGAGGCCTCAGGGAACTTACAGTCATGGTGGAAGGGGAAGCAAACAGATCCTTCTTCACATGGCAGCAGCAAGAAGTGAAGAGAGAAGCAGGGGAAAAGCCCCTTATAAAACCATCAGATCTCATGAGAACTCACTATCTATCACAAGAACAGCATGGAGTTAACTGCCCCCATGATTCGACTACCTCCCACCGGTTCCCTCCCATGGCATGTGGGGATTATGGAAACTATGGTTCAAGATGATATTTGGTTGGGGGCATACAACCAAGTCATATCAGTGGGGAAGGGCAGGAAGGGAAGAGAGGCCTGTGAAGGAGGTGAGCTGACCTGTTTGATGGCTGATTAGATGTGGGCATCAAGGGAAAGACTGGTGCCAGAGATAACTCCGGAGCCAGGCTGGAATAACTGGGTGGCAGGAGGTCCCATTCTCCTCATAGATGAGGAAGGATGGGTGTAAGTCTGGGTGGAAAGGCAGAGTGGTAACAATTCTGGGCTCTAGAGCATGGTTCCAATGGATGGCATATAGAGAACTCGAAGTCATCCATGGCAACCACCTCATGAGATTTGAAATATATATATGAAAAGGAAACTGAGATTTATAAGACTACATAATTCCTAGAATTTAAACTAAATCCCTGGAATAGTATTTTGCTTTGTTTGGTTTTTGTGCCAATGGAAAGGATTTCAAAGATGCAGATGTCTCCAAACTGAGGTTCTATCATTGATCACCATTAGGAGTATTAAATTGATGGGAAACAAACTGGAAATAGTCATCTCTTAAAAAGCCAACTTTTTTTTTACAAGGAATATCTATAGTTAATAAAACATCGATCATTGATATGAATATCAGGAAATTTATACTCTATGTGAGAAGTAGAAAATTGCACAGGTTGCAGACTAGACAAGTTAACAGTTCTTTCTCTGTCAGCACTTAAAATCCATACCGTGACTTCTCTCTGTGGTATGGGGTGAAACGTGCCAACAAATTGACTTAGATGATGTCAGTATCTGAAAATATGGAAGAAATTATATATTGGAGGAAAAAGAAGAAATTCTTATATATTAAAAGGTGTTGACAGCTTCACCACAGAATAGCAAAAATGTCCTTAAAGATAAAACACTTATTTCAAAATTTTAGAAACCACAATTTTATATACTATGTGCAGCAAAAGTCATTTTTAGAAAGAACATTGAAATCAAAGTTTATGAAACTAGTAACCTTGTGGCAACTTCCTGGTGAGAACCTCATTCTTCAGGAATGTGAAAAGCATCAAATTAAAAGGGTGGAAAGTTTGTAGATTGCTTAAACATAATTTACCACAGGCGGACAACGAACAAGACAAAACATGTCACTTAATATGATTTGCAAGTCAAGATGTCATCCTGGTGCCAGTTGCATCATGGTTTCAGGAAGAGATTTCCAGGTAGATGGCCATGAACTATGCCATCTATGCCACGCCATCTATGCGACTATGCCCATGTAAGCATTGTTATCCACAGGCTGTAGCTGGACATGTTTGTTAACAGGTTTCCACCATACACCATAGTGACAATGGCTCCTCTAGAATAATTCCAGAAAGATCTATGCCAACAGTGCTTGTTTGTGTCCTTTCTAGCAGTAAAACCCCCATTTTCTACCATTTACAGGAATCAATAAAGACTCACTGACTTAGCACTCCAACGGAGGGGCAACTTCACATCATTTTAACATGCTGCCTGAACATTTAGCAGGAGACGAAGCCCTTCCCTTCACAGTTAAAGAGTTTAAAAATGAGAATTCCCGGGCTAAGATGCATGTGAGAATATCTTATTCTTTTCTGTGTTGATAAGGAGATGGGGCAAGAAGGTAAGGAGACATGGGAACTTACAGAAGCTGCAATGGGGAAGTCACTGAGGAGTAAAAAAAAAAAAAGAAGTCACACCAAAGACAGAATTTACAGACTAGAAGCCTACAAGCTGTGGCTTCATCTGTCCTCCGCAGAAAGGTTCATCATCTCGTTTATCAAGGACCCATCTCATAAGCTCCCTTACTGGATGAAGAGAGAAAGCCATTGTTCTAGCAGAGCAAGGCATGATCCACATCAAGATACATTATATACACATGTAAATATATATATACACACACACACGAACACTATATATATAAAAGATATGTTTATGTAAGTTATATGTATTATACACACACATATATATCGTATAGATACAATATACATAGATACACATACATACACACTGTTTTTAGAGCAGTTTCAGGTTCACACCAAATTTTAGAGGAAGGTGCAGAGATGTCTCATAAACCTCCCACAACACATGCATCACTTCCCTCATTACCAACATTCCCCACCACAGTGGTAGAACTGTTACATCTGATGACCCTGCATTGACACATCATAATCACCCAAAGCCCATAGTTTACAGTAGGTCTCTCTCGGTGTTATTCATTCTTTGGGTTTGGACAAGTGTATGACATGTATATATCATTATAGTATCATGCAGAGTATTTTTACTGCCCTAAAAGTCTTACGTGCTCTTCCTAATTATACCCCACTCCATACTGTTACCCCTAGCAACCATTGATCTTTTTGCTGTCTTCATAGTTCTGACTTTTAGAATGTCATGTAATTGGAATCACACAGTATGTAGCCTTTTCAGATTGGCTTCTTTCACTTTCTAATACGCATTTAAGTTTCCTCCATGCTTTTTCATGGCTTGATAGTTCGTTTCTTTCTAAGGCTGAATAATATTGCAGTGTTTGGTTGTAGCACAGTTGATTCATTCACCTACTAAAGGACATCTTGGTTGCCTCCAAGTTTTGACCATTATGAATAAAGATGCTGTAAACATCTATGGGCAGGTTTTTTTGTGAACATAAGTTTTCAGCTCCTTTGGGTAAATACCAAGGAACATGATTGCTGGATCAAGTGGCAAGACAATGTTTAGTTTTGCAGGAAAGCACCAAACTATCTTCCAAAGTGGCTGTACCATTCTGAATTCCCACAAGCAATGAGTGGGAGTTCCTGTTGCTCCACATCCTTGCCAGCATTTGGTGTTGTCAGTATTTCTAATTGTGGCCATCCTAATAGGTGTGTAGTAGTATTTCATTGTTGTTTTAATTTGCATTTCCTTGATGACATATGATGTGGAGTACCTTTTCATATACTTATTTGCCAATCTTCTTTGATGAGGTGTCTGTTAAGGTCTTTGGCCCATTTTGTAGTTGAGTTTGTTTTCTTACTGGTGAGTTTTCACATTCTATGTATATTTTGATAACAGGCCTTTAACAGATGTGTCTTTTGCAAATATTTTCTGCCAATTGGTGGCTTCTTTTTTCATTCTCTTTTCACTGTCTTTTGCAGAAGTTTTTAATTTTAATGAAGTTCAGCTTATTTTTTTCATGGATTGTGACTTTGATGTATCTAAAAAGTCATCACCATACCCAAGGTCATCTAGGTTTTCTCCTATTTTATCTTCTAGGAGTTTTATGGTTTCACATTTTAAATTTAGATCCATGAGTCATTTTGAGTTAATTTTTGTGAAGGGCATAAGATCTATGTCTAGATTCATTTTTTGCATGTGGATGTCCAGTTGTTCCAGCACCATTTGTTGAAAAGACGGTCTCTTCTCCATTGTATTGCCTTTGGTGCTTTGTCAAAGGTCAGTTGACTATACTAAAATAGGTCTACTTCCGGACTTCCTATTCTGTTCCATTGATCTATTTGTCTATTCTTTCACCAATACCACAGTGTCATGATTAGTGTTGCTATATGGTAAATCTTAAAGTTGGCTATTATCGGTTCTCTAAGTTTATTCTTCTCCTTCAATATTTGGTTTACTCTTCTTGGTCTTTCCCTCTGCATATAAACTTTAGAATCAGTTTGTAAATATCCAAAAAACACTTTCTCTGTTTTTGATTGGAATTGCATTGAATCTGTAGGTCAACTTGGGAAGAACTGACATCTTAAGAGTATTGAGTCTTCCATCCATAAACATGGAATGTCTCTCCATTTATTTAGGTCTTCTTTGATTTCTTTCATCAGAATGTCATAATTTTCCTTAGATGTTATAAATATTTTGTTAGCTTTATACCTAAGTATTTCATTTTTGAGGGCTGCTAATGGTATTGTGTTTCTAATTTTAATTTCGCTTGTTCATTACTGGTATATATGAAAGTGATTGACTTTTGTATATTAATTTTGTCTTCTGGAACCTTGCTATAATTGCTTATTAGTTCCAGGAGGGTTTTACCAGTTCTTCCAGATTTTCTACCTATCTGGAAGAACTGATCATCTTATCATGTTAGATGATCAGATGATCATGACATGTCATCATCTGATCATGTCACCTGCAAATGAAGAGTTTTTTTCTTTCCTATCTGTAAATCTTCTATTTTTTTTTCTTGTCTTAGTGCATTAACTAGGACTTCAGTACATTTTTTAGTATCCTGTCTGCTATTTCAAAAACCAACCAAATGAAAACAATGTCCATCAGGGTCAAGAGAAGCAAGTGCTTGAGGAAAATATTTTTCTTCATTTTTTAACCTTAAAAATGTGGTAGGAAATGGGAAAATATTTTAAATAATTCAGGGGATTTGATGCACCATGGGTGATAGGTGAATTATAAAAGAGAAAGCAAACGTACATGGATTTTAGATTCAGATCCCATATGGGCCAAACTACAGAACAAAAAAATAAAAAGCAAAGACTAAAAGAGTAAATGGGTAACATATATTTAATTATTTCTCAAGGATAGCTTAAAAATGAATTATGCAGGCCGGGCACGGTGGCTCACGCCTGTAATCCCAGCACTTTGGGAGGCCGAGGCAGGCGGATCACGAGGTCAGGAGATGGAGACCATCCTGGCTAACATAGTGAAACCCTGTCTCTACTGAAAATACAAAAAATTAGCCGGGCGTGATGGCGGGCACCTGTAGTCCCAGCTACTCGGGAGGCTGAGGCAGGAGAATGGCGTGAACCCAGGAGGTGGAGCTTGCAGTGAGCTGAGATTGCACCACTGCACTCCAGCCTGGGTGACAGATCAAGACTCTGTCTCAAAAAAAAAAAAAAAAAAAAAATGAATTATGCTTGCAATGTTTCTTTTCCTGTGATGACAAACACAGTGGGAATATTTTTTTAAAGGGATCTTCACTTACAATAACAGTGTCTCCAAGAGTGTTCAGGTCTCCCTGCTCTCGTCAGATGGTTCAATGCAGTTGGTTTTTAAAGCTACCGAAGTAACTTCCTGAGTATTTGGCCTGTCTTGTGGATTGATTCAGAACTACCCATTGCTTTCCAAAGAAAGTTGTTTCCATATTTTATGAACTCTTCTATAACATTTATTTCCGGAACATTGATAAGAATAATGCTGATGGAAAGCAGTTTAGGCTGCAGGCATATACCTAAGTTTTCTGCTTTGGTGGAGTAAATGTAGAGGTCACCTCACTGGATTGGCTCTGTATCAATGTGTATCCACTCTTTAGCTACTTGTAGAGCCTGTCTCTCGCCAGGGATATTCACAAGGGCCCTGCTCATTGGCCCCTGAGCAGCCACTCTTCCACTGATAAGCTGCAACATCTGCCCCAGGAATTGATTTCCTCACAGACTCCACTCCTCTCACCATCCTCTCTTTACATCGACAGTGTTACCAGTGCATTAGATCAGGCAAGCTTCTGTGTGTCCATTCCAAATAACAATGTGGTAACTAGTTTCCTTAATATCATGTCATCCAAAGCAAGAGTTTTATATCCATTGTCAATACTATGACCATGCATGTCTAAAGAACAAGATCCTCCCCAAAAAAGAAAGACCATTCTCTTGCACATGTTTGTGACATTTAAGAAGTTACAACAGTCACATCTATAACCCTATAATCATCTTGGCACCTGTACAGAAAGCTCTAGTTAAATTATTGGCAAAGTACACAAGCAGATGAAGGTATGTCTACTATGAAACATAAATAAAACATGTATCCTTGCAAGATAAAGAAATATAAGCCAGAATCTAAGAATGAATGATAAAATAGAATCATGAGAAAAAATGGTATCAAGGTGTTGGTGGTGTAAAAATGGATTGACCCAAAGCCAACCTTTCAAGCTGACCATGTTATATCCAGATTTTACTATCACATAACAATTAGTGATTTAACTGTACAAAGTCAAAATCTATGTCATAATTATATAGATTCTTGCATTGACACATCCTGTCAAATTATCTTACTTTTTCTGTTTTTTAAATGCATTTTAAACTTATCTTCCCAATCAGAAAAAAATAAGCTTTTCCCAACCAGAAAGAATAAGGTAAGGGCCATCTCTTGAAACCTTTTCTGCATTCTCTGCAGTACCTAGTTAGATAGTAGGTATTTGGTAAATATGTGTTTTCAAAAAATGATTATAATGAGCTATGTTATAATAAAGTGTATCCAGTGTAAGAACACATAACACAATGAACAACTAAATAGCAAAACGTAAAAATGTAAATATTCCCATAAAACAAATTTTTGAAGCTGTAAGAAAATATATTTATCTTCCTAGCATTCTAATTGTCTATTTTTGTGTGCCCTGAAGTCTGTTTTCAAAAAAGAAATGAGAATGGTTGAGCACCTGTATTTTGAAAATCAAAATGGAGTGGGGTGGAGGTGAGGTATGTCCAAGTTAAAGAATTAATAGAAAACCCTGAGTGGCCCATTTAAGGAAGAAAAAAGGCTATTGTGGCATCATCAGCTTTTCCTGGCTCTCTCATTCTCATCCTCATCCTCATCCTCAGAGATGAGGTCTCCCCTGTGATCCAGAGGTACCTTTCCAGTATCAGTTTGAGAATTCTAATAAACAAAGTGAAGGAGCAGAGTCCCCAAAGGGGTGTCTGTGCCGACAGGGAAGGCAGCTGTGGTTATGAACCAGCACACACCAGCGGCCGCCAAGCTATTGGGACTTTGTGTGAATGGATGACAGTTTTAATTTCACTCCCCAGCAGAGGTGGTATCCAGCCAGCACTACTTCAAACCAATTTTGCAAATCACATTTTGTGGCTGAAAATTGGTTTACTGCACTCGTCCCATTTTGGAGGCCAACCTTGCCTGATTTAAGGTGGTGCCTTTGTTGAGGGGTGACAGTTAAAGAAGGATTCCCTTTTCTCTAATTGAAATGACAGTATATTCTTTCACAGATTAATTTCAACTACCCATATTTATATCCTTTAATCAGGATTTTAAAAACAGCATAATTTTCTGCACTATTTTTTTTAATTTTGGGGGCAGTAATAATGGTCAGTTGGCTCTTGACATGTATTGCCTTATACAGCAGTTTTATTCCAAGCACTCTACCTCGGACTGCTTATCATTGTATTCTTAATTATTTTTAAACTTGATTTTTTTATCACATTTAAGTAAGGGGGGAACGAAGTTTAAGTCATAGATTTCACTGACATTCCTTCTGTGAACTTAAAGATGATACTTCCATAAAGAGATTTGTCCCCTGGACTATATCTCACACTGAAATAAGGGCCTTCTTACTGGAAGAAATATTTCTTTAAAATGAGTACTTGCAAGAAGTGTTCATCTGTGAACTTTTACCAATTAGAAATGGCTCCATACTTAAGACTCTTTAATAATGTCTGTTAAGCAGCATTTTAGCTCATTTTTATAACACATTCAGGTTTGGTGATTTATATTAAACATTAAATGTAATAAATTTAGGTCTTTTTTCAAGTATGACGCACAGTATCTCTGAATCACCCATTTCAGCAGAGTGCCCCTGGAAGGTCCAATCTCTCGCTATCATTCATGCTCATAATAAAATGGGCTTCTCCGGTCTCTTCCTTGACATCTGTAATAATGGGAATGACATGTGAGTGGTGACACTGTAACAGGAGGGCATGTTGATATTGCTTCATGGCTGGGACTGAGTGTCCATGACCGGAGGGTGGGCTGAGAACACACATCAACAACTTGCTGTCTCCAATCTGCACCAAAAGCTATGCTATTACCTATTTTTTAACTATACAAAAATTCAAGGAGTAAGTTTCAGAGCCTTAAAAAAGGTGCTTTATATGTCTCACTCTATATGACTGGAGTTTTTAAAAGAACTAATCACAAAGAATTAAACTTGGAAACATGAATGGATCTCTTAATGATAGTCATATAAGGGAGATTGAAAACCTTCCTCTGTTTCAACCATTCTACCGATGGTTGTTGCATTCTTCACTTGGTGAGTCATGGGAAGGCACGAGACACTAAAATGCCTTGGAAAAAAAGCTACTCTCCTTGATGAAATAATTAGAATAGCCTTCTTTAGAACTATCATGAGAAATTTCACTATAAATTATTCTATTTCATAGTGACAGTGACTTGCAATATAAAGTAAGTTTTGACTGCAATCCGAGTATAAAATGCCAGGAAACTTTTGGGAATATGTATCTTTAATTGAGAAAATGCTCATATTGCAAGTATTTGAATAAGATTAAGCATTAACTAATGCTTTCGTTAAGATACCTAAGCATTTATACCCAAAAGAAAGGGAATTGGTATATCTCTTTGGTATATCACAGAGATATCTGCCCTCCCACGTTTCTTCCAGCACTGTTCACAATAGCCAAGATTTGGAATCTACCTAAGCGTCTATCAACAAACAAATGGATAAAGAGAATGTGGAGTGGGGGGTGATATATATATATATATCACCTGTCATTTATATCCTGTCATATGTGTGTATATGTGTGTGTGTATATATATATATACACACATACATATATGACATTGTATCCTGTCTCATATATATGTATGTGTGTGTGTATATATAGATATATATATGACAGGATCTTATTCTTTTTATGGCTGAATAATATTCCACATGGTGCACAAGGATGCAGAAACATAAAATAAATAAGATCTAGTATGTGATAGCACACCAGGGTAACTACAGTCAATAATTTATTATCTATTTTTAAATAACTAAAACAGTGGAATTGGAATGTTCCTAACACAAAGGAATGATAAATGCAGAGGTGGTGGATGCCTCAGTTACCCTGATGCGATCGTTACACATTGTATGTCTGTACCCAAACATCATATGCACCCTGTAAATAGATACACCTCCTATGTGCCCATAAAAACCAAAAATTAAATTTTTAAAAAAGATACCTAAACCATCTAAAAACTTTAATTATTTTCTTAGAATAAAAAGATGGTAGAAGTGGGCATAACTCCAGTTTTCAGGCACATGAAGGTTATCGCCTCTGTGGCAACATTTGTGGATGGGTTTAGAGATGGTCCACACAGCCTGGCAGCAACTTGGCTCCCAGATGGGGAGCTTGGTCCTGCTATCTTCATTTCTGGTTGGCACTTGGAAATGACTAGATGAGAAGGCATGTATTAGCCAACCCAAATCCATCCCTCATGCAATCGGTCTTCAATCTCACACGGGCTGCTTCTACAGCCTGTGTGTCTACACCAGCTGGCCTAGAACTTGGGGTGCATTTCCTGTAGAAATGATGCACTATGCAGTGAGCAGATTGCCAGACAAGCACAAATCTACTTAGCTCATGTAAGTGAAGTGCTGTCCATGTGAAAATCGGCTTACAAATATGGTTGCTGTGGGACTTCGGCTGACATACCTGCCCTGGTGTGGGCATTCTCTGCAGCTAAGAGACTCTGGATCATTCCTATCGTCTTGCCTTTACACACTAGAGTCTCATAAAAGATGAGAAGTAATGAACGGAAACAGAATGAAGAAACAGTACTTTTAAGAATACCATTACAATGCTGGTAATTAAAGCAGAAAAAAATAAAATTAAGTAATCATGTTTCATCTATTTTAATAATTGTGCTTGAGAAAAAGCAGGTTCAATCAGAGAAGGATGAGGAAGTAGCTGGAAGCTGTGTTTGAGGTTCTCAAGGAGGCATCTGGCCACTCTCCATGTTGATGACTTTGATTCCTTTGGGGATTTTTTTTAATTCTCTAGACTAGATTATTCTCTTTTCCTCAACTATTTTTGGCAATGAAACACAGAACAAGTAGAACTAAGAGCAACAAGGAAGGGGGTTTTTTTTGGTTTTTTTGGTTTTTTTTTTTTTCCCCTACGTGTCTAGGGAGGAGTGAGAGAGGCAGTGAAAGGAGATTGAGAGCTAGTAAAGGAGGTGGCTTTGCCTCTGATAAAGTAACTGAGGAGTTTATGTCGATGCTCGTAGGGAAGCGGCATGCTCAATTCCCTTGCCAACTGATGCAGGTGAGGGAAAAAAAAGAAGGGATGAGGAAGAGATATCTGAGCCTGCAGTTCCCTGTGACAGCTGGGGTAAAGGGCACCAAATTCAGGACAGCCCGGTCGTTGAACTGGCCATTCTCAGAGTAGTAGGGAATGGGTGCTTGTGGCGGGTGGGGGGAAGGGTGTAAATATATAACCTCATTTTATAGAAATATAAGTTAATTGTTACAAATGTATATGGAACTGGTTGTTCTTGATTCAGGGAGATTCTGGTTGTTCTTGATCCAGGACAGAAAATGCACAGTATATGCTCTCCATGGATTCTTTTGTGAAATGAAAATTAGAGCATAGCAAGTGGTTTTGAGCCTTCATTTAACAAGTACTCAGGCACTGCCTGTGTTATCAGCTTGAAAGTCTGCTAAGAATGGATGGGAGAATCAGAGCTGTTCACATTTGCTCTTTGAACTCAGAGAACTGATCTGAGTGCATGGCAATGATGACAGAAGGAATTAGGAAATGCTGGAAATCATATGCAAAGAAGTTAGTCATCTCTCTCCTCCTAAGCTCTGTGTGTGTGTGTGTGTGTGTGTGTGTGTGTGTGTGTGTGAGAGAGAGAGAGAGAGAGAGAGAGAGAGAGAGAGAGACAGGGAGGGAGGTGCACATACTATTCTGGATTAGCTTGAGAATAGACATCATGATGGTGGTGGTGAAGAGGATGAAAGCAGCTAATAGTCACTGACTGCTCGTTGCGTGCTAGGCCCTGTTCTAAGCATGTTATGTGTATTCACTCATTTAATCCTCACCACATCCCTATCATGTAAGGTTCCATTATTTATTTCACAGTTGAAGCGTTCCTTGCCAAATTTTAATTCAATAGTCCCAAATGCAACCAACACGAATCATACCTTTTGTAAAATGATCTTAAAACCATACTCATTTGGACAAATTGGAACAACCATTTTGATATATAGCAAAGGATACTACGGAGGTCTGCTACAATCTTTAATCTACTTCCATTTCCTGTCTTACATCCCCCTCTTCCACCTCACCTCCAGTTCTACTGGCCCATCTTCTAACTCTGTCTACACAACCTTGGAAGCCTGTCACTTCCAAAGTGCCCCAATGTGCTCCTCATAAATTGTAAAACAGAGAGGAAGGCACAGATTTTAAACATTCTCCTTCATTTTGCTGGGAATTTATACAGTAAAGAGCCATGTTACCCATGACAACCCTAAGACACTACAGGGCATTTTCAAATATTTTGTCTTGGAAACTTGATTTTGGAAGTATTTAGGAAAATGCTTCAAAGTCAAAAATTACAAGCAGTTAATCACAACTGGAAATAATTCTTTGTAGATCTGCACTCCAATATGGTAGTCACAACAACATGGGGCTATCAGACATTTAAATGTGTCTGAATTATGATATACTTTAAATGTAAAATGCACACCAGGTCCCAAGACTTAATGCCAAAAGCAAAAGAATGTTAAATATAAATTATTTTTATATGGATTACTTGTTGACATTATCATATTTTGTATATATTGGGTTAAGTAAAATAAATTATTAAAATTAGTTTTACTTGTGAATGTGGATACAGGAAAGTTTTAAATTGTATATGTGAGGCCAGACACAGTGACTCATGCTTGCAATCCCAGCACTTTAGGAGGCTAAGGTGGGCGGATCACCTGAGGTCAGGAGTTTGAGACCAGGCCAGCCAATATGGTGAAACCCCGTCCCTACTAAAAATACAAAAATTAGCCTGGTGTGGTGGCACGTACCTGTAATCCCAGCTACTCGGGAGGCTGACGCAAGAGAATCACTCGAACCCAGGAGGCAGAGGTTGCAGTGAGCCAAGATTGTGCCACCGCACTCTAGCCTGGGCAACAGAGCGAGAGACTCTATCTCAAAAATAAATAAAATAAATGATATATGTGACTTGCATTATTTTCTCCTGGGGCAGCACTGCTGTAGACCCTCTGACAAAGAGGCTCCACCTATATATGGTGATGGTAGCTCCTGTTGAACCACCCTGCTGAAAGTTTGAAGAGCACATGTTCAACCTGAGCCTTCTTTTTTGGAAAACACTTTTTTCCCCTTAAATTGTGCATAATACCAGGCACACCTGGATTTCTGGATAATTGCACCCACAAGTGGCTACATGCAGACACAATTAGGTGCTTGCAACTTGTTGAAGGCACAGGTGTCTAATTGTGCCCACAAATGGCCGTTTGACAGGCACCACTCATTGTGCACACCCGCTGATTATGGGCAGAAAATGACACCAACCAAAATGGAGGCCTGAGTAGTGGAGGCATGAAAATAGGTCCTTCGTAACCCCACAGCCTTGGAATGATTGCTCACTCCTTTCCGGTTTAATCTTTCTTGTGGAATGCCTGTCTAGATGTTTATGGCAAGAGGCATATTTGGAATGCACAGGCTGGGAGATGAAAATGTGTATGCCCTGTCCCACAAAGTAAATGCTGTCTTGGGCTTTTAAGTGAATTGGGGCTAACAGAACCCACATTGTCAACCTGAGTAACCTTAAAGTGGATTGCACCCTGCTGGGGCCGGCTGTTTATAATGGCTAAAAATGATGGAGTATGTGAGAATCCCCAGGGACCCTTTGGTAAATAGTAGTTTTTAAAGGGTTAATCCAACCTAATGAATCATTTAAGTGGGGATGAGAAGGCCAGGATGGTAGCCTCTGGAAGAATCGGCAGGCATTTATTTAAATGAGAGCAGTTAGGGAGGAAGGAGGCCAGCTGTGTGGCAGGGGCTGTTGGTGCAGGTCACTTCTCCAGGCAGGGAGTAATTGATATCCCCAGCTCTCCTAACAGCTGAAACAACAAAGTGGAACATGGAAACATGTTCACTTACACAGATTTCAATGTCCAAAGGAAATGTGGGGGACACTTAGGCCCTGCCTCTTCAGGTTTTAGGGCTTTGAGGGTGGGGAATCAGGAGTCAGCTGTTCCTCCCCCCTCACATTTCAGGAAGGGCTTTGAACTGGATTTCAGTAGCTTTGTGGGCTCTTGCAGAAAGAAAGCCTTGTCAGCACTGTGGATGCTAAGTATCCGCTCTCCGGCCACAGCAGGTCTGGCGGTCACGGGAACCCACATCTTACATTTATCAGAGCAGCCTACATCCTCAGTAAACCAACGGTCCAGGCATTGGTTTCTGAGCTTTCGGAAGGCCAATGTGAGGAAATTCAAAACACAGCAGCTTGACTTGGTTTTTCCAGGGCAGAAAAAAAGATTTTCTCCTAATGAGGGATGGCTTTCATAATGTGTATTTATTTGCAATATAAGTAAGTTCATGATTTATCCATCTTGACAAATTCTCTGTCTTGGATCTTCACGTCCCTTTGTGTCTGCTCTTTATTTATGATGATAGCCGCCTATTCTTGAATGGCAATGCTATTGTAATAAATCTCCATAAAAAGCCAATTCTCAGTTCAAGTTACTGCAGGCCAAATATGAGGAAGACAGTCAGAAAACACATATTGTCCTCCTTTAGAGACTCTGTGACAGGCTCAGCTCAGAACTCCTTTCATTTTGCCTGGACTGCAGCTCAACCTAATGTCAACTTACCATAATTCTTTTATGTGGAAGGCTATTATTCCATTATGATTTTCTGTCTTGTCACCTAATATCCAGAAAGGGTTCTGTTGGGAAGAGATTACTGGAGAATATTCTTCATCTCAGATATTTCATTCCATGTGGTCTGGTCTGACCTTTATTTTAAAAAGGCAGTGGAAAATGTTCTGTTTCCTGTTGTTAACCATCTTTATACATAGCCTTAAGATATACAAAATTATATACATATTATATATATTTTATATACATATATATAATTTCTTTAGGAATTTGGCATACGGATAAAATTATTTGGGTTTCAGAGTTTCACACATTCTAAGTCACAATTTTCCTATACTTGACACATTGCCTAGTATTTGGTGCCCAGTTATTGGAGACAATTTAGCACTGACACAGACTAGCATGGTATAATAGTTTTCTGTTGTACAAAGGCCACTGCAAAATTTCAATCTGGGCCAAACATCCCTGTGGTTATTATTATTTTTTAATATTTCACAAGTTGTAAACATTGATACCAAGTATGTGGTGGCTGTTATAAGGCTTTGCCCTTTGTCCATTTCAAATTTCTTGTAACAGCTAGCGCTGTGAATTTCTCGAGTCTTTCTTCCAAGAGCAAAGAGTCTCTATGTCAACACATCCACTTTCATCCTTTGGACTTAACAAGTAAGCTTCACATTGGTGTGTGTTAAGAGCCACATTGATAAGCACAGTTGACCAGAAGACCTACTAATGTGGTATTTGAATGAATCATTGCATCTTGAAAAATCACAGAAGTCACTGGTCATGGGGCAAATTGTTTCCATTTCTTTGTAAGCCACAATTATATTTGCGGTGTAGATTTGGTTTTGCTTCTTAGCATTTTTATGAAGAAGCTACTTAATGTAAAAGGATTCAGAAGGCCTATTCTTAAAACTCTTAATGACCACAATCAGCACTAGAATATATCAGATTTATATCTGATGGTTGACTATTGTACTATCCATATTTAATAAATCACTGCTCTAATGTTCTCAATAATAATACCATGGCCATCAGAAACAGTTTAGACTCTTCTCCAAATTCCTGACATGTAAGAAATGCAGTAATACTAAAAGCTTCTGGTACCTCATTGTGTTGGCATTGACCTTAACTTCTCTCTGTGGCTTTCCCTTTCCCTAATGTAGGTAGAGCTGCTGTATTTCAAGGCAAGCACTCAGGTACTGGACTATTCTAGTTGGGTTTTTGCTTTTTATTGATTTGGAGTTTTAAAATCTTCTTCTACCATGAACTCTGCCCCTGACAAACAGTGAGAAAATAAATAGAATTGCTAGTCTTCATCACATGGAAAAGAGTTACTGAGCTATTTCGTTTCCTCCCTTTTTCTTTCCCCTTCTCTTTTCCCAGCTTCCCATTTATAGCCCTACTTTGCAGAGACAGCAACAGATACTCTAGAAGCAGGATGAAAATGAGAGTGGATTTACAACATGGAAAGCAAAGGCCGTGCGTTCCTAAAGGGCAGGGAGGGCCTTAAGGGCGGGCTTTGACTTTTCACCACTGCCTCCTCTGCCTAGCACCTGCATGCAGTGGGCATTCAACTAGTATTTAAGGCAGAACAAGAAGGAAAGGCAAAAAGTCGGGAAGAAATAAACAACTGAGGAGAAAATTTCCAGACATTTCACTGTGAAGGTGTCAGAAAAGACAACTCTCTGTTTTCAACCATAATAAGCGGACATTCTACTTGTATTGTTCTGTGAATTTTCTAATTGAGTCATGAAAATTATTTCATTGAAAGCACATTCTTTTTTAGTACTTTGTATTTTTCTCGTAAAAAAGGTTCCCTGTAACATAAATGCATAAAACAATAGAAAATTGTGATTGAGATGACATGGCATATTTTCCAGGTTTCAATTTTCAATACTTTGTATCTATCCCAGAAAATTCTTCCCACAGCTCAATTTTCTTATTTTTGTTACTCATCCAGACCTGAATTTTTTTAATACATTCAGCAATTGTTATCAAACATGAGTGATTGGAGTTTTTCCAGACAAGTAATGTTTTTTTTTCAAGTGTGAGATTTTGTGTGCGTGCATGTGTGTGTGCATTGCATGTCTTCTGTAGAGTTATAGAAAGCTCAGTTTTAAAAGGTGGCAAAAAAAAAAAAAAAAGGAATCAGTGAATAAAGTGGAATTAAGAGTCACCTGTAACCTTG
This sequence comes from Macaca nemestrina, assembly GCF_043159975.1. Classification (NCBI taxonomy): domain Eukaryota; kingdom Metazoa; phylum Chordata; class Mammalia; order Primates; family Cercopithecidae; genus Macaca; species Macaca nemestrina. The sequence goes on from NC_092135.1 coordinate 103,654,228, forward strand.
ATGCTAGTGGTGGTACAGATGTGTGTACATTTGTAAAACCTCATGGAACTGAACAGTTAAAATGGATACATTTATTGTATATGCATTATACTTCAATAAGATTTTTAATTAAAGAAAATAAAAGTTCATCTTCATCTGGGCTTTACTTGCTAGTCCATGTCATGGTAGAGCTTGAATTCTTAGGAAATCTTCCATTGGTATGGCCCTTGCTGTTCCCTGGCAAACTCCAACTCTCAGGGATCTCCACAATCCCCTGGCTTTCAAAAGCACAGGAGAGAACCCAAGCAAGTCTGGCTGCTTTGTGCTGCTCCTTAGAAACAAATTTCCATATTCTTGGGCCACAGAATAGTCTGCCATTCAAATAAGCATCTCTATCTGGGCATGGTGGCTCATGCCTGTAATCGCAGCACTTTGGGAGGCTGAGGCAGGTGGATCCTTTGAATCCAGGAGTTTCAGACCAGTCTGGGTAACAGGGCAAAACCCCACTGCTACAAAAAATACAAATATTAATGAACATATTGGTGCATGTCTGTGGTCTCAGCTACTTAGGAGGCTGAGATAGGAGGATCTCTTGAGCCTGGGAGGTCGAGGCGGCTGCAGTAAGCTGTGATCACACCACTGCCCTGCAGCCTGGGTGATAAGGCAAGACCCTGTCTCAATCAATCAATCAATCAATAAAATCCTGAGCCGTATTACTCTTTTTATCCAATCAGTATGCCACAAGATGAGATTATAATCTCACCAAAGTCAGGCTCTCCAGACCTCACTCCAGATCCAGTCCCATCTCAAATGCTGTCTCTAAATAGAGAGATGCAGACAGAGATGAGGAAGTAATCAAGGTGCATGTTTCTGTGTCTAGAAGGAGGAGCAGGCTGAAAGAGATGGGCAAAGTGGGAGTCATTTTTGTACCTTCCTTTTTTATTTACTCCCTTGGATCTGAGCAGGCAAAAACTGTCTTGGCATGTTTTATATTTATACAACTAATTGCAAATTAATTGCACACTCACAATGTTGTCTCCTGTTGGAGAATTGCTAGAGGACTCCAGTTAGGGATGATTCACTTTCTCAGAAGTAGACTAACATAAGTGCATATGTAGTTATTAAAGTTAGTTATAGGCACAGATAGCTGAGCCTAAAGGAAGTTTGTCAGGAACCAGAAATCTATCAGGCACCCTCCTATACTCCATGCCTCTCCTATTTCCCTGTCCACTAACATCTTTATCACAGCTGAAAGAGAAATTCTTCTAGGTCTTTTGCTTTTGATTTTCTCCACCCTGGAGATGTTGAAAGCTATATCAACCTGAAGAAGCATAAGCTACAACAAAACTTTCCCCTACGCAGATGGTTTCCAAAGTGAATGACCACTAGCTCTTTCTAAGTACTTTATCCTCTAGTACTTACATTCATACTTATTGGCATGAATATACCAACACATGAATGTACACACGGACAATAGGTAAACATTATTGTTCTCTCTACATATTATTCTGATACTTGATTTATCCAATACAGGAAAAGAAATCTATTGGTAAATGTGACTGAATTGAAAACTCCAAGGACAGACTTCAGGTTCAGCTACCCAGGATCTCAAAAGGCTGTCGGCACTTGGCTTCTTTCTCCCCATCTCTCGACCGTTTTCTTCATTGTTGGCTTTGGTCTCAGGCACGCTCTTCCAGCATGGTGGCAAGATGGCTGCCCACAGCATCAGGCTTACTTCCCCTCTTCTCAGCTACTCCACAAAAGAGGGATCCTCTCGTTTTAACATTTCCAACCAAAGTCCTAGGATCATCTCTTTTATTGGGGTATGTTTTTAACCATACACAATCACTGTGCCCGAGGGGATGGAACGTTCTGATGGTCCAGGCCCCGGTCACATGCCCCTCTGGAGTCCAGCGTGGAGTCATTCCACCTGAACCACATGGACTGAGAGTGGGCCTGGAATGATTCCTATAAGAACAGAAGGCTGTCACCAGGATAAGGTAGGACAGATGCTAGACTGGCAAAAACAACAACTGTCTTCCACTGTCTCAACTCGGATCACAAGGGAAGAAAGGAAGAGGATCAAGGATGAAGGAGAAAAGCAGAAGCTGTTGCCACATATTCACAAGTAGTAGGATGAGTACCAAATCCCTAAAAAATGATCTGTCAGACCAATACACCAAACCCTCTCTACTTCCGGTCTCCTTGTCATTTGACCCACAGACTTCAAGAACACTTCCTCAAGTAAATATAGTCCAGTGATTCATCAGATAATCCCATATAAAGTAAAAAGACAAGGGAGACAAGAGTTATGTCTGTTTTGCGATCAGGATGGTCTCTTGGCTGCTGTCCAACTTCCTCTGGGTTGGGATGCATCTGTCACTCGCTGTAGAGCTCCCTGTGTCATTGTGTTTGTCTTTCCCTGAGAATGTGAACAGTCCAAAGCCTAAGTCATCCAGCATTTGAGAGGTGACATCAATGTAGACCCACCAAGGAGTAGCAATTAGACATCCAGAATATAACTAGGACAAGACAAAAAACTGTTTAGGGAGAGTGTACATTTTAGTGTATTCTGTATAAGTTTTTTCAATGAACATAGTCCATGAATTTTGGGAAAGTGGTGATAACTTGCTTCATTTCCATCTGGAGGAAGCAGATTTTTGGAGAAGAAATAAGCTTGTAAACATATTTGAATATTTGGAAGACTGAGAAAAGCACATGAGAAGTTATGGAATCAAGAATAAATAAAAAGTTGGGGCAGGAGTAATAATAACAACTGCCGCCTACCATTATCAGTCACTTACCACACCCATGCACTGGGCTAAGTGCTTTATAGACTTTCTCATTTAACCCTCCTAGCTACTCAGTGGAAGCAAGTAACCATTACTATCCCAATTTGACAGAGGAGGAAACTGAGACTGTCTTATTGAGGAAGGATTCATTCATTGGAAGCCCAGAACCATTGCTCCTAACCTCCCTGATGTCTCATCTTTTGATGCTCGATGCAGGGTCTGTGTTGATGGACAGGATTGCTGAGCTCAAGGTTGGCTGGAACCTAAACACAGACGTACAAGGAGGGAATCCTGAGGGGCCCCAGTCAGATGAGATAAAAAGAGAAGCTCTGGGAGAAGCTCTGGTGGTTCAGGTCACTGAAGAAAAGGAAGCTGTCCAGTTTGGATAAAAATCCAATGTCCTCACAAGCAGAGGAGAGCAAAGCCTGAGAAAGAATCTCATAAAAGACAAAGGCAAAGGTTCTGTTGGCATCCGGATGGTCCAGCAGGGAACGAAGACACCCAGCCATGGATGTTAAGATTCAAGGTTAGGATCTCATTTAATGGTCACACCTAGAGAAAGGTGGAGGCGTAATCCTACCAGTGATGATGTCTTACAGTTGAATAGGGCTTTGTTTTTTCATATTTCCCTAATTTTATCTTCTCCCAGCAGGCCGAGGAGCTTGTTAGTATCATAATTCCCACTTCTGAGTGAAGCAAATACACACAGAGAAATTTCTCATTCAAAGCCAATGGCAGAGCTGGAACTTGAACCCAGGTGTTTTGCCTCAGAGCCCAGTGCTCTTGTTTACAATAGAGGACTAAGCGTAACATCAAGGTTGACTGGTTCATTGAAATTGCTGTATGCCTTGGGAGCTTGGTCATTAGGCAACAAACAAGATGCCAGTCACTGGTAGAGAAAGGTACGAGGCTAAAACTCAAATGAGTACCCATTTAAAGAAAAGAAAACCCCTTTTTTCCCACAACAGGAATCTCCAGTGAACATCCACTAATAAACTTTATATTGGGTGCCTACCATGAGCCAGGCACTGGAGAATGAACAGTGAACTCGGTAATAGTCCTTACCATCACAGAACTCACAGTTCATTGGAGACACACCAAAAAACAGGTGACTAAATAAAATGGTTATTGATTCCGTAGAGAATGGTTATTGATTCTCCATAGAGGCAGAATGTTTCCCATGCAACTATAATGCCTGTGTTATATTTAAGGTTTTTCTTGATCTTATATATCTTACCACATAAATCTAAATCAATCATAACATATATTTCTGAGATGATTACTCAGTTAGCTCATAGGAGGGGCATCTGATTCAGAAATAAAGGATCAGGAAGAAGTGGCATCTGGAACAAGTACAGATGGCCAAATCAAGAACCTTTGTCTTGGCCTCTGAGCTACATGCCCAAACCGAACTCTGTCTTCAAGATTCCCTTAATGCACTCCCCTTGTCAGAAGCCACACCTGCAGCAGATGCCCCATGGCACTGATGCACTGTTTTGTCTTTCATCTCATTGCCCAGCTAGGTGCAACCTGGATAGACATTGTGGCCCATACCTTTTTTATATACTTTATATTTGGGTTTTTTTTTTTAATTGCTGTCACCATCACCAACCAAGGAGTAAGATGGCCCTCTGAGTCAGAATAACATTAGAAGTTTTCTCCATCCAGTTTTAGAACTACAGAGGAAAAAGGAGAGCATTATTCCTTAAGAGTAAGCATTTGATTTCTGAAAGCAGTTCTGATTGCCTATCCCTGACAAATGAATTGTTCCCCAGAAGCCATTTCTTTCTACCAGAAAAAATACTAGAGAACAAGAAGTAGATTTAAATTTAGTTATTTTTCCCCACCTTGATTGTCCATGTTATTAGTGTTTAAATGGTGGTGAAGGTAATTAACTATTTAATTCATTTTTTGGTTGTAGTTGATGTATTTTTTAAAACCCCAACTGAGTGAGTCCCACAATTACAAATGGCTCTAAGACTGCTAAAATTTTGATGGGTATTTTTCAGCTTCTGGTTTTACCAAATTTTAGTTCACTAAACCACACTTAAATTAATTAGCTAAGTAGAAAATTCCCCAATGGGATGTTAGTGAAGGATAAGTATGTTGTAAATAAAACAATTAAAGGGCTAGTTCACACCTCATCAAATTGCTTAACAACCTGATACCAGTTAACTACATACATTCCTCATAAAACGCATAGAACATGGAACAAGGAGGTAAATTAGAGTCCCCCTTTTCTGCAGTGGGACGCATTTACCCTTTAACTGAGGTCCAGTGTTACGGTGGTGAGAGGTGGGGTAGAAATGCCACAGTATGACCTTGTTGGCTGTGGAAATATCTGCATAATGCTGTCAATAGGGATTGCAAATTCTGATCCTGAAATCCCATTAGGCAGAGCAAGTTTCCCTTCCTAGTTGCAGCCTCAGAGTCACAAGAGTAATATAAGATCGTGGATTCATTTTATGCCAGCTTTCCTCCAGTGTGCTCTCACCCATATCATTTCATCCACTCTTGAGAAGAAAAGCACATATTACTTTACAGATGGAGAAACCAAGGCACAGATAAGTGAAGAGGCCCAGTCAGGATCACCCTTGCAGAGGTCAGGCTGAAGGGCAGCAACGTGAGCTGAGGTCATCTTGGCCTGGAGCCTGTGTGGTTTCTGGCAGGGCCATGAAATTATAACCCCTGTCAACTCATTGGAGGACACCTACTCAGATGCCTTCGTTTCACAGAGTTGAAGATAAGGCCTGAGAAAGTCAGGTGACTTGTCTGAAACTTCCTGGGATATGACCCAGTGTCCGGAGCTCCTATTCGAGGTCCCTTCTCACTACTGCAGCAGTCGCTTGCCGGGAGTTATTTATGGATAATGTATTTTTTAAGATGTAAATGTGAACCAGGTAAGGTGATGGAAATTTTAGTCTGCCTCCCAGGACACTTGCACTCTTTAAAGTGGGGAATTGGGATGGCATACACCTATTAGCAGAGGATGCAAACTGAACGCAATGATGTGGAAATCTAGAGAGCAAGATTTATTCACGTGGGTCAGGGACTGCAAACCTAAATAGCTGTAGGGGCAGATGGGAAATGTCAGTGAGAGAAGCAGGCAGGAGCAGAGCCTAAAGAGGACAAAGTCCGTTCCTCAAGAGCACAGCTTCACTTGACCATGGCCTCCAAGGAAGGCAAGTCCTGAGATTAAAGAAAAGCAGGAAAGCTGAATTTTTATGTGAAAGTCCTTGACTTTGAAGTGTCAGCCACTAGCTGAAAATTTTTTAAACAGTGTGTGGGGGATGGGAATGTATAAAAAATGAGCCTACAGATTGCAACCTCTGTTAGAGGATTTTCCACCCTGACACATCAGTGTAGAGTAGGACATTTAGGGTCCATACCACTCAGCCATAAAGTTCGGATTTGTTTACACATTTATTTGCTTGTTCATTCTAGGCCTTTGGACAATCACATTATATTCCACATAGAAAATCCAATTTTATTTTTATTTTTTAAAGACTAAGTGTGACTTTGAATTCAAAAAGTATTGAGGGCCTCAGTATGATTGGTCTTTTTGTTTGTTTATTCACTTTTAAAATTCGGTTTCCATCACAACCCTGCAAGGAGAGGAAAGGCAGTCCTAATACTCCCATTTTACACATGAGGTTATTGAGGCGCAGGAAAAGCGAAGTCACCTGGATCATATTTTCAAGAAGTGCCTTGCACAATTGAAGCCCAGTCTTCAGCCTCTGAGTTGCACTCTCCCCCCCAGTGCACTGATGCACCCAGAGATCCCTCAGAACTGAAAACTGTGGGAGCACTTGCCCACCATAGAGGGCAAATGAACCTAGTTCCACAACAGGTGGGTGGGTTTTGAAGCCTGAGGTCCATAAAGCAAAGGGAGAGCCTGGAATTCCATCTCTCTGAAGTTCAAAAACCAGCTGGCATGGGGCAAATGGTAAATAACATTTTATTTGGTAATGGCTCTTTAGTTTTAAATCACTTCAGCATTTACTTTTAATTAATTTCTTTAAATTAGACTACTCATACTTGTAAATATTTGCTTTTCTATGATAAGCTTTTATTTAAATTATTAAAGCTGCAGCTTCGTGACTGATTTTAAGAATTGAGATTGCCACTATACTAATGATAGAAGGCATGTGATTAAAAATAGGGAAACCATTTCACATTGGTACATAAACCAGCACCAAATATTGCTGGAGCAAAGCAGCACTCAAAGAAATAGAAGAGAGGGTGAACTTACAGTTTTCTTTGATTTGTTCAAGGAATAAATCAATAAATCAGGGAGTTAGAGAACAATGTAGGATGAAATAACATCTGAAGGAGCTCACTCACAATAAAAGCTTGTCTTGCTCTCTCTTTTTTAAAAGCACTCATCAATAGCCCTGGACTCACATACTAGTTTGCTAAAAGGAATGAGAGTGGGGCATGGGAGGAAGGTTATGGAGGGGCTCAGGACAGTGAGTAACTGTACAAGAACATTTGAGACCAAAAAAAAAAACAGAAGAAGAAGAAGAAGTAGTAATGATGAGAGCAGAGTAATTTCATAGCCCTCATCAGTTTGGGCTATTATAAGCCTTGATTTGCTAGCTGCTCCATTTTACCAGCATCAAAGGCAAGTATGGAACCCAAAGGTAGGCTGACAGGCTGGATTACAGCAAAAGGAGAAATGACAAAGGATGCTCTAATTTCAAATAAAAGAAGATTTGAACGTAAAAGGTTTGTAATTACATTAATAACCAGTCTTTACCAACCATGTAATGATCAGCCAGAGTAAGAAGAGACCAAGGCAGGATGGGGGGAGCTCACCGTAAGCCATCAATACCTAAGAACCTCTTAATAACTTTTATTATTTGTTGAAAATCATCTTGACAATACAGTTCAGTAACCTTTGTGCTATAAATCCATTTCATCTGCAAAAATGAAAGCTGAATAGAATGTGATATTATATAGAATCTCTCGTGCTGATGCTATCTCCAAAGTGCTCTGCCAAATAATGAGGTGGATTCTGGATGGGAGGGCTGTGGGCGGCCAACAGCAGAGATTTGTGTGTGCCTACCAGGCCCAGGTTGGGGCTTTGGAACCAGCTTAGCATAGACTGAAATGAAGGCTGAAAATTACCCTTCACCCTTTAGTGAAAATTATCATGGGGTGCTTAGATTCTATGTCAAAATTAATAGAGAGGAGCCAAAAGCACTTCCATTCATTATCTGGTGGAAATTGTGGAATGGGTCCCATTGCCTTGGTGCTAGGTATAGGGTTATATAGGTCCCATTGCCTTGGTGCTGGGTAATGGGTCCCATTGCCTTGGTGCTGGGTATAGGGTAGAATGTTAGAATAATAATCCCCAAAATGTATGTAATCATGTTTGTGGCCAAATAGGGTACCATAATCCAAATAAACCCCAAGTGGCACTCTGGGACCAGGCTATGCTTCCTTCCATGCCCTCCCTGCAATTGAGGGGGGTACCAAAAAGCCCAGGGAACTATTGAGAGAAGGATGAGGGAAGCCCTTTTCACAGGAAGCTGGCATGGAGATGAGATAGAGTCAGAATCGGGAGGTACTAATGTCAAATCCTTCCTACCCAGAAGCAAACTCAGCACTCCTCATTTTTACATTGGTCCCAGATGCATTTGTCTTTTGACTACCTTATCCCAATTAAACTACTAATGTGCTCATTTCTTTTTTTTTTTTTTTTTAATAGATATAGGGAGTACATGGATGGGTAGGTTGGTTACCTAAATATATCATGTAATGCTGAGGCTTGGATTACAAATGAATGTGTCTTCCAAATAGCGAGCATAAATACTTGGTTTTTTCAGCCCTTTTCCCCCCCTCCCTCACTCTCTACTCTTGTAGTCCCCAGTGCCTATTGTTCTCATCTTTATGTTTGTGTGTACTCGATGTTTAGCTCCCACTGTCTATCTCTACGTTAGTTCACTTAGGGCAATGGCCTCTGACTGCATCCATGTTGCTTCAAAGGACATGATTTAGTTCTTTTATGACTGCATGATATATCCATGGTGTATATGTACCACATTTTCTTTATCCAGTCCAGAATTGATGGGCATCTGGGTTGATTCTATGTCTTTGCTATTGTGAATAGCATTGTAATAAATGTAGAGGTACATGTGTCTTTCTGGTTGAATGATTTGCTTACCTTTGGATATACACTCAGTAATGGAATTACTGGATTAAATGGTAGTTCAGTCTTAGTTCTTTGAGAAATCTCCAAATTGCTCTCCATAGTGGCTGGATTAATATACATTCCCAACAGCAGTGTATGAGTATTCCCCTTTGTCTGCAGCCTCACCAGCATCTGTTGTTTTTAGACTTTTTAACAAAGACCATTCTGACTGTGTGAGTTGAGGGACAGGTCACTTGCCTTGAAGGGAAACCCCATAAGGCTAGTAGTGGACTTTCAGCACAAACCTTAAAAACCAGAATAGACTAGGGGCCTGTTTATAGCATCCTTAAAGAAAAGAAATTCCAACCAAGAATTTCATATCCTGCCAAACTAAGCTTCTAACTGAAGGAGAAATAAAATCCTTTTCAGACAGACAAATACAAAGGAACCACTAGACCTGCCTTAAAAAAAGGTCCTTAAGGGAGTGCTAAACATGGTAACAAAAGAATGATGCCTGCCACCACAAAAACACACTTAAGTATGTGGCCCACAGACCCTTTAAAGCAACTACACAATCAAGTCCACATAACAAGTAGCTAACGCCACAATGACAAGATCAAATCCTCACATATTAATATTAACCTTGAATGTAAATGGGCTAAACACTCCCGCTTAAAAGGTAAAGAGTGGTAAGTTGGATAAAGAAACAAGACTCAGCTGTCTGCTGTCTTCAAAGGACCCCTCTTACACACAACACCTATAGGTTCAAAGTAAAGGAATGGAGAAAAATGTATCTTGCAAATGGAAAACAGAAAAGAGAAGGAGTTTCTAATCTTAGATAAAATAGACTTTAAATGAACAACCATCAGAAAGGACAAAAAGCATTCCATAATGATAAAAGGTTCAATACAACAAGAACACTTAACTGTCTTAAATATATATACTCCCAACATCAGAGCACTCAGATTCATAAAAATAAGTTCTTAGAGACCTACAAAGAAACTTAGCCACACAATAATAGTGGGAGACTTCACCCCACTCACAGCATTAGTTGTTTGCTTTCTGGACTTAAGCTCAATACTTGACCTATTGGACCTAATGGGCATCTACAAAATACTTTACCCAACAACCACAGAATACACATTCTTATCTGCACAGGGAACACACCTAAGATCGGCCACATGCTTGGCCATAAAGCAAATCTCAATACATTTTTAAAACTCTAAGTCATACCAACCACACTCTTGGACCACATTGCAATAAAAACAGAAATCAATACCAAGAGGATCTCTCAAAACCACACAATTACATGGAAATTAAACAACTTGCTCCTGAATGACTTTTGGGTAAAGAATGAAATTAAGGCAGAAATCAAAAAATTATTTGAAACTAATGAGAACAGAGACACAACATACCAGAATCTTTGAGATACAGCTAAAGCAGAGAAGAGTTCATAACACTAAATGCCATGAAGTTAGAAAGATCTCAAATTAACAGCCTAATATCACACCTACAGGAATTAGAAAAACAAGAACCAACCAACCCCAAAGCTAGCAAAAGAAAAGAAATAACCAAAATTAGAGCAGAACTGAACAAAATGGAGACATGCTCATTTCTTACATCAGAAAGTGAACCCAGAGGTTCATGAAATATGTTATATAAATCTCACTTAGTATTATAAATTTAGGGGGAATAGATTACCAGATGTAAAAATTTTTTAAAAGCTTATGGTAGATCTTACATTGAGGCATATGCAAAAAGCTCTTACCAATTAAGTTATCAGTATTTAAATTTCATAGCACTACTTCTAAAAAATGTAAATGTTCACACAGTTCGCAAAAGACTGAATTCACCTGTCTCTAGAAGTTGTATTATCAGGCAAATGGTCTCACTGCCTGATGAGTCTAGAAGCCAATAACATGGCACCAACTTTTAAGAAAAGGAAGTCTTTATTGCAAGACCAGACAGCAAGGAAAAAGGAGTTGCGCTCAAATCTGTCTCCCCCATTTGCTGTCTGGGGCAAGCTTTGAAGTGTCAGAGGGCAAGGGAAAATATTTAGGAATGTTGGCTTTGTAGACTGTCATTGGAGAACTTCAATTTCGACCATTTACATTAAGGTATGTTCAGGCTGACTTTAGCCCTGGATTTTCCAGGCCAACAGACCATTCACTTCTAAAAGAGTTCCTGCATTCAGGTTCCAGTCATGTATGAATCTTCTTGGTTCTGTGGGGAGGAATCCTTGGTTCTGGGTGTTGTTAGAGGTCAAAGCTTTTTCTCTTGCACATGCCTGGGCTACCCAACTTACAGTTTTGGCTCTGTTTTACCTACATGGTAACTTTATTCTGTTATCAACAGAGTAGGCCCAGTTTGGGCTGGTCCTATGGTTAAAGTATTACCATGCTTTCATTTGAGAGTGTGATGTCCTCAACATTTCTTCAAAGTTGGTATCAACTGACTAGATAGTTATAGAATTCAGCTGTCCTTCAGAGTCACATGTACTGATCCTACAGTTCTGCACTGTTGGCCTGCCCTTCTCTAAAGCTGACCCACAACTTTGCCTGCCTGTCTTTGAGTCCTAATATACTATCACTATTGGAATGGTCCATTTGAACAGGGATTTGAGCCTAAATCAAGACTGCAGCAGTGAAAGTGGACAGCCATGAATAGTAAGAGAATATTTGCTAGAACCAGATGTATGACTGGAACAGGGATGAGAGAAGTCTAGCTTCCTACTGGGCTAACTACATGAATCATGACATTCTCCAAAGGGACCATTGGAGGATCAGCAGGTTTAGGGAGAGGTGATTTGTTTAATTTTGTACTCATAAGGTTGAGGTGCCTAGGGAACCTCCAAGTAGAGCTGTCCCACAGATAATCCACATCACCCCCATGATGCTAATCCTACTGAATAAAAATCACACTCTTTGTTGTTAACTCAGTTTGGTTTTCTTTTCTCAGGTTTAGTCTTTTAAGTTCTGGGATACACATGCTGGACATGCAGGTTTGTTACATAAACATGTGCCATGGTGGCTTGCTGCGTCTATCAACCCATCGCCTAGGTATTAACGCCTGCGTGCATTAGCTGTTTATCCTGATGCTCCCCCTCCCACTGCCACCCCAACAGGCCCCAGTGTGTGTTGTTCCCCTCTCTGTATCCATGTGTTCTCATTGTTCAGTTCTTTCTTATAAGTGAGAATATACGGTGTTTGGTTTTCTGTTGCTGCATTCGTTTGCCGAGGTTAATGGCTTCCAGCTCCATCCACATCCTGCAAAGGATGTGATCTCATTCCTTTTTATGGCTGCGTAGTATTCCATGGTGAATATGTACCACATTTTCTTTATCCAGTCTGTCATTGATGGGCATTTGGGTTGATTCCATGTCTTTGCAATTGTGAATAGTGCTGCAGTGAACATACACGTGTATATATCTTCATGATAGAATGATTTCTATTCCTTTGGGTATATACCCAATAATGAGATTGCTGGGTCACATGGTATTTCTGGTTATGGGTCTTTGAGGAATTGCCACTGTCTTCTACAATGGTTGAACTAATTTACATTGCCAACAACAGTGTGAAAACATTGCTTTTTCGCCACAGCCTCACTGGCATCTGTTGTTTCTTGACTTTAATAATCACCATTGTGACTGGCGTGAGATGGTATATTCATTGTGGTTCTGATTTGTATTTCTCTAACAATCAGTAATGTTGGCCTTTTTTTTCTCATATGTTTATTGGCCACATAAATGTCGTATTTTGAGAAATGTCTGTTCATGTCCTTTCCCCACTTTTTAATGGGATTGTTTTTTTCCTGTAAATTTGTTAAGTTCCTTATAGATTCTGGATATTAGAGCTTTGTCAGATGAATAGCCTGCAAAATTTTTCTCCCATTCTGTAGGTTGTCTGCTCACTCTGATGATAGTTTCTTTTGCTGTGGAGAAGCTCTTTAGTTTAATTAGATCCCATTTGTCAATTTTTGCTTGTGTGGCAATTACTTTTGATGTTTTTGTCATGAAATCTTTGCCTGTGCCTATGTCCTGAGTGCTATTGCCTAAATTTCTTCTAGGGTTTTTATAGTTTTGGGTTTCACATTTAGATCTCTAATCCATCTTAATTTTTGTGTAAGGTGTAAGGAAGGGGTCCAGTATAAATTTTCTGCATATGGCTAGCCAGGTTTCCCAATGCATGTATTAAATAGGTTTCTAGTGGGCTAATTGCATGAATCTTCTAGATGGGGTCTTCTAGATATAGAATCATGTCAACTGCAAACAGAGACAGTTTGACTTCCTCTCCTATTTGAATACCCTTTATTTCTTTCTCTTGCCTGATTGCCCTGGCCAGAACTTCCAATACTATGTTGAATAGGGGTGGCGAGAGAGGGCATTCTTGTCTTGTGCCAGTTTTCAAGGGGAATGCTTCCAGTTTTTCCCCATTCAGTATGATATTGGCTGTGGGTTTGTCATCAATGGCTTTTATTATTTTGAGGTATGTTCCATTAATACTTAGTTTATTGAGAGTTTTTAACATGAAAGAATGTTGAATTTTATCAAAGGCCTTTTCTGCATCTATTGAGATAATCATGTGGTTTTCGTCTTCAGTTCTGTTTATGTGATGAATTACATTTATTGATTTGCATATGTTGAACCAGTCTTACATCCCAGGGATAAAGCTGACTTGATTGTAGTGCATAAGCTTTTTGATGTGCTGCTGGATTTGGTTTGCCAGTATTTTAATGAGGATTTTTGCATTGATGCTTATCAGGGATATTGGCCTGAAGTTTTCTCTTGTTGTTGCATCTCTGGCAGGTTTTGATATCAGGATGATGCTAGCCTCATAAAATTAGTTAGGGAGAAGTCCCTCCTTTTCAATTGTTTGGCGCAGTTTTAGAAAAAATGGTATCAGCTCCTCTTTGTACCTGTGGTAGAATTCAGCTATAAATCCATTTGGTCCTGGGCCTTTTTTGGTTGGTAGGTTATTTATTACTGCCTCAATTTCAGAGCCCATTGGTCTATTCAGGGATTCACCTTCCTGGTTCAGTCTTGGGAGGGTTATGTGTCCAGGAATTTATCTATTTCTTCTAAATGTTCTAGTTTATTTGCATAGAGCTGTTTATAACATTCTGATGGTTGTTTGTATTTCTGTAGGGTCAGTGGTGATATCCCCTCTGTCATTTTTTGTGTCTGATTCTTCTTTTGTTCTTTATTAGTCTAGCTAGTGGTCTATTTTAATAATTTTGTCAAAAAAACAGCTCCTGGATTTGATTTTTCTTAATGTTTTTCATGTCTATCTCCTTCAGTTCTGGTCTGATCTTGGTTATTTCTTGTCTTCTGCTAGCTTTGGGCTTTGTTTGCTCTTGGTTCTCTAGTTCTTGTACTTAAGATATTCGGGTGTCAGTTTGAGATCTTTCTAGCTTTTTGATATGGGCATTTAGTGCTATAAATTTCCCTCTTAACACTGCTTTATCTGCATCCCAGAAATTCTGGTATGTTATCTCTTTGTTCTTACTGGTTTCAAAGAACTTCTTGATTTCTGCCTTAATTTCATTATTTACCCAGGAGTCATTCAGGAGCAGGTTGCTCAATTTCCATGCAGTTGTGTGGGTTTGAGGGTTTTTTTTTTTTTTTTTTTTTTTTTTTTTTTGAGACGGAGTCTGGCTCTGTCGCCCAGGCTGGAGTGCAGTGGCCGGATCTCAGCTCAGTGCAAGCTCCGCCTCCCGGGCTTAGCCATTCTCCTGCCTCAGCCTCCAGAGTAGCTGGGACTACAGGCGCCCGCCACGTCGCCCGGCTAGTTTTTTGTATTTTTAGTAGAGACGGGGTTTCAACGTGTTAGCCAGGATGGTCTCCATCTCCTGACCTCGTGATCCGCCCATTTCGGCCTCCCAAAGTGCTGGGATTACAGGCTTGAGCCACCGCACCTGGCCATGAGTGAGTTTCTTAATCTTGAGTTCTAATTTGATTGTGCTGTGGTCTCTCACTGTTATGATTTCAAGTTCTTTTGCATTTGCTGAGGAGTGTCTTACTTCCAATTATGTGATCAATTTTAGAGGAAGTGCCATGTGTCACCAAAAATAATGTATATTCTGTTGTTTGGGGGTGGAGAGTTCTCTAGATATCTATCAGGTCCACTTGATCCAGATCCAAGTTCAAGTCCTGAATATCCTTGTTAATTTTCTGTCTCCATGATCTAATATTGACAATCGGTTGTTAAAGGCTGCTACTATTATCATGTGGGAGTCTAAGTCTCTTTGCAGGTCTCTAAGAACGTGTTTTATGAATCTGGATGCTCCTGTATTGGGTGCATATATATTTAAGATAGCTCTTCTTGTTGAATTGATCCTTTTACCATTATGTAATACTCTTGTCTTTTTTATCTTTCTTAGCTTAAAGTCTGTTTTGTCAGAAACTAGGATGGCAACTCCTGCTTTTTTTCTGCTTTCTATTTGCCTGGTAAATTTTCCTCCATCCCTTTATTTTGAGCCTATATGTGTCTTTGTGCATGAGATGGGTCTTTTGAATACAGCATACAATGGGTCTTGACTCAATGCCGCTTGCCATTTGCCATTCTGTGTCTTTCAATTGGGGCATTTAGCCCATTTTCATTTAAGGTTAATATTGTTATGTGTGAATTTGATCCTATCATCATGATATTAGCTGGTTATTTTGCAGACCTATTGATTTAGTTGTTTCATAGTGTCATTGGTCTGTGTACTTCAGTGTGCTTTGCGGTGGCTGGTACCAGTTCTTCCTTTCCATATTTAGTGCTTCCTTCAGCAGCTCTTGCAAGGTAGGCCTGGTGGTGACAAATTCCCTCAGCATTTGCTTGTCTGGAAAGGATTTTATTTCTCCTTTGTTTATGAAGCTTAGTTTGGCTGGATATGATGTCCTGGGTTGAAAATTATTTTCTTTTAGAATATTGAATATTGGCCCCCAGTCTCCTCTGGCTTGTAGGGTGTATTAGTCCATTTTCACACTGCTGTTAAAGACATACCCAAGACTGGGCAATTTACAAAAGAAAGAAGTTTAATGGACTTACAGTTCTATGTGGCTGGGGAAGCCTGTCAATCATGGTGGAAGGCAAGGAGGCGGGAGGAGCAAGTCATGTCTTATACCGACAGCAGCAGGCAAAGAGAGAGAGCTTGTGCGGAAACTCCCATTATTAAAACCATCAAATCTCATGAGACTTATTCACTATTATGAGAACAGCATGGGAAAGACTTGGCCCCATTATTCAATTACCTCCCACTGGGTCCCTCGCACAACACATGGGAATTCAAGATGAGATTTGGGTGGGGACACAGCCAAACCATATCATAGGGTTTCTGCTGAGAGGTCCACTCTTAGTCTGATAGGCATTCTTTTATAGGTGACCTGGCCCTTCTTTCTCTGGCTGCCCTTAACATTTTTTCCTTCATTTTGACCTTGGAGAATCTGAAGATTATGTGTCTTGGGGTTGATCTTCTCATGGAGTATCTTACTGGGGTTCTCTGGATTGCCTGAATTTAAATGTTGCCCTGCCTTGTTAGGTTGGGGACGTTCTCCTGGATGATGTCCTGAAGTATGTTTTCCAACTTGGTTCTGTTTTCCCTGTCTCTTTCAGGTACTCTAATTAGTTGTAGGTTCAGTCTTTTTACATAATCCCATAGTTCTCAGGGATTTTGTTCATTCCTTTTCGTTCTTTTTTCTCTAATATTGTCTGCCTGTCTTATTTCAGCAAGATAGTCTTCAAGCTCTGAAATTCCTTCCTTCTCTTGGTCAATTGAGCTATTGATACTTGTGGTTGCATTGTGAAGTTCTTGTGTTGTTTTTCAGCTCCATCAGGCATTTATGTTCATCTCTAAACTGGTTATTCTGGTTAACAGCTCCTGTAATTTTTTTTATCATGGTTCTTAGCTTCTTTGCTTTGGGTTAGAACATGCTTCTTTAGCTCAGTGAAGTTCATTATTACCCACCTTCTGAAGCCTACTTCTGTCAGTTCATCCATCCCAGCCTCTGCCCAATTCTGTGCTCTTGCTGGAGAGGTGTTACAGTTGTTTGGAGAAGAGGCATGCTGGCTTTTTAAGTTTTCAGTGTCTTTTTTTGTTGATATTGATTCTTTCTGCTCCTCGTGAGTTTATCTAGCTGTGATCTTTGAGGCTGCTGGCCTTTGGATGGGGTTTTTGTTGGGGGGGGTTTTGTTGGTGGTGTTGGTGGTGCTGTTGTTGCTTCCTTTTAGTTGTGTGTGTGTTTTTTTGTTTTGTTTTTTTTTTTTAACAGTCAAGCCCCTCTTCTCTAGGGGTCCTCTCCAGACCCTATTCACCTGGGTTTCTCCCGCACCTGGAGGTGTCACCAGTGGAGGCTACAGAATAGCAAAGATGGCTGCCTGCTCCCTCTCCTCTAGGATCTCTGTCCCAGAGGGGCATCGACCTGATGCCAGCAGGAATGCTCCTGTGTAAGTTGTTTAGGAACCTCTGTTGGAGGGTCTCAGCCAGTCAGGAGGCATGGGATCTGGGACCCGCTTAATGAAGTGCTCTGGCTGCCCCTTGGTGAAGGGGGTGTGCTGTGCTAGGAGAAATCCCACTTGTCCGGACTGCCCAGATTCCTCAGAGCCAGCAGCGGGAAGATTACATCTGCTGATCCATGGAGATCACAGCCGCCCCTCCTCTCAGGGGCTCAGTCCCAGCAAGCTCAGACTTCTGTCCCTAAAACCCTAGCTGGAGTTGCTTAAATTCCTGCAGGGAATACGCACTTGGTGAGGAGGGATGGATCAGGGTCCAGCCTAAAGAGGCAGTCTGGCCACGATCTGCCACAGCTGCTGTGCTGCACTGTGGGGAATTCCTCCTGGGTCCAAACCATCCAGTCTCCTTGGCACCAGCAGGGGAAAAATAGAATTCCCGCAGAAACTCAGTAGTCTTAAGCAGTCTGCAGCCAAGTGGCCACCAAGAATCTACACAGCTGTGTGCTTGGGACCCAAGGCTCTGATGGCATGGGCTCATGAGTAGGATGTCCTGATCATGGGTTGCATGGAACGGTGGGAAAAACATGGTTTCCCAGATGAAGTAGCACAGTCACTCACTGCCTCCCTTCGCTGGGGGTGGGAGCTTCCCTTGCCCCATGTGGCTCCCAAGTGGGCTGTCACACCACCCTGCTTTTCCTTGCTCTCTTTTTAGTGCATTAGATCCTGTTTTTTAGAAATGTGTTTCCAAATATAAACCACCTAGTCAGTCCCAGTGAGAGAACCTGCATACCTCAGTTGCTGGTGCAGGATTCACTTGCCATTTTCATTCTTCTCAGTGGGTACCTGACCACAGCTGTTTCTAGTTGGCCATCTTGGCCCCTCCCCACCAAAATCACGTTCTTTAATCCTTCCTGTGCTGTCCCTGGTATTCAAGATCGTTCATGATCAGGCTTCAGATACCCTCTCTAGACCAACCTTCTGCTTACTTGCCCACTCTTGACAAGCCAGCATCAGAGGAATGTCTGTTTCCAAAACACTTTCCAAGGCTGTTAGCTCTGTATCTTTCCTCTTGTTTATCTCTTCAGATGCTCAGGATAACTGACTTATATTTATATTCCAGGTTATTTGCAGAGCAGGTTACATGTCTTACAAACCCCCCATAGCCAAAGGTATTCCTTAAAGCTAGGTGCCAGCTCCACCTGCATCAGAATCACCTGGGCCCTTGAGAGAAATGTAGGCTCCCAGACCCCTTTCAGACCTTTTTCTGGCATTGCAACCCCAGAATCTGTGTTATTTAATAAAGACTCAATTGATTCTTAGTGTTGCCAACGTTCAAGGTACTAGACCTGGAACACACGGTCTTCCAAACAGAACCATACAAATACCTGTTTTGATTTTCATAAAGGGCAATAGGAAACTTTGCTTTCCTTAAGAAAGGCACCTCAAGGTCTCTGAGTGAAACTTCCCACGTGGAATGTTGTTTGTGCTCTTTCTGCAAGCGCCATCAGCAGTTTCAGATTCTTGGGCTGCTAACGGCCAAAGTACCCACTGGAAAAAAAAAAAAAAAAAAGTCTATCTTTTTAGTGCATTAGATCCTGTTTTTTAGAAATGTGTTTCCAAATATAAACCAATTTCTTTCACCTGGTGCCAGCAGGCACCATGTGAGCTGATGAGAAGCAAGTAAGGTCAGAGATTGCACGGTCTAACTTGGTGGTCAGGCATGTGGCCCCTGAGTCTGTCTGCCTGGGCTGAACTGGGCTCTGCCACTACCATTGTGACTTTGATCACATTACTTAACATCTCTGCTTTTCAGTTTCCTCATCTGAAAGCCAGGGATGATAGTAATACCTACCTGGTAACATTGTTATGAGGAATAAATCCGTTAAATGGAGGAAATACTTAGGATGGAAACTAACTTGCTGTAGGCACTTGGAAACATGCTGCTGTGCTCAGCAGGCTTTGAATCTTTGCAATTCTAAACTCAACCTTTGAAGCTGGTTATTGAGC
The DNA here is from genome assembly GCF_043159975.1 of Macaca nemestrina. Lineage (NCBI taxonomy): Eukaryota > Metazoa > Chordata > Mammalia > Primates > Cercopithecidae > Macaca > Macaca nemestrina. The sequence goes on from NC_092135.1 coordinate 103,673,574, forward strand.
CCATCAAGTAGAGTGGCACTCTTCCCAGCACTTACATTTCTGCTTCTGAATTTCAGAGTAAGACAACTGCCATGGCAGGATTCTCCCGTGTTTTAATGAAATCATGACATGGAGGCCCTCTCCCACAACACCCATACACACACACACACACACACACACAGGCATGAAGATGGAAGTGTTTAAGTTTCCTTCGTTGTACTCCTTGCCCTTGGTGAAGAGGGATTCTAATGATCTAATGAAAATAGGTAGTTTACATCAAAATCTTCCTATTGCACAGGCTTTAGAAATTAATGGGAGGGGAAAGAAGTCAGGTAAAGACATGGACGTGATGCATTAATATCTACTGCAAACACTGCATGTGCTATTCTAAAATATATGTATAATCTAAAATATAGGAAAAGCAGACTTCATGAACAGTGGAACCATGTATTTTGCCCCTAAAGTGTTCTGTCTCCAGGTAGCACCTTGGGCAGGAAACTGTGTAGTGGGTTCTCTTAAGGGGCAGGAGGAGATCACGACCCTACACCGTTGAACTTGTTAGCCCCAAAAGTCTGACCTTGGAATTGAACTGTTGTCTGCTACATGATGACCAGATGAAATCCACGGTATTTACATACTGAAATTCTAGGACCACTGTTACAATAGAAAGAGAGAGATGATGTAAGGGGCCTATCGAGTTAGGGCGATTTGGTGCTTTGGTTGCCATTCTCTTTAAACAAAGCCTGTTCTGTGGATAAACAGACCATGGGGTAGAGATACGCAGGCATCATTCAAATGGATTGCATGACTTTTTTGTGGCCGCACAGGACAGCTTCTGCCTTCCAAAAGATTTCCCCCTCTACATTATTCTCATAATTGTCTTTTCTAATTGTTCTCAGCACTCACTTTAAAAGCCTCTCATCCCCTCATAAGGAAATTATTTTAGCAGGACCATTTTTTTTTATTATTATACTTTATGTTCTAGGGTACATGTGCACAACGTGCAGGTTTGTCAAATATGTATACATGTGCCATGTTGGTGTGCTGCACCCATTAACTCATCATTTACATTAGGTATATCTCCTAATGCTATCCCTCCCCCCGCCCCCACCCCACAACAGGCCCCGGTGTGTGTGATGTTCCCCTTCCTGTGTTCAAGTGTTGTTACTGTTTAATTCCCACCTATGAGTGAGAACATGCAGTATTTGGTTTTCTGTTCTTGCGATAGTTTGCTGAGAATGATGGTTTCCAGCTGCATCCATGTCCCTACAAAGGACACGAACTCATCCTTTTTAATGGCTGCATAGTATTCCATGATGTGCCACATTTTCTTAATCCAGTCTGTTATTGATGGACATTTGGGTTGGTTCCAAGTCTTTGCTGTTGTGAATAGTGCTGCAATAAACATACACGTGCATGTGTCTTTATAGCAGCATGACTTATAATCCTTTGGGTCTATCCCCAGTAATGGGATGGCTGGGTCAAATGGTATTTCTGGTTCTAGATCCTTGAGGAATTGCCACACTGTTTTCCACAATGGTTGAACTAGTTTACAGTCCCACCAACAGTGTAAAAGTGTTCCTGTTTCTCCACATCCTCTCCAGCCCCTGTTGCTTCCTGACTTAATGATTGCCATTCTAACTGGTGTGAGATGGTATCTCGTTGCGGTTTTGATTTGCGTTTCTCTGATTGCTAGTGATAATGAGCATTTTTTCATGTGTCTGTTGGCTGCATAAATATCTTCTTTTGAGAAGTGTCTGTTCATATCCTTTGCCCACTTTTTGATGGGGTTTGTTTTTTTCTTGTAAATTTGATTGAGTTCTTTATAGGTTCTGGATATTAGCCCTTTGTCAGATGAGTAGATGCAAAAATTTTCTCCCTGTTGCCTGTTCACTCTGATGGTAGTTTCTTTTGCTGTGCAGAGGCTTTTTAGTTTAATTAGATCCCATTTGTCAATTTTGGCTTTTGTTGCCATTGCTTTTGGTGTTTTAGACATGAAGGCCTTGCCCATGCCTATGTCCTGAATAGTATTGCCTAGGGTTTTTTTCTAGGGTTTTCATGGTTTTATGTCTAACATTTAAGTCTCTAATCCATCTTGAATTAATTTTTGTATAAGGTGTAAGGAAGGGATCCAGTTTCAGCTTTCCACTTATGGCTAGCCAGTTTTCCCAGCACCATTTATTAAATAGGGAATCCTTTCCCAATTTCTTGTTTTTGTCAGGTTTGTCAAAGATCAGATGGTTGTAGATGTGTGGTATTATTTCTGAGGGCTCTGTTGTGTTCCATTGGTCTATATCTCTGTTTTGGTACCAATACTTTGCTGTTTTGGTTACTGTAGCCTTGTAGTATAGTTTGAAGTTAGGTAGCATGATGCCTCCAGCTTTGTTCTTTTGGCTTAGGATTGTCTTGGCAATGCGGGCTCTTTTTTGGTTCCATATGAACTTTAAAGTAGTTTTTTCCAATTCTGTGAAGAAAGTCATTGGTAGCTTAATGGGGATGGCACTGAATCTATAAATTACTTTGGGCAGTATGGCCATTTTCACGATACTGATTCTTCCTATCCATGAGCATGGAATGTTCTTCCATTTGTTTGTGTCCTCTTTTATTTCATTGAGCAGTGGTTTGTAGTTCTCCTTGAAGAGGTCCTTTACATTCCTTGTAAGTTAGATTCCTAGGTATTTTATTCTCTTTGAAGCAGTTGTGAATGGGAGTTCACTCATGATTTGGCTGTCTGTTATTAGTGTATAAGAATGCTTGTGATTTTTGCACACTGATTTTTGTATCCTGAGACTTTGCTAAAGTTGCTTATCAGCTTAAGGAGATTTAGACAATGGGGTTTTCTAAATATACAATCATGTCATCTGCAAACAGGGACAATTTGACTTCCTCTTTTCCTAATTGAATACCCTCTATTTCTTTCTCTTGCCTGATTGCTCTGGCCAGAACTTCCAACACTATGTTGAAGAAGAGTGATGAGAGAGGGCATCCCTGTCTTGTGCCAGTTTTCAAGGGGAATGCTTCCAGTTTTTGCCCATTCAGTATGATATTGGCTGTGGGTTTGTCACAAATAGCTCTTCTTTTGAGATTTGTTCCATCAATACCGAATTTATTGAGCGTTTTTAGCATGAAGGGTTGTTGAATGTAAAAGGCCTTTTCTGCATCTATTGAGATAATCATGTGGTTTTTGTCTTTGGTTTTGTTTATATGCTGGATTACGTTTATTGATTTGCGTATGTTGAACCAGCCTTGCATCCCAGGGATGAAGCCCACTTGATCATGGTGGATAAGCTTTTTGATGTGCTGCTGGATTTGGTTTGCCAGTATTTTATTGAGGATTTTTGCATTGATGTTCATCAGGGATATTGGTCTAAAATTCTTTTTTTGTTGTGTCTGCCAGGCTTTGGTATCAGGATGATGTTGGCCTCATAAAATGAGTTAGGGAGGATTCCCTCTTTTTCTATTGATTGGAATAGTTTCAGAAGGAAAGGTACCAGGCTCCTCCTTGTACCTCTGGTAGAATTCGGCTGTGAATCAGTCTGGTCCTCGACTTTTTTTGGTCGGTGGGCTATTAATTATTGTCTCAATTTCAGAGCCTGTTATTGGTCTATTCAGGGATTCAACTTCTTCCTGGTTTAGTCTTGGGAGGGTGTATGTGTCCAGGAATTTATCCATATCTTCTAGGTTTTCTAGTTTATTTGCGTAGAGGTGTTTATAATATTCTCTGATGGTAGTTTGTATTTCTGTGGGATTGGTGGTGATATCCCCTTTATCATTTTTTATTGCATCTATTTGATTCTTCTCTCTTTTCTTCTTTGTCTTGCTAGCCGTCTATCGATTTTTTTTGATCTTTTCAAAAAACCAGCTCCTGGATTCATTGATTTTTTGAAGGGTTTTTCGTGTCTCTATCTCCTTCAGTTCTGCTGTGATCTTAGTTATTTCTTGCCTTCTGGTAGTTTTTGAATATGTTTGTTCTTGCTTCTCTAGTTATTTTAATTGTGATGTTAGGGTGTCAATTTTATATCTTTCTTGCTTTCTCTTGTGGGCATTTAGTGCTATAAATTTCCCTCTACACACTTTTTTAAATGTGTCCCAGAGATTCTGGTATGTTGTATCTTTGTTCTCGTTGGTTTCAAAGAACATCTTTATTTCTAGCAGGACCATTTTTAGGACCATCTGATAGGATGAAAGACTCTTAAGGACCATTTTCCAGATAATGTCTGCTAAATTGTCATACGGAATACAAAACTCACTGCACATGCAGTTTGTTAATAACTCAATTCTTGTATTTGAGGTCACTGTTTACAGAAAAAAAGAAGGAATTAAATATGAGGAACCAAAATTATACTTGTTTTAAACTGTTTGAGAAATGTCTTTGAGCACTCAGTCACTATCCTTTCTCCTTCATTTTCTGTACAAACATTTACTTGGTGTCTACAAGGGCCACAAGCATCTGCTGCTGCACTTTCCACCCATTCCAGTTCTTTGCAAAGAACAAGGGTCCCCTCTTCTCATAACGCAATGGGAAATGTGAGTGATGAAAGTGGATTTTTTTCTGTAATCATTTCTATAATGTAGGCCATCAAATGATCATTATATTTTATGATTCTGTAAAATCTGCTGAAATCAAAGCTATGTAATATACATTGCAGAGGGCTCTGCTAATCCTTGCCAACCACATTCGTGCCTGGACCGAGGAGGAAGGTCTGGTAACTGGAAACCTGACACTAAAGGAATTCTAAACACAGACTAAAAGCATCTCTGTGCATATAGCATGGGCGACTCAAGTATATTAGTTTGTGCTGATTTTTTTTTTAAAGCTTTGCAGTATTTGTAGAAGAACCAGAGAAGAAAGCACCGATCCCAGCTCAGCCACTACATAATCTATGTGTGGCGTGCTCAAGAATAGCATGGCTCTGCCAGATGTCGACTTTCTGCCAACGGGTACAGGCCCCTCTCTTAGACAGCTACAGGAGTTTTACATCATGTTACTTCCTGCCATTCAAACCCCAAATTTGGTCACAGTGAATTATTACCAAAAAAGGAAACCCATAAAGTCTACTTTGGAAGTTAAAAAATTACCTTTGTTTTGGCTGCTAATCACACACATAGTATTTTACAGAAATTAAGAACAAGATTCTGCCCTTTGGAAGCTTTTCTGTAAGTGAAAAACCCAATGCATATGCCTAAGCCGGACATTCACACCTCTGCTCATAAATTCTTTATGGTTTTTATACTTTCTGCTGCATATCTTATTTCTTCACATGCTAAACTCACCCCCTTTCAAAACAAACTATCTTCCAGTCGCTGATGTGTCTCCAACTTAGTTGATTTTCCCCTCTGTGACTCTTCAACTTCATCTATCCTTCTACATCCTAAAAGGAGCTCATCAGATGAGATGCTGCAGGCGTTCTTACACTCTGCCTTGAGACATGTAGAGGAAGCATGCTCAGCTCTGTATTGCAAGAATCTGTCACTGATACTGGAAGACTGAGGACTACAAATGATTTCTTTTAATAAATTATAGGAGGCTCAAGTTTTCCCCTTCAATAATGTCAATCCCACTCATTTGAATTCCCTTGTTCTTTCCTGAATGGAAGGAAAGGGTGTTGAGTTACAGCAGGTGGCAGAGAAGTTCGCATAATTCTGGCTTCTGCCTCTCCTGGGTATGAGTAGCTTATATGAAAATCATCCATCACATCTACTCTCAGGGAGAAAAGCTTGGGAGGCACTGGGACAGAGGGAACAGGACACCAGCTTGACCTCGGGTTTGGGTTCATCAGCCCTCAAAGCCCAGGTACCGCACTTCAAACTGTGGCCATCACATCTGGGTTTGACATTGTCTCCCTAAGACCCTATGTTTGAAACCTTGTGTACTGTACTTTCAAACACATAAAGATGTTCCTAGATTATTGCATTTATGACAGGGACAAAGAAAATGTCTTTGCTGTACCATCATAAAAATAGTAGTTAACTGACCCTTGAATAAATATGTTTAACCTGCACCTAGTAAGCCCAGTTTCCAGTTAATCTTGAGTCAAGATAGCTCTCAATTTCCTCAGCACCAGTTAGTCATGCTGAGCTCACTAGGAAGTCAAGGAGATTGAATCCCAGTCCAAGATTTATTGAGCATCTATTGTATTTCAAGTACTCTGTAGGGCAACAGAGATAAGACAGTATAATCTTGTTCTTGGCAAACAAAACAAATAAAATAACCTCTACCCTGCTGAAGTTTACAGCATTCTATGTTGGACCCAACCCAACCCTTTATTCAGCCCAGCATCCCTTCTACTTCCCTCTTCAGAAATTAGAGATCAGTCTCACCTCCACCACTATCAATCCCTGGCTCCCAAAGAAAGCCCACTTTCTCCTCTTATTCTGCTACCTTCCTCCAGCCCCTACCCACATTGAACCTTTCATGGTTACTGTATGTGTGTGGGTTTTCTCTTTACTTTAAACTCTCTTGAACAAATTCAACATGCATTTGTAGAGCGCCTGTGATGTGCAAAGCCCTGTGTTAAGCTCAAAGGGAGATCATTAGATATGTAAGACTCAGTTCCTTCCTTCAAGATGCTTGTACTCCATGCAGTATACAACCAGCCACAAGGCAGGGTGAAAGACAGATGAGGTGAGAATGAGCAGCTGTGGTGAGAACAGAGGAGAGAGATTTTCTTTACAATTGAGGGTGGTGGTGTAGACATGGGAGGATTCAAAATTGCTCATGCCCCTTCATCTGTTCCTGTAAGTACAGCCACCTCATTCCTAGCAAGAGGTTTGCCATTGATTTTGTCCTTCCAATATTGAGCCCTTTCCCTATACAGAATTGTTTTAGCAAATGTAGGAACATGTCTTTCATCCTTGCGTAAACTGAAGGTAGTCGGCACCCAGAGCTGGCTATCTGACCAGCTTAGCCTCTCATTTCCAGCCCCGCTTTTGCTTAATGAAAAATAGTGACATACTGACATGGCAAAAAAGAAGAAATCCTTATGTAAACAAAGTGATGCTTATTGCTTCTTTACATGTAAATAACATATATCTTTGTCGTGTTCAGACTTAATGGTTAACTTTCTTTATTGGGTGCATCTATGTGATTGAAAACTGCATGCCTGAGATAGTTCCTATCAGTTTTCCAAGCAAAATCTGAATCCTTCTGGCCTCTAGAAAGGAGCCTAATCGAAATAAAATAAGCAATAATTTCAAACTATAGGTATTTTCATGACAGCCCCCTTTAAGAGTTATAAAGGATTATCTTTCCTTAAGTAAATATGGTTTCTTAGTAAAATTTTTAAATGTTTAAATTGAAAGTTTTTAAGGAAAAACAGTAACATATACAAATAAAACTCAAGAAGTCGCATGAAAAATGAAAGGTCTTAAAGTACTGATACATTTGTTATGCAGATTCTTGTTTTAATCAGAATCTCCTAAGGAAGCTGCCCCTGGATTCCTCAAGGTTGGCTCAAAGCACACAATATCTGACACTGTGATAGGCATTGCTGGGGCCCCAGAATGGATTGGTTTTGGACTTTCCTACAAACACTAAGTTTCACACAAATAAAGAGACTATGAAAAGAGAAACTCACGATTAACAAAGTTAAAATTTTAGCTGCCTTTTCTTCCTCTAAGTTCTGTAGTTAGTTAATGAGGAGGGGCTTATTTTCCCTGTTTCAAAATTCTTGAGACAGTCTCTTTCTGTTGCCCAAGATGGAGTATAGTGGCACAATCTTGGCTCACTACAACCTCTGCCTACCAGGTTCAAGCGATTCTCCTGCCTCAGCCTCCTGAGTAGCTGGAATTACAGGCATGCACCACCATGCCCAGCTAATTTTTGTAATTTTAGTGGAGACGGGGGTTTCACCATGTTGCCCAGGCTGGTCTCGAACTCCTGACCTCAAGTGATCCACCCACCTTGGCCTCCTAAAGTGCTGGAATTACAGGCGTGAGCCACCGCCCCTGGCCAAAATTATTTTTTTAATAATTTAAAATAATACACACATAATACTCAGAAGAGCTTAGAAGTTGTTCTGGCAAAAGTCTGTAGGAAATTCTGTTATGAGCAAAAGGTTGTTATACAACAGCTACACACCATCCCCCAAAAGAAAGAAAAATTCTTCTAGCACTCTTTGAACCTTAAACAGTGTTTTGGTAGGCCAACTCATTGTTTTTCTTCTCTCTGAAAAATTAAAAACGCTAACTGTTATGATGAGTTCTACAGAAAAAGACAATTTCCATGACTTCATTTCTTGACAAAGAACAGCTACCTCACTTGCTTTCTGCCACATATAAGCAAACTCCCAGACATAAAACCTCCCCTCAGAGGAAGCAACATGGGACCACAAAAGTGTCTCGAGGTCTGCCCTATCTGCCCACGGGAAGCCTCCCTCCTCACCGTGAGCGCTGGCCACTGGGAGGAGCGAGGTGTGGGAGAAGAGATAGCGACTGTCCCACCATGTGGTCGCCGACTGCACTGTCGCAGCCTCTCAGGGTGGCTTCTGCCCCGTCACCACTTGATCTGGATTCTCTCTCCAAAAATTTAAAAAAACAAGGCGTGCCTGTCTTTTATAATACTCTGTTCTAAAAGAGAGAACTCTCCAGGGAGAGAACAGGACCCTAAAAGTCCAAGGCCTGGAATTCTTCCTTTCTCTCTTTCCATTTTAAACAGGAAGCATTCATGCTAAGAGAGTCCAGAGGGAGCGCTGGTTGTATGTTCATTTGAAGGCAAATAATGTTTGTGTGTTGCAAATGTCAGTGATTTATCCTAAGGGCTTAAAATGAGTGCAGAAAAACCACATGTTTCACTTCATGCAGAGAAATATCTTCAGTGGATTTTGAGAGAAAGCACAGGTTAAGAAATTTTTTAAGTGTATCAGATATCTCCAACATGAACCAAAAGGCAATAAAAATGAGCATGGTGAGGTGGGGGGGAGAGACTTAAAGAATTCTTATGATAAAAGATATACCAAAGGCTGGAAGTTTTCTAAATCAAAAATGAAATTCTAAAGAAAAGGAAAGGTGAAATCCAGAGCCTTTGTTTCCCATGGCTAGAGTGACAGATTATCCATTTGTGCTCCATTTGTCATGGGCAATTTAAAATACAGCAAAGCAAACTGCACTGAATAACAGCAGCTGATGCTGTAATAACTTGTACACAAACAATTTAATTTTTTTATCTGAAAATTCTAACTAAATTACCCCAAGCTCAAGGATCTATCTTTCATTATTATACATAGCCAAATTAAGACAAAAAAGTAGAGAGAGAATTCTGTTGTTCACACTTATAGATTTGTTCACAAGCTGCTTTCTACATGCACCGAGCTGGGAGCTTGTCAAATCTTCATTGATTTGGGCACCTTACACAGCTGTTTTAACATCCAGCTTCACAGATGATGGGGTGATTCTGACCCTCATTGACAGTGCTTGATTAACCACAGACACTGTATTCTCACAGCCCTGTCGTTTCTTTCAGGCGTCCTAGCAGTGTGTCTGACATTGGGGAGCTTTTCCTTAATTATTATTGTTTTCTTTTCTTTTTAAAAAATTATAAAAGGGGGAGTGGTAAAAAAAAAAAATGGAAAGGATCTGGGGATGGTGGCAGTGGTGAATGTGCACAGAAGGTTTATGAGATTTTAAGAGCTGCAAACAGAACTCATCTGTTTAACCCTAGGCTAGATAAGATGCAGTCATCTGCACATTGTTTAGAGGCACACTGCTTCTGTTGTGGCAAATGGATCAGAAGATGCTTGTTTTCTTTAGTAGAGAGATCCAGATGGGGCCACTTTCTGTTAGTGTCTGTTCTTACCCTGGATGTTTCTGTGTGCCTTACCCATTACAAGGTGCAACTTACAGCTGGTTTGGCATTTCCCTATTCTGCTACTGGCCTGGTGCTACCTTCCTGGCTTTGTGGTAGAACTGATTACTTTATATCAAAACTTTAGGTGTGGGCTGGGCGCAGTGGCTCACGCCTGTAATCCCAGTACTTTGGGAGGCCGAGACAGGCAGATCACCTAAGGTCAGGAGATTGAGACCAGCCTGGCTAACATAATGAAACCCATCTCTACAAAAAAAAAAAAAAATACAAAACTTAGCCAGGTATAGTGGTGGGCACCTGTAGTTCCAGCTACTCGGGAGGCTGAGGTGGGAGAGTTTCTTGAACCCGGGAGGCAGAGGTTGCAATGAGCTGAGATTGCACCACTGCACTCCAACCTGGGTGACAGAGTGAGACTCCCTCTCAAAAAAAAAATAAAATAAATAAAATTAAAAAATTCTAGGTGCTCTGGCTTGGGACTTTTTCTAAGGACTGTAGAGACTTTAGGGAGGGGAGGGACATATGAATCCACACCAAGATGTAACAGCAGCCAACCAGAGTTAGACCAAGATGACAGCCCATTTAAAAGAGCACCTCACACATTTAGAAAAGCAAGTGCGGTCCATGGAAACTTTATGACTCCAAATAACCTGAACATTTCTATCACCATCTCTAGGACAGACTTCAGCCCAGCCTGTCCTAGATGTGGTGGTAGAAAAGGGCAGGGAACTAATGACCCCATCCTTAAGAGAGGCAAACTCACTGCCTTATTTAGGAAACTAGTTTGGTTACTATAATAAAGGCCAACAGAAAAGGGTATAAACAAGATAGAAGTATATTTTCCTCTTATGCACCAACCTGAGTGGAAGCAGTCCTGATTGACATGGTGGCTCCAATGGCAATGGGGACCCAGGCTCTCACCTTCTTATTGCTCTGCCTCCCACAGCACGTGGTTTTCGCCTTGTGGCCTAAGATGGTTTTTCCGACGGCCAACAGGAAAGAGAGAAGGGAAGAAGGTCCCTTCTCTTCTTTTCAAGGGCATGCATCACTTCTTCTCCCATCCCATTGGCCAGACCTATTTGATGGCCACGCCAAACTGCGCAGGACGCTGAGGAACATGTTCTCCAGCCAGACAGCCAGCTTAGGAGCTGCTGACATGTGTCTCTTCTTCTCTTTCCAGGGGAGGACCCGCAGATGCTGTAGACTATCTGCCAGCAGCACCTCGAGGGCTCTACAAGGAAAGGGAGCTTCCCTATTATCCAGGGGCTCATCCTATGCACCCTCCCAAAGGGAGCTATCCCCGCCCCACAGAGCTGAGGGTGGCAGATCTCCGGTATCCTCAGCACTACCCACCTCCGCCTGCTTCCCAGCACAAAGGACCCTTTCGACAAGACGTCCCGCCTTCCCCTCCCCAGCACCAAAGAATGCCAGCCTATCAGGAAACGGGCAGACCAGCGCCCCGCGGGGGCAGCCCAGACCAGTACCCTTACCGAACCCAGGATTCCCGGCAGAAGAACCCCATGACTGCAGCCGTATAGCCGAGTGCCACCGAGGCCAACCCAGCCCAGAAAGGAAGGTGTCTACACTACTTTTGCCCTTTCTAGACCTGAAGACCTCCTTGGTGTTAGGAATTCTCCACGGGACTGATTAGCGTTTTCTCACTGACGTTGTAACGCTTGACTGCTAATCAGAGGGGAAAAGAAGGGGAAGGGGATTGGGGAGGAAAAAAATCAGAAGGAAGATGAAAGATGGGGCTATAAAAACAAAACTACCTGCTAGTTGAAACATTTTCAGAGTTGTTCAAATCGGTGAGAGCGGCAGCGGAACACACAAACAGCTAACAGTGGAGCTCTACTCTGGGGAGCCTCCCTGACTAGTTAACCTGCCTGATGCGCAGACACGTGGACACCCCGCCCCCCCAGCATGAGATTGGTGGTCCAGAGGCAGTCTCTGCCAGGCAGCATTACCCGCTCAGAGGTGGAGTCTCAGCCCCCTTATTAGAGCTGTGAAGTCTAAGGAGTGGCAGAGTAGACAGAGATAGGAGCATCTGAAGTGAGTATAGACTTTTTTTACTGAGAAAAAAAACAAGAGCAAACATGACTAGTGATATGGAAATATTTTGTACCGAGAGAAAGACTGCATTTCTTTACTTGTAGAATTTCTCAGGTTCCCGATACCACTCATTTGATGTAAACATTTCATGTTTCCTAACTTTTGATATGAAAGTCAGTAAAATGCAGTATTAGTCCTGGGAGAACGTGCACAGCTGGTCAGAGCTTCCAGGAGTATCTTCCGAGGACCAAGGTGATCAGGTTAAGAGGGTTGAACATCCCACACCCCTCACCTTCCTCCCTCTCGCATTCCAGGCATGGAGATATCTGGTTTCAGAGTCAGCCCCAAATCTCCTGCCTAGAATTACTTTAACTGGGGTCTCTACTTTAAGGTTCCCACTTGAGGGCTAAAATGTAGTTAGGAAAAAGAGGGCCACTGGGGAGGTCTCACAGGAGGCAGTGCCCTGGAAATGCCAAGTCCAGACTCAGTGCCAAGTGGTAACCATCTGCACTCGGGGACAGTGAGGAGCTGACCGTGGCCTCTGGAAACTGATGACCAGCAGGTATTAGATGGAAGTGAATGAGAAAGAGAGAGAGAGAGAGTGTGTGTGTGTGTGTGTGTGTGTGTATGTACGTGTGTGTTTGAACACATATGATTGCCAGTATGGAGAATCAAAGATTGATAATGCTTTCTGGAGAGTTTGATGCAAAAGCGGGGGAAAAGGAGGGAAAGAGAGAAAAGGCATTAAGACTAAATGCACCTGCATTTGCTATATTTCATTAACTAAAGTCAGGTCAGCGCAGGGCCAAGGCGTCCAATTGGAAAAGGACAGTGTTATGGCTTATAAAAAACTGAAACCCCACCCTCTAAGTTGAACCAACCTATCACAATGTTTTCTGAGCTTTGCAGTAATTTTCTATGAAAACTAAAACCTTTAAAACATACAACCTGGCCCAAATGAGAACACAAAGATGTGGAAGACAGTGAAACCTGAGCATTGGTTTGAACCAGGCAGTGACGCTTGATATACTTTAAGCCTTTTCACATTCCTTCTTTATTCCCTCCCAAAAAAAAAAAAAAAAGTCTTGAGTTTAATTTAGGTCTATTTTGGCTGAGATTAGCATACCTCTGATTCACAGGATTTAATAAGTTATAGTATTATTGAATACATAGGACATCCCTCTACCCCAGCCTACTCTTTAATTTAAAATAGAATTCTGTTACCAAGAAGGATGCAACTGCTAGTTTTAGACATAAATAGTGTTATATACTGGACTTTGCGATATTGTTTTCTTAACTACAGTTTACTATGGCCCTGCTGAAAACAGACTATCAAGTTTTTTGTCTCTGTTCTGTCATCTCTGTTAAGCCAGGCACCTTTAGATTGTTTGCAATTTGTTCAAAGTGGTTGAGGATCTCAGGCCCTGCTCACCTGAGGTGGAGAGCAGGGGAGCTACAGGTTTCCCTGCTGACCTGCTCAATGCTACCTTCCCCTCAAGCTAAATACACCTTAAAGAAGAAAATGATAACATGAGGGATGTGTAACTTGTTTTGAAGCATTAAAAACCAGCAGCTCTTCAGTATGTTCCATATTTTAACCAAACTACTGTAGACTACTAAACATAGCCAAGCCAGAACTTTCCTTCTGAATTAAGCCTAGGCCACTTGAGGGGCAGCCAGGCATGATGGTGTCAGGTGAGAATCCTGTGTCTTGAAGGAGTGGCCTTTGCAGGAAGAGTGCCCATGTTTTCACCTGCGGTGTTGCCACCGGAGTGTGCAATACCTCCTGCACACAGGCTCAGGGTAACCTGCTCCAAAACTGGGTTTTGTGTTGTATACAAAGTCAATAAAATAGTTGCTAATCCTGAGTGGCAGCCAGTGATGTGAAGGTACTATTAAAGTGAACAAAAACTAGATTGCAACAGTTTTCTTTGCTTGCTTGAAGTATAACACACGCTCCATTTGATCCTGCCTGAAAGAAGCTAACATTATATTTGTGACAGACAGAGGCTCCATCAAGCCAAGCAACAATTAACAGCTCAAATGTAAGATTTATAAATGCCTGTGTACTCACCCTTCAATTGTTACCACCCAGAGGTTACAGGACTCTTTCCCAGCATTTAGGGGAACAGGTTTTTAGAGTATTTAGAAGACCAGGCTATAATCAGTAATGTGCCTGGTAGCAGGAAATAGCTCCCAATGTATTTATGGCCTTGGGAAAACTCAATCTGGTGCCTCCGTGTAGCTCAGAACACTAATAGCCCCCCTGGAAGAGCGTGGCGCATTGAGCCCCAAACCCAATCAACATCCATCCATTTGGCTGCCGATCTGACGGCTGGGTCATGAAGGCCATGAAATGATGTTTGCCCTCAAGTCACTAGGTATTTTAAGAAGCCCTATTTTTCTCCCTTTTTGCAGGAGTAGAGATGAAAGAGGGCAGACCATGGAAAACTTTTAGATGCAGGAGAATTGAGACTTCCACAAGGGAGAGAAACAGCCTCCCCAGAATCCATTATGCCATCGGGCGGTGGCACTCACTCTTGCCATAGTGCCGTTTCCTCACAATATCAAATCAGCGGATGACATACAAGCTCAGAAACAAGAACATTTTCTTAAATCATAACCTAATAGCCAACAAAAATTGAAAAAACAATTATTCTGAAGCTCATTATTCTTAGATCTGTAGGTATGTATGTGTTGACCCCCACAGGATGGCACCAAGTAAAGATCTTAAGAGCATGGTAGGGGTTCTCAGACTGACTGTCACCCATGGATCCTGATGGGGAAGAATGGAGGCTTCACTGTAGCTATAGTTTTCCACCAACTCAATCAAATTAAAACGTGACTCATTATCCCTTCCAAAGATTCATACAATTCTTGAACTAAAGTGATCTTCTGAAGAAAAGCCACCTCACAACGTTAGGAGGCTCATAAAGCTCATTTCTCTTTTCCCTGGCATGCAAAAATATCAAGCCTATAAAGAGTAATTATTTGCCCAAACCTGTAACCACTGCATTCCTTTTCTTTGGAGGAACATTGTAGCATTTCAAGAGTGTAGAGAGATCTAAAGAGTTTGGTCTGAATGTGTGTCTGTACAACTCCCTTTGGCATTAAACTCTGAAACCTACAATGGATGGCCTTTAAATTGGGAGGACACCCTACTGCTTTCCGAGTCCATGAGCAACAGAAAGACTGGTCTTAGTGCAATTAGGCAGGAGGGATTTGGACTCAGAAACAACCACAGGAGTATTTCTCAGCACTCCCAGTTCCTGCCGACTTAGCTGGAAATGATGCCACAGCAAGACCAGAAAGAGGAGTCTCCGTAAGGTATCCCTACAAAGTCACTTTTCTGATAAAAAGGTGGGGAAAAAAAGTTAGATATCTAAAATGAGCCTAGAATCTCACACGCAGCTGTGACTTCTAAGTGAAACTCTTTCTCCCTCATGTCCTTAAATAGTCACAGAATCACACACAGCCTGACTTTTATAAGACAGGCTTGGCTACAGGAAATGAACCAAGCCCAGACTCTTCTAGCCTGTCTCCTGACTGGGCTCCTTCAGAAAGTGCTCTCCTGTTCCATCTGCAGGGCTGCTTACTACTGGAACCTAAAACAAAACCTGTTGTTTGTCCCGTCACTTTTTCTGGTGTTTCCTATGCTTTTGTGATACCAAGTCTGTTCAAAAGTTCTGAAGATAAATTATGTGAAATCATATTTTGGCATATGGGGGTGGAGGATGAATTCTTTAAAAAGTTTTTAAGATGATCTCATTTGTACCACAGAAAACATTTTGGAAGTTGTTATATATGAGTATATAAATTTTTCTTGTCGTATTTTACATTAAAATAAAGCTTTATTCAGTCATTAAGACATCAGAGTCTTGGATTGCTTTAGGATGAAGGTGTCCAATCTTTTGGCTTCCCTGGGCCACATTGGAAGAAGAATTTTCTTGGGCTACTTGTAAAATACATTACCACCAATGATAGCTGATGAGCAAAAAAAAAAAAAAAAAAAAAAAAAAAAAAAAAAAAAAAAAAAACTGCAAAAAACCTCAATGTTTTAAGAAAGTTTACGAATTTGTGTTGGGTAGCATTCAAAGCCAACCTGGGCTATGGGTTGGACAAGCTTGCGTCAGAATCTGATGGATAAATAGGTGGGTCTAGGCCTGCTCACCCTCGAATAGCAACATTCGGTAGTTGCGTAGCCATGTTCAAAACAGCAAGAGTGCAAAGAACAAAAGGAACGAGAGCGTCAGTCACATGCTGGGCCCCCCAAGAAGCAGATGCTGAGACAGAGATTCTCAAGCCGGTTGTGTACCGAGGAGTGCACTTGGGTTTCAATACCTTAAAAAGGGAGGGAAACAGGCCTGGGCAGAGGGAGAAGCTGAGCTGTAGTGCATGCCCAGCTTAGGCCTCAGCCACCCCACAATGGGAGCAGCAACGGCTCTTCAGAGCTGTCCCCCAGTTGGGACAAGGGAGCTGAGCCTTTATGCCATCATTGATTGGTAAATACAGGTTACCTCTGGAAAGAAGAAAGATCTAGCTAGGGTACGGCAATTTTCTTCAGTTGAGACAAACCCAAAGAAAGCTGACAGCTGGGGCCCATCTTTGGATGGTACTCAAAACAGCTGGAAAAGTTCCTTCTTAAAGCAGCATCTGAGCAGCCCGCCACAGCATTCACGACAGCTTCTAAAACTGGCAACCTCTTTCTGGTGCTGGAATCACTCTTATCTCTAGAAAGTTCTCCTTGAGACCATCCCTGTCACTCCTCAGCTCCTTGATTCCCCCGGCCTAGTCTCAGACCTCCCCATACTCCTGGTAAGCCCATCCACAGCCAAGGTTTTGACTGCCACCTCTCTACTGACTGCTCCAGCTCAGCTCTGTGCCGAGCTCACGCGTTTCTGTGTTTCCACTGCACATTCCCATTTGGATGTCCTGCAGAGCCTTGAAACATAACATGCCCACACCGAAAACACGCTTTCTCCAAAGAAACCTCCTCCTCACAATTCCGTCCTGGCCAAAATGTGAACCAAGTTCACAGCTAAAAACCGGAAACCTGGAAATTATCCTGGATTTCCCATTTATAACTCTGCCCCTTCCTCCTACACATTCCCATATAATGAGATGGAAGGCCAACATTCTGTCCTGCAATTCCATCAGATATGTTTATGTTTCCTGATACCATGACATGCCTGGGCTCCGCCTCATCACTTCTTCCCCAGCCCCTTCAATAGCCTTCGATGTGATCTCCCCACTTCAGGCCTTGTTCCCTCCGATCCACCTCTGTGCTATACAGCCCTGCCCCCTGCTTCTGTAAATAAAGTTATACTGGAACACATACACACCCACTCATTTACATGACGCTCTAGAGCTCTTTCACTACAACACCAATCCCTGCTCTGCATTCCTGCCTGGGAATTTTTCTGAAGTAGAGATCTGACGATATTACTCTTCTGGAGGCAGCGTGTCATCTTGAAAAAAATGTTGGCTTTGAAAACAGGTAGGCGTGGATTTAAAACAAAGTTCAACCACTGATTGGTTGCATATAACCTTGAATAAAATACTTATAATCCCTCTAGCATCATTAGTGAAGTAGAACTGCTATTCACCTTATAGGGTTGCTTTGAGAATTAAGTCACATGACATAGACAGCAGGCCCTTAATAACATCATTTCACTCAATGTTGTGTCATTATGACATTGATTAGGAAAAACAAAAACAAAAAAAAAAATTGATTCCCGGCCAGAGCCACTGCCTGTGTGGAGTTTGTAGTTCTCCCCATGTCTGTGTGGGATTGTTCCGGATACGCCAGTTTCTTCCCATGTCCCATAGATGTGACCGTTGGGTCAAACGGCATGCCTAAATAGTCCAATTGTGAATGAGTGTGGGTTTGAGTGTGAGTCCTCCCTACAATGGAAGGGCATCGTGTCCAGGGCTGGTTCCCGCCTTGTGCCCTGAGCTGCCCACATAGGCTCCAGCCACCCATGGCCCTGAACTGATTATGTAAGTGGGTTGAAAAGTGAGTGGAGGCCAGGTGCAGGGGCTCACATCTATAATCCCAACACTTCTGGAGGCCAAGGTGGGCAGATCACATGATGCCAGGAGTTCAGGACCAGCCTGGCCAACATGGCAAAACCCCATCTCTAATAAAGATACAAAAATTAGCCGGGCATGCTGGCGCACACCTGTAATCCCAGCTACTCAGGAAGCTGAGGCACAAGAATCACTTGAACCCAGGAGGCAGAGTTTGGAGTAAGCCAAGACCTTGCTACTGCACTCCAGCCTGGGTGACAGAGCAACACCCTGACAAAAAAAAAAAAGAAAAGAAAAAGAAAAAGAAAACTATAAAAGAAAGAAAAATGAGTGGAAAAATGAATACAAGATAATCTAAAATAAAATTTGTAAAGTAAACAATCATACAAATGCACAGTAAACGATGCGGTACAAGAATGCTCAGTGAGCCCACAATATCTGTGATTGTTTTTGAACTGCATGGTGGTAGGAGGTGCTCCTTACAGTTTCACTTTGTACACATTTATTCCTTGATTTAACGCACTGCCATTACTGCCTGATTCACCAAATTATGGATAAATTATTTTCTTATTTGTTTTTATCGATCTTTCTTCAGTGTATGTATAGCCCACATGTATTTTACATGTGTAATATTAGAAGCGTTTTTGGTCTTTATTTAGAAGTTTAGTGATGCTTTTGTGACCAGAAGTATGCCATAGGAACATAACTCTTGCTTCTACCAGTTAGGCTATGGTAAAATTGGCGTCATTCTACATCACTTCACTCAAAGTTGCAGTTTCCGGTAACCCATTAAGTACGTTAAATGAGGACTTACTGTATAGAAGCACTGGTGCCAGCTTCCAAGAGCCAACTGTATGCATCTCGTCCCAACTCCACATTCAGTGATATCATGGAGAAAGGCTGAAACGGGATATGTTGGGAGTATTTACAACACAGGAATTGGAATATCTGACAAATCAGGGCGTTTTTTCCTTCCCTCGGGAGAGCCAGTTGTTAAACATTTCCCAGCACACCGTGGTAGTAACATACCCAGCAGTCAAGGAAAATCCCTGTCCCCATTACACACACACACACACACACACACACACACACCTTAAAACCTTTCTATAGCTTCCTACTACTTACAGCTTAAAGCCAGAAATCCAAAGCCCCTGTACGCCTCTCCCACCTCCATTCCTTACTGCTCATTGTTTACAACTTGTGCTAATGTTATTTTTGAGACAGAATCTTGCTGTGTCGCCCAGGCTGGAGTGCAATGGTGTGATCTTGGCTCACTACAACCTCCGCCTCCCAGGTTCAAACGATTCTCCTGCCTCAGCCTCCTGAGTAGCTGGGATTACAGGCACGTGCCACCACACCCAGCTAATTTTTGTATTTTTAGTAGAGACTGGGTTTCACCACGTTGGTCAGGCAGGTGTGCTAATGTTATTTCTAATGACTTTGATCCATGTGACCTGGACATGAATTCTCACAGCTCCACACCCTGGCAGTATGCAGTAGGCAATAGCACAGCTGCCCCTACTCAAAGTACCCTCTTTGTCCACCCTTCTTTGTCCTGTGGATCCTCATTCATCTTTCAAGCCCAGCTCAAGCAGCTGTTTCTCCATGAAGGCTTGAAGACAGACATTGGAGACTGGCTCCTTCCCTTCCACCCCGCTTTCTTGTAGCAGGACTTACTACAGGGTAAGTCAGAAATTCTGATATAGGCCGCCACATTTTACAGATTTCCTCTCAACTTGGGTTCCACGTGAGACTCATTTCCACCAAACAGACCCAGCACTCTGACAGACGGAACTGAGGCTAGGCCTGCTCTTGCTGGCTAACCCAGCACCAGAGGCATTTGGTTTTATTGCTGGAGTGCCCAGGCTCTAGCTTCCTGGGCATCAAAAGGCTGTGTGATGGTCAGCCATTGTGTCAGCATGCATCCCAGATGAGGCAACGGGATCCTGTTGTCCACTGGTTTTTTGAATCCTTTTTTAAAAACAGCTTTATTGAGGTATGTTTGCAGAGCTGTGCAACCATCACCACAATCAATTTTAGAATACTTTCAACATCCAATAAGAAAACGCCATAGTCATCAGGAGTCATTCCCCATTTCTCCACTACCCCATTTCCTCTGCCTTACCTCATCCAGGGGAACCACTTTTTTCTATATGTTTGCCTGTTCTGGAATTATCCTAAGTGTCCATCAGTGGATGAATGGATAAAGAAAATGTGGCATATGTACTCAATGGAGTACCTTATTAGTCTATTTTCATGCTGCTGATAAAGACATACCCAAGACTGAGAAGAAAAAGAGGTTTTATTGGACTTACAGATCCACATGGCTGCAGAGGCCTCAGAATCACGCCGGGAGACAAAACGCACTTCTTACATAGCGGCAGCAAGAGAAATGAGAAGGATGCAAAAGCGGAAACCCCTGATAAACCATCAGATCTCGTGAGACTTATTCCCTACCACGAGAACAGTATGGGGGAAACCACGCCCATGACTCAAATTATCTCCCACTGGGTCCCTCCTACAACATGTGGGAATTATGGGAGTGTAATTCAAGATGAGATTTGGGTGGGCACACACAGCCAAACCATATAAAGTAGTATTCAACCATAAAAGAAGATGAAATCCTGTCATTTGTGACACCATAGGTAAACCTGGAGGCATTATGTTAAGTAAAATAAGGCAGACACAGAAAGACAAATACCGCATGTTCTCACTCATGTGGCATTTTAGAAAGCTGCTCTCATAGAATAGAGCAGAATGGTGGTTACCAGAGACTTGGGTAGTTAAGAGAGAGAGGAATGGGGAGATGTGGTCAAAGGATACACCATCAAAGATAGAAGGAGTATTTTTTTTTTTTTTTTTGAGACAGGGTCTCTGTTGCCCAGGCTAGAGTGCAGTGGTATAATCATGGCTCACTGCAACCTGTGCCTCCCAGGCTCAAGGAACTCTCCCATCTCAGCCTCCCAAGACTACAGGCATGTGCCATCACACCCAGCTAGTTTTTTTGTATTTTTTGTGGAGTTGGGGTTTCACCATGTTGCCCAGGCTGGTCTCGAACTCTGGAGCTCAAGCAATCCATCTGCCTTGGCCTCCCAAAGTACTGGAATTACAGACCTGAGCCACCGTGCCTGGCCAGGAGAAGTATTTCTTTTCAAAGGTAGCAACTTTCTCAGTGGGCCAGCTCTGTCATGTTTTTCTGAGACTTATTCCTGGAAACACTGCCTAGAGCTTGCTCCTCCAGCCCTTCCAACAATTTCATAAACACCTAACTCCCCACATTAAATTCTTTTCTGTTTCAACTTGCTAGAAGAGGCTCAGTTATCTGCAACTCTACCGACACACACACCTTCCACACCCCTCGTCCCGAGGCAGAGTTGGTAATTCTACACTGTATGTTACTGAGATGCTTTCTGCAGATTCTCAATAAAACTTTTACTGCCTGTATTACAATAATTAGTTTCCACGCCTGTGTGGCCCTTCTGAGGTGTACCTTATTTGTAGAGCACTGCCTGGCTCTGGCTATATGCTTAAGTAATATTTGTTGAATTCATTTGAATGAAGAAATGAGGTGTGAGGATTTTTTTCCTGAATTGTTACACTGCTGACGTTCCACTTCGAAGCTCAAGCCGTAAATCTCAAAGTCCTGTCATTAAAGATCACCTGGTGTTATTCTTGAGGTGAAAGGTGTTAGCTCACTTGGGCAGGCCGGGTTCTAATTGAAAACACCAAGAACCAGGCCAGGAGATTGTAAATGCAATGGGTAATGCATTATTTGGAGAGTAAAGAGGGACTTGAGCAAATTGAAAATGTATTACTTACAACCTACCAAGACGGAAATACTTTTAGCGACAGGTGATTACTATTATTGTATAACTCCTTGGATTTTAGGCAAGTGCTTTGCGATCACTTGTATTA
The DNA here is from genome assembly GCF_043159975.1 of Macaca nemestrina. Taxonomy (NCBI): domain Eukaryota; kingdom Metazoa; phylum Chordata; class Mammalia; order Primates; family Cercopithecidae; genus Macaca; species Macaca nemestrina. The sequence goes on from NC_092135.1 coordinate 103,695,349, forward strand.
CCAGTACTTTTCAACAACTGTAGATGGTGAGTGGGAATGATTGCCTGACTTCCCATAAACTGAGTCCTCTATACAATGGCACTTAATAAAAGATTTAATGAAAGCTATTTATTCCAAAGAAACTAGAAATTACTTTGCAAGTGTCTTGGTAACTGAGATTTCTCTTTTAGTGGCCATATTTATTCTGATTCTTATTTACATTACATGCTACATATTATATGATCACAGTAATTTTTGCTTCTCACACAAAGAACATCAGGTTTATATTTTTTAAAATAGCTAAAGAAACTGAGGCATGAAGCCCGCCAGGTGTGGTGGCTCATGCCTGTAATTGTATACTTTGGGAGGCCGAGGTGGGCGAATCATCTGAGGTCAGGAGTTTGCAACTAGCCTGGCCAACATAGTGAACCCTGTCTCTACTGAAAGTATAGAAATTAGCCAGGTGTGGTAGTGGGCACCTGTAATCCCAGCTATCTAGGAGGCTGAAGCAGGAGAATAACTGGAATCCGGGAGGCAGAGGTAGCAGTGAGCCAAGATCACACCATTGCAGGAGAATCGCTTGAACCCAGGAGGTGGAGGTTGCAGTGAGCTGAGATTGTGCCATTGCACCCCAGCCTGAGCAACAAGAGCGAAACTCCATCTCAAAATAAAGAAGCAGCCAACCAGGCAATCCAGAGCTACACAGTTGGGAAAGAAAGCTAAACTTTTATTTGTTAAGTATTTTTGAGAGCCTACCATATTCCAGGCATTCTGTGCTAGCTCCTGAGTGGACTTTCCGCTTTGCAGTGGGAGGGGTACCTCTCAGATTACATGCAAAGATCCTTCCTTAGCCTGTGGCCAATGTGCCTCAATGCTGTGCCTTCCTAATCACTGGACTTTCAGAGGCCCTTTGTCATGGTTAAAGATGACCCAAGTCCTCTGAAAGTGGCAGAGAGATGCTTCAGCTATCAACATTTGAAAGCTATTTTAAAGATCATCCTTTCAACTGGAACCTTTATATTTAGTTGTTACCAACAATCCCCACACAAACCCAAATACTAAGTTTGCTGTATAATCATGAACGTGTGACATCATAAAAAATAGAGTTTTGCCAGGTGCAGTGACTTACACCTGTAATCCTAGCACTTTGGAAGGCTGAGGTGGGAGGATGGCTTCAGCTCTGGAGTTTGAGACCAGCCTGCATGACATGAGACCTTGTCTCTACAAAAAATCGAAAAATTAGCCAGGTGTGATGGCTCACACCTGCAGTCCCAGCTACTCGGGAGGCTGAGACCAGAGAATAGTGTGAGCCCAGGAGCTGCAGTGAGCTATGATCACACCACTGCACTCTAGCCTGGGCAACAGAGCAAGACCCTGTCTCTGTCTCTATATAGATACGGATTTAGATAGAGATATACATAGAGAGGAGATATATGTGTATATGTATATATTTATAGATGGAAACACACACACACATACATATATAGTTTTAACTAGATCCTAACAATCCTTGACTTTGTAGCTCTTCTGCCTCTGTAGTCTATTAAGAAGTAGAAAAATAAAATGACATTTAATTTTAGCCCAACGCATACTTACGTCAGACACTGTAAAATGCTACAGACGATCCCAGCCATAGACAAGCCTTGGATTCTACTCCCAATGACCCGAGAGTTGAGTAGAAGAGAAAAACGTGTTCACGAAGAGCCGGAACTCAAGGCTGAATGTGATCAGTGCTTGAGGGAGGTACCTTATAACTGGGAAGCCTGCAAGAGGGAGGCTGACTTTTGACTTTGGGCATAGAGTCAGGAAGGTCTCGTGGAAGACACGACATCTGAAATAGCCTTAAAGGATGGGAAGACTGTAAATAGGCCAAGCAAAGAAGGATATTGGCTTTCCAGATAAAGAGCAGAATAGAAGCATCTGCAGGGAGACAGGAACTCCCCAAATGCATTTGACTGGGTGGTGGAGGGAGGGTTTTAGGTGAGCGATAATAAAAGCTAATACTTATTCACTGCTTAGTAAGTGCTAGATACTGGTCTAAATATTTTTCATAATTTATCCCATTTAATCCTCAAACTCTGTAAGAAAACAGAGCCTTAAATGAATTAAATAACTCCCCCTTGGAATTTCAGATCCAACAAGAGCAAGTTACTTAGGGGCTTACTTAGGTACTTAGAAAAGTCACTCACACAAACGGGTGTTTACATAAAATTGGCCCCAGGAAAGCACCATGAGAACTGAACTGGAAAAACTCAACAAATCATCAGCTCTTACTAGAAAGGAAGGGGGGCTAATATTTATTGAGTATACAAGAGCTATGCTAGTTGCTTTCCCTACGTTTATCTCATTTTCTCTTCACACCAATCAGGTGACTATTTTACAGACAAGAAAACTGAGGTTCCAAGAGATTAAGAACCAGCTGTAGCTAGTAAAATGGGAGTTCTGATCTCAAATCCAGCTGGGAGTCCACGGCCTGTCCTCCTTGCTACACCAATGAGGAATAGAGATTAAAAGTAAATCTCAATGTAATTTCTTTTCATTCTTCATAGCTTACGTTATGATTACTATTTAAAGTGTGTGCAATGTTGACAATTCAGAACGTGTAAATGCAGATTTTGACATTTTAGACTGAAGAAACAGGCAGCCTTGGGTTAGTTCCACTATATATTAAATGATAATCTATGAAGACAGCAGTTTTGAAAGGTATCCAGGCAAAGAAGTTGTACTTCTGGCTGAAGTCAGACAGGTAGATGAAACTTTGATGACTTAATTCCCCCAACTGTTAAAGGTATAAGCAGACCAGGACCCTGAGTTGCAGACAGGCTGCCAGAACATTTATTAGTAGCAGTAAAGCGCAGGGCCATAATTTCAACAGGTGATCTTGCCTCTCCAGCTAATTGTTTTCCAAGGTTTCTCGGCTCAGAACCATTCAGCATTCTTATCACCTGGGAAATGTGCACGCTCCTTAGGATATTTTCCAGCATGCAGCCCCCGCCCCCATCCTCTAGTCAAGGCAGTATTTTTGCTCAATAGAGCTGTCGATGAGATTTAGGAGCCGCCCCTGCTCCACAATGCGCTGTCTTGCTGATCTTCAGAGAGTGCCGTGGTGTTACCCTCTGATTTATGGAGAGTGCAGCTCAAACCCAGCCCAGTGCTTTATTAAAGCAGCTTTTAGTCATATTATACCTTTCCAGCTCCGAGGCCTCCAACAGCTCCACCACCTAGGAGTCGAATCCCTTTGATAAGTAGCATTCCGGGTGATTGGAAGGTGGGGGCTGTGCTTCGTACCCTCCCACCATCTTGCCTCCCAACCCCCTAGGTGTGAGATGGTGGAGCAGGGAGGGGGTGATGGAGACCCAGGCACAGCCCTGCTCTCCAGGTGGCTTTTCAATTTTCTTTTTTTTTCCTGACCCTCTCTTGACCTTCTCCATGTGACAGTGTTTGCCCTGGAGCTGTGCCTCTTCACAGGGATTATTTTTTCCATCTAGGCTTTAAAGGGGGAGCCTCAGAGAGGTGTGGCCACACTGCTTTGGGACCCACTTTCAAAGGCACCTGCCCTCCAGGCTGTGACTTTGAGTATCTGCAATATCAAGCTACAGGAAGCAGGCCCCCTGAAGAAGACACATTCCATCAGCAGCATTTGCATATCTGCAGGTGAACTGTCTTACAGGTTTGGAGTGTGCAAAGCCAGGCTTTGTCCCATAACATGGATCTTTGCTTCTGTTGATGTATCACCCCCTGCCCGCAACACACAAACCAGGCTCTTGCCAAGTAAGTCCAGAGATGGGGAAACTTGTGTATTCTGTTCAGAGGTAATGAGGTCCTCCCCAGGGACCTGCATCAGGACCTCTCAGGCTCACCTTCCTTAGGGGTGAATCCTACACCATGTCCCTGCCCTAGCAAACTTATTGGAGCAGTGTTGATAAGCAGAGTCACACTGGGTCAAGGTTGGGAAATAACTGGCAGGGGCGCCCTCCTCATTCTCCCAGTTCTCCATGGGGGATGAGACATCACAGGCCCTGTGGGGGATGGGTTACCATGACTCTGGCATTGACAGACTGGGTGACCCAGTTAGCTACTGGCCATCTCTTAACCTCACCCACCTGTCTTTAAAGTGGTGGTTGTGCTGACTTCACAGGGTGATGTGAAGACTACATGAAGCATTTAGTACAGTAGTTGATGGAGGCTCTGGGTTATTTACCATCATTAGTCCTTATTTCCACAAAAAATCTGGTTTTAGGTGGTGCTTAAGTAGCACATAATCACCATGAGAAAGCTGTTTCCTTTCCGATCCTCCGCTTTGGTCAACAAGAAAAACTTGATCAGGTGTTAGGATGTCTTCAACATCCCCCTAAAACTCGCTAATCTATTATACTCAGCTTGAATTTCTGCAGGCTCTAGCTGGAATTCCATAACATTGTTTTGCTTTCATTATATTAATTGTATGATTGTCTCCTATTTAGGAAAAAAATGATCCTGAGTTTTTTCACGTACAGTAGTAAAGTAAGATTTTGTGAAAATTATTAATATTTAGGTAAATGTGAAGTAAATGATGGTATAGCTAGATATAGTAACAATCACGGTGTGGTAGGAAAATCAAGTGCAGAAATGCTGTGCTACACCATGGAGAGGTGCCCCAGGGGCCTCTGAAGCTTCTAGAAGGTGGAGTGACTCCTGGAGGATGCCAGCTGTTTGGCTGAACTTTAGGACTCCAGGGTAAGCTAGAGGGGAATGCAATGAGGCCAGGATGTTCTGAGACAAAGACTGTATCAGAAACCAAGGAGTTTTTCCCCAAGGGGGATCTTGCCTGGCTCCCACCCATCCTTGCTCCCAGCTGGAGTTTCACCATCTGCCCACAGGCCCTTTTCTCACTCTCACCCCCCAGCCATGGGTGGCTGCAGGAGTGTTGGCTGATTCTCCTGGAAAAGCCAGAGACAAACCATGCTGCACCCAAGCCCGTAGAGCAATTATCCCCAACATTTTTGGCACCAGGGACCGGTTTCAAGGAAGACAGTTTTTCCACGGACTGGTGTGGGGCAGGGAATGATGATGATGGTTTGGGATAAAACTGTTCCACCTCAGATCATCAGGCATTGGATAGATTTGCATGAGAAGCATGCAGTCTAGATCCCTCTCATTCACAATTCATAATAGGGTTCTCTCTCCTACCAGAGTCTAATGCCGGGGCTGATCGACAGGAGGTGGAGCTCAGGCAGTAATGCTCGCTCATCCTCCATCACCGCCTGCTGTGCGGCCTGCTTCATAACAGGCCACAGACTGGTTCTGTTCTGTGGCCCAGGGGTTGGGGACCTCTAACACAGAGCATCAGATGGAAACTTTCTTCTCCCCAAAGCCTGAGCATTAAAGCAGGCCTCAAAGTTCCTCTGTCCTACTGCCTTTCAAACATGGTTTGACATTGGCTCATACTAAGGCATACAGTTCATATCTCAACCTATTACAAAGGTACATTTATGCATAAAAAAGTTTCATAAAATGGTACTGACTGAGATATAATTCTTTATACTCTATTGTATTCATTTTTATTCTGGTCAAGATCCCACTAAATGGTTTTGTGACCCATGTGAATTGCAATCTACAATTAGAAAAAATTTTACCTCATTCAATTTCTTCATTTCAGAGATGAAGAAAGTAAGACCCAGAAAATGACACGAATCGCTAAAAGTCACCCAGTTAGCCAGCCTCATAGCTAAGACTACAGCCCTGGCCTTGGGGGTCCAAATAAAAAGCTCTTTCCCCTATACTACATTATGAAAGGAAGAACCCATACCAGGTATTCCTGAAATTGAGGAAATGCCATTTAAAAATAATGTGGCTCCAGTTATTGATTAAAGAGAAAAATTGGAAAAGTCAGAAACATAACCAGAGGTCTGAAGAAGTAGTCATTTTCATCAGGAAGTAAAAATTCTACCTGGTAATTAGTTGAGGTTTGCTAGAATCCTAAAGCCTGAAAAAGGTCTACGATGCTGAAACCTGCCTCAATAAATACACATGAAATTGAATTGTATCCACTCAATGAGCCTGAGTCTCATGTTGTTGGAAAAACAGCCTAGCCCCGTCTGGCCTACAGTCTTCTATAAAGAGAACACAACTCCCTGAAGTTAAAGCCCGTAAGGCAGGGGTCCCTAACCCATGGACCACAGACCACCAGTCTGTGGCCTATTGAGAACCAGTCTGTACAGCAGGAGGTGAGTGGTGGGTGAGCGGGTGAAGCTTCATCTGTGTTTACAGCTGCTCCCCATCATTCATATTACTGCCTGAGCGCCGCCTCCTGTCAGATCAGTGTCAGCATTTAGCTTCTCACAGGAGCCTGAACCCAATTGTGAACTGTACACACGAGGATCTAGGTTGCACCCTCCTTATGAGAATCTAATGCCTGATGATCTGTCACTGTCTCCCATCACCCCAAGATGGGACCACCTAGTTGCCGGAAAACAAGCTCAGGCTCCCATTGACTCTACATTATGGTGAGTTGTATAATTATATTATTATGTATTCCAATGTAATAATAACAGAAATAAAGTGCACAATAAATGTGATGCGCTTGAATCATCCCAAAACATCCACCCCTCTGGTCTGTGGAAAAATTGTCTTCCACGAAACCAGCCCCTGGTGCCAAAAAGGTCGGGGACCCACTGCCTTAAGGAGTGCTATAAAAGTCAGTAGTTCTTGTCTTTTTCAGTCCCAGCCTTTTCTCTCTCTCTCTCTCTTTTTTTCTTTTTCCTTGATGAGAGCCTCTCTTAGTTTCACCCCCAGCTTCCAAGGTATCTGTATTCATTTTCTAAGGCTGCCATAACAAACCACCATAACCTAGGTAGGTTAAAACAACATAAATTGATTCTGTCACAGTACTGGAGTCCACAGGTCCAAAATCAAAGTCTCGGCAGCTTTCGTTCCTTCTGGAGGCTCCCAGGGAGGACCTGTCTCATGGATCTCTCCTAGCTTCTGGTGGTTGCCAGCGGTTCTTGGTGTTCCTTGGCTTATACACACATCACTCCAATCTCTGTCTCCATTGTCATATGGTGGTATTCTACCTGCATGTCTCTCTGTCCAAAGTTTTCTCTTCTTGTAAGAATATTAAGCATTGGATTAGGGCCTCTCCTAATCTAGTATGAGCTCATTTTAAGTTGATTACATTTGCAAGCCCCTATCTCCAAATAAGGTCACATGCACAGGCACCACGCAGGTTAGGACCTGAGCTTCTCTTTTGTGTGGACACAGTTCAACCCACAACATAGCTAATATGCAGAGGTCGCCCCTATCTCTGCACCTCTCAGCAGCCCCCACCCATCAAAATTGTGTGCAGCTAAGACTGCACATGATCTTGAGCTTTGCCCAGTGTGCAGCAAAGACTCACGTACACTGAATTCCTGATAACTGTGCAAACCCTGCTAGTGCCTTCCCATGTTCCTTTTTTTCCCTCCTCTTTTCTGAAAACATTACAATTTTGTTGGTGGACTGGGGAAAAGTAATCAAGGGATGGGAACAATGTGAGTCTGTTCTTCCAGATCCCTCATTATGTGAAAACAAAATACTTTTTTTCCCAGACCCTCCGTCTGCATAGGAAAGGCCTGGCTCACTGTTCTAGCCAATGAGAAATGGGTAGAAATGGCAGGAGACTTCCAGGAACTGTTTGATTTTCTGATACATGTAACACACATGCCTCCTCCTCCCTTACTTCTCCTTGCTCTTTCCTGCCTGGAACCTAAATGTGATCACTAGAAGCACAGCAGCCCTCTTGCAACCAGGAGATGCTAAGCATGAAGATATGAGGCCAAAACCCCACATGTTAAAGATAATAAAGCAACAATCATATTCAAAAGAGCCAACAGTTATTGGGCATTTACTATGTACCAGTTATGATTTTCACACATTAAGAGTATTAACTCACTCCATCAATAGTATTAGCTGAGCATGTTATTATCCCCATTGCTAGAGGATGAAACTTGTATGAACCCAGGCAATGGGTTGCAGGGTTCATAGGTCCTGCTGGCAGCATTGAGCCGCTATATAGCTCCCTTTTATTTTAAAATAATAAACCAGCATTGCTTAAGATTTCCATTACTTGCAGCTGATTTCATTCTTGGCTGACACACTGATATTACCTCATAGGGTCATCAAAAGGATTAAATGAGGAAATATATGTCTGTGGATGAAGGAAAACAATAACAATCAGTTAATAGTGTGTAAAACACCATAAGTTCTCAATAAATAATTGACTTTAATGTTTAACCACTCTAAGAAGCAACATCATTACATCAATCATGTAGTAGGCAGAATAATGACCTCCCAAAAACTTCCTCATCATAATCCTAGAAACCTGTTACATAGCACAAAGGGCTTGGTAGATGTAAATAAGGTTAAGGGCCTTGAGATGGGGGATTGTCTGGTTGGACCCACTCTAATCGAATGAGTCCTTAAAGCAGAGAACCTTTGCTGACTGCAGTGAGGGAGATTCAGTGGCAGAGGTTTGGGGAGCATGAGAAAGCATGAGAAAGATTCAGTGCTCTGTTGCTGTTCTGAGCTCTAGGAGGCTACGTGCAAGGACGGAGGAGAAGCCCGTAGCAGCAGACAGCCAGTGAGGAAATGGACATCTCAATCCTGCAGCCCCATGGAATTGAATTCTGCCAACACCTGATTGAGCAAGAAAATGGATTCTCCCCTAGAGCCCACGAAGAGGAACACAGCCCCGCCAGCACCTTGAGTTCATGAGGCTGGACTTCTGACCTACAAAACTGTAAGATAATCAATCTGTGTTGTTTAAGCCATTGTTTGTGGTCATTTGCTACAACAGCAATAGAAAACTGATACAAGTAATAATGGGATTTCAGACGTAGTCCAGAGAGTTAGCCTAGGGGCTTTAAAGATGAAACTGAGTAGCTGCATATGAAGGTCACCAAGAGTCCCACCCTCTCATGGAATCATGAAGATGTTCAGTGCATTGTTTTCTCACCCTATGGTGTAACCTTATTCTGGTGTAGTATGCAAGGTTCACCTGGTAATGCTACTCAAGGGGCACCATTCCCATAGCCTCAGGGGTGCCATTCACGCAGAATAGAATGTGAACAGTGCTCCCAACAGTTGTCCAATGCAAAGCCTGCTAGTCAGAGGGGCCATGTGGGATAAGAGCGAGAATATTGGCTGGAGCTTGGAGAGCCCGGGATAAGCAGGGCAAATGCCTGCATCGGTATTGTACAGCCAGCCTCTCTGAAAAGCACCTGGTTTGCAGTCCAGTGATTCTGGTATTTGATAATGAGTGCAAAATGCCATTTTAATGTCAAAAACTCCATTTAAAAAGAGAACAAAAAGGAAAGCTTCGTGGGTTTCCCTCTCTCAGCTGAACCTCGACAGTCAGATAAGCCGGGGTCAATGCAGACCTCGTGTGGCCCAGTTACTCTCTCCACCAAGGCTAACGAGGAGCACACTCTTTTTCTGCAACCCAGTCAGGGTGAAATCCAAAGGCTAAATTGGGGACAAAGTTGACTCTCAGTTGACAAAGGTCTGTGTTTTGAATCAAAATTTGGTGAAATAAATATTCTAGATCTTGAGAAACACCTGTCCGTTTTTAATATTCTTCCTGGGGAAGGTGTATCCTCCTAATTAGAGATGTAGCAGTGCACTGAAGCCCACTACCTACAGAGATCCAGATTACAGGGCTGGTTTGTCAAACACAGTTACATCTGCTGACAAGAAACCAGTTATGTAAAGATGTGAGAAATGGAAATGCTGCACCAATTTTCCAGAACAAAATCTGCCTCTAAAAAGGTGTAACTTCATGCACAATATGCTTCATCATTTGAATAACAAAATAAGATATGCAAAAAAAAAAAAAGAAAGACTTCTCAAAGAGAGTCTGCATTCAGGTTGCAGTGAGTACAAGCAATATGATGAATATTTCGGTGGTATATTTAAAATGTTTTGTGAGAAAATAATGCGTTTTAGAAATGCAGTGAGATAATGCCAGATACTTTGCTTTAGAGGCGATCAAATAAATTTCCAGGCAGGTTTTTCTATTTCTTATAGATTCCTGGAGGTAATGGCAAAAGCTAAGATTAAAATTCATTAGATGAAAAGTAAACTTATATTACAATTGATGACATTCTCTTCTAAATTGTTAGCCCTATTAGGGAGACATCTATTGTCTGCCAAACTCTTATCTATGCTGTCTGCTTCTCTCTAAACAGTTCTCTTGCATTTTAATCTAGGGAATGTTCCTCCCATGATAAATTTCGTTCAAGCCCCACGAGTCACAGAGGGCATTCCATGAGCTATCCTGAGATGCTTCTCAACTTTTCAAAACAGGATGCTGAGGTTGCAAGGAAATTCTTCTGTTCCAAGCTTCAAGGTTACAAAAATTACTTAAAGATGACAGGAAAAGGATTTCTATGTGCCCACTTACTGAGACAATTCATTCAGCTGGAAAGAATCCCTGCGAGCTTCCCTTAGAGCCCATGGAAGAGCCATCTGCAAACCTTCTCTTTGGCTTCAAGGCAATTTAAGAACAGCAGAGGTTGTGGTGAATCTCTGTCTCGGCAAAGGAAGCAGAAACAAGAGATTCACCATTGTGCAGCTGACATGCTGTTCTCTTAGAGTCAGGCCTCTTCCTGTCATACCTAGCCTTAGATTAGATCAGGAGGAGAATAGAAAGTGGCCAGACTTCATCTCATCAAGGCAGTGACCCCGTCTGCTACGGACGGAATGTCTGTGCCTCCCCCAGTTTCTATGCTGAAACCCTAACCCCCAGTGTGATGGTATTTGGAGGTGGGACCTTTGGAAGGTGATTAAGTTTAGGTGAGGTCATAAGCATGGGACCTCCACGATAGGATTAGTGTCTCCATGAGAAAAGAAAGATCAGAACCCACACACATACTCATCCTCTCTCTCTCTCTCTCTCTCTCTCTCTCTCTCTCTCTCTTTCTCTCTTTCTCTCTCTCTCCCTCTCTCCCCCTTCCCCATCACCAAATGAGGACACAGTGAGATGGTGGGCATCTAAGCCAGGAAGAGGACCCTCACCTGGAACCTGACCTGCTGACACCCTGATCTTAGACTTCCCAGCCTCCAGAACTAAGAGAAGAAACTGTCCATTGTGTGTCACCCAGTCTGTGGCATTTTGTGATAGCAGCCCAAGCTGACTAAGACACCCCCTCATCCACTAAATGTGGCGTGATTGTTTCTTCTTTAGGAATTACCCCATCTATGGTCATTTCTTTTGAATGCTCACACTATGACAATCTGCAAAGTGATGGAGGGTGTTTCACAGTTTGGCAAACCAAAATTCTGTGGGTCAGAATTTTTCTCTAAAACATAGAGCTGACTCACACACACACACACACAAAATGCATCATTCAGCTTGGTGAGCCCTAAACTAACCTGTTCTCCTTATGGAAAAGCCAATTTCAGGCCATCCCGAGATGAGAGAGTTGATGCCAAGCTTGTCCTCTCTCCACCCAGAGCTGCAGGCCAGGAAACAGAACAGAAAGACTCATCTCACCTTCACCTTCTGGCTTCTCCCCTCTCCACCAGCAGGCAGAGCAAGACTGCCCTTCTCGTCAGGCAAGGCTGGGTGGGAATCCTTGCGCTACCACCAACTAGCTATGTGACCTTGAGTGAGTTGTTGAAACTCTCTGAGACACAGTGTCCTCATTTACGAGGTGGTGGTACTAATTCCTGCCTCGCAGGCTGCTTAGGAAGATGAGTGAGATACCTGTGTAAACACACCCCGCATGGCACCCAGCCAGGTTCCTTCCCCCTGCCCCTTCCTACCAGCCTCTCTCCACAATGAATTAGCAACTCCCAGAGGTAGGTGTGTGGTCTCTGGTATCACCAAAGGTCACTCTTCCCTAAGCTCCATCTGAGTGGGTCAGAGTTAGAGGCTTTGTTTCAGGAGTTCATGGTGGCAGATCCAGAAAGCCTGAGGAGCCAGCTTCCCCTGAGAGAGAACCTAAGATTGCCTGGTGTGAGGACTACTGCTCTCCAATGTTCCAATATCTAGCTCTGGGGAAGTGATATGAACCCACAGTAAACTAAAGGGAACAAAAGTTGATCAAATCAACCAACGACAACAACAAAACCCCAGAAGCTTGTTTTTTTCTATCTTCAGAAAACAGGAAGGTGAATATAGGTGAATCATTCCTGCAAATCAGAGCTTAAAGAGAATACTTTGTTTTCTCCCCACTGAGGCTGTTGAGAAGTTTGGGCCCTTGGTGTCAGCTTCAACTAGAAATGAACCTGACTTATAATCTATTCATAACCCAGCTCTAAATCTGTTCCCCTCAGAACTTCTAGCAATAAAAATAATAATAATTATAATAATAAAAACCAGGGAGGGAAGGGCAAAGCAATTCAACTTATTTCATTATCTTGGATTTTACACTCTTGTTTGCTAGCTTGATAAGGGATGCTGCAATCTTTTATATCAATCTTTTGTGATATATTTTTTATTGCACTAGATGGTAGGGGAATTGCCCCAAAATTAATAAAGACCATATGCTGAATTTTGATTAGAGATCACTTTGGAATAATGATTGATCTGGCTTGGGAATGAGAATAGGCATCTTTTTTCCCTTTTTCTTTTTTAATCATACGCCTTTCAGAGTCCCTCTGGTCTCCTTTCCTTCCCCCACCCTTGCCTTTATGTGCAAAACCAGGATAATGAAAAGGTCTTATAAATCTCTGGTGTATATATTTGTTACCAAAAATTGCACTGTAATCTGACCTATCAGTCCATCCAATGCTGTCTGGGAACAGTAATAACAGCATTTCATAACTGTGTCTGAATCTATCAGGACAACTGATATATTCTAGGATGGGATTGGTCCTCCAAGAATGTGATACGTGGCATTGGCAGGGATCCATTCCTCAAACCTCTAGGGAAAGTGGGAAAATTATTCTGTATAAAGAACAAACTTCCCTAGTTAGCATAACCTATCTCCAAGCCATGGAAAGTCTCCTGCTTGTGGCCCAACCCTTCTAGAAGGTTGTTTTCAACATTTGACAATGTTTTTCTTCAACAACAGGAATAATTGAAACCTAGTAATAGTCAAGGTAGCCAGTCTTTGAAAATGCTCCCCTTTATTCCCTACTTCAGAGTCGCTCCAGGAGCACATAAAAATTACCTGGGAAACTTGTGAAAACTAATGAAAACTAATGATTCCTGGGCCTGTCTCCAAATTCACTAGGTCTGGAGTTGAACCCAGGAATCTGCATTTTGAACATGTAGACTACGTGATTCTCATATACATGGTCTAAAGACCACCCATAAAGAGACACTAATGAGAATGTTCAAAATATCTTAGTTGTGTTTAAGATCATTGTCTTTGGAATAAAATATCACTAGGTTCAAATCCCAGCTTTGCCATGTGCCAGCTCTATGATCCTGGGCAATTTACTTAGCCACCCTAAGGCTCACATTTCCTAACCTAGGGAATGAAGACAATAATACCTATATCATATGTTGTTATGAATATTAAATGAAATACTGTATAAACAATGTTTAGCACTGGGCCTCTTAATTATAAGCATTCCACTTACAAGTATATTCCCAAGGAAAAATGCCTCAAGAGAGCCATTCAAAAAGTTGGGTGCTGTCTTATTAAGCTGGTTCTCTATAACAAAAACAATGGACAGTGGAAATAAACCAAGAGGAATATTGGCTTCAACAAGAGGTAGAGATTTTGGAAAAGTGAAAATTAACAAATTATGCACTAATAGTGAGGGAATATGAAAAGGTTATAGAGTTGAAAAGTGGCAGAGTAAGCAGTGAGGTGTCCAAATTTCACAGCTATTCTCAGTTGTTCTCTGGATCATTCTATCATGTTAGGTGGAATATAGTCATTATTTGGAGATGAAGTATAATTTGAGGAGATGTGTACAAATGCCAAGTGGACTGTGATAGCTTTCTGATGTGTCAGCTTGGCTAGGCTACAGCCCAGATTTGTTCAAACACTAATGTAGGTGCTGCTGTGAAGGGATTTGGCCAATGTAATTACAGTCCCTAATCAGTTGATCTTAAGTTAGAGATTGTCCTGATGGGCCTGGATTAATCAGTTAGAAGGTTTTCAAGGCTTTCAAGGCCTTCTAACTGATTAAGGAAGGCTGAGGCTCTCCTTGGAGAAAGAAGAGATTCTTGCTTGTGGACAGTAGCTTCAGCCTGTGCCTGTGGGGTTCCAGCCTGCCCATGAGCTTCCCTTCTTGATGGCCTGCTCTACAGACTTTAAACTTGCTTAACCAGCCCAATTCATATGTATACAATCTATCTATTTAGCTATGTTTCTATCTCCTCCTGACTCTGCTTCTCTGGGTTGGTCCTAACTGATACAACAACTCTTTACCTGGTCCATGGGATAGAAAGTAGATTCCAAGTAGAATTAAATTACATGACATATAAATAGGCTCCCTCTGTCTCAGCCCTGCTGCAGCCAATGTCATGCCCATTATCCAACAGGAGAGATACTAAATGTGTGTCTGCAGAAGCTAGGGATGATGTTTAGAAGCATATTCTATCTTCACCTTTAAAGGGGTTAATTTTTAAAAATAGTCTTATAGAACAACAGCTGGGAATTCTGTGACAAGTACTAAAGAAATAACAGTAGTGCCCTGGATTTTTAACACTGGATCTCAGTAATTCAAAGAGATTTACAGATTTTCTCCTAATATACCTCTGGACATATCTCTGTGGGTGAGCTAAGGGCAGGCATCATTAGTCTCATCTTACAGATAAAGAAACTAGAGTTAAGAGGAGGGAAGAGCCATTTTCAGGGTGAGTCAGAAAGTCACCAGGGGAACTGAACAGAAGTTAATTCAAAACTCTCAAACCTTGTTTGTCACCTGGTGTGTGAAAGTAAAGTAAATGTAAAGTTTAAAAAACAAAAAAAAAGTACGTTACTTAAGGAAGCAATGTTTAAAAAGAGAGGGTGCTCATGAACAATAGATTTTAAAAAGAAAAAAGCAAGAGGATCCAATTACCATTGAAGGAATATAGCAGCTTGAAGAAAGTTTTTCAATGTACTGTGGAATTAAAAAACAGTTACCATCTTACTACAATTATGCATCCATTTTTGTTTCTAAAATGCATGGGGAAAATGTCTGAAAGAGCATACATCAAAATCGTAAGAGTAAATTATAGGTGAATTTCATCTTGATTTTGCTTCTCTGTCTTTTCTCAATTTCTCTATTTTCTGTATTTTTTAAGTGTTTAAAAAAAAACACTGCTTTCTTGTGGTGCTTATTACTCTGTTGAGATTCAAAGAAAGAACCATGGGACCTGAGAACCTCATCCTTCAACTACTTCCGTGAGCCCAGGGGTCAGCTGGCAAGCTTGATAGATGCCAGTTGCCAGACTCCCCCCCTCCCGCCTACCTCCAACCTCTTCCAATTGAAGAGGTCTGGGAAAAGCCACAGAATCTACATTTCTGACAAGTTCCCAAAGTGATTCTTTTTTTTTTTTTTTTTGAGATGGAGTTTTGCTCTGTTGCCCAGGTTGGAGTGCAATGGCGCAATCTCGGCTCACTGTAAACTTCACCTCCCGGGTTCAAGCGATTCTCTTGCCTCAGCCTCCCGAGTAGCTGGGATTACAGGCATGCACCACCACACCTGGCTAATTTTGTATTTTTTGTAGAGACAGGGTTTCTCTGTGTTGGTCAGGCTGGTCTTCAGCCCCCGACCTCAGGTGGTCTGCCTGCCTTGGCCTCCCAAAGTGTTGGGATTACAGGCGTGAGCCACCATGCCCAGCCTTAAATATTTTTGATAGAGATGGGGTTTCACCATGTTGGCCAGGCTGGTCTCGAACTCCTGATCTCAAGTGATCTGCCTGTCTCAGCCTCCCAAAGTACTGGGATTATAGGCGTGAGCCACTGCACCCAGCCCCAAAGTGATTCTTTTGTGGCCAGTCCAAGGGCAGCACTCTGGGAAGCACAGTGACACGAACCACTCCTTACTGAGGAGAAAGCTCCCCAATGTGTTGGCTATTATGGTAAGTGTGGGAAAACTGCGTGTCACCCTCCTATGCCTCCAGATCACGAAAAGCATTTTTAACTCTTCTGCCCTCCTGCTGTGGCCTCAGGCCTCAGCCCCTCACTTCTGCATCTCCACATTTGTGCCAAGCACATTTGCTACCCAAAATACAACCACAACCAGCAGCAGCAATATCACCTGGGAGCTAGTCAGACATGCAGACTCTCAGATCCCACCCCAGACTGACTGGGTGACGACCTGCACTCTAACAGGATTCAGAAGCACTAGACTGGAGGGCCTGCAGGCACCAGAAACAACCAGAAAGCAATCCCCAGTTCCACACTCCCCAGACAGCCCCTCTCAGGATGCCCTGTGGACAAACTCTTAATGGGCACCTCCAGTGCTCTTTGACCACCAATGGCAAGTCTGCAGAAGCCTATCCCTTGCTCTGGGGTTTGAGGGCCAGGTCTAGGACATCCTTCCTGTATTGGAGATGTCTGTTGTCTTTTTCTCAGGATAGCCGACTTCCTCCAGTGACTTCCCTTACCCAGGGACCCAGGGCCAAAGAACACCTTTCAAAGCACTGCCCTGTGACTGAGCAGAGGGTGGGCTTGGCCCATTCATTTCCCAAGCCCCTCCCTTTCTCCTACATCCTGAAAAAATTCAGACCGTTTAAGTCATCCTTATCATCATGTTAATAAATGTGGCAGTGTGACGGCCTAAACACAGGAAAAGACCAAGACAAAAAGGAAAAACAAAAACCAGCAAAACACACACACACACACACACACACACACACACACACACACACACACCCATCAGTCTCTGCAGAGCCGGATATTTCTTTTTCTTGCCTAGCAGGATGCAGCATCTTCGGCATATTTTTCCCTCCTATTTTTGCTCTTTTTTCTTTTCCTTTTTAAATAGACACATTTCAAATGTCAGGGGGTGATAGTGGGGCCAAGTTAAATCAGATTCAGAAGACCACATAGCTAAAGGGTTTGATCTTTGCAGCTGCTTCTTCCAGGGAGGCTCGGGGAGGCCGCCCAGTGCAGGGAGAGCTCCTGATAAGCTCAAGTGGGCATTTATTGCGCTCACTCTGGCTCCCTCTCAGGTTAACCTTTATTTGCAGACTTGAACTAAAATGGTTACTGGCTTGAAAGGAAAGCCCTCTTTCCCCTTCTTCCCACTCTCCCCTTCCCCTAGTCCCAGAGGGGAGGAAAAAGATACAAGGCAGAGGTTAAGTGAGGGAGACAATAAAGAAGGAGGGAGCTCTTATCTAAAATCTGAGCGACTGACATTGAGTGGCAGGTCTGTCGCCAGTTTTTGTTTTTTACACCTTCCTCCAAAAATCCCAAGAGGGAGACTCAGCCACGTTGGTCCCCACCTTTCCAAGTCAGCCTAATGGAAATCAGACTGCACACATCTCCCTGCCCCCCAGAGAGGCCAAGGCTAATCGGGTATCCTCTCCAAGGAGCTCAGTGTCCAGGGACATCCCATATTTTAGCCGAGTAATTCAGACTTACTTGCCTAATGCCTTACTGAAACTTGTCATCACAGCAGCCAAGTAAAAATTATATCTGCATGCCGTGTGGAGCAATAAATCCTGGGGCTGTATTCTCAGTCATTCCATATTTCAAGGCAGGGAAGCTTATTTCTACAGGCTGTTAATAACAAAAGTGACTGTATAGGAAGGAGAAAGTTTGCGTCTATCCTTGGCCCCCTTACAGATCTGTCCTGGATTCAGGAGAGTGTTTGAGGGACGGTGTTTCCATGGGATTAACAGCTGCTGTAGGCCTGTGCTCCACCAGAATCCCCAAGAAAATGGGCTTGTGTGTTCCTGACTGAACACAAACAGGAGGTGCCTCTTTGTTTGCTATGAGAAGATGCATGGCCCTCCAGTTTTCAAGTAACTATGGGAATCATCCAGCCTGATGGCAAAGTGGGCTTGGGGTAGACACTGGGGGAAGGGGAGAAGAGAGAACAGCCAGGCTAGAGGGTTTAAAAAAAGAGATGAGGGTGGGATCTAAGGAACAGGCTGAGACTGGGTAGCGCAGTGAGTAGCCTCAGGTGAATCAGTGCAGAAAAATGTGGAGCATGACTCACGCCAGGCTTTCCCAGGTCCCAGATGGAAACCAAGAGGTGCTCGCCCACACAGAACTCTATTCCAGTACTGTTTGCTGTCCTCTCCTCTCTCTCAGTAGTCTCTACTCTCCAACAGTAAAAAGTCTCTCCTCTCCATCAGTAAACACCTACTCATTCTTCAAGATGCTCATCAAATTTTAGTACCTCTTTAAAACCTTCCTCATGTCTCCCATACAAGCTGGTTGTTTCTCCTGTGTTCCCAAAGCCTTGTGTTAAACTCAGAGCACACGTCATTCCCTAGGGAGGCAGTCTAGAGCCAAGGTTGAAAGAGCAGTCTCTAGAGTGGGCCTGTCTAGTTTCAAGCCCCGGCTCCCCACTTACAAGCTAAACAACCTTGGGCAAGTTTTGTCACTTACTGAGTCAACTGTAAAATGGGACGAACAGTAGTACTTGCCTCATAGGGTTGCCATGTTGATTGAGTTTCTATGTAAAAACAGCTTAGAATAGGCCAGGGGTGGTGGCTCATGCCTGTAATCTCAGCAATGGGAGGCCAAGGTGGGTGGATCATGAGGTCAGGAGTTCAAGACCGCCTGGTCAACGTAGGGAAACCCTGTTGCTACTAAAAATACAAAAAAAAAAAAAAAAATTAGGTGGTCATGGTGGCACATGCTTGTAGTCCCAGCTACTCAGGAGGCTGAGGCAGGAGAATTGCTTGAACCCGAGAGGCAGAGGTTGTGGAGAGCCAAGATTGTGTCATTGCACTCCAGCCAACAGAGAGAGACTCCGTCTCAAAGAAAAAAAAAAAAAAAAAAAAAAAGCTTAGAATAATGTTCTGTATACATAGTAAGCACTCAACAAGAATTAATGATCATTATGATGAGTCTTATTGTCTACCATCACATAACAGTGCACGCCTCATTGGTAGAGGCTAAGTCTTCTTTATTCAGCATTGTTAATGGAAAGCATAGTAATTGACATAGTGGAGCTAAATAATGTTTGGTAAATGAAAGAATGTAATTTGCTGGAATCTCGATTTTCCCTATTGCTTATAGAAAAGCAGTTACTTTACAGTAGAAATAAAATCACATGATACTGTTACATTTGGAAAGATACTAATCTGAATCTGTGGTGTCTAATGGCTTACCAGGAGAAGGGATGCAGGAGACCGCAAAGAACAAGGTCCCAGAGATTGATCTGCCATGTCTGGCCCCACTTTACAGCTGGGGCTGACTCAAACAGAGGGGAAACCAGGATGATGGTCTGCTATGTCCTTTAAAGTTCACTTCTTACAAAACTACTTCCAGGAAAAAAGTTTCTATGGCCAATTTCAACTTTCCCAGACATTGCCAAATTGCTCTCCAAAATAGATTTAACCAACCAACACTCCTGCCACATTGCTGGAGAATTTCTACTACTCGGCCATTTCTTTAGCATGTAAAATCCCCATAATTTTTTTAAAGAAAAGTCAGGAAGGCAGAAACAAAATGCTATATTCCTTTCTCCTTACCCCTGGGTGATTCACAATGTTGAAGTCTCTGAATGACCTAATTTCAAAGAGTATGAGAAGAATAGAAGAAAAAAGAAAAGAAGAAAGTAAAGGAAAAGAAGGAGAGGAAGGGAGGAAGGAAGAAAAGCAGGAAGGAAGGGAGGGAGAGAGGGAGGGAGGGGAGGGGAGGGGAGGAAGGATGAAGAAATAAGCAAGCAAAGCACAGGAGGAAAATAAAAGAAAATCTGTTAACCTTGCTTAACCTAGTGTTTTCCAACTTTATTTGACCATGAAATCATTTTTCCCCTCAATGATCTATTATAATTCTACGGATTTACATGGGGTTCCAAGGAATACATACACTTTGGGAAATTCTATATCACATAAACATTCTTCCTCACCCCCCTCACTCACATTTGTTCTAAAAAAAAAAATAGAGTAGAATATATCAATTGTATTTTAAGGAGTATTTACAGCTCTTGGTCAGTTAGCTCAAATTCTCACAACAGTATGTTAAATTTTCCCATAACAACTGCTCAGTTAAATATCAGGTATTGATCAGTTTACATTAAAATGTGAAACACATCATTTACATTAAGTTGTGAAACACATTCATTAATGTTTCTGCGTGCCCCATTTGTTCTATGTCTAGGCTGTTTTGGAGGTTAATTGCTTAATTAAAACCTTCTGTACTGACCATGGGTGTACCTCCAAAAAATGTTTGCTTAGCCTGGAAGAGCCGACCTTGGCAGCCCTGGCTTCGCTTCTCACACTCTTCAAACTGCACGACCTCTCCAGGCCTCCATTCCTTCAGTGGTAAGATGAGAGTGTTGAACCAGATAATCTCTAAGGCCTACTCAGCATCA
Source organism: Macaca nemestrina (assembly GCF_043159975.1). Taxonomy (NCBI): domain Eukaryota; kingdom Metazoa; phylum Chordata; class Mammalia; order Primates; family Cercopithecidae; genus Macaca; species Macaca nemestrina. The sequence continues at coordinate 103,715,734 of NC_092135.1, forward strand.
ACATTTATATTTCAAAATGCTTGCCATGGCAAACCATTACTCTTCTCTATGATCTAAATATTAGACTTGTAAAATGTGAACAGATCTAATTTACTAAAAGCCTCTAATCAAGACCAAAACCTTTTACTTAAACAATTAGAAAACAATTAGCTGGGGGAATAAAAACAATTTTAATTTGCTAAATGGGCTTCCTCTCTCCTAATAGATGTGGACAAGACCCTAACTAATGCTTCTGACCACACGGAAACCACACGGGCCTCACTGAGTCTGTGGCTAGAGGCGTGGGTTGGCTCGATTTTCTATTAGGGAAGTGAAAGGCGCTCACATTAACCTCAGCCTTTTGCAGTGATTCATGTTTAAACATTTACCTGATGTTTGCAATGCGTTGCACTTCCTACTCTTTGATCTATCCTGATGCCTAAGCACAGGTGGGTTTTGCACCAGCCCAAAGCCATGCATACCTTCGTCATCATCATACTGCCATGGATTTATGCGCTCTCCTCAAGTGAGCTCCTGAAGCACAATTTTGAGGCCCTGTGAGATACCCAACAAAAGCCCTTTTTTGTTTGTTTGTTTGTTTGTTTGTTTGTTTTTGAGAACGGAGTCTTGCTCTTTTACCAGGCTGGAGTGCAATGGCACGATCTCAGCTCACTGCAACTTCTGCCTCCCGGGTTCAAGTGATTCCCCTGCCTCAGCCTCCCGAGTAGCTGGGACTACAGGCATGAGCCACCACACCTGGCTAATTTTTTTTTTTTTTTTTTTTTTTTTTTGTATTTTAGTAGAGACGGGGTTTCACCATGTTGGCCAGGATGGTCTCAATCTGCTGACCTTGTGATCCACCCCCCTCGGCCTCCCAAAGTGCTGGGATTACAGGCATGGGCCACCATGCCCAGCCACAAAAGCCCTTTTTAATTAACAAAATATAAGAGCATCTGGCCTCAAATTCTGGCTAGAAAATATCCTTATTTTACATGATGCACAAAAGGATCAATAAACAAACTTTTCATTTTCACCATTACTCAAGAGCAGTGTATTGAGTTCACTTAATATATTGTTCTTATTTAATAGAACATTTTTTTTTAAATTTATAACACAAAAATGGAGCAATCTTCATTTCAGAAGTTATTTCATGCCAGTTCCTTTCATTTTTTGGTCCCCTTTCCTTATCCTCTTTGACATGCACATATTTTAATCCAGAGCAAGTTATTTCATCCCTCTGGGTCTTGCTTTTCTACTTATAAAGCAAAACAAAGATTTGAGCCATCTCAATTTTAGAAGCTCTTTTCATTTGCCTTCCTTTATCCTCTCAAAACACACATATTTTCATCTTGGGCAATTTGCTCACCTCTCCGGGTCTCAGCTTTCTCTTTTGTGAAATGAGAAGGCTGAATTCTCTGAGCATCCGTCTAGCTTTATGTAATAGAGCATGCTGGAGTGATTTCGCATGCAGGTATCAGCAGCTGGGGCCATGTAGTAGTCTGCTAAGGCTGCCATAACAAAATACCACAGACTGGATGGCTTGAACAACAGAAATTTATTTTCTCACAGTTCTGGAAGCTGTCAGTCCAAAGTCAAGGTATCGCCAAGGTTCATGTTTTTGTGAGGCCTCTCTCCTTGGCTTGCAGACAGCCACCTTCTTGCAGTGTCCTCACACTGTCATCTTTTAGTCTACCAGGATCTGTGTCCTAATCTCTTCTTCTTATAAGGACACCAGTCAAATCAGATGAAGGCCCACTCTAATGTCCTCATTTGACCTTACTAGCCTCTGTAAAGGCTGTATCTCCAAATTCAGCCACAGTGTGGAACACTGGAAGTTAGAACTTCAATGTATGATGAGTAGGGGTGGACAATTCCACTCTTAATAGGGCACATGCCAATTTTTCTTTTTTTCTCCCTTTTCCTCCCACCCCGAACCCCATCTTCAGTTTTCTTAATTTCCTCCCTGTTTTTCCCTCTTACCTTGCCCACATCACAGGTTCAGTCCAAGGAGGCTTAGGAGGATAGGGTCTGGATTCAGACCACCTGGATTTGAAGGTGCAGCTCTGCAAATGACTAGGCAGGTACCCTGGAGCAAATCTCTGAGGCTCTTAGAGCCAGTTTCCTCCTCCACAAAATGTAGATGATAAGAGCAGTACCTATCTCACAGAGTGGTTGGAGGGTTCCATGACTTTGGTGAAGATCAGGTGAAGTGGTCAGAAGACTGTCTGCCTCAATTAAATGTTGGCTTTTATCTTTCAGTTTGTCTGGACATGACTATTGGACCATTGAGAAGCCAACTTGCGTGAGTAGAGGTTCAGGAGAAATTCTGACTGAAGGAGCCTGAGATGAGGCAGGAGGAGGACCCTGAGATGGGAAAAACAGCCAAATAGCCATGCCAGAATAGGCCCCACAGTCAGCCCAACAGAGGGCCGTACAGAGAAAGGCTGCAGCCGACAGTGAAATATGGGGACACACACAGAGCTGCTTTGGGGCTACTTTGGGTGACTACTCAGTGCTTTCATGCACTGAGCTCCAAAGGGAACCCAGGAGAGCTTAGACACAGCAAGGATAGGAACGTGGGGGTCCCCAGCAGGCAGTGCTATGGGAATGGACGTGAGCTGTCTCAGGGAGGACTCCAGCCCCAGGAGTGGTGCTGAGGAACTAGTTAAGAGTGGACGTCTTCAAGTGGACAGAAGCTATACGGACCTGGTCCATGGGTGAGAGCAAGAGAGATGCTCCTTGAGACCCCCCCTGACTTTAGAGAGGGGATTTTTGCCCAGGGCTGAACTCCTGTGCCATACAGGTAAGGGAGCATGGGCCGGTGAAACCTGGGTGGTTAAATCCAGTGGCCTATGGATGTGCGAAGATCAATAAGACCTGGGGAATCTCAGGTAGTGCAGACTCAAGTAGCACTTGGGATAAGGAATTTGCTGGTCCCTGAACTAGAAGCACATCAGCACATAAGCAGTAACCAAACTAGAGCCTTCATCATCTGAAGCACGGCAATCACATTTCCTGAGCCAAATATCCGACTCCCTGATGGATGGCTGACAAAGCCAACTGAAGCATGGGGCTTTGAAACTGCAGCCAGTTCAGCGTGCTAACGTTTCACCCTGAATCAGCACAGGCAGTGACAGACAGTCTCGGTGATCCCATGCAAGGAGAACTCTCACTTCTGCGCTAGAGAAGAGCAGTTACGGATTCTCCTGCAGGCAGGCAAGTCTGAACATGGAGGGACTGAGCTAAGCATACCTGGGTCCTTCTTTCAAATTTACAAACTGAGGCTCAAGAGAGGCCAAGAGTATTACTGGAATGAAATCGTCTCCACTTAGAAACATGAAAGTGGGGGAGATAAGGAGTTCCCCCTACCAAACCTCATCTAGGGTCACAAACTCCAGTGCTTATGGAGTGCTTGTGTGGCTATGTGAAGTGCAGAAGAGTGTAAGAAGGTCAAGAACAGCAGTGGACAGGCTTAGGGTCTAAATCTGGGTTGGGGGCACAGGTTGTGCTATGGAAACAAGAACACTCCTGCTCCATCAGAGGTGCTGGCTCGGCTTCTGGATTAAGATTATTTCTGAATCGGGAGATCTGATTGTTAAATAACACAGAATTCAGCCTTAAACACCATGTGAACTCCACACAGCCCATCTGAGGCTACCATCTGTGGCCCAGTCTTATAGGAACCACGTAAGGGCCTGAGAATGGATGGATTTCATGGATAATGAAAAGCACCAAGGCCTTTGCTCCCACAGTTAAGGGCAGAGGAAAGAGAGAGAGATTTCCTTAACAATAAACAAGGAGACATCCTCGAGACTGGGGAGTCTGAGAGATTACTCTTGGGCCCTAACTGGGGAGATTATAGCCTTCGGTCCGTAAATATAGGATAAGAGGGTTCTCATCTAGGCAAGAGGGAGATCTTGCCAGAATCTGCCTCCTTCTCCAAGCTCACACCCTCTATTGTCAGTCCATTCAAATGTGTAAACCCTGCAGCTAAGTGAGTCACCCAGTCTGGGAGGGCTGTCCTTCCTTCCGTCCTTGCTTCACTTTTGCTCCCCTCCCATCACTAATTGTTTCCAGGGCTGGCGCTGGGGGCACACACTGTCCAAAGGCCTGCTCTGTTCTTCCCCAACCCCCTCTGGAATGGGCCTCACAGGCCACACTGTGTTGCTAATGTCCATTCATCTGGAACTAGCTGTTCACATCCCCAGCTAAAAAGACCTTTCATCTACGCATTATCCCTCCACTAAAACCTCAAACGGGAAGAGACTTCAAAGACCAGGGCCAAGCTCGCTTTCCAGTCTGCGTAGATAGCCCCCCAAGCACCAGTGCAGGCAGGAAGCAAAGGCAGCCCGGCCATCCGCAGGTTCTGCTTCTGCCTGCAGAGCTGTCATCTGTTCATAGTAACACCCAGTCTGCTGCGCGCCTTCCTTTTTTGGATCCTTCCATAATTGTGTCTTTTAGAGAAACAAAAGCTTCAAAGGAGGGGTCTGAACACTCTCTAGCTCTGAGAATCCCCTTGGAGAGCGCGAACTGAAATGTCCTGTCTTGGAGCTCCATTGGATTGAGTCTTGAAACCAAGAGGCCACTGGCGCAGCTCCTGGATTTTCCCCATTGTATCCGCCTCCTCCTATGATTTCATTCCTGATTAGAACCATGTTTATAAGAGTAGATCTAACATGAGGTTCTGAACAGAAAGAAGAACGGCAAAGTGGCATTACCTCTTTCTGATCTTAGGGTCATGCTGAAGCCACTTGGTTCTTTTTTTTAATCTGCTTTTTAGATTGAGGTTGGGATAAATTTTCATAGTTGATGGTTCTTTGAACATTTGTGGTTTATCCTCAAGTCCAGTTAGAACCAAAGATTGAATATAAAACAGAATGTCTTTCTTCCTCCCCATCATCACCTTTTCTTTTTCTTCAGTGCAAGGTGCCCAAGTTGACTGGGCAACATCCCTAGACAGAAACACATTCTTAGGCTGCCCTCTGCCAGACTCAGCATCAGTGAAGAGTCATGAAGCTTCACGTGTGGGCTACAAGCTCTCCACTGAGTGACCCTTGGCCTGCTAGAATCCTAAGCGACCAAATTTGAGATCTGTTAGGAGCCATGCTTTCCAGCATTGGTAATCAGACCTGAAGGTGACCAGTCACTAGAAGAAATCTACCATCTGCCCCATGAGCCAACCAGAGAACTGAACACAAACTTTTGCCTTTTTTTTGTCTTTTATGTGTTTATTCTTTTTCTGCCCTAAATCTGGCCCTTACAATTTCTGCTTGGGAAAACCCATTGAACTTGAACTGAAACATAGCTCTCCCCTGCCAAATAACAGGTTGCTATTTGCTTCTCACACAAGCTAAAACCCCTCCAGTCCTAAGGGGATTCAGCACTGTCACTCTCTGCTCATAACTTCAACCCAACATCCTTGTGTACTGTCACTGCCTCTTCTTTCATGCCAGCTTGGAGGATCTGATGCAAAGCAGTTCTAGAGGCAAGAGCAAGAACTCAGCCCTTAAAAGTCATAAGTTGACAACTGGGCTCTTCCATGTGCACAGCCTTTTGAGGACTGGACTTTCTTGTCCCTACAAATGTTGAATATAGGTTAACTTGACAGCTGGCTACTGAGACCCAGGGGGTTTTACTGAATGGTTGGGACCTCACACCGACTTGGGATGACAGAGACAGAAAGCCGCTCCAGCCTGTCTCATGCATTTCATGAGCTGCCATTCAGTTTCTTTCTGCTTCTCCATGGAGTGTCCAGGCCAGGTCCAAACCACCACCTGAGAAGTTTGGAGCCTAGACTTACGAATGAGCAGGGCTAGAGTCCATACTCCTTAAATAGGTGTTGGTGTGCCGTTCAGAGATGGGTCTGGGGGGTACTAAACTCACCGGATATACATGGCACAATGTTCTGATAATTTTATTCAAGGATTTATTGTTTGGAAAAATAGTTTATTAACAAAGACAGTATGGGTTCAGAATACAAAATGTTTTATGAATTTTTAAGCTAGGACTTGAGACTTGAAAGAAATTGTCTTGCTTGAAGATTCAGGCAAAGCCCTTGGAACCCCAGGCCAAGTTAGAAGTTTGGGAAACCTTTATGATCAGGATAATCATTAAAGCCTGTTCAGGGCCTGGAGTGGTGGCTCATGCCAGTAATCCCAGCACTTTGGGAGACTGAGATGGGAGGATGGCTTGAGGCTGGAAGTTCAAGACCAACCTGGGCAACATAGTGAGACCTTGTCTCTACAAAAACAAAAACAAAAAAATTGTTTAACAAAAGTTAGCTGGGCATGGTGGCAGGTACCTGTAGTCCCAGCTACTTAGGAGGTTGACGTGGGAGCATCACTTGAACCCAAAAGTTTGAGGCTGCGGTGAGTTATGACTACACTACTGCACTCCAGCTTGGGTGACAGAGCAAGGCTCCTTCTCTTAAAAAAAAAAAAAAAAAAAAAAAATTGTTTTAAACCAGCTCCAGCCTGTGGGCTCTGAAAAGCATCTCTTCCTTTCTTTCCTGGGGCCCCTGTTCTTTCCAGAGGTGAGATAAAGACACTCCACTAGGTAAAAACTACTTCTCCCCTGTTCACACTGCACCATCTAACAAAAAGCCTCTCTGCCAGGACACTGTGGGAATCGTGGACTCCAGGACCCCTGGAGCCCTGTTGCAGAGTGAGGGTAGCCTGGAGCCAGGGATGCTGCTGCCCAACATCCTCTGAGATGATGAAGATCCACCATTTCTAGTTGCATGACCTTAAGAACAGCTCTTAACTGACTGTGACTCAGTTTCCTCATGTGTAAAATGAGGATAATAATGTACTTCACGGTGCCAATAGAAGGATTGAATGACTAGTTATGAAGCGCTTAGAACCATGCCTAGCATACATGAAGTTCTATAAAACTATTTTAATGAGTAAATAAAACCTCTTTCTCAAGATATTTTTAAATGTTTAGTCCCAGCAAACAGCCTTCTCTTACTTACTGCCCCAACCAGAATTCCCACAGCAATGATGATATGGCTGTGTGATCAGTCAGGGTTTTCACTCCCTGTCACCATTGGCACCCTCCTAATCCATGGTGCATGCAGAATTTGCATAGTAACTTGTGCTAATTATTCTAAACAAGGCCATCCAGATTAGGAAGAGAAAGATGTGTTTGACTTATAGATGCTTGTGATAGGCAGAAAAATGCCCCCCAAAGATGCCCTTGTCCTAATCTCCAAATTCTGTGAATATGTTACCTTAAAAGGCAAAAGGGATTTTTGCAGATGTGATTAAGTTGTGAAACTGGAGATGGATGGAGGCAGAAGGTCAGAAAGGAGAGAAGATGCCACACTGCTGGCTTTGAAGATGGAAGAAGGGACCATGAGCCAAAGAAAGCAGGCAGACTTTAGAAGCTGGTGAAGGCAAGGGAACAGATTCTCCCTCTAAAGCCTCCAGAAGGAGTGCAATTCTAACAATACTTTGCTTTTAGACTTCTGACATCCAGAGCTGGAAGATAATAAATTTATATTGGTGAAAACTACTAAGTTTGTGCTAATTCACTGTAGTAGCAACAGGAAACTAATACGACGCTTAATACAAAAGACTTTCTCTGATGGAATATGAAAAGCTCAGAGGCACTGACTTCGCAGCAAGATGCCCAGAGAGAGCCATAACCCAGATGGAGAAGAGAAGCAAAGAAAGACTGTAATTTTTAAAAGAAATATTTAGTACCATCCTCTGGTCTTTTTCATGATCAAGTAGCAATGAGATCATTTGCCTCTGGTCACAGATTGTACCTGCATTTTCCAGTAAAAAATGTGTTCTTTAGAACACATCTAAGGAATGTATTAGTTCCTTGAAAAGTTTCATTTTTGCTTTGTGCCAGGTCTTCCACTGTTTCTGTTGACTGTTATCTAACATTTATGGGGAGCCTTCTGTGTATCAGGCACTGTCCGAAGTATTTACATGCATTCAGTCATTTAGTCCTTCATAATAATTCTTTGAAGTCTATACTGCCATTATGCCCATTTTTCAGATGAGAAAACTGAGACTCTGAGAGGGTAAGTAACTTTCCCAAAGGGATACAGCTAGAAAGAGGAACAGCCAGCCTTCAAACATAGGTGGTATGGCTCCAGAGTCCATGAGCCTAAGCTATATTATCTTGCTTCTCAAAACACTTAACTTCCTAAAGGCCAAGACTCAGTGTTATTCTTTCTTTTTTTATCTCCCCTACTTCTGCTCCACCGTGCCTAGCACATTTATTGAGCACCTGTTATTATTACTCCATGTGGTGGACACTTCCAGCTACATTACTTCATGTAATCTACTGTAACCTCAAGTGCCTTATCCAAGGACATACGAATACTGACAGGAGGAACTTCAAGCCTATGCTCATTGCAATCCACCATGCTGAGTTTCAGAACTAAAGGCACTGGAGTTGGAGCCAACAAGCCTGATTTAAGGCTTAGCTCTTTTACTTAATTCCTAGCTGTATGAATTGTGCCAGTCTCTTTGCCACATGGGCCTGTTGTTTGCCTCCAAAATGGAGATGATAAAACCCACTGCTGTGGCTTGAATGTTTGTCCTTTCTAAGACTTATGTTGGCATTTTATCTCCAATGTGGCAGTATTAAGAGGTGGGGCATGTAAGAGGATCTATTCATTCATTCATGGATTGATGGGTTAATGAATTAATGTATTATCATGGGAGTGAGACTGGTGGCTTTATAAGAAGAGGGATAGAAATCTGAGCCAGCATGCTCAGTCCCCTTACCATGTGATGCCCTGTGCTGCCTTGGGACTCTACAGACAGTCCCCATCAGCAAAAGGCCCTTACCAGATGCAGCTCCTCGACCTTAAACTTCTCAGCCTCCATAACTGTAAGAAATAAGTTCGTCTTCCTTATGAATTATCTGGTTTCAGGTATTCTGTTATAAGCAACAGAAAACAGAATAAGACACCTATCTTGTCGGGAGGGTTGTAATTTTCCTAGCTCCTGCTGGATGGGCCTGGTGGACACCACAACTGGAAGGCAGAACTGGCCTCCCTCAAGGCAGTAGTGGGCATCTTGAGTCTGGCTGTTAGAGCAGAGCTGTGGGCAGTAGCTCCCTCCTTATGAAGCCGGGCTCTGGGCCTCCCCTCTTGCCTCTTCTGAGAGGTCACCATCCGGTTGGAGGGCCTGGTGGTTGCTCCCTCACTGGGAGCAGCACTTTATCGCCTGCCCCGTCTCCCCTTCCTCACTGTTTCTCAGGGCTGGCTGCATGTTCAAATCACTTGGGGAGTCTAAAGGGAATATGAATGCCCAAATCCTGCCTCCAATTAGTGAAGTCAGAATCTCTGGAGCCAAGTATGGGTATTTTTGTTAAAGCTCCTCCAGTTGTATTAATGGGCAGCCAGGCTTGGGAATGCCAAGAGTGGCAGTGAAGAACTCAATCTTTGGAATCAATGAGACTCACATCTACTCCCATCTATGACTCACTACATAGTGATGGGCAAGTTACTCAAGTATTCCTTGCCTCAGTTTCTTCATTGGGGACTAATCAGTAGAGCAGTATTTTCCAACCTTTTTCATGACATGGCACACAGAGAAAATAAGAATATTTGTAGAGCATCCCAGAGTAAATGAGGCGGGAAGACCTTCTCAGACACTTTGACCATGTTGAGATCAGAGAGGATCTGTATCTATGCACACTCGTGCCCCTTACCAAACAAGCTGGGAGGGAGGCTTTACGGAGAGGAGCATGTGGGGAGATTTTTATCACGTCAACTCACCATAGGGTATTAGAGCTAAAAGAGACCTTAGTAAATGATATGTTCCAATCCCCTCATTTCACACTGAGGAGGAAACTGAAGCTAGAGACGTGGGGTGACTCACTCGAAGACTGTGCTGGAGTGGTGTCAGCAATTACCCTCGGTCAAAATCAAATGCCAGTCCAGGGGGCCATGTTCCCTCCTGTTGATCAGAGGGCAGCCATGAAAGAACCCTCCCATCCCTTGTCAGGGGATCTCACTTACATCACCCTGGATGACAGGTTGATTCATTGGCCCTACACTCTTGCAGCCCAGGAGGATGGCTGAGAGACAACCGTCTTGAAGCATGGGTGCCTATGGGAAATGACAGCAAGCAAGTTTCTTTGCTCTTTTTCTTTTCAATCTGGAAAGCTGCAATCAATGAGTGTGTGCAGAATTAAAGCCAGGATATAGGAACAGAGGTAAAATCGGAGAGACTGACAAGTCGACCACTCAGCATGCTGAAGTCATTTGTCTAGCTAGAGGATCGTTTTTCCCCTTTAGGTTTATTTAAGTTGTGGAATGGCTGAGGTTTGGGGGAGCTGTTAGGGTTCTGACACTGGAGCTGCTTTTGCACTGCTGATTTATAACAGACTCATATGCTGGAAATGCTGGTTGCCCTGTTTGTATGCAGCCCGGAAGCACCCACCCCCTCAACTCCATACCTCCATGCTGCATGGAGATGAAAATCCAGGATGTAAAATATGAAATCTGTTGGTGACAAAGAAAGGCTAGGAAGTCACTGGTTACAAGGGTTTGAAAGCAGAAGCCAGGTGCATTCTTTCCAGTATGGCTGCAGACTGTCTTTGAAACAGATGTCACCCACTCCCCTGCCATTCTCTTTGCTTAGGGGAGGCGTAGAGTTCCAGAATGGGAGACAATAGGCATTAATATCCATTGGAATGACAGCTGTTTATGACTTGCTTTGCTCAGGACACGTGTCCCCTAAGCAGAATGATTAGCACTCCAGCAGAATACTATATTTGTGGGTAATCAAAAGTGAATGGCAGATCATTTGGACTAATGGGAAGCAAGGTCCACATCAGCCTTTCTGGAAGTTCCCACTAAGAATAAATAATAAAATGAGTTCATAGCAGTAGCCTCCCTCCCCCTCATAACATGGTGGATTTGTGTAGTGTATCCTGGGAAAACTTACCTGCCTTGCCAGGGTGTTATGAGGATTAATTAATGTTTGTAAAGTGCTTGGAATTCCACTGAAGAAAGGTACCTTGTCGATGCAAATTATTATCATTATATAGTGCCTTTCATCCCAGAATCTCCAAGTGCTTCCCCAACAATTAATTAAGCCTCACTACACCCCTGCGAGGGAGGAAAGCATCATTCTGCCCACACTAATACAGCAGACTTTCTGCACCTGAGTCACAGAGTTTAATGTTCAAGTCGCCCTCCAGGAGGGAGAGAGACTCCATTAGTGAGCATCCTAAGTGCTTCATAATACATGAGTTGCTAACAATGCAAGGCAAAGCACTATACACCCATACCTATGGCCATGAGGACTTGTTTAATTTTGTTTGGTTCCTAATTGTCTGGGCTGCTTGTTTTATTTTTCTTCCTTCTTTGTAAAGCAATAAGGTGCTTGTCAGAGGAGAGGCCAATTAGCAACTGTAATGAGTTACAGTGTTTTGAGACACCTTCTAATCCTATTCCTTAGCATCTAGAACTCCGGAGACAGGCTGCACCCTTCCCCTCACCATACACCCCTCCCCCTGCAAAAGAAGTTAACTTACCTTTAGCAAAAATTGTAAAGGATTTACTAACAGGATGGACAGTTAGACGCCGTGCTAGCAATCTGGAAGCTGCATCACGTGAGCATCTTAAGTATGTTTTGTAATTCTTTTTTCATTACAAGTGCAGTAATTCATAAACACAAATCTCTTGTATTGGCTGCTTTTAGAAGGAGTCTGAAAATCAAGTGAGCATGTGTAACATTGCAAGGGGACGGTATGTGCTGGAGAAATATCAGCCTGCACAGTCCTTACCAAATGCATTTTGAAACAGAACTTTTTGGCATTGGTTCTGGACAAGCTTTAAGACAGGAATTTCCCTAGGAGTCCAACTTTCTAGTCATGAAAACCTGGGAAGAAAAATCATGATTTCCAACTCTAATTATGTCTCAGAGGTTGAGTCATCATGTGACCTCAGAAACATTTCCTAAATTCACATAAATCTTCCAATTTCTCTTGTGCACATCTCAGAGCTAGAAGACCCAGTTTCCCAGTTGGGTTGACCACTTACCAGTCATGTTACCCTGGAAGAGTCACTAACCTCTCTGAGGCCCAATTTCTTCATCCATAAAATGGGAATAGTGGTGGCTGCCCTAACCTAACCTAAGTTGTATGTTGTATAGATGGAATGAGGTCATTTTTATGTGGGAGTGCTTTGTAAACCATGAAAGCCATATAAGTGTAAGTGACTGCTAATAGCAGGAGTCAAGTCATCTTAAGAACCCTGCAGTTATAGGAAGACAGGCTTGTTCATAGTCATAAATCACACTGAGCAGTAGCCACCTTTAAGGTGTGGTGTGCTTATTATCTATGCTAGGTAGCACTGATAGGGAAGTTAGAGAGTTCTAAGACTGAAAATCTTCAGCATTATCAGATGGATTACAGAACATGGTTTTGTTGGTCTAGCTTTTCCCAATCTTACCCCACCCTGCCGCCACCACCTAGTCTCCTAATTCCATTGAGGAATTATTTCCTAATACCATGTAGTCCTGGTTGGACTTTCATGTACGGAGTCTCCTCCACACCCTCATATAGGGTGGGCACCCAGGTTGGTCAATCAGAATATTCCGTCCTCTGGCCTAAGGGATGGGTGTCAACTCAAGCATGGCCAATTGGAGGTATTTTCAATGATTGATGTACAGGTGTTGGGAGAAAGACCACTGAAATTGCTAAGCTGGGAGGATATGAGTTGTCTACCACTTGAACAAAGCCTGCTTGAGAGTGTCACCAAGCAAAGACAAGCTGAAGCAAGACAGAGATAATTGCTGAGGACACATGTGCATGATTGGGAAATGGTTGAATGTCTTCACAACATTACTTGTGCTCCTGAATCAAACCGTGCCTTGACTCCTGATTTCCCAAGTATATGAGCCAATGAATTCCCATTTTTAAAGCTAATTTGAGTCGAATATCTATTCCTTGCAATAGTGAAAGGCTTACTGATACTGTCATGAACCAATGAAAGGCAGACAAGCTTTATCAGTTCACCTTTGGAGGAAGGTGAGCCACATAAACCTAACCTTCTTGATTAGATGAAGCAGTTGCTTTGTGAATCTTTTCATGGTACCTATGAAGTGGATAGAAAAAGTGAATTGAAATGACCTTGTTTTTCAAAGGGAATATAGTTAGTTGGCTTTCTCACACAGCCATCAGAGCATCATTAGGAGCTTGGGGTCCATTCTCCCTGTCTGCTTCTTATATTTAAAGTATATTGTCGATCCGGGCCTGAGAGGGCAGGCTTGAGGGAAGCATGGAGGTCCATGGCAAGCCCCAGGGTAGCGCGAGTTGCTTGTCGCCCACCCGGGACTCCTCTAGAGTCCCAGTGTCCAAGGAGCTGCTGACGGCGGGAAGCGACGGCCGCGGAGGTATATGGGACAGGTTACTCATCAAATCCCAAAATAAGTCCAGGAAGACCTCCTCTCTTCAAACAGTTCGGATAGAGAGGAGTCCCTTATTGGACCAGGTGCAGACCTTTCTCCCGCAGATGGCACGGGCAAATGAAAAGCTAAGAAAAGAAATGGCAGCTGCGCCACCTGGTCGTTTCAATATTGAAAACATTGATGGGCCTCATGGTAAAGTTATACAAATGGATGTGGCTTTGTTTGAGATGAATCAGTCGGATTCAAAAGAAGCGGACAGTTCAGAAGAGAGTTCACAAGACAGTTCAGAGAACAGTTCAGAATCAGAGGACGAAGATGACAGCATCACATCTGAAGTCACCATAGATAACATTAAGCTTCCCAATTCTGAAGGTGGAAAAGGCAAGATTGAAGTTTTGGACAGTCCAGCAAGTAAAAAAAAGAAATAGTCAAATAAATTATCTGAAAAGAAAAAAAAAAAAAAAAAAAAAAAAAAATAAAGTATATTGTCAAGTAATATCCATTTTCCTAATATTAGTTCCTCTGGGCTTCCCCATCACTTCTACTCCTACCGCATCAGAAGTCTTCATTCTCTTCTCATTGCTCTGCCATTTGCATCATGTTATTCACAATAGGGTTAGGTACTGCCCTGTGGATAGATTGAAAACTCTTTGGGTACAAGGTTGGAACTCCTGAATGTTTAGCACACTGCCTGATACATGGTGGGATCTTGCATTTTCTAAATTGGTGTTGGATGTGACATACCACTCAGTAGATTTAAGGAAAGGCTAAGGCACAAAAGAATATTTTATTCTGAGATCAATCTGATTGGTTAGACCAGCCAAAGCATTCAAGTGTAACTGGTGTGTGTGTGGGGGTGTGTGTGCACATGCACATGTTTAGCTCATAGGCTTTTTGTCGACTGGATTGAGGTGCATGCGTACTAGAGTGCATGGTTGTAAGCTTCAATTCTGGTACCCAGCGGCCTGGGTTTGAATCCTTATACAGTGTGGGGCTTTTGGGTGAATCATTATATAATCTCTCTGTGTCTCATTCTCTTTATCTGTAAAACTAACAAAAAAATACTTCATTCTCGTGAAAATTAAATTGACTTGCACCAGTAGAGTAGCTAGAACAGTGCCTGGATCACCGCAAAAACTCAATAAATGTAAGCTTGTATTATTATGAATGAACTCTGGCTTAGAGTATTCACTCATCTGAGAGTATAGACACAGAATCCAACAGCTCCTCTCTACTATACAAGGTGCACTTCATATTTTTCTTGATTGTTTTGCCTGAGAGGTTCAGCTGCTTGATTCTCCATACTGAATCACCATCCTGTGGGGCTGGGCAGCAGGTGGCATACTCATAAAAGCCTATCATGGTGTGTCACCACCACGGCAAGTCACAGATGGTGTCCTGAGACACCGTGATGCAAACTAGCAAGAGGAGACGGAGATATCCATCAAGCTTCCGTGAAGAATCACAGAGCTCCTCATTTATGTGCTTGTCAACATTTTATCCACGTTTATTACCTTCGTGAGCATTTATTTTTCCTTATCATGTCCCAATGGTAGGTTTTCAGTCTCTACAGTTATGGACATAAACTTTCACATTTTCGCCAATTTCCTTCCCAGTCAGCCCTCACCTGATCTGCATTTGCATCCTCTTGCTTGTGTGAGAAACATAGCTTGCTCACAAGTGTCAAATGGATGAAACGTTTCTCATGGTAAGGCAAGTTTATGTGTCCTCCGAGGTCTCCCGCAAGGCACCTCCTGACCTCCATGCACTTCATTCATAGAGCTTTGAAATTTGTTCAACTTGCTAACAAATCGGAGAGTATTTACAGAGCAGGGATGAGTCAAATGGGGAACATGAACAGATGGAGAAGAGCCAGTTGTTATGCTTCAAGTACGTTTCCCACATTGGAATGTGTCAAAGCCTGGCGGTATACACTGTATGTGAGTCACCCACATAGTATAAAACTGATTTAATTTACTACCAGACGCCTTCATTTTGCCATTACATAATCATAAATGTGCCCCCAAAGAGGCAGTGTTAGAACATAAGCCAGGGCAAAGAGCCAACCAGACATGAGTTCTAGTCCTAGTTATACAACCTCGTTCATGTTCCTACAAATCCTCAGTGGCCTTTCAGATCTGTGGCAGGACATACCTTGACACCACTCTGATCTGTGGGCTTGTCTTTCATTTACTACCTGGTGAGCTGGGCGGTTTAGCAGCTAGATTCCTGGGCGTGCTGGAGACATACTGGGGAACTGACACTGGTGCCTTGAGATGTCCTGGCAACTCTCAGCTCCACCCGCCCCCACATCCTGTCTACTCTTTAGTGAAATTGCTACTCTAAAAAAAGAGCTCAGAGCAGCTTGAGAAGGGCCTGAAGAGGACGGCCCTCCTCACATTTCCCCTCAAGGTCTTGCTGTTAAATCTCCCACAAGCTCTAAGAGCAAATTATCAGCGATCCACTTACCGGGCCCTAAACACCTCAGCCACATCTACCCGGATGAAGGAAATTGCTTTCAGGGATAGATGCATCTCAAGAAAGTTGGCTATAAAATGGATTTGTATAAAGAGAATTCCATTTTCTCCTGGCTTCCATTACAAAATTGGAAAATTTGTCACACTGGAGGAAAGAATCCTCTCAGGAGACAAAAATGAACATTTGGGATGAGAAGTTAATGTAAAGCCATAGCAATGACACGTCTCTCTTTGGAACGCACCAGTGCCTGCTGGGAACCACCTCATGGTTCACTTTCCCTTTGAATCATTTCCAGTGTTTTGTGGAAGCGTTGGAACTCATGAACCTAATACACACTGTCAGTCGTTCCCCTCCCCCACCCAAGACTTTTAGAATTGTCTCCATGAGCAAAGGTTCTATTTCCATGTTCTTGCACCTCACAAAACTTGCTACTGCTCATTTGTGTTAGTTTGAATATGGCTTTAGGCTGCAACATAACATTTTATTCATTCATTCACTTATTTATACCCCACTTCATTCCTATAAATAATTTGATGTGGCTTAAAGGAATAAACGAGATAAAATGGTGTATTTGCATTTCAGATTTAATTCTACTTGTTTCATTTTTACTTGCATTTCAGATTTAATTCTACTTGTTTGCCCTAATTAAATCAATTTTGACATTTTAATGTCGAGTCATAGCATTAAATAATAAATATTAATCTAGTGGAGTTGAAAGAGTTTGAGAGGTCATCTAGGCTACCTCCCACCGAGTACAGCTTCCACCATAGCCCGTCCAGTGAAATGGAGTATTTTTCTACCTTGCCTCTATAACAGATCGTAAGAAACTGCACAAAACTTTTCTCATGATGTGGTTCATGAGAAGCCCTAGTTTAAGATCTGAAGCTTGGTGAGTTTCCCAGTAGGTGAAGAAGAAAAGTTCTATTCCATCTGGAAAGACTCTGTCACCAGTTACCCAGATAATTTCTCACTACCAGGGCAGAAAGAGAGTTTATTCTCTCAGTAGCAATACCCGGGGAATTTCTAGCGTTTTCTCCTTTTTAAGGTTCCTAGAAAAGCAGAAGCCTTTGCTCCTGCACCCTGGCTTCCCGCCACCTCCTCACTTCTAGATGAAAACTGCTCATTTCATTGTCAGTCACATTTGATTCAGTGGAATTTCTCCAACTTTGTCCACAGAGTCTTCCTGCCTCAAACTTCCCATTTGGGGTCTGTTCCCTGGGTTATTACTGCTTTAAAGACTGTATAATTGTGAATAAGGCACTAGGTCCTTCTGTTACACCCACAAGGGGTTATTCTGGCTTTCCCCTGGGAGTGCTGGGAGGATGTGGCAGAGACATTGAGCTGTCAGCTTAGCTGCCCAGCTGAGTGCCAGAGACTTCTGATCTCTCCCTACCTATTCTGTGAGGGTCAAGGGCACCTTCTTCTGCCAATGGCACATAATCCCTCAGAACTGTGAAAAGTGCCACCTGTCGCTTTGTTCCAGCATTATAGGGAATATCCACATAATGCAAAGTTGGTGTGTCAGTCTGCATTCACTAGACTATGCTGCTGGAAACCCCAAACCTCAGTAACTTATAGCACAAAGGTGCTGGGACTTATAGCATGGCCCGTCTGCAGCCCAGCTCTGCCCCTCACAACTGCTGGGGATCCAGGCTGATAGGGATCCCTTGGCTGGTACATGCCATTGTCATGACAGAGGCAAAGAGCAGTGTCCAAACCTCAGATAGCTCTCCCAGTGTCTGCTCACAAGTGGCGTATGTCACTGTTACATTCTAGTGGCCAAAGCACATCATATAGCCCTGTCTGATGTCAAAGGGGTGGGGAAGAATACTACAGCTTAGCAAAGGACAGATACCACTCTATCCTGCAAAGGACAGATGTATAATCCTTTTGCAGTGAGAGAGGTGAATTGGGACCAATAAAGCAATCTATCTCAGTTGGTGACATTACAGTTTGGGGAAGGCTCCCATAGAGGAGCTCACTTGTTTATACCAATTATAACCTATCATAGAGTTTCACTGTCCAGATTTTGGGGGCATCAGCTCACTGCCGTTTCTTCCAGAAGTACTGAGTGTCCTCCGTAGATTTTCCTGTCCCTTCGTCATGCTACCCCCTTCACTCTCTGCCTCCCCATCCGCACACAGTCACATAGCACCTGGGTTCGCTTTTTTCTGCTCTCCGAAATTTCCTACCTCCCCTTCTTTTCCAGGCTGTTATCCTTCCCAAAGCCGCCTCTAGTGCCTAGAGGTGTGATACACAGATGTCCTTGCCTGCTCCCATTTCCCTTGCTGGGTGAGGTAAGGGGAAGCCTCAAGTCCTTATGGTGAAGGAAGGATGGCAAGACATAGTGTGGTCTTGACTGCAGGAGGCAGCTTGCTTTAATTTGCTCTCACTCTGAATTTCTTTAGTTATGATCACATATTTAACATAAATCAGATATCTCACACTACAAGAGTTTACCTTCTGCCAATGGACTTCCCTGAGTTTATAGATGAGACTCATATTCTCCCTGCTAGCAAAGCTTCTGTTCCTTCTTTTTCTTTTCTTTTTTTTTTTTTTTTTTTTTTTTTTTTTTTTTTTTTTGAGATGGAGTTTCGCTCTTGTTGCCCAAGCTGGAGTGCAATGATGTGATCTCAGCTGACTGCAACCTCCACCTCCCCAGTTCAAGTGATTATCCTGCCTCAGCCTCCTGAGTAGCTGGGACTACAGGTATGCACCACCACCACCACGCCCAGCTAATTTTTTTGTGTTTTTAGTAGAAATGGGGTTTCACCATGTTAGCCAAGCTGGTCTTGAACTCCCAACCTCAGGTGATTTGGGAGCCTTGGCCTCCCAAAGTGCTGGGATTACAGGTGTGAGTCACCGCACTTGGATCTGTTCCTTCTTATGCTAAGATGTTATCTGTCTCTTTCACCACCTTTGGTTCAGTATGCATTACTTTCCTGTTAACTAACTTGTCTCTGGAAGATATGCCCAGTGGTTGCATTAAGATTTCTCTCTCTCTCTCTCTCTCTCTCTCTCTCTCTCTCTCTCTCTCTGTGTGTGTGTGTGTGTGTGTGTGTGTGTTCCAGTTTTTGTTTGTTTTGCCTGGACTGCAGGGGATAAGTAAATTCATTTCTGCCACTCAGTCATATGGGAGCCCTGAGCAGGGTATTATCCACATCTGTTGAACTGTCTCACCACCACCACCTTCCTCCTCTCTTCCAAAAGTACCACTATTTCTTTATAACTCTCAGGACCATCCTCCTGCCCAGAAGATGCTCAGTACAGATGAGCAATTTTCAATCTTATGTCCAAATGTGCTTCTCCCGGCATTGCACTGTTCCTTATTGTTGGTGTACAATTTCATAATTCTGTTTAAGCCCGCATATAATGTAGAGAAATAGCCCAGGGTTGTTGCCACACAATGACACTTCGAGATGATCTCCAAAACAATGCTTCTGTGCACCAGGACCTTCATGGTCCCTTTTAGCAAACTGTCTGTCTTTCTTTTTTTTAAACTTTTATTTTAGGTTCAGGAGTACACGTGCAGGTTTGTTACATAGGTAAATTGCGTGCCATGGGGTTTTGGGGTACAGATCATTTTGCCACCCAGGTAATAAGCATAGTACTTGATAGGTAGTTTTTTTTATCCTCTTTCTCTTCCCACCCTCCACCCTCAAGCAGGGCCCAGTGTACATCGTTCCCTTCTTTGTGTACCTGTGTTTTCAATATTTAGTTCCCACTTAAAAGTGAGAATATGTGGTATTTGGTTTTCTGTTCCTGCATTAGTTCACTTAGGATAATGGCCTCCAGCTCCATGCATGTTGCTGCAGGGTACATGACCTCATTCTTTTTTATGACTGTGTAGTATGCCATGGTGTATATGTACCAAATTTTCTTTATCCTAGCATTTAGGTTGATTCCATGTCTTTTTTATTGTGACTAGTGCAAATTTTCTCTTTTTATTTTTATTTTTTGAGATGGAGTTTTGCTCTTGTTGCCCACGATGGAGTGCAATGGTGCGACTCTGGCTCACCTCAACCTCTGCCTCCTGTGTTCAAGTGATTCTCTTGCTTCAGCCTCCCGGGTAGCTGGAATTACTGGCATGCACCACCATGCTTGGCAATTTTTTTGTATTTTTAGTAGAGACGGGGTTTCTCCATGTTGATCAGGCTGATCTGGAACTCCCGATCTCAGGTGATCTGCCCGCCTCAGCCTCCCAAAGTGCTGGGATTACAGGTGTGAGCCACTACACCTGGCCAAATAGTACAAGCTTTCTATAGTTACTTAAACAACTCCAGTTTGAACACTGCATACCCCACCCAGTCTCCTCTGATGGATCAGACAAGGAGCTCCTCTCTCTCAAGCCTATGACTCACAGAATACTCTGGCAAGAGGGGACCTTACCACTGGCCCAGATCAAGACCCTAGTGCCATCTAGGTATGCAGTTGTCTTGTTTCCACCCAGTAAGGTTATGACCTTTGACCCTCACGATGTTTGCATTCTTGCCCCTGTGCCTAATCCTGCTGTTTGGGACAAAAGATGCTAACCTATAAGTTGCTAGTTTCTTTCTAGCAAAGTATGGCCAACCATTGAAATCATATAAAGCCAACCACCTCATGAAAGAACACACATTGAGAGAGGGCTGTTTAAACAAATGAACTCAGTGAGCTCCCGCCTCATAGAACCATGGAGTGGAATGAAGACCAGTCTTCTAGAGAGAACAATTGATTCCAACCCCTTCATTTTATAGAGGAAGAAACAGAAATCCAGAAAGTCAAGTAAAACTTGCTTGCCAGGCTGGTGAATGACAGGAAGTAGATTTCTTATCTCTTAAAGCTTTGCCATGTCCTGCCTTGAACTAAGCACAGTAATTTTTTTCAGGAGACAACAAACTCACAAGGAGATATGTTTTATTTTTATTGCTGCATAATATTTGTCCATATTTACGGGTACATGTGATATTTTGTTACATGCATAGAATGTATAATGATCAAGTCAGAGTAATTAGGGTATCCAGCACCTGTATTTATCATTTCTGCGTGTTGGAAACATTTCGAGTCCTCTCTTCTAGTTATTTTGTAATACACAATACACTGTTGTTAACTATAGTCATCCTACTCTACTATCGAACATTGGAACTTTTCTAACTGTACGTTTGTATCCATTAACTAACCTCTCTTCATAACCCTTAGCCCACCTGTGTATATTTCCTAGCATCTGATATCTATCATTCTACTTTCTACCTCCATGAAATCAACTTTTTTAGTTCCCACATATGAGTGAGAACATGTGATTTTGTCGTTCTGTGCCTGCCATATTTCACTTAACATAATGACCTCCAGTTCCATCCATGTTGCTGCAGATGACAGGATGTCATTTTCTATGGCTGAATAGTATTCCATTGTACATATATACCACATTTTTAATCCATTCAGCCATTAATGGATACTTTGGTTGATTCCATATCTTTCCTTTCCTTTGGATAAATACCCAGTAGGGGGATTGTTGGGTTATATGATAGTTCTATTTTTGGTTTTTTGAGAGCTCTCCATACTGTTTTCCATAGTGGCTGTACTAATTTACATTGCCACCAACAGTGTGTAAGAGTTCCCTTTTATCCACATCCTTCATCTGTTACTTTTTATCTTTTTAATAATTGGCATTGTAACTGAAGTAAGATGATATCTCACTGTGGCTTTGACTTGCATTTCCCTGATAATTAGTGATGTTGAACATTTTCTCATTTTTCAACATTCTTCAAAATCTCTCAAATTTGGCCACTTATATGCCTTTTTTTTTTTTTTTTTTTTTTTTTTTTTGATACAGAGTCTAACTCTGTCGCCCAGGCTAGAGTGCAGTGGCGCGATCTCAGCTCACTGCAAGCTCCGCCTCCTGGGTTCATGCCATTCTCCTGTCTCAGCCTCCCGAGTAGCTGGGACCACAGATGCTCACCAGCATGCCCAGCTAATTTTTGTATTTTTTAGTAGAGATGAGATTTCACCATGTTAGCCAAGATGATCTCGATTTCCTGACCTCATAATCTGCCTGCCTTGGCCTCCCAAAGTGCTGGGATTACAGGCATGAGCCACTGTGCCCGGCCTTTCTATGTCTTTTTTTTTTTTTTTGGCGGCGGGGGGGAATGTCTATTCACATCCTTTGCCCACTTTTTAATGGGATTATTTGTTTTTATACTGTTGAGTGGTTTGAGTTCCATGTATATTCTAGATATTAGTCCCTTGTCAGATGAATAGTTTGGAAATATTTTCTCCCATTCAACAGGTCATCTCTTTACTCTGTTTTGTTTCCTTTGTTGTGCAGAAGCTTTTTAGTTTATTATGGTCCTAGGTGTCTATGTTTGTTTTTGTTGCCTATGCTTTTGAAGTCTTAGCCATAAATTCTTTGCCTAGATCAATGTCCTGAAGTGTTTCCCCTATGTTTTCTTCTAGTAGTTTTATAGTTTTAGGTCTTACATGTAAGTCTTTAATCTACCTTGAGTTGATTTTTGTATATGGTGAGAGATGGGGGTCCAGTTTAATTATTCTGCATATGGATATCCAAGTTTCCTGGCATCATTTATTTAAGAAGCATCCTTTCCCCAGTGTATGTTCTTGGCATCTTTGTTGAAAATCCTTTGGCTGTAAATGCATAGATTTATTTCTGGGTTCTCTATTCTGTTCCATTAGTCTATATGACTGTTTTTATAGCAATACCATGCTGTGTTGGCTCTACCCTTGCAATGTATCAGGTAGTGTGATGCCTCCAGCTTTGTTCTTTTTGTTCAGAATTGCTTTGGCTATTTGGGCTTTATTTTGGTTCCATACAAACTTAAGGATTATTTTTTCTATTTTGGTGATAAACAACATTGGTATTTTGAAAGCGGTTTTATAAACGAATCTGTAGATTGCTTTGGGTAGTGGTCATTTTAACAATATTAATTCTTCTAATCTATGAACATGGAATGAGATACATGGAATGTCTTTTCATTCATATGTGTCACCTTTAATTTCTTTCATTAGTGTTTTGTAGTTTTCCTTGCAGAGATCTTTTACTTCCTTGGTTAAATTTAGTCCTAGGTATTTTATTTTATTTTTTGTAGCTATTGTAAATGGGATTGCCTTGTTGATTTGTTTCTCAGTTAGTTCCTTTATTGGTATATAGAAATGCCATTGATTTTTGTATTTTGATTTTGTATCCTGCAACTTTACTGAATGTATCTATCAGATCTAAGAACTTTTTGGAGGAGTCTCTAAGTTTCTTTAGATGTAAGATCATGTCATCTGCAAAGAGGGATAATTTGACTTCTTATTTTTCCATTTGGACACCTTTTATTTCTTTCCCTTATCTGATTGCTCTGGCTAGGGCTTCAGGAACTACACTGAGTAAGTGTGGTGAAAGTGGGCATTCGTCTCTTGTTCTAGTTCTTGGATAAAAAGCCTTTGACTTTTCCCCATGATATTAGCTGTGGTTTTGCCATATATGGCCTTTATTGTGTTGAAAATGTTCCTTCTGTGCCTAGTTTGTTGAGAGTTTTTATCATGAAGGGAGTGTATTAGTCCCTTCTCATGCTGCTGTGAAGAAATACCCAAGACTAGGTAATTTATAAAGAAAAGAGCCTTGATTGACTCATAGTTCTGCATGGCTGGGGAGGCCTCAGGAAACTTATAATCTTGGCAGAAGGCACCTCTTCACAGGGCAGCAGGAGAGAGAATGAGTGCAAGCAGGGGAAATGCCAGACACTTATAAAACCATCAGCTCTCATGAGAACTCACTCACTATCATGAGAACAGCATGAGGGCAACTGCCCCTCTGATCCAATTATCTCCCACTGCGTCCCTCCCAAGACATGTGGGGATTATGGGATTATAACTCAAGATAAGGTTAGGGTGGGGACACAAAGCCAAACCATATCAGAGAGGGATGTTAAATTGTATCCATTTTTTGGGGCATCTGTTGAGATGATCATATGGTTTTTGTCCTTCATCCTATTGATGTGATATATCACATTTATTGATTTGCATATGTTAACCCATCTTTGTATCTCTGGGATAAGTCCCACATGATCATGGTATATTATCTTTTTGATATGCTGTTGGATTTGGTTTGCTGGTAGTGTGTTGATGGTTTTTGCATCTATATTCACCAGGGACATTGGTCTGTAGTTTTGTTGTTGTTGTTGTTGTTGCTACATCTTTGTCTGGTTTTGGTATCAGGGTAATGCTGGCCTCATAAAATGAGGGAGGAAGAATTCCCTCTGCTTCAATTTTTTGAAATAGTTTGAGGAGAATTGGTGTTAGTTTTTTAGAGTTTGGCAGTAAAGTCATCCAGTCCTGGGCTTTTCTTTGTTGGGCGAAACTTTTCATTATGAATTCAATCTCATTACTCATTACTGGTCTGTTCACATTTTCTGTTTCAATCATGGAAGGCTGTACGTGTCCAGGAATGTATGCACTTCCACTAGGTTTTCCAGTTTGTTAGTTATTCATAATAGTCTCTGATGATCATCTAATCAAATGTATCATTTTTAAAAATGATACATTTTCCAATCAAATGTATTGTTTTGAAAAACAATTTTGAGACTCATTTCTGTGATATCAATCGCAATGTCTATTTTTGTTTCTAATTTTGTTTATTGGGTCTTCTCTTTTTCTTGGTTAGTCTAGCTAGCAGTTTTTTTTATTTTGTTTATCTCTTCAAAAAAGTTAGCTTTTTGTTTCATTGATGCTTTGTATTTTTTAAATTTCTATTTTGTTTAGGTCTGCTCTGATCTTTATTACCTATTTCCTTCTATTAATTTTGGGTTTGGTTTGCTCTTGCCTTTCTAGTTCCTTGAGGTACATCATTAGATTGTTTAGTTAAAATCTTTGTACTTTTTTGATGCAGGTGTTTATTGCTATAAACTTTCCTCTTAGCACTGCTTTTGTTGTATCCCATAGATTTTGGTATGCTGTGTTTTGATTTTCATTTAAGAAATTTTTTTTTATTTCCTCCTTAATTTCTTTTTTGACCCAATGGTTATTCAGAAGTATGTTGTTTAATTTCCACATATTGGCACAATTTCCAAAGTTCCTCTCTACAAGAAAATCTTTGTAATATTCTGATTTTTGAGAATGTTGCATGACAAATAATGGCAACTTTCCTTACTTAGATAGCAGTTGGTTAGTTGGTTTATTTAACTTAGTTCCCAGTGGAAATAGTGGAAATAACATTCAGTGGTTCTCCCCACCTAAGTACACCCTATCTTCTTGTACCTGAAAGACATTCAAAACAACAATAGACAAGTTATCACCCAGTAGTGTTTCTCTTACTATCCATATAGGTCATGCCTGGGGCTATCCCTCCAGCGCTCACTGGCAGTCCATGTGTCTAGGTGTATCTATGCTTACAGATACACTGAAGGAGGAGTTGTTTCTTTGCCTGGCCTCAACTATGCCCCAGGAGCAATTAGGTTTTTAGTAAATGCTATTGTAGGGTAACATGTTTTTACTACAGTGATGTTTTTATTTTTTTAAATCAACATCCTGGTGACAGACCCCAGGTTGGCTAGCTGATGCTAATTTGTGGTATGTTGCAAGATTTATTTTGTAATCTATTCCTAAATTCTTGTGTAGACACATGAGTAAATAAACCATGTGGAAGAAAGGTAGGAAGAGCTGAAGTTTGGAGTCCGAATGTAGCTCTCTGGTGAGAGTACAGAACTTGGTGTCAGAAGTTTAGAGTTTAATTTCCTGCTCAGCCAACAACTCTTTGTGTGATAAATAAACTGACATCCCAACCGCAGGCAGACTGTCTAAACAACTCTAGAGCAGGGGGATCTGTTTATTTTGCAATTAGCAAAAGGTAAAGGGTCTTGTCTGAAACACTTAGTTAGGATCCCAGACTTGACACTCTTTCCACTGGCTGTACGTGCATCCTTCTTTAAACAAACCTCCCACCATCACCTTTTGAGAGAATCTGAGAATTTAAAAAATTCTAACAAATACCATAGCAGCATTTGTTCAAATTGACTTTTAAAACTCCCTTTCATTGGATCTAGGGTTTCTTCTAACATGTTACCCTTAGAAATGAAGGATCAAGATATGAAAGCCATCTTAACAGTATTTCTGATGGAATTGCCCTGGTGAGGATTTTTCAAATAGTAGCAGAGGAGGCTTTGATTTCTTCCCATCACAATGTTGCAAATGAGCCTAAATACAGCTTTGCATTTGTTTAACTGAAAGCTGCCATTTCTCAGTGTCAGTTGGGTGTTGTATCTCAGAATGACAAGTGCTGCTAACTTCAGCTACCAAAAAAAAAAAAATTACCAATCTTAGCATATCTTCACCAGAGTATAATTGTTAAAATGATTCTATGAGAGATTGTACAAGAAAAAAAATGTACAAAAGTTGGAATTACTTAGGGAAATGGATGGGATGGATTTGCATTTGATATGACTTAGAGTTGGTAAGGTGAAGAAAAGCATAAATACATTGAATTTCCCTGACCTGGGCAAATTCATCACTAGTAACAGGAGTAATAACAACAACAATACAAATAAAGACCATAGAATGATACAAAGGTCTTTCAAAGATTTTTACACATTTTGGTCTAAATAATAGTTTCAGAACCAATTTCAAGCAAATATACTTAGTTAGTTCCATGTCAATCTAAACTTACAGGGTTGATCAATTCTGGAGCCCTCAGTCACTTTAAAAATTTGGGCTCCCCAATGACTTTCTTCACAGAATTGGAAAAAAACTGCTTTAAAGTTCATATGGAACCAAAAGAGACCCCGCATTGCCAAGACAATCCTAAGCCAAAAGAACAAAGCTGGAGGCATCACGCTACCTGACTTCAAACTGTACTACAAGGCTACAGTAACCAAAACAGCATGGTACTGGTACCAAAACTGAGATATAGACCAATGGAACAGAACAGAGCCCTCAGAAATAGTACCATACATCTACAGCCATCTGATCTTTGACAAACCTGACAAAAACAAGAAATGGGGAAAGGATACCCTATTTAATAAATGGCGCTGGGAAAATTGGCTAGCCATAAGTAGAAAGCTGAAACTGGATCCTTTCCTTACTCCTTATATGAAGATTAATTCAAGATGGATTAGAGACTTAAATGTTAGACCTAAAACCATAAAAACCTTAGAAGAAAACCTAGGTAATACCATTCAGGACATAGGCATGGGCAAGGACTTCATGTCTAAAACACCAAAAGCAATGGCAACAAAAGCCAAAATTGACAAATGGGATCTCATTAAACTAAAGAACTTCTGCACAGTAAAAGAAACTACCATTAGAGTGAACAGGCAACAGGGAGAAAATTTTTGCATCTACTCATCTGACAAAGGGCTAATATCCAGAACCTATAAAGAACTCAATCAAATTTACAAGAAAAAAACAAACAACCCCATCAAAAAGTGGGCAAAGGATATGAACAGACAATTCTCAAAAGAAGACATTCATACAGCCAACAGACACATGAAAAAACGCTCATCATCACTCACCATCAGAGAAATGCAAATCAAAACTGCAATGAGATACCATCTCACACCAGTTAGAATGGCGATCATTAAAAAGTCAGGAAACAACAGGTGCTGGAGAGGATGTGGAGAAACAGAAACACTTTTACACTGTTGGTGGGACTGTAAACTAGTTCAACCATTGTGGAAAACAGTGTGGCGATTCCTCAAGGATCTAGAACAGAAATGCCATTTGACCCAGCCATCCCATTACTGGGGATATACCCAAAGGATTATAAGTCATGCTGCTATAAAGATACATGCACACATATGTGTATTGTGGCACTATTCACAATAGCAAAGACTTGGAATCAACCCAAATGTCCATCAGTGACAGACTGGATTAAGAAAATGTGGTACATATACACCATGGAATACTATGCAGCCATAAAAAAGGATGAGTTCATGTCCTTTGTAGGGACATGGATGCAGCTGGAAACCATCATTCTCAGCAAACTATCACAAGAACAGAAAACCAAACACCACATGTTCTCACTTATAGGTGGGAACTGAACAATGAGATCACTTGGACACAAGAAGGCGAGCATCACACACCCGGTCCTATTGTGAAAACCATCATTCTCAGCAAACTATCACAAGAACAGAAAACCAAACACCACATGTTCTCACTTATAGGTGGGAACTGAACAATGAGATCACTTGGACACAAGAAGGCGAGCATCACACACCCGGTCCTATTGTGAGGAGGGGGTAGCAGGGAGGGATAGCATTAGGAGACATACCTAATGTAAATGATCAGTTAATGGGTGCAGCACACCAACATGGCACATGTATACATAAGTAACAAACCTGCAGGTTGTGCACATGTACCCTAGAACTTAAGGTATCATAAAAAAAAAAAAAAAAAAAAAAAAAAAAAATTGGGCTCCCTTTGAATAGTGCCTTTTAAAGATTATTTACATTTTGAGTCACAAAAATGTGCTTTTCTATATCGTATCTCAAAAGTACAGTTTTGCATAAGCCAAGGTGCCCTTTAATGGAAACACAACTGCGTTATTGGTGCCTTCTGGATAAGCAGTTGCCTTTCATCTAGGGTGCCGGCTTCCTGATGCTGCTTCTTGGTATATATGTATCTGCCCCATTGGGGAAGGTGGGAGGGAATGGATTTAGAAGATTGGGTATAGCGCTGCTAAACTCCAAGTCAATTTGCCTGATCATGTATTTTCAGGCAATTAAGGAAATGCACTCGAAAGTTAACTCATAGGAATGTGCATTGGGCAGTGAGTGAGGTCCACTGACTCATTTCTTTCTTAAGGATGATGTATCATTGATTCCTCAATGGGATCTCCTTGGTCTGGTTCTCCCATCCCAACGGATGTCAACAAGGGTTCCTGGAGAGGAAGGATGGAAGACTTGTGTCATCTATTCTCTAATCAAATGTATAATTAAAAAAATAATTTTGAGGCTGGGCGTGGTGGCTCATGCCTGTAATCCCAGCACTTTGGGAGGCCCAGGCGGGTGGATCACGAGGTCAGGAGATGGAGACCATCCTGGCTAACATGGTGAAACCCCGTCTCTACTAAAAATACAAAAAATTAGCCGGGCGTGGTGGCGGGCGCCTGTAGTCCCAGCTACTCGGGAGGCTGAGGCAGGAGAATGGCGTGAACCCGGGAGGCGGAGCTTGCAGTGAGCTGAGATCGTGCCACTGCACTCCAGCCTGGGTGACAGAGCGAGACTCCATCTGAAAAATAATAATAATAATAATAATAATAATAATAATAATAATTTTGAGACTGAGAAGCCTACTACTTAAACCATAACTAAGGAACAAGTCTGCATTAATGTAAAATTACTGGCATGCTGAAAAAGGTGGCTTAGGAAATTAAAACTCACAAGATCAGGGGAATTTTTAGGAATGCAGAATTATGTGGGTCCTTAAGGAAAAGAAATAGAAAAATTTCTGTACTAATTCTTTTCTTTCTTTAAACAGTCTAGAGGTTTATTGAATTACAGTTATAAGTAAGAAGAAAGCAGTTTGCCTTTCTTGGGGAAGAACATTTTAAGCTCTTATTTTTTTGCTTTTAATATTAACAGAGTTTCTGAGAATTCTAAGAAAAGGCTCTTCCTAGTATCACAAAAAGAAAGGGCAATAAAATTTTGAATTTGGTTTATATGGCTGGCATTTAGGAAAATATAATAAATTATTTTGATGCATTGACTGGTAAGTTTTTTGGTGATTCATATCAGGTTGCCATATTTATTTTAAGACCTAGTATATAAATCTCATTTCCATTAATTCAAAAAACGTTTATCAAGCACTGATCATGTAACTGAAACTGAGTTAAACACTGTGATTCTCTGATGAGAGCAATACTACTATTTATTTAATGATAAGTAAAATCAAATAAAAACTATGCTACATTAGGCCCTTGCTATAAAAATTTAATAGAATCAGAGTTGGAAAGCTGAAAAATATTTTAGAGGTCATCTAATCTATGAAAACTCATATACACAAAAGTATATTTTACATGGGACCCAGAACAGTTGTGTATGTTTATGTGTATATTTCATATATATATCCTTTTATAAACATATTATATATGTATGGATATATATATTTATGTATATACAAACCAGTTTCATGAAACAATACATATTCTTATTTTATTCTGATTTATTACATTAAAAATGCTGATCACAGTTCTCTAAATTGATTTTATAACCCATTAACGAATCTCAGTCTGAACTCTGAAAAACACTAATGTAACACAACAGTAAGACCCCTTATCTTAAAGATGAGATTGAGCCTGAGCCAGGTTACTTGCTTACATTAGAGCGTTGGTTAGTGGAAGGGCTAAACCAGATTTCCTGATTGCTGGTTTCCTGGTCTATCACATTATCTTATTTTCTTCTTAGAACTCATTATCACCATCTGAAATATCCTGCTCATTGCTGTCCTGAGTGTTATCTGTCTTTCCCTTAAGGAAGTGAAGCTCCTGAGAACAGCCACCTTCACAGATGTACTGGCTGTTATTCCACTCATGCAGAGCTTGGCATATAGCATATGTTCCATACATTTTTTTAAAAAAATCAACAAGGGCTCTACATTGGACCCTGCTTTCTATCAAGTGTAGATTCAACTGAATAGTTTGGTAGGGTCACTGCTGTGGAATAACAACCTGCCTTTTTATGAGTGAGGAAAAAAGAAGATGAAACGAGGGACCCAAGGCGCACGTAGCATCAACACAAAAGCCAGAACCAGAATCTAGGTCTCCTGACCCCTGTTCAGGACCCTGAGTTCCCTATGATACGTTGTCTTATATTTTTAGTCTAATAATAGTATTAAGTTGACTTGCCCCAGAATACTCCTCTCCCCTAAAGTGTAACTCTTCTTTTTTCTGTGGTTTTTTTTTTTTTTTTTGAGATGGAGCCTTGCTCTGTTACCCAGGCTGGAGAGCAGTACGATCTTGGCTCACTGCAAGCTCCACCTCCTGGGTTCAAGTGATTCTCCTCAGTAGCTGGGATTACAGGCACCTGCCACCACGCCTGGCTAATTTTTGTATTTTTAGTAGAGATGGGGTTTTGCCATGTTGACCAGGCTGGTCTCAAACTCCTGACCTCAAGTGATCTGCCGCCTCAGCCTCCCAAAGTGCTGGGATTACAGGCGTGAGCCACAGCGCCCTACCAACTCTTCCATTTTCTAAGGAGTAGGGGAGCTCAGTGTTGGAGAAGCCACACTATTTATGAAAATACTGTCAGTCAAATACAGCAAGACGAACACATACTTCCAGGTGTGTTGAATGGCCAAAAATCACATTTATTCCTTCTAAGTTATAATCAAATGAAATAAGAAATCAAATGGGAAATGTTTTCACATGCTAGATCCTTGCCAAATTCTAGCAAAGAAACACAAAGTCAAGTAAATATGTAATTTAACCCTAGGGTACTTTTTAAAGGGAAGCAAATTGCTTCTGGTCAGAGGTTTTTGTTTGGACAAGTTTCCAGAAAGAATTTTAAAACATCTCAGAAACTAAACTCTGGGAATCTATGTCACAGAAAAAGAGAATGAGAGAGAGAGAGAGGTGGGATTAGAGAGAGCTTCTCACTTTAGGCTACAAGAGAAACCTCACATTCTGCAAAATGACCACTGTTCAAAATAGGTCAAATTGCAATTTACTGTAATCCATCAAAACTCTAATGGCCACTGGAGAAATCTCCAGCTTCATCTGGTCCAGGGCTTAAGGGTTCCTTAGGGCAAGTGCACCCCAGGCTTTTTCTTTATAACCCAAGCATGCCCAAAGTGGACTCTATCCATCTTGGATCTTCAGTAAACATACGAGTCTAACAAATGCGACCGAGAGCCGGTGCCTTTGATCCTAAAATAAAAGTTTTCATTGAATTTTGATGAGTAGCATTGGGCATAGAGTTTGGGGGCAGCTTGAGGAATATTCTACCTTCTGAATCAGATTCAGCAAATAATAAATGAAGGCATTCCATGATTCTTCTGGTGACTCTAGACCACGGTTTCCTAAAATTATTGTCACTTTTTTAAAGGTGGGGAGGGAAAGTTTGGATTAGAAAGAGAGAAGAAGATACCAGCTAAAAGTGATCATATTTATTGTGCTCTAGAAACAATTTCCCATTTAATATTACTCCAGCATAAATGTTGCCCCTGCATTCCATCCACAATGCAAAACATCAGGGTACGGGACTCCCATGAGGGCTTGTTTCTGCTTAATGTACCCTGGAGAAAAGCCTAGAAAACATTAAAGCAGTAGCTAGGAGCTTTAATGAAGTTAGCCTGCTGAAACCAGGGGAGGTATGCCCGAAATACACCTGAAAGCACTTTGATTATGGCATCGGCTTCAAAAGAAGCCCCTTCCTTCGTTTTTTTAGCTCTGCTGCCCTGAGAAATAGAATTACACCTTTATATTCAGGTTAATTTCGCTGTCTTGCTGAGGCCTGAAAGCATTTCTAAGCATTCTGAAGATGTAAGGGAAGCGAGCTGTTCCTCTCAGTCCTACCCACCACTTCGCAAGCCCAAATGGACAGAGGGTGCTCAGAACCCTTCAGTTTGAAACATGTCCTGAGAATGTCAAGTCCAGCACAATAAATGCCTTCCAGTTCTGAAAAAGGTCACTTCCTACTTTCTGCTAACGTTGAGTCAATCGGGTTCCACAGGTTTGCTTTAAAAAAACAAATCAAACCACACCAAAGCAAAACCTCAGATAATCCCTGGCCTTCATTAAGCTATCCCTCCTCTAACACACACACTGCCTTTAGCTTTTTAATATCATCACCTCGCTCTCCATTTCCTTTTGTTTTATAATGCTTGTGTTTCTTTCTTTCTTCTTCTTCCTCTTT
The DNA here is from genome assembly GCF_043159975.1 of Macaca nemestrina. Taxonomy (NCBI): domain Eukaryota; kingdom Metazoa; phylum Chordata; class Mammalia; order Primates; family Cercopithecidae; genus Macaca; species Macaca nemestrina. The sequence continues at coordinate 103,748,402 of NC_092135.1, forward strand.
TTTCCATTTTTCTCTTTGGCTGGTCTCTCTGCTTAGCATTCCTTTCATTTCCTTTTTCATCTCTCTCCCTCTAGGATTTTAGTTCCTCATTGCTGCTTGTTGTTTCCTTTTCTGGTCACAGCTGCCCCCTAATGGTTTTCAAGATCATTACTGCTTTGAACTAGAGGAAAGAGGGAGGGAAAGAGCTAGAGAAGGAAAGTTAGAGAGAAACATAAAGTGTGTCTTTGCTTTTAACTTGCAATATCGTTTCACTATCTCTGGAAGAATATGCAAAACCTGCATCAATGGGGAAGAAGTGAACTGGAAAACTAAGGGACAGGTATGAAGTTTCTACAGGATACTTTTTTGTGTAATTTGAATTTTCAAAAGATGTATATGTACTACTTATTTTCTTTTTTATTTAATTTTGAAATAAATAAATAGTATCTGAGTCTGGAGACTGAAAAGGAGACTGCCTCTATAAATGATTTCTTGGTTGCAGCAGAAAGCAAGCGCCATTCCAGCCCCCTCCCTATCAGTGTGCTCATCCAGATACTAAGGGTTGATTGGCAGCTCTGTAAACTGTGTAGGAGTAAATATGAAGGAGGAGAGTGGGAACTAATGACTATGGTGGGTGTGAATTAACCCACCCTGGAGTCTCCTCAATAGCAAAAGGTCAACTCCCTGACTACTGCCTTTCCATCAAGACTTTCATGCTCAAATTAGCAGCTATAGTCATCATAATGTAACAATCACCTGACATGTAGATGTCTAATTAAGGCACCATAAGTCACAGGTTACAAATTGGAAAACAGCAATAGCAACAATAAAAAAATCCCTTACAAATCTGTGGGGGATTTGATAGGGTACATATGCATGTGAATGAAGGCAAAGTAATGTGCACTCATGGGTGGAAGATTCAAGTTTCCAAGAAAATTCATCTATGAATTTAGTAAGAGAATGGGAATTTTCTGTTCAAAATATTTCTGAATGATTAAAAATTTCATATCATTGCCCTAAAATATCCAATCGCATAACCTATAAGTGCTATGATGTTACAAATAAATTATTGGCCTTTGGTTGTGAATCCCAAGTGGAATCTGTGTTTTTATGATAGGCTAGAAAAAGCCTTGTTGAAAAATATCTCCTCAAAAAGCCCTGCCAAGATGCCTGACATACTCAGGAGCACTCGCTCTTTGAGAAAAGTACCCAATGCAAATACTACGATGATGGAATATCCATGGAAGCCCCACCCGTACGTTAACAATTTAAGGATAAAAGAACATTAATTTCAACTTGCTTAAGTTGGCCTATGGAATTCAGACTAATACCAGTTTTAAATCCATGAGTGAGAATGGGATCAGGAAATAGTCATAGCCAAAACTCAAAACCAGATAAGGTTAAAAATCATTCAAATCAACCCAAGATTCTGTAGGTGAGGAAAGTGGTTTCAAATTGGTTAACAGAATTTTCAAGGACACCCAAGTAGAGACTGAATGTCCAGCTGCCCTGTCCTCAAGGTTTCTGCTGCCCCCACCTGCTTCTCTGCAGTGGTCTCCACTGACGAGTGGAGCTGAGGCCTGAAGCTGGGGAAGCATCATAAAGACCCTGACTCCTGGTGAGTGCTCTGGGAAAGTCATCTGAGAGAGCGTAGAAAGAACACAGGATGGTAGACAATAATATGAATATAAGCTAGCCCTTGTCTTCCTTAGTCAAACAGACAGTGAGCATTTTCAAATGCTGCCTTGGCAGTCAGAACTTCTGCTGATACTGGGGTTCCTTTCTTGGCAAACAAGTATGGTAACCACAGAGATTGATAAGGGTGTGAATTTCTGTGGGTTTCTATGGGAATTATTCAGCTCTGGTCTTTTGATTTTGAAACTGAGTTGTCCAACATGGTAGGTGGTAAGCACCTGTGGCAATTTACATTTAAATGAATAAAATTAAATACAACCTACAATTCAGTGACTCATTCACACTAGCCACATTTCCAATGCCTAGTAGCCATGTGAACAGCACAGAGACCGCTGTCCTTGCAGAAGATTTATTAGAGAGTGCTGTTCTAAGAAAGAGGGTTGACTGGGACTTTTTGATATACTTATGCCTCAAAGGTAGAAAAATTAGTGTAGCATAGAGAGATCAGACTCATGCTAAAGCCAGGCAGACTGGAGGAAGCAATAGGACTTCTTTAGGTTCTTTTTCCAAGGATTCCAGGGAGGTCTGAATGAATTTTGCACATTTTGCTGCTGCTTTTTAAATTTTGTCTCATAAGGGTCCCTCCTACCAGATCCAGTGTTTGTGTCTGAGGAAGAAATGAGATATAGACACAGTGTGGAGTGAAGGAGATTTCAATACTTTATGGAAATCTGTAAGGATTCCGGAAACCCACCAAATAGAATATACTAGAAATATCGATTTAGAATAGAAATGTCAAATAGAAACTACTGGGCAATATTCAAGTATGCTGAAGAAAAAAAGTTGATTTTTTAAAAGGCGAGTAAGAAAAAAAAAAAAAAAAAAAACTTAGTGACCAGAAACCTGGACTTTGACATCAAACAAAAGAGAGACTAATAAATTAGGACCTATTCCATTTTAACTGAAGCTTCTGAGACAGATGTAGCTAAACCTTAACTAGCGCAGTGTGGTAAATTACAGATTAAGATGCAATTATGCCTCAGATCTCCCCTTTTCAGGGTGAGAGCTTATTGATGTTAGGGCTCCGATAAGGGGAAGCGCTATGTGACACATGGTATCTATTGTGGAAGCATGAAACTTCTGGAGCTTTTAGATCCTGTGTTCCCGAGAGGCAAGACCTAAATCTCTGTCTTGCTCTCATACCTCTGGCATAGTCATGCATCCATGAGCATTTCGTAAGTACAGTGGGATGAACACAGATGGAAACGCATACCTGAAACGAACCTCTAGTAACCACCAATGGTTGAGTGGGCTGGTGGTGAAAGGTCTGACTCCAGCTCATAAACCCATCAGCCGGTACTTTGAACATGTCCCTGCAAAGCTGCTGCCTGCATGAGGCGAGGCTTTTGGTGTTTTCAAATTGACTCTCTGCAGTTGCTGCTAAAGGTCACAGGTAAATCTGGGAATTCCACCACTCCAGCATTTTCGAGAACTTGTTCTTGGTAGTTTTTCCAAGAAACCTGAAACATCTGCCCCATATTGAAAAGTACCCAGAGAGGAAATGTGTAGGAATACTTGTCCGGGTTTCCTTCAACGGAAGAGCATTTATGGAAGGCTGTGTGTAAATATAACATATCAGATCAGAAGTTCCCAACTACTGGTCTGTGGAGGCTTTGCATCAGAATCACCTAAAATGTGGGTTAAAAATACAGATTCCCAAAGACCATTCCAGACCCAAGGAATTTCATCTGCAGGAAGATGGTTCCCAGGGATCTGAATTTTTAACACTTGCTCCAGGTGATGTTGATATACCCTAAGGTTTGGGACTGTCTAGGGGGGAACACTTAACTTTCCACGGGGGTGTGGCTTGGTAACAGCTTTCTGTTAGCATCATTTACCAATCCGTTTCATGTTCCTCCACATCCCTTCCCGTCAAAGGAATGGAATGTGGGATGGATTATCTAGTATTATTTTACAATTAAGGATAATGACATGAAAAATCCTAGGTGAGTCAGTAATGTGGCCAGGAATCTCAGCTTCGCTAATTAGCTATTTTCTAGTCAGCTCAGTGTTTCTTTTCACAAACCCGATTTTTGACACTGGCCTTTGGGTAGTCAGGCTTCCCTATGGCCAGGGAGGTGGACTCACACAATGCTGAAAAGCACAGTGCCTAGCTCTTTACTGCTACACCTCTGGTGGAAACCAAACCAACTGCAGTCAACCCCTGAGATCCCAGTCTAGAGGGAAACAAGACTGGCAGGTCTGAGCCAGCCCCAGTGTGAAGAATTTCCCTAAAGATTTGTTTTCCATGTGGCACATGTGGGGTTTGTGTTTAGTTCACAAGAGTCCTTGGAAGTCTTAGGTTAAAACAATTCTAAGCCCTCCCTGGGCCGGTGGGGTCTTGTTCAGAGTAGGCTGGGGAGAGATCGGCCTCACTCTGAATCTCCTGGTCTGATAAAGCACTTTGAACTCCTTGCAATTAAAAGCACCACCAGAAGTGTGACCCTAGGTGGTGTTACCATTATTTATTGAGTGCTGCCCCCTAGAGGATTAAAAAATGGTCTGGCAGCTTGAGTCCCCAGGGATGGAAACCTGAGACTCACTCTCTGTCCAGCTGCAGGAAATAAGGCCTTCACTCAAGGGCAGTGAGAAGTCTTGCAGCCCTGGCACAGAGGACTCCCAGGAAGTAAGTGAGCATCCCCTGTATGACACCTCTGATAAATGAAAAGTCATAGTGTGGGCAACCAGGTCCAGGAATAAAACTGATTCTCACTTTTCTCCACTCTGGAAGCAGCCTGATGGGGACCTTCATCCCTGAGACCCCAAGACCAGAAGTCCAGGGTTGTCATTCCTATGGTTCTCCAGTGGACTTTAGGTTTACCTTTTCTCTCTTCTTTGCCCCTTTCACAGTGCCCTTCACCTAAACCCAGGCTACATTATTCTCAGAAATAGGAGTCTCCCACGTTGGGCACTGGCTAAAATGGTTTGGCATGCCTGGTGAGTGGCGGGGAGAGGTGATACTAAATGACCCTCTCTATTCAGGGACTGTCACTACAGATAGTGTTATTTGTCCTTAGATTAGCATCTTGGCAATGACATAAACTAGGATCTCTGCTTAAGGTTAATAATCCGAACTGCCTCTTTACTTTGTTAAATATTTGAGGCTTGGAGTCATTCTTTACAATTGAGCTTTAAAGAGGAGAAATTTAAGTCTGGAGTTTTTAATGATGTGGATGTTCTCTCAAGCCTAGAAAGGAAGGAAGGAAGAAGGAAGGAAAGGAGGGAGGAAGGGGAAGGAGGGAGGCAAAGAGGGAATGAAAGGCAGCATTTTAGGCTAGCCAGGAGACATGCTCCCTGGAAGAGCTCGGAGGCCTCTGCTCTGTGCCTTTCCCAACCAGGCATCTGAGATTAACTGCGTGACACTCAGCCTGTGGATTTCCACTCTAAAATCCCGCCCCACCCCCAACACAGCTTGGCTCAACTATTTGCAAATCACTTCTGATTGAATTTTGTTTTGGTTATCTCAGAGTAAATAACAGTTAAGTGGGAGTTACAGATTTTTCAAACACGAAAAGTGATAAACAAAGCTAATGGGCAAGTCCAGATAAGGAGGGAAACCACGCAGAAGAATCCACAAGTGCAAGCCAAGAAGAAAATGGGACAGTCAGGTGTGTGTTCCTTGTCACTGAAACTGTATTTTTCTTAATCTACGGAAAATTTTACTTTCTTAATTAAAAAAAATCTTAATCTGTAAACAGTTTTCTGAATGTTCTTATTTTTCATATACCTCTTTTGTGGCAGAAAAGGTGTACATGTGCAGGGTGTAATTTAGGCTGTTTCTGTGGGAGTCTTTATGATAATGTAGTAATAGGTGTCTGGTGAAGCAAGACAGTTTGGAATCCACAAAGCCATCCTCAGAAACAAAGATACAAGTGTTTCCCCAACTGTTAGTTTGCAGTTCCCTCTAAACAGTTTTCACGCCTCCATTTAAAAATAGTTGGCATAATGCTGTTTTCTTTCTCTGGGCTTTGTGACCACGTTTCTATGGGGGAAAATGTGAATAGACGTAGTTACAGTAGCATTTGGATGAGAAGCCTTCAAGCACCCATACTTTTTCGGGGGGACTTGAGGGAATCCAATTTAATTACCTGAAGAAATCCTTTGCTGAAGAAAGTCTTTCCTCTTTTTAGGATAGTTACAAGTTAAAAGCGCAGGGATAACGAAATCCTAACCCAGAGAGGAGCAGAGCATGTTTGGGACATAACAAAGGATCTGAGTAGTAAACGCAGCGAGTGTTTGGGGTTTTATTCAGCCCGGGCTGACGGTGTGTCGCCGCCACGCACCGCTGCCTGTTCGAACGCATGGCTGAGCTGCCGACCGGCTTGCTACCCCAAACACCGTACGCCACCCAACTCCTCTTGTAACGCCATTGCGCGTGGCGTTGTGTTGGATTCTGCGTGTGTGGCATCGGAGTAGTGGAATTTAGAGGGAACAAGGCTTCCCCCCCTTCCCCCGGGGTCTCCCTCGGGTGGGGGCGACACGGCCAAGGGCAGCGCGCCTTGGAGGTGCCGGGGGGCGCTTCTTCCCCAGGGCGTTACGCACTGGAGGCCCGGCGCGGAGGTGCGCGGGGGCGATCGGGAGATGCGGGGCGGGCGAGGGGCTGTTGGGTAGGCGCCGCCTTAACTTCGATCCTGCGGCGGCCCGGGAGAAGCTGCCGCCGCCCCGCCCGAGGTGGGTGCCGCGGCACTCGGCTCTGCGCCGCGCGTCTCCGCGGCTGCCTCTTTAATCAGGAACACAGAAGGGGCGGGCCCTGAGCCGGCGCGTAATCGGATAGCTCTGCCGCGGCTCTGACATCCACATGCTGCTCGGCCTGAAAAGGCAGTGGGGAGCCGGAGGGGAGGCAGAGATCGCGAGCGAGGCACCAGCCTGCAGCCGGCCCCCAGCACATCCTCAGCCGCGCAGACACTGGGCGAGGTGGAGGTGAGGGCGGGCGCCAGCGAACTCGGAGAGGGGCTCGCTCACTCCCAGGCGATCCCAGCCGCCGCACCACCAGCAGCAACAGCAGCAGCAGCTTCCTTCCTCAGACTCCCCTCGAGAGGCTGGCCAAGCGGGTGTAGCCGCTGGTGGAGGCTCCCGCCGGGGGAACCCGGCGAGGACAAGAGCAGGGCGGCCGCCTTCCACTCCGGCTGTCCAGCGGCTGCTGCCTCTGCCCGCGTGTCCGTCAAGGGTGCCGCGGGATGTGTGTCAATTTACGCCTCTGAGATCACACAGCTGCCTGGGGGCCGTGTGATGCCCAAGGCAAGTCTTGGCTTTAATTATTATTATTATCATTATTGTTACGCTTGGCTTTCGGGAAATACTCGTGATATTGTAGGATAAAGGAAATGACACTTTGAGGAACTGGAGAGAACATACATGCGTTTTGTTTTTGGGAGGAAAGCCGTGTCCTCTTCCCGGCTTGTTCCCTCTTTGCTGATTTCAGGAGCTACTCTCCTCCTGGTGAGGTGGAAATTCCAGCAAGAATAAAGGTGAAGACAAGCCACCAGGACTCAGGAGGGAAACACTGACCATTAGAAACCTCTGCATAAGACGTTGTACGGAAGAAAATAAGAGAGAAAAACACAAAGATTTAAGCAAGAAACCTACGAACCCAGCTCTGGAGAGAGCCACCTTCTCCAAAATGGATATGTTTCCTCTCACCTGGGTTTTCTTAGCCCTCTACTTTTCAAGACACCAAGTGAGAGGCCAACCAGGTAAGCCACTGAAAGTTTTTTCTATTTATTGCAACATGGTTTCCCCTTTAAAAGCGACCGCTAAAGCAGGAAGGCCACGCAGAAAGGCACAGAAGGAGGCTCCCTCAGTACTCAATAATTTAAAGAGAGATCCCAGCCGGCCCTTCCTACACCACCACTGTTGCTAAAACCCAACTTTTCTCTCCTGCTAGGAGTGTGTGTGTGTGTGTGTGTGTGTGTGTGTGTGTGTGTGTTTTGAAACAGAATTTGGCGGTGTTCAGATGTCACATATGGACTGAATCAAAGGTTTAAAAATACTACAAAGCCTTTGCATTACAGTTTTTGGGAATTTTTTTCCCCTGTCTTGAAGCAGAACACATCTCCCTTGAGTTTCTCCAACCAGCCAGTGCAATATAAATCATTTGCATTCCCTCCACTTAGCTACATGGAGCAATGTTCACTGAAGGGCTTGGGAAAGACAAGAGTTTCGTTTTGGTTTTCAAATGCTGTCGATTCTTTGGAGAATGGCTGGTTATGCCTCAGAATCATAGGGCTCAGGCTGGTGAAGCAAGTTGGCTTGTGGCTGAGATAGGGGCTTGGGGTTGGGCACTGCTGGCAACCAAGACAGTTGGTCTCTTCTCTCTTCATCCATGTGTCGTCTGGGAAAGTAAATCATATGTTCTTTTAGAAATTCTTATTAGCTAAAACAAATTGCAGGCCCTCAAAGGTCTCTCACTCGTGGTTAGAAACTTTTGAGTGGAATTTGTTCTCAACCACTGCCAAAAAGGGTGTGTGGACAGGCTGCTGTGGAGATGAGCACTTCGAGGCCCAGAACAGTCTGGGGACCGCATTTGTGGGGAGCGGCAAGGCTCTGGAAAGAGGAATCCATGGGGAATGCAGTGGGGTTTGTGCTTCCTTCCTGGGACCACTCTCTAGAGTGAGCCTCTCTACCTCACTGAGAACAGTGTCTGGAATCTGACAACAAAACTCTTAGCAGCTGCTACAGGTGACTGGAGATGGAGAAACCATCTATGGAGGAAACGGGTGAAAGAAAGGCGAAAAAGCCTTCCCGAAGTGCCCTCACCCAAGGCACTTGCAAGGTGATGGCGGCAGTGGCAGGGCTAACTCTGCAGCCTCCTGGGCATCCCCCAGAACATCAGCTAGTGGGTCCTAGCTTTGCATCTGGTACTGTCACCCTCCCTTCTCTCCACGCCCCCCATCCAGCACACGCACCACTTTAAGCTTGGGCATTTATTTGAAGGGGGAAGAAAATTCAGAAATGCCTTTGCCATTTCTTTGCCAAAGAAATGGTTTGCAGCTCTTTCTTTGCCATAAGTGGTCTTCAGGGCAGCTGCAAATCCTATCAAAGGGATGGGTGGGGGGTCCCACTTGGGGAGATTTTCTGGGCCTCCCCCATTCCTTCTTGCCTTATTTCTAAATTCCCAGCTTGAAGCGGAAATAAATTACCTCTCACAGACCTGGATGCTGCGTAAATTATGTATGTTTGTGTGATTCGCAGTGTGTGTGTGCACACGCGCGCGCGCCATGAGGATGCCCACAGTATATTATGTATTCAGACACGGACTCCGGTAGGCCCCAGCGCGCGAGCGCGCACACACTGGCACTCACACCGGCGCGCACACACATGCAACTTCAGGTTCCGTGTGCTGTGCGGAGCGGGAGGGGTCGTGAAGACTCAGGGGCCATCTCCTATCCCAGATGTTCGCACATCTGTCCCCGAGCGCTGCTTGGAGTGTGTGTACGTGTGTGCGCGACACCCGCTTGGACCTACTCCCGCTCTGCCACCTGCCTCCCGCGCTCACTGCAGAACCTCCTCCCATCCCAACCCCCGGCAGTGCTGCGTCACTTCCAGAGAAGCCCAGAGGCGCGGAGTTCGGGGCAACCTCGGACTCGGGGTGGGATCTCAGGGTGGGATTCGAAGCTGGGACCTGCCGGGGACCTCCAGCTCCCCAAAATGCGATCTCAAGCCGTGAGCTGCTCAGGCTTTCGGGCGGAGCAACGGACTGGCACCCGGGGAGCCGGCAGCGGGTGGCCAGGGCGAGGCCGAGCTACACCTCTGACTCACCGGTGTGCGCCGGCCCGGACGGGGGGCCTGGTTCAGCCGCCGCCACCGGCGACGAGAACCAGTTCTGGGAAGGAGCAAGATGGGGCAGAAGGTGCGCGCGGGGGAGCAGTTGAGCAAATAACACGGCGGTCGAGGCGCGCGGCACCTTGGGCGGCGCGTGGCTGGGAGGCCGCATGGGCGACGCGCACCAGGCTGCCCCTCTCCTCACTGCGCCGCCTCCGCCTCGCCAGACCGCAGTGCAGCTGCTAGCCTGTCTCCCTCCCTGCCCCAGGCGTCCCCGCCAGTCCCCCGCCAGTCCCCTGCGCTCCTCTCCGCGCGGCAGGCTCACCGCGACCCCTAGAGAGCTGGCTTTGAGTGGCGAGAGGCCGAGGCCGGCTGGCTTGGGAATCCAAGCACTGGCCCAACTGGGTGATAGGAAAGTGGGGTGGGATTTCGGAGAGGAGGGCGGAGAGAGGCGGGAAGGAGCCAGCTTGAGCCACAGGAATGCGCGCAACTTGCACAGCCTGTAGAAGCGCAGCACGCCCAGCGCCCGCCGGTGCGCAGAAACAGGTGAAGAGCACGCGGCGCGCGGCCATCCACGTGGTGGGGACGTGATAGCCTCTCAGCTCTCCTCCTAGACCTCCCTCCCCCTCCCCGTCCCCCCCCCCCCCCCACACCCCAGCGCCGTCTCTAACGCCGCATCGATTTGTTTGGGCTACGCAGCAGAAACACAGCCCAGCGATCCATAAACATTCTATTAAGCAAAAATATTCTCAGCGAAAGCAAAACCGAGGCTGAAGCCTCCGCGAAGTTGGCCGCCTCCAACTACTCCATGCTTGTGCCCTCCTCCTCCTCCTAAGGACACCCCCAGGGGAAAACCTGCGGCATTTCCTCAACGCTGCCCAAGGCCGGAAAGTTAGGTCTCGGCTGCAGCTCTGGTCTCCGGAGAAGCCTCTGCCTGCAGTAGCCGGCGAGTTCCCGCCTCTCCTCCCCAGCCGCCTCGCTCTTTGCTTTTCCACGTGAGAAAAAGAAATATTCATGGCCGATGCTTCATTTTCACTGATTGATTTCTTTTTAATATCAACACGAGTTAATGGAGGAGAGGCACGCTGTGATTAAACGGCTGCCCCCGCCCTTCGCCTCGGGCTGGCTGCGCCGTGGATCTTTCCCACCCGGTCTTTCCCAACGGGTTGCAGGCGTCCAGCGGCTGGGTGGGGGGCGCCGGTAGCCCTAATGTTTGGAGGTGGGAGAGGGATTTGGAATGGACTTGTCGCCCCTCTGGGAATCATCCAGGTTGGGGAACGTCGGGAATCAGCTTTCCAGACCAAGTTTTAGGGGATCTAGCCCATATGCATTGCGGCTTCTGCGGCTCTGGCTGAATTTCTTCTGAAGGGTAGGAGATCCACGCTCAGGTTTATTGGCGTGTGCTCCCTGCTCGTCTCCCCTCCCTCCACCTCCTTTCCTTTCGGTTTCAGACAGAGAGGAGAGCCCCCTGGCGCTAGCCATTCCCTATCAGCGCCCGCTAGGAACGTCCCTTTGCTGGAGTTAATCATGATCTGCCGGGGACTGGGTTTTGCTCAGGAAATCATTCAAGTCCTGGCAATGGATTTCTTCAAATGGTAGCAACTCCCAGCCCTAATGTCCCCACCTCCGGGACACATCGCTTGGGCCCAAAAGAACCCAGACCCCATAACCATCTACCCCTCCCCTCCTCGTCTGGAGAGCTTTGATCTATGCTTGGGTTTTAACGCCATTGCCAGGGACACACTCAGATTCTCGGTCAATTCACCCTTCCGTCTGGACTGGATGATCAGATAAGAGGTGTAAATTGGCTGTGGGAGACAGGTCTGGGTTCAAACAAATCCTGAAAGAGAAGCAATGACGGTCTAGGCGCCGGATAAGGGTTTGAAGTGTTTCTTTTAGCCTGTCTCCCCAAAATGTGGGATGGCCACGGGCGAGCATAATTTGCAAGTAAACTATAAACTAGATTTTACGCCGACGGCCTGCTCTAGGCTCTAGGGATTGGTCTCATGCCCACATTAAATGGGTGCCCAGTAAACATTTTCCCCGTGATCAGCTCCTGGAGGTAGGGAAACTGTGGCCAGTTGCCAGCAGAGCACACAGTGCAAGACAGTGGCAAGAGGAGCACTCCCCAAAGGGCTCGGGGCAGGCCCCTACTCATCCAAGCGGTGCCTGGTAGGATTATGAATGCGCGAGCAGCACATCAGGTTTGGAGTTTTATGTCATCCCATAGAGCCCTCAGACATTAAGCCACGGAGCACTCAACTGGCAAAATGAAAGATTGGAAGGCTGCAGTGACTGGAACCCAGGCTACCCAGACAGGACTCCCGCTGTCTACCAAATGGCCCTGATCCCCTGCTGTTGAATGTATCAAGTCCACATTCTGCATCAGAAAGGCCAGTTTCTATCTTCCAGGCATAGAAAAAGCTAGGAGTCCAAATGCCAATTCATATGCAGTGAGGCACGAATACAAATAACAGTGAGGGAGGGGTCTGGGGTCAATGGGGAGAGACACCAGGGACCAGATGATTCTGTGGACCCTGGTGTTTTTCATTTCACTCAAGTCTTCCTTAAAGCAATTAAGAAAATGAACTGACTCAGGATGACCTGAGTGTAAGACAATTCTGAGTTGATGGAATTCAAGAGCCAGGTAAAGAGGTTTCCAAATACATTCCCCAAAGGTCCAGTTTGGAAAGACTTTAGGAACTTGAGCTGAGATCTTCCTGTTTTGAAAGATAGAGCAAGAGCAGAATGCCTTTTTAATTTCTTCAACTGACAAGAAAGGACCTGAAAAATGACATCTGGGCAATGGCTGTAGTATTATTTACATGTTTGAGATATTTTATTATCTGACCATCATTTGCAACTGGATAATCTTTGAGGTACCTTCCTCGAGTGGCAGATAAGTATATTGATCACCAGAAGTTAGTCTTTGTACTGTTCCTTCAAGGTAAGGACTCGGCTATTTGCTGGTTTTTGTTTTTTAATTAACCCATTTCTGGAAGATGCTGCAGAAGTTTGTCCTGGAGATCCTACAGTATTTTTCAAAGCTTTATCTGCCTTGATGAGAAATGGCCAAAGGCTTAATGGTTTCATTGCCTAACAGGATTCAGTGGAGTTGGATTCCAGGACACAGTGGCCTTGTATCATGGCTGGCCCTCCAGGAGAAAGCATCTTCTAAAGGTTTAGGAAGCTGTCAAGTTTAGATAAGGCTGAGCTCCGATCTTCTGGGACCTTGGTTGTATTAATAAGGAGAAATTAATTTTTAACCACTGGGAACATTGCCAAATTATGTGACCTTTGGCAGACCAGCTGTGCTATAAAAATAAATCCCCCATTTCTGAAAATGCTGCTCCTATCCAGTAGAACAATAACAATGTGGCATTTAGGATAGAGAAGAGTAGGATTGAGAAGAAAGGAGAGAAATAGGAGTTGGCAAAAAAAAAAAAAAAAGCCACAAAACTAAAACAACCCTTTGATGTTGTGATACATGGTTTCAGACCTGAACGTCCTATCCATCACTCCCTCACTTCCTCAATCCCCCCTCCCCGGCCCCATGCCTGGGGTTTCCAGAACACAGGCAAGAGGGCCAGGATGACAAGGAGCTGAGTGCCTGTGTGTACAGGGAGTGGAGAAGGTGTTAAGTGCTTCCAGCCCACTCACACCCCAGCCTCAAACACATCTCTGGTTGTTCACACAGGCAGAGTACTGGCACAGGCAGAGAAAAGGGGGTTTTCAAACAGGCAAAATGTTTGTCTTTCCCTCAATGCTACCAAGTAGGTGTGCCACTGAGAAGTTTTGGGGGGACCATCCCTGGCCTTCCCAGCTTCTGAAACATGGGAACTAGACTGCCTAGGTTTAGAATCTAGCTCAGCCATTTGCTGGCTCTGTGATCTAAGTACCCTGTGTGATCAGATACTTAGTCTCTGTGCCTCAGTTTCCTTGTCTGTAAATGTGTTTGGTAACAATACCTACTTCATAGGGTTGTTACGCTATGTCGGATTATGTAGAATACTGTTTGGCACATATAAAGCCTATTCTGAAGTCACTGAATCTTTAAAACTTCAGTGGGGTTAATGGAATCTTGTGAGCATTGCAAGCACGCTACAACCATTGCGGTATAAGTTTATTTTTATGACATTTTTAAAATAATTCTTATTCTCAGTTCTTCCACCACCAAACCTCTGTGTTTTGTAAGCACCATATTACCTCTTGCCACGCTCTTCTTCAGAGAATATTCTCTGCTGGGTTCTTATCTTGGATTTATGTCTCCCTTGCATTTTTTTCCTCCTTCTTCCTCGGTTTTCAGTATTTTTACCTCCTATTTTCTTTTTAATCTCTCTCTCGTTTCCTTTCCTTTTCCTCCCCTTCCATCCTTCATCACTGAGAGTGTGCTCAGCAGGAAACACTGTGTTTAAGGCGCTCTCCTGAATGTGTAATAACTTCTACTCTGGCACTAAGGCCCTTCAGCAGCTGAACTCAAAAAAGTCATCATAAAGACAAAATAGCTTTTACCCAGCAAGACTCTTAATAATCCCATTTCCCTCTGGGTCTTCATAAAGGAGTCATGATCTAATCCAGAAAAAAAGGAGGGGCTGGGAGTAACAAAAGAGAAGCTCTCAGTAGCACAGATTGCACAAGTCTGCCGGCCAGCTGAGTGCACGTGGCCGTGGTACCCTGCTCCCACCTCCACAAATCCTGTGATTACCAGTGACCAGGTTCTGGAGAGTCTTTCAGCAGAGAAGATAATGGGAATTGCAAATTACTGGACTGAATGCTAATAATAATTGTTTGGATAAAGGGGAAAAAATAAAACAGATGTGCCCCAAAGGCATTTTAGGGGCTAGAGAAAAGGAAAATGAGGAGGGGTTGAGTAGAGAGAGGTGGGTTGAAACCAAGCACAAGAAAATCCAATACCAACAAATGGCTTAGTGATGAAGTAATAGTCAGCATCTTCCTGGTGGTACAGATAACCAATATTTAAAGTTGCCTTTGGAAGTGTGGAAGTTGGAGTGAAGGGAACAAAACCCCTGAGATAAATTAATTTTACTAGTATTAAAATTAAAATGGCCGAGCATGGTGGCTCATGCCTGTAATCCCAGCACTTGGGGAGGATGAGGTGGGCAGATCACCTGAGGTCAGATGTTCGAGACCAACCTGGCCAACATGGCAAGACCCCATCTCTACTAAAATACACACACACACACACACACACACACACACACACACACAATAGCTGGGTATGGCGGTGGGTGCCTGTAATCCCAGCTACTTGGGAGGCTAAGGCAGGACAATCGCTTGAACCCAGGAGGCAGAGTTTGCAGGGAGCCGAGATTGTGCCACTGCACTCTAGCCTAGGCGACAGAGTGATACTCCATCTCAAAAATAAAATAAAATAAAATAAAATAAAATAAAATAAGAATGTGCTTTGAACTTTATCAGTATTGTCTGCATTAGGGTGTTCTAGGAGACATAGTTCACACTAACTCTACCTTGACCTACTTGTGACTAGTTATTATTATTTCAAACAAGTTATTCAAACTCTCAATTCACCACTAAGAAACATTTGCACTTAATAACAGCGGGGGGTGGAGAAGGAAGAGCAGTAGCTGTGGCCGCAGAATAATTTCTGATAGAACTCTCGGAGTCTGTCCTATCTAGTGAGACTTTTGATGTTCCTTTGGTCACTTCTTAATTGATTAATTCAACAAATCTCGATGAGTCTGGCTTTTGGGAAAGGCTCTGCTTTGATCCTGTGAGGCCTGCCACAGATGGGTCAGCAAGGAGTCATGACTTCAAGCTGCTGGTGGCTCAGTAGAATGGATAAGGCCCTCCGGAACTCTCACACATCTCAGAACATGCTAAAGAGCTTCAGCCTCTCAGATGCACAGAGGAGAAAGATCACTCCCAGTATGGGAGAAGAGAAAGGGCAGAGGCAGCCTGGAGCGAGAGGGTAGGCAGGATTTAGAGCAGGAAAGGGCATACCAGGGGAAGGGGAAGGTGTGAGTAGAGAAATGGATGCTGGGTTTGTTTGGGGAACACTCAGAAGCTGCAGTTTAGAATGTATGGTGGGAAATAATTGCAAATAAGATTAGAAATAATAGCTTGGGCTCAATTCAAGGCCCAAATTGCTAGGCAAAGAGGTTTGGGTTTCACTTGCTAACCAATGGGGAGCCATTGATGTTTCAACATAAGCTTCAGTTAATCAAAATAAATGAAGAAAATATTATATTACCTTTTTTTCTCCTTTGGTTTTTGGAGAGACCTCAAAATTATTCTTCTGTTTCCTTCCCCAAATGTCTGCTAAAATGGTCAGGAATTGTAATCCCAGATCTCTCATCAATGGCATCAAAATTGCATTTGCAATGAGGGCTGGAAAAGAGCGGACATAAATACAAACTAATGACATTATATCGGCTGCCCTATTGGAATTGCATTTGTTTATGATATAAGATGACAAATAACAAGGTTACCACAGGTGGCATGACTCGAGGTCAGAAGAGGTAATCGCATCAAACTTACATTTCACCGATGAAATGAGGCTTCATTTTTAGAATCTAGATTGAGGGGAGAGATGTTCAAAAGGCCCCATTTCCATACCCAATTTCCAGTTCTCTCCTAGGTGAATTCATTGGAGGTGTTTTAAGAGAGGGAAATTTGCTTCATTCTTTATTCATTTCCAAACTCATATGCTGGCTTCCTCTCCTGCTCTCTGCTTCCCTCTCTCCTTCCCTCCTAGATGGCCCTTTTATTCAGATTTTGAACTTTATCATTGCAAAAGTTCAGAAGGATTTCCATTTGCTGTGCCTTCAGGATGCATCATTCACTGCCACCAGTCTCCATAAATTGAGTAGATTGCATCCCTTCCCAGTTGCCTTAGGAAGTGGTCAAACAGCCACATTCCTGGGCTGATGGATTGGCTCATTTCTTCCCAGCTTAAGCCAAGATACAGATTTTATGAGACTGTCTTGTGACAGGCTGAAGTTGCTTTGAATAAAACAAAATCCAGCCTCAGCTCACAGAAATAATTCTTAAAACGCAGCTTATCCCGGGTTGGTGAGCAAAATTTGGTTAAAACCCTGAGCCAACGACTTAGATGATCTGGGTGAGGGATTTGAAGAAACTGCTTTTGGTTTTTCTTTTCATGCATCACTGTTGTTGACATGCTCACACACAGAACTGTGTATCCATAATATTTATAAATATGCAGCCACAGACTCAGTTACAAAAAGAAACTCGTGTCAATAGACCTGACGTGATTAAAGGAGACATTTGAACTCCCCATAATGCAAGACAGACGTGTTTTCTGAAGAATCCTGGAGTTTTGTTTCAGGCTTACCAAGCAGATAGAACAGGGGTAGCACCTTGAATAAATGTCTTATTGTCTAGGAGGGTAGAGAATCTTTTGAATTTTTGGCTCAATCTATGGGTTATAGGATCTTTTCCCTACCTCATTATATGGGCTTTGGATTTTAGCACTGGAACTGACATTTAGAATCACCCCTCTCATTCTATAGATGAGAAAACAAAGGCTCAGAGTTGTCTACTAACTTACCCAAGGTCACACAGCTTGCTAGTGGTGAGACTAGACTTGATTACTAGACTTTTAGATCCTGCTCCAATGCTATTTCTAATAAACTTCCTGGTGGAGTAAGTGGCAAAGTGACAACCTCCTTTCTTTTTAAGTAGAAGAAAGAGTTTCTTCTTTGCTTTGCTACCAAAAATTAAATGAAAACAATGCTGTGGAAATAGGGACAAGGTGGGATTATGCTGTGGATAAGAAATAAATTATAAAGTAAATAAAGAGTATTATTTTCAGAGGAAATGAGACTGATTGCTTTTCTCCCGTAAGTGCCCTCAGGTATACATAGGAAATAGATGTCTCCTAGTCATCTGCTCTTTCTCTTTTCCATAGCATTCTAAAGTAACAGGGAATCAGAGGCCCCATTTAGGGGGTTTCAAACCATGTTCCAGGAAGCCCCAGTGGGCTTGCAGAGAAGCCCTTCTGAGCTGAGAGCAGGAACTAGGCGGCCTGGACACTACACTGCTTCTGGCTACCTCCCTCCCAGCATCCAAGAAGAGGTCCCTTTTATTTTCTTTGTACATTAGAGGTCTAGGTAGAGTTTTGTTCAAGAAAAAAAAAAAGTACTTAAAAAAAAAACAGATAAATTTGAAAGCTACACACCTAATTCAGTCCATTCATTGAATTACAGTTTGTGAAGCTGAGCCCCAGAAAGGTCAAATTGAGTGAGTTAAGAGCTGGGTGCCATCTCCCATCTTTCTGCTAATGTCGATCCCTCCCTCTCCTGGTAACCCAGTCCCATTACCCCAGACTCACCTTTTACAACAACTGGGCCCTCTAATCCCACATCCAGCCAATGGCCAATTTTCCCTGGTTTTGCCAACGACTTTCTCCTTTAGTTCAACTAAAGTGAGGGATCTGATTGGTCTTTTACCAAGCTGTCGTGAAGTAAGCCATAGTAATCGGATTATTTAGAAAGTTCTCACTACAGTCAGGCTTCCGTATTTAGCAAATATTATTGTCAAGTTCAGGTTATACAGTGTTCCTTTAAAACAATGCCAACTAAATTTTTCTAGAAGGCAGACCAGATTTTTAAAAGATCTTCTTTTCCCATTCTTAATACTTCTTAAAAATTAAATATCTGCAAGGAAAGTGATTGGATTCTGCAGGAAGGTGAGTTCCTAAGTGAAGGGATACAACATCCCTTTGCCTTTCCAGGGCTATGTTACCCCTAGGCAGCAGCAGATGGTACTTAGGCTACCAGTGAAACAACAATACTTAAGAAGGAGAAAAAGAGCAGACAGAGTTTAAAGCAATCTGATACTTTACATTTCAAAAAAAAAAAAAAAAAAACACCTAAGTAATCATTATAGGAGGAAAATCAGAACTTGGTGACCTCAGAACTTAGTGTTCTCTTTATTTCCAATTACAGCTGGAGCTGTCACTTTATTCCTTTCAGCCTTGGGCCTTTCTCAGACCTGACCTGGCTCATCCCGCAGGCTTCCCTCCCAGATGTAGGAGAAAATGCTCTGAATAGTCCAAGCCTGGGTTTTGCTATCTCTCTTTGGGTGATGAATTTGCCCCAGGTGAAAGGTATTCACGAAATAGTTGCAGAATGAAGTCTTTTGTCAACTCACCGAACAGGCTCAGTAGCTCAAACAGGGTCAATTTCCCTCTGTATATGGAGATTGGCCTTAAGGGTTTTGCCCTTGAGTTCAACTCTCCTTTGGCTTAACTTGACTCCTCTGAAACAGGACAGCAACCATGTATAAAGTTCATTGTGGAACACAATAAAGACCTACAAAGTAATGGATGGTATAGCTCTTCAGAAAAAATTCTAGTTAATTTCTATTGGGACATGTTTGTATTTAAGAAATGATGTGTCCCCAACCCTAGAAAGGAAAGATCGGTTATCAAGAGGAGATAAAGAATGATTGTGTTTTCTTTACAATTTTTACTGATAAGTTTCAAGAATTCTGTTCTCTCCAAGAAAAATAAAAACAGAAATTCTAGTATTTATCTTTGTGGATATATGTTTGTGCAAATGATGTGTGATATTTTATGAGAAGGTGTGAACGTGTGTATAGGACTAAAGTGTGAATTACCGATATGTATATGTACTTGAAGTATGTTCAATATCTATGTGTGTGTTTCTGAGTGTGAATGCAAGCCAAACAAGAGTGTGAATTTATAAATTTGTGAGTATTGAAAAGGTTAACCACACACAACTGAAGCAGACGTTCTAATGAGTTCTCTGATACTTCAATAAGTGCCTTGATTTTCTTCAGGTAAAGAAAGGACAGAAAAAAAGAAATGGATGACTCCCTTTTCTTTTGGTTTAACAGCAGACAGTGCAGACTATAAGCTATGGGATATATGTAGTTTGATTTTTTTTTTTTTTTTTTTTTTTGGTAGTAGAGAAATGATTGCTTCTACTGTAGATGAGAAATGAAATTTTCCTGTGAAAAAGTTTCCTATCTTTATTGCTGATCTGTGTGCCTGTTCTAATTACTAAAAGCTTAAACGTGGGGTGTGGGGAATTGAGGGAGAAAAGTTCCTCTTTCAAGAGTAATTGGAGAGAAGTAGAGGAAGGGATGGGGAAAGGAGGGAGAGAGTGTGGGTGGGGAGAGTGGAGAGTATGTGGAAACCATAACAGTTACTAAACAGGAGCTCAGCTCAGGTTTCCTCTGATGAATTCCAAGGCAAAAAAGTGTGGTTTGGGGTGAGTTGGTGGCAGGGCTGCAGTTTTCTGCAAAATAGCTGGCAAAGGAACTGGACCTGGTAGAAAATTCCCTCTTCTGCTAGTTGAGTAAGAGCAGCTGGTGATCTATGTCCTCACACCTCTGCCTTCTCAGAGGGTCACTCCGCCCTATTTCATATGCATAAGCCAGGACCAGTGGGCCTCAATGGGCTGGCTAGATGACACTGGGTTCCCAGCATGGGTGAGTGGTGTGGGCACCTGGAAAGCCCGTGGGTATTGGCTGCAGAGGAACTGGGCCTCATGGCTGGCCTCCTGTGGTCTGGGTGGGAGGGATGAGCTCATTGTCCTCATGGTTGGAGTGGGTGCAGGGTCATTAGGTAAGAAGATGATGTGCTGGGTACCAGCCTGAGGAAATGGCTGCTTTTGTTTTCCACCCAGTAGGAAATGGACCAGAATCCATTCGATTCTGGGCAGTTCAACACGGCACAGTTTGAGCTGTGGAGGCTTGATGCCAAAAAGGCTACTTGTGTGGATTTGTGTCCCAACCACCCGTGTGCAGCGTGCCCATCTTTTATGCATTTAAAGCCTGTCAGGCCGGTAGTCTAAAGCAGAGGTCTGGGAGATAGTAATGCCAACAGACATGGGGAATAGTAAAGTGCACCTGTAGAGTTAAAAAATGCATGACCTGTTCCCTCAAAGAGTGAACACAGGAGAAAGACCCACCCTGGAGGGCGGCTGCTGAGTCGTAATACATAATTCACAGGCCCATGCTGCTCCATGCAGATGGCGATATTAAATCGTGATTGATGCTAAGAGACACACACATCTCAGGAAGGTCTCCGAGAGGCTTCTGAATATTTCTCTGTCTCATGTGCCTTCCCAGCTTCTGTTCTACTGTGGTATTTAAGTAAAACTCCCTATTTCCCAAGAATCCCTGCTGGGGATTGCAGAACTTTACTCCTGAATAGATGAGATTCCTCAAATGTCATCACCCACCTTTGGAGCCTTTGAAGGTGGCTCCCTTCCCTCCTGGGCCACATGAAGCTGTTTGCCTCCAGCCAGGCACTGCGGGTACAGGGAGCCAGCTCTTCCTTCAAATGGCCGGTTATGACTGGACAAAGCAGCAGCACACTCTGGTGGTGGTGACCAGGCAGGAGGGATAGTGGGCAGACAGCGCAGAAGAAACAGATGTTCATTCAACACAAAGCACCTTTGTCGAAATTCCAAGGCTGGAGCCAGTAGATTCTCTAATACAGATTTTTCCATTCGGTGTATAATGAAATAATAAATCAAACTTGTGGTATATGTGGAATTAAATGTTTGGGGGTTTTGCATTTTTTTTCTTAAAAAAGAAAAAAAAGGGGGGGCTGCAATCACCCTCCAGGGCCTGTTCTGGCCCAAAGCTGAGAGTGCTTCCTCTGCACCACATGTAATTGTTACCAGGCTCGCTTGTGGGTCGGCACCACAAAACCACCATTGTCAGTTCCCGGAGCCCTGACTGCTGGCCGCCTGGGTTGGGCTGGGAGACACCGAATAAAATGAAGGATTTATGAGATAAAGATAGAGATGGGAGGTTGAATGAGGAGAGGAAGATGGGCCAAGGAGGGGAGGCAGGAAAGGCAGGGAGGCATGTTGAGTTTGCAGTCCTCTTGTTTTTTCAATCGCAGACCATGTAATTGAGAATATTTATGGCCATGTTCTGGAATACTTTCATCTGTGTGTGTGTGTGTAGTCGGGTGGGTAGGGGGAGGGATGAGCTGGAATAATCTCTTCCACCGAATGAGTCAGTAGGTTAGTCCTCTGGACTGCCATAAAAGGTCTGTAAAATAGTTTTAATCAGACACTGGTACAGAAGAGAAGGAGGGAGTGTTGGGGGAAGAAAGCTGTAACATATTTGAAGTTCTTTGGGTTGTTGATTTCTCTTTCAGACCCACCGTGTGGAGGTCGTTTGAATTCCAAAGATGCTGGCTATATCACCTCTCCCGGTTACCCCCAGGACTACCCCTCCCACCAGAACTGCGAGTGGATTGTTTACGCCCCCGAACCCAACCAGAAGATTGTCCTCAACTTCAACCCTCACTTTGAAATCGAGAAGCATGACTGCAAGTAAGCACTGTCCTGTCCCACTGTGTATCCATCCACGAGATGCACATGCTCCGCCCCCCACCCCTGCTCTTGTCACTTCTGTCACCCCTCACCCCAAGACCTGTTGCTAACCAGTGGTGGATCCTGGCCTCAGAGGAAAACCTCAAGGGGCATTCCCTGTCCAGGGAAATAAAAGTGTGGCTGATCCCACAATATGGTGGAACGAGGCTTCTTGAGTGAAAAGTAGAGAATATTAACCTACCTCCAAAGGCTGGTAGTGGAGGAGAATTTCCATGTGGTGGCAGGGGCTGGACTACAAAACTCCACCTCTTGAATTTGGGTTACCTTCCTCTTGGAGATCTCCCCATTTCCACAGCTGCTACATGTATAAACCCCACCCGCTTCCTTAATAAGATAGTAGCTGTATCCCCAAGCGGAGACTTCCCCCGCATCCAGCCACGCAGGATCAGCCTGTTACTTTATATAGTGGTAACTGGTTTCCTTATAGAAAAATAAAAAGAGTAAAAAAAAAAAAAATCTAAGTAGTTCTAAGATTCATATTGGTTCTTGATACCTGTGTTACACAAGTTAGAGTCTCAAAGTCAGTGTTATGGATTTATTTAACAAACACTGTTCTAATTGCATTACAAATATTAATCCATTTACTTTGCACCGTGGGCCCTGGGAAGTTAGTGCCATTATGATCTCCATTTTGCACAAGAGAGAAAACTGAAGCACAGAGAGGTTAGGTCAGTCACCCAAGGTGACTCAGCTGGTCTTACAACATTGATTCTGCCACCCTGGAAATGTGTGGCTTAGGAAATCCCAAGTGGACATTTAGACACTTGTGAGTACTTTAGAAATGCCATGTTAACACTGAGGTCCCTAAAAGTTAAGGTTGGGAAGCAGGCAGCATGTCTAGAATGCAAATGTGCTTTGCACTGTTTACTGAGCTCCATCTTAAAGTCTTTCCTCACTGGAACTAAAGTGAGAGTTTTTGTGCAGAAAAGAATGTGCCAACAGTCATATTCTGCCCCAAATGAGCGCCTACAGCATGCTGTTACTCTGATAAGTGTGCAGTGCTCCCATGTGATTAATACATTGTCTTAAGTATTCCTTGCTATTAAGCAAGGAATTGCAAATACTGAAAAATTAATAAAGGGGCCAGCTGGCGGCACAGGTACCAAGGAGAAGGCAAAACTCCTACAGGCCAGGTCTGGGCCAGCACTTCCTCATGGAGGAAACAAGGCCCCCCTTTAACTAGTGCCAGACTGTGAGGCTCAGTGAATTGATGTCATTATTATCCTCCTAGGACTACTTTGCACCTACATAATGGTTTTCTCCTAACAAGAGGTAGTCTTTGTTGAAAACCAAAGGGTTTCCCGGATGGATGCCTCATGTGACGAAGAGTCATAAGATGAAGTTTCTAATCCCAGATCCACTCTTGACTCAATGGATGACATAGGGAAACTCATCAGTTCCTCTTTGTCTAAGTTACATGAGTACCCTGCATACATTTGCTCAGCATCCCAAGGCTTCTGATTCCCTGACAGTGAACTTTTTCAAGCATTTCTGTTATAAGAGCTTCTTTGTAAGGTGTTTTGGGCTTTAATTCCTCCGGCTGGACTGCAGAAGGTTGGCACAAACGGAAGCATAATGTACGGAGACAGCCTGGGTCTGAGCTCAGAGAAATTTGACTAAGCACCTCTCTCGACTAAGGGCCAAATTCTGTTATGCTTATGCCAGCAAATCTCCCAGTGAACTTGCCAAGAGGTCATCCTATGTATATTCATAGTGGCAGAGGAAGAAAGCATGGCTCTTGGAAGGAAAAACTTAGGAGCTAGTAAGCATGGCTTAAAACGTGTTGGGAAGGATGAAAGGCCAGAAAAACATGCTCCTGTCCTGCTTTGGGCTGCGGGGTACCCCTTCCATGGACAGGACTCAGTCCCAGAGCTGGACAGAACTAAAGGTTGCCAGAGCCTCTGACAAGGGAAAGAAGAAGGCATTATCCCTTGCTGGAGGTGGAGTAGGGGATTTATAGGGTTATCTTCTGGCTTATCATCCTTGCTAAATCACTTCCTGTTTTTCTCCCCATTCCATGACCTCATGTGTCTGGTTTGAACCTAAAAAGTGAAGGAGGTCAGAAAAAAAATTTTTCTGGGGTCTGTTCTCCCAGGGCCAAACTGTCGGAGAGGCTCTGTTGGGATTAAGCCTCATCCACTTAACCTTGTCATTAATTCTCTGTTCCTCCCCAACTCCCCATTTCTCTCTTTCTCTCTCATTAATTTTTGTATTTAGAAAGACACATCTGGTTTTCTCAGCCTCTCACTCTTCAAGGTGTTTTTGACACTTCCCCTGGCCATTTGCATTTGCAATAAATGGGCTTCCCCTCCCCACTGCCTTGTTTTACTTTCTTGTGAAAGGAACAATTAATCTAATTGAAGTCCTGGAAGTTCTGTTGCGTTCCGGCTCTCCCTCTCTCTTCCATACTGCATTTTCATTCCAAGGGAGCTCCTGGGTTTGGAAAGCACTCACTATCCAAGGAAATTAGCCTGCTTTCTCCTTTTATTTTGGGTGCATGCTTCAAATTGGATTTGGCTCGACAGGCCCATAAAGTCGGTACTTCCCAAAAGAAAACTGCCTGGGCTGGTCTTCCAATCACAGGGTACAGCAGCAATGCCCCAGCAAAAAGGGGAACTGAGCAAGAAAGTCAGGAGGAGCAGCCAGCTCAGCTGTGGAGACAGAGCAGTGGTCAGCACGCCCAACCTCGTGTTTGCCCAGGTTCTTCCTGTGAGCAGGGTTAACTGCAAAGATTGCCTCGAGGCCTGGAAACGGGGCCCTGATATGAAAGAATTTATCCTGGGCTGTGGCCCCTGAGCCCTTGGCTCCCTGTATACCTTGAAATCTACATCCTGGCCGGGCGCGGTGGCTCAAGCCTGTAATCCCAGCACTTTGGGAGGCCGAGATGGGCGGATCAGGAGGTCAGGAGATCGAGACCATCCTGGCTAACACGGTGAAACCCCGTCTCTACTAAGAAATACAAAAAATAGCCGGGCGAGGTGGCAGCGCCTGTAGTCCCAGCTACTCGGGAGGCTGAGGCCAGAGAATGGCGTGAACCTGGGAGGCGGAGCTTGCAGTGAGCTGAGATCCGGCCACTGCACTCCAGCCTGGGCTACAGAGCGAGACTCCGTCTCAAAAAAAAAAAAAAAAAAAGAAATCTACATCCCAAAGGTTGAGACGGTTGCCGAGTAAATCCCAGATAGACCTTTTCCCCTAACCGTTGCTTATTAACTATGTTCCATCGAAGCTTGCTGTCTGCTTGGAAAATTTCACTCACAAGCCACAGCTTTGCCTGACTCAGTGCAATCCAAGGCCACCATCTCTGGTGAACTTCCCTTGACTCCTCCCTCCAGTCACTTGCAGAAATGCAAATCCTGGGCACCCACAGGCTGTTTTGGGGCCTGTATAGAAGTTGTGGGCGGAAACCAGAGGCCACTGTGGCACAGCTGGACTCCTGAGGCCAAAGAACAAATGGGCGAGACTACGGGCCGTCTGGGCAAACAGAGAGAAGCCACTTTATTCCCTGTGGAATGGAGGATGCTAGGATGTTGCTGCTCCGGCAGACAGAGGCTTTTCGCTTGAGTCATCAGCCAACAGACTGAATGTTATGGTTTTAAAAACCCATACACAAAGTTGAGTGGTTTTTTCCATTTCTAAAATTTAAAATGTATGTATTTTTAAAACACCCACCTGCATATAATACACAGCTTGTTCAGGAGTTCTCAAACAGCCCCAGCACCCACCCCATCCCAGAGGCTCAACCAAATAAAACCCAAACTAAGAGGCTGGGTCCTTTAAGCATTGGTAATTTCTACCTGTAATCTCAGCACTTTGGAAGGCCGAGGCAGGCAGGTCACCTGAGGTCAGGAGTTCAAGACCAGCCTGGTCAACATGGTGAAACCCCATCTCTACTAAAAATGCAAAAAACATTAGCCAGGCTTGGTGGTGCACGCCTATAATCCCAGCTACTCTGGAGGCTGAGACAGGAGAATCACTTGAACTGGGAGGCAGAGGCTGCAGTGAGCTGAGATTGCGCCACTGCACTCCGGCCTGGGCGAAAGAGTGCGACTCTGTCTCATTTAAAAAAAAAAAAAAAAAATGGTAATTTCTAGATGGATATCTTGATGGGTCTCAGAAAGTGCAAAACCTAGCAAGAAATGAAAGAACATTTCTTAGGCTAAAAAGCTCTCAAGGAAGTCTACATAAATGATTTTATGTGCTATGTTCAGCACAGCAATATCTCATTTACCACGTATCATTGAATAATGACATTCCGTTTAGGTGAATTGTCCAGATACTGAAATATCCACCTTTAAAGTTCTTAAAAAAGAACCTTAGAGTTCCAAGAGTTCTTTTTTTAAAGGATTTCTGATCAGGAACATTGTAAATCATGTGCTGCACTTCCCTGTCTTTTTAAAACCTACATTGAGAGGAGTCAACTTTTTCTCAATGTTCGGGCTTCTAATTCTAAGCTTCACTTTTGTGACAGCAGCCAGGTATTGCCATATTTGGAACAGGCAGATTAAGATTTGAATTTTATTGACCTTTCAAACTTCCCAGGCCTGAGTTTCCTCATCTGCAAAGCTGTCGTAATAATAAATATTTTGCAAGATTGCTCTGCCTTTTTATGTAGATGCTCAATAAATTAGCAACTGTGTTAGCATCATTGGACTTTATCAGGGGACAGTGTGGGACGATTTTCTATCAATCCTCCTGCTTTCACACATCCTGTTACGAGTATGCCTGTCTCCTATAGCCTTCCCCTTCTGACTTGTTTTTGCGTTTTTATTGGGTTATCAATTTTGCTTCAGGAGCCCTTGCTGTCTCTTGGGAAGTTTGGGTTCTGGGACCTAAGCTTTGCCCAAGCCAGTGCAATCCCAAGGCCAGCATTTCCAGGTGGCTTCAGCCAGCCAAGCTTGCAGCAGAGTTAGGACTGGGGAGGGATCCCAAAGTGACAAAGCGTAAGAGCAACAGAGGATGGAGTTCTCAACATCAGTATAGCTGCTCACAATCTTTTCTTCTAAACTCCCCCACACCCTCATATTCTGCATATTTAAGGTTTTGGATATTTGCCTCTAAGTGTCCTAGATAAACAGGGCGCTCTTGTGTTTATTTACAGCCAGAGGGGCCCTCTATATCTTAGAAGATGTGTCTGTTTCTCCCAAAGTAAGAGATGATATCTTAGAAAGGTAGCACTTTCCCAGTTGATAACCTGATCATAGTAAACAGAGAGATCAGACCAGACCTCAGTTATCTGGCCCCTCCCCACTCAGCCAGCAGTGTTTCCCTGTGCTCAGTAAATAACCTCCATTCCCTGCAAATAACCAAGCACAGTCTTACATCTGTGTGAGCCCCCTGGGTTCCCAGGGCTCCGGCCCTCCTCCCCTCCCTCCACAGTGTCCAGCTGCAAGCTCCCATCTTCCTCCCCTGAGTTTCCTTGCTTCCTGCAGTTCTGTCTTATCAGCCCCTCCTCTGAACTCCCAGAGCACTTGATGTTGCCTGAGTCACTTACTTTTTGTTCATATGTGGCCATCTTGAGTTCTCAGCATGTAAATTCTACAAGGGCACAAAGCCCTTCATGTCTAAACTCCCATGGCACCTAGTCTAAGAGGGTGCTAGGCAGGTGTGTGCAAGTGATTTAGTGATATTTTTACATTGGAAATGCGAGGCAATCGGTCAGCATGAGCTGAATCTGTGTTGGAAGACAGATCGATCTGTTTTCCCTATTTGTCCATCTGGGAATGTGACATAATCTTAGGGGGTAGGACACAGGCCAAGAACGTCACTAACTGATTTGGGACATGAGTCTCTCACCAACAAAATTGTAATAGACCATTCATTCATCAGGAAATAGTTATTAAACACCTACTATGTGCTAAGTGGTAGTATTGGGAATACAGTGATGAATAAATCATATTTTTTTTCCCTAAAGTTGCTGTTACTCTTTCATTTACAGATGAGGAAACTTGGGCTCAAAGAAGTTAAGCAACTGGCCCAAGGTTCCACTCCCATAAGTGGCAGAGAAGGGTTTTGAAGCCAGATACCCTAGTTTTCAATCTCTGCTTTACTCTTGTGCTCTCTGCCTCCCCCGCATCATGCGTTTGGCCAGGGACATGATATGGACCTGTTATGTGGGCCCACAGCATCCAGGTCCAGCCTAGGCTGGGAAGATCAAGGAAGGCTCCCTGGAGGAGGTGATGCCTATACGAATTCTAAAGAAGTTGGCCAGGCAGCAGGGAGTGTGTTTGGCTGGTGTCACAGGCAGACAGCAGAATGCTCAAAGACAAGGAGGGGTGGTTTGATGCCTTCAGGAACCAAAATAATTGAACATTCCTGAAACCAATTTCTTAACCAGTGACATTGTAAGGGTAGAGTAAAAGGGGCTGTCCTTGTGACTTGCTGACACAAACCTTTTTCCCAGTGAAGAGGTGCCTGAGCAATACTATTTAATTGTATTTCCTGGCCAGACAACTTCCACCATCTCCTTAGGAGACAGGGTGGTCAGGAAGCAGGAAAGACTGAGATTATGGGGACTCTCTGCTGTCCCCACCTTCCCTGTCCATTGTAGGGTCTCTGCAGCCTCATACCCTATGTTCAAGTGGAATGCCTGAAAGTGGGGTTTGACCTGGGAAAGTCCAGGTAACACTTCAGATTAAGCTCCTCTTGTCAATTTCCTGCTACACAAGACTTTCTGAATCCAAGTCTCTTTCCTATGAATAGAGGGCGGGAGGCCAGATTGCCCAGTTGGAGGTGTGGCTTTAGCTGGTGTCCGTTGAAGTCTGAAAAGCCAACAAAGCATAGCGAGAATTCTGTGTGGTTCAAGAGGGTGCCTTGTGCTTGTTGAGGAGAGGCTGTTGGCTTGATCACTCACGACATTATTACTGACATTATTATTTACTGCCTGCCCAACCACAGAACTATTCTGATTCCCCTAAGGAACCAGTGAGCAGTAATACTTTTCTGTATTGCAACAATCCTCCTAATGACAGAAACAGATCCACCTCCAGGTACGTGGTGGACTAATGGGAGCAGCTGGCTGTGGCCCCGACACTTACCAACTTTGACCAGAGGTTCCGCCCAGCAACTCCACCTCGCCCATGGATCAAGGGGAAAAACAACTCACAGACTGTTCTCCTCCTCTTACCAAGGTTAAAAAGCAGCTGGAATTACTTTGGGCAGTTTGTTTTTGAAAATGAGCGTTGCAGTTGTAACCGTCTCAATGCAAGCCTCACTGTGGATGCCCTTCTTAACGATGTGCTTTATCTTCTGACTGAGAAAATCACTTGAGATTTTATCATGCACAATCCCACTTGTTCTGCCTCTCCACCCTGGCACCTTCTCCGAACCCAGAGATCCCAGAGGGCCAGCATCTCACCCCATGTAACTCCGTGTAATTCTCCCATCTAATTACACCGGCTGAGAGTCTGTCTTAAGAAATTCAGTGGGAGCTCCAGGTGTGGAGGGGATAAAGAAGAGATGGAACTATACCAAGTAAAAACATAAGATTTTTCTAAAAAGGGATTTGTGTATTTTCCTGGAGTCATGAGTCCTATAGAAAAAGAAATTTATATTATTTTTGTTTTGTCCTTTTTAGTGGCAAGGGGATTTAAGCCTTTGGATTAAGAGAAACTCAAAAGATAATTTAATTCCATTCTTATACTTCTGCCTGGATAAATCATTCCAGAAAAAAAAAAAAAAAAGATATCAGCTGCCCTTGTCTTTCCTTCCAGAAAAGAGCTTCTGTAATCGTCCTTCATTATGGGACCTCGTGCCTCACAACTCATCTCAGTTGATTGCAGAGTAGATGGTTGTATTTAATTTACATAATCAAAATTTTTTTCCTAGAAGGAGAATCCCTGAAAAATGTTAGCTGGGTCAAAATAAAATTTTCTAAAAAGAAGGAAAAGGAAAAGGAGAAAGAAGTGTGAGTTGGGCTTAGGTATGGGAGGGCAGCAGAAATTCATGACTTTTTTTATGCCTTTTTTTGAGCTTTGTAGGCGAGCATCTTGCAGTCTCTAATATTTTTCTACTTTTTCCCACTGGGACTCAACTGTATGTTTGTGGGTCATGTGAAGGAACTCTCAGAATTAGACAACAATAGCAAACATTTATTGAACTCTTGCCAGACATCAGGTCCTACCCTAAGAGCTTTCTATGTTTAACCTCCACAGCTGGTACTGGTACTGCTATTATCCCATTTAACAGATGGAGATACTGAGGCCCTGAGCGATCACACAGGTAGTAATCGTGGGGCTGGATTTGAAGCCAGTCAGCCCAAAGCTGCCTTTGTATACCTGTGTCAATCTGCTTGAAGCTGTCATCTGCTGTCCCAGTGCTTAGGTATTTGGGGCCTCTCTGATTTCTTTAGATATCCTTGACAAGCCTTTTCTTTTCCTTTTCCATTTTTATTCCTTTTCTTTGCCTCTTCCTGCCATGCAGTCACCTCCGGATGCCAGCAGGGCAGTCAAGGAGAGAGATCTCTTTCTGTGTCTTTAAATACAAGCCAGAGGCTTCTCAGTCCATCGTTCCTTTTTGCCTCCCTGTCATCAACCTCCTACTCCCCCAATCCCCCTGCAGCCTCGCTCACCATCCCCTTCAAATTCCCTGCCATCCTCACCACCACCTTCACTCTCCATCTGGAGTCCAAAGATGTGAGGGCCAGTAATAGAGTGTCAGCGGAAGTAATTGATTCCTCACACCGAGAGAATTCGCCTGCCTTTAGTGTCAATGGAGCTGAACCAGAGTCTTGGAGGGTGAGCGAGACATGTAAACAGTCCATGGCCGAGCTCTCAGGACGAAGCCAGATACACTGGAGAGTGAGTGAGGGAGCAAATGGTGGAACAAATAATTGTTTTATTGGAAAGGAAAGGAGTAAATAATATTTCAGCCCAGAAATTGGCAGTTTGAAAGAGATGGTTGAGAGCTTGGAGCAGAAGGATTCGTGATGCAGGTTTTAATGGAAGAGATGTTCTTTGTCTCAAAGTAGGAGGTTTCATCCCCACCCGATCCCCCCTCCCGTTATCGTCATTATTATCATTAAAATAATTACTGTAACAATTACAGTTGATGAGACCTCAGGTTTATAGAGCACCTTTCATCTAAAAGTTCAAAGCGATTTATCTATGTGTCATCTTTTGAGAGTGGTAGGAGGGTAAGAAAGTATTATTTTGGGGGGTCATCTGCTGGGAAACTGAGGTCCAAGCAGATACAGGATTTAGTTTAAGCTTCAGAGCAGGCTGCTGGGTTAAATGTTGGGGTACTGAGTTATCGTCTGGGGGCCTTTTCTGCTGTACTCTTCCCTGCCTGGGCCTTTATCCACATGTGGCTCTTGAAGCTCATCCCTGGCACGGATGCCTCCTCCCACGCTGCCAGGGCCCCCACTGGTCACTACAATATTGTGGCCAACCAGCCAGAAGCTCTGTGTGCAAAACAAACAGCCCACTTATGGCTGTGCGATGAATAAAGATCCTTCAAGGTCTGACTCACACTGCTCCCATCCTGCTCAGAGACTTCCTGTAATCTGGTTCCCTTTCTTGTAGAAGCTCATGTCCTTTCTAAACATCTTTCTTCATGGTTTTATGAGGCTCTAGCCGGGAGCACCCCACATTCCTAAATGCTTGCTTCCTCCACCCCCAACAAACCCCAACCTGTTCTCTCCGAATGGAAAGGGCATTTCTGGGATGGGGAGAGAAGGTGAGTGTTTTAACATGCCTCACGTGGCCCAGGCTGCCTGTGCAGCATGACGCTTCAGAATGCAGCTGTCGAGAGCATAGTCACAAGCGGAAGCAGTTCCAGCTGACTGGCCCCTGAGTGCTAGATTCAGGATCTCTGCCCTGGCGTGGCAGCAGCCCCTTCCTGCCTGGACATTAGTGCAGGCCCATCATTTCCACACCATGGTGCTTTTTGCACAGTAGTGACAAGTTTGCCCCTGGAGCCAGGAGAAGCTCCAAGCTCTGTAACCTGAAGCTCCAAGTAAATGAACTCTAAAAGGAGTCCCATCACACCTGTCACCTACTCCCAGACTGTCCCCTACTTGGATTTCTGCATGGCACATTTTTCAGATGAGTTTTGCATCTTCCAAGTTTTGTTAGGGAGGCTGGATGCCAGCAAAGGGGAATAGAAAAATGATATGGAGCCTGTATCCCTGGAAAAACAAAAAGGACTTTTTTGTTGCTGTGAGGGATTCCCTGGTGCCTGGCACACTTCCGTTCACAGCAGGCTCCCGTTTTTCGGACAAATGGGGAAGTTATGATTTGCCCTCACAAGTGGATCCCCCGGGAGCTAGAATCAGTGTGAACACCTATGCCGGAGGGAACGGTTCACTCTGCCGAGTAAAGAGGCGCTGCCAGCACACCAGGCGCCCCGGACGCTGTGCTCTGATTGCCCTTCGGTGGTCACCGTGCAGGCAGCCCCACCAGGCACAAAAGCTTGATCCCCATTCCCTTTTGTCAAATGATGCAAACTGAGGCATGCAAGCGTGATTGACCCAGGCCAGCATAGGAAAATTCAGCAAGTCCTGGCCAGGCTGGGATTCACCTTGACTGCTGCCACTGCCACTGAGAAGAACAGAACTGGAAAGAAATTGTGGACTACTCTTCTTTGCACTCTGGTATCATTCCAGAATGCTAGCAAGGGGCCCTGTAAGTTGACTGCAGAGGGTGAGGATTTTATAGACACAGAGCAGACCAATGAAAGACCCGACACTCATGCTGAAAGCAGCCTGCCCCAAAGCCTTAAACTTCACATTGGCACCGGTTGCCTAGAAAACCATTCCTTACACAAGCAAACATGTTTCATCCAAGTGGCCTCCAGTGTGTGTGCTGGTCCAGAAGCAGAGCAGACCCGTGACCACACGGCCTCAGGAATGTGCCTTGCTGGCCAGCCAGGTCAGCGAGGGAAATGGTATTCACCCAAAGGACCAGGGCAGAAGTGGGGGAGGCTTTGTTGTGTGCCCTCAATTCTCTGAAAGTTCACCTTCCGAGAGACTTATCAGAGGCGCTGTCTGGAGCGGCCTCCTTCCTCACGCCGGGAGGCGTTCTTGGCAGCCCGCTCCATGAGGAACAATGAGATTGGCGGGGCCCTCACCATCATCGCAGGGCCTCTGTGGAAAAATAGCCAGCAATTATAAATAGATGTTATTCGTCGTTTCCATTTTCTTGCCTTCAAGGTTTTTTGGAATAATTCCTTCAGTTTGTTTTGGGTTATTCTCTCCATGTACTTCCTTTGGTGGGTGGTCAGACTTCCTCCCTTCTGAAGAGCTGTGGTGACCCTGGTTGTGAGGATTGTGGATAAGAAGCTCAAAATATCAGACATTTCTGGTGGGAAGAAATGAAGGAAGAAAATGCAACTGCAAACAGCCACTATTAAAAAGGCACTGGGTACCGATGCAGATACACAAACAGATAGATTTTGGGAACTGTTTGAGCCCTTGGCGTTAAATAGCAAATAAGAATAGCAGCAGCAATAACAACAAATGGCTATTCATTGAGCACGTACTGTGTGCCATGCACCGTGCTGACCCATTGATGTGCATTAACTCAGCAGCCTCTTGGGAGCTTGAGTACCTTGCTATCTAACACAGCAGATGGAGGACGGGTGGTTTCAAACACAGCCTGGGCTCAGAAACACAAGTTTGACATAAAATCTTGAAAACTCAAGTGTCTGAAACACTGTTGATGGATTTGTGCAGGGGGATGATTTTTTAGAAACCCAGCCCCAAGAAGGGGGGTATCGAGACTGCCTCTAACTGTGCTTTTCGTTTCATCTTCTCCCGTCTGGCTCCCGAGGTGTCATGTGTATGTAACTCTTCTCTTCTCCACATCCACCATCCTGTTTTGTTTTATGCTGATAATAATAAAAATAGCCAGGGGCTCTCAGACACTTCCTAAGGCATCTGGCACTGTGCTGGGCCTGCATGTACCTTCGCAATCCTGCCACCATCCCCAAAGGGGGAGACTGTTATTATGTCCATTTTGTAGATGATGAAACCGAAACTCAGAGAGGTTAAATACCTTGTCTATAATCACACCATGAGCAAGTGCCAGAAAGTAGCTGTGTCTGTCCACAAAGCCCACGTGCTACACTTCCCAGGTTACACAACACCCTCTTAGGTATGTTTCAGTTAACAGTAATTTAACGTTTCTTTTGTCACAGACTTTTTCCCTAGAAAAATGTGCCTACTCACAAACACAAAATTTCAGCAAACAGCATCAGAGCTTCCCCAGCCCACTTATACTTACGTGTAGGCCCTAGTAGAAATCCACGCATTTAAGAATATGTGCTCTAGATGATAACTTAAGAGCTTATAAATATACGGGATGCTGCTTTCTCACTCCATGGGCCATATGTTCACATATGGATATATATGTGCTTATAAAAATACCACACTTACAAAAATTAATATGTTATCCCATCTGAACTCTTGCAAGCTAGATTTCTGCTGGGTGAGTCTCGAAATCATGGATTCCAAATCCGCTCACTTTTCCTGTTGGCGATGTGTCTTTTAATTTTGGTAAATCCTTCAGCCTTATTTAAACAGAACAACTCAAAAGAGCAAGATTCTGTTAAGTCTCTTACATACCTTACGCCCATTTTGTGGAAACCTAACTGAGGCCATAAGGATTCTTTACACCCGATACCTGCTAATGCTATTGTGCTATGGCAATCTGGTATTTTCATTGCCCTCAGATCTTCATCCCACAAGGAGACAAAGAGAGGAAGGGGAGGTCTCTGTGCCCTGGAGTTTGACTACTTGGGTTCAAAGCCTCCCTCTGACCTTTCTTCCTCATGTAACCTTGGGCGGGTCACTTAACCTCTCTGAGCCTCAATGTCTGCAACTGCAAATGGATGGTAATTGTAACAGGGCCTGGTTTGGATGAAATGAGGATTAAATGAAATAATATCTGAATCAACGGCCTGGCCCATAGTAAATGCTCAATAAAATGTGATATAACAGCTTTTTAGTAAATGGGTGGTACAGATGCAAGGCAGAAATTCAAGGAAATGAAATTTACTTAAAAAAATCTGACCTGACAGTGAGCTGACTTCTCCATAAAGGCTAGGTGACTGTACTGAGCCCAAGGAGCAGGTGGCGTGGCTTCAGGTCTGAACAGACCAGAGACCTTAGCACTGTGCAGACCTGCCTTGCAGCCTTTTTAGGCATCATGCAGCTTCTTTGTTGGGAAGTTGTGTGTGACAGTGCTGTTTTTTCCTCCTAATTTCCTCACAGGTTTTAATGTAAGGATTAATAAGACAGTGTTTGTAGATGTCTTTGAGCCTCCTGGAAGAAAGGCACTCCAGGAGGTGATAAATTCTCTGGCCTGGATAATCTACTCATGAAATATGGAACTTTGAAAGTGTGAGAAAAATCTCAAATCACTTTGACAGCATTTTAATTATAGTTGATTTGTTTGCCGCTAATAGTGAAAATGCTGTCAGCATGATTTGCGATGTTTCTTCCACTCAAAATGTTATATTTCATGTTTTTGAGTCACAAGGCAACATTTTGGTTTTCAGATACAACCAGAATAGCTCAGTAAATGTGTTGGGGCACAAAGACAGAGAGTATAAAATGGATCAAACTCCACAGAAAGCATCATCGTAGCACGCGTTCTTCTTAACATGGAACACCAGCCTCAAGTCCCTTATTCATTTACATTTATTTACTCAACAAAAAGTGAATGAGACCTCCTACATGCCAGGCACCAAGCAAGTGTCGTAAATTCAGCAATGAAGAGGCAAGGTCCTTGCCTTCATGGTGCTTATTGTCTAGGGCAGGAGACAGATCATAAACAAATAAGCATATTGACAAGATCTTTTCAGATTATGATCATAGCAATGAAAGAAGTAAGAGGATGGTGAGCTAGAGAATAAGGGCATGCCATCTGAAACAGGGTGGTGACAGCAGGTTTCTCTGAGGAGATAACATTTGTACTTAAGCCTGAAGGATGTGCAACAACCAGCCCTGGAAGATACCAGTGAGGAGTACTGCAGGCAGCGGAAAGAGCACTTGCAAAGGCCCTGGGGTTGGAAAGAGCTCACCATATAAAAAATGTCGTCAACCTCTTATGATCTTATGATGAGCAGTGTGAAAGGAGGTCTTGCTTGGTTGGCAAAGGTTATGATGTCAGGACTTGGGCAGAGATGTTCTGATACGTAGACCCAAAAGAAGGGGCAGAGTCTTCTTCCTCGGAAGACCTAAGTACTCTATCTTCGATACAGTAATCCCCTTCCAAGTGGTTCTGTGTGGCATCCCTAAAGCTGGATTCTGACAAGGGCCAGACATTTCGGTGTCCTGAAGGAAGGACCTCAGCTTGGTGAATCTTCCAGCACAGGCTCTGTTGACTAACCCAGACTTTGGTGCCCTGCTGGGAAGTGTCAAGCATGGAGACAGTTATGGAAACTAGAAAGTCCTTTTTCATGTTTGCCTAGCGATGAGAGAAAGAGATGAGATTGTTGCTTTTTCATATCTCTCCCGTGGACTCTTAAAATTAACTTCACTGTCAAAATTTCCCATGGCCCAAATGTAGGTTTGGGGAGAGAAATGTAAGACTTTGAAGTTGAGAAAGAAAGTAGAGAAAGCATTCTCTAGACAAATGTTCACCATGCAGACGTCAGAATCTGTGAGGAGACAAGTAAAAAGGCACTCGGGGAACCATTTTAGAGAGAAAATAAAGAACTGGGAATAGAGATGGCTACTTCAGCTCAGGAAAAAAAATAAATAAAACAATACAAGGTAGTGTTAAAGCTTTGAAAGGAATTTTTCATTTAGGAGAGATTATGAATAATGAAATGCAAACACTCTAGTTAATATGTCCGTTAGCTGGCTTATGTTGCCTTCTGCAAAATGAGTGATACGTTCTAAGAGGAACGGCTTTTCAAGTTATCCTACTTGACTATCGTTGAGGTGAGCTCTGAGTCTATACCCCAGATTCCTTTACTAAACACTGGATATTAGACACTAGATGCAAAGCCATATTTATTCCAAAGCCAGAAACTTCCTAAGCCTCTGCCTAACTCTTCACAAATGAACCTGACAACACTGAAATTTCTAAGGAGATTTACTCCAACCGTAGCAAATCCCTCATAATAAAAAATTTCCCCAAATGAGTCAGTCACACAGGAGGTAAATGAGACATTCTGCATGAAGTCAGCATGTCATTTGGAGTGTGCCTTTATATAAAAGTCCCAGCCAGAAGACTATGTGGTTACATGGGGCTTGTCCACAGGGCAGAACCAGAACACTGGAAGTTGCGGGGATTTCAGCTGCCGAATTGTAACTCTGTGTCGCTTCCCCTCAAGCAAACCTTACAGAAAAATCTAGTTTTTCTAAGAAGTTCAAGTAAGCCTTGTTGATTATTTGCTTCACAAAAGGATTCACCAGAGGGGTCCTTTAACTAACAAGCTCGGAGAAAAACTTTATAGTATGACTGAATTATATGAAGCTTTTCCAAAAATGCATCCCTTCTCTATATGTGTGTGTAGATGCATATGGATGTATTTGTTGCAGGCAGCATTACAAGAAGGGATTTGGGGTGGTCTATATCCGTTGAGTAAATTGAGGCAAGCTTGTAACAGTGGCATTTGTTGGGCAGCCCTGCTTCATTGCTGATTCTGTTAATCCCCTAAATGACTCCATGGGTGATCAGGCAACCAGATAAAACCCTCTCACTTCTGATGAACAAGCCAGTGGGATGTCAGGGCCTCTTTCTGTCCTTCCTAGAGAAATTGGCAACACAAAGACTGGAACTATCTGGCGATCCTTTAAAAAAAAGTTTAGAAAATTATTTATTGAATGTGGGTCATGTCCTAGGCACTGTTCTAAGTGTCCCAACCTACTGTGTCTCATTTATTCCTCACTCCAGTTCTGTGACATGGATGATGATGGTGATGATGATGAACTTACTTCTACATCTGCTAAATCATGAGAGCTGCATTCTTTTACAAAGAAGAAAGTAAAAATTACCCATCATCCCACCACCCATGTCTCTCGCCATTGTTAGTATTTTAGTAGTCTTTCAGACTTCCTCTGTATGTTTATGTAAGGAAATGTATGTCTACCTTTTAAAACACACTTTTAAAAAATCTCCTTTTAAAAAAGTTAACAGTATAGCATGAACATTTTTCCATTAAAAAAAAAATTCTAGACCTGCAGATTATTGATTGTAGCAGCAGAGTATTCCATTTTATAAATATCCCAAAAGGATTCACCCTCCCTCTACGGTTGGGCTTTGAAACTATTTATGAGCAAAATATCCTCCCACTTTTTATATTTTTTCAAAATACATACACAAAGATGCATATGCAACTTTGCACAATTGTCTGATTATTTTCTTAGGAAAAATTTCTAGCAGTAGGATTGCTGGATTAAAGGCTATGTACATATTAACTTTTGTCACATTTCACCAAAATGCCTTCCAGAATGTTTGAACAGATTTCCATTCCCGCTGATACTGAACCTCTGCTTATTTGTTCCATCTCTTAAAACAAGGTCGCTTCTGCTCTGTGGCTCAGCCTCCTCGCCTCTGAAATGGGTGTG
The DNA here is from genome assembly GCF_043159975.1 of Macaca nemestrina. Lineage (NCBI taxonomy): Eukaryota > Metazoa > Chordata > Mammalia > Primates > Cercopithecidae > Macaca > Macaca nemestrina. The sequence goes on from NC_092135.1 coordinate 103,786,739, forward strand.
AGAATACAACAAATCACAGTTCACGTTTACTTAGCACACACTGAGTGCCAGACTATGGACTAACACTTCATATTGATTAGATCTTGCCATTTAAGTCTCACATCAACCCCAGGAGAAGATTGTAATATCCCTACTTTACTCTTTTTCTCCCCATTTGTGAGGCTCAGAAAGGTTCAGTAACTTGCCTGAGGTCACCCAGCTAAAAAGTGGCCAAGCTGGGGTGCAAGCCCAGCGCTGTCTGCTTCTGGGATTCGGACTCTTGCACTCTGGGCCCTGCATTTCTTAGTCCAGATGAGTTGTCTGATTCATGAGCATGGGTGGCAGAGCCCCTCGACCTTTGTGCACATTGCCAGGGCATCGCCATTGCTCACAGGAATGTGTCTGTCCAGCAGTGCTTGCCTTAGTGTGAAAGTAGCAAGGAGGGGTTTACTGGAAGGTTTGGGAGTTCCCCTGAGAACAAATGAAGCATCTTTTTACTTTTGTTTTGGAAATGAGGAAGCATGTTTTCAAAGTCAGCACCATCTCCCACACTGAAACCACAGACCTAAACAGATTCCCCCAAACTCACAGCTTTCTCAATCTGTGACCATCTCTCCATTTCTTCCTGGGGGGTGAAACTGCCGTTTTGACTTCTCCAGACTCTAAGGAGCTCAGCAGTTCTTTTTTGACTGTGGGAGTCCAGCCCTGTGGGGTCTAAGAATGAATTAATCCTGGTCCACTCCTGCTTAGACTTCCTTTACAGGTCTATTATTTGAAAGTGGCTGAGTAACATAGCTCCTGGGGGCTAAAGTGAGGCCTCAGGCCTCCCCAGCTCACACCAGCCACTCCTGCAGGCAGCCGGCAACCCCAGATCCTTGTATGTGACAGGAACCATGGGCAGGCACATCCCAGAGAAGGGTGCATTCCCAGCCCTCTCTTTACCCGCAAGGAAGAGATTTCTTAAGTGTTGCTTTAACAGGTTGATGCAAAATAAATAAACAGAAAGGGAAGGAGAGGGAGATGGATGGTTTTCAGTAAAGAATGGTGCAGCGGCCAGCAGTTGGAAGGGAGCTGGTGGGCAGGAAGTTTCCCACCTAAGCAGTTGTGACAGGAGTATTAACTGGGAGCCCAGAAGGCAAGCACAAACGCAGCACAGTGAGGACTGCCAGAGCACATACCGGGGCTGGAAAATGTGTGTCTGTCAAGATAAAATGGTGCATTATGTTTGCACCTTCCCATGAACTGAGCCAAGAGTGTCTTTGAGGTGCCTTCTTCCCAGCCCTGGCCAGTTTGACTCTGCTTCAAATGAGCACAGGCCTCTGCTTCAGGAGGGCAGCCTGCCCTGCCTCTCACTGAGGCTAATAGTTGTGTGCACGTAGCCGGTGGGCCCCTGGAGACTCACCCCTGCTTTTGGAGAAAGGTTTTTATTGCCTTATCTAATATGAGGCTGATTCCTTTTAAGAACACACGTTGACTAGACACTGCTGATGTGAACCTTGCAGAGTCATCATAGGGAGGGCAGTGGCTCAGGGTGGGGAGTCTTTGTCACTAACAATTAAAGAAGGGATGGCCCAGGGGAAAATTGAAACGGGGCTGGAGGGAGATGGGAAAATAAGCAAATGTCTCTGAAACATCCCCCGTGTGTCTGGCACAGTGCCTAGCCCCTTACGTCTATATTTTTTTCATTCCATCTTCTCCCCAGCCTTTTGGAGTGGATATATTTATCCTCATCTTACAGATGAAGAAATTGATGCTCAAAGGGGTTCAGCAGCTTGCAATGTCACAGAGCTAAGAAGGAGAGACTAAGATTCTGAGAGAGCATAATGGAAATAAAAATGGTGCTATTGAAGGAAGAAAAAAATGTGTTTTGTGATATTTGATAGAATGATGCTCCTGCTCTTACGTGGGCAAGAGATAAGGCCTTCCAGCCATGTGTTGATTCACTCTGTGGCTTTCACAAAGCACAACAACTTGCAGTATCTCTGTTTGCCAGTCTGTACAAGCAGACATAAGTGCCCTTCGCTTATCCATCTGAAACACCTGAACGTCTCTAAATGAATAGAGAGACATGAGTGGGAGCGACACAGCGGTCCTTCTCATGTCCTTCGAGTGATATTTTCTTGTCTGTGCCATCCCCACCCAGGTATGACTTTATCGAGATTCGGGATGGGGACAGTGAATCCGCAGACCTCCTGGGCAAACACTGTGGGAACATCGCCCCGCCCACCATCATCTCCTCGGGCTCCATGCTCTACATCAAGTTCACCTCCGACTACGCCCGGCAGGGGGCAGGCTTCTCTCTGCGCTACGAGATCTTCAAGACAGGTCAGTGTGGTCACACGTAGGGGCGGGGAGATTGGCGTTTTAGAGAAGAAGGAGGGACAGCACCCAGTGGGCTGAGGCACTGGGTAAGAGTGACAGTGTCATCCAGCTTGAGCACGGTGAGCGGTTCAAGGTGAACCCAGAGACATGCCGAGAAGAAGAGCCAGCTCAGGTTATCCACTAGCTTAAGGGGGCAGACTGCAGAATGCGGGGGCAAAGCAGCCATTGTTTGTGGTATTAGACAAATAGAAAAACACTTCTTGAAAGAATCTGATTTTTGTATGCTTTTTAAAATCAAAATAGTCTTCATGGGAAAAAGCAAAACTCTGATGACTTTCTCACGATTACTTCATGGTCTAATGTCTTTATTTGGAACTACATGGGACTGAGGACATAATCTTTTCATTGTTTGGAGTCTCTATAAAGATCTTGCCATGACCTCCCAAATGGGGTCACACCATAGCTTTTAAATTAAAATAAGGCTTAAAGCAGGCCACCCCATTTCTCCAAGCCGAAGCCATCCCTTGGTAGGCCATGTTACCACCTCTGTCCATTGAACCCCTACTCTCTAAATGCCAATGAACTTGACTCCCTGAAAAGCAATCAAAAAATAGCAGAAAAAGAGTCAGAGGGCACTGCACTTGCTTTAAGTTGACTGCTTGATTTCCATCAGGTCCCCCGTAGATTACTTTAGGGCCTCAGACTATGGGCCAGTGCTCATTTCCAAAACTAAATGCAGCAGACTTCTATTCACAAGACCCCGCTTCATCAGCTACACTCACACTCTGCCGGTGGTGTGTCCTCTTCTGTGATGTGTGGAGCTTGTTATCGCGAGGCTAAGGGAAGCATGTCCTCCAGTCCTCCCCACCCACCGCCCACTCCCCTCCTCAGAGGCTCGCCTTCCATCTATGTGTGTGTCTCCCCTCTGCCCCCAGCAGCCCAAGCTTTACAACTCGTGGATGGAGTCTGGTTCAAGGGGAGACTGTCAGCCTTGTCATCAAGAGGCCCAAGACTGGCGCCTGTTGAGTTCAGTGTGAGGGGAACTATTCATATATATTTTCTTTTTCACTAAACAGTTCTTGAAAGGAAGTGGTAGCTGCTGAAAGCACTTTTTATATCCACTCTGTCTAAATATTTGTCGGATTTGTCTGCCCGAGAACAAGAACGTGGAATCAAATGAAGGGGTGGGGCCGAGGGGACCGTATCGTGCAAGAGTGGCAGCCCAGGCTGCTGCAGGGCACAGGTCCCAAGAAGGTCTGTTCGCCTTGGGTTTTCATGCTCCTGAGTGTGGTGAAGTCACAGGGGCTGACGATCTGTGTGTCCAGTGGCTCAAGCTGTTTGAAGCCCCTGAGGAGCTTGATCCATATTCCCCTGAGTCTTGCGCAAAATTCAGATCAATGCCACCAGCACCAGTGGAACATCCTCTGCTGCCGAGCAGCGGGGAGAATAAAATAGAAAGAAACAAAAGAGGGTGCTTGCTCTCTTCGGGTTGGAGAGGCAGGTGTGCAAACCCTTTGCACGTGACAGACTCGCAGGCAATGTTATTGGATGAGTATGTATGTAAATTGAAACGAAAACTATGATATGAGACAGAATGAATAAGTGCAAAGTAAAGGTACAATTGACATGTGGTGGTTATGAAAATGGGGGAGCAGTCGAGTGGCTTGGCAATCAAGGGGCTCCAGAGAATCTATTCAGTAGCAAGGTCCCTAGTGCTAATGCTGCCACTTGGCTGCACCGTGCTGGCCATGAAAGGAAAACAGCTCCAAGCAAGATCTTCCAGGAAGATGGCCAAGGGAAGTCAGAACAAGGGTGAGCAGGGCCGTGAAAGCTCAGCCTTGGTCTCACACCACCCAACTTAGTATTTCACAAGGCATCATGCTACATTCTCCAGAAAGTCATGGGAAAAGTCAATGTTCACTCTATCCATCATGCAAATGTGAAAGGAGGATATTAAAAGATACGACATGTAGGAGGGTGTCATAATTCAACATTGCTGTCTCGAGGACATGCTGAAGCGGGATTTCAAATGAAGCAACAAGTCTGTGAACCACCTGGCAACAATGGTGCCAGCCAAGGGATGGCTTCGGCTTGGAGAAATGGGGTTTCCTGCTTTAAGGATTGGGGTTGCCTAGTGGAGAGATGATTGTGAGAGAAAGTCCTGCCAACAACAGCCACACTCCTGGCAATGTGAGAGAGCAGATGAGAGCCCAGTAGACTTCTCAGGGCCACTTGTACCTGCCATCATACCCACCTGCTACTGGAAGAGCAACTCTCCACATGAAAGTCAATCTTACATATGCCAGGCTCGGTGGCTCATGCCTGTAATCCCAGCACTTTGGGAGGTTGTGGCAGGCAGATCACCTGAGGTCAGGAGTTTAAGACCAGCCTGGCCAACATGGCGAAATCCCGTCTCTACTAAAGCTACAAAACTTAGCCGGGCATGGTGGCACGCACCTGCAATTCCAGCTACTTGGGAGGCTGAGGCAGGAGAATCGCTTGAACTCAGGAGGTGGAGGTGGCAGTGAGCTGAGATCGTGCCATTGCACTCCAGCCTGGATGACAAGAGCGAAATTCCATCTCAAAAAACAACAACAAAAAAGTCAACCTTATATGAAGTACAGAAATGTGCAAGGGAGCAAAATTCAAAACAGAGAAGTTTAGAAAAATGAGCATTCATGCAGGTGCCATGTCCTATACCCACATTTCCATTGTTGGAGTCAGGAGAGAAAATATACAAAGTTTACGTCATCCACAGAACATGAAAGAAATGGGTGGACATGCTGAAGAAATCCAAACAAACACAGCTATGTTTGCTAGTCGGATTCATAGAGAGGAAGAAGCGGGAAAAATTGTAAACACAGATATGCAAATAGCCATACAGAGGGCTCTAGAAGCCTTCAGTGGGACATTATCCTGGTGAGCCTCTGCTGCAGGACCCACAGTGTGAGTGCTGACCAGGGCATGTGGCTGGCGTGGAAGGTTCATGTCTGCCCTAAGTGAAATGGTTTATAAAAGATTCTGTATGTTACCAGACTGTCTACATTTAAAAGGGTAAGTCAGAACAACTCATAAATTTAAAAGATCTCAAATCAAGATATCGTGAGAACAGAAAAAAAAAAAAAAAGAGGAATTTTTAAACGTAAAATGTCACGTTGTAAACAAAATTAGTGGAAAATGTGTGTGTGTGTTTGGTTTTTTCCAGAAGCCCCTTTAACCATAAGTTCAAGATCAGGTTTTCTTTCCTGTTTGCTTGTGACACTTCAGAAAGAGACATTTCTGGGGTCATTCACAGAGGTAGAGAAAACCCGGAGTGCCTACTGCCTCCACTTCCTGAATTCAGGAACTGAATTCACCTTCTGCTGGAAAGGCAAACTCAGCTTCCAGTAAATCCACCGTGTTTTAAATGTCTTGATACCTGTAGATTCTTCTGCTTGCAGCGTTATTGTAAAATTCACAGTGGAAAAACGGAGTGGGCATTTTTCATAGCAGTCCTTTCCTATGAAATCATTCACTGCAACCCAAATCCCCCAGCTTCTGTGTACAATCTTAGCCTTGAGTGGGCTTGAGTATTTGTTGACTCGAGTTCTTCGTTTAACCTTTAAACCTTCGAAGACATCTCGGAAAAGGATCTTGGATAAGGCAGATGTCTGCAAGAGCCAGCTTCTGTCTCCTTTTCTGAGACCTCTTCTTGGCATCTGCTATTCAACTGCTTTTGTGATGCCGCAAACAGTGAGATGGTACGATTAGAGATGAATGCATGATGTTAATAGACAGGTTTGATTTTTCTGCATAAAAACAGACAAAACTGGACAAAGGTTTTCCCACTGCCTTCAAAATGAGTCAAAGTATATACTCATTTATAGCCATATATCAGAAATGCAGGAACTCAAGACCCTGGGAACTATGGATACTTTCGAATTTCACATTCTCCAAGTCTCTCTTAGACTCAGTAGATGTCCATCATGGAAGCACTTGTGCCCCACCTATGACAGGAACCAAAGAAAGATTCCACCAGAAAATTCCCCACTCCCGGAGGGGTGGAGATTCCCCTTGCCTTCTAAGGGAATAACAATAGAGCAAGCTCTAAGAGGGCATGTCAGGATGCTCTTTCTAGCTCTCAAGCAAGAAATGAATAGAGAGTTAATTTCCTCCAACCATGTGTGAGGCTCAGCTGAGTGGCCCGCATGAAGAATGCTGCACAGCAGCCATAAACTCTAACCTTTTCAAAATTCCTCTTGGCCCCCTGAAGACCCGCCAGCTGGCTTGGCTTTGCTGAATTGCCTCATCCCGGGCCATTGAGGAGGCCCTCAGGAGTCTGAAGCCCAATCATAAACAAAGCTGGGGGAGGCGGCCCCAGCTCATCCCGCCAGGACTAGCTGCCCATTGAAAACTCTGGGCCTGCCCTGCTGCTGCCATGCATATGAATGATGGGGTGCAGAGCCTCTGAGATTCGCTGCTTAGAGCCTCCACAGAACCCATGCAAAGGTTAGCCCTTGCCCTCGTGTGTTCCTAGTCCCTACCCTGCCAAGGCACAGCACAAGGTGGAAAGTAGGAAGTGATGGATGGATAGATAGGAGATACTGGAATTTTCTGTCTGGTGCTGAAGAAAGTTGCAACTCCTCCATCCCCACTTATTTGCATGGCACTTCTTCCAAATCAGACATTTGCCTCTTTCCAGAAAGCTGTCATCAATAAAGAGACTCAACAAGAGGCCTCCTATAGGAGCTGAGGATAAAGACATCGCCGCAGGCTAAGATCAGTGTATTGACATCACCTAGTTATATTTGAGTGTGAGCCCCAGAGGACACTTCCTGCCAGTAAACACCTAGTTTATCGAGTATTTCTGGTGGGTTTTTTTTTTTTTTTTTTTTTTTTTTAATGCTTAAGAGTGGCTATTATCCTCCTCAAAAATCCTGCTTCCTTTTCTTCTTTTAAAATCTGAACATAATGAGTGAAATCAATTCTAATTGTCCAGTATTTCCATTCGTTGCGTGAATGTGCACGAGCTCGTGCTCCATGGGTCCGTTGGTCTGGGTTGCAGTGCTCCTGGGACCCATCTGTGGTGCTGCCCTGGCAAATGGTGGCTGGGTTAAAGCACAACAAGGACCCTTTTAATATGACTCCACCTAGAGGCATTCAGAGATAGGGTGGCTGCAATCCTCTTATGAGCTCCTGTTCCTGTTCCTGCTGCCATCCAAGTTTGCACCAGGATGCGAATGTGTGCCGCATTTAATCAGGATGCCTCCATGCGTCCCAAGAAAGCAGACACAAGAGCTCAGGAGAGAAACAAGGCCATCCACACCACAAAGGAGCCAGAAGCCTTCCAAATGTCAATGCACTGCTGCATTTTTCCAAACTTGTTGCCGGAGCGGCCTTTAACATCCCCAACGGCCTGCTGTGATCCACCAGCTAAAAACATCGATTGTTAATTGTCTGACCACTACAGAGCAGCTCGTTTTAATATAGTCATGACATGAATGAGACCCAAGCTCCCCTTTGCCCCTCCCCTGAGGCACCTTGGATCTTGGAGGGAGAAGGGGGCACTTCGTTGGCTGTGGTACAATAGGGGCTAGTGTTGAGGTCAGCAATAAATAAGGGGTAACATTGTTTTCCCTGCTGGCAATCAGCAAGCCTTCCTTAAGGATTGAAATAACTTACATTTCTGGAGTGAGCAGCTGAGTAACTGAGAAAGAAGACTCTGTTCCTTTTCAAGAGAATCCCTCTCTCTCTCTCTTTCTTTATCTCTTTCTCTCTCTCTCTCTCTCACACACACACACATACACACACAATTCTCTCTACCCCTACCCAATTCCTCAATTGCTGCTCTCACTCTGATATGTAGAGCAAGCCAGCTGTGCCTCCCTAATTTATGAAGGCTTGAAACGTGCATGTGAAGAGTATGTTGCTTCAAGGGCCACTCCAGTGGCAACAAAACCCTCAAGAGTAGGGGGATTTGGGCCCAAACATTTAAATAACCCATGTAACAGAGGCCGCGAAGAAAGGCATCTTCTTCTTAGTGCTACAGTTGTCTTTTACATACAGGCTCTGAAGATTGCTCAAAAAACTTCACAAGCCCCAATGGGACCATCGAATCCCCTGGGTTTCCTGAGAAGTATCCACACAACTTGGACTGCACCTTTACCATCCTGGCCAAACCCAAGATGGAGATTGTCCTGCAGTTCCTGATCTTTGACCTGGAGCATGACCCTTTGCAGGTGGGAGAGGGGGACTGCAAGTACGACTGGCTGGACATCTGGGATGGCATTCCACATGGTGAGTGATGTCATGAGGCATTCTTCAGTAGCTTGGCCTTTGCCTGTTAATTGCTTTAGTGATGATAAAGAGGAAGACAAAGACTTCAAAGCTCCTACGAGTTCTTATATGACCCATGGTGACTTTCTCTTCTTCCCCTTCACTAAGGATAGCTTGAGAGAAATTACAGGAAGGCTGTCTACTTTCTTGGAAATATTTCTTTAGAAAAAGATAGGAGACTAAGTAGATACTTGGAAAGGATGAGAAAACTTATAGATAGTGTTCATTTCTACCCCAAATTGTCAGGATAGAAGGTGGCTTGATGGCTAACCCCTATGACCAAACAGAAGGACTCCGAGCCAGACTGGCCGGGCTTAACTCCTGGCTCTGCTACTCACCAGCTGTGCAACCTTGGACAGATTACTTACCCTATCTGTGTCAAGTTAGCTGCTATCGTCATCATTATTATTACTATAATTTTAAAATTATTATTAATATAGTCATAAATATTGAAAAGGTACATCACCCAAGGCTGAGAGCCACCAGTACTTCACAGGTGAAGACCAACATAGATCCTGGGTCTAATCAGGACTGGAAAGGAACAAATCTTTCACTTTTGTAGTCATTCTAAGTATCTTCTAATATAAAGGAGACATGATGACTAAGCAAGAAGAGCAATTTCATTTCCTGGGTAAAGCACAAGACTTAGTCAGAAAACTTGGGTTGGAGGCCCAGCTCTGCTATTTCCTAGCAGTGTGAATAAGGAAATCACATGCACTCTCCAAACTTCAGTTTCTTCCTCTGTAGAATAGACATCGTAATGATGCCTTTCCAGCTCATCTTCCAGGCCACTGAGAACAGAATGAAGCCAGTGAAAGCGGCCTGTACCTTTTTGATGAAAAAGTGAAAGTGCTATTTAATGTGCAAGAAAAATATTAGCCATTGTTCTTGAAACATATCTTTGGTTTTTATGGCAAGGTGTACAAAGTGATGCTCCACTGAATAAAATGCAGTGAGGGGAAGGGAAAACAGAGTGGAAACCAAGTTTGACATTTTGATTTCCACTGACTTCTCTTTGTCTTGAATGTCCAGTTGGCCCCCTGATTGGCAAGTACTGTGGGACCAAAACACCCTCTGAACTTCGTTCATCGACGGGGATCCTTTCCCTGACCTTTCACACGGACATGGCGGTGGCCAAGGATGGCTTCTCTGCGCGTTACTACCTGGTCCACCAAGAGCCGCTAGAGAGTGAGTTGGCCGATTAGGAACCTCTGTCCTGTCTTTCCACCAGGGCTGTAAGGGTGTACAGGTGAAGAGAGGCTGAGCTCTATGAGACAGAAGATGGGAACTCCATGGAATTTATGGTGGCATCTGAGTTTAGAGGCGCCCACATCCTCTTGCCAGGAAGAGGTTGATGAGAAAAGAACACATGTCAATCTGGGTGCTTATTTCTTTAAAAAAAAAAAAAAAATATATATATATATATATATATATGGAATAAGAATTAGTTATTTTCAGGGCAAGTCATGGCACCATCTCATACCTCAGTTTCCTCATCTATGAATGAAAGAGAGGTTAGTTAGGATGCTCTATACAGGGTCCCTCCTCTGCTAACATTTTTTTAGTCTGTAGCCATTTTTTTCCCCTCTCAAAATCTCAGGGGCCATTGTCACAAAACTGAACCATTTTAAACCTCTCTCTGTAATTTTTGACATTAACCATCTCTGGGCCTGGGTAATGTTTTCCTGACTAGATTGGTACAACTGCTTAGACTTGGACTCCACACATCCACCAGAGATAGTTTGTGGAGCTTTTACTATGTGCCAGGCACCAAGCAAGGAATTAAAAACTGTCACTCTGACTGCAGCTGCTGTGGGACTTGCGGTCCCTCAGCACTGAGCAACATCTTCAAATCAGCTGCTCTTGGACATGTGTTTCAAATGTGCTGCCATTTCTACTTAAAGACCCAAACGATAACTTTTTTTTTTTTTTTTTTGAGACAGTCTCTCTCTCTCTTGCCCAGGCTGGAGTGCAGTGGCTCGATCTCAGCTCACTGCAACCTCCACCTCCTGGTTTAAGCGATTCTCGTGTCTCAGCCTCCCAAGTAGCTGGAACTATAGGCATGCGCCACCATGCCCAACTAATTTTTGTATTTTTAGCAGAGGTGGGGTTTTGCCATGTTGACCAGCCTGGTCTTGAACTCCTGGCCTCAAGTGCTCTGCCTGCCTCCGCCTCCTCAAATGCTGGGATTATAGGTGTGAGCCACCATGCCCAGCCCCAAATAAGTTTCAAGACTAAAGAAGCACTTTTAAGAATGCTTCAAGCTGTGGAAATCCTGCCCTGATTGCACACAACTCACCATATATATAACTACAGACACAGCAGCCTGGCCTGCAGGAAGGCTGCTGGGTTTTGCATTTGTTTTTTCATCAAAGAGCCTCTGAAGATTGAGTGACAAAGAAACAGTGTGGCAAATTGCATCAGGTCCCGTGAATAGCCAGTGCAGTCACAGAGTAAAGAATAGGCTGATACCTGATAAGGATTGCTGGCTGGCCCATCTTAGACACATGCACACACCCGTATCGATCTGTGTTCATGGCATTCATGGAAGGACAGCAATGCAACTGACAGCACAAGGCCAGAATAAGTGACTGCTGGGTCTATTTGTCCAGACAGGTGGTGCAGGGGAATAGAGAGTGACATGCATGTGCTCATGGAGAGGTTTCCCAAAGACAAGTATTCATGCTTTGTAATGTCTGTCTTCTGTGCCAGAACTCACAGGACAGTTGAGTGAAAAAAGAAAGAAGCAGAAGTGCCTCCTGGGTGTTTATTAATAAAGCAGGCTTTCCACGATGTATCAGCTCACCCGAATCGCCACAAGTCTATCTCACATTTACCTGTATTGCAATAATGGTGCATCTGGCATCTGTAGCCTGCAGCACTAACAGTTTTTGTGCTTTAAATTATATTTTTAATTTGTATGATGATTCTGTTATTTATCCATAGTCTGATTTCTTTTAGGTCCCATTTAGTTTCTTTCAGACCCAGAGGGGTTGTTAAGCTCTATGACTTGGTGTAGTTGTTTTTAAAACATGAGCATATAATTAGGGTCTGTTAAATGAGGAAATGCCTGCAAGGACTTGTGCCTAGAAGGGAGGCAACATTTGGGGAACCCCGGGGTATGAGGTTGGAAGGCCTAACTCTGCATTTGACCATCTCCTTTCCCCAGACTTTCAGTGCAATGTCCCTCTGGGCATGGAGTCTGGCCGGATTGCTAATGAACAGATCAGTGCCTCATCTACCTACTCTGATGGGAGGTGGACCCCTCAACAAAGCCGGCTCCATGGTGATGACAATGGCTGGACCCCCAACTTGGATTCCAACAAGGAGTATCTCCAGGTACTTGTGCAGATAGCAGAGGATGTGCAGAGTGTGTATGTATTGCTGGAGTAGGAGGGTAGCTCCTCAAATACAGTGGACAGAGGACACAAAGAAAATAAACACAGCATACATGAGAACTCCACTGATTCATTCATCCAAACAGATGTGTATGCCACGCACTGGGTTACATGCTGGCATACACTGATCGGAGGGAGCCTGCCCCCGCCCTTGTGGAGATTACTGAGCCTGGGAGGAATTGTTTGGCCAGGATGCTGTTTGCCCTATCACTATAGATATTCGAGGAACATTCTATAAGCTGTTTGAATCTTCCTCATTCTTGGCACAGGGAGGCATCAGGGACATGGGGGGCATTCTCCTAAGGGCAGGTTTGTTGAGGTGCTAACTGCGCATGACAGTTTCTCATGATCTTTGCTATTTGGAGACAGCCCTGCCAGGAAGGTTTTGCACAGAGCTATCAGAAGAACACATGGGAAAATGTCACTACCAGGAACGGAACTCAAGGCGTCCAGATGCTCGGCAGCATCTCTTCAGACCATTGTTTGCTTTATTCTGAATAAAACTTGCAGCTCATGTTGAGTAATCTTCCCGCACTGCACACTGCTCCAGTTCTCATCCCCTGGGAAGAAGTAAACAGGGGAAAAGCAAGCTACTAGTTCCACACCAGAGCAGTGACTGCTTTTATGACACATGTAAGACAGCCTTGTGACCCACTGACAAGCCTGTCCTAGCTCTGATGCGACACAGTGACCTCTGCTCTAAGAAGGATGTTGCAAAGCAGACAACAGGAAAGGGAGAAAGACCACTTAGAAACTCCAGGGAGTCCACAGAGGTTCTAACAGCAAGCCCTGGGACCATTTGTCATTGTCTCTCCTCTCTGCCTCTCCAAAAACCATCTCCTCTCAGCCTGCAAAGCTTCCAGAAAGTTCTTTATAACTGGCATCCCCTATCTTTGACCTTCATCTTATACTTTCTCCTATTGCCATCCACCTGTTTCTCATACGTGTAGATGGCACTGTGTACTTATTTGAATGTTTAGTAATGCTGAGCACATTGTAGGTCACCAATAAGTGCTTACTGAATTGAATTTAGCCAGTGTGTGCTAGCTACATTTTGGTCACATGGAGACTGCCATTCAGAAACACCATGGCCAGCAAAGGAATGACATCCAGCAATTTCCAAATGGGTTTGGCATTGTGGGAGGGGAAGTACCTTAAAATGTTGGCCATCCTCCTCATAGAGCAAAAGGTCAGGCCTTGGTGCATAAGCCTAATTGCTTGGGCAGACTCTACATGCCCTTTGACCCCTTAGTGACCTGAGCAACTAAATACACAATGGAGGGAGAGGGTGTGGGGAGGGGATGCCTCTATGAGTGTGACTTTTGGAACTAGGGCATTGTAAGTGAATTGGACAGTAGAGTGGAGTAGATTCAGCCTTATTTCTTTAAAGCAGCATCTGCTTCCACAGTCCAAGGCAGACCTTCATTTACTAAGAAGGGATTATAGTTCTAGATGTTCAATGATTGAGAAAAAATGAGTGTTGTCCCTTCATATTTGCAAAAGAGAGAAAAAAGAAAACCTAGCTTTTCAAGGTGTCTGATTTAGTGTAAGATAATGCAAGTTTAATTGTCCAATAGAATTGCAAACTGATACTAATTACAAGTACGTCTCAGCGAATCACAGATACAGGTTGGGAGAAAAGTCTAATGATTGCATCCTTTGGAAAACAACAAGACACTGCCCTATGTTGGGAATGGTGGTCTCTTACTCCTGCCCTCTCTTCCCCAGGTGGACCTGCGCTTTTTAACCATGCTCACAGCCATCGCAACACAGGGAGCGATTTCCAGGGAAACACAGAATGGCTACTATGTCAAATCCTATAAGCTGGAAGTTAGCACTAATGGAGAGGACTGGATGGTGTACCGGCATGGCAAAAATCACAAGGTAAATCCATGATCCTACCTTAAAGGCACATTGGACCAGGGCAGGAGGGATGGGATCAGGGGAGCTTTAAGGCGACCTCCTACAGGACAGAGAGCCTTGTGTAGTGAGGCTCAGATAATTGATGGAGGCAAGGGTCGTGCTGGCCTTGAAAATCTTCTCTCTTAGGCTAAAGCGATTGGAAAACACCGTTTCTCTGACAGCCCGGTTGCTGTTGCATCTTGCGCAGCAGAGAGAGAGCGAGCTTGCAGAGTGTTCTCTGACTTCAAATGAAGGAGAAAATGCGTCCCCAGTCCGCTTCTCCCCACACAGGATTCACTGAACATTTATGGCCTGAGTCCCTTCCACATGCTGGGTTAACAATCACAAAACCACATGACACTACAGTTCAGGAGTTACGGAGCTCTGGAAATGAAAGGGCACAAATCCTGAGAGGGAATCACAATGTCCCGCAGAAGAAAGAGGACAATAAATAATGAAGAGAAATTCAGTTTGTCGGGGATGGGTTCTGAACTGGCAATCATGCTTAGCGGCGAGGCATTGAATTCTCTCTGCTGGCGTCTCCCGCGTCTGCGGCTCCCGGAGGTGTGGTCTGTGTGGGTGATGTGGGGCTTTTGTTGTATACATATGGATAAATGTCTGGCACTCCACTTTCTAAAGACACATGACATTCTGGGTCTGCAGCTGGCACGGGCGATGTGGGGGCTATATGTGTATATACGCAGCACACTCAGCACATAGAGGCTTACTGCAAACAGCCAGGGGCTTGTGTGGGTGGGATTGCGGTATCTGTGATGGGAGCACAGGGCATGGTGCCCCCTGCAGAGCAGGAGCTGGCACAGAGGTCTGGAAGGAGAGTGTGATGTCCGGGAGATTCCCAGGGGCTGCCTCTCCTTCCCTAAAAGGGAGGTAGGGAGGGAGGAAGCGGGTCTCTCCTGTAGCGTTCCAGTTCCACCAGGCCCTGGTCTGTTAGGGTGTGAATTATCAAAATGGGTCACATGTGGCCAAGCCTAGGGAGGCCAAAGATCTTTTCCAAAGGGAATCTCCTCAGCCCCTATCACTGCCCCAAGGCAGCTTGCTCTGTCTGGTGCAGCTGGAAACCTTAGACCCAGAAAATTCTGAACTATGACGTTGGCAGCCTCACTTGGGAAACGGGAAAAGGAGTAGATTTTTTAAAAATTGAAAACACCATAGTAATGGGGTACCACTCATCTGAAAACCATGGCTTCTGGATATTACCAGGTATCTCACAGACATGCACACAATTGCCCGATTTCCATGATAAAGATTGTGAGGTACTTAGTAATTGAAAGATGTGCCCGGCTAGGTCTGGTTTCCCACTGACTTGGTTGCAGGAAGACTTGCCAAGCATTCGTCGGGAATGGCCAGCCTGAATTGGCACTGGGTGCCAGGAGCTTGGGGGCTGAGACCTGGTTCCACCCCAGCCTTTTCAATGATAAACTGGTAGATCTCCAAAGCTCAGCTAGCAGACGAGTGCCAGAAGCCAGGCAGGGGTGACCCCCGGGGAGAGGAGTGGGGCTCACCTGACTGTCTCCCTGTCCAGGCGCAGTGACTAAGCAGCGCGGGCCTGGAGGGATACTGTAGCATAAGCTGTTTTAAAAGCATGCAGATGGACCAGGATGCTATTTAAAACATCATTTGTAGGAAATCTGCTTTTGGAAATACCTTAGCACTGCACATTTTCATAGAATGCTGTCCTCCCTGGCTTTATCCCTGGTATTCATTCTTCAGGAAAGATATTCCTGAAATTGAATTTAGCTTTCTGGTTTTCAGAATTATTTTTCTCAACTTTTTCATAGTGGATACGTTCTCTTTTGCCTCCTCTTTCCCCACTTGGCTAGATTTCTTTCCCCAGAAGCCAAGGGGTAACTTGAGAGTTTTTTTGTTTTTGTTTTTGTTTTACTGAATTAGTCCTGCCCAAATAAACGGAGTTGGGGCAGAGGAAAAGCCCTTTCTCTTCCGCATTAGAAATTCATCCTCTGTGTACTTAGAAGGAGGCAGGAAAATGGAGAGCCTGCCAAGTAGGCATTGCCCCACTCTCCAAGCTCCTTCACCCCACTGCGGGTGTGGTGGGCGCCCAGGAGGCTTTCCTTGTCTCCCCTGCAAGGATAGTCTCAGCTGCCCCTTCATTAGCAGATCTTTCATTCAGATATCTGTATTTAATGTGCAGAGTCCCCCTCATTCACAGTGCGTCAGTGCAGCTCTCCGGGCTGTTGGGGTTGAAATAGTTGAGTGAACCATGCCAAATAGATTTGTCAAGTCTGCTGCAGTTTGATTTGATACCATGGGGGAGGTGGGGGTTGGGGAGGGGACTTGGGGGCAGTGGAGGAAGAGGCTTCATCCACGCCGAGTACCACCACTGAGTTTCTCTTTGTAGCCGCTGGATGGTGAGCACTGTGCCCAGCTAACGGGTGCTAAGTGGCGGGCTTGAAAGTGAAATTCAGACAACAGGAGTTAGCAGAAAAGCAAAGCAGAGAGGAAGGCAGCCACCGGCTCTGCTCTGCTCTGCAGTGCAGAGGGAAGGTTTGCAAATGCCTTCCCAGTGTGCAGGGAAGGAAGAGGGAATTGTGACATTTGGGACAGAAATGTGGGAACTCGATTTCAACTCCCTGGTCACTGTCAACAGCAATGCAGCATACCAAAGACCAGGGAATTGGGGAAGGCAGAGAAAAACAAGATTAATGAGCATGCAAGGTGGCGGGGGAGGGCTGTGCTATGTCTTTGCAAAACACTGTTTACAATGTGGACCCAGACTGGGCTGAGGCAAGGCCTAGGCCTCTGAAAGAATGCCTTCCTTCTTGCTGCCAGGGGGTGAGGGAGACTAAGGAACTCTTTTCCAGCCTCCCCTAGCCAGGGAGCAGCCTTTTCTTGGTCTCCTCCCATCCAACAGGTCATCATGAGGTCGCCTGTGAGAAAGTGGTCAGTCACCCTGTTGCTGGGGCATTGCAAACATCCCCCTGGCAAATGCAGCCTGGTTACACAGGCCACATGCACAGCACATCCCAAATCTTTATCCAATTCCACATGCCATAAATATGGAACCTATGATTCTCATATAGGGCGGGCCCGCCTTATGTATATTTATGGCATAACCACAAGGCAGAGAGCTCATCTGCCTGATGGAACCCATATCCAACCCACGTGCTCCCTTAAATTATACAAATTGCTTTGCATACATTTCTTTAGAAACCACAAGCAGAAATTACTGCTTTTGGTTTCCCCAGCTATATTAGTAACACCCCAGACGCAGACATGGCATTGTTAATACAACAGTAGAAGGTTCATGTATGTTTACATAATTATAGGCACAATTATGCACATACATACCAAGAGGGGCACATGGAGAGCGATAGGAAGAGCTCAGAGGCACAAGGTCATAGTCAAGGTCCTGCCCTCCTGAGATGCTGATTCCATGAGTCTGCACTGTGGGGATCAGCTGTGCCTGGGGAATAGAACCACAGCTGGTGACAAGACAGGGGAGAGAGACTATTGCCCTTATTTGTCTAGGCAAAAGCCCTTATCTTCAGTTCCCCCTCATTCGGTAAATGTGGGGATCTCCCTTGTTGACATAGCTCTGGTTAGTCACAGTGTTTCTGGGCTATTCTGATGTATTTGGAAGAAATTTGGGCTAAAAGAGAAAGTCTGTAGGGTGCCAAATGCACGCTATTGGCCAGATCAAGGATGGATGGGGGGAGATAGGGATGAGGTAAGACTTGGGTCCAAGAATTTTCAGAATTACCCCACAAGGAGTGGAAGGAATGCACTGAGCTCATCACATTAATGTAAGGATGACCTCCAAGGGACTCAGAAAATCCTCAGGCACCAGCTTATTCACTAGAGAATTTCACAGAGTTTCACAACTGTGGAATTGAAGCTCTTAGAGATTAAGTACCTTGCTGCAGGGACTAGGAAACTGGAGCCTTCATGGACGGCGCCTGGTCACCAGACTTGGATGTCCAGGCTGGCGCTCTCCACAGTCTGGCCTAGGCCTTACTCTTCATCTTGAGGGAACTTGGCTTCCTACATGTTCAGTCCAAGGACTGACAGGCACACATTTTCCCGGAAAGCCTCCTCTCCAGTGAAGTTCTGTGTGCAGGATGAGCCTGGACGTGGCTTAACCCACTAGGCTCATTGCTGTGGAGCTGGGCCCCACGACAGAATCATGAGGATGGGGAGTTGAAAGGAGTTGCCATTTATTTGATTTGGCTACCTCCCTTCAAAACAAATAAACACCCCATTTCAAAAATCCTCTGTCTTGTATTTATTTTCTAAATTAAAATAAATCATTTTTAAATCAGAGACTTGGGAGGAGAGAAAGAGTGGTGTCAGAAAACCAAACCCCCAAATCAGTTGGCTAACAGCTAGAGGCACAGGATGTCTATTTTCAGACCTTCTTAAACAGGGCACTGCATGACCCTGGAAACGTCTCTTAGTGGCTCCAGGCCTCAGGGTTTCCACCCAGTCCAAATGGAGTGGCGCTGCGGCTGCTATCGGCAAAGCACCTTGAGATCTGCAGATGGAACGCTCTCTGTGGATATAATTAATGGAGGAGACCCACAAAGCTCTTCTTGAGCAGAAGCAAGTTATCAATTTAAAAAGTAAGAAGGCCCCATGGGATATTTATGGGCCTCTTTAAAATCATAGGCCTGGAATGGACCACGATAAGTCATCCAGACCTTTCCCTGCATCTGATGGGGCCTGCACTGAGCTGCCTCAGATAAATGTCATCCATATCAGCCTCATTGTTCTCTTAGGGATGCAATTATGCCTCCACTTGATCATTTAAGTTTTCAGAAGAAACCTTTTTTTTAAAAAACCTCCTGGCAGATGATGGGCTTCCCCTTATTCCTTTTGTGGTGGTAATTTTGTTTGTTGTATATGAGATTAGGACAATGTCTCACACTGTAATGGGCACCAGCCTTCAGAAGTCGTGGCTAGAACGGCGTCATCGAACCATGGTTGTGTGTGCTCTGAAGGGGGCTGATGCCCCTTCCAAGTTCAAGTCCCTCAGTGTATCTGACCCCCTCAATTAAAATGGAGAAGAATCCAGTGCCCTAGGTAATTAAGTTTGTCCCTTATCCATTTGCCATGGGATGAGCTCAGACCTTTAGCCTCTCCACTTAGGAAGCTCAGGGGAAAATTTCATTATACAGAAGCTTGAACCTTTTCTCTATCAGGCTTCCGTGGCCAGCGTCACCCAGCTCCCGTGGGTGCTGAACTGTCTCCAATAGCTGAGGCGCGCCTCCCTGGCGCTGATAGCCTTGACGTTAACCTCCCAGGTCCCCGCTGTGCACAGAGCCAGTGACAAGGAGCACATAGAGGGCATGTGGAAGGGTGCTGTGATTTTGCTTGGGCTGAGGAATCATGTTCCTTGCCCCAACCCCAACTAATGTAGGTAAGCACTGGAGTGAAGCCCTCACCTGGTAGATTGTCCCACTCTCTGATGTCCCCTTGTCCCTGCTCTGGTTTGCAGAGCCTCCACCGGAAGAGGCAGGCAGGTGGCAGAGGTCTCTGGAACCTCACTCCCTGTTCCTTCAATCTCTGCCCACCTGGGAGTTAAAGGCGCCTCCCTAAAAAGCCCAAACATCTGTGTTAGGAGGTTTCAGGGGTGAAGGGCCCACCCCACCCAGCTATAATGTCCTAGAATGTCCAAGTTTCTCTTTCCGTCTTCCTAGGAGGACATTGGCCATTCCCCCCAAGCCCGCTCATTGCTCTGATCCTGTGCTCCTCTCCCGCCCGCTGTTCTCCTGCCCCACCCCTGAGCTGCACTCCTCCCCCTCCTCCTCCCCGAAGCGTTCCTGTCTCAAATCCTGAAACCCTAATCCTGTTAGTATGCTGTGTTCCAGGGCTCAGCGTCTCGATGGGGGTAACATAATCCCGCAGTAAATCTAGCGGGCCCCGCAGGCCCACACAGATGGGGATGCGCACATCCCCGCCCCCCAGAACACAGCCGCCCCTGCGCCTGTCTCCTCCTTCGTGTAGGAAAGTTGCCTGATGACAAAAACAGCCCGAAAGTGAAGGAGGATGAGAGCAGAGGTCATCAGAGTCCTTAATGCGCATTTGGTTGTTAGAGAGCTTCTTTGCCTACCCGCATCCCCACCTTCTCTTAATCTCTCTCTCTTTTATATATATATACACATACATGTATGTAATGTGTACACATGCACACACACACACATGCCTCTGACTCTATCTGGCTAAGTTCCCACATCCACTAGAATGAAAGAAGCTTTAAAAAAACTTTTAAAATTGTCTTTAGAGGGGAGTTTTAAAGGAAAAAGATCAGGACCATTATTCACAAACAACAAAAAAAGCCCATTGCCTTCATATCATTTCCTCCCCACCCCAGTGCAATAGTTCCCTCCCCCTACTTGCCTGTTTTGTGCAACAAATTAATTAAACAGGATGGCATTCATTGATTAGCAATTTATTTTTACGTGTAGACCCAATGGCTGGTTTTAGAGCAGATGCAAGGGAAGGGGGTGGGAGAGGGAGGACACACAGGTCTGCAGCCAGGGTGAGTGGATGAATCAGCACATTTGTTTCTGGGACTAGTTTTAAAAACATGCTTCTGGTTTCCCCCAGCCTCTGCCCTGCGTTCCTCCCACTTTTCTCCCTGCTTTGTTTTCCTCCTTCTTGAGTGTCTGTGCCAAGTACATTGAAAGGGAGAACTTTGGAGGCAATGAAACATTTATTAGTGGAGAGAAATATTTATTTTAAAAAAGAAGAGGAGCATCTCATGCACAATGTCTACCCCAGGGCTCCAGCACTGTGCTGTCTTGGAAACATTTCCCTGCTTTCTTTGCAGTCCCTGGAGCTGGCTGACTTCAGATATTTACAGCAAAGTAGAAGTAAACGGTAGTTCACAGCACAGGTAACGAAGAGATGGGAGTGTGTAAGCTGAATACTGAAGCCCTACTCACATGAGAGGTGCACGTAAGGAGAGACTGCGTTTGTCCACCAAAGGGCCCACCTCATTTGGGGAGGGTGAAACAGCCAGCTGTGTCTCTCCTCCAGGGAGCTCAAAGACTTGGACAGCATCTTCATCTCAGGCCCCAGAGACAGGCGTGATGACAGGTAGCATCTACACTGTCCCGGCCACATGGGTATTGATAGCAAAGATGAATGGTATATAGGAAAAGGCTTTAGGCTGGGCAGAAAATCCCTCTGCTTAGAGGCCTAGAAGGTAAGAAGGCTGCAGAGCTCACTGTCCTCAGCTATGCCAGTCACTGTGTGTTCTTCCAAGACAACTTAAGGAGGAGTCAGCAAAGAAAAGGTGACTGTGACTAGAAATGGGGTGGAAAGAAGAGAAAATGTTCTGAGATGGTCTCAGAAACCATCAGTGATGCGTTCTGGCTGGATGCTTCTTACTAGATTATACACACACACACACACACACACACACACACACACACACACACACACACACATATATATGACGTTGAATTATATTGTCCATGCCTTGCAGACTCACAGGAATGGTCAAAATGCACTGATTTTCTTTTCCTGGGAGTGTAGATACAACCAAACTGGGATGCTGGATAGCAGCTGATTTATTTGGCAGGTCCCCCTCTCCCCTAGAGGTGCAAATCAGAAAATCCAGGAAATGCTGATGGTTTTCAGGTTCTGTGCTACTGACAAGAAACCAAAGGTCTCAAAAATCAATTGGGAAGTGCTGGATTATATTCAGAATTCAGAGAGGCACCAAATAGATAATCCAGACCACTTTGTGCCCTGAATTGCTTTTTAAAGTTGGTTTGTAGAGATGCACTTGAAGAAATCTTTATGTTCAGCTTAGCTCTTTTTAAACAGGCACACACATATATTTTTAATAATTATGATATAATCAACACTATCATCAGAAAACTAGGGTCACCCTGAACATACTTGTGATTTTCCTTTGGGTAGTAAACAACCATACTAAGATCTTTCTTTTAAAACGAATAAAAAATGGGTCAGGTATGGTGGCTCACACCTGTAATCCCAGCACTTTGAGAAGCCAAGGCAGGCGTATCACTTGAGGTCAGGAGTTCGAGACCAGCCTGGCCAACATGGTGAAACCCTGTCTCTACTAAAAACATAAAAATTAGCCAGGCACGGTGGCGTATACCTATAATCCCAGCTACTAGGGAGGCTGAGGCAGGAGAATTGTTTGAACTCGGGAGGCAGAGGTTGCAGTGAGCCAAGATTATGCCACTGCACTCCAGCCTGGGTGACAGAGCAAGACTCCATCTCAAAAATAAATAAATAAAATAAAAAATAAAAAATGTATGTCCTCTGTGACATCCAGCTTCTAAAGCAGATGTTAACATTCGATCATTCTGTTTGATATATGCCTATCTGAGTATAACATAAAAGGCAATCCACTGATTTTTCTCAGATACCTCACTGCAAAGTTGTGGTCTGAAAATTGTTGGCCTGAAGGCGGGACTTGGGAGTAGTTGTGGCTTTTAGAACTTGAAACTATCCCACCTGTGCAAAGACCCACTTGTGACTTGTGACTTGGCTTACACGCTAACATCTGTCCTGGGTGCTATGCAAGTCTCGGAGGGAGGGCCAGTAAACTTAAGTGTCTATCTGCAAGCCTGTTATCGACTTGATTTTCCTGAAGGAGAAACCAAGGTATCTACGGTTTATTGATTTACCTATAGTGATTCAGTGAGTCATCAGGGAATAGGGAATAAAACCAATTTCCTGGCCTCATTTCCCATGCATACAACCCCTTACCTTGCAATGCCTAGACTGGAAGCCAAGAATCCATCTCAGTGAATTTGATCAGAAAACATATGAAGGGTGATTCTAAAACCACAGAAGCATTGAGAAAGTCATAAAGATGTATAATATATGAAAGCATTTACTAGCTATAAATAGGGGAGATGCAGGGAGAAAAATAGAGACCTTGTAAACCCATTGGGTCAGGATAAATAGAAACTGCTTAATATTTCATTAAAAATGGATTTTCATAAATTGCACTTTGATATCTTTGGGCAAAAGACAATATGTAAGGACTAAGGTGTTGTTATTCATGACTCTTTGTTATTAATAATTTGAACTGGTATTGAAGCAACACATCAACAAGGTATACTTGCCCTGTGAGTGGGGCACTCCCCATGTGTTCCGGGCACTATTCAAAGTGTATAAAACATCCACAGCAATTGTCTGCAAAAGCACTTAGGCTGTAAGGGACAACGGGTAACTAAAGTGCCCTGTTGCAAAGTGGACACTGTTAAAGCAGTTCAAACCACAAAAAGTCATGTGAAGAAAGGTTTAGAAGCAGGGGGCCAGAGAGAACCTTACAAATCAACTCATACAATCCCCTCATTTAACAGAGGAGGAAATTGGGGCCCGAGGGAGGTAGAGATATTTGCCCACACTTATGAGCTAATTAGCAGCAGAGTGCGGCTCCTGGCTTCTGATTCAGTAGTAGGTTTTTTTGTCTTGTGTTTCCCACTATACCACACTATGAGTGAGAGGTGTGTTAAAAATCTAATAAGATGTTGTTCCTTCACCATCCAGAGAACAGAGGGCAGATGTGAACACAAAGTCAAGAGCAGACAAGAAAACAGTTCAGGAACTAGGCTTGGAAACGTGAAGGGTAATCTGAAGCTAAGTTGAAAAGATCCTTCATTTGATTCAAGGGTGGGAGAAGAGTAGGCAAAGTGAAAGGGCAGAGTGCAGTTCAGTTGAAGCAGTTAGGTAGATGGCCTAGGGGATACAAACTGTGTGCTTGCCTCCTGACTGATGATACTGTAAGCAGAGATTAGGGGGTTCACCCAGAGCCTGTGGCCACATGTATCCATGGGAAGACCGACCCCCTCCCTCAGCTCATACATGCGAGCATGTGCACCCCATGCCCATGTGAGCCACACTCATGCACACACCGCCATCCCAAAGACAGTCCAAATACACAATCATTTACTCACTGAGGAAAGAAAAGGTCTCTTAGTGTTGCCTGCCAAGGCTGAGAAATGCCAGGGTCAGATAAGATAAAATTGGATATTAGCAACACATAAGACATGCTGTGTTTCTAAACGGCACCAGCGTGGTGTGTATGCTGTGGATTAGCAGCAGTGTTAAAGTTCAGATCCACTCAACTTTCCAATGATGCATTCACGTGGCAAATAAAGCTTTTTTCCCCCAATGTGAACTCCTTAGCGTCTCCTGATGGCGACCACACACACAGTCCCCATCACCATCTTCAGAGAGCAGGCCAGTGGAGGCCCCCCGCTGCTGCTCACAGCACCCGTCCGAAATAAGCAAAGTGCTGCATTTGCTTCTTCCTTGCCAAAACAAAACAAAACAAAACAAAACAAAAACAAACAGATAGCTTCTGCCTCATGCTGAATTCTCAGAGAACTGATGAATCTCTTTTTTCCTTGGATCCAGTTCCCCATCCCTTTCCTGAGAGCTGTGGAGCCCTTTATCAGTACGAAGCAAGCAGGCTCAGGTACCACTCCCCTTGGGCCTTCCTCAGGGTGTCTGGCCCTAACCTCCTTCCTTCCATTGCCTTGGCTTTTCTCCTTCCCTTGCTAACTTGGTCTTCTCACTCCTTCTCACCCACAATCGCTATTCAGGAAGCAGCAAAATCGAACCTGGGAGAGAGGAGTGAGTAACAAGTTCTTCCCAGGTGTGCTCCCTGCTATCAACTTTAGGACCCGGTGGGAGGGCTTCCCAGGGGAGGAGAGGGAGCAGCAGACTGGGTGAGCTGGGAGCACCCCCAGATTTGGTGGACTAAGCATCAGAGCAGTGGTTTAAACTGAATATGGTGGACCAGCGAAAATCTGCTTCCCTGTTTGTCTTCAGGAAGCCACTTCCCTTCAGTTACTTGCAAAAGGTATGTCTTCAGTGGTATGTTCTTAAATGGCTCCAACTTTTAACGTTAGCAAGTAGGAAATAGGGTTGTTAAATGATAGAGTTCACAGTTCATGGGGAAGAAGGGACTGTGTTGTCAATTGGCTCTAGACTTCTGTGCTGCTCTTTGCCATTACTCAAAGCCATTCTAAGGTGGGATTATAAACTCACACTGGGAACACATCACTGGACAGTGACCCTACCTCCATTCAGCCCATGCCTGGAGACTTTAAGGGCCTCATGACTCCAGCCATGAACACAAACACTGAAAATGTGTTAGAAGAGACTATAAGCTTAAAACCTAAAAACTTGGCAAGGATGGTGGATCCAGACAGGCATCTCTGAGCCTCAGTTTCCTTATCCAATAAAGTGGAGATAAGAATACCTACCTCCTGGGGTATTATAGACATAATTGTTTATACTCAAAGGTATTGTGTTGCATCTGGCTGAAAAGTCTTCAAATATACCAGTTTCCCCAGTCCTCTTGTCCCAACCCTGTTGGTGCGCCCAAACACTTGGCATGGCCTGAATATCAGGAGCCGAAGCATCTAGTTCTCCTAAACAGGAGAAATCGCTGATGGTTGCAGAGTTGGCTATAAGTAGAGTATAGCCAACTATACTCTACTTATAGCCCTTGGTTGTTATAGCTATAACAGGTATGATTTAGAAGTGGTGGTTGATTAGTTGGTTTTTCCCTCTACCCTTTTTCAGGAAAACTAAGGGAAACTCACATATACTTTGCTCTAGTTACTTTTTTTTTCTTTCTTTCTTTCTTTTTTTTTTTTTTTTTTTTTTGAACAGAGAGCACAAAAAAGCATAAGGTCCATATGGCAGTTATTGATCTGGGCCATCTGGAAAGCTAGGACTTGCTCCCACCATGTTGGATCAGAAGCTGTTCCAAAAAGCCTTCCCTCCCATAAGAGATGTATTGGTCAGATGGGGACAGGGATGGATTTCATTATAGGGCGGGACTACAGTGAGAGGAAGCTGGAGCAGGGCTCTGAAGGACTGTCTGCAACCCTGACCCTACCACAAAGATCAGAGAGAACCAAGAAAGTGTTGATTGACACAGGACCATTGTAGGTAGAGGGTGCCCCTCATCATCTCGCCCGCTCATGGGTGGGATGGCATCAAGTAACTAACAAAAACAACCATGAAGCACTTTGCAATTAGAAGATGCTCTGCAAATATTCCTAGGTGCCTGCAACATGAGGAAGAGGGAGTGTCAAGTTCAAGCTAGTGAGTGAGGTCTGGTAGCCCTAAAAGATGACATTTTTACTTCATTTTAAACAGATATTCTACTTTTCTCCCTCTTCCTTAGCTTCTCGAGTGTTTTCCTTCTTCTACCTGCTCTCAGCCTGGAGGCAAAATTTTCCTTCCCTCTAAAATTTTCTGGGAAGACTATTGATAATTTTCAAGTAGAACAGTGTGAGAAATTAATTTTTTTTTACATTGTGTTTCTTTAAAAAGCCCAAAAACAACACACCCACTGATTATTTTTAAGCTTGAGGGAAAGAAAATTCAACAGAACCTTCCCATCTCCTTCAACAACTGCTCAAGTGGCTGAACTACAAACGGTTTTATAACATGGTTTTGCATCTTACGCTACAGGTATTTCAAGCCAACAACGATGCAACTGAGGTGGTTCTGAACAAGCTCCACGCTCCGCTGCTGACAAGGTTTGTTAGGATCCGCCCTCAGACCTGGCACTCAGGTATTGCCCTCCGGCTGGAGCTCTTCGGCTGCCGGGTCACAGGTGAGGTGGGGGCTCCAATGAGGTTGGGGTGCTGATTGAGTCCTGGGCTCTGCTCCCTTTCAACTCTCTGCAAACAGCATGACTGTACCACATGACCTTCCCAAACAGACTGGCTCAAGGACTCAAGTCCTACCAGAGTTTGTCTTCTCATTCATTCATTCAGTATATATTTATTAAGCATCTACGATTTCTACTATTAATAGCTAACATTTATGGAATGCTAACTAGGTACAGATGCCATTCTAAGCACTTAAGATGTAACATATTTTATTATCCTCATAAGGACTCTATAGATACTATTCTCCTCACTTTACAGATGAGGAAACCAAGACTTAAAGAGCTAGGTCACTCACCAGTAAGTGGTAGAACCATGGTTTGAATCTAGGCAGTTTCAGTCCAAAGCCCCTGCTTTCAAATAACACTCTCTGTTGCCTCAATCAGGGGCCAAGAGCTGTGCATGGTGCTGTGGACACAATGGTGGGCATAACAGACTCTGTTCTGTGTGGGCATATGGACAAGTTGGGCAGACATACTAATAAACTCATAAGTATAAAATCAAAACTGTGATCAACGTCTGGAAATAGAGGCTTATGGTCCTTGGAAGTACATTGTAGGGGACTTGACCCAGCCTAGGAGCTCAAGGAGGACTTCTTTGAGGAGGTGATGATTGAGGTGAGGCTAGAAGGCAGATAACAGACATTACCTGGTGAAGAGGGGACAGAAAGTGCACCAGGCAATGGTCACAGCTTTCTCAATGGCACAGTGGCAAGAGGGACCAAAAGAGGAAGTGAGGGGCATGGACACAGCTTTTTTGTGGGCTGAAACCCAAGGTATGCAGACTGGAGAAGACCAGAGTGGGAGCTGGGACATTACAGGAGGCTAATGCAGGGGGTACAGATGGGAGATGATGATGGCTGGATTAGCCCCAGAAATGCAAGGACAGACCAATCCCCTTTATCTTGTGGGCTCAGCCCAGGGCAGGCAAGTTGCCTCTTTGACCTAGAAGTGTCTTCAGTGTACATCCATCCACGTGTCTTTCCCCTAATCATTGCAGCTCTGATAGGGAGTGCTCCAAGGTCTGACCCTGTCTGAGGCTTCTAGTTAACACACCATGTGTTTGTACAGTCTCTGCATCTCCACATGCCTTTCTTGTTCATCATCTTGCCTATGCTTTCTAACAA
The DNA here is from genome assembly GCF_043159975.1 of Macaca nemestrina. Taxonomy (NCBI): domain Eukaryota; kingdom Metazoa; phylum Chordata; class Mammalia; order Primates; family Cercopithecidae; genus Macaca; species Macaca nemestrina. The sequence goes on from NC_092135.1 coordinate 103,814,443, forward strand.
CCCTGTGAGGTAGGGTGGGCCGGGGACTGATGAGGAAACCAAGACTCAAAGAGGTTAAGTAGCTTGCCCAAAGTCACCCAACTAGGAGGTGACAGAGCCAGGATCTGAACCCACATTTTCTCAATTCAAATTCTCTGCTCTTATCACATTTACACAAAGACCCTGTTTTCTTCTAATGGGATTATTAGTTTATGCTAATCCTGTCTAGGGGACTATTTTCTGTCCCTTTCCTGTTGCTGTTCCAGGTTAATCAGCAAACATTTAGTTAGAGCTCATTCTCTGGAAGATTGAAAGGAGAGAACCAGTGATTTTGAAGAAGGGGGACAACCTGGAGAATCTTTTTTTTATCATAGTTCAGTTTGCAAGTATGAAATGCACACTGACTATAGACCTTGCCTTGCCTGACATCATTTATTCATGCATTCTCCACTCAATCATTTGCTCCACACATCTGATGTGCCAGGCACACACTGGGAATGGGACATAGAGACAGAAACAAAACAGATGGGGTCTCTGACATTGTAGAACTTTCAGGCTAGTGAGCAAGATAGATAATAAACAAATGCAAGTACTGGATAAACTAGAATGTGCGTATGAAGGAAAAGAACAGGGTGCTCGGACGGAACCCAATTTCGTGTGGATTGAAAATTGGGGGACAGCCTTTCTGTGGATATGACACTTGAGCATGGGGATAAGAAAATGTTAGCCTGGGGGTGACTGAAGGGAAAAGCATTTTGGGTCATGGGAACAGCATGTAGGAAGGCTCCAAGGCAGTAAAGAGCAGTGATAACATATATGGGGAATAAAGACCTGATACTGACGCCGGGAAGGTTTCCTTCTGCTTGGCAAAACAATCACTAGGAAATAGTTCAGTGCTTAGCTCAGTTCCCCTGTGCTCAGTGTCCCTGAGAGGGTCAGTGGGGACTAGTGTCATCAACAGGGATGTGCAGATGCACATTCTGAGAGTTCTTGGCTAGAGCTGTAAGCACAAATAGTTAATGGCCATTGGATACTTAAATATGCCAGGCACTGTCCTGTGAGGTCTTAGTAACTAACAGAATTCTTGCAACAGCCCCCAAGAGGTAGGCACCTCTATTAGCTCTCCTTTAGATCTAAGGAATCTGAGGCAAAGAGCAATTAAATAATTTGCCCAAGGCCCTCTGACTAGAAAGTAGCAGAGCGAACATGAACACAGGCAGTCTAGCTCCAAGTCCAGGCTCTTAACCACAGTGCTATACACATTCACCACGCAGAGAAATCAGTGCTGACTTAGTATTTGACAGTTGGGCTCTTTTGCAACTCCCTCCTTATAGGGGGTGGTCCCTGGTTAGCAGGTGTCAGCCATGACCTCTTGTATCTTCCTCTCCTCTCTGCAGATGCCCCCTGCTCCAACATGCTGGGGATGCTCTCAGGCCTCATTGCAGACTCCCAGATCTCCGCCTCTTCCACCCACGAATATCTCTGGAGCCCCAGTGCAGCCCGCCTGGTCAGCAGCCGCGCGGGCTGGTTCCCTCGAATCCCTCAGGCCCAGCCGGGTGAGGAGTGGCTTCAGGTAGATCTGGGAACACCCAAGACAGTGAAAGGCGTCATCATCCAGGGAGCCCGCGGAGGAGACAGTATCACTGCCGTGGAAGCCAGGGCGTTTGTGCGCAAGTTCAAAGTCTCCTACAGCCTAAATGGCAAGGACTGGGAATACATTCAGGACCCCAGGACCCAGCAACCAAAGGTAGGCTGTTCTTGGAGGCCTCTGTAACCTCACCCTCCACAGGGGAGGCTAAGTGGGGTACGGGGAGTGGAGAGTGGTGATGCCCCATCTGAACAGTCGTCATCCAACTCCTGAGATCCAATAAAACACATATCATTTGAGAGATTACTTTGTGCCAGGCACTGTGCTAAATACCTTATTTTTGACTCTTTTTGTTTGTTTGTTTTTGAGATGGAGTCTTTGTCACCCAGACTGGAGTGCAGTGGCATGTTCTCGGCTCACTGCAACCTCTGCCTCCAGGGTTCCCGCGATTCTCCTGCCTCAGCCTCCTGAGTAGCTGGGATTATAGGTGTGCCACCACACCCAGCTAATTTTTGTATTTTTAGTAGAGATGGGGTTTCACCGTATTGGTCAGGCTGGTCTCGAACTCCTGACCTCAAGTGATCCACCTGCCTTGGCCTCCCAAAGTGCTGGGATTACAGGCATGAGCCATCAGGCCCGGCAATGACTCTTTTTTAATCCTCACAACATCTATGCAAAGTAGATCTTTTTGTCACTCCCATTTTAGTGTTGATAAATTGACGCTTGATATCATGCCCGGGGTCACACAGTTCACCTGCGGTAGAGCGGATTCAGAAACCGGAAGTCTGACTCCAAAGTCAATGCTTAACCACTACTGAACACTGACTTTTTAAAAAGTTCAACACTCTTTATACACTCTTTCAGATAAAGTTTCCTTGAAATTGGCCAGACATCTAAAGGGGATGTGGTTTTTGGAGGCCAAGCTATAGAAACTAGAGGTTGACTTCCAAAAATAACGATGTTTTTCTGAATGTCACTGCATTCCTTTGTATTTTCCTAGTTTTGACTGCTTAGATCTTTCCTGCCTCTCAAACTGAGGCAAGGGAGAAGCAAGAGAACCTCACTCCGAGCCAGAGGCTCAGGCCAGTGCAGCCTACCCTTCTGCCACCAGAGTGAAGGTCAGCCTTCAACACAGACACGAGGAGCCCCAGAAGGGGAGGAGACGTCATGCCTCTGTCCCTCCCCAGATCAGTCTCCTGGCAGGCCAGGCTCTCTGATTCTTATCTCTAGTTACCACTTGTTTTTCTCAAAAGAACGGGTCCCTAAAAAAGGAGGGAGTGTTGCATGTCTTGGGGACACCTTTGCTAAGCAAATGTTTCCATTCTGAATACGGAGGCAAGAGCTGGGTTAGGGGTTTTGCGATGCTGAGGTAAACTCCCAGCTCTCAACTCCAGAAGCTTAGAAAGGCTCAGGGCTTGGTAACTGGAACTTTGCATCAATGGAACAGAAGTTGGACCGCAGGCTTCCCCAGGGAGAGCTGAGCCTGGTTTTTCTTGGGAAAGGAGTTGATCTTTGCCATTGTGGGAGACAGCCCTATCCAAGACAGTGCTTCCAGTTCAGAATTGTGGACCCAGGGCATCCTGAAACCTGGAGCGGTCCTGCAGAATTCTTGGGGGCTAATCAGCCACAGGCCCTGGGCCACCCACTCCTGTCCTTCCCCTGGATGAGTGTCTCCAAGGGTACTCCAGGCTGGTCCTCCACCCAGCTCCACCAAAGCAGCCCCCTGCTCCCCGCATCATCAGTTTTATGTACTGGGGCTCCGTGTGAGGTTTCTTTTGACAGGAGTGCTTTCCTTAAACAAAGGTTTGGGAAACAGTCTAAGACTGTCAATGTGTGATCAGAAGACAGTGTCATTGGCCTAGGGGGTCATTTTCCCGCCAGGTTCTCAGTGAGCTAGGAATTATCAGTCAGCTTGGGCTACCTCAGTCGAGGCTTTCACGCATTAGAAAAAGAAGCATCCCTTTCCCAGTAGACCAGGAATTCCGAACGGTCAAAGATCACCCAAACTGCCTTCCCCCTTCTCTAGCCAAAGTCAGCTGAAAACGCATTTGGAGCCAAATTCCTCCCCAGATACTCCATTTCAGTCACCAGGTAAAAGACACAACCTGGAAATTGCCACCTTTGTTTACTTTCTATTTTCCATAATTCTGGGTCCCTAACCACCTTCCAAATGGATAAAATCCTTGGTCTGAAAATGAAGGCCCCATGGATCGGAATGTCCCAGTGCCAGGGATCAACTAGGAATCTGCCTTCCTGGCTGGATGTGCGGGGCAGGGAGGAGAAGGGGAAGGAAAGGCAAGAAGGTGATAGGGACTGGGTCCCACACTAGTAGGGCTGAGTGGCCTCTCTCCCTGCAGCTGTTTGAAGGGAACATGCACTATGACACCCCTGACATCCGAAGGTTCGACCCCGTTCCGGCGCAGTATGTGCGGGTATACCCGGAGAGGTGGTCGCCGGCGGGGATTGGGATGCGGCTGGAGGTGCTGGGCTGTGACTGGACAGGTAAGACGACACTTCCTCCCCTTTGCATCTCACCCACATGGTCCTCTGACCCTGACATCCCACGAGGCCCTGGGAGGGCTGTGGAGGGGGCAGCCATCCCTGGAGCTGGAAGCGCTGCAGACCCCTGCCGTGTTCTCCTGCCTCAGACCGTGGGTACCTCAGCCGCTGGACTCGGGACAGTTTCTCAAGGGATGCACTTTGTCTTTTTTAAAGGATCATTTCAATTCTCCAACCCGAGTCTCTCAAAAACAAATCATAACCACATACCACCCACCCAAATTCAATTAGACCCTGGCTCTTCAGGCCAGAGGGCTGTGGCTGTTGATTTAGGAAAGAAAAAAACCCCTCATGATAATAAAGTAATTGGTTTATGTCTGAATCTGGCCTCCAGATGTCAGTGGCTAGGAGACTTCATTTTCATTTCGGGGCCACATCTGTAAAAGGCATTTATTTGCTCAGAAAGGACCCTGTTGCAGGGAGCTGATGGGGGCAGGACTCCTTCTCATTGTCCTGCTCATTCCTGCCAGGTGGCCCAGGCCTCAAGGAACACCTCTCATTCTCCCAAATGAGGGTGAGGCCCACAGAGGGTGCCCAGCCTTCCTGGTTTCCGAGGGAGAGCCCTGCCCTTCTGAGTCAGGCCCTACCTTCCTTTCCTCAGGGCGCTGGCCCTCCTCCCTCAGCAGAGCTGGCACCAGATCTTACCCGGAGCTCACTCACTGCCTGCCAAAAGGAGTTCATGGGAGCCACTGGGGCTCGGGGCCTGAGCCTGATGCCAGCAGGAGCAGCCACTAGCCTGAGCTCTCCTGCCGTCCTCCACCAGGGCCCCAGGTATCCCCATTTTCCTGTCGGTGCCGTACCTGTCACCGGCTCAGCTGGCAGGATGGCATGAAGGATTAATAAGGGCATGTCGGAGAAGTGCTTTTGGCTCCCAGGGAGAAAAATGCTGCCTGTACGCTGGCTACGGCAGTGCAGAGGAGCCCCGTTGAGGCACAGGGGCTGGGAATTGGGCCCAAATTAGCCTCCTCGCTTTTGAATTGAAGGCAGCCCCAGCGAATACATCTTCATAGGAAGACACTTTACTCCCCATTACCTGGCGACGAGGCCAAAGTTCCCTGCAGCCTGCGAAATGTGTGTCACCTGTCCTCTCGCAGGCGCAGAAAACCTCCCCCCGCTACAAGCTGGTTTCATTTATGGCTGCGCTGGAATCAGGGGCTCAGCGCTGTAGGGGATCCAGGAGTCTGTAAGCCAGTAGCTTTCACGCATTTCTGCCCATGATACACAATTTAAAATAATTTTCCTTCACAACCCACTTCTAAGCACTCACACACACTTGTGTATACGGGGTACAGTGTATGCGTAAGTGCTTGGACTCTGGAGACAGATTGCCAAGTTCAAGTCCTGCCCCTGCCATTTGCTGGCTGCATAACCTCAGAAAAGTTAGTCTCTTAGCGCCTTGTTTATCTTGGCTGAAAAATGGAGATGACAATAGTCTATCTACACCCCGTAGGGTCATTGTGAGGATTAAATGAATGAATGGATATGAAATACTTAGACTACTGCCTGGCACCCAGCAAACCGTTTGTGATAAATAAATGTAACTGAAACCGAAGGTTCCCAAAGCAATGGTCGTCTTAACCATGGAAGTGCACTCTAAAATATTATAGTCAATACGTTTTAAATGCTGGTCATGACCTATTCAATGGATTCCACAACCCAGTGATGAGAGTGATGTGTGGTTTGGGAAATATCACAGACCTGGCCAATTCCTCTTTCGTAGACAAGGAAACAGCCCCAGAGGGTAGAAGTCACTTGCCAGAGGTCACTCAGCTGGATGAAGTCCACCTCATTCTTCCCCCATCCCTTGCCTTTCGGTGCCACGCCCTCCCAGTCTGGTCAGGGGGACAGTTGCTAATGACCTCTTTCCCTCATTGCTCCCCAACCCCAACCTGCCCCAAATTACACCAATGATGGTCAGCGACAGGTTTCTTATTTCAAAGCCCTGCCTGGCCATTCCTTGGAAGATCAGAGTTGAGGAGCATTCCCTTTGCCCAGCCTCCTTTCCTTTGAAGTCTCTGACATCTGGTTTCAATTTCAGGGGGAGCGTTGCTGTTTGATGGGCAGTTACCTTGAAGCGCCCAGTACAAACATTGCACAAACAGTATAAACACCGAGGCCTCCGTGCCTGCCGTTCCTCCACTTTCATTTACACGCCCTGCCCTCTGGTGCCTCACTGGCCCCCGGGTTTAACATTCTCTACACCAATCAGCTGACCCATTTTGCTACCTAACATTTCCAGAAACTGTTCTCCATAGGCCATGTGGCTATGTTTGCTTTTCAAATTTCCATCTGTTTCTCCCGCTCATCCTTGGTTCACTTCTTCATCCCTATCCCAAAGGATAACAGGAAAAATAATGGCCTGGGCTGAGCTGCTGCAGCTAAATAATATGACAGGGCTGCTTCACCTGTTAGTTGGTTTGTTTGTGTTTCAGATAATTATGTTTTGCCTTACTGCCCCATAGTTTGCTTTACAATCGAGTTTCTATGACACAGTGACAAATTTGAACTTACAAATTAGGACGCTTCGAGGTTATTTGCTATTTACTGTGAGGAAAAGGCAGACACAGCAAAGGGAAGTATGAAAGGTTATGTACGTAGTATTTAATAGCAGAAAGGTGGGAAGTCGACCGTGAAAAAGCTATTCAGCGTATTTAGCAATTTCCTCCAGCTCCTGGCTTTATTAAATGGTATCCTGAAGGGTGCCTGACAAAGGCACCTAATCACATACAATAGCGCAAAGGAACATGTATAGAAATGAGAGGGACAAGGCACCAGCCTCCTGTCGGTGGACAGCTCTGGGATGAAGACGCCACCCCAAAACATGTGGACTTGAGCACCAGTTTCCAGAACCCCTTTCACCCCACCCAGGGCCTGACTCATAGCTCCATTCACTCCCTCAATCCTTGCTGAATGAATGACGGGCGTGAGCAAATAAGCAAATGAATAGGTGAATGAATCACCTATAGCTGAGGTCAGAACCACTGCTTGCAGCCAGGTTTGGCCTACCCAGCGTTCATTGTGTGCTATGTAGTATAACATTTTTAACAAGTTGCCAACATGTAGCGTCTGGAGATTTTACTTAGGGATTTTTGCCTTCTTGTTAGGGAAAGGAAAGGGGGAAATATTTGGAAGACCTGGCCTGGCCACACTGGGCCGCCTCCCCTCCAGGCCCCAATCTGGGGGAGCCAGTCTTGGAGGCCACCTTCAAACCAGGCATGTAAGATCTCAGCTGTCACCACCTCCTCTCTCTCCAACCCTCCCCTGCCCCCACCACCACGTCTGCTTTCCTCACTTACAGTAGGTGTTTGGATCCAGGAAACACTTGAATTTGCCACACCCTGACCTTTAGGCATAGCCCCAAGTCACTTTCACCATGTAGAGTCTGAGGCCCTTTAAATCCATATTCCCATCCATCCAGTTTTGTGCAGGCATGAGCCAGAGTGTGCTTTGGTCCTTCCTTGGAGTCACTGTCGCCTATCGCCCCTCCATTATTGCCTCATGTGGCCTTTTGTGCTAATGTCAGGGCCTCTGCCGTGGAGTAAAGAATGTGGGTTTGCGTCCCTACCTGTCACTGCTGGTTTTGCAACCCAGGACGATTCTCATTCTACTATGGCGATGCCTCTGACTTCATTGACAGCACACAGATGTGACTTCAGAGTTTTGGGCACATGTGTGCATCTTCTTTTTCTTCTCTAAAGATGTTTGGCATCTTCCTCCTGCTGGGTTGCAACACAGGCTGCTACAGCATTCTCTTCTCTTCCTTTGCCCTTACACAGACTCCAAGCCCACAGTAGAGACGCTGGGACCCACCGTGAAGAGCGAAGAGACAACTACCCCCTATCCCACCGATGAGGAGGCCACGGAGTGTGGGGAGAACTGCAGCTTTGAGGATGGTAAGCACATATTGCATCCCGATGGCATGGGTGCCGACTAGTCAGAGTGGGAGCTGGCCTGTGGCTGGGCAGGGACCTAGGGGTCTCCCGGGTCAGAAATCCAGGGGATCTCAGGGAAGGGGTAAGAGAGGTGGAGACACTCAGGGGTCTGGGGCAGTGGCTATTTACAACCAATGTAGAAGCATTTGAATAGTGTAACAACCAGTACAGCCCTACTGGTGTGAACCCACTAGACATCAGGTGAGACAAAGATGACTTCTTTCGAGAAGTCTCATTTGTTGAGCCCTCACTATCTTGCTTGTCTGCTAAAGGAAAACCATCCTTATCCTTAGAATTCACAGCTCTGATAGTTTTTCTTGTTAAGCTGTGTGTGTCTGCTATAGTCAAGTGAAGATACGGCAGTCATCTGGGTGATTTGGTCCGTGGAGCGCGATGGTTGGGTTAATCCAGCAGTTAGCAGTGACTTAATTGTGTTTCCCTGTGTCTTTCACCGCCACTAATTTGAGAAAGTATAACAGTGATGATTCTATAAGATAGTGCACCGTATCCTCTATAACTAGAGTGCAGATCAGAGACAAAGGCAGAAATGTAAAAAGGCATCTTCAACCGTTCCCTCAAAACTCAGGGGCTTCGCATTTCTGGGTGGGTCTCATCACATGGGAAATCTACATTCCTTTTGTTTATCTTCAGAGCCTATCCAAGTTAGATAAAAACAATAATTGGCAGAACACAAAAGTAAGTCACATTTTAAATCATACTGCTAAGGTCACCAAGTATGAGGACATTTCTAAGAAACCACAAATTTTGGAACACCTGGCATTTTGTCTAGAATGTTAAGCTTGACAGCCTCAACTTACAGTAAATTACTGATCATTATTAAATCTTCATTAAACAAAATGAGAGAAGATTGGCAAAGAGACTAGAGAAGTGATGGAGAGATAAAGATGGTAGGTAGATGGTGAAATCTGTGGAACCTGCAAGCACAGCCGTTTGACAGAGGAACTGCACTGATGGAGTGGATGACTCCAGAAAATGGCTACAAAGAAGAATGGGAGGAAAGCCAAAAATAAATGCTGAAGTTATGTGACTGAAAAGGCAATAATTTAATGCATATGCTTTGGGGATTGTGCTTTTGTGTTATTGTGTGGGTGGGGGACACTGCTGGTCGGGGTTAGTTGAATACAGAATTCTGACATTTTAATGAACTTGTTTTTGTTTTATGGAGAGAAGAAGGAGACTTGGAGAATCTTCCAAGACATGTTTCAGATAGTTTGAGAGCCAAAAGTGAAATGCACAGGGAGTTAATATACGATATTGGATTTGCAGAGTTAGCTTGTTGGGGACCTGGAGTGGGGGTTCTAGCTAAACAACAATCAAAGGAAAAATTAAGGGTTCTGCTACAAAATTTCAGAAGTTTATTTTTAATATGATTTTCCCGTTTATAGTGGTTTGTTTCATTTGAGGTTTCTTTGATGGTTCCTCCCTTTTCTTTTTGCAAAAGTTTTTTTTGTAGAATCTGGTTCCTGAGATACAGTATACATGTAAACATTACAGAGGATTTATGCTATATTGAATTACTTCATATTTTTTGAAGGGAAAAATAGAAATTCAGAAATTGTCAGGAGAAGGGGATGGTAAGGGCTAAGGGCTGACTTTTCCAAGCCACAGGTTGATGCTTCTGTAATAGATTCCATGTGTTTCTTCTAAACTCAACCTGAATTTGGCCAAGGGTGGGCAAATGTTAAATATGCTGTCCTGGAAAGGGGAGGCATTTACAGGGCCTGGTGGCAATCTTCCTCCTCCCTCTGACGCCAGCAGTGCCCTGCCCCCCATGAGGTGAGCCCTTCTCACCCCTAGGGTGAGTAATTTGTTTCTACCAGTCTGTGGCTCCCTTTAGACTTCCTAACCTGCATTCTAAGCCCTCCCCACGGAAATTCCTCTCTAAGAACCCTGGGAAGGGAAGTGAGAAGGGCAGAGACCCCACTTCCTCCCTGCTACCAACATTAGCCGGCATCTTTCCGCTGTCTCCGCAGGCACAGCTGGCAAATAACCACATTTGGGTTCCCATTTCCTCTTTCCCCACCTCCACACCACCCCGACTTAGTCACATATTTGGCATGAACTCATACTGGAGTTTTGGAGCTGGGTGGAACCTCAGAAGAAACTCTCTTGGTTCTGTCTTCAGGCTCAGGCAGGTGAACCACCAAAGCAGACAGGACACCATTGTGTCCTTAGTTCCTGGATTCCCATAGGGAAAGCATTCTCCACCTCCCTGGGGTCGCAGCCTCCAGGGATTCAGCACGATGGGAAATTGTTTTTCCTCCTGGTCAGCACTGAGCTGAGCCGCTGGCTGGTCTGGTCCCTTCGATTTGCTCTTACCATGCCAAATTTCCCACCGGGCATACCTCCCCGTGGAGATGCTGGACTGTCCCAGTCTTCAGAAATAGAGACGGATCACAAAGAGGTGAAGTGTAGCAAACAAGCCTTCCTTGTTTCTGAGGTCACTTTCTCCTCACTGGGCAGAACCTCCCAGGGATTTCAGTCTCTCTGGATGCTAATGGGCCGCCCCACCTCCTCTGAGAGCCAGGTTGGCAGGAGATGAGATAATACTTTTTTTGGGAGCCAGCCTTCCACCAGGGCACTGGGGAGACATTCTTCTCTGGCATTTAGGGAACAGCAATTTTCACATTTGTCTGCTGTCCGAGGTGGACAGAAGAGGCTGATTAGAGCCCGAAGCCATTTGGTGGCCTCATTTATAATTGCTTACTATGGGAACCACTGGCAGACTTGGCTTTCATGCCTGGGAAGGATGAGACCAAAGCCTGACCCGAAAGCCAGTGATCGCCAAGATGAGTTAAATGAATAAGCAAAGGAAGCCACTTCTTTCTCTGCTCTCCACTCAGGCCTTGCCAGCCATTTAAATAGTACTACTGTGGCTGTTCTCTGAACCCATTTCATTTGCCTTCCTTTGGGTTATTATTTTCCCCTTTTAGACAAAGATTTGCAGCTCCCTTCGGGATTCAATTGCAACTTTGATTTCCCCGAGGAGCCCTGTGGTTGGATGTATGACCATGCCAAGTGGCTCCGGACCACCTGGGCCAGCAGCTCCAGCCCGAACGACCGGACGTTTCCAGGTAAGCCAGCTGTGAGTGAAGAGATGAAAGAGTTAAGGCTAGCCTGTTCCACATACTTCAACCCCAGATTCCCTTACAAGCTTTGTAACTTCCCACCGCAGAGCAATCCTCTGTTCTTTGCCCACAAACCACCACAGTCTTTGCTCAAGACGTCACCTCAAAGAATAGCCGGTTGGTGGTTCCCAGCCTCTCTTGTGATTACAGCACAGCCTGGAAGCTGGGAGGGAGAGGGGGAAGCCAAGATAGAAGAAAGAGGAGAAAGAAAGAAGGGACAATTGGGAGGCCCTAGGAGATGGGGTGAGTCAATGTCCTCTTGTTCCCGTAGCCAGCACCCACTGCCATTATCATGGAGCCCCTTGTCAACTTCGAGCTGGGTACTGTTCCTAAAATGGCTCATGGGGAGACCACTGGCCTTGAGTCTGATTTATACATCTCTGAGGGTGCCATTGCTTCTATACCAAGTCAATTTGAGGGACCAAAATGCGGCCACACCCATGGGTATCTAGCAGAGCTGCCTGGCACTTGGCTTCTAGAAGAGTATTGCTGCCAGTCCTGGATACATTGTTAAGCCCACCCTTTTAGTTTCAGGAAGCCAGATTTCAGAAGCCTCTCCTGACACTGCTGACAACAAGGGGTTGCCTCTAGCCCTTCTAAACAGGTAGCAAGCGTTGTCTGCTCTCTCCGCTGTTACGTGCTTTCACAGCAGTATGATGGTAAATGTTTAACAATAGGCTTTTCAGGGATTAAAAACAACAACAACAACTGCTTTTTAACGTTTGTCACTTTCAGTGGTATAAATACCCTTACCATAGCTCCACTTAAGCTACCAACACAACATCAATGGAGATGGAGTTGAGAAGTCAGTAATAGAGCATTATACAGTTTTTTTTTCCATTGTGCAAATACAGTAGACAGAAATGACTCCAGAAGTATAGATACTGATAAAATGTATTAAGATAACTAGCAAGTGTTGAGTTTTCAGGATTTGTTACCTTTGTTTTTTAATACAGTGTATTGAATTATAGCTTTATATAATTTAATTTTTACCAATGAATACATTTAACAACTGGCTTTCAAAACACTTGACAAGCAGCTCTCACAAGCTGGTACGCCTTGGCTCCAGCACAGCACTGAGTGACTTTGAATTCTCCTGTACCTCCGGCCTGGGCCTGAGACCTCCATCAGCACTGGAGAGGAGAGGGGTGAATTCTGGAAATTTAGTAGATCAGTTTGCCAGGGCACAAAAGGAAAAGACTAGAAAATAAAAGAGGGAAAGGGACCTTCCCTTCTGCAGGCTTCCTTAGAACTACTTCTCACCCCAAGCACTGGCGTGTCCCTTCTTCCTGGGGGGCAGCAGTGGGACAGACGCTAGGAGAGCACTTGGAGCTGGCCTCCTGACACAGCCCACACTTGCTTCCCCGGAGGGTCACAGTGCCTGATCCAGAGAAAAACATTTTCATATTTCAAGTGTTTATCTCTTCAGCATTTGAGTGCTCAGAGAGATTAATATCTGAAGATCACCACGGCCTCGGGCAACAGAAGAGAACACTTACCCTAGTCTAGCCTTAATCACCCTCCCTTCTCTGTTCACTGCAATAATGTTTAATTAATATAATGAGCCTCCTGCACGTTGGGAAAAAATACTTATTTTTATAACCCAGCCTGGATTTTTCATTTCATTTCCACTCCTTTGAGACTGCATCCAATTAATTCATGGTTGTTCCCAACCCCCATGTTGTACCTGAATGTAAAGAAGGTTTGTGAGGTCTGTGTAGGTGTGCGTATTCTAGTGTTAATGTGTGTGTGCATGAGTGTGTTTGTGGTTTCTGTGCATGGGTGTGTGTGTGTGTGTGTGTGTGGTACATACCTCAGCAGAGGTGCTTTGCAAAAAAAGATATAACCTGGGTCCTCTGCAGGCTGGGGAGGTTGGCTGGCTCTTATTCAGTGTCTGTCCTCAGGTTCATTCTAATGATTCTGGCCTCCTCCCTTGTACTCTTCTAAGCATACTTTTTCTGGGAGTGTCTGAGGGCAGCCCTACCCAGGCCACAAGGCCACCAATTACCGAGTCACAGCTCTAGGGGAGCTTAAGTGACCTCCCTCTGACCCTGGCCTGGACCTCTGTTTCTTCACCCATTCACCACCACCTCCTCCTCGTCCAGTCCTGGCCTTCACCCGAAAGCCCCTATGGCTGACCCTTGCTACTGGTGGTTGGGAATTCTAGTCTTTGTCCTCCTTCCAGCTGATTCATTACACCCTGTGGTTTGGGAGGGCTTTTCAGAGCAAGCTTACAAAGTGGGCAGAATTCCAACCTTTGGCTGAATGGATGGGGACAGCGAGAAAATTAGGGCCATAAGGAACTGCTAAATCTAATGTTGTTCCTCCCTTAAGATATTGAAAGGGAAAATAATTATTTTCCTATTCCAGAGGAATCCCTGAAGTTTGGGAAAGTGGCACTTGTAACCTGCCTCCAGGAAACAAAATCATAATATTGTTCTCAGAGCCCTTCCCTCTATCCTCTGATGACTTTATGAACCGTTCTCTGTATTTCCCATTTTCCTTCTCCTTACAAAGCTCGATACTGGGCGTTAAGCAGGAGAGGAGAGAAAGCCCTTTCTGTTCAGGGTGGTCCTTTCTTCTTCTTCATCGAAAAAAAAAGGAGGGGGTAGGCCCTGAGGGGATTGGGGAGAAGGGAAGCAGCTGGCTTGGTTGGGGGCAGAGCAACTGCTAATGGGTTCAGAGCGGCTGGCGCCCACGGAGTCAGCCTGAAAGCCTGTTGTGTGCCACACTTTGCCATCCACAGAGGGGACCGTCCCACTCTTCACGAGCGTGTGCCATATGCTTCATCCCCTTATGAGATAGGCAAACAGAAGTAATGAAATTTAAGAAAGGAGGTGTCTCCATCAAGTGTGGGGGCACCAGGATGAAGAGACAGGTGGACAGGAAAGGATCTAGCTGTGTTAAAGTACCCGACACAGGCCATAGGATGAGCAGGGCCTGTGGAAGCTGCTTACATTCCTTGGATGTTTTCTGATTTCGTTGTTTTCTCATATTTTCTTTCTTTTCCTTTTCCTTTTAAGTAAGCAATTAGTTCTGTTCTTTTTGGCCAGTGGTTGCCTAAGGCTGACAAGACACCCACTGGTTTCATTCCACTGTTTTTGTTTTTCAAGATAGTCTTTCAAGCCACTCAGAATTTCTGGTTTTAGTTCTTTGCTTGTGGCCTAGCTGCCTGGAGGGTGTTCACACCAGCCTCTCGGGACCCTGTTCCAAATTCAGTGACCCCTGCTAGCTGCAGAGGAACACTCAGTGTTCTCTAAGAAGACACTTTGGCTTTCCTCTGTAGTGACAATGACATAGGAAGCACCCCCTTAGTAGGACATGGCATGTTTCCTACATTCTCAGGTGCTTTGATCATAGACAGTTTTAAGAATGATCAGAGCCCAGCCTTTAAGAACTGAGGCAAAAACTCATAGGGTGAGCAGGTATCTAAAGCTGCAGCATTGAATATGGTAGCCATGAGCCATGTGCGGCAATTTTATTTTAATTAATTAAAATGACTGCAGTCAAAACTTCAGTTCTGCTGTCCCACCAGCCACATTCCAACGGCACAATAGCTACACTGTATTGGTCAGTGTATAGACAGGGCATGTCACTGTATACACGGCATCATCACAGAGTGTTGTATCGAACACCACCACTCTGGTGCTTTGGTCATCAACATGAGAGCAACCTCCAGGGACCCTTGCTGATGCTTTAGTTCCCTGGTTTTGGTGTGAACCGAGAAGCAAGTAATGGAGGGATGTGTCTTCTCTGAGATCTCTTGATGGGAGTGTTCAGTGGCTGGTATCTTTATAGCTGTTTTATTCTCCCTCACTGGATAACTACAGTAAAGTAAGCAAGTAACATGGCATTAGATGGTGTAAGAACTATTGTGACTAATCAAAAAGAGCATTGTAAGTAAATATTAATACTAAGTAAGGTCAATAATCATCATCATTGTGATTGCTGTAGTCATTATTATTGTCAGGAACGACACAAGATGAGATAAAGGGTACTAGGCCAGGTCAGCTTCAGAACCCTCCAGTGTGTGTTCCCCCTATATGTGTACTCTTTGATTCGTGGGCTGGCCTTGTGAAGTCTGATTACAGTATTACTTCAATGACTTTAAATCATGAAAGTGATAGATAGAAAGAAAACAAGCGAACCTGATATTGAGCAGAGGTTTGACTGCCTAGCCACAGCCTATAGGATTGAGGGAACAGAACCTTTACTCTAGGCTCAAAAACAAGCTCAAGTGGGAGTAAGTCGAGAATCTTAATGTTATGAAAGATCCAAATTTTACAAACGGTGACTGGCTATTCCTTCAAATTTAAGTGGTAAGATTGTTAACACCTCATTGGGGCTATTTTGATGCAGATTGGGCCATTGAATGAATTCCGTTAGAGTGGGAGACCAGAGCCTTGATTCACTGGAGGCATACACAAGAAAATTAAGTGAAGTGTGGGTGGGTATGGTGAGTGGATGGTTGCCGAGAAATCAGAGGAAATAATTGATAAGTGAATTTACTCATAATGGGCTTGATTTTTTGACAGTGAGCAAGTGGTGACTGAATTGAAAAGCAACTCTGAGTTCAAAAGATCGGGTGGGACCAATGGCAGCACACAATTCATTGAATTGCTGTTAGATTGAACTGTCTTCAGAAAGAGGTTACTGTGGCTTGGCTGGGGCACAGACACTGCAAATCCAGAGACAGAACTTCCTGGGCTCTGGACCATGATAGATAATTGAAGATCAGGAGCAGCTTGGCTAAAAGAAAGCCAATAGTCAAGGAATAATTTCAACTGGAAAAGAAAAGGATAGAAGCCCTTCTTTAAGGAAGGTAGAAAAATGTCCCTGGCTTTGCAGGAAAAAATAACAGCAGGAAGAAGCTTTCTTTACCCTTTTTTTTTCCTGCAAATCATGATTGGTTGAGTCCCCCAGCAGTGTGTGGATTGATAACGAAGGGGCAGAACGACAAGACTGCCTCAATGGCAAAACCTTCATGAAAGCCGACATAGCAAAAGACAGCTCTGGGTAGATTCCTGCAAGGACTAGGACTGAAACCTTCACTGTCCACAAAACGGTCTGTTGTAAACCTTGAGAACATCTTGCTAAGTTTATCCAAAGTCAGTGTTTCCCTTAACTGGTTGCTAATTTGAGGACCTTAGCAGAGATAGGCTGACCTTGGAAGGCCAGCTGAGGGCTGACTCATGTTTTAAGCATGGACTATGCGAAGAGACTACATCTCCTACAGCACTAAATATTCTTTCAGATGGTCATTTTAGTAGGAGGGCAAGATGCTAGCCAGGAGATGTACGTGTTGGACAGATGGTGTGTTTGGCTTTGTGATAGCCAGGAGGATCAAGCTGGTGATTTATTTCAGGGTTTGGTGAGGTGTAGACACAACTGATTCCATTGCTGTTGGGCCAGTCGCAGTCACATGTTCACATGACACTTAAGCAGCTGAAGCCAGATGCGGCCGTAAATCGCCAGGTGAAATATCAAGAGACCTTTCCAGAGACAGCAGCAGGTTAAAATGCTGAACGGCCCTGTCCTCTGTGCTTCCTCTTCACCCTTTTGAACTCCCGTTGTTCATTCCCAGGCGATTGTTTTCCCTGTGTCATTGGCAACAACACATGTTTTGGGTCAAGGACCCAGCAAAATGCCTCCCAAATATGTCAGGTCCAGGAGGAGAGGGATTGTATCTCTGGGACATTATTTCTTCATTCTCTTTCAGCAATCGAACATATTTCCTTTCCATTGTCTTTTTCTTGGAAGCTGTCCATTGCTGGCGTCATAGCCATCAGCTACAAGAACAAGAAGGCAGCTTCCAACAGGCAGGGCTGGTTCTTAGCTGGTCAGTCGTCATGTTCAGGCAACCTCTTGACAATCCAAAGGGCTTTACCTCAAGCTTCAAGTAAATAAAAAAGTAGCCCCCCGCCCCCACCATACCAGCTTTATTCACTGTCAAGTAATCAGTAGCCACTGTATACTTAGAACACCTTCTGTGTCTGACAGTGGTGGGCCATAAATCGGGAGATTCCAGAAGAACAAACTTCAGTTGCAGCCCGTGTTTGATCTCAGTATCTACGTGTGGGTGCCATGACTTAAAAGAGCTGAAGCATTTATAGTAGCTTGGAAGAAGGGTCAGTGGAAAACCAACACTGCCCTAGAAAGTAGACATTTGAACCATGCCCTAGGAAGTAGACATTTGAAATTTGAACCATGCCCTAGGAAGTAGACATTTGAACCATGCCCTAGGAAGTAGACATTTGAACCATGCCCTAGGAAGTAGACATTTGAACCATGCCCTAGGAAGTAGACATTTGAACCATGCCCTAGAAAATAGACATTTGAACCATGCCCTAGGAAGTAGACATTTGAAGGGGCAAGGGTTCCTAGAGAAGCAAAGACTACAAGTTTTAATTCTTCACAAGTGAAAATGTCTCTTAAGTCGGAGAACAGAAATTGGCTGTGCTCCATCAGGGGTAGAAGGAGGAAATGTCTCTAAATGACAGCAGGAAAACTTTAAACTGAATTTAAGAAGTTCCTGATGGTTAGGGTTGTAACCTAGAAAACACACTACAGACGTGGCCTATGGAAACTCCTTCTCTGGAGAATTTAAAGTAAAGGGTGGACAGCTGTTCTCAGATGCTTTTGGCATGGTTCCTCTGGGAGTCAGGACTGGCCTGCCCTAAGGTCACTTGAGGTCCCACTCTTGTTCCAGGATCATGTAGTATTTTATTTCATCTACTGTGATGAACACAAAAGACCTGTAGTGAACCTTGCAGGATGGAAAACTTGGGGCCGGCTGGTTTTTGAAGAAAGAGCAGATAGGGAGAACCAGTCTTATTCCAGAGAACATCTTTACTGCCCTCATGCCAAACATACTTCTTTTTGAGTCTTGGATTGGCCTTCCTGGGTTATTGGCGGTCTTTCTATCCTTTTTCTTTCCAAGTAAAATAAAGGCAAGCATAGGAGGCAGTGTGTAGAGTGATATTAATAGTAATAACTTTTCCTGAGCTCTTACTGTGTCCTTGTTACTGTGCAAAATACTTTACATGGCTCATTCCATTTACTCTTCCCCCAACTCTATGCAGTAACACTGTCTTTGAATCCATTTTGCAGATAGAAAGACTGAGGCTTTAAAAGCTTCGTGAGTTAGGCTGGGAGTCCAACCCAGATGAAAAGCTATGCTCTGGCAGGTTTACTCAGTCCAGTCAGGATTCAAATCCTACATCACTTCAATTCTCTGAGCCTCAGTTTCTTTTTGGTGAAAATGGAGAAGATGGTGTTTATTTTGCAGGACTAGATTTCACAGGGAAGGTGACATCAGAGGAGGCAGGTAAAGCCTCCCATGCGATCACACACAGGCAGCAGGTGTTCAATGTGTTCATTCCTTTCCCCCTGCTCTTCTTCTCCCTTCCTTGGGCTTTTCCTGGTCTGAGTCATTCCTTCATGATGTCCCTGGTTCTAATCAGGCCTCTCTCAGTGACAGGCGCTTTGCAGCTCAGCATCTCTCTGACTGATGTCTACTGCTAATTCCTTAAATTTACATATCATCTTTCTTCCCTGGAGCTCATAGCACTTAACAGACAAGTGGGGCACAAATGATTTAACGAAGTAAAATCCAGAGGCCTGCTCGTCTGGAGATTCTGCAAACTAGTGGATTAGCTCAGATGTCAGCACTGAATTATGATCCTTCAGCTGCTCGTGCTAAGCATGCCACTAGCATTAACTCCCCGGTCTTGCAATGGTCCCTTAAATCATGCATAGAGATTGTCATTTTATTGTGAGAGGGAGGAGAGGGGAGGGGGCTACCTGGGGGGCAGTCACTGGAAGGGGCAGACTGTGAAACCTTTGGCCTGGCTGTGCCTGGAGTTTTAGTAACAGGATGGGTAAATAGAACAGACCCAGATACAATCCACTTAGCCCAGTTCTTCACACCTCCACACACATCTTACTTACCAAATTCTAACCATGATGCCATGATTTCCCTGCCGCTTAAGAATGTAAATTCACACAAGTGATAGTATTTCTGCCAAACAATTTTCAGGCAGCAAGTGGGTCTTATTTGCGAAACTGTGAAGGAAGAAGGCTGAATAATAAATCTCTAAAATCTGGTTTCCTTTATATATGAGCTGGCAACAGTAAGGGCTTGGAAATTACCGGGAGTGTGGGAGCATTTGAAGGGTTCTCACTGGTGTCTCGGTACACTGGGTGCTTCCACAAGCCACCTTGTCATTACTGGTGCACCTCACCTTTGAAAGGGGCTGTTGGCTTGGGAGGGTAGAGGGAGTTGTGAAGGGATTATATCAAAGGGATTATGAGAAGCTAGCTGATTCTCCTGTCCTCATTTCCAATGTATAGCCTCATATCATTCTTAACCATGTATTTATCATTCTCCATTCATCCATTCATTCATAGAAACAAAATTTTCTTGAGGAGTGGCATATATATAGCACTGTCTAGGGGTAGAGAGAAGAAGCAGTGTTAAACCTTATTATTTGTAAGACCAGCATTTACAATATAACTGGGGTAATAAGACACACCAAAAAGCCAGTTAAATTATAACGCCTGGCAGTGAGTGATTACCTGCTGAAATCCATGGAAAATGGCCTGAAGTCCTTTTAAAAACAAGGTAAAATCAGCAGTACAGTCAGTAAATGCTAGAGTTGTTGAGAAAAGAAGGGGATTAATGTTGCGTGTGCCAGAATCGTTAGGAGAAGAACTAGCCAAAGAGACGGGGTAGGTGGAGTGGTTTGAGGAGTGGAGAATTACAGCTAAGAGGAGAAAAAGCAGCAATGGACCCAGTGGGGAAGCCAGTTTGCCTTAAACAGAGTGTGATTGATTGCAAGGACTTGGGGCAAGCTACCTGCAGAGCAGCTGAAATAAAGAACTTATTGCATGAAGGTGGAAAACCTGCAGTCAGGTCTGGGCTCTGCCATTGCAGTCGCCTCTCTACCTTGGACAAATCACTTTAACCTTTCTGAGCCTGTTTCTTCATCAGGTGCAAAGTAAGGTTAGTAAGTCCTAGCTCACAATAATATAGAAAGGATGAAATGAAATATTGCATGTAAATGTGCTTGTAACCTGTAAAGCATTATGCAAGAATGAGCTTTAATTATTATCATTAACAGCAGTAATAGTAAGATCTGATAGGGGAAGCACAGGTTTAAAAGATCTTTGAGGGTCTGATATGGCATTGGTGTATCCTCCCTCAGCAGACACCATTATTAATTCTCTTCTGTAGACAGCTGCCTTTTAGTTATCTGTGCTGATTTTGGCCTCGCAGAGGTCACACCTTGTGGGGTATATAGACAGACATGGCTTTGGATGGTTGAGGAGGCACAAACTGGAATCCCACATACGCATACTAAACTGGTCTCATTTGACTTCAGGGGAGCATAGCTTCTGAAGCACTAATCCCAGATAGTCTAACAGGAAGGGGCTTAGGGGAGCAGGGAGGTAGGTGAGGCAGCTGGGGAGCCGAGAAGGGAAGAGCTGTTTCTGGGCCACTGATGGGAGGTCCAGCACAGGCTCAGCGCTCACCTAGACAGGTGAGGTCAGCAAGATTCATAATAGCAAAGCAGTGGTCCAGGGACTATTTCATTGATTCTAGGCTCTAGAATCCTAGCCCATCTACTGTGACAAGTCCAGGATGTTCACATTCCCTGTGGTGTAAGAAAGCCCTGTGCACCTGTCCTAGGTTAACATGACCTCACACTAACATGATCCTAAGGCATCTGACATGCCCATGTTCCGTGCTGCACATGTGGTAGAAAAGTGGCCCTGACATCTTGCAGAAGTATTCAGCCTCAGATGCCCCTATGTTTCAGGGCCAAAAAGAGGTAGTGAGATTTCCTCACCAAATGCCACCTTGTTCTCTGTACAAGTGGCCAGAACGGTCCTGTACAAGTTGGATTTGAAGGTGCAGGTCACACCTGTGTTCTGTAAGGCATGTAGTCTGCCAACAACAACAAGAACTCGGTCTTCCACATGAGTGTCTGATGAATTTGAAACCGATCAGCCAAAAGGCCATTCTCTAAACATTTGGATTGGTAAACCCTTAATTTCCCAGAACACATATATTCTCTGCTAAACACACAGCCTTTGTTAATAATAATGACAGCACCTTTATCATTGGAGCCATATGTGCCTGGCTGTCTGAGAGAGGCCAAGTTCAAGCCTCCCTGAATCACCCCTTTCAGCTCCCACCCTCTGTTCTGCTTGAAGGTGACACTGGGCTTCCGAGTCACAATCACTAGAGCCCGAGCATCATCTAGGAGCACTGATGGAGACAGAAGGTTTTACATGTCAGCCATTTGGACAGTACCCAGCCAAGATGGCCAGGGCTGGAAGCATCAACCACCTGGTCATAGTCACCCTCCAATCTAGCAGCCACCTCACCCCCTATAATCTGTTCCCTTGTAATTCAGTCCATCAGATTGCACTGGCCCTTTGGGTGAGTTAATGATAAATAAGATGTGGGTCTGGCCTTGCAGAATCTAGCGGGAGAAGAAGGGCACACGCACGACTAGCCAAGACGTAAGGCGACCGCGCTGGGTGCTCCACGTGAAAGAGATGGAAAAGAAATGATACCTGGAAATAGGCAGGAGGGACCGATTTGACTTACAGACTCAAGAAAGGGCTTTAAGAAGACACAACATTTGAATCAAGGCTCTGCAGGAGCCTTAAGAAAGGGTCACAGAGCCTGGAGAACAAGGACATGAATAAACCAAAGACACCAAAACTCAGTCCCAAGTTTCCCCTGGAGAGGCCACAGCAGCACACTGGTGTCTTTCCCAAGTGTTTATCAAGAACCTCTGTTTGGGTTTGTTTCCGCCAGATGACAGGAATTTCTTGCGGCTGCAGAGTGACAGCCGGAGAGAGGGCCAGTATGCGCGGCTCATCAGCCCCCCGGTCCACCTGCCCCAAAGCCCAGTGTGCATGGAGTTCCAGTACCAGGCCACGGGCGGCCGCGGGGTGGCGCTGCAGGTGGTGCGGGAAGCCAGCCAGGAGAGCAAGCTGCTGTGGGTCATCCGCGAGGACCAGGGCGGCGAGTGGAAGCACGGGCGGATCATCCTGCCCAGCTACGACATGGAGTACCAGGTGGGGTGAGCAAAAAGGGAATCTTGTGATCCGTATTTCAATATTTCAAAGGGCCGAGCCCATTCATCATTAGGGAACGTGGTTAAGCGCTACTGTTTTCATTGTGTTTCTCACGTTACCATGGCAACTGAATGACACTCTTATTTGTTATTCAGAATATGCCTATCTCTACACCCAGACTTGGTTCTTTGTTCCTCCTGTTGCCTTTTATATTGCTGAAATCTCCAACAAATGTTTCTCCTCTCCATTTTATTTTAGATTGCAATCAGGTAAGCTGACAAAGGGACACAGAAGCCAGGGAAATAAATACAAACAAACACTCCACACACAAGAAAAGAGGTCTGTGGAGCCCCTTCAGATCTGGGGAGGAAATAGGATAATCTCCCAGACCTGTCCCAGGGAGTGTGAACGCAGGAAGGGGAACGCGTGCTGTTCGCGCTCAGTGGCCAGCAGACGTGAGAGGCTCCTGAGTGAGTGCTCTCTCTCTCTCACCAGCTCCCGGGATGGAGTTCTGTTATCTCTGCCCCACAGAGCAGGAGACTGAGGCACAGATGGGTATGTTCAGCCGTGGTTGCAACTTGGGTAGGAGTAGACACACTGTGGAAGAGGTGACTGAGAACCAGCCAAAGCATTAACCTTCTCCTCCCCAGACGAGGAGCAGCAACAGATGGCTGGTGCCGCAGCCAACTGCTCACCCAGCTTGCCAGAGGACATGTGCTAGTTTGCAGAGAGGAACCTGGGGAGGGCGAGCATGAGGAATGATTAAAGACCACAGAGCCCAGGGGCTTCAGTGTACAGCCTGCAGTCCCTGCCCCTTGAGGTTGCAAGGCATCCTGAGACCCTCTCCACCCCCATCTGGGTCCCCACTTACTTGCCTGAGAGCATTGTATTGTAGCTACCTGTTTGCATTTGTGTCTCAGCCACTAGATGGGTGAGCTTCTCTGAACAGAGATCTTGTCTTAATAGGCTTTGTTACTAGCCTTGTGTCCAGCGCATAGTAGGTGCTCAATAAACGGCTGGTGTAAAAACAAATTCTTTTCCTCCGAGTTGTAATAATGAAGCCCTAAGGCAATTTATAATAAGAAGCACACATCCAAACCTATGTGCTGTATTTCTCACATTACCCCCACCCACTCGTATCTTCTGAGTTTTCAAATACCTGGATTGGGCATTTGAAAGATTTATGAGACAGGAACCTTGAAAATAGTGAGGGAAGTTTCAACCCCCCTTTCAATATTCTCTGATTATGGCCCTTTTAATCAATACATTCTAGTTACTGGACAACAATATCCACCACCTTGTTATATTTTCTTACCCCCTTAACTATGCATTTGATTTGAACAAACTCATTTTAAATTAAGATTTCAAGAGCTGTAGCCATGTGGTCAACAGATGTGTACCAGGTGCAATCTCACACACACACACACACACACACGCTTTAAGCTGCAGCTAACAGAAACTTGGAAATCTTTTTTTTTTTTAATTTATTTATTATTATTATACTTTAAGTTGTAGGGTACATGTGCCTAATGTGCAGGTTTGTTACATATGTATACTTGTGCCATATTGGTGTGCCGCACCCATCAACTGGTCATTTACATCAGGTATAACTCCCAATGCAATCCCTCCCCCCTCCCCCCTCCCGAAACTTGGAAATCTTTGCACTGTTTGGACTAAGAGACTCAGTTAACCATGGCTCGTATTCTTCCGGCTTCTAGATTGTGTTCGAGGGAGTGATAGGGAAAGGACGTTCGGGAGAGATTGCCATTGATGACATTCGGATAAGCACTGATGTCCCACTGGAGAACTGCATGGGTATGTGAATATCTGTCTCTTCGTGGCTCTTTCAAATAAGGCACCAAGGGCTGGGATAAGCAAGAGGAGGCAGGACACCATTTTCCAATGCAGTCGTTACCCGGGGGGTGGGGCAGCAACAGTCTCTGCAGGAGGTAAGGTGTGGGTGTAGTTGTGTCTTATGCCGGGTTCAGGGTGGGGGGTGGTGTGAGTGAGGGGAAGGCTTAGATCCCTGTTCCCAATCAGAAATAGACGTGCACTAAGTACATGGAGGTTCAGGGTGCCAAGACCCCATCAGCAAACCCCAGCTTTTCGAAAAGAAAATGCTAGAGGACGAAAGCAAATGCCAGTCAAAATTATATGCTGGAAAGGTTTGATGGATTTAATGGAAGCCTTTACCGGTGAGCAAAAATAGTACATATGTTATGTAAGAGTGATAACACAATTACCTGAGTAGCTCTTTTACATGAATGAATTGCAGAGCAAACTGTGGCATTTGAAGTAAGATTTCAGATTTTTCTTTAAAAAGAATGCCTCTAATGCCCAAGATTCCAAAGTCGTTGTAGGATTAGATATTTCAGGCCAGGTGACTGGCACGAGAAGGATATCATAACCATCATCTTGGTCAAAAGCACCTGCGCAGGCAGTCCACCTGAGATGTACACATTTTCTTCAGGGTCTCCTGCTGCAGATGAGGTTACCCTGACTGTGTCCCCTCAGAGCCATGGACATTCCCCAAACCAAGAGGGGAACCCTGAGAAGGCGTGGGGGCTGCTTTCAGTCAGCACAGTGGCTGCAGTAACTCACCAACTGCCTTTCTTGGCACACGAGCCCGGGCATGTGTGTGCTCGATGATGTCAGAAGCACCTGGGACCACCCCAGTCCCTCCGGGCAACTCTCAGGCCCCGGGCATCTAAAAGTAATCCAGGCTCTGAGAAAGTAATCAGCAGTAAGTGACTGATTACAATGCTTTTGGGACCCATTTCTCTCTGAAGGACTTTTTGTTTCAAAGCAACTTTGAGAATCCCACCCTGCCCCCGCCCCCCACCCCATCGTGATGATGTGTTAGAGCCAGCCTAGAACATGTGGAAGATGTGGGGCACTCTCCACGGAATGGTACAAAAAAACCTAGTGCAGTCATCTTTATAATATTCATCCAATTATTCACCCTAAATTCACCCAGTTATTTCTTCCCTTTAACTAAGTCCAATTTTTTGTTTGTTTTTTTTCAGAACCCATCTCAGCTTTTGCAGGTGAGAATTTTAAAGGTAAAAAAAAAATTTATTTTTTGCATGCTTTTTCCTTCCCCCATGTGGTGTGACTTTGGTGGGGGGAGTCAACCTCCAAATTTGTCAAATCTCGCAGGAGAAAAGAGACGCCACACCTTCCTGCCACTAGATGGCACTAGCAACACCTGTAGACGCGGGAAAGGGGATTGAGATCCTCACTGTCTCTTGTTTAATTAAAGTTTAGAAACCTATTAATAGAGACAAATCGGTTGCAGATAAACCTTTCAGCCTTGCATTGTCCAACGGGGAGCAATGAGGCTGAAAATGCAGGAGTGGTGAGAAAGCAGACACTGTGGGAAGACTGAGCCAAAAAAAGAAAAAAATTCAGTATAAATTAAAAGTGAAATGAGGTGGCAATGATTTCTCTTAGCCTGAAGATGGTTTCTTTCCAGTTCCAGGGTACCAAGGCAGCAGTCTCAGTTAACCCTCAGTGAGGCACGGTGGCAGGCCGCTTGTGAGGGAAGGAAGTTAGGAAAGAGACACAGAAGTGGTAGCCTCAGGAGGAAGAGTTGCCAGATTTAGGACCTGGTGTCCAGTCAAGGTAATAAGGAGGTGCATTCGATGACTGGAGCTAGAGCACTTTGAATGAGGACTGAAAATCAGAAAGGATGTGTTCTCCCTCAAGAAAGCAAAGAGAGAGCAGAGCAAAGTGAGAAGAATTGGGGATGCTTGCCTCATCCAGGTTAAAAAAAAAAAAAAGGCCTCCAGCCTTGGGTGATGCAATGTCGTTTGTACTGTTACAATGCAGCAGATTTTACATTTTTCCCTCTGTGCAGTCCTATTAGCTGACACTGCTGAAGTTCCCACACTGGTTTCTAATGCCAAACATTTAGGAGCCACTCTAAATGCATCACTGCAGTTGGCTTGAGTGTAAAAGCACACACAGAAACACCCTCACTGAATGATGGGGATTCTTCATGACCTGTTTGATGCCAGCAATTGTGAGGATTGCTGTGCCCTCTTTATACTGGCTGGGCTTACCCCCACAAGTGGCAGCATTGCAGAGATAAGGGCAGCCATTTTTATATCTGACGTCTAGACTAGTTATCTTCACTCTCATTAATCTGTCCAGCTCTGGGCTAGAAAGAGATGAATTCCTGGTTTGCCTCCTAGATGTGCTCCCTGACTCCAAATCATCTCACCCAATTTGCCACTCATCAGCTCTAAGACAGCCAGTGAGGAGCAAAGCTGCAGACAACAGGGGAATGACAGACCGACATAGAATATATTTCCTTTCTTACCCTTCCTCGCATCCCTGAACCCCATGCCCGCTCCCTGTCCCACAGTTGTAAAAGTATTAAGAGTATTCATGTGCATACACTGGTGCTCTCTAGGGGTGAGGTTTATGTTAATGTAAATCCAAAGTACTGGAAGGAAAGCTGAGAGCCAAACTGAACGACTTGGATTACAGTCGAATTCGAGTTCTAACCTTCAGGACCCAAGGTAATGCTTATATTGGTGAAGTGAAACCTGTGGATGTTGTTTCACCTGACTCTCTTTGGGTTGTGGAGACTCACGGCTCCCAGAAAGGCTGGGTAAAGACGTGCCAGTAGCTGCTGCAGACACTGTTTTGTGTGCACACCGTGTCGGGCCATGACTGACAAGTACAGTGGCTAAGTGCTAAGTGCTTCACTTCCGTAAGAGAATAAGCAGACCAGGGCATGTGTACTCTCCTTGAAACTCTGCTTACCATGAGACTTCACAGGCCAGTCATGTTCTTTTGTAAAAAATATATACATAAAATACCATCTGAGCGGCAGGGCTCATTTAGCCAAAATAAACACAGGGCTTAGTAACTTGAAGGTAAGAATTTCCAGGGTGCTCCTGGTGGGTCGCTTTGAGGCTAAGCAAAGGCAGTGCACAAGTTGCATGGATTGAGCCATGGCTTTCGTCCTGGAGGATGGCAAGCATCTTTGGGAAGAAGAAACCAAGGCTTGGGGAGCAGAGACTTGGCCAATGGACACAGTAAAGAGCAGAATCTGAACTGGGAATGGAGAATTTCATTCACCTTGGCACATTTTACACGGAGATCTGAATTGGTAACCAGATGAATCTAGTGCCATGGGTATCTCCTTTCTGGCTGAGCCCTGTTTGACCACAGCATGCAACTCTGTGCCAGCAAACTTTTCTGTTTGAGAGAGGAGGGGACTGTGTGTTCCATCTAACCTAGTGACTCATATACTATTCCTCTTATGGTCAGGACAGCAGGAGTCCTCTCTTGATCAGGGCGTAAAATCAGCCTTTTCCCTCAAAAAATGGAAACAGATAAATCAGGTTTGGGCAGGCAAGGTATGGAAAGTTGATGTTGAAACACTACCAACCATAGCATTTACATTGTTAGTACGTTTTTCAAATTGGAGTGTTTTTCTTTTCCTTTATAAATTAATCATGCAACAGAAGTAATCTCATTCTTTAGGAGCAATCAATGTATAGGAAAATCTTTATGGAAATACAGTAAAAGTGGCCTTTGGACCTGCAGTTATTAGATGGTCTCGATCTTTTGTATTTTGAAGTATCTTTCATTTTCCGCCTCTTACTGATTTCTTGCCATGCAATTTTTTAAATTTAAATCATCCTGTGTTTTCTGCTGTGTGTGTATATATATACACACATATATATATACATACATACACACACACACACACATTGTGTACCAGGATGTGAGTCAGTAATGAAGAAAAAGCTTGGAAGAAAAAGAGATCTGTGTTGAGAAGAGAGAAAGAGAAGACAGAATGAGTAAACTGTGTTGTCATGTGATTTTTTAAAAAGACCCTTTTTTGTGGTTGTTATGAGTCACATTTTAAACAATGTAGCCTGGGTGTGCATTCTTTTCTTTTCTTTTCTTTTTTAAAGCAGTGGCTATAAACATGGTGCCGTCATGTATCTTTTTCTAGGATTTGAGCTTCAACAAATGAAAAACCGTGTGTATAGAGGGGGAAAAAAGAACCGAAAAGTGGTGTAATTAAGGTGATGGATATTTCCTCTTACCCAATACTTTCTTTTTTCAATAAAAGAAAAAAGAACAATAAAGAAGCCAGTAAAAATATATAAAGCCCATAATCAGAGTTCTGGGGTTGTTGACCAGGTGGTTATTTTTAGCAGCTCACCTTGGAGGCAAGAGTTTTTGTTCGTGTTAGAGGCTGTGGGATCTGAGCAAAGCAGGGGCAGAGAAACGATCTGATGCCCTACCTGTGAGAGACTCATGGAAATCCCAGCTGGGTGCACCTGTGGAAGGTGGTTGTCAGAGGGAAGGATTCAGAATGACTGTCTTACGCTAGTGGATGCTAAAAGGAACATCAGTGTCTCCTGTTTCGGCTGGGAATGTGGGGTTTATGACTCACACCATTCCTGAGGTCCAGGGCCCCATTTCTTGGGTCTCCCTAGGTGCCTTTCTGCAGTCCTCCACAGCTCTCATCCAGACAAAACCAGGAGAAAGTGCACATCCACAGCTGTCTCTTGGGCATAGAGGGGAGCAGTATTAAGAGAGGCCCATTTTGGAGTAATGCTGGCTGGCATCTGACTCTATTCCTCAGGCTTTAAGTTCTGTTTCTTTGGTGCCAACTGGCCGATCTCTGCATTTTGCACCGTCATCTCTCCTTTCCCATTCCCACCCTCACCCTCTATTGCCTGCCTCCCAAAGCTTTGTCTTCCAGGGTAAGGTCCCCCATCCCAGGGCCTGGCGTCATATTCCCTTTCTCCCTGGACTCCCTTCCTCCCATGACTCCTTCTCCTAGAAGCACTTCTGAGATGCAGAGAGGGTTAAATGGTTTGCACATAACCGTCTGATGAAAAGCAGAGAAGTGTTCCTAACCCCTGCCAGGGTTCCAGATAGGCGGCTGTAGTGTGTGAATCCTCCTCCTTGCCCCCACCCCCTTATGTCTCCAGCTGCCAGATTAAGGCTAGGTGTTGCGGAACAAGAAAGCATGGAGATCAGATGCGTGAAGCGGGTAACTGCTTGGTGGTCCTCCTTCCCCGGGGGACACGGAGGTGTTCTTTGTGAGGTTCGCTGGAGCATGCTGCCTCTCCTGCTACAGAGGCCTGACACGTCCCCTCTCCGTCAGTTTACCACTCATGTAAACAACTGTCAAGGCCAGCTTATCTAGGGGTGGAAGAAAATGTTTTTCACCAACGTTTCCCTCCAAGAACACAGGGACAAGACTCAGTTTACAGAAAGTAGCATCAGTGCCACCAAAGAGTGTAAAGCGTCGGAGACTTCAGCCAGTCAGAGATCTGAATTCGGAGGCATTTAAAAATGCCTCTAGATGTGGGAGCAACCCACATGGTTTCTGCCAATTTACTGAAAACATCCCGGCGCCTCCCGCCACACCATGCTTATAGGCAGATGGAAAGAGTCAGTTCTCAGGGATGCCTTTGTTCTTGTGCGTCTTTTTTCCAAACACACCAGAGGGCGTGACCACATTCTTCTACTATCTTCTGTAAACTTATCTAGAGGAGCCAACCTTTTTCTGTTTGTTTAATCTCATAAATTAAATAAACCTTTTATCTGAAATGTTCCTTCACCAGCACTTCATTTTTAACCTGTACAGAAAGGACTGTGCAGACAGGCCAGTCCTGAAACAATTCTGACATGCAGTGAGCCCTTTTTGAAAGAGAGGGAGAGAAGGCTTACCCTTGGTGTCTTTCAAAACACTTCTTTTGGAAACCTGGGTGACTCCCCCAGGTCCAGATGACATTTCATAAATGCAGCTATAGTATATGCTTTCTCATTTCAGTGATTCCATGAGAAACTGACTTGACTGAGACACGCCAATCCTCAGACAGGTTCAGACAGAAACAGGAGACAGAAAGGAAGAGGACTGTTTCCTCTTCCCTCCCTACTTGGTTAGAGCAAGGAATCTGCAAACTTGTTCTGTAAAAGGCCAGACAGTAAATATCTTGGGTTTTACAGGACATACAGTCTCTGTTGCAAGTACTCAGCTCTGCCATTGTGGCATAAAAGCATCCATAAGCAATATGTAAACAAATGAGGGTGTCTGTTCCAACAAAACTTGATTTACACAAACAGGCAGTGGGCTGGATTTGGCCCACAGGCCACAGTGAGCTGACCCCTGGGTTAGATCACAGGCTGGGATTTTGTCCACCTGGTTCCAGCCGTGACTCTGCCACTTGCTAGCAGTGTACAGGTCCTCGGAGGACCCTGGGCCATCTCTTGGGTTTCACTGAGTGCTGCTCTGCCCTTCTCCACAATTATCCTCCAAGTGAAACCAAGAGAAAATCACTTGTCCTCTCAAGCTCTCAGGTCTCCCTTTGGAGGGTCATGAGGAATAAACAAAATGGTTCATGTGAAGCCCATAGAAGGAAATGTCCACTCAGGGTAGCCATTGTTACAGACATGTTTCCCAATTGCATATTAATTCAGTAACCCTATTTGCAGATAGGAATGACAGGAGCACTACCTCATGTGTAATTATTTTTCTTATTTTCTCCCATGCCTGGTTTCTTAAACTGTAGTGTTTCTCAAAATTCAAATTCTTTGTGTTTGCATTGCTTTTCTCTAGGGGACTCAGAACTTTTACAGATGGGAGCCTGTGCAACCTTGCAAATGCACTTGGAGTTGAGTTATTGACCAGTTAAATATCTGTTTTTCATTATCTCACACAATGGGAAAACTTTGTAGAGAATTTGGGGTGGGAATTAATGAAAAATAGTTCCGGAATTGAAAGCATTTTCTTTCCAGTTGAAAAAAGACATCGAGTAAGCGGTGGAAATTAGGTCAATCAAAGGGAAACTTCAGGTCAACAGATCAACCAACTCCAGGCAAGGTTGAATTCTCACCTACACTTTCACCCACCTAGCCCAGGCTCCTTTTTTGTCAAGCAATGGCTCGATCACCCCAGATGGCTGAAGGGGCAAGTGAAGCTAAAATTGCACAACTCAACAATTCGGGCATCTGGTGCAGGTGACATGCACCTAAAGTGGGCGCCTTTTTCTAATTTCCCAACGAGGTGCCGTATGAGCTAGCAAAATCTATAGCACTTTCTGAAAATAACTCTCCAGGGAAGTACCAGTAGGTCATCAACATTTTCCAGGGAGTCTGAACACTGGTCCACATATATTCCTCTATGCCATCCATCCATTTATCCATCCACCTATCCATTCATCCGTCCATCTGGCATTCATTGGATTGCTGCTTTTATCTGGGAAGGTGCTTTGGGTGTGAATTCAACCCCTATTGATTTATCATCTTCCTTTTCTCTGGCTGGCAAACCACAGCCTCATTAGCATACAGCCTCAGAGAGGCTAGAACAGAGCCAGATTCTAAACCAGCACACTCCACCTGCCTTTGGAGTTGAGTCTCTTTAGCTGGTGAATGTTCTGAGAAACTTTTAAACCCAACCGCAAGTCAACCAAGAGTTGCTTATAGGGGATCAGGAAGGGGTTGCTAGTCGTATCCTCTCTTTTCTAACATTAACGTTATTTCTAACCTTTCAACATTAAAAGCATGAATTCACATAGTACTATTTTTCATTTCTCCAAACAAATGCCCAAAGAAAATGTTTAAGGAGCCAGCATAATGTCCCCCAAATAGATTTTTGTCACTGAAGTTTTCTACATGTTGATAATTTCAGGGGAGAGAAAGATAGGTAGAGAAGGGGAAGAGGGTCTTACCTAAAGTAGAATTTGTCTTTCAAGTAGAGCAGGATTCTGAGAGACTATGTCTGTATGTCTCTGATTCTAAATATGTAATCCATGTACTAGGATTTCACCTTGCTTAGCAGGTGCCCTTGATTCTCTCCATTGTGCCCTAACACTGTCTCTTATCATAAGAAACACTGTAAGAGGAGCATGAAGACTTCCTCCTTCTCCAGCCTGAGCACTTTAAGCCGTGGGTGGTGTATTTTGTGTTGGAAACCAGCACTTTGGCTGAAGGAAAGCAGACTTTTGAACAAAGATGATGTAGTGATAGAGGGAATGTGGGTAGTTGTGACCATGTTCTGCTTGACAAAAATTTGTGCTCCAACCTTTGTGGTCTGGTCAGGTACTTCTTCGGAGGGAAAGCTAATCCCTAGGGATTTATCACCTCCCTTTTCTTGATGGGTGAGCTGCAGCCTCATTAGAGGGTGGCCCTCACTATGGAGCCACATGAAAATCAGAGACAAACCCCAGGATACCCTTTGGGGAGAGGAGGGATGTCTCTGAGGAACTCCGGGGGCATCCCTTAACACTTGAATGTTTCCTGTGCATTTTTGTGAGCTCATGTCGAAAATCCAGCAGCAGGATGGTTGCCAGGCAGCAGATCTTCTTAGTGACCTGAATAATGAGTTGACACCAGTTCACTGTGACTTGCAAGCTGGCCATTTCAAGAAACCATTTCCAGCACCTTGCTTTCTCTTCCTCTCTGATTCTATGCTTAATTTCCACCATGGCCACAAATATGAGAGAGAGAGGCCTTTCTCTGCTATGGTGATGAAACTAATAAAAGACAGAATTAGTTTGGGGACAAAGACAAAGAGGGTAGGCAATAAGGTGGGAGAAGATGAAGATGAAGAAAGGGACATTCAAGGGATCCTGGGATTCTGGGGTCATTTCTACCCCAGGGGATGTGGATGTGGCTGTCAAAGTGTGTGCAGAGCAACACATCCTTGTCAAAGCTCTGCCAATGTTGTGGGATTTCTGGTCACCCAAGCGGTACCAATGAACCTGCACCCTAGCAGAAGGGGATTCCAACAGCAGGAGAAAGCAGTGATTAAGAGCTAGGAAGCTGAGCAGGCTTTGGAATATTTTCCAAGGAAAATGTTCTCATTTTTCTATCACTTCTGAGAAGACATTAGAAGGTCTGACCCACCTCTCACCTATTCCCCAAATCAAAGAGAAGAGTTCTGATGTTCAGGCTGCAGGAATTAGAGAACGCCGACTCAGAAATAGGAGTCTTAGCCTCAGTTCAGTGTTTGATTCACCAAGCATTTACTGAGTGCCTTCTTTGTATAAACCCTTAGGTATGGATGACAGCAAATTCCTCGTGATGAGAGTAAGTTCCTCTGCTTAAAGAGCTCTGAATCTCAGGGTGGGTAGTGGAAGGAGGCATGAAAATATAAATGAGCCCCGTCTGCATCTCGAGCAGAGGGGGACCACCAATGCATGAAGGAGCCAGCAGCACTTCCCACCCATGGCTCCCCCTCCTGGGGCACCCCATGAGTAGAGAGGATGCATCTTTCTGGCTTAACGCAAGCAGCTAGGGAGGCATTTTTCATAGGAGAAGCATATATCATTTTTCAGAAGTAAAGATCATGTCTGGTTTTGGCAAGCTCAAAAACTCCTAGTCCCTTTCTGGGCCAGATTCTCATCTGATGTAAATCTTTGGGAGAATCAAGTTGTAACACTGCTTTGCATCGAGTGGGACTCCAGCCAGTCTTTCCCCAGAGTTACCCTGGGCTTAAATCTACTACATAATCTCCATGGCAACCAGCGGCGGCCAGTGAACGTGGTTGCCTTCTAAATACTCTGCCAGCTTCTCTTCCCTGCTCTGTCTTTTCTGTCATTAAGAATGATCTCCCTCCCTCTGTCTCACTCACTCTCGCTCTCACATACCCTCTGTTATTTTGTGCCCACATTTTTTGTTGCAACTTCCCTTCCAATCTGCTTTTAAAAATCCTCCATCCAATTAAAAAGATGAGGATGCATTAGTCATGACTTAACAGTGGTGATTGACCTGTTTAGGCAAGACCAGGCTAATTTCAATGGGCACAGAAGCCTTGGCAAGCCAAAGTGGAATTTACCTTCAAGTCTAGCCAGCCTAATTAATACATTGTTGCTGAGAATGCTGGCCAGCCAGACCAAATATGGTGTTTCCACCACTCAGGAAATCTGCCTCACTGAATCCCAGAAGTCATGTCAGCATCATTTACTTGTATGTATTTGTGTATGTGTATGTGTGTGTGTGAGAGAGAGAGGGAGATGGAGGGAGAGAGAAGTATAATGCTTCCATATATTATAAAGTAATTGTGGTTAAACAGAAAGAAAAGAGATGTGTAATCCTACCATTCTTGGTTGAATCCCATACTTACTATTTAACTAGCTGTATAACCACTTAATTTAACCTCTCTCCGCCTCTGTTTCCTCATCTGTAAAATGGGTCTGACAGTAGCTACCTCCCAAGGGGGTAAGTAGGAAATAATGCAATCGTTGAGAAGTGCTTGGCAGGTGCTAAGGACTGAGTACCACCTTAGTCCCCCATCCCCTTCCCTGTACGTCCCAAAGCATGTGTGTGTTTCTTTCTTTCTTTCTTTTTAATTAGTCTTTTGATTAGTCTGCATGCTCTCAGCCTAGCAACACTCTTCTGTGTCTCTCCACCAGGGGGCACCCTCCTGCCAGGGACCGAGCCCACAGTGGACACGGTGCCCATGCAGCCCATCCCAGCCTACTGGTATTACGTAATGGCCGCCGGGGGCGCCGTGCTGGTGCTGGTCTCCGTCGCGCTGGCCCTGGTGCTCCACTACCACCGGTTCCGCTATGCGGCCAAGAAGACTGATCACTCCATCACCTACAAAACCTCCCACTACACCAACGGGGCCCCTCTGGCGGTGGAGCCCACCCTAACCATTAAGCTAGAGCAAGACCGTGGCTCGCACTGCTGAGGGCCGAAGCAAGAACAGCACCCAAAACAAACGAGAAAGACTGCAAACACGTTGCCTCGATTTTGCACTTTTTTCTCCTCGCCTAGTTTCTGTGTGAACTCTCAGACATCTCTCTCCCAGGTCCCCAACCCTGAGCACTCTTAGCAATCCCAACCATCCTCCTTGGGTTCATTTTGGTTTTTGGTTTTTCTTTTTCCTTTTTGTTGATTCCAAACCAACAAACCCAACTCTAATGCTGCATCTTGGACTATCCGAAGAGATCCACCCCCAAGCACTCCACAACTCAAGGCTCAGCTGGTTTTGTTCCAGAGACTGGTTCGCTTGTTTTTTCCCCTTGCCTTATCCCATACCTCCTCTCAGTGGACAGTCTGCCAGGAGACGTGAGGGGAAGCCTGGATCTGTGTGTATGTACATAGTAGACATGTGCGTGTGTGAATAGCTGTCTGTGTGTGGGTGTGTGAGAGAGAGGCTGGTTCATTGTGTGTGTGTTTGTGGGGGGGCGGGTGAGTGTTCAGAGATGGCCCCTTTAACTCTTGTGTTACTTCTCCTGGGGTACATTTTACAGGAAAATAATATACTGTACAAGTTTTGTTTACTTGGAGAAGAGATTGAAGCTTTTTGTTGCCTTATCTAGCTCTGGCTGGGTTTCTGTTGGCTGCCATTATCATCTCCAGGTACCTAAAGAAATAGAGGCCACATGGGATGCAGTATGGCCTCTCCCATCCCCATCCCCATCCCCGACCCACCTGACCCAAGAGAAGGTTCCCCTAGCACACTCAGACAAGACCCCCTTGTCTTCTGGTGTCTTTGAAATGTCAAGATAACAGCCATTGGGTGTGTGCGGAACCACCTCTCCAGCCCTGAAGCAGATCTGTCTCATGTTGCCTTATAAAAGAGAAGCTCATAATGAATGTTTAGCTTTTATCAGTTACGTCCAATCTTGGAATAAGTCATAGAGAATAACAAGTCTGGGACTGATGTAGGAAAAACAGTAGTCTATTTAAGTTGAGAGCAGGAGGAGGTGGATGAGAGAAGGGAGGAGAGGGAAGAACTGAAATGCTGTCTCCTCGCCCAGGGTGGTTATTGGGCCCAACCTATGATGGGATTGAGTACGAAGGTTAAAAACTGTATACTTTGGTATTATATTGGTCATTGTAATAGCAGTTGTAAAATATGGGGGAAAAGGGGATCATTTGCTTTCCTTTCATGGTGTTAATGTGTGCCTGAATCTATAGCCACTAAAATGTAAGGCTGTCCACCTGACTTATTTAAATATTATGAGAGAATAGAAAGTAATCAATTTTGAAGTGTACCAATGTGCTGCCCCTTAAAGCATTCATAGCATCTGGCAAATAGGCCCTTGTAGGCTGGCCTGGAGTATCCAGATCTTGCTGCATCGTCACAGAGAAGGTCTAGTGAAGATGTAACCATTGCTGCTCATGTGTCTTCTTGAAGCAACAAGGGGAACAGGATGTAAGAGAGAAGTTGCTAATGATACTACACAAAGGACGGATTAAATAATGAAGTCAATTTCATTGATAGAAAATGCAAATTTTAAGAATCTCAGTGTACGAGGGCTCAGCCTTGGGAGCATTTATTTTTTACCTTCCTGCTAAAAATCCACTGGGGAGGTATAAAATTCACTCCAAAGAAGTTTGCCTGGGCCAAAAGCCTCCGGGTTCCTTCTGAGAACAAAATACTAATGATTTTTTTTTTTTTTTTTTTTTTTTTTGGCTGCTTGGGAGAGACTTTCAGCATTCTTTCACAATATCCAGATATGTCCCTTCAGCACACACACTCAACTTTCTCATCTGGTTCGTTTCATCCTCCCGAAAGAATGGTGCTCTCCCACTCTTATTCTATTTCAAAGAGCTACTCTGTCTCAACCACAGCAGCCCTGCCAAGAAAAGACAAGATGAAAGGCTAGAGCATGTGCTACCTTGAGATTTCAAGAAGTGTCCTACCTCAGCTGAAGACGGAGAAAGAAACGGGGAGTGGGGAGGGGATCAGCCCAGGGTACCATGTGATGACTAATATGCCACTCATTAAGGGCTTTTATCTCGGCTGTCCACATCCAGTCATGCATTTGGGGCCAGGCATGCTTGTAAAATGATTGACATTCCTGTAGGCGCCCCATAGAGGTGTGGTGTCGAGAAATTGTATCTGGAAAATATAGCCAGTGTAGTGACCGACTGAGTTACCATATACCCTGGTGATTCCCCTTCTGTAACAGAAGATGACAACAACTTTGTGAACTTTCTGTATCTTTATCTGATGCCCCAAGTGGCATCTTTATGTACATGCCTTAGTTGAGAATATGAGACTGCTCTAATCTTTGTGAATCCCTTCACACTTCAGCTGAGGATGTCACCTTCTCTGTCTCTCCCCACCCCACAACCTCTGCCTTTGCTCTGTCTACCCCAGCAATTTTCATAGTGTTATCCAGGTACTATGCTAAAAGGTCAGCTCTTCTGTAAAATGCCATGCTTCGCAGCTTTAAAAAGCAAAATTCTGTATTTCACGGAGGGAGGGAAGGGTCACTCTCTTCTAAGAAAAATAGACTGGACAGGCGAATGCATGCATGCATGTGTTTAGAGTTGCTTCTCAGAAGACAAAGAGATGATAGCAACTATTAAAATACGAATGAATGAATGAATGAATGAATGAATGAATGAATGAGTTGAAGGCCTAGCTCGGGCTGATAAAGCTTTTGCCTTAGTAGAGGTTTTATGTCAACCCCTTCAGGAGGGAAGCCGTTATTTCTGGGTTGAACTCCCCTTCCTTGGTATTATGCTAGCAATTGCCATCACTTAGTTCCTGGCAAAGGCAGAAAAAAGAAACAAAAAAATCAGCATTGTCATTGACAAAACTGGATGCTGAAGATGAAGTAAAATTGTCTTCTCCCTTGTCCCACATTTTTGGGATTAAAGCCAGAATTGAATAGGAAATACAGTAATATTTCTGAAGTTGATAGCCTATCTTTAAGAAGACCCTGTCTTTAAAATGAAACTAGCAGGCAAACACCTAAATAATCGAAAATTACCAAAGAACAACAATGAAACAAGAAAACCTAAAGATTTTTACTTCCTATTCTTATTCCTCTCCTTATTACTGTGACACCCCTTGCGTTGCGCAGTTGCCTGTGTGTCAAAATAACTTGTGGACGTTGGAAATTATTTGAAAATGTATTGTGTGGAATGTAATAAAATGATGATATTTTTATACAAACATCTGAGGTTTTTTTTTCCCTTTGCCTGTGAGAACAAAGTTGAAATGTAGGCTTTGAGCAGACCAATGCTTCCAAAGTTTACACATCACCTTCTGAGCTACAGGGCATTTCTGTGGGAGGTAGGTGGGTTTTCTCCTTGAGGCTGAATGCCAACTTTTCCTTCTTTTTATTTTTATTACTGCTTGTTAGGATTTTTATCCAATTTGTGCAGCTGAGACAACTTTTATGATTGGTGTGGGATTTTGCAAAAGTTGCTAAGTGCTAAATTGCTAAATGAGATTCCACAAAATTTCTCTTGATGACAAATCCCTGGAGATTAGATTCTACTTTCAAAGGGCTCCGGGGGAGTGGTACCAGCTAAGCTGAATCCTGTACTCAGCTCTGCGGAGACAGATCACTTCCTTTGAAGAAGCAGCAGTGACATCTTACCCCTCACCTACCCAATTATTACTTCCACAGGGATGTGAATCTCCCATTTACAAGCACTTTCCCAGACTAAACGGGAACTTGTAGCATGTTCAGGGCTGAAAGATATTCTAGATTTCATTTTTGAACAGGTAATGAAGATAATTAGATGATGACGGTGGACATGGAGCTTTCGGAGTGGGACATTTTATGAAAGGAACACTATAAAACTTTGAGCAGAGGCACTTGGGGAAACTTACTCAAAAGGCCAAGTCTTTCTTGATGAGTATTTTTCTTTGGTCCTCCTCTTTGGATGGCGACCTACTTATATAAAATATTTCTATCAGAGGGGGACTGGGTTGGGTGGGGTGGGGGAAAATCTAGGCAAGACAGCCTCCCAGCAGTTCATGATTTCTAGATAGTGGTCAAGAAGAGGTCACAGTAATCCTATTTGCAGATAGGATTTCCCACCACCCCTATTCATGGGATTTATCAGAGGCCTTCTGATAACCTGGGAGCCCTCCTCAGGGGTCCAAGAACCATCCTTAAAGGTCCTGAGAAAATGCACATGTTCAGAAGATCCTATTTCTGCCAGAGTCCTGGTTTTCTTCCTATCCAAACCTAGATCCAGAAAGGAGTGCTTTTTACAGCTGTAAAACCTGTCCAAGTGCTGCTACAAGGAGACAGATTTCCGGTTTTTAGATCTTACCGGAAGTTCTGTTAGTACAGATGGTTCAGTATAGATGTCACTATCTGTCCTTCGCAGGAGAATAAAGTAGAATGTCTGTGATCACAGCATTTTTTGTTTCCCCAGTGACAAGCTCAATTACCCCTTTTGTCTAAATAACATTTGGCTTTCCTCAAAGCCATTTGTTCCCATTAGTAAAGAATGAAATAAAACATCTCAAAAGTGTTTATTTCAAACAAAGACCCAGGCTCAGTCAACATTTCCTTGAGCTGACCTGGGACCAAACTTGCCAGACTGAACTAAATTAGCCATCACTTATGCTTTGTTGGCATTACTGTTTTTGGAGCCACCTTTGGGAAGTTTCCCTCCTTGGTTCCAGTCCCAAGACTTATTTTAAGGGTACTTACTCCCCCTAAAAGGGCAAGGACTGTTACGACTCCAATCTTAGATGTCAAACAGGGCACTGTTACCACCAAACACTCCTCAGTGTGGCATTTCATGTGTAGCCCAAGCATAAATGTTCAGAAATTGTGTTTCCACGGATCATAAATACCAGATGTCAAGGCCTAGGCTGGTCTGTTTCTGCTCCTACCTGGTTCTTTGTGATGGTTTTAGCGTGTGTTCTCTCTTCACCCGCTGCCCTCCTAGCTCAGATAACTGAAGCCCAGCCAAGCTGATGTGGCACAGTGTTTATTTTCCTCACCCATCTTCCCGGCCTCTGCAGTTGTTCTGCACAAATGTGTGGCCTTTCTGTAATCTCTGATGAAAAGAGCTACATCCTGAAGTTTTGATTTGCCTGCATTGTGGGCTACACATCTGAGCCAAACTGCAGATCTGTAGGTGAAGGCTTGTTTTTTCCTCTTTAATTGTGCAGATCGCTGGGGCTCTCACAGCTGTAATTTGCCTTTCATCCACTTTAGTGACAGCCCAAAGAAAACACAAAACAAATCCAACCAGAGAAAAGGGCGGGGGGGGGGGGGTGGTGAGGGGAACACCAGCTGATGATCTTACAATCAGCAGGGAAAAGAATCACCTTATACAAATAAATGAGCAGCTAGGAATAGTGTAGGATTTAATTAAGCCTGACACAGATCAGGTGCACCACAGTATGTATCGAGGTCAGATACAATCAGAAACCCACACCCTTAGGGGTCTTCAGGCCACAAGCCTGGGCCAGAGTATGTTTGCCTTGACTGCTTGGAGGTGTTCTGTTTGGACCCAAACCTAAACACTGAAGAGAGACAAGATTTGGGATATCGCCAAGAGCAAAACCTTATTTAGCATGGTATGGAACAGTGGAGAATCTAGCTGCTTCAGTACAACCAAGCCGAAGCCATTCTTGCCCCAATCCCAGTGGATAAGAGACCTGGAATCATCTCCTTTCTACTGGGTAAAACAGTTGTTCTTGGCCTTTTCTGTCACTGACCCCCGAGAGCCCCCAAAAGCTAAAGTCTCGTGGGCATTGGACCAAGAAATAGGAAAAACCACTTGAAGGGTCAACAACAGAGGTACTGGAGGAGGACTGTTATGTGGGAAAACCTCTTTTCTCGGAGTTTCATTGCTTGAGAGCTTACTGATACTGATGATACAGGGAGGTTGCTGGCGGGGGACTTTATAGTAACTGGCTGGGTTTCTTTAACTCACAAACATGCTCAAAAAGTACAATAATACAGAAAAAGCAAAAGTTGATTTCATTGTTGACCAATCCCAGTCGCCTCCCCAGAGGTAACTGTGAAGAATGGTTTGAGGAGTATGTTTCCAGGCCTTGTTTTATACCTTTACAAACATGTGTGTTCATGTTGAGTTATGTGGTTTGGTTAAGCTGGGGTTTAGTTTGGTTTCATTTGGTTTTGTGTAAATGGTAGCATAATGTTTGCTTACTATATTGGATGACTTGCTTCTTTTCATTTGACATCTTGAGAGTAATTCAGTACATACCAATGCATCTACCCCATCCTTTATATCTGCAGCATAGCATTCTATATTGTGTTGATATGCCAGAGTGTATTAACTGCTCCCCTGTTGACGAGCATTCAGATTGTGTCTAGTTTTTTTCTGTTTTGTTTTGTTTTGTTTTTTAACTATTATAAACAATACTGCAATGAACATCCTTGAAATTGCTTCTTTGGGCATGTGTTTTACAAAGGATAGAATTTCTGGGTCAAACACATCCCTGTTTTCATTTTAGTAGGCGCTGTAAATGGCTGAGGTTTGCCATTTAAAATGAACCTGTCCCTGCTTGAGAGCACAGCAGAAACTAGTGGACATCCTGGCTGTAGAGCCCCTGCCACATTTGCCCAACCCACATGATCTCTATGCCGATCTCTCTCTACAGTGGGTGTGTTGCTTGCAAGAGAAGACCTTGGGCACTTTTAGCTGAAGAGAATTTTAAACTCAGGGAGTGTTTCTTCAGAACTTTCTTTTTTTAAACTGCCAACTTACGGGGAATATGGACCTGGCTGTAAGTGGCAGCTCCCCAGAGCTGTGGCGGCTGTGTCACTGGAGTTAATTCTGTCCCTGGGTTCAGCAGGCAGAGAGTCCTGTTCTCCATGATTAATGAGTTCCACTTGGTTTCTTCAAAGAGTGCCTGTGCTGTGCCTTGTTGTTATATATTTATGTTTTCTACTAAAAAATTTATGTAAAAAATATCCCTTAAGGTCAGTATGCAGTATTGTGCTGCAGACTAAACTATTCCAGCAGCCAGAGGTAAACCTACATGCAAAGAAAAAGTCTCAAATTTGAGAGGCCTTGGACCCCAGGCCCCCACTCTGGCCCTGAGAGGAGCAGACCTTGTGGACTTCCTTCTGAAGAAGTTCGGGGTTGCAATACCCAAAGGAAAAGCACTAGGCAGTGAGGTGGTTTTCTAGTGGGGTGTTTATAGGCATAGGCAAAGCTGCTATCCCCCACACGGGCCAGTAGCAAGGAATGGTGGGTGGAGGAGAAGCCCAGAGACCTGTCAGTCCAAACACCATTTCTAGCAAAGGCACTGCCCTCATTTCTATGGTGTGCTAAGAGAAAAGGATCATAATTAAGTGGCTTTGACTTTGAACATAACGGAGTGTCTGTGGCTGTATAGATCCTGTGTGAGCTTTCTCTGATCTTGCCAAAAATCCAGGGCCATTGCCTCCTGGGCATGAGGCATGAGTATTTAACTCAGGAAAGAAAACAGCACAAGTTGAGATCTGGATGAACTAGAGTACATCTCTCTCTCTCTGACACACACACACACACACATACACAGTGCCTTGTTTTGTCTTCTCTGTGTAATTGTGCAAAATTAAATCCTTTAAATATCATGAACATTCCCAAAAACAAAGGCTCTGCTCCAGAATTGGAATGATAGTATACCATGCCATGGCTTTCAGCAATACCAGTTTCTTTCTCCAGCAGCAGGACTCATTAACAGGATGCCTGGACTGGACTTCCCCGCAACTTATTAAAGAGCAGCCAGCTCCAGTAATGATGGGTGTGCAGAAAACCTTGAGCCAGAGGCAGTCTTGACCAAAGTCTCATTCTCCAACGCCTGCTAGTTATTGAAGCTTCATTTAAGCACAAAGAACCTTTTTGTCTCTTTGTGTTTTCTTACTGCCACCCAGGGCCTGCTAGAATAGGAATGAGGATTTCCGGGGCTGGTGTGGGCTTCCCCATGGCTTTTCTAGGGCAGTCCCACAGCTGTCATTGAGAGTGAGATGGTAGTTATTAGGACCTAGATGGGGCCTACATGGATGTGTCAAAGGAGCCCCAGAGATACCTCATTTGCCTTGGCCAACTGTGGTCCAAGACTGTGAGCCCCATATTAGTGTTTACAGGGGCCCTGGGCCCACAAGCCCATCACTGCTTTCTGGCTCTGCCCCTCCTGATGTGGCCATGGTCTCCACCTCTTTCTCTGTGGAGGAGCTGGTCACCACTCATCTGCCTTTCTGCCAGGTGCAGTTTGTCTCCAACCTCCAAACTCCCCTTTCTGCACCTTCCCCCTCTCTTGGTGACCCCTTTTCTTCTCTGGCATCCTTACACTTTCTCTACCCCTTCGTCCATCAACGCCTTCTTCAGAAAAGCATGGGTCAGATTCCTTGACACAGATGCCGCATGGCTACTTCCTCCAATAATTGCATTTTTACAGGGGACCACACCTGAAGCCAGAGGAGTTAGTCTCTTAGTAATTACGGTCCTTGGCCACCAGGAAGCTACTGGGGGGAAATCATCTCTTGAATGGGCAGAGAGAAGTACATTTTTGGTAGCTGTAAAATGATATCACAGAGTCATTGATTCTCATTCATTCTTGTGTTCAGAAGAGGAGTCCATCTTTTAAGTATAGTGAATTCTCTTAGTGACATACAGTTGTACAGTTTCTTTTCAAGGACCTACAAAATAAGAGGGGCTATCCTTAAGAAGACATTCTTCACATTGGAAGTGGATACAGTTTTGATTCTTCAACTCTGTTTTCTCACTTGTCCAAGGTTGTACCAAACCACTCCATCTGAGTGACACAGTGATGTTTCTAACATGCACACCTCAATTATTGGAACTAGATGAGGGGAAAAATTTCAAAGCCCACTGGAAAAAACTCCCTAAGATATAAAGATATATGACTTTTTCCCCTAGCATATCAGGAAAAATTAAGACTACAGAAGAGGGGAAAAAAACAACAGGTTTTCCCTTAAATGCTGTTTTTGCCACCCTCATGCCCTAAGAGAAGGTGCCAACAAAAGAAATGAAAAGAGCCAATTGCTTGTTCACATATCTATTTACAACAATGGAGAACAGCTGATTTTTTAAAGGCTTGGGGTAAAAAAGAGGTTCCAGAATTTTCTTTCATCAGCTTTGCTGTGGTT
Source organism: Macaca nemestrina (assembly GCF_043159975.1). NCBI lineage: Eukaryota > Metazoa > Chordata > Mammalia > Primates > Cercopithecidae > Macaca > Macaca nemestrina. Next base: position 103,858,577 of record NC_092135.1, read on the forward strand.
TTCCAGTCCATACAATTGTGAAGCCTGTCTTTATAGCCAAACATGTCTCAGGCTGCATTTTTCTTCTTTTCATGCCATTGTTGGGGCTCATTGGAGACATTCTGGCCTGAGCTACTCATCCGCCTCCACACTTGAAAGTCTTACTAGGTCATTTCACAGTCTTCTTGTTTGCAGTCAGTATTTCCAATTCTTTTTAGTGTTTCCTTCTAGTTATTCAACTAAAAATAATAGAAACGAATGGCTAAATTCAAGATCAAACTCTTCCAGTAATCTCATACCAAGCCCCCTCCTTTTTTTTCCACACTTGAACCATTTGAAAAATTCCAAAAAATATTTTTTCCATGACCTTGCCTAGATATGGCTGTAGCCCAAGAGACAAAAACGCATGATAAAGGCTCTTCTGATGGTGCTTCTAAACTCAAGCCAAACCCAGCAAGGAAGGAATGGCTCTCAAGTAGCCCGACTTCTTAACGGAGGAGATTTGGCAAAGTTTAGATCAACACCTGAACATTTGGCTCCTTATTGCAACTTGGATGAACAAACTGAATTGGGAAATTAAGTGTAGTGGGGAAGGGGGACCTTCAGCCAATGCTAAATATTAAACTGAATTAAACTGAATTTTGAAGTGCCAAGAAGAATCTCCTTAGTCCTTTGTTATTTATCTTTTACTGAGGTCTCAGTGTTGTATTTCCTGGTGGGATTAAAAGAGAATGGCTTAGAGAAATTTCTAGAGGCTACTCCCATCTGAAAAATCCAGCGATTTAACTGACCCTTGGGGTTCAGAAACTTGGAATCAAGTTCAACAAAGGCACTAAGTGGCCAAGAGCTTATCCCAAATAAATCACAGCCCCCAAACAAGGTGTTGAAAATCTATGGCTTACTCTCAGTTCTGCTGCTGATTTATTCAATGACTTATTGCACTTCTCTACCCTCCCTCCTCAATTTCATCTCTAAAGTCAAAGTGATGACACTTGGGACCTGTGAACATGAATGATTTCAGTGGTTTCCTGTGTGTAAGCGGCTCTTCGATCCTTGCCTTCAAGGCTGGTAGAAGTGTGGCGGGTTAAGTGGATGTACTAAGACTGGCTTTCCATGAGGTTTTCTCAGCCCAGCCTCAGTTAACATGGAGGCTTAAAACTATGGGCACAATTTACCCACTTTGTCAGTTCCTCAGTCACCAATTAGTAGGACTGAGTCCTGAGCCAAACAGGCAAGTATTGAACACATGGAAACTCATGGGTTCTCTTGACCTGTCCTTTTTGTGGTCTTCTCTTTCTGTGCACACCTTAAAACAAATGGTTTCAGGGAGTGGCCACTCCCAGGAGAGGACAGAGTTAGGGTGAAGAATGGGGCAGTGAGCATCGTGAGGCAATGCAGCCCTTTTGTTCAGAAGTTGCCTTGTCTCCCTCAACCATCACCCTCTTCAAAGAGCCCTCATCAGAAAGGCCCTCATACCTTTCTCATTTCCTTCCTGTAAAGACAAGGGAATTCTAGAGCAGAGGAGAGCATGTGTTTACTTTACAGAGGAGCAAATGGAGACCCAGGGAGGTCAATGACTGGTCAAGGCTCTGACACCTGAGGCAGAACGAGATGGGAGGTAGGCATTCCACCCCCAGCCTAGGGCCCTCCACATCCCACACCACTTCCTTCAGTGCAGGGTGATGCTGCCACTCATCAGGCTTCCGAGTGTCTCTGCTGCACACTCCGGATGACAACCCTGTCATCAGCTTCAAGCAGGCCTCTTAATCCACTGCTCAGGGTTGGCATGGAAGGGACTCTTCAAAGAAACGAGCACGTCAGTGACCTGAAATGATCTGTGTACGAGTGTCCCAAGGGCTGTCTTAAATTATTTATCCAAAAGTAACCAGTGGTTTGGGGCAGACTTCTCGCTTTCCTGGCCATATTGTGAAGCTCCTTTACAATGCAGGAAGTAAACAGTGTCAAGGCCAATATGCTCACAGTAGAAACAGCGAAGGCTGCGAATTTTCTGTAAGAAACTGCAGAAAAGCAAACTAATGAAGGAATGCTAATCCCAAATAATCTTAACTTAGAAGAAGGAAGAAAATGAGAGAGACAGGAAAGATAAAAAATGTGTGTGTGTGTGTGTGTGTGTGTGTGTGTGTGTGTCACAGAAAGAGAGAGTGAGAGAGAGAATGGAAAGGGCCATGAGAGAGGGCCTTCTTATTTGAGGACTAAATCATACTCAGTAGGAATTTCCAGGCAGCAGGTTGGAGTGTCTTGGGGTGTGTCTCCTGAGCAGCATGTGTGGTCTTACACTACCAGGCAGTGTTCCAGGGAGAAGCTTATTTCATTAGAAGAGGTTGGGTTTGTGACTCGGTATGGCTGTTCACCTTTTGTGCCATAGTGTTGCAATTTATTGACAAACACACTAGAGAATATTTGACTCTTCTATGGTGGAGGGTGTTTCTGGAATAGTCCTGTGGGTGTTTTCATAACTAGTCACCCTGGTCTCTCATTCCAAAAAATCAGGACAACAGATGAGTGAGACCTTGAATCATGCTTCACCATGTACCTACTCTGTCTCTTGATGATGCGAGAAGGGACACTGACCAAAACAAGGTGATTTTTTGGCCTGAGACTGATCTCCATATGAAAATGACCACAGTTTTGTGAAGTTGGGTTGTATTTGTTTTTAAGCAGTAGACACTGTGCCCACTTGATTACTCAAGCTCTGTAAAACCCCTTCCAGTCATTCATTTGGAGTTGACCTCTTTCTCTCACTATGCTGTCTGCAACAGCTAGGGAAGGGGATAGGTGTTAGGGATTGGGAGGGCAGAGATCTGACTCTCACATAGATATATGCAAGGTGGGAGATTTGTGGCAAAGCAAGGTGATCTCTTTGAATTCCTTGATGAGCCTGATATGAATGAATGCAAGCCCAAAGACAAGAGATTGGGTACCATGTTTGAAAGCATTTCTATCAATCAGACAGATAAAGGAGAAAGAAATCTCCCAATGCCCAACTTGCAGCAGCCTCAATTCCAAAGTATCCTGCTCCCCACTCCCACATTTTCCTTCCTGGTAGTGGCCCAGGTTCATTTGTCCAATCCCTGCCCTGCACTCCAGCAGCACTTTGGAGTCCTCTCCGCAATGCCTCGCTTTCTTTCATGCTAATTTGGCATGGGTGAGTCTTCACTTCCCAAACACACTGAAGGGCTTTGATGGTAGACACCTGGTCCCTTACATCTTTATTTTCCAAAGTCCTCAATTTGTCTCCCAGCCATGCAGTAAGCCCTCTTACTAAGTTGGTGTTAGGTTGGTTAGTTGGTTAATGAAAACTGCCCTTTGAAGAACAATGTAATTTAGTTTCCTGCTCTGGGTGATGCCTATCATGGAAAGCATGAAACCCCAAATTTCAGATCCCCACATCTTCAAGTTCATGAGAAGCCCCTCAAAGCCCTACTCCATCAGAGTAGTGAGCCAGTGAAACAGGCAACCAAAGTGTGTATCCAGCCAACTTGGATCTGAGATAAGGCAGATTCTTTTATTTTATTAGAAGGGGGCAGTAGGGATATGGTGGTAGTTACAGTGCCCCAGCCACACCCAAAGAACTTGAATGCAGACTGGGGATCTACCCTGGCCCTAATACAGTATTTGAGAGTCAGTATTTGTAGTCAGGCTGACCTGAAACTGAATCCACACAGGGGGCTAGAAGGAAACAGGGTCATGGGAGCACAAAAGTTGAAAGCAGAACTTGTGTGGGTGGTAAGTTCCCTTCCTGACCTGCGTTCTTCTAGAGGTGCGGCCCATTCCACTCTCCCGAGCCCATCTCACACTCACAAACACACACATCCACTAAAACAGAGTCCTGGAAGTTCCTCTCCAAGTTTTCCCCATTGAAAACAAAATTCTGAGTCCCTGGTTCCTTTCTCCCACTCTCTCCTGATGTCTGCCCTGACTTCGGCAGCTAGGTCCGCCATCCTGCGGCTGCCATTTCCCCTTTTCAGGGAGCTGCTGCCTCTACCCTCTGCCTTGGGCCCCTAGTTCATCATTCTCCCTTCTGCCTCCCAGAGGCCAGTAGCTTTACCCCTTGGTTTTCCTGGTAGCCACTTACCTGCCGCACCTTGCCTTTTCTTTGCTAGAACTACGGGGACCTGGTGGGAGAACCACATTCCTTCCTGCCAGCCTCCTAAGGAAACAGGCTGCAGTTTACCTACCAGGCTAAACAGAAAAGGAAAGTGGCCGGCAAAGGGCAAAGACGCTTTTGAGAGAGAGAAAGCTCTTAATCAAACACAGATATCAAGAATATTAGCAAGGGGACTAGAGAAAATTGCTATCAAAGTACATGGTTTTTTGTACAAATGTTCCCTTTATTTGTGTTTTCCCCAGTGTGCCGTTCTTTCTTTAAGGCTTGGTGAACAGATGCGTTTTTGAAAATGTTGATTAACTTATCCTTTTTTTGACCCCCTTCCCACTCACTCAAACTCAGGGGAGCAGTGATTATACAAAAAGCCAAGTCAAGCCACTAAAGTGTTCTTCTTCACCTTAAGTAGCCTTTGATTCTCCAGGTGCAGAAATCTCAGCTGCATCTGGGCAATTGATTTCATTGAGTCTTAGAAATGGGCCAATTCTTAGGAAATCATCTCATCCAGTCCTCAACCTCCAGAGACAAGAGGCTGTGATCTCCTGGGATAAAATGTTCTCAAAATCATTAGCATCCTTTTACCCTTTTTCCTTCAAGATCAATGCCACATTCACCCCTTTCCAGCCAGTGATCTATGGTATCCTAAGACTTCTTTGAGGGTGTGAGATGGAGCAAGAGGGCACTCCAGCCTCCAAGAATTCATCACATCCTTGGCAAAAACAAGATCCCTAAAAGCAAGCATAGGATTTGGCCCAGGAGTCACTGGCAGGAGCCCCATGGTTCTCATCCTAGGCTGATTCACCTATTCTTATCCAGTGTTCTGCCTCTTTTACTGGTGAAGATGTTAAGACATATGAGTGGCCCATCAAACCAATTAATTGTTGGAAATGTGACGGTTTTCTTCCATGTTGGTTTTTTTTTTTTTTTTTTTTTTTTCCATACGGAAAAAAACCCTCTGGGTTGACTTTCACAAGCTCGATTTGATCCCTGTGACAAACACCACCTGCCTCCTGTTGATTCATGTTCACATTTCCCTTCCAAGGAAACAACCTGCTCTGTCGGGGCCTGGAGAAGAATGCAGGGAGTGGGCATTTAGGTGGGGAGGCTGGCGTGGCCTGCAGGTGCCAGTTTCTGTGCTTTAAACATGCCAGGAATGGGCTGGAGTTATGGAGGATTGGTGTCACATGGCATCAATCTTTTCAAGTGGGGGCTTGGCAAGTTGTTTTGTGCATCCCTTACTAGTGACCGAGGGGGATGAGAATGTGCTTTAGCACTCTGGCCAGAAATGAGGACTTCTAAGATGATTAAAACCAGGGCCTCCAGGAAAAGACTGAATTTCAAGTGTGACAGTGATGGATCAATGCTCAGTTCAGATCATGGTCAAGTAGATCTTCCCTGAGATATAGTGCTGATGAGGGAAGCTTTCAGGATGGTCTAAAGTTCTTTTTCTCCCTCTTGTCTGATACTTCAGCCATTTGAGATTTTGATTTTCTTTTAAGCCTTGATTTTTGGATTTCAATTTAGAGTTCAAGATTGTTATCTGACTTGGTGGAACAAAACTCTGAAAGGGCCATACACATTCACTGGGGCTGTCTTGAGCTGGCAGCTTGGAAAGGCATAATTAGCTTGTGAGATAGGAAGAAATGGTAAGATGCTGCTGTTCCCATGCATTTGATGTTCTCTATTAATGTTTTACCATTTCAGACAGAAAATTTTCATTGGTTCTGTTTTCTATAAGTTGGACAGCACAGTGAATAGAGAGACCTGTATTATCACCCTCCCAAATTATCATGAAAAAGAAAGAGATAGACAGTGATAATACTGGAGAAAATTCATAGTAAATTAACTTAGCCCGGCTAGTCAGATTGGATGCCCATCTTTGATGTATTCTAAACCATGGAGAAAGCCAATAGGAAAAATAGACTTGGGAAGAAGGATGAGAGATATTAGCACAGATATGTGAAGGTCATCAGGCATTACGACATGCCTCCCGTTTCTGCTCTTAAATTAAAACATATAATGATGAAACAAGACTTCCTTAAACTACCATATGTTTACATGAAATCCAGAGGATAAAGACTCTGATGATTTTGTGCCCTCTGAGATGTGTGCCTATGAAGAGGTGCAGCATGCTATACTAAATGGACATCCCAGTAAAGGCAGCTGCTGTTGGGCATAAGATGCCATTGAAGGTGCCTTAAATGAAACCAGTGTTCCTAATGAATGCCAGTCATTGAAAAGGCACAGTGGCAGGGGTTGCTTGGCACTGAAGACCCAGAGTTTCTTCTTATTTCTGTGTTACTTGTTGTGGTTGGTGGAAGATACAGGTCATATGAAGGAGAACAATCCAGTAATGTCCATACTGAATGATCTAGAAGTGGAGGTGATTCTCTAGCTGCCTGCCAGAATGGGGAGTCATTCTCATAAAGATTGCCTCCCTGCCTTTTAGCCATGGTGATAGAACTTGTTATTAACTTGTTTTTATTTTCTTTATATTATAGTGGACATCCCAGAAATACATGAGAGAGAAGGATATGAAGACGAAATTGATGGTGAGTATTGTTATGATTTAGCAGGTAATCGTGAAATTCAAGTTTGGTTATAAAAACGTCAACAAAAATAATGCCCAGGGTATGGGAGGGCCAAAATTTAGAACTATCAGTCAGAAATATATAAAAGAATCTGGAGAAAAATGAGGGAACCATCAATGGGTCTGCCAGGGTCAACTTTAGAGGTTTAGAAAGTATATTGAGTTCCCTCTGCTTAATCTGAAACAGATCCCCTCTTTCCAGAAACTTGTTACCTGGATGGACTTCAAATCTGAATAAACCCTTTACAAGTGAAAGATCAGCTCCTCTATATGTATCATTGCCTGAATCTTTTGACCTTCTCCCAAAAATGGCCTGAGTAAATGAGCATAATGTGAATATTCTCCCAGACCTCCTGTGGTTTCTGGTTCCCTGGCTTGGGGGGAACCTTCCTCACACTATTCAAGATTCCAATTCGGAGCTTGTTGCAAGATTTAGGTTTCTTTTTCACACTGACCATCTCGTATCTTTATATTTATTCCAAGCTCTATTTTTTCACTGCAAATACACATACTTCAAGAGGCTAGAGGACTGCTGAGCAAATATGTAGATGTAATTTCTTCCCTCAACTCGTAATAGCACAGGTCTCTCTCTGGGCTTCTCTGCATGCCAGAGTTGATCTCCAACAGACTCAACAGCAAGATTCCACTTAAAGAATAACTGTAGACTAAGATTTATGCATTTAAGAAGAACAGTTTATAGAGCAGCTGCTTTTAACCTGCCCTTAATCAGAAACTTCATGCGTAGTTATAGAAACTGGAGCGACTCACCCAAACAGCACCTTGTTAACTGACTGCAGACTCTCCCTGCAAACCCAGTCCAGCACTCCTTTTATGGGCAAAAGTGCATGACCAACCTACATGGAGAGACTGCAGTGGATCAGGCAGAGGCACACTGGGATGGAGTAGAAAGGGCAATGGGTAAGGAGACAGAAAGCCTGATTTCCATTCCTACTTTAACTGCTTGCTAAGTCCCGCGACCTGGGGTAAGTTACCTAGTCACTTAATTTCTTTAAACCTCAGTTTCCTCACCTATTAAAATATATATAATATCCTACCTTCTTCATGGGATTATTAGGAGATTTCAAAAAATGATGCCCAGATATGGGCATGCCTTATCCACACTATAGAAACGTAATTAGATTAGTCTGCTAGGGCTTCCAGAACAGAGTACCACCGACTGGGTGGCTTACAACAGACATATATTTTCTCACAGTTCTGGAGGCTAGAAATTTAAGATCGAGGTATGGGCAGGGTTGGTTCTTTCTGAGGGCTGTGAGAAAGAATCTATTCTAGCTCTTTCTCCTTGACTTGGAGACGGCCATTTTCCTGTTCATACGAAATTATCTCGTGTGTGTCTCAGAATTTCCCCTTTTTCTAAGGATACTACTCTTATGGGATAAAGGCCCACCCTCATGACCTTATTTTAACTTGATAACCTCTGTAAAGGCCTTATCTCCAAATAAGGTGGTGAGGGTTAGGACTTTGACATGAATTTAAGTGGCTGGGAAGGGGATACAGTTCAACCCGTAACAATAAGGCATGATGCCTTATTATTAAAGGAGGTCTGGTGGCTGGGGAAAATCTGCTGCTTATATGGCCAGGAATGCCAAATTAGGAAACTCATCATGTGCAAATAGTCCCAGACTGTCCTTTCATTAGCTTGAGGTTGGAAAGGAGGGATGTAGAGGTCTCCTTGAACACAAAGCCATCCCAGGTGCTGCAGAGCCACCCCAAACGTGCTGTTAAAATCAGAGCTTACCTAGTGTAAGTCAAATTATTTAAATATTGGGTACTTTGTACTTACTATGTGCCAGACACCAAGCACTTTACAAATATTAGTTCATGTAATCCTCCTAACAACCCAGTTGAGGCAGATTTTACTGTTATCCCCATTTGAAAGAGGAAAAAACTGAAGCAAAGAGAGGTTCAATAGCTTGCCCAAAGTTACACAGCTAGGATGTGGCGAGGCTGGACTTTGAACCCAGGCAGACTAATTCCAGAGCTGCTGCTGCTACTGCTGTGCTCTGAAGAGCCTCTGGGCTGGGGAGGCTCAGTCACTTCACCCTGACATAGGCAGTGCCTGCAATCTCTCGTGTATTTTATGTATTGCAGATGAATATGAGGTGGACTGGAGCAATTCTTCTGCAACTTCAGGGTCTGGCGCCCCCTCGACTGACAAAGAAAAGAGCTGGCTGTACACGCTGGATCCCATCCTCATCACCATCATTGCCATGAGCTCGCTGGGTGTCCTCCTGGGGGCCACCTGTGCAGGCCTCCTGCTCTACTGCACCTGTTCCTACTCGGGCCTGAGCTCCCGCAGCTGCACCACGCTGGAGAACTACAACTTCGAGCTCTATGACGGCCTTAAACACAAGGTCAAGATGAACCACCAGAAGTGCTGCTCTGAGGCATGACATATTGCACCTGAATCCTATCTGACGTTTCATTCCAGCAAGAGGGGCTGGGGAAGATTACGTTTTTTTTTTCCTTTGGAAACTGAATGCCATAATCTCGATCAAACCGATCCAGAATACCGAAGGTATGGACAGGACAGAAAAGCAAGTCACAGGAGGAAGGGAGATGCAGCCGCACAGGGGATAATTACCCCCCTAGGACCGCGGTGGCTAAGTCATTGCAGGAACAGGGCCGTGTTCTCTGCTGGGACAAAACAGGAGCTCATCTCTTTGGGGTCACAGTTCTATTTTGTTTGTGAGTTTGTATTATTATTATTATTATTATTATTATATTTTATTTCTTTGGTCTGTGAGCAACTCAAAGAGGCAGAAGAGGAGAACGACTTTTCCAGTATAGAAGCAGAGCGGTGATGATTATTCTCCGCTTTCTCTTTCTAATCAACACTTGAAAAGCAAAGTGTCGTTTCAGCCTTTCCATCTTTACAAACAAAACTCAAAAAAAGCCGTCCAGCTTATCCCATCCTCTGATCGTCTTATGACTTAAGGGACTTACTGTGGTGTAGGTTCTGCCAGCCAACCCTACAAGCTGCCGTTTCCAGTCCTAGCATTTAAGTAGGATGTTGTTGCCTTTAACTTTTTTTATCCAGGGGAAAATTGCCATTTTAGGGTCAGCATGAACAGCTCTTTCTTGTATGCGATTTAAAACAAACCAGAAAGGAAACTTCACACGTCAAAATCCATAGAAGCGCCCGGATGAGCCTTAAAGTGCTTTGTGAGTGAATAGGAGCCATTCGCTAATTCTAGACCCACAGTGTCTGGTGGTGGGGCTTCCCTTGTGGGGCTTCTGGTGGTGGTTTTGCCTTTTCTTTTCCCTCCTCCATGTTCTTCTAAAACATATACATATATACACACACATGCACACATTTTTCAGGTCTCTAAGCCCCTCGAAGCAGCGTTGTGTGATATTCTCAGAGACAGGGGAAAATAGAGGGAAAAATAGACTGTTGGTATGTTTTTCCCATCAATGAGATACTGTAACTGGTCACCACTGGACGGGAAGGAGAACAGTGGAGAGGGAAAGAGAAGCCCAACCTCTGTGATCCTATGAGGGCCAAGGCTGAGCAGTGTAGACAGAGACCCTTTGAAATGCATTTGTCTCTCGAATAGGCTAGTAAACACTGACTTCTCCTTTGGGTTACAACCACCATTTCAACCTTTCGGGAGAGTCAGAGCTAGGATGTACAAGAACTGATTCTAACCAGAAGTCTGCAAGTACTGTGGACAAGAATGCTAACCACACTGCTTCAACCTTGAGACACCTAGGTTCTCACACACATGCACACACACATGCACGCATGCATGCACACCAATTTATGTGTTTTTTTATTAAGTGCCTTGAAAAAATGAAGAAAAATGTATTTTCCCTCTATGTAAAAATTAGTGAATATCTTACGAATTAAGGCATTCCTCTTTCCCTAATCCCGATGGCTCCATTCCCAAGTACCCCAACTCACCACTGATCCTACTAAAGGAATGAGCCCTGCTACCCAAGTGGTAGTCATAGCCCTAGATGACTCTCAACTACTCTTCAAAGGGAGGCATCAGGAATAGAATGAAACTGTGTGAAGGATAAGATTGTTCGCATCAAGGTCCAAATCTTGATTTCATATTAACGCCTAAGGATTGCCTGTGTGCTGGAAATATATTTGAAACTCAACCAGTATGCCCAGCCTATTGCATATCAATGTCAGACCATTTTTGCTGCTATGGTCACCCACAATTTCATTTGTCTTATACCCAGGTGAAAGGGGAAGGGTGAATGGGACTGGCTGGTTCCTTTAAATGTTAACTTATGGAAATGCTAGTTCAAATGGTAATGTCACAGTGTTTTGTATGCAGAGAGCAAAGTTCAACCAACAGCTATTTATTCATGTATGTGTGTCTTTGCGCCTTTGAGTTCTCTGTATCTACTGTGTATGTGAATGGTCATGTGGGACTCAGTGGTGGTGTTGTGACTTTGACCTAGGGCCGAGTGTCACAACTGATCTTGGCATTCGGCACTCATTGGCACAGTGGTAGTTAGAGGTGAAAAGTAGAGCTGTCAAGCCCAAGGGCTTAGCTTTAGGGCTCCCCAAGTTGGACCCACAGCAGAAGCAAGATTTTAACGAGCCCCTTCCCTCTTCACCCTCCCATGATGCTCAGTGTTCAGAAAGCTGGTAAATCCTAGGGATTTCCAGAAGTAGCCTGCAGAAGAAGATAAGTTTGAAAGCCTACTCCAGCGGTCCTGATGCTCTTATGCCCAGTGAGCCATTTTACAGTTCTCCAAAGTCTAGCCCTGTCTCAGACCTGCACTTCACCTCTAAGTTATGTACAACTCAACTTGCATCCCTCTAAAAGTCCTATATCCATATTCACCTTTGGGTGATTGGAGGCCCTGAGTGGGTCTTGAATGCTAAACAGAAGCAGGGTACACAGGGCTATATGTAGATACCTCACCAAAGCTGGAGGCTGGTCTGTTGTAAGACAGAAAGAAAGACAGCTGGGCCCAATTTTGACTTGGCCAGGGGACAGCTTGGTGTGTTTGTTATCTTTATCTGTGGGTAGGCTAGCTGACCCATCTCCTTGAGTCATTCCCTTTGGGAAACCCCACTCCCAGTATTGATCTCCTTTTTGCCTTGTACTAAATGACATATTACCTCCACGCTCTCCCGGACTAGGCGGTCAACAGGGCCACAGGGTTGCTTTCTGTCTTTGGTGGGGCAGGGGAGTTGACAGGGATGAGGGTCCAAGGAATAAGCATGAATGACAAGAAACAAGGGAAAGAGTTAACCTGTCACATAGTAGGTTAACTTTTCCAGGGTTTGCAGTTAAAGGTATTCGACCATTCGCTGGCTGAGCCAGATCATGGGAACTTGAGAGCTTTTACTGTGATTCTTCAATGTAAAAAAACAAACAACAATGTCAAACTGTGTTTATATGATTTGTATAAAGCCTTTTTAAGATTACTATTTAAATAAACATTATACCAGAGATATTTTTCTGTATCATTTTTTTTGTTGTTGTTGTTTGTTTTGTTTTGTTTTTCCTGCCTTGTCTTCATTGGAGACAAACAGATCCGGGATAAGGGTGACCAAATTGTCCCACTTTGCCTGAGACTTTTTCTGGTTTTTGGCACTGAATGTCCTGTTGAAACAGGAGAGTTCCCTTGACCCCTTCACAGGACTCATGACAGGTGGCTTGCTTACTCAGCCTGCAGCTCTCAACCCCTTGTGGGAGGGGGAGAACACAAGAGAGTAGGTCCAGAGACCAGGATGAGCCCTTTTGGGCAACCAGCAGGAGCAGAACTCTATGTGGGCCCGTGGCAGAGTCTAGGGGTTGCCCACGACCCCTGGAACCCCAAAGGGCATATGTTACAGTGTGCTCTTTTAGCTTTGCCGTCCATGGATGCCTTAAGTGTTAAAACAGCTCAGTGTAGGGTCACGGTGACAGCCTCTTGCACCTGCAGTCGGGTTGCTGTCTAGCATCCAAGAGGAATGAGGTTTCACAAATTTGAGGGTGGTGAATGTGGAAGATTTTACTGAGTGGTGGAAGTGGCTCTCAATGGGATGGGGAGCTGGAAAGGGGATAGAGTGGGAAGGTGGTCGTCTCCTGTAGTTTGGCCATCCCTGGCTGAACTCTTCTTCGAGGTCCCACTATCAAACTGTCCCTCTGAAGTCAAGCTGCTTCTCTCCAACATCTGGCTGCTGCTTCTCTCCTTCTCTGCCACTCTGCTGCTCTGCTGGTGGGGCCTGGGGTTTTTATGGGTACAGGATGGAGGACAGGGCAGGCCAGGGTGGTTTTGGAAAAGGCAACATTCAGGCAGGAAAACAAGAACGTATGTTCTCACTTTGGGCTGCAGGTACCAAAGAAGAGGGTGGTACCCTTTGTCTGAGTCAGCTTGGTATAACAGGCTACCACAGACTCAGTGGCTTAAACAACAGATATACATTTCTTACAGTTCTGGAGGCTGACAAGTCCAAGATCAAGGCAACAACAGATTCAGTGTCTGATGAGGGCTGTCTTCCTAGCTTTTAGATGGCTGCCTTTTCTCTGTGTGCTCACCTGGCCTTTCCATGGAGAGAGATCTTTCTGTTTTCTTCTTCTAATAAGAGCACTAATCCCATCAAGAGGGTGGGACCTAATGACCCACCTCATGACCTAATCTAAACATAATTACCTCCCAAAGGTCTCAGATCCTCATACCATCAAAATGGTAGTTGAGGCTTTGATATATGAATTTTAGAACGACACAAACATTCAGTCCATAATAACCCTCAATCCTGGGTAAACTAAGATGGTAAGTCATCCTCTTGGGATAATGTTTCTTCTCAGCATTTGAAGCAGTAGGCTGACGGGCTGGTTGGCTTCTTATAAAATGAAGACAGTGTGGGAATGGGTGATGGGCCATCTGGCCAGATGGGCTACTTTAACTCAGAGTCCTGCCTGGTAGACTTCAGAGGCTGTGACCCCTACAAAGTCTTCCTCCCTGGACATCACCAGGCCCTGCAATTTTAGATTATTTGCTCCTTCCTTTGTGGTTAAACCCTTGATTGTCAATGTTTCTGGTGGTTTCAGCATCTGTGATGGTGCTTCTCAAAGTGTGGTTCCTGGCCAGCAGTGTTAGCATCATTGGGGAACTTGTCAGAGGAGATGTATATGCTTAGGTTCCATTCCAGATCTACTGAATCAGAAACTCTGGGGGTGAGGTCTAGGGATTTGTGCTTCAGCAAAGCCCACCAGGGGAATCTGATGCTCTTTCAAATTTAAGAATCATTGTTCCAGGAGAAACGAAAATGTTTGTATCCTCCTAAAATTCCTACAGCAAATCCTCAACCCCCATTGTGATGGTATTAGATGGTGGGGTCTTTGGGAGGTAATTATGTTTAGGTCATGAGGTGGGTCATTAGGTCCCACCCTCATGATGGGATTAGTGCCTTTAGTGGAAGAACTATCCTGGCCTCAGGTGACTGAGTGATTGAGGACCTTTTCACCCACTGGTTATTGGATTCAAAACATACCAGATTTGGGCCAGTGAAAGCTAAAGGAAGCCAAGTATGCTCTTACGTAGTACAATAAGTTCCCAGGCAAGGAGGAAGGAAGCACTTCATTATGAACCTCCCTCCCCATGGAAGCTCTGAACCTGAGCCAAATTTGCCGCCATCCTGAGGCTCTGTTCACCCTGAAAAGGAAATCTGTTTCAGTCATTTATTTAAGAAATGTTTTTAAGCAGTTCCTGATTTTGTAAGCTCTTGGAGCTTTCACTCAGGGAGGGGGACAGGAGGCAAACAGCCAAACTCAAGAGCATGATCAACAAAGGAGAAGGACTGGAGATGGGGCTGGGAAGGCGAAGGGCCAGGGCACACTGCACCTTAAGGCTCCAGTGAGGAAGTACTCTCTCTTCTGTATCATTCTTCCGCTCTTTTTAATTTATAAAAAAAGGCAGCCCCCAGTACCACTCATTCCTCACTGACCAATTAGGTTACCACAGTCAAATCTCTGCAATTTCCATCTTTGCCCCTCCTGTGATCTTACAATGTCTTGTGTGTCCTGGGATGCCTGCTTCTATGGTAGTATTGACCCTAGCAACAATAACAGGTTAAAACAAAAGCAAATTTCTTCTTTCCTTTAGTTGAGCTTTTGGATATTTTTAAAGCCCTAATAAACTAATAATATCTCCTGGTCCCTAACCAGCAAGTGTTTACATAAGACCTTTTTTTTTTTCCTAATCTACATCCTTCTGGAAATGTTTACATGAAACTCAGGGGAGGCAGGCAGGCCAGTGAAATGAGGTTGGAACAGAACCACGGTTGAAGAAAACAGGACCCATCTGGATGCAGAGGCCACCTTTGCCCCTGCGATGTTGGTGGTGTTGATGGGGGTGTGGGAGGGAACCTGAAGAGGTTGAAAGATGACTCAATTTCAGTTCTCACAGCCTTCAGGCTCTAATCCCAGGCTGAGCTAAACAAAACTCTTGGGAAAAATATCTCTCCACCGGGGGATAAAGGGTGTGAGATGGGGAGTGGGGTGGTGGGAAGCGGGTGATGGTCAGAAGAGCAAATGCACCCAGTGGTGGTGGGGGCTGAGAGCTACCTCGCTGTCACCCTAGGGGCTCACAGTAACTTAACAGTCATTCCCATCAACACAATGGGAAGAGTCCTAGAAGGTTACACATCGCCCTAGGCTGAGGCAAAGGCAGGGCTTGCCCCTGAATTCCTATCTCAGAACTCCTGAGCCACCTTCGCAGCTGCCCACCACACCTTCCAAGGCTGGTCCTCTTTCTTCCTGAGTTTTCTCAGGGACCCTCAGGGACAGTTCCTGGTGGAAGGACATGCCTTCCATGTTCTCTCTGGAGGCCCAAGCAAGAGACCGCCAAGGGAACTAAGAGCTAGATTATTTCTGCAGCTCATCCAAAGAATAACACCTGTTTCCTCTCCCTTCCCTGCCAGAAAACCCTATAGGACAAGTGTGCGCGCGTGTGTGTGTGTGTGCGTGTGTGTGCGCGCACTGTGTGCACGCGCGTGCATGTGTGCCTGTGCGTGTGTGTGCGTGTGCGTGTGTGCGTGCGTGCGCGTGTGTGTGCGCGTGCGCGCGTGTGTGCGCATGCGTGTGTGTGCGTGTGTGCGCGCGCGCTGTTCCTGTCACCACAGTTTTACAAGTGCTGTAAGAAAAGGAGGCCCTCTCACTAAGAAAACATATCCCACCTGGCCATAGTGCATCTGAGCCATCTCTCACCCCCCTCCTAACCAGTGGCACCAGTGCAGGAGGGAGCCCTCTCTGCAGAGGACACAGCCCAACCTAAGCAGGGCCCACACAGGGTATAAACCCTGACCTGAGGCCCCATCAGGCCCACGTGCACACTGAGGTGCCCAGGCCTCTGCAGAACGCTCTTCACCAGTGGAGAGGCAAAGTCCCAGGGACCGGGCACTCAACATGTGAGGATTTGGGGTGCTTGGTTCTAGGTCCCTTAGCAAACCCCTCACCAGACCAGCAGGCCCAGGCAGCTGTGTTCAGGCATGGACCCTTCTCTACCCTTGAGACTCTAACAGCCTCCCCAGAAACAGTGCCGTTCAGTCTGCAAGGTGCAGGCTGCGGCCTCCACAGTCCCCCAGGCTTCTCGGAACCGTCTGCAGGGCCAGGCTGCCGTGGTTTGAAGCATAGCCCCACTAATTAATCTCATCCCGAAGCCCTTGACTGCCTCCACTGGGAATTGAAGCACAGCCTTGCTGCACCTCTGCCTTGCCAAGCCTCACAGAGAACTGCCCGACAGGTCCTTGACTCCAGAGCGGGTGGCAGGCGGCCTTTCTAGATTTGCCTTCTGTCTTCACCTTTTTTCCTCCTCTCACCCCTCATCTCATCTCGCCTTGCACATTCGTGTTTCTATTCTCAGCTGACTATTTTTAATGCCTGTGGGAGTTCGAAGAAAGCTTTGAAGGGTTTTGAAACTCCCCAGTGCTCCTTTCCCCTTGAACATGGACATGATGAGGAGGCGGAGAGCACTGTCTCAGGGCTTGGGAGACCAGGGTTCAAGATTCGGTTCTGCCTCTGCCTGTGTGACCTTGGGAAGGCCACAACACATCTTGGCTTTCCCATCTGTAAAGTGGATGTTTGGGCTACATGGATTCTGAGCCCCCAGCTATGCTATGACATCCTAGTCCATGGGGTGCTTTTGGCTGGTTGTCTATATGTGTGTTGCACAGCCCAGCAAGGCAAAGCTCTCCAGATGCTCCCTTCCCAACATTCTCTCAGGCTCCCTTCTGCAGAGACAGTGGGGATGGCACCTTTGGGCTTGGTGTTATCGTGGAGCTGGCCCCCAATCCCAGCTCCCCAGAGGCAGAACTGTTCTTTTCCCCAGAGCCCTTCACTCCTATCTACTGACATAGAAACTGACATGCTTATTTATCCCCCATGACCTCTTGAGGGAAGAACTGATGTACCCATTCATTTATATAATAAACCTATTTTACATTAAATGACTAAACTGTGCCCCGCTAGGTGCTAGGAGACATGATCAGCAAAAACAACCTGGTTCTGTCTTCAGGGACTTACAGTCTGGAAACACAAGTGAATCAGGAAACCATACAAATATAACAATATGGCAAGAGCTCCAAAGCAAAGTGCAGAGAGCTGTGTGTGTTTAAGCAGGGACCTGAGCATTGTGTCTTATGGGAGCTGAAATCCTAGGATGAGTCAGGTGAGCAGGGGGAGAAGGCAAAGATGCTGAAACCAAAGGAAACTTGGCTAGAGCAAAGTAGGGGGTGAGGAGGAATGTCTCACTCACCTTTGCATCAGGGCTCCCAGCTCACACCTGGCATCTACTGAATGTGCATAAAAAATGTTTATTGAATTAATGAATGAATGACTTGTATAAATTCCCCTCTGATGGGCATCAAGCTGCCCAGTTGGTACACACTAAAAGATAAGTGTTTTTGTTCTTGCTTCTTGCTACCTGTTCTTCACTGTAGTAGAAAATGTGCAAGTAATCTTCCGAGAGTCTGTATGGAGAGATTATGCCAGAAGTTTCAGCATGGAAATGGGCACTATTAGTTTCTGTTTAAATATGATAATTTAGGCTAAATATAATATTCAGATTAAAATTCTCTTGAAACGGTTGGAAAGTTGCCAGATTTAGCAAATAAAAATGTCCCATGCAGCCACAGTATAGCAGTTCCTCAAAATGTTAAACATAGAATTACCATATGATCCAACAATTCCAATTCTAGGTATATACCCAAAATAATTGAAAGCAGGGACTGAAACAGACACCTGTGCACTGATATTCATAGACACATTATTCACAATAGCCAAAAGGTTGAAACAGCACAAATACCTATCAACAGATGAATGAACAAAATGTGGTGCGTACACACAACAAAATATTATTCATCCTGAAAATGAATGACATTCTGATACATGTTACCACAGAGATGGACTTTGAAAATATCATGCTAAGTGGAATAAACCAACACAAAAGGACAAATAGTATATGATTACACTTATAGAAGGTACCTAGAATAGGAAAATTTCTAGAGACAAAAGAGTTAGATTAGAAGTTACCATTGGCTGGGGAAAAGAAAGAACTAGGAGTTATTTTTTAATGGGTATAGAGTTCAGGTAATGAAAAAGTTCTAGAAATGGATAGTGGTAATGGTTGCACAAAACTGTGAGTGTATACTTCACTGTGAATGTATATACCCCTAAAATGTATACTTCAAAAGGGTTAAAATGGTAAATGTTATACAGATTTCACCATGATGTTTTAAAGAGCATCTTGATTTTTTTTAAGTCCCCTGTAATACTTGGGACATACTTAAACTGAAAAATTGCTCATTATCTGAAATGTAAATTTGACGAGATGCCCTATATTTTATCTGATAATCCTAATTGAAGAACTTTCTCTTCACCATGAGATTCCTGGGACCTTACCAAAATTTCAGGGCCATATTTCCCAAACCAAAAATTCGTGCTTATGATTTGATAATAAAGAGTGTAGAAAACAGTTGCAGAAAGTCGGGAGGAGTCATGCCTACCCTAATTATAGATTGAACCATAGAGAGAGGCCACAAAGTGACTCCCTCAGCCCTCGTTCACTCCATCAACGAAGAGGTAGCGATTAGAAATCTTGGTTGGGTTTCCCATCTGTTGTTTAATCATCATGATCCACAAATGCTGTAAAAGCTGGTTATAAACCCCTTCTTACGATTGACCACGTGGCTAGAATTACAGTTGCAGATGGCGATGCTTGTGTGTGCGACTCAGACGATAGCCTTGTCCCCCGCCATCAATGGATCTTCACACCAGAGTTGGTAAGAACCCATGGGGTACCCAGATGCCTAATTGTACCACCATTTGCACCCGTGCCTTCTCAAAGAAAGAAACTGCCTGAACAGCTCATTGTGCAGCACAAAACAACAGGTGCAAAAGGCAAAGGCCACTTTGGAGCCATTTGGACCAAAGAATGTGACTCTGCACAACAAGTGCCACAAACTTGGTGTGCCTGCATCAACCTGCCTGTGAGATGGGCTCAGTGTCCTGCCACAGCCCCAGAGTCTACAGTGGTGTTCCAGGTGGCCCCATCTACTCCTCTCAAAAGAATGAAAGGCAGCTGGGAGGGCGTAGCACGAAGTGATGGGTCTCGTCCAATGCATTTTTACTAGGTGCTGACAAGTCACTGCAAAAGTCTGGAAATGTGTAGCACAGCAAAAACACATGGGTCACAATGCACTGGTGAATGATTACCACAGGAGAAATTCATTACAGGCTGCTCTCTGCTCCCATCACATAAGGAAGTGTTACATTAACAAGATGGAAGGCCCCTGTGGTCCCCTCCCCAACACAGCCCCCACTGCCACCGCCTGCCACCCCACTATTTCAATTTGTGTTGCTTGGTGGGAACAGAGCCCACAGGCGGGGGAAGTTAATTCTGCTGTACTAATCAAAAAGGGGGTCGCAGTGGCAGCCAAAGCCAAGCGAAGCAGATTGGACCTGCGCACTGCATGAAATCCCTTCTGCCAGCCTGCACCGGTTAGGACCATCATCTTTGGGCACCTCGATGTAGCGTGAACACAAGATGCATCTTCTGTTAGCTGTTCATGTAACTCGCTTTTTATGGAGAAGGCGTGTTGTTTCCCTATACCCTCATCCCTGGCCCTCATCCCTGTTGGCACCCGAGTTCCCTTGGGTTTTTAACCTTTCCTTACATAGACACTGGCGGGGAACCTAGTTGGTGCCAGCATGGAAGCTATGCTGGAGACTGTGGAGTAGCCAAGAAGAATAAGACATGCTGGGCTTGGAGCTGCTCTGGAACAAGTTCTGGGGTAATGGGGACAGAGCACCTCCCATTTGTAGAAGTTGGCAGATCAGGTGGCCTTGCTCTCCAGTGTCACATGCGATCTATGTCTCGTTCTTTCCTCTAATCTCCCTTCTTCAATTACCACTTCCCACATTAAGGATTCACGGGCCACAAATGGAGGGTCAGCAGAGAGGCAACTGCGTGAGACAGAAGGGTCAATAGTTCTTCCTTAATGGGATTTCTGCTCCTTCAAGATGTCATTTACATGCAGAGAGGCCAGCCAAAGGGACCCACTTTTAAAGCCAAATGCATGGCCAGGCCCAGAATGGATGGCTCTGCCTGGGAAGGGGGCTCTCGACAGGTGCCTTCCTAAGGAACCCAAAACACTCAGTGTCTTGGCCTCACTCCTGTGCCCCACCTGTCAACACTGAGAGGCCCAGTGAGTTCCTGTAGCAAATGTCAGCCTGAAGTGGATAAGCCAACCCCAGCGCACTCACCAGCCAATGCGATGTTAAATATTAAACCTCCTGGTAGCCAGCCTGGGCTGAAAGCTGCCATTTCATTATGCAGCTTTCTCTGGGCTTAAGAAGAGGAGAGCTCGCCTCTCCCAAAAGCTCACCGTGGAGACTCACCCTCAGCCTTCTGGGCTTCAGGGAAACCTTCAAAATGGTTCAATTTGTCCAAGCCCATCTATCTTTAATGTCACAGTCTACATTTTTTCCTCTCCTCCTTTTTCAAAGCAGCCAAAAAGGAAAATGTCACTGCATTTGGGGCCAATTCAAAAGCCAGGCTTAGATGAATGTTCTATTTCGTTCTCCCTAGCCCCTGTGTTTTTATCTTCTGTGGCGTTTTCAGGGACTGCACCTCGCCCCACTCCACCCCTGTGTTCATCTGGTGTCTTTCTGGCCCCCTCTATTGTGTGTCCTTCGCTCACCTTCTTCACTTCACAGAGTCCTCTTTGTGACTGAGCCTCTGCTACAGAACATGATGCTGGTTTTTGTTGTGGTGGTGGGGTTTTTTTTGTTTTTTTTTGTTTTTTGTGAGACAGAGTCTTGCTCTGTCACCCAGACTGGAGTGCAGTGGCGCAATCTCGGCTCACTGCAACCTCCGCCTCTCGGGTTCACGCCATTCTTCTGCCTCAGCTTCCCAAGTAGCTGAGATTACAGGCGCGAGCCACTGTGCCTGGCCCAAGATGTTGATTTTTATGGGGGTAGTGGGGTCTCCCTAGGGGGACTGCTAGGTGAGGCTGCTGCCACCCCCTTCGACTTCCCAACCAGGTTTGGAGGTTGAGCAGCTGATATGCGTAAATGTCCCCAGTTCTGCCTTTTAGAAACTATATTCCCCAAATTTGTCCAAAACACATGGAATCGTCCCCAGCTGCGGCAGATGCGGTTAGGAGCACGGTCGGCACCTCCCCTCCCCTGTGTGCCTTAAAAAGACCCTTTAAGCTGTGCAGGGCAGGTGGCAGCTCAGATGAAGATGACAATCAGAATGCATTGCTGACAGTGTCTGGCTCACCCAGGAATAGAGAGCCAAAGCACTGATTGATACCTGAGAGGGCAGCTGTCATGGGGAGGACACAGAAGAGAGATAAGGGACTCAATCAGTGTCAGAGCCGTCCCGACACAACACAGCCATTAATCACTTTGGGTAAAGATTCTCGGCGGCTGAAGTGGAGAAGGGCGAGCAGGTAATAGAAAAACAGAGGGAGAAGCAGCTGTGTGGGCCGGCCAGCTCCGGGATGGACAAGGCGCTTGGCCTCACCTGGACGGGTGGATAGGCAGGCCTGATTTGGAGATCTCCATCTGTCCGTTCTCAGCCCAAGGAAAATGCCCACAGGATTTTCCTGAATTCATTGCACAGAATTAAAATATAATCCAGGGTGAACTTTAAAGTATGTGAATTATGTCTCAATAAGGCTAGTATAAATACATAGACTCCAATCAGCAGCCCAGGACAGCTGCCGTGGAAATCCTCCCTCGCGCCGCCCTCCCACCACATGGATGCATAGGAGACCATTGCTGATATTCTCTCCTTGTGCTTACCCACTGGTACCTGAATGAGACGCAGCGTGTGGTGAACCATGAGGAAAACAGGGCTCAAAGGCTCAGTATTTCGATGAGAAAAGATCCCTCCCATTCCAGAAAGCCCCGAGACTGCACTTCAGCAATTCCCAACCATGTTACACATGTTATTAGTACTGGCCGAGCCCATTTTAGAGACTGTCTTTCAATGTGTTTTAATTAGACATTGAAAAACAATAACCCTGTTTTTTTGTCCAGGGAACAGAGATTTCTAAGTTGGAAATAATGAATGGATTAGTGATTAATTCATTGCTGGCAGGTGTGGGGAGAAGCTATCTATAGCTTCTTAGCTTTTTTTGTCCTCTTTCTCTCTTAAGATTGTTCTTTCTTATTTTAATTAATTTTTTTTGCTACCCCAGCACTTCTCTTATCAAATATTCAAATAAACTAAACAAATAGAGTATACTGAGACCAAAGTACTCAATATGGTGTTTAATTGGAATTGTAGCCTGTTTTCTCCCTGAGGAGTATCAGATACCTGGAAGCTTTTCCTGGCAGTGGAATTGGACTCCAGAAGTGCATTTTTAGCATCTAGTTAATCTTCCTTTCAGGTGCCGAGGGCATGGCTTGATTTAAACAGGGAGCAGCCATTGGGTGCTTTGTGGTTTCTCTTGCCTTGCCTGGTAAGGAACAGAAGTGAAAGCATAGCGAGGCTGTGAATCTTCTCTCCATTCACCCTGCTCCACTGTTTGCATGCTTGTGTCTGTGCCACATGAATGCTCGACACTGGGGGCATGATCCAGCTGTTGGACATGCCAGGTCTGGTGACAGCTGCCTGCCCTCAGCTGCCAGCGTCTCACTCAGTTCAGCAGAAGGGCTGCCATCACTGCTGATGCTTACAACCAAGTTTGGCACAAATATCCTGCATCCATGTCCTCAAACCCAAGCCACAGTCAGCAGGAAGGGGCAGGGCATGTGCTCATGTGCAAGGGCCACAGCACTAGCCTCTCAGAGAATGTGGACTTTATGCTCTGTCCTTTTCAAACGAACACTGCTCAGAACAGCTATGGCGCAGTGCACTTTCTAAACTTGGGACTATCTCTTGAATGCGTGAGCAGTCCTGTATGACATTAGGTCTGCAATGGAGCCAGAGCTGTTGGCTACTTCAAAATGAGTTACAGGTTTCAGAACACCACTTGGTGCCTTCTAACAGTTGAGATCCCTTAGCAGAGATAGCCTAGGCCACTTTCTCAAAAGCGGCCACGTGGTTGAGCCCTGACCATACATTTATCCATAAAAGATGGTGAGTACTAATGAAGAAGGAATGGAAGAGGAGTTTTTAAGGTGGGTCTCTGGAAACAATGGTTTCATTCAGCCCAAAGTATTTTCCCCCAGAATGAAGCAAACACAGAAGTAGCCTGCTGTGACCAATGGAGCTCAGGTGATTCCTTGCCAAGTATTTTAATAATGGGGTGGCTGACAGGTGGAATAGGGTGGAGATGGTGAAAAAGAGCAATGGACAGTAGGGACATGGTCAGCAGTTAGCTGGTGAAGAAATGAGCATTGCTTCCAAAGGCTTCCAAAACCATGCAGCAGGGAATGAGGGATTCAGCCAGAGGAAAGATTTCCTGGCACTTCCCTCCATTTTTTTTCTCTGTCTCCCAAGTTTGGAAGCATCAGAGAGCTGGAAAATTGGGACACAGATCCCTAAAGGAGTTCCTATTGGGTGACCATGTATATGGTTTTTAAATTCTCAAGGATAAACTACTGGACAGCTATGAAGAAAAGGAGAAAGGTCTTTATGTATAAATATGAAAAGATCTTTAAGACATATAGTTCAACAAAAAATCAAGGTGAAGAACCGTGTCTCATATGCAGGATGTGTAATTTGTAATTTGCAGAGTCCAGTGCGAAATGAAATTATAGGGTTCAAAATCATTAAGAATTTCAAGCCAGTGACAGCAAAGCATGAAGTCAACTGCACCGCCCTCCTGCACTCAGAGCCCTCTGTACCTTCCACGCTCCCATGCAGTCAGTCCTGCCAACATGTTTCCATTGCCGTAAACCTAAAATGTTAAATAAGAAATAAATACGGTTTTCCTATGGGCAGGCGGGGCTAAGAACTATGAAGAAAGAGGATAAAAGAGGAAGGAGAATTTCCAATGTATACCTATTTATATTTGTCAATATTTGAATCATGGAAATGAATTACCTATTCAAAAATTAGATAATTAAGAAAAAGTCCTCGGGGCTCCGAAAACCCCATGCAGACCCTAAGCAATACATGGAATCCCATTCACATTTATCAGTGATTACATGTTGCTATGTGGAGGTCCTGCAGATGGGAAGATGCTATGAGAACAGAAGCATCTGATTATAATAACTGAAGCAACAGCTATCCTCTTTCTCACCCAGTCGCTTGCTTGCCACTGGACACAGATTTCTACGAAGCCAAATAAAACAGAAAATGTTTTCTCTCTCTGTGATCTCTATCAGGTTCCCCTCACCCTTCTGAACTTTGCTAGGCCTCAGGCACATGGGCTACTGCTTATTTTCACAGCTGCCCTATAGGTTAATAAGTGCTACTCTTGTGAGCAGAGGGACTCTAAATCTCATTAATGGAATGGGTTAGAAGAATGCATCCCTAGTAACAGTAATAATCAGAAGTAACAAGATGCTTCCAGTTTAATAAGACCCACTTGTGTGTCTCCACAATAGTGCCACTCAGAGAAATGGGATGCACCTTGTATTAGTGTGTTCTCACACTGCTATAAAGAACTACCTGAGACTGGGTAATTTATTTAAAAAAAAAAAAAAAGAGAGAGAGAGAGAGAAATTAATTGACTCACAGTTGTGCAGGCTGTACAGGAAGCATGGATGGGGAGGCCTTAGGAAACTTACAATCATGGGGGACGGCGAAGGGAAAACCAGCATGTCTTACGTGGTGGGAGCAAGAGGAAGACAGAGAGAAGTGGGGGGTGCCACACACTTTAAAACAACCAGATCTCGTGAGAACTCTGTTACAAGACAGCATTCAGGGGATGGTGCTAAACCATTAGAAGCCATCCCCATGATCCAATCACCTCCCACCAGGCCCCACCTCCAACACTCAGGATCACAATTCAACATGAGATTTAGGTGGGGACACAGAGCCAAACCATATCACTCCTGAACCACAAGTAATCAAATCAATAATAGTTTGCACGTATTGAGTACCTACAATGTATTAAATGAATTATTCATTTAATCCTCATGATTCCTGCAAGGTAAATTCTACTACTTTTTGCATTCCATAGATAAGGAGAAGTCCAAAAAGGAGAAGTAGCTTGCCAAACATTGCCCGGTAAGTAAAGGATGGAGCCAAATTCAAACATAGACATTCTAGCGCCAAAGACCATACTCCCAACCATTAATCACAAAGAATAGAAGCCTCACTTTTAATGTAAATGATCCATATAATAAAGATCATTGGCTAAAATGTAATACATCATCTCAGCCATTCCACTCAACAAAATCTGCCCTCCAGAACACAATGGGGATAATTTAGAAGTAAGGGCTTCCGATTTTTATTTGGGTAAATATGGCTATGAATTCTTTTGTGCCATGAAGTCAAATGAATGCTACGCTCACCATTGTTTGAGGCCTGCATTTGTGTTCAGTTTGGTCCTGAATTCTCTATCCTTTGGAAACAACATTTCTAAGATGATGGCAACTTGACAGCTCTTGGGAACAATTCCCTAGGGACTTACCCACAAGATCTCCAAGTGATGCAAGAGGCTGAGGCAGTTAAGAAGAGTGAGGGAGGAATTACTTCCAAGAGTACAGATAAGTCAAGAAAATAATCTAGGGTCACAGAAGATCAAGATCAGAGGCAGATGTTCACATTCCTGGGCTGAGGAAAAGACTTCAGGACTTGGCTCAAATTGGCCATAGAAATTGTATGAAGGTGGAATTAAACCCCAACATTCCCTGGGAACTTTTTCCTTTCTAGGTTGTCTAAGACACCAAGAACAAGTATCTATACAAGAGAACTGTACACATATCTGTACTATCTATCTTGTCCTGCATTTATCTTCTACCAAATTGTGGTGTCTACTTTGATGAGAAAGCCAATTTCAGATCTTTCTATCTCAGAACCAAAAACACTACAAGGCACAAGATGGGTCCTTAATATATGTTTGTTGAAATGGGAAATGAATGAATGAATGAATCATCAGTCAATTGACACACACCCTTAATCTTTAATAGCCATGTTATGCAAGTAATATCTCATTATGACAATTCCACCCCTCCCTGCAGCCTACCAATAAAATATTCAAATGTTTTTTATTCTAATGACACTTTGTGATAATTGCTAGAAATCCTATTCCCAGGAGGCAGGAGCCAAAGATGAAACCAAACCAATATCAGATTTCCTCATCAAGACTTGGAAAGTGAAAACAAAATGACTTGAATGCAATAAAAGAGGAATATTTTGCAGATCAGCTTAATATATTGCCCTTGAAGTGCTTAAATGTGTTTATGTGATGTTGTCAAGTAACTACTCAATAAATACTTTAAAGCTTGTTTGGCTTGTTGAAATTTAAAATATTAAGAAAAAGAAAAGAAGTTTGGCTGATTTTTGCAAATTCAATACCCAAAGTAGTGTAGAAGAAAATAAAAGCAGCTGGGATTTGTGTAGTTGCTAATTTAGTTGAAGAATAATCATCCATCTAAGCAAAAATACTTCCTCTGCCACATCTGGAGAAACCAGTTGTAGAGGGAAAGTGTGGCTTGGTTGCCAAAAGGACATTTTCCATATTGAAGAAAATCTTAATTTTATGCAAATTGCCATTCAATCTTTTATTTTTTTTTTTTCTCTTTCCTCTTTCAAAGCAATGAAACACAGGAAGCAAAAAGGTGGTTTAGAGACTTTTATGGAATTGATAAAGTCATACTTTCTTAGGAAAGAGATTAGCTGAAATTTGGCCAGGTGATAAGACATTACAAGAAGGTCAAAGTATTAAAGATTTCCAATAAAAGCTGCAGGATGAGAAAGTCTGCCAGTAGCTTACAAGAAGAGACCAAGGGATTGGGGATTTTCAACATTAACAGGAATTAAAAATCTGGACCTTTACTTAAAGGAAAAGTAGAGTTACCTTTAAACAATGATTGATAATAATCAAAGTCTAGTGGGATAAAGAACCTGAAGAGAGTTTTTTTGGTAGAGTATTTCTTTGTATGTTGTTCTATGTTGAGTATTACTTACTATACTGTTCTTACTATTTTGTATTTAGATTTTTTTTTTCTTGGTTTTTTGAGACTAACTCTCACTCTTGTCGCCCAGGCTGGAGTGCAACGGCGCAATCTCGGCTCACTACAACCTCCACCTCCTGGGTTCAAGCGATTCTCCTGCCCCAGCCTCCCAAGTAGCTGGGATTACAGGCACCTGCCAACACGCCTGGCTAATTTTTGTATTTTCAGTAGAGATGCGGTTTCACCACGTTGGCCAGGCTGGTCTGGAACTCCTGACCTCAGGCGATCCGCCTGCCTCGGCCTCCCAAAATGCTGGGATTACAGGAGTGAGCCACCGTGTATTTAGATCTTTAATTTGCATTTCTATTTTTCTCAAAACAAGTGATTCTCAAAACTTTATCTGCATCAGAATTACCAGGAAGCCTTTTAAAAATGGAGATTCCTAAACCCAGAGAGTCATATTCACTGAGTATAGGGTTGGGGTTCAGGAATCTGTATTTTAACAAAGGAAAGGTAATAGGGCCTAGATAATTTAATGCAAGTGATTCACACCTCACTTTTGAGAAGTTACTCTTGTTCAATATGTCCCAGGTACTGTCCCGGATCTCTGTAGCTGGAGCAATGAAGTGCCACCTACTGGAAATCTACCAAATTACAGGCATAATGGAAACGAGAACTGAGAAATCCATGCAGTGATTTTGTCATTTAACTGTGATGTTGTCAAATAACTACTCTATAAATGTTTCAACGCTTACCTGGCTTATTCAAATTTAAAATATTAAGAAAATGAAAATAGGTTTGAATGACATTCACAAATTCCTACTAAAAGTAATGTGGGAGAAAAATAAGCAGTGGATTTGTATAATGACTAATTTATTCTAAAGTTTCAGAGTCCAGGACACATGTAAACAGGACACAGGAGGAAGGCTGGAAAGCTACAGAAACACATTTTACCTACTTTTCTATTCTTCCTGCTTCTCTCTGGAAGTAACGGGCTGATAACCTCAAGCCAATTTGTTATGCTTGATTTAATAAGTCACCGTTTGGCTGCAAATCTGTTTTGCCCCATTTGCACATCTCTCCAGGTAAGGCATGTCCAAACCTGCCTTACTCGTTCTACGTGTGTTCTTCTGATTCCATTGCAACCCCTCCCTCATTTGAAAGGATATGGGAAGAAAATGGAATTGAATGAAAAGGAAGTCTGTAGCAGACAGCATTTTGCCACCTCCCAAATACACACCATGACAACCATGAAGGAATAGGAGCTCTGGGTGACATAGCTTCCTCCCATGGAGAGGTGTTTGACTTGGGAAGTAAGACACTGCTATACCAACCTCTCATTTCTCCATTCATCAGCAACAACAGATGGCACAAGGCATCCAGCCTTTGCAGGAAGCAGTTGCCTTACACCATGGCATGAAAAAGCATGGGGCATTTGGCTTTAGACAGTAATTTACATGACCAAGGGCAAATTACTTAGGCTCTCTAAGCATCATTTTCCTCCTCTATTAAAGGGGTATTCTTACCTTCTGGGGTTGTAAGAATTTGAGTAATATATGCAAAATGCCTGGGATGTAATAGGTGTTCAATAAATGGCAGTTATTATTTTATGCATGAGACTTGGACTAATGTATGTGTGAACATTTAGTTATTAATTAGAAGGTAAATGAAAGCTGGCTGGAGGGAATTGCATTTGACCTTTAACAAATTATTTCATTTAGATGCACTGATGCAAAACTATCACGTCTTATGAAGAAAGACAAAAATAAATCGGGCTGACAAAAGATATTTTAATAAATACTCAATCTCCCTCCAACATCCTCTCAGTCTATGGCCACCCCACTGTAATTTATATGCCATCTGAGGAGATGTTTGTGCCTTTCCCTCTCTTGTCATAGTCAATCGCTGGCTGATCAGGGGCCAGACTCAACTCTGAAAAACCTTTTTGAGAATCTGCATCTAGTGATTGCTCCAAAAAAGAACTCCTAATGCTTTTTTTTCCTCCAAATAAGCTTGCCATCAAATAAGCTTAGGTGTATTGTCTAAATTATCCCTAGGCTGAGTTTGGCACAACTGGTGCAACATGATGCAGAGGCCTGATGCATTTGTTTCTCCACAGGCCCATTTTGTTGAACAGCAAAGAGAACCTGCTACACTCCATGTAAAGCACCTTATGGGAGCCCATGTTATAGGAGTCCATTTGTTTGCAGAACCATGGTCTATTACAGGAAGGGCAGAAGCATCTGTGCCAACTGATGAGAGGAAAGGGAAAAGAGAAAGTGACAAAGGCTTGTGGCAGACCAGAAACAGAAGAGACACATAGACACATCGTGACCTTATCTTGCAAATCCTTGGAAGTTCACTATGTGTGCAGGAGTTCTGAGACTTGACAAATCAATGGGAGACAAAAGAAGGAGGGTTAATGAGAAGATGAGGATCCATGAAGGTGTTTCCATGGTGGAGAGCAATGCATGAAAGAAGAGGTAGCTTGCAAGAG
Source organism: Macaca nemestrina (assembly GCF_043159975.1). Classification (NCBI taxonomy): domain Eukaryota; kingdom Metazoa; phylum Chordata; class Mammalia; order Primates; family Cercopithecidae; genus Macaca; species Macaca nemestrina. Next base: position 103,888,270 of record NC_092135.1, read on the forward strand.
ACTAAGAGCGATTAAAAGGCTGGGGTTAGCCCTTTTTGTCAGAAAAGGCAGTGATAAAGAACTGACTGACAGCAGCAGGGAAGAAGAGAGCTAAGTCTACTGCACCTAAGGGGAAAAAGAACTAGAAAAGAAAGGAGAGCTGTAACAGGAAATCAATTGCTGATACTACCCTGCTGGAAATATTGCAAATCCCACGACTAAAAGGAAAGAGATTGGTGTTTTTCACATGTGATTCTCTCATGCTATATAACACATGGGTAAATGGTGCTATCAGGGGCCTCATCTTCAGTTTCTCTATCTCTCAACATAGCTGGCATGAGGATGTATTAGAAAGTCCAACCCAATGAACTTTGCAAAAGGGCTGTGATTAGCTTTGGAAGGCTCCGACTGTGCAAGCAGCCAATATAATAAGCTCACTTGTTGTGACTGATTACAGCTATTACCATGCCTGCATATTTCTGCCTTCTAATGCCCACAGAGGAGCTGGAAGGAAAGTCAGGCAAGCATCCCTGGGACTGGTTTATTAAGCTAATATACCAGGCATTGCCCATTTTGCATCCTGAGAAGCCATCAAGCCCTTTGAACTTAGCATTTTCATTAGAAATCATCTATTTTAAATAATGATACAGTGAATCTTTAGACTGCTTTTTATCCAAGGACCTCAAAATACATTACTATTACTGCTGATTCTCAGCATTTGGAAGATGGTATTATATTAATTTTCTAGATGGTTAAACTAAAGCATATAATGGTGAAGTGCAAAATCAGCTGCAAAGGTAGAAAGAGTTTACAGTACTCAGGGTCGAACTCTTACCATTTATCTCCATAACTCCACTTACTGTGCACACGCCAGTACCCAGAGGCATAATTATGAGCTAAGAGCACATGAAGACTTTATGAATGTCCATTCGTAGAGGACATTGGTCATGTTGGTGGCTGCCTGACATCTTTCAGGTATGCTTCTTATGTTTGGGGAGGAGCTCACTTTCCAGGTCTCCTTTGCAGTGACAAAGCAGACATGAGACCTGGAATCCACCAATCAGATGCCCTGGTGAAAGCAACAAGTCTGATTTCTGGTGCAGAAGTTGCACACAGCAAATTACAGTGTCAAGGTCATGATGGTGGCAGCAGTAGCTTCGCCATGAAACCACTCTGACCAGCACAGTCGTAGGCATGTTTCTGGAAGTTTAACGTCTCACCTGGTTCTTCAGCTCTCACAATGATTTTACAAACTCTTTTTAACAATCACTTTCTCTGCAAAATTAGCCCGACTCAGCTTCTGTCACTTGCATCTAAAAACCCTGAAAAGTATTCCTTTACAGCCCATGAAAAATAGAGGTTTACAGACCTTTTTCAGTACTTTTAGATAGGCTGAAAACTGATTCAGTCTATTTTGAAACTTAATTTCAATTTACTCAATATTTAGTATTTACAAGTATCTAGTATTTATTAAGCACCTACTATGTGCAAAACACTGTGCTAAGTATTGTGGGAAATATTCGCTGAGTGCTTGCTATGTGCACTCAGCAAATATTTCCCACAATACTTAGCACAGTGGCAGACACGGCCACTATCCCCAAGATCTTACAGTCTATAGGGATCAAATAGGAGCAGACAGACTAGGTCAGAGGCAGTTTTAGTAATTCAAGACAGAGTTGATGGTAGTTTAGACAAGGGAATTAGGGGTGGAGATACAGGAAAAAAAGGACAGACCCAGAAGATATCTAGGAGGTAAAAATAGAGGGAATTTGGCAATAGATTGAATATGGGAAAATGCAACGGGGTCGTAGATGACTCCTGGGTTTGTCATTTGAGCCTCTGGATAGACAGTGGTGTCCATCCCTGAGAGAATGTTGGAAAAAAACCAGATTTTGTAGGGACATCGCAAGTTCAATCTCAGATGTGTTAAATAAGTTGCCTTCAGGGCATCCATGAGGCAGTTGCATATTAACGGATCTAGAATTTAGAATCCAGGACTGGGCTGAACGCATGAAGAGTCCTTGCATAATTGACGTAACTGTGTGAATGGGATATCTTAGGAATATAGCCTGAGAACCAGAGAGGACTATGGATTTGTTCTTAAGGAATACCAAGTATAGGTCTAAAAATTAAGGCAGCCACTCATCAATGGTTACCAAAAATCTAGTTCACCTATTAAAAAAAAAAAAAAGTAAAACACATTAATCGAAGAAACATGTCTTGATTCTTCAAGTACAAACTCCTCTATAATAATGATCCCACACTCAGAGACTGGCCCAGTCTATTACTAAGTTAATGGGCCAGGTAGGGACTGTGCCACACAGGAAAGGACATGTCCTGTCTAAAGAGAGCAGCTGACTCTAAGCTCAGACAAGTTATTCCCGTATATAATATCTATATCTAAATCCCTCTATTAAATTCCCCACTGTTTGAAATAACTGCTGTGATTTCACATTTTATCTGAGTGCACCTTGACAAAAACAGCATTAACCCAGATTTCTAGAGTCAGAACCCATTTCTCTGCTTCTGACTTGGAAACAATCTTCAGTTACCTTAAATTATCTTCCTTACTAAAGTCCCCTATTTTTCTACTTCCAACTGGCATTGATACCCACAAAAGACAGATCTTCTACTGCAAGTGCTTTCCCTAGCTTCTAAAATTCCCCAAAATTCTCTTCCAGTGTCTAAGACTCTAACCATAGTTGTCCCACCCTAGAATCCCCTTCATTACTCAAATTCATCCTTAAAAAAAAAAAAAAAAAAAAAAGGGTAACTTGGTATCCTGGCCCCATGGTGTGGAATGTAAGGAAAAGCGATCAGCTGAACAGAGAGTAATCATCTCCTGGCCCTGTAAGACAGGTTGGGATTAGGAAGCAAGAGCGTAGGTTCCTGTGCTCCTACCAGCACATCTGAGTGGCAGAGCCCAGGTCACATTATCTGCATTGCAGCTGCAAAGGAGACTGGGAAGGTGAGCTCTTACCTCAAACCTAAGGATAAATTTTAGAAGCCAGAGACAGAAGAGAAGGACAACGGGTTCTGGAGCAATGTTGAAGATGACCTAGGGCCCAGGAAAGGATATGAGGAAAAACAGAAAGAGTGGGAGGAACTGGCTCTCAAAGTTAATTAATTCTGGCCTCTCATACTTTTGCCATTCAACATCAGTATATTTTCCTGAAGATCTGAGAGATTTTTTTTTTTTTTTTCCGAGACAGAGTCTCGCTCTGTCGCCCAGGCTAGAGTGCAGAGGCATAATCTCAGCTCACTGCAAGCTCCGCATCCCAGGTTCACGCCATTCTCCTGCCTCAGCCTCCCTAGTAGCTGGGACTACAGGCGCCCGCCACCGCGCCCGGCTAAATTTTTGTATTTTTAGTAGAGATGGGTTTTCACCATGTTAGGCAGGATGGTCTCAATCTCCTGACCTCGTGATTCGCCCACCTCTGCCTCCCAAAGTGCTGGGATTACAGGCATGAGCCACGGCACCTGGCCAAAGATATTTTTTATTATATGAATTCAGAATTTTTTGCCTTCTCAATATTCCTCTGCAAGAGTACATTGCATGTATTAATTATAACTGCCAGCTATTGACTAAATCTGATATGTAGTTGAACTGGATTTCTTAGCTTAGTGTTACAACACACACACGCACACACACACACACACAATCAAGTGCTCCCTCCCCCTTCCCACCTCCTCCAGTCCAAAACTATAATTATTAAACCAAGAAATGTGAAACAAAGCACACCATCAGCACACGTGTGTGGTCAAGCAGCCACTGCGACTTGCCCTGCTTCGGCATCAACAGGTGAGACAACCACACACCTTGCCTCATATTGCAGTTTCCAATGCAAACATCCTTCAGGAAACATGACACAGAACCAGAAACAAGAGTATAATTAAAAATCTGTTGTTATTTTCTACAGAGTATTGGTTGGTGTGAGTAAGAGCTTGCCTCCAAAATTCCCTTTTTGTTGACATTTGGCAGGACTTCTATCAACAAAATTACATCAACCAACACCTAGCAGTATCTGGCATGTGGTAAATACTCAATACCTGTTTTTAAGAATCAGAAGAAAATCCAATGAAAATGAGCCCTGTCTAATCTCATAATAAGGGAACAAGTTAAAGCAGTTAGTATAGCAGTTAGTGCCAAGTACATAGTAAATGCTATATAAGTATGAGCTATTGGGGTTATTATCATTATCTAGAGTCACTGCTGCTTCTTGTTCACATTCTGGTCATCCAGAAGGCCCTCTCCCATTTCCCTCTCTCCTGTACTCCCTCTTATTTAAATACTATCAACTACAAATAAAAAAATAATAAAATAAAATAAATAGTATCACAACTTGTAAGGAAATTTAAACCACCCTCTCTCTTCACACACACACACACACACACACAAAGAGAGCAGAGCCTCACTCTCATGCACTGCTGATGGGAGTGTAAGCAGCACAACGCCTACAGAAAGCAAACTGGAAACAGCTATCAAAATTACAAACGCGTGGCTGGGCACGGTGGCTCACGCTTGTAATCCCAGCACTTTGGGAAGCCAAGGTGGGCAGATCACTTGAGCCCAGGAGTTTGAGACCAGCCTGGCCAACATGACGAAACTCTGTCTCTATTAAAAATACAAAAATTAGCCAGGTGTGGTGGTGCATGCCTACAATCCCAGCTACTCAGGAGGCTGAGGCAGGAGAACTGCATGAACCCAGGAGGCAGAGGTTGCAGTGAGCCAAGATCACACCACTGCACTCTAGCCTGAGTGACAAAACAAGACTCCACCTTAAAATATATATATATTTTTAAAATTACAAACACATAGACTTCTTAACCCAGCAGGCCTCATTGGAGAGTTTATTTTACAGATTAACTCTACATCCATGTGACATGTAATTTGTACAAGATTGTTCATTGCAGTCTTGTTTAAAATGGCAAAATGGAAATAAGCCAAGTGTTTACCAGTAGGGAACTCACTAAATAAACTTTGTAATAAGCATAGAATGGAATATTATACAGCAACGAACCAAATTTTCAATGAGGAAGACCTCTATGTACTTACAAAAGAAAATCTCCAACATATATTGCTAAGTTAAAAAAAAAAAATAAGGCACATAAGGACTGTGTACAAAACATCTCAAATTTTGTATAAAAAAGCAGGGAATAAAAACATTTATTTCCATTTGTTTTACATTAAGAAACTCTGGAAAGATATGCAGCAAACTAAGAGGAATGATTGTCACAGCAGGAAATGGAGAATTAGGCCAATGAAGTGGGTGAGGGGAAACAGGGTTAAAAGGAAAACTTTTTACCATAAAACTTTTTATTGTCTATTCAATGTAGATGAAAAAGAAAGAGAGAGCATGCACCATCTTTTTTTCAAGGAAAAAGGAAAGAAAACCTGGTCTTCTATCTGAGACACTTATTTGCCTGCCATGAGCTATGGTTGAAGTTGATGCCCTGGAAGTTCACCATCTCGAACTTCCCCATTTTCCAGGCTTCTTCCCCTCCACACTTTGGGCTGGGCTGGGAAACTGTCCCTAAAGAGCTGGACCCCTGTGCTCACTAGCTTAATACAGTCTGTTGGGCTATGACCCTATGTGCAACATGCATGTATTCCTTCTGGGACACAAGAGTATAAATTAAGAAAAATATTTTGGATCCCAGACTCAATATTATAACTCTTCATTTCTTTGCTTTCATTGGTTTCAATTCAGCCATTTAATATGATTTGCAAATAGCTTTGTGTGATATGATATTAGAGGTCAGAAGACTTCTCAATCCATCTAAAAATACATAAACACGCCACAACAAAAATCCATTAAAAGTAGAAATAGCTAATCTTTTATATAAGGAGAATAAATAATTCACCTCCAGGCTCTCCCACCATAAATCAGTAGTGCCCTTATCAGACACCGGTGCTGGAGTAGAAAAGTACAGCAGCTGTATTCAACTTCGACAATAAAAAGAGAGGGGTGGAAAAACTAGGGATGAAACATTTGTTTTCCTTCCATGTACATCGCCAAACAGACTACATAATAAATGAGCTGGGAGAGACTCACGACTTAATTCCATTACCAATGAAAACCTTTTCTAACTTTTTACCCCAGGAAAAGGGTCTCCAGGATCTATCTGACTCACACCTTAAGGGGAACAGCAGTGCCATGTGCCAATCCGCGGATGTGATTCGGGCACCTGCTCGGCTTACCCCTGCTGCAGTGAAAGGCTGACGGGGAAGAACCCGCCATCCTGGCCCTCTCAAGCTCAGCTGGAGGAGGAAGGGAAAACTCGGGGACAAAATACCACAGGACTTGTCTATACCACTGATCCCCACCCTCACTGCTGTCCAAACTTAAGCCCAGATAGGTCCACAAAAGGGTCCTAACGGAAAGAACTGCTCCCACACCTCCTGGAGAAACAGTCAAGAAGGCTACGGAAGAGGTTTAGAGAGAGAGGACCTGGTCAGGAAACAAGGCTCAAGTCAAGTCAGCCACTTGAATTCAGGTGACCCACCCCCACCCCCACCCCCAACCCCTGCCCACGTGCAGCAAGATTTTTTAAACTTAGTTAACAAACATTGACATGGTGTGTGCTCTGTGTCAGGTGCCATTCTAAAGGCTTCAGATACCAACTCCTTAAGTATTCACAACATCCCTTTGAGGTAGGTACTACTGTTAGCTCCATTTTTCTGATGAGGAGACTGAAGTGCAAAATGATTAAGAATCGTGCCTGAATTTATTTAGTCGTGGATCAGGAAGTGAAGGATGCTTCAGCTCTTCACCACCTTCACAAAAGAGCTTGTCACCACCACCTTTACATCTGTTCTGGGCCCTGAGTGGGCTGTGTATAGAGAAGGAAGAGAAGAAGTGGCCAGAGACAGGCTGCAAACTTAGCATAAAGGTTAACAGAGATGTTTTGTATCCTAATAATTATCATTAATACTAGGAATTGTTGTTGAGAATTTTTTTTTAAAAGAGACTTTTAATCAGCTTACTTTTCTTAGCATTCCCAAACCTTATCTGTATCCAACTGAGGATCACAGTGAAAAATGGTTGGGAGTCAGCTCTTCTCCAGTACCAATTAATAACATGTATCAGGAGGAATGTGGGTTTTTCTCCAGACAGCCACATACTACTTCCTCATTTAAAATGAGCCTCCAAAATGCTGGCTCAGCATAGCACCTCAGAACATGGTATGTATCAGCAGTGAGAGTGCATGAGATGTGAAGTAGAAAAGGTAAACTTTGCATCAATTATTTGTTGCCACCACAAAGCTGTGTGACAACCTCAAAACTCAATGGTTTTTGTTGGGACAACTATTTACATGCAACCACCACAACAACAAAAACAACAACTTAAGCCCTTGCCTCTTATTACATACAAAAATTACCTCAAAATGAATCAAAAACCAACATGTAAAAGATAGAACTATAAAACTTTTTGAGAAAACATAGGGGTTGGCCGGCCATAATGGCTCATGCCTATAATCCCAGCACTTTGGGAGGGCAGATCGCTTGAGGCCAGGAGTTCAAGAACAACCTGGCCAACGTGGTGAAACCCCGTCTCTACTAAACATACAAAAATTAGCTGGGTATGGTGGCATGGACTTATAGGCCCAGCTACTCAGGAGGCTGAGGCAGGAGAATCACTTGAACCAGGAGGTGGAGATTGCAGTGAACCAAGATCGTGCCACTGCACTCCAACCTGGGTGACAGAGTAAGACTCTGTCAAAGAAAGAAAGGGGGGGGGGGAAGAAAACAAGGAAGGAAGGAAGAAAAGAGAGAGAAGAGAAGAGAAGAGAAGAGAAGAGAAGAGAAGAGAAGAGAAGAGAAGAGAAGAGAAGGGAAGAGAAGAGAAACGAAAAGAGAAAACAAAGCAAGTAAACATGGGGTAAATCTTCACGACCTTGGATTCCTAGATATGACACCAAATGCATGAGCAACAGAAGGAAAAAAAGAGATCAACTGGACCTCATTAAAGTTAAACATTTTATCCAGGCACAGTGGCTCACGCCTGTAATCCCAGCACTTTGGGAGGTCAAGGTGGGTGGATCACCTGAGGTCAGGAGTTCAAGACCAGCCTGGCCAAGATGGTGAAACCCTGTCTCTACTAAAAATACAAAAATTAGCTGGGTGTAGTGGTGGGCACCTGTAATTCCAGCTACTCAGGAGGCTGAGGCAGAGAATTGCTTGAACCCAACCAGGTGGAGGTTGCAGTGAACTGAGATCATGCCACTGCACTCCAGCCTAGGCGACGGAGTGAAACTCCGTCTCACAGAAAAAAAAAAATTAAACACTTTGTGCATCAAAAAAACAATATCAACAAAGTTAAAGAACAATCCATAGAATGGGAAAGAATATTTGCAAATTATATATCTGATGAGTCTAGTATCCAGAATATATAAATAACTCTTTCAACAATTAAAATAAACAAACAAACAAAAGTTAAAAATGGTCAAGTTACTTGAATAGACGTTTCTCCAAAAAAGATATACAAATGGCCAACAAGAACTAGAAAAAGATGTTCAATATCATTAGTCATTAGGAAAATGCAAACCAAAACCACAGTGAGATAACACTTCACACCCACTAGGATAATTGTAATAATTTCTTTAAAGAAGGAAAATAAGTGTTGGTGAGGATGTGGAGAAACTGGAACCTTCCTACATTGCTGGTAGGAACATAAAAGGGTATATCCACTATGGAAAACAGTTAGGTACTTCCTCAAAAATTATATATAGGATTACCATATTACCCAGGAATTCCCCTTCAAGGTATATAGCCAAAATAATTGAAAACAGGTGTTCAAACAAAACATGTACAGGAATATTTATAATAGCACTATTCACAATGGCAGACAGGTGTAAACAACCCAAATGTTCATCAATTTGGTAACAAAATGTGATAAATCCATATAGTGGAATATTTTTCAAGCACAAAAAGGAATGAAGCACTACATGCCACAACATGGATGAACCTCAAAACTGTTATGCTAAATGACATGAAAGGACATATATAGTAAGATTCCATGTATATAAAATATCCAGGATAAGCAAGTCCTTTGAGACAGAAAGCAGATTACTGGTTGCCAGGGGCTGGGGGTGGGAGCATTTGGAAATGACTGCTCAATGGGTATGGGGTGTCCTTTGGGGGTGATGAACTAGGAGTGGTGACAATTGTACAACATTGTGAATACATTAAATGCCACTGAATTGTACACTTAAAAAGGTTAAAATGCTAAATTTTATGTTAATTGCACCTCAATTTAAAAAAAAGCTCAGGCCAGGCACAGTGGCTCCCGCCTGTAATGCCAGCACTTTGGGAAGCCAAAGCAGGAGGATTGTTTGAGCTCAGGAGTTCAAAACCAACCTGGGCAACATTACAAAACCCCATCTCTACAAGAGACAGGGAGGGAGGGAAGGAAAGAAAGAAAGAAGGGAGGGAGGGAAGGAAGGACAAAGGGGAAAGGGGGAAGGAGGAAGGGGAAGGGAGAGGGAGGAAAGAGAGAGAGAGAGGGAGAGGGAGAGAGGGAGAGAGAGAAAGGGAGAGAAAGAGAGAGAGAGGAGAAAGGAAAGGAAAAGGAAAAGGAAAAGGAAAGCAAAGGAAATTATTTGGGCATAGTGGCATGCACCTGTGCTCCCAGCTACTCAGGAGGCTGAGGTGGAAGGATTTTTTGAGCCTGGGAGTTCAGTAAGTCAAAATTGTTTCATTGCACTCTAGTCTGAGCAATAGAGACCCTGTCTCAAAAATACAATAAAAATTACATTAAATTTAAGTTTTAAAAGGGCAATGGCTTTTTCTTTTTCTTTTTCTTTTTTTTTTTTTGAGATGGAGTCTCGCTCTGTCGCCCAAGCTGGAGTGCAGTGGCCAGATCTCAGCTCACTGCAAGCTCCGCCTGCCGGGTTCACACCATTCTCCTGCCTCAGCCTCTCTAGTAGCTGGGACTACAGGCACCCGCCACCTTGCCCGGCTAGTTTTTTGTATTTTTTAGTAGAGACGGGGTTTCACCATGTTAGCCAGGATGGTCTCGATCTCCTGACCTTGTGATCCGCCCGTCTCGGCCTCCCAAAGTGCTGGGATTACAGGCTTGAGCCACCGCGCCCGGCCCGCAATGGCTTTTTCTAAGAAGTATTTCTCAGTCACATAATCTGTGGGTTGACTGAGGGTAAGGTTATCTAGTCTGAGTGAGGCTGGGCTTGGTTTAAGGCTACAAATTGGATCCAGGTCTGCCTCACATGTCTTTCATCTTCCTCAGACCAGTAGACTAGACAGGGCATGATATGATTTGGTTGTGTCCCTACCCAAATCTCATCTTGGATTGTAGCTCCCATAATTCCTATGTGTCATGGGAAGGACCCAATGGGAGGTAATTGAATCATGAGGGCAGATCTTTCCTGTGCTGTTCTCATGATAGCATATAAGTCTCACGAGATCTGATGGTTTACATAAAGGGGAATTGCCCTGCACATGCTCCCTTGCCTGCCATCATGTAAGACATGGCTTTACTCCTCTTTTGCCTTCTGCCATGATTGTGAAGCCTCCCTAACCATGTGGAAATGTGAGTCCGTTAAACCTCTTTTTCTTTATAAATTACTCAGTCATACAGTTGCAAATTTTACAGCTGCAAAGGAGACTGACACATGCAATCTAGCCATGTGCCCAAGAAAAAAAAAAAAAATGAACTGCTAAGCCAGTCTCTGCCACATTCTATATTAAGCTGCCTTTATTTGAATGTCAAATCACCTAAAGTCGGCTTTCAAAATGTGTTAACCTCTTATTTGTGGGGGTTTGGGGAACCACTTCCTCAAGGCTGGGGGGAACAGAGAGGAATCCTGGCAGTAGGTTTGAGGACAATGGCGACAGCAACAGCTAGAGACATAGGGACAACACCAGCAGGAACACAACTCAGATCAAAGCAGTGGTAGCCTACACTGGAACTTGAAGTAAACACATGTGAAGGATCAGTGACCCCAGGATTCCAATGCCTGGAATCCAAGCTAGAAAAGAGAGCGGGTTCCTAGAGACATATGCCATCAAAAGACAAAAGCCTTGACCTCATCCAAGTCTGGCCTGGGGAAACAAGACTTCCACGTATTGCTTACATATTTCAATGGTCCATTAATGGTTTGCTCCTTTGACTTTTACAGTCACCCTGAATAAATTTCAGATCCAACAAGCAATAGAATCAAAGTGATTTGGACACAAAATATTTCTCTCCTTTCTCTCCCACTCCTTCTGCCAACCTTCCTCCTTATTATAGCTGCCCTGAACCAGGGGAAAGAAAAAGCTAGGCCAACGGTGCTGTTAACACCTCCAAGGCCAAGGAAAGACAAAATGAATTCAAAAATCATACTTCCAATGTACTCATTGCGCTTCCTGGAGCTGGCAAGCTCTTTATTTCACTGCAATGACCTACTCTTCTCTCCTGAAATTTCAAGCTGGTTGCCATTTCCACCCTTCTAACTAGGGGCTTTATTATCTTAAGGTGTAAAAAGTTTCCCTGGCAGAAGTCTGCCTGGGAGAGAAATCGGAATGATTTAAGCAGTGCCCATGTGTGTACAAAATGGAAGAGAATCCCCAGCTGACACATCAGAAAGGAAAAATGTAAGCTCAGATGCATTTATTAAGGGAGGGTGAATATCGGCTCAGCAACTTCCCCCCGCACCCTCACTTTTTTTAAACTCTCAGATACTTTTTTAATGTAAAGGTACCACAAGTCCTCAGCAAATCACAGCTTTGAAGGAAAATGTCAATTCCTATCAAACCCTGAAGAATTGTTGGAGCTGATGGAAATCTAAATTCAGCCTTTGGTTTCCCCATTTTCCCTTCTGTCCCTTCAAACCAATCCCCTCCTCCGCCAACTTGCCCTAAAGTGCAGGAACAGAGCTGCAAATCAACGCCTGGGGGACATCCCATCAGACAATGGGAAGGTCTGAAGAAAGGTTAAAGCAGAAAGAAAACTAAATTTATAGACTTAGCATTAAAATCTTAAAGGACCTTAGGAACAGCAATGAATCTGATGTTAGGAAAGGCAGGGGCTGTCAGAGGCCACGGCAGGACGGCCTGACAAGGGCTATAAATCTAAGCGAGGAGAGGGAGAAAAATAGGCGTCCTTTCAGGCTGAGGCAACGTGATGAAAAGATCTGAATGTGGACTTGAAAGAGAGGCAAGGCCGCAGAGGCATGGCGGGGAAGAAGCGGACTGGGGACTGCAAATAAAGGATGAAAAGGGCAGTAATCGTGGGGGTGGGAGAGAGGAGTGGGCTTGGGCTGGCAGAGGCCTACAACAAAGACACCAGCAACACACTTTGGGCTGTGGAGGGAACTTTGAAACTGATCCCCAAAGAAAGGAAACAAAAGATGTGCTTGCTCCTTGCTGTATAGATGAGATGGAATGCAAAGTAACCTTGTAAGCAACCAGAATCAACATGGAAACCAGGAAGCCCAGGGCAAAAGAAGATGTGGAGGAGATTGGAGAAAGGCAGTAGCATCTAATAGTTAGAACACAAGCCAGAAGGCCGAGAACTCCCAGGAGTATTAATTTTCACTCACCCATTCTGTGTGTTTTTGGGTTCTTGGTTTTTTATTCTTTCAATGATGCCCTCTGGGGCCCAAGTAAAATACGTTAAAATGCTGATTAAAATATTAGACATAAGCCAAGCACAGTGGCTCACCCCTGTAATCCCAGCACTTTGGGAGACTGAAGCGGGTGGATCACTTGAGGTTAGGAGTTCGAGACCAGCCTGACCGACATGGTGAAATCCGTCTCTACTAAAAATATAAAAATTAGCTGAGCGTGGTGGCACACACCTGTAATTCCAGCTACTCAGGAGGCTAAGGCAGGAGAACAGCTTGAACCCAGGAGGCAGAGGCTGCAGTGAGCTGAGATCGTGCCACTGCCCTCTAACCTGGGCGACAGAGCAAGACTCCATCTCAAACTAAATAAATAAATAAATAATAAAAATATAAATTAGACATAAGACAATTACAACTGAAAATAACATACCATGAATTATTATAAAATGCCAAGTTCAAGTGGTCTTCTCCTGTGGGCAGGCCCCATGGGAAAAGCAGGATTGGCATCACTTTGCCAGGGCTTCTGCCAACTTCACCCATGTCCTAGAGTGAGGCATTGTTTCCTCTGCCTCAGTTTCCCCCAGTGGAAAGGAAGTTGGCAGATCTGTTTCATAGTTGTCAGACAGGATTCTTTAAATTAATATCATCATGGTATATTTCAAACTCTTGAGAATAAGTTTAGTTGTTCATGTACACACACATACATATATACACACCCATGCATGAAATGCAATCTTTTCAGTTTTTTGAAATATGAAAATCAGTTTCCCTTCTGAGAGGTGACAACATGCTAGCAGCCCTCACTCTCGGGGCCTCCTCGGCCTCGGCCTCCACTCTGGTGACACTTGAGGACCCCTTCAGCCGGCAACGGCACTGTGGGAGCCCCTCTCTGGGCTGGCGGAGGCCAGAGTTGGCTCCCCGCTGCTTGTGGGGAGGTGTGGAGAGGGAGATGTGGAGAGAGATGCGCGGGCAGGAACCAGGGCTGAGCGGGCAAGGCCTCACGGGACAGTGTGAGGTCCGGGTGGGGCAGGCTCTGCGGGCCCCACACTTGGAGCAGCCGGTTGGCGCTGCTGGCCCCGGGCAGTGAGGGGCTTAGCACCAGGGCCAGCAGCTACAGAAGGTGCGCCAGGTCCCCCAGCAGTGCCTGCCTGCCGGGGCTGCACTTGAATTCTCACTGGCCCCAGCTGCCTCCCTGACGGGCAGGGCTCGGGACCTGCAGCCCGCCATGCCCGAGCCTCCCCGATAAGCACCACCCCCTGTGCCATGGCACCAGGTCCCATCCACCGCTCAAGGGCTGAGTGTAGGCACCTGGCGCGAGACTGGCAGGCAGCTCTGCCTGTGGCCCTGGTGCAGGATGCACTGGGTGAAGCCAGCTGGGCTCCTGGGTCTAGTGGGGACTTGGAGAACCTTCATGTCTGGCTAAGGGATTGTGGATGCACCAATCAGTACTCAGTGTCTAGCTAGGTTTGTAAATATACCCATCAGTACTCTGTATCTAGCTAACCTAGCGGGGACTTGGAGAACTTTTCTGTCTGGCATTCTGTGTCTAGCTAAAGGATTGTAAATACACCAATCAGGACTCTGTGTCTAGCTCAAGGTTTGTAAATACACCAATCAGTACTCTGTATCTAGCTAACCTAGTGGGGACTTGGAGAACTTTTCTGTCTAGCACTCTGTGTCTAGCTAAAGGATTGTAAACGCACCAATCAGCTCTCTGTAAAATGGACCAATCATCTCTCTGTAAAATAGACCAATCAGCTCTCTGTAAAATGGACCAATCAGCAGGATGTGGGTGGGGTCGGATAAGGGAATAAAAACAGGCTGCCCAAACCAGCACTGGTAAGCTGCCTGGGTTGTCTGCTTGGGTTCTGCTCTTAGGTTCTCCTCTTATGCAGTGTGGAGCTTTGTTCTTTAACTCTTTGCAATAAACCTTGCTGTTACTCACTCTTTGGGTCCACGTTGCCTTTATGAGCTATAACACTCAACGACGAAGGTCTGCAACTTCACTCCGGAGGCTAGCAAGACCATGAACCCACTGGGAAGAATGAACAATCCCAGACACGCTGCCTTAAGAGCTGTAACAAGTCACCGCGAAGGTCTGCGGCTTCACTCCTGAAGCCAGTAAGACCACGAACACACCAGAAGGAAAAAACTCTGAACGTGTCTGAACATCAAAAGAAACAAACTCCAGACACACTATCTTTAGGAACTGTAACACTCACCGCAAGGGTCAGTGGCTTCATTCTTGAAGTCAGCAAAACCAAGAACTCACCAATTCCGGGCACACTTCTACATATATCTGACATGTTTCCACTCCATTTGCTTTCAACATGTTCCATTTCCTCTCTTTTTCTAGTTGCTTTTCTCTTATCAAGTTTCTGTCCACTTTTTCCAGCTTCTGTTTTCTCTCGTTTGGCACTTTGACTCTCCCCAGTTTTGCATTTCTTCCAATTGTCTTAGAAGCTAGAGTGCATCTCATGTGCAAGGCTGTTTCATAGGTGACTACATATTGCCATTAATATTCATTAGCTTTCTTAATCTGCAGTAAAAAATGGGGATAAAATGCTACCTTTCCATGTATCAGACTGGTTGATTGCAAGTTCTACTTTTAAAGCATCAAATTCTCATTCTATAGAGAACCTGGAAGGCTGAAAGCTCTGGTGTGGTGGACAAATTTCTTTGGACCAACCAAGGAGAAGGAAATTAGCAAAGCTGAGAGATCTTGCAGGAGAAAGTTAAGCTTCAAAGTGAAAAGCATCGTTATAACCTTCACAGGTGAATTCACTTAGGTGTATTTCCAAAGAATGGTGATCACCTTTCATAGCCTAGACTCTAGCAAATCAAAGGGATTTCCCTGAAACATTAAGAATTTTAAACTCTGGAACCTAATAAATGCCTTGAAGAGTTTTCTATTGCCTATAAAAAGTCAACATGGGCTGGACGCAGCGGCTCACACCTGTAATCCCAGCACTTTGGAAGGCTGAGGCAGATGGATCACTTGAGGTCAGATGTTCGAGACCAGGTTGGCCAACATGGTGAAACCTCATCGCTACTAAAAATACAAAAATTAGCTGGGCATGGTGGTGGGCACCTGTAATCCCAGCTATTTGGGAGGCTGAGGCAGGAGAATTACTTGAACCCAGGAGGCAGAGGTTGTGGTGAGCTTAGGTAACGCCACTGTACTCCAACCTGGGTGACACAGCAAAACTCCATCCCAAAAAAGAAAAAAAGTCAATGTAGATCAGGAAAAGCTGTGTGTTGCAACCCAGACCTAGCGTGTACCATCTTAAAACACAGAGAGAAGCCAAACATATCTGTGTATAAGGTAAAGGTGTATAAAGAGTAAAAATAAAATAAAAAGATGGAAAAGTCAACACTATCTTAGATATTTAGAACCTCTCATAGAATTTTTTTTTTTTTTTTTGCTTATGTCAATGGATCCATAAAATAAATGGACTTAATCTGACTTCTAACTCATTTGGTGAAAAGCCAGTAGACTAGAGGTTTATTTGTGGAGCTGGGATCTTTCAGCAACTCAGTAACAGACTTCCTGTTTGACTTTGGGCAAGTTATTTAACTACTTGATATCTAAAGTTACTCATCTGTAACATGAGTAAAATAATATAATAGCCATGTTATTTTTGGTGCTCAGACTGCTCCCAACTTAGAATGTGTAACTGAATCTCACAGAGGAATTCCACAGAATTAATGAATATCTGCAAATGCTGTAGGCCCTCAAGTCAAATGCTCACTTCATGGTCTTATCATTATAAAGTAGCCATTAGTAGCCCCGGTATCATCACCCCTCCCCTGAGTCATCTCTCTCCTGTCTAGTATGACCTCTCTGTGTTTAAGAACATGTTGGTCCCTCTAGTGGAAAGGCCTTCCCTCCATTCTCCCATCTATCAGAGTCCCTACTGAGACAGCCAAGTGCAAACGGGTTCCAGCAAAAACTCCAACTGGCCTGTGCACTGGGAGGAGTGAGCACTGGAGTAAAGCTACAGAGGTTCGTGCTGTTTGCAGCGGGGAGGAGACTGGCCCCTCGTCTTCCTGGGTGGAACCTGGAATTCAATCAGCCCAGTAGCAGGACTCTGGCTTTGTGGAGAGTCCCTGTTTCCCTTTTTTCCTTTTTGTCCAATGAATGCCATTATTCTCACCCTTCAAAGTATCTGTGAGCCTAATATTTCATGGCCATGTGACAAGAATCAAGCTCTTAGCTGAATTAAGGAATTCCTACAACACTACCACATCTTTCCTCTAGAATGCATAGGAAATCATATTAACCTTGATTTGTCTTTTCTTCCTCTCTCCTTAACACCTTATAATCTGGTTTCTGTCCGTCACCCTATATGGTTTTGTTTGTATCAAACTCAATCACTTTCCTATGTTCCAGTCCTTTTACAAAGGTGTGTTCGCTCTTCCACTTTTTCTAGAGCTGTGGTGGTTTATGTCTAGACTTCAGAAATGCTTCCATATAATAGATCACCTCCAGTCTTTCCAATAATACCTTGGCAGAGTCATGTCTCTTCCTGCTCAGTGACCATGTCTTCTAATTTTTCTCCATATAGCATTTCCGATAAGTGGTTTGTAATCAGGTGGTTTTCCTATCAACTCTATATACAATTTCCAGCTTCTGTTTTTTATCTCTTTTAGATCTGTAAGTGAATTCTGTCCAAGATGTCTGTATCAGTTATCCATTGCCATAATAATAATGCACAACAAACAATCTTAAAACTTAGTGGTTTAAAACAGTCATTTTTTTTTTTTTTTTTTTTTTAAGACAGAGTCTCGCTCTGTCACCCAGGCTGGAGTGCAGTGGTGTGATCTCGGCTCACTGCAAGCTCCGCCTCCCGGGTTCACGCCATTCTCCTGCCTCAGCCTCCCAAGTAGCTGGGACTACAGGCACCCGCCACCATGCCTGGCTAATTTTTTGCATTTTTTGCATTTCACCATGTTAGCCAGGATAGTCTCAATCTCCTGACCTCATGATCCGCCCACCTCAGCCTCCCAAAGTGCTGGGATTACAGGCATGAGCCACCACGCCCGGCCAACAGTCACTGATTTTTATTGCTCATGAGTATATGAATACCCTGGATGGTTTTGTGATCTGGACCTAAATTGGTCTCACCTGAGTGTGTTCACACATCTGTGTCACGTGGTAGGTGGGTAAGAACTGGGGCATCTCAGATGGCCTCAGAGGGGACAACTGGGATGACCTGGCTCTGCTCACCTGGTTTCTCACCCTCTAGCAGGCTCACCTGGACTTGCTCATATGGTGATGACAGGGTTACAAGAGAGTAAACACACCTGTGCAAGGCTCAGAAATGTAACAGTTACTTCCACCACATAATTCCAATTGACCAAAGCAAGGTGCATAACCAGCCCAGATTCAAGGGGTAGGGAAGAAGGCACTCCTCTTGATGGAAGGGGATGCAAAATCATATTTTAAGAAATATGGATTCAGAGAGGGAAATAACTGGGACCATTTTTCCAATTATTCTACTACAACACCTCTGTATAAATGTCCAGCCATCATACACAGACAAGCAAAGAAAAAGCTAATCTCCTTCTCTGAACTTGTTGGCAGTTCTATCAGCATTCCAAGACACTCAGCTCCCTAAGATTTGAACTTCAAAACCACCATTCAGCCTACTTCAAAATCTCAGCATTGTCTGATGATATCACACCCTGACTAGGCTCTTGAAATCATTTCCTTACAAACATCTGCATTTCCAGGGATCCATCACTCCCTGCAAGTCATCTACATTCCCCTTCTGGGAACATCACTTTGACCCCCTCCACCTCTTGCAAAAATCTCCGCTTCTGGTGATGCCCGTCCACCAACATTTGCATATATGTACAAGCTAGTGTGCACATCTTTAAAATGAACGGTAGAGGAGAACCAATAGCAGAATGCTAGAAAATGAAAAAGAAAAGGAACAACAACATTTAATGACACAATAGTTGAAATCCAGTTTATCTGTGTCTTCTGGTTGAGCCAACCTCTGAAAAACTCTGAGAATGGCAAATTAATATCTTCAATCCATTCAATCATGCTGTATATCCAACTCTAACTACATATATAATTGTTGGAAAACTCATTAATCTGGATCTTATTGATGTGGCTGCTATGAAAATTAATCATCTGGCTGGGCACGATGGCTCAGGTTTGTAATTTCAGCACTTTGGGAGGCCGAGGCAGGTAGATCACTTGAGGTCAAGAGTTGAAGACAAGCCTGACCAACATGGGAACCTCATCTCTACTAAAAATACAGAAATTAGTCAAGCATGGTGGTGGATGCCTGTAATCCCAGCTACTCAGGAGGCTGAGGCAGGAGAATCACCTAAACCTGGGAGGCAGGGGCTACAGTGAGCAGAGATCACACCACCACACTCCAGCCTGGGTGACAGTGAGAATGTATTTCATTAAAAAAAAAAAATCTCAAGCAAGATAGTTTTCCCTTTGCTAAATTCATTACAGCCCATGAGTAAAATACATGTTGTGATGGTTAATACTGTCAACTTGATTGGATTGAAGGATGCAAAGTATTGATTCTGGGTATGTCTGTGAGGGTGTTGCCAGAGGAAATTACTATTTGAGTCAGTGGGCTGAGAAAGGCAGACCTACCCTTAATCTGGGTGGGCACAATCTAATCAGCTGCCAGCATGGCCAGGATATAAAGCAGGCAGGCAGTAAAACATGAAAAAGCTAGACTGGCCTAGCCTCCCAGCCTACATCTTTCTCCCGTGCTGGATGCTTCCTGCCCTTGAATATCGGACTCCGAGTTCTTCAGCTTTGAGACTTGGACTGGCTTCCTTGCTCCTCAGCTTGCAGACAGGCTATTGTGGGACCTTGTGATCATGTGGGTTAATACTACTTAATAAACTCCCCTTTATATATATATATCCTATTAGTTCTACCCCTCTAGGGAACCCTGACTAATTCACATGTGCCTAGATTTTCAAAAGCATGTTTGAAAATTACAACAAGATCCAGACGCAGTCAATAATTTGTAGAAGTAAAGCCTGTAGTTGAGATATATTGTCCTGCTTGGGCTAAAACATGGAAACATTTTTCATGAATTTGCTCATTTTTATTCTCAACCTTTGCTTGCTGTTCTGCCAAAAATGCCCACCTCCTTGCCTTATCTCCTTTTTAGCCCATTTCTAGAGGACAAGGATTTTGTCCCTACCACTCTTCTCTTCTCCCAGCTTCCCCACATTGTTCTGGCACATAATTGAAATTTAACAAGTATGTACTCCTTACTGTGGTGGTATGGGGCCATTTCAAATGGACCACCCCTTGTTAGTAAACTTCACAAAGGCACAAACTTGTAGTGGGAAAGTGTAGTCTTTTGAACATCTGGAATAAATGCCAAGACTCTGGGTTGAACATTCTTCCCTAGGGATTTCAAATTTGTATGAGTTTGTATGTGTGTGGTGGTAGCTATTGTTCTTGAAAAACCAATGTCTGGTGCTTCTTCTCTGGATTTTAGACTCATAGCCTTAAACTAACTTTAACCCATTAACTGTTGACCTCTATTTTTTTTTTTTTTTTTTTTGGAACTTTGTTCCCTTTTATGCTTTCCTCACCCTGTGTCTTTTAGAACCTCAAATTCCAGGTCTCAGAGCAAACGTTAAAAGTCCTTGGAGGGAGAACCCCTCATCCCACTGATTTTGTTTAGCATATATCTAGCCCTTTTCCCTCTGCTTTTTCGGTGGCTCAGTCATTATTAACCACCATATGTAATCTCGAATGCTGCTTCTCTATATATTCTTTCAGGTATCCAAGCCCAGTCTTTGGAGACCACTTGATTCTCTTTGGTTTTCTTTGACTCCTGAATTAGGTCATTGATTTTTTTAGTTTTCCCTCCTATTTTCTGTAAGAAGTCAAGCAGACATAAAGCCAAGCAGAGAATCATAGCCACCAACCAAGAGGAAACAGGATAGAACCAGGGTCAGAGAGGGCTAAAGTTCCCAGATTGTTTCCTTTTATATCACCCCATTTGTAAGGGATCCTTCTACTATGTTGACTTCAAGCCCCATATTTTACACAGCTTCCTCTAACAGAGTCACCTTAGCCCTCTTCTCTTCTCTTTCCCACACAGTCTTGAGGCCCTAGAAAGTCTTTCTTCAATCCATACAGACAAACAGTTTCACTTATTAGTTTGATTCAATGCCAAGTTACTTTTCTGAAACACTTTCAGTCTGCATTATAAGCCAACACTCCCACGAGAACTGGCCTGCTTCCTTCCCACACTGATAGTGTGAGGAGGGAAAAATCCCCACACATCAAAGAGCAGTCCCACCCAGGCCTGTGATTGGCTGAGATACAATAGAGGGTGTGGTTCTGGGTCAGCTGGTCAGCTTCTCTATCCACCCACTTTAAACTGCAGAATGGAATAAGTGGTCAACAAGAAAATTAAGCAAATCAAACAAGACGAATTAAATGAGCTTGTCTTCCCACATGATAATCTGTATAGTGATGGGGAGCAGTTTCAAATCAAGATGGGAGCAGTAGCCAAAACTATTAGTAGGTTGGGAAATGGGGTGCATCAGGGGTCAGATTTATAAAACAGTGCTCTTTAGCCAAACCTCTGAAATACTAAACAAAAACAACACTCAGATACATTGAAAAGACCAACCCAAAGCATCTGGTTTCCTTAGCTGGTGCACATAGCAGGAGAAATGTTGGCAGAACATTTGATTACCATAAAAGAGAGAGCTATGCAGAAACCACATTAGAGTAAACCCAACCAAAACAAAGTCAAATGTTTGAACTGTTGTGAATAGATTATGGTGGAGACTTGGAAAAGGGTCTAGCCTGGATTAATGAGAAATGCAAATGAACTGGCTCAGAAGCAAACCAGCTTCCCCTGTGATGTGACCCTTTGCCTCTCAGATTTGGGGGTGAAGTAAATACCTGTCATCTTCAGAACTGCTCAGAGGCACATCACATCCACATGACGGGTGGCTGGACCAGGCATGTTAACCATTGCCAGAGAAGTGATAAGTCAGCTTGATGCTGAAGTGTGTCTGCAGATCCCGCTTAACTGCCAATCCACCTCTCTCTTCCTTTCAATGAAGAACTCCACAGAGCAGTTGGTTTTGATCATTTTGTCCATGGCAAAGACTGTGAGAAACACATTTATTTTGGTAAAACACAGCACATATATATATATATATATATATATATATTTACACATATATATTTGCACATGCTTTTTCTCTGGGTTGTATAGATATCTATTTATTGTCCAGGGTTGGCAATAACCTTCAATCCATCTTTCAGAGTGTCCTCTTATGGGTTGTCAACAAAACTTTCCTAATTTGGGTTTTTGGCAGCTGAATCCAACCACCACTGGAAACCAAACTGCTGGGCTTTAGAAAGCCCAGCCCATCCATCTGGACAGGGCTTTCTCAAAGGAACCCTGACCTCCCCTGGAGACCCTCCCCTCTAAGCCCCTCGTAGCATTATCGTGTTAAAAGAGGCTTTTGAGAAATCAATATTTGTTTGAGAATATGCAAGTGGTTCTCATCATGCTTTCCAAACCCTATCTGGAGTGGGAGCATAGAAAGACTCATGATTTGTGGGTTTGGAGGTTCAATGAATCAGGAAAATTCTCCCCAAACTAGTGTTAACAAAAGAATAGGGGAGGGCGTATGAAATTAGGTTGACAGGATGACTGGGAGTCTTGGTTATGGTTCTGCCTTCCTGTCAGGGGAATGAGCGCTGAGTAATAACCTTGCTGATGGCGAGTTATTTTCATGAAGGTATTTTAAACAGCTGGTCCTTCTCCCCAGATAGCCAGAACTGCCTCATGCCAGGGAGCCACCCCACCCCTGCTGCTTCTGCTGCCTGGTGCCTGGATTGAAAAATATGAGGCAGTTGTGGGAGATGAGAGCCAGACGTCCTTCTATTTACTTATTTAACTAGTCTGCTGGCCTGGGTGCAGTCATGCAGTTTTCCATTTACATGATCTGCTAATTGGATATCAGTACCTGCCCAGCCTTGGTCCATACTTAAGGACCTCTAGATGCAGGTCTCAGCTCTTTCACTCCAAATATGGCCTGGGTGCAAAGCGTGGGCAGGTAAAACACTTGAGAACAGTGTTCTTGATCTTTAGCAGGCTTGAGAACCACCTGTGAACTTGGTAAAATACACATTCTCAGGCCCACCCCAAAAGGTTCTGATTTAATATGTCTGAAATAAGGTCTGAGCATTTACATGTTTAACAAGAACTTGGCATTTCTAACAACAAAGTGATGCTTGCGTTGTTGGTCTGCAGATTACACTTTACCTAAGCCACTGCCTTTGAAAGATGACCTAGCCACCAGAAAAGTTTAGAAATGTGTTCCTTAGGCCAGGCATGGTGGCTCAAGCCTCCAATCCCAGCACTTTGGGAGGCTGAGGCGGGCGGATTAGGAGGTCAGGAGATCGAGACCATCCTGGCTAACACGGTGAAACCCCGTCTCTACTAAAAATACAAAAACAAAATTAGCCGGGTGTGGTGGCAGGTACCTGTAGTCCCAGCTACTCGGGAGGCTGAGGCAGGAGAATGGTGTGAACCTGGGAGGCGGAGCTTGCAGTGAGCTGAGATCGCACCACTGCACTCCAGCCTGGGCAACAGAGCGAGACTCCATCTCAAAAATAAAAGTAAAAATAAAAATAAATGTGTTCCTTTATCTTCAATCAAGTCAACAATGGATGTTAATTGGAAACATTTTCTCTAGGGAAGAAGAAAGAATGCTGGGGTCCTACAGGTGCAGAGCTTATCCCTCCCCTACTCCTTCCACTGCTGATCTAATCCTTTAGGGCTTTGCTTGAGTCTCTCTGGAGCCTCAGCCAGCTCCTGCAACCTAAAGTAACATCCCCCTTATCTGAATTTCCACTGCACTTCAACACACTGCCGCCTGCTTTTGTCCTCAATTATGCACTCATTGTTCCCTGCACGTGAATTTTGTCATAGATCTGAACTTTAATGCAATTGGACAAAGGTGCTCTCAACACTCACAGAGCTAGGAGTAGGCACAGAACGCTCTTTAAAATACATTTCAAAGATCAAAGCAGAGCTAAATGAGTGTGCCTCAGAATGTAAGAACAGGTAACATTGGAGAGCTGTGACCATAAAGGAGTCATCAGGTCAATGCATCACCATGTCATTTTGGCTGCGGTTCTACATTTTTTGTTTGAAGTGGCTGGCAGGAGATAAAGACCAACTCTGCTGTGTAGAAGAGTAATTGACTTGTATTTTCTGGTATTTTCTCTAGACAGAAATTAGTTCAAACTATTTCCAAGATGTTCAAAAACTGGATGTGGCTGCATGAAACAGGTTAAAAAATTAGATATGGCAGGTACTGACTATGGAATGGCAATGTGAGGAGTGTGGCAGACCCTCTCCCCAGGTAAATACCATTTAAGTTCTGAAAATTATGAAAGGATAAGTAAAAGGTATATTTTCAAACCCTAGAGCAACCACTAAGAAAATAGTTCAAAAATATGTAGTTTAAAAATCATTAGGGGCCTTCAAATTTTCTGCAAGAAAATATTCACTTAATGAAAAAGAAAGTTACAGCAAAGGAGTAACAGAAGAACAAAAAAAAGGAGGCATACGAAAAAAAGAAGTAAACTGGCAGACATAAATCCAGCCACACAATAGAAACACTAAATATGAATGGATTATACAATCCAATCAAAAGGCAGAGATTGCAGACTGAATAAGAAAACAAAACCCAAATATACTATGTCAATAAAAAATATATGCTAGATTAAAATACACAAATGGTTAAAAGTAAAAAAAAAAATGAAAATAAATATACCATCCAAACAGCAATCATAAAAGAAATGAAGTCGCTATATTCATATCAGACAAAACAGACATTAAAATAAATAATGTCACTGGGGATTAAAAAGACATTTCATAATGTTAAAAATGATTAACCCATCAGAAAAATATAATAATGATAAGCCTATATGCAACTAATAATAGAAACCCAAAATGCATGAAGCAAACATTAACAGAATTGAAGGAAGAAAGATAATTCAATAATAGTTGAAGACTTCAATACCTCAATTTCAATAACAGATACAGGAACTAGAGAGAAAACTGATAAGCATATAGAAGACATCTAAAGAATATACCACCCAACAACAGAAGAATACGTGTCCTTCTCTAGCACACATGGAATATTCTCCAGGATAGACCATATGCTAGGCCACAAATAAAACCTCAATGAATTTAAGGGGGTTGAAATTAAACAAATTGTTTTCCAGCCACAGTGGAATTAAATTAGAAACAATAACATAAGTTAATTTGGAAAATTTAAGAATATTTGGAAGTTAAATACACACTCTTAATTAATTGATGGCTCAAAAAATCATGAGAGAAATAAGGAAACACTTTGAAATGAATGAAAATTAAAACACAACATTCCAAAATAGGGGATGCATCTATAGCAGTGCTTAGAGATGAACTTATAGCTATAAATACCTATGTTAAAAAAGAGGGCAGATCTCAAATCAATAACCTAGTCTTTCACATTAAATAACTGGAAAGGAAGAGAAAACTAAACCCAAAGCAAGCAGAAGTCAGAAAATGATAAAGAATAGAGCAGAAATAGATTAAATAGAGAATAGAAAAAATCAACAAAACTAAATATTGTTTATTTGAAAGGGCAATACAATTGACAAACCTTTAGATACTAAGAAAAAGGGAGAAGATTATAATTACTAAAACCAGGATTTAAAAAGAGGCATCACTACCAACCTTACAAAAGTAAAAATAATTATAAATTAATGGTATGTTATACCTTATGTAATTGTGCCATAGTTGTTATCTATTCCATTCTAATTTTTTCATTCATTTTTATCTTTGCTTTTTCAGTTTGGAAAGTTTCTATTGACATGTCTTCTAGCTCACTGATTCTTTTCTCAGCCATGTCCAGTCTACTGATGAATGCACCAAAAGCATTGTATTAATCTGTTTTCACACAGCTGATAGAGACATACCCAAGACTGGGCAACTTACAAAAGAAAGAGGTTTAATTGGACTCACAGTTCCATGTGGCTGGGGAGGTTTCTCAATCATGGTGGAAGGTAAGGAGGAGCAAGTCACATCTCATGTGGATGGCGGCAGGCAAAAAGAGAGCTTCTGCAGGCAAACTCTCATTTATAAAGCCATCAGATGTCATGAGACTTCCTCACCATCAAGAAAACAGCATAGGAAAGGAAAGACCTGAGCCCACGATTCAATTATCTCCCACCAGGTCCCTCCCACAACATATGGGAATTATGGGAACTACAAGATGAGATTTGGGTGAGGACACAGAGCCAAACCATATCAGGCATCATTTCTTTTATGGTGTTTTTTCTATCTAGCATTTTCTTTTGGTTTGTTCTTAGGGTTTTTATCCCTTGTATATTGTCCACCTTTTCCATGAGAGTTATTGGCATATGAATGAGTTATTTTAATACCCAGTCTCATAAATTCAAAATATCTACCATACCTGGGTTTGGTTCTGATGCTTAAATTTTTCTTTTCAGACTGTGTTTTTGTCTTTTAGCATGCTTTATAATTTTTTTGTTGAAAGCCAGACATGACATACTGGGTAAAAGGAACTGAGCACTAAACAGGCCTTTAGTGTGAGGTTTTTGTTTATGCTAGGAGTAAGGCTGTGTTTACTGTTTGCTATAACTGCAGGTATCAAAGGATAAATTTCCTTTCGTGTCTTTGATTCTGTCCCCCTTTTATCTTTGGGTTTCTCTAAATACTGCCTAGTAAATAGAGTCTGAGCCTTATAGTCCTTTTATCTATAGTTCACTGTTGTTGTACCAAAGCCTAACTGATGTAGTGTTAATTCAAGATTATTTAATGATAAAACACTCAGCAAACAAGCAATAGAATAAAGCGCATCTATGAAAAAACAAACTAACATCATATTTAATGATAAAAGATTGATTATTTTCCCTTTGAGACTAAGAACAAGACAAGGTTGTCCACTCTTACCATTACTATTCAATATTATACCAGAGTAGCCAGAGCAATGAGGCAAGAATAAGAAATAAAAGGCATCTGGATTGGAAAGGAAGAAGTAAAATTGCCTCCATCCACAGATGACATGATCTCTTATTTAGAAAAAAACTAAATAATTCACACAGAAAAATGAGACTAATAAAGAAGTTCAGCAAAGTTGTAGGACATAAGGTTAATATATAAATATCAGTTGTAGTTCTATGCAGTAGCAACGAACAGTCCAAAAATAGAATTAAGAAAACAATTTCATTTACATTAGCATCAAAAAATTGAAATAGTTCTGGGCGCGGTGGCTCATGCCTGTAACCCCAGCACTTTGGGAGGCCGAGGTGGGCAGATCACCTGAGGTCGGGAGTTCAAGACCAGCCTGACCAACATGGAGAAACCCCATCTCTTCTAAAACTACAAAATTAGCCGGGCGTGTTGGCACATGCCTGTAATCCCAGCTACTAGGGAAGATGAGGCAGGAGAATCGCTTGAACCTGGGAGACAGAGGTTGCTGTGAGCCGAGATCCCACCATTGTACTCCAGCCTGGGCAACAAGAACAAAACTCCATCTCAAAAAAAAAAAAAAAAAAAAGGAAATACTTAGGAATAAAAAGGACAAGATTTATACACTGAAAACTACAAAACATTGTTGAAAGAAAGTAAAGATGTAAACAAATGGAAAGACAGCTCATGTTTATAGATCGAAAGACTTAATAGTGTTAAAATGGCAATACTCCCTAATTAATCTATAGACACAATGCAATCCCTAGCAAAATTTCAGCTGACTTTTTTGAGAGGATTGAGAGCAACTGACAAGTTGACTCTAAACTTCATATGGAAATACAAGAGACATAATAGCCAACACAATCTTGAAAAAGAAGAATAAATTTGGAGGACTCACACTTCAAATTTCAAACTTACTATAAAGCTATAGCAATCAAGAATACAATACTGGCACAAGGACATACAAATCAATGGAATAGAATAGAAAGTTGAGAAATAAACCTTACTTTATGGTCAATTAATTTTCAGCAAGGGTACCAAGACAATAAAATGGGGATAGAACAGTCTTTTCAACAACCAATGGTACTGAGGACATCCACATACAAAAGAATGAGTTTGGCCCCCTTTCTCAGGCTGTCTTGGTCCATTTGTGTTGCTCTAAAGGAATACCTCAGGCTGGGGAATTTATAAAGATAAGAGGCTTATTTGGGTCACAGTTCTGCAGACTGTGCAAGAAACATAGCACCGACATCTGCTTCTGGTGAGAGCCTCAGGCTGCTTCCACTGACAGCAGAAGGCAAAGGGGAGACAGCATGTAGAAATTGCATGGCCAGAGCAGAGGCAAGGGAGAGAGGAGAGAGGTGACAGATTCTTTTAAACAATGAGTTCTCACAGGAAATAATGAAGCAATAACTCATTACTTGAAGATGACTCCAAGTCATTCATGAGAGATTTGCCCCCACAACCCAAACACCTCCAATTAAGCCTTACCTCCAACCTTGAGAATCAGATTTCAACATGAGATATGGAGAAGTCAAATATCCAAACCATAGCACACACCGCACATAAAAACTAACTCAAAAATGGATCATCGATCTAAATGTAAGACTTAAAACTATAAAACTCTTGGAAGAAAACACAGGAGTAAATCTTCATACCCTTGGACTGAGCGATAGTTTTTCAGATATCACCTCAAAAGCACAGCAACAAAAGAAAAAATATGCACACTGGAATTCATCCAAATTAAAAATATTTGTGCTATAAATGATATCATCAAGACAGTAAGAAGACAATCTGCAGAATGGGAGAAATATTTTCAAATTATGCATGTGATAAAAGACTTGTACCCAAAAAATAGCACAGGGGAAAACACAACTCAATTCTTTAAAACTCACTTTAAAAATGGGCAAAGAATCTGAATAGAAAGTTCCCCAAGGAAGATACACAAATGATTAATAAGCACATAAAAATATGCTCAGAATCATTCATCAATAGCAAAATGCAAATCAAAGCTACAATGAAATGCCACTTCACACTCACTAGGATGCCTACAATTAAAAAGGCAAAAAAAAATAGGAGGTGCTAGGCAAGAATGTGGAGAAACTGGAACCCTCAGTGCATTGTTGGTGGGAATGTAAAATAATGCAGCCACTTTGGAAAACAGTTTGGCAATTCTTCACAAAGTCAAACATAGAGTTACCATACAGCCCAGCAATCTCTCCCCTAGGTATATAGCCAACAGAAATAAAAACATGGCCGCACAAAAATTTGTATACAAATATTCATAACAGCATTGTCCATTCATCAGCTGATAAATGGATGAATAAAATGTGGTATATCCATACAATGGAATATTATATTAAGGTATAAAAAGGAATGAAGTTCTGATACATGCCACAACGTGGATAAACCTAGAATATATACTAAGTCAAAGGAGCCAGTCCCAAAGGCCACATATTATATGATTTCCTTTCTATGAAATGGTCAAGACAAGCAAATCTATAGGGACATAAAGTAGATTAGTGGTGCCTGGATCTGGGGGCAGGCTAGGAAGGAATGAGGAGTGACTTCTAATGGGAATAATGTTTGTTGGGGGTGATGAAAGTATTCTAAAATTAGATAACAGTGACTTGCAAAATTCTGTGCATATACTGAAAACCATTGAATTGTATACTTTAGAGAGATTAGCTGTATGAATGTGAATTATATTTCACCAAAGCTGTTTAAAAAATTAATGTGGTGAGTCTGATAGCTCAGAACCTCCACACACACAGGATGGTTGGAAGTGGGAAGGCAGTGGATGTCTAAAGTGGAATGCAGTCTCCTCTAGCATGGCTGGATCCAAATGCTCCCACCATGTCCTCAGGAATCTCTCTTTCCCGGGACTGCTTTCCTCTGAGTTTACTTTGTTCTCAGGCAAACTGCCTCATCAAGCAACCAGCAACTCTAGGATTACGAGCTTACAGTCCACCACTTTACCCACTCCAGGAAAAAGACTGCTTTTCCCATAGTTACAAATGAAGCCCCCAAGCTGCTTCTCATTGGCGTGGCTTGGGACATTTGCCTCCCATTGAGTCAGTCACTGTGGCCTAGGGAACGAGCTCTGACTGACCTGGCCTGGATGCCATGCGCATTGCTAGGTGGGTGAATAATGGATTACCATGTGTTGTGGTCTTTCCTCCTAAGAATTTTGAGGTGCTGATAGCAGAAACGAGTATGGGTGTTGGGATCCACTACAGTGGTAGAAAGCGTAATTTAATAAAGCGGTGTCATTAAACCTTCTGAGCGTAGCAATGAAAAGATCTATTATGATCCCTGGAAGTGAT
Organism: Macaca nemestrina; assembly: GCF_043159975.1. NCBI lineage: Eukaryota > Metazoa > Chordata > Mammalia > Primates > Cercopithecidae > Macaca > Macaca nemestrina. The sequence goes on from NC_092135.1 coordinate 103,918,166, forward strand.
TTTTAAACCCATGTGAAAAAAAGGGTGTGTCCAAGGTTGAACAATAGACTTTGATTGAATATCCAGCTTCACAGATGGCACCTCTTGGAAAATTTCCAAAATGAGAGCAAACAGTTGAAGCTCTCTATGGTTTTGATAAATTTCTTCCTTGGGATTGTATAGCTAGACTTGGCATAATTTTGACATATAGTTCCTATTGCAACTTTTCCATTTCATCATAGTATACACAAACCTGACTTCTACTAGCAAGACTGCAGAAGTAGGGGAGCCTAATATGTCCCCCAAATTAAATGAGGGAATGGAGCGAGGAGAAGAGCTGCAAATACAGGAAATTGTAAGGATATTATTTTACACTGGAGGCTTTCCCATAGCTTAGCCTTTTACATGCATTAATTTCTCTTTGCAAATAAAGACCAGATGCTATCTTGTATTTTTTTGTAGCTTCAATAGCAATTCTGCAAAGTAGATGTAACAGAAAATTTTCAAAATAATACTAGTTTGATTATTGAGAATGTTACCTTGCGTAGGAATGCTACTACTACTATCACAGTTAATAATAATAGCTAACAATTATTGAGCACCTACATGTAGTAGCTAATTTAATCCTCACAAAACTTTAAGAGGATGGTATCATTTCAACAATGGGGATACTCAGAGAGGTTAAGTGACTTATCCAACATCACAAAACTAGTAAAGGATGGAGCCAGAATTTAAACTTGCCTCCTGGTTACTTCTTTTCACCACCTTGCTGGTGTTTTAGGGGATAGCCTCTAAGTTATTAGACACATCAGAAGACTTGGTGATTCCGCCATGAGGCCTAGTTACTACAGTGACCACAAAGGCACACACAGGAAGCAGCACATGCACACAACGTATGTACCACAACCTTGCACACTCCCACACTGCTCCTGTTCCGGCTGATCTGATATCTGTCTCTCACTTCACTTCCTCAGAAAGGCAGCCAACACTCAGATGTGGAGTCAGAAGTCAATGCCATTTCCTTCCTGGGCAACCCTTTATAAATTGCTTAAACCCTCTAATTTTCAGTGCTTGTAAAAGCATTTTCCTCCCTCACCGTGTCCTTGTCAGGATCAAATAAGCTTATGTTGCGGCAGGCACTTTGGATGTATAGCTGTAGCATTTGTATCAGAGGAATGTTACATTCATTCACCTTTCTCAGAGTGGCTACAGAAATGGGGCCCCGGGTGGGCCCCTGCTCCCTGCTATCAGCAGCCCTTGACATCCAGAGTGTTGGCCACATCATTCATTCTTCCTGTCTCTCAGGAAAAGAACATAAAGATGTTAAAAAAAAAAAAAAAAGTGGAACTGGGTGCCTGGACTCTTTGCCAGCCTAAAGGGGCATATCCCAGACTCTTTCTACTCCATGATAGGTATTTTGGGTCTAAAAGTCAAAATAATCACTAAAACTCTATAGCAGCCAGCTTTCGGAAAGCAATAGTCACCTGTAACAAGCTGGTATGACTGAGATCTTCTCCGACCTTTGCAGGTTACAGAAATGACACCAGACCTAGTGTAATCCCCTCTACATTTTCCAGGGCTGGATTCAAAGAAGACTCCACGGCTCAGGGACAGAACCATAAACCTGGTTTGCAGGTCTTTGTCATGAACAGATGGAAGAGAAGGCATAGGAACTCAGAGGCTGTGTGTTAGAAGAGAGAGGGTTCCCCTCCCAAGGCCAAGGAACTGGGTACCCTCAGAGACTCACCTATCAAGTTTGGAGGTGTCTACAAGAAAGGGAGGCTAACAGGTTGTTGGGTTGGTTTCTTAGCCCTTAGGCTTTCCAACCCACCCAACCTTCCCAACCCCAGGTAGCAATAACTGAGGGAAGATTGGTGCCAGTTACCAGAAAAACTAATGATGGATTTACCTGCATCTGTAGGTCCAGCAGTGAGGGCAAGGACTATGGATACTGGGGCTGCAGGCTAACCTGACTGGGGCTGTGGGATAACCAAATGAGGCATGGGCCAAACTAGGGAGACATCAGAGAAATGTGGCATGAGGAGTCCAGCTGGGGGTATCTGGAATACGTGGTCCAGGCTCACAAATCTCAGAAGTGGCCAAGCTCCAACAACAGGCCCTTGGGGGCTTGTTGGGGTTTCCACTTCTCCATACAAAATCCAAGATCAACAACCTCCCCCAATATATAACCTCTGGAAAAGAGATAAGAAAAGGCCACCTAGGAAGAGCCTTTCCCCTCCCTGCCCTCACCAAAGAGGGCAAAGCAGAAGGAAGGAAGGAAGGGTATATGAGAAGTCACGGCACACCCCTACCTCCTCTCCAAGCCACTAGGCCCATGCACATAGCCAGTGCTGGGAGGAAGGCAGAGCTTGGAATAGAATCTCAGGTTGAAGTTGAAATTGCAAAATATATGAGATTAAATTCCAATAACCAGAATGAAACTGATCTAATAAGCAGAAGTGAGTAAAAAATTACGGAATCCAACTGACAAGTTGCTAAGGGAACCTGCTGCCCCAGCAGGAAGGGAGGGGCTCAAGGCCAACAGAGCACAGCTGGTAAGAATTATTAGAAAAACAAAGCTGTTTCATGTCTATTCATCAATAAGGTGAGATCTCTCAATCTAAGCTCTCATGTACCAAGGGCTCCAGTTTAAAGCACATTCATCCTTGCCTATATGGCCCAAGAGTCAAGGTTGCCAGAGCAGTGATTAGGTGTAGAGCCAGCCTCAAGTTAGAGAGAATCAAGTATGAGACCTGGCTCCTCTGTGTACTAGCTGTGTGACCTTGGGCAAGTTCAACTCCTCTATGCCTCAGTTTCCTCATTTGTAAAATGGAGATATAGAATTCTTGTGAAGCTTCACTAAGAGAACTCATGTAAGCCATTTAGTCCAGTGTCTGGTGGATACCAAGTCCTTTAATACTATTGTTTTTATCAATCTCTGCTCAGCAATCCACAGCATGTTCAGCTGCTGTCGTCTTCCGCCTCACTCAGCATTCCTCTCCCTCTCTTCCCTTGCCTTTCCTGCCACTATCCTCTCTGGCTTCTTTTTTTTTTTTTTTTTTTGAGACAGAGTCTTGCTCTGTTGCCCAGGCTGGAGTGCAATGGTGCAATCTCTGCTCGCTGCAACCTCTGCCTCGCAGGTTCAAGCGATTCTTCTGCCTCAGCCTCCTGAGTAGCTGGGAATACAGGCACATGCCACCACACCTGGCTAGTTTTGTTTTGTTTTGTTTTGTTCTGTTTTGTTTTGTCTTGTTTTAGTAGAGATGGGGTTTCACCATGTTGGCCAGGCCAGTGACAAAATCCTGACCTCAAGTGATCTGCCCACCTCGGCCTCCCAAACTTCTGGGATTCTTAATCTCTTTGTTAGCACATCCCCCTCCACTTTTGCCTCTTTGGGCTCTGTCCAGGTCCTCCCCTCTCTCACTTCCACAAACTCCTTAGGTGACTGCACTGATTCTCACCACTTTAAATACCATTTGGGAACGATGGCTCCCAAATACACAGCTCCAGCCCACACTGTTTTTCCTGAGCACCAGTCTTTCAGGCCCACAGCCAGCTGGATATCTCCCTTAAATGTCTCATGGGCATCTCCAAATTAACATGTCCATGTAGGAGCTCTGGGTCTGCCCCCTTCCACCACTCCCCACATGCGCTCTTCTCCAGTCTTCCCACCTTCCTCCTCCAGCCCAATTAATTGCTCAAGTCAGAAAGTAATCCTTTAAGCCTCTCTCTCCATTACCTACTGCCCAGCACCAACCCATCACCACTGTACTCTTAGTTCAACTCCCAAAATATATCCCTAACCTATTCACTTCTCTCCACACACACTACATCACCATGTCCAAAGCATTTAGCTATCACAAAGACAACAGAGATAGATTCCTAACTGGTCTGATAGCTTTCACTCTGCTTTTGTGGTGTGTGTGTGGGGTGGGGGGGAGGGCGTGGGGGAGTAAAATATGCATAACATAAAATTCAGCATTTTAACCACTGTAAAGTCTTCAATTCAATGGCCATTTAGTATATTCATAATATTGTGCAACCATCACCAGTATCTAGTTCCAGAGATACATTTTCATCACCCCAAAAGGAAACCTCATACCCCTGAAGCAGTCACTCTCTAATATGGTTTGGCTCTGTGTCTGGGCCCAAATCTCAAGTCAAATTGTAATCCCCAGTTATTGGAGGTGGGGCCTGGTGGGAGGTGATTCAGTCATGGGGATGGTCCTTCATGAACGGGTTAGCACCATCTTCTCAGTGCTGCTCTTGTGACAGTGAGTGCTCGCAAGATCTGGTTATTTAAAAGTGTATAGCACCTTCCCTCCACCTGCTCAGGCCATGTAAGGCATGTCTGTTTCCCCTTTGCCTTCCACCTCGATTGTAAGTTACCTGGGGCCTCCCCAGAAGCTGATGCTGCCATGCTTCCTATACAGCCTGTAGAACCATCAGCCAATTAAGCCTCTTTTCTTTATGAATTACCCAGTCTCAGGTATTTCTTAATGGCAATGCAAAACAGGTGAACATACTCTCCATTATTCCCTCCCTCTAGCCCCAGGCAACCACTACTCTGCTCTCCATCTCTAGAAATGAAGCTATTCTGGACATTTTCTATAAACGGGGTCATACAATATGTGGTGTGGCCTTTTGTGTCTGGTTTTTTCACTTATGTGTTGTGTCTGTCTTTTTCACCTAATGTTTTCAAGGTCCATCCATGTTGCAGCATGCATCAGTACCTCATTCCTTTTTATTCTTTGCTTTGACTCTTGCTCCTTATTTATTTTCACAAAGATGCCAAAGTAATCTTTTGAAAATAGGTTGTTATTCTCTCATTCAAAACTCTTTTCATCAGCTGCCCATTGTGCATGAGACAGAGCAGAAAAAATTTTTTTTTTTTTTTTTTTTTTTTTTTGAGTCAGAGTTTTGTTCTTGTTGCCCAGGCTGGAGTGCAATGGTGCGATCTCGGCTCACTACAACCTCCGCCTCCTGTGTTCAAGCAATTCTCCTGCCTCAGCCTCCTGAGTAGCTGGAATTACAGGCATGCTCCACCACACCTGGCTAATTTTGTATTTTTTAGTAGAGATGGGGTTTCTCCATGTTGGTCAGGCTGGTCTTGAACTCCTGAACTCAGGCGATCCACCCGTCTCGGCCTCCCAAAGTGCTGGGATTATAGGCATGAGCCACTGCGCCCACCCAATAGAGCACAAAATTCTTAACAAGACCTTCAACAGCCTATATCACCTGACCTCTGCCCTTCCCACCACTATCACCTTCCTCATCATCTCCCCCTGGCTCACTTTGTACCAGCTACACTGCTTTATTGAAGCTTTTTCCAGGGCTAGAGCCTGTGCACATGTTCTTTGGTCTGCAATGCTCTGCCCTCTCCTCTCAGCCTATCTGTGAGCACCAGGCTTACAGATCCTGATTCCTCAATCTAAATTACATCACCCCACTTTTTATGAGAGAATCATATTTGCTTTATAGCACATGTCATAATTTGTAATTAAGCATTATTTGCATCTTTATCTACTTATCTACATTTATCTACTAGACTGTAAGCTCCATGAAGTCAGGAACCAAGTCTGTTTTCTTTACTAGTGTTCTTAAAGCCTAGCATTGTGCTTAGCATAGTAGTTGTTCATAAAATATTGATGACTGGGAGAATGAATGAATGAATTTTCTAGAGCAGAAAGAGAAGGAAATGGTAATTCAGCCACTTCTGGAAAAGCCACTTCTGCTATTAGAGAATCTAATCTAAAGTTGCTCAGACAGGCGTAAGCTCTCATTTACCCTCATCATCACCACTATCATCAACAGCGACTTCCTGCTGACCTAATGGTGGCTGTGTTGAAGAAGTCTTGGGAAAAAACAGACTTTCTGGGTAATTCCAGTTCTCCTCCTGCAATTTGCACTCCAGGCAGCTGGAAGCTAAAGGCTAGAAGCCAGCCCCATGAAAAATGACTGCAGGGCAACAGAGAGAGACACCGAGTGCCTTCCCGGATTCCCTTCTGTTGGCCAAGTCGCCCTTACAGCGGTGGTGCTCAAACTTCCCTACTCACAGTGCCCTTCAGTGAGACAAAAGCCACCCTCTTCACAGTTCCTCCTTACCATCCCAGTGGAAATGCAGAATCCAGAATAATGGCCCTGCTTTAACAGAGACACAAAATGAGGACCATCATATGTATTTATGAATTCACACCAGCAACAAAAGCTTAATATGCGTATTCATCCTGTGGGAGACTGCCCTACAGACCACCAGGGAACCTGGACCACACTTCAAGCACATCTATCTGAAAGGATTTGGGAATTTGCTGCAAACCTCCCTGACTCTATTGTTGTAGTCCCCAGATGAGACCTAACCCAGTTAAGTTAGCATCATTTTTTAAGTAAGAGCAGAACAAGTCTCACTATGGGCAGCTCCCCATTCTCTGTCCTGACACCTCATCATCCCTGCCTTTCGTGCCTGGGTCAGCTGGCAGCATCTTCTGTCTCTTTTGACGTGGCTCCCTATTGGCTCATGTCTTGGTCTGAGCACATCTGGAACACACAAACTAAGTCCATTCATGCTAGTACTCCAGGGCTTAAAAACAATCAGAGGCCACAAGCAGATTTTAAAAATAATGAGAGACGAGAAATGGGGCTTTTAACATTTGTCACTGCAACTCATCCCTATAAATGAGCCCCAGGTCCCAAAGAACACTGGGTAATACATTCAGCTAGCCCACCAACAAATACATGCTGAGCATTGCTAAGCACCAGGCACCGAGTTGGGGACTGAGGATGCAATGATAAACAAGACAGATGTAGTCTTTGTCCTGATGGAGTTGATAGCCTAGTTGGAAATAAACAAGTCAGTGACTATACAGCTTAGCAACTGCTGTGATGAGGGAGGTAAAGGATCCTTTGGGAGCTCATAGCAGGGACCACTCATCAAGACTTGGGGAAGGGAGTTGTAGAAAGTAGCCCGGTGGAACTGACACCTAAGCAAAGACATGAATGATAAGTAGGATTTAACCAATGAAGCAGATGGGATGGAATAATAAATGTCCAAGAGAGAGGAAACACAATTTTCATTGGACCAGCAGTGGGAGAATTTGAGGAGCTAAAATGATGTTTGTGCAGGGTGGTGGGGAGAAGAATTGGAGAACGATGCTGGAGGGATCAGAAGCACACATATTATGCAGGGTCTTGTAAGTTACTTCAAAGAGTTTGGCATTTATTCTAAGGGCATTGAGGAGCTAGAGCAGGATTTCAAACAGGATGGGGAAAGTTTTGCATTTTGCAAAGATATCTTTGGCTGTAGTATGGACAGTGTATTAGAGGGGAGTGATAATAGAGACAGAATCAGCCAGAGGCTATTCCAAAAAGCCAGGGGTATAGAGAAAAGAGGACAGAGTCGTTAGGAGCAAGAGCACTTGGCGATGGGATGGATGGGGGATTGAGGGAGAGAGGATCATGATGAACTCAGGCTCAAGTCAGTAAGTGAATGGCCCTGTAATTCACAAACACAGAGAACCCCAGAAAAGGAGCGGGTAGGGAAGGAAAAGTCCAGTTTGTACACATTGGCTGGTAGGTGTCAGGAGGACATTCAAAGATGCTGTCATGCAGGTAATTGGACATGTGAGTCCAGAACTCAGAAGAGAAATCTGGGCACTATAATACATTTGTAAATTGAGAGCATGTATGTCCCTTTTGAAGCCATGAGAGTTAATCAGTCCACTCTAGGAAATCACTTCCTGGTGGAGGCTACAACTAAGCAGAACCTGAAGGATAAGTAGGATGAACAAGTGAAGTAGAAGAGTGGGAAGGAAAAACATTCAAGATAATGAGAGTAGCACATGCAAAGGACCAGAAGCAGGAGAATTTGAGGAACTAAAATCAGTTTGGAACAGTGAGAACATAACGTGGGACAGACCTCATAGGAACACCAAGGTTTAACCAGTGAAGAAAAGTCTGAAAATGAGACCAAATACTAACCAGGGAAATAGGAGAAAAACACAGAAGTCAGGGGAAGCAAGGAATTCAGAAGAACAGTCAACAAGGTCAACTAGTGTCAGGAGGCTATGTCCCTAGTGCCTAGAACAATGCCTAGAACTAAATAGTTGAATTAAATGAAATAACTTACATTTTAAAAAAGTTAACTGAACTTAGCAACAGAGCTCATTAGTGGCCTGAGAAAAGGACTTTCAATGGGTGGGAGCCAGTTGTGGTGGGATAAGGAATAAATATGGCATATGAAAATTGATATTGACAATGCTCACTGAGTCCTAAAGGGGCTCCTGTCCACCTGACTAACTTCACCAGCTGACCTGGTGCCATCATCCCCTTGCTCATTATAACTCAGCCATACGGTCCCTCTTTCAGATCCTCTCTCAAAGTCAGGGACCTCACCAACAGTTCCCTCTGCCTGGAGTCCAGTCTTCCCTCCACTCTGAATCTCAAGCCCAGCCGACTCCTATTCATCCTTCAAGGCTCTGCTCAAATGGCATGGTCTCAGTGGCGGCTTCCCGGACTCGTCATCCTCTCCGCCAGTTCCCCATGAAGTTCAATGCCAGCCTTACACTCTTGTTGCATGCTGCACTTTTCTTCTGCATCACTTAACACAAGTGCAATGTGTTCGTGTGGATATTTGTTTAAGGCTGGTCTCCCCAACTAGACCAGAAGCTCCCCAACTAGCAGTGTGAAGGAGCTGAGAGATGGTAGAAGAACTTTTTAAAAAATAAGAAACACCAGAAAAGGGAGATGGAACAAAAAAAATTTTAAATAGGCTGGACACTGTGGCTTATGCCTGTAATACCAGCACTTTGGGAGGCCAAGGTGGGAGGATCACCCAAGGTCAGGAGTTCAAGACCAGCCTGGCCAACATGGTGAAACCCTTTCTCTACTAAAAATACAAAAATTAGCCTTGTGTGGTGGTGCGTGCCTGTAGTCTCAGCTACTTGGGAGGCTAAAGCACAAGAATCACTTGAACCCAGGAGGCAGAGCTTGCAGTGAGCCAAGATCGCACCACTGCACTCCAGCCTGGGTAACACAGCAAGACTCCATCTCAAAAAAAAAAAAAAAAAAAATTTTAAATTAAAAAATTAAAAATAAAATATAAGAGGGATGAATGTATATTGAAATGTTCATATGAAGAGAGAGGAGATAATGAAAACAGTGGAATCCCTGGGGAGGCTTCAGAAGACAGCAGACGGAGGGATGACCCTCAGATGGAGAGACACCTTTTTCACCAAAGCAGGAAACAAGGGAAGAATACGTGTGGGCACAGCTTCAGTGGCAAGAAGGTGAGGAGGCACCTGTCTGTGGACTCATTTTTTCTGTGAAAATTTTAAAATTTCTGTCTCTTAATTTTAAACAGCTTATTTGTATAGTCCCTTCAAACTTCCCTTTGAAATAAACAAAAGGTAAAAGACCTACATGAGGAAGGGAGATGGAAGACGAATTTGAGATGCATTCTGAAAGTACTTGGCAATAGATTTGATATGGCGATGATAGAGAGGAAAGTGTTTATCTTTTTTTTTTTTTTTTTTTTTTTTTTGAGATGGAGTCTTGCTCTGTTGCCCAGGCTGGAGTGCAGTGGCACAGTCTTGGCTCATTGCAACCTCTGCCTCCTGGGTTCAAGTGATTCTCCTGCCTCAGCCTCTTGAGCAGCTGGGACTACAGGCACCCACCACCATGCCCAGCTAATTTTCGTATTTTTAGTAGAGACGGGCTTTCACCATATTGGCTAGGCTGGTCTCAAACTCCTGACCTCATGATCCACCCGCCTCTGCCTCCAAAGTGCTGGGATTACAGGCATGAGCCACTGCGTCTGGCCCTTTAATTTAGTTTTTAACAAGGTTACATGAGCACATAGTTAAAGAAGTCAAATAGTTCTACAAGACTTGTTGTTGTCACAAATAGCAGTCCCTGCCCCCATTTTCCTTCCCCAGGGACAACTAATTTTAATTCTTACCATTAATTTTTTTGTGTTGGTATTTGTGTCCATATCAGTATATAACATGTGTGTATGTCTAATTCCTGATTGGTCTGTTTTAGGTACTATCTATGAACTTCCCGCTGGGGAAGACGAGGATTTGGCACTCCTGCCAACTCCCTGTACCCCTCTCTCTCACACACACACACACACACACACACACACTCCCCCTGCTCCACAGGTCCCTAAGACATGACATCACATTTTTCAGATAGATTAATATTCTGTATTTATATCTATGACTAAGTAAATGCTATTTACAGATGAGCCACATACTATCCTATGATTACTTTTCCTTGCCTGCACACATTTTGTTTTGCCTGGAGTTATCTTATTTTGCTTTCTTGTTATCAATATTGTTGCCATTAATCCAATCCCAGGCTCCCCATCTCTCAATATGTTTGGATTCAATAGAGAGACTTTCGAGGTTACCTTATTGAGTAAAAAATTCCCATAGGTCCTCCTGACTCCTCCAGGTTGCCCTCAACTCCTCGGTTCTGGGTGCATGGCTGTCACCATGGTCCTGGCTAGTCCCTTCTCTTCTCTCCTTTATTGGTGTTCTGTTAACTATCTCTCATGTCCTTGGTTTGCAACCTCAGTCTGGTGGAACACATCTTCCAGTAGCTTCCTGAGAAAAGCTACATGAGAAGTAAAATGACTGAAATTCTGCATGACTTAAAATGTCATTCACCCACTATCAGGTTAAAAGAAGATATAGACCCATAATTATTTCAACAGATGCAAATAAAGCATTTATAAAATTCAACACAAATTTAAAATTTAAAAATAATTTCTTACTGAAGAATTATTCACAATATTCAAAAGGTAGAAACAACCCAAGTTGAATGGGTGAAGATGAATGACTAAACAAAATGTGGTATATACATATAATTGAATATTATTCAGCAATAAAAATGAGTGAAATTTGGGTACATGCTACAACATGGATGAACCTTAAAAACATTATGTTAAGTGAAAGAAGCCAGACATGAAAGGACAAATATATGATTTCACTTATATGAAATACCTAGGCTGGGAACGGTGGCTGACATCTGTAATCCCAGCACTTTCAGAGGCCACGGCAGGAGAATCGTATGCGTACAGGGGTTTGAGATCAGTCTGGGCAACATAGTGAGACCTTGTCAGAAGGGAGGAAGGGAGGAAGGGAGGAAGGGGAGGAAGGGGAGGGAGGGGAGGGAGGGGAGGGAGGGGAGGGAGGGGAGGGAGTGGAGGGAGGGAAGGGAGGGAAGGAAGAGAAGGAAGAGAGGGAAGGAAGGGAAGGGAGGGAAGGGAAGGGAGGGAAGGGAAGGAAGGGAGGAAAGGAGGGAAGGAAGGAGGGAAGGAGGGAGGAAGAGAGGGAGGGAGGAAGGAAGGAAGGGAGGGAGGGAGGAGGGGGGAGGGAGGAAGGAAGGAAAAGAGGGAGGGAGGGGGAGAGAGAGAGAAAAAAAGAAAAGGAAAGAAAGGAAAGGAGAAGAGAGGAGAGAAGGAAGGAAGGAAGGAAAGAAGAAAGGCAGGCAGGCAGAAAGATCTAGAGTAGACAAAAAGAGACGAGAAGAGAAGAGAAGAGAAGAGAAGAGAAAAGAGAAGAGAAGAGAAGAGAAGAGAAGAGAAGAGAAGAGAAGAGAAGAGAGGGAGGGAGGGAGGGAGGGAGGAAGGAGGAAGGAAGGAAGGAAGGAAGGAAGGAAGGAAGGAAGGAAGGAAGGAAGGAAGGAAGGAAGGAAGGAAGGAAGGAAGGAAGGAAAGAAAAAAGATCTAGAGTAAACAACTTTATAAAGACAGAAAGTAGAATAAAGGTACCAGGGCCTGGGAGAAAAGGGGAACAGGATGTTCTTGCTTAATGGTTACAGAGTTTCTTTTTGGAGTGATAAAAAAAGTTTTGGAAGTAGATAGTGATATCGGTTGCACACATTGTGAAGGCGATTGATTAATGCCACTGAATTGTACACTTCAAAATGGTTAACTAGCAAATTTGTGTTACATATTTTTTATCACAATACAAATTTTTCAAAAGAAAAAATTCTTTCCAAATTCAGAATAGAGGAAACTTCCTTAGTCTGATAAAGAGTACCTACAAAATAATAACTTTAAGGCCAGGTGCAGTGACTCACGCCTGTAATCTCAGCACTTTGGGAGGCCAAGGCAGGCGGATCACTTGAGGCCAGGAGTTCGAGACCAACCTGGCCAACATGGCAAAACTCCATCTCTGCTAAAAATACCAGTATCAGTAGGGCATGGTGCCACACGCCCGTAGTCCCAGCTACTCGGGAGGCTGAGACATGAGAATTGCTTGAACCAGGGAGGCAGAGGTTGCAGTGAGCCCAGATAGGACCACTGCACTCTAGCCTTGGTGACAGAGTGAGAATGTGTCTCAAAAAATAAAAAGTGACTTTAGAACACCATTCTAAATGGGAGAACATTAGGATACTTCCCTTTAAAGTGAAAAATAAGACAAGATGGCCTAGTCTTATCTTTCCTATTCAGTGCAATATTGACAGCCCCAGCCAGCACAAAAGCAGAAGAAAAAGAAAGAAGGAATGGAAAGAAGGAAATAAGTCATTGTTTTCAAACAAAATAACTGTTTTCACCAAAAACCAAAAAGAACATATGAGCAAATTATTAGAAATAATAAGAAAGCTTAGCAAAAGCCAATCACATCTCTGTACTCTTGGAATAAACAACCAGAAAATGTAACTAAAGAGAAGACAACACTTACAGTAGTTTCAAAGGATACCAAGAACCTAGAAATACATATAAAAATACACTGGAGCCCTCTATAGGGAGAAGTATAACACTTTATTAATAGACAGTTAGATGACCCAAATACAATGAAGAGTATATCACACTGTGAATAAGATGATTACATAGTATTGTTCATCTCCCCAATTCAATAAAGTTCCAATTAAAATGCTAACATGTGTTTTTAAGGAACTTGATAAGCTGATTCTAAATTTACATGAAATAATAAAAGGAAAAAAGAACAGCCAGAACGTTTGTCAAAAAGATGAGCATGGAGGAAAGACTTGCCCCACCTAATAACATGCTTTTTTATTTCTGAAACGACAGTAATTAAGGCAGGATGGTATTGGCACAGGGACAGACAGACCACGGAATAGAATAAAGTGCTCAGAAATAGACATCCACATGTATAAAACTCTAGTATATATAACAGAGGCCTGCCAGATCGGTGGGAAAATAAATCGAGCTGGACGAAAAAGGTTATCCGTACAGAAAAACATGAAATTAGATCCCTACATCATACCACATACCGAAATTCATTCCAGATGGAGTGCTTAACTATACAAAAAAAAAAAAAAAAAAAAACTTTGAAACTCTTAGTAAACCTCTCTTAGACTTTGAGATAGAGTAGGATTTCATAAACAATACTCAAAAAGTGCTATTTTAAAAAAATTGATAAATTTGACCATACTAAAATTAAGAACTCCTATTTGTCAAAAGAAAGTGAAAAACAAGCGACAGATGGCAAGAAAATAAAGATAAAATATATCATTATTCTTAGACTACAGGCATAACTAGGACTGTCCCACCCTCCCTCTGGCCGGCAGTTCTACTCCTGGTGTAACTTATTGGAGACTTTTGCCCATGAACACCTGGAGCCATCTACAAGAAAAGTGTGTTCATATGAACACTGTTCACAATAGCAAGGCCTGGAAACAACCCAGATTCCCTTCAACAACAGAGTGGATGAATAAATTGTGGTATATTCACACAAGGGAACGTAATAGGGCAGTCAACAGGAACGAGCTATAGCTGTACACCACAGTATACAGAAATCCTAAAAATATATTTTTTAAAAAGTAAGTCCTGAATGAACACATACAGCATAACATGCTTTTTATAAAATTAAATAACTTTTTTTAAAAAACTAGCTTTGGTCTGGGCACGGTGGCTCACGCCTGTAATCCCAGCACTTTTGGGGGGCAGAGGCAGGGGGATCACGAGGTCAGGAGGCTGAGGTGGGAGGATCACGAGGTCAGAAGATGGAGACCATCCTGGCTAACACAGTGAAACCCCGTCTCCACTAAAAATACAAAAAAATTAGCCAGGCATGGTGGCGGGCACCTGTAGTCCCAGCTACTTGGGAGACTGAGGCAGGAGAATGGCGTGAACCCAGAAGGCGGAGCTTGCAGTGAGTCGAGATCACGCCACTGCACTCCAGCCTGGGCGACAGAGCAAGATTCCGGCTCAAAGAAAAAAAAAAAAAATAGTTTTGTAGGAATACCATCGAATGAGCATGGATGGACTTAGGCTATGCCAACTGCCTAAGCTGGAACTACACTTCCCAGAATTCCCTTCCCTGCATAGTTCTAATTAGCAGGGGCCACAGAAGACGTTTTCTGTATGTAATTTTCTATTTTTCTTTTTCTTTTTCTTTTTTTCCCAAGGCAGGAGTCTTGCTCTGTCACCCAGGCCGGAGTGCAGTGGCATGATCTCGACTCCCTGGAACCTCGGCCTCCTGGGTTCAGGCAATTATCCTGCCTCAGCCTCCAGAGTACCTGGGATTATAGGCATGTGCCCCCAGGTCCGGCTAATTTCTGTATTTTTAGTAGAGATGGGGTTTTGCCATGTTAACCAGGCTGGTCTTGAACTCCTGACCTCATGATCTACCCATCTCGACCTCCCAAAGTGCTGGGATTACAGGCATGAGCCACCGTGTCCGGCCTCTGTATCTAATTTTTCTACTATTCTATCTCATTCCTATGGTTCTATGATCACACCCTGACTGATACAAGATGAAACAATCTACAAAGGAAAGTAAAGGAATGCTGAATACAATATCCCCACCTCCTTCACCGTTTTACTTTGCACAGTTATAGTAGCCTGTGGTCAACTGCAGTTCGAATATATTACATGGGAAATTCCAGAAACAAACTATTCATCATTTTTAAATTGCATGCCATTCTCAGTAGTGTGGTAAAATCTGACATCCCACTCTATCCTTCCTGGAATGTGAATCCTTCCTTTGTCCAGCGTGCCCATGCTGTCTACACTCCCCACTTGCCAGTCACTCAGGACTCGTCTTAGTTATTGGATTGATTGTCATGGTACAGCAGTGTTTGTGTTCCAGTAACCCTTATTTTACTTAGTAATGGCCCCAAAGTGCAAGAGAAGCAATGCTAGCATATTGTTATAAGTGTTCTATTTTATTATTAGTGATTGCTGTTAATTTCTTACTATTGCTGTTAATTTCTTACTATTGGAGACCCAGTATACCTAGAGACTCCATACACCTGGATACCTGGTTATAACTGGTACACCTGGAGATTGCTGCCATTGATCTGGATCTTTAAGAATATAAAGCTCTCTCTTTACTTCAGTTTCTTCATCTATACAATGAAAGATTGTAAAAGATGATTTCCAAGTTTTCACTTCATGATAAGATTCTATGATTCAATTTAAGCCAAATTGATGGTCAAACAAGAGAAACCCTGAAAACTCATTCCTACAACCTAACTTCCAAGTACCACTCTGTGCCAGTTTTGCAGCCTTCTGTAAATAGTAAGAGGCCGGGCTCAGTGGCTCAGGCCTGTAACCCCAGCACTTTGGGAGGCTGAGGTGGGAGGATTACCTGAGGTCAGGAGTTCAAGACCAGCCTCGCCAACATGGTGAAACCCCCACCTCTACTAAAAATACAAAAATTAGCTGGACATGGTGGCAGGCGTCTGTAATCCCAGCTACTCAGGAGGCTGAGCCACAAGAATCACTTGAACCTGGAAGGCAGAGCTTGCAGTAAGCCCAGATTGTGCCACTGCACTACAGCCTGGGTGATGGAGGGAGATTCCATCTCAAAAAAAAAAAAAAAAATTAGTAAGACAAACATTGTGGGTTGACTCTGTACAAAAATCACAAAGATGGCAACAAAGGTGAGTGCTCAGATTTCCCCCCAGGCTACCTGGAAACTCACCCCAAAACCAACCTGATTCAGGGGAAAAAGTGGTTTGCTTTTATCTAAAGGAATTCTGCACAGGTAAAACCAGGCTGCCCACAGAATTTCCATCACACCAAATTTGCAGTTTCTACATAATTGGATTTCTCTTCCTCACTGTCATCACCGTTACTTCTGGAAGGAAGAGTAGAGGGAATGGCACATAGAGTCCATTGTGCTATTACAAAGATTCAATAAACAAATGCCAAAGTTGGAAAAAGATGATACTGCGGTTGGTTATTATCTCCCAGCTAATGATACAGTTGAATAAATGCAGCAATGTTGCAGAAAGGGAGCAGATTCAAGGCTCTGCCTTTCCATTAAGTTATGATGATTTCCCAAGACATCCAGGGTGGAGCAGAAATGTGGTTGATAAAACTCATGGCGTGGATTGAACAGCAAGAAGAAAGCAACTGACTGCAGCTGTCTGTGTGATTTGGCAACCCACAACTATTCAGACAAATCTAAACAAATCACCATCCCTGGCTTCCCGATGCCTCCAGGAAAGTCCTGTAATGACTGCTCTGCGCTGGCCTCCTAGGCAGGGGTGAGGAAAATATGCAGATTCCACAAGTTTAGGGCTTTCCTGGGGCATCTGTTCAATGCAGCAGCTGCCACCCTTCCGCAGATTTGGCTGCTTTCTGCAAAATCCAAGTTTACATTAACTAATCATACATTTGCAGTCCTTCCCACTGTGCCCACAGCTAGCATGGTGGGCACCAAAGCCCTGTTTCCCCCATAGCCCAACCATATGAAAACACCCAACAGGTAGCCCAAGACAAGAGAAGCTGAGGTTTGTCCTCTGCCCACCTAGCCACGCCTTCCTAGCTCCATTTCCAAGGCTTACGTGGGAAGCGTTCAAAACTGGTCCAAGCACGTGACCATGGCTTGGGGGCATCTGCCGTCTCCAGCCCTGAGTCCTGGCAGCTTCCCTCCCCCAGCTTTCCCGCAGCTGCCAGAATAGCTGCAGTTCTGCTGTGCAGCCACATTCATCTAGTTAGACACGTTTTGCCGAGGGTAAGGGATGGATCTGCCCCTGCCAGCCTAGAACACGACTGGAATGGATCGGTGGGAGAGAAATCCTGCCATTGAAGCCCCTTCCCCTCCAAAGAAAAACAAATGGAGGATATTTTGGAAAATGCTTTCTTCCCCCCGCCCCAGTGGCACTTCAGAGAGCAGCTCTAGAGAAGGTCATGACAAGAAAGTGTGATTGGCCACTGGCAGAAACTGCCGGGTCCCTGCAGAGAGAATGTGGCCCTGTTGGGATGCCTCAGCTTAGGAACACTGAGAAGGGGAGGGTACAGGCAAACCCTGTCCCTAAAAGCCAGCGCGAGGGTGGCAAGCTCACCCCACTCAGCAATCTTGGGGAAGAGCAGTGAGAGGGGTCTGAATGGCAGCCCAGGTGGCCTGGACAGCAGAACAAGAGGGTTCCCCCTGGAAGTCAGCTCCCCTAGAGGCAATAGAGAGGAAAAGAGGAAAGGAGAGGGGAGAGGAAGAGAGAGAACAGTGCTTCTCCATGTGGTGATTATAAGTCAACATAATCACAGAAGAAACACCTGAGCACCTAGTTCGTTGCCATGTACACAGCAGGTGCTCAATAAAAACTTGCTGGTGATGGCGTTAAATGTGATTTTCTAGACAAAACCTGCTTTACTGTAAGTGAAATAAATATCTGTTGGATTGAATTGAATTGAAATAGGCAGCGGGTTAGCGGTGTAATTTGAAGAGCAATGGAAAATTTGGTCCCTTGCCTCAAATCTCTCTATGGCTAGAACTGCCAGAGTGCTGGAAATTTCCAGATTCCTCTTTTGGGTTAATGGGGTAATGAAAACCTTGTTGAAAAGCAAATGTTTTCTGGAAGGGATAACCAATGAAGCAACTGTGATCTCTTATTCATCCAGGATTGCAAATGGAATTCAACTCAATGGCCAGCCCTGATAGATTCGTAGGAGCTGCCTGGAGTTCTGTCCTAAAGACCCTGAGGCCACAGCTAGCTCAGCAGAAGGCAGTACTGCGGGGAATACTGATGTCTGCCACGGATGTGGAAAGGGGCTGGATACTAGGGGGTGCCGTGTATTTGCCATCCCTGCCTCTTAGCCTGAATTATTCAAATATATTATCCCCAACAAAGAGTAGGCCCCTAAGGAAATGTAAGTTGGGATGGACATTCTGGAGGGATCCAGATGGTGAAAATTTTGCCTGAAAAGCAGGCCAGGGAATATGCCACTGATGTGCAGTAGAAGGATACAAGAAGCCCCTGTGAGTTTGGTGGTAAGGGGACTGAGGAATGCCTACCGGAAGTCTAACTTCACCTTTTTCCATCTTGCCATGAGTGAGTGCTAACCACAGACTCTCCAGTTGAGAGGGCAACCATAGCTCTCACCCTCCCACCACATGAATTTGTCTGGCTCTTGTCAAACTTTGCCATCACATTCCCCAACAGCAGAGAAGAGTGAATGGACCACTCCATGGGAACCCAGGGAAAATGCCAGCAGCCTACCCTGAGCAAAATGTGTCTTTGAAACCTCCATTTTAACTTGAGAATTCATGTAAAGTTTGCATTCTATCACAAACTATTTGCTTTCATGTAGAAATATTTAAGTTACTTATCAGTCCTACCAGAGTAGCGCCGTCTGCTATGATAGATCAAGCTCAAAAGCTCAATAGTGAGACTTTAGACATTTATTTTTCACAACATAAAGTCCAGGTGAGTGTGGCTGGTCCGTGGATAGCCTGGCCCCTTGGTCTTGTGAGTCCACGCTCCTTCAGGGACTGTACGTCCTTCCCATTCAACTAGCAGATGAGGAAAGGCCAATTAAGATGCTCTTTTAATTACTTAAGCCCAGAATTGACAGCCAGTCTCCCAACATTCCATGAGAAAGAATTTGTCACATGGCTCCACTTAAATGCAAGGGTAGCTGAAAATATAGTCCCTGACTACCGAGCAACACTCTGGGTAACTGTTAATGTTTTAACTTCTCTATCTTCCCAGATCTATGGGATAAGTTAATCTTTAGAAGATGTGCTGAGTTTCATCCCACATCTTTACTAAACTGGAGCACATTGCCACATATTCCCAGAAGGGCATCTACTCCTATTTAAGAAACCACATGGGTAATCCATTTTCAATGAGACCCAATTTCCACTTGTAGCCTCAGTGAAAGCCAATTTTAGTGGACTACTCCATTTTACCTCCTCGTCTCTCTGCTCCCTCTTTTCCTTCCTCTCAAGCCAGTTAGATACCATCAGGATTTTGAAAGTGGGCCCAAAGCCATGTTGAATATTGCCAGGAAATGGCTGGCTGGCTGTCCACCAAAAGACATTCCAAAGTGGCATTATCTTAATGAATTTTTCACGGTCCAAGGTCTGGCCAGAAGACTTACAGGTCCAAAAATTCAATCTTCTTAGTGTTCCAGGATTTGCCTGACTTAGGAGGGTTGACTTGTGTGAACTAAAGTCACAAAACTCCAAAACTACTCACCTAAGTGGCAATACTTCTCTTGACAAGAAGATGTGTGACTGTCAAGGAGATCAAATATTGAAATTATTGTCTTCACCATTTTTTCTCCCTGAAGAAAATCTACTAAGGAGGTCAAATTACAATCAAAAAGCTCCTTGGTGAGTCTGGAATCAGAGCGTGAGTTATTTAGTTAGAGGAGTTGGAAGCGTAATGTCACCAGGCTGCTAGGGCCTGATGCAGCCATCGTTGCTGGAATAGTCATGTCATGGGCTTCCTTTGGTCTGTCCTGTCTTAATTCTGTGCTCAACAGCTTTCTCTCTGATTGTCACATCCTTTAGACACACCCATGCCATCCATCAGTAGAGTTACTGCCAGATCTGCACTCTGCTTTCTTCTGACACGGTGGACATTTTGTCTCTAAGGTACATTTGTGTATGGCTGGCATCATCCACTGTGTTAAATTTTTAATCAAGCTCGCAAAGCTAGGAAGAAGAGGAGAAGAGAAAGGGCAGGGGACTTACTCTCATCTCTGTCTACACCAATTGATGTTATTGTAGAATGAAATGTAAGAGCTTATTTGGAGGTCTCAGTAGAAAAGATTGGATATTTATAGATCCTTGACTGAAAAAATATTTCTCTCCCCTCTTTCTCTCCTCTTTTTCTAGGGCCACAACCGACCCAGCAAGATGCCTGCAGTTCTCTCATTCAAGGTTGTAACCCAGAGCTGCTGGCAGCAAGTACACACTGAGGGATGAATCCCAATCAAAGCCAAGAAGGGTTGCCAAGTTCAATGCCAGGGAAGGGTATCAAGTTTCAGTTGTACTGGGTGAGAAGTAGACGGTGCATAGATCAGGGAAAGGTCACTGGCCATGGTGCAAGAAGCAGGACTGGAAGCCAACAGCAAAGAGGGTTCAAGTGAAATAGAACAGGGTGGAAGCTCGAAAAAAACAAGGGCACCAGGAAGCTCTTTCTTATTGGGTATTGACTAGTTGAAAGCACAATACTGAGTTGGGCGCTGAGCTATCTGGGAAAGTAACCTTCTTTAATTGAGTTTGCAACATCAACAGCTATTTCATGGGATAGTGAAGAAAGGGACTCAAGCCTAGAGAACCATGAAGGACAGGCCACAGCCAGATGGCCTTCACATCCAAACCAGTTACATTAAAGTAAGAGACCTGCTTTGCAGTTTTAGCTCTGACAATTATGGGAAGCTTGACTTCCTCAACTCACCTTACCTCTCTGACCCTTAGTTTTCTCCTCTGTTAAATGAGGCAATTGAAATCAGTGTTTTGCAAAGCCCTCCTGATGTATAATACTGTGTCTACAAAGATAAAGCACTCCCCTAACCACACATCTATTCACATCCTACACTAAAAAGATCAACCTACTAGAAAAGAATTTGGAGTAGTGTTTTTTTTAACCTACACTTACACAAAAGTGGGCAAAATAGCCAGGTAACCAACTCCCAGATTAAGAAACAGGACTATTACTAGGATCTCAATAGCTTCCCTATTTCCTTTCCCTGTCACTACCTTCCTCCAAAAGTAACCACCACTCTAACTTAAAACAGGGTGATAGATTAGTTTTGTCTGTTTTAGAACTTTATGTAAATTGAATCACACAGTATGTACTCTTTTGTGTCAAGCTTTTTAAATTCAATTATTTGTCTGTGAGACTCACCCATGTTGCTGCATGTAGCTGGGGTTGGTTATTTCCTTGTTGCTTTATAGTGTTCCATTATGCCACAGATTTATTTATCCATCTCATTGCCCACAGACTTTTGAATTGTTTTCTATTTTGGCATTATGAAGAATGTTGCTATGGAAATTTTTATACATGTCTTTGGGTACATATTTGTAGGCATTTATGTATTAATTAGCTATTGCTGTGAAGCCAGTTGCTGCAACAAACTTAAAACAGCACATATTTATTATCTCAGTTTCTGAGGGTCAGGAGTTCGAATACCACTTAGCTAGGTCTTTTGTTTCAGGGTCTCTTACAAGGCTGCAATCAGGTGTCAACTATGGCTGGGATCTCATCTGAAGGCTCAACTGGGGAAGGATTGTGTCCAAGCTCACATAGTTGTTGGCAGAATTCGGTTTTTGGAAGACTGTTGGACTAGGGGCTTCATTTCCTAGATGGACAAACCATCTTCATTTCCCTGCCATGTAGGCTTCTCCAGCATCAATGTATGTGAGCCAAGAAGTAATAGAGAGAGTCTGCTAGCAAAACAGAAGCGAGCATTTTATGTAACACAATCACTGAAGTATACCCCATCACAGTTGCTTCGGTAGGTTAGAAGCCAATCACAGATCCCATCCACCCTCAGTGGGACAGGATTACATAAGAGAATGAATGCCAGGAAGTGGATATCACAGGGGGTCATCTTAGAGTCTGGCTGCCACAATTTCTGTTGGGATTATAACTGTGAATGAAATTATTTGGTCACTGGTCCAGATTCAGTTTTGGAAATTCACTAGTTTTCCACTGTGATTATACCAATTGACATCCTCACCAGTATTTGCTCCACATCTGGGATTGGTCTTTCCATAGCTTTTCTTCTGGTGTGAGTTGTCAAATTGTTCCTGACAAAAGGAAAAAATGGCTTTGTGCACCACAAGCTGCCTTACTCCCTGACTGAACCAGGAGGCAGAATTCTGGATTTCCCAGCCTGGAACTACTTATACCTTTTCTCTACTCTCCTCAGAGGAGACAAATCCCTGAAGATGCAGAGTCAAAAAAGGTGCCAACTCCAGCAGCACCATTGGTGTTAGTGGCCACCAAGCTGAGGAGTGAGGGATGCTGGAGAAAAAGTGCCACCAACTCATTTACCAGAGTCCCCTGCATATTAGTCACCATTTATCCAGCCTGGGAAGAGCCACTGGGAGTGATTCTAATTGGGTCCTGAGCTGTTAGCCAATTCTAAAGGAGTGTTGATGTACCAGCATGAAAAGTTCCCACAATCAATCGTGTTTCATGGCAAGTGTATTAGTCTGTTCTCACACTGCTAATAAAGACATACCTGACTGGGTAATTTATAAAGGAAAGAGGTTTAATTCACTTACACTTCCACATGGCTGGGGAGGCCTCAAAATCATGGTGGAAGGTGAAGGGGAAGCAAGACACATCTTACATGGCAGCAGGCAAGAGCACTTGTGTACGGGAACTCCCCTTTGTAAAGCCATCAGATCTCATGAGACTTATTCACTATCATGAGAACAGCACTGGAAAGACCCACCCCTATGATTCAATTACCTCCCACTGGGTCCCTCTCATGATACATGGGAATTATGGAAGCTACAATTCAAGATGAGATTTGGGTAGGGACACAGTCAAACCATATCAGCAAGGTACATGGTGGATGCTCAATAACTGTTTAATTAGGATAGAGTAGGAGTAATAACTAACCTTCAACAAGTGCTCACTACGTTCCTCTATTTCCAATGACACACAGGCCCCAGAGGTAAAAGAATTTGGGGGAAAATACAGTGGGTCAAGAGCATTTCTGGGATCTCCATGAGGTTCATTAATATTTCTGCCCAAGTGTGTCTAGCAAGGTTATGTTCTTGAAAGCCACTAAACAGTGGCAATAACAGCACCGGGGTGATGGAGCTGCCTGGATTTGAAAAACTTTGCCAAGTGTGTTCAAAGAAGTTCTTAGGGAACAATTGATTTGAGTAGGTTCTGATAAAACACCCTCCTATGGACACCTGTGAAATGTTGAGGCTAATTGGGGCTTCTGATACTGATTGTGGAGGAGTTTGGGGGTTGCTGTTTTTCCTCCACTGAGTTCCGTCTTCTTTTCTACTTTACCCTTTCATTGGGGCTGTTAGTGTATCAGATGTAAGAGTATTACAGGGAAGTATGCTTTTGTGTGGAAGTCATTACTGTGAACACCTGTTCACTGTTGAGTTAATTGGACTACAGCTGGTGCTGATTGTGTGTGAAGGGGGGTGCTCCTCCTGCCGAGGAGTTCACTGTCAGTGGTAACAGTGGGGAAGTCAGCACTACCAAGTTCAGCTCCCACACTGTACAGTCAAGTACTCTATGTCCTGTATGGTTAGTTGCCTCTGAGGCGCACTATGGTAAATGTAGACAGGCAAGAAAAAAAAGTGCCCACACCTTTGGTCTGTATTATTAAATCAGTTCAGTTCTGCATATGAAAATTTAGGGAAATATGGGGGAGATGACTGATGTAAACTTGGCATAATTATTTAAAAGAAAAAAAGAAATGGCAAATTCAAAGCAATTTTCTTTCTTTTTTTTTTTTTTTTTTTTTTTTTTTTTTTTTTTTTTTTCTGTGGAGACAGAGTTTCACTCTTGTTGCCCAGGCTGGAGTACAATAGCACGATCTGGGCTCACCTCAACCTCCACCTCCCGGATTCAAGGGATTTTCCTGCCTCAGTCTCCCGAGTAGCTGGGATTACAGGCATGTCCTACCACACCAGGCTAATTTTACATTTTTAGTAGAGACGGGGTTTCTCCATGTTGGTCAGGCTGGTCTCGAACTTCTGACCTCAGGTGACCTGCCGCCTCAGCCCCCCAAAGTGCTGGGATTACAGGGGTGAGCCACCACACCTGGCCCACTCAAAGTAATTTTCTTAGCAGTATTAGCTGTTAGCCTATGTCCAGAGATGATAGGGACTGAACCAGCATATAAATAGAAACCCAGTAATGTAGCTCAGAAGTAGGCAGGTCATGACACATTAAGATTGCATTCCTGATGGCAGTATAGAAAAAGAATATGTCTGTAACGCTTAATAACAATATTAAGAAAAAGTTCAAGTTGACGCACAGATGCTGACATGCATATTTCAGTAGTTTAGATGTAATTCACATTACTTATTCATTTAATATCAAAATGCAATGAAACAATGAAACATTGTACCTATTTTATAAAGGCTCTTACTTCGTATTAATATTATTAACATCTATGATTATGAAGATGACCCATGTGTCCTGAGGATGGCAGTAATTCCTATAAAGCATAAACTGTCTACACTAAAACAAATTACTGATTCTTGGCTTTGGTTGTTCAATGGGGTCTCATTACTCTTTGTGTGCAGCTAACAGTGTTGTAAATGTGACCCACCTTTGGAGGACATGAAACGGAATTGCTCCTAAGAGCAACAAGTCAGATGAAGAGCTGTATCTAAAACCTATTCCAGTGACCAGGTGTGGTAGCTCACACCTGTAATCCCAGCACTTTGAGAGGCTGAGGCAGGCTGATCACCTGAGGACAGGAGTTCGAGACCAGACTGGCCAACATGGTGAAACCCCATCTCTAGTGAAAATATAAAAATTAGCCAGGCGTGGTGGCAGGCACCTGTAATCCTAGCTACTCTGGAGGCTGAGGCAGGAGAATCATTTGAACTTGGGAGGCAGAGGTTGCAGTGAGCTGAGATTGTGCCACTGCACTGCAGCCTGAGCAACAAAGCAAGACTCCATCTCAAAAAATAAAAATAAAATAAAATAAATAAAAACTATTCCAGAACTGCATTTTTTGTTGTTTCAATATTTGCACAATCCCTTTGTTCATAGAATTTGAAAAGCCACTTGATTCTTTTTACTTGCTGAGACGGAGATCCATGTCATCGTCCTAAGTGCAGGAGGTAAAATGAAGCTAAGACCTTCCCTAGAGCAGATGGCAGGGCAAGATGTAAAAATGCAGACCTCCCCTCCTCTGAGATCAACAACCTCTCCACCATGGTAACACCCTTGGTCTTTGGAGAGGCAGCTGCCCCTGAGCCGAATGTGGAATCATCAGAGCCCGATCCAGCTTCCAGGGTGCCATTTTCTAGCTGTGCGGTCTTGGGTTCATCATTCCACCCCTGTGGATAGGATCAAATAAAAAAAAAAACTTTGCCAAAATCCTTTGTCAACTGGGAAGAGGCTTACAAATATAGAGACGTTTATGACTCGAGGGGCAGTTTTTCCGTCAAACTGAAAACAGATTTTTCTGTGTGAGAAGCTGAGTTCCTGTGAAAGGCAGCAGTGCGAGCTGTGAGGCTGGGGAGTGTCTGCCCTCCCTTCTCTTCTCTCTTTGATTGCTTATGATGAATGATTCTTTTCCAGCAGACACCAAATACAGCTTTGCTGCTGATCAATAGATATTCTTTCCCGATTGTTTTCATTTTAGCTCTCTACTTTTTAACCAATTATTAAAATTGTGCTCTTTGGGGAATTGCATGCAATACACACATGCACACACACACATGCACCTCCTCTACTTTCCAGCACAGATGGTAAGCAGTTTGAGTTCATATAAATGAGGTCACAGATACTTCCACGTATGCCGACATGGTCTTTCTATAGCTCCACTAATCCCCCGAACCACCCCAACCTCAATAGCTGGAAAACATTAGATGCCGTTGATTAGACAATGAGAGCAGATCACAGGGTGCAGAACAAGAGTCCTGGGGAATTGCACTCCTGGAACAGTAGCCTAACGCTTCCACCTCGATGCTCAACCCTAAGTCACCTTGATATCCAAACATGATGCCTATGCTGGGTCAACTATTTTGCTCTTAAATGATCAGGCGCCACGGGGGTCAGGCCAGAAAAAAAATAATTAATGTTCATTTTTCTTGATAAATAAAGCCACAGATGGAGCATTTTTGAACACATATTCCTCATGTGGTGACTCAGGCCCTAATGAAGACGAATGCTGGGCTGATTGCCTCTCTGAGCAAAATCAGAAATTCAGCTTGCTGTGATCTATACAAAGAGGACATTGGTATCTACCAAGAGCAGTGCAACAGAATGCCCTGCTTTTGGTTGCGGTATGCAAGGCTGTTTGGCCTCAAGCAGGCTGTTCCATATGGGGAAATCAACAAAAGCTGAGTCTGCCAGTGAGCCCAGGATCATCTCACAAGAGCAGCACCCAACAAATGCCCAAAGAATCTTGGACATGTGTATTTGGTCCATTCAGGAACCATGAAAAAGGGACCCAGAACGAACACTACTGAAGCCATCAAGTCTCTGAGGTTGTATATCATCTGAAGGGTCAGCTCTATCTGTAGCAAGCTAAGCACAGCTCAGTTTTTTGCCACTGGCTGCCACAAGCCTGGGAGAATTCTTGGGGCCACGCACCTGACACCTGCAAGTTTGTATCTGCTCTGTTTCAGGGCCACAACTTGGCGATTAGCCCTGCCCGTTCTGCTTGATGGCATGCCCAAGCCACTCCCACACAGCTGGTTCAAGTCCTCTGCCCCCCAGTTCATGTGATGAAATCTACACATTTTCCTCAGCCGGTGCCACCTCTCTCTCCATCCCAACTCACAACAAAGTCTCTCAGGCCCAGCCAGCTGGTCCGGTCAGATAGCACACGGAGAATGGGTGGGCACGTGCACCTCACACGCGGCTCCCTTCTTGAGCAGAGCCACATGTTCCCCCTCCCCAGCGCTGCTTGGTTTCGCTCAACTCATTTGGAACAGTGATCTTGACACTAGAAAATGCTCTTATCCTGCTCTGTGGCCGGGGTTGCTCCGCCTGTGGGTGGACCCGCTCAGCTGAAGCAAAAAATTATCCACACGGTTTGCTGATTAGTCACAGCCTGCCCTGGGCTTGGTGACTTCTTCTGGGTTCTGTAGGAGGGGACATTCTGGCAAAAAGACCTGCACAGCTCTCCTCCTCCCGCTCCAGCTGAACCATCGAGCTAGTCTCTCATACCCCATCCTGAATCCTTCTTGTTTCCTGAGCACAAGGGAGCTTTGAGTCATTCCATCAGCCCAATGGTGCTCAAATCCTAATGTGCAACAGGAAACTGTATTGGAAATGCAGATTCCTGGGCTCTGGATCCAGAGATTCCGATTCAGTAGACTGGGCGAGTTGCAGGAATCTGCATTTTTAGTAACTGCCCCAGGTGATTCCATTGTAGTGATCCACGAACCTTATTTTGAGAAACCACCTCAAAAGCTGGGAGTGCCATGAAGCCAGGGATCAGAACCCCCCAGCTCCTGACACAGCATTTGCTCACAATAGATGCTGTGATGTATCCACCCTGTACTGGATGAATGATTGAATGATGGTGACAAGAGAGGTGTCCCAGCTCCCCAGGGTCAGGGGGTATTGAATGCATCTTTTGGGAGTAACCTGGGAACTTGCCAATACAGTAACAGAGTTCAGGCCCTTTAACTTGGCAATTGCTTTGGAGAAGAATATACATTAAAAGTATAATAGAAAAGTTAGAAAAATGGCATTGTGTGGTTGGAAAAATTACTTATGTATGAGAAAATTTGGAATCCCACAGACATGCAGCCAAAGGATGGTCTCTTATGATGTGTTCCCATAAGAGACTCCGACCAGGTACCAGCATGCAAGCTTGAGCCAGGTGAACGCGTAACGATGCGAAATGAATGAAGCAGGACCCAATGCCGTCTGTTCCCACATGGCACACATGTGCACCGACCAAGCCTGAATGTGCACAGGAATGACTGTGAGTGGCTAGCGGTTAATGTCCATTTGGCTCTTTTTATGTGCAAAACAGCCTACGTTCATAGGAACTAAATAAAAACAAATGAGGCTATTGCCACGTGGCTGGCCTCGAGCTCCTGCTAAACATCTGAAGAAAATGATGGCAAGAGGCAGAAAGTTGGGCTTAGAGTAAAAACATCTGAGATGTGCATTGGCTTTGACAGACAGAGGAAATCATTCACAGATGCCTGGGTGCATTCTTCTCCAGTTGCCCCCCTCATGCTCCCCTGGCAGGCTCCTAGGGATGCATCAGGGTCCTCTCTCTCCATCTTCCCCTTCTTGCCCTGGACTGACTCTGTCACACAGGGTTCCCTAAGCCTGGTCCCCAGAGACCTCCGTTTTCAAGAGATGACTCCTCTGCCCAGCCCTTGCCAGGTCCCCACAGTAGATGCAGCTACCGACCCTGTACAGGTCTTAAAGGATCCAAAGAGGAGTGGATTCCTAAGGGTACGCCCTGGCCTAACCTGTTACACCTGTCATGTTTCAGGCAGTTCTCTCTCTTACTACTCCATTCTGGAAGGTCTAAAAGTCAGCTCTGTAGGCGCCTGGCAATTCTTCCCCAAGGGTCTGTTGGTTAAACAGGAACATCACCAGAGAGATAAATTGTCAGTAGGTTGCCTTGTTGCTGACACCAGAGTAGGCCTGGCAAGAAAGGTGCATTCAGGGGAGTGAAGCAGGAAAAGCAAAGAGAAAGTGGTTTCCAAAAAGACAATGCAGCCAGTTCAAGCCAAACAGCATTAGCAGTAGCATCTCTCTCAAAAGCCAAAGAAAGACAGAGCCAAAGAAACAGTATTTCAGCACTGTGGCTTTGGCCGTTAGTGCCTTAGAAAACCAAAACAAAACGTAACAACGTCTCCAAGCCTATGTCTGCTAACAGCTCTGAGATTGTCAACCTGGGAATAATGTACCAAGCTTTCTCTTTTAAAAGGAGGAGAGAGTTTAATGTTTTTAACACCATCCCAGAGGTCTCACGGTGGATTATTTTCCCGGTTCCAGAGCAGGACATCGAGGCAGCAGATAGCCATTGCATATAGGGACGGGGTAGATGAGGTGCAGACCGTGGCACCAATTTACCTCCCTCAGGTCACATGCTGGAAATGTGCGAGCTTGTTTTGAGGATGGGGACTCTAGACATTCTGTAAGGAAAGGCGCTGTCCCGCATGACAAAATACTCCCCGATTTTTTTAATGTCCCACACCAGACAACCCTCCAGGAGAAAAACCTGCTTATAATTTATCTTCGCCTAGATCCTAACTTGGGTTTGCATATAAACACCAAGTATTTTTTGCATGGTTTTAATAGTCATGGAATTCTGAAAATGCCCTTAATCTGTAAATCTATTAAAGATTAAACTTTTTTGTTTGTTTGTTTGTTTGAGATGGAGTCTTGCTCTATCTCGCCCAGGTTGGAGTGCAGTGGCACGATCTCAGCTCACTGCAACCTCTGCCCCCCGGGTTCAAGCGATTCTCCTATCTCAGGTTCCTGAGTAGCTGAGATTACAAGCGTGCACCACCACACCCGGCTAATTTTGTATTTTTAGTAGAGATGGAGTTTCACTATGTTGGCCAGGCTGGTCTTGAACTCCTGACCTCAGGTGATCTGCCCACCTCAGCCTCCCAAACTGCAGGAATTCCAGGTGTAAGCCACAGCACCCAGTCTTTGTTTTTTATTGAAGTGAAATTCACATAATATAAATTAACCCTCTTAAAACGAATTTAGTGACATAAATACACATTCACATTATTGTGTAGCCGCCACTGCATCTAGTTCCAAAACATTTCCATCACCGCAAAAGAGAACCACACATCTATGAAGCAGTCACTTTCTGCTCCCTGCTCGACCTAGCCACTGGCAACCTCCAATCTACTGTCTCCACGGATTCACCTATTTTGGATATTTGTTTCATATAAGTGGAAATATACAGCATGTGACCTTTTGTGTCCACTTTCTTTCACTTAGCCTGTTTTCAAGGTGCACCCATGTTTATAGCATGTATCAGTATATCACTCCTTCTTATGGCTGAATAATATTTCATTATACATACAGTCCACATTTGCTTCATCCGTTCACCCATTGATGGACATTTGGGCTGTGTTCACATTTTGGCTCTTATAAGTAGTGCTTCTATGAACATTCATGGATGGGTATCGGGTTAAATACCTGTTTTCAGTTCTTTGGGGTTATATACCTAGGAGTGCAATTGCAGGGTCATACGGTTATTCTATGTTTAACTTTTAAGAAATCTGTACTTTGTTTTATATGAAACTCTACCAAAAATTGCTCATTATTTCAGAAACTCACCCTGCTAATGACTATACCTAGATCAGCCTACATTCATGGCTGTTGCATTCCTTTTTTCTGTTTTGGTTTGGTTTGTTTGTTTTTGAGACAGAGTCTCTTTGTATCACCCAGGCTGGAGTGCAGTTGTGCAGTCTTGGCTCACTGCAACCTCTGCCTCCTGGATTCAAGTGATTCTCCTGCCTCAGCCTCCGGAGTAGCTGGGATTACAGGTGTGCGCCACCACACCCGGCTGAATTTTGTATTTTTAGTAGAGACAGGGTTTCACCATGTTGGCCAGGCTGGTCTCAAACTCCTGGCCTCAAGTGATCCACCTGCCTCACCCTCCCAAAGTGCTGGGATTACAGGCATGAGCCACTGCATCCAGCCATGGCTGCTGCATTCCTGATGACTGACATACAGGTACCATCATCTGACTATGGTATTCCATCCAAGCATTTACATATTGGAAACTGTTATTTTACTATAAGATTATCTCCCTTTTATATTATAGCCAGGTCATTATATTTTTTTTAATTATTTATGAAGGTAAGTTGTATTATCTATACAGTTGACGAAAAGGAGCATTACAGTATTTTTTTTTTGAGATGTATTATCTATACAGTTGACGAAAAGGAGCATTACAGTATTTTTTTTTTTTTTTTTTTGAGACAGAGCCTATATCTGTCACCCAGGCTGGAGTGCAGTGGTGCGATCTTGACTCACTGCAACCTCCGCCTCCTGGGTTCACTCCATTCTCCTGCCAAGTAGCTGGGACTACAGGCGCCTGCCACAACGCCCAGCTAATTTTTTGTGTTTTTGGTAGACATGGGGTTTCACCGGGTTAGCCAGGATGGTCTCGATCTCCTGATCTCGTGATCCGCCCACCTTGGCCTCCCAAAGTGCTGGGGTTACAGGCGTGAGCCACTGCGCCCGGCCAGCATTACAGTATTTTTAAAGAGAGGAGTTAAGTCTGATAGAGTTGAGAATCACAACCACAGAGTGTTGAGCTGCATGCCAGTCTTTGCATCTGTGGGAACAAGATGACACTGATACCAACGTACTGGAGAGGCCAGAGAATGTACACATTTTTCTGACAAAGCCCTGTGGTTTTTATATCTACAGCCCAGAGGTTATAGGTGTGGTGGCCTAGAAACAGTTAAGGACCAATTTGCAGATAATATTTATGGTGGGGATGATGGTTCTGCTCAGACGGAGAAATATTTTCAGGGTGTCTCTTCCTAAAACAGTTCTCTTCCACAAAGCCTGGATAATAATCCCCGCAGTAGCATACCATATAAAGAGAGGAAAGCTAGTCACAAATAATAGAGCAGAGAGAATTTTGAGACAGTCAGCCTCCTTAAATTCCAGTTGCTGATCTGTGCAGCAGTAAATTAGAAACAGGGAAAAACAGAGATGTAAAATTGTTGATGAAAACACTACACTTAAAATATCATCCTGCCCACTAAATTCATGATGGTGATTGCCTCTGGGGATGTGAGGGGGGAAATGCAATAAAAAAATATTTCAGGCCGGCTGTGGTGGCTCACACTTGTAATCCCAGCACTTCGGGAGGCTGAGGCAGGTGGATCACCTGAGGTCAGGAGTTTGAGATCAGCCTGGCCAACATGGTGAAACCCCCGTCTCTAGTAAAAATACAAAAAATTAGCTGGGCGTAGTGGTTGGCGCCTGTAATCCCAGCTACTCAGGAGGCTGAGGCAGGAGAATCACTTGAACCCAGGAGTCAGAGGCTGCAGTGAGCTGAGATGGCGCCACTGAACTCCAGCCTGGGCAACAGAGTGAGACCCTGTCTCAAAAAATAAATAGATAATAATAATAATAAACTTTATAGAACACAGATTAGCATGTTGATATTTGTAAACTCTAGGGAAGTGAGAATATGGTTGTTGGTTATCTATTAGGTTGGTGCAAAAGTAAGTGAAGTTTTGGTCATTAAAGGTAAAGTTTACAGATACCTAATAGTAGCTGTAAACTTCTGTATTACTTTCTCAAAATTAAATATGTGTATGTGTTTTAAAAAAATCTTAGCGCAATCCTAGTCAGAAACTGAGTCTTCTTGATAGTTTATATAAAGGCCCAAATGTGACTGATCTAGCTGAAACTAATGAGGATCACAAAGGTGTGGAGGACATGAGAACAGGATATTGAGAGAAAGATCAGAGAAGACCGGATCAGAGGCATTTCTGACCCTTTCTGGAGTCTGGAGAAAGGTTCTAACAGTTCATCCCTCAAACAGGATAATAGGCATTAATGCTAGATCCACATGCAATAGTAATTCTAGTCTGTGGTTTTATAGGCATTTAAATTATTGTTTTGTATTTTGTATCTAGATGGGTTCAGTCATTAATCTTGTATGTTTTCTGAGTGGCATCCAGAGCTAAAAGAACTTTTCCAAGCATTGCTTAAGATAAATCTGAGGCCAGGTGGGACACAATTGGCATTTCGGCTAAGAATCTGATGTCTAAGAGAGCTGACCAGTAAGATGTCTGTGGTAGATAAAGATAATCACAAATTTTTTGCTTCTCCTTCCATCAAAAAAGTGGAGCATTTTCCATCCCCTGGAACCTGAGCTGGCCATGACTTGCTTGATCAATAGAATTCAGAAGCAGTGATATTCTAGAACTTCCAAGACTCAATCTGAGAGAAGCCAACAGCATGTAAGTCTGACTACTCTGAGACTGCCATCCTGTAAGGAAGCCCAAGCTAGATGAGCAGAGATGCCTTGTGGAAGGAGAACAATGACCAGCTAGCCCAAGCTGCTCCAGCTGTTGCAACCCAGACACCAGACATGGAAGTGAAAAAGTCACTTTGGACATTGCAACCCCAGCAGACGTGACATGGAGAAAAACTGAGAAACACAACTGACACTTGGAAACATAGCCTCAGATATATGTCCCCAGTTGAACTATTCCAGCCATCTCCAACCATGTGAGCCATCCCAGTAATCAGGGAACAGAGATGAGCTGTTCCCTCTGAGCCCTGTCCAAATTCCTGACCTGCAAAATCTTGAGCATAATAAATGTAATTTAATGCCACTAAATCTTGGGGTAGTTTATTCCTCAGAAATTGATCACAAGAACGCTGACCCTAGCTGAACAGTGCCTTGAGATTTGCTTGCTGCCTAGATTGGCAGCAATTCATGTGTACCTTAAATATCCATCTCAGGTTCAACATAAAAATACACTTATTCTTGACATACAGATAATTACATACTTTTGCTGTGCATTCATATCTTGTCTTATTGTTTTATTTTGTTATTTATATGTCCAAGTACAAACACAAAAGTTTGTTTCATGGACAGGGGTTCTACGAGGATGGGAGAAAGGCAGGAAAATTCCAGGCGTTTAAAAAAAAAGAGAAAGGTGGGAAATGCTTATATATCAAAATTAAATAGGTTTCATTCTTGCAAGACTTCTCAAAGCTCTTAGTATATAAATGTGCATTATAAATTGCCAAGAAGTAAACAGAAGATGAAGCACTTCCCTAAATCCATTTGACCATAAAACAGATTTTTTTGGTCCAGCACACCATCTTGCAGGATTCGTGTTTCACAGACCACCACCTCTTGAACAGAGCATCCAAGCCACTTGTTGGCATTGGTGTGTCTGTCTTGGTTTACAACTATTCAGTAGGCAGATGTGTGTGTGTGTGTGAGTGTGTTCTGGAAGTACACACACAGCAGTGTGCTCTGGGAGGTGCACACTTCACATGAGCCTTTTGGAAAGAAGCCAGAGGACAGCACTTGAAAGTCATCGGGTGCACCCAGGCAAGACCATATCCCATGTTACACCCAGCATCTCTTCTGAATGGTCAGTTCAATTACCACACTGATGGTTAAATGTTTTTACCAACACCCCTGAGATTATAAAGATTGGGAGGGAGAAAGATGCCAACAGTACTGGAAATGTTCATGCCACCCGTCCTGTCATTGTTAAAAAAATCATTTTGCCTTTGACTCTGGAAAGCACACGTCTGGGAATATTCCCCAGGCCTCTCACTTGACCCCAATAGAACTGTCCATTTTATGCCACCAAATGAGTTTCGTGATTAGTCATGCCTGTTTCAGCTGGCTAAGTGCCCAAGCAGTGCCTGAGGCTGGTCCAAGTGTTTCTTCCACCAATTTGAGCTGTCAAATCCACTCATTTTCCTAGGTTAGTAGTGGCAGTATAGTCATCCTCAAAAGAGACATTTCCTGAGGGCCAAGGCTCACATGCTTCCTAGAATCACATCCAAGTCCAGCTCAGCCTGGTCTGATGCAGGCAGGAACCATGATTAGGAATTCAGAGAAGCAAATTCAACCGCTCCACACTTGGACTATTCCACTCCTGACGCTTGTTCCAAGTTACAGCTGACAGGCTGCCTATGTTTTCCCAGGTTCCCCATCCCCAGATTTAGATAAGAGAGAGGAGTATTCTTGCTATAGTCATTGACTTTATAATTTGGGAGTTTTCATATAATTTGGGGTTTAGGTTTTTTTCATGGTTCAAGCTGGTCCCATATTTTACATCCCCCTCTCTCCCTATTAGGGCTCAGGATGTTGGTCTGTGATTTTGCATTTGCACGTTTGTATCCTCCACTGGACCACAAGCATAGTGATACTAGAAAGCCCCTTGTTCACTCCTATGTCCCCAGCCCCCAGCAGAGAGCTACCAGGTGGCTGCGTCACCCTGGGTGTTTCATCTGCCTTCCAGGCAGGAAGCAGAAGAAAGGAGAAAAGATGAAGAACGAAACACATTTGACAGCTAAGTCCACCCCCACTTATCAGGAAAAAACAGTATCTTTCGGCTCTAGAAATCCACTCAGAAGTCCTCACATCTCATTGGCCAGGACAGAGTAATTTAGCCACCGCTGGAGTAAAGAAATCCATGCAAGGAAGGGGCAGATTTTGTTTTTATTTTAGTTTTCAGACAGAGTCTCACTCTGTCACCCAGGCAGGAGTGCAGTGGTGGAATCACAGCTCACTGCAGCCTTGGCCTGCTGGGCTGAAGCAATCCTCCCACCTCAGCCTCCCAAGTAGCTCAGACTACAGTTGTGTGTCACCACGCCCTGCTAATTTTTTTTTACTTTTTTTGTAGAGACACATTCTGACTATGTTGCCCAGGCTGGTCTCAAACTCCTGGCCTCAAGCTATTCTCCCGCCTTGGCCTCCGAAATTGCTGAGATTACAGGCATGAGTGACCATGTCCTGCTAATTTTTTAAAAAAATTTTTTGTAGAGATGAGTTCTATGTTGCACAGGCTGGTCTCAAACTTCTGTCCTGAAGCTATCCTCCCATCTTGGCCTCCAAAATTGCTGGGATTACAAGCGTGAGTGACCACTCCTGGCTGAGATTTTTAAGTAGGCACGTGTTTGCCCTAAACAAAATATGATTCCTTCATAAGGAGGAAGACAGAATAGATGTTGAATCAGTAACTGCAATGTTTGATGTTGATTGAAATGAAAAGACTGGGCTTATTTTTATTCATAAAAATAAATAGGGTTTTTAAGAGATGTGTTTGGGCATGTCTATCCACAGACAAAGATACGACTTAATTTTATTTATGTAAAATTCTGCCGAGAAACTCATACTCATCTGGCCAATGGAAGTATCCAATTAGGGGGTGCGGGGCCTTTCTTTTTAAATAAATCACTCAGTTGTCAGAAATTAGCACAGCCCCTCGTCATTTGAGTTCCTCCATGAATCATCAGGCCACATCCTTTTCCATTTATGAGCCTGTGTTGTGTTGCAAATTAAGTTTTAAAAGACATTTTTTTCTCAAAGAAAATTTAAAGAATAGAGTACCCCCCACAACCACCACCCAGGATAATGAACTATAGCTGCTGTCATTCCAGGAGGGCTTAATGACAGTGTTCGATGTGTGTGTGGACAGCCGAGGCTTCCCTCAAAGCTGTCTCTGTGAATGGGCTTCAAGATGTTTTGACTATTATCTGTTACAAAGAAACTTACGATTAATTGCATATTGTCATAGCTCTTAGTCCAACATAACTGTTAGCCCAACAAAGCATTCTCTCCTCAGGAGAAGGGGATGGGAACACAACCTAATTTTCTTCCACTGGGTAAGTGGTTTCTCTAAGTTCCTCGCTGCTCCATTCCTTAAGTTTTCTTGGAGGAAATCAAGTTGAGGAAGGACTCATTCTTCCCTGATGACTCCAGCTCTTTTCCAGGCAGGAGTGAGGATGACCCTCCATCATCCCAGGATCCACCTGTGTCCGGGAAATAGCAGGAGTGGCATTTCTCAAGGAGCTGTACAGAGGACACTAGGGACACAGGCATTGGGGCTACATATGCTTCAGGTTGCTCCGATGGTGGTGGTGACTGCTTCCTGGCCTCTCCCCCATATTCTATTCTACCTCCCCTGTGATCTGATACTGGAGAAAGTGTGGTTTAAGGGGAGGCTGATGGGGAAGTCCTGTGGGTAATGAGTCAGAAAGAGGAGGAGCAAAAGTAAGATAGAAATGCTTACAATGCTTAACTGGAGGGATATTAACTGTGATATAACTCCAAGAAGAAAGTAACAACATCATTATTGTGCAAGATTCAGGAGTTTGACTCCATGTTGGACAAATCCAGGGAGGTGAACCAGTTGCACCCCTGGTCCCTTCCCTACACCTCCAAAGATTGATCTTAAAACATGGATCCAATCACATCCTTCTCCTTCTTTTTATTTCCAAAGGCTCCCATTGCCTGCTAGATAAAGCCCATACCTCTCAGCCTGGCATACAAGCTCTGACACAGATGGACCAGACCTTGTCTCCTAGCATTGCTTCTGCACCCCCAGCCCTCCCACAGCCACACCGAGGCCACAATGAACTGTCACTGTCCCCAAGTTCAGTGCACTTGCATGCCTTCACACTCTGGCTCCTGCTGCTCCCTCTTCCTAGATGCCTTCTCTTCCTTCTTACCTAATAAACTCTTGTTCATCTTTCAGCACTCAAATTAAACGTCATCTCCTTTGTAATGCATGTCCCAAGCCAGGATTCATCTTACCTCCTCTGGGCTCTCTGCACTTGGCTCTGACCTCAATCACGGCACCAATCATACTGCATCATCATCATATTTCTAAGTCCTCTATTAGGTTTTACATAATCTCCTTCTCATCAGGAATTGTGTCTTATTGACTGGGATAGTCCCAGTAACCAGTACAGTTAGAATGAAAAGTAGAGTGTGTCAGGGGATGGGAGGAGGAAAGGATGGATGGATGGATGGATGGATGGATGGATGGATGGATGGATGGAAGAATAGAGGCATGGAAGGATAATTTGTATTATATTAATAGTAGGTATCTTGGACTATTAAAGAAGATCTACGTGCCTATGAACCGAAAGAAGTCTGTAAACAAAGAATCACTGAACTGAGACTCAAGTGATCCCAGTCTTAGCTGCTTTATAGGTCCCAGTGTCCCCGTGTAATAAGTGAGTAATGCAGCTCCTGCTCTAATGTTCTGTGAGTCAGGGATTGTCTAAATCATTGCCATCCAACAGCACCTTCTGCAGGAATGGAAATGTTCTAAAATTTATTCTGTCCAATAGAGTAGCCATTAGCCACATGTCACTATTGTGTACTTAAAATGTGACTAGTGCAACTGAAGAACTACATTTGTGATTTTATTCAACCTCAATTAATTTTAATTGAATATTTAAATAGCCACATGTGGCCAGTGGCTACTATATTGAACAGCACAGGTATAAACCACTACGCTTAAAGCCTGTGTTATACTTCAGTGTACTGCTACTTAACACCATAAAAGACATTGCTATATAGGCTCAAACTGCACAGATTCTTCTTGATGTGTTGATAAAGACACCTATGTTCGATGAAGTGAGTGGTGTTCTACCCTCTCTCATTTCTCAGCCAAACCTAACTCTTCCACTAACTTTGGCCCAGCCTATCACACGTACCTGGCCTGGATCCAGACAGTTAGAATTATGAGGATCAGCTCAGAGATGTCCAACCAAGACATCAAAATTTCCTGATGAATCTCAAAATATGACCTGATATAGCTCTAATTTCCTTTGAGTCTTGCTCTTCAAAGTTGTCACCCCATTGAGGGCAAAAATGGTGTCCTGTTCGTCACATTTCTTATAACATCGAGAGTCATACCTGGAACTTAGCAAGTGATCATTAACATTTGCAGGATAGAAAATGGGAGGAAGCATTCCTAGTGATAGGCCTGGATTCTCATGACCAACAACTGCACTCCTAAAGCCTATCTACCCATCAAAGACGGTCAATGATAAAACCTACTCAACATTCGACAACAGACAAGTCTTAAATACCGTCGATGCGTCTAATCCTAGGCATTTGACTATTTGCTCAGGACCTGAGATACAGAATACATAAGACATAGTCCCACCCTTCAAAGAATTCAGTTTAGTAGAACTGAGAGACACACAATTAATTCTAATTTTAGAAGCCACTTACTTCAATAGAAATGCAGATAAGGCACAATGAGATACCATCTCATACCAGTTAGAATGGCAATCATTTAAAAAGTCAGGAAACAACAGGTGCTGGAGAGGATGTGGAGAAATAGGAACACTTTTACACTGTTGGTGGGAATGTAAACTAGTTCAACCATTGTGGAAAACAGTGTGGCGATTCCTCAAGGATCTAGAACTAGAAATATCATTTGACCCAGCCATCCCATTACTGGGGATATACCCAAAGGATTATAAATCATGTTGCTATAAAAACACATGCACACGTATGTTTATTGCAGCACTATTCACAATAGCAAAGACTCGGAATCAACCAAAATGTCCATCAGCAACAGACTGGATTAAGAAAATGTGGCACATATACACCATGGAATACTATGCAGCCATAAAAAAGGATGAGTTCGTGTCCTTTGTAGGGACATGGATGCAGCTGGAAACCATCATTCTCAGCAAACTATCACAAGAACAGAAAACCAAATACCGCATGTTCTCACTCGTAGGTGGGAATTGAACAATGAGATCACTTGGACACAGGAAGGGGAGCATCACACACTGGGTCCTATTGTGGGGAGGGGGTGGGGGGAGGGATAGCATTAGGAGATATACCTAATGTAAATGTCGAGTTAATGGGTGCAGCACACCAACATGGCACATGTAAACATATGTAACAAACCTGCACATTGTGCACATGTACCCTAGAATTTAAAGTATAAAAAAAAGGAAAGAAAGAAAGAAATGCAGGTAAGGAGGCACACAAGAGCTCTTCATTTAAAACAGTTTAAGAATCTCTGGATTGGACATTTTAGTGGACACTGAGTTGCACCATGCAGATTCCCCTTCAATGGAAGACTTGCTGGCCCAGCTGCTAGGAGTGCTGTAGGCAGGCAGCCTCCAAAACCAGTCCTTCAGAGAGCCTGCATTAAGCTACTGGACAGTGTAGGAGTATACAGACGCAGCCATCTCGTCCCCATTCCAGATAACTATAAAGTCATTTTAGCTCCCAGAATTGAACTGAGTTGAGCTGAAGCTGTCCTTGGGCCTGCAGCAGCAGCTCAATTTCTTCCTCTGTGCCCTTCTGCTTCCTTCCTTTTCCTTCCTGGGGACCATCATTAACAAACCTCCTACATGCTGAACTCCATGCTCAACTGCCTCTTGAGTCAGCTTCCCAAGGAGCCCAACCTGCAGCAATCAGTACCACCAATGTAAGAGAAAACATGAGAAGAGATCAAATTTGGGACTGTATCACTTCCCATCTGGCTGGCAATGAGACTCTAGCACTCACTGGTGGACGATGGAACACTGAGCCCTGGCACAAGGCAGTGGTCCAGTCCAGTTGTAAAATCAGGTGCTGGTGGATTTTTGGGATGTACACCAGCAGAGGGGGGTACATTTGCTATTGCAATGTACCAGATATTTGATACAAGATGGCCATGTCTTCATACTCCTATATTGTCTGGGAACTGGATGAAGACTCTCTGAAGAACTGGCTTTGGAGGCTGCCTGTCAACAGCATTCCTAGCAGCTAGGGCAAGCAGCAAGTCTTTCACTGAAGGGGAATCTGTGGCACAACCCAATGTCTACTACAATGTCTAATCCAGAAATCCTTAAACTGTTTTAAATGAAAAGCTATTGTCTGCCTTCTTACCTGCACACCTATTAAAGTAAGTGGCTTCTAAAATTAGAATTGATTGTGTGTCTCTGTTTCCCAGTAAACTGTGAATTATTTGAGGAGAGTGGTTTTGTTGTATGTATTCTGTATTCCAGGTCCTGAGTAAATGGTCTGGGTAATATGACGGTAATAGTAATTACAAGGATAATAATGGCTATTATTAAGCTTTGCTAACACAGTGGTTCCCCCTTATCCTTGGAGTATACATTCCAAGACCCCCAATGGATGCCTAGAAGTGTGAATAGTACCAAACCCTACTGATACTGTGTTTTGTTGATCTGAAAACTGAGATAGCTACTAACTGACTAACAGGTAGGTGGCATCTACAGCATAGATCTGATGGCCAAAGGGATGATTCATGTCCCAGGTGGGATGGAGCTGGACAGCATGAGATATCATCATGCCACCCAGAATGGCATGCAATTTAAAATGTATGCATTGTTTATTTATGGAAATTTCCAGTTAATATTTTTGGACCATGGTTGGCCACAGGTAACTAAAATCAGGGAAAGCTAAACTTGGATAAAGGGGGAAACACTGCAGTCTGGAAAAGAGGAAAGAAAAAGCTGAGAGGATTCATCCCAACCTTCTCAGTAGGACAGTAAGAGGTTCTTGTCTGCTGCAGTGGGAGGGCACAGAAAACTGAAGACAAGCCAGAGGACATAATTGTCAGAATAGCTGAGTCTAAAGTTTAAACTCCTAACCTAGGAAGATCTGCTGTGCCAGGGTCAGGGCTGTGGTTAGGATAAAATGGGACCCTGACTCAAGGAATTTGAATAGCTGGGTTAATCCCCCATTTCCCAAATTTTCCAAGCCTGTAAAAGTGGCCCACCTTCCCTATTAAAAAGCAACACTCCACCATTGGATGGCGATTATAAGTCTTTTCCCCATAAGGCCACAAGTGTCTTATACAAGACATCTGCCCTCACCTCCCTTCTTAGCCACTAATCCTCTCGCTAGGGTTAGTTAAATTACAACATAACCCAGCCCAGGACATACTGTGCCTGATAAGGGGAAAAAGGGAATTACACCCTTGAGAGGCTCCAAGACCTAGCCAGCATCTACCAGCAGGACTGGGAGGGTGCACATGGAATTGTATTTTGATGGTGCTTAATCAGGAGATTGAAATATAAGGCTGGGTAAATAAGTGTTTGTCCATTTGAGAGCCTCTTCCAGGATAAAAGATCTAATACTCTGGCAGGAACCATAGAACATAGTGCAAGCTCACATTTAGATGGCTCCTGGAACAAAAAAAAAAGGCAATGCTCACATGAAGTGAGGTGGAAATGCTGGAATTGCCATGGCTGATGTTGGAAGAAAGGATTAAAAGTCTCAGAAAAGTGGAGAGGCTGGAGTAGATATACCAAGAAAGGCTGGGAAAATCATAAAAGATGATTATGCCCCAAAAGAAGACCCTAAAGAATCTGCTGGTGAGAAGGGCCTCAGTGTCACTAAGAAATTCAGTGGTGGCTCTCCTCTCTCGGCTGACAGTAGGAAAGGCCACTGCAGAACTAGACTCTCTAATATTAATGGGATGAAAGGACTCCTAAACAACAGAAGCAAGTTGACAACTCAGAACCATTAGGAGCCAAGTGAATTCAATTATAATGAGTAGCAAGACTGGAGCAGGGAGGTTGGCCTGCAAAGAGATTATGCAGCTGGTTTCTAGAACATGAATACCTATGGGCAAAATAGACAGGCAGCCAACAAGGGTACTACTCAATTGATACCAACTAAAGAAATCACAGATGGATAATCAGATGACTAAGGGCGGTTATTCCAGTATCATCATCCCTTGCCCATTTTTATGACCAAGAGCCCACTGACAAAAGGAGAGATCAGGTCCTCACGAGAAAGGACTCTATAAGACCACAGCAGGCACACACTTCTGATTCCCCCAATTCTTCCCCCAAAAGGATCTTTGACCATTTACTCAGACGACTGAATTGGGGAAAGGAAAATAACCCAAACATTTTGAGGAATGTTGGACACAAGATCCAAATTGACACTGATATCCAGAGACCTTTTGGAGTAGGAGCCTGAGGAGGCTAGATGATAAATGGAACCACGGCCAAGGTTTAAGACATAGTGGGTGTGTGTCGGAATTTATTCCTTCTGGTGGGTTCATGGTCTCGCTGATTTCAAGAACGAAGCCACAGACCCTCGCAGTGAGTGTTACAGCTCTGAAAAGAAAGCATGAGCCACTGCACCTGGCCTTCTTTTAATTAGTAAAATGTTAAAACTTGTGTGTGTGGCTGGGTGCGGTGGTTTACGCCTGTAATCCCAGCACTTTGGGAGGCTGAGGCGGGTGGATCACCGGAGGTCGGGAGTTTGAGACCAGCCTGATCAACATACAGAAACCCTGTCTCTACTAAAAATACAAAATTAGCCAGGCATGGTGGCGCATGCCTGTAATCCCAGCTACTCGGGAGGCTGAGGCAGGAGAACTGCTTGAACCCAGGAGGCGGAGGTTGCAGTGAGCCGAGATCATGCCATTGTACTCCAACCTGGGCAACAAGAGCGAAATTTTGTCTCCAAAAGAACAAATTCGTGTGTGTGATTCAGGTAT
The DNA here is from genome assembly GCF_043159975.1 of Macaca nemestrina. Lineage (NCBI taxonomy): Eukaryota > Metazoa > Chordata > Mammalia > Primates > Cercopithecidae > Macaca > Macaca nemestrina. The sequence goes on from NC_092135.1 coordinate 103,960,972, forward strand.
TGGAAAACTTTTAAATATTTTTGGAACAAGTTGAGTATGTGAGTCTACTTTTTCAATTGTAAATTTCATGAAACCTAAATATAAATCAGTTTCTGCTAAAACTTTATATGACTTGTAATATACTAGGAGTATTAATACTTAGTACCCCCCAAAAAACTATAAAATATCTCATTAATATTTTATGTTTATTACATATTAGATTTATTTTAATAGATTGAGTTAAATAAAATATATTCCTAAAGTTAACTTTACTGCTCCTTTTTAGCTTTTTAATGTGGCTATTAAACATTTTTAAATTACATATATGGTTTGTGTTACAGATACAATGAAAAGCATTGTTCTAAAGGGTGCAGAGTTTGTGGTTCCAATCATCTCTCCATTTAATTCACCAGTCTGGCCCCTGCAAAAAATCAGACAGATATTACACCCTAACTGTGTTCCACCACGAACTCAACAGGTAGAGGCCCCAGTTGCAGCCACCATGTGCTTTTCCTCCCGGAACAGATTAACAGTGTCTCAGGTCCATGTTCTGTGGCCCTTGACTTGACAAATGTGTTCTTCCCCATCCTTATTAGAAAAGAGCATCAGGAACAATTATCATTCACATAGAATAGGCAATAGTACACATTTACAGTTTTGCCACAGTGGACTCTGACCTGGGTTCAAACTCCAATTCCTCCCCACTGTGCCTTTGGGAAGTGACCTCCCCAAATCTTACATTGTTCCTATGTAAAATTAGATTATGTTCACATCACAGGGTTGCTATGAAGACCAACATGAGCTAAGATGAGCTAACTCTGCATCATAAAGTAAGCAATCCATAAATATAGGTCTCTCTTCACCTCAGTGGCCAGAGAGATGATCTTGGATGCTAAGGCATGTAAAACACCTACTTACGTTAGGGTAAATAGAATAGTACTTCTATTTTATTATGATACATACTGGTAAGTGCAGGGAGGGCTGGAACTTAGCCTATCTGCAAGAATATATTCTGTAATCTCAGTTGCATCATAGAAGTACTTTAGAAAGTTTTTTAAACAGCCCAGGTGTGGTGGCTCATGTCTGTAATCTCAGCACTTTGGGAGGCCAAGGTGGGAGGATCATTTGAGGTCAGGAGTTCGAGACTAGCCTGGCCAACATGGTGAAACCCCCATCTCTACTAGGTAGGTGTGGTGGTATGTACCTGTAATCCTAGCTACTTGGGAGGCTGCGACAGGAGAATCACTTGAACCCAGGAGGCAGAGGTTGCAGTGAGCTGAGATAGTGCCACTGCACTCCAGCCTGTGTAACAGCAAGACTTTGTCTCAAAAAGAAAAAAAAAAAGAAAGTTTTCTAAAGAAATGGATGATCAGGCCCCAACCCCAGAGATTCTGACTTAATTTCAATTTTAAAATTTACGCTCAATTCCGTTATTGGAAAACATTATCATTATTAGTAGTAGTAGTAGTATTTTATAGAGACAGAATCTCACTATGTTGCCCAGGCTGGTCTTGAAATCCTGGGCTCAAGTGATCCTGTCAACTACAGCCTCCCAAAGTACTGGGATTACAGGGCATGCACCACCTCGCCTGGCCGGAAAATTTTTGAATACATTCAGAACAACTGGTTCTAAGGTAACACTCATGTATTTTTCAAGAGTTGCCCCAGCTGATTCTAACATGCAGCCAGGGTTGACAGCCACCTTTCCTACCTGGTAATTTTGTCGTAAGTCTTGAATAAGTGATCGCTCCTCCTGTCTGCCTCTCTAAATTAAAACTGAATGCCCATCAGTCACAGATAAAGATTAATAAGATAATTGCATCTGGTATGTTCTTTGAGATCCTTAATAGCAGAAGGGAAGTTCAAGATATCATTAGGGCCATTGTCATTATTATCGCTCCCAGTTTCAAGTAGGAATTAGAAGTCGGAGACAGATCCCTTCTCCCCCATGCTCAGCCTTCCCCAGTCCTGAATGTATTATTCTGGGTGTGTTGTGAGGGCTGGGGCCATCAGAAGGGTCTGAAGCATATTAATGTGGAGGGCAGTCCAGCGCAGGTGTGAGCTGGAGTCTGATGCTGTTTGCTATTAAATACAGCAACCCTGGTGTCAGCATATTTGCAACACATTTCAAGATTGGGTCAGGAGGCCAGGAGCTGATGATGGATTTTTTATTTATTTATATATTTATTTTGCTTTACTGGCAAATCTGAGATTTGTAGGGTTCTCAAGCAGCTGCCGTCAAACCATCAGGTTACAGAGAACAGGCAGCAATGGAGAGGGAAGAAAATAGATTCTGATTGTGATATTCTGTCTGGTCAGCTCATCACTCTTCCCCCCAATTTTCCTACCCCATGGTAAAGCAAGGCAGCAAGGGCTGACGGCTGAGGCAGAGGCAATTGTCATTGGCCTGCTAACTGGGACATTGGCAAGAGACACTTCTGCAGTGGAGCAGCAAATCAACTTTCAATTTTGTGTTATTTGTTCAGTTGAATTTTCACAGCTGCTTGGCACCCAAAATGGGTGTGGTCAATTACTAACAGTGCTTGTACTGACAATGTGTATTCTACCTTTCATTGCCAAGGCCTCCTCGCTATGCTGACATAGAGGGTCAAGAAGAGCTTAAGTGGCTGGGCATGGTGGCTCAAGCCTATAATCCTAGCACTTTGGGAGGCCAAGGCAGAAGGATCAATTGAGGCCAGGAATTCAAGACCAGCCTGGGCAACATAGTAAGACCCCATCTCTACCAAAAAAATGAAAAAAATAGTGGGGTGTGGTGGCACACCTATGGCCCCAGCTACTTGGGAGGCTGAGGCAGGAGGCTCACTTGAGCCCAGGAAGTCGAGGTTTCAGTGAGCCATGATCACACCACTGTACTCCAGCCTGGGCAACAGAACGAGACACTGTCTCAATAAAAAAGGAGGGGGGTGTCTTAAGGTCTTCAAGGGGAGGGACCAACCTCACACAGCTTATGGTTAACCTGTGTCATACACACACACACACACACACACACTCACTTTGGGGAAATGTTTGTCATGCTATTTCTAATCTCTATATCTTTTTACTGAAATCAGAAAGAAAAAGCCACCAATTCTCAGAATAATCAGAAAATCTTGGCAGTGGAAGGACCTGAGAGGTGAACTGGTCCAAGCTTCCATTCAATGCCATTCACGTCACCCTCCCTGAGGGAGGCATCTTCCTGTCTTGCTTGATGGTCTCCTATGATGGAAAACTCCTTTGTGGCCAGGAACCCACTGGAATATCCAAGGCCCTTGTGGGGGTCAATGGGAGTGGGCCACGCGGTACCCAGATGAAACACTGTTTCTGAGTATATCTGTGGGTGTTTCCAGATGAGGTTAGCATCTGAATCAGCGGACTCCATTTAAATAGATCGCCCTCTCCAACGTGAATAGGCCTCATCCAGTCCCTTGAGGGTCTGAATAGAATAAAAGGGCAAGGAAGGAGGAATTTACACTCTGCTTTTTCCTGTCTCTTCTTAAGCTGAGACAGTGCCTTTCACCTTCTCCTGCCCTCAGAATAGGATTTACACCATCGGTTCCCCTGGCTGTCAGGCTTTCACACTCTAACTGCATCACACCACTGGCTTTCCCGGGTCCCCAGCTTACAGACGGCAGAAGTCCTCCATAATCACAAGAGCCAATTCCTCACCATAAACCTCCTTTTATAAATTACATATATAGAAATCAATATCTATAACCAATAAGATCTATTACTGCGTTGCTCTGAAAATCCCTGACTCAGATTGCCCTGTTCCCAACCTACCTCAAATAAATGTCTTTACTGTGGTTTCAGAATATAGTACACCAAAAACCGTTCAAGTGCTTCTGAGAAAGCAGAGCCATCCGTGCAGCTGCCTGGCTCCACGCACCGAGGACGCCCAGTGGCAAACACGGAGTCAGTCATCGCAGCCGCGGAGCCATCGGACACCTGGAGCCGCTCAGCACACACGCTTTTCAGCTGCCTGGAAAGTCCCCCTGGAGAGCAGCGCAGACCGGGCTTTGTTTTCCTCTTTCGCTTGCCATTTCTCTTTTTCTCTTTGCCTTTGAACATTTTCAAATCCTTTTTTCTGTTCCTACCCATCTGGCAGCCACTGCGTTCTAAAAGCTTTGAAAGCTCTGTGGCTTCTCAACCCACCTTCCATCCTGCAATGGTATCTGCTCTGTGCCCCGAGATGATGCCTCTTGCTCTCTGCTGGAAGGGCATTTTGTGTGGTGTAATGCAAGGAGAGAGGGGTTTGGAGTGACTGAGGATTGGACTCAAAATACAAGCCTCCCACTTATGGCTTTGTGCCCTTGGGAAAATTAATGAGCCTCTCTATTTTCTCCCCAGAAAAATTAGGTTGATACCTATCTTCAAAAAGTTAAGAAGGCTGGGAAAGGTGGCTCACGCCTATAATCCCAGCACTTCGGGAGGCTGAGGTGGGAGGATCCCCTGAGCTCAGGAGTGTGAGAACAACCTGGGCAACATAGTCAGAACCTGCCTCTACAAAAAATTTTTTTAAATTAGCAGGGCATGGTGATACCTGACTGTAGTCCCAGCTACTCAGGAGGCTGAGGCGGGAAGATCGCTTGAGCCAGGAAGGCCAAGGCTGCAGTGAGCCGTGATCTCGCCACTGCACTCCTGCCTGGGCAACAGAGCAAGACCCTGTCTCAAAACAAAAACGAAAACAAAATCTGCCCCTTCCTTGCATGGATTTCTTGACTCCAGGGGTGGCTAAGTCACTGTGTCCTGGACAATGAGATGTAAAGATTTCTGAGGGGATTTCTAGAACTCATACTGTTTTTTTTCCTGATAAACGGGAGTGGACTTTGCTGACAAATGTGATTGGTTCTTCAAGTTTTCTTCTTTCTTCTGTTTCCTTCTTGAAATGCAAATGAGACACCCGGGGTGACGCAGCCACCTGGTAGCTCTCCTCTGGGTGCTGGGGACATAGGGATAACAAGGGGCTTCCTAGTGTCACTAAGCTTGTAGTCCAGTGGAGGAAACAAATGTGCAAATGCAAAATCACAACCCAACATCCTGAGCCCTATGATAGGGAGAGGGAGAGATGTAAAATACGGGACGAGCCTCAACCATGAAAAAAACTCACACCCCAAATTATATAAAAACCCCCAAAGTATAAAATCATTGACTACAGCAGGAACACTCCTAACTTATCTAAATCTGGGGATGGGGCCAGGAGTTCGAGACCAGCCTGGCAACATGGCAACACCCTGTCACCACAGAAAAATAAAAAATAAAAAATAAAAACACAAAAATAAATCAGGGTGTGGTGGTATGCCTGAGACGGAGGGTCACTGAAGCTAGGAAGATCAAGGCGGCAGTGAGCTGAGATCATGCCACTGCTCACTCCAGTCTGGGTGACAGATTGAGACTTTATCTAGGAAAGAAAGGGAAGGAAAGAAATGGAAGAAAGGGAAGAAAGGAAGGGAGGGAGGGAGGGAGGGAAGGTTGGTTAATAATAAAACTTCCAAAGATATTGGTTGAAGATTGAAACAAATTTTTTAAAACTTTGAGTCAAGACTTTGGTATTAGACAAGTGTGGGTTCAACTCTCAGCTTTGTGTTTTACTCCATCTTTAACTGAGGGTAATTTACATAAAGATTCCTATGAGAAATAATTGAGGCAATATATGCAAAGTGCTTGGCACAAAGTACATGTTTAATAAACCTTAGTAATGAGGATGGTGCCCCCCAGGGGTTAAAGGTGGTAGAGATTACTTAAGAAACAGAAGCAATGTCGTAATCCAGAATTCAAAATTGAACCAATACTATTTTTTACCTAACTGCCACTGACCAACATTGATAAACATCTAATACCTAGTATTGGTGAGAATATGGGGGGAAAAGGCCTTTCATGCAATGATAATAGTAGTACAAACTGACACAAATTTTCTGAAGCCAATTACAGCAACTCACATCAATAGTCTTAAAAGTGTACACACCCCTTGACCCAGAAATTTTACTTCCAAGAGTTTATCTAAGGAAAGAATCATGGATGTGTGCCAAGACAGATACCCAAATACGTTCACTACAGCATTGTGAATGATTGGCAAAAGTTGAGGCGGGTGGAGGAGACAGACCCAAATACCCAACAAAGAGAACTAAAGAAATGATGATAGAATACTCAGAAGCCAGGCCGGGCACAGTGGCTCACACATGTAATCCCAGCACTTTGGGAAGCTGAGGTGGGCAGATCGCTTGAGGACAGGAGTTCGAGACCTGCCAGGCCAACATGGCGAAATCCTGTCTTTACGAAAAATACAAAAATTAGCTGGGTGTGGTGGCACTTGCCTGTAATCCCAGCTACTTAGGAGGCTGAGACAAGAGAATTGCTTGAACCCAGGAGGCAGAGGTTACAATGAGCCAAGATCCTACCACTGCACTCTAGCCTGGGTGACAGAGCAAGACTCTGTCTCCAAAAAAAAAAAAAAAGAAGTACTTGGAAGCCATTGACAATGACATTGTAAGGAGTGAAGGACTCATGAAAATTTTTACAACGTATTTTAAAATTTAAGAAGCTGGCTTCAGAACACAGGGAAATTTCTAACATTCAATAAGAAAAATGCCATAGAGACGCTAAAATATTATAAGCAGCCATCCCAGGCAGCGGGAATAATAGCCCCAATCATCCTTTAATTATTGGATTTACAGGTTTTGAAACAGTGCCTTGAAAGAACATATGTTGTTTTTTGCAACTTCTAGGAATAATGAAGAGAAGAGGAAGTCCTCCCTCAGCACCTGTGGCCGGCCCGATTCCTGGGGGTCGGCCCTGCACAGGCCCCGCACAGGACGGAGATCACACCCCCTGCTTGCTTCTCTGCTCCATGGTTTCTAGACTGTTCATGGAGTAAGGTCTTCTCCTTGTGAAGATCAATTTCAGGGAATATTTATGCGACCACTCCTGAAAATGCCTATAAAGAGATCTTTTTTTCCAAATGTGATTTGTTCTTTAACAAGTACAGCAAAGCAAGAAAACATTATTTTTGGAAACAAACGGAATATATCCAAAAAAAAACTGTGGAATGTAGTGGTAGAAACAAATACATTTCTATATTTGTGCATCCACTTCTCTCTTCCCACCTAGCGTTTGCCAGTAAGGGAATAATTTTTGTAACCTCCAAAAATGTCACTGAGGGGGGCCAAAGTGACTTGTTTCAAGGGGCAGGCTTGAGTGCTATGAAAGTGGGATTCGGCTCAGTGTGCTCTGAGGCCAGCACAATCTTCAAAGTTCTACAGGGAAGAGACTGGAGGCCTTTTTGTTATGTTAATAGCCTTTAGCTTAATGCTTTTTTGCTGTACTCTTTGTTTTGGAGAAATAAATGAAAGGTGTTAAGCTGAGAAGAGTTATAATTGATTTCCTCTTTGTGCTTTTCTGTATTTCCCAGATTTTCTAAGACAGATATGAATTACCACTGTGACTAGGTTACTACTTTTTTAAGAGAAGGGTGAGGTGACAGCCACAGCTACCTCATGGCATCATTTCAAGTGCTCCACAAAGATCTCCCTTGACCCCCCAGGCTGCCTGAAATCCTTTTCACTGAAAATAGGGACCTTCATTTCAATGAGATAAAGCTTAAAATTCAAAATTCTGAACCAGAGATGGGGAAGGACATATTTCTATTTGCACACTGTGGTATAAATGACTAATAATACTTTGCCTGGCTGTACCTTGGGAATGGGCTCTTTATTTAGGGGTTCATAGCTTCAGCCTCATAACTCCTTTTTTCCTTCCCCCCCTCCCCGCCCCCGAGACAGAGTCTGGCTGTGCCATCCAGGCTGGACTGCACTGGCACAATCACAGCTCACTGCAGCCTCAACGTCCCGGGCTCGAGCAATCCTACCACTTCAGCCTCCTAAGTAGCTGGGACTACAGGCGTGCACCACCATGCCCAGCTAATTTTTGTATTTTTGGTAGAGACAGGGTTTCGCCATGTTGCCCAGGCTGGTCTTGAACTCCTGGGCTCAAGCAATTCACTCGCCTCAGCCTCCCAAAGTGCTAGGATTACAGCACAAGCCACCGTGCCTGGCTCCTAACTCCTAACACAACTCTGTAGGTCAGGGGCCCCCAAGCCCCAGGCCATGGACCAGTACATGGACCAGTACTGCTCCATGGCCTGTTAGGAACCAGGCAGCACAGCAGGAGGTAAGCAGCAGGTGAATGAGTAAAGCTTCATCTGTTTTTACAGCTGCTTCCCATGGCTCCCATTACTGCCTCAGCTCCGCCTCCTGTCAGATCAGCGGCAGCATTGGATTCTCATAGGAGCATGAACCCTATTGTGGACTGTGCACCCAAGGAACCTAGGTTGCATGTTCCTTATGAGAATCTAATGCCTGATGGTCCGTCACTGTCTCCCATCACCCCCAGATGGGATTGCCTAGTTGCAGGAAAACAAACTCAGGGCTCCCACTGATTCTATATTATGGTGAGTTATATAATTATTTCATTATATACTACAATGTAATAATAATAGAAATAAAGTGCACAATAAATGTAATGGGGTTGAATCATCCTAAAACCATCCCCCCACCCTGGACCCATGGAAAACTGTCTTCCGCAAAACCGGTCCCTGGTGCCAAAAAGGTTGGGGACCACAGCTCTAGGTCGTGTGGGTTGATTTTGCTCTTCCTTATTGCTAGGTAAAGAAAAATGAGTACCCAGCCATTGGTCACGTGAGGGCGAGAATGGCGCCTTACAATTAAACCAAAGTGCGCTGTGCACGGCACTGCTCTCCCTTAGCTCCAATAGAGGCGTGGGGTCGGCTTGCCCGGCTTCCTGAGTCTGGATTCCCCCTGCCCTTTGGTCTCAGAAAGGTACTGAAGCCCCACTTTCAGTTGGATGAGGAACCTCTTGAACCTTAGTGTTCCACAGGAGTGACCCTAAAGCCGGACTCACTGCCCAGGTCCACTTGAATGGTCTCGTGGACTGTTACTGAAATGGCCCAAGGTTTGAAGCCACTAAGAGCGGGCATCAAATCCTAGAAACCATCCTCATCTGGGTCACCTTGGCCTCGTTCTTCACACTCTCCGTCCTCAGCTCCCTCACTGGTAGTGGGGGACGTGGGTCAATACATTGTCACTATTGTTGAAAACTCAATACATTGTGACTATTATTCATGAATTCTTTAGCTGCCTTATTTCTACTTCCGGATGCAGACTTGTTTACAGCTCTGAATATAAAGGAATTGAAGACCAAGAACCTAATGACTATTAGGTTATATTTGTTACAGGTCTGATCATTTGTCTCCTCGGGTCCACTGATCCACAGAAAATACATATATAAATAACAAGCAACCAGGGGCCTCATGTAAGGGGGAAAAAAATCTTAAATAATCTTGCTTTTGTGGGTTTCTATCTTACAGAAAAAAATTAATAAATACAAAAGGATTAATTTTTCGGCTTTAACATTTTTAAGTGTACCAAAAACTTTATTAAATACACAAGTATATGTCACTTAAAAAAAAATTATAGCCAGTGCAGGACAAGAGGGGGAAAATGCTTTGGAAAAGAGGGTGCCTGTGGGACAACCCTAGGACAGGAGATGGAGCCATGGATGGGCCCAGGGCTGACTGTGGCATCCAAGAGATACCCAAGGAAAAGCAGTTAGGGGCTGTAAGGAAGAGGTGGTGAGGGAGTCCCTGAGGGAAATGACAGGCTCTGAAAGGAAGGAGAATGACGGGGAAGGCAAACGTCTCCTCCTTCCTCCCACACTCTCTGCCGGTTTTCCCGCTCTGCCTCCTGGCGCCCTTCTCCACCAAGAAAGCAGGAGCCCACCTAGTCTTTCGTTGCGGGGAAACAGCGCCCTCGTGTGGGCTGCCTGGTTGTTGGCGCTGGAGGTCCGTTGCCTTTTCACTACCCCGGACACACGTTGTTTTTCAGCAAATAAGAAAGCCACATAGGCAGCATCACAAGCAGTTTCTTTGCAGAAAACTTGGTAAGGAGCAAACAGAAATAAGCCGAGTCTAGCGATTTCCCTCACCCACATCATTCACCTCCGGCAAGTATCTGACTCTGTTTCCCTTTAAGATGCCCAACTTTGGGGGCCTCGTCCCAACAGGGAGTAGCTCCTGTAGCAACCCAACCGTGCACCCCTGAGAGGCGTAAGGGCAGGGAGCTGGCAGAGTCATGGGAACATACGTGGGGACAGTCTGGAAGGCGACGTGATTGGCCTAGGATGCACAAGGTCCATACTGACGTAGAGAGGAGCTGGGCAGCCTCTGGATCCGCCCAGAAAATGCTGTGCCCTCCCAGGACAGTGGGAGATTCACACATAGGGTTCCTCCATGGCTCTGGTATTGATGGAAGTACTTCTAGAAACAGTCCTTCAGGAAATGGAGGGTGCTCAAAGATTTCTTTACAAAGGTGTTGTTTGCAGTTTTGTTTGTAAATCTGTCATTTTGGAAGCGGCCTAAGAGCCAATAGGAGGGGCCTGGTCAGATACAGAGCGCTGCTCCCATCGGTGGAATGCCGTGGAGACATTAAGAATGATGTGGCAGGCTAGGTACCATAGAGAAATCCCGTCTCTACAAATAATACAAATATATATATAGCGCCAGGTGTGGTGGCACACACCAATAGTCCTAGCGACTTGGAAGGCTGAGAAGGGAGGATCGCTTGAGCCCAGGAGATGGAGGCTGCAGTGAGCCGAGATTATGCCACAGCACTCCAGCCTGGGGACAGAGTGAGACCCTGTCTCAAAATAAAAAAAAAAATAAAAATAAAAAATAAGATACCGCATCCAGTCACTGACTTTCAACCTGTGCACTGCTCTGCGGTCGTATGCTTTCCTTCCATTAAAAAAAAAAAAAAAAAACCCTAACACATTTAAAAAATAATGCAACAGTCTGTTTAATGGCAAATGGGCACGTATGCTCAATGTCATGTTAAATATTACAAATACAAATCTGAACATGTCATTATGGTGTAGATTTGCCTTTCTTAACCCCACTTTGTTTGTTCTATCATTTTTTATGTGCCCTTGTAATCCATGCTGAATCCTTTAGAATAAAATGGAGATTTAATAAATAAGGAAAATTATATGTACACTAGATCCCCCTTCCAAAATGTATATATGCACGTAGAGAGGACAGAGAGAGAGGCACAAGATATGTGAAAAGTACAACCATGAAACGTTGTGACAATCCTTACCTCTAGCTAAGGATGGCTGGTCATTTTTATTTATGTATTTTATATTTGTTTTCATTTTCTACACTGAATAGGGTTTACTTCTTTAATCAGAAGAATAGTCCATTTTTTTCAAGAAACAGAGTTGTGCCCTAGCCCACCTGCCTGCCACTCCTACCCATGTCTTAGGCAGGTGAGCCAGGCAGAGTCTCTCAAAGCAAATCAGAAACATCTTGGGAAGTTCAGCTGAAGGAACAAAGGACTCCTTGCATCCAGGATCTACCAGTGCCAGCATTTGAGCCGTGCCCTAAAGAATCAGCCTTGTCCCACACAGAAGTTATCTTGTGAAGCTGTTATTGATTGTTTACAGGTTAGTATAAAAGGGTTTATCGGTGTCGTGTAATAGTTTTGAACTGGGCTTGGAGGCTGGGCTCTGAACTTAAATTCTCACTCTGTTGTTCACTAATGTTTGATTTGGAGTGATGACTTCTCATTCTCCTCATCTGAAAAGTGGAGGTGTAATCCTTATACTCTCAAGATTGCTGAGAAATTAAATGTGGTAATCAGGCTGTGCCATATGAAGTTGGTGGTTTTGTGGGCGTAAAGTGGGTGATCCCCGGCCATTTCTGGTTCAATCCGTGTACACTGGGAGCTCAGCACAGTGCTGGCAGGTGGTCAGCGCTTGCTCAGCCTCCACACGGTTCCACCCCCATTCCACAGATGAGGCCGTCCAGGCAGAACGTGGGAAAAACAGGGCTGCGGGAAGGCATGCAGGGCCTGGGAGTGAGCTGTGGGGAGGAAGGAGGGAAGAAGCCTCAGAATGCCAGGTAGAGGCTCCCAAAATACAGCGTGGCCAAAGCTGACACAGCATCAGCCTCTCTCTTGCCATTTTAAAGATACTCCACCCGCAAACAAACACACACACCCCTCACCCTCCTAACCTAATTAAATTTACTTCTACATGGCAGAACTTTCTCCCCAAGTCTGAGCCCTCCGGGATCCACCTTGTGACCCCAGAGGGCTAATGTCACAACGGGGACCCTGAACCCCCGCTCCAGCTTCTCCCCTGGGCACAGGTTTGCTGGCAGGTGCCAAGGTGGTAGGATATGCTTCATCCCACCCTGGGGATGGTGCAGAGGCTGTGACTGAAGCAGCCTAGCGTGGTGCTCCCCTTGGTCCTAATTAACTCAGTTACCATAAGTTCCTTTGCAGCCAGGACTGAGATACCCAAGTCTAAGGAATGGGGAACCATTAGAGACACTGTCGGGGGGCAGGAAAGGAGAAAGCCACCACTAGTCCACCTGGTGGGGCCTTCTGTGGAAGGTAATTCGAGGTTGGGCATTTTCTTGGGATATCAGAGTCTGAATCAACTTTTATCTGAAATGAAAGGTCTGTCCTGCCCCAGCCAGAGCTGCCAGTGCCTCTGCCCCTTTAATAGGGACTTGGTGCTTTCTCAGTGCCACCCTTGAAACTCAAAGCTGAGTGGGGTCAGTCTGCTGATGGTTTGGAGGTTAAGGGAGATGGTGTGTGAGGGAAATGGTGGTTTCAAAGACTCTTCCATCCTTGGGTTAGCTACTCTAAGAATAACATGTACAACCATTAGAAAGAAGATCCCCATGGCTCATGTCATTTAGGCTTTAACCGGCCCTGTGTGCAAGAGTCATAGCCATTTTTAGTGGGCACATGGGCTGAGAGATCATGGGCCAAAGACCATGCCCAAATTCACACGCGAAAGATGTGAAAGCCAGGACCCAAACCCACGCTCCCTGTCTCAAAATTCATTCTCTTTTTGAATTGCCACAAATCTGCAGGAGAATAATTGTTCTAGGATAGAGATTCTCAAACTACAGGGCGAGAAACCCTTGGATACTGCCAAGTTATGTCAAGGAAGCTGCTAATTCAGACTGGACATTAAGTATGGCCCACAAACTTAAAAAAAAAAAAAAGAAAAAAAAGAAAAAAGCATGTCTTGCCCAATCACCCCTTCATGCATCAATCCAACTGCTATGTACCAATATTTTTCAAACATCTATAGATGTTGTTATGATGATTAAGATACAATTCATTGTATTGCTGCTTCTTATTGTTGCTTGGTTACTGCAGTAACAGGCAACTGCACAATTCCAGTGGCTTCTAGCACCCAGCATTTATTACTCACCTGATTCCATACTGGCTGCAGGTTAGCTCAAGCAGGCTCTGCTCTGCTCCATGTGTCTTCTCATTCAGGGACTCAGGCTGAAGGAGCAGCCTCTGACTGTGACATGTTGCATGAAACCTAGCTAAGCCACACAGTCACATCTAATCACACGTCCTGTCATGGCCTGATAAGTGGGGGTGCATGGCCGCTTCACCTACTGGAGGCACCGGAAGGGCAGGGACGTATTTATTTTGATAACAAATAATCGTGACTGGGCTCACACATGTAATCCCAGCACTTTGGGAGGCCAAGGTGGGCAGATCACTTGAGCCCAGGAGTTCAAGACCAACCTGGGGAACATAGTGAGATGCTGTACCTACAGAAAATATATGTATTTTTTAATTAGCTGGGCGTGGTGGTGTGCACTTGTAGTCCTAGCTACTAAGGAGGCTGGGGTGGGAGGATTGCTTGAGCCAGGAAAGTGGAGGCTACAGTGAGCTATGATCATGCCACTGCACTCCAACCTGGGCAACAAAGTGAGACCCTGTCTCAAGAAAAGGAAGGAAGGAAGAAAGAAAGAAAAGAGAGAGAGAGAAAGGAAGAAAGAAAATAATCATGAATAATAACACAACCTACCACTTTATCCATTTTTTTTTTTTTTTAATATGAGACAAGGTCTCACTATGTTGACCAGGCTGGTCTTGAACTCCTGGCCTCAAGCAGTCCTCCCATCTTGGCCTCTCAAAGTGCTGGGATTACAGGTGTGAGCCACCACGCCCGGCCTTTATCCATTTTCTCTGTGAGCAAATACTTCAGGTAGAACTATGATGAGGAAGCCCTGGGAGACTGGGAGACTGCCGTTAGAAAAGTTGAAAATGTAATTCTATGCTTATACCTCAGACACTCATGGTGGGAATGCAAATTTGTTCAGCCCCCGTGGAAAGCAGTTTGATTATTTCTCAAAGAACTAAAAATAAAACTACCATTTGACCCAGTAATCTCATTACTGGGTATATACCCAAAGGAAAATAAACTGTTCTATAAAAAAGACACTTGCACTTATACGTTCATTGCAGCACTAGTCACAACAGCAAAGACAAGGAATCAGCCTAGATGCCCATCAACGTGGATTGGATAAAGAAACTGTGGTATATATACACCATGGAATACTACATGGCCATAAAAAGGAATGAAATCATGTCCTTTGCAGCAACATGGATGCAGCTGAAAGCCACTATTCTAAGTGAATTAATGTAGACACAGGAAAATAAATACTGTGTATTCTCACTTATACGTGGGAGTTAAACATCAGGAACTCAGGGACATAAAGATGGCAGTGATAGACAGTGGGGATTCCAAAAGTGTGGAGGGAGGTAGGAGGACAGGGGTTGAAAAACTACCTATCAGGTACTATGTTTGCTACTTGGGCAGTGGGATCATTAGAAGCCCAAACCTCAGCATCACACAACATACCCATGTCACAAACCTGCACATGTACCCTCTGAAACTAAAATTTTAAAACAATTAAATAAAGAAGATGCAGTTCTACAACACTGATTACTCCCTTGCCTGAGCAACATCAGTAATTTTTCACATTGGTAGAAGGTGGCATTTCCAAGATGGAATTCAATATTTAAATATGGGTTTTAAGGTCAAACTTAAGTTGTCCCATTTGCATCTGCCCTGAGGAGCCTCTGGCCTCTGAAGCGGCTTCAGATGGTGGAGGTCCATGGGAATGCCATTCGTTGGCCTCCACAACAAGACAGTGTGAAATGACTTCCACTGGCAACTCTGGGCCGACAGTCTGATAGAACTGCATAGACTCCTGGGAATTCACCTATTCAAGAAACACTTATGTTGTGGGGACTGTAAGCAGTGTGAGATGCAAAGGTGTGTAGGAAACCATCCTCACCCTCACAGAGCTTGCAGTGGCGCCTCCCAGCCTCACTTGAGGAGCAAAATCAAGGCTCTGAATTTCCATGACTTGGCCAAAGGTCACACACCAGGTCAATGACCACAGGGGACTCGACATCAGGTGTCTTTTGCTGGTTTGCTTTTGAGACGAGGCCTCATTCTGTCACCCAGGCTGGAGTGCAGTGGTGCAGTCTTGGCTCACTGTAGCCTCAACCTCCCGGACTCAAGCAATCCTCCCTCCTCAGCCTCCAAATAGCTGGGACTATAGGCTCATGTCAGTGAGCCTGGCTAATTCTTTAATGTTTTCTAGAGACAGGGTCTCACTATGTTGCCCAGACTGGTCTCGAACTTCTGGGCTCCAGTGATCCTCCTGCCTCAGCCTCCCTAAATGCTAGGATTACAGATAGTGCATCTGGCCAAAATCAAGTTTATTGACTACCATTCTCTTTTCTCTACACCATGTGCTTCCTTAATTAACGTAATCTTCAGCTGAATTCCTTTCTTAGTTGTGTGTTGTGTTACCTTTTTCTTCCCAACAACAAGGCAATGTGTGGCCACCCCAGATAACAAAAGGGAACTGGTAGGGGTGAACAGCATACACCCAGAAAGCAGGTGCCAGTTGCCCGTAACCAGAGGCCTCAGATGAGGGAAGAGAACCCAGTACTTTTAAAAATTATGTGAATGATGAAAGTCACCTTTTGCTACATCCTTTCCATCAGACTCTTAGTGCATTTGAGACTTTGATTAATGAGGCTATATCCAAGAATGATATTCATGTTACCCAATAAAGACACCATGGGGTTGTTCCGGGCCCAATTTTGGCAACTTGCTCAATATTCAAGCTGGGTTTTTTCCTTTCCTTGTATCTTATCAACCAGGTACAAAAGGATGTTGTTTAAATGAGAAAATCTCTTCCTTCGCATACTGTTCTAAACTCAGTGGGTTCTCTTTACAGCCAGGTGAGAAAAAGTTGCAATTTCAATGCAGAGAGCCCTTCTGAATGCCTGCGGCCTGGGAGGTATAATGAACAAGCTTCAGTCTTGGATCAGTTCCCAGACCCACAACGCGAGAACGCTGTGGTGTCTAAACAGAAGTCCCTGGCTTTCTTTCAGTCCCAAGTCTTATTAGGTTTGATGCTTCTTTATTATGTTTTGTTCTGCATCTCTAAATCCCCCTTCCAAAGCATAATGCTGCAAACATGGGGTCTGCACGCCCAAGAGCATTGTCCCTTGGTTGCCATGGTAACCCAAGCGCATCCACCAAGCACTTTACTCCAAAGGAAATAGCGAGCTTGGGCTACGAGCTTGCACCTTGCACACACACCCACCCCAGTCAGTGAATATCCCCCGGAGGGTTTCTGTTTCTGCACCAGAGTTGGCAAAAGCCAAAGGGGCCAGCGCAACTGTGTCTTATCGACTTCATGAAAATACCTGGGATACACATTCAATTTCTATTTATTATTGTTTCACCTGTGCTGGGAGGGGAGCTGCTGGCACTTGACAAATGGGCTGAAAGGCTGCCGAGTTTCATTCCGGCGTTGGTAGGTAACAGATGCCGAAATGTGATTTCGTAATAGCGGAATAGGACTTTGTACTTTTACAGCATTTTTCATCAGTGAACCTCAAAGGCTCCCTCATTAGTCCCCGTGGCCCGCTGGAAAGGAGGTGAGTGGTGATTGGGTCCCCCCACATGGCAAGCCCAAGGCAAGAGGAGGCCTTGGGTTAGTTGCCTAGACTTAAACAGGACACAGAAGCACAAAGAGGCCACTGGAGCCCCAGTCTGATGGAGCTGCTCTAATCGTGTAATTACCCTGCAATCATGCCCATCATTTGCATTTTTAACTCCACTCATTAAACGTGCGGCTTCTGTTTGGGGAGACTTGTCTCCACACATCTCAACCGTCTGAATGCCTGTGGCTGGCCTTTTTATGCAGTAACAGGCATCCTGATAGACAGGTTGGGGGAAACATTGGCTTGCTCCTACCGTAAAAGAGCACACGAGTTACCTAAGCAGAATGGCACAGGGTCAGCAGTGGCTGAGAAATGGTTACTTTATGGGAACACAAAACAAAGTCGGTTCTGAAAGTTCCCATGATCAAGAATGAGAAACTTCAGTAAACCGTAAGTCATCTAAAAACGTCCTCCCCACCCCAAACTACATCTCAAAGTGTTTAAAGTGAGCGGAGTCTTGGATAGTATCTAAATCCAACACCCCCAATTTCAGATGAGAAAATTGAGCCCCAGAGGCATTTCTCGATTAACCTTCAAGCCCCACAGCTGGTGAGTGGCAGAGGGGATCCCAGAGCTCAAGTGGTTCACCCTCCCTATCTACCTTAACCGCAAGGTGCTATGAGAAACTTACGTGGAAACATTTCTACAGGTGCATTGCCTTTGAATATCAGCAACATAAGCTCCTTCTGAACAGGGATTTTGTCTGCTTTTTTTTTCTCAGTTGTATCCCAGAAAAGAGAACCTAGCACATAATGAATCCCCTATAAATTGTTGTTGATAATTGGACATCTGCACTGATCCTACTCAACACAGGCCAAGAAAGAATAATAAGGCCGGGCGTGGTGGTTCATGCCTGTAATCCCAGCACTTTGGGAGACCGAGGCAGGTAGATCACCTGAGGTCAGGAATTCAAGACCAGCCTGGCCAACATGGTGAAACCCTGTCTCTACTAAAAATACAAAAATTAGCCGGGTGTAGTGGCGCATGCCTGTAATCCCAGCTACTCAGGAGGCTGAGGCAGGAGAATCACTTGAACACCTGAGGCAGAGGTTGCAGTGAGTTGAGATCGTACCACTGCACTCCAGCCTAGGCAACAGAGAGATTAAGAGAGAGAGAATAATAGACAAGGAACCAGGAAAACATATTTTCCCCATTTAAGATTCAGATCAAATGTCACCTCCTCAGAGATGCCTTTTCTGATCCCCTTGTTCATTGTTTACCTCCCTCACCCCAGTCTTTCCTTTTCATTTGGTTCCATTTCATTCCTGTTTTGTTTTCATTATAGCAGTTATGAATAGTTAAAGTGGCCTCATTTATTTTATAACTATCTCCTCACTTTGATAGAAGCACCATGAAGTCAAGAATTTTTTTCAGTCCATGAATTGACAATTCTCAAAAGGAGATATACAAATGGCCAACAAACATATGAAAAAATGCTCTTCATCACTAATGATCAGGGAAATGCAAACCAAAACCACAATGCCATGCCGCCTTACTCCTGCAAGAATGCCCATAATCAAAAAACCAAAAAATAATAGATGTTAGCACAGATGCAGTGAAAAGGGACACTTCCACACTGCTGGTGGGAATATCAACTAGTACAACCTCTATGGAAAACAGTGCGGAGATTCCTTAAAGAACTAAAAGTAGATCTACCATTTGATCCAGCAATCCGACTCCTGGGTATCTACCCAGAGGAAAAGAAGTCATTATACGAAAAAAATACTTGCACACGCATGTTTATAGCAGCACAATTCACAACTGCAAAAATGTACAACCCACCCAAATGCTCATCAATCAACGAGTGGATAAAGAAACTGTGGTATATATATGCAATGGAATACTACTCAGTCATAAAAAAGGAATGAATTAATGAAATTTGCAGCAACTTAGATGGGATTGGAGACTATTATTCCAAGTGAGGTAACTCAAGAATGGAAAACCAAACATTGTTCTCACTTAAAGTGGGAGCTAAGCTATGAGGATGCAAAGGCATAAGAATGACACAATGGACATTGGGAACTCAGTGGGAAAGGGTAGGAAGGTGGTGAGGGATAAAAGACCACAAATTGGGTACCAGGTATACTGCTTGGGAGATGAGTGCACCAAAATCTCACAAATCACCGCTAAAGAACTACTCATGTAACCAAATACCACCTGTTCCCCAATAACCTATAGAAATAAAAATGATTTTAAAAAAAGAATTTTTGTCAATCGTGTTCACTGCACCATTGCCAGGGCCTGGGCCAGTGCCTGACATATGTGGGATGCTCAACAGATATTTATGAAGTGATAGATATATAGAGAAAAAAATAATGAAAGAGAAAGTGCTAAAAATCATCAAAAGTATCTGTTTCACAGTGAGAAATGTTCAGTATTATTGCGTTACTCATCTTTGTCAACATTAGCAGCAAATCAGAGTTCCATAAGCCCTCTTTAGACTTGAACAAATTTCCAGTCAGTGTGTGTGTACAAAACACATTCCTACAACGTATCATTATCTTCTTGGTTCCAAATGATCCCACAGTTGATGTTCTCCGTGTTTGTCTGAGCCTCTGGGGCTTTATTAATGTAATTATAGACACAAGTCACCAGTTGGGTGTATAATTGGATGGAAGGGACTATCTATATAGAACAAACCACTGATAGGTAGGTTAGGGCCAGAATCACCCAAGGAATCAACTGGCTCTGCTGGTCCATTTTACAGATGTGGGAAGGTCCTGACAGAATAAGGGACCTGCCCTAAGCCACCTACATGCCTAATCTGAGGAGAGATCAGAAAACTTCAAAGGAACAAATCTGCCTTTTTTTTATATGAATGAAAGTTCGATTCGAAAGATGGAAATTAAACTGACCTTAGTTGAACACATTCTCAGGGAGAGTTCTTCCCTCTTCCAACTGTAAGAATCAGTACCCAGAGAAAAATCATCCTCAGAGGTGACACGTCACACAGTGTCATCCAAAAGGAATACAGGTGCAGAAGCAAGCATCGCACTAAACATCCCAGGCCGACTCTCAGCATCCTCCCCAGTATTTCACACTGGAAAAACTATGCTGCAACAGTCTTCACCAATAGCCTCCCTCTGCTGTAAAAGAAAAACAGCATCATCAAGCCAACCAGAAGCACACTATCAGACTCTCTTGGATTTGGGGGGACAGACACATCCAGTACAGAACTCAAAAAACGCTGACACATCTGTCTTCTATTAAGGAACCCTCTGTAGTTTCAAAAATGCCCCCTCTCTCAGCTCCTCACTCCCAGGCAAGCCAGGTCCCCACAGGGCACAATCTCCTCTGGGCTTTTTCTTCTTGCCCTGGTGGTATAAACTCTCAGGCAACCTGCTCACATCAGCCCCTACACCAGTGTCTCCACCTCTCTATTGGAGAACAGCACACATTCCACGTCCACTGCAATGCTTCTCGTTGCTATCTGAGTTGCTAAGAAGCAGTGGGATGCAGCTGGCAGTCTCTGAGATGCAGTGGGGGTGGTGAGAGCCTTTCGCTTGCCTCATGTCAGGGGTCATGTGATTATTCCATTACTGTCTCTACCCCATCTCTCCTAATCTACAGTCAATCTGACAGTATTCCCAAACAGGGCTGCACTGTTTCTAAATATTCACAAGTGCCATTCGCCAGGGCCTGCCAGGGCAGTGTTCGATTGCTTCAAGATGTGTGTTAGTATCAAGTGACTTTGCAGCATGGGAATATGCTTGGCTGGGCCCCTCTGTTTACTGTCGAACCAATACCTTGGAATCCTGCTCTTATCAATGTTCTGTTGTGTGTTTTACCTGACATTTTTGAAAACACCAAAGTTAGCTGTATAAAAACTGATTGGTTCCTCTGTGATGATCCAGGTACTCAGGATGCAGCAAGTCTGGAGGCTGTCACTAGTGGCTAGGTGCTGTGGGCTGAACAGAGTTCTCCTTGGGCACAGGGAGCAACTCTTGATTGTCTCTGTGGCTCAGGTGCCTGTCTCCTGCTAAGTCTAAGTCCTCCAAGGATAGGGACTTATCCATCTTTATGGCCCGCAAACCCAGAGTAGTGCCAGGTACTTAGTGAGTGCCTCTCTGTTGAATGAAATGCAGCCTCGCTTTTTTTTTTCTTATAGTTAAAATACACATAACATTGATCATCTTAACCATTTTAAAGTGTACAATTCAGTAGCACTAAATACATTCACAGTGTTATGCAATGTCATACTTTTTTTTTTCTTTCTTTCTTTTTTTTTTTTTTTTTTTTTTTTTTTGAGATGGAGTCTCGCTGTTGCCCAGGCTAGAGTACAATGGCTCGGTCTCGGCTCACTGTAACCACCGCCTCCTGGGTTCAAGTGATTCTCCTGCCTCAGCCTCCCAGGTAGCTGGAACTACAGGCATGCACCACCATGCCCATCTAACTTTTTGCATTTTTGGTAGAGACGGGATTTGACTGTGTTAGCCAGGATGGGCTCAATCTCCTGACCTCGTGATCCACCCACCTTAACCTCCCAAAGTGCTGGGATTACAGGCCTGAGCCACCGCACCCGGCCTTTTCTTTTTTTCTTTTAAAGGTGCAATGCCTCATTCCTGTAATCCCAGTTCTTTGGGAGGCCAAAGCGAGGGGATTGCTTGAGCCCAGAAGTTTGACACCCATCTGGGCAACACAATGGGACCCAGTCTCTACAAAAAATAAAAAATTAGCTGGGCAGGGTGGCACATAGCTGTGCTCCCAGCTACTCAGGAGGCTGATGTGGGAGGATTTCTTGAGCCCAGGAGGTCAAGGCTGCAGTGAGCTGTGGTTGCACCACTGCACTCCAGCGTGGGCAATAGGGCAAGACCCTGTCTCAAAAAAAAAAAAAAAAAAAAAAAAAAGACTCCTTAATAAAATTACTCTAAATAGGTTAACAGTTTTTTCTAAGAAATGAAAAAATAAAAGATAAAAGATGGAGCCTGATTTCAAGGCTATCTAGACAGCAAATTGTGAATACTGTTCTCCACTAAATACAACTGTTATCACTTCTTAGCTCTTCTGTGGTCATCTCCCAGTGCTCAAAATGTATTCATCAAGCAGATGTGTTGAGTACTCTGTTAGATGCTGGAAATAAGCAGATGAACAGACGTGGTCAGTGCCTGCGAGGTGCTTAAAGACCAGAGAAGAGACAGATGCTTATTTCTAATTCCCCACACTGTACTGCAAACCTCATCAGGATAGGGGTTTTGTCTTTTTTTTTTTTTTTCCCTGCTCTATCCCCAGTATATTGAACAGTGCCTGGCATGCTATAGGCGTTTAAAAAGTACTCAATGAATGAATAAATAATGAAAATCTGGCTGGGGAAGTGGGAGAAAGCTTCCACAAAGGCCTTAGTTGGGTTTGTTCTTGAAAGTATCATTTCTTGAAGAAAGAGTTACAGACATCCTCACATTAAACCTCTTTGTCTTTATAAATTACCCAGTCCCGGGTGTGTCTTCCTCAGCAGCGTGAAAACAGACTAATACACCCTCCCATGGGGTTACTCTTGTAGCTGCTTCTAAGCATTCTGCGTCGGTTCCTGGTTTGATTCTCCTGGAAGCAGACTCTGAGACAAGGACCTGAGAGTCAATAGGTTATTGGGAAAGATCCTGGGAAGAGCAAGAGAAAGAGAAGGGAAAGTGAAATCCAGAAGGGAGAAGCAAACAACAAAGGGTGAGTTGGTGAGCTGGTGAGGAGGCTGCCACGATGGGAGACTCTGGCCTGGCCCCACTAAAGAACTGTAAAGTACACCTCAGAACTTTCCTCAGGAGGGCCAAGGAAGCTGGAATACCTATCCACCAATTCCTAACCCTCACAGGCTAGGGACTGCCCCTGGGGGCATTAAATTCTAGGCATCTCTGGTCCGCCCTGTGCTCTAGCTGACAGATCCCTCAGGTATAGAAGCAGAGAGATGAGGGCATCTGTGGTAGGCAGCTGTGAGCATGCACAAGAGCGGCCTTTGCAGCTGCACGTGAACTCAGAGGTGGGCCAAGGGGAAAAGGGCAGGGCTTCAGCAGCATCTTCTACACCATCTTCCCTAGCAGAGTTTGTTTCCCCTCTAGAAGACGGTGGCAGAGGCCTTGCTATGTGTCCACGCACAATGCTGTGTGTCCACCATCTTGTCTCGGGCACACAGGAAGATGACATGTCCTAGGCTCCCCTGCCATTTAAGCCATCTCATTCACAGCTAAATTAGAAACAGGGTGCTACTTCTGCCCAGTAGAATATGGACAGAAGTTACTAAAGTCATTTTCAGGCCTGACCCTTAAAAACAACCCATGCGATGATGTGAGGGTAGTCTGGCTGCAACATCTGTCACCCCACTGATCACGAGGGTTGACACGGCTGATCTGGCTGGCTAGGTGGGTGTGCCCTCCTGCCTCACCGGTCTGTGTCATTCCTCCTGAGGCTGCATGCTTGAAGAAGATAACCTTCCCCAGTAGAAGAGGGCCAATGTTTGGTCAAGGGTATATAAGTAGTTGCATTCCCCTGCTAGAACCTCCAAACAAGCTCTCAAGGTCCATTTGTAGGAAAATGTTGGGTAGTCAAGCTTCCAAGACTCCAGACACATCCAAATAAGGTGGCAGTCTGTTTTTTTCTTTTTTCTTTTTTTTTTTTTTTTTTTTGAGACAGAGTGTTGCTCTGTCACTTAGGCTGGAGTACAGTGGTACAGTGGTGTGATCTCAACTCACTGAAACCTCCACCTCCCAGGTTCAAGTGATTCTCCTGCCTCAGCCTCCCAAGTAGCTGGGATTATAGGTGCCCACTGCCACACCCAGTTAATTTTTTGTATTTTAGTAGAGACGGGGTTTCACCATATTGCCCAGGCTGGTCTCAAACTCCTGAGCTCAGGCAATCCACCCACCTTGGCCTTCCAAATTGCTGGGATTACAGGCATGAGCCACCACACCCAGCCACTTTTCTTAAAAACACACACACAAACAAAACTATGTGATCCTCCAGTTCTTTCTCTTCAGTGACCAACTTGAAGTCCATATGTTTAAGATGGTAGGAATGTAAGATAGAAGGAGCCCACCAAGGAAAGCCACTCAAATTATACCAGACTGTGACATTAATGAGAAATAGACAGTTGTATGCAGCCTCTAAGATTTGGAGATTTGTTACTGCAGAAGAGCCTAGCCCATCCTGACTAACAAACAATATATATTGGTTCTGCTGAGAATCTCTGCATGTTTTGGCAGTATGTTTCTTTTCCCTTTTCCTCTTCATAACTTGAAAAGAATCTTTAATGCAATTTCAGGGCTAAAAGAGTGTGCTTCCGTTTCAAGAAACAAATATGCTTAACTGAGTGATGTTCTTGCAGTTGGCAATGAACCCACAATGCCCAGCCAGTATAATAGTCTTGACAGCATCTCTCAAGGCCTGCCTGCCTGCTTTAGGACCCAGTCTTGGCGACAGGGTTTAGCCGCCCACCCTTCCATTTAACACATCTAGAGAAGCTACCAATTACTGCTAAACTGCCTTGTGTGGCTCAGCCCTCAGGTCAGAAGATGACATCCGGAAGGGCCATTTCAATGATTATGTAATTAATATTATCATGATATATAACTGCATGTAATGGTTTTTATCGATAGAGACCTTTTCTTCCTAGGCTATTCTTCAAAGTAAGGTTGCTGCCTGTTCTACCTTTGTGACATTCAGGAGCATCCTCTGGCAACATGGTTCGGAGGTTTTATTGTACATATTTAAGTGCTCTCTTTGAAACCCATGGGTCCTGGAAGTTTTGAACTAGGTTTTGTGGCTCTGCATCACCTTCACAGTTTTAAAAGGCACCCGTTTACACAAATGCCTGCTCACAAGCCACAGAGCGATGGCCACTGACTCCTCCCAAAGTCAACACTTAGATTTATTGACTGAGAAGGAGGTAACTGACCGAAACTTCACCCAGCTCAATATTTGCCTAGAGACAATAAATCTCAACGCCGACCCAAACTGAAAGTCGATGGATATGTATTGTTACAGACTTTCTTTTGGCAAGACTAATCCATTGGGTATGGATTTTGAAATAATTTCATTTTGATTGGAGTGTGGGGCTAGCTGGACAGCGCAGTCAGAAAACAAAGTGGGGGACACGTGATAGGAGCAGTTGCTCCTTGTAATCCCATAGTTAAATGCAGTGCTGTGAGCAGCACTTAAAAGAGAAAAAAGAGCCTGTCATCTATCAGGCTTCCAGAAGGGCCGCCTTCTGTGAGATGATGTCATCATAATGGCAGAGTGTGTTAAGTCCTCTGTGAATCCCCACAGGGCATTTGTCCTGCATGAGAATCAATTACAGAAAAGATAAATGGTGCATGAGGAGTATCTTTTGGCATATATTTCACTTCTGATATATGTTGTTCTGCTGAGCAACAAACGATTTAGATAAACCTCAAGGTCATGTTTGGACCAGAGAGATGTTTTTCATTAGCTAGAGAGTGACCATCCTGATAAGAGAAGCAGCAGCTTGTGGAAAACTGTAAAACACCTATCCCTCCGGGCAGCCGAAGCAGCCTACCTGGATGAGGCTGAGTGCCCCGGACATCACAGAAAGCCGTTTTCACATCGGAACAAGCGAGAGAGACGTTTTTGCCCACCATCTCCCAACGAAAGCCCTTCTGAGTGCACGGAGTGATTATTTCTGTGAACTGTAGTTATACTTCAGGCATGGACTCTGGAGAGTACATTTTCCTGGCTCAACTTTTTGTGAATCACAAATCCAGCTGAGTTGCGATTTTTTCTTCCTTTTGAGTCTAGGTCTGTGTTAGCAGTTGATTGGCGATCTTGCCACATCCTTTGTTTTTCCATATATATATATATATATATATGGAAAAACAATATATATATATATATTCCATATATATATATACTTTTTTTTTTTTTTTTTGGCTGAGACGGAATCTCACTCTGTCACCCAGGCTGGCGTGCAGTGAAGCAATCTCAGTTCACTGCAACCTCCGTTTCCCGGGTTCAAGAGATCTTGCCTCAGCCTTCCAAGTAGCTGGGATTACAGGCACCTGCTACCACGCCTGGCTAATTTTTGTATTTTTAGTAGACAGGGTTTTACCATGTTGGCAAGGCTGGTCTCGAACTCCTAACCTCAAGTGATCCACCTGCCTTGCCCTCCCAAAGTGCAGGGATTATAAGCATGAGCCACTGTACTAGCTGCCTTAGATTTTTTTCACGGTTCCACAGGTGAAAAGGGAAAGTGGTTCGTGTCTCCTTGTGGTCACTTCCTTGTCACTGGGTCCTCAGACCCATTGCATGGGGTTTTTCATTTTTTGGAGACAAGGTCTCACTCTGTTGCCCAGGGTGGAGTGCAGCGGCTTGAGCCTTGACCTCTCAGGCTCGAGTCATCCTCCTACCTCAACCTCCCAAGTAGCTGGGACTATAGGCATGCACCCTCACACCTGGCTAATTTATTGTTGTTATCATTATTATTATTATTTGTAGAGATGTGTCTCCCTATGTTGCCCAGGCTTCTCAAACTCCTGGGCTTAGCAGTCCTCCCGCCTCAGCCTCCCAAAGCACTGGGATTATAGCATGAGCCACCATGCCTCGCCCCATGGGGATGTTTGTACTGCCTGTCACCACACCCAGCTAGTGCTCCCACAGGCCAGCAGGGCGTGCTGTGGTGATGCTGTCCTTATGTCACTCCATCCAGTGCCTCTGATCAGCTGTGACTTAGAGCACTGTCCTCCCAGGACCTCGTTGCTGCCTCAGAATCCTTTTCGTTCCACCCTTCTCCATGTCTGTATTCCAGAATCTTGTGTTTTGGGGCACTCAGTTTCCTCCTTGTAAAATGTTGTCCTCCATGTTTTCATAAAGAGGAATTCAAATGTTTTCTCCATCTTACCCTAAGAAGCTTCCCCTAACCTCAAATCTGGGGTGTCTTCTCTGTTCTTCCATAGCCCACTATCAATACAGACAATCCTTATTGTACCCACCTGGCTCTCATCTCTCTACTATGAGAGACAATTTCCATCTCATTCACCATTTTATTACCAATTATAAGCATGGCTCTTGCTTGGCACATAGTATATATACATACTCAGTAAGTATTTTAGGAATCATTGAAAATATCTATGCCCATATTTTTCTACTTAGGGTCCATACAGTGGGATTAAGAACTTCAGAGATTAGCTTCCATTTTCCTCATTTCTCAAAGTATGAGCAACAGAAGCAGCAGAAGTGAAGGGCCACATTAGGGGTCCAGCACCTCTGGCCCCTTCTCTGTCTCAGGTGTATGTGGGGTGTGAGTGTGAACTAGCCAAATAAAAGGAAACAGGCCAGAAAGGTCACTGGTTCCAGTTGAACGAATACTGCTTTCTTACTTATGAATTTCTCCCCCTTGTTCCTTGCAAAGTATGGAACTGAACAA
Organism: Macaca nemestrina; assembly: GCF_043159975.1. Classification (NCBI taxonomy): domain Eukaryota; kingdom Metazoa; phylum Chordata; class Mammalia; order Primates; family Cercopithecidae; genus Macaca; species Macaca nemestrina. The sequence continues at coordinate 103,988,236 of NC_092135.1, forward strand.
GGGGGACAGTTATGTGGTCAGCAAGAGGGTGGGAGGTCACTCTCCAATCACAGGCATGGGGTGGGTATAACTTGACCCTCCATCCCCACAAAGCTGCACAGGTCCTGTCTCTGCACAGCTGCTCCATCACCAATCTTATCACATAGCCTTATGACCACTTGGCTATTCTCTTCTCCTTGCCTTGACCCATGTGCAAATAGCTGATGCTCTAAATCTAATGTTAATAGCTTTATAGAGGTATAATTGACATAGAATATTGCACATATGTGAAGTGTACAATTTGATGAGTTTGGATATGTATATACACCCATGAAACCATCACCACAATCAAGATAGTGAACACGTTTATCAGCTCTGTGTGAGCCCCTCCGTTTCTCAGCCCCTCCGCCTCCCAGCCTCTTCACTTCTCAGGCAACCACCCATCTGCTTCCTATTACTCCAGGTGAGTTTGCACCTTCGAGAGTTTTGTATAAATGGAATGATACAGTATGTACTCCTTGGGGTAGACTTCTTTCACTCGGCATAATTACTAGATCTCCATTCATGTTGTTACATGTATTAATAGTTTATTTAAAGCTAAGGTTTTTATAAACCTCTCCTGAAAGTTTGGAGACATCTTAAAAATTGGAAAGGATTGGGTCTTGGGCTGTATAATAACATAGATTGTCTAGATTGGTTCTAGAATTAGCAAGCCTGCTGTCAGCAGGAAACCCACCAATAAGGAGAGACTCAGAACAGGAAAGGGGCAAATAACAAAGGGAGATAAACAGCTAAGAGGACAGAGAGAAGGAGCCAAAAATATCTCCCGAGTTTCCTTCCATCTGTGCTTCTCTCTCCCACCGTGCTTCCCCAAGATCCACTGCCACCAATTCAGCCTAATCTTTCACTAAACGTATCTTCTTCCCTCTTCTTCCAAATATCCCACCTCCACCACAAATAAAGTCTTTTTTAAAATCACCTACCTTTAGCTGAGCAAGGGAAAAGAGTGACATACCTCCCACTCAAAACATCCCACTGGAAACCCCACCTTCTGTGTTTAGAATTTTGAATCCACAGTGACTTGAGACAAATATTTCCTTCTCAGACTCCCAAGTAAAGGTGCAGAGCTTGGTTTCATCTGCCTTCCCCCACATCTCTGAGACCTCAACCTCACGAGGGACAATCACCCCTGCGTTATAAAGCAAGTTAATTTCAGTGTTAGCCAGGTAAAAATGGATTAATGTATTTTCAGGTTGGGGGCTTCTTTTCAGTCTTACTCTGTACAATGAAAATTCTACACAGGTATATACACTTCACTTTGTTAAAACAACTTAGTTCTGAGCACAGGAACCATGTCCACTTGTAGGCCGCTGCCTTTCCAGCCTCAGCTCTCAATTCTCTTCTATTTTAGAATAGCCTGCTCTCGTGCCCTAGTTACCCTTTCAAAATGCTTCAATGTGTGAAGTCCTGTCTCCTTCACTTCTGCACGCGTAGACACCTCAATCTCAGAAGACTGCGTGAGAATTCCAGTTTGCAACAGGCTGCATGAGAGATGCCAGGTTTGCTGTTTGCTTTGTAAAAGAGCCCACTTATCCTCCACGTTTGTCCCAGGCCTCCTGGCGTAACTTGCCTATGTAATGGGCACACTTGAATGCACTAAATAGTACAGATTCCAGAGCTGTGGTTAAGGCAGGGCAAAATGATTCCTTAGTAGATAAAAAAGGCGTCACTCCAATTACTGTAAAACCTGGCCACAAATTGCCAGGCCCAAAGTAATGCTTCGTCCAGCCTGGTGGAGAGTGTCTGGCCACTCCTGGCCTCCTGACACTTTGCAAATGGAGGACTCCTTTTCCCTTTCACTCCACTGAGCAACCCATGCCGAGAATTTGCTCACGTTTCTAGCAGGAGATGCTGTGGCTGTGCAGAACAGCAAATATTCTGAGAAGTCCAAGGACCCTTCTCTACCGAGCCCTGACCTGTCTCACCTGCTTTTTCCTGTGTCCCTCAAACCCTCCTTCCAGACCATGAAAACACTGTGGGCTTTCTTCACTCTGCCCCTTTTCCAGACCGTCTCCTTTACCTGAGTGTCATCCTGTCCCCACCTCACCATCTCTGCCTGCCAAACCCTGTCCCTTCTCAAAGTCTAGGCCTGCATGCTACCTCATCCTTAATGTTTTCATAAATCTCCTAGCCAAAAGTCACTCCTTTCCCATTTCTGTCCTTAAAACAGTTCATTTCTTAGATGTGGAAGTTGTCCAATTCTGCTTCGCTGGAGCTGGAGCTGCCTCGAGAGCCGCTTCTGTATGGCTAGCGTACTTCTCCCAGGCAGACACTCTGATTTCACATGGATTACTGTACTTAATCTTCAAAGACCTATCTAAGTCCCAAAGAAGTTATTTAACGTGTCTAAGATCACAGAGAAAATAAGTCACAGATTTGAACCTAAGGCAATCTGACCCTTCCATTTAACCAAGGTACTGAACTACAAGCTCTTAAGAGCATCTCCACAGTGCTTAACACATGCCTTCTTCTAAGTCATAGTCACATACATATGTGTGTATGCACGTATATACCTATATAGATACAGATATATCTCACATCAATATAATGAACGAAGAGAAAACCTACATTATCTTCTTGTGGCTACTATAAAAAAATCACCACAAACTTGGTGGCTCAAAACAATAGAAATTTATCCTGTCACAGTTCTGGAGGGCGGAAGTGTGAGATCACTATCACTGGGCCGAGATCAAGGTGTCAGGAGGCCCATACTCCCTCCAAAGGCTCTGGGAGAAAATTCATTCTTTGCCTCTGGCATCTTCTGGTAGATGCTGGCAGTCCTTGGTTTGTGGCCGCATCATTCCAGTCTCTGCCTCTGTTGTCACATTGCCTTCTCCTTTTCTGTTTGCCTTTCTCAAATAAGGACACTTGTGATTGCATTTAGGACCCACCTAGATAATCTAGGATAATGTCACCATCTCAAGATCCTTTGCTTAATCACAATTGCAAAAATTTTTTTTCCAAATAAGGTAACATTTACACACTCCAGGGATTAGAACCTGCTATCCTGGGGACAGGGGCGGCATTGTTCAGTCAACTACAACACCCAACCTTGGTTCTTATTCCTAAGTTACAGGTGTCCATGAGTAGCTGATCCTACAAATTAACTTTGTAGGAACCACTTCCTCAGTCCCCAAACTATAAAGAAACATTAAAAACAACCAGAATCCCACAAAGGACTCTCTTTAGGAGAAGCTGGCTGGAAACATGAAAAGCGTATTCTTCAATATAAAAAAGCAGCAGCACATTCTCTTCAACAAACATATTGTAGGTCACATTTTTATGGCTGAATCAACAAAATGCTCTCCATAAACTACAATTTTGTGCAGCACAGACTGTTTCAGACACACTCCTGCTGCCAAGATGAGAGGTAGACATGGCTCATTCTCTTACCCTGGTGTCTCTGAAAATTCTTTCCCACGTATCTCGGGGCTGCCTGTGCTAACAACAGGAATAGTATATCATTCTCCGGTGACGAGCCAGCTACCCGTCTGTTAGGGGCCAGGGAATCTCAGAGCACAGAGCATGAAACACGTCAAGGTTCTGCGGTAGAAACCCCAGACAGCTGTTGTCAGAGGGCATTGCATAAGCACACTAATGGGGGTGAACCTGAAATCGCACACTTATGCAGGGCCCGCCCAACTCTCTGACAACATCAATGCGTGGGTCTTGGCTAATAAATTCTCATTTGGGAGGCAATTTTGCTAGGAGATGTTCAGACGTGGGGAATCCCAATAGGCCTTTGGTCAATACGATTTTATGGTTTGTTTAAAAATGGTTAAATAGCTATTAAGCTTCTCTTTCTGGCCTGTGTCCCTGCCTTCATATAAGTCATGCATGCATTGTCTCCCTCCCTCTAAAACTCTCAGACACATAAACACACACACTTTCTGCCGTTTGAGTGCTCCATTATGGGAAGCAACGTCGTGATTTTTCCACCTTTGTTGAATGCTAAGGATTCAGTCCCAACCACGAACATGAGTTCTCAGGCCTCCCGTTACAGGCTCGATCACTTAAATGAGCCACAGGAGCTCTCTCTGCACTGACATGTGGCCAAAGTTGGGGGTGGGGAATCCTTTTCAGATCCATTCTTTGTTTCAAACAGCTCAATAACATTGATAGAAGTAGAAAGCTTTCTTTTCCTGGTGATAGTTCAACCTATTTTGTTTTATTTCTGCTGAGTTGGCAATAACTTACCAGCCAGGTTGTTAACCAAGTTTATTACTCACAGTCCAGGGAGTGTGAGTAAACACAGCCCCCAGAAGGCACCCCAAGCTCTCAGTGCCTGTTCTCCTGGGACTCTCTGGTTCGGACAGGAAGTCTCTTTCAGGAGCATATTCAGTAGTTGCCGCCTGGATGGCCATTTTGATCAGAAGCCAGGCCCTGGTCTTCTGCTAATGTCACCCTTGGGGGAGGTTCAGCAGCCGTAAAACCTCTCCTGAGACACTGTCATCCAACCATTACACAGAACATGGTTTTGTCTGACAAGCCTGAAACAGCACATGGCATTTCTCCCAAATCCTTTATCTATGCATCTCAAGAAGGTCTCGGTTGGGCTAGAGCTATATTTTATGCCATGCAGCATATTGGAAATTCTCTTCTTCTCTAACATGTGATTTAGAATAATAGTACATAAGGACCTGGAGTTAATACAGTAACAAAATTCAGTCTTTGCATGTACTAGGGAGAAAGCAGAGAGACTGGGAGATTTAGACAGCCTACTCTATTGAAACATGAAAACTCGGGGATGCCAAATTTTGACCTTTTGATTCATGGAGCAAATCTTTATCAGCTAAACGTATCATACAAAAAGGGTGGTGGTCACAGCAGTTTGAAAATATAATCTGAAATTCAGAATTCTATTCACTAATTTCTTCACTCGCTGAAACTGGAGGAAAGAAAGCGTTTCATCCACCTCTTGGAGAACATAAAGCTATGTAATTCCTTCTTAGTCACATCTATTCATCGTGGAAAAAAAGGATCCATTTCGCCAAGCGTGGGAGATGTCAGTGCTTATCCTGCTGGCAGGACTCCTGCAGAGACTGGCAGGAAAGAAGAGAAAAGAGAGACACAGAAGAGCAGCAGAAGCAAGCGGAAGAAGAAAAGACCCAGAGTCTCCAGGAAGCTACTGGCTAAACACATTAGTCTCTGCTAGAAATTCTTCTCACCCTAAGTTTTTGCCCATTTATTCAGAGGACACACCATTCTAAGTGCAAGAGACAGAATCATCTAGAGGTATAAAGGGAATGCCGAAAAGGCAGATCTGCCCTCCAAAAAAAAAAAGGGCACACACCTCCCCCACCGATGCCTGATGATCTAGCATAATCATTCTGGAGGCTCTACCACAGTTTGGACGTGTGCTGTGGCTACAGTCCAGGGAGCGAGGCTGGGAGCGTAGGAGGCACTTCTGTGGCGGTGGGTAGAGGTACCCCTTTCTCCTGGCACACTCAGCCTCACAGCAGGTCAACCCAGCTTGGCAATCAGCTCCCACTTTCCTCCTCAGCTAAGCTCCTTTGTGGGGTGCACAGGTGCACAAAGTATACAAAGAGACAGAAGAGAAAAAAACCTCTGGGCCTTTTGGCATTCCCCATTTTCATTATTAGCTGAATCCGTGCTCCTAGGAAGGTTTCACTTTGGGTCTAAGTACCTCATGGGCTGTCTTCTATTCTCTAATGGCTGAGAAACTAGGGTACACACTCACTGTAACCGTCTCAGAATATTCTCTATGCATTTTCTTTCTCTGTACCTGGAATTTCCCATTCTTCCCCATCTCTGTCTCCTAATGGTTTTCCTGTTCCTCTGACATAAATGAGGAACAAGATGGCAGATGGGTTTGTGACGTTGCTAGACTACCATCAAAGACACAGCTCATGAGCCCTGGCCATTCTAGACCTAGGAAGACTCTTTGTCTACATCTTCAAAACTCTGGCAGTCCCAGAGTCTATTTCACACACAAATCTCTACATCTAGTTCCACCCAGCACGGGAAAAATCAGATATGCCCGGGGAATACACAGGTAGGCAGTGGTAGAACTAGGAATTTGACTCCAGATTCCCAGTGTTCGTGACCCCGATGCCAGTACCACCTCCCCATTAGAATGTGGTGGACCTAGAGGGTCAGGGAATTCTTCTCCAGGTTTAGATTTTGTCTTGCCGATTTGGCCTCTGATTTCTTGACTCTGAGAAAGTCACTTCAGGGCCATACACCCCAGTAATCTATCTTCCAAGTGTAGATCATGCCAGTGAGCAACCATGGAGGGTCAAAGTAGTAAGACCCTGGGTACGATAAGAGTAGCCACTGTCATTCAACCAAGACCAAATGTTACTAAACAAATAGGCTTAACTACAGGCAACTGAGTTGGCCAGAGGCTCCTGCATGACTAACTTCACACTTCATGGCCAAAAGAATAAGCTCTCAGGCTAAGGAGGACACATTTAAGCAGCTTACTGGGTTGCCTTGCTAAGCACGATAACTACAGACTGGGAGAAGAGACAAGAAATGTCGTATACTTTCTCTATTGTCAGTAGGGGCTACCTAGTAAGTATTTTCAGTTGATCAAAGCAATGTAAAGTCAGCCTCAAGTCACTGTTATTATGCTTGGAAATGTTGTTCATGGATAAGAAATGCTCGGAAAATTCTTACAGGTTTAAAGAAGTTTCTTACAAGTCTCAGCAAACTTATTAAATAAAGAGAAAGAACATTAGGATGACCAATATAATTCACCTCCAAGTCATGGTCTCCTATTTGATTTTCCTCTTGTACATCACTAAATGAATACCCCAAATTCTTCTCCTTAGTTTAAATAAGGGATATATTTTCCAGATTAGGTGCATACTTTTTATCATATGTATATATTTTGATATGCATATATGATATATATTTTATCATATCTTTGAGCTGAATATTCAGCTCTAATTTACGGAAAACGTCTCCCATGAGTGTTTTTCCAGTGGAAATATGCCCCATGAACATTGTTCCCATGGAAAAAAATCAAACCTTATTTTTTCAAACCACCAAATCAAACTTACTTACGTCAGAAAAAGCCTAATTTCACTTCGTTAATTCAAGCACATGTGTTAATACAAGCACCCATGACAATTTCCTTTATTCGAATTTCTAATTCTAAAACAGATGGATTGGTGGGTGGATGGATGGATAGATGGATGGATGGATCAGAGCCTGTAAGTTTGTCACTTGGATGAAATAAGATGTCATCTCCTTCAATATTTCTTAAAGAGGCTCTTTTTTGCATCAGTCTCATGGGATCCTGGCCCCAACAATAATGCATTATTAAATTGTCCCTTTTAAGGGTGTCCTCGGAGTATTCTCTCTCTGAGGAAAAGTGCTGGAGTGGAATCCAAGACTGATGAGAGGAATTGTTTTCTTTTGTAGTGTGGGAAAAGCATGATTAGGAAAGGAAAGTCAAGGAGAACTTGGCAGACAATAGACAGTTTAACACAAGGTACACATGGAAGTTGAAGCTCAGAAAATCTATTTCCTTATATCTACTCATGTCCCTGTAAAGTTTTTTCCTGTACTCTCAGAGGCATACATATCACAATTTTAAGACAGCTTATCACGTCACACAATCCCTGGCACCTAGTACAAATTCTACAAATGTTAGATTTCAGTCTAGTCTCTGAGAAGTACATTACTATATACATACCTACGTCCTCTGCCCACTTCCTCTACCCTCCCCCCCACCAAAAAAAAAAAAACAATAAGTAAAAAGACTGGCACATTATCAGGTAACAGGTGCAATGAAAAAATACACTGAACCGGAGGAAATAAATGTATTTGAACCTCCTAGGCAGGGAAAGTGCCCATTCCCTGCTTCTTGCATGTCCTATTAATGATGATGACCACTTAATCACATCCCCAGGTGATGCGGGAAAATGTTGTGTTCCCATTCATTAGGTCAAAATAACTTTTGTTCACCGAAAATGCTTGGGACAAGGTTCAGTGCATAAGGTCACTGACGGCACTGCAAATTGAAATCCTATCTGAGCCAGGCACTGTGGCTCACGCCTATAATCCCAGCACTTTAGGAGGCCAAGGCAGGAGGATCACTTGAGTTCAGGAGTTCGAGACCAGCCTAGCCAACATGGTGAAACCCCATCTCTACTAAAAAATACAAAAATTAGTCAGACGTGGTGGCATGCGCCTGTAATCCCAGCTGCTTGGGAGGCTGAGGTGGGAGGATCACTGGAACCCAGGAAGCAGAGGTTGCAGTGAGCTGGGATCATACCACTGCACTCCAGCCTGGGTAAGAGAGTGAGACGAGATGAGAGAGAGAGAGAGAGAGAGAGAAAGAAGGGGGGAAGGGAGGGGAGGGGAGATGGGGAGGAAGGGGAGAAAGGGGAGAAAGGAGGAAAGAGGGAAAGCAAGGAAGGAAAGGAGGAAAGGAGGAAAGAGGCAAGGGAAGGAAAGAGGGAAGGGAAGGGAAGGGAAGGGAGGAAAGGAAGAAATCAATCCCATCTGAAGCACTGCACCTACGTAATGGAGATGGGCCACATCATCCCATGCCTCTCATAATGTCTTCTGCTCCTGTCCGGCGGTCTTGTACCTCAGTCACCAGAAAGTCTGTTTTCTGAAGGGTTTGGACTACTCAGCCATTCTACGCCACAGTGGAAAAGTAAACATTTGTTGAATGCATGAATACAGGTGTGCATGAATGAATGAATGAGTGAATGAATAAATAAATGAATAAGAACACAGGGTCGAAAAGGGTTTGATTCTCTGGTCCCAGAAAAGGTCAGAATTCAAAATGAAAATACTCCTCAAACTTTCCTTCTTGTTGAGCACAGCCATGATTTGGTTGACACTAATTAAGTCAACAGGAGCTAATGAACTGTTCAATGAAACTAACCAACCTTATATCCTGACCTCAGGAAAGGACAAATGATTCGATGACTAACTCCACAGCCAGGTAGCAAAGTCCTGAGAGCTTTGACATGATGGCTATGCCACACCCCTCCTCTAGGCTTCAGATTCATGTTGGATCTGAAACTTGGGTTTGTTGCATTCCTGCCTTGTGGATAGACATGCATATCTGTTTTCCAAACCAAATGCTTCATGCGATCCCTAATGAGTTTGATCAGCTGAGCCTTCACTGAGGGTCCTTCCACTCTGCCCTCCCTCTGCTTGAAGAAACACCCAATGTCCCCATACTCTGGCCTCCAAACAATACTCTGATTCACTGATTTTGACAATTAATTACATCCCTAAAAACAAAAAGCACTACCCAAACGCCAATGAGAAATAAACATGGCAAAACTTTCCATAAATCACAGGGAACCACAACTCCCTTAGAAGAAGGTTTTGTATATTCTACTTCTGTCCCTGAGTGTGTAACTGCATCATTTATTACTTTTATCTTGGGATACAACCTAAGTAAGCAAGTCATTTTGCAGTCAACCAAATTTCAGCAGACTTTGAAATGTTGATTGCATCTGGAGATTGCACTAGTTTAGTTATTTTTTAGCACTTTGGCCTGTCATAAAAACATTCTCTCAAATCCCAGTATTTCTCCTCCACTCGCATAATAACTTGGAAATGTATTATTGCTGAGAGACTCTATTCCCTCTGCCAACAAGTCCCCAGAGGGAAGCACTAGCAGAAGAAAGAAGTTTTTACAGTCACTTCATGAGAGAAAGTCACTCATCCACTGGACCTAATCAGGTCTTCCAAGATGTGGCCCATAGCTGACACCCAGAGCTCCGCTCTTTGTGCTCTTTCCTTTAAAAAGAAATGGTAAAAACCTATGTTTTTTCCTCCACAGCAAAACATAATGGGCAAAACAAGGGACCACTATTACGGGAGTGCTAATAGTGATTCTAGCCTTCAAGTAAAAAAGACTTACCGGGACCAGAGGACTAATTAACAGGTTAGCCAGATAATGCACGAACACAGGAGGAAATGCGTATTTAAGAAGCAGGGCCGACTGTGCACGGCAGGCTGCTGGTTTGCAACTGCTGTTTTGGCCCCATGGAAGAGCACAGGTGTGGCAAGGGGAACGGGGGTGACCTGAGTTCCAGCCCCAATTAATGTCTCCCCTTCTCCTCTATGAATCATGGGTTATATATTAAAGTGAGACCTTCAGAGGCCTGCATTTGGAAACAATGCTGTGATCTCCTTGATAGTCTGATGAGCAGTTTAATAAGCATATCTGATGCTTGGTAGCAGAGTCTGAGAGACACCGAAGGTGATGGTCTTGCCTTCCCAGAGCTTCTAGTCCAAGGAAAGGGGCACAATGTCCACCTTCTCTCTGCATTCATCTCTATGGCACGGGAGGTTGAATCTGTGGCACGCATGTTGATTCATCTGACAACTCTTCAGACAGAAGCCTCTGTGAGCTGGCAGGCTTGCCTAGTGGCTATCAATGTTCCTAATGGGGATCCGGGGACACCTAGGATCTGCCAATGCCTTCTAAATTAGCAAAGAAATATCACCTATGGGGTTGCTTTAGTGTTGTGTATTTTATTAAAGCTTGAAACATCTGAGAACCCACCCATTCTTCAATGACTTTACTGCGAGCAGGTATGTAAATAACTGATGTCAACATTCTCTGGGATGGCCCTGAGCAAAACAGTCAAAGTGTGTGTATTAGTTTTCTTTTACAACTATAACAAATTACCACAAACCTGTGCTTTAAAACAATAAAAATGTATTCTCTTGCACTTCTGGAGATCCGAAGTCTGCAATGGGTCTCACTGGGCTACAACTAAGATGTCAGCAGGGCTGCATTCCTTTCCCATTTTCTCATGTTTTCCAGCTTTTAGAGGCTGCCTGCATTCCTTGTCTCATGCCCCTTCCTCCACCTTCAATGCCAGCAGTGTTGCATCTGGAAATCTTTCTTACTCTACATGCAGCCTCCTTCTTCCACGTATAAGGACCTCCGTGATTACCCTGTGCTCATCTGATAATCCAGGATACTCTCCCTATTTTACAGTCAACTCATCAGCAACCTCGATTCCATCTGTAACCTTAATTTCCCCCTTGCCATGTAGCATAATATTTACACAGGTTCCAGGGACTAGGATGCTGACATCTTCGGGGGCCATTATTCTGCCAACCACAGTGTGTCTTTGATGGCCCCTTTCTTCCCTTTATCCCCTCCTCAGTAGCATTTCCTCCTGCACTCAGGGCCATCTAAGCAGCAGATGTCCTTTTATCTGACATGATCAAGATGGCTGATGAATTGAAAATGCAGGTTAAAGTTGTAAAGTTAAAAAATAAAACATAGACCGGGCACCATGGCTCACACCTATAATCCCAGCACTTTGGGAGGCTGAGGCAGGAGGATTGCTTGAGCCCAGGAGTTCAAGACCAGCCTGGGCAACATGACAAAACCCCATCACTACAAAAAAATTTAAAAATTATCTCAGAGTGGTGATATGTGCCTGTCATCCAGCTACTCAAGGGGCTGAGGTGGGAGGATTACTTGAGATCAGGGGCTCAAAGCTTCAGTGAGCCATGATCACACCACTGCACTCCAGCCTGGGTGAAAAAGTGAGACTCTGTCTCAATAAGCAAATACATAAATAAATAAACAAAATAAAACCTAGGCCAGGCATAGTGGCTCACATCTGTAATCCCAGCACTTTAGGAGGCCAAGGCAGGAGGATAACATGAGCCCAGGATTCGAGACAAGCCTGGGCAACATAGTGAGACACCATCTCTGCAAAAAGTAATAAAATAAATTAGCTGGGCATGGTGGTGAATGCCTGTGGTCCCAGATACTTGGGAGGCTGAGGCAGGCAGCTGAGGCAGGAGGATCCCTTCAGCCTGAGAGGTCAAGGCTGCAGTGAACTGTGATCATGCCACTCTACTCCAGCCTGGGTGTCAGAGAAAGACTCTATCTCAAAAACAGAAAATAAAATAAAATAAAATAAAATAAAACCTTGGGGAGAGAGACTTGGGGAGAGTAGGCCGAGCACAGAGGGTTTTTAGAGCAGTTAGGCTACTCTGTGTGATACTACAGTGGTGGATTCAGGTCCATTGCATGTTTGTCCAAACCCAGAGAATGTACACCACCAAGAGAGGGCCCTAATGGAAACTAGGGACTTTGGGTGATAATGATGTGTCCATGTAGGACCATCAATTGTAACAAATTGGTGTTTGTTACACTCTGGTGGGGGATGTGGATAAGGGAGAGATTAGATGTGTGGGGAAATGGGGGATATATGGGAATTCCCCTGTACTTCTCCTTAATTTCGCTGTGAACCTAAAACTACTCTTTAAAATATATATTTAAAATATATACACACACACAAATATATATAACATATATATTATACACATATTATATATAAATTATATATTATATATAATTATAATATATAGTATTATATATTTTATAATATATAATATGTTGTATTATATAATATATAATATATAATATATAATTATGATATAATATATAAATACATATAATTATATATTATATAGTATATAATTAATATATAATTATATATTATATCATCTATTATATTATATATAATCAATATATAATTATGTATTGATTACATATAATATATATTATATATTTATATTTATATTTATAATTTATAATATATAATTATATATAACATATTATATGTGTATATGTGTATGTATTTATATTATATATTTTAATATATGTTATATAATTATATATTTTATTATATATTATATATATGTGTATATATCATATATACATATATATGTGTATATATTATATATACACACATACACACACACACATAAATACATATATATTTTTAGACAGGGTCTCACTGTGTCACCCAGGCTAAAGTGCAGTGGTATGATCTCGGCTCACTGCAACCTCCACCTCCTGGGCTCAAGCAAACCTCCCACCCCAGCCTCCCAAGTAGCTGTGACTACAGGTGTGTGCCACCACCCTCTGCTAATTTTTGTATTTTTTGCAGAGACAAGGTTTCACCATGTTGCCCAGGTTGGTCTCAAACTCCTGACCTAAAGTGTTGTGCCTGCTCCAGCCTCCCAGAGTGCTGGAATTACAGGTGTGAGCCACTGCACCTGGCCAAAAAATGTTTTTAAAAAAATGATACCTAAATAGCTTATACTGGATCTTCTCAAACTTTATTGTACATGTGAGTCATGTAGGGAACTTGTTAAAATGCAGATTTGGATTCAGTAGGTCTAGGCTATAGCCAGAGATTCTGTGTTTTCTAAAAAGCATCCAGGTGAGGCAAATGCCACAGGTACCACATCCTGGGGAGCAAGAACTTAGACAAAGACCTAGCATGCTTTAATTTGTCACGTTTTTGTAGAGCCTTGTATGGATCCACTGGGGTAAGCCTGTGATATCTTTTTTCATAAGCCACGCCCAAAATACATCTTCCATGATTTCTTGCTTTTGTTTTTCTAAAATAGATCTGAAACTGAAAGCCACCCATGAAGCAATCTGAACTCAGAGCCTGCCTAGAGTTTGATTATTTTTTCTAATATAGTCTCTTACAGGTATATCACCCATTCTTAAATCAATAGAAATTTTTCCAAAACATTAAACTTGGTTTTTATGATAACAAAATGGTTCACTTTTTTGTATGCCTATATAAGGAATATTTATTTAAACCATATCATTACAATAACAAGTCCAAGTGGTAGAAGATTTGCGACAGACATAAGAGGCCCTTGGTGAGGAGGCAACACAGTTGGAACCAGTGAGGGAGGAAACCAGAGAGCAGAATCCTCGCCATGTGCTATGGTTGTAGTAGATACAGCTCACCAAGGAAATGGACTCTGTTAGGGAGAAGCCAGGAAAGAGAGCCTGTATTCCATATTCATACCCTTTCCCTCTACTGGTAACCTCGCAAAACTTGGCCGGGGGAAGACCAGGTACTCATTCATACAAAGACACAAACAATTGACAATGTTTAATGCGTAAACCCTTCCATGGGAATTTTCATTTTAACTCCTAAAGGAAGCCTCAAGTTACAGGAATGACTCCCTAATATGTAAATTTTAGGCATTTTTCAGTGAAGGAAGTACTATGTCACCCCATTAAACAACCCTAAAATCACATCAGCAATTCTAAAGGCCAAACTTAGAGACATACAATGCATTTTCTTATTAAAGCTTCAATAAAAATGCTTGGCAATAATAAATATTGGTATTTCATGAATTCAGGACAGTTTTGGAGAAAATCAACTGAAGAGAGATCTGAATTAGGAGAAGGAGTGAATTCGTGCTGGGAATGCAAGGATTCACTCTGTAGATCTGACACAGTCAGTGACCTAGACTGAAACCCAGCCATCATTTCATACAGTGTGCCCTCATCCACTCCATTGAGGAACACAGCTCTAGGGCCCAGGGGACCTCTCTTTGGAGGGTCCTTTCTGAGTACACAGTTTAGTGCTCCATGGAGTCCATGTGATATGGTTTGGCTTTGTGTCCCCACCCAAATCTCATCTTGACTTGTAATCTCCACATTTGAGGGAGGGAGGTGATTGGATGATGGGGGTGGTTTCACCTATGCTGTTCTTGTGATAGTGAGTGAGTTCTCACAAGATCTGATGGTTTTATAAGAGGCTCTTCCCACTTTGCTCTCTCTTCTCTCTCCTGACACCTTGTGAAGAAGGTGTCCGCTTCCCTTTTCGCCTTGATTGTAAGTTTCCTGAGGCCTCCCCAGCCATGCAGAACTGTGAGTTAATTAAACCTCTTTCCTTTATAAAATTACCCAGTCTCAGGGAAGTTCTTTATAGCTGTGCAAAAACAGACTAATACACCATGAAAGAAGTCAAAAAATTGGGAGGTAAAACGGTCTAAAACACAGTTCAGCTGAGGGGCTTTTCCTCTGGGAAGTTCCCTCTCTCTCACTTGAGAAAGGGCTCTATCCCTCTGTCTTTCTTCTGCTTATTAAACCTCTGCTGCTAAACTCATGTGTGTCCGTGTCCTAAATTTTCTTGGTACCAGACAACGAACCCCAGGTATTTACCCTAGACAACATAGCTCTTTCACATTGAGAACCTCGTCCAGGATGCCAAGGTGCAACATTCATCAAAACGGTGAGTAGAGGAGTGGACGCCAACTCTGCCCTTTCATTTCGGGGCCCTCAGCCTCCGTTTTGGAACCAAATCAAATTCATAACGGGTATCCTTCAGCCATTAAGAATATGATTAGGGTGGCTGCCGTTCTTAAAGACTTGGATGTGAGGCTCGCTGGGGAGAACATGGAGAATCCCCCAGCACCCACGGGTTGCTGGGCATATTGGCCAGGTTTGAACGAGCTTCCTTTCACGGAGGACTTAGCTACCTCGTGGGGCTGAAAGAGGTCCTGAAGCAACTGAGGATTTCTGGCTGGTGCTACCCCCGGTGTTATCCAAAGGCTTCCGGACTGACGCCCGATGGGGTGTCCGCAACAGGATCTTCAACTTTCCTATCATAATTTCCTCTTTTCCTATCTGCGACAGCCATGTCTCCTATCCTCTCTGTGTATGTAATGTGTGGGAAGTTTTACCGTTCAGGAAAGTAATCTCTAGGTAAATCACACACCGCCTCCTCAAGCCTGACTATAATCCGGCGCATCCGCCGTCAGCCGGGCTTTTCCTCTCCAGAGTCCCCTCACTCTCACTAGAGAGAGAGATGGCTGTTCTCATTTCTCTTTCTTCTACCTATTAAACCTCCACACCTAAACTCAAAAAAAAAAAATAGTTCAGCTGATAAAATGGATGGTAGAATGAAAATGCAAACAAATGTGGGAAATGGAATCTCACTAGAGACAGAAAGAGGATGATGGAGGCGTCAGGAGCACTGCATGTAACCATCAAGTTATAAATTTCTGCTACCCAAATGAGAATCACTAGCACCTCATAAAACAGTCAAGGCAGACACCCAGAATGACCTTACCAGGGTGATGGACAGGGGCTACCATTTTGCAAATTGTCACTACCTCTAGCTCCCTCCAACACAACAGTAGACACCATCACACGTGACAACCAGGCACAGTAGTTAAGAGCTTTGGCAGTCAGACCTATCCAGGTCTAAACCCCAGTTCTAACACTGAGTACATTATTTAACCCCTCAGTACCTATTTCCTCAACTGAAAAATGATGATACAAATGATATCCTCTTCATAGTCTGTTGAGAGGCTTAAATGATACTGTTGGTATAAAACTCCTAGCACAGTGGCTCATAGCAAGGACTGGAGAGATGTTAGTTCTTTCAATATTATCATTCCAGGGCATCTGAAGGACTCACGGTTACTTTTAATCACAGCAACACAGGTTGGCTAGAGGTAAGGTGAGATAACCTTAATAACAACTTCTAGATTCATAGACTTAGAAGGCATGAAAAGTCACATGCCGTATTCTGAGGGTAGCTAGAAGGGGACATACTTAGAAATCACTCACAAACCCCAGTGGCCCCCAACTCACTACCCATGAGTGGTCTCCAAGTTCAGAGCTGTGCCAAAAAATCCCAGTGAGAACCACTGTCCCCAGATCAATTCACCTCCACACTTCCCCAAGGCACATCCTTGCTTCTCTGGCAAGAAATATATAGCATCTTTGAAATAGTGATAGGAGAATGTTGGTGGACAAGTCAGCTCTCAATAATCCTTTTCACAAATCATGAGTCCCCAGTCATGTTATCTAAACTGATATTATTTTTACCAATACCATAATAGCTTTGGGCTGGACTCAACTGGCTACAGGATAATCCATTCAAGTTAAATAGTCCGCTTTCATCCAGACCTTGGTCTGCTACAGATACCAGTTTACTTAAGCCATGAATCTTCCACAGGAAAGGGTGGTGGCTTCTAAAGCCCCTTCTTAAGACATGCCTTCAAAGTGCTTGAAACACTCACAGCCCTGCTGCCAAAACCCAGCCACCGGGTATCTTGGGAATGCAATTCGTGGTGGAGATGTTTACAAAGACATTATTTTGTTGAGGCTAAGGGTATTTTCCTCATCAGTAAACTGGAAACAGCAGCCCTGCCCTGGTAATGGTGAAGATGAAATGTGGTGCATGAAATGGCTCAGCACGGCTCAGAGTGCACGCGTGTTACCACAGCTGCCGCTGTCCAGCCGCCATCCAGGAGAAAAGGAGGATGTGACAGACCCAAGAGAAGAAACAAGCAGCTATTTCTACAGCTTTTCCTTCCTCTTTTAAGTGGAGTGCCCACTAATTACCCGCTCTTATGGACATCATCTCACTGAACCTTTCCAACCACCATTTTCATGGACCAGGAACACGGCCAGGGGACGTTCTGTAACTTACTGAGACTGTAAAGGAAGTCAGGGGCAGAGCTAGGGCTCTCGACTCTAACTTCTGAGTCTCTTTCTCCTTGAAGAACATCAGTCCCCTCCCAGAGCAGAAATCAGACACCTCTCTGGGTCTCCCCAGCATTGCCATTTTTATATCAAGTAAATATTAATGAGAAGGATCTTTGAAACGTGCAAAGTGCTCTGCTAAGCACAGTACCTGCAATGTCACATGGAATACTCCCAAACACCCAGTGAAATGTCAGCCCTACATCACAGATGAAGAACTTGACGCTCCAGGAAGTTATTCATCTGTGAAGTTAAGCAAGTGGCTCAAGATCACACAGCCAGTAAAAAGAAGATTCCTAGGAGTCCAACCCAGGTCAGCCCAATTTCAAGTAACCATACATTTAGATCAACTGGACTGAAGATAAAAAGGAACACTCCCAAGGGTTTGCTTTTGCTACACTCACAAAAATCCAGCATGTAAAGGATTCAGGAAGGCACTCTAAGAAAAGGACTTGAAATTGCAGAAGACCAAAGTTTAGAGGAAAATCAAGGCCAGAGACTCTAAAAGCTATGATATTTAGACATGAACCAGCACTTGTTCAGGCAATTTAACTTGTGAGGTTTTTTTTTTTTTTTTTTTTTGAGACAGGGTCTCACTCTGTTGAGTGAAGCTGGAGTGCAGTGGTGTGATCTTGGCTCATTGCAACCCCCACCTCCCAGGTTTAAGCAATTCTCCCACCTCATCCTCCCTAGTAGCTGGGACTACAGGTGTGCGCCACCATGCTCTGCTAATTTTTCTATTTTTTGGTAGAGACAGGGTTTCACCATGTTGGCCAGACTGCTCTTGAACTCCTGACCTCAGGTGATCTGCCCACCTCAGCCTCCCAAAGTGCTGAGATTACAGGCATGAGCCATTGCACCAGCCTTAACTTGTTTAATTTTTAAATGGAAAAAATAAAAAATAAAAAGAGAGAGACAGTTAAGGTCTTTTTTTTTCTTTTGAACAGCAAAGTACTCAACCAGGGAATGCCCTCTGCCCCCACGTCATCCATCATATGATGCTGCACATTTTCTGAACCCACCGACTGTGTATGAGCGTGGAATTGTTCCCTCAAGGAAAGTGGCTGAAACTCAGTCACATGAGACTCCTATAACTGTTCTGGACAGAGCTGAGGAAAGACTCTCTGGGGAATGCTCTGCCTGGTGGGAGGGAAGGCGAGATGACCCAAGGGTGCTGAGCCCTTCAAGCCTCACATCTCTGATTCAATACACAGCAGCCTGAAAGGGACACATCTCAACCAGCACGTACACCAGGGAAGGTGCCCAAGCTCCCGTGGGCCTTGGGGACCGGGCATCACTTTAAGGCATGTCTGACTCCTCACCAGCATGATGGGCCCTGCTGACTGAGGCATGGGGAGGCCACACAGGCTTCTGCCTGGCACAGCAAGGACCACCCTAGACCAAGATGCTCAGAGCCCACCCCTCGGCAGCTGCCCAAGCTGATGGATTGCATCCTGTCAGGATATTGATCCTGATGAACTAGGAGACCCTTGGCTATGATTAAATGAACCTGAGCATAAAAAAAAGTCTTGCGCTATAGATGATACCCTGCCACATGGGAGACATTGCCAGAAAATCAACTCCAAATAGCTCTAATGGAATGTGATCGAGACCTTAAGCATCAAGGGAGGGGGGCGAGAGGAGGTTCTTCACAGCCAGAGATGCCTTCCAGAGTCAGGAAGGCCCATTCACTCGGCCTGCAAACCCTGAGTCTGTGTGCTTACTGGCAGTACTTGAGTCCTTCCAGATCCAAGGCTGAGCCCGAAGAAACGGAAGGGGCCCTCAATAGCTTCCAGTCATGGAAAAGACTTGTGTGGAAGTGGATAGGGAGGTGGATAACGTGGCATGGCTCTTCAGTGGGATCTGAAAACCTGAATGAAGCTGCATCAATGCAGTTTTCACGATGTGTCTCCACTGAGGGCAGGTTCCATGTCTAACTCACCTTTCTCTTCCCCACATCAGATATTCCACCCGACAACAACATGCTTCCATTCTCACTGAACCCAGTGAGCCTAGTGGGCAGAGTCCAGTGCCCTCAGTCACTCAGTGTGCCTCCAGCCGACACCCCTGAGCACCTACTGTGTGCCAGGAAGACCTCGGAGCTCCACCCTATGGAGCCCCCATGCTGGGAAGAAGAACAGCGAAAACACAGTGAGGCCATGGCTAGGAAAATTACAATGCAGCGTGATGGACCCGACGACAGAAGAGCCCCACTCCATGCCCAGGCAGGGAGAGAGGTCAGCTAAGGAAGCTTCTTGGAGGCCCAGTTGTGATTCTAGAGGGAGAAGAGAGTGAGCTGCTGGGCTTCGGGGAGCGGGATGACAGTCACAGAGGTTAGAGCTTATAAGACTTGTGACTGGTTTTCATCACAAAAATCACAACAGGATGTGAAGCAGAAGAGTGACACCATCACATCCACATTTAGCAAGTTCTTTTTATTTTTGTTTTAGATGGAGTCTTGCTCTGTCACCCAGACCGGAGTGCAGTGGCATGATCTCGGCTCACTGCGACTTCCGCCTCCTGGTTCAAGCGATTCTCCTGCCCCAGCCTCCCAAGTAGCTGGGATTACAAGTGCGTGCCACTACACCCAGCCGATTTAGCAAGTTCTTTCTGACGGCATTTGGGGAGGGGGTGAAAGGATGGTTGGGTGGGGAGCCTGGAGGTAAGGAAAGCAGGTGGGGGGTGCCCACCTGGGGGGCTGTGGGGAGGTGGGGAAGGGGTACAGATGGAGAGCTCTGTATTGATTGTATTCCCTACTGGCTGTGGGGAATAAAGGAGGAGGAGGAGGAGGCAAGGATGGCACCCAGGGTCTGGCTTGGAAGCCTGGTAGCAAATGGTATGATTGGTGAAGTAGGAAATTCAGGAGCAGGGCAATGGAGAAGAAAACGGCATCAAGTCAGGTCAGAGCATGCTGAGCTTGAAATACTCCCGGGAGGACTCTGGAATGGCGCCATGAGCGGCTCACCTCTGGGTCCAGAGCCCTGGACAGAGGTGGGAAGTGGGCCAGGATCTAGGAATCAGCAGGGGAAGCTGACTCCTGGTAGCCGATGTTCCCCAGGGAAAGCACACAGGGTTATTTAAAACAAGCACCACAGCAAAAGAATAAATGGGTATGGCTAAAACCCAGGAAACACCCACGTTTAAGAAAAAGTAGAAAGGGAAAAAAGTCCACAACGGAGATGTTTTAAAAGCCTGAGAAAGAGAAGAAAAACCAGGAGAGACTGATGGCATGAAAACAAAGGGGGCTAGGTGCGGTGGCTCAGGCCTGTAATCCCAGCACTTTGGGAGCCCGAGGCGAGCAGATGGCTTGAGCTCAGGAGTTTGAGATCAGCCTGGGCAACATGATGAAACCCCATCTCTACCAAAAATACAAAAATTAGCTAGTTGGGAGGCTACTTGGGAGGCTGAGGTGGGAGGATCGCTGGAGCCCAGGAGGTCAAGGCTGCAGTGAGCCATGATCACACCACTGCACTCCAGCCTGGGTGACAGAATGTAAGAGCCTGTTGAAAAGAAAGAAAGAAAGAGAGAGAGACCTCAAGGACATTGAGTCTGATTTGATCTTCACAGCAGTGTTATCGTTCCCATTTTACAGAGAAGAAAGGTGAGGTCCAGAGAGCCAGGGAGATTAAGCAACCTGCACACTATCTTACTTTAGAAACAGGCTCGGGTCATCCTCCCATAGCTGCCTCCCACGGGCTCTTAAGTTCTGTCCTTCCCTTCCTTCCCTTTCTTTTCTTTCTTTCTTAGAAACCTCCTCTTCGTGGTAAAAATAAGTATTTTTACCGGGATAGAGTATTCCACACTAATGTTAATAAATGAACTGAAGAGATTTCAGGCCTCGAGGGAAGACCGACATTTGTTTAAATCCTTCAGACCAGCCCCAGCGCATGCCCTCTGCAATCCTGGAGGCTCATCCCTGACAGGTCTACAGGGGTGAGAGTCTGAGAGAAGGATAGAAACACAGTAGCTCGAGAGACACCCAGATGGCTGTGTGGGCTACCGGACTTCGCGCGTGGGAGGAGAGGTCGGGCGGGGCGCCCTACCGGCTCCGGGGAAGCTTCACCAGACACCCGGGCATCCTCCCTCCAGTGCGCGAGCCTGGAGCGCCACCTAGTGCCCGCCAGCAACACGAACACACGCCAGGAGTGCTGCCGGTGGCAGGGGCTGGGCTCCTGGTGTTTGCTCGGTGGTGCTTCTGTCCGAGAGACCCTGCAGCATTCTCAAATCCTGCGTCTCTCAATTCTTTAGTCCAGTGTGGCCAGTTCCGATGATCTTAAAGGTTTTTCAAAGAGATCTTCTGTGGCCTGAGCACCGAGAATGAGGACAACAGTAGAGAAAAATAACAACTACAAGAGTGATCAAAACCCTTAAAAGGCTGAGACAGATGGACAGCCCTGGAAGAGAAACCCAGTGTCTCAAGGAGAGCTAATAAAAAAGATAAAGAGAAGCAAACATCAACCTTGAAAGCAGCCGCCTTGAGCATTAATACCAGACATGCTGAGTGATGTATCTGATGGACAAAATTATTTTCCCATGGAAAAAGAAGCGAGAGGAAAGGAAAGGAAAAAGACATACCTATGTCCATGAGGGATTGTTAAAGGGTAATAACAATACAGAAAGAGAAAAGTGCATGGCCCTTTGTAGAAATGGGGATGGGGCTCCTTGATTTAGGATTCACCTGATGTGGGAATGATAGAATTTCCCTCTGCACCCAGCATAAGAGTAAATCAGTCCTGAAATGTACCAGAGAAACCAACAAACACAACATTACCTTCTCCCACATCTCTCATGGAAAGTGTCCCAAAGAGGCTCAGCAGAATGGAATTGAGCTGAGCTGCGATGAGAAAGCATATACGCTATAAAGGAACATTCTATATAGAAGCAATCAATCCAAGGTGATTCACGCAATCAGCCAGTCAGAGGTGTAAATCTCAGGGGGTGCATGAGGTATGCCACAGCCTGGATGCCTATTTTCTGGGGGCAATGAATGAATGGATTTCTCCCTCCTTCCCAGGCTCCAGTGCTTTTAGCAATTGGCACTGTGGCAGGATTTATACCATGGTTCTTGTAAATTGTACCTTCTCTCTCTCCTTTTCAAAGATTTCTTTCAATAAAATGCAGATGGAATTGTTGGAGAGCTGCTTTTCATGTGTTTATAGGTTACTTCTGCTCGGCTGCTTGTGCAGGTGCGTGTCTCTAGGCCTCTTTGTTTTTTATTTTCTCTGCCTATTAGGGAAATGGAAACATATGGATTCCTTGTTTGGGCCCAGCGGACCCTATAGAATAGTATCCCTGTTGCCTTCCTCACACATCTTCCTGTAATCACATGGCTCTGGATTAGCCTCTTAATCTCCCAGTGGAAAAGCCATAATACAGGGAAACACAATAAAATGTATATGCATTCTGAATGCCAAAGCATTTACAAAGTAGATGCGAATGTGGCCATTTATACAACTGTGTAAGAATCTTAGCTGGCATCAGTTACAATATGAATAAAGAAGTAGACATTCAAAATGGCAGACACACCTGGTGGTCCAGCAAGCTAAGATTTTCAAGTCTAGTTGGGAGAAAAGAAAAAACAGTACTGAAGTGCAAAGAAACTGGAGGCTTGCATTTGGATCTGAACCTCCAACATAATCACTTCCAGGTTACATGAGCAGTTTGATGTAGAGATTTCATGACTTTTCTTCACCTGGAAGATGAAGAATCTAGAAACATATGCGGAGTGTTCTCAGAAACTCATAGAAACAAATGGTGAAGGCCTGCTGTAGGTAATATCCCCATGTTTTAATTCCCATTATAAATAAATATCCCATTTACTGAAGGCGGCATATGTTTTATTAATATGCCCCACTACGGCCCTGTAGGAAGAGGCAATAAGCAAATGTTCACCCAAGAGGCTGTCCACCATCCCCAGCAGAGTGCTTATTAAGACTAATAGGAACATGCAGCATCTATGTTGCAAAAATTTCAGGAAAAGAACAGCCCTCAGCTAGAGATGGTCATTTTGCAGTCCTTCTTCCAAGCCAGTATAAGGACAGCCTGGTCTCCTCATCAGGAAGGTGAGGAGGTAAAGTGCACAGACGTCCATCCCCACCATGCCTGGACAAAAAGACAGATGTATCCTGTGAGGTCTCAAGCTTGCAGTGTTATGCGATTGGGAAGCCCCAAATGATGTACAGAAGTTCAGACCAAAATGCGGCTCAGTCCCCTGTGCTTCTCTGAACCTTTTGGAAACACTGCCAAAGTGGCAGGTGATGAAGTCACACTCTGGAGCCCTGACAACCATGGCCCTTGACCATCTTCTTCCTGATACAATGGGTAGGAAACCTGGATAGATGAGACTTGGGTGGGGCAGTGACTTTCAGACCCTCACAACTCCTTCCCTAGACTGAACCTAGGATATGAAGGTGGGGACTCCTCAGGAGGAATCTAAAGAGATTCATTGTGTATAATGAATGATATTACTGAATCCGAAGACTGGAGAATCATTGTATGTAATGGATGATATGACCGATGGTACCTTTTTCTCAGATGAACAAAGAGCAAACAAGGAAAAGAACCACGCATAGGGTCTGCATGGAGAACTCTTACAATTGATCCACATGACTTGAACTCGATTCTTCTCCTCTCCAATTCATGACTCCAATTCTATACTAGCTCCTTCTCCAAAGAGAGTAAACACACTTGTTGAGCAGTGAGGTCCTGACCAACAGATTGACCTGCTCCAGTTGTAGCCCCAGCTCAGCTTTGAACACATAACCTCAGGCAGATTGCATGACATTTCGAGCCTGTTTCCAAATCTGCAAAATTAGATGGTTGAGCAAGGTGATTTGTAAAATTGTTTTCAGTCTTAACATGTAGAACTCTACGTATTTTGTCTTGATTTTTTAATTTATATATTTTTTATTTTCAGTGACAGGGTCTCACTATGTTGCCCAGGCTGGTCTTGAACTCCAGGACTCAAGTGATCCACCCACCTCAGCCTCCCAAAGAGCTGAGATTACAGGCGTGAGTCACCGTACCTGGCTTTGGACTCTATGCATTAACAGTTAAATATTAATATTAACTCAGGATGTGCTGCCTGTGCCAGGCAAATAGGATACCCATGACTTAGGTGAGCCCAGAGGTGGTTTCCCGACAGGGCAGGGTTTGTCCCCCAGCCCTTGTGTGGATTCCCCCTTCTGACCCCTCAGCCCTCATTCAAGAGGTGGCTGGCCAGAAATAAAGGATCGCACGTGTTTTGTCATGGAGGCATTTTCTCATTTGGTCTCTTATTGCCAGTAGGAAGACATAATGAATACTAATTAAAATAACCTGATGCAGCATTTTTCATCTTGACAAATAGTCCATCCCCCATCTTTACACAAACAAATTAGAAAAAGCATATGAGAATATATGGCTCTAGACAGAGTAAAAGAACAGGAGCTGTACCATGCACTTAGTATATGCCACCAGTTGTACAGTGAGCCTGTGACTGCAGCTATTTCAAATGTAATTACCTCAGTCACCCCCCACTGGGCAGGGACTCTTAAGGTCTGCTCAGCTTCTAGTGCATGGCTGGTGCTCAATAAATGACAAATGCAATTATAATAATTAATAATTCATATATTAATAATGCAATCCCTTTCCCGCGCTCAGTAATTGCCGCCAACAAGCCATGCACGCACAGGAACTGGCGCTGCCAGGCGCCCGGGAATATCTCCACACTTCCATAAACCTGTGTCCAAAGGTCACCTTGAAGAGGCAATCACAGCCGCCTGCTAGTCTAACAGAGATGGCTGGTTTAAATGCTTATTTTTTTCCTATCACCTTCCCATTTCAAATATTTACAACTCTCTTCGAGACCCAGCCTTGAGAAGTAAATGCCCTGTTGACACAGTTGATAGCAGTTGATAGCTGTGGAGGATCCTCCTTGTACTCCCATGAGGCACTGCAGTCACCTCCTTTATCCCAAAACTGCAGAAAGTTCAAGGAACTGAAAGGTATGCCCAGACTTGAGAGTCTTGAGGTGTAGGCAGAGCCACTTATCTGGGGTGAATTGGTGAACTCCGTTTGGCACATCCTCATCCCACAGTGAACAGATCATTCATTTTGGAGACAGTCACACAAATCAAAAGCTCAAGCAGGTTATTAATACCCTAGCAAGCCTTCCCAGAAGAGGGCTAATGCTGATCTCTTTATCTCATCGGTGCTTTCTTTTTTCCTGGCATTCTTTGATTTTTCACAACACAGGTAATTCTACTCTGTTTGATCAGAACTCACTCGAGTTGCCTAATGGATTTCAATTGCCCGTTTATTTAGTTTTCCAACTGCCCTCTCCTCCCCGGACATGCCACGCAATTTCCAAACTGAGATTAAACCTCAGTGTTTCTGACTCCCCACCAAACCCATCCCCCAAATCCATCTGCTCTTCCCCCAGACCTTCCCGTTTTCTGTAATAATAAGGCCATGGTCAGCAGGAAGGAAAGAGGCTGATGTCATCAGACAACTCTCTAATCCTTCTGGAGCCCAGAAATGACTGACTTTTTGTTATGCATAAAATCCACTTCTACATCCTAACTCGGAGGGACTGGAAGGCAAAGGAGTCCTTTCAACTGATTGTCTTGCATCTTCCAAATCATTTTCTCACATTGTTTTGTCAGCTTTACTTTCTTTCAGGCTCCCAGTAAAACTAAAACACAGCTTCTGACTTCACCTTCAGAGGATAAAGTAGATATAAAACAAACTTTCCAATGTAAATTTCTGGGTGTTGATTAGAGCACATTCATCAAGATAATGTTTAATTGGAGAGCTCTGTTAAGCATATCGTTGGCACAGAATCGCCCTAAATAGCTGCTGGTAATAAGCTGAGTTCCCAGTTTCCACATGTGCATGAATCTGCCTCCATTCTGTCTTCAGGCCTCCTGGAGGAAGTACTCTGTTTATGTTTTTGGTACATTTTATGCCTCATCGGGGGCTAGAAATGAAACCCTTTGAATATGAGGTTTTCTCTTTCCCATGCTACAAGTTCAGAGCCAATATCAAAGGTATCTGTCTCTGTGTTAGCACTTTCCAGAACCCTTATAAACATCTTTGCTTTTGGTTCAGTTCTTCGTTTTAATGAATGTGAGATTTCTCGTTAAATAAATACATTGCTCATCTGTAGACAGATGCCTAAGAGAAGCTCAATATAAGAAACTCATCATTTTCCCTGGAGATTGCTCTTCCTCTCATATGCATTATACTAATTCGGGAATGCCACCATTCCGCTAGTCCGAGTTGGCCAACTTTTCCTGTAAAGGGCCAGAATATAAATATTTTGGGCTTTGGGGCCTCTGTCACAACTACTCATCTGTGCTGTTGTAGTGTTGTTACTGGTGGAGAGTCTCCAGGTTCTTGGCGTCTTGAACAAAGAATTGGACAAAACCCACGAAGCAAGGAAACAATGAAGCAACAAAAGCAGAGATTTCTTGAAAGTACACCGCACAGTGTGGAAGCAGGCAGGAGCAAGTGGCTCAAGGGCCCAGTTACAGAATTTTCTAGGGTTTAAATACACTCTAGAGGTTTTCCATTGGTTACTATGTACAGCTATGTAAATGTAGTGGCCCATGATCAGTCTGATTGGTTGCAGGAAGGAACCAATCAGAGACTGAAGCAAAGTTATAAAGTTACACCCTATGCAAACGTCTGATTGGTTGCAGAAAGTGACCAATCAGAGGCTGAAGTGAAGTTACAAAGTTATACTCCTATGCAAATGAAGACTTGGCCTGCAACCAGCCTTATTGGTTGCAGGAGGGGACCAATCAGAGGTACCTTCAATTTCTCATCTGCCACACCGGAAAAGATGGGGGCGGGGGTAGGGGGATGCACTGTCTCCAGCTTCCTTCTAGAATTATTGCTAGTTTAGCTACACAGGGCCACTATTTAACAGTAAAGCTAGAAGGAACTTCGGAGAGCCAAACCCCAAAAGCTCTAGTTGGGAAGACTGGAGGAAAGTGGCATCACTCTTGGTCAAAGGTAGAGTGTCCCGCCCCTAAGCTGGTGTCCTACTCCCCACACCTTGTGACTCTCGGTAGCAAAATTCTTTTGTTCTTCAGTAAGACAATTTTTTGGCTGTTAAAATAAAAGCCCCCCTCCGACGCTAAACTCTAGAATAGGAAATAATTGTTTTCCCCCTTTGAAATGTGGATGAGAGTAGCGCTGCCAAAAATTCTCCAAGACCTCTTCTTTTAAGCTATCAACTGAATTAATTAAATCACTTGAAAAATAAACACGATCGTCTGATTTTCTTGTGTTACTAAAAGATTTTCGAAAGAAAGGCAGCGCAGCTAGCCCAGGCAATGGCTGGATGAAGCCACAGAGCTTCCAGTTCTAACGCTCTGCATCAGAACTGCTGCTGATACAATGAAACAAACAAAGTTATGGTGAACTCATTGCAGCCTTTTTCGTAAGAGCCAAAATAATCCTGAGCTGACTTGTGTGTGCCCAGGCCACTTGCCGGTGTGAAGGGATGCTGGGGGCCGGAGGGAAAGAGGAGGAAGGCGGGGATCACTTTTCTCTGTCTTACTTCAGCTGTAAATTTTCTGGGCTATACGACCGTGACAATTGATTTATTTTTCATTTAATACAGATTTATTCTGTGAAGCTTTGAACACTCACTGACTCAGAATGGAGAATTTTCAGTTTAACAAAGCAAACGCTCGATAAATATTATTGGATATGAAATTTGTTAATCTGCACTTCCCCTGTTTGGAGATAACCATATTTTCTGCTGCCCCATTTGACAGAACTCCAACCTCTAGCATTTCAATGTTAATCTGAAAGGGTAAGTGATCAGAGCTCATAACCTATTTTCTTTTCAGACAAGACTGACATTTTAAAAAAAAAAAAAAATTCACGTTCTTAAAATCACCCAAAGAACAAGCCAGGAATCCCTGGGGAGACTAATCAGATCTATTATGCTAACTATAAAGGCATCCCTGCCCCCACCCCCTCAAGAAGAGATCTTAAGGAAGTAGAAATCAAATTGCTAAGCCTAATGGATTCCCTGTGTGACTAAATCATTGTCTTATTTCTCATGTTTGAAGAGATACACAAATTTCATGGACAGGCTTAGATACTCCTGCTTGAACAGCTGTTGCCCTATTACTGTGTCTAAGGTCAGGTTCATCCATGGTGGGGCCCAGCAGTTCTTACTCAAGTGGACTGAATGCATGAAAGAGTTTTCTGTTGACATTATTCTGATGCTTCTAGGAGACCCCTCCTCACCCTGTCCCAGGGAAGATTCCGCCCCTTCCTGATGGGCGTTGAAGGGGATTAAAGGAATGGGGTGGATTAAAGGAATGGGGTGGATGAAAGCTCTTTCATCTGAGAGTCTGAATAGCACAGAATGGTTTAAGGTCACCCAGAAGTACCAAATCTGCCCTGCCCCACCAACCTGGCTTCCAACCCTCACCTTTATTTCCAACAATTTGCTGCTTCTTCGTCACCATTTTTTAGGCCAACTCCAAACAGAAAACTAAATAAGCCATCTTAAATCCTTTTGGGGAGAGAGTGGGATAAATACCTTCTACAAACAACACTAATAAGCTTTTGACCTTCCACTTTTCTTTTCTGGTATCTCACGTTGATCATCCTCACCTCCCAAATGCACCCACAGAAGCAAAACCTCAAGTGGCCCTTAAGTCCCTGGGCATAAGATTAAGTTCCTTTACTCTTTAATTCCACTTACTACATTTTAATATTTAAAATACATATCATTTAATAAATATCAGATAATGAAACAAATATGATTATGCAGTTTCCTAATTGTAAACCTTTATATGTGTCACATGCGTCTGTGTGAAGAGACCACCTAACAGGATTTGTGTGAGCAACAAGGCTGTTTATTTCACCTGGGTGCAGGCGGGCTGAGTCCGAAAAGAGAGTCAGCAAAGGGTGGTGGATTATCATTAGTTCTTACAGGTTTTGGGGTAGGCGGTGGAGTTAGGAGCAACGTTTTGCAGGCAGCAGCGGATCTCACAAAGTACATTCTCAAGGGTGGGGAGAATTACAAAGAACCTTCTTAAGGGTGGGTGAGATTACAAAATACATTGATCAGTTAGGTTGGGGCAGAAACAAATCACAACGGTGGAATGTCATCAGTTAAGGCTATTTTCACTTCTGTGGATCTTCAGTTGCTTCAGGCCATCTGGATGTGTACGTGCAGGTCACGATGGCTAGCTTGGGCTCAGAGACCTGACAATATGTATAATCTTAACAGTATAATATGGAATTGAATTTTTTCAAATGGGTTCTAACTAGGGTTAATACACTTCTTGGCTATAGAGCAGACCTCTTTATTGGAATTCAGGGACCAAATCCTTTCTTTCCTATGTATGAACCCTAAGTAAACACTAATTATAATGTGATGCCCAAAGCTTAAAATTAGCTACTCAGGGAGACTCCCATTTTTACCTGTTTCTATCAAATTATTTCCATTGTCCAACATCAGTTTTAGTTCTGTTTAAGTAGGAATTACCAAAAAAAATTATATCTACTTATTAGAGAATGAAATCAGAAAGTACCCTGACTACATCTCAAACTCTTCCTTTTTCTATCAGGTTGTCATTTGAAACGGACAAAGGAAAGAAAAGACAGTTGGGAGTTGAAAAGGAGAAGTGCGGCAGCCTGGGAGGGTTTGTTACGCTTGGCAATGAGGAGGTGATCAGAAGGTCGGAAGCCTGGCCTCCGTCTGTGCAGAGAGCACGGGCCCAGCATACAGATGGCAGGTTGGTGTCAAAGAGCCCAGCCTCGACCTGGAGCCCGTGGGCAAGGAGAGGGCACCAAATGAAGAACTGATGCGGCTCTGATGAGTGGAGGAACACCAGGTTCTTAGTCTCAAGTCGAATTAGATAAAACCACACAGACACACGTGGAGTGGTTTTAAGGAGCTGAGCATTTAATAGACAAGAAAGAAAAGAGAAGGCAGAAGGAAGAACCTCCCTGTACAGAGACAAAGGGAGGTGGGGCTCCAAAGCTGAGAGAGGGAATCCCACCTGCCACCGATACCAACCAGGTATATATACAGAGGCTGGAGGAGGCGGTGTCTGATTTCCATAGGGCTCAGGGGATTGGTTTGACTAGGCATGTCATTCACGTAGCCCATGAAAAAGCTGGCCCTCCCACCCTAGCCTTTTAATATGCAAATACAGGGTACCATGATGTTCTACACACGTGGGGATTTGTGGAGGTGGCCATGTTGCCAGGCACATGTGGGGCAATGGCAAAAAGAAGAGGGTGGGAATCCCCATGTTGGGTGGACCCAGTTTCTAATGGCCGGCACTTGCATATCAAAGGTTGCCAGCCTTGCTGTAAGAGCTGGGGGTTCACAGGAAACTTTTCTAGAGATGCTTTAAAAAATGAAAACTTCAGCCAGGTGTGGTGGCTCATGCCTGTAATCCCAGCACTTTGGGGGGCTGAGGCGGGGAGATCACAAGGTCAGGAGATCAAGACCATCCTGGTTAACACGGTGAAACCCCTTCTCTACTAAAAATACAAAAACTTAGCCGGGCGTGGTCGCAGGCGCCTGTAGTCCCAGCTACCCGGGAGGTGGAGGCAGGAGAATGGCCTGAACCCGGGAGGCGCAGCTTGCAGTGAGCCGAGATTGCACCACTGCACTCCAGCCTGGGCGACAGAGTGAGACTCCATCTCAAAAAAAAAAAAAAAAAAAAAAAGGAAAACTTCCCAAGGACCCCTTTTCCTATCTGCCTAAAATAATGTATTAATAAGTTCTATCACAGAACTTGGAAGGAAAAGGGAAGAGAGGGGTTTCCGACATTCGCACATGCATTCGGAACAAGGTTCGAGGGTGTGCCTAAGTGCGCAAAGAGCTCCAGGTTCCAGGAAGTTGCCCAGGACCCCTGCCTTTCCTCTGCCACCGCGTGAGCTTGCTGTTGCCACCTGTGTTGGTCTGCTCAGCTGCCGTCACAAACCACCACAGGCTGGGGGGCGAAAACAACAGACATGTATTTTTCACACTTCTGGAGTCTGGAGGTCCAAGATGAGCATGGTCAGTTTCTGGTACAGGCCCTCTTCCTGGCTTGCAGACAGTTGCCTTCTCCCTGTGTCCTCACATGGCCCCCACTGACATTAGAGAATGCAAGTAAGAGAGAGACTGAGCTCTCTAGTGTCTCTTCTTAAAAAGACACTAATCCCCTCAGACCATGGGGCACTGCCCTCCTGACCTCTTCTAACCCTAATTGTCCCCAAAGGCCCTATCTCCAAATACCATCACATTAGGGGTTAGGACTTTGACATGGTTTGGCTGTGTCCCCAGCCGAATCTCATCTTGAACTCCCACATGTTGTAGAAGGGACCCAATGGGAGGTAATTGAATCATGGAGGCAGGTCTTTCCTGTGCTGTTCTCGTGATAGTGAATAATTATCACGAGATCCAATGGTTTTATAAGGGGGAGTTTTTCTGCACAAGCTCTCTTGTCTGCTGCCATGTGAGATGTGCCTTTCACCTTCCACCATGATTGTGGGGACTCCCCAACCACATGGAACTATTAGTCCATTAAACTTTTTTTATAAATTCCCCAGTGTCAGGTATGTCCTTATCAGCAGTGTGAAAATGGACTAATCCATTTTATTTCCTTCATTTTAATTCATCATATGAATTTTGGGAAGAATACAGCATTTAGTCCATAACATAACCATGTGCCATAAAACAACCAGTCACAAAGCCTCACTGCCAAATAATAGCAAACCTTTTGAGACAGGGTCTCACTCTGTCACCCAGGCTGGAGGACAGTGGTGCAATCTTGGCTTACTGCAACCCCCGCCTCACAGGCTCAAGGAATCCTCCCACCTCAGCCTCCCAAGCAGCTGGGATCATAGGTGCATGCTACCAGACTTGGCTAATTTTTAAAATTTTTTGTAGAGATAAGGTCTCACTACATTGCCTAGGCTAACATTCATTTCTCCCACATCTATAAGGTTCACTGATCTCATCTGGACTCCCTTATACATTTGGGGTCCAACCAGGGCTGAGCTCATCTGGACTGGCTCAACTGGGGCAGCTTAGCTCTGTGGCCCACACCTCTCTCCTCTGGCCTAGCCTTATTCTTCTCATGGTGGTGGCAGAGGAGCAAGAGAGAGAGCAAGTCCTTTTCAAGTAGCTGGGTGTGTCCCATTTGTTAACATCTTATTGGCCAAAGCCAGTTCACGTCTGAGCTCAGAATCAGATGGGAGGGCTATAAAGTCATGCATCACACGTGCGCCGCAAGGATAGGTGAAGACATGGAGCCACCCTAGTCATCCACGCCAGCCCAGATAGTGCTCAGATGACACCACCTCTCTGTAGCAGCTCTCTGAGGAGCACTGGAAAATGTAAGACTCCTGCCAGATTCTGTGATGACTGTCTCAATATAATATTTAATGTATCATTTCATCCTACTGACGAAATAGTTTAAAGGTTTCAGCTGGGCACAGTGGCTCATGCCTGTAATCTCAGCACTTTGGGAGGCCGAGGCGAGTGGATCACAAGGTCAGGAGTCCGAGACCAGACTGGCCAACATGGTGAAACCCTGTCTCTACTAAACGTACAAAAATTAGCTGGGCATGGTAGCACACGCTTGTAATCTCAGCTGCTCAGGAGGCTGAGGCAGGAGAATTGCTTGAACCTGGGACCTGGGAGGCGGAGGTTGCAGTGAGCCGAGATCACGCCGCTACACTCCAGCCTGGGCTACACAGCAATTACTTTAAAAAAGTCTTTAAAAAAAAAAGTCTTAAAAAAAAAAAAAGTCTTAAAAAAAGCAAGTCTTTAAAAAAAAAAAAAAATTGACCCTAGTTAAATAGTATTTTAAGCAATATTTTGACACATTTGGAAAGAGGGAGATATTTTAAGTCTATAGTGTTCAATCGAGTCAAATCAAGACTTTAAGAAAAAGAGCTAGCCAGGGCTGGACACAGTGACTCATGCCTATAATCCCAGCACTTGAGAGGCGAAGGCAGGTGGATCACTTAAGGCCAGGAGTTCGAGACCAGCCTGGCCAACATGGCAAAACCCCGTCTCTACTAAAAACACAAAAATTAGCTGGGTGTGGTGGCGCACCTCTGTAATTTCAGCTACTCAGGAGGCTGAGGCCAGAGAATCACTTGAACCCAGGAGGCGGAGGTTGCAGCGAGCTGAGATTGCACCGCTGCACTCCAGCCTGGGTGATGGAGTGAGATTCTGTCTCAAAAAAATAAAAACAGCTAGCCAGAAAGTAATGCTCCTTGGGTTTTCCCTTTCCTTTCCACCATTCGCTGTACAGTCTTTTCCTCTGAAGAGGGCTGGGGCTTGGCTAAGGCAAAATGAGGTAACCAACAGAGCCTCTTTGCAGTAAATTCCAGTTCTCATGAGAAAGATAACACCACATCCTGAAAAGTTACAAGGTGCAGGGAAAGAAAAACACAAAGGGCTGTTGTATAGACATCCTGAAGAATCTTGAATGTTTTCAAAACCCTAGATGGAAATTTAAACAGAAAATCGAGGACTGTGCGCTCCTGAGGTGTCAGGATAATTGAGAACAGGCAATTTCCTAAATGATAATGAAGTAATGTAGAAGAAACGTACTTTTTCAGCACTGGAAACAGGTTATACCAAAATATCAAATTTAGGGAGGTCCCAGAGAGACGGTTTGACACACTTGACACATGTCATTCTGGGAGTGAAAAACAGCATCCAACCCTGCAAAGGTGAGCACGCTGATGCCTTCAAGCTCAGCTTTGCAGTCCTATCCCCCTACATCCGGGCTCACCTTACCAGTGAGAGGTAAGAGCAGGCAGCAGACGCCAGTTGTCAAAACGAGCCAGCCGTTTCTGCAAGGGGAGCTCAGAGTCAGCCCAGAAGGGGCCCTGGGTTGCAAAAAGCAAACAAACCCTTGCCCAAGAGTAGCCAAGCATATGCAGTTTTGTTGCTGGGAAAAATGTACTTCACAGCACCATCCCAAGTCCCCACAAGTGTGAGCCTAAGGCAAGTCAAGGCCCTGCATCAACGATCAGCAAACCCTAGGACCTCAAGAAATACCTTGCCTCCATTTCTCCATCTGTAAAACAGGCCTGGTCGGCCAGGCGCAGTGGCTCAAACCTGTAATCCCAGCACTTTGGGAGGCCGAGGCAAGTGGATCACTTGAGGCCAGGAGTTCAAGACCAGCCTGGCCAACATGATGAAACCCTGTCTCTATTAAAAATACAAAAATTAGGCCGGGCGCGGTGGCTCAAGCCTGTAATCCCAGCACTTTGGGAGGCCAAGACGGGCGGATCACGAGGTCAGGAGATCGAGACCATCCTGGGTAACACAGTGAAACCCCGTCTCTACTAAAAATACAAAAACTTAGCCGGGCGAGGTGGCAGGCGCCTGTAGTCGCAGCTACTCGGGAGGCTGAGGCAGGAGAATGGCGTGAACCCGGGAGGCGGAGCTTGCAGTGAGCTGAGATCCGGCCACTGCACTCCAGCCTGGGTGACAGAGCGAGACTCCGTCTCAAAAAAAAAAAAAATAAAATAAATAAATAAATAAATAAAAATACAAAAATTAGCCAGGCATGCTGATGCGCACCTGTAGTCCCAACTGCTCAGGAGGCTGAGGCAGGAGAATTGCTTGAACCTGGGAGGCGGAGGCTGCAGTGAGCCAAGATCATGCCACTGTACTCCAACCTGGGTGACAGAGTGAGATTCTGTCTCCAAAAAAAAAAAAACACCACACACATACACCACAGAGGGCAGGTTGTTAGGGCCAGAAATCACTGGCTGGCATGTTTGCACTGCATTCTTCCTCTCTGCCAGGTGCTGGGCTAGCCCCTTCCTACCCACCAGCTCTCGTGACTACACGTCACATTCTAGGAGAGCAGGTTCCCCAAATGCAGACATGCAAGCTGGGGAGAACTCTCAGGCAGAAGCCTGGCCATGGTAAAGAGGAGAAAATACAGTTAGCAGACTCAGCGCTGGGTGCTTAGGTGTCCTATGGGTCCTGGTCCTGAAGGTGGAGCAGGGTGACCTGCCCATCCCCAGCCTCATCACACGCTCCTGCCCTCTGTGGCAGGATGAGGCCCACACCTGGCCTGGAGGGAGTGGATGTGAGGGAGTGGATGTAGCACTCTACATCCAGCCTGCAGAGTGACTCACAGACACCCACCGCTGAGGCTGTCACGCTTGTCACTCACCCTGAGTGACACGGTGAAGCACCTCCCAGCACCCAAAGAACACAGCTATACCAATAGTAGATAAAGTGCTGGAGAAGAGGAAGATGAGAGACACAAGGAAGCTGGACTGGGAGATGAAGCAACTACTGTGAAATCTCTTCCCGTTGAGATAGCACAGGAAGTTACACTGAAAACAGGCTATGAGCTGACATGCATGCACAGTTTGATTCCACACCTGGATTTCTGAATAAAACTAGGAAGAAATGAGGGTTTTATCAAAAAGCACCAAACAAAGCTATTTTGATGCTGTTGGTTCTGTGCTCTTTTCTTGTCATTTACTTGATCATTAACCCAAGGTGACGTCAAAAAAAAAAAATGAAATGTAGGAGACACCCTCCAGCTAGATTAGAAAATCACCCAACCTATAGAAAAACATAAACACGGCCAGGCACTGTGGTTCATGCCTATAATCCCAGCACTTTGGGAGGCTGAAGCAGGCAGATCACAAGGTCAGGAGTTCAAGACCAGCCTGACCAATATGGTGAAACCCCATCTCTACTAAAAATACAAAAATTAGATGGGTGTGGTGGCGCGTGCCTGTAGTCCCAGCTACTTGGAAGGCTGAGGCAGGAGAATCGCTTGAACCTGGGAAGTGGAGACTGCAGTGAGCCGAGATTGTGCCACTGCACTCCAGCCTGGGTGACAGAGCAAGACTCCGTCTCAAAAGGAAAAAAAGAAAAACATAAATGCAAAAAGGAAACAGAAGGAAATGAGAGATTTGGGAGTGGCCTTGACTTAGAATGTGATCATGCCTCCACCCCCACCCAGCTTGGCCCGTTCTCTTCCCACTGGCCTCTGCCTCTCAGCCCTCACTCAGTGTATTCTACCTGCAGATAGGCGTTGCACTGAACACTACAAAATAGGCTACTTTTATACTAGAAGGAATTCAATAAAAGTGAAATACATAAAAGCCCAGTGCTTATAGATTTTTATTATGATTCTTTCAACTAGGCTTTTAAAAATTCTCTGATGTTGGGAGAAGTATAACCAAGGTATCTTGCAGGACAAGACAAGGCGTCAGGAAGCAAAGCGGGTATGTCTACACAAAGACAAGCGCCGTGGAAAAGAAAAATCCCATCTTTCACGGGAGCCACGTTTGAGCTCAACACTCACCCCGATGTGCTTTTGGGGACAGCTTGCTTTATGCCGGCCCCCTTGATGGTGCTGGGTCCCAACGAAGGGGCTAACGCCAGTTGCATCTTTTTATAATCTTTCATGAAAGCGTTTCTTTTTTCTTAAACAGTGGTAATCTGTTTGATGTTCATAGAGATTGATGAGGGGCCTTGGGTACCAGCAGAGAATCAGACAGATGGCAATAGTGACAATAAATAATTGTCATGTTTTTCACTTTTGTGGCCTCGACAATTCAAGGGTCTCAAAACACAGCGGAAATTTAGAATGATAGGAAAGAAAGAGACCTTGGGAAAGGGCATCTCGTCCATCCTTCCAACATCTCACCCCAGGGCTCATACTAGACAAGATGCTCTCATGAGCCCTTGGCCCCTGACTGCAGTGGGGATGGCTGTGTTCCCACTGAGAACACAGGCACAGCCCCTGAGTTACAGGATGGGGCTTCTTTGTTGCCCCCAGGGGGATGGAAACTTGAAGATTCAAGGGCAGACAATACAGTGAACTCCGGGGCCCTCCCAGTGAGATGGGGAAGCCAAAGAGAAGCTGAGGGCAGGTTGGGTGCAGGAGGTGGCAGCGGCCCCTCCGAGCACCGTCCTGGAAGGGAAGGACCACTTCTGGCTGCTGGAAGGAGTAGATGCTGGGAACATGCCCCAGACTCAAACCACACTGCCACAGACCATCACACCATGGACAGCCCTGGCCGCCCTGTTCTTTCCTAGAATAACACGCTCAGTGGCATGCCTGCTGGAGCCCAAGCCAGGACTTCTTACATGTCGATTCCTCCCCACGGGCTCTTCTTTAGATGTTAAGAGAGGACGTGGCAGGAGGCAGTGAACAGGCACTCACCTCACCTTCCAGCCGCCGTCACAGAGCACCTAATGAGCCACAGTGTGCTAGAATTTCCACATGTGGGTAGAGAGAAAAAGAGGACAGTCTTCACCCAAATCTCAGTGCTGGGCACAGAGGATGAAAGGATGGTGAGAAGAAATGAAGATTTGCTCTTCCTTCGTTTGTCTTCCCATTTCCAATCCTCAAGAACCAGTTTGAGAATGTCTGCCAAACCAGCTGCAAACATACTGCTCTTTAAATTTTCTTCATTTCAAAGGGTTTTACAGGCCAGGCACAGTGGCTCATGCCTGTAATCCCAGCACTTTGGGAGGCTGGAGTGGGAGGATCGCTTGAGCCCAGGAGTTCGAGACTAACCTCGGCAACATGGCAAAACCATGTCTCTACAAAAAAATACAAAACTTAGCTGGGCGTGGTGGTTCACGTCTGTAGTCCCAGCTACTCAAGAGGCTGAGGTGGGAGGATCAACCGAGCCCAGGAGGTTGAGGCTGTGGTGAGCCATGTTCATACCACTGCACTCCAGCCTGGGTGATAGAGTGTAACCCTGCCTCAAAAAAAAGCTTGGGGAGGGGAGGTCAGGCCTCTTTAGAACTCCCTGCCTCCTTGTAGGTCCATAATCATAAGTTCCCCAGCCAAACCACCCAGGGGAGATTACTGTTTGCTGTCCTGGCCCCTCTTCCTTCCCTCGGGGCCCCATCTCTCCTGAATCTTATCTGTATCTTCATCCTCACCCTCTTCGCAAAAGAGGATCCGGTCTTGGACTAGAAAAGCAGAAATCATCCCACATCCATACAGATCTTTAATCACATCCTTGTTCTTGAGATCCACATTTGAAATATAGAGGTGTTGTCAGGGCCTTTAGGGCTTTGCACAGTGTCAAAGCTAGCAATCTGAATGGAAGGAGTTTTAATTTTTCAAAACTTAGCCAGCAGTGGTGATGCACATCTGTAGTCCCAGCTACTTGAGAGGATCATGTTTGGGAACAGGAGCTTGAGATGACAATGAGCTATGATCACGCCACTGCCTGGGCAACAGAATGAGACCCTGTACACAAAAATAAAAATAAAATTTGACAAATTTCTTCACCTACTCTTTCCAACTAAAAAAAAAAAATTACTTGTTATGCAATCAGAAAACTGACCTCAAAACGACAAATGTCGGCAAGTCAATAGCAGGAGCTGACAACTCATTCAGGAAAAATAAAGCACTTTTTATAAAAGTCCTATTTCTGGCTCAGTTATACTGTCCTAAGAACTGACATAGTAAGAAATAAGTCCAGGAATCATTAAAACAAGATAGAATCCAGTGTCCCACGTGTTCCAAGAACACAGCTGTTCCTCAGAGGCTCACAGCTTCAGCCACTCCTGTGCCAGCCTGCAGCACAAACCCACGGCAGAGAAAACCCAAGCAGTGAAGCACGACCGTGCTCTGCCATCTGGTGGCCAAAAGTGAAATGACCCTGAACGCGCAAAAGATTGAAAATAGATGTTTCCTAAACCGTAGTCATCAATAGCGAAACAACTTTCTCAAGTCAGCTACCAGTGAGCAGTGAATGTTGGAGCTGAAAAAAACAAATCTAGTGTTGAAGAACCTCCTTTCTTTGGCCCTCCAGGCATGAATGAAAAGCTCTTAAATTGCTTGCCTAAATGAGCCCACCTGGTTACTAAACAGAGGTACATGAAAACATCAGTTACTAAGTATGCAAACTCCTTTGATCCTATGAAAGCACTGACCATCTATCCATGCTATGCAGATCTCTGTTGGTGGTATAATTACAAGATGGGAAAGGGAAGTGTGACTAGGACACTCTGAGAGCCACTTGTAAATGTATTTAAATAATTACGGTCTACATGAGACACCCCACAAAAGCAGTCACGTGAACTCGGAAACTCAAACCCTGCCTCCCTAGCACACTGAAGCCTCAGAGGCCATGCACACCTGTAATCCCAGCACTTTGGGAGGCCAAGGCAGGCAGATCACTTGAATCCAGGAGTTTGAGACCAGCCTGGGCAACACAGACAGATCCCCGTCTCTACAAAAAACACAAAAATTAGCTGGCACATGCTTGTAGTCCCAGCAACTCGAGAGGCTGAGGTGGGAGAATCACTTGAGCCCAGGAGGTTGAGGCTGCAATGAGCCGTGGTCACGCTGCCATTGCACTCCAGCCTGAGCAACTAAGCGAGACCCTGTCTCAAAAAAAAAAAAAGGCCTCCGAAAAGTCTGAGTAAAAAAAGTTGTGCTTCCCAGACACTCCTGCCGCCACCAGAGGCCCCGTACTACCAGCCATGATCAACGCCATCGTTTTCTTCAACATCATCAATGGCAAGCCCTTGGGCCACATCTCCTTCGAGCTGTTTGCAGACAAGATGCCAAAGACGGCAGAAAACTTTCACTCTGAGCACTGGAGAGAAAGGATTTGGTTGTAAGGTTCCTTTTCTCACTGAATTATTCCAGGGTTTATGTGTCAGCCGTAATGGCACGGGTGGCAAGTCCATCTACGGGGAGAAATTTGAGGAGAACTTCAACCCGAGGTGTACAGGTCCTGGCATCCTGCCCATGGCAAATGCTGAACCCTACACAGATGATTCCATTTATCATCTACACTGCCAAGACTGAATGGTTGTATGTGGCCAGGCGCAGTGGCTCACACCTATAACCCCAGCACTTTGGGAGGCGGAAGCAGGAGGATCCTGAGATCAGAAGTTCAAGACCAGCCTGGCCAACATGGCGAAACCCCATCTCTACCAAAAATACAAAAAGTTAGCCGGGCATGGTGACGCATGCCTGTAATCCCAGCTACTCCGGAGGCTGAGGCAGGAGAATCCCTAGACCTCCCCATGGCCTAGGTCAGGAGCCCAGAAGTGCCACATGGCTAAGGCAGCAGCTGCCTGGGAAGGCCCAGAGGCAGGACCAGGAAAGCACCATTTCCTGGGGGGCTGGGGGACAGGGAGGTGCCCTACAGGAGAAGCCAGGAGGTGCCACCTGTACCTAGGGTGGGGGCCTGGCTGAGGCAGGTACAAGGCCTGAGAGCCCGGCTATCTGAGCTCGGAGGGCTCCCAGGAAAGCCTGGCCCAGGGAGCAGTCGTGACTCTGCAGGGGATGCCCAGCGAGGGAGCCCCAGAGGCAGAGGTTGCAGTGAACTGAGATCATACCACTGCACTCCAGCCTGGTGACAGAGCAAGACTCTGTCTCAAAAAAAAAAATTTAAAAAAAGACTGCGTGGTTGGATGGCAAGCATGTGGTCTTTGGCAAGGTGAAAGAAGACATGGATGTTGTGGAGGCCATGGAGCGCTTTGGGTCCAGGAATGGCGAGGCCAACAAGAAGATCACCATTGCTGACTGTGGACAACTCTTAAGTTTGCCTTGTGTTTTATCTTCACTACCAGACCATTCCTTCTGTAACTCAGGAGAGCACCCTCCACCCCACTTACTCGCAGTATCCTAGAATCTTTGTGTTCTCGCTGCAGTTCCCTTTGAGTTCTATGTTTTCCTTATTCCTTTCCATGCCTAGCTGGTTTGCAGAGTTCAGTTTACAATTATGAAACAGAAATGAAGGCAGGAAGGGAGGGAGGGAGGGAGGGAAAAGGAAAGTAAGAGTTGTTGGCTGGGCATGGTGGCTCACACCTGTAATCTCAGCACTTTGGGAGGCTGAGGCAGGTGGATCACTTGAGCCCCAGAGTTTGAGACCAGCCTGGGCAATATGGTGAAATCTCATCACTACTAAAAATACAAAAATTAGCCAGGCGAGGTGGCCTGTGCCTCTAGTCCCAGCTACTCGGGAGGCTGAGGTGGGAGGATTGCTTGAATCAAGGAGGCAGACATTGCAGTGATCCAAGATTGTGCCACCACACTCTAGCCTGGGCAACAAAGTGAGACCTCATCTCAAAAAAAAAAAAAGTAAGTTGTTTAACTTTGCTTAACTTAGATTCCCAAACTCCTTTGACCTCTGAATAGGTTGTTGTTTCTTAGGCGGTTGTTTTTAAAATTGTTTGTTGGATTGTTTTCTTTTCTGTTTTGTTTTGTTTTTAGAGATGGGGTCTCCCTGTGTTACTCAAGCTGGTCTTGAACTCCTGGGCTCAAGCAATCCTCTCCCCTCAGCCTCCGGAGTAGCTGGCATTACAGTCTTGAGCCACCACACAGGGCTCTGTTGGATTTCTTTCAATATATCCCAAAAAATTTGTAAAACACAAGTTGAAATGCAAATGCA
Organism: Macaca nemestrina; assembly: GCF_043159975.1. Taxonomy (NCBI): domain Eukaryota; kingdom Metazoa; phylum Chordata; class Mammalia; order Primates; family Cercopithecidae; genus Macaca; species Macaca nemestrina. The sequence goes on from NC_092135.1 coordinate 104,029,958, forward strand.
GTTGCAGCTCTGCAGCTAGCTGAGCGATGTTTTGGAAAGTTACCTAACCTCCATGCACCTTTATTTCTTCCTAAATAAATCAAGAGCAGAGAAAAGGTAAAGAGAGAAAATATTTTACTTCAGTCATTCCTAAGTTCTACCATTGTTTTCTCATACCAATTTTCAACAACCTTGCACTGTAGATCATCGGGACTACTACTCAAAAATAGCCAACTGGTGGTATGCATCTATCCCCTTCCTCTTTTCAAACCCAACTAGGCAGTGAACAGATAATAAAAGGCTATTCACTCATAAGGACAACAACAAAAAAAGCAGCACCCAGAGATATTCAACTTCAAGAAATGTTTGAAGACAAAGTGGATGGAGAAATAGCAACCAGCTGAACAGAATAGAGGGTGTTAAAACGTGGGGCACATTGTATTTTTCAAAGACATCCAAGACACTTCCTCTCACCTACAATCTTTTGCAATGTGACTTTGCCAGTCTTCCATCAAAAAGGACAGTCTGATTCCCTTCCCCTAAATCTGGGTTAGGCTTAATGACTCTCCTATAACCCATAGAGGCCTTGTAGTTAGTTCTGTGGAAACCTTGCTCTCAGAACATTCCCTCTCAGATCCCGGCTGCCACGCTGTAAGGAAGCCCAAGCCACATGAGTCCTCCCAGCCCGGGAGGCAGACGTGGGAGTAAAGAAGCCTCAGACAGAGACATCTCTGAACACTTTATTGAAAACAACACTTTCTTTTCTGACAGTGGTCAAAAAAAAAAAGAAAGAAAGAAAACGCTTTCACCTGCCTAACTTTTATTCATAGCCATAATATAATTCATTTGTTTATTATTTTCCCTTGCTAGCATACAACCTTCATAAGGACAGAGAGCTTTATCTCACTATTATATTCCCAACAACTAGAACAATACCTGGCACATCAAAGGAACTCAATAAATATTTGATTGATAAGTAAATAAAGCAATCAGAAAAAAAAAAAGAACAGGGAGAAACACAATCAATGGATGGAACAGATTAAAGCTTCTATGAGGTATTAACATACATATACACACGTTATGTGTGTACATATGTGTGTATGTGTGTATACATATACACATAGATACACATAGATGTACACACACATATGTATGTGTGTGTGTTTATATAGAGAGAGAGATGGGGGGAGCCACCGAGGGAGCAAGTCAGATAAGAACAAACAGGGTAAAAGAAAGAACTCTCACAAAGTAAAAATGTAGCAGCTGAAATTTAACAAGTCAATAGAAAGCTTGTCAGATAAGGCTGACAAAATCTCACAGATTCTATCTCAAGGAAGAAATGTTAAAAAAAAAAAAAAAAAAAAATCTTCCAGAAAGTTGTACCAAGAGAAGGTGAGATGGAAAATATGGGGAAGGGAAATTAGGGGATCAATCCAGGAGGTCTCCTGTCTAATGCAAGTTCCAGAAAACAAGAACAGAAAAAATGGAGCACAGATGAGCAGCGAAGTAAAATCCCAGGAAACCGCGTACACACCAGCAGAGAACCCTGCCCAGCTGGGGCAGGACACAGGGTGGGGCCTGGGCATCTGGGAAGCAGGAGACTGAAGGTGGTATGATCTGAGCATTTGGAAAAACCATTACAGGATATTTTGTTGGAAAGATCTGTTGAGGTATTTAGGAACCAAAAAATCCTTGGGTAGTGGTAGATGCATAGAAAACTACAAAATTTTTTAAAATGATATAATTATTGCCTACAGGAAAAGTAAAATATTGTACAATTTGGTCATGCAACAGTGAGGCCTGACTATCCTTTAACCCTCCAGTTGTGATATCACCATGTTGGAAGGATGCAGTGGGGAGAGAAGGGCAGAGAGAAGGGAGTGGTACGAGGGAGCTAAGCCCTCAAGTACCACAGGAAACCAAAAGATTGTACCCAAGATGGATAACTAAGTACATGATAATGTAAGCTTATTATTTAGAAATATGGACTACATACAGAAGAAACAACCACAGCATTCTAGACAGGGGCCTTCTGGGAAGCAGAATGAAGAGTAGAAAGAAATGGGAAAGGAGATTAATGTTTTTATGTATTTATTTGAGACGAAGTCTTACTCTTGTTGCCCAGGCTGGAGTGCAATGGCGCAATTTTGGCTCACTGCAACCTCCGCCTCCCGGGTTCAAGCGATTCTCATGCCTCAGCCTCCTGAGTAGCTGGGATTACAGGCATGAGCCACCACACCAGCTAATTTTTGTATTTTTAGTAGAGACGGGGTTTCACTGTGTTGGCCAGGCTGGTCTCAAACTCCTGACCTCAGGCAATCCACCCCCTCAGCCTCCCGAAGTACTGGGATTACAGGCATGAGCCACCGCGCTGGGCCTCATGTTTTTCTTTATAAGCCTTTTGGTATTCATTGATTTTTCAGCCATGTGCATGTATGTCTTTGATTTAAAAAAAAGAAGAAGAAATTTAAAAAGAAAAGGAAATAGACTAGAATGAAAGAGACACGTGAGACGACACTGTGGCAGTCTTGGGTAGTGAGGTCCTGGGCTTTGTTTTGCCTGACTTTTCCTTTTTCGTGTTTTCCAAATTTTCTGTAATAAGGATGTAATATATTTGTACTAGAAAAGTTCCCAATAAACATTTTTAACCAACATGCTTACAAATACTTAAACCAAGAGAAGGTGAGATGGAAAATGTGGGGAGGGGGTCAATCCAGGAGGTCTCCTATCTAATGCAAGTTCCAGAAAACAAAAACAGAAAAAAATGGAACATAGATGAGCAGTGAAGTGAAATCCCAGTAAGCTGCGTGTGCACCAGCAGAGAACCCCGCCCAGCTGGGGCAGAACACAGGGGGCGGGGCCCGGGTGTCTCAGGGAAGCCCCACCATTAAGTTTCCTGCAGTTGAAGCCGTGGGCCCAAAGTGTTGATATGCATAAGAATCACCTGGTTCCTTTGTTAGCTTGTTTGGCGGGGGGAAGGAACCACATGGTGACCAGCACAGTAGCTCATGCCTGTAACCCCAGTACAGGAGTTCAAGACCAATCTGGGTGACATTGTGAGACCCCTGTCTCTAAAAAAATTTTTTTATTTAGCCAGGCATGGTAGTGTGAGCCTGTAGTCTGAGATACACAGGAGGCTGAGGCCAGAGGATTGCTTGAAGCCATGAGTTCAAGACCAGCCTGGGCAACATAGTGAAACCTCATCTCTACTAAAAATGTTTTAAAAATTAGTCAGTCTTGGTGCTGCCTGCCTGTAGTCCTAGCTACTCAGGAGGCCAAGGTGGGAGAATGACTTGAGCCCAGGGCGTTGAGGCTGCAGTGTGAGCCTGCAGTGGAGCTATGATTGTGCCACTGCACTCCAGCCTGGGCAACAGTGAGAACAGGTCTCAAAAAAAAAAAAAGTAGAAATCAACTGGGGAGTTACTGACAATGCAGAACCCCAGGCCGCCCTCGGAGACGTGGAAGCCTTACATATACCACAAGTGCCATAGTATTCTCATATAATTCAAAATGTAAAGCAATACCAAAGCAGGAAATTATTTTTTTTATTTTTGAGACAGAGTCTTGCTCTATCGCCCAAGCTGGGGTACAGTGGTACGATCTTGGCTCACCTCAACCTCTGCCTCCCAAGTGATTCTCATGCCTCAGCCTCCCAAGTAGCTGGGATTACAGGTGTGCGTCACCACGCCTGGCTAATTTTTTGTATTTTTGGTCTATGTTGTCCAGGCTGGTCTCAAACTCCTGACCTCAAGTGATCCGCCCACCTCAGCCTCCCAAAGTGCTGGGATTACAGGCGTGAGCCACCGCACCTGGCCAGGAAATGATTTTTTTAATGTCCTAAGTTATCCAATAAATGATACCCATACAGTGGATATGGAGTTTGAATAGCTGTCTTTCCACAATGGACCATTTTCTAGCATGTGCGCATAGGCATGCCCACATGTGCCTCTGCACTACTAATGCTTCAAGCAGGTGCCAGGCCTGCCTAGCAGCTCATCCAGCCCTGGTCAGAGCCGGGGGACTGAGATTTGTAACTGCATCCCCAGGTGACGGGGGAAACCCGGCTCCAGGACTCCATCCCATAGGGCAGAGCTCTTCCAGTTTAATCCCTGTACCCGTTCAGTGCAGGCTGGATCCAGTTCTTTCCCCAGCTCACAACTCTAGGGCCTCTGCAACCACAGGGGCAAGAGAGATCCTAGAGGCTGCAGCGGTTATTAATAGCAACTCAACTGCAGAAAAGTTACAATGAAACAAGTTCTCCCAGGCAGAGGGAGTCACAGCTCCTGTGGAGGTGTCTACACACCATTCATTAATGCCCCACCCCTACCACCAAGGGGCTCCCAGGTAGGGAGCCTTCCACAGCCAGGAGGTGGCTGGATTTCAAGGTTCCTCTGACCCCAGAAATTCTGGTTGCCCAGAAAGATTTTGTCACCACAACCACCACTTCCCCCTTACCCCTCCAGGGAGTTTAGCAATGTTTAGAGACATTTTCCTTTTAACTGGGGACTGAGGGAGTGGGATGCCACTGGCATCTAATAGGTAGAGGCCAGGCATGCTGCTAAAAATACCACATACGCAAGACAGCTTCAACTCCAATAAAAAATTATCTGCCCCAAAATGTTAATAGTGCCAAGCTTGACATGTGCTAGAGCCTGCGATACAATTATTCAAATAAGATAAAAATATTAGCTCTTCGCTTCTTTTACCACAATAAAGCTCTATTATCTATAAACACTCGGCTCAATGGAATGAGTTCCAGGCTGTGTACAGAAGCTGGGACCGTTTATAGACAGTTGCATTTGCAAGAACACCAGTCAATCCTTCCCAAGTTAAATCAAAATACACACCATTGCCGCCTCTCCTTAGAAGGCACAGATGTAGGCTCATAAAAGATGCTTTGCATATGATTTTTTTAAGTCTTAGTTCCCACTGGAAATTGGAGATGGTAAAAAATAAAATCCATAAACAAAGCTAGTGAGAAAAACAATTTGACAAGTGATATCCAACGCTAAAAATAAAGTGTTAGTTTCCTAGTATTAAGGAAAATATAAGCTACTATAAGGCAAGTTCCAGATATCAGCACAGGGCACTGGGTTCCTGGCCTCTCTGCTCCACCACCTGGCAAGCAGCAGGAGACAAAACACCTTAAGGTGCCCAGCCCAGCCCTGCAGGTGTGTGTGTGGGGAGGAGTGGGGGAGCCTGGGGACAGCCATTGACCATGGAGTGGGTATCCCAGTGGGGTCCCCTGAAGGCCACCAGGCACAGAAGAGTAGCTTGAGGCTGTTCCAGGGTGGTGGCTGTGTGAGTCTAGCTTTTGCTTTACCAAGTATACAGAAATCGCAATTACTTTTCTCTGAAGCTCCCTTGAAGTCGTAGAATTTAGGAGCTTTTTTAAAAAGGAAAAGAGCCAGGCGCAGTGGCTCACGCCTGTAATCCCAGCACTTTGGGAGGCCGAGACGGGCGGATCACGAGGTCAGCAGATCGAGACCATCCTGGCCAACATGGCGAAACCCCGTCTCTACTAAAAATACAAAAAAAATTAGCCAGGTGTAGTGGTGGGCGCCTGTAGTCCCAGCCACTTGGGAGGCTGAGGCAGGAGAATGGCGTGAACCCGGGAGGCAGAGCTTGCAGTGAGCCGAGATCGTGCCACTGCACTCCAGCCTGGGCAACTGAGTGAGACTCTGTCTCAAATAAATAAATAAATAAATAGGAAAAGAAAAACAACCCCAAAAATAAAAGATACCAGCACCACATTTGTTGGGATGAGTGAATGTACAATTGTGACATCACACCAGAAATCAAAGCTCTGGCAGTGTGTTAGGGCGAGGTGTCTTATTAGGTTTTGTTGTTTGGGTGTGGTAAGGCCACCAGATCAGGAGAGGGTTGTCATTGAAAAGATAGTTGGTTATTCACAGTCCCAAAAGGATGGTGCGAGCTACACCATAAACGGGCCATACGGGGAAGCCCAGGGCGGTTTAGGAGGCCATGAGAGAGCAAAAAGTGGGGGCAAAAACCCTTTATTGTGGTTTTCAAGGGAAGGAATTGGCAAGTGAGAGAACGCAGTCATGGGACTGGTGAGTTTGAATAATCTGGGTGGGTTCTGGGACATATGGGCTGTCCCTCATCGTCAGGTACCAGACTCTGGGATGATTAGGGCAAGTAGACCGCAGCCTAAAGTGTGAGAGCCTTCAAAGGAAGTGGTGGGGTAGTGGGCTCTGAGTTGGTTGGTTTGCATTTGAAAAGCACACTGGAGAGCCAGCTGTTTACTGCTTCTAGGAATTGGCTAACCTACCAGAGGGTCAGCAAGGCTCAGACATCAAAGCGTTAAAATACAGAAAAAAAAAAAAGATGTGGCTGGGCACAGTGGCTCACACCTGTAATCCCAGCACTTTGGAAGGCCGAGGCGGGTGGATCACCCGAGGTCAGAAGTTCGAGACCAGCCTGACCACATGGAGAAACCCCTCTCTACCAAAAATTAAAAATTAGCTGGGCATGGTGGTACATGCCTGTAATCCCAGTTACTCGGGAGGCTGAGGCAGGAGAATTGCTTGAACCTAGGAGGCGGAGGTCACGATGATGTGAGATCACGCCATTGCACTCCAGCCTGGGCAACAAGAATAAAGCTCCATCTCAAAAAAAAAAAAAAGAGAGAGAGAGAGAGAGAGATGTGGTCAATACACAAGGGGAATGTCGGAGTCAATAACAAAATATGTGACATAATAAGCTGATGCTTGCTGTGTGTGCGTAGGTCCATGAAAAGGAGATATATATACAAGGTGAATAGAGCCTGACTGGGTAGTTTCTTTTTCCCCCTGCAGATTAGATTTTATTTAAATGACTGGGTCAATTTCAGAGCATGGGAATCTCTAAGGTAAATCAATCATGGGGACAGAAAATATTTCTTCACCAAAGGAATGTAAGTGAATACAAATAATTTTCAAATCCCCCCACCCCATAAAATAACCACACAAATGATTGGGTCAAAAAAACAGACCAGTAAAAATCACACATACCCCCAAATGTCCTTTGACAGATGAATGAATAAATGAAATGTAGTTTACTCACACAATTGAATATTATTCAGCAATAAAAAGCAGTGGAGTACTGATACATGTGACCACATGGATGACCCTTGAAAACATCATGCTATGTGGAAGAAGCCAGAGTCATCAAATATTGTACAAATCCATGTTAAATGTCCAGAATAGGCAAACCCATAGAGACAAAAAGTAGATTCGTGTTGCCAGGGGCTGAGGGGAAGAGGGACTGGGGAGTGACTGCTAATGAGTTTCTTTTTGGGGTGATGAAAATGTTCTAAAATTAGTGGTGGTAGCTGCAAATAACTTTTTTTTTTTTTTTGAGACACAGTCTCGCTCTGTCACCCAGGCTGGAGTACAGTGGCACGATCTCGGCTCACTGCAACCTCCACCTCCCAGGTTCAAGCAATTCTCCTGCCTCAGACTCCCAAGCAGCTGGAATTACAGGCACGCACCACCATGCCCGGCTAATTTTTTATATTTTTAGTAGAAACAGGGTTTTGCCATGTTGTTCAGGCTGGTCTCGAATTCCTAACCTCAAGTGGTCTTCCCACCTTGGCCTCCCAAAGTGCTGGGATTACAGGCAAGAGCCACCACACCTGGCCTGAATGTACTTTTTAAAGACCTACTAATTGTGTACTTTAAAAGAGTGAACTTTATGGTATGTGAATTATATCGCAATAAAACTGTTATTTAAAAAACCAAAAATACTTAAACTATAGCAATAATCAAGTGTTCCCTATTAACATGCAAATACTCCTGAGAGAATTATAAAACAGTAATCTCTCCTGGTTGTGGAAACCTTGTAGGAGAAAAAGCTGCTGGCCCTATACGTTCAAATATTAGTGCAGTTCTTGTAAAAACCCTGTGAGACTCAGCTCAGCCTCCAGCCTTGCGTGCGTGTGTGCACGTGAGATGCCAGAGGCCAAAGGGGCTGACAACAGCTGGGAGCTGGCGAAAGGTGGAGGACGGGAGAGAGGAGGATGTGAAAGTAGGGAATGGATAGGGCTCATCTGCAAGGCACTGGAGACGGAAATAGAGAGTGGCAGAGACAAGCCTACACACCCCGCCCTGAGGCCCTGATGTGACAGTGCTGCCACCCGTGTCAGGATAGGACCAGCACACAGATCGGAAAAAGATTCCATGAAGTTTAAAGTGAAAATAGAGCAGGACACGATGTGAAAGAAACTGGCAGGCAAGCATCACAGGCCAAGAGGCAAGCGAGGGCCCAGGTGGTCCACACACCCTACAGGGAGAGGACACTAAGGACCAGGGAGGTGGCACCAGGAAAAAAGCAATGAGCTGAGTCTCTCTTCACCTTTGTTTTACACAAACTGAACACGAAGGGTGTAAATACCATAGCCAGCCCTCACTTGCCTCAGTAGACAGAGTTTGCACTGAGCCACGTGTTCGTGATTCATGAATTGCCATTCCTTTGTGTCAAGAAACATTACTGAGTGGCCAGACACAGTGGCTCATGCCTGTAATTTCAGCAGTTTGGTAGGCCAAGGTGGGCAGATCACTTGAGCTCAGAAGTCTGAGACTAGCCTGGGCAACACGGTGAAACCCCACCTCTACAAAAAATACAAAAATTAGCCGGACGTGGTGGCGCTAATCTGTAGTCTCAGCTACTCAGGAGGCTGAGGTAGGATGATCACCTGAGCCTGGGGAGCTTGAGGCTGCAGTGAGCTGAGATCACACCACTGCACCCTCGCCTGGGTGACAGAAGATGACCTGACACAGGCCCTATACTGAACACTGAGCTTGTGAGGAGATTAAGACTTGGTCCCTGAATGATATGGGGGGGATAATTACATCCAGAATCAGAAAGAAAGCAGTCTCGCTCATCCTTGGTCCCTGCCGAGAAAGAGATTCTCCTCGTAGACTCAATTGAGCAGCATTAATTCAGAAAGAGCAGGAGCCTGGAAGGCCAGGGCATAAACATTGTCACCCACCCCTATTTTGTGAGAAGATGTATCGGGCAGCCCTGGGGAAATGGGATGCAGGATAGGAGAAGAAAGGAATGTCTGGGGAAACTTCTGTATGGAAAAGTAGGAAGGTCATCCTGTAGCAGCAGTTCTCAAACTTGAGCACGCAGCAGAATCACCGAGGGACCTCTTACACACTGGCGGGCCCACCAGCAGTGCCACTCAGTCAGCGAGTCGGGGGTGGAATCTAACTGACACCTGCCCTAGTTCTAACAAACTCCCAGGCAATACTCATGCAGGTGCTGCCAGTCAGGCAGCCAGATTTTTAGAGTGCTTACCTAAACTATTTCACCTGTTTTCCCAGGTCACCTGAGCAGATGGGTCCCGTGAAGGACACACACAGAAAAAGGGGCAAACGGGCGGGCTCAGGATCGAGCACAGAATCCTGCCTAGGAGAGAAACGTGGAAAGAGATTCCACAGGAAAACACAGGTAGTAGAATAACAGCAGCCAGCATTTATGGATTGAGCACTTACCATGTGCGGAGCCCCATCTAAGTGCTTCAGGATTGATTTCATTTAAGCCACACAATACACCTATGGAGTCAGGACTATTAGCATCCCCAGCTCCTATCAGTAGGGAAACAGCAGCACAGGGAAGATAAGTAACTAGATGGTGCCAAGATGCAAGTCTAGCTCAAGTGCCCACCATTAACTGCTGTGCCCTGCTGCTGGCAGAGGAAGCCAAACAAGAAACAAAGAAACGAGAACTTTCCTCCCCTCATGAATCCTCCTGCCAGGCCTTCAGATAAGCACCTCCATTTTGCAAGCTAGTCTGTTTGGGAAAGAAGGAGATGAAAGGGAAGTGTGTTCGTTTGCTAGGGCTGGCATAACCAAGTACCGCAAACTGATTGGCTTACACAACAGAAATTATTTCGCAGTTCTGGAGGCCAGAAGTCCAAGAGCAAGGTACCTGCATGGTTCATTCCTCCTGCACGGTTCTTTCAGCGGCTCTGAGGGAGACTCTGCTCCATGCCTCTCCAAGCTTCTGGTGGTTTGCTGGCTAACTTTGGTGTTCCTTGGCTTGGGGACACATCACCCCAATCTCTCCATGTTCACGGGGCGTTCTCTGACGAACGCCTAGTTTGCTTGGCCAAACTTTAGACAGGCCACTGATCCTTCTCCTAGGCCCGTCTGTGCACTTCCTTGTAAGATTCAGCTTCAGCAATGAACACAATTAAGCTAGTTTAGCAAGAACCCCCCACCCTCAACATCTGATCACTGTAGAGATCTGATTGAGCTCCTCCTTCGCCATCGACCCCCAGGTGTGTCCCATCACCCTGGCCTGTTTTGAGCAAGAATCCTATTAGGTCAGTTTAACCAGAATCCCCTCACCCCTGATGTTTCCTCTTAGTAATTTTCCATCCAGTGACTGGTCACCCTGCTCCTGGGCTATAAATTCCCACTTGCCACTGCTGCATTCAGAGTTGAACCCAGTGTCTCTGACCACAGGAGCCCATTGCAGTGGTCCCTGTACCTATCACGATGGTCCTGAATATAGTCTTCTTTACCACGCCTTACCAAGTGTCACTGAATAATTTTTTTCTTTTTTGAAGACAGAGTCTCGCACTATTGCCCAGGCTGGAGTGCAGTGGCACGATTTTGGCTCACTGCAACCACTGCCTCCAGGGTTCCAGCGATTCTCATGCCTCAGCCTCCTGAGTAGCACCACAGTGGCACACCACCACACCTGGCTAATTTTTGTATTTTTGGTAGAGACAGGTTTCACCATAGTGGCCAGGCTGGTCTTGAACTCCTTGGCCTCAAATGATCCACCCACCTCGGCCTCCCAGAGTGCTGGGGTTCCAGGCATGAACCACCGCACCTGGCTTAACAATTTTTTCTTTTTTCTTTCTTTTTTTTTTGAGACGGATTCTCGCTCTGTCTCCCAGGCTGGAGTGCAGTGGCCGGATCTCAGCTCACTGCAAGCTCCGCCTCCCAGGTTTACGCCATTCTCCTGCCTCAGCCTCCCCAGTAGCTGGGACTACAGGTGCCCGCCACCTCGCCTGGCTAGTTTTTTGTATTTTTTTAGTAGAGACGGGGTTTCACCGTGTTAGCCAGGATGGTCTCCATCTCCTGACCTCGTGATCTGCCCATCTCGGCCTCCCAAAGTGTTGGGATTACAGGCGTGAGCCACCGCGCCCAGAGTGTATGTCTGCTCTGTGTCCAAGCTTCCCCTTTTTATAGGGGCGTCGGTCTGTTGGATTAGGGGACCACTCTAGTTCAGTATGACTTCATCTTAACTAATTACATCTTCAATGACCCTATATCCAGCTAAGGTCACATTCTGAGGCACTGGGGGTTAGGACTTCAACATATGAATTTGGTGGGTGTTAGGTGATGAGGTGGGGCAAAGGAGACACAATGCAACCTGTAACAGGAAGTAAAAAATGTTCTTGGAATTAACTTCAGATGCCTGGATGCTAAAGACACTAGACATACTTCCCTGGGTATGGTGGTACATGCCTGTAGTCCGAGGTACTTGTAAGGCTAAGGCAGGAGGATTGCTTGAGCCCAGGAGTTCAAGGCCACACTGAGCTATCATCGTGCCACTGCACTCAACCTGGACGACAGAGCAAGACCCGTCTCTAAAAAAAATAAAAATAAAAAACAAAAGTACTTCCCTGAGCAGGGCCAACCCACCATATTGTAGACACTAAATAAGAAGCTCCATTTGCATTTAGGATTTTAGACGCCGTCACCTAGGATGTTGACTCAATTATGGACAAGTAGGAATATGTTAAGGAAGTTGTTATAATGAGAATTCTTTTCCCTAAGACTTCGCTTCAGCTTTAGTGTTTCTCTTTCAGATTTATCTACCATCCAATTATAAAACAGAAGTGCGGCAAGGCGGGTGGAAATGGTCTTGGTGCCTGCCACTAGCCAGAGTGTGAACCTCTCCCCTTTGAACAGCATTTGAATAAAAGCTGTGCTCATTTTTGGAGCACAAGGTCAAATTAGAGAAGATGGATGTGAAGATTTCTCTGAACAAAAGGCTAAGAAGTAAAGGGAGCCCGTGTTCTGTATCAAAGTGCCTGAGAAAGACATACTACTGATTTCATTACTACAGATTCTTCCACTTCCCTCTATCACTCAGTGTGGGATGGGCCGAACGTAAAAAGATGCGGTATCTGAATCCTATCAGAAGTTCCTAGGGATGGGAAGAAGAACTTTCTTTGGATATAGAATGCAGTATCCTAATTAGTTCGAGGGAACAGTGAGGACATCCTCGAGAAAGCCAATTCATATCCAACGCAGAATTCAATCTGTTGTAATGGATATGATACTGGTTTAGGAAGGGGGTGATAAAGAGACTTGGATTTCTACCTTAGTTGTAAATACCTCATTTATTCTTTCCTAGCCTTAGTTGTAAATACCTCATTTATTCTTTCTCTTATTCACTGTCTATTGGACTCCTATGATGTGACAAGTATCGGGAAAGCCATGAGTCAGGATGTCATATTTGCCATGCCCCTCTCTCCATGGAGCCCCGGGGCCTGGAACAAGTGCCCTTCTTTATGTGTTCGTTTCTTGGTCAGTAATATGAAACTAGAAAACTGAGTTTCCCTGAAGAATCCCATTCAACTCAACCAATGTCTACCCAGCCCTTAGCTTGATGGCAGCCAGTGTGTTTGAGGCTAGATAGCTGGAGAGAAAAAAAGGAATCTAATGGTGAATGAGATGGGACCCCCTACCTTAGAAAAAGTGCGGTAAGCCAGGGAAGGCAGATGTGTAAATGACTGAGATCAGCATTCAGCAGAGGCACAGGCCTCAAGCAAAGGAGGGATTTCCCTGAGTGCTGTGCAAGAGCAGGAAGAAACCCCAAAGAGTGATGTGCCCCATTTACCCTGGCCTTGAAGGAAGAATGACTCCTCCAGTAAAGAACCGAGGAAGAACAGTCCGGGCTGAGTGTACAGAGTGAGCAAAGGGCAAAAAAAGGTCCAGAGCATGAAAGTGCCAGACCCTTAAGAAGTATAGTCCTCCCCAGTCATACCACTCCCGGCTCCACCTCATTCATCCTAGACCCGGGAACTCAAACATGCAGCTCAGAGGGGAGTCAGGAAACAGCTGGACTCAAAGAGCCATCAGAACAATTCAGATAAGTCAACAATTGGGAACAATAATATTGGCATGGGTCAAGGGTGGTAACAGAGAGCAAGTCATCTGAAGGGGACAGCACTATTCAGCTTGGCTTGATTGTTGCCTCCCAGGAAAGTCACAGAAGCCAGATCTTGGAGATTTTTCAGAGAAGCTAGAAATATATATACACACACACACACACACACACACACATATATATACACACACACACATATATATACACACACACACAAATATATACACATATATAAATGTGTATATACACACACATATATAATATGTATTAGAGGGAGAGAGAAAGGATAAATAACTTACACGAGGCCAAGATTTGGTAGAGAATCTGGGTTTAAATCCTGGGGTTTTGTTTTGTTGTGTTTTGTTTTATTTTGTGTTTTGTTTTGAGAAAGGGTCTTGCTCTGTCACCCAGGCAGGAGTGCAGTGGCATGATGTCAGCTCCCTGCAGCCTCGACCTCCTGGGCTCAAGTGATCCTCCCACTTCAGCCTCCTAACTGGAACTACAGGTCCGTGCCACAACACCTTGCTAATTTTTGTATTTTTTTGTAGAGAGAGGGGTCTTGCTATGCTACTTAGGCTGGTCTTTAACTCCTGGGCTCAAGTGATCCTCCTGCTCAGGCTTCCCAATGTGATAGGATTATAAGGATGAGACACTGCACCAAAACTGAGTTCAAATCTTGAACTGTCAGATTCTAAAGTTGAGCTTCTGGAATGGCTGGGTAGGAAACATGGAGATTATTCAGGCTGTGGAGGTGGAAGTTCTGGAAGGAAGAGGAACAGAAGCCAGGAAGGCACAAACAGGGAAGGCCAGTAATCTAGGGATAAGACATGCTAGCAGAAGAATCTTTTCTAATGATTAGAAAAGTCAGAATACACACAGGCACTGACATCTGAAGAGTGGCAAGAGGAATTGGCAAGATTTAAAAGATTTAAAACACTAGAGCTTTGGCACCAAAAGCAGCCAGAAAATAGAAAAAGGCAAAAATACTTGGAGCCACCCCAACTGTTGATATTAAATTCTAATGGATTAGGACTCAAAAATGGCTTCAAATAATAAAATGAAAATTTTTTACCAATTAAAGAAAAATACCAACCTTCCCCAAAATAAATCTGAAATGAGACGCTGAATCCTAGACTCCCCAGCCTTTCCTACCAGTCACAATTTCTTTCGATCAATAATTGAAACATCCTCCAGGCATATTAAAGAACCCAGAAGTCACGCTTTGCCCTGCAGGGCGCCACAGGTGAACATTTGCATATGTCAAAGTAAAGGGCATTTCCACCAGCCTCCCTTGCTCTCCAGAGAGAACCCCGGGGCCTTGCAAGTCTCGGCAGATTTCCCTGACCTTGCGTGCCAAGGCAGAAGGTGAGATGGCAAACAGATGCGCGCTTCCGCTGAGTGCGTGCATTTGTGTGCGTGCATGTGTGTGTGTGCGTGCGTGTGTGTGTGCGTGCATGCGTGTGTGTGTGCGTGCCTGTGTGTGTGTGCGTGCATGTGTATGCGTGCGTGTGTGCGTGTGAGTGCACATGTGTGTGCAGGTGTCTGTGACTGCTGCTGTGGTGGGGGAACCGTGGGGAGAAGAGAAAGAAAGGGAGTGTTAAGAGAAAGGAAAATGAAGGGATGTTTAGATTTAAGCGTAACCTTTCAATTACATTTATTTTAGCTAACGCCATCTAGCTATTGAATGACACAGCTATTCTTGGGTTCCATCTTAAGACTTTTTTTTTTAATTGAAAATGTAGCCGAGCGCGGTGGCTCACGCCTGTGAGCCCAGCACTTCGGGAGGCCAAGGCAGGCAGATCAAGAGGTCAGGAGATCGAGACCATCCTGGCTAACACGGTGAAACCCCGTCTCTACTAAAAATACAAAAATCAGCTGGGCGTGGTGGCGGGGGCCTGTAGTCCCAGCTACTCGGGAGGCTGAGGCAGGAGAATGGCGTGAACCCAGTGAGCGGAGACCCCGCCACTGCACTCCAGCATGGGCAACAGAGCGAGACTCCCTCTCAAAAAAGAAAAAAGGAAGAAAATGCATATTCTTTTTAAGAATCAAGGAAAAGCCATTCAGATGCATGGTATAATGCCATTAAGGCTAAAGACGCAGCAGGATCCACGTTATTGGGTATGAATGTGCCCATGAAAACCTTGTCCTTGTGAAGCCTTTACAATAATTATACACAGCCTTAGTGATTTCAATGGAAATGACACTCTGAGGGGTTCTTGGGGAAGATTCACAAAAGCCACATAGCAAATCTCTTTGACTCAGTCTGGTAAACATCAGGTAGTAAGGGGCTTTCTTGGCTTGATTCATGGGAAACAACATGGAAAATAAATTAATCTTCAGTATTTATGAAAGTCGAGACCGAAAAATCTGCAAAGACTCCACAAGCCACAGTCACACAGGTTTCCCTCCCTTCCACAAATGATCAGCTCCAAACACTGAGCTGTAGGAAATGTAAAAAGCAACAATCCTTCACTCAAAGCAGGTCTCTGGAGGGGAGAGGCTGGCAGGTAAGAAGGAATGGAGTATATCTGACCCAGATGAAAAACCCATGCACTGGCAGCCCCAGGGCCACTGTTCCAGAGTTTTCCCAGCCGAGGGCTGGCACACAGATGCCTAGTTTGCCTCTAAGATTTCTAGGGGGTGTTCTTTTGTTTCACTTTCTTGAAACATTTTTTAAACTGATAAATATTTATAAAGCCTTTCTTTCTTCTTTCTTTCTTTCTTTCTCTTTCTTCCTCTTTCTTTCTCTTTCTTCTTTCTTTCTCCTTCCTTCCTTCTTTCTTTTTCCTTCCTTCCTTCTTTCTTTTTCCTTCCTTCCTTCCTTCCTTCTTTCTTTTTTTCTTGGAGTTACTCTGTCATCCAAGCTGAACTGCAGTGGCTCAGTCACGGCTCACTGCAGCCTCAACCTCCTGTGCTCAAGCGATTCTCCCACCTCAGCCTCCCAAGTAGCTGCTGGGACTACAGGCATGCACAACCATGCCCAGCTAATTTTCAACATTTTTTGTAGAGACAGAGTCTTGCTATATTGTCCAGGGTGGTCTCAAACTCCTGAGCTCAAGTGATCCTACCACCTTGACCTTCCAAAGTGCTGGGATGACAGACGTGAGCCACCAGTCCCAGATGTTTTTTCTTTTTTCCTATACACTGTGTGCTTCAGTCGAAAAGTTCATTCAGTTCATCTTCCAAACACCTCCGTGATGCACCTGTTTAGTACCTGACACAGGTGCTGGGCACAGGGCTGTGAACCTGCCCAAACATACTTAGCAACAACGAGCAGCAAAGAAGGCACGATGAGCAATGGATCGTGAAGGAAAAAGGACCAGCACGTGCAAGGCCAGGGATGCGGAACCTCACAGGACTCCCAGCATCTGCAGTCCAGACACCTGACCCACACTGAGTCAGAGGAGCCTCAGTCTTACTGACCTCGCTTCCCTCTTTTCTTTTTGCCTAGTGGCTTATGAAAGAGACTAAAAGTCTTGTTGAGAAACAATGGAGGGGCAGAACAGGAAATGTTTTCTAGCGAAGACGAGAATGCACTCACAAATAAAAATGAAATGACCATTTGCATCCATCAAACATGTGTTTCTCCATTGTGTTATGAAGAAATTCAGAGTAGGAGATGAAACAGCATTAATAGTCACATTGCATTTTCAGTTTGAGGAGCTTGCTGGGCATGCGTGAGTGTGGGTCTGCTACTTTATTATTCATTTCACCATTTACATTTCTGGTTTTTATCACATGTGTGAGACAAAGTAGCAAATGTAAGAAGCCATGTCTGTTCATGTCTGCTTGCCAGCATAGTTTCACAAAGCCCCTGACTCTGTGATGACGTGCAGCTCTCTGGCAAGATGCTTCCAAGACAAAACAGCAAGCCGGTCATGGTGGCTCATGCCTGTAATCCCAGTACTTTGGGAGGCCAGGGTGGACAGATCACTTGAGGTCAGCAGTTCAAGACCACCCTGACCAATATGGCGAAACCCCATCTCTACTAAAAATACAAAAAAAAAAAAAAATTAATTGGGTGTGGTAGTGGGCACCTGTAATCCCAGCTACTCAGGAGGCTGAGGCAGGAGAATCACTTGAACCTGGGAGGTGGAGGTTGCCATATTGAGCCAAAATCGTGCCACTGCACTCCAGCCTGGGTGACAGAGTGAGACTCCATCTCCAAAAACAAAACAAAACAAAACAAAACAAAAAAGCACAATACTGCACCCGGCCCCCTGTGTCTCTTGCCTGAATCACTATATTCCTTGAAGATAAATGACCCTAGTCCTTTTGCTACAGAGAAGATCATGTCTGGTGGGATTACTGTTATGCTTCTGGAAACTATAACCAGATGTGCTCTTGTACCCAAACTTAGATGTGATTTTACATGTACTGAATCTTCACCACCTGTGTATATACAGTGAACTGAAATTCCATGTTGGAGCAGTCCTCAGAACTGTTCCCAGAATACAGACCATGATCTATAGTCTTCAGTAAGACTTTAAATAAAACTAACCTTAATTCTTCTTTTTTTTGAGATGGAGTCACGTGATCTCAGCTCACTGCAGCTTCCGCCTCCCGGGTTCAAGTGATTCTCCTGCATCAGCCTGCCGAGCAGCTGGGACTACAGATGTGTGCCACCATGCCCAGCTAAATTTTGTATTTGTAGTAAAGACAGCGTTTCACCATATTGGCCAGGCTGGTCTCGAACTCCTGACCTCGTGACCCACCTGCCTCAGCCTCCCAAAGTGCTGGGATTACAGGCGTGAGCCACCGCTCCCAGCCAACTAATCTTAATTCTTGAAAGTTTGACTTTTTCTTTGGTTGACACATGCATATTTCTTTTCCTTATAAAAATCAGAAATTTATACACAGCAAAATATCCGTGTTTAGTTTTCCTTCAGGCCTCTTAATTCTTTTTTCTGAATATTGAAAAATATATTTATCAAGAAAAGTTGAATATATTTATTTATGTTAACCTAAAAGGAAGAGGCTGAGGCACAAAAAATAATTTAAAGAGTGTACTAGAGCCAACGTGAGGCCAGCTGCTCGGAAAACTGAGACCTAGTAACCTTCAATATGAGCTCTTCTAGGTGGCCTTTCTTACAAGCAGAATTTTTTTTCTTTTTTTTTTTCTTGAAACAGAGTCTCGCTCTGTCACCCAGGCTGGAGAACAGCGGCATGATCGCAGTTCACTGCAACCTCTGCCGCCCAGATTCCAGCAATTCTCATGTCTCAACCTCCAGAGTAGCTGGGATTATAAGCATGAACCAACACGCCTGGCTAATTTTTTTTTTTTTTTTTTTTTTTTTTTTTTTTAGACAGAGCCTTGCTCTGCTACCCAGGCTAGAGTGCAGTGGGTAACAGAGATTCCTCCTCCTGGGTTCAAGAGATTCTCCTGCCTGAGCCTCCCAAGTAGCTGGGATTACAGGTGCCTGCCACTAAGCCCAGCTAATTTTTGTACTTTTAATAGAGACAGAGTTTTTCCATGTTGGCCAGGCTGGTCTCAAACTCCTAACCTCAGGTGATCCGCCCGCGTTGGCCTCCCAAAATGCTGGGATTACAGGCGTGCGCCGCCGTGCCCAGCTGGCTATACATTGTTAAACTACAGGGTATGGGCTATAACGTCTGGTGCAGGATTATTAGGTTAATTTGTAGTTACTGTGGCAATAGCAAGCAGTTTCAAGAGATGAGTACATAGCTCAAAAGTGGGGATGTGAAATGTGACTGCTGTCTTATTGTAATATCTCTCTCGACCTGATAATTTTAAAGGATTCACATTCCTCAGATTCCTCAGATAAAAGTTATTTTCTCCATTTATTGGATGAAAAAAAATCATTTTCCAAGCACAAAATGAATTATAGTATAAAAGAATTATTTGAATAGAATGAGGCCAGGTGCAGTGACTCACGCCTGTAATCCCAGCTCTTTGGAAGGTTGAGGCAGGAGGATCACTTTAGGCCAGGAGTTTAGGACCAGTCTAAGCAACATAGTAAGACCTCATCTCTACTCAAAAATAAAGTAGCCAGGCGTGGTGGCATGTGTCTATAGTCCTAGCTTCTTGGGAGGTTGGCGTAAGATTGCTTGAGCCCAGGAGTTTGAGGCTGCAGTGAGCTATAATTGTGCCATTGCACCCTAGCCTGGGCAATAGAGTGAGACCCTGTTGCTTAAAAAAAAAAAAAAGAAAAGAAAAGAAAACCAGAATGCTCAAATCTAGATTTGTGCAATAAAGGAAACCAAACATATTTCACCTCAAAATACACTTCTTTGAGGTATTTCAAGATGGCTATTCAAAGACTGGAAACAAAATAGCTCAAAATCTGCCTTTTATGGGGGAGATTGGTATCCATAAAGAAAATCTGCTTTGGTGAAATGAACAGCCAGCCTTTCTCCGCCTCACTCCAACCTTGTCCAGATCCAGGAGATTGGCTCATAGGAGAGACCGAGAGTCTGATGGGGGTCTAACAAAAACTTACTCTTTCTGAGTGCCGCCACCTGTGAGGTGTCATCTGCACAAAAGACGGTGTTTGCTAGCCAGGCCTGTCCTCTTCTCTCTTGCTCATAACTGGTCTTACCATACTCCAAGCCCCTATACTTTCTGTAACCTCAAGATGGTATAAAGCATCAATCAGCAGATCCTTTCTTTGAGAGTTTTCATATTTTGTATGACTCCTGTGCCCATTTGCACATTAATAAGTTTGTATGCTTTTTTCCCTGTTAATTTGTCTGTTATCAGTTTGGCTTTTGACTCAGCTTATCAAACCTTCTGGGGAAAAATTTAAGCTTTCCTTACAGTTCGGTATTGTGAGCAGGATAACAAATGCTCTGTTGGCTCCAGAGCTTCGGGATGAGATCTTGGGTCAATTGATGAAAAGCCGGTGAAGAAAGCTAAGAAATTTTTACCAAGTCCGTCCTCCTGGGTCTCTATGGTGCCCAGTTGAATGAGGAAGAGTCTTTCTTTGTCTTTTTCCATTTCTAACTTTGCATTAACAGGAAAAAATGTGTATGTAAATTAGTTTTGTGTTGGTTTAAATAGCTTTTGAAATAAATGCTATTTAGTTGGCAACATTTTATTTTAGTCATTTTTTAGAGACAAAGTTGTCCAGGCTAGAGTACAGTGGCACCATCATAGCTCACTGTAACCTCGAACTCCCAGGCTCAGGCGCTCCTCCTGCCCCAGCCTCCTGGGTAGCTGGGATTACAGGTACATGCCACCATACTCAGCTATTTTTTTTAATTTTTTCTATTTTTTAGTACAGACAGGGTCTCAAACTCCACGCAATCTTCCTGCCTTGCCCTCGCAGAGTGTTGGGATTGCAGGCATGAGCCACTGCACTCAGCCAAAATTTTTGCCTACAAAAAAAAAAGTAAAATTGTATTGGTCTTTTTGGGGAGCTTTCTGGGGAGTCCCAGACTGGCTCCTCTGGGACTCATTCTTCCTTTCGCTTCTGTCCCACCTTTTGCCCCCTTTGATCTTCCCTCCGGTTGTCTGATAAGGTGTATTTCAAGCCCCTTCTCTGTTTGGTGGTCAGTGGATGAAAAATTACAGAGAAAAAACATCAGAGTTCTAGTTATCACATAAAGGGATCTAAAAGAAACTTCTATCAACAGTGAGACCCCTTGAAGAACACAGTTAAGGCACCACTGACCCCCGTCTTTTGAGGTCCCCTGTATTCCTCATGGCACCCCAAGAGTTGTGAATGGGTTCCTTTCAAGTCTAAAGCTCTGCTCTTTCGTATTAAACTCCCTAATCTCTATGACTGTTGGATACACATATGTGTACCCGTGTGTTGTTTGTTGTATCTACATGTATGTATATGTCTATACATGTATTTGTATGTTGTCTACAGGATACCAAACTGATATATAAATAAATAAGTACTCATGAATAACTCGCCAACATGCTTTTCAAGTTCACATGTAATTTTGGTAAGTAAAGCTAGCTTTAAATTTTTGGGTAAAATAAAATAAAAATGTCTTCCAAATTTAATGTAGACATTTTTGCCGAGTCTACTGATTAAACAAATTTATGCTGTCTCTGCTAGATGTTTTAAGGTCATAAAACTGTTGCTTCTGTGATACTTTTGATACTGGCTTAACTTGTCTTTGAGCTAACACTGCAGGCTGGCTGCGTTCCACCAAAGCCTTGCAAACATCCTGCTGTGGGGTTTATGACTTTGGTTTTAAGCTTTGGATTCTGCAGTCTAGACAGGTGGCCATGGTGAGGCCTGGAGACATATGTATGTCCACGGTACCTGGGCCACCAGCTGCAGGGAAGAACCAAGCCCAATATGGCCCCATTCTCTCTGGCCCAGCTTGCCTCCTAGCCGTGCTGTGAAGGATCAGATCCTCCAGGTGTGGTCTTTACAGCTCTCTCCTTGTCCTGGGCTCTGCACCTGGTACATAACAAT
Organism: Macaca nemestrina; assembly: GCF_043159975.1. Classification (NCBI taxonomy): domain Eukaryota; kingdom Metazoa; phylum Chordata; class Mammalia; order Primates; family Cercopithecidae; genus Macaca; species Macaca nemestrina. The sequence continues at coordinate 104,051,473 of NC_092135.1, forward strand.
TAAAATTGCTTATGCCTGTAATCCTGGCACTTTGGGAGGCTGAGGTGGGTGGATCACTTGAGGCCAGGAGTTTCAGAGGAGCCTGGTCAACATAGCAAGACCCCATCTTTGTGTTAAAAAAGAAAAAATTATTTTAAAATTTAAAAAATAAAATAAAATAAAATTGCTTACTTCAGCCAGGTATAGTGGCTCATGCCTGTAAATCCCAGCAATTTGGGAGGCCAACGCAGGAGGATCGCTTGAGCCCAGGAGTTCAAGACCAGCCTGAGCAACATAGTGAAACGCTGTCTCTACAAATAATTTTTTTTTTTTTTTGAGATGGAATCTCGCTCTGTTCCCCAGGATGAAGTACAATAGTGCAATCTCAGTTCACTGCAACCTCTGCCTCCCAGGGTTTCAAGTAAGTCTCCTGCCTCAGCCTCCCAAGCAGCCTGGACTATAAGCACCACGACCATGCCCAGCTAATTTTTGTATTTTTAGTAGAGACGGGGTTTCACCATGTTGGCCAGGCTGGTCTCAAACTCCTGACCTCAGGTGATCTGCCCACCTCAGCCTCCCAAAGTTCTGGGATTACAGGCATGAGCCACTGCACCTGGCCCTTCAAATAATAACTTTTAAAAAATTAGTCAAATGTGTCATGCACCTGTGGTCCCAGCTACTCCACCTTTAGCCCAGGCGGTCGAGGCTGCAGTGAGCCATGATCACATCACTGCTCCCCAGGCTAGGTAACAGAGTGAGACCCTATCTCAAAATAAAACAAAACAAAATAGGCTGGGCACAGTGGCTCACACCTGTAATCCCAACAGTTTGGGAGGCTGAGGTGGGCAGATCACCTGAGGCCAGGAGTTTGAGGCCAGTCTGGCTAACACGGTGAAACCCTGTCTCTACTAAAAATACAAAAAAAATCAGCTGGGTGTGGTGGTGCGTGCCTGTAAGTCCAACTGCTTGGGAGGCTGAGGCAGGAGAATCACTTGAATTCAGGAGAGGGAGGTTGCAGTGAGCCAAGATCATGCCGCTACACTCCAGCCTGGGCAACAGAGTGAGACTCCGTCTCAAAAATAAAATAAAATAAAATAAAATAAAATAGCTTTTTTTTTTTTTTGAGACAGGGTCTCACTCTGTCACCTAGGCTAGAGTGCAGTGGAACAATCTTGGCTCACCACAACCTCTACCTCTCAGGCTCAAGCAATCCTCCTGGCTCTGCCTCCTGAGTAGCTGGGACTACTGGTGCATGCCACCACGCTTGGCTAATTTTTAAATATTTTGTAGAGAGAAGTTCTCACTATATTGCCCAAGCTGGTCTCCAACTCCAGGGCTCAAGCAATCCTCCTCCCTTGGCCTCCCAGAAGTGCTGGAATTACAGGTTTGAGCCACCGTGCCCCACCAAATTTGCTTATTTCTATGTTTTCCATTGAAAATTAAGGTTACTAGGAGTTAAAATTGTAATTAATATATGAAATTAAAACTGCTAGATATAAAAGACACAATTCTGCATACGGAATGTGTAAGAAGGCCAAGCACAGTGGCTCACACCTATAATCCCAGCACTTTGGGAGACTGAGGTGGGAGAATTGCTTGAGCCCAAGAGTTTGCGACCAGACTGGGTAACACAGGGAAACCTTGTCTGTACAAAAAAAAAAAAAAAAAAAGTTTTTAAGTAGCTGCGTGTGGTAGCACACACCTGTAGTCCTAGCTACTCAGGAGGCTGAGTTGGGAGGAGCACTTTGAGTCTAGGAGTTCCAGACCAGCCTGGGCGAAGGAGCGAGATCACATCTAAAAATAAAAAATAAAAATAAAATTGAATGTGATTTTGGTTACAGAAAAGTTTATAAAGAAGACATAAAGATGTGGTTTCTGCTAAAGGAAAAGTAATTTTGTCCAGTTTAGAGGTTATTTAAAGTTTGTTTCAAAATGAAGGTATAAAGGAATAAATTATATACAGTAACACATCTACTACAGTTTACTTCAAAGAGAGATAGGGAATGTGGAAGGACATCCCATTAGCTGGAAAATTCTCTGGGAAAATATTTTCTTGCTCTGAAAGAATTTTGAAAAAGGGCATTTCAGTTATGATTGAATCACATTGTAGGGTCAAAAACAGTTAAACATCCACAATTTCGTATGATTCAATCTGATCCAAGAGGACTGAGAAAAGTGTCATTACTTTTCTACTTGTTTATAATAAAAATTCTGTTACAAATTGTGCACTTAAAATGAGTGAATTTTATGGCATGTAAACTATAGCCCAATAATGTTATTCAACATTCTACTCGAGTCATTTATTCATTCCCGTTTTCAAAACACAAATTCCTAAATTAAAGGTGGGATATCTCACTGAGGTTTCATGTGGCTAAATGACTTGTTTATTCATCCAGAGCAGAGCAGAAAACCAGACCACAAATGAAAAGCCCAGACCTTTCTCTACTTGGCTCACTCCCCTAGTTCACGAGACTTGGGTATAAAATGGCCTAATGTATTCCCAACAGCTGCAATTCTTCAAGACAGGAGGATAATCAAACTAAGTCCACATATTTTTTCAGAAAACCAGAAACCAAAGTCCACCCTCTCAACCACTTCTTTCTCCAAGGTAAAGTTAAACATTAACTGTAGTGCACAAACAAGGACTTTGTCTTGTTCTCTGTACTTCCTTCTCTCCTGTGACACACCCTGTTTCTCCCCACCCCCATCTCCCAACCCAATGTGTTCAACGTTATCAGACACCAGTCTCTCTCTGGAAGTTCAACCTGACCCAAACAGTCCATACTGGGAGATAGGAAAACAACACCAGTTTCAGCAGCAATATTTTGACAGCCTTGTATGTGCTGCTTAGCTTGCCACAGTGCAGTAGCCATTCTAGAATGCATTCCTGGCAGCAGATGGATATGCTAAACCTACAGGAAGGCCTCTATGGTGGCAGAGGCAGAGGCACTTCTCAAACTTGAATTGCACCTGAAACCCTGGGCATCTAGTTAAAATGCAGATTTTGATCCTTTAGGTCTGGGGTGGGCACTGACACCCTGCATTTCTAATAAGCTCTCGGGAAATGCTGCTGCTACTGCTGCTGCTGTTGCTAGTGGTACAGGGACCACACTTTAAAGTAGCAAGATATTAAGGCATCAGTGTTCAGCAGAAACATAAAGCAAGGCAAAAATGAAAGCCCCTGTATATAATTTTAACTTTTCTGGTAGCTGCACCAAAAAAGTTAAAAGAAACAGGTAAAATTCATTTTAATAATATATTATTTAACCTAATAACTTAAAATGTTACCATTGCAATATGGAACCAATAGAAAATTTTATTTATGAAGTGTTTTACATTCGTTTTTTCATACTAAGTATTAGAAAGCTGGCAGGTATTTTACCCTTCCGGAACCTCTTATTCCAGCTACCCATGCTTCAAGGGCTCAGTAGTCCCATAAGGGCAGTGGCTACGTACAAGACAGCACGGCCCATGGGGCTCCTCAGTGGTTCTGGACTCCCTAAGCAGCCATACCACGAAGCAGCCAACACTACGGGGAATTATTCTACTCTATTTGTTCCTATCGAGAGTCTTCTAAGAGGTCATAGAGACTCAGAAAGGGAGTCTCAGAAATGGAGAAGAGAAACATCATGTCTTTTGAGGTCTACTTATCAGAAACAGGAAGAACCATGCTTCCAGGAGGGGAAGGAGGGCTTTTGCGTTTCGGAGCCCTCCAACAGAGAATCTAGCAAGCACGTTGGGAAGTAAGGGTGGCCAAGACTAGTGGGTGAGAGGCAGCCCAAGGGAGAAGCCCCAGAGCTCCTCAACCACTTCCCACGCCTGCCTCCTCACTGCCCTTCCTTGACTGGATGCTGCTGAGATCCAGGTCCCGAATCCTCAGGCTACAGCCAAGCTCACCAATCCTGTGGCCTGAATTTAGTATCAAAAATGAAGTCGCCGGGGGCGGTGGCTCACACCTGTAATCCCAGCACTTTGGGAGACCAAGGCAGGCGAATCACCTGAGGTCCAGAGTTTGAGACCAGCCTGACCAACATGGAGAAACCCCGTGTCTACTAAAAATACAAAACTAGCCAGGCGTGGTGGCACATGCCTGTAATCCCAGCTACTCAGGAGGCTGAGGCAGGAGAATCGCTTGAACCCCGGAGGCGGAGGTTGCAGTGAGCTGAGATTGTGCCATTGCACTCCAGCCTGGGCAACAAGAGCAAAACTCCATCTCAAAAAAAAAAAAAGAAAAGAAAGAAAAAGTCACAGAAAGGGAGAAAATAAAGGAGAAAATAAGAAGGAAAAATGAAAGTGAGTAAATATAAAGAGAAAAAAGGAAAGAGTTCTAAGCTCTTAACCTCCATTTGCCTTCTTACTTCTTTACTCTTGGTTCCCAGGTTATACACAAGAAGATGAATTCTGGAGTTTAGTTTCCCTGCCTTAGCCTAGAGATAGGAGCAGGCTTGAAACCACAGTGTTTACCCAGGGAAAACCAGCATGAGAGGATCACTTCTGACTTGCCTACAGGACTTGTTAATGGAAGTCATAGATCTATAGGACTTCACTCCTGATGATATGGTTTGGCTGTGTCCCCACCCAAATTTCATCTTGAATTCCCACGTGCTGTGGGAGGAACCGATGAGAGGTAATTGAATCATGAGGGCAGGTCTTTTCCATGCTGTTCTTGTGATAGTGAATAAGTCTCATGAGATCTGATGGTTTTATAAGGGGGAGTTTCCCTACACAAGTTCTTTCTCTTTTTGCCTGCTGCCATCCATGTAAGATGTGACTTGCTTCTCCTTGCCTTCTGCCACGATTGTGAGGCCTACCCAGCCATGTAGAACTGTGAGCCCATTAAACCTCTTTTTCTTCCCACTCTTGGGTATCTCTTTATCAGCAGTGTGAAAATGGACTAATGCACCTGTCAAAGCAGGAATTCCTCTGAAACAAGGACAGCCAGACTTTCCTCGAAAATTTCCAGAAAGAATTCACTACCCCAATAAGACATCATCTCCAATTTTTAAGAAATGTTACAAAGTTATTGCTATGAAGTTCAAATTTACCTTCATTTAATGTTCAGCCACTAATCCGTGTACTATTTTCCAGAACCTCATGAAATACATGTAATCCCTATTGTTTAAATAATTGAAGACAGCTGTCCTGGGTACCTGCCCTAGATCCCTTCCTGTCCAAATCTGCCAGCACCTTTCTATCAATTGAAACCTATATATATATATGTATATATACACACACTTTGTGTTACTGGTTTTGGTTTTAAAATGTGAAACAGAATAATAGCATATTTGTATGTAAATGGAAATGATCCTTTAGATAGGAAAACACTTACAATAGAGTAGAGAAGGTAGAATTACTAGAGCAGCATGTCTTAGTCCATTTGGACTATTACAACAAATTCCATAAACTTGGGGCTTATAAACAAAGGAAGTTTATTTCTCACGATTCTGGAGGCTAAAAGTTCAAGATCAGGAAGCTAGAAAATCCAGCATGGGAAGGGCCCATTTTCTGGTTCATAGATGAGACCTTCTTGCCCTAGCCTTACCTGGTGGAAGCAGTACAGGAGCTCCCTTGCACCTCTTCCATAAGAGCACCTATCCTATCAGGAAAGCTCCACCCTCATGACCTAATCACCTCCCAAAGCCCCACCTCCTGATATCTCCATCCTGGGGGTTAGGATTTCAACGTAGGAATTTGGGGAGGACATTGCCATTCCGGCCATAGCAAGGTGTCTTTGATGAATGAAAGGGTGTGGGATCCATGTCCAAGTGGGAGAGCAGGCCCTTGCTAGGAGCACAGACGCATCATCCATGGAAACAAGAAGGTGGAGTGAACAGGAACAGATGTCTCTTCCAGTGAGGGAAATGTGGTGGGAGAATGTAGAACTTTTCTTCAATTGCTTAAATTTTCTGAGTGAAATAGGAAGCAACTATATCTGCTAAAGGTGGGGACAAGGTATGAGTTGAGGTCCAAGAAGAGAGGAGAAAGTATGAATGTATCGCATCGTCTAGGAGAGGGAGAAGAGTGAAGGGACGCTTTGCTGGAGGCATTAAGGGTATACTTGAATTTAGTGACCATAAAATCATCTCTCAGACCATATCTCAGACCCTTTATAATTCTTTTTTTTTTTTTTTTTTTTGAGACAGGTTCTTGCTTTGTTGCCCAGGCTGGAGTGCAGTGGCACTGTCTCAGGTCACTGCAACCTCTGCCTCCCAGGCTCAAGCAATTCTCCTACCTCAGCCTCCTGAATAGCTGGAACTACAGGGTGCATGTCACCATGCCTATTAATTTTTGTACTTTTTGTAGAGATGAGGCTTCGCCATGTTGCCCTGGCTGGTCTCAAACTCAGGCTCTAGCAATCCTCCTGCCTCAGCCTCCCGAAGTGCTGAAATTACAGCCATGAACCAATGTGTTCAGTTTATAATTCAAATTTTTAAGGAATAATCTGAAATCAATAAATGGAAACACTGATTTGACTATACTCTAATCTAAGGACCCTAGACTTTTAGAACTAGAAGATACTGGGCCAGGCATAGTGGCTCATGCCTATAATCCCAGCACTTTGGGAGGCCGATGCAGGTGGATCACCTGAGGTCAGGAGTTTGAGACCAGCCTGGCCAACATGGTGAAACCCCATCTCTTCTAAAAATATAAAAATTAGCTGGTCGTGGTGGCACACACCTGTAATCCCAGCTACTCAGGAGGCTGAGACAGGAGAATTGCTTGAACCCAGAAGATGGAGTTTGCAGTGAACCAAGATCACACCATTGCACTCCAGCCTGGGCGACAATAGTGAAACTCCATCCCCCAGCCCCCACAAAAAAAAGAACTAGAAGATACTTTAAATACTATTATTCAACTTCTTTCTTTCACAGAGAAAGAAACGGAAGACCAGAGAAGTTAAGACATTTGTTAAACAAGTCTGCAGCAGAACCCAGATCTTTATGATGGGGAAGAAAACTAATACTTGATGTGTGACTCCCAAATGCAGAATACACACCAATGGCTGGAATTTCTAGATTTCATCTAAGTATAAGACTTTCTTAATAGAGCTATCCAGTAATGGGATGGGCTACGTGAGAGGGAGTAAAGATAGAAGGCTTGGCCAGGCGCGGTGGCTCACACCTGTAATCCCAGCACTTTGGGAGGCCGAGGCAGGTGGATCACGAGGTCTGGAGTTTGAGACCAACCTGGGCAATACGGTGAAACCCTGTCTCTACTAAAAATACAAAAATTAGTCGGGTGTGGTGGCACGTGCCTGTAGTCCCAGCTACTCAGGAGGTTGAGGCAGAAGAATAGCTTGAACCCTGGAGGTGGAAGTTGCAGTGAGCTGAGATCACGACACTGCACTCCAGCCTGGGTGTCAGAGTGAGACTCCATCTAAAAAGAAAAAAAAAGGTTAGAAGACTTCACACATGAAGGATGGTTCTTGCATTACGGGAGTTAGTCTTAATTAACCTTCCAGCTCTGATATTCCACACTTCAAATAGAGATAAACATATTTAAGAATATTGTGCACTGTTTATTAATAATACCGAGGCAGTGTTAGGACTATTAGAATAACGAAATCCCATTAGTTCCTTTAAAAGCCTCCCAGGGGGTGGGGATGTAAAAAACAAACAAATAAAAAAAAAAGATTTTTTAAATAAAAGCCTCCTTCCCCTAAATTCTTCAATTACAACTTTGGAAGCATCAGTACTGACTGAAGTTCCTTATTTCCCCTACTCATATGTGCTTATACAGTATAAAATGTCTATAAGACAAGCAGTCAGTGGAGTAGTTGGAAGAGCAGAGAAGCTAGGGTAACAAACAGAACAGATAATTAGTCCTTGAACAACTGATGAACTTAGGCTCCAAGGGCATTATTCTACAACATTCTTTTTTTTTTTGGAGACGGACTCTCGCTCTGTCGCCCAGGCTGGAGTGCAATGGCGCCATCTCGGCTCACTGCAAGCTCCGCCTCCCAGGTTCACGTCATTCTCCAGCCTCAGCCTCCCAAGTAGCTGGGACTACAGGCGCCCGCCACCTCGCCCGGCTAGTTTTTTGTATTTTTTTTAGTAGAGACGGGGTTTCACCGTGTTAGCCAGGATGGTCTCGATCTCCCGACCTCGTGATCCGCCCATCTCGGCCTCCCAAAGTGCTGGGATTACAGGCTTGAGCCACCGCGCCCGGCCAAGCCCCAAACATTCTTAGTGGTACTAAAACTACTCCAAACATTTTCCTGATAGCAACCAGTAACTGGATAACAAGTTTGCTCCAGAGGAAACACTTTTCAGAAAGGATGAGTAAGTTGCTTCCAATAAAGAGGAATGGCCACAGCTGAGAAGACGCCTTTAAAATACAATCGGGAAAGTACTCTCCAGTCTAATTTGTTTCATAGCATGTTAGTACTTTTAAAATTTTTCTGCAGCATACTTGGAAAAAAATTGGAAGAGTAGCAGGGACAGATATAACATGTCCATTGGTAACTGCCATGTGTCCAGCAAGGCTGGCAGATCTGTCCAGTAGAGAAACAACAAGCCTTATAACCTGTTGAACTTAGTTTATTGCTTAGACATCAAACAACAACAACAACTCAAAAAACAAAAACCAAAGAGGCCAGTTCCTCATGTCCTTTGTGCCATAAGGCAACACTGAAACAAAAGTGGCCCGATGACAGCATGGATGATAGCACACTGTAGCTGAGAAGCCTGTGGCATGATGCAGCTAAGCAATTTTATAGCCTACAGCTATTCACTACGGGTAAAAACAAGGCCTCATACCTCATCAGAATCCAAGAAGCAATGAGAGTGTCTCATGATGGCCTCCATGGAAGATTGGGAGGTGAGGGGAAAAGGCCTTAGGGCATCTCCTCAGAAGCTCTTCATGTTCTGGGACAATCACAGGGCATTCTTCCAAGACTTAGATCAGTTGTGGTTAAGCTTTGCCTATGTGGCCTACATGGAGACTTGCACAGATGACGAGGACATCATGGTGGAGTCATTCCCCTAGGCCATGGTGGAATTAAAGAGTCTCTTGGGAAAGATTATGAAAGAGAGGGAAGAACGACATGCAGAGGTCCGTAAAAATAGCCAAAAGGGCTCTGATTAGCAAGCTGAGTCACTAGTTGGTCTACAAGGGAAAGAGGTTACACGGGCAGTATTGGTTCGTTAAGATGGGAATCTACCATGGGCAAAGGGCTAGTGAAAGCCCAACTGGACACAGCGTAACAGGGCACTTTAGACCATTCCTAACACAGGGATCTGGAAATGCTACTTGACATTGTGAGAAACAAACTCACCTGTCCACACCCAAAGAATGGACTCAGAGACCAGGAGAATCGCGAAAGTGAGACTTTTAATGATGGTCTTGCGAGATTGGGTGTCTGATGAGCAGGCACACCCAGTACAGTTTCAACAAGCAATTTGTCCCCTAGTGCGCATGTCCCTTCCCCAGTTCCTCATAGGCTGAGGACAATGGGGTCACAATCTTCCCAGACATCGCCTATTGATTGTTAGGTAGGGGAGTTAGATGGTTTCTTTAGGGTTGTCTTGCTGCATTGTTTTTGCAGCCCACAATGCACTGCAATCCTAGTTAGCTCGGGGCTTCTTCAAGTATTTGACTTATGACCTAAGTAGCTGGGCAGACTGATAAGAATAGACAAAGCAAGCTATTTTGAAGACTAGTAAACTTTCATCTTAGACTAAACTTTGGTTGGGGTGAAGGCAACTAAGGGGTTGACGGGGGAGGGAGGAAGCCGACAAGCAGGTGTTGGCTATCCAAGCAGAGGCCTAGTATAACCTGTTTCTTCTGTAGTTTTCTGACCTAAGCTGATTCAAGGCACTTTGTCTTGGAAATAGACCACTGCATATATCATTTCCTTTAACAGTAAAAAAAAAAAAAAAAAAAAACCACATGGGCCGGGCACAGTGGCTCGCACCTGTAATCCCAGCACTTTGGAAGGCTGAGGTGGGTAGATCACTTGAGGTCAGGAGTTCGAGACCAGCCTGGCCAACATGGCAAAACCCCCATCTCTACTTAAAAATACAAAAAAATTAGCCGGACGTGGTGGTGCATATCTGTTATCCCAGCTACTAGGGAGGCTGAGGCAGGAGAATTGCTTGAACCCGGGAGGCGGAGGTTGCAGTGAGCCGAGATCCCACCACTGCACTCCAGCCTGGGTGACACAGTGAGACTCTGTCTCAAAAAAAAAAAGAAAGAAAGAAAAAGGGAACTACTAATCTGGTCTAATTCTCTTAGTCTACAGATGAGGAACCAAAGGTCCAGAAAGGTGAGATGATTTTCCAAGGTTACACTTCTACTGTGGAGAAACGGCTTGAGCTCAACCATTTCCTCATGGTCCAAGGCTGCTTCTAGTGGACTACTTACTTCTAAATTGTGACACGTTTTTGCTTACCAACACAAAACTGCACCAGTTAGAAATTGTTCCAAAGCAAAACTGAAACTTCTGACAATGCTACTATTCTGAAGCTGAAATTATGCCTTTAAAAAAACACTTTTTTTTACCAGACTAGTTCAATGACATCAAGAATTGCTACATTGTTAGTTATTTATTTTTTAAAGCATTGTTTTATCCAGATACTTAAGAAAATGTGATTTTAATATTTCATTATTTCATTGCATTTTAAAGCAAGGTTTTAATTTAGTCTTACAACCAAAACACTTTCCAAAAAGAGCATCTCTCATTTGGGCATTTGTGTCAATAAGAAAATACGACTAATTAATATAAATCAGATTTACTGCCAACTTTTCAGGAATACATTTATTTTGTTAAGTAGCCTGTTAATTATAACAGGAATATGATAAGAGAAACAAGTGATAATAATACAAGTAAATAGAGCTCCAAGCTTCATTATCATTTTCAGAGGGAAATGTAGGTAATATCCACAAACATTACATCACATTATACTTTTGATACCAAAATTCAAATACAATTTTGGCACTGCTATTCTATCTGTATATAAAAATTAAGTAAAACAAAAAAGGCGCTAGATGGATGTTCTTAATGATTAATATTCTGTGCATACTGTTTTCTGCACACAGTTTTTAGGAGACAGAACACAGATTAATGAAATGCTGACAATCTAACATATGCTGTGACAAATTGGAGTTATAGAAAAAATTGCCAATTTTGAGTATCAAGATATATTTGAAGGTTCCTCATTCTCCCTCACTCAAAAAAAAAATCAAATATATTGTTTGGCTTCTGCTAGCATCATAATGAGCAATAGTTTATCCAGGTTCTGCTATATGCATTGAACCATTATCTCCAGCAATAAGGATTTTTATTTGTATTATTTTTATTTTCTTTGAGACAGGGTCTTGCTCTGTCTCCCAGGCTGGAGTGCAGCGCTGCGATCTCGGCTCACTGCAGCCTCTGGAGCGATATCTGTTAGGAAATGATTGCCTGAGTTTGATCAGCAAGTGAGGAAAACCTGGAACACTGGGAGAAATCAAGATGACCATGGATACTGGTGTGAGTTGGGAGTCTTTCTATTTGTTCAATGAATGAATAAATAAAAAAGCAAGTGAATAAAGGCAAAAGTTCACAGTGAGAGCTGGTCAAAAAGGAAAAGATGTTAACTTTGGATTTAGACAAGCTAAATTTATAATGATGGCTGGATATCAAGGTGGGAGTCCTCAGGAAGCAGCAGGAGATGTCAGGCTAAAGTTTGAGAGTAATCAGAGCAGTGGGTACAGGTTTCAAGTTAATCTCCAGGGAGGTCAATGTTTAAGCCAGGGCATAGAAGGGTCCTAAACTGGGAGATCATGTACAGGGTGAGAACAACAGAGAAGGCTGAGGAATGATGATGAGGAATTGGAACTGACAAAGAGCCCAGAAAAGGCATAATATGGGAATAAAACAGAGAAAAGAAACAATGCAATGTCATCAGTCTTGACTGGTTCAAGAGAGGCTAAAGAGAATGACATCAAAGGGCATGGATGGCCTCAGAAACAAGGTGAAAGCTAAACTGCAATGGGTTGAGGAGTGACGGTCAGTGGAAAGAGCGGGTATAATGTTGACCAGTACAAAGAAAGAACTGCAATTAAAGGAATAAGAAAGGGGAGGGAAGATTTTAGTCTTCAAGAAGAGACATTGGTACTGAGAGTAGTAAGCATTGTGGGACACTATATTTGGCCTCTATGTACTGTGGAGGTGACATATGGTCTGGCCTCTTAGATTTCTACTTTTTATTTATTTATTTTTTTTGAGACAGAGTCTCACTCCGTCATCCAGGCTGGAGTGCAGTGGAGCGATGTCGGCTCACTACAACTTCCGCCTCCTGGGTTCAAACGATTCTCGTGCCTCAGCCTCCAGAGTAGCTGGAATTACAGGCACCCGCCGCTACACCCAGCTAATTTTTGTAATTTTAGTAGAGATAGGGTTTCACCATGTTGGCCAGGCTGGTCTCAAACTCCTGACATCAAGCGATCCACCTGCCTCAGCCTCCCGAAGTGCTGGGATTACAGGTGTGAGCCTCTGTGCCCATCCTCTACTTTTTAGTTTAGCAAAAGTATCTTGAATTTGATGGAGCTTATGTTGAAAAATAGTTTATATTTTTTACTTTTATCTTTTTAAAATTTATCTATTTTTAAGACAGAGTCTCACTCTGTCACCCAGGCTGGAGTGCAGTGGTGCGATCTCGGCTCACTGCAACCTCTGCCTGCCAGGTTCAAGCGATTCTCCTGCCTCAGCCTCCCCAGTAGCTGGGTCTACAGAGGGACATGCACATCTTCTGATAAAGGACTGTCTACTAATTCTTTATACTTATAGTCATATTTTCGTTTCTTTCAGACATGGGATCTTGCTGTTTCCCATGTTGGCCTCAAACTCTTGGGCTCAAAGGGTCCTTCTGCTTCTGCCTGAGTAACTGTGACTACAGGTGCATACCACTGCACCCAGCTCTATATTTTCTTTTTTTTTTTCTTGCGACAGAATTGCCCAGGCTGGAGTGCAATGGCATAATCTCGGCTCACTCCAACCTCCGCCTCCCGGGTTCAAGCGATTCTCCTGCCTCAGCCTCCCAAGTAGCTGGGATTACAGGCATGTGCCACCACACCTGGCTAATTTTTTGGATGTGTAGTAGAGATGAGGTTTCACCATGTTGGTCAGGCTGGTCTCGAACTCCTCGGCTCAGGTGATCCACCTGCCTCAGCTTCCCAAAGTGTTGGGATTACAGGCATGAGCCACTGCACCTGGCCTATATTTTATTTTCTTGAGTAGTTTCTATCCCAAAGTATCTTCTTTAAGTCAGGATACCATGATATATTTTCTTCCATTAAATGATGCTTTGTAGTATGTAAGATAAAATGTAGGAGAATTTTTTTAAGTTACAAAGCAAAGGCAAATTTATATTTTCTTTTTTTCTTGTTTTGAGATGGAGTTTCGCTCTTGTTGCCCAAGCTGGAGTGCAATGGCGTGATCTCAGCTCATTGGAACCTCCGCCTCTGGGGTTCAAGCGATTCTCCTGCCTCAGCCTCCCGAGTAGCTGGGGATTACAGGCGTGCACCACCATGCCCGGCTAATTTTTGCATTTTTAGTAGAGACAGGGTTTCACCGTGTTAGCCAGAATGGTCTCTATCTCCTGACCTCGTGATCCACCCGCCTAGGCTTCCCAAAGTGCTGGGATTACAGGCATGAGCTACCACGCACGGCTTTATATTTTCAACAGGAGTCCCATAACTGAATGCATCCTAGAATATTTGGAAATTTGGTTAAGAGTAACCACATATGCTGGTTACCCATATCCTCTTGTATTTAAAAAATCAGCAGCAGACATCCCTTATCATCAGAAATTTCTTCCCAAGCTCTCAGCCTATCTCTATCTTCCTCCTTTGCAGCTAACCTCTGTTCCCTTGTTCATTTCCCCAGGACGCTTACTTCTCAAATTAGCCTATGTTGTTTATCTTCAGTCTTTCCCTCTAGTTATAAAAGAAGCATAACTAAAATTTACCTAGTACTTAGTATATGTCAAGGACTATTCTAAGTGCTTTACACAGGTTCTGTTGTGCAACCCTCTCAATGCAAAATGCATTTTACAGATGAGGAAACTGAAGAAGAGAGGGGATAAATGATCTGCCTGAGATCACACAGCTTGGAGTCAAGATTAGAACCTAGGAAGTCTGGCTCCCAAAGCCACAGCCTTAACCAACTGCTATACTGCTTCTCACTAGACCCCCCTCAGTCTCTTCAGAGTACTAACTTCATTCAGTAATATTTACTATGTGCTGATACTGGGAAGCAGGCTGTGCTAGGGACTGAGCTTTTTGGAATTAAGGAAGTAGATACTGGAGCATACCTTCCAGAAGGGGACACAAACAAGAAGTCATTACAATGAGAGTGAGGGGGAGGCAAGAGAACATGCTTAGGCACTTACAAAGTCAGGGTTGGGGAAGGGGCTGACTTTCCCCCTCAGAGAGCGTCGGGGAGGAGAGCTAGCCTGATAGCACTGGAATACTAGCTCCATAATTTGCTAGCTGGGAGACTCTGGAAACATTATTTAAGGTCTCTTTTTGGGCCTAAAATAAAATAAAATAAAATAAAAATAGATAACAGAGCTGTTCCCCCAAATTGTTCTTAGCTTTTTTCCTTGATTGTTTACAGCTGGCTTCAACATTCAATTCTATGCCCACAGCCTCCCCATCTGTACCTCCGGCTTGGGCCTCTCTTCTGAGTGCTAGCGGAAGGGGAGCTGGCCATCTCCCTCTGGCCCCTGATCCCAGCTCACACTATGTGTACTCAGAACCCACTGGCCCTCTCCAAACTGTAAAGTGTTCACAGCCATGCTGCCCACTTCCGTCGCTGGCACACCGCTCTTCCAGAAACCCAGGGGTGAAATATCTTTGGCTCTTTCCTTTCCCCTGCCCCTTACATCTTTATCACTGTTTCCAAGTCGTTTTGATTTCCCCTTTCCTTCACATTTTTACTTCCACAAGTAGGTGCGACTTCATTGTCTAGCCTGACTACTGCAGTAGCCCTCTCCCAAATCATGTCACGGCAATCTTACCTTGATCATGAGGAAAGATTAGATTTCCTGAGTGCCCACTGATCATCACTCCCATTCCAGCCTTCCACACTCCTTATGCTGTCACGCATTAGCTTCTCTGCTCCTCACCACTCTCCCTCACACTACACTCCAGACAACCTGAACTGCTCAGTGTCCTTACACAAACCACAAGGTATCCTAACTGCTCATGTTGCTTGCTTCACCTGGAACACCTCCTCCATTTCTGAATGTCCAAACACTGCCCATCTATGGATGTCCTGTTCAGATCACTCGACTCAGGGCTGGGTGCAGTGGCTCACGCCTGTAATCTCAGCACTTCAGAGGCTGAGGTGGGCGGATTGCTTGACATCAGGAGTTCGAGATCACTCTCCTCTAGAAAATTTGCTCTCACCTTTGGTTGCAAATTCTGTCTTCCTGACTTGAGCTTACACAGCATTTTATCATTCTACTAGGCAGCTGACGGGGTCTTTCTTGTTTGCACAGATGGTTATGCAACACTCTCCTGCTAGGTGGCAGAATCCTTTGAGTGTAGAATCCAGCTGTGATTCATTTTCATGTGTCTCACTGTCCCTAATACAAACTGCCCAGAAAAAATATAACTCAGTGTATACAAATGAATGGAAGGTCAGAAAGACAGAGAAAACTGGAAAGATGGGAGAAACAGCAATTGCATACTACCATGAGGCCGACTGAAATTTCAGGGTGCTAAGTGATGAGCACCATCTTTCCATCACAGGGATTTGAAGTAGGAAAAATAACTGACTATAGTCACAACATGTTAAAGAGGCCTTTTCCAAGAAGACATTTCTGTGAAAGGAACAAAATAACATCACTGGTATGGTCTGACGTGTCTCAAATTCATGTGCTGGAAACTTAATCCCCAGTGCAAGTGTTGAGAGGTGGGACATTTTAGGAGAGTTTAAGTCATGAGGGCTGTGCCCTGATGAATGGATTAATGCCACTGTACAAGGGTTTGATGAGGAAGTTTGTCCCTCTTTGCCTTTCTGCCCTCTGCCAGGTGAGAACACAGTATTATTCCCCTATGGAGGACACAGTGTCCAAGGCACCATCTCAGGAGCAGCCCTCACCAGATGCTGGCGCCTTGATCGTGGTCTTCCCAGCCTCTGTAACGGTCAGAAATAAATTTTGGTTCTTTATAAATTACTCAGTCTCTGGTACTGTGATAGCAGCACAAAACAGGCTAAGAAAATCACCTTAATGTTTAGACCCACATATTGATGGAATGCAAGTACAAATTAATGCAAGTACAAATTAATGCAAGTAAGGTTTTTAAATAATACAGACTTTAAAAAAACAAAAAAGCAAGCAAACAAACAAACAAAAAAGAGAAACAGGCTTCACTTTGTTGCCCAGGATGGTCTTGAAGTCCTGTGCTCAAGCAATTATCCTGCCTCAGCCTCCCAAAGGTGCTAGGATTACAGGTGTGAGCCACCATGCCCAGCCAATACAGGCTTTTAAAAGAATTATTGTTAGGCCAGGCATAGTGGCTCACGCCTGTATTCCCAGCACTTTGGGAGGTCGTGGGCAGATCATCTGAGGTCATGAGTTTGAGACCAGCCTGGCCAACATGGCAAAACCCCATCTCTACTAAAAATACAAAAAAATTAGCTGGGCATGGTGGCACACACCTGTAGTCCCAGCTACTCGGGAGGCTAAGGCAGGAGAATTGCTTGAACCCAGGAGGCGGAGGTTACAGTGAGCTGAGATCACGCCAACTGTACTGCACTCTAGCCTGGGAGACAGAACAAGACTCTGTCTCCAAAAAAAAGAAAAAAATTATTGTTAGATCTTAATGAGGCAGAAGAACAAGGAGGTGGACATATACTAAAGAAGGGGAATTAATAAAAATATATTATCTTCTAAACTCCAATTTTTGCTTCCACTCACAATCCACAGGATCTCAGCATTACCCCTTTAAAGATGTTGCCTCAACTCAAATATTACACTAACAGGCTTGTCTCCTAAGGCTACTATTTTTTTCTTAATCAAGAATTTAGCCAGCATAATCTCAAAAGTTTGTGCAGAGATTTAGAAAGGAAGCAGCCTTAAGTAGAAAATAACAAAAGAGCTTAAAATCAGCTACCATATAACTGAAGAAACAGAACGATCCATTTCAAGCATTATCCTCTATACCTTGTCAATCTCCAGTACAGAGAAATGGAAAAAGTTCTGTGACTGTGGCCATTTTACTAGTACAGTGGCCATCTGCCTCTAGCCTCAAAATGTCAACTTCTTTTAGAGAAACAAAGCACAACTTTAGAATGTACCTTAAACATGCCTGGGTTAGAGACCAAGGAAAACAAGTTCAATTGCTCCACAAAAATTTTAAAAAAATTGGTGGGCATGGTGACTCACGCTTGTAATCCCAGAAATTTGGGAGCCCAAGGCAGGCTGATCGCTTGAGCCTAGTTGAGACCAGCCTGGGCAACACGGTGAAACTCTGTCTCTACAAAAAAACCCACAAAAACTAGCTGGGGGTGGTGGCACATACCTATGGTCCCAGCTACTTGGGAGGCTGAGGTGGGAAGATCACGTGAGCCCAGGAGGTCGAGGCTGAAGTGAGCTAAGATGGCACCACTGCACTTGCCTAGGTGACAGAGTGAGAATAGCTTGAGCCTGGGAGGTGGAGGTTGCAGTGAGCAGAGATCACACTATTGCACTCCATCCTGGGCTACAGAACGAGACTCTGTCTCAAATAAAAAAAGGTCACTAATTTTTGTATGTGAATTTTTGCCTCTATGTATACAACAAAACCATTTACACTAGAGCTTCCCTCAGCAACAAGAGATAGCATTAGAAAGTTGAAAAACAATTCCAAGTAAATAGTTGTTAGTATCTGCGTTAGGCTGTTCTTACATTGCTATAAAGAAATACCTGAAGCTAAGGGTGGCGGCTCATGCCTGTAATCCCAGCACTTTGGGAAGCTGAGGCAGGAGGATTGCTTGAGCCCAGGAGTTCAAGACCAACCTAGGCAACACAGGGAGACTCCGTCTCTACAAAAAAATAAACAAAATTAGCCAGGTGTGGTGGCATGTGCCTGTAGTCCCAGCTACTCAGAAGGCTGAGATGGGAGGATCGCTTGAGCCCAAGATATCGAGGCTGCAGTGAGCCATGATGATGCTACTGCATTCCAGCCTGGGCAAGAAAGTGAGACCACAAGGCGGAAGGTAAAGGGGGAGCAGGCACATCACATGGCAGGAGCAAAAGCAAAAGAGAAGGGTGGGCGGGGGGTGTGTGCCACACACTCTTAAACAATCAGATCTCGTGAGAACTCAACTATCGGCAGGACAGCACCAAGACATGAGGGATCTGCCCCCATGACCCAAACACCTCCCACCAGGTCTCACCTCCAACATTGTGGATTACATTTCAACTTGAGATTGGGGTGAAAACATTCAAACTACATCAATGCCTTAAAGAACAAGAGTGTCCCAGCACTTTGGGAGGTCAAGGTGGGAGAACTGCTTGAACCCAAGAGTTCAAGACCAGTCTGTGCAATATGGTGAGACCCCATCTCTACAAAAAATAAAAGGAAAATTAAGGGCTGGGCATGGTGGCTTATGCCTATAATACCTACACTTTGGGAGGACTGAGGCAGGAGGATCGCTTGAGCCCAGGAGTTCAAGACCAGCCTGGGTAACATGGCAAGACTCTATCTCTAAAAAACAGATTTAAAAAAAAAAAAAAAAATAGCCAGGTGGGGCGGCACATGCCTGGGGTCCCAGCTACTTAGGAGAGGCTGAGGTGGGAGGATAGCACAAGTCAGGGAGGTTGAGGCTGCAGTGAGCCATGATTACACCACTACACTCCGGCCTGGGTGACAGAGCAAGATGCTGTTTCTAAAAAAAAAAGTTTCTTCCAGTTTTCTATTGCTTTTAAATTTTGGCTATAACACACGAAGTTGTTCTTATATTTGTGAAGCTATGAAAATGAAGACAGAAGAGGCTTCTGATTTAAAGAAATAGAAATTGGCTTGTAAGACTTCCATTATAGCATGTAACAATTTCAGCCGGGCGCGGTGGCTCACGCCTGTAATCCCAGCACTTCGGGAGGCCGAGGTGGGCGGATCACAAGGTCAGGAGATCAAGACCACGGTGAAACCCCGTCTCTACTAAAAATACAAAAAATTAGCCGGGCGCGGTGGCGGGTGCCTGTAGTCCCAGCTACTCGGGAGGCTGAGGCAAGAGAATGGCGTGTACCCAGGAGACGGAGCTTGCAGTGAGCCGAGATCGCACCACTGCACTCCAGCCTGGGGGACAGAGTAAGACTCCATCTCAAAAAAAAAAAAAAAAAAAAAAATTCAAATGCAACTTCTGGTTGAACTTCAAGGCTGGATACCCTATCAAAAATCACTTTGGATAGTATTTGATTGATCCACAGTTATTACAAATATTAATTATTGTTAGTTCAACCATAAAAATCATGAATATATCTGCCTAGAGTTATTGGTGAAATACAAAATATTAAAAAATACTGTATTCAAATAAAGGCAGAAAAATACTTACCCTGGATTTGCAGCTTCCATCAATATCCCAGCAAAGAAAATTAAACTAAAAACAAGGCTACTTCACAGCAAGATTTATTAATACATCCAAAAGAAAGAAAGAAAAATGATTTTGTCACACTATATACAGATAATACATACAGTGTTTCATACACATATTACATCAGTTTTTACACAAGAAAAATATACATAAAAATGTAAACTTTTGTATACAAAAACCCTTAAACAAATTAAACAAGGACCAGATAACAAAAGGAGACCAATTCATTATTATTTCATCAAATTTTTTAAAACAGTAATACAGTACATTCATTGAGATATATATGGAAAATGTGAGCCATCTCTTCTTGTTTAAAGGGAAATTACAAACCAAAAGCCAATCGCCTCCCAAAACGTGGTCTCCCCCAGCAGTGCCGCACCCAATGCCACAAGTATGCCTCTCCACTAGAACTGGGGGCTCTTACCAAAACCTGCCCATCTCCTCATCTTGCTCCTACAGTCTGTGCAGAAACAAGTGGCTCCTAACTTTTGTGCATATAATTAAATTCGCAGCCACTATGAACACAAATACAGAGGAGAGATTCTCAGTTTGTAAGTTCCCTTTAAGCAGCTTTTATATTTTTGTATTTATTTTTAATGCATGGCCTGTTAAACATACTTGTGTGCCAAGGTGAATGAGAACACTGAAAAAGAAGGGCTTTGAGAACCGCTAGTCCTTGCTACCGTGCAGTTTCTTTGTTAGAAGAGATTTTAAAACCGTCCAACCTGTCTCATTTGCTGGTTTCAAATAAGCTACCTCACCTTTGATTTCCCACTGCAACTTGGTTTCGACTTACACTTCAGTACTCTAGTTGTTAGTACCATACAATTGCCAAGAGGCTTTTTGTTAAAGGCTACTTCTGATATCAGGTTCCAGCTAAGCTACTCAGTAAAATGGCTCAAACCCCAGCCTCTCTATTTTAGTCTTCAGGAGTACTCTTACTTTACTGTTTTTTAACATCTTACAATTTAGGATTGTCCATCTAACCCTCCTCTCTCTGCAAGTTCTTGAGATGTAATCTGCTGCCAACTCTTCACAAAATAAAATAATATTTAATAGTTCTTCCTTAATAGTCTTGCATTCAGTGTGTCAAATTGATGTACTAATGAAAAATACCTGAAACCATAGGAAGTAAGAATTAAATCTATTTCAAGCACATGCAACTTGGAACTCGCCAAAAAAAAAAAAAAAAAAAAAAGAAAGAAAAGAAAGAAAGAAAAAAGAGTTTGGGAGGGCCCTTAACTAAAATGTGCTTAAGACAGCTTCATGAGAGAGCTGCCTTCCTTCAAATTTGAATTTTGAACAAGGCAAAATAACAATTAGGTGATATATTTCCCTGCAGCATGAGAGTAGTTAACTTCCTCCAGGCAAAATGATCTCAATAATCATTATTTATTAATGAAAGGAGGAGGCAAATTGGTGAATTAAGTTGATCTAGGAGATGGTGGATGACATACACTAATGGAAATATTAGGATCGCTTTATAAGTGAAATAAACAGTCTGGTCTGTGGAACATCTCCACTTCAGAGAGAGGAAAAATGCACAAAGCTCCTCAAGTGAATCTCCAGCTCTTTCTTACTCTCATGGGACAGATGGCATTTTTAAAATGACAGTCTCCCTTTCAGTTAAGAAAAACACAACAATAAAAGGAAAAGGAAGATAAATAAATAGTGTGTGGATGTCTTTAGATGAGACTTTAAATGTTCTTTAAATAACTTTTGATAATGTATTTTAAATCATTACATACAACTGCCACTGCAGTGACAATATTCCAGTAGGGGCAGCATTTTGCTAAATGTAAAAGATTGCCATTTAAAACTCATACATATACATGTGTATATACAGTTATATCAACACTATTTATATACATATATATCTAGAGAGCAATATTTCATTGCCTTTGAATATCTATATATCTACTCCCACAATATATACTAGAGACATACTGTGTGAGTACATATGAAAGCATATGTACACATGCTCTGACATGTATATATACACTGTTGTCTGTGTGTGCATAAGAGCTTTAAAGGCACAATATATAGGGATGCAAGTTTTCTAGAGAGCTGCAGCAAAGTTAATACAGAATGTCACAAACTGAGAAAAGTCAAAAGGAAATATAGCAGAATTCATCACACAGGAATTCATCAAAGCAGTTTCATCATGAGAAAAATGAGTTAGTTACAGAATTCAAGAGGCTTACATGTGACCTTGTATGCTTTCCATTAAAATGTAAATGAAGTTATGATTAAACTACAAAGCAAATAAAAATATGTAAATGACAAATTAATGACAGTAAGTGTGGAAATAAACCTAACACTAATATCAATCATAAAATCATAATTATGTTCTCTTGTAATTTAAGTAAAATGCCCCCACATTATTGAGGTAAAACTTTCAAATTTATTTTACTTGAAGGTTGGCTTTCTGTTTGTTTTTGAGACAAAGATGAATGCCCAATTCTCAAAATTACTATTGATAATATTACCAAAACTTGTGTCTTCTGGGAAAATTTGAGAGATAAAGATCTTTCAAAGAAAACAGAGAAGTCGACGAAATATGCTTAAGCCAAAAGTTTCTGGCTAGAAAAGACAGAATTAAGGAGAAAAAAACCACAATGATGTGTGATTTCTTTTTCTTTTTAAGTGATGAGAGACTGACCAGTAGAAGGTGGTGAAGATGAATAGTGGAACTGGCAAGTAAGAATTGTTCAGACAGGCATTCATTGTGTAATATCCATAAACAAGACTATAATCCAAAGGACTTCCATTTTACTGTTCTGATGATGTACTCTAGACTGTCACCTTCTCTGGCTTACAGAATAATCCAGAACTTTCCATAGACTTTAATCTTGCTTAACAAAGGCTGTTTACCTATTATACACACACATTTTTAAGGGAAATATATGTATATAGCTTTATCTATACACACACATATACATACGTGTATATATAGATTTATACAAATGTATAAATAAACATAATACTTTTCAATCTTTCCATTGACAAGGCAAGTTCACATTCAGCAAAGTGCCACCACATCCCATATACACATCTCTGTACAGATATACACATAAGGGTCTGTTTTCACCCTTCAATCGGGAGAATTTTTTCTAGCAAATCCCATTAACCAGCAACTGAAGGGAGAAATGGCACCAGTACAAACTCCCTTCTTTCATTTGCATGCATATGTACAAGAAATATGCAGATTAAAAAAAATCCCAAAACAAGAGTGAATGAAACCAGGAGATGCTGCAAAAATACAACTGTAGAAAAGAACAGCATATAGAGCTTTCCTAGGTCTTCACTATATCTAAGATGAAGTAAGTGATGCTCAAGAGACAACTACAAATTCAGGTATATTATCAGAAGTTGTTTTGACATATTTTGAAGTACATGATTTTTTAAGTATTAAAAATAAATGTCATTGGAACATTTAATAACAACTCTAATTTTGACTATTTTAGACCACCAGATACTCCAGTAATAAATGTATAGCAAAATAACACCTTAAAACTCAAAATAAAGGGGTATATTTTCTTTTTAATTCCATATGAATCAGGGGTAGCACAATTTTTCCTATAGCTAAAATATGGGGATGGGAGCACTCTTAATAAATAACAGCAGAACTGAGTAAAAGTTTTTTGAAAAATTTTGGAAATGAAATCACCCCAGCTTTGAAATATGCACGGTGAAATGATCCCACCAACTCCTTAAACAAAGCAGCCCCTTCCAAAAATTCTTTATGAAAGGCCTATACTTTTTCTTAACTTCACCAAGAAAAGATGATCAACAATATTTTCTTACTCAGAATATAAAGAAATCTATAATAAACATAAAAAAGGTTCAACAGATCTCTGGTCCCATCACCACAATAGATAAACACAGCTCATGTCTGGGGCTGTCTGTCTCCCTCTCTTATTTTTATGCTCAAAAGTGAGAGGCTGATCTTAGAACCTCTATTTCTCATGTCATTTTATGAACATAGCATAATATAAGTTAATCCAAAGGTTAACATAAAATGCACATGATATCAGAGCTAGCCTTTTAACATAAGATAACATAATGATTAATTTGGTGTATTTATACAACAGAGACAATGAGAAAGTAACTCCAATACCCTCAACTAAATAAATCATGTTTCTACAATACATTCGGTTACCTTTATCTATTTTTATATAAGCACACATTCATATCTCTCACACACGTGCCCCCAATGTATATTTTTGCATGTGTGTAAAAAATACAGACATATACATGCACACGAGTAATTTAATTCTATTTTAAAGTCACAGTGGGAATTCCTTAGTGAGGAGGGATAAAAAGTTCCTGAATAAGACACTGAGAACATCTAGATTTATTATTTTCTCTATTTTACTTCCCAACTTACAGAATAAACTGTAAATTAAAGAATAAATCCATAGGAAATAAAAGAGGTCTTAAAAACTTAGTTTACAAATTCCAGCTACAGTAGTTGGAGTTTTACTTGATCTATGTATTTCTATGTACCCTGTAACTAAGCTTCTAGCCATCTTATGTAAACCACAGATCATTTACTAAACAACATGATTCTCAACAGTTCTAGGAACAGTTATAAATGGTCTAAAGGTGTTCTACATTTTGAGGCCCCAGGATATCCTTTTATTTTATATATCTGCAAGGTAGCAAAGGATAGCTATACACCTTGACACGGCAGAGATCCAGTGTAAAAAGGTGCTTCACTAGTTTGTTTTGTCAAAAAAAAAAAAAAAAAAAAAGCTCATATATATTTAGCTATTAAACACATAGGCAACATAATTCATTACACTCAATACAGCTTTAGTATAAAACTTATAATTTATGAGGTGATGTTAATAGCATAAATTAATATACCTTTTCTCTTAAAATCTACAATAAGTATTCTGAAAGCTCATTGGGGAAGGAAATTTTTAAATAAAAGTTTTAAAGCTGTGCATGATGGGAAAGGATTCTGTATTCTGAAGCTGAGATGAGAGCCTGGAGGAGAAAGGAAAAAGTTCTATGCAAGACACTGTGGGCTACAAAACCAAAAGTTTCCTCTTTCTTCCGCTCTCTTCAATGATGAGTCACCTTTAGTTTCTTTTAAAACTATTTTCTTATTTTAAAAACTGCCCTAATTTCCACAAGGAATCCCTGAGACATACTCAATACTATACAGTGAAAAGAACTATCACTGTTGAGAGGAACAGATTCAACCCTTCCAAACAGATGAAGACAATGTCAACAAGTGTCAGACTTCCCATCATTTCAGCACTAATCCACTGGAGCCAACTGTACCTTAATGATGCAGGTTGGAGTCATTTCAGGGCAAATCAGTCTATTCCCCTAAGTAAAAGCAATGGTGTGGCATTTAGCTGCATTGGAGCCTTCTGCACTGCGTGTTGAAAATTTTTCCAAGGGGAACTTTGGGTGCATATAGAGCTTACTTCAGTGGTCCCCAGCTTTAAAAACAAACAAAAACAAGCAAACGAAGAAAAAAGAAACAAGTGAAAGAAGAGGATTCTATGCCTCTTCGGCCGGGATGGGTACAGATCATGTGTGCATGTGCATTCTTCAGGACTGTAGTGGACAGAGGCAAGCAGGCGGAAGAGAAGATGGAAAGCCGTGCTGCCCTATGGAGCTCACTGAGAGTTAGATAGATTTTTCTCTTATACGAGTATTGTTCTAAACTTTAGGTCACTCAAAACTGCGTTCAACGTAGCCAAACATCCCCAGTATTGGGGAACATAGGGTAAAAAAAGTCATACCCAATTTGCTTGCTCTCTCTCTGAAACGTC
Source organism: Macaca nemestrina (assembly GCF_043159975.1). Lineage (NCBI taxonomy): Eukaryota > Metazoa > Chordata > Mammalia > Primates > Cercopithecidae > Macaca > Macaca nemestrina. Next base: position 104,076,817 of record NC_092135.1, read on the forward strand.
ACATTTCTTCTTATTAGCTCTGTATCACAGTGCAGAGAAAAACTAACAAAAAGATAAGGGCTGAAGTGAAAACAGAATTTTTGCTATGTAGAAATAAGGCTCCCTAAGTTTGACGCACAAACAACTGCAGCGTTAATGGCACTGTTTATTAGAAGAGACAGAACTATTCATTAAAGTTTGATGTTTTCTTTCCTAATTCATTAGTCAGGGAGAAATGCTTAACAGATATCCAAACATGTCTTTCACTGGCATTTCATTACAAATTATTGTATTTAAAACGTTACTTTAATCTACTAAACATGATTTTGGTTTCCTTCAGAATATAGGAAAATTTATAAAGATATTAAGACATTATTAAACTGTTTAGCTTTTCTACAGAAAGCCAGTGAAGATTCAGTTAATGTATTGGGAGGGGGGAAACATCTATGTTCTTTCATGTAAATATATATATAACTCTCCACCCCCAAGAAATATATTTTTTTGTCAGGAAAAATATCCTGAGAACAATGTAAATACTGGTAATAAAAGAGATACAAATGAAGACTGTTCAGTATGACTAACTTTTCTTTCAAGGAATCCTCTAAATTGCCTCATTAAACTGGAGAGTTCTTTAGAAGACCATAATATTAGATTTCTATATATACCAGATTAAGAAGAGAATTTTAAAAGAAGTCTAAAAGAAAGATGAAGAAACTGAAAACTAATTTTTAATGAATTTCAAACCTCTTAGTAAGTTTAGTGTTAATATACTCATCTTTTTGCAATACCAACCCATAGCGACCTTCTGAACTAACCTGGAGGAGAGGAGATTGCCTTACACGTGCACTGCCGACTGATGGCGCCCACTGACCATCACCAGCACCCCTAGGATGCCAAGGCACGGGAAAGATGGCGGGCAAGCACCGGCGGACTGACCACACGACATTTACTAGATATGCTCAAATTCTAATCCACTTTATAAAAACAGAATGGTACAGGTCAACGGAAAGGTCAATTCTTTCATGTAAGAAAAGTGTATGGACAGGGCACCTCCGTGCAGCACAAACATGGTTTCCTTCCTCATCAAAGAGCTGTCTTTGCTACTGTGGACTGTGATCACAGATTGAGAACAAGCTCTGATAAGGAAGAGCTTTAGTGTCAGTCACAGAAAATGATGATTCTTAACTTTCAGATGAGAGACTGGGCTTATTTTAAAAATAAATCTTATAAATAATTATTTGGCAAAGATAAAGTATTAACTTTCTTTAGCCTTAAGACACTAAAGACAGTAACACCAATTTTAAGGAAAAAAAAAACCAATAACCTCACTTTCCAACTTGCTCCCTATGCCTACTATTTGTTTCTGATTATAGTCTTCTCATAGAGGGACACTAGACACACCACACTGCCTGCCAACATGAAATTGCTCAGGAAGTCATTTATAAAGCAGTTATATCACACATGGTAGGTTACCAGAGAAAATAATCCTTTGCTGCCTAAGCTATGTGACGATAATTAGAAAATTTTTCCATTGCATAGTCTGTCACTTGGTGGGTTAAGTATAATTGCTACTTACTATTATGAGTTGTTTACTAGCTACATAACCTACCCAGATGTGCAAATTGCTAAGCCATTTTTACAGAAGAAAAAACAATGTCTTAAGTACTTTAATTAAAATAATATTAATAATTATGTAGAGAGAGTAGAGAAAGCCCATCTTTTCTTCTGATGCTACTGATCACAGCCAGTGAATATCACACATTAGAATGGAATTCAGATTCTCAGAGAACAGAATGTATCCATTAACTGCAGCGACTTTGTAAATTAAATCACAGTAACACAATCTAACTGGCCTTGATAAATAGTCCCAAAGAACTGCAGAAACAGAGTGAAGCTTCTTTGCCGCTATTTCTCATGGGTTTAACACTAGAATAACAGCTAGTTTCTACCTATTTGGGACCTTATATAAGATTTGTTTTTGATTCCAGTATTGCCTTATGATAGCATAAGAGCTACCTTAAAAGATACTAATTTTCATATTTCTGGAGTAAAAGACACTTCATTCCTTTCTATACATATTAATAGCAAAGTTACTACTAATAGACAAGAATGGCTCTATTAACTAAAAGAAAAACACAGATCTCTCTGGGCTTATAGATGTTCTCCTCTCTTCCAAAAAGGGACTCATAAGAAACAGCAAGAGCAAAGCAAATTGCAAACTTTGATATCTGTTTTGAACTAGATAAAACAGAGGAGAAGTTTGTTGTTGATAATTCCTCAACCACTTTCCTCAGCTTTCATCACGGGCATCCAAACGAAAATGCATTTACTCAAAGTTTTTGGTGTGAAGCTGTAACTAGCAACATTCCTGATAATTTCATGCCTCCTTACTAGAAAGCAGAGAAGGGCTTTTAAATGCACATAAAACAGAAAATTGCAAACAATAAAATGTGCAACTTACTGCAAACTCAGCTTTGTATCATAACTGAAGAATTTCAAGCAGCTAACATGAGGGACAAAAAGATAGAAAAAGTTCAAATCGACTACCCACGACTTTCCCTTCGCTGTCAAAGGGCTGATGAGGAAGTCAATGTGCTGCTCTGCGACAACCTTTAAATACACAATGGAGACTAAACTGAATTGCTGGGAATGGATAGTTACCTAGTGATGCTTACGATGGGTTGTGAAAATAGTTTAACAAACTAAATGACAGTTTTGAGCAGAGGTAACTACTCGTGACCACTTCATTACAGTACATTAAAATAAAAAAGCTTACTAATATAGATTCACAGGTGAGAAATATTCAAATTATCTGTCCTCACCATTCAGAATAGAAATTTATGGTGATACCAAATATAATTTTGCTTTATGACATAAGTTATAATTTAGAAATTTTGCACTCTGCAAAAAAGGCAAAGCTATTAAAAATAAATCTTCCAATCAATTACCATGATTTTAAAAAAACTAAATATATTACAAACATATTTTTGGCCCACAAAAAGAAACATCAATAAATACAAAATAGGGCATATAATGATTTCATACAGTCATGTGACATTTCCCCTCCATAACCTCAGGCACGTGGTATCTGCATAATGCCTACTGATCACCATCATTCCTTTAAAAAGCAGAGAAAGAAAAGCTTTCAAAAGAAGGGACTGGTTAGAACTAGCATGGCATAAAGAGAATACATACAGGAAGTAGGAAAATACATCCAATCGTTACCTATTAGAAAGGAATTAAGATCAAATATTCCCTGACAAATGAATTACTGAACCACATCAATAGGTATGTTCTCTCTACTTAACTTTTAAAATATATATATATGTGAATTAGACTAGACTCAGGTATAAATAGCCAATGGTATCTCAAGGGACAGTGAAACTACTCAGCAAAAGCAGAGTAGAGATGCCTTTAAAATCTAGTTCCACCCTTCTCTGGGGGGAAATAAAAGGTAGGCAAGAAACCTCACAAATTCATTTCATAGTCACGAACTCCCTAAACTACCCAATATGATTTTTAACCCTAAAATCCTGGATTTTAAAAACATTTCCCAAAACTATTTTCAAATTTACTTAAACCCAAGTACTTAAATTATTTTAAAAGTACCAAAGGGCAAATAAAATTTATGTCTAATTTCCATACTCTGCTTTGAAAGAAACTTTAAAATGTGTATCCTTCAGATATCACACATCACTTCACAACTGGTACACTGATTCTACAAGTGTCTGCAACATTTTACAAATCTTACCAAAGAATCACTACTGTAAACATGAAAAATTCAAAAGCAAAAGATGGATCAAGGAGTTCACAGATCCCATCTTTTCAAATCTATCTGACCTATCCTGCTTTTTCACATCAAAATATTTTCTTTAATTACATCTTGCAAATGTATTCCATGAGAGAGAGATTTAGAAACATACGTCTGAAAAGACAAAGTGACCATCAGGTCCCAGAACCCCAGGAGTCTGCAGTCGTCCCATGCAAGCTTTTCAGGACATGCCTACCTCACTGACGGGAATCCAAGCTTTCTATGTTCTGTTTCTTCTTGGGCTAACTTTTAGCAGAAAAAGGTTGTGCTATTCACACGACCAGCCCACCACCCTCCCTATTCAGGAAACTTGAGGAAAAGAAGGACCAACCTTATTAGGATTGTGAGATGTAGGAGAGGAGAAAAGTAAGAGTCTTATACTCATTACAGAGGGGGAAAAAAACAAACAAACAAAACGCAAACTAATGGGACAGCCGCTTCCTGCACTGCACAAAAACACACGCGTGGGCACACGCATACTCACAGGCAGTCAAAAGACACATTTTTTTCTTTTAGTTAAACATGATCACAATTAGGAATGGAATCCTGGCCTCACTGTGGTGTTTAGCAGTTGGTGCTAAGTCAGTCTTGACCTGCCACACACCATTTGCTATCTCTTATACAGGAACTCAATTAATAAGATCATTCTATCTAGAACCACCTATGTAAAAACCTGGCAATAGAATGGAAAGCATTGATCTGAATACTAGGAAATAGTAAAGGGCACTGGTATTCTGAGGTATCTTCCACTTCTAGGACTTGCTGCTAAAAATCAATCCTATCCAGTCACTGTGCTGAACCACTAAGGAAACCACTGGGGCGGAGTGGGCCTGCCAGGAGGGAATGAGCACCAGTGCTAAGAAGCACATGTGAACACTGTAGCGAGGTCCACTGCAGGGCCACTCATTGAACTGGGAAGGGGGGTGCCCCTCTAATCCCCATCTGTTATATCTTCTTTCGGAAAAGGGGAGAGGGGTGCTAAAGAGGAAACAAACATAGAAAACACTGGGTTCCCCACCTGCCTGCAAACACACAGACACCCTCAGTTAGGGGAGGGAAAGGGAGAAGATGCATTATTGGTACTTGTAGCTGTGGCACCTGTTACTGTGAAGCCTGTAGGAGGGGCTATAGAGCTGTGGCTGGGCTGCAGGTCCTTAGGAATGCCACTGTGAGAACTCAGCTGGTGGCCGAAGGCTGCGCTGAACTGAGGGAGTTGCTGCTTGGGAGAGGTGGAGGCCATTAGTTCAGCAGAAGGCCCCATGCCACTGAAGCTGGTCTGTGGTAACCCCGGAAGCACACTGGAGCTGCTGGGGGTCACGGTGGCGAAGGCAGGCTGTGTGGTCTCTGAGTTCGAAGTGGTGGGTGGTGTGGATAGGGAAGTGGAAAGAAGATGTCCATCTGCGCCGAGAAGGTTGCTAAATGGAGAGGGGTCTCCAAGGTTGACGGGGAGATTGCCCCAGTGAGTTCTGGGGTTTACCACGCCTCCAAGTGGCACCTCAAGTTGGGTTGGGAGCAAGTGCTGCGCCATGATGGGCATCTCTGCTGAAAAGGTAGCTGCCATATTATCACCAGAGTACGATGTTGTGTGGGGAGAGGTGATATGGTCACTGTAGGGAGACGGCACATGCTCACTATCATAATGGCTTCCATGGGGCGAGGAGTGGGAGTGATCACTGCTGTATTGCTGTCGTGAGGTGATTAGGTCATCTGCCTTGCTCAGCAGCTGGGCAGGATGTGGCCTCTGGGAGGCATGGCTGCCGTCATGAAGTCCATGAAACTGTCCTGGGAAGGCTCTCTCCCCAAGTGCACTCTGGCTGATCAGAGTGGCAGAAGTAAGGCCAACGTTGGCTGGGGCAGAGAACTGCCCCTGGATCTGCCCTGCCAGGGGTGTAGGTGGGTTTGACAAGGTAGCAGAACGGAGCAGGTTCTCATCCAGCTCTAGACTAGAAAAATTATCATGTACTATACGCCCATTCAATAGCTCCCCTAGGTCTGTGTTCACCTCTCGGCTCAAGGATTGTATTCCTGAAGCTCCAGTACCTGTGGAGAACACCCCTATTCCTCTATCTGACAACTCCTGGACTGGCACACCATCTGACTGGGCAAGGACCCCAATGGTACTCAGGCACTCGAGAGAAGTTACAGCCTGCAAGGCCCGTTCAAGCTCCTCAGCCTCTTCGGTAGTTGGGAGGAGGTCTCCATTCTTCCCTGAGTCAACAAAAGCCATCAATAATCAGTAGAGCTTTTACCAGTCCTACATCACAAAAATCATACATTTGAATTATTTTAAACAATATTCTATTTAAAAAGAGTCCCTCTTGAAAAGAAAAGTTTCCAAGATTTGGATTGGAGGGAAAAAGTGAAATAATGATCTGCAGGACAGGGTCTAAAACGTCAGCTGTCTACGAACTTGATTCACCATCTTCAGTTGATTTACTGAAAACCATCTCAAAAACCATCTTATCAAAGTACTAAATTCTTAGGAACTCTAAGGATTACAAATGTAAAACTCACGGTAACTATGTGATTATACATGTTTTTTACCTAAAATTATATTATTGTCATTAACATAGAAAACATATAATATCAACTTGGATTTGAGACAAAAGGCTGTGTAGAACAGGTCCACCTTGCCTGTTCTACTCCTGACTCTCCCAGCTGGAGGGCAGCTGTGGAAGGTTAAAACACAGAAACTCATGCATCTATTTTAGCACAACACTAAGCACTCAGTTCATTTCATGGGTTATCTTTCAAAATGCTTTTGCTTTACTCTCTAATCCTTCCCCCTCATTCTTTTCCCATTTCTTACTAATTTTCATAAAATGGAAGCCCATGGACCTACTTTGATTTCATTTCTAATATTCAAAAAATCTATTGTTAGGAACTTGATTAATCACCATGGAAATATTTGATTTTTAATGGTGAAAGACACATTCTAAGAGTATAAAAGATTTCCCCTGAAAGCATGGGGGAACTGGCAGATTAAGCAAACTTCATTTTGGAAAAGTGCACTTCAGTTGAAGTACAGGGTGGGGTATAAAACTAGGGCAAGTTCTAAAAGACTTCAAAACTCATGTTCGGCTGGGCGCAGTGGCTCATGCCTGTAATCCCAGCACTTTGGGAGGCCAAGGCAGGTGGATCACCTGAGGTCAAGAGTTCAAGACCAGCCTGACCAACATAGTGAAACCCCGTCTCTACTAAAAATACAAAAATTAGCTGGGTGTGGTGGCAGATACCTGTAATCCCAGCTACTCGGGAGGCTGAGGCAGGAGAATCGCTGGAACATGGGAGGCAGAGGTTGCAATGAGCTGAGATGGCGCCACTACATTCCAGCCTGAGTGACAGAGCAAGACTCCGTCTCAAAAAACAAACAAACAAACAGACTTCATGTTCAAGATGTCTTTGTTCAAAAATAAAGTAAAAGTATTCACAAAGTTGGGCCGGGTGTGGTGGCCCATGTCTGTAATCCCAGCACTTTGGGAGGCCAAGCAGGTGGATCACTTGAGGCCAGGAGTTCAAGACCAGTCTGGCCAACATGGCGAAATCCCACCTCTACTAAAAGTATAAAAATTAGCCAGCCGTGGTGGCACATGCCTGTATCCCAGCTACGCAGGAGGCTGAGGCAGAAGAATCGCTTGACCCCAGGAGGCAGAAGCTGCGGTGAGCCAAGGTCTTGCCACTGCACTCCAGCCTGGACGACAGAGTGAGACTCTGTCTCCAAAAATAAAAGAAACAAGTTATAAACCTAGTCACCAAATTATGAGTTGGTTAAACAAACTGCACATTCCTTATCTTCTGAAAGGGGTAAAATAGCTGCAGTGGTATTATATTTCCTATCTACAGTGAAAGACATTACATGTGAGGAGGAGTATGACAAATACATCTCAAAACACTATTTCTTTTCTTATAAACTTATTTTTAAAACCAGTTTCCTTGAGCCAAAATATTGACTATACCTTCAAAAAAATCAAAATCTTGTAAGTCATCAGGTAGCCGTGGCAGGACGTCTGAAAAGTCCTCCTGGTTCAATTCCAAGTCATGTGGAATGTCAGTGATCTCATTGGCAATGTCGTCCGGCAACTCATCAGCACTCAGCTCTGGCGTGGATGGGCTCCTGGGAAAGAGGACACTGTTGGTCCCATAACTCCCTCTTTATCTTCACATCAATACCACCAAGCCAAGTTCATTCAACATGAAAAGAAGCTAATGTCAGGCAGGGCACAGTGGCTCACGCCTGTAATCCCAGCACTTTGGGAGGCCAAGGTGAGAGGATCACTTGAGGCCATGAGTTTGAGACCAGCCTGGTCAACATGGCAAAACCTTATCTCTACTAAGAATACGAAAATTAACTGGGCGTGGTGGTGCACACCTGTAATCCCAGCTACTCAGGAGGCTAAGGCATGAGAATCGCTTGAACCTAGGAGGCGGAGGTTGCAGTGAGCTGAGATCATGCTACTGCACTCCAGCCTGGGCAACAGGGCAGGACTCTGTCTCAAAAAAAAAACAAAAACAAAATAAAAAAACAAGCTAATGTCTTTTAGGTTTTCTTTTAAAAGGTCAGAAAGCCCTGGCAGGTCTTGAACCCAAGCACAGGGATTAGACAGATGGAAAGTAAGGAAGTAACCACTTGAGCTAAAGCCAATCCTAATGTCTTCTAGGTTTTTTTTTTAGACAGAGTTTTGCTCTTGTTGCCCAGGTTGGAGTGCAATGGCGTGATCTCGGCTCACTGCAACCTCCGCTTCCTGGGTTCAAGAGATTTTTCTGTCTCAGCCTTCCAAGTAGTTGGGATTACAAGTGCCCACTACTATGCCAAGCTAATTTTTTTTTTTTTTTTTTCAGTAGAGACGGGGTTTCACCATGTTGGCCAGGCTGGTCTCAAATTCCTGATCTCAGGTGATCCACCCACCTCAGCCTCCCAAAGTGTTGGGATTACAGATATGACACGCCTGGCTAATTTTTGTACTTTTAGTAGAGATGGGGTTTCACCATCTTGGCCAGGCTGGTCTTGAACTCCTGACCTCATGATCCACCTGCCTCTGCCTCCCAAAGTGCTGGGATTACAGGCGTGAGTCACCACACCTGGCCCTAGGTTTTTTATACTCACCAGAAACATGAGAAATTCTTTTTTTTTTTTCTTTTTTTTTTTTTAAATTTATTTATTATTATTATACTTTAAGTTGTAGGGTACATGTGCATAACGTGCAGGTTTGTTACATATGTATACTTGTGCCATGTTGGTGTGCTGCACCCATCAACTCGTCATTTACATCAGGTATAACTCCCAATGCAATCCCTCCCCCCTCCCGAAACATGAGAAATTCTAACTTACAGTGTCTCCTCCCCCACTTTAAAAGAAGGAAATCTGAAAGTAGAATCACTGCAAAAATACAGGCCTTACCATATGCAGTCACGTATTTCTGCAACCTTCACCCATGTATTAAGAGGCAACAACAACTACTAGGTAATACTTTTACTTCAAATTTGTACAGTGAATCACAATTTGGTGTATCAAGTGTGTCTTAATGCTTTTTAGAAGAATTTCAAATCTGGTCGAAATAATAATTTTAGAAATGAAATTAGCAACAGGTAAAATTGAAATGCTTAGCTAAAACAAAAGCTTCATTCTCCTGGTCAAAATGTTTAACCCTGCCAAAATAAATAATGCCTCATATTTTTGATGGAATACTTCTGTTGGAACATATATGGAATTTCTGCTAAAATTTTTTAAAGTTAGAGGCCAGGTGCGGTGGCTCATGCCTGTATTCCCAGCGCTTTGGGAGGCCGAGGTGGGTGGATCACTTGAGGTCAAGAGTCTGAGACTAGCCTGGCCAACATGGTGAAACCCTGTCTCTACTAAAAATACAAAAATCAGCTGGGCGTGATGCCACATGACTGTAATCCCAGACTAGGGTGGCTGAGGCAGGAGAATTGCTTGAACCCTAGAGGCAGAGGTTGCAGTGAGCCGAGATCGCGCCACTGCACTTAGCCTGGGCGACAGAGCAAGACTTGGTCTCAAGAAAAAAAAAAAAATGTTTTTTAAGTTGACAGTATACAATTAAACCCAATTTCAGCATCTGTTCTCTTTATTGTAAGCAAAAGCTTAATTTTAGATCAAATATAGCCAGATACAGGTAAAATCTAAAATTTATACCAAACACTATTTTAAAAATCTAGGCTGATATATTAAATGGCTTCTGTAGCCTAGTGACAGCTTTACAATAACCACATGAAGCTAGATGTTCTGAGAAGAATCAGAAGATGTAAAGAAAAATTAGGTGCCAGTGGCAACACCGACCGGATCTGAGAGGCCTCCACTGGCAGTGAGACGCTGGCGGGCATGCTGAGGTTCCCTTGGGGGACTGCAGGGGGAATGGGTTTTTGGGGTCGACGAGGTCCACGCCTTCTCTTCTTCTTGTGTTTTTTGGTTAGTGCAGGAGGCTTGGTTTTTTTCCTGGGTTTCCTCTGCTGCTGGTGCTGAACTTTACGGGAGTTATCTCCTCTCAAGAAATTATCCTTTGGAATGAATAAATACATTTTTAAACTGAGATTATCTGGGAGAAACCTGACAGCTACCTAAAAATTACTTACATCCCTTAATATTTTATATTAATGCCTAAAACATACTGTATGCCCGAAACTATGTATAACAATAATGAAGACACCAAACTTCATCAATTCCAAGATCTACATTTTAATGTCTCTGCAACTGGGAAGCATTTTAAATTGTCGGTATTTTACCATTGTGGTCAGCCTGCTGATGGTCATAATAGCTGCCACTGTCCAAACACACACACACACACACACACACACACACACACACACACACACAGTTCCAGTTCTTTGTCCTGGCATCGTTTCTGAATTAAGGTTATGTACACTGTTGGTACTACGTGTGGAGGAAAATTTTTTGTGAATGTAGAAAGGCACAAAGAGCAGCAGGCATAAAATATTAGTGGAGCACATATTCATTACTGAAGTACTGACCACAATTCTTTTTTTTTTTTTCCCCTGTAAGGAAACAACCAAGTGAAAAAGGAAAATAACCACAAAGTAGATGAAGTTGTTCTATTGCTGAAGTACGCAGAAAATACTCCCTTTCACATGTCAAGCAGCACAGCCAAAACCAGGAACAGTATATAAGATAAAAATCTATGTCTAGATAAGTCTTTTAAAAGCTCTTTAATGAGTCTAAAACAAAAATTCTAAGTGATAAGAAAGTACCGCATCACTGGCAACGTTTTTTTCTTTCTTAGTGGCATATAAAACAGTGGGGTTTGCAATTGATGTCACCTTTAATTAATTCCCTAATAACTCTTATAGCTAAATAAAGATTGTAGACCATAGTAGTTTAAGACTAATAACTATCACTAGCATCAAAAAATGGAAAAGAAAGAATAAAATTGAAGTATAAATTCAGGAAATCTAAAACAGGTTTAATCCTACTCAAATGCTTGAATGTAAACAATTACAGATTAAGTTCCAAATATACAAATTTAAAACAAACCAAAAAAAAGGGGCCACTTCTGGCCAGACACAGTGGCTGATGCCTGTAATCCCAGCACTTTGGGAGGCCAAGGCAGGCAGATCACCTGAGGTCAGGAGTTCAAGACCAGCCTGGCCAACATGGCGAAACTCCGTCTCTAGTAAAAACACAAAAATTAGCTGAGCCTGGTGACACGTGCATGTAATCCTAGCCACTTGGGAGGCTGAGGCAGGAGAATCGCTTGAACCTGGGAGGCAGAGGTTGCAGTGAGCCGAGATTAAGCCATTGCACTCCAGCCTGGGCAACAAGAGTGAAAGTGAGTCTCAAAAAAAAAAAAAAACAAAGGCTACTTCTCAGACTCTGTAGTTCTTTCTGTCTCAACACTTGAGGTCTACTTGTATTATGTCCACTATTTAACTCAAAAAATGGAGACTGCACAAGGACCAGTACCCGAACATGGTGCTCTGCATCCATTCCAGGCTTTCCCTCCAGCACCAGTGCTGATCTCAGGAGGAAGTTAGGGAGCTCTCACCCAAGAGAAAATAAGTCCTATCTGTAAGACTCCCAGTGATCACCTGGGTCAGGTTTTCGGTTCCTGACTGATTCTCCTAAGCTTGTGTGGAGTGGCCTTGTGGCACTCTTGGTACTGTGCCAGATACTTCACACAGAACAGCCCGCGACTGATACCTGCCTTGCTTGCCTCCAGAGAGCCAGAGTCCCCGCTCCCTGAGGCTTTCCTAATGCCAGCTGTTCTTTTACCTAGCTTCAGTGCACAGTGAAATACTACTCACTCCCAATTTTTGTCTCATTCTACCTCCATGTCAAGGCAATGCACTCACCATCTGTCATAGGATCTTACAAACGTGGAATCCCACGTTCTGCCTGACAGCTGGGACTTCCTACAGCTGGAGTCTCTTACCAATGGCTGTCACATTCTAGTTCTGAATCTTAACCCCTTACATCGGTGTGCCTAACCATTAATGTAGTCAACAATTACTTACTGAGCATCTCTAAGTGCTAGGGATACAGCAGTGAACAAAAAAATGCTCCTGTCCTTGTGAAGTTTACATTCTAGTAGGAGAATACAGAAAAATAAACACACTAATGAATAACTGTTAGGCGGACAAATGTTAGGAAGAAAAATGAGGTAGAGTATGAGGATAAAAACTGACAGAGTAACAGGCAGGTGGAAGACTTCTTTGATGAGGCGACACATGATAAACCTGAATGAAAGGAGTGAGCCATGCCAAAACTTGGGAAAAGGCCAGGTGTGGTGACGCATGCCTTTAATTCCAACACTTTGGGAGGCAGTGGCAAGAGGATGTGATGGGAAGCCATTAACAGGTTTTGATTATGGAGCTAATATGATCAGATGTATAGTCTAAAGGGCCTGCTCTAAAGGCTAATTACTACAGAATTCCCTTTCTATGACATTCTGGAAAATGTGAAATTATAGGGGCAGAAAATAGATCAGTAGGGATGGAGTAAAGGGATGACTACAAACGGGGTAGTATAAGAGAATATGGGGAGCTGTTCTGTATCTTGATTTAGGTGGTGGTTATAAAACTGTATGCATCTACAAAACTCCTAAGAGTGTACACTAAAAAGTGAATTCAATTCAAAGAAAGTAGAACATATACACACCCAGCCTACTCTGGTTGCTATGTAAACAACATACCCCCTGTGACAGGGGCATATGGTAAGAAGAGAGATCAATTAGGAGACTACTACAATAACCCAGGCAAAGATAACGATAGCCTCGACTAGAATGGTAGCAGTGAAACTGATAAAACGTGTTTGGATTCAGAATATAATATGAAAATAGAGGCTGGGCACAGTGGTTCAGGCCTGTAATCCTAGCACTTTGAGAGGCCAAGGTGGGCAGACTACTTGAGGTCAGGAGTTCAAGACCAACTTGGCCAGCATGGTGAAATCCCGTGTCTACGAAAAAATACAAAAATTAACTGGGCATAGTGGCACGTGCCTGTAGTCCCAGCTACTTGGGAGGTTACTGTGGAAGACTTGCTTGAACCCGGGATACAGAGGTTGCAGTGAGCCAAGATTGCACCACTGCACTCAAACCTGGGTGGGTGACAAAGAGACACTCTGTCTCAATAAAAGAAGAAAAAAAAAAAAGGCAGAGCCAAGAGATTTACACATAGTTTTCATCTCCCAGTGTCAGTCTCTCACAGGACTACTGATGGGGTACAAGTGCTTGTTACAGTCTCTTATGTAATTTTTAATCTAAAACAAAAATAGCTCAAACTAGTGCCAGATTCTTTAACTGTCTTCAGAGAGAAAACCATTTTCAAAAATTTGTATTGTAAATACTTTAAAAAATTTTGATTAGTATAATTGTGATTGTCATATTATTATATAAAATATATATTATTTTATGACTAATTTACATTATACTAATTCAGTCTTAGGTTTGCCTCATTGAATTTGCCTAAGTAGGAAAGTTTAGCCGAAAAGAATAAAACTGCGTTCAATTTCTCTGAAAGCGTTCACATAATAATTTTTATAGGAGGCCGGGCACGGTGGCGCACGCCTGTAATCCCAGCACTTTGGGAGGCCGAGGCGGATGAATCATGAGGTCAGGAGATCGAGACCATCCTGGCTAACATGGTGAAACCCCATCTCTATTAAAAATACAAAACTTAGCCAGGTGTGGTGGCGGGCGCCTGTAGTCCCAGCTACTTGGGAGGCTGAGGCAGGAGAATGGCGTGAACCCAGGAGGCAGAGCTTGCAGTGAGCTGAGATGGCGCCACTGCACTCCAGCCTGAGCAACAGAGCGAGACTCCGTCTCAAAAAAAAAAAAAAAATTGTTATAGGAACCAAAAATTCACTCATAATAAGTTCCTAAAGCAGACACTGAAGTACAGTTTTTCTACTTAACAGTATCTTCCTACTCTTAGAAGTATGCTGGAATGGCAGAACTTTAAAATGAAAATATGCGGTCTCAAAAAAAATAAATAAATAAAAAAGAAAATATGTGGCTGGGATCATTTATTTCGTGATTTGAAAGCTACAGGGCCCCCATTACCATGGGTCTGTGAAATCATCAATGAAGGTCCACAAAAGTGGTTCAAAAAGCATATAGAAATTATTCCTTAGCTATGACAAAGCCTGAATAAGCTAAAAAAAAAAAAAAAAAAAAAAGCCTATATTCACTGGGCATGGTGGTTCATGCCTGTAATCCCAGCACTTTGGGAGGCCAAGTCGGGAGGATCACCTGGGGTCAGGAGTTCAAAACCATCCTGGCCAACATGGAGAAACCCTTTCTCTACTAAAAAAACAAAAATTAGCCAGCACAGTGGCATGCGCCTGTAATCCCAGCTACTCAGGAGGTTGAGGTGCAAGAATCACTTGAACCCAGGGGGCAGAGGTTGCAGTGAGCCGAGATTGCACCACTGCACTACAGCCTGGGTGACAGAGTAAAACTCCATCTCACACACACACAAAAAAGCCTGTATTTTAAATGTTTTTATATTAAAGTGGGAAAATAATTATTCAACATTTGTAATATGTAATCATAATATGTACTTTAGTATACAAATTTTTCAAAACATATGGTCTGTAAAAGAAACCTAAAAACTAAAGAAGTTCTTGGTGAAAAAGCCAGTTGGTCAGGTTTGGCTCTGTGTCCCCACCCAAATCTCATCATGTAGCTCCCATAATTCCCATGTGTTGTTGGAGGGAGACAGTGGGAGATGATTGAATTATGGGGGCATGTCTTTCCCGTGTTGTTCTTGTAACAGTGAATGGGTCTCACAGATCTGATGGCTTTAAAAATGGGAGTTGCCCTGCACAAGCTCTCTTTTTGCCTGCCACCGTCCACGTAAGATGTGACTTGCTCCTCCTTGCCTTCTGCCGTGATTGTGAGGCCTCCCCAGACATGTGGAACTGTTAGTCCAATTAAACTCCCCCCCTTTTTTTTTAATTGCCCAGTCTCAGGTATGTCTTTATCAGCAGCATGAAAACAGACTAATAGAGCAAATTAGTACCAGTAGAGTGGGGTGATGCTGAAAAGATACCCAAAAATGTGGAACCAACTTTGGAGCTGGGTAACAGGCAGAGATTGGAACAGTCTGGAGGGCTCAAAAGAAGACAGAAAAACATGGGAAAATTTGGAACTCACTGGAGACTTGTTGAATGGCATTGACAAAAAATGCTGATGATATGGACAATGAAATCCAGGCTGAGGTGGTCTCAGATGGAGATGAGGAACTTGGTGAGAACTGGAGCAAAGGTGACTCTTGTTATGTTTTAGCAAAGAGACTGGCAACATTTTGCCCCTGCCCTAAAGATTTATGGAACTTTGAACTTGAGAGAGATAATTTAGGGTATCTGGCGGAAGAAATTTTTAAGCAGCAAAGCATTCAACAGGTGACTTGGGTGATGTTAAAAGCATTCAGTTTTAAAAGGGAAACAGAGCATAAAAGTTTGGAAAATTTGCAGCCTGTCAATGCAATAGAAAAGAGAATCCTATTTTCTGAGGAGAAATCAGAAACCTGGAGGCCTAGGAGGAAAAGATGGTTTCATGGGCCAAACCTAGGGCTCCCTTGCTCTGTGCAGCCTAGGGACTTGGTACCCTGTGTTCCAATCGCTCCAGCCATGGCTAAAAGGGAGCAAAGCAGGGCTCGGGCTGTTGCTTCAGAGGGTGGAAGCCCCAAGCCTTAGCAGCTTCCACACGGTGTTGAGCCTGCGAGTGCACAGAAGTCAAGAACTGAGGTTTGGGAACTTCCACCTAGATTACAGAAGATGTACAGAAACAGGCTGGGCATGGTGGCTCATGCTTATAATCTCAGAACTTTAGGAGGCTGAGGCGAGCGGATCACCTGAGGTCAGGAGTTCCAGACCACCCTGGCCAATATGGTTAAACCCTGTCTCTGCTAAAACTACACACAAATTAGTCAAGTATGGTGGCACATGCCTGTAAGCCCAACTACTTGGGAGGCTGAGGAATGAGAACTGCTTAAACCTCGAAAGCAGAGGTTGCTGTGAGCCAAGATCAAACCACTGCACTGCAGCCTGGGTGACAGAGTGAGACTCTGTCTCCCCCGCCAAAAAAAAGATGTATACAAATGCCTGGATGCCCAGGCAGAAGTTTGCTGTAGGGGTGGGGCCCTCCAGGGGAACCTCTGCTAGGGTAGTGCAGAAGGAAAATGTGGGGTGGGAGCCCCCACACAGAGTCCCTCCTGGGACACCACCTACTGGAGCTGTGAGAAGAGGGCCACCATCCTTTCGACCCCAGAATGGTAGATCTACTGACAGCTTGCACCGTGCACCTGGAAAAGTTGCGGATACTCAATGCCAGCCCGTGAAAACAGTCAGGAAGGGGGCTATACCCTGCAAAGTCATAGGGGCGGAGCTGCCCAAGACTATGGGAACCTACATTTTGCATCAGCTTGACCTAGATGTGAGACATGAAGTCAAAGGAGATCGTTTTGGAGCTTTATGATATGACTCTCCACTGGATTTTTAGACTTGCATGGAGCCTGTAGCCGCTTTGCTTTGGCCAGTTTCTCCCATTTGGAACAGCTGTATCTACCCAATGGCTATACCCCCATTGTATCTAGGAAGTAACTAACTTGCTTTTGATTTTACAGGCTTATAGGCAGAAGAGACTTGCCTTGTCTCAGATGAGACCTTGGACTGTGGACTTTTGAATTAATGCTGAAATGAGTTGAGACTTTGGAGGACTGTTGGGAAGGCATGATTCGTATTGAAATGTGATATGGGATTTGGGAGGTGCCAGGGTGGAATGATATGGTTTGGCTCTGTGTCCCAACCCAAATCTCATCTTGTAGCTCCCATAATTCCCACGTGTTGTAGGAGGGACCTGGTGGGAGATGACTGAATTATGGGGCAGGTCTTTCCTGCGTTGTTCTTTAATAGTAATGGGTCTCATGAGACCTGATGACTTTACAAATGGGAGTTGCCCTGCACGAGCTCTCTTTTTGCCTGCCGCCGTCCATGTAAGATGTGACTTACTCCTCCTTGCCTTCCACCATGATTTTGAGGCCTCCCCAGCCATGCAGAACTGTGAGTCCAATTAAACCTTTCTTTTGTAAATTGTCCAGTCTCAGGTATGTCTTTATCAGAGGTGTGAAAACAGACTAATACACCAGTGAGTCACACACATTGAGACTGAGGTCCAAAAAGCCTGAATCCTTAGTCCCTAGTTATACACCAAGCTGGCGGCAAAGCCAGGATCACAGGTTCCAACTATTAAGTCCTGGTCTAATACCCATTCCCTCACCCTGAGAATCCCTGAAAATTGTAACATGCCTATAGAGGGCAGGAAGCATCTCACTTTCTAGTACATAAGATACCTAGGATATGTACATAAGATACCTAATACTGAAAGTATCTTGCAGTAACTGCTTGATGGATGAACACAATAAAAAGGAACTTCCTTTAAATGATTATATTTAATTTAGATATTCCTCGAATTCAAATCCGTCTCTCCTCCAAATTATTCTGAATTAATTAGGATTTATGATACTAGCATTAACTAAAGCAATTAATTACGTTCAACAGATTTCTAGAAAGACTGGGCCTTTGAAATTTTATGAACTATTCACAACATTTGTAGAACTGTATATAAGAAAGCAAAAACTTAGAGACATAGGAACAAAGAATATTTAGAAATTCTGCTCTGTATAAGAAACATATTTTAAGGGAATAAAATGTATCTTAAGGGAATAAAAATCCTGTCTCAAAACTTGTTTCAGTGATTTATATACATACACAGTTTGTGCTAAGTCACAAAATATTTCCTACAGTGGATAGCTACGAAAAGTTTGAAAGCCTCTGTTGCAGAACTTACCATTTTTTTGGCATGTTCTTCACACAGAGGTGTCTGATGTGTAATGTCAAAAACTGGCACAGAGCACTGCTGTCCATCTGCAAACTTGGCTGTGCAACTTGAGAAGAGCTGCTGAGAGTGGTTCAAGAGGATATCTGGGTTTTTTTTAAGTTAGGAATAAAACACACTGAAACTCTAATTTTTCAATTTCTATATAAAATTTGCTTGTTCCCTTACTTACGTTTAATAAGTACAAACTTTACTATCCATAATAAATATAAATATTACCCGTATCAGCACTAGCTCCACTACTGATATGGGAAAATAATAGTAGAATTTATCAGATGACAACTCTGAAGGGCTCTGTTTTGCTAATGGGATCCTGGCACCAGTCTCCTTAACGACCATTCTGAACCAAATTGTGTTATTTGGAAAAGCAGGGCCATTTCCTTCTTAACAGGTGAACTCCACTTAAAGTTCCACTCAAAGTTTTTGCTTTTCGTTTTGAGATGAAGTCTCGTTCTGTTACCCAGGCTGGAGTGCAATGGCACAATCTCGGCTCACTGCCACCTCCACCTCCTGGGTTCAAGCAAGCGATTCTCCTGTCTCAGCCTCCCGAGTAGCTGGGATTACAGGCATGTGTCACCACATCCGGATAATTTATCATATTTTTAGTAGAGACAGGATTTCACCATGTTGGTCAGGCTGGTCTCCAACTCCTGATCTCAAGTGATCCACCCGCCTCAGCCTCCCAAAGTGCTGGGATTACAGGTGTGAGCCACCACGCCCAGCCCAGACAAGGTATTTTTTAGAGATTATGATTATTCACCACAAGCTGCCTAGCAGGTAGCCCAAGGATCCTGGATCAGCTTAGCCATATATCATCTTTTCTATCTGAATGCAGTATTCTCTTACCCACAACCATATGAAGTCTACACATATTCACTAAGAGTATTATGTAAAATACAAAATTGAGATTATAGGCGTAAGCCACTGTGCCTGGCCAATGGTTTTCTTTTTTTAAACAGCTCTTAAAAGGAAAAGTTTCTGCCTATGATACTTACAAAGAATAAAAATTTAAAGACATAATTATTAAAAACTCATCTTTCCAAATTTGAATATTTTGCTTCACATTTCCAGCACCAAACTCAAACTCACAACTTATGAAAAATTACTTTTAAATCAAAACTTTACTATTGGCCAGGCATAGTGGCTCACACCTATACTCTCAGCACTGTGGGAGGCCAAGGTGGGCGGATTTATTGAGCCTCAGGAGTTCAGGATCAGCCTGGGGAACAAAAAAGTATGAAAATTAGTCGGGCATGGTGGTGCATGCCTGTAGTCCCAGGTACTCAGGAGGCTGTGATCACCTGAGCCCAGGGAGGTCAAGACTGCATGGAGCTGTGATTGTGTCATACACTCCATCCTGGGTGACAGAGTGAGACCCTGCCTCTAAACAAACAAACCTGAGCTTTACATCATCAATATTTTTAAGCACTCCCTGCTTTTAGCTACTACATTTCCTTAAGACTTACCTTATATCTATTAAGTACCTTTGTGTTTTTCCTTTATGTTTTTTAGGTATAACTATAAAGCCTTTATTACATAGAAAGAGCTGCTGAAAAAGCTGTTCCAAGAACAGAGGGCAAAAATTAAATAGATGGTAAAGATAACTAATTGCTGCTATTTTTAAATGCTACCTAATTTTAAATATTCAATAAAAGTCACAGCAATAAGATTTCATCACTAACCTAAAGCTTCTTAACATAGGTTTTCCTCAATTATACTTTAAAAGATCTTCTTTCCTAGTCAGTGATGTTTGTTACCTTTCATTCATTTCAAATCAGCACTGTACTCATTAAAAGGAGTAAACTAATCTTACAGGAAAAAGTACTATAAAAGTGTAAAACTGTGTAACTGTCTTAGAAGACTAAAAACAGATTTTAATAATGTGATTTGATTTTGTCCATCAATGAGTGTTATAGCTCCTTCTTAGAAGCTACCAAGAACCACCTGAGGGATCAGAATTCTATTAACAAAATATAATTAAGTGACAGACACTGGAGGAACCTGCTATTTGCTAACAATTTTGCTTATTTTTTGTGATTTTTGAATAAAACAGGAACAATTATTCAGAGGATGTCATGAAAATTATAAGTTACATAAAATTATTTTAAACATTAAATAGTTATGGTTTCAAAAGTAATTCACTTGATTTAAAAATGAAATATATAGCCCCAAATTAGGATGCACTTTTTCAATGCACATTCCATTTAGTTGAAAGGATACGTTGGAAACAATGTCTGGTGAATGGAAGGGCTTTGTTAGTGCACTGTTCACCCTTCACGGTTCCACTGCATGCTGCTGGTTCCACCTCCCTCAACTTGGTCCGGCTTATGCTAAGGAGAGAAAACCACAAAATTAATTTTTAAAAAATGCTTTAAGAATCCAGGGTAAATTTTTAACATGATGTCACAGCTCTGTAACACTCTCATTATAGTATTTATAACATCTACAGCCACTAAATAAAATGCAAATATGAGTTAAAGAAACACGGTATTACAATTACCAGTTGTGTTATTTCCCTAATCTTCTGACATTCAAAGTAAATAATTACATCACAATATGTTTCAAGTATGTCTGTTTTTTTTTTTTTTTAAAGTGATGTTTTATTTCCCTTTTCTTCACAAAGAGGCAGTAGAGAAAAGTGATGAAGAACATGAGAGAAGAATCAGAAAGACCTAGTTCTAAATCTCAGCTCTGCCTCTTACTAGCTGTGTGACTACGGGCATGTTGCTAGGCCTCATTTAAGCCTCAATTTTCTCATCTGTGAAGTAGAGACAATAAGGTACCTTGAGCTGGCAGGGTTGTTGGGAGCATAAAAAGATTAAGCACATCTAAACCACTTATATACAGTATATAGTATTACACAGTAAACAGTCAGTGGTTGTTAGTCATGACTATGATTATCACCACTATTAGGAATTGATTGCCTCATGCTGCTAAACCCATAAATCTGCAAAAAACTCTTCATCTCAAACATGGGGAAGAGGATACTGAGATGCAGAAATGGCTGAGTGGCTTTTATCCTCCAAGGTGAACTCACTTTAGATCCATTTTTTAAAATTTTCTATTATATGTGCAATCCTTGTTTCATTAAATTTTATCTCCACTTTGTACACTTAATGTTTAAATATTTCAACTTATTTAAAATCTTATGAATAAGCAATGTATTCACATGAATCCATAAAAAAAAATGAAAGAACGCTACGCAGTGAAGAAGCGACTTCTCGCCCTTGCCCCCTAATTTGCCAGCCCCCACTCCCTCTATAATATGTATTCATTTTATTAGTTTGCAGATCCTTCCAGTTTCTTTACACAAACATATAAAAACACAAATAAGTAACATTTAAATTCTCAGAAGTGGGCCAGGTGCAGTGGTTCACACCTGTAATCCCAGCACTTTGGGAGACAGAGGAGGGCTCCCAAAATCAAAAAGGATCACTTGAGCCCAGGAGTTTGAGACCAGTCTGGGCAACACAGGGAGACCCCCATCTCTATTAAAAAAAGAAAAGAAAAAAGACAATTCTTAGAAGTACAAAACCTATCCTATCTACGTGACTCTATAAAGCATCACAAACCATTAGGCCTTTACAAGTCTGAGTATGAAGAAAAAAATCTACTTAACGTACCAAGTTCAAGTCAGATATCACAAACAAAAAATCTTTTGAGCTGTTTGTTTCTAGTATCTTTCTCAGGGTTTCAAAGGAATGATTTACACTAATTAGGTTAAGGCCACACAGAATCTAAATTACATATGAATTCACACAAAATATAAATAATACTTCTACCATAGTTATTAATTTCATACAAACACTGTTTATATGTCCATGGTGCTGCCTTAAAACCTGCCTTAACTAAGATTTCTGCAAGATTTGTCAGGATTATAAGAGTAGGGAAGTGGATCATAGAACTAAACAGTTTATTCCTAATAGTTTATCATTTATTTAAAAAGTTTGCATTAAATTTAGCCCTATAAAAGAATATATAATTTCAAATAAATAAACCCTTACTATTCTGGCAGCTAAGCTCAAATTCTCTTGGTCTAGATTTAAACAGAAGGGTCTCTATATTAAAGGGATACTTCTCTTTTTTTATTTTGAGACAGAGTTTTGCTCTGTTGCCCAGGCTGGAGTGCAATGGTGTGATCTTGGCTGACTGCAACCCCCGCCTCCGGGGTTCAGGTGATTCCCCTGACTCAGCCTCCTGAGTAGCTGGGATTACAGGTGCCTGCCACCACGCCTGGTTAATTTTTTGTATTTTTAGTAGGGATGGGGTTTCACCAAGTTGGCCGGGCTGGTCTTTAACTCCTGACCTCAGGTGATCCACCCACCTCAGCCTCCCAAAATGCTGGGATTACAGGCATGAGCCACCCACCCTGCCTAAAGGGATAATTTTCATTAAACACTCTAATAAACTGCTCGGCTATCTTCAAAGACTAGTGTACAATACATTCCCTTATTTTCTTTATTCTAAACTTGCAAAATAACTATTGATTTCATTTTTTTAAATTGCCTTATGTTTCAATAACCCCATGGACAAATAAAGGTAAAAATGGCCAGACACGGTGGCTCACATCAGTAAATCCCAGAACTTTGGGAGGCTGAGGTGGGTGGATCACGAGGTCAGAAGTTCAAGATCAGCCTGGCCAACATAGTGAAACCCCGTATCTACTAAAAATATAAAAAATTTAGCCGGGCGTGGTGGCGGGCACCTGTAATCCCAGCTACTTGGGAGGCTGAGGCAGAAGAATCACTTGAACCCGGGAGGTGGAGGTTGCAGTGAGCCGAGATCGCACCATTGCACTCCGGCCTGGGTGACAGAGCAGAACTCCACCTCAGAAAAAAAAAAAAAAAAATGTAAAAATGCTTGATGTAATGTTAGATATATTTTATTATCCAAATAAGCCCAAGAAAACAAAGGGAATTACCAAAACTTTTTCATGTTTTTCACATTTAAAAAATCTACTACAGGATTCCCCTTGACGTGCTCTATTGCATCCCCCATAAATGATGTTTTCATACAAACAACATTAGTCACTGTATGATTGTGAGCTGCAAGATACTTAATTTCGGTTCACATACTTGAAGCTATTTCAATGGCTTATTCCACTTACTCATCAATAAATACGACAAAGTTATTTGATAGGAAAAACTAACATTATTTAGCTTGTATACAAACTATATCTTATTTTATTGAGAAGGAGTCTCCCTCTGTCACCCAGGCTGGAATGCAATGGTGCAATCTCAGCTCACTGCAAGTTCTGCCTTCCAGGTTCAAGCAATTCTCCCACAGCAGCCTCCTGAGTAGCTGGGACTACAGGTGCATGCCACCACGCCCAGCCACCATGCCTGGCCAACAAACTGTATTTTAAAGGATCCAGGCCGGGCGCGGTGGCTCATGTCTGTAATCTCAGCACTTTGGGAGGCCAAGGCAGGCAGACTACCTTAGGTCAGTTGTTCGAGACCAGCTTGGCCAACATGGTGAAACCCTGTCTCTACTAAAAATACAGAACAATTAGCCAGATGTGGTTGAAGGGTGCCTGTAATCCCAGCTACTCGGGAGGCTGAGGCAGGAGAATCACTTGAGCTCGGGAGGCGAAGATTGCAGGGAGCTGAGACAGCGCCATTGCACTCCAGCCTGGGCAACAAGAGTAAAACTCCATCTCAAAAAACTGAAAAATTAATAAACGGTCCACATTAGAAGGCAGCCATTAAACTTTTAATTTCTAAAATATGTAATGCCAACATTTTATATATCTTTTTTTTGAAACTGGGACTTTGATACCAAAAATATCAAATAGAGGGCAGCATGCAACTAAAAGTTGACTTTCGTGACCCTAGAATATAATGTAATATAAAAAGCTGCCGGCCAGGCACAGTGGCTCATGCCTGTAATCCTACCACTTTGGGAGGCCTGTGGAGGGCAGATCAGGTCAGGAGTTCATGACCAGCCTAGCCAACATAGTGAAACCCTGTCTCTACTAAAAATACAAAAAATTAGCCAGGCATAGTGGCGTGTGCCTGTAGTCCCAGCTACTCAGGAGGCTGAGGGAGAAGAATCGCTTGAACCCAGGAGGCGGAGGTTGTGGTGGGCTAAGATTGTGTCACTGCACTACAGCCTGGGCAACAGAGTGAGACTCATCTTAAAAAAAAAAAAAAAAAAAGCTGCCAATCACCAAAGAATGATTATGATACATTGTTACATGATTATTAGCCATACATTGGCCCATAAACTTTTCACTAATCATGGGTAACACAACCAAATATCATTCAATCAATCTGAAAACTGTAACAGGGTCCATCTTGGTGCTTGTTTGTTGTGGCAGTTATCATTCATGTTTTTTAAATATCGCTGACGTCACTTTGGAAGATGTTCTGAAAATAACCAGCTAAGAATCGTAGATATATACAGTTTTCCATACAAATGCCAAATTTTTCCAAACTCATTGTATAGTCTTTTACATCTCTGACAAGATCATAATAATATATTAGACTCAGCGTACATATTTACATACAAATTGGTTCATGCTGGACAATTCTACTAAAAGTATACACCTGAAAGCATTATATCATATAAATGTTAGATATCATTATTTTATAACCTGTGTCAAACTGAGTAAATTCCTTCAACAAATAGAGAACAGACCTTCATTTATTCAATTATATTCACTCATTCATCAATACTGGAGATTTAGGAACAAACTTGTTCCTGCTCTCATTGAAATTACTGTCTAGCATGAGAGACAGACATTAATATAGGTATAAAATTCTACAATTAAACAGAATACAGAGCACAGTAGGCATACATAGTAGAGGGAACCTATCATAGTCCAGGGAATCAGGGAATGTATCTCTAAGAAGATAAGTCTCTGAGTAAGCTGAGACCTGAAGGATGTTCTAGAACAGATACTAGATCCAGAGGACTGAGAGGTCTAGGAGTCAGGCAAGATGATTTGGGTGTAAGGGAAGAGTAGGCTACAGCCATTACATATGGTATGTTAGATACTTCAAACAACTGCAACCTGTTCCACTTTTGGAAAACTCTTAAGGGCACAGTGCATCCATGTGAGATATGCAACTGAAAATTAAGTCACTTTATTACAACAAATGAAAAGCAAAATACACAACACTAAAAATATCAAAAAAAGGCATATAAGTAATATGACCAACAGCTACAAAATAAAGGTTATATTTTAACACTTTGTTTTATTTATTTATCTTTTTCTTGTTGTTTGAGACGGAGTCTTGCTCTGTCACCTAGGCTGGAATATGGTGTTCACAATCTCGGCTCACTGCACCTCTGCCTCCTGGGTTCAAGCGATTCTCCTGCCTCAGCCTCCTGAGTAGCTGGGACTACAGGCGCCTACCACCATGCCCAGCTAATTTTTGTGTTTTTAGTGGAGACAAGGTTTCACTATATTGGCCAGGCTGGTCTCAAATGCCCGACCTTGTGACCTGCCCACCTCACCCTCCTAAAGTGCTGGGATTACAGGCGTGAGCCATAGCACCCGGCCAATACTTCGTTTTAAAACCTTCTTATTTCCTCAACTGCCTTATGATCGTTACATAAAAATGAGACCATACAAACTAAGAATTTTTTTGTTTTATCAATAATCCCACCATCTAGAATATTTTGGTACATAAATTCCTAAATTTTTTCTCTCTATATATACTAAAAGTTGTCATATGAAAATATAGTAACTGGCCAAGCACGGTAGCTCACACCTGTAATCCCAGCACTTTGGGAGACCAAGGCAGGTGGATCACCTGAGGTCAGGAATTCCAGATCAGCCTGGACAACATGGCGAAACTCCATTTCCACTAAAAACACAAAAATTAGCTGGGCGTGGTAGTGAGCGCCTGTAATCCCAGCTACTCAGGAGGCTGAGGCAGAAGAATCACTTGAACCTGGGAGGCAGGGGCAGCTGAGATCGCACCATTGCACCACAGCCTAGACAAGAAGAACGAAACTCCGTCTCAAAAAAAAAAAAAAAGAAAGAAAATGTAATAACTAAAAAGTGTGAAATAGGCTGGTCCATGTGCAGTGGTGTTTACAAGTAATTTATCACAACCAGTTACAGATTTCTTTCTTCCTTCTCCACTCCCACTGCTTCACTTGACTAGCCTTAAAAGAAAAAACATTTTTTAAAATGTGTGAAATAATAAAAAATAGCTGGGTGCAGTGGCTCACACCTGTAATCCCAGCACTTTGGGAGGCCAAGGAGGGCGGATCACAAGGTCAGGAGATTGAGACCATCCTGGTTAACACGGTGAAACTCTGTTTCTACTAAAAACACAAAAAATCAGCGGGGGGTAGTGGTGGACACCTATAGTGCCAGTCACTCGGGAGGCTGAGGCAGGAGAATGGCACGAACCCAGGAGGCGGAGCTTGCAGTGAGCTGAGATCCCACCACTGCACTCCAGCCTGGGCAACAGTGAGACTCTGTCTCAAAAAAAAAAAAAAAAAAAGAAATAATAAATAATAAACTCAATAAAGAAGCTGGCCTTCTATCAGGAGGTTGAGGCTGTAGTGACCCATGATCACGCCACTGCATTCTAGCCTGGGCGACAGACGGAGACCTTGTCTGAACAACAACGAAAAGAATCAGAATTGAACTTTACTTCCTTAAAGTAAGACAATATTTTGAATTTTTTTTTTTTTTTTGGAAAGCAGTCCCACTCTATAGCCCAGGCTGGAGCACAGTGGCATGATCTCTGCCCGCTGCAACCTCCTCCTCCCGGGCTAAAGCCACCCTCCCACCTCACCATCCCTAGTAGCTGGGACTACAGGCACATGCCACCACACCTGGCTAATTTTTGTATTTTTTAGTAGAGATGGGGTCTCACCACGTTGTCCAGACTAATCTCAAATTCCTGACCTCGAGTGATCTACCCACCTCAGCCTACCAAACTGCTGGGATTACAGGTGTGAGCCACTGCGCCCAGCCATGTTTTGAAATTTTAAAATTCAATTTAGTGTTTTAAATGTGTATTTCAGTTAAAAGTAATAACCAGGAGGGGCAGTGGCTCATGCCTGTGATCCCAGCACTTTGGGAGGCCAAGGTAGGCAGATCGCCTGAGGTCAGGAGTTCAAGACCAGCCCGGCCAACATGGTGAAAGCCCATCTCTACTAAAAATACAAAATTGGCTTGGCATGATGGCAGGCACCTGTAATCCCAGCTACTTGGGAGGCTGAGGCAGGAGAATCGCTTGAACCAGGGAGGTGGAGGTTGCCATGAGCCAAGATTGTGCCACTGCACTCCAGCCTGGGTTACACAGAAAGGCTCCATCTCAAAAAAATTGGAAAAAAAAAAAAAAAGAAAAATAACCATAATTAAAATATATATAAAAAACAAAATTCTGTTATATAAATATGTATTTATATATACACAACAGATACTACATATATTTATTTATATAGGAGATATTTTATGTTTATATATGTATAACAGAATTCTGTAATCAGTTTAGAAAATATAACTTTGGATTTTTGAAACATTTTATATAAACATTTAATATAAACTAAGGTATTACTGTACTAAGGTTTTCACCATTACCACCAAAACGGTAATATGCCAAAATTTCTAAAATATCAGATAACTCTACATTTCCGATATACAGATTTTCATGAATGGAATATTATATAAACATGATGAATCATGTTTTCAAAAGAATCTTGAAGAACACAGGGAAATGGCTACAGTATACTTTTGAGGGAAAACTAGAAAACTCAAACTATTGTCAAGAGAATTAATGTAATTAATTAATAATTAAGACTTAATGTCATAAGAAAGTGGTCATAATTCAGTGATAAACGAACAAAAGCATTTATGGAAATAAACGAAAATAATGTAGAGAACATGATCTCAATTTTGCTTTTTAATATAAACACATGGCTCAGTGGAAAATTTATACACACACACACACACACAAAGACTAGAAGGAAACAGAATCAAAATGTTAACAGTGCTCATTCTGTCTTGTGAATGACAACATGAAGATTTTTCCCTTCTTATTTGTGTATTTTAAAAATTTTCCACAATAAACAAGTATCTGCATTATAAACAGAAGGAATTTTTTCTTAAAAAAAAAATCAATGTAATAAAATACTTACACAAATAATCTGTGAGGTAATGTAAATATTAACAGAAAACAGACTGAAAAGGCCAGCTACAGTGGCTAACACCTCTAATCCCATTCTAATCCCAACACTTGAGACCAGCCTGGGCAATATAGGGAGACTCTCATCTCTACCAAAAAATATTTTAATCAGCTGGGTACGCTTTCACGTGCCTATAGTCCCAGCTACTCAGGAGGCTGAGGTGGGAGGATCATTTGAGCTCAGCAGTGAGTTATGATCGCACCACTGCACTCCACCCTGGGCAACAGAGCAAGACCCTGTCTCTAAAAACAAAAAACGAAAACCAACACTGAAAAGAAACTCAAATAACACAAGTAAATAAACATAAAATACTACTTTTGTAGTTAAAAATCTATAAATGTTACTTTTAAATAACATGAAATTTCTAAGCATTGTATTTTTTTTTTAAGCCAGGTAACATTCTCAAATCTTTAATGAATAAATTCTAATCAAACTTCAGCAAACTTTTAGCAATGCTTTAATTTTACTGTTAGCTCATGGCAGTATTATTTTGACACCTGCAGCACTTTAACAAAGCAAGAAAACCAAAACACGATGCTTAAATGTTTGCGACTTAGTGGCCATCTCCCATTGTGCCTCAACCATCCTCTCACAAAATAAAGAAAGCAAACTGAGATGAGTCCCTTAAGAATAGGTTGCTGTGGCTCTAACCTGGTTCGACTGCATGCAGCTCTCCGCAGTTCTTGTATTAACTGACCAGTGCATTCTGGTTCTTTACTGGCCGCCTGCAGCAAAGCTTTCCTAAATGTATGCCGGCATTTCTTTTGACGAGATTCTGCCCGCTCCAGGCGGCACAGGTGCTTATATTTCTGCTGAAAGTAAGTGCAAAGTTGGGTCACCCTGGAGCTCCTACTCTCCGCATCATCATCATCTGACCTGGAAAGTGCAGGGAGAGAAATGAAAAACTGGTTACACATTAGGCTCGTTTTAGACAGGGGAAAAGAGAATTAGGAACTGTGGCCGAATGCACAGGTTTAAAACTTTTGTGGCATGTGAGCACATACTTCACACAATTAAAGTAAGAGAATTCCAATAGAGCTGAAATAAGTACAGTATTTCAACAATAAGGACAGAGTTAATCCAGTGCTTTCAGAAACAGCCTTCTTAGCGTGGCATCGGTAGACGCTTAATATGCCAGTGTCTTCTAAATTTTAAGTGATTAGAGACTCTAGAGGAAAAAATTCATTTCTTTACCTTTACTTACTAAAATGTCTGAGTAAATGACATGACAGTTATGAGGAAACAAACAGCATAATTTCATAAAAGACAGGTCATACCAGAAATAGGGCAGCGAATTCTAACAGCTTATTATCTAAGAGCTGCCCTTTTAAACATTCTGGTTTTTAACTACCTTTTTCTTGCTAACCACCTAAAGAAATTTGGTTGTAGGGATAGCATCGATTCTACCACTTTTTTTTTTTTTTTGCGGGGTGGAGATAGTCTCGCTGGAGTGCAGTTCATGTGATCTCGGCTCACTGCAAGCTCCACCTCCCGCCACCACGCCAGCTAATTTTTTTGTATTTTTAGTAGAGACGGCATTTCACCATGTTAGCCAGGATGGTCTCGATCTCCTGACCTCGTGATCCGCCTGTCTCGGCCTCCCAAAGTGCTGGGATTACTGGCGTGAGCCATCGCGCCCAGCTTTCTACCATGTATTTTTTTTTAACTATGGAAGTATCCTAGACAGCATTTAATAAGTCAGGGATTACATACAGGATTTTCCATCACATGCTAATAATGTGATTAACTGGTGTCCTGGCTAAATGCTAGGTGGAAGTGATGCTGAAGGAACATCTAAGCTCAACGAGAAAGAGTGCTGAGGTTAGTTAGCAATGTCTACCACCAGCAAGGTTTAAAAGGCCACTTTTTTTATGGAACAAATGTGATCTTACTTTTTACCGTTAGGGATAATGCACTCTGGACTTGAAAACTGACCTGTTATTTTAGCTTCTTTCTCTTCTATCATAAGTAAATACCACACATGTGACACCATGGACCATATATTATCTTACCAATCTTCTGCTATTCATTGCTTGGTTTCTCTTAAGTGATATTATTATTTTTTCCTTCAGCATAGCCTATAACAGCCTACTTTATAAATTTCTACTTAGTATCTCTCCTAAGAAGCACATTCTCATCAGTATAGTTTTTACTACAGATCTACAAATGGAAGGATTTTACTTCAATCTTTTCATTTACTCAACATTCAACATTTACTGTTTATCTATTATGCTCAGCACTACAGAAGAGAGACCAACATTTCAAAGAGTTTGCAATGCAATTTAGACAAGATAAACACTACCAAAAGTTAAAACAATTCAAAAAAGAATAAAATCAGTAACAAAAACAGTGGGGCAGACAGGCCAATGATTCAAACATCTGACCACAAATCAGAAAAATCTGTGAGCACTTAAAAGTTTCAGACTCCTAGGAGCTACCCGAAATCTACTGAGACAGAAATCTCCATGGTATAGGGCCCAGGATTCATTTTGAATTCTTCCCTGACCTCTGACAGAAGGTCTACACTTGCGAGTTCTCGTAGAGCTAGCAAGTGTGATAAATATCTTTCACACAAGACAGAAAACAGTAAAGTATCACAACAGAGGTCAGGGTAAGGTGTTACTGAAGTTCACTGGAAAGAAAGCTGGAAGGCCTGGATACAGTGGCTCATGCCTGTAATCCCAGCACTTTGGGAGACCAAGGTGGGCAGATCACTTGAGGTCAAGAGTTCTACTAACATGGCAAAACCCTGTCTCTACTAAAAATATAAAAAGTACCCAGGTGTAGTGGTGTATTCCTATAATCCCAGCTACTCAGGAGGCTGAGGCAGGAGAACCATTTGAACCTGAGAGGTGGAGGTTGCAGGAAACTGAGACAGCAACAGTGCACTCCATCCTGGGTGACAGAGCAAGATTTTGCCTCAACAAAATAAATAAATAAATAAATAAATAACTCTGCTGGAAGAAAAGAAAGGCTTTGCAGAGGAGGTGACAGCAGAAATGAACCCTGAAGAAAGAGGACCTCACACAAATAGAAAACCTAAGCCAAGATACAGAGATAGGATGGTGAAGAGCAAGAATGTAAGTAGCTTGGTGTGGCTAAGGTAAGGGGTCTATAAGGGAATAATGATAGGTAAGGTTAGCTTTCTAAACTTAAATATCAAATTAAAGAGTTTAACCTTTATTCCATAGGCAAAGCAGGAGACTTGTAATTTTTTAAATTTTGCACTCCTAACTGCTAAGCTTTGTAATTGTTAAGAAAACACAATAACAGAGGTGTGCCATGACAATGATCACAGTCAGCAGCAGATATAAAATCAATGGAAGAAGAGAGAGAAGAGTAAAACTCCGGGAAAGAGATAACAAGGATCCATGTTAGGATGGAAGGAGGAGGACTGGAGAGCGTGAGGCAATCTGCATGCATAAAGACATGTATAAAGACAAGCTTTGTCAGCTGGCAAGGACCAGGGAAGGGACAATAAGCAGGCAGCAGTTTCCACCAGCAAAGACTGGGAAGAAGAACAGTAACATAATGTATAAAACAAGGAACTAAAAATACAAAAAAATTAGCTTGTCATGGTGGTGCATGCCTGTGTCCCAGCTACTTGGGAGGCTGAGGCAGGAGAATCACTTGAACCCTGGAGGCAGAGGTTGCAGTGAGCCAAGATCACAAGCCACTGCCCTCCAGCCTGGGCGACAGAACAAGACTCCATCTCAAAAACAAAACAAAACAAACAAACAAACAAAACATATAACAGCCATTATCATAATTGAACTAACTCACTTTGGTGACTCAGTATGAAGGATTAGAAAGTCAATGACTCAATGGCTCAGAATCTGCATAACTAGGAAAATAGAAGTCTCATTCATACAAAAAAGGAAAGGCAGGTCTTGAAGGGAAGGCAAAGCTTGGGTCGATAATCAGTTGCCAAAATTGTTACTTTAAAAAGATGCACCTGCGCCCCTGCCACTGCTATCACCACCTCAGTGTCACCTGGCTCCAGTCCCGCTCTTAGGACAGCACTGCCACAGCTGCATGGCCCTGCCTGCCTCCTGTGCTGCGCAGCCACTGCGTGTGCCCCAGATGGCGCTTTACCCCCAGGACTGGCTTAAAATAGCGAAGTGATCATCATCATGGCTGATGAGAGGCAGGACTGGATTGCAGCTCTGACAGAGCAGAGTGCAGAGGCTTGCATAGTGAATTTTAGCTCCAGAACAACTGCAAGAACAAACCAGGAATCCCAAGAGGACCCACAGACCCTCTGAAGGAAGTGGACTGCTCCTACAGGACCTGGAGACATTCCAAACACTGTGAGTGCCCAAACTGCAGAAGTAGGAAAGGGAGATCCTCTGCTCCGAACACACACCCGCGCTGGGGAAACTGAAGGTCTGGTTTACAGGAGAAGTTTCCGACCTTACCTGGACTTGAGTCAATTTAGAGAGCTGAGCAAAATACAGGGGTAGAGGAAGCAGCGGGAAAGGTTCCGGGAGCTCACTGGTTCCCCAAGCAGGTCATTCCTGCCTGGCATCACAGAGATCTTTTGGGAGGGCAGCCAGAGGCATGGGGAAAATGCCACAGGGAGAAGGAAATCTCCAGCTGAACTTTGTAACAATCTGAACTGGGTGAGAAGCCTCCTGGCCAGAATGTGGGGGAGGCCACAAATCCTGTGTGCAGACTCCACAGGTGGGGAAAGAACCAAAGCCCTTTTCTTTCCCAGCTGGGAGGCAGGTAGCCTGGGGCAAGTTCTCCAGCCCTGCTCACCCACTGCCTGGAAACAGACTGGGCTATTAGGTGGGGCATGGTGGGAGTGAGGCTGGCCCTTCAGATTGTGTGGGAGCTGGGTGAGGTCTATGACTGCTGGCTTTCCCCCACTTCCCTGACAACCTACGTGATTCAGCAGAGGCAGCCATAATCCTCCTAAATACACAACTCCATTGACCTGGGAACCTTTGCCTAGACACATTGTCACCAGGTTATCCAAAGTTAAGACGAAGGAAAGAATCTTAAGAGCTGTGAGACAGAAGCACCAGGTAACCTATAAAGGAAAACCTATGAGATTAACAGCAGATTTCTCAAGAGAAACCCCACAAACTAGAAGGGATTGGGCCCTATCTTCAGCCTCCTTAAACAAAACAATTGTCAGCCAAGAATTTTGTATCCAGCAAAACTAAGCATCACATATGAAGGAAAGATACAGTCGTTTTTAGATAAACAAATGCTGAGAGAATTCACCATTACCAAACCACCACTACAAGAACTGCTAAAAGGAGCTCTAAATCTTGAAACAAATACTGGAAACACATCAAAACAGAATCTCTTTAAAGCACAAATCATATAGGACCTATAAAACAAAAATACACGTTAGAAAGTGAAACAAAAAACAAAAAACCAAAGCACACAGGCAACAAAGAGCACAATGAAAGCAATGGTACCTCATATTTCAATACTAACATTGAATGTAAATAGCCTAAATGCTCCACTTAAAAGATACAGAACCACAGAATGGATAAGAACCCACCAACCAACTATCTGCTGCCTTCAGGAGACTCACCTAACATATAAAGACTCACATAAACTTAAAGGCACAGAAAGGCATTTCATGCAAATGAACACCAAAAGCAAGCAGGGGTAGCTATTCTTATATCAGACAAAACAAACTTTAAAGCAACAGCAGTTAAAAGAGACAAAGAGGGATATTATATAATAGTAAAAGGCCTTGTCCAACAACTGCAGAATACACACGTTCTATTCAACAGCACACGGAACTTTCTCCAAGATAGAACCAAATGCTAGGCCACAAAACGAGCCTCAGTAAATTTAAGAAAATTGAAATTATATCAAGCACTCTCTCAGACCACAGTGGAATAAAACTGGGAATCAACTCCAAAGCGAACCTTCAAAACCACGCAAATACGTGGAAATTAAATAACCTGCTCCTGAAAGAGCACTGGGACAAAACCAAAATCAAGATGGAAATTTAAAAATTCTTCAAATTGAACAACAATAATGACACAACCTATCAAAACCTCTTGGATACAGCAAAGGCAGTGCTAAGAGGAAAGTTCATAGCCCTAAACGCCTACATCAAAAAGACTGGAAGAGCACAAACTGACATTCTAAGGTCACACATCAAGGAAGCAGAGAAACAAGAACAAACTAAACCCAAACCCAGCAGAAGAAAGGAAATAACCAATATCAGAGCAGAACTAAACGAAACTGAAACAAACAAAATACAAAAGATAAATGAAACAAAAAGCTGGTTCTTTGAAAAGATAAGTAAAATTGATAGGCCATTAGCAAGATTAACCAAGAAATGAAGAGAGAAAATCCAAATAACCTCAATAAGGAACAAAACAGGAGATGTTACAACTGATACCACTGAAATACAAAAGATCATTCAAGGCTACTATGAACACCTTTATGTACATAAACTAGAAAACCTAGAAGAGATAGATAAATGATAAATTCCTGGAAAAATACAACACTCCTAGCTTAAATCAAGAAGAATTAGATACCCTGAGCAGACCAATAACAAGCAGCAAGATTAAAATGGTAATTTAAAAATTACCAACAAAAACCATTCCAGGACCAGAATTATTCACAGCAGAATTCTACCAGACATTCAAAGAAGAATTAGTACCAATCCTTTTGACACTATTCCACAAGATAGAGAAAGAAGGAACCCTCCCTAATTCATTCTATGAAGCCAGCATCACCCTAATACCAAAACCAGGACATAACCAAAAAAGAAAACCACAGACCGATACCCCTGATGAACACAGATGCTAAAACCCTTAACAAAATATTAGCTAACCGAATCCAACAACTTATCAAAAAGATAATTCACCATGTCAAGTGAGTTTCATACCAGGGATGCAGAGATGGTTTAACATAAGCAAGTCAAGAAATGTGATATACCACATAAACAGAATTAAAAACAAAAATCACCTGATCATCTCAATATATGGAGAAAAAGCATCTGAAAAAATCCAGCACCCCTTTATGATTAAAACTTTCAGCAAAATTGGCATACAAGAGACATACCTCAATATAATAAAAGCCATCTATAACCCACAGCCAACAAAATACTGAATGGGGAAAAGTTTAAAGCATTCCCTCTGAGAACTGTAACAAGACAAGGATGCCCACTCTCACTACTCCTCTTCAACATAGTACTGGAAGTCCTAGCTGGAGCAATTAGATAAGAGAAAGAAATAAAGGGCATCCAAATCAGTAAAGAGGAAGTCAAACTGTCACTGTTTGCCGACGATCTGATCGTTTACCCTTGAAATCCATTAAGACTACAGAAAGCTCCTAGAACTGATAGAAGAATTCAGCAAAGTGTCTGGATACAAGATTAACATATGTAATCAGTAGCTCTTCTATATAGCAACAGCGACCAAGCAGAGAATCAAATCAAGAACTCAATCCGTTTTATATTAGCTGCAAAATAAAATAATAGGCCGGGCGCGGTGGCTCAAGCCTGTAATCCCAGCACTTTGGGAGGCCGAGACGGGCGGATCACGAGGTCAGGAGATCGAGACCATCCTGGCTAACACGGTGAAACCCCGTCTCTACTTAAAAAAATACAAAAAAGTAGCCGGGTGAGGTGGCGGGCGCCTGTAGTCCCAGCTACTTGGGAGGCTGAGGCAGGAGAATGGCGTAAACCTGGGAGGCGGAGCTTGCAGTGAGCTGAGATCTGGCCACTGCACCCAGCCTGGGGGGCAGAGCAAGACTCCGTCTCAAAAAAAAAAAAAAAAAATTAATAATAATAATAATAATAAAATACTTAGGATTATACCTAACAAAGGAGGCGAAAGACCTCTACAAGGAAAACTACAAAACGCTGCTGAAAGAAATCATGGATGACACAAACAAATGGAAACACATCCCATGCTCATGGATGGGTAGAATCAATATTGTGAAAATGACCATACTGCCAAAAGCAATCTACAAATTCAACATATTCCCAATCAAAATACCACCTCATTCTTCACAAAATTAGAAAAAACAATTCTAAAATTCCTAAGGAACCAAAAAAGAGCCCACATAGCCAACACAAGACTAAGCAAAAACAACAAATCTGGAAGCATCACACTACCTGATTTCCAACTATACTATAAGGCCACAGTCACCAAAAAAGCATGGTATTGGTATAAAAATAGGTACATAGACCAATGGAACAGAATAGAGAACCCAGAAATAAACTCAAATATTTACATCCAACTAATCTTTGACAAAGCAAACAAAAACATAAAGTGGAAAAAGAACACCCTTTCAACAAATGGTGCTGGGATAATTGGCTAGCCACGTGTAGGAGAATGAAACTGGATCCTCATCTCTCACCTTATACAAAAATCAACTCAAGGTCAATTAAGGACTTAAATCTAACACCTGAAACTACAAAAATTCTAACATTGGAAAAACACTTCTAGATATTGGCTTAGGCAAGGAGTTCATGACAAGAACCCAAAAGCAAATGCATTAAAAACGAAGATAAATAGCTGGGACATAATTAAACTAAAGAGCTTTTGCACAGCAAAAGGAACAGTCAGCAGAGTAAACAACCCACAGAGTGGGAGAAACTCTTCACAATCTATATATCTGACAAAGGATATATAGATATTGATATATAGATATAACAATATATAGATATTGTTAATATCCAGAATTGACAACGAACTCAAACAAATCAGTAAGAAGAAAACAAACAATCCCAATAAAAAGTGGGCTATGTTCAGCTGGGCGCAGTGGCTCGTGCCTGTAATCCCAGCATTTTGGGAGGCCAAGGCAGGCGGATCACGAGGTCAGGAGATCGAGACCATCCTGGCTAACACGGTGAAACCCTGTCTCTACTAAAAATACAAAAAATTAGCCAGGCATGGTGGTGGGCGCCTGTAGTCCCAGCTACTTGGGAGGCTGATGCAGGAGAATGGCGTGAACCCAGGAGGCAGAGCTTGCAGTAAACCGAGATGGCGCCACTGCACTCCAGCCTGGGCGACAGAGTGAGACTCCATCTCAAAAAAAAAAAGTGGGCTAAGGACATGAATAGACAATTCTCAAAAGAAGTTAAACAAATGGGCAATAAACATATGGAAAAATGCTCAACATCACTAATTGCAAATTTGATTTGCAGGGAAATGCAAATTAAAACCACAATGCGATACCATCTTACTCCTGCAAGAATGGCCATAATCAAAAAATCAAAAATCAGTAGATGTTGGCATGGATGTGGTGATCAGGGAATACTTCTACACTGCTGGTGGGAATGTAACTAGTACAGCCACTATGGAAAACAGTGTGGAGATTCCTTAAAGAACTAAAAGAAGAACTCCCATTTGACCCAGCAGTCCCACTACCAGGTATATACCCAGAGGAAAAGAAGTCATTATGCGAAAAAGATACTTGCACACACATTTATAGTAGCACAATTCGCAACTGCAAAATCATGGAACCAACCCAAATGCCCATCAGTCAACAAGTGGATAAAGAAAACTGTGGGGTGTGTGTGTGTGTGTGTGTGTGTGTGTGTGTGTGATGGAATACTACTCAGCCATAAAAAGGAATGAATTAATGGCATTTGCAGTGACCTGAATGAGACTGGAGACTATTATTCTAAGTGAAGTAACTCAGAAATGGAAACCCAAACATCCTATGTTCTCACTGATATGTGAGAGCTAAGCTATGAGGACCCAAAGGCATAAGCAAGATACACTGGACTCTGGGGACTTGGGGGGAAGGGAGGAAGGGGAGCAAGGGATAAAAGACTACAAATAGGGTGCAGTGAATACTGATCAGGTGATGGGTTCACCAAGATCTCACAAATCGCCACTGAAAAGCTTACTCATGTAACCAAATACCACCTGGACCCCAGTAACCTATGGAAAACGGAAAAAATAAAAATAAAAAAGATGCTATTACTGCAGAATGGAAGGACTAAATCAGTGCTTCTCAAGTTAAGTGCGGAAAGACACACTTGAATGCTGAGGCATGTTACATGATTACACAATTTTCTAAAGCTTATTCATAATTTCCACACTTATTCTATCACAGACCAGTAATAAGCAGTTTGTAGACTGACACAGGTCCACAGGCCAACCCTTGCAAGGACATAATTTAGGGCCGGGCGCGGTGGCTCACGCCTGTAATCCCAGCACTTTGGGAGGCCGAGGCGGGCGGATCACAAGGTCAGGAGATCGAGACCACGGTGAAACCCCGTCTCTACTAAAAATACAAAAAATTAGCCGGGCGCGGTGGCGGGCGCCTGTAGTCCCAGCTACTCAGGAGGCTGAGGCAGGAGAAAGGCGTAAACCCAGGAGGCGGAGCTTGCAGTGAGCCGAGATCGCGCCACTGCACTCCAGCCTGGGCGACAGAGCGAGACTCCGTCTCAAAAAACAAAACAAACAAACAAAAAAGGACATAATTTAGAACATCTCCAGGATGCTTCCCACTTCTAAGATCAATGACAACGATATTTCAAACCTGGTTGCTGATGAAGAGTAGGAAACAGAAGAGAAAGGCCAGTTTCCCTTCATTTAGCAGTGACAAAACCTGGCACCTAGTGCATTCTCAGTATGTGTTTGTTTCCTTCCTTCTTTAACTTTCCATATCTGTGAAATGAGATACACCTAGCCTACCCCCCAAGATTGTTAAGAAAAAGGAGAGAAATGATACCTGTTAAGTGACAATATAAATACAGATATTGTTATTACTAAAATGTTATTAACAACCCTACAGAGCAGCAAATTCTACACCTGATATTCTAAGATTCCAGGCTTGTCCATAATCTCAAGGCATGACATGAACTTCTCCAAATGAAATTCATTTTAATTTACTTTATTAAGAAACCAAACAGCAAAATGGTAATACCTCTAATAAAAATAGGAGAATCAGAAAGAGGCATACATATTAAGAAAAATATTGGCCGGGCGCGGTGGCTCAAGCCTGTAATCTCTGCACTTTGGGAGGCCGAGACGGGCGGATCACGAGGTCAGGAGATTGAGACCATCCTGGCTAACACGGTGAAACCCCGTCTCTACTAAAAAATACAAAAAACTAGCCGGGCGAGGTGGCGGGCGCCTGTAGTCCCAGCTACTCGGGAGGCTGAGGCAGGAGAATGGCGTGAAACTGGGAGGTGGAGCTTGCAGTGAGCCGAGATGGTGCCACTGCACTCCAGCCTGGGCGACAGAGCGAGACTCCCTCTCAAAAAAAAAAAAAAAAAAGAATGAGTTTAGTTTTAGAAATGCTGAATTTAAGGTATTGACCAAATACGTGATGAGAAATATCCAACAAGCAGTTCAAACTCAAAAGATTTATCGTTAGACATGAGTAAAAGATTTAGGAGTCATTCAGGCCGGGCGCGGTGGCCCACACCAGTAATCCCAGCACTTTGGGTGGGCGAGGTGGGAGGATCATGAGGTCAGGAAATCGAGACCATCCTGGCTAACGCTGTGAAACCCTGTCTCTACTAAAATAACTGGGCATGGCGGCAGGCGCCTATAGTCCCAGCTACTCCAGAGGCTGAGGCAGGAGAATGGCGTGAACCCGGGAGGCGGAGCTTGCAGTGAGCCGAGATCATGCCACTGCACTCCAGCCTGGGTGACAGTGCAAGACTCCGTCTCAAAAAAAAAAAAAAACAGATTTGGGAGTCATTCACAAAAAGGTAACAAGTAAACCCAGTTAGAATGGCTATCATTAAAAAGACATAAAATAACAGATAATGGCTACGAAGTGGAGAAACGGGAACTCTTATACACTGTTGGTGGGAATCTAAATTAGTACAACCTCTATGGAAAACAGTATAAAGATTTCTCAAAGTAAAAATATAACTATAGGCCGGGCGCGGTGGCTCACGCCTGTAATCCCAGCGCTTTGGGAGGCCGAGGCGGGCGGATCACAAGGTCAGGAGATCGAGACCACGGTGAAACCCCGTCTCTACTAAAAATACAAAAAATTAGCCGGGCGCGGTTGTGGGCGCCTGTAGTCCCAGCTACTCGGGAGGCTGAGGCAGGAGAATGGCGTGAACCCGGAAGGCGGAGCTTGCAGTGAGCCGAGATCGCGCCACTGCACTCCAGCCTGGGCAACAGAGCGAGACTCCCTCTCAAAAAAAAAAAAATATATAACTATAGAACTACCATTCAATCCAGCAATCCCATTACCAGGTATCTACTCAAAGGAAAATAAGTCAATGTATCAAAATTATATCAGCACTCATATGTTTATAACAGCACTATTCAGAATCACAAAGAATGGAATCAACCTAAGTGTCCATCAGTGGACAAATGGATAAAGAAAATGTGTTGCATGTATACACAATAGAATGCTATTGAGCCCAAATAAAGAACAAAATCATGTCTTTTGCAGCAACATATGTAGAACTGGAGGCTTATCATAAGTGAAACAAGCCAGGCACAGAAAGACAAGTATCACATGTTCTCACTCATAAGTGGGTACTAAAAAACATGTTCACATAGACGTAGAGAGTGGAGTGATAGACAATGAAGACTCAGAAGGGTGACGGGGTGGAAGAGGGGAGGATGATGACAAATTGGTTAATAGGTACAACGTATGTCATTCAGGTGATTGGTACCCTAAAAGCCCTGACTTGATCACTACACTATCTATGCATAACAAAACTGCACATGGCTGGGCGCGGTGGCTCATGCCTATAATCCCAACACTTTGGGAGGCCGAGGCGGGAGGATCACCTGAGGTCAGGAGTTCAAGACCAGTCTGACCAACATGGAGAAATCCTGTCTCTACTAAAAAAAATACAAAATTAGCCTGGCGTGGTGGCGCATGCCTGTAATCCTAGCTACTCAGGAGGCTGAGGCAGGAGAATTGCTTGAACCCGGGAGGTTGCGATGAGCCGAGATTGTGCCATTTCACTCCAGCCTGGGCAACAACAGCGAAACTCCATCTCAAAGATAAAACAAAACAAAACTGCATATGTACCCCATAAATGTGTACAAATAATATGGAAATAAAATTACTAGTCATCTGTTTTATTCTATTTTGATCTGTGTATTAGAATATTTGTGGTATAGCCAGGTGCGGTGGCTCACACCTGTAATCCCAGCACTTTGGGAGGCTCAGGCAGGTGGATCATGATTTCAGGAGATCAAGATCATCCTGGCTAACACAGTGAAACACCGTCTCCACTAAAAAAAACACAAAAAATTAGCAGGGCGTGGTGGCGGGCACCTGTAGTCCCAGCTACTCAGGAGGCTGAGGCAGGAGAATGGCGAGAACCCAGGAGGCGGAGCTTGCAGTGAGCTGAGATTGGGCTACTGCACTCCAGCCTGGGCGACAGAGCAAGATCATCTCAAAAAAAAAAAAAAAAAAAAGAATATTTGGAATATTTGAGGTATAAAGATGAATAAATTGTGTTCTTCTTTGACCTTGAGGGTAAAAAAAGTTACCTGATAAAACTTCTAAAAGAAAAAAAGAGAAAGAAACACTTGACAGCATATGGTAGTTTAGATATACGAAGAGAACTTACCATTCTAAAGCAACTACATACTAGGTAAAATATATTTATGAATGCATTGTTGGTCCCAATAGGAAGTAGAGGAGATCTCTTCCCCTAACTGCTCATCAAAAAGTAAATAAATGATAAATAGAAAAAACCTGGGCCAGGCACAGTGGCTCACACCTGTAATCCTAACACTTTGGGAGACCTAGGTGGGAGGATAGCTTAAGCCCAGGAGTTCGAGAGTGGCCTGGGCAACATGGCAAAACCCATTCCTACAACAAAATGCAAAAATAGCCAGGCGTGGTGGTGCACACCTGTAGTCCCAGCTACTTAGGAGGCTGAGGTTGGAGGACAGCTTGACCCTGGAAGGTCACTCCAGCCTGGGTAACAGAGTGAGACCCTGTCTCAGAAAACAAACAAACAAACAAACAAATGAACTCAAAACTGAAGCTAAAGGTAGAAGCAGAGAGAAAAAGAGAGGAGGTAGGCTGATTTCAAAGTACTTGCTGATATAAATTATCATCCTAACAAGTTAACGTAGCTAAATTTGAGTTTCCAGGATAAGTCCAAAACCTATAAAACCAAGGATTACCATGCAAATAAGTAGGTAAGCCACTCTGTGTGACAAAAAGAAAAAACATGATAAATGACAGACTCATACTTACAAGGACCCCAAAGGTGCGACTTATAACACACAAAAGTTGTGTAAGAAAGGTATAAAGGGGCTGGGTGCGGTGGCTCATGCTGGTAATCCCAGCACTTTGGGAGGCTGAGGCGGGCAGATCACCTGAAGTCGGAAGTTCAAGACCAGCCTGACCAACACGGAGAAACCCTGTCTCTACTAAAAACACAAAATTAGCCAGGCATGGTGGTACATGCCTGTAATCCCAGCTACTTGGGAGGCTGAGACAGAAGAATCACTTGAACCCGGGAGGCAGAGGTTGCGGTGAGTCGAGATTGCGCCATTGCACTCCAGCCTGGGTGACAAGAGCAAAACTCCGTCTCAAAAAAAAAAAAAAAAAAAGAAATGTATAAATGATGTTCCAGCTATGGCTTAGTCTCTTGGTTCTGGGCTCAGTGGCACGGCCTCAAAATTTTATTTAATAAATAAACTCTTAAAAATAAAAAATTATTTTAAACCAAAATTTCATGGATGTTTTACCCAAAATAAAGGAAACAAGGCAATTATGTCCATCCTCACTCTTTCTATTCAATACTTTATTGAAAATCTTAGCCAGTACATAAGGCCAGAAAAAGCAATATGAGGCATAAAGATTGGAAGGAAGTAAAACTGTCATTCACCATGACGTGATTGTTTACAGAGAAAATCATAAAGAATTTACCCAGAAAAGTTAGAATAAGTAAATTATCAAAATTGCAATACATATTGACAATTCAACCTAACAACAAATTATTTCTACATATAAGTGGCAAACAAATGAAAAATAAAATCATAAAAAAAATCGGTTTACAACAGCATTGAAAGCAAAATA
Source organism: Macaca nemestrina (assembly GCF_043159975.1). NCBI lineage: Eukaryota > Metazoa > Chordata > Mammalia > Primates > Cercopithecidae > Macaca > Macaca nemestrina. Next base: position 104,120,095 of record NC_092135.1, read on the forward strand.
CTTTGAAATAAATTTAATAAAATATATGCAAGACTGTCACACCAAAAATTTAACTCTAATGAAGACAATTTTAAAAAACCTAAACTAGAGCAGTATTCCATATTCATGGATTGAAGACTTAATATTGTTAAAATGTAAATTCTCCACAAATCAACTTATAATAAAAACCACAATCACAATAGTATTGTTAGTGGAAAATGACAATTTGATTCTAAAATTTGTGTGTAAATAAAAAATACCTAGAAGAGTCAAAATAATTGTGAAAAATGACTATGTTGTAGGATTCAAACCACTGAATTTCTACAGGTACTCTATAACCACAATTAACTAAGTAAATAAGTCTGGAAGTAGTCTAAAAATTTAAAAATTAATCAATAGAACAGAAAAGACTTCAGAAATAGGTTCACACCTAATATGCTTAATTAATTTGTCACAAAGGCACCACAGCAAATAAATAGGAAATAAAAGTATTTTCAACAAGTACTTTTGCAACAACTAGATAGCCATATAAAAGAATAAACTTTGGCCAGGGGCAGTGGCTTATGCCTGTAATCCTAACACTTTGGGAAGCCGAGGTGGGCAGATCACCTGAGGTCAGGAGTTCGAGATGAGCCTGACCAACATGGAGAAATGCTGTCTCTACTAAAAATGCAAAATCAGCTGGGTGTAGTGGCTCATGCTTGTAATCCCAGCTACTCAGGAGGCTGAGACAGGAGAATCACTTGAACCCAAGAGGTGGAGGTTGCAGTGAGCCAAGGTCGAGCCATTGCACTCCAACCTGGGCAACAAGAGCAAAACTCCATCTCAAAAAATAAAAATAAAAAACTTTGACCCCAACCACAGTACACACAAAAAATTATATAAAATGGGTCACAGACATAAATGTTAAAGATAAGTTAAACCTACAAAGTTTCTAAATACAACAGAGGTGAAAAACCTCCACAACTTTAGAATGGTCAAAGATTTTTAAAGTGGTATACAGAAAGTAGTAATCATAAAAGGAAAAAATGTAATAAACTGGATTTTTTTAGTATTAACAACTTGTACTCATCAAAAAAATATTATTAACAGGCCAGGTGAGGTGGTTCATGCCGATAAGCTCAACACCTTGGGAGGCTGGGGTGAGAGGATCACTTAGGGCCAGGAGTTTCAGCCTGGGTAACATAGCAAGACCTTGTCTCTATTATTTTAAAAATAATAATAATAATCTTCAAAAATAAAAAAGATATCCTTAACAAAATAAAAACTCAAGTCACAGACTAAAAAAAACACTCTCAAAACATATATGTAGGCCAGGAATGGTGACTCATGCCTGTATTTGCAGCACTTTCAGAGGCTAAAGCAGGAGGATCATTTAAGGCCAGGAATGTGAGACCAGCCTGGGCAACATAGAAAAACCTTGTCTCTACAAAAAATAAAATAGGAGGCTGAGGCAGGAGGATCACTTAAGCTCATGACTTTGAGTCTGCAGTGAGCTATGACTGTACCACTGCACTCCAGCTTCAGCAACAGAGTGAGACCCTGTCTCTAAAAAACAACAAAAATATATATGTACCAAAGACTTGTACCCAAAATATATAATTAACTATGACAAATCAATAATTTTTTAAAAATGTATTAGAAAGGGGGCACAAGTCTTGAAAAAATCATTTCCCAGAAAAGATCTTTGAATGGCCAATAAACACATGAAACGTAAACAGCAGCAAAATGCCAAGTGAAATGACAATAAGAAACCATTTCACACCTCATTAGAATACCTAAAACTAAAAAGACTGACACCACCAAATGTTGGAGAGGATATTGAGAAAATAGAATTCTTATACATTGCTGGTACAAGTATAAAATTGCACAAACACTTCAAAAACTATTAAACTTCTTGTGAGGTTAAATATCCATCTGGAGTATATTCCATGTTGCCATTGAAAAGAATATATATTCTACTATTCACACACAAATAGGCTGAAAGTAAAGAGACAGAAAAGGATATACGTGCAAACAGCAACTAGAAAAGAGCTGGAGTAGCCATGCTAACATCAAGACAAAGTAGACTTCAAAACAAAAAATGCCACTAGAGATGAAGAGGGGATATTTTATAATGACGAAAGTATCAATACTTAAGAAAAATACAGTAATTACAAACATACATGTACCTAACAACAGAGTCCCAAAATACATGAAGCAAAAACTGACAGAATTGAAGAAAGAATCAGACAATTTAACAGTAATAGTTGGGAGACTGCAATATCCTACTCCAAATAACAGAATAAAATTGAAAATCAGCAAGGAAATTGAAAAACTGAACACCATAAAACAACTAGATCTAAAAACATTCCACCCAACAGCAGAATACGCATTCTTCTCAAGTGCAATATAAAAGATTCTCTACAAGAGCATAAAACAAGTCTCAATAAATTTGAAAGGACTAAAATTATATAAACTATGTTCTCCAACAACAAAAGGCCGCATATTGTACAGTTTATATGTGAATATATATGAAATATAAGCGGTCAATAAAATTGACAACCCTTTAACCTACACTAACCAAGAAAAAAAGAAAAGTAATAAATTAGAAATAAAAGAATATACATTATCTAACTTAAAGAAAGAAAAATGAGGCCGGGCAGGGTGGCTCACCCCTGTAATCCCAGCACTTTGGCAGGCCGAGGTGGGCAGATCACCTGAGGTCAGGAGTTCAAAACCAGCCTAGCCAACATGGTGAAACTCCATCTCTACTAAATATACAAAAATTAGTCAGGTATGTGGGGCGCATGCCTGTAATCCCACTACTCGGGAGGCTGAGGCAGGAGAATCGCTTGAACCCAGGAGGTGGAGGTTGCACTGAGCCAAGATTGCACCACTGCACTCCAGCCTGGGCGACAGATTAAGACTCTGTCTCAAAAAAAAAAAAAAAACAAGAAAGAAAAAATATTATAATGGAATGTCATTTTTAAAAACTGTATGCCAAAAACTTAGATAAAAAATTGACAAGTTCCTAGAGAGGCACAAGCTTCTGAATCTAACTCAAGAAAAAACATAAATAAACATATAACAAAGAGTAATCACAAAACTTCCCACAAAAAAAAGCCCAGGGCCAGGCGTGGTGACTCACACCTGTAATCCCAGCACTTTGGGAGGCCAAGGCAGGCAGATTACTTGATGTCAGGAGTTCAAGACCAGCCTGGCCAACATGGTAAAACCCCATATCTACTAAAAATACAAAAATTAGCCGGGCGTGGTGGTGCATGCCTGTAATTCCAGCTACTCAGGGAGCTGAGGCAGGAGAATCACTGGAACTCAGGAGGTTTAGTGAGCCTAAATCGCACCACTGCACTCCAGCCTGGGTGACAGAGTGAGACTCTGTCTCAAAAAAATAAAGCCCAAGACCAGATGGCTTCACTAGTGAATTATACTAAAACATTTAAAGAAGAATTAACATGTTAGACAGAAATGCAATAATAGCCTTCCTTTCTGTTGTAGCCCTCAGTGGTTGCTGTCAAAATGGGCAAGTGCATGAAACCTGGGAAAGTGGTGCTGGTCCTGGCCAGCACTATTCTGGCTGAACACAAAGCTGTCATCATAAAGAACATTAATGATGGCACCTCAGACTGCCCCTACATCCAGGCTCTCGTGGTTGGAATTGATCGCTATCCCTGCAAAGTGACAGCTGCCATGGGCAAAAAGAAGATTACTAGGAGGTCAAAGATCAAGTCTTTTGTGAAGGCTTATAACTACATCGTCTTAACGCCTACAACGTACTCTGTGGATATCCCCTTACACAAAACTGTCATCCACAAGGATGTCTTCAGAGATCCTGCTCTTAAACACAAGGCCCAATGGGAGGGCAAGGTCAACTCAAAGAGAGATATAAGACGGGCAAGAACAAGCGGTTCTTCCAGAGGGTACAGTTTTAGATGTTTGTTTCTGTCTTAAAAATTAAATAAATAAATGCCGTACTATAAACAATAACATTAAATTCAAATGGTCCAAACGCTCCAAATAAAAAGCAGACACTGTCAGAGTAGAGAAATTAAATGGGCAGGAATGAAAGGAAACTGTTATAGGTTCTTACTCGTGAAGTGGTTTAACACTTGAAGGTAGACTGTGGTAATTAAAAATGTATAAAAAAACCCTACAACAGCCACTACAAAAACAAAGCATATGAGTACAGGTAATAAGCTATGAAAGAGATAAAATACAATCATAAAAAATAATTTAAAAAACAGGGAGAAAAGAACAAAGATTAGACAAGACAAATACAAAAGACAGTAAATTTAAACCCAATAGTATCAATAATCATATTAAATTTAAGTTGTCTAAATATTCCAAATAAAAAGCAGAGATTGTCAGAGGAGATAGAAAAGCAAGATCCAGTAATACATTGCCAACAAGAAACTCACTTGAAATATAAAGATGCAAACAGGTTAAAGGCAAAAGGACTAAAAAAGATACCAAGCTTTCACTAATCAAAAGAAAAATGGAGTGGCTATGTTAATGCTACATAAGGAAAGATCTTAGAGAAAACACTGTTACTGGGATATAGAGGACCATTTTATAATAATAAGGAGGCTACTTCATCAAAACAATCTTAAACAATTATGCATCTAATAACAGAAATACAAAATATGGGAAATAAACAATGACAGGCTCAAAAGGAGAAATAACCAAATTCACAAAGAGAGATTTCAAGATCCTTTTCTCAGTAATTGATATAATGACTTGACAAACATCACCACAGATGTAGAAGACATGAACACTATTAACCAACTTGACCTAATTTACATTTATAGAATACTATATTCAAATGTGGTTTCTGATCACAGAATTAAACTAGAAATCAGTATCTGGGAAACCCCAAAATACTCAAAAACTAAATATCATTTCTAAATAGCCCATGGATCAAACAACAAATCAAAAGGGATATTTACAAAGCATTTTGGGGCTGGGCACAGTGGCTCATGTCTGTAATCCTGGCACTTTGGGAGGCCAAGGCGGGAGGATCACTTGAGCCCAGGAGTTTGGGACCCCATCTTCACAAGAAAATAAAAAATTAAAATTAGCCAGGTGTCTCAGTCACTCAAGAGGCTGGCATGGGAGGATCTCTTAAGCCAGGAGGTCAAGGCTGCAGTGAGCCGTAATCATGCCACTGCACTCCAGCCTGGGTGACAGAGTGAAACCTTGTCTCAAAAAAAAAGTATTTTTAACTGAGTAAAAATGAAAATGTCTTATTAAAATTTGTGGGACACAGCTCCAACCAGTGTTTACAGGGAAGTGTATAACATGAAGAGTCAATATTAGAAAACAATCAAGATCTCAGTCAACTGTTTTAAGCTGTCACCTTAAAAACTACAAAAAGACAAGCAAATTAAACTCAAAACAAGCAGAAGGAAATAATAGTAATTAGAATACAAAGCAATGAAATTAAAAACAACAATAAAGAGAATCAAAGAAAGGAAAAGCAAGTTAAAAGGTGGCTCACGTCTGTAATCCTAACACTTTGGGAGGCCGAAGCAGGTGGATCACCTGAGGTCAGGAATTTGAGACCAGCTTGGCCAACAAGGCGAAACCCCGTCTCTACTAAAAACACAAAAATTAGCCAGGCGTGGTGGCGGGTGCCTATAATCCCAGCTACTCGGGAGGCTGAGGCAGGAGAATCACTTGAACTTGGGGGGTGGAAGCTGCCATGAGCTGAGATCGTGCCATTGCACTCCAGCATGGACGACAAAGCGAGACTCCATCTCAAAAAAAAAAAAAAAATCCTTTAGGGCTGGATACAGCAGCTCATGCCTGTACTCCCAATACTTTGGAAGGTCAACGCAGGAGGACTCCTTGAGGCAAGGAGTTTGAGACCAGCCTTGGCAACATAGTAAGACCCTATCTCCACAAAAATTTTAAAATGGTAGCCTGCACCTGTCGTCCCAGCTACTCAGGAGGCTGAGGCAGGAGGATCACTTGAGTCCAGAGAGTCAAGGCTGCAGTGAGCTATGATCTCACCACTACACTCCAGCCTGGGTGATAGGGTAAGACCCTGACTCAAGACAAACAAACAAAAAAATTCCTTATGGCACAATCCTGCATTAGCAAAAAACTCACAAAAAGGTTCTTTAGGCACAAACTTGGTGGCCAGACCACTGGCAGTTTTTCTTTCAAAAACTCAATGAACTAATTGAGGCATTTGGAATGGCAACACCCTCTTGAAGATATAATGAACAGCATAGGTAGGGCCAATTTTCCTTTTTTTTTTTTTTGAGATGGAGTCTAGCTCTGTCACCCAGGCTGGAGTGCAGTGGCGCAATCTCGGCTCACTGCAACCTCCACCTCCCGGGTTCAAGCAATTCTCCTGCCTCAGCCTCCTGAGTAGCTGGGATTAAGGCGTGCACCACCATACCCGACTAATTTTTGTATTTTTAGTAGAGATGGGGTTCCACCATGTTGGTCAGGCTGGTCTCGAACTCCTGACATGATCCACCCACCTCGGCCTCCCAAAGTGCTGGGATTACAGGCATGAGCCACTGCACTCAGCCAGGTAGGGCCAATTTTCTACAGCTCTCCATTTTCTACTACACTTAAACACAGCAAGGTACAACAAATGACAGGTAGCTGCAACAAGAAATTGGAATAAAGACAGAAGTTTAAAATACAGGTCAGGTCAGGCATGTTGGCTCATGCCTATAATCCCGACACTTTGGGAGGCTAAGGCAGGAGGATCCCTTGAGACCAGAAGTTCAAGACCAACTTGGGTAACATAACAGGACCCCATCTCTACAAAAAATTTAAAAATTAGCCAACTGTGGTGGTGCACACCTGTAGTTCCAGCCACTCGGGAGGCTGTAGGGGGAGGATCGTTTGAGCCTTGGAGTTCAAGACTGCAGTGAGCTATGATCATGCCACTGCACTCTACCCTGGGCAACAGAGCAAGACTCCCATCTCAAAAAATAAATGAATGAATTAATTCATTAATTAAAATACAGGACAGAGATTCCTCTTAGAGAGCAGAGTGGCGGATACAAATGTGGAGTTACAGGAATAGACGCGTGGGTAAACCAACATGTTTGCCCAACATTAAAAATATAGAGTGCTCCATGACTGGAGCGTAATAAGAGCCCAATAAGAATGTGCTGAATAAGTAAATGAACAAATGAATGAAAAATGAATGACTGAGTGAAGGAAAAGAATGAAGGGAAAAAGATGAAAACAACAGCTGGGCACCAAGTAAGGAAAAGTATCTGTTAAAAAAAAAAAAAAAAAGGGAGGAAAACAGAGTAAAGGAAAAGAACCAGGAGAGCAGAGTATCATAGTAATCAAAGAGGAAGCAAGTTATGAAAGTGGCCAAGAAAGTAACATGCTACAGAGATAAAGAAAAATGAGGATGGCCACAAATCTAAAACAACAAAAGAAGTATTTGATAACTCTGCAAGAATAGAAGGCAGAATAGAATATACATTGTTCCCAATCAGTAGCATATACTGCCTATACTGATGTCAAGGTTACCTTAAGAATTAAATTAAGAATGATAACTACCATTTATTAATAATTTCCCATGTAACAGGTTTTTGCTGGATTTGTAAAATTAACCCAAAACATCACAAGTCAAATTAAGTTGATACGAATTACCATTAGGAAGTATGACTGATGGTATCTGTAACTGAAAAGCTTAAGCTCAATTGACTCTGTTGTGCTGTATCTGAAAGAACCTGCTAATGGTAAGGAAACAGTCTTGAATGACACATAAAATGGAACCTCAGCGTACGTAAGAAAAAAAAGGTGTAACATTCTCCAATACTATCTAGGGAGTAAGTAAGGCAGGAACAACTAGGTGGGAGATAAATCCCAAGAGTGGAATAGATGCATCATGTTATTATAATTTAAGACACTGACCATTACTAAAATCCAACTAACCCTACTTGCTCTAATTCCATATCCAAATAAGCTTCTGATAATTTGCTTCCTGTGCAGTTTTGTTCAGTGACCATTTGTACTACTTGATGATTATATTTCTCAGCTAAGCTGGCATTTTAGTGTACAGATTAGTCTCTAGTCAATCAATTCCCTAAGCCTAATCACATCTAGGTGTACTAACAAATCATATTTTTAATCCTATAAATTCAAAAACCATCACAGATAGCTGGTCTCCCTCTACATTGCTGAATATTCAAACCACAACATTTTAAATAAATAGTTAGCTGAGTGAGTGAGTCATATTTTGGCCCCACAGACAAGGATCTATCTTGGTATTGTCAAACTGCACCAAGTGAATCTGTAGAATGCTAAAAGCAGTCTCCTAAAAAAATTGGTTTTCTTACTATCATTGAAGGGGATGTGCATTCAACTTCTACAGATCTTAGACAAATGCTTCTTTTCCGAAGACATAACATGGGGAAAAAAAACGAAGACAGCTGTCAGTGGACCCAAAAAGCTTTCCAATAAGGAAGGTACAAAGAAAACCCCTCAGGAGATTTATCCTAAAAAAAAAAAAACATTGTAGCACAGTAGAAATAAAGAATGTATCAATGTTGCAGAAGATAGAAGTGAAGTAAAAAAGCACTATTTCTACTACTGTGGAGATATAGCCAAGGAAGATACAGAGAGGCAAGACAGTGGGACTCCACGTAGCCCTCCAAGAGACCACGTGCAAGTTCCTCAACCTATGTGGGCCTTGCTTTCCTCTTCTGTAAAATGAGGAAATTGGATCAATTAATCTCTAAGGTTCTTTTCAATTATAGGTTCTATTATAATTAATTCCTTTAATGATGAGCGGGAAAGGTACAGAAACAAATTTACCAAGAAAATTTAAGAGTAGCTTTGCTCAAACAATATAGTACATTTCCTCCCAAGTGGAATCTATTTTACTTCCAATTTCTTAGAGTGAAATCTATTTTACTTCCAACTTTTTTTTACCTTTATTTTATAATAAAACTAGATCTAATAACATAAAAGTATCAGCATATATAGCGAGAAATATCAATCTGCTACAGCGGTCATTCAAGAAGGAAAATAGGGCCAGGCGTGGTAGCTCATGCCTGTAATCCTAGCACTTTGGGAGGCCTAGGCGGAGAGATCACTTGAGGTCAGGAGTTTGAAACCAGCCTGGCCAACATGGTGAAACCCCGTCTCTACTAAAAATACAAAAAAATTAGTCAGGAGTGGTAGCGGGCGCCTATAATCCCAGCTACTTGGGAGGCTGATGAAGGAGAATTGCTTGAACCCAGGAGGCAGAGGTGGCAGTAAGCCAAGATCACGCCACTACACTCCAGCCTGGGTGACAGAGCGAGACCCCATCTCAAAATAAAAGAATAAAAACAGAACAGAAGACTTACGCATGTCTTTGATATCTGAGGGTTTCCCGGATGGACCATGCAACCTGGTAGGGCGAGGCCTGCTCTGAGTCCTCTGGTTCCTCTCCGCTCTCTTCAGACCAGTCCAAACCTGGGGTAGACAGGAGATATTGCATTGCAAATTAGAAAACATTTACTTTTATTCAAAATTTGAATTAAAAAGCTACACAAAATAACATAACCCAACACACCTATCGCAAGTACTATCGTGGTGTGAATAAATGCCTCCTGATGAATTTCATTTCTGTTCATACAAAGATAATCGATTTGTTTTTGGTTTTGTTTTTGATGGAGTCTCACTCTGTTGCCCAGGCTGGAGTGCAATGGCACGATCTTGGCTCACTGCAACCTCTGCCTCCCGGGTTCAGCGATTCTCCTGCCTCAGCCTCCCGAGTAGCCAGGACTACAGGTGTGCACCACCACGCCCAGCTAATTTTTGTATTTTTAGTAGAGACACGGTTTCACCATATTGGCCAGGCTGGTCTCGAACTCCTGACCTCGTGATCTACCCACCCCGGCCTCCCAAAGTGCTGGGATTACAGGCATGAGCCACTGTGCCCAGCCACACAATCGGGTTTTTTAAATGACATTACAACAAAAAGGTTAAGCTGTATTCCACAGATGAACTTCTTTTGTCAGACACTTCACTAATAGGGTAGAAACAACACAAGCAAAGAGAGAGTTCAGGTCACAAAAAGGTAGTATTTCTTTTTTTTTTCTTGAGATGGGATCTTGCTCTGTCACTTAGGCTGGAGTACAGTGGAGTGATCTCGGCTCACTGCAACCTTGGCCTCTCAGGTTCAAGCGATTCTCTTGCCTCAGCCTCCCAAGTAGCTGGTATTACAGGTGAGTACCACCACACCTGGCTAATTTTTGTATTTTCAGTAGAGACGGGGTTTCACCATGTTGGCCAGGCTGGTCTCAAACTCCTGACCTTAAGTGATCTACCCGCCTTGGCCTCCCAAAGTGCTGGGATTACAGGCGTGAGCCACCGCGTCCGGCCAAAATTTCTCTAAGTATCAAAACTTCATACACTAAAATGATGTCAGAAAAACATAAAATACAAACAAGAGGGTGAGAAAAGCAGCTCAATATACGTTCAGGCAAGAAAAAGGTTAATACCCGCTTCTGAAAGGTTTTATGAAACAACAACAAAAAGAAAAATGTCAAAAAGGACAGATGGAGTCACTCTACATTTCAACCAAGAAGGGCCCTACGATAAAGTGTCAAAGGCAGAAACACTCCAACCTCCTCTCCCAAACCATTCCCTGGTTCTTACCTTCCATGGGAAGATGGAAGGGTGGGATGGTAATGTTCTATTACTAATGAGGTTTGGGATTTCTTTCAATTATTTTAAACAAAAAATGTCAGACTTTGTGCTCCGTTACGTAAAACAAGGTTAGAAGGAAAAGTGGATAAACATAGTGTATACTAATATTTCGTTAAAGGGTCTCACTCTGTTGCCCAGGCTGGAGCATACTGGTGCAATCTCAGCTCACTACAGCCTTGACCACCTGGGCTCAAGTGATGCTCCCACCTCAGCCTCCAGAGTAGCTGGCACTACAGGCAGCACTACCATGGCCAACTAATCTTTGTACTTTTTGTAGAGACAGGGTTTTGCCATGTTGACTAGGCTGCTCTCGAACTCCTGAGCTCAAGTGATCTACCTGCCTTAGCCTCCCAACGTCCCGCAATTACATGCATGAGCCACTGTGCCCAGCCAAATGCTATAATTTTTAATGACTGAATAATTTTTAGCTCCTGACATAAAAGTTTTACCCTTTTAAAAGTCTTGTGTCTTGGCCAGGTGTACTGGCTCATGCTTGTAATCCCAGCAGTTTGGGATGCTGAGCCAGGAGGATCACTTCAGGCAAGGAGTTAGAGACCAGCCTGGGTAACACAGCAAGACCCCGACTCTACAACAAACTTAAAAATTAGCCAGGCTGAGTGGTGCATGACTGCAGTCCTAACTATTCAGGAGACTGAGGCAGGAGGATCAATTGGCCCTTGAGCCCAGGAGGTTGAGGCTGCAGTGAGCCATGATCATGCCACTGCATTTCAGCCTGGTGATAGAGCAAGGCCCTGTCTCTAAAAGTTTAAAAAAAAAAAAAAAAGAAGTTTTATATCTTGAAGAGGTCTTAATAAAGACTGATGTTGCACAGCCTAAAGTGTAACAGTATGTGGGACTACGTAAGTTTAACATATTCATACTTCTATGAAACTTACTAGACACCTTGATAACTAGTATTTTATTTATATCTTCCTTCTTGAGAACCTCAAAAATTAAGAGTATCCTCATTAGACAGTTACATTAAAAAGGACTTCACAGATTGCTTCCATAGTTTAAATGAGTTTACATGTGCCAAATAGGGAAATTTAGAAAAGGTTAATTAAAATGCAAATTATAAATGCTTAAGATTAAATAACACATTGCAATTGGCATAAAGAAACTTCAAATCTAATTCTAAGATGACTATCTAAAATGTCAGGTCACCTTTAAAAATGAGTTACTTTCTCTCAACTGAAATAATTAATAATTTGTAGGGGGAAAAGGTAAAAAAGCAATTAAATGATCACAACAGCATCAACTTCAGTGTGTTGAAAGGTAAAGTTCTTCAAAGTGGCATTTAAGGCACCAGTAAAAAACAGAACATGAGTTATCTTTTATTTGTTTCAATAGAATAATTTCTACTAAGACACCTATACTTTCTCTGAAGAAGTCAAGATCTAAGTCATAAAAACTAAGATGGAAGTGTTTTTCCTGCTGTGAAACTAACTGTCCAATAAAGCAAACCTTTGATCTTGGCTTCATTATCACTAGTTTTAATGTAACTAACTCATATAACTAGCCCAGACAGGACTATTAAAGCTACTAATAAGACTGAGTTTTTATTTAAGTACTCTTTGCTGACATGAATACAGACTATACTTTGTCATAAGGTTATAGAGTATATGCATTACTATTTCTGGTTTCCCCAAAATAACCTTTGCTTTGAAATCTTAGGCCCTCCAATATGTTTGCATTTTTAAAAATTTAAAAGGGCGTCCGGGCATAGGGGCTCACGCCTGTAATCCCAGCACTGTCGGAGGCCGAGGCAGGTGGATCACCTGAGGTCAAGAGTTCAAGACCAGCCTGGCCAACACAGTGAAACCCCATCTCTATTAAAAATACAAAAAATTAGCCGGGCGTAGTGGCGTGCACCTGTAATCCTAGCTATTCAGGAGGCTGAGGCAAGAGAATCACTTGAACCTGGGAGGCAGAGGCTGCAATGAGCTGAGATCGTGCCACAGCACTCCAGCTTGGGCAACACAGTGAGACTCCATCTCAAAAAAAGAAAGAAAAAAAAATGTAAAAGGCTGAAAACTTTTTCTGTATGTTTTTATTCTGTTTAAAAATGATTTAAAAATTGCTGGGCACAGTGGCGCATGCCTGTAATCCCAGCACTTTGGGAAGCAGAGGCAGGCAGATCACAAGATCAGGGGCTCAAGACCAGCCTGACCAATATAGTGAAACTCTGTCTCTACTAAAAATGCAAAAGATTAGTTGGATGTGGTGGCATGCGCCTGTAGTCCCAGCTACTGAGAAGGCTGAGGCAGGAGAATCGCTTGAATCTGGGAGGCAGAGGTTGCAGTGAGCTGAGACCTCACCATTGCACTACAGACTGGGTGTCAGAGCAGGACTCCGTCTCAAAAAAAAAAAAAAAAATTAAAAAATCAGCCCCTAAGATGACATAAAATTTCATCATTTCAAAAGCTAAAAAATTATCAGCATCCAGAAATAAATGAAATTAGAAATAAAAATTTAGTAGATGATGCCGGTAAGTGTTGGAATTAGAGGCAAACTTTTAAAAAAATTGTTAGATCTCTGCCTCAAAACTAATGTCTAAATGTTCCAGCTAGATAGCTAAAATGCAAATAATGAAATGATAAAAGGACTAAAAGAAAATATGGGTGAATAGGTTTACACATTTTTGTGATGAAGAGAATCCAAACAAGGCAGCAAGCAAATCAAAACCCAGCCTCAAAAGAAAGAAATCTTAAAGAAGAGAATACATTAAAATTTTAACTTTTAAATCCCTACAATGGATATTTCTTTTCTTTTCTTTTTAAGAGACAGGGGTCTCAGCTCTGTCACAGTGGCATGATTATAGCTCACTGCCAGCCATAAGCTCTTGGACTTAAGGGCTCCTTCCGCCTCAGCCTCCCAAGTAGCAGAGATTACAAGTTTGCAACTGTGCCTGGCTATAACAGATACCCTGGAGCAAAAAACAAAGGAGACGAGGGAGAGACTTTCCAACAAATATGATATACGTACAAAAAGCTCTTACCAATCAATAGAAAATAAATATACGGATGGAAGAAGTGAAAGTCAAAATAAACAAAATGTCCAAAAATCCTATGAACAAATACTCAACTGTATTATTAATCCAAAATAGCAGTTCTGAAAGTATGGTCCACAGATCACCAGAAGTCCTTGAAATATTCTTGGAGTATATAGGTCAACACTATTTTCTTTCTAAAAAGTTTTTTTTTAATTTAAATTTTAAAAGAGAAAGAATCTCACTATGTTTCCCAGGCTGGTCCCGAACTCCTGGGCTTAAGTGATCCTCCTGTCTTGGCCTCCCCAAAGTGCTAAGATTATTGGCATGAGCCACCTCACCTGGCCTCAAAACTATTTTCAACAAAATAATATTAAGACATTATTTGCCTTTTTCACTGTGTTGACACTTACACGGATGGTATAAAAGCAATGATGGGTAAAACTACAGGCTCCTTAATTACCATGAATCAAGGCAGTGGCATCAGACTTACTAGGAGTCACAGTATTCCTGATACCACACCTCACAGTTGTAAAGGATTTTTATTTGAGAATATTCTTGTTCATTAAAGATTATTTATTTTTATTAAATCGCCCCCGAGCACATGTCTTGATACTATTCTGTGTGTGTAAATGTGAATCTGCTGCAGAGGAAGGAAGTATGACAGCGACAGCTGTCCTGAGGAAGAGGACTTGCACAACTGTTTTCATTGCAACCTGACCAAACTGCTTTTTCTCATTCATCATCATTTTTTCTTTTTTGAGATGGAGTCTCACTCTGTAGCCCAGGCTGGAGTACAGAGGTGCGATCTTGGCTCACTGCAACCTCTGCTTTCCGGGTCCCAGTTCAAGCAATTCTCCTGCCTCAGCCTCCCGAGTCGTTGGGATTACAGGCACGCTCCACCATGCCCAGCTAAGTTTTTGTATTTTTAGTAGAAACGGTGTTTCACCATGTTGGCCAGGCTGGACTTGAACTCCTGATCTAATGATCTGCCCACCTCAGCCTCCCAAAGTATTGGAATTACAGGCGTGAGCCACCACACCCAGCCTTCATCATCATCTTTATTTGAAAGAGAATCTGACAGGCCAGGCACGGTGACTTATGCCTGTAATCCCACCAGCACTTTGGGAGGCCACGACAGGAGGAGCAGCCTGGGCAACATAGTGAGACCCCATTGCTATCAAAAATTTGAAAAAAAGTTAGCCAGTTGTAGTGGTATGTGCCTGTGGTCCCAGTGACTTGGGAAGCTGAGGTCAGGGGATCTCTTGAGCCCAGTAGGTCAAGGCAGCAGTAAGCCATGATCGTGCCACTGCACTCCAGCCTGGACAACACAGCAAGACCCTGTCTCAAAAAAAAAATTATATTTTAAATTTCTCAGTTTTAGCTTCTAATACAGTATAAATAGATACAACCCATATACAAGAGCTTTATGGTGTCCTTATTAATTTTTAAGTGAAAAGGATCCTAAAACCAAATATTTGAGAAACACTAAGATATGTAAATTTAAGCAGATTTTCTATCTAATTTGCAAAGGCAATAACATAATACTACTACCCAGGGCTGATAAAAGATTTAGAGAAACTGGTTTTTTCACACACTGCTTAAAGAAGATAAGCTGACAAAATAATTCTGAAGAAAAATTTGGCAACATATATCAAAACTTTTTTTGTTTTTTTTTAAAGCTAAAGCTTTGAATCAGCAATTCCACTTTTAGGCTGAATTAACAATCTATTTGAAGAAAAAAATTAAAGATGTGGCAATAATTGTTTTACTTTAAGGCTATATACATCTACGACAGTTTACAAGGACATAAACTGGATACAACTTAAATGGAAGACAGAATTCAGTCATGATAAATTACACTGTATATTAAAAATTACCAACTTGAAAATACATTAGTATGAAAAATTTTAAAACAGGTAACGAAACAGCATGTATAGTAAGAACCCAATTTTATATATTGGAAAGAATATATCAAGGTATTAACAAATGGGTATTAATATGGCTTGGAGTGTTTTATTATTTTTGTTTATAAATTTTTTAACTTTTGTATTTTAATCACAAAAAGTCACAGATGGTTAAACAACAGGTTAAACAACAAAAAGCTGTAAGAAAAGTCACCACTCCCATCTCCTATAAAATACACCCTGTCCAATTCCATCCTCCCTAGGGTAGCTGATGTTAACAGCCTGGAAATATATATCCTTTTATACTTTTACCTTTGCTCACACCAATCAGGCAAACAGTCATATACTTGATCAATAAATATACTGATATCCCCTGTTTATTTACTTTGTTTATGTTTACCAAAATGGGATAATAATCACCTCTTGATTTTTTTTTCTACTTTTTAACATACCATGGACACATCCTGGTCAAAAGATACAGATATCATTTTCCTTTTTTTTTTTGAGATGGAGTTTCGCTCTTGTTGCCCACGCTGGAGTGCAATGGCACAATCTCGGCTCACTGCAACCTCCACTTCCTGGGTTCAAGCAATTTTCCTGCCTCAGCCTCCCAAGTAGCTGGGATTACAGGCACGCACCACCATGCACCAGGCTAATTTTTGTATTTTTAGTAGAGATAGGGTGTTGCCATATTGGCCAGGCTGGTCTCGAACTCCTGACCTCAGGTGATTCACCGGCCTCAGCCTCTCAAAGTGCTGGGATTACAGGCGTGAGCCACCACGCCCGGCCTCATTCATTCTTTTTAATAGCTGTATAATATTTCTTTCTTTTCTTTTCTCTTTTTTTTATATAATGAGATGAGGTCTTACTGTGTCGCCCAGATTGATCTTGAACTTCTGAGCTCAAGTGATCCTCCCACCTCGGCCTCCCAAAGTGCTAAGATTACAGGTATGAGCCATTGCACCCAGTCTGCTACATAATATTTCATAAAACACATATGAACCATAGTTTAGTCAAGGTTTCCTATCAATAATTGTTGCTTTGCAGGTTTTTAATGCTGCAAACAATGTTTCAGTGAACATCCTTGCACATACATCCTTACATTTTGATTTTTTTAATCCACAGGATAGTGCCCCAAAAGTGAGTCCACTGGCTACAAATATATTTTGTTTGTTTGTTTGTTTGTTTGTTTGAGACAGGGTCTCACTCTGTCACCCAGGCTGGAGTGCAGTGGCGCAATCTCGACTCACTGCAGCCTCCACCTCCCGGGTTCAAGCAATTCTCCCACCTCAGCCTCTCAAGTAGCTGGGACTTCAGGTGTGCGCCACCACACCTGGCTATTTTTTTGCACTTTTAGTAGAGACAGGGTTTCACCATGTTGGCCAGGCTGGTCTCAAATTCCTGACCTCAGGTGATCTGCCCACCTCAGCCTCCCAAAGTGCTGGGATTACAGGCATGAGCCACTAAGCCCAGCCTATACATACATTTTAAATTAGTAGATATTGCTAAATTACTCACCAGCAATGTACGAGATACCATATCCTGACCCTGACCAACAATGGATATCATTTTTGCCAATCTGGTAATTCATTGTCGCTTTAATTTGTATTTCCTGCCTGCTGAGAGGATTGAGGTATTCATTTGTTTACTGACTATTCACATCTCTTCATGTTCTATCTTTGCTCATATTTCTATTGCTGTCACATTATGCAAATAATTTTTCCTGAAGTGAAAATCATAGCTCATATTGCATTTGAGAATAAATTTCTTTTTTTTTTTTTTTTTTTTTTTTTTTTTTGAGACGGAGTCTCATGCTGTTGCCCAGGCTGGAGTGCAGTGGCGCGATCTCGGCTCACTGCAAGCTCCGCCTCCTGGGTTCACGCCATTCTCCTGCCTCAGCCTCCTGAGTAGCTAGGACTACAGGCGCCCGCCACCGCGCCCAGCTAATTTTTTGTATTTTTAGTAGAGACGGGGTTTCACTGTGGTCTCGATCTCCTGACCTTGTGATCCGCCCGCCTCGGCCTCCCAAAGTGCTGGGATTACAGGCTTGAGCCACCGCGCCCGGCCTTGAGAATAAATTTCAACTGAATTAAAGGTTTAAATGATAAAAACCAATCCAACTATTAATAGAAAACATAGAATATCTGTATAAACTTGGAATCGAGGAAGTTTTCTTCAGCAAGACAGGAAATTCAGAAGCAACAAAAGAAAAACAGACATGTGACTACATTAAATTACAAGTTTTCCCTGTATTTTCTCACTTTTAAATCATTAACAGGTACTGCCTTGCGAATTTTTTAAACAGGAAAAAATGTTTTAAAACTGTCAGTAGATATCAACAATGCTATGATCATTCCTAGAATAAGACACGCAAAGAACTTCACTGGATGCATAGGTGCTAAACTCACAAAAGCATACAACCAAACACAACTGTCTTTTAATGCTGCTATCACTACAAATAAAAGCTATGTGTGGAATTCTAAATTCCCAACTTCTATTTCTGTATCCTGTTCAGCAAGTATTACGCCCTCCAGTGTTGGCCCTCTGTATCCATGGGATCCACATTTGTGGATTCAGCCAATCGCTGATCAGAAATATTTGAGAAAAAAGATTACATTTGTACTGAACATATACAGACTTTTTTTCTTGTCATTATTCCTAAACAATACAGTATAACAACTGTTTTCATAGCAGTTACATTATATTAGGTATTATAAATAATCTAGAGATGATTTAAAGAATATGGGAGGATGTGCATAGGTTATGTGCAAATACTATGCTGTTTTATATCAGGAACTTGAGCATCCTCAAATTTTGGTACCTGAGGGAAGTCCAGGAACCAATCCACCACACATGTAGAGGGATGACTGTGTTTATTTTAAGGTGGTCTACCTAAATACAGAATCTTCCATTGCACCGCTCTGCCCCATTGTGATTCCACCCCCATCACATATGGGGTGATTATGAAAGGGAAGCTCCACACAACAGAACACATTCTGTCATATTATGTATCTATGATACGATAAAATAGATAACTCACCTAAATGGGGAAACAGATCAGTGTCCAACTGATGTTTCTGGGTGCACAGTTTCACCAGTCTCTGCAGTCGGCTTATACATGAGAAGTGTGGAGAGAAGGCTGTGGCTTTCATGAGGATCCGGTCAGTCCTGGGTGGGTCCACAGTGGGAGCCCTACTGGATGGCAGGAGGGGCAGAGGCCTCTTGTGAGACAACTGCCGTGCTTGTGCTATAGTGTGTGTGGTGGGTGCCACTCCCTGCATTGGTAGGCTGGTGTTCTGAGGTTGAGGTGACTTGCAGACTGAACCCTGCGGTGGCGCTGGAGGTTTTAAAGAAGTGGATAAAGGTGACAGGTGGGAGTGCTGCTGCGGAGGCTGCTGCTGTGAAGGTGCAGGAGGGGGACTAAAGTGCTCTTGTCGAACTTTTAAAATCTCTGTCTCTCTCTGGCGCTGCCGATTCTGGGCCAACTTGCTCTGCAACTTCTTTCTCACAGTTGCCCCTTTCTTTAGGTCATCATCTTCCTCATTGAAAGCAAATGGGTCTTCCAACTCAGTTTCCAGGTAGTGGAGAGGGACCCTTGCCCCAGGTGGAGAGAGGGACATTCCATCCAGTCCGTTGGGCATCTTCAAGGCCAACGTGGGCACTGTCAGGCTAAAGGCCATGGTATCCATCTGGTGCCTGACCTTCACCTCATCTATAGGATCATTCTTTTTCTTCCTCTCTTTTTTCGGGATAAAGCCAAGTACCTGCAGGTGGCTGTTGCAGTACCTTTAAAATACACACATACATGGGAAGATATTCATGATACATATTTTTTAAAGTAGAACATAAAACTACATATGAATCCTAATACGTTACAAACTGCATCACTATAGTGACTCTTGGCAGCCAGCGACTTAACATGCAAACCTCTACTACTCTCAAGCAATCCTCAAAGTCAGTGTAATTTTGATGAGGCAAATATGTGAACTGTACATGCACAGGGGTGGCCAGACAGAAGCAAGTCATTCAGTGACTGAGTGGCCCTGGATAACTGCTCAGCTATTGCTTCTCACATGGCTTTGTTATTCTCTATTCATAGCATACAAAGTAACTCATCAAGAGTCTAAAACATCACTTAAAATTCTCTTATAGAGAAAAATATATATATTTTCTAAGGCCATTAAGGTATTTGGAGATTCACAAAGCTCTCATGACATAAAACCCTCAAGAATGTCAAGTGTCTACTGTGCTTTAGACACATATATACAGAGAGAGAGAAAGAGACAGAAGGAAAGAGAGAATGAAACAAGAAAGTAAAAGATGACTCATGGGGTTATAGGTGAAATGTCTTTTTCAGTAGCCAGATGTAAGTACACGAATTATCTCCTGTAGTATCTACCTGCTGTAGGCACTAAAATAATGCCCTTAAAGCACACAAGGAAACTAAGCTTTATAGAAATTGATTAACTTGTCTGAGACTCTTTCCAGCTGAATCAAAGTTCATGAAGACTCTCATTAGTCTTCAACAACGAGCAAGTATATTGTTTGGGTGATTGGTGCACCAGAATCTCACAAATCACCACTAAAGAACTTATTCATGTAACCAAATACCACCTGTACCTCAGTAACTTATGCAAAAATAAAATAAAAATATTTTTTTAAAATGCTTGAGAGAATTCACCAGTGATGCCATCTTGACATGGACTTTTCCTGTGGAAACTTAAAAAAAAAAAAAAAAAAAAAATGAGCAAAATTAAGTTCAAAACCGCTATTTCGAATTCTCTGTCTGAGAGATCACATATCTCTGTTTTTCCAGAATTGGTCCTTGGTGCCTTATTTATTTCATTTGTTGATATCATGTTTTCCTGGATGGTCTTGATGCTTGTAAATTTTCATCTGTGTGGATATTGAAAAGGTAGGTATTTATTGTGGTCTTCATACTCTTCATGCTATTTTTAAAACCTATAAAAGGGCCAGGTGCAGTGACTCACACCTGTAATCCCAGCACTTTGGGAGGCCAAGGCAAGTGGATCACCTGAGGCCAGGAGTTCGAGACCAGTTTGGCCAACACGGCAAAACCCCATCTCTACTAAAAATACAAAAATCAGCCGGATATGATGGTAGATGCCTGTAATCCCAGCTACTCGGGAGACTCAGGCACAAGAATCGCTTGAACCCAGGGGCAGAGGTTGCAGTGAGCTGAGACTGCACCACTGCATTCCAGCCTGGGAGACAGAGTAAGACTCTGTCTCAAAAACAAACAAACAAAAAAAAAAAAACCCACTACTCCATGCTTAAATAAATTTGGAAAATGCTGGCTTAAACAAAATTAAAGAAGGATTTTGCTTTTTGTTACTGATGTGCAACTACTCAAAGCACTTTGTATATCGTACATTATGAAGATCCAAGAGGAAAATGTACCCATCTGGCAGTGTTTCCCAAAGTTATTTGAAAATGAAACCCAGGGCCAAACGCAGTGGCTCATGTCTGTAATCCCAGCACTTTGGGAGGCCAAGGCAAGAGGATCCCTTGAGGCCAGGAGTTCAAGATTGGCCTGAGCAACATAGCAAGACCCTGTCTCAGTTAAAAAAAAAAAAAAAAAAAAAAAAAAATCCAAGAAAACAGAACCAGCCGGGCAAGGTGGCTCATGCCTATAATCCCAGCACTTTGGGAGGCCGAGGCGGGTGGATCACTTGAGGTCAGTAGTTTGAGACCAGCCTGGCCAACGTGACGAAACACCATCTCTACTAAAAATACAAAAATTAGTGGGGTGTGGTGGCGAGCACCTGTAATTCCAGCTACTTGTGAGGCTGAGGCAGGAAAATCCCTTGAATCCATGAGGTGGAGGCTGCAGTGAGCTGAGACTGTGCCACTGCACTCCAGCCTGGGCAACAGAGTGAGACTCAGCCTCAAAAAACAAAAACAAAAACAAAAGAGAACCTATTTTTATTGTAGCATATAGGTGATAGCTCTACAAACACAGTTTGGGAAAAGACCACTAAAGTAAAAAATGTCAATCCTCAAATTCACTGGGCTTCATCATAAAAATGTTTTTTTAGTAATTGCTAAAAATACAGATTCACCAAATAGTCAGAAAATCTCACATACACACAGAATATGTGTATTTTGTTGCTTCGTCTTAGAAATACATCTATCAGATGCACTCTTTAAGACAGGCCTCTTAAGAAAAAGCTTTCTTTGTCATGTGCAGTCACTGAAAAAGAGAAAAAGGTTTCTAGCCAGCAAAGAGAATCTACACTGTGTGTGTGCGCGCACGCACACATGTGCTTCCCTAGCAGGTTTGAGGTAGGTCCCATACACATCTTAAAACAGAACAGATTCACAAAGCAATGGCCAGCAAAGAAAGAGGCAGCTGGGATAATTGCACTAACCAAAAAGTTTTCCAAGAACAGGAAAAAATTTAATAAAGAATAAATTTGGCCTGACATGGTGGCTCATGTCTATAATCCCAACACTTTGGGAGGCCAAATCAGGGGGATTGCTTCAAGCCAGGAGTTCGAAAGAAGCGTAGGCAACCTAGTAAGGATCCATCTCCACAAAAAGTTTTCAAAACTCAGCCGGCCACGTGGCTTGTGCCTGTAGTCCTAGCTACTCGGGAGACTGAGGCAAGAGGATCATTCGAAGCCCGAAGTTCAAGGCTGTAGCGAGCTACAATCATGCCACTGCACTCCAGCCTGGGCAGCAGAATGAGACCCCATCTCAAAGAAAAAAAAGAAAAATTTATAACTTAGTACTTACGGCTGAGCGAAGTGGCTCATGCCTGTAATCCCATCACTTTGGCAGGCAGAAGCGGGCGGATCACTTGAGGTCAGGAGTTCAAGACCATCCTGGCCAACATGGTGAAACCCCATCTCTACTAAAAATACAAAAATTAGCCAGGCGTGGTAGTGTGCACCTGTAATCCCAGCTACTGGGGAGGCTGGTGCAGGAGAATTGCTTGAACGCAGGAGGCAGAGTTCGCAGTGAGCCGAGATCACACCACTGCACTCCAGCCTGGGCAACAGAGTGAGACGCCATCAAAAAATAGCACTTACTAAGCACAGCTTCTCTTGAGATAGAAACATGAAAGTCCTTTCCCTTATCTTGTTCTCAAAAGAGCAAACTATTTCAAAGACAAAGGTGAATACAGTTGCGTCAGAGAATATTTTGAAGAAATTCATAAGGACTCTCACTTGAATTCTCGCTTTTTTTTTTTTTTTTTTGGATATGGGGTCTTGTTCAATTGCCCAAGCTGGAGTACAGGGGCACAATTACTGCTCACTGCAGCCTCGACCTCCTGGGCTAAATCAATCCTCCCATCTCAGCCTCCCAAGTAGCTGGGATTCCAGGCATGTACCACCACACCTGGCTAATTTTTGTATTTTTTGTAGAGATGGGGTTTTGTCATGTTGCTCAGGCTGGTCTTGAACTCCTAAGCTCAAGCGATCCACCGCCTTGAGCTCCAAAAGTGCTGGGATTACAGGTGTGAGCCATCACACTCAGTGCTTGCTGCTATTAAGATAATTCCTGCTTTGGCTCAACTGAAAATAAATCCAACACTGACAACTGTAACCATGATAAGCTGATTTTAAGATAAAATTTTAGAAATGTGTTTACAATGGGGCTTGATATAAAAAAAAATTAATCCAAGCTCATCCATTCTTCAAGTTAAAAAAAGGCAGCAGTAAGAAATTACCATTTTCAGTCTGCTAAAAACTAACTAGATAGATATATTTAGCCTAATACACAGGTCCCTTTCTCACCTGAGATTAAAATTTTATTTCTTGCCCCACTAAGCAGCTGTTTCTAACTTTCAGGTATTGTAATCTGAAGCCTTAAGTGCTCATTAGAAATTCTAAAAGAGTATTCCCTAAATCCCCATTAAACTATTTGTACTCATTTTGGTGAGATCTCCACCAACACAAATTATTTATTTCATACTGCAAGCATAAAAAGTATTCATGACATAAAATATCTGATTCCTGTCCAAGCAATTTATGCAAGTCACATTTGCTAATGTATAGAAACATGGATGAAGGTTGTGTGTATGTTTTAAGATTCAAATTTTCTACCTAGAGATAACAAGTATCTTGAAACTTTTGGGAAACAAGCATGTATCTCTCCATGAAGTCCCGCAATGATCTATATAGTTTCTGGAGAACTGAAGAAAAAGAGGCACGGAGAAGAGATTATATATGAAAGATAGTGTAAATTTTCCTAACAATATGAAAGATGAATAACCAGTATAAGACTCCTTTAAACACAATTCCAGTCAGCAAAGCATAAACTCATCATTCTAGTGGCAAAATGGACCCTTAATGTGAAAATAGTGTTTCCAAATTATGGTAAACATACTCTATTTGGAACACTTTTTAATCAAAAAAGGTAAGGTTATAAAACATGCCAAACACTGGTGAGAAGTCTGATAGAAAATAAATCTAAATGAGCCAAGTAGTTTAAAAAAATGTTTTTAAGTATATATCCTTTACTAACTTCTAGGCATAGATTTTAAACTCCAAAATTACTATCATTAATTACAACACCTAATTAGTTCTTAAAATTTCTCTCATTTAGGCAAATGAGAAAACTAGGTAGAGAATCAGGAATTACTTTATAAGGTCACAAACCAAACAAATCCGTTTTAAGACTTCAAGCAGCAACTTTGAGGGGAAAAAAAATCTTTTAAAAATTCTAGAAGTCCATGAAATCAATTAAAAAGAAGACACTGAAACATATTTTAAGTAATCCCCCAAATGTATTACTCTATTTTTAAAAACTGCCATATGTCATCTTTAAAAGTATTCCATAGTTTACTTAGATTACCCCCAGAATTCAATATTTATATAAGTGGAGGAAGGGAGGGAGGGAGAAATGAGGAACAGGAGAAAAGAGAAGAAAAAACAAGAAAAGAAAAAATTCCAAGCCTGTTAATGAAATCAAGGATTGAGTCTCATGATTAGCCCTTACCTACGATCCTCTGATTTGGGGATGGGGTTGGTGCAGCGCTGGCTGTTATACTTGGCCACATATTCACATTGCTTGAAGGGGGCAGTCTTGTCCTCCAGAACGTGTCTGATACAGAAGGCGTAGCCGTTGAGTCGCCTCTGCTTGCACAGTTTGGGGCTATATGAGCACAAGGGCTTATTGTCAACCTCAGAGAAGTGTATATGTTTCCCTTCATACATCACGTGACTCTATTCCTTGTGAACATCAGCTAAAAGGCCACCGCAAAAAAAGAAACCCAAATGATAAATCAGAGAGTATAAGGCAGATTTAAGTTGAGAATTTCACTGAGGGACTTCGGGCCCCACAGCCATACCTGATTTTAAATCTTCTGCACCATAGCAATGTTAAGAGAGCCCCCAAGGATACCACAGTTTGGAATGCCGCAGAATCAAGATGAAGCAGATTGTCTACAAAAATATCAAAAGGCCTAGTTAACAAACAGAAATCAGCAAAGCTAGTTCACCCAGGAAGCAAAATACTATGGTATCACCCTTACTAATGCAATGGATTCTTCACTGTAAATCAACATCCCAATAATGAGGTTAAATAAGAAAATAAGACATTATGAAACATTAAGTTGGCCGGGTGCCATGGCTCATGCCTGTAATCCCAGCACTTTGGGAGGCCAAGGTGGGTGGATCACCTGAGGTCAGGAGTTCGAGACCAGCCTGGCCAACATGGCGAAACCCCATTTCTACTAAAAATACAAAAATTAGCCAGGCATGGTGGCAGGCACCTGTAATCCCAGCGACTTGGGAGGCTGAGGCAGGAGAATCACTTGAACCCGGGAGACAGAGGTTGCAGTGAGCCGAGATCACACCCCTGGACTCCAGCCTGGGTGACAGGGTGAGGATCTATCTCAAAAACAAAACAAGACAAAAAATTAAGTTACCTTATCCCCCCAAATTGAACTAAATAACATTTGCTCTGGTTAAGTTTTACAAATACCTCAAAGCAGCAGAACTCTTCCACCAAATGAATGTCACAGGCAGTAGGTCTCTTTTTCATTACTGATGTTTGCATGCTATACTTTATTTTCAGAACCCACATCCCTTTACAATGCCAGCAGAATAAATGGTAGACCTCAAACTTCTCTCAGAAATTCTACTTTTTTTGATATGATGGTAAAATATTTGGCAATTTATAAATGTTTCTATGAAATACAAAATAAAGCAAATTTCTGCCATTAAAAAATGTTCTTTCCCTTATATTTCCCTACACCTATCCCAATAAAGGGATAGAAGTTTATCCAATCTCAATAAACTTCTCAGGCCCAAAGACTAGTCACTTGACCATACTTACATCATTCAGTTCAGAGTTCTGCACCATGTGGTGCTTCCAATCACACTAAGTAGTATAATAATCATGGCTTATGAGTCTTTTCAGAGTCAGTGAGAAAATGGAAGGAGGGAATTACACAATACTCACTACCAAACTACACACAAAAGGCCCAATGGTAGGATTTATATATTACAACACCATCTAGTCTATCATGAAACTGTATCTATTTTGCCAAGTCAGGATCTTAGTGAGCTGATGGAGTCTCGCCCATCCTCTTCTGCACTTCCAGCCATCAAGATGGCTGATGGAACAGCTCAGATATCAGCTACTGAAAAAGTCCAGAAATACTCTCTCCTTTACCAGTGAATGACAAGATACATAAACGCTGGAGGTGTCAGAAGACACGGTTGTTCAAGTCTAAAATCTGCCACTTGCTGTGTTACCTTGAATCAATCATTTAACCTATCTGAATGTCAGTTTTCTCATCTGTAAAACAGGGATAATAATAGTAGCTATGTTATCATCAGGATGCTGGAAGGATCAAGTGATACAAAATATGCAACATACTAAGTATCATCCCTAGTATATGGTAAACACTGGAGAAACAAATTACTATTCATAAGTATTCATTCTTGTAATACATGACTACATTCCACCTGCCAGTAATAAAAGTAGAGAATTTGTATTCTTCTCAAGAAATACTTCACTTACTGTAGCAGAAAAAAAAAAAACTCGAAAAATTACCTTAGTTAATAAAAATCACATTTTCTCTTCTGGAAGGAAAAAAATCACATTCATTACTAAGTAAATCTAATCACACATTAATGTAAAAAATAAGAGCTTTCTCTTTTCACCTTATGAGAATATAAGAAAAAAAAATTGGACGAGAAATTTAAATTTAGGTGCTAGGAAACTGGACACTCACATGCAGAAGACTGAAACTAGACCCCCACCTTTCACCCCATATGAAAATCAACTTAAAATGGATCAAAGACCTAATTGTAAGACCTGAAACTGTAAAACTACTAGAAGAAAACACAGGGGACACTGATGTGGGGAAAGATTTTATGAGTTAAGATCTGAAAAGTATAGACAACAAGATAAAAATAAACAAATGGGATTATATCAAACTAAAAAGCTTCTGCACAGCAAAGGAACAACCAACAGCACAGACAATCTATGGAATGGGAGAAAATATCTGCAAACTATTGAACCAACAAAGGATTAATATCCAGAATATATATAAGAAACAAACATCTCAAAAGAAAAAAATGCCAACAATTCAATTTTTAAATGGGCAAATGATCTGAACAGACATTTCTCAAAAGAAGGCATACAAATGGCTAACAAATATATGAAAAAATGCTGAACATCACTAATTATCAGGGAAATACAAATCAAAATTGGGGTAAGGCACCCTCTTACCCCACTTAGGATGGCTATTATCAAATAGACAAAAAATAACAAATGCTGGTGAGGAAGCAGCAAAAAGGGAACTCTTGTACACCAGGAATGTGAACCAGTATAGCCACTATAAAGAACAGTATGAGCCGGGCACAGTGGCTCACGCCTGTCATCCCAGCACTTTGGGAAGCCAGGACAAGTGGATCACTTGAGGTCAGGAGTTCGGGACCAGCCTAGTCAACAGGACAAAACCCTGTTTCTACTAAAAATACAAAAATTAGCTGGGTTTGGTAGCATGCGCCTGTAGTCTCGGCTACTCGGGGCTGAGGCAGGAGGATCGCCTGAACCCAGGAGGTCAAGGCTTCAG
This sequence comes from Macaca nemestrina, assembly GCF_043159975.1. NCBI lineage: Eukaryota > Metazoa > Chordata > Mammalia > Primates > Cercopithecidae > Macaca > Macaca nemestrina. The sequence goes on from NC_092135.1 coordinate 104,147,711, forward strand.
TGAGCTGAGATCGCACCACTGCACTCCAGCCTGGGACAGAGCGAGACTATGTCTTTAAAAAAAAAAAGAAAGAAAGTAACAGTATGAAGGTTCCTCAAAGAACTACAAATAGAACTACCCACTACTAGGCATTTTTCCAAAGAAAAGGAAATAATACATCAAAGAGATATCTGTACTCTCATGTTTATCAAAGCACTATTGATGATACCCAAGATATGGAATCAAACTAGGTGTCCCACAACAGATGAATGGATAAAGAAAATGTGGTATATATACACAATGGAATACTATTCAGCCATTAAAAAGAATGAAATTCTCGGGCACTGGGCACAGTGGCTCATACCTGTAATCCTAGCACTTGGGGAGGCCAAGGCAGGCAGATCACCTGAGGTCAGGAGTTTGAGACCAGCCTGGCCAACATGACGAAACCCTTCTCTACTAAAAATACACAACTTAGCTGAGGGTGGTGGCACTCTGTAATCCCAGCTACACAGGAGGCTGAGGCAGGAGAATCACTTGAACCCGGGAGGTGGAGGTTGCAGTGAGCCGAGATCGCACTACTGCACTCCAGCAGGGGCGACAGAGCAAGACTCCATTCCCGCCAAAAAAAAAAAGAAAAAATTCTCTTGTTCACAGCAATATGGATAGAACTAGAAGACATTATCTTAAGTGAAATAAATGACGTATGGAAAATTAAACACACATGTTTTCACTTATGTAGTCACTTAAAAAAGTTGATCTCCTAGAAGTAAAAAGCAGGCCGGGCGTGGTGGCTTATGCCTGTAATCCCAGCATTTTGGAGGCCAAGGCAGGTGGATCATTTGAGCTTAGGAGTTCAAGACCAGCCTGGCCAACATGGTGAAATACTGTCTCTACTAAAATACAAAAAGTAGCCAGGTGTGGTGGCGGGCGCCTGTAATCCCAGCTACTGGGGAGGCTAAGGAGAGTCGCTTGAACCCAGGAGGTGGAGGTTGCAGTGTGCTGAGTTGGCGCCACTGCACTCCAGCCTGGGCAACAGAGTGCAACTGTCTCCAAAAAAAAAAAAAGAAGTAAAAAGTAGAACACAGACTACAAGATAAAGACTGGGAAAGGTAGGGGAAAGAAGAGAATAGGAAGAGATTTGTTAAAGGATACAAAATTATGGCTAGATGGGAGGAATAAGCCCTAATGTTCTCTAGCACTGTAGGATGGCTCTAGTTAACCATAATTATTACATAGTTTTGAATAGCTAGAAGGAGGATATTGAATGTTCCCAATACACAAAAAAATGATGTTTGAGATGACAGATATTCTAATTACCCTGCTGATCACTATACATTATATGAATCAAAACATCACTATATACCCCACGAATATGTACAATTATTTTGTGTCCATTAAAATTTTTTAAATTTGAAAATTATAAAACATAAACATTTAAATTTAGCTGCCCTGGATGTTTGGGACAGGAAATATTTCAAAGTAAATCCATGCCATTTTTCATTTTTCAACATCTTTGCTCTACTCACCCACAAGCCAAACACACACGTATCTTTCACAAATTAGTTCAAAGAAACCTATAAGAACTTCAAGAAAAAAGAGGAATCTACATGTCTGTAGGTATGAGAGGATTTTACAAATCATAGAAAGAAATCTGAGGGTAGGGATAGAAAAGGATATGAAGTTGCAGTATGCCGAGATGGTGCCACTGCACTCCAGCCTGGGCAACAGAGGGAAACCCTGTTTCAAAACAACAACAACAAATGCAACTCAACTGATGCATTTTGTGATGAATTCAACCTTGTCTGACACAAATATTTGAACTATTGCTTTTTTGGTTTGAATTTGTCAACTGAGTCTTTGCCCGTACTTTTGTTCTCAACTTTTGAGGCACTGTGTTGTGTTTTATTTATTTTTTATTTTGAGGACAGGGTCTCACTTTGTTGCCAGGCTGGATTGCAGTGGCATGATCATAGCTCACTGCAACCTCAAACTTCTGGGCTCAAGAGATCCTCCTGCCTCAGCCTCTCAAGTAGCCAGTACTACAAGTGCGTGCCACCATATCTGGCTAATTTTTTAAATTTTTTGTAGAGTCTGGGTCTTGCTATGCTGCCCAGGCTGGTCTCAAACTCCTGCACTCAAGATATCCTTCCGCTTTGGCCTTCCAAAGTGCTGGGATTACAGGCATGAGCCACTGTGCCTAGCCACATTATGTTTTAGATCACATGTCAGCAAACTAAACTATTTCTTACAGGACAAATGTGGCCCACTGTCTGTTTTTGTAAGTAAAGTTTTATTGGAACACAGCCATGCTCATTCATTTACATACTGTCCATGGCTGCTTCTGTGCTATAGTGGTAAAATTTAGTAGTTGCAACAGATATCATATGGCCACAAAGATAAACTATTTACTAACATGTTATTTGCTGATCCCTTTTAGATGCAACTCTTGTTGGGTTTGACTTTTTGCCCAATCTGAATCATTTTACTTTTGAGCAATTTTTTTTCTTTTCTTTTCTTTTTGAGGCCGACAGTGTCTCACTCTTGTCACCCAGGCTGGAGTGTAGTGGCACGATCACCACTCACTGCAGCCTCAACCTCCAGGGCTTAAGCAATCCTACCTCAGTCTACTGGGTAGCTGGGACTACAGGTACATACCATTACACATGGCTAATTTTCTGTAGTTTTTGTAGAGGCGAGCTTTCACCATGTTGCCTAGGCTGGTCCTGAACTCCTGGTCTCAAGCGATCCCCCTGCCTGGGCCTCCCAAAGTGCTGGGATTACAGGAGTGAGTCACCCTGCCTGGTCCAAGTCATTTTCTTTTAATAAATGAGTTTATCCAATTTATAATTTTATATTTATGACCTGTTTCATCCTAATCCTATTATATTTTGTATTGCCTTTAGCCTTTATACATTTCACTATATTCAGTACAAAGGTTTTAACTGTGTAGTTCTACTTATACGTGGATTTTTTTTCTCCTCTGCTACCCTGACAGTAAGACCAACCCTTCTCTTTTTCCTCCATCTAATGTGAAGACTTTTATGATGATCCACTTCCAATTAATACTAAATATATTTTCCTTATGGTTTTCTTAATAATTTTCTTTTCTGTAGTTTACTGTTTGTAATATTATAATACCTATACAAAATATGTGTTAATCTGTTTATGTTTTCAGCAAGGCTCCTAGTTAACAGTAGGCTATCAGTTAAGTTCTTGGGTAGTCAAAAGTTCTAATATGGTCGTGTGTGGTGGCTCATGCCTGTAATTCTAGCACTTTGGGAGGCCAAGACGAGTGGATCACCTGGGGTCAGGAGTTCGAGACCAGCTGGCCAACATGGTGAAACCCCATCTCTACTAAAAATACAAAAATTAGCCGGGCATGGTGGCAGGCGCCTGTAATCCCAGCTACTCGGGAGGCTGAAGAAGGAGAATTGCTTGAACCTGGGAGGTGGAGTTTGCAGTGAGCCACTGCACTTCAGCCTGCACAATGAGAGCGAGACTCCATCTCAAAAAAAAAAAAAAAAAAAGTTATAATGTGGATTTTCAACATGTGGGGTTGGTACCTCTACTCTCAAGTTGTTCAAGGGTCAACTGTAGTCTGTTTTCTTAGAAGAATTACAGTCTATCTCCTTTAGATAACACTTTTTTACTCCACACTAAGAAAATTAGTATACTTATCAGCATTACTGCAATTGATCCCATGTTATAAATACTGAGAAAAATTTCCAGACTTGCAACGACCTACGCAGCCCTAACTCTCAAGGCTTTTTCCTGTTGTTGTTCTTAGTTCTACATTTAAATTTATTCAATGCAAAATAATTTTTTTAACTTAGTCTTCCATTCACTTCTTGATTTAATAGTTTATAACACAGTCTCCTCTCTTTTCTTTCCCTGCCAAGAGCTGATTTGTGGAAACTATAAGCCATGATTTTTCCATTTGAAAATACATGTTGGCCGGGTATGGTGGTGCACGCCTATAATCCCAGCACCTTGGGAGGCTGAGGCATGTAGACTGCTTGAGCTCAGGAGTTCAAAGCCAGCCTGGGTAACAGTGCGAAACCCTATTTCTATAAAGAATACAAAAATTAGGCCAGGTGCAGAGGCTCACGCCTGTAATCCCAGCGCTTTGGGAGGCCGAGGTGAGGTGGGTGGATCACTTGAGGTCAGGAGTTCAAGACCAGCCTGGCCAACATGGGGAAAACACCACCTCTGTTAAAAACAAAACAAAACAAAAATTAGCTGGGTGTGGTGGCACATGCCTGTAGTCCTAGTTACTTGGGAGGCTGAGACGAAAGGATTGCTTGGGCCTGAGAGGTCGAGGCTACAGTGCGCCAAAACTGCACCACCGCACTCCAGCCTGGGCAACAGAATGAGACCCTGTCTCAAAAAAAGAAAAGAAAACAAAAGATGTCAATTGGTGTTATACTTAACAGCTTGTCTGGACATAAAATTCTTGGGTTGTACATTTTTTAATCTACTGACTTTGTATATATTGTTTCATGTTCAAAAAGCCTGAGGCCAGTCTCTTGATTTTCTAGGGGATTTGATTTTTTTTCTTTCTTCTTTTTTTTTTTTTTTTTTTTTTGCATTTTGACCTAACAGTAAAAGTCTATTTAAAGACTAGACACTGTTCTAAAATTTTAAATATTTTTCTTTTTGAGATAGAGTTTCACTCTTGTTGCCCAGGCTGGAGTGCAATGGCGCGATCTTGGCTCACTGCAACCTCCATCTCCTGGATTCAAGCGATTCTCCAGCTTCAGCCTCCTGAGTAGCTGGGATTACAGGCGCATGCCACCATGCCCGGGTAATTTTAGTATTTTTAGTAGAGATGGGGTTTCATCATATTGGTCAGGCTGGTCTCGAACTCGTAACCTCAGGTGATCTGCCCGCCTCGGCCTCCCAAAGTGCTGGGATTACAGGCATGAGCCACCACGCCTTTTTTTTTTTTTTTAAAAGAGATGAGGTCTCACTATAATATCCAAGCTGGATTGAACTCCTGGGCTCAAGCGATCCTCCACTGTAGCTGGGACTACAGGTGCATGTTACCACATCTGCCTTCAAATCTTCTTTTCTTGTGGGAAACTCTTCCTTAATGTGTTGACATTGCTTTCTGCTTGATTTATTCTGCCGACAGCCTCAGGGGTATCAATTATTGGCATGCTAGATTTACTGTATTCCCTATCTATCACTCTCTCTAGTCTTTCTTCATTTTTATTTGTTCCATTTTGGGTTGCTCAAATTTCTCAAGCTTGCCTCCGTCACCCCCAGCTACAGTTGATATTTGCTGCTTTGAATGTTTCTGCAATGTTACTTTTCTCTTATTTTGTACCCTGATTCCAACAGCTCACTCTTATATCCTTCTGTTGTCTTTTATTTCTTGAGCTTTTATAGCTCATTTTTAAACTCTAGTTTCAGAGGAGCTATGTCTCACCCCCACCTTCCACCATAGGAACTATTTTTTCACTTTCCCTTGAGGCTTGACTCCATGCTGGACTATGTTCCCTAACTCACAGGAGCCCACATGGCATAGATTTGGGGGTGGGGTGATAATTTAGGCTTTATTTCTCCTCACATGACCAAGATCAGCAGCTGAAAGGCTGCTTGCTGCCAGTTTCTCCTCCACTCTGAACTTCCTACAAAACTGGTAGGACTGCACGGTTTGTAACTCAGCCCAACCCCTCCTGCCACACAGGGAGCCCAACATACAGATCCAACTTTGCCATCCTTGCACGGGGATTACTGGTTTTGTCCTCGGGGTGTGTTACTTTCTTGGGAGAAAGTTTCTTCCTTTACTTTGCCTGGGTCTATAGAGGAAATCATCCTGTCTTGGCATCTTCTCTTGCCCTGGTTCAGTTTTCACTGCACTTAATAGTACTAATTCATATATTTTGGGTTTTTTGAGGGAGTTTTTGTTGTTTTTTTTTTGAGACAGAGTCTCGCTCTGTCACCCAGGCTGGAGTGCAATGGTTTGATCTCGGCTCACTGCAACCTCCACCCCCTGGTTCAAGCCATTCTCCTGCCTCAGCCTCCTGAGTAGCTGGGATTATAGGTGCCCACCACCACGCCCAGCTAATTTTTTTGTATTCTTAGTAGAGACGGGATTTCGCCATGTTGGCCAGGCTGGTCTCGAACTCCTATCCTCAGATGATCCATCCAGTTCGGCCTCCCAAAGTGCTAGGATTACAGGCATGAGCCACCGTGCCTGGCCATAATTCATATATTTTGGTTACAAGGTTACCGTAATTGTCAAAGCTTCAGTTTAGTTTCTGTTTCTAATTCTCCCTATTTTTAAAGTTGGTTTGGAGAAGGAAGAATAGAGATGTCAGTATTTGCTATCATTAACCACAAATGTCTTTTAAAATTTTGAATAGTAAAATATTCCACAATAATATCAAAACCATAAAGCATACTTACTATAGAATTTTTTTACAACAAATACATTAATAATAATTTGTAATGATTTTGAAATCTAACTTTCTTCTTTCTTTTTTTTTCTTTTTTAAGAGACAGAGTCTTGCTCTCTTGTCAAGCCTAGAGTGTACAGTGGCACAATCATAGCTAACTGCAACCTCAAGCTCCTGGGCTCAAGTGATCCTTTTACCTTAGCCTCCCAAGTAGCTGGGACTACAGGCATGCATCACTGTGCCCAACTAACTTTTTAATTTATTTTAGACATGGAGTCACACTACATTGCCCAGGCTGGTCTCGAACTCCTAGCCTCCAGTGATCCTCCTGCTTCACCTCCCAAAGTGCTGGGATTACAGGCATGAGCCACCACAACCAGCCTAAATTTCTTCTAATTGAGTATTACTGTAGTATCAAAATCACTGTTCTGTAAACTGGAAACCGATGAATATCTGGTCTTCTCTACGTTAATAAACTTCTCCTTTTTAAATAAAGAAGTTATGACAAACGCACTAAGGCAGTTCTCAGAAAAAAATCCTACATATTTTTCACTCTTTACCCCTAGCCTTCCACAGCTGGCATTTTTTACCCTGATTTTACTAAAGATGATGTTCACATAACTTTCGCTCTTTGGCATTCAGTGCAAGATATAAATAAGAATGGAAACACACAATATATAAAGCCCATGTAATCTTAATCAAATGTCTTTTAGACCCTGATATATAAATATTATCGCATTTTCTTTCTTTCCTTCTTTCCTTTCCTTCTTTTTTTCTGAGAAAGGGTCTTGCTCTGCCACCCAGGCCGGAGTGCAGTGGTGTGATTACGCCTTACTGAAGCCTTGACCTCCCTGGCTCAAGTGATCCTTCCACCTCAACCTCCCAGGGAGCTGGGGCCACAGGAATATGCCACCATGCCCAGCTAATTTTTCATATCTTTAGTAGATATGGGGTTTCACCGTGTTGCCCAGGATGGTCTCAAACCTCTAGGCTCAAGCCATTCACCAGCATCGGCCTCCCAAAGTGCTGGGATTATAGGCCTAAACCACTACGCTCAGCCTATCACATTTCCTAATTCATGCAACCAAAAGGCTAAAACTAAGCAACTATCTTTTTTTGTTTTTGTTTTTAGAAAAGGGGGGTGGTCTCACTATGTTGCCCAGCCGGTCTCAAACTCCTGGTCTCAGTGAGCCCCCTGCCTCAGCCTCCCAAACTGCTGGGATTACAGGCGTAAACCACCACGTCCAGCCAAGCTCTACTTTTTAATACATGATGAATATCACTTTAAAAGGGAAGAAAAAAAACCTTAGCCAAACTAAATTTATTAACAATTCTAGCAAATATCATCCTCAGCGGTGGAGACAACTTGCTTAGCATATAAACAGACCTATGCTCCCTTAAAGGAGAAAATGCAGGTAATTAAGCACTGTAGAGCAGCAGCAGAATATACACTGTTATTACCAAAAAATGGAAATAACCATTACTGAGAATAGAAAATATTCAAGTCTCACAGAAGAAATATTTCAACAGCATAAATATCCATATACTAGAATTCAAAAGTAGGAAATAGCTGGGCACGGAGGCTCATTCCTGTTATCCCAACACTTTGGGAGGCCAAGACAGGCGGGTCATCTGAGGTCAGGAGTTCAAGACCAACCTGGCCAACGTGGTGAAACCCCATCTCTACAAACATACAAAAATTAGCCAGGCATGATGGTGGGTGTAATCCCAGCTACTAGGGAGGCTGAGGTAGGAGAATCGCTTGAACCCGGGAGGCGGAGGTTGCAGTGAGCTGAGACCACGCCGTTGCACTCCAACCTGGGCCACAGAGCGAAACTTTGTCTCAAAAAAAAAAAAAAAAAAAAACAGTAGGAAATATGATTAGGTTTAGGTTTAATAAAAATCCGCCTTGGGGCTAGGCACGGTGCCTCACGCCTGTAATCTCAGCACTCTGGGAGACTGAGGTGGGAGGATCAACTGAGGTCAGGAGTTCAAGACCAACCTGACCAACATGGAGAAACCCTGTCTCTACTAAAACTACGAAATTATCCGGGCGTGGTGGCACATGCCTGTAATCCCAGCTACTTGGGAGGCTGAGGCAGGAGAATCGCTTAAACCCAGGAGGCAGAGGTTGCTGTGAGCCGAGATTGCGCCACTGCACTCTAGCCTGGGCAACAAGAGCAAAACTCCGTCTCAAAAAAAAAAAATTTTTTAAATCCTCTTTGATATTATACACCGAGTTTAATAGGAAAATTGAACAATTCATTTCCATAGCTTCTTACTTCTTACAAATACAGAGGAATAAGACATTATCAAGTAGAAAAGTAAGGAAGATACACTTTTAACAAAAGCAGCCAGCAGCCCTTTCAGTCTTCCAATGACAACCACAAAACAATTTGACAAAAATATGAACATTATTCTCTTTGGGACTACCACTTTATCACCTCCATGTGGAATCTATGTCATTGCTGTTCTTTTGATTCTCCTAGTTAAGAAACATGTTCATTTCACTGCCACACTATTTTTCTCTAATTGCCATCTGTAATTTCATATCCTACCACTTTTAAAGAGCCTAGATCTACGAAATACCTTATACTTTTTTTTTTTTTTTTGAGAGACAAAATCTCACTCTGTTGCCCAGGCTGGAGTGCAGTGGCACAATCCCGGCTCACTGCAACCTCTGTTGCCCTTTTTCAAGTGATTCTCCTGCCTCAGCCTCCCAAGTGGCTGGAATTACAGACATGTGCCACCACGCCCGGCTAATTTTTGTATTTTTAGTAGACACGAGGGGTTTCACCATGTTGGCCAGGGTGTTCTCAAACTCCTGACCTCAAGTGATCCACCCACCCTGGCCTCCCAAAGTGCTGGAATTACAGGCATGAGCCATCGTGCCCAGTCCGTACCTTATAATTTTTTTTAAACTGGCGTGAGATGCCAGGTGCAGTGGCTCATACCTGTAATCTCAGCACCTTGGGAAGCTGAAGCGAGCAGATCACTTGAGGTCAGGAGTTCGAGACCAGCCTGGCCAACATGGTGAAACCCAGTCTCTACAAAATACAAATATTAGCTGGGAGTGGTGGTGCATGCTTGTAATCCAGGTACTCCAGAGGCTGAGACAGGAGAACTGCTTGTACTCGGGAGGTGGAGGTTGCGGTGAGCCAAGATCGCACCACTGCACTCCAGCCTGGGCGACAGAGTGAGACTCCATACCAAAAAAAACAAAAAAACAAAAAAACAAAAAACCCTAGTGTGAGACTGGGCACAGTGGCTCACACCGTAATACCAGAATGTTGGGAGGCCACGGCAGAAGGATTACTTGAGCCCAGGAGTTCAACACCAGCCTGGGCAATGTAGTGAAACCCTTGTCTTTACAATAAACAAAATAAAATAAATAAAACTAACATCAGCCTACTAAATTATCAGAATGTTTGTTTTCTTAAATACTTAATGCAAATGAAAAGAATATTTACTTATCCCAGAAAGAGTGGATCCTGTTAAAATCATATTTAGAGTATCATAAACTCTTAAAAACATTTTTCCATGTTATATCTTTTTTAAATGAGTTTTAATTCAACTTGATGAAGCATAAAAATGTAATGAGATACTAAACAGATGGCTATATTGATTTTAAGAACCTAACATCTATATTATAAATGTAAAAAATAATAAAATCAGACTGAGGAATGATGAAAATCTATCAACTGATGTAACTGGAAGAGAAAGAAGCAGTGAGAAAACTGCTTATCACTCAAAAATATAAACAACATTCATTATAATCAAGTTCAAACCAGAATATTTTAAAATAATGCTTATTGAATGTCTAGTATGTGCCATATACTGTACTCAGACACAGCATTGTACAAATAAGTTTGCATTAGGAATTTCAATGAACTTTACACTAGGTCCTTCCCTGCTCTATTAGAAAGGTAAGGATAGTTTATGCAGCAAAAGAGATCACTCATTGGCTCTGCCAGGTATCAGAGAGGGGGCTCAAATCTGGTTCTGCTAATTACTAAGTATAAGACCTTGGGCAAGTTATTTAGGCTTCAGTCTTCTCATCTGTAAAGGGAAGATTGTAATTGTATGTACCTCATTGAGTTGCTTAGGATAATTAAATTAGGTATTTCATGAACTGTAACCCCAGCATATAGTAATCACTTAATATTAACTACCATTAGAAGCCGGGCGCGGTGGCTCGCGCCTGTAATCCCAGCCCTTTGGGAGGCCAAGGCGGGTGGATCACGAGGTCAGGAGATCGAGACCATCCTGTTTAACACGGTGAAACCCCGTCTCTACTAAAAATACAAAAATAAAATAAAATTAGCTGGGCGTGGTGGCAGGCACCTGTAGTCCCAGCTACTCGGGAAGCTAAGGCAGGAGAATGGTGTGAACCCGGGAGGCGGAGCTTGCAGTGAGCCGAGATCGCGCCACTGCACTCCAGCCTGGGCAACCTGGGCAACAGAGAGAGACTCCGTCTCAAAAAAAAAAAAAAACTACCATTAGAAGCAGTTAAGTAGTGGTTTATTTGTATTATCATTTTGATCTAGAATCTGTAGGACTAAAACACATTCTCTAGCTGTTAGTGGTTTTCTGAATAGTTTCCTATAATCCTCATTAAAAATCTAATATCAAAAATATTTCCTACATTCTATAGAGCACTTAAATACTAATGTTCTTGGGATGGAAAACACTAGCAGAATGAGCACAGTTTGACTGATCTGGGTACAGTATTTATTAGTTCAGTTAATAATCCTTCACAACAAATGCTTTCTGAGTTCTTATCCATGTCACAGTCACTCTCTGTTGTTACAGAAACCCTGCATTACAGGACAAGAGGAAAGAAGAAAAACTAAGTTGTAGCTCTACTCCTCAAAGTTCTTTTGTTCTAAAAATCTGAAACTAATGGCCTCTTTGTTACTGAATTCCACACACACTTTTCCGTCTTCAGCTAACTGGACCTCTCTGCGGCATCTGACACTGCTGACCACTTTCTCTTTCTTGAAAATCTCTCCTTTCTGACCAGTCAGTGGGTTCTTTTCTCTTGGCCCCCTTGCTTCCATGCCAGTATACTCCAAAGTTCATTTAATCTTACTTTACAGGGGTGCAAGATGAAATGCCTACATGGGCTGGAAGAGTAGGCCAGGGGCATTCTTTGGCAAACTTTGCTCAAATTATTTCCAGCAAGTTGTTGCAAAGTTTAAAAAAATAAAAAAGGTAGACCCAGAACTTCCAGCTCTTTCGTGTTTTTAAAAAAAGATAGGGCCGGGCACAGCAGCTCAGGCCTGTAATCCCAACACTTTGGGAGACCAAGGCAGGTGAATCACCTGAGGTCAGGAGTTCAAGACCAGCCCGGCCAACATGGTGAAACCCCGTCTCTACTAAAAATACAAAAATTAGCCGGCGTGGTGGCACGTGCCTATAGTCCCAGTTACTCAGGAGGCTGAGGCAGCCGGGCATGGTGACTCACACCTGTAATCCCAGCACTTTGGGAGGCCAAGGCAGGTGGATCATGAGGTCAGGAGTTCAAGACAAGCCTGGCCAAGATGGTGAAACCCTGTCTCTACTAAAAACACAAAAATTACCAGGTGCAGTGGTGGGCTCCTGTAATCCCAGCTACTCGGGAGGCTGGGGCAGAGAACTGCTTGAATCTGGGAAGCAGAGATTGCAGAGAGCCAATCGCACCACTGCACTCTAGGCTGGGCGACAGAGTGAGACTTTGTTTCAAAAAAGAAAAGAAAAAGACATGTAACCCTAAATTATTTTATAAATCTATTTCCTCATATATGAAAAGGCACTGATGAAAAATCAGAGACCATCACAAAAAGGGTAGGTCAAACAAAACATTTCTATAGGCTTACTTTTATCTTTTTTTTTTTTTTTTTTTTTGAGACAAGTTCTCCCTTTGCCGCCCAGGCTGAAGCGCAGTGGTGTGATCAAGGTTCACTGCAACCTTGACCTGAGTTCAAGTGATCCTCTCACCTCAGCCTCCTGAGTAGCTGGGACTACAAAAATGCACTACCACACCTGGCTAATTTTTGTATTTTTTGTAGAGACAGGGTTTCACCATGTTGCCCAGGCTGGTCTCAAACTCCTGAACTCAAGTGATCTGCCCACCTTGGCCTCCCAAAGTGCTGGGACTACAGTTGTGAGCCATGGTAACAAGCCTACCCCAGGTTTCAAACCAAATGTATACAACTGCATATGTGGATTTTTCTGGAGAAGTGTCTAACACTAAGAACCACTGACTAGCCCAAATTTATCTCCTTCTGCCATTTCAGCTGCCATCTGTGAGGATGAGTCCCATCTTTACATCCAGTCCACCTGAGATCGCCTTACCTCCTTAACCTGCCTCTGCCACCTCCTCCTCTTAATTGCCATTGCCACCACCTTAGTTCAAACCCTCTTCAAATCTCTTGTCAGGAGCTGCTTCACTAGTCTAATTACAGTCTTGTTCTCCTTTTTCCTACTCTGTACAACTCAAATCCTCTAAATCTCAAGTAATTTATGTGGCCAAAGGCTTTCAGGGTGTGCCTGTAACATAAAAGAAATCCAAACTCCTTACCCTAACACAGAAACTCCTTAGGTCCTAGCCAGACTGACCTTTCCCTCTCACTATTTATTCCCCTCCTCCTCCAACTCCAGGGCGGTAACAGAACCATAATTTGCAACACAGGATAGTCTTTTGTCCCTAAACTGTGATTCCTACTTACAGGTCACACCTTCTGGAATGCCTAACTCCTCCCATTCGCTTAGGACAGAAACTTCCCCTGTAAAGCCCTCACTTTAAAACCTAGCCTGCCCTTTAGGCCAGAATAGAAGAATATTCCTCCAGGCTAAGCTATCACTTAACATTCACATTGACATTGTAAATGTCAGCTTATTTTTCTTCTCCAATAGACTAAAAACTCCTCAAGGGCAGAGAATGTGTCTTTGTATTGCAAAGCTCAGAGCTACAACAAAGAAGCTAATCTGTTAAATGAATGAACCAGCAGCTGCTCCTACCAATCAAGTCACGTAAACATGCCCAGGACTCTAAAGTGAGCCTATCAAGGCCACAAACTGCTCAGTGCCTTCAAAACCACGCAACACTATGGTTCGTAGGGACTCACAAGAACACTTCAAAACCTGAAAGAGGGGAACAAAGAGTGAAGCAAACCCACCTTAAGCTCCTTTGCCCTTGGTGTACTTACCATACCTTTATATTGGCCAGTTCCAAATTCAAACAGCAGAGACTACACTAACATGAAGCCGCTGAAACTGAACATACTGCACAATTTTTTACTGGCAAAAATAGATTTATTTGCCCCATTAAAGTAATTATAATATTCTTTCTGTACTCAAATACTTATTAGTATTATTAATATATACTGAGGCAAGAACTCATTAAAAATTCACATCAAGAATATTAAAAATCTTAAAAAAAAAAAAAAGTTATGTACCAGAAAAAGTTATGCACCAAGAAAATACAAAGGTTATGCTCCAGGAACCATTCTAAAGGCTTTACGTTCAATTCCTCATTGAGTCTTCACAGCAACCCTATGAAGTAGGTACTATTATTATCCCCTTTTACAGATGAAGAAAACTGAGACTTAATCAGATTAAGTAATTGTCATGATCCACCTAGGGAGACTGAGGCGGGCAGATCCCTTGCATCCAGGAGTTTGAGACCAGCCTGGGCAACATGGGGAAACCCCGTCTCTACCAAAAATACAAAAATTAGCCTTGTATGGTGGCACACACCTGTAGTCCTTGCTGACTACAGGCACACTTGAGGAGGATCACTGGAGCCCAGGAGGTTGAGGCTGCAGTGAGCTGTAATCATGCCACTGTACTCCAGGCTGGACAACACAGTGAGCCCCTGACTCAAAAAAAAAAAAGAAAGAAAAGTGGGCTAGTGGAATTAACATTTAATTAATACTATTATGGGCCAAACACATGGCTATCTCATCTAACCCTTATATCGAAGAATTTTATTCCCATTTTCAGTTAAAGAAACCAAAGATTAAGTAAATTGCCCAGCGGAAGGACTGGGATCAGAACTCAAAAAGCCCAGTCTAAAGGTGTCACTGTAGGATGTCATGCTACAAATAAAATTTCACCAAAAACTCGTCTTTTTTTTTTTTTTTTTTTTTTTTTGAGACGGAGTTTCGCTCTTGTTGCCCAGGCTGGAGTGCAATGGTGCAATCTCGGCTCACTGCAACCTCCACCTCCCAGGTCCAAGCGATTCTCCTGCCTCAGCCTCCCGCGTAGCTGGGGTTACAGGCATACGCCACCACACCCAGCTAATTTTAATTTTGTATTTTTGGTAAAGACGGGGTTTCTCCATGTTGGTCAGGCTGGTCTCGAACTCCCGACCGCCTCAGCCTCCCAAAGTGCTGGGATTACAGGCGTGAGCCATAAAGTGCTGGGATTACAAGCGTGAGCCATCGCGCCCAGCCTAAAAACTCATCTTAAATCACATTCTGTGAAAGGATGAGAACCAAGTAGTCTGTCACCTTACGTGCAAGGAGGGAACAGAGTGAGGCTTAAGGTTTTAAATTGAGTATTTCCTCAGTATCTCAAACTAGCCAGGAGCATTGTCAAAAATCAGCCTTTACAGTCAGGACCTCTGGGACAAACTCTTGCTTGAAGGAGTGAGGAGACTCTGCTGCTGTTTGTTTTGCCTAACACAGAGCTGCATGTATAAGTTAAACTGACTTAGCATTGGGGACAATTTGCTGCCTCCAACCCAGTCTCACCTATTCAACCATTGTTTTACCAGTTACTGGGTGTGGGGGAGGGGGGAAGAGAATTGTCTGAGAATATTGTTCTAACTGTAATCAAATATAAATGACTTTTCATTAGCCATAACCACCGTACCAAACCTGGAGAGTGAGAGCTGCTAACCCTCAAAGAACATCTCAGGTATGAACAAATAGTTTAGCATTTTTTTGAAATGTCAATTTTGGGTGCTCTCAGAAATGTTTAATTCCTTCTAAACTAAAATTTTTTATTTCTCTAAAAACAGTAGCAACATAATTTGCTGAGAAAACGTCAGAATGGGGTATACAAATTTTCTCCTAAAAATCTTCCAGAGGAAAGAAAACTTGATTATTTCAGACTTGTAATTATACTAACCATTTACTTTTTAAACTAACATTTAATAGTAAACAAGCATATTCCCTTAGTAATTTAAAGTTAATTCAGTATTTGACCTGAAAATCTTTTATTAATTTCAAATGGAATGTAACTTTTAAAAGTATCAAACCTGTCATTCCTTCAGGAAATAAAGTAGCCCATTAGGAAATCAGGTTAGGAAATTAATACATGTTTGAGATAGGGTGGGAAAAAGTACAAAACTTTTTTGGTATTTGTACATATATAGTTTTGGAAAGCTTAAGAATGTGAAATCAACAATACACCTTTGAATACCAAATAATGAGGCAATAATTTTTTTCAAACCTTAAAATGTCCCAAGAAAAACGACTAAGAATGATTTTTTTCCATTCAGTATATGCTCTAAAAATAAGGACAAACTATAATAGAAGTAACGATTTTTGGCACACATGTTTATGAAAATGTCCAAGTGAATAAGCAATTTCAATTAATCAACAAACTTAAAAACAACCATTAAATGTAATTTGCATTTTTGTATCAGATCCATACAATCTCAAATATCAAGATTTTCTTAAGCTCAATGCTAAATGACCGGATATCTACCATTGTGGAGAAAAAGAATTTGATCTCAGGCAGACCAAAGGAAACGAAAGGCACACACCTAGAAGAATCACATGAGTCTCACTTCGAAGCCTCACAGAAGTCAGCACTGAAAGTCGTGGGTTACCCATTGCCCTGCAAGTGGCAGCTTTTCACTAACAGTGCTGGGGGTACTGAGCGGGCAGAATGTGGGACATCTCCTGCCAGCAAACTCCAGCCTGCTACCAAGCAGGACACCGCACACAAACACAACACTCTGCCCTAAGCTCACCAAAAAAAAAAAAAAAAAAAAAAAGGAAAAAGCCAACAATTAAACGATGCAAAATAACCTCTCCAAACACGCCCACAATGGGGGCTGGCAGTGGGGGGTGGAAGGGTTCATTAACATTTCAATTTCAACACTCAACAACAACAAGGAGGTAAGCATAGCCACGGGAAACATCCTGTCCCTGAAAAGCGGAAAATTGACATTTGAAAATTTATGTTTATTACTTTTAACGTTCAGAGCTCAGGGCACCAAAATAGAGCTAAAATTGAATCAATTTAAACAGAAAACATACGTGTGTGTGTGTGTGAAAATATGTATGTGTATATATATGCATATAAAATATATACATAAACATATATATTTTATATTTTTTTCCGTTTAAATGTTATACATACACACAACCCCCCCCAAAACCAAAATAGTTTTCCGAGGTTCCGAGGGCTCTTCCACAGACCCTTCGGAGTTATGGCAATAACAAGTTTAGGTTTCCTTAAAATCTCCATTATTCTATTTCTAGGTCGAATATAAGAATGTCACATAAATCTAAATAGTGATTATCAGAATAAATGAACTACTGATCCTTAAACTGTAGACCTTGTTTCGGGAGCTGCCCTGCCCACTTCCTCTCCCTCCTCCCAATCCCGGAGGCTTCCAAGCCATCTGACAACCACGTCTCCCCCTTGGGATCTGTTCCGGTGTTGGTTTTACCGGACAGTGACCAAAAAGGAGGGGAAACTCCTACATCTGGGGACTGCTCCAGAAACCCTGCCTGATCCTGCCCCTCTCACTGACAGTCTCCTCGCTGCTCCCTACATCTTCCTCTCCGCCGGAGCTGTCCAGAAGGGGGATTTTGGACCCAAAGGAATCGGGATGAAAGGGGGTGGGTACTCAAGCTGAAAATAACACCCCCAGTTGGTGGGGTAAGGGCTAAAAAAGGCAATAGGGAAAGACTGGCCGGCAGAAACACCACCTGAGTTTACCTCCTCCTTCCCACCCCAAAAACCCCAGTCACTAATAAAGCTAAGAAACCCCTTGCAAACTTTTCCAAACCGGAAGAGAAGGCCCTCTCCCCAACCTGGGGGGCTCTAGGGGGAACAGGCTGGAGTTAGCAGCCCCGAACGGGCTCGCGGGGAGTTGGGTGGGGCGCGGGCGAGGGGTGCAGGGGCGGAGTACCTTCTTCAATGGACAGGAACTGGCAAAGAGTTTCAAAACAGCCGAGTGCGCTCCCCCACGCCCTGGGGGGGGTCCCGGGCGCTAGGACCAGGGCTCCCCGGAGAGACAGCGGCCCCCAATTCCGACCTAAAAGGAAACTTTCTGGGCCGCGGCTGCACCTGACTCCTCACCGCCCCTCCACCCGACCCCACGCCCGCCAGGCCGCCCGCCCCGCCCCGCCCCGGCCTGGCCGTCCGGAGCGCGGAGGAGGGGGATAAATAAATTCAACTCTTACCGGAATCTGGGGGGCGTCTGCGAGAGACCGGGGGAAAGGGGGGCCGGGCGCTCATTCCCCACTCCCCACTCCTAGGCCCTGACGCCCCTGTCCCGGCAGCCCGGGCCTGCCGCCCCGCGGGAGAGCCTCCGGGCCGGCGCGGGATTCGGCCCCGCAGCGCCGCTGTCCCACCTGGAGGCCCCGGGGGACTCGAGGGGGCGCGCGGAGGCCCGGGGTGCGGGGGCAGGGCGCGGCCCCCGTGGGGCCTACCGGCCCGAGGCCTACCGGCGCCCCCCCATCTCGCCGCACACCCCCACCTGGCCCGCGCAGGCCGCACCGCTCGCCCCACTCCGGCTCCGACTGGACCCCTGCCCGCCCGCCGTCGCCGCCCGCGGGCGCCCCGGAGGCCCTCAGGCCCCCGGCCTCCACCACCCGGGCGCCGGCCCCACTCACCCTTTCATTCTCCGCCCGGGGCCTGGCGTGGGCCGGCGAATCCCCGGCCTCACGTAAGCGCGCTCGCCGCCCGCCCAGCCTGCGCGGCCCAGCCCGCCGCCCTACGGGAGCCCGGGGATGTGGGCCGGGCCTGGGGCCGCCTCTGCTTACCTTTCAGTTGCTTTTTTTTTTCTCCTTCCCCCCTGTTCCCTCGGCTGGGCTGACAGATCAGAGTGAGAGGCGCTGGCAATGGACTAGGAAGCTCGGCTGCCGCTGCTACTGCTCCCCCCTGGGCTCCGGCGAGAGCCTTTCCCTGTCAAGCAAGAGGGGTGAGGATCATATTTTTATTTTGGAAACTAAAAAGTGCTCCCAGGGTCGGTGATTATTAAGGGGAAATCCCTGAATATACTCTCCAGCCAAGAAGGCAGGGCTGCCGGGGCTGTACAAGAAGAGGCAGCAGCCTCCTACAGCACCACTACAGGCACTGCGAGGACATAACACCAGAGAGCTGCTCCTCTGCCCTCCGAAACGACAACTTTCCTACCATCTTGGAGGCAGAGCAAAGGGGGGCCAGGGGGAAAAGTGCACCCGCTCCCGATAAAGTACAAATTTTTACTCCTCATCTCTGGGAAAAAGTCCACACCGGCAGTCTACACCGGCGCCTGGGGGAGAAAGCAGGGAAGAAACTGGGGGTGCATGAGAAACGTTTTCATTTGCTCCAGGGGGAAAAATGTTTCTGCATCTTCTGATGGAAAGAAATCATTACAAGACACAGGTTTTCCGGTGATTACTGTATTCTGTTTTCTATTTCTAATTTTTTTCATGTTAGTGACAGTGCTATTTTAATATTTTTTCAGGCCAATAATAATCTTTCTCCATTACAGGGCTAAGTTCTGTGGCTGGTGGTCAGTTTGTAAATTTGTACTTAAAGAGACTTAATAGTAACTTCATTTATTTGTCTAGTTATGTTATTGTATATATAAATATTTACATGTTTTCATATATTGCATATGAAAATTTGTTACATGTTACTCTCAAAACTGAGATTGCTGTAAGACAATTGTAAAAAACATGTCTTTCGTCTCTGTCTCAAAGCAATGTAAATAAAACCTATGGACTGTCCAGAAAGGCATGATACAGTGTGTCATTTTCCACAGTGCAAATAAAGGCAGATATCACTGGGGATTTACAAACGACCCCTGTTTCTGGAAATTCTGTTATGAAGAAAGGATACAGTAAACCTGGAAAGAGATTTTAAAGACAGCTTTAGATTTTTCTTTAAGTAAAATAGTTTATTAAGAATTATATCCAGGCATTTAATTTTTTTATTTATTTAGATTCTTTAAACTCTAGCTAGATTTTGGTGCATTACACATGTTGCTGTCTGCTTTTTGTGTCACAGAATTGAGAAATGTGGCTATTTTTGTTAGTTAGTTCAGAACTTCCAATGTGCTGCCAGCATGTATGAGTGACTTTTTGTATATTGCAGTGGATGTCATGAATTTACTTTTTTAAATGAGCAAAGCTTAATAGATAAATGGGATCAGGGTTAAACAATGCTGTTAGCATAGAGGTGAGAGGGACAAAGGATACCCATTTGCATCAATTCCAATAGGACGCTTGTTGGAGGATAATGAATTGCAGAGACATTTTTCAATTTTTGTGAAGAAAGAGAAAAAT
Source organism: Macaca nemestrina (assembly GCF_043159975.1). Taxonomy (NCBI): domain Eukaryota; kingdom Metazoa; phylum Chordata; class Mammalia; order Primates; family Cercopithecidae; genus Macaca; species Macaca nemestrina. The sequence goes on from NC_092135.1 coordinate 104,167,599, forward strand.
AATAGAAAATGAATGGACTATCTTTGTATGTTCTACTGGGGATGATGATTTAAATCTTGTATTAAAAGTTACTTTTCTGACACATGTTGACTAACCTGGCAGGAATGAATTTGTTATATTAGTGCCCTGAATCAGTAGAATATTTAATTTCTTTGTAAAATTTATTACACAGCATTTAGAAGTAACTTCCAAATTTAGAAATTGTCCTAATTTAAAAGTGAGTTGATGTAATGCATATATCGAATATTTATTAGTTTCTAGCTGAACCTTTATCATATAACTTTGAATATAGTACTTACCTAAATATTCTGGATTTTCTTCTGTGGTTTTTTTCCTCTCTGTTTGGTGGAAAAGTTAAGTAAAATTAACTGATTCTTACCATCTTCGAAAACTCAGTTGTGAAGTTATGTTCTATTTACAATATTTTTTTTAAACATTTAGACATCAAACACATTAGTTATCACAAGGAAAATTACTTCTAGTGAAATTGAAAAACGTGTTTTCTAACAACTTATTTTTCTTTATATAAGACATGACTTTATAGATATGTTTTGAATTTTTCAGGAAATTAAAATGTGTTTGGCCAGATTCCATGGCTTATGTCTGTAATCCCAGCACTTTGGAAGGCCTAGGTGAGAGTATTGCTTAACCCCAGGAGTTTGAGACCAGCCTGGGCAACCAAGCGAGACCCTTTCTCCAAAAATTAAAATTAAAATAAAATGTGCTTGTTTGCATTAAGCTGGCTACACCCTTTTTTGCAATACCCCTTGTGACCAAAGAAACCAGTGGATAGGGCTATGCTGCATCAGCTTAGCATTTCAGTGCTTTCCTCTTTATAAAGTTTGACTTCTGCTTAGCTATAATCTATGATACTTATCCATCAATTGAGCGAAATATTCAAGACTTGAGGCCAGGCATGGTGGCTCACGCCTGTAATCCCAGCACTTTGGGAGGCCGAGGTGGGTGGATCACTGAGGTCGGAAGTTCAAGACCAGCCTGGCCAACATGATGAAACCCTATCTCTACTAAAAATACAAAAATTGGCCGGGCACGGTGGCTCACGCCTGTAATCCCAGCACTTTGGGAGGCCGAGGCGGGTGGATCATGAGGCCAGGAGATCGAGACCATCCTGGTTAACACGGTGAAACCCCGTCTCTACTAAAGATACAGAAAATTGGCCGGGCGTGGTGGTGGGCGCCTGTAGTCCCAGCTACTCGGGAGGCTGAGGCAGGAGAATAGCGTGAACCTGGGAGGCAGAGCTTGCTTGCAGTGAGCTGAGATCACACCATTGCACTCCAGTCTGGGCGACAGAGTGAGACTCCGTCTCAAAAAAAAAAAAAAAAAAAAAAAAAAAGATACAAAACTTAGCTGGGTGTGGTGGCAGGCGCCTGTAATCCCAGCTACTCTGGAGGCTGAGGCAGGAGAATCACTTGAACTGGAAGGCAGAGGTTGCAGTGAGCTGAGATCGCACCATTGCACTCCAGCCTGGGCGACAAGAGAAACTCTCAAAAAAAAAAAATTGCTATGTCTGATTTGTAGAATCTGCAAATGCTAACAAAACTGATACAATTTTTATTGTTTTTTTTTTTAATTTTTTAATTAATTTATTTTTTTTTGAGACGGAGTGTCACCACATTGGCCAGGCTGGTCTTGAACTCCTGACCTCAGGTGATCCGCCGGCCTCTGCCTCCCAAAGTGCTGAGATTACAGGCGTGAGCCACCACACCCGGGCTAAAACTACTGATACAATTTGAGGAAGCTATTTTTTTTTCCCAATAAAGTTTCCACTACTCAGATTTGGCTACATTATTGAGCACTTAATGCATCTTGATAACCTTGTTGGATGCTTTTATCTATGTTTTCTTATTTAATTCCTGTAAGAGCTCCAAAAAGTATTACATTTTTTCTTTTCTTTAAAAAAAAAAATACAGATGGGATAATTGTCTTTCCTGTCAGGGATCATGTACCTTCTTGGCCCAAAAGCTTTCCAGTAAGATTCTCAGTTCTCCTGGTTTAGAGTGTCCAAGGTGCCTGTCACAATTCTGTGCACTATGCCTGAAGTGCTAGGTTCCTGCTCTACCCTCTTTGCCAAAAACAAACTGAGTAGCCAACTGTTGGAGCCCCTTTCCTTCAATGGTGGCAACCAGTTGCTTATTTCACATGCATGAAGTCTAGCACCTAATCTATCAGTTGTTTTGAGGAATGCAAATAAATAACAAAAATAACAAACACATTATGATTAACAGAGACTTTATTCCTGATCCTGAAAATGAGCACTATACGTTATAAATTATTAACTTATTCTATTATGCCTTCATTTCACAAATAGCCGTTTGGCCTTTAGTTGAAGTAGGAAATGCTTGCCTTAATTTTTTTTTTTATTTTGAGACCAAGTCTCGCTCTGCCCAGGCTGGAGTGCGGTGGCGCGATCTCGGCTCACTGCAACCTCCGCCTCTGGAGTTCAAGCTATTCTCCTGCCTCAGCCTCCTGAGTAGCTGGGATTACAGGTACCCACCACCACACCCGGCAAATTTTTATATTTTTAGTAGAGATGGGGTTTCACCATGTTGGCCAGACTGGTCTCAAACTCCTGACCTCGGCCTCCCAAAGTGTTGGGATTACAGGTGTAAGCCACTGCACTCGGGCAATATTTTTTTTTAAATTATTTTTATTATTATTTTTTACATAGAGATGGTGTCTTGCTATATTGCCCAAGCTAGTCTGAAACTCCTGAACTCAGGCGATCCTCCTCCCTCAGCCTCCCAAAAGTGCTGAGATTACAGGTGTGAGTCACCTTGCCCAACAACCTTAATAATTTTAATATCATTAGAATCTTTAATTGATCTACCTTTTGGTATTAATTATTTTAGTTTTCTTTCTTTCTTTTTTTTTTTTTTTGAGACGGAGTCTTGCTCTGTAGCCCGGGCTGGAGTGCAGTGGCCGGATCTCAGCTCACTGCAAGCTCCGCCTCCCGGGTTTACGCCATTCTCCTGCCTCAGCCTCCGGAGTAGCTGGGACTACAGGCGCCCGCCACCTCGCCCGGCTAGTTTTTTGTATTTTTAGTAGAGACGGGGTTTCACGGTGTTAGCCAGGATGGTCTCGATCTCCTGACCTCGTGATCCGCCCGTCTCGGCCTCCCAAAGTGCTGGGATTACAGGCTTGAGCCACCGCGCCCGGCCCTTTCTTTCTTTTTTTTAAGACAGAGTCTCACTCTGTTGCCAGGCTGGAGTGCAGTAGCGTGATTGCAGCTCACTGCAACCTATGAATCCCAGGTTCAAGCGATTTTCCTGCTTCAGCCTCCTGAGTATCTGGGACTACAGGTATGCACCACCACGCCCAGCTAGTTTTTGTATTTTTAATAGAGAGGGGTTTCACCATGTTGGCCAGGATGGTCTCCATCTTGATCTCATGATCTACCCACCTCGGCCTCCCAAAGTGCTGGAATTACAGGCATGAACCACTGCACCCTGCCTAATTACTAAAAATTGACCACATTACTATGTATACTAAAAAGTTATTAAGAAAATATCAGCCAGGCACGGTGGCTCATGCCTGTAATCTCAATACTTTGGGAGGCCAAGGTGGGCGGATCACCTGAGGTTAGGAGTTCAAGACCAGCCTGGCCAACATGGTGAAAACCCATCTCTACTAAAAATACAAAAATTAGCCTTCCAGCTACTAGGAAGGCTGAGGCAAAAGAACCTCTTGAACCCAGGAGGCGGAGGTTGCAGTGAGCTGAGATCTCACCACTGCACTCCAGCCTGGGCAACAGAGCAAGACTGTCTCAAAAAATTAAAAATAAAAAAACTCCAGGGAGCCGGGCACGTTGGCTCACGCCTGTAATCCCAGCACTTTGGCAGGCCGAGGCGGGTGGATCACGAGGTCAGGAGATCGAGACCATCCTGGCTAACACGGTGAAAACCCTGTCTCTACTAAAAATACAAAAAATTAGCCGGGCGTGGTGGCAGGTACCTGTAGTCCCAGCTACTCAGGAGGCTGAGGTAAGAGAATGGCATGAACCTGAGAGGCGGAGCTTGCAGTGACCCGAGACCGCACCACTGCACTCCAGCCCGGGCAACAGAGTGAGACTCTGTCTCAAAAAAAAAAAAAATTAAAATAAAAAAACTCCCAAGAAGATGAGGGAATAGAAATGGGGTATGTACATAGCCTGAAAGTTTTCAAAGCCACACTATTATGATGGCCATAGACTCAAATTTTTTTCACTTTAAAGCCTTTCTGTTTTGCAAACATTTGTTGGTAATGTTTCTACCTAAAACAAAGATTTTGGTTTTATTGTGGTTACAAGAAAGTGTTTCTGAGATAAACACTGTATTTAGCCAACATACACATCATAGCTTTAGACTGACTATGAAATTTCTTTTCAAAGATTCAAGGCTCTGGGCATGGTGGCTCACACCTGTAGTCCCAAAACTTTAGGAGGCTGAGGAGGGAGGATCACTTGAGCCCAGAAGTTGGAGGTCACAGTGAGCTGTGATCGCACTACGGCACTCCAGCCTGGGCAACAGAGTGAGAGCCTGTCTCAAAAAAAAAGGCCGGCGTGGTGGCTCACACCTGTAATCCCAACACTTTGAGAGGCCGAGGCGGGTGAATCATGAGGTCAGGAGTTTGAGACCAGCCTGGCCAACATGGTGAAACCTCGTCTCTACTAAAAATACAAAAAATTAGCTGGACATAGTGGCGGGCGCCTGTAATCCCAGCTACTCAGGAGGCTGAGGGAAGAGAATCGCTTGATCCTGGGAGGTGGAGGTTGCAGTGAGCCAAGATCACACCACTGCACTCCAGCCCAAACAACAGATGAGACTCCGTCTCAAAAATAATAATAATAAAATATATATATATACACACACACACACTTATTATGTATATATATTTATATATTCAGCTGTAGTCAAAATAAACATGAGCATTGATCAGGTAATCTCCCTAATGCTAACATCTAACCTGAGGCAGTTAGACCTTTGATTTCATACCAGAAGCCAAGAAGTGGGTTTTTGGTTTTGTTTTGTTCTTTTTTTTGAGACGGAGTCTCACTCTGTCGCCCAGGCTGGAGTGCAGTAGTGTGATCTCAGCTCACTGCAGCCTTCACCTCCTGAGTTCAAGCGATTCTCCTGCCTCAGCCTCCCAAGTAGCTGGGACTACAGGTGCCCACCAATACACCCAGTTAATTTTTTGTATTTTTAGTAGAGACGGGGTTTCACCATGTTGGTCAGGCTGATCTCGAACTCCTGACCTCGTGATTCGCCTGCCTCAGCCTCCCAAAGTGCTGGGATTACAGGTGTGAGCCACCGAGCCTGGCCTGGTTTTGTTTTTAAACCCCCACAAAGGCCAAAAGATACCCTCCAGGAACCAGATGGTCAGTGTTGTGCTGCCTTTTCATCATAGTAAAGGCGGAAAATGTGACATTGTAGACACTGTATACTATAGGCATTCTTGGGCTATTTTACTGACTCCTAACCTTGGAAAAAGTAAAACAGCTCCCCAACTGAAGTCATGTTTTCAGTAATAATTAGTAAAAAGAAACACCCCAAAGCAGTATGAACAATTGGGTGGTGGAATCAGAAGTGATAGTCAGCCTTTTCCATCTAATGAAAAAAACTGTCCCAAAAGTGGTGGTTAGCTAAAACATTGAAGTAAGGTGAGAAATCCATTGAGACCTCAGAATAATAGGCAGAGGTTAACACAAAGGTGACAGTGTTCATTTCTGCTGCATTCCTAGCTAAGAAAGCTTTTGTAGACCCGCTGGGAATTTAACCACTATTTCCATGGGAAAATAAATTCCAGGTTCCAAACAACTAATTTACAGTGATGTTCATGGGAACACAGCCCATTAATAAGTTTGGACTTCCTGTGCTATAACATCTTCGCCATGTTGTTGTTATAGACTGCCAGAGTTTGATGGTAAGAATGGGAAAATGCAGGGAAAATCCTCGCATTCAAACAAAAAAGAGTAACTATGAACACAACCCAAATAGCCTGACTTAAACTCAGGTCAAGGGAAAGATTATCAAAGATATTAAATGGTAAAGCCAGTTCTAGTACCCCAGGAAGGAAAAAAAGACCTCAGTAACTGAAAATTGTACTATTTACTCCATATACATTGAAGTTTTGCTGCTGTTGTTTTGAGATGAAGTCTTGCTCTTGTTGCCCAGGCTGGAGTGCAATGGTGCAATCTTGGCTCACTGCAACCTCCATCTCCAGGGTTCAAGCGATTCTCCTGCCTCAGCCTCTCGAGTCACTGATACTACAGGCGCCTGCCACCACGCCCGGCTAATTTGAATTTTATTTATGCATACCTGGGTGCCATATGATAGTATTATAGGTATTTGCATTTTCTTCTATTCTTAAAGAAAAAACAGATAAGAGTCTACTAAAAATTACTAGATCTCATCCTTCTACTAGGTTAATGTTCTTTTTGCACCACACATCTAGTCATGGCCATTCTTGTTCTCATGCCTGTATTCTTGTTTTGGTGCTCTCTGTTCTCAGCTCTGCCAATTAAATCCCACTCTGCTCTGATGACTTGCTCACAGTCTTGTCCCTGAAGCCTTCTGATGCCAAGCTGTCTATACTGACCTTATTGTTACTCTAATACCTTGAGTTGTTTTCTAGCTTTTGTTAGTTTTGGGGGGTTTTTTCTACATGTGCAACAGGAGCTGTAGTGATTAATAGCTTGATCTCTGGAGTCAAGGCCATCTGATTTGGAAACTTGGCTCTACCATTTTCCTACTGTATAATCCTGGGCAAGCTCCTCATGTAGTCTGTTTTATGCTGCTATAACAGAATGCCACAGACTGAGAAATTTATAAAGAAGAGAAATTTATTTCTTACACTTCTGGAGACAGGAAGTCCAAGAGCATGGCGCTGACATCTGACAATTGTCTTTTTGTTGTGTTATCCCATGGCAGAAGGCAGAAGGTCAAGAGAGCACATGTGTGAGGGGGGAAAGTGGGGAGGAAGGAGAGGAAGGTGGCAGAACTTATCCTTTTATCAGGAACCCACTCCCACAATAACTCACCTACTTCTGTGATAACAGCATGAATCCATTCAGTAGGGCAGAGCTCTTATGACCTGATCACCTCATAAAGGTCCCACCTCTCAACCTCATTGCTTTGGGGATTAAGTTTCCAACATATAAACCTCGGGAGACACATTCAGACCATAGCACTTCTTACCCTCTCAGTTTCCTCATTTGTAAAACTAGAGATAATAATAGCACCTGCCTCACTGGGGTATTCTGAGGATTAAATGGCATAGTGGGTAAAGCACAAGGTTCCAGCATTTTAGTAGAGGTGGGGTTTCACCATGTAAGGATGGTCTCAATCTCCTGACCTTATGATCCGCCTGCTTTGGCCTCCCACAAAGTGCTGGGATTACAGGCGTGAGCTGCCGCGCGCAGCCCCAGATAGTCTTAAATACCCAGATAATTGATAAAATTTTAAGTTTAGCTGAGATTTTGGTGCCCTTCAGACTCAATCAAGGTCTTAAAATACAAAAAGGGGTTCAGAAAGAGTACATAGAGAATACACCACAAGCCAGGCACAGTGGCCCATGTTTGCAATCCTAGCACTTTGGGAGGCCAAGGTGGGAGGATCACTTGAGGCCAGGAGTTTGAGACCAGCTTGGCCAACATAGTGAGACCATGTATCTACAAAAAATTTTAAAAATTAGCCAGTTGGCAGGCCAAAGCAGGCAGATCACCTGACGTCAGGAGTTCGTGACCAGCCTGGCTACCGCGGTGAAACCCCGTCTTACAACATAGCCGGGTGTAGTGGTGCACACCTGTGATCCCAGCTGCTCGAGAGGCTGAGGCAGGAGAATCGCTTGAACCTGGGAGGCGGAGATTGCTGTGGGCCTAGATCACACTACTGCACTCCAGCCTGGGCAATAGAGGAGACTCTGCCTCCAGTATATATATACACACATATACACACACATACACACACACGTATACACACATACATATATACATATATATGTATATATGTGTGTGTGTGTATATATATGTATATGTATGTGTGTGTATACGTGTGTGTGTATGTGTGTGTATATTTGTGTGTGTGTGTGTGTGTGTGTGTGTATATATATATATATATGCCACTTGTGGTGGCATAAGCCTATAGTCCCAGCTAATTGGGAGGCTGAGGCAGGAGAATCACTTGGACTGAAAAGGTTGGAAAAAAATTTTTTTAATAATAATAGATACATACATACATGTTCAAGAAGTGCCTGTAAATTACTTACAGTGTGCTAGGCACAGGTGGTAAAGATATTGGGGAAATAGCTCCTGTCTGCAAGTGTCTTCAGTCTGGCAAGAGACAAAAGAATTATTGCTTTAGGGTTATTTATTTTTATATAGATCCTTTTGAAATGTAAGCTTTTATAAACACAAGCTTTTAAAAAATACAAGCTCCATGAAGGCTAGAGATTTTGTCTTTTTTTGTTTTGTTTTGTCTGGTTTGTTCATTTGGCCTCTTGAACAGTGCCTGGGATGAAATATACACCATATATATTTGTTGGATTAATGAATATTTGAGATTTTGGATTCTTTACTATTTGATAATTAAGATATGGCTTTTAGATGGTTAAATGAGAAGGAGTCTGAGGAGTCAAGCTTGGACTTTCTAACAAACTTCACTGCAGAAGTCCAAGATGATTAGCAAAATATCTGTACAATTGAAGTTATTTCAGCCACCCTCAAGAATTATATTCCAATTGGCCATACTCTAATCTAGTTTAAAAATCTGGGAGTGGTATTAAGTATTCTTTTTCTTTTCTATTGACCTATTTCTGTTGTGCATTTCTATTGCCAAAAATACTCAAAACGTGTGCATATCCTAGGTTATTTTAAGATTACTAGCTCTACAGGTCAAAAAATTAAAAAATAGAATATAAGAGAATCACCTGGAATAAAAAGCAAACATACAAGATGAAAAAATATATATGGTTGCCATTATTGCCTTTTGTGTGGAAACTCTAGCATATTTGAGCAAACATCTTTGAGTATTCCCTTTTCATATTTTGAAGGATATGATCAGATATACCATCTGCTCCTCTGGGTAACTTGGCAGCTGTTGACTGCATTCCCTGAGTTCTGTTGTCACCATCAGTGGTTCTAGAACATAAGAACAAAAAAAGATTGTAAGAATAGCTTTCATAATCCAAGTGTCCTTTAAATCATAGAGAAAAAAAAATAAGAACCTATATTGACCAACTGGGAAAAACTAAATGAATATTTACATAATCATAAGTCATTTTAATTTTCTCTAAGGCTATTACTACGATATATCTAAATATTTTAAATGTATATATAAAGCAAGAGCAATTAAGTAATTTAATACCAACAGAATTTATACTTCAAATAGGGGGGAAAATGGATCATCTCATTTTGTGGTAAGATATACAGATGCTTCCTGTTGCCCTGTCCAGAATGATGTTAACATTAACCTCAGAGGAGGCCGTTAAGCCAGCACTGAGCTAGCCAGTAACCATTATGTCTCTCTCTATTGAGGAGGAGGGGAAGAATGATATTACCTAAATTTATGAGCTGCAAACTGAATACTTCATACAATGATCATCAATGATATGATAAGTTATCGTTCAATTTCTACAGTTTGTGTCCTTCTCTCTGAAATTAAGCTAAGAAAAAAAATTGTAGGGAAATAACAGACTCCCGTTTGCATTATTAGAAAGCTCACGTAACTGCGCTATGCAGGCCATTTGTCACTTTTTTTTTTTTTCTGTTAGAAGGGAGTTTTTATTTTCTCCGAATCAAACTATTAGAGTAATACATTACTGAGTTCATTTTTGCTTCTATCTCTTTATCTTGAGTTGAGTTCCGAAAACTTGGAACATGTTCATTCTTTTAAGCTGTCTGAAAGGATTTTGTGTATTTATGGTTTTACATGCCGAGCTATTTTCCTCAGAAATTCTGACATCAAATGTGTGAATTTTTTCTCACACCAATTCTCCAACTTTCTGGACACCAACGGGGTATCCTACAATTCAATTCAATTCTGACATTAAGGACCCAGCATTAGCAGCAGCCTCCACAGGTTTTAGAGGGGCCTCAATTCCAATGCCATTCGCAAGTATCGGGTCCCCAGGTTACCCACACACACTTCTTGGCTACAAAGTCAGGGAGTTCCCACAACTTTCCCCCTTCAGTTTGATTATTTGCTACAATGACTCACAGAACTCAGAAGCACTCTTATATTAATATTTACTGGCTGTTTATAAAAGATACAATTTGTGAACAGCCAAACAGAAGAGATGCAGAGAGCAAGATATTGGCAGGGGTGCTGGAAGCCCCACGCCCTCTCCGGGCACACGACCCTCCTAGCACTTTGATGTGTTCACCAACCCAGAAGCTCCCTAAACCTGTTGGTAGGGGTTTTTATGGAGGTTTTGTCGAATCAGCATGACCAATTATTAACTCAGTCTTCAGCCCTTCTCCCTTCCCCACATATTGAGGGGATGGGCTGAAAGTTCCAGGCTTCTCATCAAGGCCTAGTCTTTCTGGTGACCAGGCCCCATCCTGAAGCTATCTAGGGCCTCAGCAAGAAACCTCAGTAGACCAAAGATGCTTCTATCAACCAGGAAATTCAAAGAGATTAAGGAGCTCTGTGTCGGAAACTGGGGACGGAGACCAAATGTTAGAACAAACAACGCTCCTATCATCCCTATTGCTCAAGAAATTGCAGTTTTAAGAGCTCTGTGTCAAAAAGCAGGGACAAAGTGCAAATAGATAGATACACACATATATATATATATAGTAAGAAATATATACTATACTATACCACACATGCTAACTCCTTATTCTGAAATAAAATCAAAAAGCAAACACCAAACCAAAAACGAAAAGCCTCCACAATGTACAGGTGTTTTGAGGTCACATCATGATAAACCTATTGCAAATTGGAAATATTAAGTGAAAAATGCATTTAATGTACCTAATTCACCAAACATCATAGCTTAGCCTAGCCTCCCTTAAATGAGCTTGGAACACTTACAATAGCCTACAATTTGGCAGAATCATCAAACACAAAGTCATTTTACAATGAAGTGTTGGCTGGACGCAGAGACTCATGCCTATAATCCCATCACTTGGATACTGAGGCAGGAAGATTGGGTCGGGCACGGTGGTTCACGCCTGTAATCCCAGCACTTTGGGAGACTGAGGCAGGTGGATCACCTGAGGTCAGAAGTTCGAGACCAGCCTGGCCAACATGGTGAAACCACGTCTCTACAAAAAATACAAAAATTAGCTGGGCATGGTGGTGGGCACCTGTAATCTCCCTGCTACTCGGGAGGCTGAACCCACAGACTTGCTTGAACCCGGGAGGCAGAAGTTGCAGTGAGCCAAGATCGTGTCATTGCACTCCAGCCTGGGCAACAGATCAAGACTCCATCTCAAAAAAAAAAAAATTGGACAATTTAGTACAGATGGCCCCTGATTTACTATGATTTGATTTAGGATTTTTCAACTTTACCATGGTAACCATACAACTATTCTGTCTTTCAGTACAGAACTCAATGAATCATCCGGGCGTGGTGGCTCACGCCTGTAATCCCAGCACTTTGGGAGGCCGAGGTGAGCAGATCATGAGGTCAGGAGATCGAGACCATCCTCACTAACACGGTGAAAATACGTCTCTACTAAAAATACAAAAAACTAGCCGGGCAAGGTGGCGCGTGCCTGTAGTCCCAGCTACTCGGGAGGCTGAGGCAGGAGAATGGCGTGAACCTGGGGGGCAGAGCCTGCAGTGAGCCAAGATCGAGCCACTGCACTCCAGCTTGGGTGACAGAGCAAGACTCCGTCCCAAGAAACAAAAAAGAACTCAATGAGTCACTTTTTTTCTTTTTCTTTTTTTTTCTTTTTTGACAGAGTCGTGCTGTGTTGTCCAGGCTGGAGTACAGACCTTGACTCACTGCAGTCTCGACCTCCCAGGCTCAAGTGATCCTCCCACTTCAGCTTCCTAAGCAGTGAGTAGCTGGGACCACAGGTGCTCCACTATGCCTGGCTAATTTTTTGTTTTTTTGTAGAGACAGGGTCTCAATATGTTGCCCAGGCTGGTCTCGAGCTCCTGGGCTCAAGCAATCCTGCCAAGTAGCTAGGATTATAGACATGTGCCACCACGCCCAGCATATATTTACGTTCATTAATCTGTACTATTGCATCGAAATTATTATAATGTTGAGGCATGTTAAGGTTTTTGTTTTTGTTTTGATTTTGTTTTTGTTTTGATTTTGTTTTTGTTTTGTTTTTGTTTTGAGACAGTTTCACTCTTGTTGCCCAGGCTGGAGTGCAATGGCGCAATCTTGGCTCACCACAACCTCCGCCTCCCGGGTGCAAGCGATTCTCCTGCCTCAGCCTCCCGAGTAGCTGGGATTACAGGCACATGCCACCACGCCCGGCTAATTTTGTATTTTTAGTAGAGACGGGGTTTCTTCTTGTTGGTCAGGTTGTTCCTGACCTCAAGTGATCCACCTGCCTCGGCTTCCCAAAGTGCTGGGATTACAGGCATGAGCCACCTTGCCGACTGCATGTTAAGTCTTTTGAAGCAGTCCGGACGCTGTGGCTCACGCCTGTAATCCTAGCACTTTGGGAGGCCGAGGTGGGTGGATTGCCTGAGCTCGGGAGTTCAAGACCAGTCTGGGCAACACGGTGAATCCCATCTCTACTAAAATACAAAAAATTAGCTGGGCGTGGCGGTGTGTGCCTGTGATCCCAGCTACTGGGAAGACTGAGGCAGGAGAATCTCTTGAATCCAGAGCTTGCAGTGAGCCGAGATTGCACCACTGCACTCCAGCCTGGGCGACAGAGCGAGACTCCATCTCAAAAAAAAAAAAAAAAAAAAAAAGTCTTTTGAAGCACACTAACTACTAATTCTTCCAAAATTAAGCTATCTTTTTTTTTTTTTTTTTTGAGACGGAGTCTCGCTCTGTCGCCCAGGCTGGAGTGCAGTGGCCGGATCTCAGCTCACTGCAAGCTCCGCCTCCCGGGTTCACGCCATTCTCCTGCCTCAGCCTCCGGAGTAGTTGGAACTACAGGCGCCCGCCACCGCGCCCGGCTAGTTTTTTGTATTTTTTTTAGTAGAGACGGGGTTTCACCGTGTTAGCCAGGATGGTCTCGATCTCCTGACCTCGTGATCCGCCCGTCTCGGCCTCCCAAATTGCTGGAATTACAGGCTTGAGCCACCGCGCCCGGCCAAAATTAAGCTATCTTAAAGGGAAATAGAATTATTAAAATGAAAACAGTAAGCAACATAACTGTTACTATTTCAGCTAAGAATCTTAAAGCACATTAGACACTTTTCATCTTAACAATTGGAAAAAACAAGTACTAGCAAGTGAATTGCTTAAGATTACATAGACTGGCCCAATTCTAGAGAGAAATAATTCAAGTATATTTTATTGTCATCTTGTTAAGTACAGACATATTCAGATTTCACCAGTTTCCCACTAATGTTCTTTTTCTTTTTTCTTTTCTTTGTTTCTTTTCTTTTCTTTTTTTGAAACAGTATCTCCCTCTGTTGCCCAAGCTGGAGTGCAGTGGCACAATCACAGCTCACTGTAGCCTTGAACTCCTAGACACAAGTGATCCTCCTACCTCAGCCTTTCAAGTAATTGGGACTGCTGACTTGAACCACCATACCTGGCTATTTTTTATTTTTTAGTACAGATGGGGTCTTGCTGTGTTGCCCAGGCTGGTCTTGAACTCCTTGATTCAAACGATCCCCTTGCTTCAGCCTCCCAAAGTCCTAGGATTACAGACATGAGCCACTACGTTCGACCTACTGTCCTTTTTCTCTTTCGGAGAGTTCATCTTTCCTTGTCTTTCATGACCTTGACATTTTTGAAGAGTTCTAGTCAGTTACTTGGTACACTGTCTCTGAGTTTGGGCTTGTCTTATGTTTTCCCATGATTAGATGAGTTAATACATTTTTGGCAAGAATCTCAGACATAATGTCCTATCAGGGAGTACATGATGTCAAAATGTGTTATTACAGACAGTTTGTGTAGTTTTGTTTTCTTTCTTTCTTTCTCCCCCCTTTTTTTTTGGAGACTGCATCTTGCTCTGTTGCCCAGGCTGGAGTGCAGTGGGGCAGTGACAGCTCACTGCAGCCTCCACCTCGTGGGTTCAAGTGATCCTCCCACCTCAGCCTCTTGAATAGCTGGGACTACAGTCATGCATAACCACACCTAGCTATTGTTTTATTTCTTGTAGAGATGGGTTGCACTATGTTGCACATGCTGAGTTTGAACTCCTGGGCTTAAGCCATCCTGCCGTCTCAGCTTCCCAATGTGCTGGGATTACAGGTGTGAGCCACTGGGCCTGGCCACCAGTCGTATAGTTTTATATTGCTGCTGTAACAAATTACCTCAAGCCTAGCAGCTTACAACAACACCCATTTACTATCTTATCTCAAATCAGCATCTTCATAGGTTAGATGCAGATTAATGAGTTTGTTTCCACTTGCTGTTCTAACAAATTACCACTAATTGAGTAACTTAAAATAAAACAAATTTTTTGTCTTACAGGTCAGGAGGACAGAAATCTGAAATGGGTTATACTGGGTTAAAATTAAGATCTCAAAAGGCCTGCATCCCTTCTGGGGGCTATGGGAGAATCCATTCCCTTGCTTTTTCCAGCTTCTAGAAGCTAACTGCATTCCTTGGCTCATGTTCCCTTTTTCCATCTTTAAAGCCAACAGCATAGAATCTTCCAATCTGCTACCTCTGATCCTCCTGCCTCACTCTCATACAGATGTTTCTGATTACATTGGGCCCACGCAGGTACTCCAGGATCATCTCCCCATTTTAAGATCCTTACTTTAATCACATCTACAGAAATCCGTCTTGCCAGCTGAGGTAACATATTCACAGGTTTAGGGAATTAGAACATGGGCACTTTTGGGAGCCATTATTCTGCCTACCACATGAACATATTTAGACTAATAAGACAATCAGTCCACATAAATCAGGCAAAGGTAAAATGTCCCTTAAATAACATGTTTCTTTTTACTCTTCCTTCTTATTCCAGTGAGTAGCTTTTTTTTTTTTTTCCAAGGCAGTCTTGCTATGTCATCTAGGCTGGAGTGCAGTGATGCGATCTTGGCTCATTGCAACCACCGCCTCCTGGGTTCAAGCAATTCTCCTGCCTCAGCCTCCTGAGTAGCTGGGGCTACAGGCATGAGCCACCATGCCTGGCTATTTTTTGTGTGTGCATTTTTAGTAGAGATGGGGTTTCACCATGTTGACCAGGCTGGTCTCGAACTCCACTTCAGGTATCTGCCCACCTCAGCCTCCCAAAGTGCTGGGATTACAGGCGTGAGCTACCACTCCCGGCCGTGGGTAACTTTTTTAAAATCTGCAATATATTTGCACATTTATCTAGCTCCATAAAAGTAATGTCATTAATCTTCCATTGGTAGCATATTGACTTTCATTTGTCCTCCAGCAACAGTGAAGAACTCTTGTTAATCCATCTGTCTGTCAGCTCAGATTTTTACCAGTTGTAAAAGCAACAATTACAATTTGGCATGATGCATTACTCTGCTGTCCAGAGAGCTCAGTTTATATGACCTGTATTCAGATCATTGGTTGGGAATTACATTGCCAGACCTAAATGAAAAAAAAGTAAACATTCTCTTCATATTCTTGGCTGTAAGTGTGCTTTTACTTTTTATTCATTTATTCGTTGAACAAGTGCTTATTGAATATCTGTGCAAGGTACTGCAGTAGGTATTGGTGATATAAGGTCGTAATTCAAAATATGGGGATATTGCTTTTAGTAGCTTAACCTTAAGTGATAACTCAAGTACTATCTCATATTTATATACTTACTTTTTTCTTCTTTTTGTTTTTTTTTTCTTTTTTCTTTTTGAGACAGTCTTACTCAGTTGGCCAGGCTGGAGTGCAGTGGCGTGATCTCGGCTCACTGCAGCCTCCACCTCCTGAGTTCCAGCAATTCTCCTGCCTCAGCCTCCAAAATAGCTGGGACCACAGGCGTGTGGCACCACATCCAGTTAATTTTTGTTTTTTTATTTTTTGAGATGGAGTTTCGCTCTTGTTGCCCAGGCTGGAGTGCAACGTCGCGATCTTGGCTCATTGCAACATTCACCTCCCAGGTTCAAGCAATTCTCCTGCCTCAGCCTCCCGAGTAGCTGGGATTACAGGCATGCACCACCATGCCCAGCTAATTTTGTATTTTTAGTAGAGACGGGGTTTCTCCATGTTGAGGCTGGTCTCAAACTCCTGACCTCAGGTGATCCGCCTGCCTCAGCCTCCCAAATTGCTGGGATTACAAGTGTGAGCCGCTGTGCCTGGCCTATATACTTACTTTCTGTCTGGGAGGTAGTTTCTAAAATCAAGGTTTTCTCATTATTACTGTTGACTGACTGGAAATAAAATTTTTGATATAAAATATTATGTGTAAAAAACAAAATATATTATGTGTAAAAAGTCATTTAATGCTTTATATTCTAGTACTGAATTACAGATTGGTTGCATACTAATTCACAGAATACTCAGTGTTCGCTTTCTTTCTTTCTTTTTTGTTTAGAGACAGCGTCTTGCTGTGTTGCCCAGGCTGGTCTCAAACTCCTGGGCTCAAGTGATGCTCCCGCCTTGGCCTCCCAAAGTGCTGGTATTACAGGCTTGAGGCACTGTGTCCCTCCTCATACTTTTTAAAAGATGAAATTCTTAGAAGGAATTTTTTTTTTTTTTTTTTTTTCTTCTTCTAGACAGTCTTGCTCTTGTTGCCCAGGCTGGAATGCAGTGGCGCGATCTGGGCTCACTGCAACCTCCACCTCCCGGGTTCAAGCGATTCTCTTCCCTTAGCTTCCCAAGTAGCTGGAACTACAAGTGTGTGCCACCATGCCCGGCTAATTTTTGTATTTCTAGTAGAGACAGGGTTTCACCATGTTGGCCGGGCTGGTCTCAAACTCCTGACCTTTGGTGATCCGCCTGCCTTGGCCTCCCAAAGTGCTGGGATTACCAGCATGAGCCACCACGCCTGGCCCAGAAGAATTTTTTTAAGTGTCATGCAATAAAAACAACTAACATTTATTAAGCACTTACTCCTGCCCAGAACTTTACACAGATTATTTAGTCTTCCAAAGACCTCTGTGAGGTAGGTGTTATTATTATCAACATCCCCATTTCGTAGGTATTAGTAATAGAGATGACATAGCTGGGGAGTGGTAGAGCCAGAATTTAAATCTGGGGAACTGATCCCATTACTTCCTCCCTTAACACACACATCAGTGTGTACAATATCTCATAATGTTGCCACTCAGTAAATAGTGTAGGATATAATGATTGCTCCAAATCCTGCTCATAGATTGATCATTTTGCCCAATTTTGAAATATCATTGAAAAACTATAACTTCAATGGGTTGTAAAACATGCAGGTATGGAAATTTCAGAAAGAGCCTAAGTGCTACACAGACTTAGTAAGTCAAAGTCCTGTTAAACATACATACAGCCGGGCGCGGTGGCTCACGCCTGTAATCCCAGCACTTTGGGAGGCCGAGGCGGGCGGATCACAAGGTCAGGAGATCGAGACCACGGTGAAACCCTGTCTCTACTAAAAATACAAAAAATTAGCCGGGCGCGGTTGTGGGCGCCTGTAGTCCCAGCTACTCGGGAGGCTGAGGCAGGAGAATGGTGTGAACCCGGGAGGCGGAGCTTGTAGTGAGCCGAGATCGCACCACTGCACTCCAGCCTGGGCGACAGAGCAAGACTCCGTCTCAAAAAAA
This sequence comes from Macaca nemestrina, assembly GCF_043159975.1. Classification (NCBI taxonomy): domain Eukaryota; kingdom Metazoa; phylum Chordata; class Mammalia; order Primates; family Cercopithecidae; genus Macaca; species Macaca nemestrina. The sequence continues at coordinate 104,185,382 of NC_092135.1, forward strand.
AAAAAAAAAAAAAAAAAAACATACATACAATAACTAGCACCCAGGACATTGCTGACTCAAGTTCATCATTGCTGCTGTTGAAATCACCTCTTTAATTTGATGACGTGACTCAGGGAGAATGCAGCTTCAGCACAGTTATTCAGAATAAGGTGACTATATTCTAGTGCCTGTTTTACCATTAGCAATTACTTTCCCATAATTGAGAAAGATTGCTGTCAATTTAGTTATTATTTTTCCAGTTCTTAGAAAATTCCTGAAGAAAATACTTGGGTAAATAAATTTTGGCTGCCTAGTGATGATTCTTTTTTTTTTTTTTTAAGATGGAGTTTCGCTCTTGTCACCCAGGCTGGAGTGCAATGGCATGACCTCAGCTCACTGCAACCTTGGCTTCCTGGGTTCAAATGATTCTCCTGCCTTAGCCTCCCAAGTAGCATGCCTGCCACCATGCCCAGCTAATTTTTTGTATTTTTAGTAGAGACAGGGTGTCGCCATGTTGGCCAGGCTGGTCTCAAACACCTGACTTCAGGTGACCCACCCGCCTTGGCCTCCCAAAGTGCTGGGATTACAGGCATGAGCCACCGTGCCCGGCCACACACCTGGCTAATTTTTAAATTTTTTGTAGAGACAGGGTCTCACTGTGTTGCCCAGGCTGGTCTCAAACTCCTAGCCTCAAGTGATCCTCCCGCCTTGGCCTCCCAAAGTGTTAGGATTACAGGCAGTAAGCCACCATGCCTAGTCCTAGATTCTTAAAAGTATATTCCATTCATACCTAATCAGAAAGAATGGTTTTCATGTTTGCTTTATTTCTATATTTGAATACTTAAATATTTCATTCATAGAAACATGTAATGTTTTCTAATCCAGGACACTCAAGTTTATAATATTTCCATGATGAAGTTCATGGAAATATTATAATATATATATATTTATAATATATATAAAAATATATATATATATATTTTTTTGTGACAGAGTCTCACTCTGTCGCCCAGGCTGGAGTGCAGCGGTATGATCTCAGCTCACTGCAACCTCTGCCTCCTGGGTTCAAGTGATTCTCCTGTCTCAGCCTCCTGAGTAGCTGGGATTACAGGCATGCACCACCACGTCCGGCTAGTTTTGTATTTTTAGTAGAGATGGGGTTTCTCCATGTTAGTCAGGCTGGTCTCCAATTCTCGACCTCAGGTGATCTGCCTGCCTTGCCTTGCAAAGTGCTGGGATTACAGGCTGAGCCACCGCACTTGGCCACAATATGTTGTTTTTTAAAATTACAAAGCAATATATTGTAAAATTTTTCAAATGTTTGATCAAGGTATAAAATTCATTTCCTTATACTATACTACGTTAATTGATCCAGGGGTAATCACAATTAAGTTTTTATTGTATCTGCTGAGATACTTTCTATACACACATAAGCATATACATATATACACACATTATTGTACACTTATGTCCTTAATACATTCTGAAGCTCTTTCCATATTAGCATGTTGAGATCTAGCTCATTAGTTTAAACATCTGCATGTTTCATTTTGAGTATACAATTTTTTAAGCAGTTCCCTATTGATGGATATTTACATATTTTTGTTTTGTCTGACATGACAAACATTGCAAATGTACATCTTTTGTCTCATGATGAATCATGCCTTGAGTCTTACTCATATCTGATTTAGATGAGACTTTGGACTTTGACTTTAAAGTTGATGCTGGAACAAGTTAAGACATTTTGGGGGCTGTTGGGATGGAATGAATTTATTTTGCATTTGAGGACATGAATCTGGGGAGCCCAAGGTGTGGAATGCTATGTTTTGAATGTGTTGTCTCCAAAATTCATGTGTTGGAAACTTAACCCCAATGCAACAGGGTTGAGAGGTGGGGCCTTTTGGGAGATGATTAGGTCACAAGGACTCTGGCGTCGAATTTGATTGATGCCATTATAAAAAGGGCTTGTGGGAGCATGTTGGTTCTCCCTTGCCCTTCCATCTTCTGCTATGGGAGGACAGCAAGAAGGCCCTTCCCAGATGCTGGCACCTTATCATGGACATCCTGGCCTCCAGAATTGTAAGAAGTAAATTTCTTTTCTTTCTTTCTTTCTTTTTTTTTTTTTTAATGAAGAAGTATTTTATTATTTTGCTGCAAAGCTGTTGCTTCACTGTATAAAAGTAGCACCAGCAAATGCAGTGTATTGCAAAATTAAGATAGTGTTGTTATTCATCTGACATTGTACAAGCAATAAAAACTTCTTCACTCCCAGTTATTTCCAATGGAAAGATCATTAAGTATTTAATCCCAAATCCAGGTATGGACATACACAAGTTACAATATTATATGAGGCTTAAAAATAACAATGTTATCTTTTAATTATGTAATTTTTATAACTAATTTTTACCATGGATAATTTCATGAATTCTGATTACTAAAGCTTAGTCTAAGAATGATAGGATATTGTGAAACAGACACATATTATGTTTATCTACAATCATTAGAAAGTTAAAACGCATTTTCTTTCATTAGCAGTGTTAACAGTAGTTTTTTATCCCATCGGTAATGCTAAAAGTTGCTATTCTAAGTCTTCCATCCACTACTAATTTAAGACAACTCTGCTGCGTTGCGTTATTTCACACTAGTTTATTTAGGGGTTCCATTTTCACTCCTCAATAGATTTTTACGTATTTCTCATACGCTTCTTCACTCATAAGTTCATCTAGTTATGAAGGGTTACTCAGTGTCATCTTGATCAGCCAACCATCTTCGTAACAAGATTTGTTTACAAGTCCTGGATTTTCTGCAAGAGCTTCATTAATTTCAGTTACTTTTGATAAAGGAGAACAGAGTTCACTAGCAGCTCTCACACTTTCCAAAGCACCAAACTCATCTTGTTTGTTCAATTTTGTCCCAACTTCAGGCAGACTACAGTAAACATCTCCCAACCCTTCCCAAGAGCAGAGCGGGTCCCATGCGCAGCAGCCGGACGGCGCCCATCCCAAGCTGCCAGGGCCTCAGCGGGCAGAGCGCAACTCGCAGCGCCATGTCCCAGGGGTGCGGGGGTCGCAGCACTACACCTCAGCCACCCGCGCGGGGAGCCGCGGCGGGGCGGGCAGAAGTAAATTTCTTTATAAATTACCCAGTCTGGGCCTGGTGTGTTGGCTCACATCTGTTACTCCAGAACTTTGGGAGGACAAGGTGGGAGAGTGCCTGGGCCCAGGGGTTTGAGATGAGCCTGGGCAACATAGTGAGACCCGTCTCTATAAAACGTTTTTAAAAATTGGCTGGGCGCGGCGGCTTGTGCCTGTAATCCCAGCACTTTGGGAGGCCGAGGCGGGCGGATCACGAGGTCAGGAGTTCGAGACCAGCCTGACCAACATGGTGAATCCCCGTCTCTACTAAAATTACAAAAATTAGCCGGGCATGGTGGCACACGCCTGTAATCCTAGCTACTCAGGAGACTGAGGTAGAACTGCTTGAACCTGGGAGGTGGAGGTTGCAGTGAGCTGAGATTGTGCCACTGCACGCCAGCCTGGGCGACAGACTCAGACTGTCTCAGACAAAAAAAAAAAAAAGATTAAAAATTAGTGGGGCATGGTGGCTCACACCCATAGTTCCAGCTGTTCAGGAGGCTGAGGCAGGAGAAATTGCTTGATCCAGGGAGGTTGAGGCTGCAGTGAGCTGTGATCATGCCACTGAACTCCAGCCTGGGTGACAGAGTTGCCTCAGTCAGTCAGTCAATCAATCAATCAATCACCCAATCTGTGATATTCTGTTTTAACAGCAGAAACAAAGACAACTAGCCATGCCCACTGTGTTATGTACATACCTCTATTAGAATATGTTATATCATTACTATAATTGATGCCTACATATCTCTTTTAGTATATTGTTGGCTTCTTGAGGACATTAGCTAAATTGTATTTCTCTTTGTAGTCTTGGGTAATTAATGTACTTGACACACAGTAGATACTCTGCAATTTTTTGTGTGTGTGTGAGATGGGGTCTCACTCTGTCGCCAGGCTGGAGTGTAGTGGCACGATCTGGGATCACTGCAACCTCCGCCTCCCAGGTTTAAGCAATTCTCTGACTCAGCCTCCAGAGTAGCTGGGACTACAGGTGCCTGCCACCATGCCCGGCTAATTTTTGTATTTTTAGTAGAGACAGGGTTTCACTATCTTGGCCAGGCTGGTCTTGAACTCCTGGCCTTGTGAGAGCCACTGCGCCCAGCTGATATTCTGTAAATGTTTAATAGATGTTGGAGCTGAATTTCAGGCTTTGTAATGTCACACAATCAGGCGTCAGAAGAGCTGATCCAAACCCAATATCTGCCCCTAACTTGCCTCTTATTCTTTCTGGCCTCTATTTCCACAATTATAAAATGCAGGTATAATACTAGATTTTTTTTTGTATAGTCCTTTACAGATCCAAAATTATGATTTTAAGAAGGAAATTAATAAGTTATTCATCTCAGTATCTCTTTAGGTACCAATATTATAAATTAATCACCAGTCTCAGACTATACATTGCCATTTTCAACATATGCTTTTAGTGTGAGTTATTTAAAAATATTAAGATATCAGATATTTTGAATATCAGCAATAGGTAAGTCAATCTCTAAACATTTTCAGTAGTAAAAAACACAAAAAGACACTTTAAGCAGAGGGTATTTGGTTTTGGAATCCTTGTTCTCTTAAAATCTATGATCTGAAATCTAGTCAGTTTTCTCATTAACATCCTTGTCCCTTGGGCTAAATTATTCAGCAAACTAATTAAAGTGCTATATTTTAAAATATTGGTTATTTAAAACTTATTCGGGGCTGGGTACAGTGGCTCATACCTGTAATCCCAGCACTTTGGGAGGCTGAGGCAGGCAGATCACTTGAACTCAGGAGTTCAAGACCAGCCTGTGCAACATGGTGAAATCTTGTCTCTACAAAAAATACAAAAATTAGCCAGGTGTGGTGGCATGTGCCTGTAGTCCCAGCCACTTGGGAGGCTGAGGTGGGAGGATGGCTTGAGCCCAGGAGATGGAGGTTGCAGTGTGCTGAGATCATGCCATGCATTGCACTCCAGTCTGGGTAGCAGAGCCAGAATCTTATTAAGGAATTCTAACATCTTCATCTTTTTATAAAAGGTGGCCAGACTGGGCATGCTGGCTCACATCTGTAATCCCATCACTTTGGGAGGCCGAGGCAGGTGGATCACCTGAGGTCAGGGGTTCAAGACCAGCCTGACCAATGTGGTGAAACCCCATCTCTACTAAAAATACAAAAATTGACTGGGCATGCAGAGCTCACACCTGTAATCCCAGCACTCTGGGAGGCTGAGGCGGATGGATCACCTGAGGTCAGGAGTTTGAGACCATCCTGCCCAACATGGTGAAACCCCACCTCTACTAAAAACACAAAAATCAGCTGGGCGTGGTGGTGCGCGCCTGTAGTCCCAGCTCCTCGGGAGGCTGAGGCAGGAGGATCGCTTGAACCCAGGAGGTGGAGGTTGCAGTGAGCAGAGATCGTGCCACTGCACTCCAGCCTGGCGACACAGTGAGACTCTGTCTCAGATAAAACAAACAAAAAGGAATGCACTTCTTAATCAGCTGGAGATTATTTTAGGCATGGCTTTCCCTCATAGTCTATGAAATTTTCTTATAATGATCATCCTCAGTTAGCACATGGGGCATTTACTATATGTCAGGAAATAGGCCTAAGATTTTTACAAGCTTTCTGACATAATCATCAAAACAACTCTATGAGGCTAGAAGTAGGTACAAATTTTACAATTTTTATTCTCATTTTACAGATGAAGAAATACTCTTAAAGAAAATGTTAATGTCAACAGCAAACAATAATAAATTACTGAGTACTGGGTATTGTCAAATATTTTTTAATTTTTACTTTTTTTCAGAGTCTCACTGTCACCCAGGCTGGAATGCAACAGTGCAATATTGACTCACTGCAATTTGTGTCTCCTGGATTTAACTGATTCTCCTGCCTCAGCCTCCCGAGTGAGTAGCTGAGATTATAGGCACCCGCCACCACACCTGGCTAATTTTGTATTTTTAATAGAGACAGGGTTTCATCATGTTGGGCACGCTGGTCTCAAACTCCTGACCTCGTGATCCGCCCGCCTTGGCCTCCCAAAGTGCTGGGATTACAGGCTTGAGCCACTGTGCCAGGCCAAGTATATTTTTAATTAATGTATCCATTATAATACAATTTACTACAAATTTGAGGGAGGAGGCTTTCCACATGAAGTTTAAGATGTTCTTTTTTTTTTTTTTTTCTTTTTTTTGAGACGGAGTCTCGCTCTGTCGCCCAAGCTGGAGTGCAGTGGCCGGATCTCAGCTCACTGCAGCTCCGCCTTCCGGGTTCCCGCCATTCTCCTGCCTCAGCCTCCCGAGTAGCTGGGACTACAGGCGCCCGCCACCTCGCCCGGCTAGTTTTTTTGTATTTTTTAGTAGAGATGGGGTTTCACCGTGTTAGCCAGGATGGTCTCGATCTCCTGACCTCGTGATCCACCCATCTCGGCCTCCCAAAGTGCTGGGATTATAGGCTTGAGCCACCGCGCCCGGCCTAAAATATTCTTTTAAGAGATGGGGGTCTTGCTATGTTACTGATATGGTTTGGATGTCTGTCACTTCCAAATCTCACGTTGAAATGTAATCCCCAATGTTGGAGGTAGGACCTAGTGGGAGGTATTGAACCATGGAGCAAATCCTTCATGAATGGCTTGGCACCATCACCTTGGTGATGAGTGAGTTCTTAGTTCATGTGAAATCTACTTGTTTAGAGTCTGGGACCTCCTCCTTCTCTCTCTTGCTGCTTCTCTCACCATGTTACATGCTTGCTCCCATTTTGCCTTCTGCCACAATTGTAAGCTTCCTGAGGCCCTCATCAGAAGCAGCTGCTGGTGCCATGCTTTGTGTACAGCCTGCAGAACGGTAAGCCAATTAAATCTCTCTTCTTTATGAATTACCCAGTCTCAGATATTCCTTCATAGTAACGCAAACAGACTAAAACAGATTAGTACTGACGGCGGGGCACTGCTATACATACTGGAAAATGTAGAAGCAGCTTTGGAACTGGGCAGAGGTTGGAAGAATCTGGAGGGCTCAGAAGACAGGAAGATGAGGGAAAGTTTGGAACTTAGAGACTTGTTCAGTGGTTGTGACCAAAATGCTGATAGACATATAGTGAAGTCCAGGGTGATAAGGTCTCAGATGGAAATGAGGAAGTTATTGGGAACAGGAACAAAGGTACACCCATGTCATGCTTTAGCAAATAACTTGGGTGCATTGTGTCCAGGCCCTAGGAATCTGTGTAAGTTTGAACTTAAGAGTGATGACTTAGGGTATCTGGCAGAAGAAATTTCTAAGCAGCAAAGTGTTTAAGATGTGGCCTGGCTGATGCTAGCAGCCTACAATCAGATATGGAAGCAAAGAAATAACTTAAAGTTGGAACTTATATTTAAAAGGGAAGCAGAGCATAAAAGTTTGGAAAATTCACAGGCTAGTCATGTAGCAGAGAAGGAAAAAGCACTTTGAGGAGAGGAATACAAGCAAACTGCAGGAATGCAGTTGCCCATGCCGGACTCAAACTCATTTGCTCAAGGAATCCTTGTGCCTCAGCCTCCCAAGTAGCTGGGGCTATAGCTTGTGCCATCATGCTCAGCTATTCACCTTATATTGCTGTCAAAAATGTTTTCATTTGAGTCAACCTAGGATATTAAAAGTACTTCTAATTAAACACTCTTGCCATTAGTATCTGTGTAACCGTAAATAAGTTATTTGATATTTCTTAAGTCTCAATTAATACCTACCATTAGCAGAGATTTTGTGAAGAGCCATAATGTACTTAAAGCTTTAATGGCATTTATTTAGAAGGTCCTCAGGAAATGGTATTATTATTCCAAGGTCTTTCTAGATTGCCTCATTCACCTAAAGAGACTTGATCTTGAGCCTTTGTAGAGTTTCTCATTGGTGATTCCTTCATTGCTTAGAATATCATGATTCACCAGACAGGTTACTCTCATCTACATGTATTTTTCTTTTATCTGAGGACTCTTTTTCAGTCTGTTTTTCTCTAGCAATTATCTTCAATGTTTATGCTTATAATAACCTTAGTATTTGGCATTATGACACTAATATGTGCCCATGAGACAGACAGAGCACTACTTATCACAGACAAGGTATTTTCTATTTATTTTTGAGATATAGGCTTGCTTCTTCACCCAGGCTGGAGTGCAATGGTGTGATCTCAGCTTACCACGACCTCTGTCTCAACTCTCGGTTCAAGTGATTTTCCTGCTTCAGCCTCCCCAGTAGCTGGGATTACAGCCATGTGCCACCATGCCTGGCTAATTTTTGTATTTTTAGTAGAGACAGGGTTTCACCATGTTGGCCAGGCTGGTCTCAAACTCCTGACCTCAAGTGATCTGCCCACCTCAGCCTCCCAAAGTGCTGGGATTACAGGTGTGAGCCACTAAACCCAGCACAGACCAGGTATTTTTTAGAGATTATGATTGTTCACTGCAAGCTGCCTAGCAGGTAGCCGAAGAATCCTGGATCAACTTAGCCATATATCATCGTTTCTATCTCAATGCAATATTCTCTTACCCACAACCATATGAAGTCTACACATACTCACTAAGAGTATTATGTAAAATACAAAACTGGGACTATGTCCCCTCAAGATAAGCACAGTGCTAAGAGGTAAGAGATGGGAAGTTTGTATTAAGTTCAAACACTTTTGGCAAGAATTTATACAACTTCAGGCAACTGGACATTTTAGGCAAAGCACACAACTTCATAATGTATCACTAAGGAGGATAAGATAAACAGTTCTAAAAGCTGGTACAGGTGACACATTTTGTGCAATTTTAAGTTTTACATTTTTTTGTAGAAATAGGATCTTGCTATGCAGTCCAGTCTGGTCTTGAACTCCTGGCCTCAACTGATCCTCCTGCCTTGAACCCCCAAAATGCTGGGCTTACAGGTGTGAGCCACTGGACCTTCTGTTTTTAAAGATATTGTGACATACTATTATTCTAAAACCTTATCCTTTGTTGTATCAGAAAAACGACATCCTAGACTGGGCGCGGTGGCTCACGCCTGTAATCCTAGCACTTTGAGAAGCCGAGGTGGGTAAATCACCTGAGGTCAGGAGTTCAAGACCAGCCTGGCCAACATGGTGAAACCCCGTCTCTACTAAAAATACAAAAATTAGCCGGGTGTGGTGGCAGGTGCTTGTAATCCCAGCTACCGGGGAGGCTGAGGCAGGAGAATCGCTTGAATCAGGGAGGTGGTGATTGCAGTGAGCCAAGATCATGCCACTGCATTCCAGCCTTGGGTGACAGAGTAAGACTCCATCTCAAAAAGAAAACAAAGGGAAAAGGACATCCTATATTTGGGCTGAGTCTTTAATGAAAGCAGAAAAGAATAAGGATTATAAAACAAAAAAATTGTGAACATACTTTTGTTTGTTGGAGACAAAATCTTGCTGTGTTGCCCAGGCTGGAATGCAGCAGCACAATCACGGCTCACTGTAGCCTCAACCTCCTGGGTCAGGTGATCCTCCCACCTCAGCCTTCCAAGTAGCTGGGACTATAGGTGTACACCACCACACCCAGCTAATTTTTGTAATTTTTGTAGAGATGGGTTTTACCATGTTGCCCAGACTGGTCTCCAATTCCTGGGCTCAAGCAATCCACCCACCTCGGTCCCTCAAAGTGTTGGGATTACAGGCGTGAGCCCACCACACCCAGCCTTAGATTAAAAAAAAAAAAAAAATCTACCTTTAATTATCTTCTAATTGTAAAATTTTTACTTCCTTTAAAAAAAAAATTCTCAGTGATCCTTATTCTGATTCCTTTTCGTTTTGACAATTAAAACTTATGAAAGCTGGTTGTTTTGTCTCCTATTACTGAAATAATTTAGTTGATTTAACACTACAGATGGTGTTAGGATAATGAATACAGAACATCAATGAGAATCTAAATTATGTCTCTTGAGACCTCCCTCATTCCAGAGGAGATCTCATAAGTATACATGCATACATGTATAACTTATACAAAAAAAAAAAGCCACATAAATCACCATAACATTACAGAAGCAGATTCAAGAGAAAATAGAAAAATGTGTTCACCATTAAACTCAATACTAATTTTTAGAAGTAACAACCTATAGAATCAATATTAATGAGAGGAAATAATACGCTGCAGTTAAGAACAACAGACTTTGGAGTAAATAAGAAGTAGGTTTCAGTCAGTGACTTTTGCTGCATGGCCTTGGGCAAGCTATTTAATATACCCAGGCCTCAGTCTTCACCAGAAAAATGAGATAATATTACTATCTCACAGGGTTGTAGCAAGAACAAAAGAAGATAATACATGTAAAACCAGAGTGCTCAGCAAACATCATAAAGCTAAATTATCATTAGCCATTGTTACTATGATTATTATTAAATTATCCCAGATACATGTCTGAGCATGATTATATATTTTTCCTATTTACCCAGCTTGACAAAGTGCTTAAATCTTTTCTTTAGCACTAGAAAAAAGTGGGTATTAACTGGAACTCTTTTCATTTCATCCATTTTATAGACATAAATTATTTACGAAGATAAGTCAACAACTCATACTTTAAGGATTTCTTTATATGCATCACAAAGGTTATCAATGCTTTTAAGAGCATCTGCATAAAGTTTTATTATTTAACCTTTACACACAATACATGTTTTTCAAACTGCGAAGTTGATAACTAATATCATTTTCAAATAGGCATAGTATAACCTTAAATATTACATGATTCAGATTTTTTTTTTTTTACAAAGAAATAAACCTGTAAAGGATCACTGCACTATAGTTGTTCATCAATTATCTGCGGCAAAACTGGGATCCTAGTAGATACTTCAGCATATGGATGGTTCCTCTACTGCCTGGGCACCCTCTGTGACAGCTTTGACACATTTGGCCATTGTCTGTGAGGCTCTGCTAATTGAATCTGAAAGATATTAATAAAATGCCATTTCAATAATACAACTTTTTAAAAGGCACATACTAAAACTTTAATGCTGCACATATTCAGGAGGAAAAAAAGATTATAAGGCCCTATGCAAGTATATATAATTATATATAACCAACAGATTCCAACGATAAACCCCTTACTGGCCAAATGCTTTCCATAACTATCCCTGGAAACAATCAAATAACTATAGAACAGCTAGACAGTGCACCAGTATGCAGCCATTAAAAAATTATTAAAAAGTATTAAAAACATAGGAAGGGCCGGGCATGGTGGCTCAGGCCTGTAATCCCAGCACTTTGGGAGGCCGAGGCGGGCAGATCACGAGGTAAGGAGATCGAGACCATCCTGGCTAATATGGTGAAACCCCAGCTCTACTAAAAACAAAAAATTTGCCCGGCGTGGTGGCGGGCGCCTATAGTCCCAGCTACTCCGGAGGCTGAGGCATGAGAATGGCGTGAACTCGGGAGGCGGAGCTTGCAGTGAGCCGAGATCGCACCACTGCACTCCAGCCTGGGTGACACAGCAAGATTCTGTCTCAAAAAAATAAAAAATAAATAAATAAAATATAGGAAAAATATGTACAATACTATAATTGAAAAAAGGTTACAAAACAGCATATGTACTAAAATACATTGAATTGTGTACTTCATGAGTAAATTTTAGGGTATGTGAATTATATTTCAATAAAGCTATCAATCCGAACCCCCAAGTGAATAATCTCACTTCCAGCCTGGTCTGAAACTCCTGGATTCAAGCCATCTGCCCTCCTCAGCCTCCCAAAATGCTGGAATCACAGGCATGAGCCACTGCACCTGGTCTAATCTTTTTGTTTAAATAAAAAATATATAGGCCAGGGGTGGTGGCTCACGCCTGTTGTCCCAGCACTTTGGGAGGCTGAGGTGGGTGGATTGCTTGAGTCCAGGAGTTTGAGATCTGCCTGGGTAACATGGCGAAACCCTGTCTCTACAAAAAATACAAAAATTAGCTGGATGTGGTGGTATGCGCCTACAGTCCTTGCTACTCAGGAGGCTGAGGTGGGAGGATCGCTTCAGCCCAGGAGGCAATGGTTGCAGTGAGCCAAGATTGCGCCACTGCTCTCCAGCCTGGGTGACAGAATAAAATGTCATCTCAAAAATTATACATACACATGTACACGTATATAGTAATAATTACATATAAATAACAATATATAATTATTAATATACTATTATATGTATATAATGTATATGTATGTCCCTGGAGGAAGAGTGACTAAAATGTTAAAAAAATTATAGTTATTTCTTGATAGTGGGAACGTAGTGATTTTTTTTTTTTTTTTTTTTTTTTAAGCTTTTAGGTTCAGGGGTACATGTGAAGGTTTTTTACACAGGTAAACTCATGTCACGGGGATTTGTTGTACAGAATATTTCATCACTGAGGAATTAAGCCCAGTACCCAAGACTTATCTTTTCTGCACCTCTCCCTCCTCCCACTCTCCATCCTCATGTTGACTACAGTGTCTGTTGTTTCCTTCTTTGTGTTCATAAGTTTGCAGATAAGTATTGTAGAAGTGATTTTTTGTTGTGCTTTTGAGCATAGCTATTATTTTACAATGAAGGTAATCTTTATCATCTAACTAAAATACCTATTAAAAATATCTTAGGGCTGGGCGCGGTGGCTCACGCCTGTAATCCCAGCACTTTGGGAGGCCGAGGCGGGCGGATCACAAGGTCAGGAGATCGAGACCACAGTGAAACCCCGTCTCTACTAAAAAATACAAAAAATTAGCTGGGCACGGTGGCGGGCGCCTGTAGTCCCAGCTACTCAGGAGGCTGAGGCAGGAGAATGGCGTAAACCCAGGAGGCGGAGCTTGCAGTGAGCCGAGATCGCGCCACTGCACTCCAGCCTGGGCGACAGAGCGAGACTCCGTCTCAAAAAAAAAAAAAAAAAAAAAATCTTAGATACAAACTATATAAAAACATTAAAAGAGTTCTATGTGCTTTTAGAAAATTAGTTAAAATAATCTATCAACTATTAAATACCTCATAGCCTAGATGCTGTATCAACTGTTCTAAGAATCTGCAATAAACAAGTTTCAGTTTGTCTGTGTTCCTTAAAAACATTCCTAACACTTTACATCAGGAGCAGTGTTTAACATGTTTCACAGTTAAATGTTTTGATTCTTCCACCTATAATTCTCCGAAAAACCTTCAGGTATTTGCCACTTTGGAAAATTCACCCTAAATTGCTACATAGTGACTTTCCTTACAACAGCAAAATTTTATATTTAAAATCTATTAATTGTTTGGATTTTCAAACTTTGCTTACATTTCAGAAACAAAAAAACTAGAGTAGAATCAGAAAACATGCTTACGTTAGTTACAATGTTTAAAAACCTTCAAAGATTTAAGAATTGCAAACACTATCAATCACAAATTGGAATTATAACACCAAATGAGGTGATCTGATTACTCCTTACCTTTCATATTTGGCAGAGTCATGTTGACAATTACATACCTGTCATGTAGAAGTCTTTTATAGTTAGCTGAGGTGGAACAAGTGGGTCAGCAAGAAGCTGCTGGTTCACTAGCTGCACAAAAAACAAGAGACCAACAATAATGTGAAAAACTAGTACTGTTACACCAGTAGACACAACATTATGAAAACTGCTCATAGGCAAGCTGTTACCTTTGAGAGCTCGTTTGCTTGCTGGAAGTAATTAGCCCCTTCAATATCATCATATCGAACAAGATTAGGAGAGACTTCTTCCAATCTGTTCCTTACTTGATCCAGAGTATCATATGGAAGAGTTATTCCAGCAATCTACAACATGTCAGGTCCCCCAAAACAACAAAAAGCTTTAATACTTTAAAATGTCAAATAATAGATAACTGTAACTATGGTGAAATAATGCAGCACTACTGAAAAACCTATTGGTGTCCATTAATAGACATACATTTATGAAGGAAGCAGTTAAACAGGGAACACAAATTAGTGACTCTATGAAATAATTAAAGAGACAATGCTATGCTAAATCCAAATGTTTCTGCTAACCTGTTATTAACAATACACAAAGTTTACGATGCATTATTATTTTAAAAGTCAGGATGCTTACTTTTACATCAATAAAGAACAGACCTATTTTCAGGCAAAAGACAAGTCAACAATTTTCAACAATAAAAGCACCAATTTCAGGCCAGGTGCAGTGGTTCACACCTGTAATCCCAACACTTTGGGAGACCGAGGTGGGAGGACTGCTTGAGGCCAGGAGTTCGAGACCAGCCTGGCCAACATGGCGAAACCCCATCTCTACTAAAAATACAAAAATTAGCAGGGCTTGGTGGTACATGTCTGTAATTCCAGTTACTCGGGAAGTTGAGGCAGAAGAATTGCTTGACACCGGGGGATGGAGGTTGCAGTAAGCCGAGATCACGCCACTGCACTCCAGCCTGGGCAATAGAGGAAAACTGTCTCAAAAATAAATAAAATAAAATAAAATAAAGGCACCAATTTCAAATTCCTTTATTTTTTAAGAGACAGGGTCCTACTCTGTCCCTCAGGCTGGAGTGCAGCGATGCAATGAGAGCTCACTGTAACCTTGGAATTCCTGTTTCTGAATACATGTTTCCTATAGAAATTATTCAAATCATCTCTGCATTTCAGATAGGCATCTTCCTTGACTTTGAAAATCATTCTCAGAGGCTAAAATATCAAATATCCCTTTAGTAGCACCACTAAGAAATGACTCAGAAATTATACCTCAGAGAGTGCTCTTATAATTTTCCAGTCTTCTCTTGCCAAGCCAGGAGGTGTCACTGCTACCTTAGTCTGCTGAGCTCTACCCTCAGTGTTGACATATGTAGCAGACTTCTCTGTGTAAGCAGCTCCTGGGAGAATAACATCAGCTATGGGAGCCCCAACATCACCATGATGTCCTGTACAAAGATGGAAAATGGCAAACCAAAATTTTATTAAAAACTGATTTTCTACTGTACATGAAGACAGTATATATCATTTTAAATCCCATTTTGTAAAGCCACAAAAGTTTTTAAAACTAAAATAAAGCAGTAGTGAAGTAATAAAAAATTAAAGCCCACCTCACTCCTAATTCAACTTCTTTCCCAAATAAAATTATTATTATTATTTTGAGATGAAGTCTCGCTCTGTGGCCCAGGCTGAAGTGCAGTGGTGCAATCTCAGCACACTGCAAGCTCCGCCTCCTGGGTTCATGCCATTCTCCTGCCTCAGCCTCCCGAGTAGCTGGGACTACAGGCGCCCGCCACCACGCCCAGCTAATTTTTTGTATTTTTAGCAGAGATGGGGTTTCACCATGTTAACCAGGATGGTCTTGATCTCCTGACCTCGTGATCCGCCCACCTCAGTCTCCCAAAGTGCTGGGATTACAGGCATGAGCCCCAAAGAAAATTATTGTTAAAGCATTTGGGGGGCCAGGCGTGGTGGCTCATGCCTGTGATCCCAGCACTTTGGGAGGCCAAGGCGGGCAGATGACTTGAGGCCAGGAGTTTGTGACCAGCCTGGCCAACATGGTGAAACCCCATCTCTACTAAAAATACAAAAAAATTAGCCCAATGAGGTGGTGTGTGCCTGTAATCCCAGCTACTCAAGAGGCTGAGGCAGGAGAATCATTTGAACCCATGAGGCAGAAGCTGCAGTGAGCCGAGATCACGCCACTGCACTCCAGCCTGGGTGACAGAGTGAGACTCTGTCTCAAAAAAAATTCTTTTAAAAAGAAAAAAAAATATCTTCTCAGACTATTTTATGCAAATACAAACATGTATAATACCATACACACATATAAAATAGGCAAATAAGTATACTGATGCTTACAAAGTAGAAATGCTTGCAAAGTAGAACTGCTCAGATCTACCAGTTTGTGAAATTTGGTAAAGTAGACTGAAATGGGGGGGGGATGCAAAGACAGGAATATGACAGTAATACTGAAAAAGGCATAAAAAATTACAGAAAAATTTGGAAACACTACCACCCATTAATAACAACTAGCAGAAGAAAGAAGTTATTTTATTCAGAAAAGAAGACCTTTAGAAACATCTGAATCAAATGTAAGAAAGTTGTAGAATACATAGTTTAATATAATTTGTGCACATTTGTGTATGCGTATGAAGATGTTATGAAGTACATATATCAAAATTGTCATCAATGATTATTTCTTAAAGGACTAAAAACAGGATTTTAGTTTGTTTATATTTTTATTTAAAATAACATTTTTTTGTTGCTCTATCACCCAGGCTGGAGCACAGTGGCGTGATCATGGCTCACTGCAGCCTCAACCTGCTGAGCTCAAGTGATCATCCCACTTCAACCTCCTAAGTAGCTGGGATCATAGACATGCAGCATTATGCCTAGCTAATTTTTAATTTTTTGTAGAAACAGGGTCTCCCTATGTTGCCCAGACTGGTCTAGAACTCCTTGGCTCAACGAATCCTCCTGCCTCAACCTCGCAAAGTGCTGGGATTACAGCATGAGCCACAGCACCCAAGGAACAGGATTCAGTTCATATATTTTTGTTTAACTTTTTTTTTTTTTTGAGAGGGCGTTTCACTCTTATTGCCTAGGGTGGAGTACAATGGCATGATCTTGGCTGACTGCAATCTCTGCCTCCCAGGTTCAAGCAGTTCTCCTGTCTCAGCCTCCCGAGTAGCTGGGATTATAGGCACCCGCCACCACGCTTGGCTAATTTTTATATTTTTAGTAGAGACAGAGTTTTACCATGTTGGTTAGGCTGGTATTGAACTCCTGACTTCAGGTGATCCACCCGCCTTGGCCTCCCAAGGTGCTGGGATTACAGGTATGAGCCACCGCACCCAGCAGGTAATAATTCTTAAAAGCAGTATCAATTATGTAACTAATAACACTTGCGGTTTGTTTAAAAAAAAAAGAAGGGGGAGTAGGGGGAGGCAAAATTCTCAAATGGAAAACATTCAATTCACTAAATATATTACTAAATGGTTTCTAACATACACAATGTACTACCCTCTTTTGTTTCCAGTGTCACAGGTGATACTTACCTTGATAAATAATGAAACAATCCTTTGGCAAATCCTGTCGTGTGATACAACCTCCATCTGCTCCCAGGAGAAACAGCACCTTGGGAGGGTTCTTCCGAACTGCTTCCACCCCAGGTTTATAGCCAAGGTCCAAAGCAGCTACTTGACTTGCAATCCTGCAAAACAATTACGGAATTTTACCATAACTGCAGTGTTTTCAATGTAAAAAATTAAATGTGATTCTTGGAATAATTTCCTTTCAACAATGTCAAAAAACCCATTTTATTTTATTTTTTTATCGGAGATAGAGTCTCACTTTGTTGCCCAGGCTGGAGTGCGTGGCATGATCTTGGCTCACTGTAACCTCTGCCTCCTGGATTCAAGCGATTCTCCTTCCTCACACTCCCAAGTTGCTGGGACTATAGGCACGTGCCACCACACCCAGCTAATTTTTGTATTTTCAGTAGAGAATGGGGTTTCATCATGTTGGCCAGGCTGGTCTTGAACTCTTGACCTCAGGTGATCCACCCACCTTGGCCTCCCAAAGTGCTGGGATTACAGGCATAAGCCACCACACCTGGCCAAAAAATCCCACTTTTACCCATTTAAAATAGATGCCAAAACCAGAAACAGCAGTCTTTTACTGTTTTGCAAATGGCAACCAAAGAAATGTCAGATTCTTAGGACACTCTGTCTCTCCATGACATAGCATTGAATGAAATAATTCTAGAAATTTTATGCCAACTGTAATTGCTTTAAGTCTGATTCCTATTCAATACAGTAAGACATAAAACATGATAAGCCATACATATTCATAAGAGAAAAATCAGATGATTTCAAAAATCAAAAGGGAGAAACTGAAAAACCACTCATTAAACTACAATTCAGAGAAAACCATAATGAGAAAACCAAAACCTTACGGAAATTTTTTCTATGATATACATTACTTTTATAAGCAGAAAATAATTTTTTAAAGAAGAGGTCTAGAATAAATATACTTTGAATAGCAGGATTGTTGTTTTGGTATAGCTTGCTATTTGTTAACTATCTAGAAATAGTAGCCATTCTGAAGACCTAAAACAAGTTGGAAGCATGCTTTGAAAGGCTCAGGAATGGTTATCCTGTGTGCCCTAACAGTTTTACTTCTAGAAATATTTCCTACGAAGATAATTTCAAGTGCAAATGTATCTGTGTATCACTGTATTATCTAAGAAGTTAAAAACTACCATCAACATACATGTTAAAAAGAAGAAAATGGCTAAAAAATTTTATAGTATATTCATGATATCAATCAGCTATTATTGTTTTTTATTTACAAACAATTTCTAGAAAAAAACTTCTGACCATAGTAGGAAATTCTTATTTGGCAACGAAAACCTATTAAAACCAGGATACAAAATTGTATCCACAGTATAATTTCACCTATGTAACTAAAAAATATTACATAGCTGCTAGGCACAGTGGCTCATATCTGTAATCCTAGCACTTTGAGAGGGGAAGGAGGGGGCGATCACCTGAGGTCAGGAGTTTGAGACCAGCCTGGCGAACATGGTGAAACCCCGTCTCTATTAAAAATACAAAAAATTAGCCTGGCATAGTGGCACGTGCCTATAGTCCCAGATACTCAGGAGGCTGAGGCAGGAGAATTGCTTGAACTTGGGAGGTGGAGGTTGCAGTAAGCCGAGATCGTGCCATTGCATTCCAGCCTGGGTGACAGAGCAATACTCCATCTCAAAAATAATAATAATAATAATAATAATAATAATAAAAAATAAAAAAATTAGCCAGGTGTGGTGGCACATGCCAATAATCCCAGCTACTTGGGAGGCTGAGGCAGACGGATCACTTGAACCTGGGAGGTGGAGGCTGCAGCGAGCCAAGATCGTGCCACTGTACTTCAGTCTGGGCAACAGAGTGAGACTCTGGTCTCAAAAAAATAAAATAAAATATTACATAGGGTAAAAAGAAAAACTAGAAGAAAATGAATGAAAATAGCAATAATAATTATCTACACATTGTAGAATAAGGATCAGCTCCATTTCTGCACGTTTGTCTCTTTTCAACTTACCTAAATTAAACCTGCATTATTGATGTGGTTAGAAATAAAGGCCAGGTACAGTGCCTCACGCTTATAATCCCAGCAGTTTGGGAGGCTGAGGCGGAAGGAGCGCCTGAGCCCAGGAGCCTGAGATCAACCTAGGCAACATAGTGAGACCTCATCTCTACAAAAACAAAAAATTAGCTGGGTGTGCAGCATGCACCTGTAGTTTTAGCCATTTAATACTTGGGAGGCAGGAGTGGGAGGATCACTGGAACTCAGGAAGTCAGGGCTACAGTGGACTATGAATACGCCACTGCACTGAGACCCTGTCTCAAAACAAAAAAACAAATAATTAAAAAGAAAAAAAAGAGAAATCCTTCAGCTGAGTTCTCATATTAGCTTACATTTTTATCATTTAAGAACTTGTTGTAATTTTTGAACCAAGGTATAACTAATATAACAATTTTTAAAGTACTTCACTTTTTTTCTCAACACTTACTCTATTTCAAATATTTTTAATATTTCTTATCATCTTGGGCTCTTCTCACAGAGTAAAGGTCTATAT
Source organism: Macaca nemestrina (assembly GCF_043159975.1). Taxonomy (NCBI): domain Eukaryota; kingdom Metazoa; phylum Chordata; class Mammalia; order Primates; family Cercopithecidae; genus Macaca; species Macaca nemestrina. The sequence continues at coordinate 104,205,001 of NC_092135.1, forward strand.
TTCACATGTGTAACTGGGATAATGTTGCTAAATGTTGTTTGTAAATTAAATTTAACAGTGTATCAGGAACACATACATATATACAAAATTACTTGAATTTATAGTATATAAAGCAATTACTCAACAAACCTATGAAGGATATTCATAACTTTCCAATCGCCAGTAACACCACTAGTCATCCGAATCTTTTGTGCAATGCTAGAGACAGCTGCAAGAATTGCTGCTCCATCATTTCTTTGGAGTGCAGAACTGCCTAAAACCACCATTGGTTTTTTAGCTTCCTTTAGGACCTATTAAAAAAAAAAAAAAAAAAAAACTTTGATTTTAAAATATTACAAGTAAGCTGAACATCTAACCACATTTGCCTCAACAATATACGTTGCCCTAATTCTTAGGTCTAACATGAAGGTTTTCAATTTGCTAGCCCAACATATAGACACACATATACAACCAGATTTAGTTTAATCCAAAGCATCTTGCCAATGCTACTGTGAAATGCCTGAGTGAGTATCAGCTAAGACATGTTTTCTAAAAGTAATTATTCAAAATAAAAAGCTTAGCAAATTATCCTGTGGTCAGAATAACTATGGGCAGGTTCCAGAAAAATTGGGGAACTTCTCTTCAGAGATTCAGATGGTATTAAAGAATAGGAAAAACCATGCTTAATATCACGTCTACTATCTTCCATCTACTTACCACGCCACAGACAGGGAGGAGGAGGCAGGGAAAGCAATGATCACTAGAGCACAATGTTAAATACCTACAATTTTAAGCCTTTGTTTTAAACCATAGTAACTCTGAACGACAAAAACTGGGAGAATGCATCCCAAGAGTAAAGGAAACTACAGATTTCACAGAAGATGGCAAATAAGATGTAAAGTTATAGGTTGGGTGCGGTGGTTCACGCCTGTAATCCCAACACTTTGGGAGGCTGAGGTGGGTGGATCACTTGAGGACAGGAGTTTGAGACCAGCCTGGCCAACATGGCGAAACCCCGTCTCTACTAAAAATACAAAAAAATTTACCAGGTGCGGTGGTATGTACCTGTAGCCCCAGCTACTCAGGAGGCTGAGGCACGATAATTGCTTGAACCTGGGAGACGGAGGCTGTAGTGAGCCAAGATTGTGCCATTGTGCTCCAGCCTGGGCAACAGAGTGAGACTGTTGACGAAACGAAACAAAACGTGTAGAGTTATAGAATACACATCTCATTTTCCCACTCATCCTTTGTGTCACTCTTCAGTAAATAGCTGGCCACAAAGAATCAGCATGGAAATTATGCTGAGATATTATAAAGAGGAATACATTAATAGGAACTTGCCAAGGAAATGTGAATAGTTGAGAGAAATAGTTTTTAATAGTCTCAAAGATACTGAAATATAACACACTCTTTCTCACTTAAAAACTCAAAGAAGCAACACTATAGAGAATATTATATCGTAAGGAGATTTTCATCACCGAATTCAGGAAAGAACTGGAAGAGAAACAAATAATAGAGATAAATACCAGTCCAGAAACAATAAAAAACTAAATAGGCCAGGTGCAGTGGCTCACGCTTGTAATCGCAACACTTTGGGAGGACAAAGTGGGTGGATGACTTGAGTCCACGGGTTCAAGTGCAGCCTGGGCAACGTGGCAAAACCTCGTCTCTACAAAAAATTGGCCAGGCATGGTGGTGTGCACCTGTGGTCCCAGTGGCGGCTGCAGTGAGCCAAGACAGCACCATTGCACTCCAGCATGGGTGATAGCCAGACCATCTCAAAAACAAAAAACAAAAAAACAAAAAGAAAGGAAAAGAAAGAAAACATGATTAAATACAGGGACAGGAAAGACAGGGTACAGGATACAAAATAAATGGAAAAAGAAAAAAAACACAGATATGAAAAGCCAGGCAAGGTTGGCTCATGCTTGTAATCCCAACACTTTAGGAGGCTGAGGTGGGAGAATCAATTGAGGCCAGGAGTTTGAGGCCAGACTGGGCATCACAATAAGCCCCATCTATACAAAAAAATATAAAAATTAGCTGGGCACGGTGGTGTAGGCATGCAGACCCAGCTACAGGGGAGGCTTAGGTGGGAGGACTGCTTAAGCCCAGGAGTTTGAGGCTACAGTCAGCTACAATTCTGCCATTGCACTACAGCCTAGGCAATAGAGTGAGACCTTAAAACTATATATATAGAAAAGAAGATTCAACATCTGCATTATTAAGAGTTCTTTTTTTTTTTCTTTTTAGACAGGGACTTACTCTGTTGCCCAGGCTGGAGCACAGTGGCATGATCTCAGTTCACTGTAGCCTCCACCTCCCAGGTTCAAGCTATTATTTTGCCTCAGCCTCCCGAGTAGCTGGGATTACTGGCACGTGCCACCATGCCCAGCTAGTTCGGTTTTTTTTTTGTATTTTTTAGTGGAGACAGGGTTTCACCGAGTTGCCCAGGCTGGTCTTGCTCCTGACTTCAGGTGATTTGCCTGCCTTGGGCTCCCAAAGTGCTGGGATTACAGGTGTGAGCCACCACATTAAGAGTTCTTTTTTGGGCCGGGCGCGGTGGCTCAAGCCTGTAATCCCAGCACTTTGGGAGGCCGAGACGGGCGGATCACGAGGTCAGGAGATCGAGACCATCCTGGCTGACACGGTGAAACCCCGTCTCTACTAAAAAATACAAAAAAAAAACTAGCCGGGCGAGGTGGCGGGCGCCTGTAGTCCCAGCTACTCGGGAGGCTGAGGCAGGAGAATGGCGTGAACCCGGGAGGCGGAGCTTGCAGTGAGCCGAGATCTGGCCACTGCACTCCAGCCTGGGCGGCAGAGCGAGACTCCGTCTCAAAAAAAAAAAAAAAAAAAAAAAAAAGAGTTCTTTTTTGTTTGTCTGTCTGTTTTTGAGACGGAGTCTCGCTCTGTCGCCCAGGCTGGAGTGCAGTGGCCGGATCTCAGCTCACTGCAAGCTCCGCCTCCCGGGTTCACGCCATTCTCCTGCCTCAGCCTCCCGAGTAGCTGGGACTACAGGCGTCCGCCACATCGCCCGGCTGGTTTTTTGTATTTTTTAGTAGAGACGGGGTTTCACCGTGTTAGCCAGGATGGTCTCGATCTCCTGACCTCGTGATCCGCCCGTCTCGGCCTCCCAAAGCGCTGAGATTACAGGCGTGAGCCACCGCGCCGGCCCACATCAAAAAAATAGCCAGGCGTGGTGGCGGGCGCCCATAGTCCCAGCTACTCGGGAGGCTGAGGCAGGAGAATGGCGTAAACCCGGGAGGCGGAGCTTGCAGTGAGCTGAGATCCGGCCACTGCACTCCAGCCTGGGTGACAGAGCGAGACTCCGTCTCAAAAAAAAAAAAAAAAAAGAGTTCTTAATGAAGGTTACAGAATTAACGAAAAATATATTTAAATCTGTTATAGAAGAAAATGTTCTCAGGCCAGGCACAGTGGCTCACGCCTGTAATCCCAGCACTCTGGGAGCCCAACATGGGCAGATCACGAGGTCAGGAGACCGAAACCATTCTGGCCAACATGGTGAAACCCTGTCTCTACTAAATAAAAAAATTAGCTGGGCATGGTGGCATGTGCCTGTAGTCGTAGGTACTCGGGAGGCTAAGGCAAGAATCGCTTGAACCTGGGAGACTGCGGCTGCAGTGAGCCGAGATCACGCCACCGTACTGCACTCCAGCCTGGGGACACAGCAAGACTGTTTCAAAAAAAAAAAAAAGAAAAAAAGAAAAGAAAAGAAAAGGTTCTCTGAAAATAGTAATCACCTACCACATGGGGATGGAAATTAGAGAGGAGAAAGGAAGATTTGTCACTGAATATTTTTAAATATTTTTGATCTTTTAATCATAATTTTTTTTCTACTCAAAATAAACAAGTTGTGCTTTGCTACTTCATCCTCTTGCACATCACCTTCTTCCCTACACCTGAGACTGTTTAAGTGAAGCAACCATCTTGGAACTACAAGGAGAAAGAGACACACAATCACATGTGAGCAAGCAAATGAACTGACAACAGCAAAGCAGGAAGGCAGGCTCTCTAGATATCCTTGGACAACTGCATCAGCTTTTTTTTTTCTTTTTGTTTTTATGAGATGGAGTGTCACTGTCACCCAGGCTGAAGTCCAATGGCGCGAGCTCAGCTCACTGCAACCTCTGCCTCCCAGGTTCAAGTGATTCTCCGGCCCCAGCTTCCCAAGTAGCTGGGATTACAGGCGCGGGCCACCACACCCGGCTAATTTTTGTATTTTTTTTTTTTTTTTTTGTAGAGGCGGGGTTTCACCATGGTGGTCAGGCTGGTCTCAAACTCCTGACCTTGTGATCTGCCTGCCTCGGCCTCCCAAAGTGCTTGAATTATAGGCATGAGCCACCGCACCCAGCCTGCATCAGCTTTCAATTGCCTACCTCCAGACCCCTTTGTGTGACAAACAGAAACTCCTTAGTTTTTAGGGTTTTTTTTTCTTTTTTTTTGAGATGGAGTTTCACTCTTGTCACCTAGGCTGGAGTGCAATGGCATCTCAGCTCACTGCAACCTCTGTCTCCTGGGTTCAAGCAATTCTCCAGCCTCAGCCTCCCGAGAAGCTGGGATTACAGGCACCCACCACCACACACAGCTAATTTTTGTATTTTTAGTAGAGATGGGGTTTCGCCATGTCGGCCAGGCTGGTCTCAAACTCCTGACGTCAGGTGATCTGCCCACCTGGGCCTCCCCAAGTGTTAGGATTATAGGCGTGAGCCACCGCACCTGGCCAGAAACAATTTAGTTTTGTTTTTTTGTGTTTTTTTTGAGACAGAGTTTTGCTCCTGTTGCCCAGGCTGGAGTGCAATGGCGCAACCTCGGCTCACCACAACCTCCGCCTCCCAGGTTCAAGGGATTCTCCTGCCTCAGCCTCCTGAGTAGCTGGGATTACAGACATGCGCCACCACGCCCAGCTAATTATGTATTTTTAATAGAGACTGGGTTTCTCCATGTTGGTCAGGCTGGTCTCAAACTCCCAACCTCGGGTGATCCATCTGCCTCGGCCTCCCAAAGTGCTGGGACTACAGATGTAAGCCACCATGCCCGGCCAGCTCCTTAGTTTTTTAATCAGCTCCACCACTACACATATATTCTAAAATAAAGAGAACCTTGTATCTTTAGACTGAAAGTACATTCTGTCTTATAGTCTTATAGTGAGGTCTTCACCTTTAAGACATATTTTGTTGAAGTTACTGAATTTCAAGAATGATAATCAGAACCCCAGCACTTTGGGAGGCTGAGGTGGGTGGATCACAAAGTTAGGAGTTGGAGACCGGCCTGGCCAATATGGTGAAACCCCATCTCTACTAAAAATACAAAAATTAGCCAGGTGTGGTGGTGCATGCCTGTAGTCCCAGCTACTCGGGAGGCTGAGGCAGGAGAATGAACCGGGGAGGCAGAAGTTGAAATGAGCCAAGATCATGCCACTGCACTCCAGCCTGGGTGACAGAGCAAGACTTCATCTCCCCACCAACGAAAAAAACAAAGAAGATAATCAGGACAGGGTATGGGGCGGGGCGGAGGAATAAAGTTTACATGCTTCTTCACTGACCTATAAAACTCAGAAAGGGGGGAAAAAAAAGTCTGACCCTGGAATTTCACATCCTGGTAAGCTGTCTCTTCAGGAACAGACACTCTCAAGCAAGCAAGAACTCAAGGAATACAGGCACCCATGAGCCACCTTTGGGAAAAGCAAAACAATAAAGGCGAAAACAAAATGAATTAAAGAAAGAACTCAAATGAAAAAAACATTACCTCAGAAATGAAAATTGAAGGACTGGTAAAATGTTAAGGAATAACTCCTTTTGTAGTAAAGAAAGATTTAATTGAAGTTAAAAGTGCAATTCTTCCAGTTTTACTTTGATTTCTTTTCAGCTAATTTCAAGAAAATTAAACTCTGGTAAATAAAAACTGCATGTACAGTATGATCTCATTTTTGTTTGACTATTCAGCCATCTTGCTTTGCTCTCTGTATAAATGGAGAGATGATTATGTTTTATCAATACCTGTTTTGGGGTAGTGGGATTTTAGGTAATGTTATACTTTCTTCCTCATGTTCTTTTCTGTATTGGTATAAGTTTTTTGGGGGGTGGGACGGAGTCTCGTTCTGTCTCCCAGGCCGAAGTGCAGTGGCGCGATCTTGGCTCACTGCAACCTCCGCCTCATGGGTTCAAGCAATTCTCCTGCTTCAGCCTCCCAAGTAGCTGGTACTACAGGCGTATGCCGACACGCCCGGCTAACTTTTTTCTGTATTTTAGTAGAGACAGAGTTTCATCATGTTGCCCAGTCTGGTCTTGAACTCCTGACCTCAGGTGATCCGCCTGCCTTGGACTCCCAAAGTGCTGGGATTACAGGCGTGAGCCACTGCGCCCAGCCTGGTGTACGTTTTAACACTCACATAAGCCAGGCGCGGTGGCTCACGCCTGTAATCCCAGCACTTTGGGAGGCCGAGACGGGCAGATCACGAGGTCAGGAGATCGAGACCATCCTGGCTAACATGGTGAAACCCCATCTCTACTAAAAATACAAAAAATTAGCTGGGCGCAGTGGCGGGCGCCTGTAGTCCCAGCTACTCGGGAGGCTGAGGCAGGAGAATGACATGAACCCGGGAGGCGGAGCTTGCAGTGAGCCGAGATCGCACCACCACACTCCAGCCTGGGCGACAGAGCAAGACTCTGTCTCAAAAAAAAAAACCAAAATACTCACATAGGATTATTACAAAAACAGTTGTTTAAATAATAATAATAATACTAATAATAAATCAACAAGAGTAGATACATATAAGTTGAGAGCACCTGGCTAAATGGATGACTTCCCGAAGCAATGTCTTGAAGAATTTTGGGGGAGTCTCCCAGGTGGTCATATCTGTAAGTGAGGTCCACTGGACTGCCTATAAGGGCCACTTTTAAGTCATTATGCAGCCAGCTGAAATAAAAACAACATTTTTAGAAGTAAATAACTAAGCTAAGCAGTTGCTGGTCTCATTGATCCTAAGTGATACATCTGTTTACAAAATGTTAAAAGCACAGACAATACATTTAACAGATATGATCTACTATATACCTTTCAAAACAGTGTTACAAAAATGCATGCCAAGGCGATTCAATGCATTAATTTGCTGTGTAGGAATGCTATCTAGACCAGGCACAGTGGCTCACACCTGTAATCCCAACACTTTAGGAGGCTGAGGCGGGTGGATTACTTGAGGTCAGGAGTTCGAAACCAGCCTGACCAACATGGTGAAACCCTGTCTCTTCTAAAAATACAGTATTAGCTGGGCGTGGTGGCACATGCCTGTAGTCCCAGCTACTTGGGAGGCTGAGGCAGGAGAATCGCTTGAACCCAGGAGGCAGAGGTTGCAGTGAGCTGAGATCGGGCCACTGCACTCCAGCCTGGGCAACAAGAGCAAAACTCCGTCTCAAAAAAAAAAAAAAAAAAAGCTATTAAGCCAGCTATAAAAGTTATTTATTTATTTTTCTTTTTGAGAGACAGAGTCTCACTCTGTCGCCCAGGCTGGAGTGCTATGGCGCGATCTCAGCTCACTGCAAACCTCTGCCTCCCGAGTTCAAGCAATTTTCCTGCCTCAGCCTCCTGAGTAGCTGGGATTACAGGCGCCTGCCACTAGGCCCAGCTAATTTTTGTATTTTTAGTGGAAGGCAAGCTTTCACCATGTTGGCCAGGCTGGTCTTGAACTCCTGACCTCAGATGATCCACCTGCCTCAGCTTCCCAAAGGCTGGGATTATAGATGTGAGCCACTGCACCCAGTCTAAAAAAAAATTTTAATTTTAGAATTAATCTGTAATTTTTATTTTGCAGTATTTACATGGCAAGGTCAATTATCTCTTAATTATCCATTAAAGATATTTAAACATTTTCATAATTCATGAAAATATACTATGTTATTCAGATTTATTCTCTACAGCAGGGAACTATAGCTCCAGTTCTTCCAAAAAGTTGTAAGTGCAGTAACTATATAGTCTGGTTTCTCTGAGATAGTGCTGTTTTTACCTGTTATCCTGATATAATTATTAATTCCCTCTTTCACTCTCCTAGTTCAGACAAAAACTATATGGCTACCCTCTTTATCTCTAAGATGTAAATTTAAAAGACAGAAAGCATGCTACAAAATAACTGGTTTGTGTTCTTAAAAAAAAAGAAAAAAGTCAAAAAAGGGACCAGAAGAGTCATGAAACTAATTGTAAACTAATAAAAAAAATGAAAACTAATTGTCATATATGACTCCAGAATGGATCCTGAGGAAAGAAAAAAACTGCTATGAAAGAAATTATGAAAAAAAAAAAAGAAATTTAAATATAAACGGTGACTTATGAAATAATACTGTATCAAAACTAAATTTCTGGCTGGATGCAGTGGCTTATGTCTATTACTCCCAGCATTTTCAGAGGCCGAGGCAGGAGGAACACTTGAGCTCAGGAGTTCAAGACCAGCCTGGGCAACATAGGCAGATCCCATCTCTACAAAAGGTATTTTAAAAAATTAGCTGGGCATGTTGGTGCATGCCTGCAGTCCCAGCTACTCAGGAGGTTGTGGTGGGAGCATCATTTGAGCCCAGGAGGTCAAGGCTGCAGTGAGCTGCAATCATGCTAATATACCTTAGCCTCTGTGGCAGAGCAAGACCCCTAATACAAATACTAGCTGAGCATGTTGGCATACGCCTGTATTCCCAGCTACTTGGGAAGCTGAAGCAGGAAAATTGCTTGAACCCAGGAGGCAGAGGATGCAGTGACCCGAGATCGAGATCTCAAAAACCGAAAAAACTAAATTTATTTTTTTTGAGATGGAGTTTTGCTCTTGTTGCCCAGGCTGGAGTACAATGGCGCAATCTTGGCTCGCCACAACTTTCGCCTCCCAGGTTCAAGCAATTCTTCTGCCTCGGCCTCCTGAGCAGCTGGGATTACAGGCATGCGTCACCACGCCCGGCTAATTTTGTATTTTTAGTAGAGATGGGTTTCTCCATGTTGGTCAGGTTGGTCTCAAACTCCCAACCTCAGGTGATCCGCCTGCCTCGGCCTCCCAAGTGGTGGGATTACAGGTGTGAGCCACTGCGCCCAGCCTAAATTTCTTCATTATTTAAGAGAATGCTCCTTGTTCTCAAGAAATCCACACTGAGAATTTAGGTATAAAAGGGCACTATGCCCACGAGAAACTTCCAAATGACTCAGAAAATTAGATTCACACATATCTATATATATACATATGTAGTGTATGTATATACACACACACACACTATATATATACACACACAGACACTGAGAATCATAATACAAACATGGCAAGATGTTAACATCAGTTAATCTACGTGAACAATATACAAAATGTATACAAAGACCATCTCAAGCGTCTTGAATTATTTCAAAATAAAAAGCTAACAAAATAAATTTAAAAACTGGTAAGGAGAGGAGAAAATGGACCTATTAGAAATCGTAGAAACTGGGCGTAGCACTTCACACCTGTAATCCCAGTACTTTGGGAGGCCAAGGTGGGAGGATGGCCTGAACCCAGGAGTTTGAGACTAGCCTGGCAACATGGCAAGGCACCATCTCTAAAAAATTAAAAAAAAAAAAGACTGGGCACAGTGGCTCACACCTGTAATCCCAGCACTTTGGGAGGTCAAGGTGAGCAGATCACGAGGTCAGGAGAACAAGACCATCCTGGCTAACATGGTGAAACCCTGTCTCGAGGTGGAGCTTGCAGAGCCGAGATTGCGCCACTGCACTTCCAACCTGGGTGACAGAGTGAGACTCCATCCCCCTCCAAAAAAAAAAAAAAAAAAAAAAATTGTCTTCCAGTTATCTTTTGGAGTCTCACTACCACTAACCTATTAGGAAGATGTCATTTTTCACATATAAAACAAAAAAATTACGTAAATATTTTTAAACCTTGAATAAATACTATTACCAACCTCTTTCGAATTCTAGCATTAAACAGTGGTGCCTCAAAACGTGGATTTGTACCAACCAGAAGTACAACATCTGCCTCTTCCACACCAGCAATTGTAGTATTAAGAAGATAATTGGAACGCAAATCTGTGCTAGAAATACAATATATAAAATGCAAATTTACTTTAAAATTAATACATACAGAGAATCCATGAAATAGTCTATTCATCAAACCCATTGCATTTCCAAACAAAAGATTTTATGAAGTATTTCTAAATTAAATAAACATTTCAGATACTTTTTTTTTTAGACAGAGTCTTACTCTGTCGCCTACTCTGGAATGCAGTGGTGTGATCTTGGCTCACTGCAACCTCCACCTCCCAGATTCAAGCGATTCTCCTGCCTCAGCCTCCCGAATAGCTGGGATTACAGGCGCACACCACCACGCCCGGCTAATTTTTTTCGTACTTTTAGTAGAGACGGGGTTTCGCCATGTTGGCCAGGCTGGTCTCGAACTCCTGCACTCAGGCGATCTGCCTGCCTCAGCCTCCCAGAGTGCTGGGATTACATGCGTGAGCCACCATGCCCGGCCTGAGATACTTAGTGATAAATGGATTCCTCTATTTCCTACAACTTCTGGTTTGATCTTGGTCTATATGTGAAAATAAACTGGGGGATATGTTGGAGAATCCAGATTGTCACATTTTATACATAACTTCTAACTAAAAGAAGAAAGAAAAGCCTAGATCCTAGCTTCATATTTCTCACCCAGCTCCTGCAGTGGGGAAGACCTCTTCAGTGCATAAGGTGTCAGAGTCCACTCTATTAAGTAAATCTTTGAGAGCTACTAGGGCTTCAGCATCCACCAAGCCACCTGCAATTGCTGCCACATCTTTGCCTTGAAAACTCTGCAACTAGAAACAGATGAAAAGGGCATCATCAAGAAACCTACATGCAGCAAAGACCACAGTGAAATGTTCAGAAAATAAAATGGTAAATGTTTTCAAGTATAGAAAAAATTAACAAACTTCTGATTAAAAAGGTTTACAACATGGCCAGGCACGGTGGCTCATGCCTGTAATCCCAGCACTTTGGGAGGCTGAAATGGGGGGATCACCTGCAGTTAGGAGTTCGAGACCAGCCTGGCCAACATGGTAAAACCCCGTCTCTACCAATAATACAAAAATTAGCTGGGCGTGGTGGCATATGCCTGTATTCCCAGCTACTCTGGAGGCTGAGGCAGGAGAACTGCTTGAACCACGGAGGCAAAGGCTGCAGTGACCAAGATCGAGATCACGCCACTGCACTTCAGCCTGGGCGACAACAGTGAAACTCCACCTCAAAAAAACAAAAAAAGTTGTACAACAATTATTAATTAATCTAAAGTGAAAAGCTGCAGAGGTGTCATGTGGGGCCACAGCTAATAACATCAGCTTGGAACGAAGCTGTTTTATATTTAGGAACAAAGGCACCTCAAAATGAGGTCTGAAGTGGAACTATAGTTACCTTAAATGCAACCTCCTCTGAAGTATCTGCCTTTCCCTCTAGTGCTTTATGTTGTCTTTCTCTAACAAGAAAACTATTCCCTCCACTCGTACTCTGGCAAGCTCATATTAATTCTCAGATTCTTTAAGAATCACCTTTTTTAGGAAGGCATCTTTTTTTTTTTTTTTGAGATGGAGTCTCGCTGTGTCACTCAGACTGGAGTGCAGTGGTGCGGTCTCGGCTCACTGCAACCTCCAAGGAAGTCATCTTGATTTGCCTGTCCTAGTTAGGCATTCCTCCTACATGCTCTCACTCATACTACTCCCTATATAATTACTCATAGCTGCATATAATAATTGCTGAATTGTGCAACTTTCTCCAGTACAAGATTGTAGGATGCAGGAATAACATGTCCGTGGTCTTTATATCCCTTAATCTAGCATAATATCTAGCATATGTCCTCAACAGATGTCTGTAAAATGGAAGATTAAATCATAATCTTGGCAAAAGGAAAAAAGGGAAGAAACATACATCCCCCCTCTTCATGGCAAAGATGTTTCTTGATAATCACAAACACTATTTAACACTATTTATTTCAATTTTTACCATTCCAGCTACACGAGAGAGTGCATCCTCCCAAGAAGTATAGGTTAAAAGCCCTTTTTCATTTCTGATCATCGGCTCGGTAAGTCTTTGACGTTTTAGCCCATCATAGGCAAATCTAGAAAACAGAAATTACATGATTGTGGAATCTTGCTAAAGAAGTAACTATAATTTTCACGTTAAATCAATGAGAAATGTTATTTAAATATAGTACTGGTTAAAGTGTCAAATATCTAAACACCTAGATAGAAGTAATTATTTTAGATATTTTTAGAGATGAACTAATAGATTTTAAGAACTTCACCTAAAACTAAAATACCATCTGAAAGTTTGATTTCTTCCCTTAAATACATACAAAAAAAGTTTGGTTTCTTATACTTTTAGCTAACTGAACAATCTTAAAATTACAACACAAAAAAATCTGACAGCTAAAAAAGGCAAATCAGGCCGGGCGCGGTGGCTCACGCCTGTAATCCCAGCACTTTGGGAGGCCGAGGCGGGCGGATCACAAGGTCAGGAGATCGAGACCACGGTGAAACCCCGTCTCTACTAAAAATACAAAAAATTAGCCGGGCGCGGTTGTGGGCGCCTGTAGTCCCAGCTACTCGGGAGGCTGAGGCAGGAGAATGGCGTGAACCCGGGAGGCGGAGCTTGCAGTGAGCCGAGATCATGCCACTGCACTCCAGCCTGGGCGACAGAGCGAGACTCCGTCTCAAAAAAAAAAAAAAAAAAAAAAGGCAAATCATTTTTGTTTACAAAACATGAGTATCTCTAAATATTTTGTCAAAATTACATTGTGCAAACTCTTATATTTAGCTTCTTCCTCAAGCAATCATCCCGCCTTGGCCTCCCAAAGTGCTGGGATTACAGGTGTGAGTCACCACGCCCAGCCTAGCTTCTTTTCTCTAAGGAATAAACCAAAATAAGTTGAGAATGTATCGATCTACTTCAATTTCTCCATGTGGGATGGAAAAATATCTTTCTCAAAGTAAACACAATATCCAGGGATTGACCTAGGACTATTAAAGTCAGTATTATGTTATATAAGCAGCTCAGATTCCAGTAGTCTATATTCAGTAACTAATTTGCAAATATAAAAGATAATTCTTTAAAATTATCATAAAATTTCCTTTAAATAAACTGCAAAAGTTAAGGAAAACAATATAGCATATACCTGGTTTTATCAGAGATCCACTCTTCATTGATGTCCTCATGCATACGTGGCAAAATCCTCATCACTTCTCCAGTTCTTGTGCTAACCACAATATTACTTCCAACTGCATCCATTACATCAATGGATTCTGTCTTTCTGAGAAACACATATGGTGTTTACTATGGTGCTTTTGAGAATAAAGAAAGTTTCTGTTACCTGGTTTACCAAAAACAAATTTTTACAATTAATTCACTTTCTGAATTACTTTAAAAAATGAAGCTCAGAGGAATTGCAATTAAATAAAAGAACCCCCCACACTTTTTTTTTGCCATGGGGTCTCACTCTGTTGCCCAGGCTAGAGTGACATGATCACTGCAGCCTAGAACTCCTGGGCTCAAACTATCCTCTCACCACATTTTAAAAATTTTTTGTAGAGGCAGTGTCTCATTATGTTGACCAGGCTGGTCTTGAACTCCTGGTCTCAAGCAATCCTCCACCTTGGCCTCCTAAAATGCTGGAATTATAGGCGTGAGCCACTGCTCCTGGCACACCCATATTTGAACACGTAAATTCCTGGCACAGTAAGGAAAGCTTTAAAACTATTATCTGACACAGAAGCTAGTTTGAAGGGGTTCCAACTAGCCAAATCTGGGACGATTCAAAAAGAGGGGCAGGATTTTTGTCTATGGGAGGTTAAGGAGCTCAAAAAACCTTCCCACTGAAAAGCAAAAGTAAAGCTGGACAAAAATGGCAAAACCCACCATTTCAGCAGTTTAGAAATGTAAATGCATACAAGAATGTGTTAAGCTTTTATGCACTGAAAAACTGGTGGCTGGGCTCGGTGCTGCTCCTATGCTCCTCTCTACCCCCTCAAAATGGAATTTCTTCGAGGCTGGGGCAGGCTGTGAAGACGAGAACTTCTTTGGTACAGATGGAGACAACTCACTTAATTTGGAGCAACAGGCAAACTTGTCTGTGGAGGTGAAGCTTTGGAGGTTATTGTAGCTGAGGATAGCCAAGATTTTACTAGCCTAAGTTTGTAGTGGTAATTGCGGCCAGCATTCCTAGCAGCGGCTGCCACATGTGCAGGTGAAACCAGAGACGGCTCAATCTATTCACAAACTCCTGGATAACACTGAGACCCATAGGGCCCAGTGCAAAGTAATAGCTGGGCAGACTTGAAAACAGCCTGAACTTTGAATATGCTCCTCCATCCACATACAGATTCACTGGCAAAGAACTAACTCGTATTAGGTCGAGGTGTCTGAAGTATAATTATACCTGATTACTAAACTATGCAGACACAGGGGAACTCCTAAGAAGCCTCACTTTTTTTTTTTTTTTTTTTTTTGAGACGGAGTCTCGCTCTGTGACCCAGGCTGGAGTGCAGTGGCCGGATCTCAGCTCACTGCAAGCTCCGCTTCCCGGGTTCACGCCGTTCTCCTGCCTCAGCCTCCCGAGTAGCTGGGACTACAGGCGCCCGCTACCTCGCCAGGCTAGTTTTTTGTATTTTTTAATAGAGACGGGGTTTCACCATGTTAGCCAGGATGGTCTCAATATCCTGACCTCGTGATCCACCCGTCTCGGCCTCCCAAAGTGCTGGGATTACAGGATTGAGCCACTGCGCCTGGCCCCCAGAAGCCTCACTTAAAAATAAAACCATGAATATTAAAATACGTTCAAAGAACCAAAGAAAATAATGTTTAAAAACTGGAAGGGATGTATGACAACCACGAATTAGCAAGTAGAGATTCTCAGAGTAAGGACACAGAAATTATATGGAAACAAAAACCCAAATCCCAAAGTTGAAAAACATAAAGTTTAAAATTGAGGCCGGGCGCGGTGGCTCAAGCCTGCAATCCCAGCACTTTGGGAGGCCGAGACGGGCGGATCACAAGGTCAGGAGTTCCAGACCATCCTGGCTAACACGGTGAAACCCCGTCTCTACTAAAAAATACAAAAAAACTAGCCGGGCGAGGTGGCGGGCGCCTGTAGTCCCGGCTACTCGGGAGGCTGAGGCAGGAGAATGGCGTAAAAACCCGGGAGGCAGAGCTTGCAGTGAGCTGAGATCCGGCCACTGCACTCCAGCCTGGGCGACACAGCGAGACTCCGTCTCAAAAAAAAAAAAAAAAAAAAAATTGAAAGATAATTTGTTATGCTTTAAGAACCTTAAAAATATTCACACCTCTTGCATCTATCTACTCCATTTCTCGGTTTAATCAGGAGAATGAGAGATATACACAGAAATTTATAAACAGCAATGTTTTTTACAGATTTGTAATCATAAAGAAATATACAAGCTAAATGTCTATTAGCAGAAACTGGTTAAAGAACATGACATTCCTCATAGTTGAAAACTTAATAAACAACAACATGGGAGACTATAAATTTAAAATATCAACACTATTAAACTCCTTGGAAGAACACATAAAAAAATAATTTTGTGGTTGAGTACTTTAGAATTAATTTCCAAGAAAATTACAGTTAATTTGCACAGGTTCGATCCATTCTAACTACTTACCTTCTATTTAAAGGGTTTTACTTAAACAAAAAGTCAACAGACCAAAACAACTGAAACTCAGGAAGAAAATGAACCTTTTGAATAGCAATGAATTAAGGACAAAAAACAAATTGTCATAAAATACAAAGATACCTTGTTTCCCAAGGCCGGGCAGTAAAGGCATAGGGCTTAGAGGTTAGGGCACCTACAGGGCAGATATCAATGATATTCCCAGACAGTTCAGACATGAACATCTTTTCAATGTATGTGCCAACTTGCATATCATTTCCTCTGCCTGTTGTTCCCAAATCATCTACTCCTGCAATCTCACTTGCAAACCTACAAGATAAAAAATGTGCCATCAATGGTTAAGTCCAGCCAAATTATTTCCTTTCTTATTCATGATCACAGAGATGATTTCCAAAACACTAAAAAGAAATGAGTATATTTCCAAAGGTGAGCACAGTCCTAGAATAAAAAATAATGAAATGTTTACATTTAATTGAGGTGTAACTCACATGCAGAAACTTGTACAAATCATATGTGTACAACTCAGCAAGTTATGAGTGAAAGCAAATGCTTATATATTTTAATTTTTAAATCCACCTGAAGTTGGTACTAAATGAAAGTGAACTTATTTTATTGGTATATCAAATACAGCATCCCTCTTCTCCCACCCAACAAAAGTAGCCATTCTTTCCAATGTTATTATTCATCAAATTATGACTATTAAGTATACAATTATATTCTATAATAGAAGAAAAAAGGAAAAAAAGTTACCTGATGCAGCGAGTACACTGTATACATCTTGTCATGATGGTCTTTACCAATGGCCCAATGTTCTTGTCTTCCACAGCACGCTTCCCCTCTAAAAATCGGCTCCTATCATTTCCAAACATCATGGACTGGTCCTTAAGTAGATTATTAAAGAGTCAATCGAATGCTGCTAGTAAAATTAAAACCTGAGACAACCAAAAAGATTGACAGAATTCTACTACATACCTGCAGATCACATTCACCTCCTTGGTCACAAATAGGACAGTCCAGTGGGTGATTCGCTAATAAGAACTCCATCACACCTTCCCTGTATGAAAGTTGTAACATATAAAATGACTCTCAAATATACACACACTGACATAAACTGCTGTCACTCAAAATGACCTACAGACTTTACTTTTTTTTGAGATGGTGTCTCCCTCTGTTGCTCAGGCTGGAGTGCAATGGCACGATCTTGGCTCACTGCAGCCTCCAGTCTCTGCCTCTCGGGTTTAAGTGATTCTCTTGACTCAGTCTCCCAAGTATCTAGGATTACAGGTGCCCACCAACCCACCTGGCTAATTTTTGAATTTTCTATAGAGGCAGGGTTTCATCATGTTGGTCAGGCTAGTCTCAAACTTCTGACCTCAAGTGATCCTCCCACCCTGGCATCCCAAAGTGCTAGAATTGCAGGCGTGAGCCACTTTGCCAGGCCCACCTATAGGCCATTTAAACAACCTACCTAGATGTATTTTTTTTTATACAATTAATAGTAATTTTACATTTAGTATCAGAAATGCCAACTATCTATCTTTCTGGTAATATTTTTTTAAGAGACGGGGTCTTGCTATGTTGCCCAGGCTGGCCTTGAGCTTCTGGGCTCAAGTGATCCTCCTGAGTATCATTCTGGTAGTATTAAACACACAATCTGGCAAATGCTTAGAGGAGCCTAGAATAAAGTATAACTAGAGAACACAGAAAATTATGATTTTTGGTCAGGTTTGGTAGCTCACGTCTGTAATCCCAGCACTATGGGAGGGAGGTTGAGGCAGGATGATCACTTAAGGCCAGGAGTTCGAGACCAGCCTGGACAATATAGTGAGACCTCGTTGCAAAAAATAAAGAAAATTGTAACTTTTAACAACACCGAATGATCAAAAGTTGCTGAATGGTCCTCAGAAAATATTCACATTAATTCAAAACAAAACCAAACACAAGCAGTCCCGGTACAATATAGCAATAGCTTAATAAGTCCAGATTAACCCTTCATCATAAGTTGAGCAAGTTACTAAACGAGGATTTTTAATGCTGATCCTAAGGCTCAATACCATAAACTCCTGACTGGACCTCCTCTACTATGTAGTACTCACTTCTATTGCTCCTAGAAGCTGAGCACACCAACTTCTTCAGAGTTTGATATTAAATTCTTAATCTATGGGAAGGTCCAAATACCAAAATGTGTAACTTTCTGCTTTATGAAAGGGTACTACGTTGAATAACAATAAAGTACCTGGCTTTCTTGGATTTTTCTGAGTTTGTTAGGATATTCCAGCCCTTCATTACTGGCATGGCACA